>NC_081321.1:27005211-29534916 GCF_026419965.1 Kogia breviceps
GTCAATCCTGGTTGCATGCCAGTCCCTGAACGCATTTGGGAAGAATTTCTCTCTGTTTTGCCCTGCTTGTTTCTTCTTTGTGTTGGAAATGTATCCTCAGAATGGGTCTGAGCTGATTTTCCCTGCTGGTTTTAGGCCGCTTTACACACACTTGATGCACTTACACAGAGATATCAAGACTTAGCTTTTAAGATGCTTACTAGTCGGATAGATACTTGTGCGATGAACAGGGTGTGGTGAGTCCAGTTGATTGAGCAAGGAGTAGGTCGTGTCCATGCCATATTCGGTTTTCGGAAGGGTATCTGTGCTCATTTCAAACTCGAGTTTTATGCGTCACCCCACCTCACCTTTCCCCTGAAGCAGGCATAAGTGTGTTTTCTAAAAGCGTGACTCTGTTCTGTTTGGGGATTCAGTTCATGGGGAGCGATTTTTACATTCCCTCGATAAGTGATATCATAAGTTTCTTTTTTTGTGGGACTGATTTCACTGAGGATGATCGTACCTAAATCCACTCAGGATGCTGCTACCAGCCTCATGACGTGGATTTCATGGCTGAGTGACACTCCATTGGACCTACGTAGCACCACTTGTCCACTTGTCCACTTGTCTTTGTCCACTTGTTCACTCGTCTTTGTCCACGTGGCTCTTTCCTGGGATATGAAACGTGTACCGGAGTGGAGGTTCTTGTCAAGACAGCAGCCCTCAACTTTGGGGTCCCTGTGTCTGGTTGATTTTTTCATTTTCCCAAGGTCAACGCCCATGTGTGGAAGTGCCCTATGCTCTGTGGTTCTGTGTTTTACATGGTTTGGGAAAGAGGATACACTTGTGAAGATTGGCTGTTGGCCATTGACATCCCGCCCATCAGCTTAACAAGGCTCCCTTGACTCCGTGGGCTGTCCTGCCTTTCTGGTTTTTAGACTTTTTTCGCCTGGCCCTTTTGCCCCGGGGGGGGGGGCGAGAGATTTCTTTGTAGTGCTGATTTGCTCTCCCAGGTTGCTTGGTTGGCCAAAAAGGGCGTATGCGTTTTTTCCTGAATATATTCAGGAAAAAACGCATACGCCCTTTTTGGCCAACCGCATCATTGTCCACGTTCTGGCGCTTTTCATGTGCTATCGGGGCCATTCCGATGTACCCGTTGACATCCGTTTCCTGCAATTCTGCCTTGCGTTCAACGCCTCTTCGTAGCCTGACCTCAATATATTTTGGGGCGATAGTTATCGTTTAGAACTCTGCAGGTTTGGGAAGTGCAGTGCCCCTGAGCTCCATTTCCCAAGTCGCTTTTTTGTGAGTGGGACGCAACACGGCTGGATGGCTTCACGCCCTATTGTCGATCCGCGGTGGCAGGCTGAACCTCTGGTGAATTCTTCTTCGTGATGGGAAATGAGAGTGACATGTGCCCGACCAAACACCTCCAGCGAGTCTCTCATTGGTTCCCCCTCTTGCAGTTCATCCTGCGGACAAATTGCAGACGGTACGAAAGAGGCATGGAAAGGCGCCGAGTCTCCAAGTGGGGAGATTGTTAGTAAGGGGGCCTGAATGGAGAACACGAGCACCAGGAGATGAAAACTGAGGTGAGTTTCAGAAAGCTTTCCCGATCCCACGGTGTAGCATCCGCTGGGTTTCCAATGAGTGCTTTCGCTGTCGGAAGATTGCGTTGAACCTGGAGAGTTGGGACCCATGGAATGGGGAGCACGCAGGATTCCTTTCATGGGTCTGCATTTGCTTTCCCAACCTCACCCATCGTCTCAGCCCCAAGAGTGTCCAGCCTTATGTCTTCTGCCGCTGGGTCTGTAGATGTGGTCAATCCTGGTTGCATGCCAGTCCCTGAACGCATTTTGGAAGAATTTCTCTCTGTTTTGCCCTGCTTGTTTCTTCTTTATGTTGGAAATGTATCCTCAGAATGGGTCTGAGCTGATTTTCCCTGCTGGTTTTAGGCCGCTTTACACACACTTGATGCACTTACACAGAGATATCAAGACTTAGCTTTTAAGATGCTTACTAGTCGGCTAGATACTTGTGCGATGAACAGGGTCTGGTGAGTCCAGTTGATTGAGCAAGGAGTAGGTCGTGTCCATTCCATATTCGGTTTTCGGAAGGGTATCTGTGCTCATTTCAAACTCGAGTTTTATGCGTCACCCCACCTCACCTTTCTCCTGAAGCAGGCATAAGTGTGTTTTCTAAAAGCGTGACTCTGTTCTGTTTGGGGATTCAGTTCATGGGGAGCGATTTTTACATTCCCTCGATAAGTGATATCATAAGTTTCTTTTTTTGTGGGACTGATTTCACTGAGGATGATCGTACCTAAATCCACTCAGGATGCTGCTACCAGCCTCATGACGTGGATTTCATGGCTGAGTGACACTCCATTGGACCTACGTAGCACCACTTGTCCACTTGTCCACTTGTCTTTGTCCACTTGTCCACTCGTCTTTGTCCACTTGGCTCTTTCCTGGGATATGAAACGTGTACCGGAGTGGAGGTTCTTGTCAAGACAGCAGCCCTCAACTTTGGGGTCCCTGTGTCTGGTTGATTTTTTCATTTTCCCAAGGTCAACGCCCATGTGTGGAAGTGCCCTATGCTCTGTGGTTCTGTGTTTTACATGGTTTGGGAAAGAGGATACACTTGTGAAGATTGGCTGTTGGCCATTGACATCCCGCCCATCAGCTTAACAAGGCACCCTTGACTCCGTGGGCTGTCCTGCCTTTCTGGTTTTTAGACTTTTTTCGCCTGGCCCTTTTGCCCCGGGGGGGGGGGGCGAGAGATTTCTTTGTAGTGCTGATTTGCTCTCCCAGGTTGCTTGGTTGGCCAAAAAGGGCGTATGCGTTTTTTCCTGAATATATTCAGGAAAAAACGCATACGCCCTTTTTGGCCAACCGCATCATTGTCCACGTTCTGGCGCTTTTCATGTGCTATCGGGGCCATTCCGATGTACCCGTTGACATCCGTTTCCTGCAATTCTGCCTTGCGTTCAACGCCTCTTCGTAGCCTGACCTCAATATATTTTGGGGCGATAGTTATCGTTTAGAACTCTGCAGGTTTGGGAAGTGCAGTGCCCCTGAGCTCCATTTCCCAAGTCGCTTTTTTGTGAGTGGGACGCAACACGGCTGGATGGCTTCACGCCCTATTGTCGATCCGCGGTGGCAGGCTGAACCTCTGGTGAATTCTTCTTCGTGATGGGAAATGAGAGTGACATGTGCCCGACCAAACACCTCCAGCGAGTCTCTCATTGGTTCCCCCTCTTGCAGTTCATCCTGCGGACAAATTGCAGACGGTACGAAAGAGGCATGGAAAGGCGCCGAGTCTCCAAGTGCGGAGATTGTTAGTAAGGGGGCCTGAATGGAGAACACGAGCACCAGGAGATGAAAACTGAGGTGAGTTTCAGAAAGCTTTCCCGATCCCACGGTGTAGCATCCGCTGGGTTTCCAATGAGTGCTTTCGCTGTCGGAAGATTGCGTTGAACCTGGAGAGTTGGGACCCATGGAATGGGGAGCACGCAGGATTCCTTTCAAGGGTCTGCATTTGCTTTCCCAACCTCACCCATCGTCTCAGCCCCAAGAGTGTCCAGCCTTATGTCTTCTGCCGCTGGGGCTGTAGATGTGGTCAATCCTGGTTGCATGCCAGTCCCTGAACGCATTTGGGAAGAATTTCTCTCTGTTTTGCCCTGCTTGTTTCTTCTTTGTGTTGGAAATGTATCCTCAGAATGGGTCTGAGCTGATTTTCCCTGCTGGTTTTAGGCCGCTTTACACACACTTGATGCACTTACACAGAGATATCAAGACTTAGCTTTTAAGATGCTTACTAGTCGGATAGATACTTGTGCGATGAACAGGGTGTGGTGAGTCCAGTTGATTGAGCAAGGAGTAGGTCGTGTCCATGCCATATTCGGTTTTCGGAAGGGTATCTGTGCTCATTTCAAACTCGAGTTTTATGCGTCACCCCACCTCACCTTTCCCCTGAAGCAGGCATAAGTGTGTTTTCTAAAAGCGTGACTCTGTTCTGTTTGGGGATTCAGTTCATGGGGAGCGATTTTTACATTCCCTCGATAAGTGATATGAATCATAAGTTTCTTTTTTTGTGGGACTGATTTCACTGAGGATGATCGTACCTAAATCCACTCAGGATGCTGCTACCAGCCTCATGACGTGGATTTCATGGCTGAGTGACACTCCATTGGACCTACGTAGCACCACTTGTCCACTTGTCCACTTGTCTTTGTCCACTTGTCCACTCGTCTTTGTCCACTTGGCTCTTTCCTGGGATATGAAACGTGTACCGGAGTGGAGGTTCTTGTCAAGACAGCAGCCCTCAACTTTGGGGTCCCTGTGTCTGGTTGATTTTTTCATTTTCCCAAGGTCAACGCCCATGTGTGGAAGTGCCCTATGCTCTGTGGTTCTGTGTTTTACATGGTTTGGGAAAGAGGATACACTTGTGAAGATTGGCTGTTGGCCATTGACATCCCGCCCATCAGCTTAACAAGGCTCCCTTGACTCCGAGGGCTGTCCTGCCTTTCTGGTTTTTAGACTTTTTTCGCCTGGCCCTTTTGCCCCCGGGGGGGGGGTCGAGAGATTTCTTTGTAGTGCTGATTTGCTCTCCCAGGTTGCTTGGTTGGCCAAAAAGGGCGTATGCGTTTTTTCCTGAATATATTCAGGAAAAAACGCATACGCCCTTTTTGGCCAACCGCATCATTGTCCACGTTCTGGCGCTTTTCATGTGCTATCGGGGCCATTCCGATGTAGCCGTTGACATCCGTTTCCTGCAATTCTGCCTTGCGTTCAACGCCTCTTCGTAGCCTGACCTCAATATATTTTGGGGCGATAGTTATCGTTTAGAACTCTGCAGGTTTGGGAAGTGCAGTGCCCCTGAGCTCCATTTCCCAAGTCGCTTTTTTGTGAGTGGGACGCAACACGGCTGGATGGCTTCACGCCCTATTGTCGATCCGCGGTGGCAGGCTGAACCTCTGGTGAATTCTTCTTCGTGATGGGAAATGAGAGTGACATGTGCCCGACCAAACACCTCCAGCGAGTCTCTCATTGGTTCCCCCTCTTGCAGTTCATCCTGCGGACAAATTGCAGACGGTACGAAAGAGGCATGGAAAGGCGCCGAGTCTCCAAGTGGGGAGATTGTTAGTAAGGGGGCCTGAATGGAGAACACGAGCACCAGGAGATGAAAACTGAGGTGAGTTTCAGAAAGCTTTCCCGATCCCACGGTGTAGCATCCGCTGGGTTTCCAATGAGTGCTTTCGCTGTCGGAAGATTGCGTTGAACCTGGAGAGTTGGGACCCATGGAATGGGGAGCACGCAGGATTCCTTTCAAGGGTCTGCATTTGCTTTCCCAACCTCACCCATCGTCTCAGCCCCAAGAGTGTCCAGCCTTATGTCTTCTGCCGCTGGGGCTGTAGATGTGGTCAATCCTGGTTGCATGCCAGTCCCTGAACGCATTTTGGAAGAATTTCTCTCTGTTTTGCCCTGCTTGTTTCTTCTTTGTGTTGGAAATGTATCCTCAGAATGGGTCTGAGCTGATTTTCCCTGCTCGTTTTAGGCCGCTTTACACACACTTGATGCACTTACACAGAGATATCAAGACTTAGCTTTTAAGATGCTTACTAGTCGGATAGATACTTGTGCGATGAACAGGGTGTGGTGAGTCCAGTTGATTGAGCAAGGAGTAGGTCGTGTCCATTCCATATTCGGTTTTCGGAAGGGTATCTGTGCTCATTTCAAACTCGAGTTTTATGCGTCACCCCACCTCACCTTTCCCCTGAAGCAGGCATAAGTGTGTTTTCTAAAAGCGTGACTCTGTTCTGTTTGGGGATTCAGTTCATGGGGAGCGATTTTTACATTCCCTCGATAAGTGATATCATAAGTTTCTTTTTTTGTGGGACTGATTTCACGAGGATGATCGTACCTAAATCCACTCAGGATGCTGCTACCAGCCTCATGACGTGGATTTCATGGCTGAGTGACACTCCATTGGACCTACGTAGCACCACTTGTCCACTTGTCCACTTGTCTTTGTCCACTTGTCCACTCGTCTTTGTCCACTTGGCTCTTTCCTGGGATATGAAACGTGTACCGGAGTGGAGGTTCTTGTCAAGACAGCAGCCCTCAACTTTGGGGTCCCTGTGTCTGGTTGATTTTTTCATTTTCCCAAGGTCAACGCCCATGTGTGGAAGTGCCCTATGCTCTGTGGTTCTGTGTTTTACATGGTTTGGGAAAGAGGATACACTTGTGAAGATTGGCTGTTGGCCATTGACATCCCGCCCATCAGCTTAACAAGGCTCCCTTGACTCCGTGGGCTGTCCTGCCTTTCTGGTTTTTAGACTTTTTTCGCCTGGCCCTTTTGCCCCACGGGGGTCGAGAGATTTCTTTGTAGTGCTGATTTGCTCTCCCAGGTTGCTTGGTTGGCCAAAAAGGGCGTATGCGTTTTTTCCTGAATATATTCAGGAAAAAACGCATACGCCCTTTTTGGCCAACCGCATCATTGTCCACGTTCTGGCGCTTTTCATGTGCTATCGGGGCCATTCCGATGTACCCGTTGACATCCGTTTCCTGCAATTCTGCCTTGCGTTCAACGCCTCTTCGTAGCCTGACCTCAATATATTTTGGGGCGATAGTTATCGTTTAGAACTCTGCAGGTTTGGGAAGTGCAGTGCCCCTGAGCTCCATTTCCCAAGTCGCTTTTTTGTGAGTGGGACGCAACACGGCTGGATGGCTTCACGCCCTATTGTCGATCCGCGGTGGCAGGCTGAACCTCTGGTGAATTCTTCTTCGTGATGGGAAATGAGAGTGACATGTGCCCGACCAAACACCTCCAGCGAGTCTCTCATTGGTTCCCCCTCTTGCAGTTCATCCTGCGGACAAATTGCAGACGGTACGAAAGAGGCATGGAAAGGCGCCGAGTCTCCAAGTGGGGAGATTGTTAGTAAGGGGGCCTGAATGGAGAACACGAGCACCAGGAGATGAAAACTGAGGTGAGTTTCAGAAAGCTTTCCCGATCCCACGGTGTAGCATCCGCTGGGTTTCCAATGAGTGCTTTCGCTGTCGGAAGATTGCGTTGAACCTGGAGAGTTGGGACCCATGGAATGGGGAGCACGCAGGATTCCTTTCAAGGGTCTGCATTTGCTTTCCCAACCTCACCCATCGTCTCAGCCCCAAGAGTGTCCAGCCTTATGTCTTCTGCCGCTGGGGCTGTAGATGTGGTCAATCCTGGTTGCATGCCAGTCCCTGAACGCATTTTGGAAGAATTTCTCTCTGTTTTGCCCTGCTTGTTTCTTCTTTGTGTTGGAAATGTATCCTCAGAATGGGTCTGAGCTGATTTTCCCTGCTCGTTTTAGGCCGCTTTACACACACTTGATGCACTTACACAGAGATATCAAGACTTAGCTTTTAAGATGCTTACTAGTCGGATAGATACTTGTGCGATGAACAGGGTGTGGTGAGTCCAGTTGATTGAGCAAGGAGTAGGTCGTGTCCATTCCATATTCGGTTTTCGGAAGGGTATCTGTGCTCATTTCAAACTCGAGTTTTATGCGTCACCCCACCTCACCTTTCCCCTGAAGCAGGCATAAGTGTGTTTTCTAAAAGCGTGACTCTGTTCTGTTTGGGGATTCAGTTCATGGGGAGCGATTTTTACATTCCCTCGATAAGTGATATCATAAGTTTCTTTTTTTGTGGGACTGATTTCACGAGGATGATCGTACCTAAATCCACTCAGGATGCTGCTACCAGCCTCATGACGTGGATTTCATGGCTGAGTGACACTCCATTGGACCTACGTAGCACCACTTGTCCACTTGTCCACTTGTCTTTGTCCACTTGTCCACTCGTCTTTGTCCACTTGGCTCTTTCCTGGGATATGAAACGTGTACCGGAGTGGAGGTTCTTGTCAAGACAGCAGCCCTCAACTTTGGGGTCCCTGTGTCTGGTTGATTTTTTCATTTTCCCAAGGTCAACGCCCATGTGTGGAAGTGCCCTATGCTCTGTGGTTCTGTGTTTTACATGGTTTGGGAAAGAGGATACACTTGTGAAGATTGGCTGTTGGCCATTGACATCCCGCCCATCAGCTTAACAAGGCTCCCTTGACTCCGTGGGCTGTCCTGCCTTTCTGGTTTTTAGACTTTTTTCGCCTGGCCCTTTTGCCCCACGGGGGTCGAGAGATTTCTTTGTAGTGCTGATTTGCTCTCCCAGGTTGCTTGGTTGGCCAAAAAGGGCGTATGCGTTTTTTCCTGAATATATTCAGGAAAAAACGCATACGCCCTTTTTGGCCAACCGCATCATTGTCCACGTTCTGGCGCTTTTCATGTGCTATCGGGGCCATTCCGATGTACCCGTTGACATCCGTTTCCTGCAATTCTGCCTTGCGTTCAACGCCTCTTCGTAGCCTGACCTCAATATATTTTGGGGCGATAGTTATCGTTTAGAACTCTGCAGGTTTGGGAAGTGCAGTGCCCCTGAGCTCCATTTCCCAAGTCGCTTTTTTGTGAGTGGGACGCAACACGGCTGGATGGCTTCACGCCCTATTGTCGATCCGCGGTGGCAGGCTGAACCTCTGGTGAATTCTTCTTCGTGATGGGAAATGAGAGTGACATGTGCCCGACCAAACACCTCCAGCGAGTCTCTCATTGGTTCCCCCTCTTGCAGTTCATCCTGCGGACAAATTGCAGACGGTACGAAAGAGGCATGGAAAGGCGCCGAGTCTCCAAGTGGGGAGATTGTTAGTAAGGGGGCCTGAATGGAGAACACGAGCACCAGGAGATGAAAACTGAGGTGAGTTTCAGAAAGCTTTCCCGATCCCACGGTGTAGCATCCGCTGGGTTTCCAATGAGTGCTTTCGCTGTCGGAAGATTGCGTTGAACCTGGAGAGTTGGGACCCATGGAATGGGGAGCACGCAGGATTCCTTTCAAGGGTCTGCATTTGCTTTCCCAACCTCACCCATCGTCTCAGCCCCAAGAGTGTCCAGCCTTATGTCTTCTGCCGCTGGGGCTGTAGATGTGGTCAATCCTGGTTGCATGCCAGAACCTGAACGCATTTTGGAAGAATTTCTCTCTGTTTTGCCCTGCTTGTTTCTTCTTTATGTTGGAAATGTATCCTCAGAATGGGTCTGAGCTGATTTTCCCTGCTGGTTTTAGGCCGCTTTACACACACTTGATGCACTTACACAGAGATATCAAGACTTAGCTTTTAAGATGCTTACTAGTCGGATAGATACTTGTGCGATGAACAGGGTGTGGTGAGTCCAGTTGATTGAGCAAGGAGTAGGTCGTGTCCATTCCATATTCGGTTTTCGGAAGGGTATCTGTGCTCATTTCAAACTCGAGTTTTATGCGTCACCCCACCTCACCTTTCCCCTGAAGCAGGCATAAGTGTGTTTTCTAAAAGCGTGACTCTGTTCTGTTTGGGGATTCAGTTCATGGGGAGCGATTTTTACATTCCCTCGATAAGTGATATCATAAGTTTCTTTTTTTGTGGGACTGATTTCACTGAGGATGATCGTACCTAACTCCACTCAGGATGCTGCTACCAGCCTCATGACGTGGATTTCATGGCTGAGTGACACTCCATTGGACCTACGTAGCACCACTTGTCCACTTGTCCACTTGTCTTTGTCCACTTGTCCACTCGTCTTTGTCCACTTGGCTCTTTCCTGGGATATGAAACGTGTACCGGAGTGGAGGTTCTTGTCAAGACAGCAGCCCTCAACTTTGGGGTCCCTGTGTCTGGTTGATTTTTTCATTTTCCCAAGGTCAACGCCCATGTGTGGAAGTGCCCTATGCTCTGTGGTTCTGTGTTTTACATGGTTTGGGAAAGAGGATACACTTGTGAAGATTGGCTGTTGGCCATTGACATCCCGCCCATCAGCTTAACAAGGCTCCCTTGACTCCGTGGGCTGTCCTGCCTTTCTGGTTTTTAGACTTTCTTCGCCTGGCCCTTTTGCCCCGAGGGGGGGGGCGAGAGATTTCTTTGTAGTGCTGATTTGCTCTCCCAGGTTGCTTGGTTGGCCACAAAGGGCGTATGCGTTTTTTCCTGAATATATTCTGAATATATTCAGGAAAAAACGCATACGCCCTTTTTGGCCAACCGCATCATTGTCCACGTTCTGGCGCTTTTCATGTGCTATCGGGGCCATTCCGATGTACCCGTTGACATCCGTTTCCTGCAATTCTGCCTTGCGTTCAACGCCTCTTCGTAGCCTGACCTCAATATATTTTGGGGCGATAGTTATCGTTTAGAACTCTGCAGGTTTGGGAAGTGCAGTGCCCCTGAGCTCCATTTCCCAAGTCGCTTTTTTGTGAGTGGGACGCAACACGGCTGGATGGCTTCACGCCCTATTGTCGATGCGCGGTGGCAGGCTGAACCTCTGGTGAATTCTTCTTCGTGATGGGAAATGAGAGTGACATGTGCCCGACCAAACACCTCCAGCGAGTCTCTCATTGGTTCCCCCTCTTGCAGTTCATCCTGCGGACAAATTGCAGACGGTACGAAAGAGGCATGGAAAGGCGCCGAGTCTCCAAGTGGGGAGATTGTTAGTAAGGGGGCCTGAATGGAGAACACGAGCACCAGGAGATGAAAACTGAGGTGAGTTTCAGAAAGCTTTCCCGATCCCACGGTGTAGCATCCGCTGGGTTTCCAATGAGTGCTTTCGCTGTCGGAAGATTGCGTTGAACCTGGAGAGTTGGGACCCATGGAATGGGGAGCACGCAGGATTCCTTTCAAGGGTCTGCATTTGCTTTCCCAACCTCACCCATCGTCTCAGCCCCAAGAGTGTCCAGCCTTATGTCTTCTGCCGCTGGGGCTGTAGATGTGGTCAATCCTGGTTGCATGCCAGTCCCTGAACGCATTTGGGAAGAATTTCTCTCTGTTTTGCCCTGCTTGTTTCTTCTTTATGTTGGAAATGTATCCTCAGAATGGGTCTGAGCTGATTTTCCCTGCTGGTTTTAGGCCGCTTTACACACACTTGATGCACTTACACAGAGATGTCAAGACTTAGCTTTTAAGATGCTTACTAGTCGGCTAGATACTTGTGGGATGAACAGGGTGTGGTGAGTCCAGTTGATTGAGCAAGGAGTAGGTCGTGTCCATTCCATATTCGGTTTTCGGAAGGGTATCTGTGCTCATTTCAAACTCGAGTTTTATGCGTCACCCCACCTCACCTTTCCCCTGAAGCAGGCATAAGTGTGTTTTCTAAAAGCGTGACTCTGTTCTGTTTGGGGATTCAGTTCATGGGGAGCGATTTTTACATTCCCTCGATAAGTGATATCATAAGTTTCTTTTTTTGTGGGACTGATTTCACTGAGGATGATCGTACCTAAATCCACTCAGGATACTGCTACCAGCCTCATGACGTGGATTTCATGGCTGAGTGACACTCCATTGGACCTACGTAGCACCACTTGTCCACTTGTCCACTTGTCTTTGTCCACTTGTCCACTCGTCTTTGTCCACTTGGCTCTTTCCTGGGATATGAAACGTGTACCGGAGTGGAGGTTCTTGTCAAGACAGCAGCCCTCAACTTTAGGGTCCCTGTGTCTGGTTGATTTTTTCATTTTCCCAAGGTCAACGCCCATGTGTGGAAGTGCCCTATGCTCTGTGGTTCTGTGTTTTACATGGTTTGGGAAAGAGGATACACTTGTGAAGATTGGCTGTTGGCCATTGACATCCCGCCCATCAGCTTAACAAGGCTCCCTTGACTCCGTGGGCTGTCCTGCCTTTCTGGTTTTTAGACTTTTTTCCCCTGGCCCTTTTGCCCCGGGGGGGGGGCGAGAGATTTCTTTGTAGTGCTGATTTGCTCTCCCAGGTTGCTTGGTTGGCCAAAAAGGGCGTATGCGTTTTTTCCTGAATATATTCAGGAAAAAACGCATACGCCCTTTTTGGCCAACCGCATCATTGTCCACGTTCTGGCGCTTTTCATGTGCTATCGGGGCCATTCCGATGTACCCATTGACATCCGTTTCCTGCAATTCTGCCTTGCGTTCAACGCCTCTTCGTAGCCTGACCTCAATATATTTTGGGGCGATAGTTATCGTTTAGAACTCTGCAGGTTTGGGAAGTGCAGTGCCCCTGAGCTCCATTTCCCAAGTCGCTTTTTTGTGAGTGGGACGCAACACGGCTGGATGGCTTCACGCCCTATTGTCGATCCGCGGTGGCAGGCTGAACCTCTGGTGAATTCTTCTTCGTGATGGGAAATGAGAGTGACATGTGCCCGACCAAACACCTCCAGCGAGTCTCTCATTGGTTCCCCCTCTTGCAGTTCATCCTGCGGACAAATTGCAGACGGTACGAAAGAGGCATGGAAAGGCGCCGAGTCTCCAAGTGGGGAGATTGTTAGTAAGGGGGCCTGAATGGAGAACACGAGCACCAGGAGATGAAAACTGAGGTGAGTTTCAGAAAGCTTTCCCGATCCCACGGTGTAGCATCCGCTGGGTTTCCAATGAGTGCTTTCGCTGTCGGAAGATTGCGTTGAACCTGGAGAGTTGGGACCCATGGAATGGGGAGCACGCAGGATTCCTTTCAAGGGTCTGCATTTGCTTTCCCAACCTCACCCATCGTCTCAGCCCCAAGAGTGTCCAGCCTTATGTCTTCTGCCGCTGGGGCTGTAGATGTGGTCAATCCTGGTTGCATGCCAGTCCCTGAACGCATTTGGGAAGAATTTCTCTCTGTTTTGCCCTGCTTGTTTCTTCTTTATGTTGGAAATGTATCCTCAGAATGGGTCTGAGCTGATTTTCCCTGCTGGTTTTAGGCCGCTTTACACACACTTGATGCACTTACACAGAGATGTCAAGACTTAGCTTTTAAGATGCTTACTAGTCGGCTAGATACTTGTGCGATGAACAGGGTGTGGTGAGTCCAGTTGATTGAGCAAGGAGTAGGTCGTGTCCATTCCATATTCGGTTTTCGGAAGGGTATCTCTGCTCATTTCAAACTCGAGTTTTATGCGTCACCCCACCTCACCTTTCCCCTGAAGCAGGCATAAGTGTGTTTTCTAAAAGCGTGACTGTGTTCTGTTTGGGGATTCAGTTCATGGGGAGCGATTTTTACATTCCCTCGATAAGTGATATCATAAGTTTCTTTTTTTGTGGGACTGATTTCACTGAGGATGATCGTACCTAAATCCACTCAGGATGCTGCTACCAGCCTCATGACGTGGATTTCATGGCTGAGTGACACTCCATTGGACCTACGTAGCACCACTTGTCCACTTGTCCACTTGTCGTTGTCCACTTGTCCACTCGTCTTTGTCCACTTGGCTCTTTCCTGGGATATGAAACGTGTACCGGAGTGGAGGTTCTTGTCAAGACAGCAGCCCTCAACTTTAGGGTCCCTGTGTCTGGTTGATTTTTTCATTTTCCCAAGGTCAACGCCCATGTGTGGAAGTGCCCTATGCTCTGTGGTTCTGTGTTTTACATGGTTTGGGAAAGAGGATACACTTGTGAAGATTGGCTGTTGGCCATTGACATCCCGCCCATCAGCTTAACAAGGCTCCCTTGACTCCGTGGGCTGTCCTGCCTTTCTGGTTTTTAGACTTTTTTCCCCTGGCCCTTTTGCCCCGGGGGGGGGGCGAGAGATTTCTTTGTAGTGCTGATTTGCTCTCCCAGGTTGCTTGGTTGGCCAAAAAGGGCGTATGCGTTTTTTCCTGAATATATTCAGGAAAAAACGCATACGCCCTTTTTGGCCAACCGCATCATTGTCCACGTTCTGGCGCTTTTCATGTGCTATCGGGGCCATTCCGATGTACCCGTTGACATCCGTTTCCTGCAATTCTGCCTTGCGTTCAACGCCTCTTCGTAGCCTGACCTCAATATATTTTGGGGCGATAGTTATCGTTTAGAACTCTGCAGGTTTGGGAAGTGCAGTGCCCCTGAGCTCCATTTCCCAAGTCGCTTTTTTGTGAGTGGGACGCAACACGGCTGGATGGCTTCACGCCCTATTGTCGATGCGCGGTGGCAGGCTGAACCTCTGGTGAATTCTTCTTCGTGATGGGAAATGAGAGTGACATGTGCCCGACCAAACACCTCCAGCGAGTCTCTCATTGGTTCCCCCTCTTGCAGTTCATCCTGCGGACAAATTGCAGACGGTACGAAAGAGGCATGGAAAGGCGCCGAGTCTCCAAGTGGGGAGATTGTTAGTAAGGGGGCCTGAATGGAGAACACGAGCACCAGGAGATGAAAACTGAGGTGAGTTTCAGAAAGCTTTCCCGATCCCACGGTGTAGCATCCGCTGGGTTTCCAATGAGTGCTTTCGCTGTCGGAAGATTGCGTTGAACCTGGAGAGTTGGGACCCATGGAATGGGGAGCACGCAGGATTCCTTTCAAGGGTCTGCATTTGCTTTCCCAACCTCACCCATCGTCTCAGCCCCAAGAGTGTCCAGCCTTATGTCTTCTGCCGCTGGGGCTGTAGATGTGGTCAATCCTGGTTGCATGCCAGAACCTGAACGCATTTTGGAAGAATTTCTCTCTGTTTTGCCCTGCTTGTTTCTTCTTTATGTTGGAAATGTATCCTCAGAATGGGTCTGAGCTGATTTTCCCTGCTGGTTTTAGGCCGCTTTACACACACTTGATGCACTTACACAGAGATATCAAGACTTAGCTTTTAAGAT
Organism: Kogia breviceps; assembly: GCF_026419965.1. NCBI lineage: Eukaryota > Metazoa > Chordata > Mammalia > Artiodactyla > Physeteridae > Kogia > Kogia breviceps. Next base: position 27,019,805 of record NC_081321.1, read on the forward strand.
GCTTACTAGTCGGATAGATACTTGTGCGATGAACAGGGTGTGGTGAGTCCATTTGATTGAGCAAGGAGTAGGTCATGTCCATTCCATATTCGGTTTTCGGAAGGGTATCTGTGCTCATTTCAAACTCGAGTTTTATGCGTCACCCCACCTCACCTTTCCCCTGAAGCAGGCATAAGTGTGTTTTCTAAAAGCGTGACTCTGTTCTGTTTGGGGATTCAGTTCATGGGGAGCGATTTTTACATTCCCTCGATAAGTGATATCATAAGTTTCTTTTTTTGTGGGACTGATTTCACTGAGGATGATCGTACCTAACTCCACTCAGGATGCTGCTACCAGCCTCATGACGTGGATTTCATGGCTGAGTGACACTCCATTGGACCTACGTAGCACCACTTGTCCACTTGTCCACTTGTCGTTGTCCACTTGTCCACTCGTCTTTGTCCACTTGGCTCTTTCCTGGGATATGAAACGTGTACCGGAGTGGAGGTTCTTGTCAAGACAGCAGCCCTCAACTTTGGGGTCCCTGTGTCTGGTTGATTTTTTCATTTTCCCAAGGTCAACGCCCATGTGTGGAAGTGCCCTATGCTCTGTGGTTCTGTGTTTTACATGGTTTGGGAAAGAGGATACACTTGTGAAGATTGGCTGTTGGCCATTGACATCCCGCCCATCAGCTTAACAAGGCTCCCTTGACTCCGTGGGCTGTCCTGCCTTTCTGGTTTTTAGACTTTTTTCGCCTGGCCCTTTTGCCCCAGGGGGGGGCGAGAGATTTCTTTGTAGTGCTGATTTGCTCTCCCAGGTTGCTTGGTTGGCCAAAAAGGGCGTATGCGTTTTTTCCTGAATATATTCAGGAAAAAACGCATACGCCCTTTTTGGCCAACCGCATCATTGTCCACGTTCTGGCGCTTTTCATGTGCTATCGGGGCCATTCCGATGTACCCGTTGACATCCGTTTCCTGCAATTCTGCCTTGCGTTCAACGCCTCTTCGTAGCCTGACCTCAATATATTTTGGGGCGATAGTTATCGTTTAGAACTCTGCAGGTTTGGGAAGTGCAGTGCCCCTGAGCTCCATTTCCCAAGTCGCTTTTTTGTGAGTGGGACGCAACACGGCTGGATGGCTTCACGCCCTATTGTCGATCCGCGGTGGCAGGCTGAACCTCTGGTGAATTCTTCTTCGTGATGGGAAATGAGAGTGACATGTGCCCGACCAAACACCTCCAGCGAGTCTCTCATTGGTTCCCCCTCTTGCAGTTCATCCTGCGGACAAATTGCAGACGGTACGAAAGAGGCATGGAAAGGCGCCGAGTCTCCAAGTGGGGAGATTGTTAGTAAGGGGGCCTGAATGGAGAACACGAGCACCAGGAGATGAAAACTGAGGTGAGTTTCAGAAAGCTTTCCCGATCCCACGGTGTAGCATCCGCTGGGTTTCCAATGAGTGCTTTCGCTGTCGGAAGATTGCGTTGAACCTGGAGAGTTGGGACCCATGGAATGGGGAGCACGCAGGATTCCTTTCAAGGGTCTGCATTTGCTTTCCCAACCTCACCCATCGTCTCAGCCCCAAGAGTGTCCAGCCTTATGTCTTCTGCCGCTGGGGCTGTAGATGTGGTCAATCCTGGTTGCATGCCAGTCCCTGAACGCATTTGGGAAGAATTTCTCTCTGTTTTGCCCTGCTTGTTTCTTCTTTGTGTTGGAAATGTATCCTCAGAATGGGTCTGAGCTGATTTTCCCTGCTGGTTTTAGGCCGCTTTACACACACTTGATGCACTTACACAGAGATATCAAGACTTAGCTTTTAAGATGCTTACTAGTCGGATAGATACTTGTGCGATGAACAGGGTGTGGTGAGTCCAGTTGATTGAGCAAGGAGTAGGTCGTGTCCATGCCATATTCGGTTTTCGGAAGGGTATCTGTGCTCATTTCAAACTCGAGTTTTATGCGTCACCCCACCTCACCTTTCCCCTGAAGCAGGCATAAGTGTGTTTTCTAAAAGCGTGACTCTGTTCTGTTTGGGGATTCAGTTCATGGGGAGCGATTTTTACATTCCCTCGATAAGTGATATCATAAGTTTCTTTTTTTGTGGGACTGATTTCACTGAGGATGATCGTACCTAAATCCACTCAGGATGCTGCTACCAGCCTCATGACGTGGATTTCATGGCTGAGTGACACTCCATTGGACCTACGTAGCACCACTTGTCCACTTGTCCACTTGTCTTTGTCCACTTGTTCACTCGTCTTTGTCCACTTGGCTCTTTCCTGGGATATGAAACGTGTACCGGAGTGGAGGTTCTTGTCAAGACAGCAGCCCTCAACTTTGGGGTCCCTGTGTCTGGTTGATTTTTTCATTTTCCCAAGGTCAACGCCCATGTGTGGAAGTGCCCTATGCTCTGTGGTTCTGTGTTTTACATGGTTTGGGAAAGAGGATACACTTGTGAAGATTGGCTGTTGGCCATTGACATCCCGCCCATCAGCTTAACAAGGCTCCCTTGACTCCGTGGGCTGTCCTGCCTTTCTGGTTTTTAGACTTTTTTCGCCTGGCCCTTTTGCCCCGGGGGGGGGGGGGGCGAGAGATTTCTTTGTAGTGCTGATTTGCTCTCCCAGGTTGCTTGGTTGGCCAAAAAGGGCGTATGCGTTTTTTCCTGAATATATTCAGGAAAAAACGCATACGCCCTTTTTGGCCAACCGCATCATTGTCCACGTTCTGGCGCTTTTCATGTGCTATCGGGGCCATTCCGATGTACCCGTTGACATCCGTTTCCTGCAATTCTGCCTTGCGTTCAACGCCTCTTCGTAGCCTGACCTCAATATATTTTGGGGCGATAGTTATCGTTTAGAACTCTGCAGGTTTGGGAAGTGCAGTGCCCCTGAGCTCCATTTCCCAAGTCGCTTTTTTGTGAGTGGGACGCAACACGGCTGGATGGCTTCACGCCCTATTGTCGATCCGCGGTGGCAGGCTGAACCTCTGGTGAATTCTTCTTCGTGATGGGAAATGAGAGTGACATGTGCCCGACCAAACACCTCCAGCGAGTCTCTCATTGGTTCCCCCTCTTGCAGTTCATCCTGCGGACAAATTGCAGACGGTACGAAAGAGGGATGGAAAGGCGCCGAGTCTCCAAGTGGGGAGATTGTTAGTAAGGGGGCCTGAATGGAGAACACGAGCACCAGGAGATGAAAACTGAGGTGAGTTTCAGAAAGCTTTCCCGATCCCACGGTGTAGCATCCGCTGGGTTTCCAATGAGTGCTTTCGCTGTCGGAAGATTGCGTTGAACCTGGAGAGTTGGGACCCATGGAATGGGGAGCACGCAGGATTCCTTTCATGGGTCTGCATTTGCTTTCCCAACCTCACCCATCGTCTCAGCCCCAAGAGTGTCCAGCCTTATGTCTTCTGCCGCTGGGTCTGTAGATGTGGTCAATCCTGGTTGCATGCCAGTCCCTGAACGCATTTTGGAAGAATTTCTCTCTGTTTTGCCCTGCTTGTTTCTTCTTTATGTTGGAAATGTATCCTCAGAATGGGTCTGAGCTGATTTTCCCTGCTGGTTTTAGGCCGCTTTACACACACTTGATGCACTTACACAGAGATATCAAGACTTAGCTTTTAAGATGCTTACTAGTCGGCTAGATACTTGTGCGATGAACAGGGTCTGGTGAGTCCAGTTGATTGAGCAAGGAGTAGGTCGTGTCCATTCCATATTCGGTTTTCGGAAGGGTATCTGTGCTCATTTCAAACTCGAGTTTTATGCGTCACCCCACCTCACCTTTCTCCTGAAGCAGGCATAAGTGTGTTTTCTAAAAGCGTGACTCTGTTCTGTTTGGGGATTCAGTTCATGGGGAGCGATTTTTACATTCCCTCGATAAGTGATATCATAAGTTTCTTTTTTTGTGGGACTGATTTCACTGAGGATGATCGTACCTAAATCCACTCAGGATGCTGCTACCAGCCTCATGACGTGGATTTCATGGCTGAGTGACACTCCATTGGACCTACGTAGCACCACTTGTCCACTTGTCCACTTGTCTTTGTCCACTTGTCCACTCGTCTTTGTCCACTTGGCTCTTTCCTGGGATATGAAACGTGTACCGGAGTGGAGGTTCTTGTCAAGACAGCAGCCCTCAACTTTGGGGTCCCTGTGTCTGGTTGATTTTTTCATTTTCCCAAGGTCAACGCCCTTGTGTGGAAGTGCCCTATGCTCTGTGGTTCTGTGTTTTACATGGTTTGGGAAAGAGGATACACTTGTGAAGATTGGCTGTTGGCCATTGACATCCCGCCCATCAGCTTAACAAGGCACCCTTGACTCCGTGGGCTGTCCTGCCTTTCTGGTTTTTAGACTTTTTTCGCCTGGCCCTTTTCCCCCGGGGGGGGGGGGGGCGAGAGATTTCTTTGTAGTGCTGATTTGCTCTCCCAGGTTGCTTGGTTGGCCAAAAAGGGCGTATGCGTTTTTTCCTGAATATATTCAGGAAAAAACGCATACGCCCTTTTTGGCCAACCGCATCATTTTCCACGTTCTGGCGCTTTTCATGTGCTATCGGGGCCATTCCGATGTACCCGTTGACATCCGTTTCCTGCAATTCTGCCTTGCGTTCAACGCCTCTTCGTAGCCTGACCTCAATATATTTTGGGGCGATAGTTATCGTTTAGAACTCTGCAGGTTTGGGAAGTGCAGTGCCCCTGAGCTCCATTTCCCAAGTCGCTTTTTTGTGAGTGGGACGCAACACGGCTGGATGGCTTCACGCCCTATTGTCGATCCGCGGTGGCAGGCTGAACCTCTGGTGAATTCTTCTTCGTGATGGGAAATGAGAGTGACATGTGCCCGACCAAACACCTCCAGCGAGTCTCTCATTGGTTCCCCCTCTTGCAGTTCATCCTGCGGACAAATTGCAGACGGTACGAAAGAGGCATGGAAAGGCGCCGAGTCTCCAAGTGCGGAGATTGTTAGTAAGGGGGCCTGAATGGAGAACACGAGCACCAGGAGATGAAAACTGAGGTGAGTTTCAGAAAGCTTTCCCGATCCCACGGTGTAGCATCCGCTGGGTTTCCAATGAGTGCTTTCGCTGTCGGAAGATTGCGTTGAACCTGGAGAGTTGGGACCCATGGAATGGGGAGCACGCAGGATTCCTTTCAAGGGTCTGCATTTGCTTTCCCAACCTCACCCATCGTCTCAGCCCCAAGAGTGTCCAGCCTTATGTCTTCTGCCGCTGGGGCTGTAGATGTGGTCAATCCTGGTTGCATGCCAGTCCCTGAACGCATTTGGGAAGAATTTCTCTCTGTTTTGCCCTGCTTGTTTCTTCTTTGTGTTGGAAATGTATCCTCAGAATGGGTCTGAGCTGATTTTCCCTGCTGGTTTTAGGCCGCTTTACACACACTTGATGCACTTACACAGAGATATCAAGACTTAGCTTTTAAGATGCTTACTAGTCGGATAGATACTTGTGCGATGAACAGGGTCTGGTGAGTCCAGTTGATTGAGCAAGGAGTAGGTCGTGTCCATTCCATATTCGGTTTTCGGAAGGGTATCTGTGCTCATTTCAAACTCGAGTTTTATGCGTCACCCCACCTCACCTTTCTCCTGAAGCAGGCATAAGTGTGTTTTCTAAAAGCGTGACTCTGTTCTGTTTGGGGATTCAGTTCATGGGGAGCGATTTTTACATTCCCTCGATAAGTGATATCATAAGTTTCTTTTTTTGTGGGACTGATTTCACTGAGGATGATCGTACCTAAATCCACTCAGGATGCTGCTACCAGCCTCATGACGTGGATTTCATGGCTGAGTGACACTCCATTGGACCTACGTAGCACCACTTGTCCACTTGTCTTTGTCCACTTGTCCACTCGTCTTTGTCCACTTGGCTCTTTCCTGGGATATGAAACGTGTACCGGAGTGGAGGTTCTTGTCAAGACAGCAGCCCTCAACTTTGGGGTCCCTGTGTCTGGTTGATTTTTTCATTTTCCCAAGGTCAACGCCCATGTGTGGAAGTGCCCTATGCTCTGTGGTTCTGTGTTTTACATGGTTTGGGAAAGAGGATACACTTGTGAAGATTGGCTGTTGGCCATTGACATCCCGCCCATCAGCTTAACAAGGCTCCCTTGACTCCGTGGGCTGTCCTGCCTTTCTGGTTTTTAGACTTTTTTCGCCTTGCCCTTTTGCCCCGGTGGGGGGGGGGCGAGAGATTTCTTTGTAGTGCTGATTTGCTCTCCCAGGTTGCTTGGTTGGCCAAAAAGGGCGTATGCGTTTTTTCCTGAATATATTCAGGAAAAAACGCATACGCCCTTTTTGGCCAACCGCATCATTGTCCACGTTCTGGCGCTTTTCATGTGCTATCGGGGCCATTCCGATGTACCCGTTGACATCCGTTTCCTGCAATTCTGCCTTGCGTTCAACGCCTCTTCGTAGCCTGACCTCAATATATTTTGGGGCGATAGTTATCGTTTAGAACTCTGCAGGTTTGGGAAGTGCAGTGCCCCTGAGCTCCATTTCCCAAGTCGCTTTTTGTGAGTGGGACGCAACACGGCTGGATGGCTTCACGCCCTATTGTCGATCCGCGGTGGCAGGCTGAACCTCTGGTGAATTCTTCTTCGTGATGGGAAATGAGAGTGACATGTGCCCGACCAAACACCTCCAGCGAGTCTCTCATTGGTTCCCCCTCTTGCAGTTCATCCTGCGGACAAATTGCAGACGGTACGAAAGAGGCATGGAAAGGCGCCGAGTCTCCAAGTGGGGAGATTGTTAGTAAGGGGGCCTGAATGGAGAACACGAGCACCAGGAGATGAAAACTGAGGTGAGTTTCAGAAAGCTTTCCCGATCCCACGGTGTAGCATCCGCTGGGTTTCCAATGAGTGCTTTCGCTGTCGGAAGATTGCGTTGAACCTGGAGAGTTGGGACCCATGGAATGGGGAGCACGCAGGATTCCTTTCAAGGGTCTGCATTTGCTTTCCCAACCTCACCCATCGTCTCAGCCCCAAGAGTGTCCAGCCTTATGTCTTCTGCCGCTGGGGCTGTAGATGTGGTCAATCCTGGTTGCATGCCAGTCCCTGAACGCATTTGGGAAGAATTTCTCTCTGTTTTGCCCTGCTTGTTTCTTCTTTGTGTTGGAAATGTATCCTCAGAATGGGTCTGAGCTGATTTTCCCTGCTCGTTTTAGGCCGCTTTACACACACTTGATGCACTTACACAGAGATATCAAGACTTAGCTTTAAAGATGCTTACTAGTCGGATAGATACTTGTGCGATGAACAGGGTGTGGTGAGTCCAGTTGATTGAGCAAGGAGTAGGTCGTGTCCATGCCATATTCGGTTTTCGGAAGGGTATCTGTGCTCATTTCAAACTCGAGTTTTATGCGTCACCCCACCTCACCTTTCCCCTGAAGCAGGCATAAGTGTGTTTTCTAAAAGCGTGACTCTGTTCTGTTTGGGGATTCAGTTCATGGGGAGCGATTTTTACATTCCCTCGATAAGTGATATGAATCATAAGTTTCTTTTTTTGTGGGACTGATTTCACTGAGGATGATCGTACCTAAATCCACTCAGGATGCTGCTACCAGCCTCATGACGTGGATTTCATGGCTGAGTGACACTCCATTGGACCTACGTAGCACCACTTGTCCACTTGTCCACTTGTCTTTGTCCACTTGTCCACTCGTCTTTGTCCACTTGGCTCTTTCCTGGGATATGAAACGTGTACCGGAGTGGAGGTTCTTGTCAAGACAGCAGCCCTCAACTTTGGGGTCCCTGTGTCTGGTTGATTTTTTCATTTTCCCAAGGTCAACGCCCATGTGTGGAAGTGCCCTATGCTCTGTGGTTCTGTGTTTTACATGGTTTGGGAAAGAGGATACACTTGTGAAGATTGGCTGTTGGCCATTGACATCCCGCCCATCAGCTTAACAAGGCTCCCTTGACTCCGTGGGCTGTCCTGCCTTTCTGGTTTTTAGACTTTTTTCGCCTGGCCCTTTTGCCCCGGGGGGGGGGGGGCGAGAGATTTCTTTGTAGTGCTGATTTGCTCTCCCAGGTTGCTTGGTTGGCCAAAAAGGGCGTATGCGTTTTTTCCTGAATATATTCAGGAAAAAACGCATACGCCCTTTTTGGCCAACCGCATCATTGTCCACGTTCTGGCGCTTTTCATGTGCTATCGGGGCCATTCCGATGTAGCCATTGACATCCGTTTCCTGCAATTCTGCCTTGCGTTCAACGCCTCTTCGTAGCCTGACCTCAATATATTTTGGGGCGATAGTTATCGTTTAGAACTCTGCAGGTTTGGGAAGTGCAGTGCCCCTGAGCTCCATTTCCCAAGTCGCTTTTTTGTGAGTGGGACGCAACACGGCTGGATGGCTTCACGCCCTATTGTCGATCCGCGGTAGCAGGCTGAACCTCTGGTGAATTCTTCTTCGTGATGGGAAATGAGAGTGACATGTGCCCGACCAAACACCTCCAGCGAGTCTCTCATTGGTTCCCCCTCTTGCAGTTCATCCTGCGGACAAATTGCAGACGGTACGAAAGAGGCATGGAAAGGCGCCGAGTCTCCAAGTGGGGAGATTGTTAGTAAGGGGGCCTGAATGGAGAACACGAGCACCAGGAGATGAAATCTGAGGTGAGTTTCAGAAAGCTTTCCCGATCCCACGGTGTAGCATCCGCTGGGTTTCCAATGAGTGCTTTCGCTGTCGGAAGATTGCGTTGAACCTGGAGAGTTGGGACCCATGGAATGGGGAGCACGCAGGATTCCTTTCAAGGGTCTGCATTTGCTTTCCCAACTCACCCATCGTCTCAGCCCCAAGAGTGTCCAGCCTTATGTCTTCTGCCGCTGGGCTGTAGATGTGGTCAATCCCTGGTTGCATGCCAGTCCCTGAACGCATTTGGGAAGAATTTCTCTCTGTTTTGCCCTGCTTGTTTCTTCTTTGTGTTGGAAATGTATCCTCAGAATGGGTCTGAGCTGATTTTCCCTGCTGGTTTTAGGCCGCTTTACACACACTTGATGCACTTACACAGAGATATCAAGACTTAGCTTTTAAAATGCTTACTAGTCGGATAGATACTTGTGCGATGAACAGGGTGTGGTGAGTCCAGTTGATTGAACAAGGAGTAGGTCGTGTCCATTCCATATTCGGTTTTCGGAAGGGTATGTGTGCTCATTTCAAACTCGAGTTTTATGCGTCACCCACCTCACCTTTCCCCTGAAGCAGGCATAAGTGTGTTTTCTAAAAGCGTGTCTCTGTTCTGTTTGGGGATTCAGTTCATGGGGAACGATTTTTACATTCCCTCGATAAGTGATATCATAAGTTTCTTTTTTTGTGGGGACTGATTTCACTGAGGATGATCGTACCTAATCCACTCAGGATGCTGCTACCAGCCTCATGACGTGGATTTCATAGCTGAGTGACACTCCATTGGACCTACGTAGCACCACTTGTCCACTTGTCCACTTGTCTTTGTCCACTTGTCCACTCGTCTTTGTCCACTTGGCTCTTTCCTGGGATATGAAACGTGTACCGGAGTGGAGGTTCTTGTCAAGACAGCAGCCCTCAACTTTGGGGTCCCTGTGTCTGGTTGATTTTTTCATTTTCCCAGGTCAACGCCCATGTGTGGAAGTGCCCTATGCTCTGTGGTTCTGTGTTTTACATGGTTTGGGAAAGAGGATACACTTGTGAAGATTGGCTGTTGGCCATTGACATCCCGCCTATCAGCTTAACAAGGCTCCCTTGACTCCGTGGGCTGTCCTGCCTGTCTGGTTTTTAGACTTTCTTCGCCTGGCCCTTTTGCCCCGGGGGGGGGGGGGGCGAGAGATTTCTTTGTAGTGCTGATTTGCTCTCCCAGGTTGCTTGGTTGGCCAAAAAGGGCGTATGCGTTTTTTCCTGAATATATTCAGGAAAAAAACGCATACGCCCTTTTTGGCCAACCGCATCATTGTCCACGTTCTGGCGCTTTTCATGTGCTATCGGGGCCATTCCGATGTACCCGTTGACATCCGTTTCCTGCAATTCTGCCTTGCGTTCAACGCCTCTTCGTAGCCTGACCTCAATATATTTTTGGGGCGATAGTTATCGTTTAGAACTCTGCAGGTTTGGGAAGTGCAGTGCCCTGAGCTCCATTTCCCAAGTCGCTTTTTTGTGAGTGGGACGCAACACGGCTGGATGGCTTCACGCCCTATTGTCGATCCGCGGTGGCAGGCTGAACCTCTGGTGAATTCTTCTTCGTGATGGGAAATGAGAGTGACATGTGCCCGACCAAGCACCTCCAGCGAGTCTCTCATTGGTTCCCCCTCTTGCAGTTCATCCTGCGGACAAATTGCAGACGGTACGAAAGAGGCATGGAAAGGCGCCGAGTCTCCAAGTGGGGAGATTGTTAGTAAGGGGGCCTGAATGGAGAACACGAGCACCAGGAGATGAAAACTGAGGTGAGTTTCAGAAAGCTTTCCCGATCCCACGGTGTAGCATCCGCTGGGTTTCCATGAGTGCTTTCGCTGTCTGAAGATTGCGTTGAACCTGGAGAGTTGGGACCCATGGAATGGGGAGCACGCAGGATTCCTTTCAAGGGTCTGCATTTGCTTTCCCAACCTCACCCATCGTCTCAGCCCCAAGAGTGTCCAGCCTTATGTCTTCTGCCGTTGGGGCTGTAGATGTGGTCAATCCTGGTTGCATGCAAGACCCTGAACGCATTTGGGAAGAATTTCTCTCTGTTTTGCCCTGCTTGTTTCTTCTTTATGTTGGAAATGTATCCTCAGAATGGTCTGAGCTGATTTTCCCTGCTGGTTTTAGGCCGCTTTACACACACTTGATGCACTTACACAGAGATATCAAGACTTAGCTTTTAAGATGCTTACTAGTCGGATAGATACTTGTGCGATGAACAGGGTCTGGTGAGTCCAGTTGATTGAGCAAGGAGTAGGTCGTGTCCATTCCATATTCGGTTTTCGGAAGGGTATCTGTGCTCATTTCAACTCGAGTTTTATGCGTCACCCACCTCACCTTTCCCCTGAAGCAGGCATAAGTGTGTTTTCTAAAAGCGTGACTCTGTTCTGTTTGGGGATTCAGTTCATGGGGAGCGATTTTTACATTCCCTGGATAAGTGATATCATAAGTTTCTTTTTTTGTGGGACTGATTTCACTGAGGATGATCGTACCTAAATCCACTCAGGATGCTGCTACAGCCTCATGACGTGGATTTCATGGCTGAGTGACACTCCATTGGACCTACGTAGCACCACTTGTCCACTTGTCCACTTGTCTTTGTCCACTTGTCCACTCGTCTTTGTCCACTTGGCTCTTTCCTGGGATATGAAACGTGTACCGGAGTGGAGGTTCTTGTCAAGACAGCAGCCCTCAACTTTGGGGTCCCTGTGTCTGTTGATTTTTTCATTTTCCCAAGGTCAACGCCCATGTGTGGAAGTGCCCTATGCTCTGTGGTTCTGTGTTTTACATGGTTTGGGAAAGAGGATACACTTGTGAAGATTGGCTGTTGGCCATTGACATCCCGCCCATCAGCTTAACAGGCTCCCTTGACTCCGTGGGCTGTCCTGCCTTTCTGGTTTTTAGACTTTTTCCCCTGGCCCTTTTGCCCCGGGGGGGGGGGAGAGAGATTTCTTTGTAGTGCTGATTTGCTCTCCCAGGTTGCTTGGTTGGCCAAAAAGGGCGTATGCGTTTTTTCCTGAATATATTCAGGGAAAAACGCATACGCCCTTTTTGGCCTACCGCATCATTGTCCACGTTCTGGCGCTTTTCATGTGCTATCGGGGCCATTCCGCTGTACCCGTTGACATCCGTTTCCTGCAATTCTGCCTTGCGTTCAACGCCTCTTCGTAGCCTGACCTCAATATATTTTGGGGCGATAGTTATCGTTTAGAACTCTGCAGGTTTGGGAAGTGCAGTGCCCCTGAGCTCCATTTCCCAAGTCGCTTTTTTGTGAGTGGGACGCAACACGGCTGGATGGCTTCACGCCCTATTGTCGATCCGCGGTGGCAGGCTGAACCTCTGGTGAATTCTTCTTCGTGATGGGAAATGAGAGTGACATGTGCCCGACCAAACACCTCCAGCGAGTCTCTCATTGGTTCCCCCTCTTGCAGTTCATCCTGCGGACAAATTGCAGACGGTACGAAAGAGGCATGGAAAGGCGCCGAGTCTCCAAGTGGGGAGATTGTTAGTAAGGGGGCCTGAATGGAGAACACGAGCACCAGGAGATGAAAACTGAGGTGAGTTTCAGAAAGCTTTCCCGATCCCACGGTGTAGCATCCGCTGGGTTTCCAATGAGTGCTTTCGCTGTCGGAAGATTGCGTTGAACCTGGAGAGTTGGGACCCATGGAATGGGGAGCACGCAGGATTCCTTTCAAGGGTCTGCATTTGCTTTCCCAACCTCACCCATCGTCTCAGCCCCAAGAGTGTCCAGCCTTATGTCTTCTGCCGCTGGGGCTGTAGATGTGGTCAATCCTGGTTGCATGCCAGTCCCTGAACGCATTTGGGAAGAATTTCTCTCTGTTTTGCCCTGCTTGTTTCTTCTTTATGTTGGAAATGTATCCTCAGAATGGGTCTGAGCTGATTTTCCCTGCTGGTTTTAGGCCGCTTTACACACACTTGATGCACTTACACAGAGATATCAAGACTTAGCTTTTAAGATGCTTACTAGTCGGATAGATACTTGTGCGATGAACAGGGTGTGGTGAGTCCAGTTGATTGAGCAAGGAGTAGGTCGTGTCCATTCCATATTCGGTTTTCGGAAGGGTATCTGTGCTCATTTCAAACTCGAGTTTTATGCGTCACCCCACCTCACCTTTCCCCTGAAGCAGGCATAAGTGTGTTTTCTAAAAGCGTGACTCTGTTCTGTTTGGGGATTCCGTTCATGGGGAGCGATTTTTACATTCCCTCGATAAGTGATATCATAAGTTTCTTTTTTTGTGGGACTGATTTCACTGAGGATGATCGTACCTAAATCCACTCAGGATGCTGCTACCAGCCTCATGACGTGGATTTCATGGCTGAGTGACACTCCATTGGACCTACGTAGCACCACTTGTCCACTTGTCCACTTGTCTTTGTCCACTTGTCCACTCGTCTTTGTCCACTTGGCTCTTTCCTGGGATATGAAACGTGTACCGGAGTGGAGGTTCTTGTCAAGACAGCAGCCCTCAACTTTGGGGTCCCTGTGTCTGGTTGATTTTTTCACTTTCCCAAGGTCAACGCCCATGTGTGGAAGTGCCCTATGCTCTGTGGTTCTGTGTTTTACATGGTTTGGGAAAGAGGATACACTTGTGAAGATTGGCTGTTGGCCATTGACATCCCGCCCATCAGCTTAACAAGGCTCCCTTGACTCCGTGGGCTGTCCTGCCTTTCTGGTTTTTAGACTTTTTTCGCCTTGCCCTTTTGCCCCGGTGGGGGGGGGGCGAGAGATTTCTTTGTAGTGCTGATTTGCTCTCCCAGGTTGCTTGGTTGGCCAAAAAGGGCGTATGCGTTTTTTCCTGAATATATTCAGGAAAAAACGCATACGCCCTTTTTGGCCAACCGCATCATTGTCCACGTTCTGGCGCTTTTCATGTGCTATCGGGGCCATTCCGATGTACCCGTTGACATCCGTTTCCTGCAATTCTGCCTTGCGTTCAACGCCTCTTCGTAGCCTGACCTCAATATATTTTGGGGCGATAGTTATCGTTTAGAACTCTGCAGGTTTGGGAAGTGCAGTGCCCCTGAGCTCCATTTCCCAAGTCGCTTTTTTGTGAGTGGGACGCAACACGGCTGGATGGCTTCACGCCCTATTGTCGATCCGGGGTGGCAGGCTGAACCTCTGGTGAATTCCTCTTCGTGATGGGAAATGAGAGTGACATGTGCCCGACCAAACACCTCCAGCGAGTCTCTCATTGGTTCCCCCTCTTGCAGTTCATCCTGCGGACAAATTGCAGACGGTACGAAAGAGGCATGGAAAGGCGCCGAGTCTCCAAGTGGGGAGATTGTTAGTAAGGGGGCCTGAATGGAGAACACGAGCACCAGGAGATGAAAACTGAGGTGAGTTTCAGAAAGCTTTCCCGATCCCACGGTGTAGCATCCGCTGGGTTTCCAATGAGTGCTTTCGCTGTCGGAAGATTGCGTTGAACCAGGAGAGTTGGGACCCATGGAATGGGGAGCACGCAGGATTCCTTTCAAGGGTCTGCATTTGCTTTCCCAACCTCACCCATCGTCTCAGCCCCAAGAGTGTCCAGCCTTATGTCTTCTGCCGCTGGGTCTGTAGATGTGGTCAATCCTGGTTGCATGCCAGTCCCTGAACGCATTTTGGAAGAATTTCTCTCTGTTTTGCCCTGCTTGTTTCTTCTTTGTGTTGGAAATGTATCCTCAGAATGGGTCTGAGCTGATTTTCCCTGCTGGTTTTAGGCCGCTTTACACACACTTGATGCACTTACACAGAGATATCAAGACTTAGCTTTTAAGATGCTTACTAGTCGGATAGATACTTGTGCGATGAACAGGGTGTGGTGAGTCCAGTTGATTGAGCAAGGAGTAGGTCGTGTCCATGCCATATTCGGTTTTCGGAAGGGTATCTGTGCTCATTTCAAACTCGAGTTTTATGCGTCACCCCACCTCACCTTTCCCCTGAAGCAGGCATAAGTGTGTTTTCTAAAAGCGTGACTCTGTTCTGTTTGGGGATTCAGTTCATGGGGAGCGATTTTTACATTCCCTCGATAAGTGATATCATAAGTTTCTTTTTTTGTGGGACTGATTTCACTGAGGATGATCGTACCTAAATCCACTCAGGATGCTGCTACCAGCCTCATGACGTGGATTTCATGGCTGAGTGACACTCCATTGGAACTACGTAGCACCACTTGTCCACTTGTCCACTTGTCTTTGTCCACTTGTCCACTCGTCTTTGTCCACTTGGCTCTTTCCTGGGATATGAAACGTGTACCGGAGTGGAGGTTCTTGTCAAGACAGCAGCCCTCAACTTTGGGGTCCCTGTGTCTGGTTGATTTTTTCACTTTCCCAAGGTCAACGCCCATGTGTGGAAGTGCCCTATGCTCTGTGGTTCTGTGTTTTACATGGTTTGGGAAAGAGAATACACTTGTGAAGATTGGCTGTTGGCCATTGACATCCCGCCCATCAGCTTAACAAGGCTCCCTTGACTCCGTGGGCTGTCCTGCCTTTCTGGTTTTTAGACTTTTTTCGCCTGGCCCTTTTGCCCCGGGGGGGGGCGAGAGATTTCTTTGTAGTGCTGATTTGCTCTCCCAGGTTGCTTGGTTGGCCAAAAAGGGCGTATGCGTTTTTTCCTGAATATATTCAGGAAAAAACGCATACGCCCTTTTTGGCCAACCGCATCATTGTCCACGTTCTGGCGCTTTTCATGTGCTATCGGGGCCATTCCGATGTACCCGTTGACATCCGTTTCCTGCAATTCTGCCTTGCGTTCAACGCCTCTTCGTAGCCTGACCTCAATATATTTTGGGGCGATAGTTATCGTTTAGAACTCTGCAGGTTTGGGAAGTGCAGTGCCCCTGAGCTCCATTTCCCAAGTCGCTTTTTTGTGAGTGGGACGCAACACGGCTGGATGGCTTCACGCCCTATTGTCGATCCGCGGTGGCAGGCTGAACCTCTGGTGAATTCTTCTTCGTGATGGGAAATGAGAGTGACATGTGCCCGACCAAACACCTCCAGCGAGTCTCTCATTGGTTCCCCCTCTTGCAGTTCATCCTGCGGACAAATTGCAGACGGTACGAAAGAGGCATGGAAAGGCGCCGAGTCTCCAAGTGGGGAGATTGTTAGTAAGGGGGCCTGAATGGAGAACACGAGCACCAGGAGATGAAAACTGAGGTGAGTTTCAGAAAGCTTTCCCGATCCCACGGTGTAGCATCCGCTGGGTTTCCAATGAGTGCTTTCGCTGTCGGAAGATTGCGTTGAACCTGGAGAGTTGGGACCCATGGAATGGGGAGCACGCAGGATTCCTTTCAAGGGTCTGCATTTGCTTTCCCAACCTCACCCATCGTCTCAGCCCCAAGAGTGTCCAGCCTTATGTCTTCTGCCGCTGGGGCTGTAGATGTGGTCAATCCTGGTTGCATGCCAGTCCCTGAACGCATTTGGGAAGAATTTCTCTCTGTTTTGCCCTGCTTGTTTCTTCTTTGTGTTGGAAATGTATCCTCAGAATGGGTCTGAGCTGATTTTCCCTGCTCGTTTTAGGCCGCTTTACACACACTTGATGCACTTACACAGAGATATCAAGACTTAGCTTTTAAGATGCTTACTAGTCGGATAGATACTTGTGCGATGAACAGGGTGTGGTGAGTCCAGTTGATTGAGCAAGGAGTAGGTCGTGTCCATGCCATATTCAGTTTTCGGAAGGGTATCTGTGCTCATTTCAAACTCGAGTTTTATGCGTCACCCCACCTCACCTTTCCCCTGAAGCAGGCATAAGTGTGTTTTCTAAAAGCGTGACTCTGTTCTGTTTGGGGATTCAGTTCATGGGGAGCGATTTTTACATTCCCTCGATAAGTGATATCATAAATTTCTTTTTTTGTGGGACTGATTTCACTGAGGATGATCGTACCTAAATCCACTCAGGATGCTGCTACCAGCCTCATGACGTGGATTTCATGGCTGAGTGACACTCCATTGGACCTACGTAGCACCACTTGTCCACTTGTCCACTTGTCTTTGTCCACTTGTCCACTCGTCTTTGTCCACTTGGCTCTTTCCTGGGATATGAAACGTGTACCGGAGTGGAGGTTCTTGTCAAGACAGCAGCCCTCAACTTTGGGGTCCCTGTGTCTGGTTGATTTTTTCACTTTCCCAAGGTCAACGCCCATGTGTGGAAGTGCCCTATGCTCTGTGGTTCTGTGTTTTACATGGTTTGGGAAAGAGGATACACTTGTGAAGATTGGCTGTTGGCCATTGACATCCCGCCCATCAGCTTAACAAGGCTCCCTTGACTCCGTGGGCTGTCCTGCCTTTCTGGTTTTTAGACTTTTTTCGCCTGGCCCTTTTGCCCCGGGGGGGGGGGGGCGAGAGATTTCTTTGTAGTGCTGATTTGCTCTCCCAGGTTGCTTGGTTGGCCAAAAAGGGCGTATGCGTTTTTTCCTGAATATATTCAGGAAAAAACGCATACGCCCTTTTTGGCCAACCGCATCATTGTCCACGTTCTGGCGCTTTTCATGTGCTATCGGGGCCATTCCGATGTACCCGTTGACATCCGTTTCCTGCAATTCTGCCTTGCGTTCAACGCCTCTTCGTAGCCTGACCTCAATATATTTTGGGGCGATAGTTATCGTTTAGAACTCTGCAGGTTTGGGAAGTGCAGTGCCCCTGAGCTCCATTTCCCAAGTCGCTTTTTTGTGAGTGGGACGCAACACGGCTGGATGGCTTCACGCCCTATTGTCGATCCGCGGTGGCAGGCTGAACCTCTGGTGAATTCTTCTTCGTGATGGGAAATGAGAGTGACATGTGCCCGACCAAACACCTCCAGCGAGTCTCTCATTGGTTCCCCCTCTTGCAGTTCATCCTGCGGACAAATTGCAGACGGTACGAAAGAGGCATGGAAAGGCGCCGAGTCTCCAAGTGGGGAGATTGTTAGTAAGGGGGCCTGAATGGAGAACACGAGCACCAGGAGATGAAAACTGAGGTGAGTTTCAGAAAGCTTTCCCGATCCCACGGTGTAGCATCCGCTGGGTTTCCAATGAGTGCTTTCGCTGTCGGAAGATTGCGTTGAACCTGGAGAGTTGGGACCCATGGAATGGGGAGCACGCAGGATTCCTTTCAAGGGTCTGCATTTGCTTTCCCAACCTCACCCATCGTCTCAGCCCCAAGAGTATCCAGCCTTATGTCTTCTGCCGCTGGGGCTGTAGATGTGGTCAATCCTGGTTGCATGCCAGTCCCTGAACGCATTTTGGAAGAATTTCTCTCTGTTTTGCCCTGCTTGTTTCTTCTTTGTGTTGGAAATGTATCCTCAGAATGGGTCTGAGCTGATTTTCCCTGCTCGTTTTAGGCCGCTTTACACACACTTGATGCACTTACACAGAGATATCAAGACTTAGCTTTTAAGATGCTTACTAGTCGGATAGATACTTGTGCGATGAACAGGGTGTGGTGAGTCCAGTTGATTGAGCAAGGAGTAGGTCGTGTCCATGCCATATTCGGTTTTCGGAAGGGTATCTGTGCTCATTTCAAACTCGAGTTTTATGCGTCACCCCACCTCACCTTTCCCCTGAAGCAGGCATAAGTGTGTTTTCTAAAAGCGTGACTCTGTTCTGTTTGGGGATTCCGTTCATGGGGAGCGATTTTTACATTCCCTCGATAAGTGATATCATAAATTTCTTTTTTTGTGGGACTGATTTCACTGAGGATGATCGTACCTAAATCCACTCAGGATGCTGCTACCAGCCTCATGACGTGGATTTCATGGCTGAGTGACACTCCATTGGACCTACGTAGCACCACTTGTCCACTTGTCCACTTGTCTTTGTCCACTTGTCCACTCGTCTTTGTCCACTTGGCTCTTTCCTGGGATATGAAACGTGTACCGGAGTGGAGGTTCTTGTCAAGACAGCAGCCCTCAACTTTGGGGTCCCTGTGTCTGGTTGATTTTTTCACTTTCCCAAGGTCAACGCCCATGTGTGGAAGTGCCCTATGCTCTGTGGTTCTGTGTTTTACATGGTTTGGGAAAGAGGATACACTTGTGAAGATTGGCTGTTGGCCATTGACATCCCGCCCATCAGCTTAACAAGGCTCCCTTGACTCCGTGGGCTGTCCTGCCTTTCTGGTTTTTAGACTTTTTTCGCCTGGCCCTTTTGCCCCGGGGGGGGGCGAGAGATTTCTTTGTAGTGCTGATTTGCTCTCCCAGGTTGCTTGGTTGGCCAAAAAGGGCGTATGCGTTTTTTCCTGAATATATTCAGGAAAAAACGCATACGCCCTTTTTGGCCAACCACATCATTGTCCACGTTCTGGCGCTTTTCATGTGCTATCGGGGCCATTCCGATGTACCCGTTGACATCCGTTTCCTGCAATTCTGCCTTGCGTTCAACGCCTCTTCGTAGCCTGACCTCAATATATTTTGGGGCGATAGTTATCGTTTAGAACTCTGCAGGTTTGGGAAGTGCAGTGCCCCTGAGCTCCATTTCCCAAGTCGCTTTTTTGTGAGTGGGACGCAACACGGCTGGATGGCTTCACGCCCTATTGTCGATCCGCGGTGGCAGGCTGAACCTCTGGTGAATTCTTCTTCGTGATGGGAAATGAGAGTGACATGTGCCCGACCAAACACCTCCAGCGAGTCTCTCATTGGTTCCCCCTCTTGCAGTTCATCCTGCGGACAAATTGCAGACGGTACGAAAGAGGCATGGAAAGGCGCCGAGTCTCCAAGTGGGGAGATTGTTAGTAAGGGGGCCTGAATGGAGAACACGAGCACCAGGAGATGAAAACTGAGGTGAGTTTCAGAAAGCTTTCCCGATCCCACGGTGTAGCATCCGCTGGGTTTCCAATGAGTGCTTTCGCTGTCGGAAGATTGCGTTGAACCTGGAGAGTTGGGACCCATGGAATGGGGAGCACGCAGGATTCCTTTCAAGGGTCTGCATTTGCTTTCCCAACCTCACCCATCGTCTCAGCCCCAAGAGTGTCCAGCCTTATGTCTTCTGCCGCTGGGGCTGTAGATGTGGTCAATCCTGGTTGCATGCCAGTCCCTGAACGCATTTTGGAAGAATTTCTCTCTGTTTTGCCCTGCTTGTTTCTTCTTTATGTTGGAAATGTATCCTCAGAATGGGTCTGAGCTGATTTTCCCTGCTCGTTTTAGGCCGCTTTACACACACTTGATGCACTTACACAGAGATATCAAGACTTAGCTTTTAAGATGCTTACTAGTCGGATAGATACTTGTGCGATGAACAGGGTGTGGTGAGTCCAGTTGATTGAGCAAGGAGTAGGTCGTGTCCATTCCATATTCGGTTTTCGGAAGGGTATCTGTGCTCATTTCAAACTCGAGTTTTATGCGTCACCCCACCTCACCTTTCCCCTGAAGCAGGCATAAGTGTGTTTTCTAAAAGCGTGACTGTGTTCTGTTTGGGGATTCAGTTCATGGGGAGCGATTTTTACATTCCCTCGATAAGTGATATCATAAGTTTCTTTTTTTGTGGGACTGATTTCACTGAGGATGATCGTACCTAAATCCACTCAGGATGCTGCTACCAGCCTCATGACGTGGATTTCATGGCTGAGTGACACTCCATTGGACCTACGTAGCACCACTTGTCCACTTGTCCACTTGTCTTTGTCCACTTGTCCACTCGTCTTTGTCCACTTGGCTCTTTCCTGGGATATGAAACGTGTACCGGAGTGGAGGTTCTTGTCAAGACAGCAGCCCTCAACTTTGGGGTCCCTGTGTCTGGTTGATTTTTTCATTTTCCCAAGGTCAACGCCCATGTGTGGAAGTGCCCTATGCTCTGTGGTTCTGTGTTTTACATGGTTTGGGAAAGAGGATACACTTGTGAAGATTGGCTGTTGGCCATTGACATCCCGCCCATCAGCTTAACAAGGCTCCCTTGACTCCGTGGGCTGTCCTGCCTTTCTGGTTTTTAGACTTTTTTCGCCTGGCCCTTTTGCCCCAGGGGGGGTCGAGAGATTTCTTTGTAGTGCTGATTTGCTCTCCCAGGTTGCTTGGTTGGCCAAAAAGGGCGTATGCGTTTTTTCCTGAATATATTCAGGAAAAAACGCATACGCCCTTTTTGGCCAACCGCATCATTGTCCACGTTCTGGCGCTTTTCATGTGCTATCGGGGCCATTCCGATGTACCCGTTGACATCCGTTTCCTGCAATTCTGCCTTGCGTTCAACGCCTCTTCGTAGCCTGACCTCAATATATTTTGGGGCGATAGTTATCGTTTAGAACTCTGCAGGTTTGGGAAGTGCAGTGCCCCTGAGCTCCATTTCCCAAGTCGCTTTTTTGTGAGTGGGACGCAACACGGCTGGATGGCTTCACGCCCTATTGTCGATCCGCGGTGGCAGGCTGAACCTCTGGTGAATTCTTCTTCGTGATGGGAAATGAGAGTGACATGTGCCCGACCAAACACCTCCAGCGAGTCTCTCATTGGTTCCCCCTCTTGCAGTTCATCCTGCGGACAAATTGCAGACGGTATGAAAGAGGCATGGAAAGGCGCCGAGTCTCCAAGTGGGGAGATTGTTAGTAAGGGGGCCTGAATGGAGAACACGAGCACCAGGAGATGAAAACTGAGGTGAGTTTCAGAAAGCTTTCCCGATCCCACGGTGTAGCATCCGCTGGGTTTCCAATGAGTGCTTTCGCTGTCGGAAGATTGCGTTGAACCAGGAGAGTTGGGACCCATGGAATGGGGAGCACGCAGGATTCCTTTCAAGGGTCTGCATTTGCTTTCCCAACCTCACCCATCGTCTCAGCCCCAAGAGTGTCCAGCCTTATGTCTTCTGCCGCTGGGGCTGTAGATGTGGTCAATCCTGGTTGCATGCCAGTCCCTGAACGCATTTTGGAAGAATTTCTCTCTGTTTTGCCCTGCTTGTTTCTTCTTTGTGTTGGAAATGTATCCTCAGAATGGGTCTGAGCTGATTTTCCCTGCTGGTTTTAGGCCGCTTTACACACACTTGATGCACTTACAGAGAGATATCAAGACTTAGCTTTTAAGATGCTTACTAGTCGGATAGATACTTGTGCGATGAACAGGGTGTGGTGAGTCCAGTTGATTGAACAAGGAGTAGGTCGTGTCCATGCCATATTCGGTTTTCGGAAGGGTATCTGTGCTCATTTCAAACTCGAGTTTTATGCGTCACCCCACCTCACCTTTCCCCTGAAGCAGGCATAAGTGTGTTTTCTAAAAGCGTGACTCTGTTCTGTTTGGGGATTCAGTTCATGGGGAGCGATTTTTACATTCCCTCGATAAGTGATATCATAAGTTTCTTTTTTTGTGGGACTGATTTCACTGAGGATGATCGTACCTAAATCCACTCAGGATGCTGCTACCAGCCTCATGACGTGGATTTCATGGCTGAGTGACACTCCATTGGAACTACGTAGCACCACTTGTCCACTTGTCCACTTGTCTTTGTCCACTTGTCCACTCGTCTTTGTCCACTTGGCTCTTTCCTGGGATATGAAACGTGTACCGGAGTGGAGGTTCTTGTCAAGACAGCAGCCCTCAACTTTGGGGTCCCTGTGTCTGGTTGATTTTTTCACTTTCCCAAGGTCAACGCCCATGTGTGGAAGTGCCCTATGCTCTGTGGTTCTGTGTTTTACATGGTTTGGGAAAGAGGATACACTTGTGAAGATTGGCTGTTGGCCATTGACATCCCGCCCATCAGCTTAACAAGGCTCCCTTGACTCCGTGGGCTGTCCTGCCTTTCTGGTTTTTAGACTTTTTTCGCCTGGCCCTTTTGCCCCGGGGGGGGTGGGGGGGGCGAGAGATTTCTTTGTAGTGCTGATTTGCTCTCCCAGGTTGCTTGGTTGGCCAAAAAGGGCGTATGCGTTTTTTCCTGAATATATTCAGGAAAAAACGCATACGCCCTTTTTGGCCAACCGCATCATTGTCCACGTTCTGGCGCTTTTCATGTGCTATCGGGGCCATTCCGATGTACCCGTTGACATCCGTTTCCTGCAATTCTGCCTTGCGTTCAGCGCCTGTTCGTCGCCTGACCTCAATATATTTTGGGGCGATAGTTATCGTTTAGAACTCTGCAGGTTTGGGAAGTGCAGTGCCCCTGAGCTCCATTTCCCAAGTCGCTTTTTTGTGAGTGGGACGCAACACGGCTGGATGGCTTCACGCCTTATTGTCGATCCGCGGTGGCAGGCTGAACCTCTGGTGAATTCTTCTTCGTGATGGGAAATGAGAGTGACATGTGCCCGACCAAACACCTCCAGCGAGTCTCTCATTGGTTCCCCCTCTTGCAGTTCATCCTGCGGACAAATTGCAGACGGTACGAAAGAGGCATGGAAAGGCGCCGAGTCTCCAAGTGGGGAGATTGTTAGTAAGGGGGCCTGAATGGAGAACACGAGCACCAGGAGATGAAAACTGAGGTGAGTTTCAGAAAGCTTTCCCGATCCCACGGTGTAGCATCCGCTGGGTTTCCAATGAGTGCTTTCGCTGTCGGAAGATTGCGTTGAACCTGGAGAGTTGGGACCCATGGAATGGGGAGCACGCAGGATTCCTTTCAAGGGTCTGCATTTGCTTTCCCAACCTCACCCATCGTCTCAGCCCCAAGAGTGTCCAGCCTTATGTCTTCTGCCGCTGGGGCTGTAGATGTGGTCAATCCTGGTTGCATGCCAGTCCCTGAACGCATTTTGGAAGAATTTCTCTCTGTTTTGCCCTGCCTGTTTCTTCTTTGTGTTGGAAATGTATCCTCAGAATGGGTCTGAGCTGATTTTCCCTGCTGGTTTTAGGCCGCTTTACACACACTTGATGCACTTACACAGAGATATCAAGACTTAGCTTTTAAGATGCTTACTAGTCGGCTAGATACTTGTGCGATGAACAGGGTGTGGTGAGTCCAGTTGATTGAGCAAGGAGTTGGTCGTGTCCATTCCATATTCGGTTTTCGGAAGGGTATCTGTGCTCATTTCAAACTCGAGTTTTATGCGTCACCCCACCTCACCTTTCCCCTGAAGCAGGCATAAGTGTGTTTTCTAAAAGCGTGACTCTGTTCTGTTTGGGGATTCCGTTCATGGGGAGCGATTTTTACATTCCCTCGATAAGTGATATCATAAGTTTCTTTTTTTGTGGGACTGATTTCACTGAGGATGATCGTACCTAAATCCACTCAGGATGCTGCTACCAGCCTCATGACGTGGATTTCATGGCTGAGTGACACTCCATTGTACCTACGTAGCACCACTTGTCCACTTGTCCACTTGTCTTTGTCCACTTGTCCACTCCTCTTTGTCCACTTGGCTCTTTCCTGTGATATGAAACGTGTACCGGAGTGGAGGTTCTTGTCAAGACAGCAGCCCTCAACTTTGGGGTCCCTGTGTCTGGTTGATTTTTTCATTTTCCCAAGGTCAACGCCCATGTGTGGAAGTGCCCTATGCTCTGTGGTTCTGTGTTTTACATGGTTTGGGAAAGAGGATACACTCGTGAAGATTGGCTGTTGGCCATTGACATCCCGCCCATCAGCTTAACAAGGCTCCCTTGACTCCGTGGGCTGTCCTGCCTTTCTGGTTTTTAGACTTTTTTCGCCTGGCCCTTTTGCCCCGGGGGGGGTGGGGGGGGCGAGAGATTTCTTTGTAGTGCTGATTTGCTCTCCCAGGTTGCTTGGTTGGCCAAAAAGGGCGTATGCGTTTTTTCCTGAATATATTCAGGAAAAAACGCATACGCCCTTTTTGGCCAACCGCATCATTGTCCACGTTCTGGCGCTTTTCATGTGCTATCGGGGCCATTCCGATGTACCCGTTGACATCCGTTTCCTGCAATTCTGCCTTGCGTTCAACGCCTCTTCGTAGCCTGACCTCAATATATTTTGGGGCGATAGTTATCGTTTAGAACTCTGCAGGTTTGGGAAGTGCAGTGCCCCTGAGCTCCATTTCCCAAGTCGCTTTTTTGTGAGTGGGACGCAACACGGCTGGATGGCTTCACGCCCTATTGTCGATCCGCGGTGGCAGGCTGAACCTCTGGTGAATTCTTCTTCGTGATGGGAAATGAGAGTGACATGTGCCCGACCAAACACCTCCAGCGAGTCTCTCATTGGTTCCCCCTCTTGCAGTTCATCCTGCGGACAAATTGCAGACGGTACGAAAGAGGCATGGAAAGGCGCCGAGTCTCCAAGTGGGGAGATTGTTAGTAAGGGGGCCTGAATGGAGAACACGAGCACCAGGAGATGAAAACTGAGGTGAGTTTCAGAAAGCTTTCCCGATCCCACGGTGTAGCATCCGCTGGGTTTCCAATGAGTGCTTTCGCTGTCGGAAGATTGCGTTGAACCTGGAGAGTTGGGACCCATGGAATGGGGAGCACGCAGGATTCCTTTCAAGGGTCTGCATTTGCTTTCCCAACCTCACCCATCGTCTCAGCCCCAAGAGTGTCCAGCCTTATGTCTTCTGCCGCTGGGGCTGTAGATGTGGTCAATCCTGGTTGCATGCCAGTCCCTGAACGCATTTGGGAAGAATTTCTCTCTGTTTTGCCCTGCTTGTTTCTTCTTTGTGTTGGAAATGTATCCTCAGAATGGGTCTGAGCTGATTTTCCCTGCTGGTTTTAGGCCGCTTTACACACACTTGATGCACTTACACAGAGATATCAAGACTTAGCTTTTAAGATGCTTACTAGTCGGATAGATACTTGTGCGATGAACAGGGTGTGGTGAGTCCAGTTGATTGAGCAAGGAGTAGGTCGTGTCCATTCCATATTCGGTTTTCGGAAGGGTATCTGTGCTCATTTCAAACTCGAGTTTTATGCGTCACCCCACCTCACCTTTCCCCTGAAGCAGGCATAAGTGTGTTTTCTAAAAGCGTGACTCTGTTCTGTTTGGGGATTCCGTTCATGGGGAGCGATTTTTACATTCCCTCGATAAGTGATATCATAAGTTTCTTTTTTTGTGGGACTGATTTCACTGAGGATGATCGTACCTAAATCCACTCAGGATGCTGCTACCAGCCTCATGACGTGGATTTCATGGCTGAGTGACACTCCATTGGACCTACGTAGCACCACTTGTCCACTTGTCCACTTGTCTTTGTCCACTTGTCCACTCGTCTTTGTCCACTTGGCTCTTTCCTGGGATATGAAACGTGTACCGGAGTGGAGGTTCTTGTCAAGACAGCAGCCCTCAACTTTGGGGTCCCTGTGTCTGGTTGATTTTTTCATTTTCCCAAGGTCAACGCCCTTGCGTGTAAGTGCCCTATGCTCTGTGGTTCTGTTTTACATGGTTTGGGAAAGAGGATACACTCGTGAAGATTGGCTGTTGGCCATTGACATCCCGCCCATCAGCTTAACAAGGCTCCCTTGACTCCGTGGGCTGTCCTGCCTTTCTGGTTTTTAGACTTTTTTCGCCTGGCCCTTTTGCCCCGGGGGGGGGGGGGGGGCGAGAGATTTCTTTGTAGTGCTGATTTGCTCTCCCAGGTTGCTTGGTTGGCCAAAAAGGGCGTATGCGTTTTTTCCTGAATATATTCAGGAAAAAACGCATACGCCCTTTTTGGCCAACCGCATCATTGTCCACGTTCTGGCGCTTTTCATGTGCTATCGGGGCCATTCCGATGTACCCGTTGACATCCGTTTCCTGCAATTCTGCCTTGCGTTCAACGCCTCTTCGTAGCCTGACCTCAATATATTTTGGGGCGATAGTTATCGTTTAGAACTCTGCAGGTTTGGGAAGTGCAGTGCCCCTGAGCTCCATTTCCCAAGTCGCTTTTTTGTGAGTGGGACGCAACACGGCTGGATGGCTTCACGCCCTATTGTCGATCCGCGGTGGCAGGCTGAACCTCTGGTGAATTCTTCTTCGTGATGGGAAATGAGAGTGACATGTGCCCGACCAAACACCTCCAGCGAGTCTCTCATTGGTTCCCCCTCTTGCAGTTCATCCTGCGGACAAATTGCAGACGGTACGAAAGAGGCATGGAAAGGCGCCGAGTCTCCAAGTGGGGAGATTGTTAGTAAGGGGGCCTGAATGGAGAACACGAGCACCAGGAGATGAAAACTGAGGTGAGTTTCAGAAAGCTTTCCCGATCCCACGGTGTAGCATCCGCTGGGTTTCCAATGAGTGCTTTCGCTGTCGGAAGATTGCGTTGAACCAGGAGAGTTGGGACCCATGGAATGGGGAGCACGCAGGATTCCTTTCAAGGGTCTGCATTTGCTTTCCCAACCTCACCCATCGTCTCAGCCCCAAGAGTGTCCAGCCTTATGTCTTCTGCCGCTGGGGCTGTAGATGTGGTCAATCCTGGTTGCATGCCAGTCCCTGAACGCATTTGGGAAGAATTTCTCTCTGTTTTGCCCTGCTTGTTTCTTCTTTGTGTTGGAAATGTATCCTCAGAATGGGTCTGAGCTGATTTTCCCTGCTGGTTTTAGGCCGCTTTACACACACTTGATGCACTTACACAGAGATATCAAGACTTAGCTTTTAAGATGCTTACTAGTCGGATAGATACTTGTGCGATGAACAGGGTGTGGTGAGTCCAGTTGATTGAGCAAGGAGTAGGTCGTGTCCATGCCATATTCGGTTTTCGGAAGGGTATCTGTGCTCATTTCAAACTCGAGTTTTATGCGTCACCCCACCTCACCTTTCCCCTGAAGCAGGCATAAGTGTGTTTTCTAAAAGCGTGACTCTGTTCTGTTTGGGGATTCAGTTCATGGGGAGCGATTTTTACATTCCCTCGATAAGTGATATCATAAGTTTCTTTTTTTGTGGGACTGATTTCACTGAGGATGATCGTACCTAAATCCACTCAGGATGCTGCTACCAGCCTCATGACGTGGATTTCATGGCTGAGTGACACTCCATTGGACCTACGTAGCACCACTTGTCCACTTGTCCACTTGTCTTTGTCCACTTGTCCACTCGTCTTTGTCCACTTGGCTCTTTCCTGGGATATGAAACGTGTACCGGAGTGGAGGTTCTTGTCAAGACAGCAGCCCTCAACTTTGGGGTCCCTGTGTCTGGTTGATTTTTTCATTTTCCCAAGGTCAACGCCCATGTGTGGAAGTGCCCTATGCTCTGTGGTTCTGTGTTTTACATGGTTTGGGAAAGAGGATACACTTGTGAAGATTGGCTGTTGGCCATTGACATCCCGCCCATCAGCTTAACAAGGCTCCCTTGACTCCGTGGGCTGTCCTGCCTTTCTGGTTTTTAGACTTTTTTCGCCTGGCCCTTTTGCCCCGGGGGGTGGGGGGGGCCCAGAGATTTCTTTGTAGTGCTGATTTGCTCTCCCAGGTTGCTTGGTTGGCCAAAAAGGGCGTATGCGTTTTTTCCTGAATATATTCAGGAAAAAACGCATACGCCCTTTTTGGCCAACCGCATCATTGTCCACGTTCTGGCGCTTTTCATGTGCTATCGGGGCCATTCCGATGTAGCCGTTGACATCCGTTTCCTGCAATTCTGCCTTGCGTTCAACGCCTCTTCGTAGCCTGACCTCAATAGATTTTGGGGCGATAGTTATCGTTTAGAACTCTGCAGGTTTGGGAAGTGCAGTGCCCCTGAGCTCCATTTCCCAAGTCGCTTTTTTGTGAGTGGGACGCAACACGGCTGGATGGCTTCACGCCCTATTGTCGATCCGCGGTGGCAGGCTGAACCTCTGGTGAATTCTTCTTCGTGATGGGAAATGAGAGTGACATGTGCCCGACCAAACACCTCCAGCGAGTCTCTCATTGGTTCCCCCTCTTGCAGTTCATCCTGCGGACAAATTGCAGACGGTACGAAAGAGGCATGGAAAGGCGCCGAGTCTCCAAGTGGGGAGATTGTTAGTAAGGGGGCCTGAATGGAGAACACGAGCACCAGGAGATGAAATCTGAGGTGAGTTTCAGAAAGCTTTCCCGATCCCACGGTGTAGCATCCGCTGGGTTTCCAATGAGTGCTTTCGCTGTCGGAAGATTGCGTTGAACCTGGAGAGTTGGGACCCATGGAATGGGGAGCACGCAGGATTCCTTTCAAGGGTCTGCATTTGCTTTCCCAACCTCACCCATCGTCTCAGCCCCAAGAGTGTCCAGCCTTATGTCTTCTGCCGCTGGGGCTGTAGATGTGGTCAATCCTGGTTGCATGCCAGTCCCTGAACGCATTTGGGAAGAATTTCTCTCTGTTTTGCCCTGCTTGTTTCTTCTTTGTGTTGGAAATGTATCCTCAGAATGGGTCTGAGCTGATTTTCCCTGCTGGTTTTAGGCCGCTTTACACACACTTGATGCACTTACACAGAGATATCAAGACTTAGCTTTTAAAATGCTTACTAGTCGGATAGATACTTGTGCGATGAACAGGGTGTGGTGAGTCCAGTTGATTGAGCAAGGAGTAGGTCGTGTCCATTCCATATTCGGTTTTCGGAAGGGTATGTGTGCTCATTTCAAACTCGAGTTTTATGCGTCACCCCACCTCACCTTTCCCCTGAAGCAGGCATAAGTGTGTTTTCTAAAAGCGTGACTCTGTTCTGTTTGGGGATTCAGTTCATGGGGAACGATTTTTACATTCCCTCGATAAGTGATATCATAAGTTTCTTTTTTTGTGGGACTGATTTCACTGAGGATGATCGTACCTAAATCCACTCAGGATGCTGCTACCAGCCTCATGACGTGGATTTCATAGCTGAGTGACACTCCATTGGACCTACGTAGCACCACTTGTCCACTTGTCCAATTGTCTTTGTCCACTTGTCCACTCGTCTTTGTCCACTTGGCTCTTTCCTGGGATATGAAACGTGTACCGGAGTGGAGGTTCTTGTCAAGACAGCAGCCCTCAACTTTGGGGTCCCTGTGTCTGGTTGATTTTTTCATTTTCCCAAGGTCAACGCCCATGTGTGGAAGTGCCCTATGCTCTGTGGTTCTGTGTTTTACATGGTTTGGGAAAGAGGATACACTTGTGAAGATTGGCTGTTGGCCATTGACATCCCGCCCATCAGCTTAACAAGGCTCCCTTGACTCCCTGGGCTGTCCTGCCTTTCTGGTTTTTAGACTTTCTTCGCCTGGCCCTTTTGCCCCGGGGGGTGGGGGCGAGAGATTTCTTTGTAGTGCTGATTTGCTCTCCCAGGTTGCTTGGTTGGCCAAAAAGGGCGTATGCGTTTTTTCCTGAATATATTCAGGAAAAAACGCATACGCCCTTTTTGGCCAACCGCATCATTGTCCACGTTCTGGCGCTTTTCATGTGCTATCGGGGCCATTCCGATGTACCCGTTGACATCCGTTTCCTGCAATTCTGCCTTGCGTTCAACGCCTCTTCGTAGCCTGACCTCAATATATTTTGGGGCGATAGTTATCGTTTAGAACTCTGCAGGTTTGGGAAGTGCAGTGCCCCTGAGCTCCATTTCCCAAGTCGCTTTTTTGTGAGTGGGACGCAACACGGCTGGATGGCTTCACGCCCTATTGTCGATCCGCGGTGGCAGGCTGAACCTCTGGTGAATTCTTCTTCGTGATGGGAAATGAGAGTGACATGTGCCCGACCAAGCACCTCCAGCGAGTCTCTCATTGGTTCCCCCTCTTGCAGTTCATCCTGCGGACAAATTGCAGACGGTACGAAAGAGGCATGGAAAGGCGCCGAGTCTCCAAGTGGGGAGATTGTTAGTAAGGGGGCCTGAATGGAGAACACGAGCACCAGGAGATGAAAACTGAGGTGAGTTTCAGAAAGCTTTCCCGATCCCACGGTGTAGCATCCGCTGGGTTTCCAATGAGTGCTTTCGCTGTCGGAAGATTGCGTTGAACCTGGAGAGTTGGGACCCATGGAATGGGGAGCACGCAGGATTCCTTTCAAGGGTCTGCATTTGCTTTCCCAACCTCACCAATCGTCTCAGCCCCAAGAGTGTCCAGCCTTATGTCTTCTGCCGCTGGGGCTGTAGATGTGGTCAATCCTGGTTGCATGCCAGTCCCTGAACGCATTTGGGAAGAATTTCTCTCTGTTTTGCCCTGCTTGTTTCTTCTTTATGTTGGAAATGTATCCTCAGAATGGGTCTGAGCTGATATTCCCTGCTGGTTTTAGGCCGCTTTACACACACTTGATGCACTTACACAGAGATATCAAGACTTAGCTTTTAAGATGCTTACTAGTCGGATAGATACTTGTGCGATGAACAGGGTGTGGTGAGTCCAGTTGATTGAGCAAGGAGTAGGTCGTGTCCATTCCATATTCGGTTTTCGGAAGGGTATCTGTGCTCATTTCAAACTCGAGTTTTATGCGTCACCCCACCTCACCTTTCCCCTGAAGCAGGCATAAGTGTGTTTTCTAAAAGCGTGACTGTGTTCTGTTTGGGGATTCAGTTCATGGGGAGCGATTTTTACATTCCCTGGATAAGTGATATCATAAGTTTCTTTTTTTGTGGGACTGATTTCACTGAGGATGATCGTACCTAAATCCACTCAGGATGCTGCTACCAGCCTCATGACGTGGATTTCATGGCTGAGTGACACTCCATTGGACCTACGTAGCACCACTTGTCCACTTGTCCACTTGTCTTTGTCCACTTGTCCACTCGTCTTTGTCCACTTGGCTCTTTCCTGGGATATGAAACGTGTACCGGAGTGGAGGTTCTTGTCAAGACAGCAGCCCTCAACTTTGGGGTCCCTGTGTCTGGTTGATTTTTTCATTTTCCCAAGGTCAACGCCCATGTGTGGAAGTGCCCTATGCTCTGTGGTTCTGTGTTTTCCATGGTTTGGGAAAGAGGATACACTTGTGAAGATTGGCTGTTGGCCATTGACATCCCGCCCATCAGCTTAACAAGGCTCCCTTGACTCCGTGGGCTGTCCTGCCTTTCTGGTTTTTAGACTTTTTTCCCCTGGCCCTTTTGCCCCGGGGGGGGGGGAGAGAGATTTCTTTGTAGTGCTGATTTGCTCTCCCAGGTTGCTTGGTTGGCCAAAAAGGGCGTATGCGTTTTTTCCTGAATATATTCAGGGAAAAACGCATACGCCCTTTTTGGCCTACCGCATCATTGTCCACGTTCTGGCGCTTTTCATGTGCTATCGGGGCCATTCCGCTGTACCCGTTGACATCCGTTTCCTGCAATTCTGCCTTGCGTTCAACGCCTCTTCGTAGCCTGACCTCAATATATTTTGGGGCGATAGTTATCGTTTAGAACTCTGCAGGTTTGGGAAGTGCAGTGCCCCTGAGCTCCATTTCCCAAGTCGCTTTTTTGTGAGTGGGACGCAACACGGCTGGATGGCTTCACGCCCTATTGTCGATCCGCGGTGGCAGGCTGAACCTCTGGTGAATTCTTCTTCGTGATGGGAAATGAGAGTGACATGTGCCCGACCAAACACCTCCAGCGAGTCTCTCATTGGTTCCCCCTCTTGCAGTTCATCCTGCGGACAAATTGCAGACGGTACGAAAGAGGCATGGAAAGGCGCCGAGTCTCCAAGTGGGGAGATTGTTAGTAAGGGGGCCTGAATGGAGAACACGAGCACCAGGAGATGAAAACTGAGGTGAGTTTCAGAAAGCTTTCCCGATCCCACGGTGTAGCATCCGCTGGGTTTCCAATGAGTGCTTTCGCTGTCGGAAGATTGCGTTGAACCAGGAGAGTTGGGACCCATGGAATGGGGAGCACGCAGGATTCCTTTCAAGGGTCTGCATTTGCTTTCCCAACCTCACCCATCGTCTCAGCCCCAAGAGTGTCCAGCCTTATGTCTTCTGCCGCTGGGGCTGTAGATGTGGTCAATCCTGGTTGCATGCCAGTCCCTGAACGCATTTGGGAAGAATTTCTCTCTGTTTTGCCCTGCTTGTTTCTTCTTTATGTTGGAAATGTATCCTCAGAATGGGTCTGAGCTGATTTTCCCTGCTGGTTTTAGGCCGCTTTACACACACTTGATGCACTTACACAGAGATATCAAGACTTAGCTTTTAAGATGCTTACTAGTCGGATAGATACTTGTGCGATGAACAGGGTGTGGTGAGTCCACTTGATTGAGCAAGGAGTAGGTCGTGTCCATTCCATATTCGGTTTTCGGAAGGGTATCTGTGCTCATTTCAAACTCGAGTTTTATGCGTCACCCCACCTCACCTTTCCCCTGAAGCAGGCATAAGTGTGTTTTCTAAAAGCGTGACTCTGTTCTGTTTGGGGATTCAGTTCATGGGGAGCGATTTTTACATTCCCTCGATAAGTGATATCATAAGTTTCTTTTTTTGTGGGACTGATTTCACTGAGGATGATCGTACCTAAATCCACTCAGGATGCTGCTACCAGCCTCATGACGTGGATTTCATGGCTGAGTGACACTCCATTGGACCTACGTAGCACCACTTGTCCACTTGTCCACTTGTCGTTGTCCACTTGTCCACTCGTCTTTGTCCACTTGGCTCTTTCCTGGGATATGAAACGTGTACCGGAGTGGAGGTTCTTGTCAAGACAGCAGCCCTCAACTTTGGGGTCCCTGTGTCTGGTTGATTTTTTCATTTTCCCAAGGTCAACGCCCATGTGTGGAAGTGCCCTATGCTCTGTGGTTCTGTGTTTTACATGGTTTGGGAAAGAGGATACACTTGTGAAGATTGGCTGTTGGCCATTGACATCCCGCCCATCAGCTTAACAAGGCTCCCTTGACTCCGTGGGCTGTCCTGCCTTTCTGGTTTTTAGACTTTTTTCGCCTTGCCCTTTTGCCCCGGTGGGGGGGGGGGGCGAGAGATTTCTTTGTAGTGCTGATTTGCTCTCCCAGGTTGCTTGGTTGGCCAAAAAGGGCGTATGCGTTTTTTCCTGAATATATTCAGGAAAAAACGCATACGCCCTTTTTGGCCAACCGCATCATTGTCCACGTTCTGGCGCTTTTCATGTGCTATCGGGGCCATTCCGATGTACCCGTTGACATCCGTTTCCTGCAATTCTGCCTTGCGTTCAACGCCTCTTCGTAGCCTGACCTCAATATATTTTGGGGCGATAGTTATCGTTTAGAACTCTGCAGGTTTGGGAAGTGCAGTGCCCCTGAGCTCCATTTCCCAAGTCGCTTTTTTGTGAGTGGGACGCAACACGGCTGGATGGCTTCACGCCCTATTGTCGATCCGGGGTGGCAGGCTGAACCTCTGGTGAATTCCTCTTCGTGATGGGAAATGAGAGTGACATGTGCCCGACCAAACACCTCCAGCGAGTCTCTCATTGGTTCCCCCTCTTGCAGTTCATCCTGCGGACAAATTGCAGACGGTACGAAAGAGGCATGGAAAGGCGCCGAGTCTCCAAGTGGGGAGATTGTTAGTAAGGGGGCCTGAATGGAGAACACGAGCACCAGGAGATGAAAACTGAGGTGAGTTTCAGAAAGCTTTCCCGATCCCACGGTGTAGCATCCGCTGGGTTTCCAATGAGTGCTTTCGCTGTCGGAAGATTGCGTTGAACCTGGAGAGTTGGGACCCATGGAATGGGGAGCACGCAGGATTCCTTTCAAGGGTCTGCATTTGCTTTCCCAACCTCACCCATCGTCTCAGCCCCAAGAGTGTCCAGCCTTATGTCTTCTGCCGCTGGGGCTGTAGATGTGGTCAATCCTGGTTGCATGCCAGTCCCTGAACGCATTTTGGAAGAATTTCTCTCTGTTTTGCCCTGCTTGTTTCTTCTTTGTGTTGGAAATGTATCCTCAGAATGGGTCTGAGCTGATTTTCCCTGCTGGTTTTAGGCCGCTTTACACACACTTGATGCACTTACACAGAGATATCAAGACTTAGCTTTTAAGATGCTTACTAGTCGGATAGATACTTGTGCGATGAACAGGGTGTGGTGAGTCCAGTTGATTGAGCAAGGAGTAGGTCGTGTCCATGCCATATTCGGTTTTCGGAAGGGTATCTGTGCTCATTTCAAACTCGAGTTTTATGCGTCACCCCACCTCACCTTTCCCCTGAAGCAGGCATAAGTGTGTTTTCTAAAAGCGTGACTCTGTTCTGTTTGAGGATTCAGTTCATGGGGAGCGATTTTTACATTCCCTCGATAAGTGATATCATAAGTTTCTTTTTTTGTGGGACTTATTTCACTGAGGATGATCGTACCTAAATCCACTCAGGATGCTGCTACCAGCCTCATGACGTGGATTTCATGGCTGAGTGACACTCCATTGGAACTACGTAGCACCACTTGTCCACTTGTCCACTTGTCTTTGTCCACTTGTCCACTCGTCTTTGTCCACTTGGCTCTTTCCTGGGATATGAAACGTGTACCGGAGTGGAGGTTCTTGTCAAGACAGCAGCCCTCAACTTTGGGGTCCCTGTGTCTGGTTGATTTTTTCACTTTCCCAAGGTCAACGCCCATGTGTGGAAGTGCCCTATGCTCTGTGTTTCTGTGTTTTACATGGTTTGGGAAAGAGGATACACTTGTGAAGATTGGCTGTTGGCCATTGACATCCCGCCCATCAGCTTAACAAGGCTCCCTTGACTCCGTGGGCTGTCCTGCCTTTCTGGTTTTTAGACTTTTTTCGCCTGGCCCTTTTGCCCCGGGGGGGGGCGAGAGATTTCTTTGTAGTGCTGATTTGCTCTCCCAGGTTGCTTGGTTGGCCAAAAAGGGCGTATGCGTTTTTTCCTGAATATATTCAGGAAAAAACGCATACGCCCTTTTTGGCCAACCGCATCATTGTCCACGTTCTGGCGCTTTTCATGTGCTATCGGGGCCATTCCGATGTACCCGTTGACATCCGTTTCCTGCAATTCTGCCTTGCGTTCAACGCCTCTTCGTAGCCTGACCTCAATATATTTTGGGGCGATAGTTATCGTTTAGAACTCTGCAGGTTTGGGAAGTGCAGTGCCCCTGAGCTCCATTTCCCAAGTCGCTTTTTTGTGAGTGGGACGCAACACGGCTGGATGGCTTCACGCCCTATTGTCGATCCGCGGTGGCAGGCTGAACCTCTGGTGAATTCTTCTTCGTGATGGGAAATGAGAGTGACATGTGCCCGACCAAACACCTCCAGCGAGTCTCTCATTGGTTCCCCCTCTTGCAGTTCATCCTGCGGACAAATTGCAGACGGTACGAAAGAGGCATGGAAAGGCGCCGAGTCTCCAAGTGGGGAGATTGTTAGTAAGGGGGCCTGAATGGAGAACACGAGCACCAGGAGATGAAAACTGAGGTGAGTTTCAGAAAGCTTTCCCGATCCCACGGTGTAGCATCCGCTGGGTTTCCAATGAGTGCTTTCGCTGTCGGAAGATTGCGTTGAACCTGGAGAGTTGGGACCCATGGAATGGGGAGCACGCAGGATTCCTTTCAAGGGTCTGCATTTGCTTTCCCAACCTCACCCATCGTCTCAGCCCCAAGAGTGTCCAGCCTTATGTCTTCTGCCGCTGGGGCTGTAGATGTGGTCAATCCTGGTTGCATGCCAGTCCCTGAACGCATTTGGGAAGAATTTCTCTCTGTTTTGCCCTGCTTGTTTCTTCTTTATGTTGGAAATGTATCCTCAGAATGGGTCTGAGCTGATTTTCCCTGCTGGTTTTAGGCCGCTTTACACACACTTGATGCACTTACACAGAGATATCAAGACTTAGCTTTTAAGATGCTTACTAGTCGGATAGATACTTGTGCGATGAACAGGGTGTGGTGAGTCCAGTTGATTGAGCAAGGAGTAGGTCGTGTCCATTCCATATTCGGTTTTCGGAAGGGTATCTGTGCTCATTTCAAACTCGAGTTTTATGCGTCACCCCACCTCACCTTTCCCCTGAAGCAGGCATAAGTGTGTTTTCTAAAAGCGTGACTCTGTTCTGTTTGGGGATTCCGTTCATGGGGAGCGATTTTTACATTCCCTCGATAAGTGATATCATAAGTTTCTTTTTTTGTGGGACTGATTTCACTGAGGATGATCGTACCTAAATCCACTCAGGATGCTGCTACCAGCCTCATGACGTGGATTTCATGGCTGAGTGACACTCCATTGGACCTACGTAGCACCACTTGTCCACTTGTCCACTTGTCTTTGTCCACTTGTCCACTCGTCTTTGTCCACTTGGCTCTTTCCTGGGATATGAAACGTGTACCGGAGTGGAGGTTCTTGTCAAGACAGCAGCCCTCAACTTTGGGGTCCCTGTGTCTGGTTGATTTTTTCATTTTCCCAAGGTCAACGCCCATGTGTGGAAGTGCCCTATGCTCTGTGGTTCTGTGTTTTACATGGTTTGGGAAAGAGGATACACTTGTGAAGATTGGCTGTTGGCCATTGACATCCCGCCCATCAGCTTAACAAGGCTCCCTTGACTCCGTGGGCTGTCCTGCCTTTCTGGTTTTTAGACTTTTTTCGCCTTGCCCTTTTGCCCCGGTGGGGGGGGGGGGCGAGAGATTTCTTTGTAGTGCTGATTTGCTCTCCCAGGTTGCTTGGTTGGCCAAAAAGGGCGTATGCGTTTTTTCCTGAATATATTCAGGAAAAAACGCATACGCCCTTTTTGGCCAACCGCATCATTGTCCACGTTCTGGCGCTTTTCATGTGCTATCGGGGCCATTCCGATGTACCCGTTGACATCCGTTTCCTGCAATTCTGCCTTGCGTTCAACGCCTCTTCGTAGCCTGACCTCAATATATTTTGGGGCGATAGTTATCGTTTAGAACTCTGCAGGTTTGGGAAGTGCAGTGCCCCTGAGCTCCATTTCCCAAGTCGCTTTTTTGTGAGTGGGACGCAACACGGCTGGATGGCTTCACGCCCTATTGTCGATCCGGGGTGGCAGGCTGAACCTCTGGTGAATTCCTCTTCGTGATGGGAAATGAGAGTGACATGTGCCCGACCAAACACCTCCAGCGAGTCTCTCATTGGTTCCCCCTCTTGCAGTTCATCCTGCGGACAAATTGCAGATGGTACGAAAGAGGCATGGAAAGGCGCCGAGTCTCCAAGTGGGGAGATTGTTAGTAAGGGGGCCTGAATGGAGAACACGAGCACCAGGAGATGAAAACTGAGGTGAGTTTCAGAAAGCTTTCCCGATCCCACGGTGTAGCATCCGCTGGGTTTCCAATGAGTGCTTTCGCTGTCGGAAGATTGCGTTGAACCAGGAGAGTTGGGACCCATGGAATGGGGAGCACGCAGGATTCCTTTCAAGGGTCTGCATTTGCTTTCCCAACCTCACCCATCGTCTCAGCCCCAAGAGTGTCCAGCCTTATGTCTTCTGCCGCTGGGGCTGTAGATGTGGTCAATCCTGGTTGCATGCCAGTCCCTGAACGCATTTTGGAAGAATTTCTCTCTGTTTTGCCCTGCTTGTTTCTTCTTTGTGTTGGAAATGTATCCTCAGAATGGGTCTGAGCTGATTTTCCCTGCTGGTTTTAGGCCGCTTTACACACACTTGATGCACTTACACAGAGATATCAAGACTTAGCTTTTAAGATGCTTACTAGTCGGATAGATACTTGTGCGATGAACAGGGTGTGGTGAGTCCAGTTGATTGAGCAAGGAGTAGGTCGTGTCCATGCCATATTCGGTTTTCGGAAGGGTATCTGTGCTCATTTCAAACTCGAGTTTTATGCGTCACCCCACCTCACCTTTCCCCTGAAGCAGGCATAAGTGTGTTTTCTAAAAGCGTGACTCTGTTCTGTTTGGGGATTCAGTTCATGGGGAGCGATTTTTACATTCCCTCGATAAGTGATATCATAAGTTTCTTTTTTTGTGGGACTGATTTCACTGAGGATGATCGTACCTAAATCCACTCAGGATGCTGCTACCAGCCTCATGACGTGGATTTCATGGCTGAGTGACACTCCATTGGAACTACGTAGCACCACTTGTCCACTTGTCCACTTGTCTTTGTCCACTTGTCCACTCGTCTTTGTCCACTTGGCTCTTTCCTGGGATATGAAACGTGTACCGGAGTGGAGGTTCTTGTCAAGACAGCAGCCCTCAACTTTGGGGTCCCTGTGTCTGGTTGATTTTTTCACTTTCCCAAGGTCAACGCCCATGTGTGGAAGTGCCCTATGCTCTGTGGTTCTGTGTTTTACATGGTTTGGGAAAGAGAATACACTTGTGAAGATTGGCTGTTGGCCATTGACATCCCGCCCATCAGCTTAACAAGGCTCCCTTGACTCCGTGGGCTGTCCTGCCTTTCTGGTTTTTAGACTTTTTTCGCCTGGCCCTTTTGCCCCGGGGGGGGGCGAGAGATTTCTTTGTAGTGCTGATTTGCTCTCCCAGGTTGCTTGGTTGGCCAAAAAGGGCGTATGCGTTTTTTCCTGAATATATTCAGGAAAAAACGCATACGCCCTTTTTGGCCAACCGCATCATTGTCCACGTTCTGGCGCTTTTCATGTGCTATCGGGGCCATTCCGATGTACCCGTTGACATCCGTTTCCTGCAATTCTGCCTTGCGTTCAACGCCTCTTCGTAGCCTGACCTCAATATATTTTGGGGCGATAGTTATCGTTTAGAACTCTGCAGGTTTGGGAAGTGCAGTGCCCCTGAGCTCCATTTCCCAAGTCGCTTTTTTGTGAGTGGGACGCAACACGGCTGGATGGCTTCACGCCCTATTGTCGATCCGCGGTGGCAGGCTGAACCTCTGGTGAATTCTTCTTCGTGATGGGAAATGAGAGTGACATGTGCCCGACCAAACACCTCCAGCGAGTCTCTCATTGGTTCCCCCTCTTGCAGTTCATCCTGCGGACAAATTGCAGACGGTACGAAAGAGGCATGGAAAGGCGCCGAGTCTCCAAGTGGGGAGATTGTTAGTAAGGGGGCCTGAATGGAGAACACGAGCACCAGGAGATGAAAACTGAGG
Organism: Kogia breviceps; assembly: GCF_026419965.1. Lineage (NCBI taxonomy): Eukaryota > Metazoa > Chordata > Mammalia > Artiodactyla > Physeteridae > Kogia > Kogia breviceps. The sequence goes on from NC_081321.1 coordinate 27,058,981, forward strand.
TGAGTTTCAGAAAGCTTTCCCGATCCCACGGTGTAGCATCCGCTGGGTTTCCAATGAGTGCTTTCGCTGTCGGAAGATTGCGTTGAACCTGGAGAGTTGGGACCCATGGAATGGGGAGCACGCAGGATTCCTTTCAAGGGTCTGCATTTGCTTTCCCAACCTCACCCATCGTCTCAGCCCCAAGAGTGTCCAGCCTTATGTCTTCTGCCGCTGGGGCTGTAGATGTGGTCAATCCTGGTTGCATGCCAGTCCCTGAACGCATTTTGGAAGAATTTCTCTCTGTTTTGCCCTGCTTGTTTCTTCTTTGTGTTGGAAATGTATCCTCAGAATGGGTCTAAGCTGATTTTCCCTGCTCGTTTTAGGCCGCTTTACACACACTTGATGCACTTACACAGAGATATCAAGACTTAGCTTTTAAGATGCTTACTAGTCGGATAGATACTTGTGCGATGAACAGGGTGTGGTGAGTCCAGTTGATTGAGCAAGGAGTAGGTCGTGTCCATGCCATATTCGGTTTTCGGAAGGGTATCTGTGCTCATTTCAAACTCGAGTTTTATGCGTCACCCCACCTCACCTTTCCCCTGAAGCAGGCATAAGTGTGTTTTCTAAAAGCGTGACTCTGTTCTGTTTGGGGATTCAGTTCATGGGGAGCGATTTTTACATTCCCTCGATAAGTGATATCATAAGTTTCTTTTTTTGTGGGACTGATTTCACTGAGGATGATCGTACCTAAATCCACTCAGGATGCTGCTACCAGCCTCATGACGTGGATTTCATGGCTGAGTGACACTCCATTGGACCTACGTAGCACCACTTGTCCACTTGTCCACTTGTCTTTGTCCACTTGTCCACTCGTCTTTGTCCACTTGGCTCTTTCCTGGGATATGAAACGTGTACCGGAGTGGAGGTTCTTGTCAAGACAGCAGCCCTCAACTTTGGGGTCCCTGTGTCTGGTTGATTTTTTCATTTTCCCAAGGTCAACGCCCATGTGTGGAAGTGCCCTATGCTCTGTGGTTCTGTGTTTTCCATGGTTTGGGAAAGAGGATACACTTGTGAAGATTGGCTGTTGGCCATTGACATCCCGCCCATCAGCTTAACAAGGCTCCCTTGACTCCGTGGGCTGTCCTGCCTTTCTGGTTTTTAGACTTTTTTCGCCTGGCCCTTTTGCCCCGGGGGGGGGCGAGAGATTTCTTTGTAGTGCTGATTTGCTCTCCCAGGTTGCTTGGTTGGCCAAAAAGGGCGTATGCGTTTTTTCCTGAATATATTCAGGAAAAAACGCATACGCCCTTTTTGGCCAACCGCATCATTGTCCACGTTCTGGCGCTTTTCATGTGCTATCGGGGCCATTCCGATGTACCCGTTGACATCCGTTTCCTGCAATTCTGCCTTGCGTTCAACGCCTCTTCGTAGCCTGACCTCAATATATTTTGGGGCGATAGTTATCGTTTAGAACTCTGCAGGTTTGGGAAGTGCAGTGCCCCTGAGCTCCATTTCCCAAGTCGCTTTTTTGTGAGTGGGACGCAACACGGCTGGATGGCTTCACGCCCTATTGTCGATCCGCGGTGGCAGGCTGAACCTCTGGTGAATTCTTCTTCGTGATGGGAAATGAGAGTGACATGTGCCCGACCAAACACCTCCAGCGAGTCTCTCATTGGTTCCCCCTCTTGCAGTTCATCCTGCGGACAAATTGCAGACGGTACGAAAGAGGCATGGAAAGGCGCCGAGTCTCCAAGTGGGGAGATTGTTAGTAAGGGGGCCTGAATGGAGAACACGAGCACCAGGAGATGAAAACTGAGGTGAGTTTCAGAAAGCTTTCCCGATCCCACGGTGTAGCATCCGCTGGGTTTCCAATGAGTGCTTTCGCTGTCGGAAGATTGCGTTGAACCTGGAGAGTTGGGACCCATGGAATGGGGAGCACGCAGGATTCCTTTCAAGGGTCTGCATTTGCTTTCCCAACCTCACCCATCGTCTCAGCCCCAAGAGTGTCCAGCCTTATGTCTTCTGCCGCTGGGGCTGTAGATGTGGTCAATCCTGGTTGCATGCCAGTCCCTGAACGCATTTTGGAAGAATTTCTCTCTGTTTTGCCCTGCTTGTTTCTTCTTTGTGTTGGAAATGTATCCTCAGAATGGGTCTGAGCTGATTTTCCCTGCTGGTTTTAGGCCGCTTTACACACACTTGATGCACTTACACAGAGATATCAAGACTTAGCTTTTAAGATGCTTACTAGTCGGATAGATACTTGTGCGATGAACAGGGTGTGGTGAGTCCAGTTGATTGAGCAAGGAGTAGGTCGTGTCCATGCCATATTCGGTTTTCGGAAGGGTATCTGTGCTCATTTCAAACTCGAGTTTTATGCGTCACCCCACCTCACCTTTCCCCTGAAGCAGGCATAAGTGTGTTTTCTAAAAGCGTGACTCTGTTCTGTTTGGGGATTCAGTTCATGGGGAGCGATTTTTACATTCCCTCGATAAGTGATATCATAAGTTTCTTTTTTTGTGGGACTGATTTCACTGAGGATGATCGTACCTAAATCCACTCAGGATGCTGCTACCAGCCTCATGACGTGGATTTCATGGCTGAGTGACACTCCATTGGACCTACGTAGCACCACTTGTCCACTTGTCCACTTGTCTTTGTCCACTTGTCCACTCGTCTTTGTCCACTTGGCTCTTTCCTGGGATATGAAACGTGTACCGGAGTGGAGGTTCTTGTCAAGACAGCAGCCCTCAACTTTGGGGTCCCTGTGTCTGGTTGATTTTTTCACTTTCCCAAGGTCAACGCCCATGTGTGGAAGTGCCCTATGCTCTGTGGTTCTGTGTTTTACATGGTTTGGGAAAGAGGATACACTTGTGAAGATTGGCTGTTGGCCATTGACATCCCGCCCATCAGCTTAACAAGGCTCCCTTGACTCCGTGGGCTGTCCTGCCTTTCTGGTTTTTAGACTTTTTTCGCCTGGCCCTTTTGCCCCGGGGGGGGGCGAAAGATTTCTTTGTAGTGCTGATTTGCTCTCCCAGGTTGCTTGGTTGGCCAAAAAGGGCGTATGCGTTTTTTCCTGAATATATTCATGAAAAAACGCATACGCCCTTTTTGGACAACCACATCATTGTCCACGTTCTGGCGCTTTTCATGTGCTATCGGGGCCATTCCGATGTACCCGTTGACATCCGTTTCCTGCAATTCTGCCTTGCGTTCAACGCCTCTTCGTAGCCTGACCTCAATATATTTTGGGGCGATAGTTATCGTTTAGAACTCTGCAGGTTTGGGAAGTGCAGTGCCCCTGAGCTCCATTTCCCAAGTCGCTTTTTTGTGAGTGGGACGCAACACGGCTGGATGGCTTCACGCCCTATTGTCGATCCGCGGTGGCAGGCTGAACCTCTGGTGAATTCTTCTTCGTGATGGGAAATGAGAGTGACATGTGCCCGACCAAACACCTCCAGCGAGTCTCTCATTGGTTCCCCCTCTTGCAGTTCATCCTGCGGACAAATTGCAGACGGTACGAAAGAGGCATGGAAAGGCGCCGAGTCTCCAAGTGGGGAGATTGTTAGTAAGGGGGCCTGAATGGAGAACACGAGCACCAGGAGATGAAAACTGAGATGAGTTTCAGAAAGCTTTCCCGATCCCACGGTGTAGCATCCGCTGGGTTTCCAATGAGTGCTTTCGCTGTCGGAAGATTGCGTTGAACTTGGAGAGTTGGGACCCATGGAATGGGGAGCACGCAGGATTCCTTTCAAGGGTCTGCATTTGCTTTCCCAACCTCACCCATCGTCTCAGCCCCAAGAGTATCCAGCCTTATGTCTTCTGCCGCTGGGGCTGTAGATGTGGTCAATCCTGGTTGCATGCCAGTCCCTGAACGCATTTTGGAAGAATTTCTCTCTGTTTTGCCCTGCTTGTTTCTTCTTTGTGTTGGAAATGTATCCTCAGAATGGGTCTGAGCTGATTTTCCCTGCTCGTTTTAGGCCGCTTTACACACACTTGATGCACTTACACAGAGATATCAAGACTTAGCTTTTAAGATGCTTACTAGTCGGATAGATACTTGTGCGATGAACAGGGTGTGGTGAGTCCAGTTGATTGAGCAAGGAGTAGGTCGTGTCCATGCCATATTCGGTTTCGGAAGGGTATCTGTGCTCATTTCAAACTCGAGTTTTATGCGTCACCCCACCTCACCTTTCCCCTGAAGCAGGCATAAGTGTGTTTTCTAAAAGCGTGACTCTGTTCTGTTTGGGGATTCAGTTCATGGGGAGCGATTTTTACATTCCCTCGATAAGTGATATCATAAATTTCTTTTTTTGTGGGACTGATTTCACTGAGGATGATCGTACCTAAATCCACTCAGGATGCTGCTACCAGCCTCATGACGTGGATTTCATGGCTGAGTGACACTCCATTGGACCTACGTAGCACCACTTGTCCACTTGTCCACTTGTCTTTGTCCACTTGTCCACTCGTCTTTGTCCACTTGGCTCTTTCCTGGGATATGAAACGTGTACCGGAGTGGAGGTTCTTGTCAAGACAGCAGCCCTCAACTTTGGGGTCCCTGTGTCTGGTTGATTTTTTCACTTTCCCAAGGTCAACGCCCATGTGTGGAAGTGCCCTATGCTCTGTGGTTCTGTGTTTTACATGGTTTGGGAAAGAGGATACACTTGTGAAGATTGGCTGTTGGCCATTGACATCCCGCCCATCAGCTTAACAAGGCTCCCTTGACTCCGTGGGCTGTCCTGCCTTTCTGGTTTTTAGACTTTTTTCGCCTGGCCCTTTTGCCCCGGGGGGGGGGCGAGAGATTTCTTTGTAGTGCTGATTTGCTCTCCCAGGTTGCTTGGTTGGCCAAAAAGGGCGTATGCGTTTTTTCCTGAATATATTCAGGAAAAAACGCATACGCCCTTTTTGGCCAACCACATCATTGTCCACGTTCTGGCGCTTTTCATGTGCTATCGGGGCCATTCCGATGTACCCGTTGACATCCGTTTCCTGCAATTCTGCCTTGCGTTCAACGCCTCTTCGTAGCCTGACCTCAATATATTTTGGGGCGATAGTTATCGTTTAGAACTCTGCAGGTTTGGGAAGTGCAGTGCCCCTGAGCTCCATTTCCCAAGTCGCTTTTTTGTGAGTGGGACGCAACACGGCTGGATGGCTTCACGCCCTATTGTCGATCCGCGGTGGCAGGCTGAACCTCTGGTGAATTCTTCTTCGTGATGGGAAATGAGAGTGACATGTGCCCGACCAAACACCTCCAGCGAGTCTCTCATTGGTTCCCCCTCTTGCAGTTCATCCTGCGGACAAATTGCAGACGGTACGAAAGAGGCATGGAAAGGCGCCGAGTCTCCAAGTGGGGAGATTGTTAGTAAGGGGGCCTGAATGGAGAACACGAGCACCAGGAGATGAAAACTGAGGTGAGTTTCAGAAAGCTTTCCCGATCCCACGGTGTAGCATCCGCTGGGTTTCCAATGAGTGCTTTCGCTGTCGGAAGATTGCGTTGAACCTGGAGAGTTGGGACCCATGGAATGGGGAGCACGCAGGATTCCTTTCAAGGGTCTGCATTTGCTTTCCCAACCTCACCCATCGTCTCAGCCCCAAGAGTGTCCAGCCTTATGTCTTCTGCCGCTGGGGCTGTAGATGTGGTCAATCCTGGTTGCATGCCAGTCCCTGAACGCATTTTGGAAGAATTTCTCTCTGTTTTGCCCTGCTTGTTTCTTCTTTGTGTTGGAAATGTATCCTCAGAATGGGTCTGAGCTGATTTTCCCTGCTGGTTTTAGGCCGCTTTACACACACTTGATGCACTTACAGAGAGATATCAAGACTTAGCTTTTAAGATGCTTACTAGTCGGATAGATACTTGTGCGATGAACAGGGTGTGGTGAGTCCAGTTGATTGAGCAAGGAGTAGGTCGTGTCCATGCCATATTCGGTTTTCGGAAGGGTATCTGTGCTCATTTCAAACTCGAGTTTTATGCGTCACCCCACCTCACCTTTCCCCTGAAGCAGGCATAAGTGTGTTTTCTAAAAGCGTGACTCTGTTCTGTTTGGGGATTCAGTTCATGGGGAGCGATTTTTACATTCCCTCGATAAGTGATATCATAAGTTTCTTTTTTTGTGGGACTGATTTCACTGAGGATGATCGTACCTAAATCCACTCAGGATGCTGCTACCAGCCTCATGACGTGGATTTCATGGCTGAGTGACACTCCATTGGAACTACGTAGCACCACTTGTCCACTTGTCCACTTGTCTTTGTCCACTTGTCCACTCGTCTTTGTCCACTTGGCTCTTTCCTGGGATATGAAACGTGTACCGGAGTGGAGGTTCTTGTCAAGACAGCAGCCCTCAACTTTGGGGTCCCTGTGTCTGGTTGATTTTTTCACTTTCCCAAGGTCAACGCCCATGTGTGGAAGTGCCCTATGCTCTGTGGTTCTGTGTTTTACATGGTTTGGGAAAGAGGATACACTTGTGAAGATTGGCTGATGGCCATTGACATCCCGCCCATCAGCTTAACAAGGCTCCCTTGACTCCGTGGGCTGTCCTGCCTTTCTGGTTTTTAGACTTTTTTCGCCTGGCCCTTTTGCCCCGGGGGGGGTGGGGGGGGCGAGAGATTTCTTTGTAGTGCTGATTTGCTCTCCCAGGTTGCTTGGTTGGCCAAAAAGGGCGTATGCGTTTTTTCCTGAATATATTCAGGAAAAAACGCATACGCCCTTTTTGGCCAACCGCATCATTGTCCACGTTCTGGCGCTTTTCATGTGCTATCGGGGCCATTCCGATGTACCCGTTGACATCCGTTTCCTGCAATTCTGCCTTGCGTTCAACGCCTCTTCGTAGCCTGACCTCAATATATTTTGGGGCGATAGTTATCGTTTAGAACTCTGCAGGTTTGGGAAGTGCAGTGCCCCTGAGCTCCATTTCCCAAGTCGCTTTTTTGTGAGTGGGACGCAACACGGCTGGATGGCTTCACGCCCTATTGTCGATCCGCGGTGGCAGGCTGAACCTCTGGTGAATTCTTCTTCGTGATGGGAAATGAGAGTGACATGTGCCCGACCAAACACCTCCAGCGAGTCTCTCATTGGTTCCCCCTCTTGCAGTTCATCCTGCGGACAAATTGCAGACGGTACGAAAGAGGCATGGAAAGGCGCCGAGTCTCCAAGTGGGGAGATTGTTAGTAAGGGGGCCTGAATGGAGAACACGAGCACCAGGAGATGAAAACTGAGGTGAGTTTCAGAAAGCTTTCCCGATCCCACGGTGTAGCATCCGCTGGGTTTCCAATGAGTGCTTTCGCTGTCGGAAGATTGCGTTGAACCTGGAGAGTTGGGACCCATGGAATGGGGAGCACGCAGGATTCCTTTCAAGGGTCTGCATTTGCTTTCCCAACCTCACCCATCGTCTCAGCCCCAAGAGTGTCCAGCCTTATGTCTTCTGCCGCTGGGGCTGTAGATGTGGTCAATCCTGGTTGCATGCCAGTCCCTGAACGCATTTGGGAAGAATTTCTCTCTGTTTTGCCCTGCTTGTTTCTTCTTTGTGTTGGAAATGTATCCTCAGAATGGGTCTGAGCTGATTTTCCCTGCTCGTTTTAGGCCGCTTTACACACACTTGATGCACTTACACAGAGATATCAAGACTTAGCTTTTAAGATGCTTACTAGTCGGATAGATACTTGTGCGATGAACAGGGTGTGGTGAGTCCAGTTGATTGAGCAAGGAGTAGGTCGTGTCCATGCCATATTCGGTTTTCGGAAGGGTATCTGTGCTCATTTCAAACTCGAGTTTTATGCGTCACCCCACCTCACCTTTCCCCTGAAGCAGGCATAAGTGTGTTTTCTAAAAGCGTGACTCTGTTCTGTTTGGGGATTCAGTTCATGGGGAGCGATTTTTACATTCCCTCGATAAGTGATATCATAAGTTTCTTTTTTTGTGGGACTTATTTCACTGAGGATGATCGTACCTAAATCCACTCAGGATGCTGCTACCAGCCTCATGACGTGGATTTCATGGCTGAGTGACACTCCATTGGACCTACGTAGCACCACTTGTCCACTTGTCCACTTGTCTTTGTCCACTTGTCCACTCGTCTTTGTCCACTTGGCTCTTTCCTGGGATATGAAACGTGTACCGGAGTGGAGGTTCTTGTCAAGACAGCAGCCCTCAACTTTGGGGTCCCTGTGTCTGGTTGATTTTTTCACTTTCCCAAGGTCAACGCCCATGTGTGGAAGTGCCCTATGCTCTGTGGTTCTGTGTTTTACATGGTTTGGGAAAGAGGATACACTTGTGAAGATTGGCTGTTGGCCATTGACATCCCGCCCATCAGCTTAACAAGGCTCCCTTGACTCCGTGGGCTGTCCTGCCTTTCTGGTTTTTAGACTTTTTTCGCCTGGCCCTTTTGCCCCGGGGGGGGGGGGGGTGAGAGATTTCTTTGTAGTGCTGATTTGCTCTCCCAGGTTGCTTGGTTGGCCAAAAAGGGCGTATGCGTTTTTTCCTGAATATATTCAGGAAAAAACGCATACGCCCTTTTTGGCCAACCGCATCATTGTCCACGTTCTGGCGCTTTTCATGTGCTATCGGGGCCATTCCGATGTACCCGTTGACATCCGTTTCCTGCAATTCTGCCTTGCGTTCAGCGCCTGTTCGTCGCCTGACCTCAATATATTTTGGGGCGATAGTTATCGTTTAGAACTCTGCAGGTTTGGGAAGTGCAGTGCCCCTGAGCTCCATTTCCCAAGTCGCTTTTTTGTGAGTGGGACGCAACACGGCTGGATGGCTTCACGCCCTATTGTCGATCCGCGGTGGCAGGCTGAACCTCTGGTGAATTCTTCTTCGTGATGGGAAATGAGAGTGACATGTGCCAGACCAAACACCTCCAGCGAGTCTCTCATTGGTTCCCCCTCTTGCAGTTCATCCTGCGGACAAATTGCAGACGGTACGAAAGAGGCATGGAAAGGCGCCGAGTCTCCAAGTGGGGAGATTGTTAGTAAGGGGGCCTGAATGGAGAACACGAGCACCAGGAGATGAAAACTGAGGTGAGTTTCAGAAAGCTTTCCCGATCCCACGGTGTAGCATCCGCTGGGTTTCCAATGAGTGCTTTCGCTGTCGGAAGATTGCGTTGAACCTGGAGAGTTGGGACCCATGGAATGGGGAGCACGCAGGATTCCTTTCAAGGGTCTGCATTTGCTTTCCCAACCTCACCCATCGTCTCAGCCCCAAGAGTGTCCAGCCTTATGTCTTCTGCCGCTGGGGCTGTAGATGTGGTCAATCCTGGTTGCATGCCAGTCCCTGAACGCATTTGGGAAGAATTTCTCTCTGTTTTGCCCTGCTTGTTTCTTCTTTGTGTTGGAAATGTATCCTCAGAATGGATCTGAGCTGATTTTCCCTGCTGGTTTTAGGCCGCTTTACACACACTTGATGCACTTACACAGAGATATCAAGACTTAGCTTTTAAGATGCTTACTAGTCGGCTAGATACTTGTGCGATGAACAGGGTGTGGTGAGTCCAGTTGATTGAGCAAGGAGTAGGTCGTGTCCATTCCATATTCGGTTTTCGGAAGGGTATCTGTGCTCATTTCAAACTCGAGTTTTATGCGTCACCCCACCTCACCTTTCCCCTGAAGCAGGCATAAGTGTGTTTTCTAAAAGCGTGACTCTGTTCTGTTTGGGGATTCAGTTCATGGGGAGCGATTTTTACATTCCCTCGATAAGTGATATCATAAGTTTCTTTTTTTGTGGGACTGATTTCACTGAGGATGATCGTACCTAAATCCACTCAGGATGCTGCTACCAGCCTCATGACGTGGATTTCATGGCTGAGTGACACTCCATTGGACCTACGTAGCACCACTTGTCCACTTGTCCACTTGTCTTTGTCCACTTGTCCACTCGTCTTTGTCCACTTGGCTCTTTCCTGGGATATGAAACGTGTACCGGAGTGGAGGTTCTTGTCAAGACAGCAGCCCTCAACTTTGGGGTCCCTGTGTCTGGTTGATTTTTTCATTTTCCCAAGGTCAACGCCCTTGTGTGTAAGTGCCCTATGCTCTGTGGTTCTGTTTTACATGGTTTGGGAAAGAGGATACACTTGTGAAGATTGGCTGTTGGCCATTGACATCCCGCCCATCAGCTTAACAAGGCTCCCTTGACTCCGTGGGCTGTCCTGCCTTTCTGGTTTTTAGACTTTTTTCGCCTGGCCCTTTTGCCCCGGGGGGGGGGGGCGAGAGATTTCTTTGTAGTGCTGATTTGCTCTCCCAGGTTGCTTGGTTGGCCAAAAAGGGCGTATGCGTTTTTTCCTGAATATATTCAGGAAAAAACGCATACGCCCTTTTTGGCCAACCGCATCATTGTCCACGTTCTGGCGCTTTTCATGTGCTATCGGGGCCATTCCGATGTAGCCGTTGACATCCGTTTCCTGCAATTCTGCCTTGCGTTCAACGCCTCTTCGTAGCCTGACCTCAATATATTTTGGGGCGATAGTTATCGTTTAGAACTCTGCAGGTTTGGGAAGTGCAGTGCCCCTGAGCTCCATTTCCCAAGTCGCTTTTTTGTGAGTGGGACGCAACACGGCTGGATGGCTTCACGCCCTATTGTCGATCCGCGGTGGCAGGCTGAACCTCTGGTGAATTCTTCTTCGTGATGGGAAATGAGAGTGACATGTGCCCGACCAAACACCTCCAGCGAGTCTCTCATTGGTTCCCCCTCTTGCAGTTCATCCTGCGGACAAATTGCAGACGGTACGAAAGAGGCATGGAAAGGCGCCGAGTCTCCAAGTGGGGAGATTGTTAGTAAGGGGGCCTGAATGGAGAACACGAGCACCAGGAGATGAAAACTGAGGTGAGTTTCAGAAAGCTTTCCCGATCCCACGGTGTAGCATCCGCTGGGTTTCCAATGAGTGCTTTCGCTGTCGGAAGATTGCGTTGAACCAGGAGAGTTGGGACCCATGGAATGGGGAGCACGCAGGATTCCTTTCAAGGGTCTGCATTTGCTTTCCCAACCTCACCCATCGTCTCAGCCCCAAGAGTGTCCAGCCTTATGTCTTCTGCCGCTGGGGCTGTAGATGTGGTCAATCCTGGTTGCATGCCAGTCCCTGAACGCATTTTGGAAGAATTTCTCTCTGTTTTGCCCTGCCTGTTTCTTCTTTGTGTTGGAAATGTATCCTCAGAATGGGTCTGAGCTGATTTTCCCTGCTGGTTTTAGGCCGCTTTACACACACTTGATGCACTTACACAGAGATATCAAGACTTAGCTTTTAAGATGCTTACTAGTCGGCTAGATACTTGTGCGATGAACAGGGTGTGGTGAGTCCAGTTGATTGAGCAAGGAGTAGGTCGTGTCCATTCCATATTCGGTTTTCGGAAGGGTATCTGTGCTCATTTCAAACTCGAGTTTTATGCGTCACCCCACCTCACCTTTCCCCTGAAGCAGGCGTAAGTGTGTTTTCTAAAAGCGTGACTCTGTTCTGTTTGGGGATTCCGTTCATGGGGAGCGATTTTTACATTCCCTCGATAAGTGATATCATAAGTTTCTTTTTTTGTGGGACTGATTTCACTGAGGATGATCGTACCTAAATCCACTCAGGATGCTGCTACCAGCCTCATGACGTGGATTTCATGGCTGAGTGACACTCCATTGTACCTACGTAGCACCACTTGTCCACTTGTCCACTTGTCTTTGTCCACTTGTCCACTCCTCTTTGTCCACTTGGCTCTTTCCTGTGATATGAAACGTGTACCGGAGTGGAGGTTCTTGTCAAGACAGCAGCCCTCAACTTTGGGGTCCCTGTGTCTGGTTGATTTTTTCATTTTCCCAAGGTCAACGCCCATGTGTGGAAGTGCCCTATGCTCTGTGGTTCTGTGTTTTACATGGTTTGGGAAAGAGGATACACTCGTGAAGATTGGCTGTTGGCCATTGACATCCCGCCCATCAGCTTAACAAGGCTCCCTTGACTCCGTGGGCTGTCCTGCCTTTCTGGTTTTTAGACTTTTTTCGCCTGGCCCTTTTGCCCCGGGGGGGGTGGGGGGGGCGAGAGATTTCTTTGTAGTGCTGATTTGCTCTCCCAGGTTGCTTGGTTGGCCAAAAAGGGCGTATGCGTTTTTTCCTGAATATATTCAGGAAAAAACGCATACGCCCTTTTTGGCCAACCGCATCATTGTCCACGTTCTGGCGCTTTTCATGTGCTATCGGGGCCATTCCGATGTACCCGTTGACATCCGTTTCCTGCAATTCTGCCTTGCGTTCAACGCCTCTTCGTAGCCTGACCTCAATATATTTTGGGGCGATAGTTATCGTTTAGAACTCTGCAGGTTTGGGAAGTGCAGTGCCCCTGAGCTCCATTTCCCAAGTCGCTTTTTTGTGAGTGGGACGCAACACGGCTGGATGGCTTCACGCCCTATTGTCGATCCGCGGTGGCAGGCTGAACCTCTGGTGAATTCTTCTTCGTGATGGGAAATGAGAGTGACATGTGCCCGACCAAACACCTCCAGCGAGTCTCTCATTGGTTCCCCCTCTTGCAGTTCATCCTGCGGACAAATTGCAGACGGTACGAAAGAGGCATGGAAAGGCGCCGAGTCTCCAAGTGGGGAGATTGTTAGTAAGGGGGCCTGAATGGAGAACACGAGCACCAGGAGATGAAAACTGAGGTGAGTTTCAGAAAGCTTTCCCGATCCCACGGTGTAGCATCCGCTGGGTTTCCAATGAGTGCTTTCGCTGTCGGAAGATTGCGTTGAACCTGGAGAGTTGGGACCCATGGAATGGGGAGCACGCAGGATTCCTTTCAAGGGTCTGCATTTGCTTTCCCAACCTCACCCATCGTCTCAGCCCCAAGAGTGTCCAGCCTTATGTCTTCTGCCGCTGGGGCTGTAGATGTGGTCAATCCTGGTTGCATGCCAGTCCCTGAACGCATTTGGGAAGAATTTCTCTCTGTTTTGCCCTGCTTGTTTCTTCTTTGTGTTGGAAATGTATCCTCAGAATGGGTCTGAGCTGATTTTCCCTGCTGGTTTTAGGCCGCTTTACACACACTTGATGCACTTACACAGAGATATCAAGACTTAGCTTTTAAGATGCTTACTAGTCGGCTAGATACTTGTGCGATGAACAGGGTGTGGTGAGTCCAGTTGATTGAGCAAGGAGTAGGTCGTGTCCATTCCATATTCGGTTTTCGGAAGGGTATCTGTGCTCATTTCAAACTCGAGTTTTATGCGTCACCCCACCTCACCTTTCCCCTGAAGCAGGCATAAGTGTGTTTTCTAAAAGCGTGACTCTGTTCTGTTTGGGGATTCAGTTCATGGGGAGCGATTTTTACATTCCCTCGATAAGTGATATCATAAGTTTCTTTTTTTGTGGGACTGATTTCACTGAGGATGATCGTACCTAAATCCACTCAGGATGCTGCTACCAGCCTCATGACGTGGATTTCATGGCTGAGTGACACTCCATTGGACCTACGTAGCACCACTTGTCCACTTGTCCACTTGTCTTTGTCCACTTGTCCACTCGTCTTTGTCCACTTGGCTCTTTCCTGGGATATGAAACGTGTACCGGAGTGGAGGTTCTTGTCAAGACAGCAGCCCTCAACTTTGGGGTCCCTGTGTCTGGTTGATTTTTTCATTTTCCCAAGGTCAACGCCCATGTGTGGAAGTGCCCTATGCTCTGTGGTTCTGTGTTTTACATGGTTTGGGAAAGAGGATACACTTGTGAAGATTGGCTGTTGGCCATTGACATCCCGCCCATCAGCTTAACAAGGCTCCCTTGACTCCGTGGGCTGTCCTGCCTTTCTGGTTTTTAGACTTTTTTCGCCTGGCCCTTTTGCCCCGGGGGGTGGGGGGGGGCCAGAGATTTCTTTGTAGTGCTGATTTGCTCTCCCAGGTTGCTTGGTTGGCCAAAAAGGGCGTATGCGTTTTTTCCTGAATATATTCAGGAAAAAACGCATACGCCCTTTTTGGCCAACCGCATCATTGTCCACGTTCTGGCGCTTTTCATGTACTATCGGGGCCATTCCGATGTACCCGTTGACATCCGTTTCCTGCAATTCTGCCTTGCGTTCAACGCCTCTTCGTAGCCTGACCTCAATATATTTTGGGGCGATAGTTATCGTTTAGAACTCTGCAGGTTTGGGAAGTGCAGTGCCCCTGAGCTCCATTTCCCAAGTCGCTTTTTTGTGAGTGGGACGCAACACGGCTGGATGGCTTCACGCCCTATTGTCGATCCGCGGTGGCAGGCTGAACCTCTGGTGAATTCTTCTTCGTGATGGGAAATGAGAGTGACATGTGCCCGACCAAACACCTCCAGCGAGTCTCTCATTGGTTCCCCCTCTTGCAGTTCATCCTGCGGACAAATTGCAGACGGTACGAAAGAGGCATGGAAAGGCGCCGAGTCTCCAAGTGGGGAGATTGTTAGTAAGGGGGCCTGAATGGAGAACACGAGCACCAGGAGATGAAAACTGAGGTGAGTTTCAGAAAGCTTTCCCGATCCCACGGTGTAGCATCCGCTGGGTTTCCAATGAGTGCTTTCGCTGTCGGAAGATTGCGTTGAACCTGGAGAGTTGGGACCCATGGAATGGGGAGCACGCAGGATTCCTTTCAAGGGTCTGCATTTGCTTTCCCAACCTCACCCATCGTCTCAGCCCCAAGACTGTCCAGCCTTATGTCTTCTGCGGCTGGGGCTGTAGATGTGGTCAATCCTGGTTGCATGCCAGTCCCTGAACGCATTTGGGAAGAAATTCTCTCTGTTTTGCCCTGCTTGTTTCTTCTTTATGTTGGAAATGTATCCTCAGAATGGGTCTGAGCTGATTTTCCCTGCTGGTTTTAGGCCGTTTTACACACACTTGATGCACTTACACAGAGATATCAAGACTTAGCTTTTAAGATGCTTACTAGTCGGATAGATACTTGTGCGATGAACAGGGTCTGGTGAGTCCAGTTGATTGAGCAAGGAGTAGGTCGTGTCCATTCCATATTCGGTTTTCGGAAGGGTATCTGTGCTCATTTCAAACTCGAGTTTTATGCGTCACCCCACCTCACCTTTCTCCTGAAGCAGGCATAAGTGTGTTTTCTAAAAGCGTGACTCTGTTCTGTTTGGGGATTCAGTTCATGGGGAGCGATTTTTACATTCCCTCGATAAGTGATATCATAAGTTTCTTTTTTTGTGGGACTGATTTCACTGAGGATGATCGTACCTAAATCCACTCAGGATGCTGCTACCAGCCTCATGACGTGGATTTCATGGCTGAGTGACACTCCATTGGACCTACGTAGCACCACTTGTCCACTTGTCCACTTGTCTTTGTCCACTTGTCCACTCGTCTTTGTCCACTTGGCTCTTTCCTGGGATATGAAACGTGTACCGGAGTGGAGGTTCTTGTCAAGACAGCAGCCCTCAACTTTGGGGTCCCTGTGTCTGGTTGATTTTTTCATTTTCCCAAGGTCAACGCCCATGTGTGGAAGTGCCCTATGCTCTGTGGTTCTGTGTTTTACATGGTTTGGGAAAGAGGATACACTTGTGAAGATTGGCTGTTGGCCATTGACATCCCACCCATCAGCTTAACAAGGCTCCCTTGACTCCGTGGGCTGTCCTGCCTTTCTGGTTTTTAGACTTTTTTCGCCTGGCCCTTTTGCCCCGGGGGGGGGGGTGGTGAGAGATTTCTTTGTAGTGCTGATTTGCTCTCCCAGGTTGCTTGGTTGGCCAAAAAGGGCGTATGCGTTTTTTCCTGAATATATTCAGGAAAAAACGCATACGCCCTTTTTGGCCAACCGCATCATTGTCCACGTTCTGGCGCTTTTCATGTGCTATCGGGGCCATTCCGCTGTACCCGTTGACATCCGTTTCCTGCAATTCTGCCTTGCGTTCAACGCCTCTTCGTAGCCTGACCTCAATATATTTTGGGGCGATAGTTATCGTTTAGAACTCTGCAGGTTTGGGAAGTGCAGTGCCCCTGAGCTCCATTTCCCAAGTCGCTTTTTTGTGAGTGGGACGCAACACGGCTGGATGGCTTCACGCCCTATTGTCGATCCGCGGTGGCAGGCTGAACCTCTGGTGAATTCTTCTTCGTGATGGGAAATGAGAGTGACATGTGCCCGACCAAACACCTCCAGCGAGTCTCTCATTGGTTCCCCCTCTTGCAGTTCATCCTGCGGACAAATTGCAGACGGTACGAAAGAGGCATGGAAAGGCACCGAGTCTCCAAGTGGGGAGATTGTTAGTAAGGGGGCCTGAATGGAGAACACGAGCACCAGGAGATGAAAACTGAGGTGAGTTTCAGAAAGCTTTCCCGATCCCACGGTGTAGCATCCGCTGGGTTTCCAATGAGTGCTTTCGCTGTCGGAAGATTGCGTTGAACCTGGAGAGTTGGGACCCATGGAATGGGGAGCACGCAGGATTCCTTTCAAGGGTCTCCATTTGCTTTCCCAACCTCACCCATCGTCTCAGCCCCAAGAGTGTCCAGCCTTATGTCTTCTGCCGCTGGGGCTGTAGATGTGGTCAATCCTGGTTGCATGCCAGTCCCTGAACGCATTTTGGAAGAATTTCTCTCTGTTTTGCCCTGCTTGTTTCTTCTTTGTGTTGGAAATGTATCCTCAGAATGGGTCTGAGCTGATTTTCCCTGCTGGTTTTAGGCCGCTTTACACACACTTGATGCACTTACACAGAGATATCAAGACTTAGCTTTTAAGATGCTTACTAGTCGGATAGATACTTGTGCGATGAACAGGGTGTGGTGAGTCCAGTTGATTGAGCAAGGAGTAGGTCGTGTCCATGCCATATTCGGTTTTCGGAAGGGTATCTGTGCTCATTTCAAACTCGAGTTTTATGCGTCACCCCACCTCACCTTTCCCCTGAAGCAGGCATAAGTGTGTTTTCTAAAAGCGTGACTCTGTTCTGTTTGGGGATTCAGTTCATGGGGAGCGATTTTTACATTCCCTCGATAAGTGATATCATAAGTTTCTTTTTTTGTGGGACTGATTTCACTGAGGATGATCGTACCTAAATCCACTCAGGATGCTGCTACCAGCCTCATGACGTGGATTTCATGGCTGAGTGACACTCCATTGGACCTACGTAGCACCACTTGTCCACTTGTCCACTTGTCTTTGTCCACTTGTCCACTCGTCTTTGTCCACTTGGCTCTTTCCTGGGATATGAAACGTGTACCGGAGTGGAGGTTCTTGTCAAGACAGCAGCCCTCAACTTTGGGGTCCCTGTGTCTGGTTGATTTTTTCATTTTCCCAAGGTCAACGCCCATGTGTGGAAGTGCCCTATGCTCTGTGGTTCTGTGTTTTACATGGTTTGGGAAAGAGGATACACTTGTGAAGATTGGCTGTTGGCCATTGACATCCCGCCCATCAGCTTAACAAGGCTCCCTTGACTCCGTGGGCTGTCCTGCCTTTCTGGTTTTTAGACTTTCTTCGCCTGGCCCTTTTGCCCCAGGGGGGGGCGAGAGATTTCTTTGTAGTGCTGATTTGCTCTCCCAGGTTGCTTGGTTGGCCAAAAAGGGCGTATGCGTTTTTTCCTGAATATATTCAGGAAAAAACGCATACGCCCTTTTTGGCCAACCGCATCATTGTCCACGTTCTGGCGCTTTTCATGTGCTATCGGGGCCATTCCGATGTACCCGTTGACATCCGTTTCCTGCAACTCTGCCTTGCGTTCAACGCCTCTTCGTAGCCTGACCTCAATATATTTTGGGGCGATAGTTATCGTTTAGAACTCTGCAGGTTTGGGAAGTGCAGTGCCCCTGAGCTCCATTTCCCAAGTCGCTTTTTTGTGAGTGGGACGCAACACGGCTGGATGGCTTCACGCCCTATTGTCGATCCGCGGTGGCAGGCTGAACCTCTGGTGAATTCTTCTTCGTGATGGGAAATGAGAGTGACATGTGCCCGACCAAACACCTCCAGCGAGTCTCTCATTGGTTCCCCCTCTTGCAGTTCATCCTGCGGACAAATTGCAGACGGTACGAAAGAGGCATGGAAAGGCGCCGAGTCCGGAGATTGTTAGTAAGGGGGCCTGAATGGAGAACACGAGCACCAGGAGATGAAAACTGAGGTGAGTTTCAGAAAGCTTTCCCGATCCCACGGTGTAGCATCCGCTGGGTTTCCAATGAGTGCTTTCGCTGTCGGAAGATTGCGTTGAACCTGGAGAGTTGGGACCCATGGAATGGGGAGCACGCAGGATTCCTTTCAAGGGTCTGCATTTGCTTTCCCAACCTCACCCATCGTCTCAGCCCCAAGAGTGTCCAGCCTTATGTCTTCTGCCGCTGGGGCTGTAGATGTGGTCAATCCTGGTTGCATGCCAGTCCCTGAACGCATTTTGGAAGAATTTCTCTCTGTTTTGCCCTGCTTGTTTCTTCTTTATGTTGGAAATGTATCCTCAGAATGGGTCTGAGCTGATTTTCCCTGCTCGTTTTAGGCCGCTTTACACACACTTGATGCACTTACACAGAGATATCAAGACTTAGCTTTTAAGATGCTTACTAGTCGGATAGATACTTGTGCGATGAATAGGGTGTGGTGAGTCCATTTGATTGAGCAAGGAGTAGGTCGTGTCCATTCCATATTCGGTTTTCGGAAGGGTATCTGTGCTCATTTCAAACTCGAGTTTTATGCGTCACCCCACCTCACCTTTCCTCTGAAGCAGGCATAAGTGTGTTTTCTAAAAGCGTGACTGTGTTCTGTTTGGGGATTCAGTTCATGGGGAGCGATTTTTACATTCCCTCGATAAGTGATATCATAAGTTTCTTTTTTTGTGGGACTGATTTCACTGAGGATGATCGTACCTAAATCCACTCAGGATGCTCTACCAGCCTCATGACGTGGATTTCATGGCTGAGTGACACTCCATTGGACCTACGTAGCACCACTTGTCCACTTGTCCACTTGTCTTTGTCCACTTGTCCACTCGTCTTTGTCCACTTGGCTCTTTCCTGGGATATGAAACGTGTACCGGAGTGGAGGTTCTTGTCAAGACAGCAGCCCTCAACTTTGGGGTCCCTGTGTCTGGTTGATTTTTTCATTTTCCCAAGGTCAACGCCCATGTGTGGAAGTGCCCTATGCTCTGTGGTTCTGTGTTTTACATGGTTTGGGAAAGAGGATACACTTGTGAAGATTGGCTGTTGGCCATTGACATCCCGCCCATCAGCTTAACAAGGCTCCCTTGACTCCGTGGGCTGTCCTGCCTTTCTGGTTTTTAGACTTTTTTCGCCTGACCTTTTGCCCCGGGGGGGGGGGCGAGAGATTTCTTTGTAGTGCTGATTTGCTCTCCCAGGTTGCTTGGTTGGCCAAAAAGGGCGTATGCGTTTTTTCCTGAATATATTCAGGAAAAAACGCATACGCCCTTTTTGGCCAACCGCATCATTGTCCACGTTCTGGCGCTTTTCATGTGCTATCGGGGCCATTCCGATGTACCCGTTGACATCCGTTTCCTGCAATTCTGCCTTGCGTTCAACGCCTCTTCGTAGCCTGACCTCAATATATTTTGGGGCGATAGTTATCGTTTAGAACTCTGCAGGTTTGGGAAGTGCAGTGCCCCTGAGCTCCATTTCCCAAGTCGCTTTTTTGTGAGTGGGACGCAACACGGCTGGATGGCTTCACGCCCTATTGTCGATCCGGGGTGGCAGGCTGAACCTCTGGTGAATTCCTCTTCGTGATGGGAAATGAGAGTGACATGTGCCCGACCAAACACCTCCAGCGAGTCTCTCATTGGTTCCCCCTCTTGCAGTTCATCCTGCGGACAAATTGCAGACGGTACGAAAGAGGCATGGAAAGGCGCCGAGTCTCCAAGTGGGGAGATTGTTAGTAAGGGGGCCTGAATGGAGAACACGAGCACCAGGAGATGAAAACTGAGGTGAGTTTCAGAAAGCTTTCCCGATCCCACGGTGTAGCATCCGCTGGGTTTCCAATGAGTGCTTTCGCTGTCGGAAGATTGCGTTGAACCTGGAGAGTTGGGACCCATGGATTGGGGAGCACGCAGGATTCCTTTCAAGGGTCTGCATTTGCTTTCCCAACCTCACCCATCGTCTCAGCCCCAAGAGTGTCCAGCCTTATGTCTTCTGCCGCTGGGGCTGTAGATGTGGTCAATCCTGGTTGCCTGCCAGAACCTGAACGCATTTTGGAAGAATTTCTCTCTGTTTTGCCCTGCTTGTTTCTTCTTTATGTTGGAAATGTATCCTCAGAATGGGTCTGAGCTGATTTTCCCTGCTGGTTTTAGGCCGCTTTACACACACTTGATGCACTTACACAGAGATATCAAGACTTAGCTTTTAAGATGCTTACTAGTCGGATAGATACTTGTGCGATGAACAGGGTGTAGTGAGTCCATTTGATTGAGCAAGGAGTAGGTCGTGTCCATTCCATATTCGGTTTTCGGAAGGGTATCTGTGCTCATTTCAAACTCGAGTTTTATGCGTCACCCCACCTCACCTTTCCCCTGAAGCAGGCATAAGTGTGTTTTCTAAAAGCGTGACTCTGTTCTGTTTGGGGATTCAGTTCATGGGGAGCGATTTTTACATTCCCTCGATAAGTGATAAGTTTCTTTTTTTGTGGGACTGATTTCACTGAGGATGATCGTACCTAAATCCACTCAGGATGCTGCTACCAGCCTCATGACGTGGATTTCATGGCTGAGTGACACTCCATTGGACCTACGTAGCACCACTTGTCCACTTGTCCACTTGTCTTTGTCCACTTGTCCACTCGTCTTTGTCCACTTGGCTCTTTCCTGGGATATGAAACGTGTACCGGAGTGGAGGTTCTTGTCAAGACAGCAGCCCTCAACTTTGGGGTCCCTGTGTCTGGTTGATTTTTTCATTTTCCCAAGGTCAACGCCCATGTGTGGAAGTGCCCTATGCTCTGTGGTTCTGTGTTTTACATGGTTTGGGAAAGAGGATACACTTGTGAAGATTGGCTGTTGGCCATTGACATCCCGCCCATCAGCTTAACAAGGCTCCCTTGACTCCGTGGGCTGTCCTGCCTTTCTGGTTTTTAGACTTTTTTCGCCTGGCCCTTTTGCCCCGGGGGGGGGGGGTGAGAGATTTCTTTGTAGTGCTGATTTGCTCTCCCAGGTTGCTTGGTTGGCCAAAAAGGGCGTATGCGTTTTTTCCTGAATATATTCAGGAAAAAACGCATACGCCCTTTTTGGCCAACCGCATCATTGTCCACGTTCTGGCGCTTTTCATGTGCTATCGGGGCCATTCCGATGTACCCGTTGACATCCGTTTCCTGCAATTCTGCCTTGCGTTCAGCGCCTGTTCGTCGCCTGACCTCAATATATTTTGGGGCGATAGTTATCGTTTAGAACTCTGCAGGTTTGGGAAGTGCAGTGCCCCTGAGCTCCATTTCCCAAGTCGCTTTTTTGTGAGTGGGACGCAACACGGCTGGATGGCTTCACGCCCTATTGTCGATCCGCGGTGGCAGGCTGAACCTCTGGTGAATTCTTCTTCGTGATGGGAAATGAGAGTGACATGTGCCAGACCAAACACCTCCAGCGAGTCTCTCATTGGTTCCCCCTCTTGCAGTTCATCCTGCGGACAAATTGCAGACGGTACGAAAGAGGCATGGAAAGGCGCCGAGTCTCCAAGTGGGGAGATTGTTAGTAAGGGGGCCTGAATGGAGAACACGAGCACCAGGAGATGAAAACTGAGGTGAGTTTCAGAAAGCTTTCCCGATCCCACGGTGTAGCATCCGCTGGGTTTCCAATGAGTGCTTTCGCTGTCGGAAGATTGCGTTGAACCTGGAGAGTTGGGACCCATGGAATGGGGAGCACGCAGGATTCCTTTCAAGGGTCTGCATTTGCTTTCCCAACCTCACCCATCGTCTCAGCCCCAAGAGTGTCCAGCCTTATGTCTTCTGCCGCTGGGGCTGTAGATGTGGTCAATCCTGGTTGCATGCCAGTCCCTGAACGCATTTGGGAAGAATTTCTCTCTGTTTTGCCCTGCTTGTTTCTTCTTTGTGTTGGAAATGTATCCTCAGAATGGGTCTGAGCTGATTTTCCCTGCTGGTTTTAGGCCGCTTTACACACACTTGATGCACTTACACAGAGATATCAAGACTTAGCTTTTAAGATGCTTACTAGTCGGATAGATACTTGTGCGATGAACAGGGTGTGGTGAGTCCAGTTGATTGAGCAAGGAGTAGGTCGTGTCCATTCCATATTCGGTTTTCGGAAGGGTATCTGTGCTCATTTCAAACTCGAGTTTTATGCGTCACCCCACCTCACCTTTCCCCTGAAGCAGGCATAAGTGTGTTTTCTAAAAGCGTGACTCTGTTCTGTTTGGGGATTCAGTTCATGGGGAGCGATTTTTACATTCCCTCGATAAGTGATATCATAAGTTTCTTTTTTTGTGGGACTGATTTCACTGAGGATGATCGTACCTAAATCCACTCAGGATGCTGCTACCAGCCTCATGACGTGGATTTCATGGCTGAGTGACACTCCATTGGACCTACGTAGCACCACTTGTCCACTTGTCCACTTGTCTTTGTCCACTTGTCCACTCGTCTTTGTCCACTTGGCTCTTTCCTGGGATATGAAACGTGTACCGGAGTGGAGGTTCTTGTCAAGACAGCAGCCCTCAACTTTGGGGTCCCTGTGTCTGGTTGATTTTTTCATTTTCCCAAGGTCAACGCCCTTGTGTGTAAGTGCCCTATGCTCTGTGGTTCTGTTTTACATGGTTTGGGAAAGAGGATACACTTGTGAAGATTGGCTGTTGGCCATTGACATCCCGCCCATCAGCTTAACAAGGCTCCCTTGACTCCGTGGGCTGTCCTGCCTTTCTGGTTTTTAGACTTTTTTCGCCTGGCCCTTTTGCCCCGGGGGGGGGGGGCGAGAGATTTCTTTGTAGTGCTGATTTGCTCTCCCAGGTTGCTTGGTTGGCCAAAAAGGGCGTATGCGTTTTTTCCTGAATATATTCAGGAAAAAACGCATACGCCCTTTTTGGCCAACCGCATCATTGTCCACGTTCTGGCGCTTTTCATGTGCTATCGGGGCCATTCCGATGTAGCCGTTGACATCCGTTTCCTGCAATTCTGCCTTGCGTTCAACGCCTCTTCGTAGCCTGACCTCAATATATTTTGGGGCGATAGTTATCGTTTAGAACTCTGCAGGTTTGGGAAGTGCAGTGCCCCTGAGCTCCATTTCCCAAGTCGCTTTTTTGTGAGTGGGACGCAACACGGCTGGATGGCTTCACGCCCTATTGTCGATCCGCGGTGGCAGGCTGAACCTCTGGTGAATTCTTCTTCGTGATGGGAAATGAGAGTGACATGTGCCCGACCAAACACCTCCAGCGAGTCTCTCATTGGTTCCCCCTCTTGCAGTTCATCCTGCGGACAAATTGCAGACGGTACGAAAGAGGCATGGAAAGGCGCCGAGTCTCCAAGTGGGGAGATTGTTAGTAAGGGGGCCTGAATGGAGAACACGAGCACCAGGAGATGAAAACTGAGGTGAGTTTCAGAAAGCTTTCCCGATCCCACGGTGTAGCATCCGCTGGGTTTCCAATGAGTGCTTTCGCTGTCGGAAGATTGCGTTGAACCAGGAGAGTTGGGACCCATGGAATGGGGAGCACGCAGGATTCCTTTCAAGGGTCTGCATTTGCTTTCCCAACCTCACCCATCGTCTCAGCCCCAAGAGTGTCCAGCCTTATGTCTTCTGCCGCTGGGGCTGTAGATGTGGTCAATCCTGGTTGCATGCCAGTCCCTGAACGCATTTTGGAAGAATTTCTCTCTGTTTTGCCCTGCCTGTTTCTTCTTTGTGTTGGAAATGTATCCTCAGAATGGGTCTGAGCTGATTTTCCCTGCTGGTTTTAGGCCGCTTTACACACACTTGATGCACTTACACAGAGATATCAAGACTTAGCTTTTAAGATGCTTACTAGTCGGCTAGATACTTGTGCGATGAACAGGGTGTGGTGAGTCCAGTTGATTGAGCAAGGAGTAGGTCGTGTCCATTCCATATTCGGTTTTCGGAAGGGTATCTGTGCTCATTTCAAACTCGAGTTTTATGCGTCACCCCACCTCACCTTTCCCCTGAAGCAGGCGTAAGTGTGTTTTCTAAAAGCGTGACTCTGTTCTGTTTGGGGATTCCGTTCATGGGGAGCGATTTTTACATTCCCTCGATAAGTGATATCATAAGTTTCTTTTTTTGTGGGACTGATTTCACTGAGGATGATCGTACCTAAATCCACTCAGGATGCTGCTACCAGCCTCATGACGTGGATTTCATGGCTGAGTGACACTCCATTGTACCTACGTAGCACCACTTGTCCACTTGTCCACTTGTCTTTGTCCACTTGTCCACTCCTCTTTGTCCACTTGGCTCTTTCCTGTGATATGAAACGTGTACCGGAGTGGAGGTTCTTGTCAAGACAGCAGCCCTCAACTTTGGGGTCCCTGTGTCTGGTTGATTTTTTCATTTTCCCAAGGTCAACGCCCATGTGTGGAAGTGCCCTATGCTCTGTGGTTCTGTGTTTTACATGGTTTGGGAAAGAGGATACACTCGTGAAGATTGGCTGTTGGCCATTGACATCCCGCCCATCAGCTTAACAAGGCTCCCTTGACTCCGTGGGCTGTCCTGCCTTTCTGGTTTTTAGACTTTTTTCGCCTGGCCCTTTTGCCCCGGGGGGGGTGGGGGGGGCGAGAGATTTCTTTGTAGTGCTGATTTGCTCTCCCAGGTTGCTTGGTTGGCCAAAAAGGGCGTATGCGTTTTTTCCTGAATATATTCAGGAAAAAACGCATACGCCCTTTTTGGCCAACCGCATCATTGTCCACGTTCTGGCGCTTTTCATGTGCTATCGGGGCCATTCCGATGTACCCGTTGACATCCGTTTCCTGCAATTCTGCCTTGCGTTCAACGCCTCTTCGTAGCCTGACCTCAATATATTTTGGGGCAATAGTTATCGTTTAGAACTCTGCAGGTTTGGGAAGTGCAGTGCCCCTGAGCTCCATTTCCCAAGTCGCTTTTTTGTGAGTGGGACGCAACACGGCTGGATGGCTTCACGCCCTATTGTCGATCCGCGGTGGCAGGCTGAACCTCTGGTGAATTCTTCTTCGTGATGGGAAATGAGAGTGACATGTGCCCGACCAAACACCTCCAGCGAGTCTCTCATTGGTTCCCCCTCTTGCAGTTCATCCTGCGGACAAATTGCAGACGGTACGAAAGAGGCATGGAAAGGCGCCGAGTCTCCAAGTGGGGAGATTGTTAGTAAGGGGGCCTGAATGGAGAACACGAGCACCAGGAGATGAAAACTGAGGTGAGTTTCAGAAAGCTTTCCCGATCCCACGGTGTAGCATCCGCTGGGTTTCCAATGAGTGCTTTCGCTGTCGGAAGATTGCGTTGAACCTGGAGAGTTGGGACCCATGGAATGGGGAGCACGCAGGATTCCTTTCAAGGGTCTGCATTTGCTTTCCCAACCTCACCCATCGTCTCAGCCCCAAGAGTGTCCAGCCTTATGTCTTCTGCCGCTGGGGCTGTAGATGTGGTCAATCCTGGTTGCATGCCAGTCCCTGAACGCATTTGGGAAGAATTTCTCTCTGTTTTGCCCTGCTTGTTTCTTCTTTGTGTTGGAAATGTATCCTCAGAATGGGTCTGAGCTGATTTTCCCTGCTGGTTTTAGGCCGCTTTACACACACTTGATGCACTTACACAGAGATATCAAGACTTAGCTTTTAAGATGCTTACTAGTCGGCTAGATACTTGTGCGATGAACAGGGTGTGGTGAGTCCAGTTGATTGAGCAAGGAGTAGGTCGTGTCCATTCCATATTCGGTTTTCGGAAGGGTATCTGTGCTCATTTCAAACTCGAGTTTTATGCGTCACCCCACCTCACCTTTCCCCTGAAGCAGGCATAAGTGTGTTTTCTAAAAGCGTGACTCTGTTCTGTTTGGGGATTCAGTTCATGGGGAGCGATTTTTACATTCCCTCGATAAGTGATATCATAAGTTTCTTTTTTTGTGGGACTGATTTCACTGAGGATGATCGTACCTAAATCCACTCAGGATGCTGCTACCAGCCTCATGACGTGGATTTCATGGCTGAGTGACACTCCATTGGACCTACGTAGCACCACTTGTCCACTTGTCCACTTGTCTTTGTCCACTTGTCCACTCGTCTTTGTCCACTTGGCTCTTTCCTGGGATATGAAACGTGTACCGGAGTGGAGGTTCTTGTCAAGACAGCAGCCCTCAACTTTGGGGTCCCTGTGTCTGGTTGATTTTTTCATTTTCCCAAGGTCAACGCCCATGTGTGGAAGTGCCCTATGCTCTGTGGTTCTGTGTTTTACATGGTTTGGGAAAGAGGATACACTTGTGAAGATTGGCTGTTGGCCATTGACATCCCGCCCATCAGCTTAACAAGGCTCCCTTGACTCCGTGGGCTGTCCTGCCTTTCTGGTTTTTAGACTTTTTTCGCCTGGTCCTTTTGCCCCGGGGGGTGGGGGGGGGCCAGAGATTTCTTTGTAGTGCTGATTTGCTCTCCCAGGTTGCTTGGTTGGCCAAAAAGGGCGTATGCGTTTTTTCCTGAATATATTCAGGAAAAAACGCATACGCCCTTTTTGGCCAACCGCATCATTGTCCACGTTCTGGCGCTTTTCATGTACTATCGGGGCCATTCCGATGTACCCGTTGACATCCGTTTCCTGCAATTCTGCCTTGCGTTCAACGCCTCTTCGTAGCCTGACCTCAATATATTTTGGGGCGATAGTTATCGTTTAGAACTCTGCAGGTTTGGGAAGTGCAGTGCCCCTGAGCTCCATTTCCCAAGTCGCTTTTTTGTGAGTGGGACGCAACACGGCTGGATGGCTTCACGCCCTATTGTCGATCCGCGGTGGCAGGCTGAACCTCTGGTGAATTCTTCTTCGTGATGGGAAATGAGAGTGACATGTGCCCGACCAAACACCTCCAGCGAGTCTCTCATTGGTTCCCCCTCTTGCAGTTCATCCTGCGGACAAATTGCAGACGGTACGAAAGAGGCATGGAAAGGCGCCGAGTCTCCAAGTGGGGAGATTGTTAGTAAGGGGGCCTGAATGGAGAACACGAGCACCAGGAGATGAAAACTGAGGTGAGTTTCAGAAAGCTTTCCCGATCCCACGGTGTAGCATCCGCTGGGTTTCCAATGAGTGCTTTCGCTGTCGGAAGATTGCGTTGAACCTGGAGAGTTGGGACCCATGGAATGGGGAGCACGCAGGATTCCTTTCAAGGGTCTGCATTTGCTTTCCCAACCTCACCCATCGTCTCAGCCCCAAGACTGTCCAGCCTTATGTCTTCTGCGGCTGGGGCTGTAGATGTGGTCAATCCTGGTTGCATGCCAGTCCCTGAACGCATTTGGGAAGAAATTCTCTCTGTTTTGCCCTGCTTGTTTCTTCTTTATGTTGGAAATGTATCCTCAGAATGGGTCTGAGCTGATTTTCCCTGCTGGTTTTAGGCCGTTTTACACACACTTGATGCACTTACACAGAGATATCAAGACTTAGCTTTTAAGATGCTTACTAGTCGGATAGATACTTGTGCGATGAACAGGGTGTGGTGAGTCCAGTTGATTGAGCAAGGAGTAGGTCGTGTCCATTCCATATTCGGTTTTCGGAAGGGTATCTGTGCTCATTTCAAACTCGAGTTTTATGCGTCACCCCACCTCACCTTTCTCCTGAAGCAGGCATAAGTGTGTTTTCTAAAAGCGTGACTCTGTTCTGTTTGGGGATTCAGTTCATGGGGAGCGATTTTTACATTCCCTCGATAAGTGATATCATAAGTTTCTTTTTTTGTGGGACTGATTTCACTGAGGATGATCGTACCTAAATCCACTCAGGATGCTGCTACCAGCCTCATGACGTGGATTTCATGGCTGAGTGACACTCCATTGGACCTACGTAGCACCACTTGTCCACTTGTCCACTTGTCTTTGTCCACTTGTCCACTCGTCTTTGTCCACTTGGCTCTTTCCTGGGATATGAAACGTGTACCGGAGTGGAGGTTCTTGTCAAGACAGCAGCCCTCAACTTTGGGGTCCCTGTGTCTGGTTGATTTTTTCATTTTCCCAAGGTCAACGCCCATGTGTGGAAGTGCCCTATGCTCTGTGGTTCTGTGTTTTACATGGTTTGGGAAAGAGGATACACTTGTGAAGATTGGCTGTTGGCCATTGACATCCCACCCATCAGCTTAACAAGGCTCCCTTGACTCCGTGGGCTGTCCTGCCTTTCTGGTTTTTAGACTTTTTTCGCCTGGCCCTTTTGCCCCGGGGGGGGGGGTGGTGAGAGATTTCTTTGTAGTGCTGATTTGCTCTCCCAGGTTGCTTGGTTGGCCAAAAAGGGCGTATGCGTTTTTTCCTGAATATATTCAGGAAAAAACGCATACGCCCTTTTTGGCCAACCGCATCATTGTCCACGTTCTGGCGCTTTTCATGTGCTATCGGGGCCATTCCGATGTACCCGTTGACATCCGTTTCCTGCAATTCTGCCTTGCGTTCAACGCCTCTTCGTAGCCTGACCTCAATATATTTTGGGGCGATAGTTATCGTTTAGAACTCTGCAGGTTTGGGAAGTGCAGTGCCCCTGAGCTCCATTTCCCAAGTCGCTTTTTTGTGAGTGGGACGCAACACGGCTGGATGGCTTCACGCCCTATTGTCGATCCGCGGTGGCAGGCTGAACCTCTGGTGAATTCTTCTTCGTGATGGGAAATGAGAGTGACATGTGCCCGACCAAACACCTCCAGCGAGTCTCTCATTGGTTCCCCCTCTTGCAGTTCATCCTGCGGACAAATTGCAGACGGTACGAAAGAGGCATGGAAAGGCGCCGAGTCTCCAAGTGGGGAGATTGTTAGTAAGGGGGCCTGAATGGAGAACACGAGCACCAGGAGATGAAAACTGAGGTGAGTTTCAGAAAGCTTTCCCGATCCCACGGTGTAGCATCCGCTGGGTTTCCAATGAGTGCTTTCGCTGTCGGAAGATTGCGTTGAACCTGGAGAGTTGGGACCCATGGAATGGGGAGCACGCAGGATTCCTTTCAAGGGTCTCCATTTGCTTTCCCAACCTCACCCATCGTCTCAGCCCCAAGAGTGTCCAGCCTTATGTCTTCTGCCGCTGGGGCTGTAGATGTGGTCAATCCTGGTTGCATGCCAGTCCCTGAACGCATTTTGGAAGAATTTCTCTCTGTTTTGCCCTGCTTGTTTCTTCTTTGTGTTGGAAATGTATCCTCAGAATGGGTCTGAGCTGATTTTCCCTGCTGGTTTTAGGCCGCTTTACACACACTTGATGCACTTACACAGAGATATCAAGACTTAGCTTTTAAGATGCTTACTAGTCGGATAGATACTTGTGCGATGAACAGGGTGTGGTGAGTCCAGTTGATTGAGCAAGGAGTAGGTCGTGTCCATGCCATATTCGGTTTTCGGAAGGGTATCTGTGCTCATTTCAAACTCGAGTTTTATGCGTCACCCCACCTCACCTTTCCCCTGAAGCAGGCATAAGTGTGTTTTCTAAAAGCGTGACTCTGTTCTGTTTGGGGATTCAGTTCATGGGGAGCGATTTTTACATTCCCTCGATAAGTGATATCATAAGTTTCTTTTTTTGTGGGACTGATTTCACTGAGGATGATCGTACCTAAATCCACTCAGGATGCTGCTACCAGCCTCATGACGTGGATTTCATGGCTGAGTGACACTCCATTGGACCTACGTAGCACCACTTGTCCACTTGTCCACTTGTCTTTGTCCACTTGTCCACTCGTCTTTGTCCACTTGGCTCTTTCCTGGGATATGAAACGTGTACCGGAGTGGAGGTTCTTGTCAAGACAGCAGCCCTCAACTTTGGGGTCCCTGTGTCTGGTTGATTTTTTCATTTTCCCAAGGTCAACGCCCATGTGTGGAAGTGCCCTATGCTCTGTGGTTCTGTGTTTTACATGGTTTGGGAAAGAGGATACACTTGTGAAGATTGGCTGTTGGCCATTGACATCCCGCCCATCAGCTTAACAAGGCTCCCTTGACTCCGTGGGCTGTCCTGCCTTTCTGGTTTTTAGACTTTTTTCGCCTGACCTTTTGCCCCGGGGGGGGGGCGAGAGATTTCTTTGTAGTGCTGATTTGCTCTCCCAGGTTGCTTGGTTGGCCAAAAAGGGCGTATGCGTTTTTTCCTGAATATATTCAGGAAAAAACGCATACGCCCTTTTTGGCCAACCGCATCATTGTCCACGTTCTGGCGCTTTTCATGTGCTATCGGGGCCATTCCGATGTACCCGTTGACATCCGTTTCCTGCAACTCTGCCTTGCGTTCAACGCCTCTTCGTAGCCTGACCTCAATATATTTTGGGGCGATAGTTATCGTTTAGAACTCTGCAGGTTTGGGAAGTGCAGTGCCCCTGAGCTCCATTTCCCAAGTCGCTTTTTTGTGAGTGGGACGCAACACGGCTGGATGGCTTCACGCCCTATTGTCGATCCGCGGTGGCAGGCTGAACCTCTGGTGAATTCTTCTTCGTGATGGGAAATGAGAGTGACATGTGCCCGACCAAACACCTCCAGCGAGTCTCTCATTGGTTCCCCCTCTTGCAGTTCATCCTGCGGACAAATTGCAGACGGTACGAAAGAGGCATGGAAAGGCGCCGAGTCCGGAGATTGTTAGTAAGGGGGCCTGAATGGAGAACACGAGCACCAGGAGATGAAAACTGAGGTGAGTTTCAGAAAGCTTTCCCGATCCCACGGTGTAGCATCCGCTGGGTTTCCAATGAGTGCTTTCGCTGTCGGAAGATTGCGTTGAACCTGGAGAGTTGGGACCCATGGAATGGGGAGCACGCAGGATTCCTTTCAAGGGTCTGCATTTGCTTTCCCAACCTCACCCATCGTCTCAGCCCCAAGAGTGTCCAGCCTTATGTCTTCTGCCGCTGGGGCTGTAGATGTGGTCAATCCTGGTTGCATGCCAGTCCCTGAACGCATTTTGGAAGAATTTCTCTCTGTTTTGCCCTGCTTGTTTCTTCTTTATGTTGGAAATGTATCCTCAGAATGGGTCTGAGCTGATTTTCCCTGCTCGTTTTAGGCCGCTTTACACACACTTGATGCACTTACACAGAGATATCAAGACTTAGCTTTTAAGATGCTTACTAGTCGGATAGATACTTGTGCGATGAATAGGGTGTGGTGAGTCCATTTGATTGAGCAAGGAGTAGGTCGTGTCCATTCCATATTCGGTTTTCGGAAGGGTATCTGTGCTCATTTCAAACTCGAGTTTTATGCGTCACCCCACCTCACCTTTCCTCTGAAGCAGGCATAAGTGTGTTTTCTAAAAGCGTGACTGTGTTCTGTTTGGGGATTCAGTTCATGGGGAGCGATTTTTACATTCCCTCGATAAGTGATATCATAAGTTTCTTTTTTTGTGGGACTGATTTCACTGAGGATGATCGTACCTAAATCCACTCAGGATGCTCTACCAGCCTCATGACGTGGATTTCATGGCTGAGTGACACTCCATTGGACCTACGTAGCACCACTTGTCCACTTGTCCACTTGTCTTTGTCCACTTGTCCACTCGTCTTTGTCCACTTGGCTCTTTCCTGGGATATGAAACGTGTACCGGAGTGGAGGTTCTTGTCAAGACAGCAGCCCTCAACTTTGGGGTCCCTGTGTCTGGTTGATTTTTTCATTTTCCCAAGGTCAACGCCCATGTGTGGAAGTGCCCTATGCTCTGTGGTTCTGTGTTTTACATGGTTTGGGAAAGAGGATACACTTGTGAAGATTGGCTGTTGGCCATTGACATCCCGCCCATCAGCTTAACAAGGCTCCCTTGACTCCGTGGGCTGTCCTGCCTTTCTGGTTTTTAGACTTTTTTCGCCTGACCTTTTGCCCCGGGGGGGGGGGCGAGAGATTTCTTTGTAGTGCTGATTTGCTCTCCCAGGTTGCTTGGTTGGCCAAAAAGGGCGTATGCGTTTTTTCCTGAATATATTCAGGAAAAAACGCATACGCCCTTTTTGGCCAACCGCATCATTGTCCACGTTCTGGCGCTTTTCATGTGCTATCGGGGCCATTCCGATGTACCCGTTGACATCCGTTTCCTGCAATTCTGCCTTGCGTTCAACGCCTCTTCGTAGCCTGACCTCAATATATTTTGGGGCGATAGTTATCGTTTAGAACTCTGCAGGTTTGGGAAGTGCAGTGCCCCTGAGCTCCATTTCCCAAGTCGCTTTTTTGTGAGTGGGACGCAACACGGCTGGATGGCTTCACGCCCTATTGTCGATCCGGGGTGGCAGGCTGAACCTCTGGTGAATTCCTCTTCGTGATGGGAAATGAGAGTGACATGTGCCCGACCAAACACCTCCAGCGAGTCTCTCATTGGTTCCCCCTCTTGCAGTTCATCCTGCGGACAAATTGCAGACGGTACGAAAGAGGCATGGAAAGGCGCCGAGTCTCCAAGTGGGGAGATTGTTAGTAAGGGGGCCTGAATGGAGAACACGAGCACCAGGAGATGAAAACTGAGGTGAGTTTCAGAAAGCTTTCCCGATCCCACGGTGTAGCATCCGCTGGGTTTCCAATGAGTGCTTTCGCTGTCGGAAGATTGCGTTGAACCTGGAGAGTTGGGACCCATGGATTGGGGAGCACGCAGGATTCCTTTCAAGGGTCTGCATTTGCTTTCCCAACCTCACCCATCGTCTCAGCCCCAAGAGTGTCCAGCCTTATGTCTTCTGCCGCTGGGGCTGTAGATGTGGTCAATCCTGGTTGCCTGCCAGAACCTGAACGCATTTTGGAAGAATTTCTCTCTGTTTTGCCCTGCTTGTTTCTTCTTTATGTTGGAAATGTATCCTCAGAATGGGTCTGAGCTGATTTTCCCTGCTGGTTTTAGGCCGCTTTACACACACTTGATGCACTTACACAGAGATATCAAGACTTAGCTTTTAAGATGCTTACTAGTCGGATAGATACTTGTGCGATGAACAGGGTGTAGTGAGTCCATTTGATTGAGCAAGGAGTAGGTCGTGTCCATTCCATATTCGGTTTTCGGAAGGGTATCTGTGCTCATTTCAAACTCGAGTTTTATGCGTCACCCCACCTCACCTTTCCCCTGAAGCAGGCATAAGTGTGTTTTCTAAAAGCGTGACTCTGTTCTGTTTGGGGATTCAGTTCATGGGGAGCGATTTTTACATTCCCTCGATAAGTGATAAGTTTCTTTTTTTGTGGGACTGATTTCACTGAGGATGATCGTACCTAAATCCACTCAGGATGCTGCTACCAGCCTCATGACGTGGATTTCATGGCTGAGTGACACTCCATTGGACCTACGTAGCACCACTTGTCCACTTGTCCACTTGTCTTTGTCCACTTGTCCACTCGTCTTTGTCCACTTGGCTCTTTCCTGGGATATGAAACGTGTACCGGAGTGGAGGTTCTTGTCAAGACAGCAGCCCTCAACTTTGGGGTCCCTGTGTCTGGTTGATTTTTTCATTTTCCCAAGGTCAACGCCCATGTGTGGAAGTGCCCTATGCTCTGTGGTTCTGTGTTTTACATGGTTTGGGAAAGAGGATACACTTGTGAAGATTGGCTGTTGGCCATTGACATCCCGCCCATCAGCTTAACAAGGCTCCCTTGACTCCGTGGGCTGTCCTGCCTTTCTGGTTTTTAGACTTTTTTCGCCTGACCTTTTGCCCCGGGGGGGGGGCGAGAGATTTCTTTGTAGTGCTGATTTGCTCTCCCAGGTTGCTTGGTTGGCCAAAAAGGGCGTATGCGTTTTTTCCTGAATATATTCAGGAAAAAACGCATACGCCCTTTTTGGCCAACCGCATCATTGTCCACGTTCTGGCGCTTTTCATGTGCTATCGGGGCCATTCCGATGTACCCGTTGACATCCGTTTCCTGCAATTCTGCCTTGCGTTCAACGCCTCTTCGTAGCCTGACCTCAATATATTTTGGGGCGATAGTTATCGTTTAGAACTCTGCAGGTTTGGGAAGTGCAGTGCCCCTGAGCTCCATTTCCCAAGTCGCTTTTTTGTGAGTGGGACGCAACACGGCTGGATGGCTTCACGCCCTATTGTCGATCCGCGGTGGCAGGCTGAACCTCTGGTGAATTCTTCTTCGTGATGGGAAATGAGAGTGACATGTGCCCGACCAAACACCTCCAGCGAGTCTCTCATTGGTTCCCCCTCTTGCAGTTCATCCTGCGGACAAATTGCAGACGGTACGAAAGAGGCATGGAAAGGCGCCGAGTCCGGAGATTGTTAGTAAGGGGGCCTGAATGGAGAACACGAGCACCAGGAGATGAAAACTGAGGTGAGTTTCAGAAAGCTTTCCCGATCCCACGGTGTAGCATCCGCTGGGTTTCCAATGAGTGCTTTCGCTGTCGGAAGATTGCGTTGAACCTGGAGAGTTGGGACCCATGGAATGGGGAGCACGCAGGATTCCTTTCAAGGGTCTGCATTTGCTTTCCCAACCTCACCCATCGTCTCAGCCCCAAGAGTGTCCAGCCTTATGTCTTCTGCCGCTGGGGCTGTAGATGTGGTCAATCCTGGTTGCATGCCAGTCCCTGAACGCATTTTGGAAGAATTTCTCTCTGTTTTGCCCTGCTTGTTTCTTCTTTATGTTGGAAATGTATCCTCAGAATGGGTCTGAGCTGATTTTCCCTGCTCGTTTTAGGCCGCTTTACACACACTTGATGCACTTACACAGAGATATCAAGACTTAGCTTTTAAGATGCTTACTAGTCGGATAGATACTTGTGCGATGAACAGGGTGTAGTGAGTCCATTTGATTGAGCAAGGAGTAGGTCGTGTCCATTCCATATTCGGTTTTCGGAAGGGTATCTGTGCTCATTTCAAACTCGAGTTTTATGCGTCACCCCACCTCACCTTTCCCCTGAAGCAGGCATAAGTGTGTTTTCTAAAAGCGTGACTCTGTTCTGTTTGGGGATTCAGTTCATGGGGAGCGATTTTTACATTCCCTCGATAAGTGATATCATAAGTTTCTTTTTTTGTGGGACTGATTTCACTGAGGATGATCGTACCTAAATCCACTCAGGATGCTGCTACCAGCCTCATGACGTGGATTTCATGGCTGAGTGACACTCCATTGGAACTACGTAGCACCACTTGTCCACTTGTCCACTTGTCTTTGTCCACTTGTCCACTCGTCTTTGTCCACTTGGCTCTTTCCTGGGATATGAAACGTGTACCGGAGTGGAGGTTCTTGTCAAGACAGCAGCCCTCAACTTTGGGGTCCCTGTGTCTGGTTGATTTTTTCATTTTCCCAAGGTCAACGCCCATGTGTGGAAGTGCCCTATGCTCTGTGGTTCTGTGTTTTACATGGTTTGGGAAAGAGGATACACTTGTGAAGATTGGCTGTTGGCCATTGACATCCCGCCCATCAGCTTAACAAGGCTCCCTTGACTCCGTGGGCTGTCCTGCCTTTCTGGTTTTTAGACTTTTTTCGCCTGACCTTTTGCCCCGGGGGGGGGGGCGAGAGATTTCTTTGTAGTGCTGATTTGCTCTCCCAGGTTGCTTGGTTGGCCAAAAAGGGCGTATGCGTTTTTTCCTGAATATATTCAGGAAAAAACGCATACGCCCTTTTTGCCCAACCGCATCATTGTCCACGTTCTGGCGCTTTTCATGTGCTATCGGGGCCATTCCGATGTACCCGTTGACATCCGTTTCCTGCAATTCTGCCTTGCGTTCAACGCCTCTTCGTAGCCTGACCTCAATATATTTTGGGGCGATAGTTATCGTTTAGAACTCTGCAGGTTTGGGAAGTGCAGTGCCCCTGAGCTCCATTTCCCAAGTCGCTTTTTTGTGAGTGGGACGCAACACGGCTGGATGGCTTCACGCCCTATTGTCGATCCGGGGTGGCAGGCTGAACCTCTGGTGAATTCCTCTTCGTGATGGGAAATGAGAGTGACATGTGCCCGACCAAACACCTCCAGCGAGTCTCTCATTGGTTCCCCCTCTTGCAGTTCATCCTGCGGACAAATTGCAGACGGTACGAAAGAGGCATGGAAAGGCGCCGAGTCTCCAAGTGGGGAGATTGTTAGTAAGGGGGCCTGAATGGAGAACACGAGCACCAGGAGATGAAAACTGAGGTGAGTTTCAGAAAGCTTTCCCGATCCCACGGTGTAGCATCCGCTGGGTTTCCAATGAGTGCTTTCGCTGTCGGAAGATTGCGTTGAACCTGGAGAGTTGGGACCCATGGATTGGGGAGCACGCAGGATTCCTTTCAAGGGTCTGCATTTGCTTTCCCAACCTCACCCATCGTCTCAGCCCCAAGAGTGTCCAGCCTTATGTCTTCTGCCGCTGGGGCTGTAGATGTGGTCAATCCTGGTTGCCTGCCAGAACCTGAACGCATTTTGGAAGAATTTCTCTCTGTTTTGCCCTGCTTGTTTCTTCTTTATGTTGGAAATGTATCCTCAGAATGGGTCTGAGCTGATTTTCCCTGCTGGTTTTAGGCCGCTTTACACACACTTGATGCACTTACACAGAGATATCAAGACTTAGCTTTTAAGGTGCTTACTAGTCGGATAGATAGTTGTGCGATGAACAGGGTGTAGTGAGTCCATTTGATTGAGCAAGGAGTAGGTCGTGTCCATTCCATATTCGGTTTTCGGAAGGGTATCTGTGCTCATTTCAAACTCGAGTTTTATGCGTCACCCCACCTCACCTTTCCCCTGAAGCAGGCATAAGTGTGTTTTCTAAAAGCGTGACTCTGTTCTGTTTGGGGATTCCGTTCATGGGGAGCGATTTTTACATTCCCTCGATAAGTGATATCATAAGTTTCTTTTTTTGTGGGACTGATTTCACTGAGGATGATCGTACCTAAATCCACTCAGGATGCTGCTACCAGCCTCATGACGTGGATTTCATGGCTGAGTGACACTCCATTGGACCTACGTAGCACCACTTGTCCACTTGTCCACTTGTCTTTGTCCACTTGTCCACTCGTCTTTGTCCACTTGGCTCTTTCCTGGGATATGAAACGTGTACCGGAGTGGAGGTTCTTGTCAAGACAGCAGCCCTCAACTTTGGGGTCCCTGTGTCTGGTTGATTTTTTCATTTTCCCAAGGTCAACGCCCATGTGTGGAAGTGCCCTATGCTCTGTGGTTCTGTGTTTTACATGGTTTGGGAAAGAGGATACACTTGTGAAGATTGGCTGTTGGCCATTGACATCCCGCCCATCAGCTTAACAAGGCTCCCTTGACTCCGTGGGCTGTCCTGCCTTTCTGGTTTTTAGACTTTTTTCGCCTGACCTTTTGCCCCGGGGGGGGGGCGAGAGATTTCTTTGTAGTGCTGATTTGCTCTCCCAGGTTGCTTGGTTGGCCAAAAAGGGCGTATGCGTTTTTTCCTGAATATATTCAGGAAAAAACGCATACGCCCTTTTTGGCCAACCGCATCATTGTCCACGTTCTGGCGCTTTTCATGTGCTATCGGGGCCATTCCGATGTACCCGTTGACATCCGTTTCCTGCAATTCTGCCTTGCGTTCAACGCCTCTTCGTAGCCTGACCTCAATATATTTTGGGGCGATAGTTATCGTTTAGAACTCTGCAGGTTTGGGAAGTGCAGTGCCCCTGAGCTCCATTTCCCAAGTCGCTTTTTTGTGAGTGGGACGCAACACGGCTGGATGGCTTCACGCCCTATTGTCGATCCGCGGTGGCAGGCTGAACCTCTGGTGAATTCTTCTTCGTGATGGGAAATGAGAGTGACATGTGCCCGACCAAACACCTCCAGCGAGTCTCTCATTGGTTCCCCCTCTTGCAGTTCATCCTGCGGACAAATTGCAGACGGTACGAAAGAGGCATTGAAAGGCGCCGAGTCCGGAGATTGTTAGTAAGGGGGCCTGAATGGAGAACACGAGCACCAGGAGATGAAAACTGAGGTGAGTTTCAGAAAGCTTTCCCGATCCCACGGTGTAGCATCCGCTGGGTTTCCAATGAGTGCTTTCGCTGTCGGAAGATTGCGTTGAACCTGGAGAGTTGGGACCCATGGAATGGGGAGCACGCAGGATTCCTTTCAAGGGTCTGCATTTGCTTTCCCAACCTCACCCATCGTCTCAGCCCCAAGAGTGTCCAGCCTTATGTCTTCTGCCGCTGGGGCTGTAGATGTGGTCAATCCTGGTTGCATGCCAGTCCCTGAACGCATTTTGGAAGAATTTCTCTCTGTTTTGCCCTGCTTGTTTCTTCTTTATGTTGGAAATGTATCCTCAGAATGGGTCTGAGCTGATTTTCCCTGCTCGTTTTAGGCCGCTTTACACACACTTGATGCACTTACACAGAGATATCAAGACTTAGCTTTTAAGATGCTTACTAGTCGGATAGATACTTGTGCGATGAACAGGGTGTAGTGAGTCCATTTGATTGAGCAAGGAGTAGGTCGTGTCCATTCCATATTCGGTTTTCGGAAGGGTATCTGTGCTCATTTCAAACTCGAGTTTTATGCGTCACCCCACCTCACCTTTCCCCTGAAGCAGGCATAAGTGTGTTTTCTAAAAGCGTGACTCTGTTCTGTTTGGGGATTCCGTTCATGGGGAGCGATTTTTACATTCCCTCGATAAGTGATATCATAAGTTTCTTTTTTTGTGGGACTGATTTCACTGAGGATGATCGTACCTAAATCCACTCAGGATGCTGCTACCAGCCTCATGACGTGGATTTCATGGCTGAGTGACACTCCATTGGACCTACGTAGCACCACTTGTCCACTTGTCCACTTGTCTTTGTCCACTTGTCCACTCGTCTTTGTCCACTTGGCTCTTTCCTGGGATATGAAACGTGTACCGGAGTGGAGGTTCTTGTCAAGACAGCAGCCCTCAACTTTGGGGTCCCTGTGTCTGGTTGATTTTTTCATTTTCCCAAGGTCAACGCCCATGTGTGGAAGTGCCCTATGCTCTGTGGTTCTGTGTTTTACATGGTTTGGGAAAGAGGATACACTTGTGAAGATTGGCTGTTGGCCATTGACATCCCGCCCATCAGCTTAACAAGGCTCCCTTGACTCCGTGGGCTGTCCTGCCTTTCTGGTTTTTAGACTTTTTTCGCCTGACCTTTTGCCCCGGGGGGGGGGCGAGAGATTTCTTTGTAGTGCTGATTTGCTCTCCCAGGTTGCTTGGTTGGCCAAAAAGGGCGTATGCGTTTTTTCCTGAATATATTCAGGAAAAAACGCATACGCCCTTTTTGGCCAACCGCATCATTGTCCACGTTCTGGCGCTTTTCATGTGCTATCGGGGCCATTCCGATGTACCCGTTGACATCCGTTTCCTGCAATTCTGCCTTGCGTTCAACGCCTCTTCGTAGCCTGACCTCAATATATTTTGGGGCGATAGTTATCGTTTAGAACTCTGCAGGTTTGGGAAGTGCAGTGCCCCTGAGCTCCATTTCCCAAGTCGCTTTTTTGTGAGTGGGACGCAACACGGCTGGATGGCTTCACGCCCTATTGTCGATCCGCGGTGGCAGGCTGAACCTCTGGTGAATTCTTCTTCGTGATGGGAAATGAGAGTGACATGTGCCCGACCAAACACCTCCAGCGAGTCTCTCATTGGTTCCCCCTCTTGCAGTTCATCCTGCGGACAAATTGCAGACGGTACGAAAGAGGCATTGAAAGGCGCCGAGTCCGGAGATTGTTAGTAAGGGGGCCTGAATGGAGAACACGAGCACCAGGAGATGAAAACTGAGGTGAGTTTCAGAAAGCTTTCCCGATCCCACGGTGTAGCATCCGCTGGGTTTCCAATGAGTGCTTTCGCTGTCGGAAGATTGCGTTGAACCTGGAGAGTTGGGACCCATGGAATGGGGAGCACGCAGGATTCCTTTCAAGGGTCTGCATTTGCTTTCCCAACCTCACCCATCGTCTCAGCCCCAAGAGTGTCCAGCCTTATGTCTTCTGCCGCTGGGGCTGTAGATGTGGTCAATCCTGGTTGCATGCCAGTCCCTGAACGCATTTTGGAAGAATTTCTCTCTGTTTTGCCCTGCTTGTTTCTTCTTTATGTTGGAAATGTATCCTCAGAATGGGTCTGAGCTGATTTTCCCTGCTCGTTTTAGGCCGCTTTACACACACTTGATGCACTTACACAGAGATATCAAGACTTAGCTTTTAAGATGCTTACTAGTCGGATAGATACTTGTGCGATGAACAGGGTGTAGTGAGTCCATTTGATTGAGCAAGGAGTAGGTCGTGTCCATTCCATATTCGGTTTTCGGAAGGGTATCTGTGCTCATTTCAAACTCGAGTTTTATGCGT
Organism: Kogia breviceps; assembly: GCF_026419965.1. Classification (NCBI taxonomy): domain Eukaryota; kingdom Metazoa; phylum Chordata; class Mammalia; order Artiodactyla; family Physeteridae; genus Kogia; species Kogia breviceps. Next base: position 27,099,085 of record NC_081321.1, read on the forward strand.
CACCCCACCTCACCTTTCCCCTGAAGCAGGCATAAGTGTGTTTTCTAAAAGCGTGACTCTGTTCTGTTTGGGGATTCAGTTCATGGGGAGCGATTTTTACATTCCCTCGATAAGTGATATCATAAGTTTCTTTTTTTGTGGGACTGATTTCACTGAGGATGATCGTACCTAAATCCACTCAGGATGCTGCTACCAGCCTCATGACGTGGATTTCATGGCTGAGTGACACTCCATTGGAACTACGTAGCACCACTTGTCCACTTGTCCACTTGTCTTTGTCCACTTGTCCACTCGTCTTTGTCCACTTGGCTCTTTCCTGGGATATGAAACGTGTACCGGAGTGGAGGTTCTTGTCAAGACAGCAGCCCTCAACTTTGGGGTCCCTGTGTCTGGTTGATTTTTTCATTTTCCCAAGGTCAACGCCCATGTGTGGAAGTGCCCTATGCTCTGTGGTTCTGTGTTTTACATGGTTTGGGAAAGAGGATACACTTGTGAAGATTGGCTGTTGGCCATTGACATCCCGCCCATCAGCTTAACAAGGCTCCCTTGACTCCGTGGGCTGTCCTGCCTTTCTGGTTTTTAGACTTTTTTCGCCTGACCTTTTGCCCCGGGGGGGGGGGCGAGAGATTTCTTTGTAGTGCTGATTTGCTCTCCCAGGTTGCTTGGTTGGCCAAAAAGGGCGTATGCGTTTTTTCCTGAATCAGGAAAAAACGCATACGCCCTTTTTGGCCAACCGCATCATTGTCCACGTTCTGGCGCTTTTCATGTGCTATCGGGGCCATTCCGATGTACCCGTTGACATCCGTTTCCTGCAATTCTGCCTTGCGTTCAACGCCTCTTCGTAGCCTGACCTCAATATATTTTGGGGCGATAGTTATCGTTTAGAACTCTGCAGGTTTGGGAAGTGCAGTGCCCCTGAGCTCCATTTCCCAAGTCGCTTTTTTGTGAGTGGGACGCAACACGGCTGGATGGCTTCACGCCCTATTGTCGATCCGGGGTGGCAGGCTGAACCTCTGGTGAATTCCTCTTCGTGATGGGAAATGAGAGTGACATGTGCCCGACCAAACACCTCCAGCGAGTCTCTCATTGGTTCCCCCTCTTGCAGTTCATCCTGCGGACAAATTGCAGACGGTACGAAAGAGGCATGGAAAGGCGCCGAGTCTCCAAGTGGGGAGATTGTTAGTAAGGGGGCCTGAATGGAGAACACGAGCACCAGGAGATGAAAACTGAGGTGAGTTTCAGAAAGCTTTCCCGATCCCACGGTGTAGCATCCGCTGGGTTTCCAATGAGTGCTTTCGCTGTCGGAAGATTGCGTTGAACCTGGAGAGTTGGGACCCATGGATTGGGGAGCACGCAGGATTCCTTTCAAGGGTCTGCATTTGCTTTCCCAACCTCACCCATCGTCTCAGCCCCAAGAGTGTCCAGCCTTATGTCTTCTGCCGCTGGGGCTGTAGATGTGGTCAATCCTGGTTGCCTGCCAGAACCTGAACGCATTTTGGAAGAATTTCTCTCTGTTTTGCCCTGCTTGTTTCTTCTTTATGTTGGAAATGTATCCTCAGAATGGGTCTGAGCTGATTTTCCCTGCTGGTTTTAGGCCGCTTTACACACACTTGATGCACTTACACAGAGATATCAAGACTTAGCTTTTAAGATGCTTACTAGTCGGATAGATACTTGTGCGATGAACAGGGTGTAGTGAGTCCATTTGATTGAGCAAGGAGTAGGTCGTGTCCATTCCATATTCGGTTTTCGGAAGGGTATCTGTGCTCATTTCAAACTCGAGTTTTATGCGTCACCCCACCTCACCTTTCCCCTGAAGCAGGCATAAGTGTGTTTTCTAAAAGCGTGACTCTGTTCTGTTTGGGGATTCCGTTCATGGGGAGCGATTTTTACATTCCCTCGATAAGTGATATCATAAGTTTCTTTTTTTGTGGGACTGATTTCACTGAGGATGATCGTACCTAAATCCACTCAGGATGCTGCTACCAGCCTCATGACGTGGATTTCATGGCTGAGTGACACTCCATTGGAACTACGTAGCACCACTTGTCCACTTGTCCACTTGTCTTTGTCCACTTGTCCACTCGTCTTTGTCCACTTGGCTCTTTCCTGGGATATGAAACGTGTACCGGAGTGGAGGTTCTTGTCAAGACAGCAGCCCTCAACTTTGGGGTCCCTGTGTCTGGTTGATTTTTTCATTTTCCCAAGGTCAACGCCCATGTGTGGAAGTGCCCTATGCTCTGTGGTTCTGTGTTTTACATGGTTTGGGAAAGAGGATACACTTGTGAAGATTGGCTGTTGGCCATTGACATCCCGCCCATCAGCTTAACAAGGCTCCCTTGACTCCGTGGGCTGTCCTGCCTTTCTGGTTTTTAGACTTTTTTCGCCTGACCTTTTGCCCCGGGGGGGGGGCGAGAGATTTCTTTGTAGTGCTGATTTGCTCTCCCAGGTTGCTTGGTTGGCCAAAAAGGGCGTATGCGTTTTTTCCTGAATATATTCAGGAAAAAACGCATACGCCCTTTTTGGCCAACCGCATCATTGTCCACGTTCTGGCGCTTTTCATGTGCTATCGGGGCCATTCCGATGTACCCGTTGACATCCGTTTCCTGCAATTCTGCCTTGCGTTCAACGCCTCTTCGTAGCCTGACCTCAATATATTTTGGGGCGATAGTTATCGTTTAGAACTCTGCAGGTTTGGGAAGTGCAGTGCCCCTGAGCTCCATTTCCCAAGTCGCTTTTTTGTGAGTGGGACGCAACACGGCTGGATGGCTTCACGCCCTATTGTCGATCCGGGGTGGCAGGCTGAACCTCTGGTGAATTCCTCTTCGTGATGGGAAATGAGAGTGACATGTGCCCGACCAAACACCTCCAGCGAGTCTCTCATTGGTTCCCCCTCTTGCAGTTCATCCTGCGGACAAATTGCAGACGGTACGAAAGAGGCATGGAAAGGCGCCGAGTCTCCAAGTGGGGAGATTGTTAGTAAGGGGGCCTGAATGGAGAACACGAGCACCAGGAGATGAAAACTGAGGTGAGTTTCAGAAAGCTTTCCCGATCCCACGGTGTAGCATCCGCTGGGTTTCCAATGAGTGCTTTCGCTGTCGGAAGATTGCGTTGAACCTGGAGAGTTGGGACTCATGGATTGGGGAGCACGCAGGATTCCTTTCAAGGGTCTGCATTTGCTTTCCCAACCTCACCCATCGTCTCAGCCCCAAGAGTGTCCAGCCTTATGTCTTCTGCCGCTGGGGCTGTAGATGTGGTCAATCCTGGTTGCCTGCCAGAACCTGAACGCATTTTGGAAGAATTTCTCTCTGTTTTGCCCTGCTTGTTTCTTCTTTATGTTGGAAATGTATCCTCAGAATGGGTCTGAGCTGATTTTCCCTGCTGGTTTTAGGCCGCTTTACACACACTTGATGCACTCACACAGAGATATCAAGACTTAGCTTTTAAGATGCTTACTAGTCGGATAGATACTTGTGCGATGAACAGGGTGTAGTGAGTCCATTTGATTGAGCAAGGAGTAGGTCGTGTCCATTCCATATTCGGTTTTCGGAAGGGTATCTGTGCTCATTTCAAACTCGAGTTTTATGCGTCACCCCACCTCACCTTTCCCCTGAAGCAGGCATAAGTGTGTTTTCTAAAAGCGTGACTCTGTTCTGTTTGGGGATTCCGTTCATGGGGAGCGATTTTTACATTCCCTCGATAAGTGATATCATAAGTTTCTTTTTTTGTGGGACTGATTTCACTGAGGATGATCGTACCTAAATCCACTCAGGATGCTGCTACCAGCCTCATGACGTGGATTTCATGGCTGAGTGACACTCCATTGGACCTACGTAGCACCACTTGTCCACTTGTCCACTTGTCTTTGTCCACTTGTCCACTCGTCTTTGTCCACTTGGCTCTTTCCTGGGATATGAAACGTGTACCGGAGTGGAGGTTCTTGTCAAGACAGCAGCCCTCAACTTTGGGGTCCCTGTGTCTGGTTGATTTTTTCATTTTCCCAAGGTCAACGCCCATGTGTGGAAGTGCCCTATGCTCTGTGGTTCTGTGTTTTACATGGTTTGGGAAAGAGGATACACTTGTGAAGATTGGCTGTTGGCCATTGACATCCCGCCCATCAGCTTAACAAGGCTCCCTTGACTCCGTGGGCTGTCCTGCCTTTCTGGTTTTTAGACTTTTTTCGCCTGGCCCTTTTGCCCCAGGGGGGGGCGAGAGATTTCTTTGTAGTGCTGATTTGCTCTCCCAGGTTGCTTGGTTGGCCAAAAAGGGCGTATGCGTTTTTTCCTGAATATATTCAGGAAAAAACGCATACGCCCTTTTTGGCCAACCGCATCATTGTCCACGTTCTGGCGCTTTTCATGTGCTATCGGGGCCATTCCGATGTACCCGTTGACATCCGTTTCCTGCAATTCTGCCTTGCGTTCAACGCCTCTTCGTAGCCTGACCTCAATATATTTTGGGGCGATAGTTATCGTTTAGAACTCTGCAGGTTTGGGAAGTGCAGTGCCCCTGAGCTCCATTTCCCAAGTCGCTTTTTTGTGAGTGGGACGCAACACGGCTGGATGGCTTCACGCCCTATTGTCGATCCGCGGTGGCAGGCTGAACCTCTGGTGAATTCTTCTTCGTGATGGGAAATGAGAGTGACATGTGCCCGACCAAACACCTCCAGCGAGTCTCTCATTGGTTCCCCCTCTTGCAGTTCATCCTGCGGACAAATTGCAGACGGTACGAAAGAGGCATGGAAAGGCGCCGAGTCTCCAAGTGGGGAGATTGTTAGTAAGGGGGCCTGAATGGAGAACACGAGCACCAGGAGATGAAAACTGAGGTGAGTTTCAGAAAGCTTTCCCGATCCCACGGTGTAGCATCCGCTGGGTTTCCAATGAGTGCTTTCGCTGTCGGAAGATTGCGTTGAACCTGGAGAGTTGGGACCCATGGAATGGGGAGCACGCAGGATTCCTTTCAAGGGTCTGCATTTGCTTTCCCAACCTCACCCATCGTCTCAGCCCCAAGAGTGTCCAGCCTTATGTCTTCTGCCGCTGGGGCTGTAGATGTGGTCAATCCTGGTTGCATGCCAGTCCCGGAACGCATTTTGGAAGAATTTCTCTCTGTTTTGCCCTGCTTGTTTCTTCTTTATGTTGGAAATGTATCCTCAGAATGGGTCTGAGCTGATTTTCCCTGCTGGTTTTAGGCCGCTTTACACACACTTGATGCACTTACACAGAGATATCAAGACTTAGCTTTTAAGATGCTTACTAGTCGGATAGATACTTGTGCGATGAACAGGGTGTGGTGAGTCCAGTTGATTGCGTAAGGAGTAGGTCGTGTCCATTCCATATTCGGTTTTCGGAAGGGTATCTGTGCTCATTTCAAACTCGAGTTTTATGCGTCACCCCACCTCACCTTTCCCCTGAAGCAGGCATAAGTGTGTTTTCTAAAAGCGTGACTCTGTTCTGTTTGGGGATTCAGTTCATGGGGAGCGATTTTTACATTCCCTCGATAAGTGATATCATAAGTTTCTTTTTTTGTGGGACTGATTTCACTGAGGATGATCGTACCTAAATCCACTCAGGATGCTGCTACCAGCCTCATGACGTGGATTTCATGGCTGAGTGACACTCCATTGGAACTACGTAGCACCACTTGTCCACTTGTCCACTTGTCTTTGTCCACTTGTCCACTCGTCTTTGTCCACTTGGCTCTTTCCTGGGATATGAAACGTGTACCGGAGTGGAGGTTCTTGTCAAGACAGCAGCCCTCAACTTTGGGGTCCCTGTGTCTGGTTGATTTTTTCATTTTCCCAAGGTCAACGCCCATGTGTGGAAGTGCCCTATGCTCTGTGGTTCTGTGTTTTACATGGTTTGGGAAAGAGGATACACTTGTGAAGATTGGCTGTTGGCCATTGACATCCCGCCCATCAGCTTAACAAGGCTCCCTTGACTCCGTGGGCTGTCCTGCCTTTCTGGTTTTTAGACTTTTTTCGCCTGACCTTTTGCCCCGGGGGGGGGGGGCGAGAGATTTCTTTGTAGTGCTGATTTGCTCTCCCAGGTTGCTTGGTTGGCCAAAAAGGGCGTATGCGTTTTTTCCTGAATATATTCAGGAAAAAACGCATACGCCCTTTTTGGCCAACCGCATCATTGTCCACGTTCTGGCGCTTTTCATGTGCTATCGGGGCCATTCCGATGTACCCGTTGACATCCGTTTCCTGCAATTCTGCCTTGCGTTCAACGCCTCTTCGTAGCCTGACCTCAATATATTTTGGGGCGATAGTTATCGTTTAGAACTCTGCAGGTTTGGGAAGTGCAGTGCCCCTGAGCTCCATTTCCCAAGTCGCTTTTTTGTGAGTGGGACGCAACACGGCTGGATGGCTTCACGCCCTATTGTCGATCCGGGGTGGCAGGCTGAACCTCTGGTGAATTCTTCTTCGTGATGGGAAATGAGAGTGACATGTGCCCGACCAAACACCTCCAGCGAGTCTCTCATTGGTTCCCCCTCTTGCAGTTCATCCTGCGGACAAATTGCAGACGGAACGAAAGAGGCATGGAAAGGCGCCGAGTCTCCAAGTGCGGAGATTGTTAGTAAGGGGGCCTGAATGGAGAACACGAGCACCAGGAGATGAAAACTGAGGTGAGTTTCAGAAAGCTTTCCCGATCCCACGGTGTAGCATCCGCTGGGTTTCCAATGAGTGCTTTCGCTGTCGGAAGATTGCGTTGAACCTGGAGAGTTGGGACCCATGGATTGGGGAGCACGCAGGATTCCTTTCAAGGGTCTGCATTTGCTTTCCCAACCTCACCCATCGTCTCAGCCCCAAGAGTGTCCAGCCTTATGTCTTCTGCCGCTGGGGCTGTAGATGTGGTCAATCCTGGTTGCATGCCAGAACCTGAACGCATTTGGGAAGAATTTCTCTCTGTTTTGCCCTGCTTGTTTCTTCTTTATGTTGGAAATGTATCCTCAGAATGGGTCTGAGCTGATTTTCCCTGCTGGTTTTAGGCCGCTTTACACACACTTGATGCACTTACACAGAGATATCAAGACTTAGCTTTTAAGATGCTTACTAGTCGGATAGATACTTGTGCGATGAACAGGGTGTGGTGAGTGCATTTGATTGAGCAAGGAGTAGGTCCTGTCCATTCCATATTCGGTTTTCGGAAGGGTATCTGTGCTCATTTCAAACTCGAGTTTTATGCGTCACCCCACCTCACCTTACCCCTGAAGCAGGCATAAGTGTGTTTTCTAAAAGCGTGACTCTGTTCTGTTTGGGGATTCAGTTCATGGGGAGCGATTTTTACATTCCCTCGATAAGTGATATCATAAGTTTCTTTTTTTGTGGGACTGATTTCACTGAGGATGATCGTACCTAAATCCACTCAGGATGCTGCTACCAGCCTCATGACGTGGATTTCATGGCTGAGTGACACTCCATTGGACCTACGTAGCACCACTTGTCCACTTGTCCACTTGTCTTTGTCCACTTGTCCACTCGTCTTTGTCCACTTGGCTCTTTCCTGGGATATGAAACGTGTACCGGAGTGGAGGTTCTTGTCAAGACAGCAGCCCTCAACTTTGGGGTCCCTGTGTCTGGTTGATTTTTTCATTTTCCCAAGGTCAACGCCCATGTGTGGAAGTGCCCTATGCTCTGTGGTTCTGTGTTTTACATGGTTTGGGAAAGAGGATACACTTGTGAAGATTGGCTGTTGGCCATTGACATCCCGCCCATCAGCTTAACAAGGCTCCCTTGACTCCGTGGGCTGTCCTGCCTTTCTGGTTTTTAGACTTTTTTCGCCTGGCCCTTTTGCCCCAGGGGGGGTCGAGAGATTTCTTTGTAGTGCTGATTTGCTCTCCCAGGTTGCTTGGTTGGCCAAAAAGGGCGTATGCGTTTTTTCCTGAATATATTCAGGAAAAAACGCATACGCCCTTTTTGGCCAACCGCATCATTGTCCACGTTCTGGCGCTTTTCATGTGCTATCGGGGCCATTCCGATGTACCCGTTGACATCCGTTTCCTGCAATTCTGCCTTGCGTTCAACGCCTCTTCGTAGCCTGACCTCAATATATTTTGGGGCGATAGTTATCGTTTAGAACTCTGCAGGTTTGGGAAGTGCAGTGCCCCTGAGCTCCATTTCCCAAGTCGCTTTTTTGTGAGTGGGACGCAACACGGCTGGATGGCTTCACGCCCTATTGTCGATCCGCGGTGGCAGGCTGAACCTCTGGTGAATTCTTCTTCGTGATGGGAAATGAGAGTGACATGTGCCCGACCAAACACCTCCAGCGAGTCTCTCATTGGTTCCCCCTCTTGCAGTTCATCCTGCGGACAAATTGCAGACGGTACGAAAGAGGCATGGAAAGGCGCCGAGTCTCCAAGTGCGGACATTGTTAGTAAGGGGGCCTGAATGGAGAACACGAGCACCAGGAGATGAAAACTGAGGTGAGTTTCAGAAAGCTTTCCCGATCCCACGGTGTAGCATCCGCTGGGTTTCCAATGAGTGCTTTCGCTGTCGGAAGATTGCGTTGAACCTGGAGAGTTGGGACCCATGGAATGGGGAGCACGCAGGATTCCTTTCAAGGGTCTGCATTTGCTTTCCCAACCTCACCCATCGTCTCAGCCCCAAGAGTGTCCAGCCTTATGTCTTCTGCCGCTGGGGCTGTAGATGTGGTCAATCCTGGTTGCATGCCAGTCCCTGAACGCATTTGGGAAGAATTTCTCTCTGTTTTGCCCTGCTTGTTTCTTCTTTATGTTGGAAATGTATCCTCAGAATGGGTCTGAGCTGATTTTCCCTGCTGGTTTTAGGCCGCTTTACACACACTTGATGCACTTACACAGAGATATCAAGACTTAGCTTTTAAGATGCTTACTAGTCGGATAGATACTTGTGCGATGAACAGGGTGTGGTGAGTCCATTTGATTGAGCAAGGAGTAGGTTCTGTCCATTCCATATTCGGTTTTCGGAAGGGTATCTGTGCTCATTTCAAACTCGAGTTTTATGCGTCACCCCACCTCACCTTACCCCTGAAGCAGGCATAAGTGTGTTTTCTAAAAGCGTGACTCTGTTCTGTTTGGGGATTCCGTTCATGGGGAGCTATTTTTACATTCCCTCGATAAGTGATATCATAAGTTTCTTTTTTTGTGGGACTGATTTCACTGAGGATGATCGTACCTAAATCCACTCAGGATGCTGCTACCAGCCTCATGACGTGGATTTCATGGCTGAGTGACACTCCATTGGACCTACGTAGCACCACTTGTCCACTTGTCCACTTGTCTTTGTCCACTTGTCCACTCGTCTTTGTCCACTTGGCTCTTTCCTGGGATATGAAACGTGTACCGGAGTGGAGGTTCTTGTCAAGACAGCAGCCCTCAACTTTGGGGTCCCTGTGTCTGGTTGATTTTTTCATTTTCCCAAGGTCAACGCCCATGTGTGGAAGTGCCCTATGCTCTGTGGTTCTGTGTTTTACATGGTTTGGGAAAGAGGATACACTTGTGAAGATTGGCTGTTGGCCATTGACATCCCGCCCATCAGCTTAACAAGGCTCCCTTGACTCCGTGGGCTGTCCTGCCTTTCTGGTTTTTAGACTTTTTTCGCCTGGCCCTTTTGCCCCAGGGGGGGTCGAGAGATTTCTTTGTAGTGCTGATTTGCTCTCCCAGGTTGCTTGGTTGGCCAAAAAGGGCGTATGCGTTTTTTCCTGAATATATTCAGGAAAAAACGCATACGCCCTTTTTGGCCAACCGCATCATTGTCCACGTTCTGGCGCTTTTCATGTGCTATCGGGGCCATTCCGATGTACCCGTTGACATCCGTTTCCTGCAATTCTGCCTTGCGTTCAACGCCTCTTCGTAGCCTGACCTCAATATATTTTGGGGCGATAGTTATCGTTTAGAACTCTGCAGGTTTGGGAAGTGCAGTGCCCCTGAGCTCCATTTCCCAAGTCGCTTTTTTGTGAGTGGGACGCAACACGGCTGGATGGCTTCACGCCCTATTGTCGATCCGCGGTGGCAGGCTGAACCTCTGGTGAATTCTTCTTCGTGATGGGAAATGAGAGTGACATGTGCCCGACCAAACACCTCCAGCGAGTCTCTCATTGGTTCCCCCTCTTGCAGTTCATCCTGCGGACAAATTGCAGACGGTACGAAAGAGGCATGGAAAGGCGCCGAGTCTCCAAGTGGGGAGATTGTTAGTAAGGGGGCCTGAATGGAGAACACGAGCACCAGGAGATGAAAACTGAGGTGAGTTTCAGAAAGCTTTCCCGATCCCACGGTGTAGCATCCGCTGGGTTTCCAATGAGTGCTTTCGCTGTCGGAAGATTGCGTTGAACCTGGAGAGTTGGGACCCATGGAATGGGGAGCACGCAGGATTCCTTTCAAGGGTCTGCATTTGCTTTCCCGACCTCACCCATCGTCTCAGCCCCAAGAGTGTCCAGCCTTATGTCTTCTGCCGCTGGGGCTGTAGATGTGGTCAATCCTGGTTGCATGCCAGTCCCTGAACGCATTTTGGAAGAATTTCTCTCTGTTTTGCCCTGCTTGTTTCTTCTTTATGTTGGAAATGTATCCTCAGAATGGGTCTGAGCTGATTTTCCCTGCTGGTTTTAGGCCGCTTTACACACACTTGATGCACTTACACAGAGATATCAAGACTTAGCTTTTAAGATGCTTACTAGTCGGATAGATACTTGTGCGATGAACAGGGTGTGGTGAGTCCAGTTGATTGAGTAAGGAGTAGGTCGTGTCCATTCCATATTCGGTTTTCGGAAGGGTATCTGTGCTCATTTCAAACTCGAGTTTTATGCGTCACCCCACCTCACCTTTCCCCTGAAGCAGGCATAAGTGTGTTTTCTAAAAGCGTGACTCTGTTCTGTTTGGGGATTCAGTTCATGGGGAGCGATTTTTACATTCCCTCGATAAGTGATATCATAAGTTTCTTTTTTTGTGGGACTGATTTCACTGAGGATGATCGTACCTAAATCCACTCAGGATGCTGCTACCAGCCTCATGACGTGGATTTCATGGCTGAGTGACACTCCATTGGACCTACGTAGCACCACTTGTCCACTTGTCCACTTGTCTTTGTCCACTTGTCCACTCGTCTTTGTCCACTTGGCTCTTTCCTGGGATATGAAACGTGTACCGGAGTGGAGGTTCTTGTCAAGACAGCAGCCCTCAACTTTGGGGTCCCTGTGTCTGGTTGATTTTTTCATTTTCCCAAGGTCAACGCCCATGTGTGGAAGTGCCCTATGCTCTGTGGTTCTGTGTTTTACATGGTTTGGGAAAGAGGATACACTTGTGAAGATTGGCTGTTGGCCATTGACATCCCGCCCATCAGCTTAACAAGGCTCCCTTGACTCCGTGGGCTGTCCTGCCTTTCTGGTTTTTAGACTTTTTTCGCCTGACCTTTTGCCCCGGGGGGGGGGGCGAGAGATTTCTTTGTAGTGCTGATTTGCTCTCCCAGGTTGCTTGGTTGGCCAAAAAGGGCGTATGCGTTTTTTCCTGAATATATTCAGGAAAAAACGCATACGCCCTTTTTGGCCAACCGCATCATTGTCCACGTTCTGGCGCTTTTCATGTGCTATCGGGGCCATTCCGATGTACCCGTTGACATCCGTTTCCTGCAATTCTGCCTTGCGTTCAACGCCTCTTCGTAGCCTGACCTCAATATATTTTGGGGCGATAGTTATCGTTTAGAACTCTGCAGGTTTGGGAAGTGCAGTGCCCCTGAGCTCCATTTCCCAAGTCGCTTTTTTGTGAGTGGGACGCAACACGGCTGGATGGCTTCACGCCCTATTGTCGATCCGCGGTGGCAGGCTGAACCTCTGGTGAATTCTTCTTCGTGATGGGAAATGAGAGTGACATGTGCCCGACCAAACACCTCCAGCGAGTCTCTCATTGGTTCCCCCTCTTGCAGTTCATCCTGCGGACAAATTGCAGACGGTACGAAAGAGGCATGGAAAGGCGCCGAGTCTCCAAGTGGGGAGATTGTTAGTAAGGGGGCCTGAATGGAGAACACGAGCACCAGGAGATGAAAACTGAGGTGAGTTTCAGAAAGCTTTCCCGATCCCACGGTGTAGCATCCGCTGGGTTTCCAATGAGTGCTTTCGCTGTCGGAAGATTGCGTTGAACCTGGAGAGTTGGGACCCATGGATTGGGGAGCACGCAGGATTCCTTTCAAGGGTCTGCATTTGCTTTCCCAACCTCACCCATCGTCTCAGCCCCAAGAGTGTCCAGCCTTATGTCTTCTGCCGCTGGGGCTGTAGATGTGGTCAATCCTGGTTGCATGCCAGAACCTGAACGCATTTTGGAAGAATTTCTCTCTGTTTTGCCCTGCTTGTTTCTTCTTTATGTTGGAAATGTATCCTCAGAATGGCTCTGAGCTGATTTTCCCTGCTGGTTTTAGGCCGCTTTACACACACTTGATGCACTTACACAGAGATATCAAGACTTAGCTTTTAAGATGCTTACTAGTCGGATAGATACTTGTGCGATGAACAGGGTGTGGTGAGTCCATTTGATTGAGCAAGGAGTAGGTCGTGTCCATTCCATATTCGGTTTTCGGAAGGGTATCTGTGCTCATTTCAAACTCGAGTTTTATGCGTCACCCCACCTCACCTTTCCCCTGAAGCAGGCATAAGTGTGTTTTCTAAAAGCGTGACTGTGTTCTGTTTGGGGATTCCGTTCATTGGGAGCGATTTTTACATTCCCTTGATAAGTGATATCATAAGTTTCTTTTTTTGTGGGACTGATTTCACTGAGGATGATCGTACCTAAATCCACTCAGGATGCTGCTACCAGCCTCATGACGTGGATTTCATGGCTGAGTGACACTCCATTGGACCTACGTAGCACCACTTGTCCACTTGTCCACTTGTCTTTGTCCACTTGTCCACTCGTCTTTGTCCACTTGGCTCTTTCCTGGGATATGAAACGTGTACCGGAGTGGAGGTTCTTGTCAAGACAGCAGCCCTCAACTTTGGGGTCCCTGTGTCTGGTTGATTTTTTCATTTTCCCAAGGTCAACGCCCATGTGTGGAAGTGCCCTATGCTCTGTGGTTCTGTGTTTTACATGGTTTGGGAAAGAGGATACACTTGTGAAGATTGGCTGTTGGCCATTGACATCCCGCCCATCAGCTTAACAAGGCTCCCTTGACTCCGTGGGCTGTCCTGCCTTTCTGGTTTTTAGACTTTTTTCGCCTGGCCCTTTTGCCCCAGGGGGGGTCGAGAGATTTCTTTGTAGTGCTGATTTGCTCTCCCAGGTTGCTTGGTTGGCCAAAAAGGGCGTATGCGTTTTTTCCTGAATATATTCAGGAAAAAACGCATACGCCCTTTTTGGCCAACCGCATCATTGTCCACGTTCTGGCGCTTTTCATGTGCTATCGGGGCCATTCCGCTGTACCCGTTGACATCCGTTTCCTGCAATTCTGCCTTGCGTTCAACGCCTCTTCGTAGCCTGACCTCAATATATTTTGGGGCGATAGTTATCGTTTAGAACTCTGCAGGTTTGGGAAGTGCAGTGCCCCTGAGCTCCATTTCCCAAGTCGCTTTTTTGTGAGTGGGACGCAACACGGCTGGATGGCTTCACGCCCTATTGTCGATCCGCGGTGGCAGGCTGAACCTCTGGTGAATTCTTCTTCGTGATGGGAAATGAGAGTGACATGTGCCCGACCAAACACCTCCAGCGAGTCTCTCATTGGTTCCCCCTCTTGCAGTTCATCCTGCGGACAAATTGCAGACGGTACGAAAGAGGCATGGAAAGGCGCCGAGTCTCCAAGTGCGGAGATTGTTAGTAAGGGGGCCTGAATGGAGAACACGAGCACCAGGAGATGAAAACTGAGGTGAGTTTCAGAAAGCTTTCCCGATCCCACGGTGTAGCATCCGCTGGGTTTCCAATGAGTGCTTTCGCTGTCGGAAGATTGCGTTGAACCTGGAGAGTTGGGACCCATGGAATGGGGAGCACGCAGGATTCCTTTCAAGGGTCTGCATTTGCTTTCCCAACCTCACCCATCGTCTCAGCCCCAAGAGTGTCCAGCCTTATGTCTTCTGCCGCTGGGGCTGTAGATGTGGTCAATCCTGGTTGCATGCCAGTCCCTGAACGCATTTTGGAAGAATTTCTCTCTGTTTTGCTCTGCTTGTTTCTTCTTTATGTTGGAAATGTATCCTCAGAATGGGTCTGAGCTGATTTTCCCTGCTGGTTTTAGGCCGCTTTACACACACTTGATGCACTTACACAGAGATATCAAGACTTAGCTTTTAAGATGCTTACTAGTCGGATAGATACTTGTGCGATGAACAGGGTGTGGTGAGTCCAGTTGATTGAGTAAGGAGTAGGTCGTGTCCAGTCCATATTCGGTTTTCGGAAGGGTATCTGTGCTCATTTCAAACTCGAGTTTTATGCGTCACCCCACCTCACCTTTCCCCTGAAGCAGGCATAAGTGTGTTTTCTAAAAGCGTGACTCTGTTCTGTTTGGGGATTCAGTTCATGGGGAGCGATTTTTACATTCCCTCGATAAGTGATATCATAAGTTTCTTTTTTTGTGGGACTGATTTCACTGAGGATGATCGTACCTAAATCCACTCAGGATGCTGCTACCAGCCTCATGACGTGGATTTCATGGCTGAGTGACACTCCATTGGACCTACGTAGCACCACTTGTCCACTTGTCCACTTGTCTTTGTCCACTTGTCCACTCGTCTTTGTCCACTTGGCTCTTTCCTGGGATATGAAACGTGTACCGGAGTGGAGGTTCTTGTCAAGACAGCAGCCCTCAACTTTGGGGTCCCTGTGTCTGGTTGATTTTTTCATTTTCCCAAGGTCAACGCCCATGTGTGGAAGTGCCCTATGCTCTGTGGTTCTGTGTTTTACATGGTTTGGGAAAGAGGATACACTTGTGAAGATTGGCTGTTGGCCATTGACATCCCGCCCATCAGCTTAACAAGGCTCCCTTGACTCCGTGGGCTGTCCTGCCTTTCTGGTTTTTAGACTTTTTTCGCCTGACCTTTTGCCCCGGGGGGGGGGGCGAGAGATTTCTTTGTAGTGCTGATTTGCTCTCCCAGGTTGCTTGGTTGGCCAAAAAGGGCGTATGCGTTTTTTCCTGAATATATTCAGGAAAAAACGCATACGCCCTTTTTGGCCAACCGCATCATTGTCCACGTTCTGGCGCTTTTCATGTGCTATCGGGGCCATTCCGATGTACCCGTTGACATCCGTTTCCTGCAATTCTGCCTTGCGTTCAACGCCTCTTCGTAGCCTGACCTCAATATATTTTGGGGCGATAGTTATCGTTTAGAACTCTGCAGGTTTGGGAAGTGCAGTGCCCCTGAGCTCCATTTCCCAAGTCGCTTTTTTGTGAGTGGGACGCAACACGGCTGGATGGCTTCACGCCCTATTGTCGATCCGGGGTGGCAGGCTGAACCTCTGGTGAATTCCTCTTCGTGATGGGAAATGAGAGTGACATGTGCCCGACCAAACACCTCCAGCGAGTCTCTCATTGGTTCCCCCTCTTGCAGTTCATCCTGCGGACAAATTGCAGACGGTACGAAAGAGGCATGGAAAGGCGCCGAGTCTCCAAGTGGGGAGATTGTTAGTAAGGGGGCCTGAATGGAGAACACGAGCACCAGGAGATGAAAACTGAGGTGAGTTTCAGAAAGCTTTCCCGATCCCACGGTGTAGCATCCGCTGGGTTTCCAATGAGTGCTTTCGCTGTCGGAAGATTGCGTTGAACCAGGAGAGTTGGGACCCATGGAATGGGGAGCACGCAGGATTCCTTTCAAGGGTCTGCATTTGCTTTCCCAACCTCACCCATCGTCTCAGCCCCAAGAGTGTCCAGCCTTATGTCTTCTGCCGCTGGGGCTGTAGATGTGGTCAATCCTGGTTGCATGCCAGTCCCTGAACGCATTTGGGAAGAATTTCTCTCTGTTTTGCCCTGCTTGTTTCTTCTTTGTGTTGGAAATGTATCCTCAGAATGGGTCTGAGCTGATTTTCCCTGCTCGTTTTAGGCCGCTTTACACACACTTGATGCACTTACACAGAGATATCAAGACTTAGCTTTTAAGATGCTTACTAGTCGGATAGATACTTGTGCGATGAACAGGGTGTGGTGAGTCCAGTTGATTGAGCAAGGAGTAGGTCGTGTCCATGCCATATTCGGTTTTCGGAAGGGTATCTGTGCTCATTTCAAACTCGAGTTTTATGCGTCACCCCACCTCACCTTTCCCCTGAAGCAGGCATAAGTGTGTTTTCTAAAAGCGTGACTCTGTTCTGTTTGGGGATTCAGTTCATGGGGAGCGATTTTTACATTCCCTCGATAAGTGATATCATAAGTTTCTTTTTTTGTGGGACTTATTTCACTGAGGATGATCGTACCTAAATCCACTCAGGATGCTGCTACCAGCCTCATGACGTGGATTTCATGGCTGAGTGACACTCCATTGGAACTACGTAGCACCACTTGTCCACTTGTCCACTTGTCTTTGTCCATTGTCCACTCGTCTTTGTCCACTTGTCCACTCGTCTTTGTCCACTTGGCTCTTTCCTGGGATATGAAACGTGTACCGGAGTGGAGGTTCTTGTCAAGACAGCAGCCCTCAACTTTGGGGTCCCTGTGTCTGGTTGATTTTTTCACTTTCCCAAGGTCAACGCCCATTTGTGGAAGTGCCCTATGCTCTGTGGTTCTGTGTTTTACATGGTTTGGGAAAGAGGATACACTTGTGAAGATTGGCTGTTGGCCATTGACATCCCGCCCATCAGCTTAACAAGGCTCCCTTGACTCCGTGGGCTGTCCTGCCTTTCTGGTTTTTAGACTTTTTTCGCCTGGCCCTTTTGCCCCGGGGGGGGGCGAGAGATTTCTTTGTAGTGCTGATTTGCTCTCCCAGGTTGCTTGGTTGGCCAAAAAGGGCGTATGCGTTTTTTCCTGAATATATTCAGGAAAAAACGCATACGCCCTTTTTGGCCAACCGCATCATTGTCCACGTTCTGGCGCTTTTCATGTGCTATCGGGGCCATTCCGATGTACCCGTTGACATCCGTTTCCTGCAATTCTGCCTTGCGTTCAACGCCTCTTCGTAGCCTGACCTCAATAGATTTTGGGGCGATAGTTATCGTTTAGAACTCTGCAGGTTTGGGAAGTGCAGTGCCCCTGAGCTCCATTTCCCAAGTCGCTTTTTTGTGAGTGGGACGCAACACGGCTGGATGGCTTCACGCCCTATTGTCGATCCGCGGTGGCAGGCTGAACCTCTGGTGAATTCTTCTTCGTGATGGGAAATGAGAGTGACATGTGCCCGACCAAACACCTCCAGCGAGTCTCTCATTGGTTCCCCCTCTTGCAGTTCATCCTGCGGACAAATTGCAGACGGTACGAAAGAGGCATGGAAAGGCGCCGAGTCTCCAAGTGGGGAGATTGTTAGTAAGGGGGCCTGAATGGAGAACACGAGCACCAGGAGATGAAAACTGAGGTGAGTTTCAGAAAGCTTTCCCGATCCCACGGTGTAGCATCCGCTGGGTTTCCAATGAGTGCTTTCGCTGTCGGAAGATTGCGTTGAACCTGGAGAGTTGGGACCCATGGAATGGGGAGCACGCAGGATTCCTTTCAAGGGTCTGCATTTGCTTTCCCAACCTCACCCATCGTCTCAGCCCCAAGAGTGTCCAGCCTTATGTCTTCTGCCGCTGGGGCTGTAGATGTGGTCAATCCTGGTTGCATGCCAGTCCCTGAACGCATTTTGGAAGAATTTCTCTCTGTTTTGCCCTGCTTGTTTCTTCTTTGTGTTGGAAATGTATCCTCAGAATGGGTCTGAGCTGATTTTCCCTGCTGGTTTTAGGCCGCTTTACACACACTTGATGCACTTACACAGAGATATCAAGACTTAGCTTTTAAGATGCTTACTAGTCGGATAGATACTTGTGCGATGAACAGGGTGTGGTGAGTCCAGTTGATTGAGCAAGGAGTAGGTCGTGTCCATTCCATATTCGGTTTTCGGAAGGGTATCTGTGCTCATTTCAAACTCGAGTTTTATGCGTCACCCCACCTCACCTTTCCCCTGAAGCAGGCATAAGTGTGTTTTCTAAAAGCGTGACTGTGTTCTGTTTGGGGATTCAGTTCATGGGGAGCGATTTTTACATTCCCTCGATAAGTGATATCATAAGTTTCTTTTTTTGTGGGACTGATTTCACTGAGGATGATCGTACCTAAATCCACTCAGGATGCTGCTACCAGCCTCATGACGTGGATTTCATGGCTGAGTGACACTCCATTGGACCTACGTAGCACCACTTGTCCACTTGTCCACTTGTCTTTGTCCACTTGTCCACTCGTCTTTGTCCACTTGGCTCTTTCCTGGGATATGAAACGTGTACCGGAGTGGAGGTTCTTGTCAAGACAGCAGCCCTCAACTTTGGGGTCCCTGTGTCTGGTTGATTTTTTCATTTTCCCAAGGTCAACGCCCATGTGTGGAAGTGCCCTATGCTCTGTGGTTCTGTGTTTTACATGGTTTGGGAAAGAGGATACACTTGTGAAGATTGGCTGTTGGCCATTGACATCCCGCCCATCAGCTTAACAAGGCTCCCTTGACTCCGTGGCCTGTCCTGCCTTTCTGGTTTTTAGACTTTTTTCGCCTGAACTTTTGCCCCGGGGGGGGGGGCGAGAGATTTCTTTGTAGTGCTGATTTGCTCTCCCAGGTTGCTTGGTTGGCCAAAAAGGGCGTATGCGTTTTTTCCTGAATATATTCAGGAAAAAACGCATACGCCCTTTTTGGCCAACCGCATCATTGTCCACGTTCTGGCGCTTTTCATGTGCTATCGGGGCCATTCCGATGTACCCGTTGACATCCGTTTCCTGCAATTCTGCCTTGCGTTCAACGCCTCTTCGTAGCCTGACCTCAATATATTTTGGGGCGATAGTTATCGTTTAGAACTCTGCAGGTTTGGGAAGTGCAGTGCCCCTGAGCTCCATTTCCCAAGTCGCTTTTTTGTGAGTGGGACGCCACACGGCTGGATGGCTTCACGCCCTATTGTCGATCCGGGGTGGCAGGCTGAACCTCTGGTGAATTCCTCTTCGTGATGGGAAATGAGAGTGACATGTGCCCGACCAAACACCTCCAGCGAGTCTCTCATTGGTTCCCCCTCTTGCAGTTCATCCTGCGGACAAATTGCAGACGGTACGAAAGAGGCATGGAAAGGCGCCGAGTCTCCAAGTGGGGAGATTGTTAGTAAGGGGGCCTGAATGGAGAACACGAGCACCAGGAGATGAAAACTGAGGTGAGTTTCAGAAAGCTTTCCCGATCCCACGGTGTAGCATCCGCTGGGTTTCCAATGAGTGCTTTCGCTGTCGGAAGATTGCGTTGAACCTGGAGAGTTGGGACCCATGGATTGGGGAGCACGCAGGATTCCTTTCAAGGGTCTGCATTTGCTTTCCCAACCTCACCCATCGTCTCAGCCCCAAGAGTGTCCAGCCTTATGTCTTCTGCCGCTGGGGCTGTAGATGTGGTCAATCCTGGTTGCCTGCCAGAACCTGAACGCATTTTGGAAGAATTTCTCTCTGTTTTGCCCTGCTTGTTTCTTCTTTATGTTGGAAATGTATCCTCAGAATGGGTCTGAGCTGATTTTCCCTGCTGGTTTTAGGCCGCTTTACACACACTTGATGCACTTACACAGAGATATCAAGACTTAGCTTTTAAGATGCTTACTAGTCGGATAGATACTTGTGCGATGAACAGGGTGTAGTGAGTCCATTTGATTGAGCAAGGAGTAGGTCATGTCCATTCCATATTCGGTTTTCGGAAGGGTATCTGTGCTCATTTCAAACTCGAGTTTTATGCGTCACCCCACCTCACCTTTCCCCTGAAGCAGGCATAAGTGTGTTTTCTAAAAGCGTGACTCTGTTCTGTTTGGGGATTCCGTTCATGGGGAGCGATTTTTACATTCCCTCGATAAGTGATATCATAAGTTTCTTTTTTTGTGGGACTTATTTCACTGAGGATGATCGTACCTAAATCCACTCAGGATGCTGCTACCAGCCTCATGACGTGGATTTCATGGCTGAGTGACACTCCATTGGACCTACGTAGCACCACTTGTCCACTTGTCCACTTGTCTTTGTCCACTTGTCCACTCGTCTTTGTCCACTTGGCTCTTTCCTGGGATATGAAACGTGTACCGGAGTGGAGGTTCTTGTCAAGACAGCAGCCCTCAACTTTGGGGTCCCTGTGTCTGGTTGATTTTTTCATTTTCCCAAGGTCAACGCCCATGTGTGGAAGTTCCCTATGCTCTGTGGTTCTGTGTTTTACATGGTTTGGGAAAGAGGATACACTTGTGAAGATTGGCTGTTGGCCATTGACATCCCGCCCATCAGCTTAACAAGGCTCCCTTGACTCCGTGGGCTGTCCTGCCTTTCTGGTTTTTAGACTATTTTCGCCTGGCCCTTTTGCCCCAGGGGGGGTCCAGAGATTTCTTTGTAGTGCTGATTTGCTCTCCCAGGTTGCTTGGTTAGCCAAAAAGGGCGTATGCGTTTTTTCCTGAATATATTCAGGAAAAAACGCATACGCCCTTTTTGGCCAACCGCATCATTGTCCACGTTCTGGCGCTTTTCATGTGCTATCGGGGCCATTCCGCTGTACCCGTTGACATCCGTTTCCTGCAATTCTGCCTTGCGTTCAACGCCTCTTCGTAGCCTGACCTCAATATATTTTGGGGCGATAGTTATCGTTTAGAACTCTGCAGGTTTGGGAAGTGCAGTGCCCCTGAGCTCCATTTCCCAAGTCGCTTTTTTGTGAGTGGGACGCAACACGGCTGGATGGCTTCACGCCCTATTGTCGATCCGCGGTGGCAGGCTGAACCTCTGGTGAATTCTTCTTCGTGATGGGAAATGAGAGTGACATGTGCCCGACCAAACACCTCCAGCGAGTCTCTCATTGGTTCCCCCTCTTGCAGTTCATCCTGCGGACAAATTGCAGACGGTACGAAAGAGGCATGGAAAGGCGCCGAGTCTCCAAGTGCGGAGATTGTTAGTAAGGGGGCCTGAATGGAGAACACGAGCACCAGGAGATGAAAACTGAGGTGAGTTTCAGAAAGCTTTCCCGATCCCACGGTGTAGCATCCGCTGGGTTTCCAATGAGTGCTTTCGCTGTCGGAAGATTGCGTTGAACCTGGAGAGTTGGGACCCATGGAATGGGGAGCACGCAGGATTCCTTTCAAGGGTCTGCATTTGCTTTCCCAACCTCACCCATCGTCTCAGCCCCAAGAGTGTCCAGCCTTATGTCTTCTGCCGCTGGGGCTGTAGATGTGGTCAATCCTGGTTGCATGCCAGTCCCTGAACGCATTTTGGAAGAATTTCTCTCTGTTTTGCTCTGCTTGTTTCTTCTTTATGTTGGAAATGTATCCTCAGAATGGGTCTGAGCTGATTTTCCCTGCTGGTTTTAGGCCGCTTTACACACACTTGATGCACTTACACAGAGATATCAAGACTTAGCTTTTAAGATGCTTACTAGTCGGATAGATACTTGTGCGATGAACAGGGTGTGGTGAGTCCAGTTGATTGAGTAAGGAGTAGGTCGTGTCCATTCCATATTCGGTTTTCGGAAGGGTATATCTGTGCTCATTTCAAACTCGAGTTTTATGCGTCACCCCACCTCACCTTTCCCCTGAAGCAGGCATAAGTGTGTTTTCTAAAAGCGTGACTCTGTTCTGTTTGGGGATTCAGTTCATGGGGAGCGATTTTTACATTCCCTCGATAAGTGATATCATAAGTTTCTTTTTTTGTGGGACTGATTTCACTGAGGATGATCGTACCTAAATCCACTCAGGATGCTGCTACCAGCCTCATGACGTGGATTTCATGGCTGAGTGACACTCCATTGGACCTACGTAGCACCACTTGTCCACTTGTCCACTTGTCTTTGTCCACTTGTCCACTCGTCTTTGTCCACTTGGCTCTTTCCTGGGATATGAAACGTGTACCGGAGTGGAGGTTCTTGTCAAGACAGCAGCCCTCAACTTTGGGGTCCCTGTGTCTGGTTGATTTTTTCATTTTCCCAAGGTCAACGCCCATGTGTGGAAGTGCCCTATGCTCTGTGGTTCTGTGTTTTACATGGTTTGGGAAAGAGGATACACTTGTGAAGATTGGCTGTTGGCCATTGACATCCCGCCCATCAGCTTAACAAGGCTCCCTTGACTCCGTGGCCTGTCCTGCCTTTCTGGTTTTTAGACTTTTTTCGCCTGACCTTTTGCCCCGGGGGGGGGGGCGAGAGATTTCTTTGTAGTGCTGATTTGCTCTCCCAGGTTGCTTGGTTGGCCAAAAAGGGCGTATGCGTTTTTTCCTGAATATATTCAGGAAAAAACGCATACGCCCTTTTTGGCCAACCGCATCATTGTCCACGTTCTGGCGCTTTTCATGTGCTATCGGGGCCATTCCGATGTACCCGTTGACATCCGTTTCCTGCAATTCTGCCTTGCGTTCAACGCCTCTTCGTAGCCTGACCTCAATATATTTTGGGGCGATAGTTATCGTTTAGAACTCTGCAGGTTTGGGAAGTGCAGTGCCCCTGAGCTCCATTTCCCAAGTCGCTTTTTTGTGAGTGGGACGCAACACGGCTGGATGGCTTCACGCCCTATTGTCGATCCGGGGTGGCAGGCTGAACCTCTGGTGAATTCCTCTTCGTGATGGGAAATGAGAGTGACATGTGCCCGACCAAACACCTCCAGCGAGTCTCTCATTGGTTCCCCCTCTTGCAGTTCATCCTGCGGACAAATTGCAGACGGTACGAAAGAGGCATGGAAAGGCGCCGAGTCTCCAAGTGGGGAGA
Organism: Kogia breviceps; assembly: GCF_026419965.1. Taxonomy (NCBI): domain Eukaryota; kingdom Metazoa; phylum Chordata; class Mammalia; order Artiodactyla; family Physeteridae; genus Kogia; species Kogia breviceps. The sequence continues at coordinate 27,121,854 of NC_081321.1, forward strand.
TTGTTAGTAAGGGGGCCTGAATGGAGAACACGAGCACCAGGAGATGAAAACTGAGGTGAGTTTCAGAAAGCTTTCCCGATCCCACGGTGTAGCATCCGCTGGGTTTCCAATGAGTGCTTTCGCTGTCGGAAGATTGCGTTGAACCTGGAGAGTTGGGACCCATGGATTGGGGAGCACGCAGGATTCCTTTCAAGGGTCTGCATTTGCTTTCCCAACCTCACCCATCGTCTCAGCCCCAAGAGTGTCCAGCCTTATGTCTTCTGCCGCTGGGGCTGTAGATGTGGTCAATCCTGGTTGCATGCCAGAACCTGAACGCATTTTGGAAGAATTTCTCTCTGTTTTGCCCTGCTTGTTTCTTCTTTATGTTGGAAATGTATCCTCAGAATGGCTCTGAGCTGATTTTCCCTGCTGGTTTTAGGCCGCTTTACACACACTTGATGCACTTACACAGAGATATCAAGACTTAGCTTTTAAGATGCTTACTAGTCGGATAGATACTTGTGCGATGAACAGGGTGTGGTGAGTCCATTTGATTGAGCAAGGAGTAGGTCGTGTCCATTCCATATTCGGTTTTCGGAAGGGTATCTGTGCTCATTTCAAACTCGAGTTTTATGCGTCACCCCACCTCACCTTTCCCCTGAAGCAGGCATAAGTGTGTTTTCTAAAAGCGTGACTGTGTTCTGTTTGGGGATTCAGTTCATGGGGAGCGATTTTTACATTCCCTCGATAAGTGATATCATAAGTTTCTTTTTTTGTGGGACTGATTTCACTGAGGATGATCGTACCTAAATCCACTCAGGATGCTGCTACCAGCCTCATGACGTGGATTTCATGGCTGAGTGACACTCCATTGGACCTACGTAGCACCACTTGTCCACTTGTCCACTTGTCTTTGTCCACTTGTCCACTCGTCTTTGTCCACTTGGCTCTTTCCTGGGATATGAAACGTGTACCGGAGTGGAGGTTCTTGTCAAGACAGCAGCCCTCAACTTTGGGGTCCCTGTGTCTGGTTGATTTTTTCATTTTCCCAAGGTCAACGCCCATGTGTGGAAGTGCCCTATGCTCTGTGGTTCTGTGTTTTACATGGTTTGGGAAAGAGGATACACTTGTGAAGATTGGCTGTTGGCCATTGACATCCCGCCCATCAGCTTAACAAGGCTCCCTTGACTCCGTGGGCTGTCCTGCCTTTCTGGTTTTTAGACTTTTTTCGCCTGGCGCTTTTGCCCCACGGGGGTCGAGAGATTTCTTTGTAGTGCTGATTTGCTCTCCCAGGTTGCTTGGTTGGCCAAAAAGGGCGTATGCGTTTTTTCCTGAATGTATTCAGGAAAAAACGCATACGCCCTTTTTGGCCAACCGCATCATTGTCCACGTTCTGGCGCTTTTCATGTGCTATCGGGGCCATTCCGATGTACCCGTTGACATCCGTTTCCTGCAATTCTGCCTTGCGTTCAACGCCTCTTCGTAGCCTGACTTCAATATATTTTGGGGCGATAGTTATCGTTTAGAACTCTGCAGGTTTGGGAAGTGCAGTGCCCCTGAGCTCCATTTCCCAAGTCGCTTTTTTGTGAGTGGGACGCAACACGGCTGGATGGCTTCACGCCCTATTGTCGATCCGCGGTGGCAGGCTGAACCTCTGGTGAATTCTTCTTCGTGATGGGAAATGAGAGTGACATGTGCCCGACCAAACACCTCCAGCGAGTCTCTCATTGGTTCCCCCTCTTGCAGTTCATCCTGCGGACAAATTGCAGACGGTACGAAAGAGGCATGGAAAGGCGCCGAGTCTCCAAGTGGGGAGATTGTTAGTAAGGGGGCCTGAATGGAGAACACGAGCACCAGGAGATGAAAACTGAGGTGAGTTTCAGAAAGCTTTCCCGATCCCACGGTGTAGCATCCGCTGGGTTTCCAATGAGTGCTTTCGCTGTCGGAAGATTGCGTTGAACCTGGAGAGTTGGGACCCATGGAATGGGGAGCACGCAGGATTCCTTTCAAGGGTCTGCATTTGCTTTCCCAACCTCACCCATCGTCTCAGCCCCAAGAGTGTCCAGCCTTATGTCTTCTGCCGCTGGGGCTGTAGATGTGGTCAATCCTGGTTGCATGCCAGTCCCTGAACGCATTTTGGAAGAATTTCTCTCTGTTTTGCCCTGCTTGTTTCTTCTTTATGTTGGAAATGTATCCTCAGAATGGGTCTGAGCTGATTTTCCCTGCTGGTTTTAGGCCGCTTTACACACACTTGATGCACTTACACAGAGATATCAAGACTTAGCTTTTAAGATGCTTACTAGTCGGATAGATACTTGTGCGATGAACAGGGTGTGGTGAGTCCAGTTGATTGAGTAAGGAGTAGGTCGTGTCCATTCCATATTCGGTTTTCGGAAGGGTATCTGTGCTCATTTCAAACTCGAGTTTTATGCGTCACCCCACCTCACCTTTCCCCTGAAGCAGGCATAAGTGTGTTTTCTAAAAGCGTGACTCTGTTCTGTTTGGGGATTCAGTTCATGGGGAGCGATTTTTACATTCCCTCGATAAGTGATATCATAAGTTTCTTTTTTTGTGGGACTGATTTCACTGAGGATGATCGTACCTAAATCCACTCAGGATGCTGCTACCAGCCTCATGACGTGGATTTCATGGCTGAGTGACACTCCATTGGAACTACGTAGCACCACTTGTCCACTTGTCCACTTGTCTTTGTCCACTTGTCCACTCGTCTTTGTCCACTTGGCTCTTTCCTGGGATATGAAACGTGTACCGGAGTGGAGGTTCTTGTCAAGACAGCAGCCCTCAACTTTGGGGTCCCTGTGTCTGGTTGATTTTTTCATTTTCCCAAGGTCAACGCCCATGTGTGGAAGTGCCCTATGCTCTGTGGTTCTGTGTTTTACATGGTTTGGGAAAGAGGGTACACTTGTGAAGATTGGCTGTTGGCCATTGACATCCCGCCCATCAGCTTAACAAGGCTCCCTTGACTCCGTGGGCTGTCCTGCCTTTCTGGTTTTTAGACTTTTTTCGCCTGACCTTTTGCCCCGGGGGGGGGGCGAGAGATTTCTTTGTAGTGCTGATTTGCTCTCCCAGGTTGCTTGGTTGGCCAAAAAGGGCGTATGCGTTTTTTCCTGAATATATTCAGGAAAAAACGCATACGCCCTTTTTGGCCAACCGCATCATTGTCCACGTTCTGGCGCTTTTCATGTGCTATCGGGGCCATTCCGATGTACCCGTTGACATCCGTTTCCTGCAATTCTGCCTTGCGTTCAACGCCTCTTCGTAGCCTGACCTCAATATATTTTGGGGCGATAGTTATCGTTTAGAACTCTGCAGGTTTGGGAAGTGCAGTGCCCCTGAGCTCCATTTCCCAAGTCGCTTTTTTGTGAGTGGGACGCAACACGGCTGGATGGCTTCACGCCCTATTGTCGATCCGCGGTGGCAGGCTGAACCTCTGGTGAATTCTTCTTCGTGATGGGAAATGAGAGTGACATGTGCCCGACCAAACACCTCCAGCGAGTCTCTCATTGGTTCCCCCTCTTGCAGTTCATCCTGCGGACAAATTGCAGACGGTACGAAAGAGGCATGGAAAGGCGCCGAGTCCGGAGATTGTTAGTAAGGGGGCCTGAATGGAGAACACGAGTACCAGGAGATGAAAACTGAGGTGAGTTTCAGAAAGCTTTCCCGATCCCACGGTGTAGCATCCGCTGGGTTTCCAATGAGTGCTTTCGCTGTCGGAAGATTGCGTTGAACCTGGAGAGTTGGGACCCATGGATTGGGGAGCACGCAGGATTCCTTTCAAGGGTCTGCATTTGCTTTCCCAACCTCACCCATCGTCTCAGCCCCAAGAGTGTCCAGCCTTATGTCTTCTGCCGCTGGGGCTGTAGATGTGGTCAATCCTGGTTGCATGCCAGAACCTGAACGCATTTTGGAAGAATTTCTCTCTGTTTTGCCCTGCTTGTTTCTTCTTTATGTTGGAAATGTATCCTCAGAATGGCTCTGAGCTGATTTTCCCTGCTGGTTTTAGGCCGCTTTACACACACTTGATGCACTTACACAGAGATATCAAGACTTAGCTTTTAAGATGCTTACTAGTCGGATAGATACTTGTGCGATGAACAGGGTGTGGTGAGTCCATTTGATTGAGCAAGGAGTAGGTCGTGTCCATTCCATATTCGGTTTTCGGAAGGGTATCTGTGCTCATTTCAAACTCGAGTTTTATGCGTCACCCCACCTCACCTTTCCCCTGAAGCAGGCATAAGTGTGTTTTCTAAAAGCGTGACTGTTCTGTTTGGGGATTCAGTTCATGGGGAGCGATTTTTACATTCCCTCGATAAGTGATATCATAAGTTTCTTTTTTTGTGGGACTGATTTCACTGAGGATAATCGTACCTAAATCCACTCAGGATGCTGCTACCAGCCTCATGACGTGGATTTCATGGCTGAGTGACACTCCATTGGACCTACGTAGCACCACTTGTCCACTTGTCCACTTGTCTTTGTCCACTTGTCCACTCGTCTTTGTCCACTTGGCTCTTTCCTGGGATATGAAACGTGTACCGGAGTGGAGGTTCTTGTCAAGACAGCAGCCCTCAACTTTGGGGTCCCTGTGTCTGGTTGATTTTTTCATTTTCCCAAGGTCAACGCCCATGTGTGGAAGTGCCCTATGCTCTGTGGTTCTGTGTTTTACATGGTTTGGGAAAGAGGATACACTTGTGAAGATTGGCTGTTGGCCATTGACATCCCGCCCATCAGCTTAACAAGACTCCCTTGACTCCGTGGGCTGTCCTGCCTTTCTGGTTTTTAGACTTTTTCGCCTGACCTTTTGCCCCGGGGGGGGGGGCGAGAGATTTCTTTGTAGTGCTGATTTGCTCTCCCAGGTTGCTTGGTTGGCCAAAAAGGGCGTATGCGTTTTTTCCTGAATATATTCAGGAAAAAACGCATACGCCCTTTTTGGCCAACCGCATCATTGTCCACGTTCTGGCGCTTTTCATGTGCTATCGGGGCCATTCCGATGTACCCGTTGACATCCGTTTCCTGCAATTCTGCCTTGCGTTCAACGCCTCTTCGTAGCCTGACCTCAATATATTTTGGGGCGATAGTTATCGTTTAGAACTCTGCAGGTTTGGGAAGTGCAGTGCCCCTGAGCTCCATTTCCCAAGTCGCTTTTTTGTGAGTGGGACGCAACACGGCTGGATGGCTTCACGCCCTATTGTCGATCCGCGGTGGCAGGCTGAACCTCTGGTGAATTCTTCTTCGTGATGGGAAATGAGAGTGACATGTGCCCGACCAAACACCTCCAGCGAGTCTCTCATTGGTTCCCCCTCTTGCAGTTCATCCTGCGGACAAATTGCAGACGGTACGAAAGAGGCATGGAAAGGCGCCGAGTCTCCAAGTGGGGAGATTGTTAGTAAGGGGGCCTGAATGGAGAACACGAGCACCAGGAGATGAAAACTGAGGTGAGTTTCAGAAAGCTTTCCCGATCCCACGGTGTAGCATCCGCTGGGTTTCCAATGAGTGCTTTCGCTGTCGGAAGATTGCGTTGAACCTGGAGAGTTGGGACCCATGGAATGGGGAGCACGCAGGATTCCTTTCAAGGGTCTGCATTTGCTTTCCCAACCTCACCCATCGTCTCAGCCCCAAGAGTGTCCAGCCTTATGTCTTCTGCCGCTGGGGCTGTAGATGTGGTCAATCCTGGTTGCATGCCAGTCCCTGAACGCATTTTGGAAGAATTTCTCTCTGTTTTGCCCTGCTTGTTTCTTCTTTATGTTGGAAATGTATCCTCAGAATGGGTCTGAGCTGATTTTCCCTGCTGGTTTTAGGCCGCTTTACACACACTTGATGCACTTACACAGAGATATCAAGACTTAGCTTTTAAGATGCTTACTAGTCGGATAGATACTTGTGCGATGAACAGGGTGTGGTGAGTCCAGTTGATTGAGTAAGGAGTAGGTCGTGTCCATTCCATATTCGGTTTTCGGAAGGGTATCTGTGCTCATTTCAAACTCGAGTTTTATGCGTCACCCCACCTCACCTTTCCCCTGAAGCAGGCATAAGTGTGTTTTCTAAAAGCGTGACTCTGTTCTGTTTGGGGATTCAGTTCATGGGGAGCGATTTTTACATTCCCTCGATAAGTGATATCATAAGTTTCTTTTTTTGTGGGACTGATTTCACTGAGGATGATCGTACCTAAATCCACTCAGGATGCTGCTACCAGCCTCATGACGTGGATTTCATGGCTGAGTGACACTCCATTGGACCTACGTAGCACCACTTGTCCACTTGTCCACTTGTCTTTGTCCACTTGTCCACTCGTCTTTGTCCACTTGGCTCTTTCCTGGGATATGAAACGTGTACCGGAGTGGAGGTTCTTGTCAAGACAGCAGCCCTCAACTTTGGGGTCCCTGTGTCTGGTTGATTTTTTCATTTTCCCAAGGTCAACGCCCATGTGTGGAAGTGCCCTATGCTCTGTGGTTCTGTGTTTTACATGGTTTGGGAAAGAGGATACACTTGTGAAGATTGGCTGTTGGCCATTGACATCCCTCCCATCAGCTTAACAAGACTCCCTTGACTCCGTGGGCTGTCCTGCCTTTCTGGTTTTTAGACTTTTTCGCCTGACCTTTTGCCCCGGGGGGGGGGGCGAGAGATTTCTTTGTAGTGCTGATTTGCTCTCCCAGGTTGCTTGGTTGGCCAAAAAGGGCGTATGCGTTTTTTCCTGAATATATTCAGGAAAAAACGCATACGCCCTTTTTGGCCAACCGCATCATTGTCCACGTTCTGGCGCTTTTCATGTGCTATCGGGGCCATTCCGATGTACCCGTTGACATCCGTTTCCTGCAATTCTGCCTTGCGTTCAACGCCTCTTCGTAGCCTGACCTCAATATATTTTGGGGCGATAGTTATCGTTTAGAACTCTGCAGGTTTGGGAAGTGCAGTGCCCCTGAGCTCCATTTCCCAAGTCGCTTTTTTGTGAGTGGGACGCAACACGGCTGGATGGCTTCACGCCCTATTGTCGATCCGCGGTGGCAGGCTGAACCTCTGGTGAATTCTTCTTCGTGATGGGAAATGAGAGTGACATGTGCCCGACCAAACACCTCCAGCGAGTCTCTCATTGGTTCCCCCTCTTGCAGTTCATCCTGCGGACAAATTGCAGACGGTACGAAAGAGGCATGGAAAGGCGCCGAGTCTCCAAGTGGGGAGATTGTTAGTAAGGGGGCCTGAATGGAGAACACGAGCACCAGGAGATGAAAACTGAGGTGAGTTTCAGAAAGCTTTCCCGATCCCACGGTGTAGCATCCGCTGGGTTTCCAATGAGTGCTTTCGCTGTCGGAAGATTGCGTTGAACCTGGAGAGTTGGGACCCATGGAATGGGGAGCACGCAGGATTCCTTTCAAGGGTCTGCATTTGCTTTCCCAACCTCACCCATCGTCTCAGCCCCAAGAGTGTCCAGCCTTATGTCTTCTGCCGCTGGGGCTGTAGATGTGGTCAATCCTGGTTGCATGCCAGTCCCTGAACGCATTTTGGAAGAATTTCTCTCTGTTTTGCCCTGCTTGTTTCTTCTTTATGTTGGAAATGTATCCTCAGAATGGGTCTGAGCTGATTTTCCCTGCTGGTTTTAGGCCGCTTTACACACACTTGATGCACTTACACAGAGATATCAAGACTTAGCTTTTAAGATGCTTACTAGTCGGATAGATACTTGTGCGATGAACAGGGTGTGGTGAGTCCAGTTGATTGAGTAAGGAGTAGGTCGTGTCCATTCCATATTCGGTTTTCGGAAGGGTATCTGTGCTCATTTCAAACTCGAGTTTTATGCGTCACCCCACCTCACCTTTCCCCTGAAGCAGGCATAAGTGTGTTTTCTAAAAGCGTGACTCTGTTCTGTTTGGGGATTCAGTTCATGGGGAGCGATTTTTACATTCCCTCGATAAGTGATATCATAAGTTTCTTTTTTTGTGGGACTGATTTCACTGAGGATGATCGTACCTAAATCCACTCAGGATGCTGCTACCAGCCTCATGACGTGGATTTCATGGCTGAGTGACACTCCATTGGACCTACGTAGCACCACTTGTCCACTTGTCCACTTGTCTTTGTCCACTTGTCCACTCGTCTTTGTCCACTTGGCTCTTTTCTGGGATATGAAACGTGTACCGGAGTGGAGGTTCTTGTCAAGACAGCAGCCCTCAACTTTGGGGTCCCTGTGTCTGGTTGATTTTTTCACTTTCCCAAGGTCAACGCCCATGTGTGGAAGTGCCCTATGCTCTGTGGTTCTGTGTTTTACATGGTTTGGGAAAGAGGATACACTTGTGAAGATTGGCTGTTGGCCATTGACATCCCGCCCATCAGCTTAACAAGGCTCCCTTGACTCCGTGGGCTGTCCTGCCTTTCTGGTTTTTAGACTTTTTTCGCCTGGCCGTTTTGCCCCGGGGGGGGGCGAGAGATTTCTTTGTAGTGCTGATTTGCTCTCCCAGGTTGCTTGGTTGGCCAAAAAGGGCGTATGCGTTTTTTCCTGAATATATTCAGGAAAAAACGCATACGCCCTTTTTGGCCAACCACATCATTGTCCACGTTCTGGCGCTTTTCATGTGCTATCGGGGCCATTCCGATGTACCCGTTGACATCCGTTTCCTGCAATTCTGCCTTGCGTTCAACGCCTCTTCGTAGCCTGACCTCAATATATTTTGGGGCGATAGTTATCGTTTAGAACTCTGCAGGTTTGGGAAGTGCAGTGCCCCTGAGCTCCATTTCCCAAGTCGCTTTTTTGTGAGTGGGACGCAACACGGCTGGATGGCTTCACGCCCTATTGTCGATCCGCGGTGGCAGGCTGAACCTCTGGTGAATTCTTCTTCGTGATGGGAAATGAGAGTGACATGTGCCCGACCAAACACCTCCAGCGAGTCTCTCATTGGTTCCCCCTCTTGCAGTTCATCCTGCGGACAAATTGCAGACGGTACGAAAGAGGCATGGAAAGGCGCCGAGTCTCCAAGTGGGGAGATTGTTAGTAAGGGGGCCTGAATGGAGAACACGAGCACCAGGAGATGAAAACTGAGGTGAGTTTCAGAAAGCTTTCGCGATCCCACGGTGTAGCATCCGCTGGGTTTCCAATGAGTGCTTTCGCTGTCGGAAGATTGCGTTGAACCTGGAGAGTTGGGACCCATGGAATGGGGAGCACGCAGGATTCCTTTCAAGGGTCTGCATTTGCTTTCCCAACCTCACCCATCGTCTCAGCCCCAAGAGTGTCCAGCCTTATGTCTTCTGCCGCTGGGGCTGTAGATGTGGTCAATCCTGGTTGCATGCCAGTCCCTGAACGCATTTTGGAAGAATTTCTCTCTGTTTTGCCCTGCTTGTTTCTTCTTTATGTTGGAAATGTATCCTCAGAATGGGTCCGAGCTGATTTTCCCTGCTCGTTTTAGGCCGCTTTACACACACTTGATGCACTTACACAGAGATATCAAGACTTAGCTTTTAAGATGCTTACTAGTCGGATAGATACTTGTGCGATGAACAGGGTGTGGTGAGTCCAGTTGATTGAGCAAGGAGTAGGTCGTTTCCATGCCATATTCGGTTTTCGGAAGGGTATCTGTGCTCATTTCAAACTCGAGTTTTATGCGTCACCCCACCTCACCTTTCCCCTGAAGCAGGCATAAGTGTGTTTTCTAAAAGCGTGACTCTGTTCTGTTTGGGGATTCAGTTCATGGGGAGCGATTTTTACATTCCCTCGATAAGTGATATCATAAATTTCTTTTTTTGTGGGACTGATTTCACTGAGGATGATCGTACCTAAATCCACTCAGGATGCTGCTACCAGCCTCATGACGTGGATTTCATGGCTGAGTGACACTCCATTGGACCTACGTAGCACCACTTGTCCACTTGTCCACTTGTCTTTGTCCACTTGTCCACTCGTCTTTGTCCACTTGGCTCTTTCCTGGGATATGAAACGTGTACCGGAGTGGAGGTTCTTGTCAAGACAGCAGCCCTCAACTTTGGGGTCCCTGTGTCTGGTTGATTTTTTCACTTTCCCAAGGTCAACGCCCATGTGTGGAAGTGCCCTATGCTCTGTGGTTCTGTGTTTTACATGGTTTGGGAAAGAGGATACACTTGTGAAGATTGGCTGTTGGCCATTGACATCCCGCCCATCAGCTTAACAAGGCTCCCTTGACTCCGTGGGCTGTCCTGCCTTTCTGGTTTTTAGACTTTTTTCGCCTGGCCCTTTTGCCCCGGGGGGGGGGCGAGAGATTTCTTTGTAGTGCTGATTTGCTCTCCCAGGTTGCTTGGTTGGCCAAAAAGGGCGTATGCGTTTTTTCCTGAATATATTCAGGAAAAAACGCATACGCCCTTTTTGGCCAACCACATCATTGTCCACGTTCTGGCGCTTTTCATGTGCTATCGGGGCCATTCCGATGTACCCGTTGACATCCGTTTCCTGCAATTCTGCCTTGCGTTCAACGCCTCTTCGTAGCCTGACCTCAATATATTTTGGGGCGATAGTTATCGTTTAGAACTCTGCAGGTTTGGGAAGTGCAGTGCCCCTGAGCTCCATTTCCCAAGTCGCTTTTTTGTGAGTGGGACGCAACACGGCTGGATGGCTTCACGCCCTATTGTCGATCCGCGGTGGCAGGCTGAACCTCTGGTGAATTCTTCTTCGTGATGGGAAATGAGAGTGACATGTGCCCGACCAAACACCTCCAGCGAGTCTCTCATTGGTTCCCCCTCTTGCAGTTCATCCTGCGGACAAATTGCAGACGGTACGAAAGAGGCATGGAAAGGCGCCGAGTCTCCAAGTGGGGAGATTGTTAGTAAGGGGGCCTGAATGGAGAACACGAGCACCAGGAGATGAAAACTGAGGTGAGTTTCAGAAAGCTTTCCCGATCCCACGGTGTAGCATCCGCTGGGTTTCCAATGAGTGCTTTCGCTGTCGGAAGATTGCGTTGAACCTGGAGAGTTGGGACCCATGGAATGGGGAGCACGCAGGATTCCTTTCAAGGGTCTGCATTTGCTTTCCCAACCTCACCCATCGTCTCAGCCCCAAGAGTATCCAGCCTTATGTCTTCTGCCGCTGGGGCTGTAGATGTGGTCAATCCTGGTTGCATGCCAGTCCCTGAACGCATTTTGGAAGAATTTCTCTCTGTTTTGCCCTGCTTGTTTCTTCTTTGTGTTGGAAATGTATCCTCAGAATGGGTCTGAGCTGATTTTCCCTGCTCGTTTTAGGCCGCTTTACACACACTTGATGCACTTACACAGAGATATCAAGACTTAGCTTTTAAGATGCTTACTAGTCGGATAGATACTTGTGCGATGAACAGGGTGTGGTGAGTCCAGTTGATTGAGCAAGGAGTAGGTCGTGTCCATGCCATATTCGGTTTTCGGAAGGGTATCTGTGCTCATTTCAAACTCGAGTTTTATGCGTCACCCCACCTCACCTTTCCCCTGAAGCAGGCATAAGTGTGTTTTCTAAAAGCGTGACTCTGTTCTGTTTGGGGATTCAGTTCATGGGGAGCGATTTTTACATTCCCTCGATAAGTGATATCATAAATTTCTTTTTTTGTGGGACTGATTTCACTGAGGATGATCGTACCTAAATCCACTCAGGATGCTGCTACCAGCCTCATGACGTGGATTTCATGGCTGAGTGACACTCCATTGGACCTACGTAGCACCACTTGTCCACTTGTCCACTTGTCTTTGTCCACTTGTCCACTCGTCTTTGTCCACTTGGCTCTTTTCTGGGATATGAAACGTGTACCGGAGTGGAGGTTCTTGTCAAGACAGCAGCCCTCAACTTTGGGGTCCCTGTGTCTGGTTGATTTTTTCACTTTCCCAAGGTCAACGCCCATGTGTGGAAGTGCCCTATGCTCTGTGGTTCTGTGTTTTACATGGTTTGGGAAAGAGGATACACTTGTGAAGATTGGCTGTTGGCCATTGACATCCCGCCCATCAGCTTAACAAGGCTCCCTTGACTCCGTGGGCTGTCCTGCCTTTCTGGTTTTTAGACTTTTTTCGCCTGGCCCTTTTGCCCCGGGGGGGGGCGAGAGATTTCTTTGTAGTGCTGATTTGCTCTCCCAGGTTGCTTGGTTGGCCAAAAAGGGCGTATGCGTTTTTTCCTGAATATATTCAGGAAAAAACGCATACGCCCTTTTTGGCCAACCACATCATTGTCCACGTTCTGGCGCTTTTCATGTGCTATCGGGGCCATTCCGATGTACCCGTTGACATCCGTTTCCTGCAATTCTGCCTTGCGTTCAACGCCTCTTCGTAGCCTGACCTCAATATATTTTGGGGCGATAGTTATCGTTTAGAACTCTGCAGGTTTGGGAAGTGCAGTGCCCCTGAGCTCCATTTCCCAAGTCGCTTTTTTGTGAGTGGGACGCAACACGGCTGGATGGCTTCACGCCCTATTGTCGATCCGCGGTGGCAGGCTGAACCTCTGGTGAATTCTTCTTCGTGATGGGAAATGAGAGTGACATGTGCCCGACCAAACACCTCCAGCGAGTCTCTCATTGGTTCCCCCTCTTGCAGTTCATCCTGCGGACAAATTGCAGACGGTACGAAAGAGGCATGGAAAGGCGCCGAGTCTCCAAGTGGGGAGATTGTTAGTAAGGGGGCCTGAATGGAGAACACGAGCACCAGGAGATGAAAACTGAGGTGAGTTTCAGAAAGCTTTCGCGATCCCACGGTGTAGCATCCGCTGGGTTTCCAATGAGTGCTTTCGCTGTCGGAAGATTGCGTTGAACCTGGAGAGTTGGGACCCATGGAATGGGGAGCACGCAGGATTCCTTTCAAGGGTCTGCATTTGCTTTCCCAACCTCACCCATCGTCTCAGCCCCAAGAGTGTCCAGCCTTATGTCTTCTGCCGCTGGGGCTGTAGATGTGGTCAATCCTGGTTGCATGCCAGTCCCTGAACGCATTTTGGAAGAATTTCTCTCTGTTTTGCCCTGCTTGTTTCTTCTTTATGTTGGAAATGTATCCTCAGAATGGGTCCGAGCTGATTTTCCCTGCTCGTTTTAGGCCGCTTTACACACACTTGATGCACTTACACAGAGATATCAAGACTTAGCTTTTAAGATGCTTACTAGTCGGATAGATACTTGTGCGATGAACAGGGTGTGGTGAGTCCAGTTGATTGAGCAAGGAGTAGGTCGTGTCCATGCCATATTCGGTTTTCGGAAGGGTATCTGTGCTCATTTCAAACTCGAGTTTTATGCGTCACCCCACCTCACCTTTCCCCTGAAGCAGGCATAAGTGTGTTTTCTAAAAGTGTGACTCTGTTCTGTTTGGGGATTCAGTTCATGGGGAGCGATTTTTACATTCCCTCGATAAGTGATATCATAAATTTCTTTTTTTGTGGGACTGATTTCACTGAGGATGATCGTACCTAAATCCACTCAGGATGCTGCTACCAGCCTCATGACGTGGATTTCATGGCTGAGTGACACTCCATTGGACCTACGTAGCACCACTTGTCCACTTGTCCACTTGTCTTTGTCCACTTGTCCACTCGTCTTTGTCCACTTGGCTCTTTCCTGGGATATGAAACGTGTACCGGAGTGGAGGTTCTTGTCAAGACAGCAGCCCTCAACTTTGGGGTCCCTGTGTCTGGTTGATTTTTTCACTTTCCCAAGGTCAACGCCCATGTGTGGAAGTGCCCTATGCTCTGTGGTTCTGTGTTTTCCATGGTTTGGGAAAGAGGATACACTTGTGAAGATTGGCTGTTGGCCATTGACATCCCGCCCATCAGCTTAACAAGGCTCCCTTGACTCCGTGGGCTGTCCTGCCTTTCTGGTTTTTAGACTTTTTTCGCCTGGCCCTTTTGCCCCGGGGGGGGGCGAGAGATTTCTTTGTAGTGCTGATTTGCTCTCCCAGGTTGCTTGGTTGGCCAAAAAGGGCGTATGCGTTTTTTCCTGAATATATTCAGGAAAAAACGCATACGCCCTTTTTGGCCAACCACATCATTGTCCACGTTCTGGCGCTTTTCATGTGCTATCGGGGCCATTCCGATGTACCCGTTGACATCCGTTTCCTGCAATTCTGCCTTGCGTTCAACGCCTCTTCGTAGCCTGACCTAAATATATTTTGGGGCGATAGTTATCGTTTAGAACTCTGCAGGTTTGGGAAGTGCAGTGCCCCTGAGCTCCATTTCCCAAGTCGCTTTTTTGTGAGTGGGACGCAACACGGCTGGATGGCTTCACGCCCTATTGTCGATCCGCGGTGGCAGGCTGAACCTCTGGTGAATTCTTCTTCGTGATGGGAAATGAGAGTGACATGTGCCCGACCAAACACCTCCAGCGAGTCTCTCATTGGTTCCCCCTCTTGCAGTTCATCCTGCGGACAAATTGCAGACGGTACGAAAGAGGCATGGAAAGGCGCCGAGTCTCCAAGTGGGGAGATTGTTAGTAAGGGGGCCTGAATGGAGAACACGAGCACCAGGAGATGAAAACTGAGGTGAGTTTCAGAAAGCTTTCCCGATCCCACGGTGTAGCATCCGCTGGGTTTCCAATGAGTGCTTTCGCTGTCGGAAGATTGCGTTGAACCTGGAGAGTTGGGACCCATGGAATGGGGAGCACGCAGGATTCCTTTCAAGGGTCTGCATTTGCTTTCCCAACCTCACCCATCGTCTCAGCCCCAAGAGTATCCAGCCTTATGTCTTCTGCCGCTGGGGCTGTAGATGTGGTCAATCCTGGTTGCATGCCAGTCCCTGAACGCATTTTGGAAGAATTTCTCTCTGTTTTGCCCTGCTTGTTTCTTCTTTGTGTTGGAAATGTATCCTCAGAATGGGTCTGAGCTGATTTTCCCTGCTGGTTTTAGGCCGCTTTACACACACTTGATGCACTTACACAGAGATATCAAGACTTAGCTTTTAAGATGCTTACTAGTCGGATAGATACTTGTGCGATGAACAGGGTGTGGTGAGTCCAGTTGATTGAGCAAGGAGTAGGTCGTGTCCATGCCATATTCGGTTTTCGGAAGGGTATCTGTGCTCATTTCAAACTCGAGTTTTATGCGTCACCCCACCTCACCTTTCCCCTGAAGCAGGCATAAGTGTGTTTTCTAAAAGCGTGACTCTGTTCTGTTTGGGGATTCAGTTCATGGGGAGCGATTTTTACATTCCCTCGATAAGTGATATCATAAATTTCTTTTTTTGTGGGACTGATTTCACTGAGGATGATCGTACCTAAATCCACTCAGGATGCTGCTACCAGCCTCATGACGTGGATTTCATGGCTGAGTGACACTCCATTGGACCTACGTAGCACCACTTGTCCACTTGTCCACTTGTCTTTGTCCACTTGTCCACTCGTCTTTGTCCACTTGGCTCTTTCCTGGGATATGAAACGTGTACCGGAGTGGAGGTTCTTGTCAAGACAGCAGCCCTCAACTTTGGGGTCCCTGTGTCTGGTTGATTTTTTCACTTTCCCAAGGTCAACGCCCATGTGTGGAAGTGCCCTATGCTCTGTGGTTCTGTGTTTTACATGGTTTGGGAAAGAGGATACACTTGTGAAGATTGGCTGTTGGCCATTGACATCCCGCCCATCAGCTTAACAAGGCTCCCTTGACTCCGTGGGCTGTCCTGCCTTTCTGGTTTTTAGACTTTTTTCGCCTGGCCCTTTTGCCCCGGGGGGGGGCGAGAGATTTCTTTGTAGTGCTGATTTGCTCTCCCAGGTTGCTTGGTTGGCCAAAAAGGGCGTATGCGTTTTTTCCTGAATATATTCAGGAAAAAACGCATACGCCCTTTTTGGCCAACCACATCATTGTCCACGTTCTGGCGCTTTTCATGTGCTATCGGGGCCATTCCGATGTACCCGTTGACATCCGTTTCCTGCAATTCTGCCTTGCGTTCAACGCCTCTTCGTAGCCTGACCTCAATATATTTTGGGGCGATAGTTATCGTTTAGAACTCTGCAGGTTTGGGAAGTGCAGTGCCCCTGAGCTCCATTTCCCAAGTCGCTTTTTTGTGAGTGGGACGCAACACGGCTGGATGGCTTCACGCCCTATTGTCGATCCGCGGTGGCAGGCTGAACCTCTGGTGAATTCTTCTTCGTGATGGGAAATGAGAGTGACATGTGCCCGACCAAACACCTCCAGCGAGTCTCTCATTGGTTCCCCCTCTTGCAGTTCATCCTGCGGACAAATTGCAGACGGTACGAAAGAGGCATGGAAAGGCGCCGAGTCTCCAAGTGGGGAGATTGTTAGTAAGGGGGCCTGAATGGAGAACACGAGCACCAGGAGATGAAAACTGAGGTGAGTTTCAGAAAGCTTTCCCGATCCCACGGTGTAGCATCCGCTGGGTTTCCAATGAGTGCTTTCGCTGTCGGAAGATTGCGTTGAACCTGGAGAGTTGGGACCCATGGAATGGGGAGCACGCAGGATTCCTTTCAAGGGTCTGCATTTGCTTTCCCAACCTCACCCATCGTCTCAGCCCCAAGAGTGTCCAGCCTTATGTCTTCTGCCGCTGGGGCTGTAGATGTGGTCAATCCTGGTTGCATGCCAGTCCCTGAACGCATTTTGGAAGAATTTCTCTCTGTTTTGCCCTGCTTGTTTCTTCTTTATGTTGGAAATGTATCCTCAGAATGGGTCTGAGCTGATTTTCCCTGCTCGTTTTAGGCCGCTTTACACACACTTGATGCACTTACACAGAGATATCAAGACTTAGCTTTTAAGATGCTTACTAGTCGGATAGATACTTGTGCGATGAACAGGGTGTGGTGAGTCCAGTTGATTGAGCAAGGAGTAGGTCGTGTCCATTCCATATTCGGTTTTCGGAAGGGTATCTGTGCTCATTTCAAACTCGAGTTTTATGCGTCACCCCACCTCACCTTTCCCCTGAAGCAGGCATAAGTGTGTTTTCTCAAAGCGTGACTCTGTTCTGTTTGGGGATTCAGTTCATGGGGAGCGATTTTTACATTCCCTCGATAAGTGATATCATACGTTTCTTTTTTTGTGGGACTGATTTCACTGAGGATGATCGTACCTAAATCCACTCAGGATGCTGCTACCAGCCTCATGACGTGGATTTCATGGCTGAGTGACACTCCATTGGACCTACGTAGCACCACTTGTCCACTTGTCCACTTGTCTTTGTCCACTTGTCCACTCGTCTTTGTCCACTTGGCTCTTTCCTGGGATATGAAACGTGTACCGGAGTGGAGGTTCTTGTCAAGACAGCAGCCCTCAACTTTGGGGTCCCTGTGTCTGGTTGATTTTTTCATTTTCCCAAGGTCAACGCCCATGTGTGGAAGTGCCCTATGCTCTGTGGTTCTGTGTTTTCCATGGTTTGGGAAAGAGGATACACTTGTGAAGATTGGCTGTTGGCCATTGACATCCCGCCCATCAGCTTAACAAGGCTCCCTTGACTCCGTGGGCTGTCCTGCCTTTCTGGTTTTTAGACTTTTTTCGCCTGGCCCTTGTGCCCCGGGGGGGGGCGAGAGATTTCTTTGTAGTGCTGATTTGCTCTCCCAGGTTGCTTGGTTGGCCAAAAAGGGCGTATGCGTTTTTTCCTGAATATATTCAGGAAAAAACGCATACGCCCTTTTTGGCCAACCGCATCATTGTCCACGTTCTGGCGCTTTTCATGTGCTATCGGGGCCATTCCGATGTACCCGTTGACATCCGTTTCCTGCAATTCTGCCTTGCGTTCAACGCCTCTTCGTAGCCTGACCTCAATATATTTTGGGGCGATAGTTATCGTTTAGAACTCTGCAGGTTTGGGAAGTGCAGTGCCCCTGAGCTCCATTTCCCAAGTCGCTTTTTTGTGAGTGGGACGCAACACGGCTGGATGGCTTCACGCCCTATTGTCGATCCGCGGTGGCAGGCTGAACCTCTGGTGAATTCTTCTTCGTGATGGGAAATGAGAGTGACATGTGCCCGACCAAACACCTCCAGCGAGTCTCTCATTGGTTCCCCCTCTTGCAGTTCATCCTGCGGACAAATTGCAGACGGTACGAAAGAGGCATGGAAAGGCGCCGAGTCTCCAAGTGGGGAGATTGTTAGTAAGGGGGCCTGAATGGAGAACACGAGCACCAGGAGATGAAAACTGAGGTGAGTTTCAGAAAGCTTTCCCGATCCCACGGTGTAGCATCCGCTGGGTTTCCAATGAGTGCTTTCGCTGTCGGAAGATTGCGTTGAACCAGGAGAGTTGGGACCCATGGAATGGGGAGCACGCAGGATTCCTTTCAAGTGTCTGCATTTGCTTTCCCAACCTCACCCATCGTCTCAGCCCCAAGAGTGTCCAGCCTTATGTCTTCTGCCGCTGGGGCTGTAGATGTGGTCAATCCTGGTTGCATGCCAGTCCCTGAACGCATTTTGGAAGAATTTCTCTCTGTTTTGCCCTGCTTGTTTCTTCTTTGTGTTGGAAATGTATCCTCAGAATGGGTCTGAGCTGATTTTCCCTGCTGGTTTTAGGCCGCTTTACACACACTTGATGCACTTACACAGAGATATCAAGACTTAGCTTTTAAGATGCTTACTAGTCGGATAGATACTTGTGCGATGAACAGGGTGTGGTGAGTCCAGTTGATTGAGCAAGGAGTAGGTCGTGTCCATGCCATATTCGGTTTTCGGAAGGGTATCTGTGCTCATTTCAAACTCGAGTTTTATGCGTCACCCCACCTCACCTTTCCCCTGAAGCAGGCATAAGTGTGTTTTCTAAAAGCGTGACTCTGTTCTGTTTGGGGATTCAGTTCATGGGGAGCGATTTTTACATTCCCTCGATAAGTGATATCATAAATTTCTTTTTTTGTGGGACTGATTTCACTGAGGATGATCGTACCTAAATCCACTCAGGATGCTGCTACCAGCCTCATGACGTGGATTTCATGGCTGAGTGACACTCCATTGGACCTACGTAGCACCACTTGTCCACTTGTCCACTTGTCTTTGTCCACTTGTCCACTCGTCTTTGTCCACTTGGCTCTTTCCTGGGATATGAAACGTGTACCGGAGTGGAGGTTCTTGTCAAGACAGCAGCCCTCAACTTTGGGGTCCCTGTGTCTGGTTGATTTTTTCACTTTCCCAAGGTCAACGCCCATGTGTGGAAGTGCCCTATGCTCTGTGGTTCTGTGTTTTACATGGTTTGGGAAAGAGGATACACTTGTGAAGATTGGCTGTTGGCCATTGACATCCCGCCCATCAGCTTAACAAGGCTCCCTTGACTCCGTGGGCTGTCCTGCCTTTCTGGTTTTTAGACTTTTTTCGCCTGGCCCTTTTGCCCCGGGGGGGGGCGAGAGATTTCTTTGTAGTGCTGATTTGCTCTCCCAGGTTGCTTGGTTGGCCAAAAAGGGCGTATGCGTTTTTTCCTAAATATATTCAGGAAAAAACGCATACGCCCTTTTTGGACAACCACATCATTGTCCACGTTCTGGCGCTTTTCATGTGCTATCGGGGCCATTCCGATGTACCCGTTGACATCCGTTTCCTGCAATTCTGCCTTGCGTTCAACGCCTCTTCGTAGCCTGACCTCAATATATTTTGGGGCGATAGTTATCGTTTAGAACTCTGCAGGTTTGGGAAGTGCAGTGCCCCTGAGCTCCATTTCCCAAGTCGCTTTTTTGTGAGTGGGACGCAACACGGCTGGATGGCTTCACGCCCTATTGTCGATCCGCGGTGGCAGGCTGAACCTCTGGTGAATTCTTCTTCGTGATGGGAAATGAGAGTGACATGTGCCCGACCAAACACCTCCAGCGAGTCTCTCATTGGTTCCCCCTCTTGCAGTTCATCCTGCGGACAAATTGCAGACGGTACGAAAGAGGCATGGAAAGGCGCCGAGTCTCCAAGTGGGGAGATTGTTAGTAAGGGGGCCTGAATGGAGAACACGAGCACCAGGAGATGAAAACTGAGGTGAGTTTCAGAAAGCTTTCCCGATCCCACGGTGTAGCATCCGCTGGGTTTCCAATGAGTGCTTTCGCTGTCGGAAGATTGCGTTGAACCTGGAGAGTTGGGACCCATGGAATGGGGAGCACGCAGGATTCCTTTCAAGGGTCTGCATTTGCTTTCCCAACCTCACCCATCGTCTCAGCCCCAAGAGTATCCAGCCTTATGTCTTCTGCCGCTGGGGCTGTAGATGTGGTCAATCCTGGTTGCATGCCAGTCCCTGAACGCATTTTGGAAGAATTTCTCTCTGTTTTGCCCTGCTTGTTTCTTCTTTATGTTGGAAATGTATCCTCAGAATGGGTCTGAACTGATTTTCCCTGCTCGTTTTAGGCCGCTTTACACACACTTGATGCACTTACACAGAGATATCAAGACTTAGCTTTTAAGATGCTTACTAGTCGGATAGATACTTGTGCGATGAACAGGGTGTGGTGAGTCCAGTTGATTGAGCAAGGAGTAGGTCGTGTCCATTCCATATTCGGTTTTCGGAAGGGTATCTGTGCTCATTTCAAACTCGAGTTTTATGCGTCACCCCACCTCACCTTTCCCCTGAAGCAGGCATAAGTGTGTTTTCTAAAAGCGTGACTGTGTTCTGTTTGGGGATTCAGTTCATGGGGAGCGATTTTTACATTCCCTCGATAAGTGATATCATAAGTTTCTTTTTTTGTGGGACTGATTTCACTGAGGATGATCGTACCTAAATCCACTCAGGATGCTGCTACCAGCCTCATGACGTGGATTTCATGGCTGAGTGACACTCCATTGGACCTACGTAGCACCACTTGTCCACTTGTCCACTTGTCTTTGTCCACTTGTCCACTCGTCTTTGTCCACTTGGCTCTTTCCTGGGATATGAAACGTGTACCGGAGTGGAGGTTCTTGTCAAGACAGCAGCCCTCAACTTTGGGGTCCCTGTGTCTGGTTGATTTTTTCATTTTCCCAAGGTCAACGCCCATGTGTGGAAGTGCCCTATGCTCTGTGGTTCTGTGTTTTCCATGGTTTGGGAAAGAGGATACACTTGTGAAGATTGGCTGTTGGCCATTGACATCCCGCCCATCAGCTTAACAAGGCTCCCTTGACTCCGTGGGCTGTCCTGCCTTTCTGGTTTTTAGACTTTTTTCGCCTGGCCCTTTTGCCCCGGGGGGGGCGAGAGATTTCTTTGTAGTGCTGATTTGCTCTCCCAGGTTGCTTGGTTGGCCAAAAAGGGCGTATGCGTTTTTTCCTGAATATATTCAGGAAAAAACGCATACGCCCTTTTTGGCCAACCGCATCATTGTCCACGTTCTGGCGCTTTTCATGTGCTATCGGGGCCATTCCGATGTACCCGTTGACATCCGTTTCCTGCAATTCTGCCTTGCGTTCAACGCCTCTTCGTAGCCTGACCTCAATATATTTTGGGGCGATAGTTATCGTTTAGAACTCTGCAGGTTTGGGAAGTGCAGTGCCCCTGAGCTCCATTTCCCAAGTCGCTTTTTTGTGAGTGGGACGCAACACGGCTGGATGGCTTCACGCCCTATTGTCGATCCGCGGTGGCAGGCTGAACCTCTGGTGAATTCTTCTTCGTGATGGGAAATGAGAGTGACATGTGCCCGACCAAACACCTCCAGCGAGTCTCTCATTGGTTCCCCCTCTTGCAGTTCATCCTGCGGACAAATTGCAGACGGTAAGAAAGAGGCATGGAAAGGCGCCGAGTCTCCAAGTGGGGAGATTGTTAGTAAGGGGGCCTGAATGGAGAACACGAGCACCAGGAGATGAAAACTGAGGTGAGTTTCAGAAAGCTTTCCCGATCCCACGGTGTAGCATCCGCTGGGTTTCCAATGAGTGCTTTCGCTGTCGGAAGATTGCGTTGAACCAGGAGAGTTGGGACCCATGGAATGGGGAGCACGCAGGATTCCTTTCAAGGGTCTGCATTTGCTTTCCCAACCTCACCCATCGTCTCAGCCCCAAGAGTGTCCAGCCTTATGTCTTCTGCCGCTGGGGCTGTAGATGTGGTCAATCCTGGTTGCATGCCAGTCCCTGAACGCATTTTGGAAGAATTTCTCTCTGTTTTGCCCTGCTTGTTTCTTCTTTGTGTTGGAAATGTATCCTCAGAATGGGTCTGAGCTGATTTTCCCTGCTGGTTTTAGGCCGCTTTACACACCCTTGATGCACTTACACAGAGATATCAAGACTTAGCTTTTAAGATGCTTACTAGTCGGATAGATACTTGTGCGATGAACAGGGTGTGGTGAGTCCAGTTGATTGAGCAAGGAGTAGGTCGTGTCCATGCCATATTCGGTTTTCGGAAGGGTATCTGTGCTCATTTCAAACTCGAGTTTTATGCGTCACCCCACCTCACCTTTCCCCTGAAGCAGGCATAAGTGTGTTTTCTAAAAGCGTGACTCTGTTCTGTTTGGGGATTCAGTTCATGGGGAGCGATTTTTACATTCCCTCGATAAGTGATATCATACGTTTCTTTTTTTGTGGGACTGATTTCACTGAGGATGATCGTACCTAAATCCACTCAGGATGCTGCTACCAGCCTCATGACGTGGATTTCATGGCTGAGTGACACTCCATTGGACCTACGTAGCACCACTTGTCCACTTGTCCACTTGTCTTTGTCCACTTGTCCACTCGTCTTTGTCCACTTGGCTCTTTCCTGGGATATGAAACGTGTACCGGAGTGGAGGTTCTTGTCAAGACAGCAGCCCTCAACTTTGGGGTCCCTGTGTCTGGTTGATTTTTTCACTTTCCCAAGGTCAACGCCCATGTGTGGAAGTGCCCTATGCTCTGTGGTTCTGTGTTTTACATGGTTTGGGAAAGAGGATACACTTGTGAAGATTGGCTGTTGGCCATTGACATCCCGCCCATCAGCTTAACAAGGCTCCCTTGACTCCGTGGGCTGTCCTGCCTTTCTGGTTTTTAGACTTTTTTCGCCTGGCCCTTTTGCCCCGGGGGGGGGCGAGAGATTTCTTTGTAGTGCTGATTTGCTCTCCCAGGTTGCTTGGTTGGCCAAAAAGGGCGTATGCGTTTTTTCCTGAATATATTCAGGAAAAAACGCATACGCCCTTTTTGGCCAACCACATCATTGTCCACGTTCTGGCGCTTTTCATGTGCTATCGGGGCCATTCCGATGTACCCGTTGACATCCGTTTCCTGCAATTCTGCCTTGCGTTCAACGCCTCTTCGTAGCCTGACCTCAATATATTTTGGGGCGATAGTTATCGTTTAGAACTCTGCAGGTTTGGGAAGTGCAGTGCCCCTGAGCTCCATTTCCCAAGTCGCTTTTTTGTGAGTGGGACGCAACACGGCTGGATGGCTTCACGCCCTATTGTCGATCCGCGGTGGCAGGCTGAACCTCTGGTGAATTCTTCTTCGTGATGGGAAATGAGAGTGACATGTGCCCGACCAAACACCTCCAGCGAGTCTCTCATTGGTTCCCCCTCTTGCAGTTCATCCTGCGGACAAATTGCAGACGGTACGAAAGAGGCATGGAAAGGCGCCGAGTCTCCAAGTGGGGAGATTGTTAGTAAGGGGGCCTGAATGGAGAACACGAGCACCAGGAGATGAAAACTGAGGTGAGTTTCAGAAAGCTTTCCCGATCCCACGGTGTAGCATCCGCTGGGTTTCCAATGAGTGCTTTCGCTGTCGGAAGATTGCGTTGAACCTGGAGAGTTGGGACCCATGGAATGGGGAGCACGCAGGATTCCTTTCAAGGGTCTGCATTTGCTTTCCCAACCTCACCCATCGTCTCAGCCCCAAGAGTATCCAGCCTTATGTCTTCTGCCGCTGGGGCTGTAGATGTGGTCAATCCTGGTTGCATGCCAGTCCCTGAACGCATTTTGGAAGAATTTCTCTCTGTTTTGCCCTGCTTGTTTCTTCTTTGTGTTGGAAATGTATCCTCAGAATGGGTCTGAGCTGATTTTCCCTGCTGGTTTTAGGCCGCTTTACACACACTTGATGCACTTACACAGAGATATCAAGACTTAGCTTTTAAGATGCTTACTAGTCGGATAGATACTTGTGCGATGAACAGGGTGTGGTGAGTCCAGTTGATTGAGCAAGGAGTAGGTCGTGTCCATGCCATATTCGGTTTTCGGAAGGGTATCTGTGCTCATTTCAAACTCGAGTTTTATGCGTCACCCCACCTCACCTTTCCCCTGAAGCAGGCATAAGTGTGTTTTCTAAAAGCGTGACTGTGTTCTGTTTGGGGATTCAGTTCATGGGGAGCGATTTTTACATTCCCTCGATAAGTGATATCATAAGTTTCTTTTTTTGTGGGACTTATTTCACTGAGGATGATCGTACCTAAATCCACTCAGGATGCTGCTACCAGCCTCATGACGTGGATTTCATGGCTGAGTGACACTCCATTGGACCTACGTAGCACCACTTGTCCACTTGTCCACTTGTCTTTGTCCACTTGTCCACTCGTCTTTGTCCACTTGGCTCTTTCCTGGGATATGAAACGTGTACCGGAGTGGAGGTTCTTGTCAAGACAGCAGCCCTCAACTTTGGGGTCCCTGTGTCTGGTTGATTTTTTCACTTTCCCAAGGTCAACGCCCATGTGTGGAAGTGCCCTATGCTCTGTGGTTCTGTGTTTTACATGGTTTGGGAAAGAGGATACACTTGTGAAGATTGGCTGTTGGCCATTGACATCCCGCCCATCAGCTTAACAAGGCTCCCTTGACTCCGTGGGCTGTCCTGCCTTTCTGGTTTTTAGACTTTTTTCGCCTGGCCCTTTTGCCCCGGGGGGGGGCGAGAGATTTCTTTGTAGTGCTGATTTGCTCTCCCAGGTTGCTTGGTTGGCCAAAAAGGGCGTATGCGTTTTTTCCTGAATATATTCAGGAAAAAACGCATACGCCCTTTTTGGCCAACCACATCATTGTAAACGTTCTGGCGCTTTTCATGTGCTATCGGGGCCATTCCGATGTAGCCGTTGACATCCGTTTCCTGCAATTCTGCCTTGCGTTCAACGCCTCTTCGTAGCCTGACCTCAATATATTTTGGGGCGATAGTTATCGTTTAGAACTCTGCAGGTTTGGGAAGTGCAGTGCCCCTGAGCTCCATTTCCCAAGTCGCTTTTTTGTGAGTGGGACGCAACACGGCTGGATGGCTTCACGCCCTATTGTCGATCCGCGGTGGCAGGCTGAACCTCTGGTGAATTCTTCTTCGTGATGGGAAATGAGAGTGACATGTGCCCGACCAAACACCTCCAGCGAGTCTCTCATTGGTTCCCCCTCTTGCAGTTCATCCTGCGGACAAATTGCAGACGGTACGAAAGAGGCATGGAAAGGCGCCGAGTCTCCAAGTGGGGAGATTGTTAGTAAGGGGGCCTGAATGGAGAACACGAGCACCAGGAGATGAAAACTGAGGTGAGTTTCAGAAAGCTTTCCCGATCCCACGGTGTAGCATCCGCTGGGTTTCCAATGAGTGCTTTCGCTGTCGGAAGATTGCGTTGAACCAGGAGAGTTGGGACCCATGGAATGGGGAGCACGCAGGATTCCTTTCAAGGGTCTGCATTTGCTTTCCCAACCTCACCCATCGTCTCAGCCCCAAGAGTGTCCAGCCTTATGTCTTCTGCCGCTGGGGCTGTAGATGTGGTCAATCCTGGTTGCATGCCAGTCCCTGAACGCATTTTGGAAGAATTTCTCTCTGTTTTGCCCTGCTTGTTTCTTCTTTATGTTGGAAATGTATCCTCAGAATGGGTCCGAGCTGATTTTCCCTGCTCGTTTTAGGCCGCTTTACACACACTTGATGCACTTACACAGAGATATCAAGACTTAGCTTTTAAGATGCTTACTAGTCGGATAGATACTTGTGCGATGAACAGGGTGTGGTGAGTCCAGTTGATTGAGCAAGGAGTAGGTCGTGTCCATTCCATATTCGGTTTTCGGAAGGGTATCTGTGCTCATTTCAAACTCGAGTTTTATGCGTCACCCCACCTCACCTTTCCCCTGAAGCAGGCATAAGTGTGTTTTCTCAAAGCGTGACTCTGTTCTGTTTGGGGATTCAGTTCATGGGGAGCGATTTTTACATTCCCTCGATAAGTGATATCATACGTTTCTTTTTTTGTGGGACTGATTTCACTGAGGATGATCGTACCTAAATCCACTCAGGATGCTGCTACCAGCCTCATGACGTGGATTTCATGGCTGAGTGACACTCCATTGGACCTACGTAGCACCACTTGTCCACTTGTCCACTTGTCTTTGTCCACTTGTCCACTCGTCTTTGTCCACTTGGCTCTTTCCTGGGATATGAAACGTGTACCGGAGTGGAGGTTCTTGTCAAGACAGCAGCCCTCAACTTTGGGGTCCCTGTGTCTGGTTGATTTTTTCATTTTCCCAAGGTCAACGCCCATGTGTGGAAGTGCCCTATGCTCTGTGGTTCTGTGTTTTACATGGTTTGGGAAAGAGGATACACTTGTGAAGATTGGCTGTTGGCCATTGACATCCCGCCCATCAGCTTAACAAGGCTCCCTTGACTCCGTGGGCTGTCCTGCCTTTCTGGTTTTTAGACTTTTTTCGCCTGGCCCTTTTGCCCCGGGGGGGGGCGAGAGATTTCTTTGTAGTGCTGATTTGCTCTCCCAGGTTGCTTGGTTGGCCAAAAAGGGCGTATGCGTTTTTTCCTGAATATATTCAGGAAAAAACGCATACGCCCTTTTTGGCCAACCGCATCATTGTCCACGTTCTGGCGCTTTTCATGTGCTATCGGGGCCATTCCGATGTACCCGTTGACATCCGTTTCCTGCAATTCTGCCTTGCGTTCAACGCCTCTTCGTAGCCTGACCTCAATATATTTTGGGGCGATAGTTATCGTTTAGAACTCTGCAGGTTTGGGAAGTGCAGTGCCCCTGAGCTCCATTTCCCAAGTCGCTTTTTTGTGAGTGGGACGCAACACGGCTGGATGGCTTCACGCCCTATTGTCGATCCGCGGTGGCAGGCTGAACCTCTGGTGAATTCTTCTTCGTGATGGGAAATGAGAGTGACATGTGCCCGACCAAACACCTCCAGCGAGTCTCTCATTGGTTCCCCCTCTTGCAGTTCATCCTGCGGACAAATTGCAGACGGTACGAAAGAGGCATGGAAAGGCGCCGAGTCTCCAAGTGGGGAGATTGTTAGTAAGGGGGCCTGAATGGAGAACACGAGCACCAGGAGATGAAAACTGAGGTGAGTTTCAGAAAGCTTTCCCGATCCCACGGTGTAGCATCCGCTGGGTTTCCAATGAGTGCTTTCGCTGTCGGAAGATTGCGTTGAACCAGGAGAGTTGGGACCCATGGAATGGGGAGCACGCAGGATTCCTTTCAAGGGTCTGCATTTGCTTTCCCAACCTCACCCATCGTCTCAGCCCCAAGAGTGTCCAGCCTTATGTCTTCTGCCGCTGGGGCTGTAGATGTGGTCAATCCTGGTTGCATGCCAGTCCCTGAACGCATTTTGGAAGAATTTCTCTCTGTTTTGCCCTGCTTGTTTCTTCTTTGTGTTGGAAATGTATCCTCAGAATGGGTCTGAGCTGATTTTCCCTGCTGGTTTTAGGCCGCTTTACACACACTTGATGCACTTACACAGAGATATCAAGACTTAGCTTTTAAGATGCTTACTAGTCGGATAGATACTTGTGCGATGAACAGGGTGTGGTGAGTCCAGTTGATTGAGCAAGGAGTAGGTCGTGTCCATGCCATATTCGGTTTTCGGAAGGGTATCTGTGCTCATTTCAAACTCGAGTTTTATGCGTCACCCCACCTCACCTTTCCCCTGAAGCAGGCATAAGTGTGTTTTCTAAAAGCGTGACTCTGTTCTGTTTGGGGATTCAGTTCATGGGGAGCGATTTTTACATTCCCTCGATAAGTGATATCATAAATTTCTTTTTTTGTGGGACTGATTTCACTGAGGATGATCGTACCTAAATCCACTCAGGATGCTGCTACCAGCCTCATGACGTGGATTTCATGGCTGAGTGACACTCCATTGGACCTACGTAGCACCACTTGTCCACTTGTCCACTTGTCTTTGTCCACTTGTCCACTCGTCTTTGTCCACTTGGCTCTTTCCTGGGATATGAAACGTGTACCGGAGTGGAGGTTCTTGTCAAGACAGCAGCCCTCAACTTTGGGGTCCCTGTGTCTGGTTGATTTTTTCACTTTCCCAAGGTCAACGCCCATGTGTGGAAGTGCCCTATGCTCTGTGGTTCTGTGTTTTACATGGTTTGGGAAAGAGGATACACTTGTGAAGATTGGCTGTTGGCCATTGACATCCCGCCCATCAGCTTAACAAGGCTCCCTTGACTCCGTGGGCTGTCCTGCCTTTCTGGTTTTTAGACTTTTTTCGCCTGGCCCTTTTGCCCCGGGGGGGGGGCGAGAGATTTCTTTGTAGTGCTGATTTGCTCTCCCAGGTTGCTTGGTTGGCCAAAAAGGGCGTATGCGTTTTTTCCTGAATATATTCAGGAAAAAACGCATACGCCCTTTTTGGACAACCACATCATTGTCCACGTTCTGGCGCTTTTCATGTGCTATCGGGGCCATTCCGATGTACCCGTTGACATCCGTTTCCTGCAATTCTGCCTTGCGTTCAACGCCTCTTCGTAGCCTGACCTCAATATATTTTGGGGCGATAGTTATCGTTTAGAACTCTGCAGGTTTGGGAAGTGCAGTGCCCCTGAGCTCCATTTCCCAAGTCGCTTTTTTGTGAGTGGGACGCAACACGGCTGGATGGCTTCACGCCCTATTGTCGATCCGCGGTGGCAGGCTGAACCTCTGGTGAATTCTTCTTCGTGATGGGAAATGAGAGTGACATGTGCCCGACCAAACACCTCCAGCGAGTCTCTCATTGGTTCCCCCTCTTGCAGTTCATCCTGCGGACAAATTGCAGACGGTACGAAAGAGGCATGGAAAGGCGCCGAGTCTCCAAGTGGGGAGATTGTTAGTAAGGGGGCCTGAATGGAGAACACGAGCACCAGGAGATGAAAACTGAGGTGAGTTTCAGAAAGCTTTC
Source organism: Kogia breviceps (assembly GCF_026419965.1). Lineage (NCBI taxonomy): Eukaryota > Metazoa > Chordata > Mammalia > Artiodactyla > Physeteridae > Kogia > Kogia breviceps. Next base: position 27,150,671 of record NC_081321.1, read on the forward strand.
CCGATCCCACGGTGTAGCATCCGCTGGGTTTCCAATGAGTGCTTTCGCTGTCGGAAGATTGCGTTGAACCTGGAGAGTTGGGACCCATGGAATGGGGAGCACGCAGGATTCCTTTCAAGGGTCTGCATTTGCTTTCCCAACCTCACCCATCGTCTCAGCCCCAAGAGTATCCAGCCTTATGTCTTCTGCCGCTGGGGCTGTAGATGTGGTCAATCCTGGTTGCATGCCAGTCCCTGAACGCATTTTGGAAGAATTTCTCTCTGTTTTGCCCTGCTTGTTTCTTCTTTATGTTGGAAATGTATCCTCAGAATGGGTCTGAACTGATTTTCCCTGCTCGTTTTAGGCCGCTTTACACACACTTGATGCACTTACACAGAGATATCAAGACTTAGCTTTTAAGATGCTTACTAGTCGGATAGATACTTGTGCGATGAACAGGGTGTGGTGAGTCCAGTTGATTGAGCAAGGAGTAGGTCGTGTCCATTCCATATTCGGTTTTCGGAAGGGTATCTGTGCTCATTTCAAACTCGAGTTTTATGCGTCACCCCACCTCACCTTTCCCCTGAAGCAGGCATAAGTGTGTTTTCTAAAAGCGTGACTGTGTTCTGTTTGGGGATTCAGTTCATGGGGAGCGATTTTTACATTCCCTCGATAAGTGATATCATAAGTTTCTTTTTTTGTGGGACTGATTTCACTGAGGATGATCGTACCTAAATCCACTCAGGATGCTGCTACCAGCCTCATGACGTGGATTTCATGGCTGAGTGACACTCCATTGGACCTACGTAGCACCACTTGTCCACTTGTCCACTTGTCTTTGTCCACTTGTCCACTCGTCTTTGTCCACTTGGCTCTTTCCTGGGATATGAAACGTGTACCGGAGTGGAGGTTCTTGTCAAGACAGCAGCCCTCAACTTTGGGGTCCCTGTGTCTGGTTGATTTTTTCATTTTCCCAAGGTCAACGCCCATGTGTGGAAGTGCCCTATGCTCTGTGGTTCTGTGTTTTACATGGTTTGGGAAAGAGGATACACTTGTGAAGATTGGCTGTTGGCCATTGACATCCCGCCCATCAGCTTAACAAGGCTCCCTTGACTCCGTGGGCTGTCCTGCCTTTCTGGTTTTTAGACTTTTTTCGCCTGGCCCTTTTGCCCCGGGGGGGGGGCGAGAGATTTCTTTGTAGTGCTGATTTGCTCTCCCAGGTTGCTTGGTTGGCCAAAAAGGGCGTATGCGTTTTTTCCTGAATATATTCAGGAAAAAACGCATACGCCCTTTTTGGCCAACCGCATCATTGTCCACGTTCTGGCGCTTTTCATGTGCTATCGGGGCCATTCCGATGTACCCGTTGACATCCGTTTCCTGCAATTCTGCCTTGCGTTCAACGCCTCTTCGTAGCCTGACCTCAATATATTTTGGGGCGATAGTTATCGTTTAGACCTCTGCAGGTTTGGGAAGTGCAGTGCCCCTGAGCTCCATTTCCCAAGTCGCTTTTTTGTGAGTGGGACGCAACACGGCTGGATGGCTTCACGCCCTATTGTCGATCCGCGGTGGCAGGCTGAACCTCTGGTGAATTCTTCTTCGTGATGGGAAATGAGAGTGACATGTGCCCGACCAAACACCTCCAGCGAGTCTCTCATTGGTTCCCCCTCTTGCAGTTCATCCTGCGGACAAATTGCAGACGGTACGAAAGAGGCATGGAAAGGCGCCGAGTCTCCAAGTGGGGAGATTGTTAGTAAGGGGGCCTGAATGGAGAACACGAGCACCAGGAGATGAAAACTGAGGTGAGTTTCAGAAAGCTTTCCCGATCCCACGGTGTAGCATCCGCTGGGTTTCCAATGAGTGCTTTCGCTGTCGGAAGATTGCGTTGAACCTGGAGAGTTGGGACCCATGGAATGGGGAGCACGCAGGATTCCTTTCAAGGGTCTGCATTTGCTTTCCCAACCTCACCCATCGTCTCAGCCCCAAGAGTGTCCAGCCTTATGTCTTCTGCCGCTGGGGCTGTAGATGTGGTCAATCCTGGTTGCATGCCAGTCCCTGAACGCATTTGGGAAGAATTTCTCTCTGTTTTGCCCTGCTTGTTTCTTCTTTATGTTGGAAATGTATCCTCAGAATGCGTCTGAGCTGATTTTCTCTGCTGGTTTTAGGCCGCTTTACACACACTTGATGCACTTACACAGAGATATCAAGACTTAGCTTTTAAGATGCTTACTAGTCGGATAGATACTTGTGCGATGAACAGGGTGTGGTGAGTCCAGTTGATTGAGCAAGGAGTAGGTCGTGTCCATTCCATATTCGGTTTTCGGAAGGGTATCTGTGCTCATTTCAAACTCGAGTTTTATGCGTCACCCCACCTCACCTTTCCCCTGAAGCAGGCATAAGTGTGTTTTCTAAAAGAGTGACTCTGTTCTATTTGGGGATTCAGTTCATGGGGAGCGATTTTTACATTCCCTCGATAAGTGATATCATAAGTTTCTTTTTTTGTGGGACTGATTTCACTGAGGATGATCGTACCTAAATCCACTCAGGATGCTGCTACCAGCCTCATGACGTGGATTTCATGGCTGAGTGACACTCCATTGGACCTACGTAGCACCACTTGTCCACTTGTCCACTTGTCTTTGTCCACTTGTCCACTCGTCTTTGTCCACTTGGCTCTTTCCTGGGATATGAAACGTGTACCGGAGTGGAGGTTCTTGTCAAGACAGCAGCCCTCAACTTTGGGGTCCCTGTGTCTGGTTGATTTTTTCATTTTCCCAAGGTCAACGCCCATGTGTGGAAGTGCCCTATGCTCTGTGGTTCTGTGTTTTCCATGGTTTGGGAAAGAGGATACACTTGTGAAGATTGGCTGTTGGCCATTGACATCCCGCCCATCAGCTTAACAAGGCTCCCTTGACTCCGTGGGCTGTCCTGCCTTTCTGGTTTTTAGACTTTTTTCGCCTGGCCCTTTTGCCCCGGGGGGGTGAGAGATTTCTTTGTAGTGCTGATTTGCTCTCCCAGGTTGCTTGGTTGGCCAAAAAGGGCGTATGCGTTTTTTCCTGAATATATTCAGGAAAAAACGCATACGCCCTTTTTGGCCAACCGCATCATTGTCCACGTTCTGGCGCTTTTCATGTGCTATCGGGGCCATTCCGATGTACCCGTTGACATCCGTTTCCTGCAATTCTGCCTTGCGTTCAACGCCTCTTCGTAGCCTGACCTCAATATATTTTGGGGCGATAGTTATCGTTTAGAACTCTGCAGGTTTGGGAAGTGCAGTGCCCCTGAGCTCCATTTCCCAAGTCGCTTTTTTGTGAGTGGGACGCAACACGGCTGGATGGCTTCACGCCCTATTGTCGATCCGCGGTGGCAGGCTGAACCTCTGGTGAATTCTTCTTCGTGATGGGAAATGAGAGTGACATGTGCCCGACCAAACACCTCCAGCGAGTCTCTCATTGGTTCCCCCTCTTGCAGTTCATCCTGCGGACAAATTGCAGACGGTAAGAAAGAGGCATGGAAAGGCGCCGAGTCTCCAAGTGGGGAGATTGTTAGTAAGGGGGCCTGAATGGAGAACACGAGCACCAGGAGATGAAAACTGAGGTGAGTTTCAGAAAGCTTTCCCGATCCCACGGTGTAGCATCCGCTGGGTTTCCAATGAGTGCTTTCGCTGTCGGAAGATTGCGTTGAACCAGGAGAGTTGGGACCCATGGAATGGGGAGCACGCAGGATTCCTTTCAAGGGTCTGCATTTGCTTTCCCAACCTCACCCATCGTCTCAGCCCCAAGAGTGTCCAGCCTTATGTCTTCTGCCGCTGGGGCTGTAGATGTGGTCAATCCTGGTTGCATGCCAGTCCCTGAACGCATTTTGGAAGAATTTCTCTCTGTTTTGCCCTGCTTGTTTCTTCTTTGTGTTGGAAATGTATCCTCAGAATGGGTCTGAGCTGATTTTCCCTGCTGGTTTTAGGCCGCTTTACACACCCTTGATGCACTTACACAGAGATATCAAGACTTAGCTTTTAAGATGCTTACTAGTCGGATAGATAATTGTGCGATGAACAGGGTGTGGTGAGTCCAGTTGATTGAGCAAGGAGTAGGTCGTGTCCATGCCATATTCGGTTTTCGGAAGGGTATCTGTGCTCATTTCAAACTCGAGTTTTATGCGTCACCCCACCTCACCTTTCCCCTGAAGCAGGCATAAGTGTGTTTTCTAAAAGCGTGACTCTGTTCTGTTTGGGGATTCAGTTCATGGGGAGCGATTTTTACATTCCCTCGATAAGTGATATCATAAGTTTCTTTTTTTGTGGGACTTATTTCACTGAGGATGATCGTACCTAAATCCACTCAGGATGCTGCTACCAGCCTCATGACGTGGATTTCATGGCTGAGTGACACTCCATTGGAACTACGTAGCACCACTTGTCCACTTGTCCACTTGTCTTTGTCCACTTGTCCACTCGTCTTTGTCCACTTGGCTCTTTCCTGGGATATGAAACGTGTACCGGAGTGGAGGTTCTTGTCAAGACAGCAGCCCTCAACTTTGGGGTCCCTGTGTCTGGTTGATTTTTTCACTTTCCCAAGGTCAACGCCCATGTGTGGAAGTGCCCTATGCTCTGTGGTTCTGTGTTTTACATGGTTTGGGAAAGAGGATACACTTGTGAAGATTGGCTGTTGGCCATTGACATCCCGCCCATCAGCTTAACAAGGCTCCCTTGACTCCGTGGGCTGTCCTGCCTTTCTGGTTTTTAGACTTTTTTCGCCTGGCCCTTTTGCCCCGGGGGGGGGGGGCGAGAGATTTCTTTGTAGTGCTGATTTGCTCTCCCAGGTTGCTTGGTTGGCCAAAAAGGGCGTATGCGTTTTTTCCTGAATATATTCAGGAAAAAACGCATACGCCCTTTTTGGCCAACCGCATCATTGTCCACGTTCTGGCGCTTTTCATGTGCTATCGGGGCCATTCCGATGTACCCGTTGACATCCGTTTCCTGCAATTCTGCCTTGCGTTCAACGCCTCTTCGTAGCCTGACCTCAATATATTTTGGGGCGATAGTTATCGTTTAGAACTCTGCAGGTTTGGGAAGTGCAGTGCCCCTGAGCTCCATTTCCCAAGTCGCTTTTTTGTGAGTGGGACGCAACACGGCTGGATGGCTTCACGCCCTATTGTCGATCCGCGGTGGCAGGCTGAACCTCTGGTGAATTCTTCTTCGTGATGGGAAATGAGAGTGACATGTGCCCGACCAAACACCTCCAGCGAGTCTCTCATTGGTTCCCCCTCTTGCAGTTCATCCTGCGGACAAATTGCAGACGGTACGAAAGAGGCATGGAAAGGCGCCGAGTCTCCAAGTGGGGAGATTGTTAGTAAGGGGGCCTGAATGGAGAACACGAGCACCAGGAGATGAAAACTGAGGTGAGTTTCAGAAAGCTTTCCCGATCCCACGGTGTAGCATCCGCTGGGTTTCCAATGAGTGCTTTCGCTGTCGGAAGATTGCGTTGAACCTGGAGAGTTGGGACCCATGGAATGGGGAGCACGCAGGATTCCTTTCAAGGGTCTGCATTTGCTTTCCCAACCTCACCCATCGTCTCAGCCCCAAGAGTGTCCAGCCTTATGTCTTCTGCGGCTGGGGCTGTAGATGTGGTCAATCCTGGTTGCATGCCAGTCCCTGAACGCATTTGGGAAGAAATTCTCTCTGTTTTGCCCTGCTTGTTTCTTCTTTATGTTGGAAATGTATCCTCAGAATGGGTCTGAGCTGATTTTCCCTGCTGGTTTTAGGCCGCTTTACACACACTTGATGCACTTACACAGAGATATCAAGACTTAGCTTTTAAGATGCTTACTAGTCGGATAGATACTTGTGCGATGAACAGGGTCTGGTGAGTCCAGTTGATTGAGCAAGGAGTAGGTCGTGTCCATTCCATATTCGGTTTTCGGAAGGGTATCTGTGCTCATTTCAAACTCGAGTTTTATGCGTCACCCCACCTCACCTTTCTCCTGAAGCAGGCATAAGTGTGTTTTCTAAAAGCGTGACTCTGTTCTGTTTGGGGATTCAGTTCATGGGGAGCGATTTTTACATTCCCTCGATAAGTGATATCATAAGTTTCTTTTTTTGTGGGACTGATTTCACTGAGGATGATCGTACCTAAATCCACTCAGGATGCTGCTACCAGCCTCATGACGTGGATTTCATGGCTGAGTGACACTCCATTGGACCTACGTAGCACCACTTGTCCACTTGTCCACTTGTCTTTGTCCACTTGTCCACTCGTCTTTGTCCACTTGGCTCTTTCCTGGGATATGAAACGTGTACCGGAGTGGAGGTTCTTGTCAAGACAGCAGCCCTCAACTTTGGGGTCCCTGTGTCTGGTTGATTTTTTCATTTTCCCAAGGTCAACGCCCATGTGTGGAAGTGCCCTATGCTCTGTGGTTCTGTGTTTTACATGGTTTGGGAAAGAGGATACACTTGTGAAGATTGGCTGTTGGCCATTGACATCCCACCCATCAGCTTAACAAGGCTCCCTTGACTCCGTGGGCTGTCCTGCCTTTCTGGTTTTTAGACTTTTTTCGCCTGGCCCTTTTGCCCCGGGGGGGGGGCGAGAGATTTCTTTGTAGTGCTGATTTGCTCTCCCAGGTTGCTTGGTTGGCCAAAAAGGGCGTATGCGTTTTTTCCTGAATATATTCAGGAAAAAACGCATACGCCCTTTTTGGCCAACCGCATCATTGTACACGTTCTGGCGCTTTTCATGTGCTATCGGGGCCATTCCGATGTACCCGTTGACATCCGTTTCCTGCAATTCTGCCTTGCGTTCAACGCCTCTTCGTAGCCTGACCTCAATATATTTTGGGGCGATAGTTATCGTTTAGAACTCTGCAGGTTTGGGAAGTGCAGTGCCCCTGAGCTCCATTTCCCAAGTCGCTTTTTTGTGAGTGGGACGCAACACGGCTGGATGGCTTCACGCCCTATTGTCGATCCGCGGTGGCAGGCTGAACCTCTGGTGAATTCTTCTTCGTGATGGGAAATGAGAGTGACATGTGCCCGACCAAACACCTCCAACGAGTCTCTCATTGGTTCCCCCTCTTGCAGTTCATCCTGCGGACAAATTGCAGACGGTACGAAAGAGGCATGGAAAGGCGCCGAGTCTCCAAGTGGGGAGATTGTTAGTAAGGGGGCCTGAATGGAGAACACGAGCACCAGGAGATGAAAACTGAGGTGAGTTTCAGAAAGCTTTCCCGATCCCACGGTGTAGCATCCGCTGGGTTTCCAATGAGTGCTTTCCCTGTCGGAAGATTGCGTTGAACCTGGAGAGTTGGGACCCATGGAATGGGGAGCACGCAGGATTCCTTTCAAGGGTCTCCATTTGCTTTCCCAACCTCACCCATCGTCTCAGCCCCAAGAGTGTCCAGCCTTATGTCTTCTGCCGCTGGGGCTGTAGATGTGGTCAATCCTGGTTGCATGCCAGTCCCTGAACGCATTTTGGAAGAATTTCTCTCTGTTTTGCCCTGCTTGTTTCTTCTTTGTGTTGGAAATGTATCCTCAGAATGGGTCTGAGCTGATTTTCCCTGCTGGTTTTAGGCCGCTTTACACACACTTGATGCACTTACACAGAGATATCAAGACTTAGCTTTTAAGATGCTTACTAGTCGGATAGATACTTGTGCGATGAACAGGGTCTGGTGAGTCCAGTTGATTGAGCAAGGAGTAGGTCGTGTCCATGCCATATTCGGTTTTCGGAAGGGTATCTGTGCTCATTTCAAACTCGAGTTTTATGCGTCACCCCACCTCACCTTTCCCCTGAAGCAGGCATAAGTGTGTTTTCTAAAAGCGTGACTCTGTTCTCTTTGGGGATTCAGTTCATGGGGAGCGATTTTTACATTCCCTCGATAAGTGATATCATAAGTTTCTTTTTTTGTGGGACTGATTTCACTGAGGATGATCGTACCTAAATCCACTCAGGATGCTGCTACCAGCCTCATGACGTGGATTTCATGGCTGAGTGACACTCCATTGGACCTACGTAGCACCACTTGTCCACTTGTCCACTTGTCTTTGTCCACTTGTCCACTCGTCTTTGTCCACTTGGCTCTTTCCTGGGATATGAAACGTGTACCGGAGTGGAGGTTCTTGTCAAGACAGCAGCCCTCAACTTTGGGGTCCCTGTGTCTGGTTGATTTTTTCATTTTCCCAAGGTCAACGCCCATGTGTGGAAGTGCCCTATGCTCTGTGGTTCTGTGTTTTACATGGTTTGGGAAAGAGGATACACTTGTGAAGATTGGCTGTTGGCCATTGACATCCCGCCCATCAGCTTAACAAGGCTCCCTTGACTCCGTGGGCTGTCCTGCCTTTCTGGTTTTTAGACTTTTTTCGCCTGGCCCTTTTGCCCCGGGGGGGGGGGGGGGGGCGAGAGATTTCTTTGTAGTGCTGATTTGCTCTCCCAGGTTGCTTGGTTGGCCAAAAAGGGCGTATGCGTTTTTTCCTGAATATATTCAGGAAAAAACGCATACGCCCTTTTTGGCCTACCGCATCATTTTCCACGTTCTGGCGCTTTTCATGTGCTATCGGGGCCATTCCGATGTACCCGTTGACATCCGTTTCCTGCAATTCTGCCTTGCGTTCAACGCCTCTTCGTAGCCTGACCTCAATATATTTTGGGGCGATAGTTATCGTTTAGAACTCTGCAGGTTTGGGAAGTGCAGTGCCCCTGAGCTCCATTTCCCAAGTCGCTTTTTTGTGAGTGGGACGCAACACGGCTGGATGGCTTCACGCCCTATTGTCGATCCGCGGTGGCAGGCTGAACCTCTGGTGAATTCTTCTTCGTGATGGGAAATGAGAGTGACATGTGCCCGACCAAACACCTCCAGCGAGTCTCTCATTGGTTCCCCCTCTTGCAGTTCATCCTGCGGACAAATTGCAGACGGTACGAAAGAGGCATGGAAAGGCGCCGAGTCTCCAAGTGGGGAGATTGTTAGTAAGGGGGCCTGAATGGAGAACACGAGCACCAGGAGATGAAAACTGAGGTGAGTTTCAGAAAGCTTTCCCGATCCCACGGTGTAGCATCCGCTGGGTTTCCAATGAGTGCTTTCGCTGTCGGAAGATTGCGTTGAACCTGGAGAGTTGGGACCCATGGAATGGGGAGCACGCAGGATTCCTTTCAAGGGTCTGCATTTGCTTTCCCAACCTCACCCATCGTCTCAGCCCCAAGAGTGTCCAGCCTTATGTCTTCTGCCGCTGGGGCTGTAGATGTGGTCAATCCTGGTTGCATGCCAGTCCCTGAACGCATTTTGGAAGAATTTCTCTCTGTTTTGCCCTGCTTGTTTCTTCTTTGTGTTGGAAATGTATCCTCAGAATGGGTCTGAGCTGATTTTCCCTGCTGGTTTTAGGCCGCTTTACACACACTTGATGCACTTACACAGAGATATCAAGACTTAGCTTTTAAGATGCTTACTAGTCGGATAGATACTTGTGCGATGAACAGGGTGTGGTGAGTCCAGTTGATTGAGCAAGGAGTAGGTCGTGTCCATTCCATATTCGGTTTTCGGAAGGGTATCTGTGCTCATTTCAAACTCGAGTTTTATGCGTCACCCCACCTCACCTTTCCCCTGAAGCAGGCATAAGTGTGTTTTCTAAAAGCGTGACTCTGTTCTGTTTGGGGATTCAGTTCATGGGGAGCGATTTTTACATTCCCTCGATAAGTGATATCATAAGTTTCTTTTTTTGTGGGACTGATTTCACTGAGGATGATCGTACCTAAATCCACTCAGGATGCTGCTACCAGCCTCATGACGTGGATTTCATGGCTGAGTGACACTCCATTGGACCTTCGTAGCACCACTTGTCCACTTGTCCACTTGTCTTTGTCCACTTGTCCACTCGTCTTTGTCCACTTGGCTCTTTCCTGGGATATGAAACGTGTACCGGAGTGGAGGTTCTTGTCAAGACAGCAGCCCTCAACTTTGGGGTCCCTGTGTCTGGTTGATTTTTTCATTTTCCCAAGGTCAACGCCCATGTGTGGAAGTGCCCTATGCTCTGTGGTTCTGTGTTTTACATGGTTTGGGAAAGAGGATACACTTGTGAAGATTGGCTGTTGGCCATTGACATCCCGCCCATCAGCTTAACAAGGCTCCCTTGACTCCGTGGGCTGTCCTGCCTTTCTGGTTTTTAGACTTTTTTCGCCTGGCCCTTTTGCCCCGGGGGGGGGGGCGAGAGATTTCTTTGTAGTGCTGATTTGCTCTCCCAGGTTGCTTGGTTGGCCAAAAAGGGCGTATGCGTTTTTTCCTGAATATATTCAGGAAAAAACGCATACGCCCTTTTTGGCCAACCGCATCATTGTCCACGTTCTGGCGCTTTTCATGTGCTATCGGGGCCATTCCGATGTACCCGTTGACATCCGTTTCCTGCAATTCTGCCTTGCGTTCAACGCCTCTTCGTAGCCTGACCTCAATATATTTTGGGGCGATAGTTATCGTTTAGAACTCTGCAGGTTTGGGAAGTGCAGTGCCCCTGAGCTCCATTTCCCAAGTCGCTTTTTTGTGAGTGGGACGCAACACGGCTGGATGGCTTCACGCCCTATTGTCGATCCGCGGTGGCAGGCTGAACCTCTGGTGAATTCTTCTTCGTGATGGGAAATGAGAGTGACATGTGCCCGACCAAACACCTCCAGCGAGTCTCTCATTGGTTCCCCCTCTTGCAGTTCATCCTGCGGACAAATTGCAGACGGTACGAAAGAGGCATGGAAAGGCGCCGAGTCTCCAAGTGGGGAGATTGTTAGTAAGGGGGCCTGAATGGAGAACACGAGCACCAGGAGATGAAAACGGAGGTGAGTTTCAGAAAGCTTTCCCGATCCCACGGTGTAGCATCCGCTGGGTTTCCAATGAGTGCTTTCGCTGTCGGAAGATTGCGTTGAACCTGGAGAGTTGGGACCCATGGAATGGGGAGCACGCAGGATTCCTTTCAAGGGTCTGCATTTGCTTTCCCAACCTCACCCATCGTCTCAGCCCCAAGAGTATCCAGCCTTATGTCTTCTGCCGCTGGGGCTGTAGATGTGGTCAATCCTGGTTGCATGCCAGTCCCTGAACGCATTTTGGAAGAATTTCTCTCTGTTTTGCCCTGCTTGTTTCTTCTTTATGTTGGAAATGTATCAGAATGGGTCTGAACTGATTTTCCCTGCTCGTTTTAGGCCGCTTTACACACACTTGATGCACTTACACAGAGATATCAAGACTTAGCTTTTAAGATGCTTACTAGTCGGATAGATACTTGTGCGATGAACAGGGTGTGGTGAGTCCAGTTGATTGAGCAAGGAGTAGGTCGTGTCCATTCCATATTCGGTTTTCGGAAGGGTATCTGTGCTCATTTCAAACTCGAGTTTTATGCGTCACCCCACCTCACCTTTCCCCTGAAGCAGGCATAAGTGTGTTTTCTAAAAGCGTGACTGTGTTCTGTTTGGGGATTCAGTTCATGGGGAGCGATTTTTACATTCCCTCGATAAGTGATATCATAAGTTTCTTTTTTTGTGGGACTGATTTCACTGAGGATGATCGTACCTAAATCCACTCAGGATGCTGCTACCAGCCTCATGACGTGGATTTCATGGCTGAGTGACACTCCATTGGACCTACGTAGCACCACTTGTCCACTTGTCCACTTGTCTTTGTCCACTTGTCCACTCGTCTTTGTCCACTTGGCTCTTTCCTGGGATATGAAACGTGTACCGGAGTGGAGGTTCTTGTCAAGACAGCAGCCCTCAACTTTGGGGTCCCTGTGTCTGGTTGATTTTTTCATTTTCCCAAGGTCAACGCCCATGTGTGGAAGTGCCCTATGCTCTGTGGTTCTGTGTTTTACATGGTTTGGGAAAGAGGATACACTTGTGAAGATTGGCTGTTGGCCATTGACATCCCGCCCATCAGCTTAACAAGGCTCCCTTGACTCCGTGGGCTGTCCTGCCTTTCTGGTTTTTAGACTTTTTTCGCCTGGCCCTTTTGCCCCGGGGGGGGGCGAGAGATTTCTTTGTAGTGCTGATTTGCTCTCCCAGGTTGCTTGGTTGGCCAAAAAGGGCGTATGCGTTTTTTCCTGAATATATTCAGGAAAAAACGCATACGCCCTTTTTGGCCAACCGCATCATTGTCCACGTTCTGGCGCTTTTCATGTGCTATCGGGGCCATTCCGATGTACCCGTTGACATCCGTTTCCTGCAATTCTGCCTTGCGTTCAACGCCTCTTCGTAGCCTGACCTCAATATATTTTGGGGCGATAGTTATCGTTTAGACCTCTGCAGGTTTGGGAAGTGCAGTGCCCCTGAGCTCCATTTCCCAAGTCGCTTTTTTGTGAGTGGGACGCAACACGGCTGGATGGCTTCACGCCCGATTGTCGATCCGCGGTGGCAGGCTGAACCTCTGGTGAATTCTTCTTCGTGATGGGAAATGAGAGTGACATGTGCCCGACCAAACACCTCCAGCGAGTCTCTCATTGGTTCCCCCTCTTGCAGTTCATCCTGCGGACAAATTGCAGACGGTACGAAAGAGGCATGGAAAGGCGCCGAGTCTCCAAGTGGGGAGATTGTTAGTAAGGGGGCCTGAATGGAGAACACGAGCACCAGGAGATGAAAACTGAGGTGAGTTTCAGAAAGCTTTCCCGATCCCACGGTGTAGCATCCGCTGGGTTTCCAATGAGTGCTTTCGCTGTCGGAAGATTGCGTTGAACCTGGAGAGTTGGGACCCATGGAATGGGGAGCACGCAGGATTCCTTTCAAGGGTCTGCATTTGCTTTCCCAACCTCACCCATCGTCTCAGCCCCAAGAGTGTCCAGCCTTATGTCTTCTGCCGCTGGGGCTGTAGATGTGGTCAATCCTGGTTGCATGCCAGTCCCTGAACGCATTTGGGAAGAATTTCTCTCTGTTTTGCCCTGCTTGTTTCTTCTTTATGTTGGAAATGTATCCTCAGAATGCGTCTGAGCTGATTTTCTCTGCTGGTTTTAGGCCGCTTTACACACACTTGATGCACTTACACAGAGATATCAAGACTTAGCTTTTAAGATGCTTACTAGTCGGATAGATACTTGTGCGATGAACAGGGTGTGGTGAGTCCAGTTGATTGAGCAAGGAGTAGGTCGTGTCCATTCCATATTCGGTTTTCGGAAGGGTATCTGTGCTCATTTCAAACTCGAGTTTTATGCGTCACCCCACCTCACCTTTCCCCTGAAGCAGGCATAAGTGTGTTTTCTAAAAGAGTGACTCTGTTCTATTTGGGGATTCAGTTCATGGGGAGCGATTTTTACATTCCCTCGATAAGTGATATCATAAGTTTCTTTTTTTGTGGGACTGATTTCACTGAGGATGATCGTACCTAAATCCACTCAGGATGCTGCTACCAGCCTCATGACGTGGATTTCATGGCTGAGTGACACTCCATTGGACCTACGTAGCACCACTTGTCCACTTGTCCACTTGTCTTTGTCCACTTGTCCACTCGTCTTTGTCCACTTGGCTCTTTCCTGGGATATGAAACGTGTACCGGAGTGGAGGTTCTTGTCAAGACAGCAGCCCTCAACTTTGGGGTCCCTGTGTCTGGTTGATTTTTTCATTTTCCCAAGGTCAACGCCCATGTGTGGAAGTGCCCTATGCTCTGTGGTTCTGTGTTTTCCATGGTTTGGGAAAGAGGATACACTTGTGAAGATTGGCTGTTGGCCATTGACATCCCGCCCATCAGCTTAACAAGGCTCCCTTGACTCCGTGGGCTGTCCTGCCTTTCTGGTTTTTAGACTTTTTTCGCCTGGCCCTTTTGCCCCGGGGGGGGCGAGAGATTTCTTTGTAGTGCTGATTTGCTCTCCCAGGTTGCTTGGTTGGCCAAAAAGGGCGTATGCGTTTTTTCCTGAATATATTCAGGAAAAAACGCATACGCCCTTTTTGGCCAACCGCATCATTGTCCACGTTCTGGCGCTTTTCATGTGCTATCGGGGCCATTCCGATGTACCCGTTGACATCCGTTTCCTGCAATTCTGCCTTGCGTTCAACGCCTCTTCGTAGCCTGACCTCAATATATTTTGGGGCGATAGTTATCGTTTAGAACTCTGCAGGTTTGGGAAGTGCAGTGCCCCTGAGCTCCATTTCCCAAGTCGCTTTTTTGTGAGTGGGACGCAACACGGCTGGATGGCTTCACGCCCTATTGTCGATCCGCGGTGGCAGGCTGAACCTCTGGTGAATTCTTCTTCGTGATGGGAAATGAGAGTGACATGTGCCCGACCAAACACCTCCAGCGAGTCTCTCATTGGTTCCCCCTCTTGCAGTTCATCCTGCGGACAAATTGCAGACGGTACGAAAGAGGCATGGAAAGGCGCCGAGTCTCCAAGTGCGGAGATTGTTAGTAAGGGGGCCTGAATGGAGAACACGAGCACCAGGAGATGAAAACTGAGGTGAGTTTCAGAAAGCTTTCCCGATCCCACGGTGTAGCATCCGCTGGGTTTCCAATGAGTGCTTTCGCTGTCGGAAGATTGCGTTGAACCAGGAGAGTTGGGACCCATGGAATGGGGAGCACGCAGGATTCCTTTCAAGGGTCTGCATTTGCTTTCCCAACCTCACCCATCGTCTCAGCCCCAAGAGTGTCCAGCCTTATGTCTTCTGCCGCTGGGGCTGTAGATGTGGTCAATCCTGGTTGCATGCCAGTCCCTGAACGCATTTTGGAAGAATTTCTCCCTGTTTTGCCCTGCTTGTTTCTTCTTTGTGTTGGAAATGTATCCTCAGAATGGGTCTGAGCTGATTTTCCCTGCTGGTTTTAGGCCGCTTTACACACCCTTGATGCACTTACACAGAGATATCAAGACTTAGCTTTTAAGATGCTTACTAGTCGGATAGATAATTGTGCGATGAACAGGGTGTGGTGAGTCCAGTTGATTGAGCAAGGAGTAGGTCGTGTCCATGCCATATTCGGTTTTCGGAAGGGTATCTGTGCTCATTTCAAACTCGAGTTTTATGCGTCACCCCACCTCACCTTTCCCCTGAAGCAGGCATAAGTGTGTTTTCTAAAAGCGTGACTCTGTTCTGTTTGGGGATTCAGTTCATGGGGAGCGATTTTTACATTCCCTCGATAAGTGATATCATAAGTTTCTTTTTTTGTGGGACTTATTTCACTGAGGATGATCGTACCTAAATCCACTCAGGATGCTGCTACCAGCCTCATGACGTGGATTTCATGGCTGAGTGACACTCCATTGGAACTACGTAGCACCACTTGTCCACTTGTCCACTTGTCTTTGTCCACTTGTCCACTCGTCTTTGTCCACTTGGCTCTTTCCTGGGATATGAAACGTGTACCGGAGTGGAGGTTCTTGTCAAGACAGCAGCCCTCAACTTTGGGGTCCCTGTGTCTGGTTGATTTTTTCACTTTCCCAAGGTCAACGCCCATGTGTGGAAGTGCCCTATGCTCTGTGGTTCTGTGTTTTACATGGTTTGGGAAAGAGGATACACTTGTGAAGATTGGCTGTTGGCCATTGACATCCCGCCCATCAGCTTAACAAGGCTCCCTTGACTCCGTGGGCTGTCCTGCCTTTCTGGTTTTTAGACTTTTTTCGCCTGGCCCTTTTGCCCCGGGGGGGGGGCGAGAGATTTCTTTGTAGTGCTGATTTGCTCTCCCAGGTTGCTTGGTTGGCCAAAAAGGGCGTATGCGTTTTTTCCTGAATATATTCAGGAAAAAACGCATACGCCCTTTTTGGCCAACCGCATCATTGTCCACGTTCTGGCGCTTTTCATGTGCTATCGGGGCCATTCCGATGTACCCGTTGACATCCGTTTCCTGCAATTCTGCCTTGCGTTCAACGCCTCTTCGTAGCCTGACCTCAATATATTTTGGGGCGATAGTTATCGTTTAGAACTCTGCAGGTTTGGGAAGTGCAGTGCCCCTGAGCTCCATTTCCCAAGTCGCTTTTTTGTGAGTGGGACGCAACACGGCTGGATGGCTTCACGCCCTATTGTCGATCCGCGGTGGCAGGCTGAACCTCTGGTGAATTCTTCTTCGTGATGGGAAATGAGAGTGACATGTGCCCGACCAAACACCTCCAGCGAGTCTCTCATTGGTTCCCCCTCTTGCAGTTCATCCTGCGGACAAATTGCAGACGGTACGAAAGAGGCATGGAAAGGCGCCGAGTCCGGAGATTGTTAGTAAGGGGGCCTGAATGGAGAACACGAGCACCAGGAGATGAAAACTGAGGTGAGTTTCAGAAAGCTTTCCCGATCCCACGGTGTAGCATCCGCTGGGTTTCCAATGAGTGCTTTCGCTGTCGGAAGATTGCGTTGAACCTGGAGAGTTGGGACCCATGGAATGGGGAGCACGCAGGATTCCTTTCAAGGGTCTGCATTTGCTTTCCCAACCTCACCCATCGTCTCAGCCCCAAGAGTGTCCAGCCTTATGTCTTCTGCGGCTGGGGCTGTAGATGTGGTCAATCCTGGTTGCATGCCAGTCCCTGAACGCATTTGGGAAGAAATTCTCTCTGTTTTGCCCTGCTTGTTTCTTCTTTATGTTGGAAATGTATCCTCAGAATGGGTCTGAGCTGATTTTCCCTGCTGGTTTTAGGCCGCTTTACACACACTTGATGCACTTACACAGAGATATCAAGACTTAGCTTTTAAGATGCTTACTAGTCGGATAGATACTTGTGCGATGAACAGGGTCTGGTGAGTCCAGTTGATTGAGCAAGGAGTAGGTCGTGTCCATTCCATATTCGGTTTTCGGAAGGGTATCTGTGCTCATTTCAAACTCGAGTTTTATGCGTCACCCCACCTCACCTTTCTCCTGAAGCAGGCATAAGTGTGTTTTCTAAAAGCGTGACTCTGTTCTGTTTGGGGATTCAGTTCATGGGGAGCGATTTTTACATTCCCTCGATAAGTGATATCATAAGTTTCTTTTTTTGTGGGACTGATTTCACTGAGGATGATCGTACCTAAATCCACTCAGGATGCTGCTACCAGCCTCATGACGTGGATTTCATGGCTGAGTGACACTCCATTGGACCTACGTAGCACCACTTGTCCACTTGTCCACTTGTCTTTGTCCACTTGTCCACTCGTCTTTGTCCACTTGGCTCTTTCCTGGGATATGAAACGTGTACCGGAGTGGAGGTTCTTGTCAAGACAGCAGCCCTCAACTTTGGGGTCCCTGTGTCTGGTTGATTTTTTCATTTTCCCAAGGTCAACGCCCATGTGTGGAAGTGCCCTATGCTCTGTGGTTCTGTGTTTTACATGGTTTGGGAAAGAGGATACACTTGTGAAGATTGGCTGTTGGCCATTGACATCCCACCCATCAGCTTAACAAGGCTCCCTTGACTCCGTGGGCTGTCCTGCCTTTCTGGTTTTTAGACTTTTTTCGCCTGGCCCTTTTGCCCCGGGGGGGGGGGCGAGAGATTTCTTTGTAGTGCTGATTTGCTCTCCCAGGTTGCTTGGTTGGCCAAAAAGGGCGTATGCGTTTTTTCCTGAATATATTCAGGAAAAAACGCATACGCCCTTTTTGGCCAACCGCATCATTGTACACGTTCTGGCGCTTTTCATGTGCTATCGGGGCCATTCCGATGTACCCGTTGACATCCGTTTCCTGCAATTCTGTCTTGCGTTCAACGCCTCTTCGTAGCCTGACCTCAATATATTTTGGGGCGATAGTTATCGTTTAGAACTCTGCAGGTTTGGGAAGTGCAGTGCCCCTGAGCTCCATTTCCCAAGTCGCTTTTTTGTGAGTGGGACGCAACACGGCTGGATGGCTTCACGCCCTATTGTCGATCCGCGGTGGCAGGCTGAACCTCTGGTGAATTCTTCTTCGTGATGGGAAATGAGAGTGACATGTGCCCGACCAAACACCTCCAACGAGTCTCTCATTGGTTCCCCCTCTTGCAGTTCATCCTGCGGACAAATTGCAGACGGTACGAAAGAGGCATGGAAAGGCGCCGAGTCTCCAAGTGGGGAGATTGTTAGTAAGGGGGCCTGAATGGAGAACACGAGCACCAGGAGATGAAAACTGAGGTGAGTTTCAGAAAGCTTTCCCGATCCCACGGTGTAGCATCCGCTGGGTTTCCAATGAGTGCTTTCCCTGTCGGAAGATTGCGTTGAACCTGGAGAGTTGGGACCCATGGAATGGGGAGCACGCAGGATTCCTTTCAAGGGTCTCCATTTGCTTTCCCAACCTCACCCATCGTCTCAGCCCCAAGAGTGTCCAGCCTTATGTCTTCTGCCGCTGGGGCTGTAGATGTGGTCAATCCTGGTTGCATGCCAGTCCCTGAACGCATTTTGGAAGAATTTCTCTCTGTTTTGCCCTGCTTGTTTCTTCTTTGTGTTGGAAATGTATCCTCAGAATGGGTCTGAGCTGATTTTCCCTGCTGGTTTTAGGCCGCTTTACACACACTTGATGCACTTACACAGAGATATCAAGACTTAGCTTTTAAGATGCTTACTAGTCGGATAGATACTTGTGCGATGAACAGGGTCTGGTGAGTCCAGTTGATTGAGCAAGGAGTAGGTCGTGTCCATGCCATATTCGGTTTTCGGAAGGGTATCTGTGCTCATTTCAAACTCGAGTTTTATGCGTCACCCCACCTCACCTTTCCCCTGAAGCAGGCATAAGTGTGTTTTCTAAAAGCGTGACTCTGTTCTCTTTGGGGATTCAGTTCATGGGGAGCGATTTTTACATTCCCTCGATAAGTGATATCATAAGTTTCTTTTTTTGTGGGACTGATTTCACTGAGGATGATCGTACCTAAATCCACTCAGGATGCTGCTACCAGCCTCATGACGTGGATTTCATGGCTGAGTGACACTCCATTGGACCTACGTAGCACCACTTGTCCACTTGTCCACTTGTCTTTGTCCACTTGTCCACTCGTCTTTGTCCACTTGGCTCTTTCCTGGGATATGAAACGTGTACCGGAGTGGAGGTTCTTGTCAAGACAGCAGCCCTCAACTTTGGGGTCCCTGTGTCTGGTTGATTTTTTCATTTTCCCAAGGTCAACGCCCATGTGTGGAAGTGCCCTATGCTCTGTGGTTCTGTGTTTTCCATGGTTTGGGAAAGAGGATACACTTGTGAAGATTGGCTGTTGGCCATTGACATCCCGCCCATCAGCTTAACAAGGCTCCCTTGACTCCGTGGGCTGTCCTGCCTTTCTGGTTTTTAGACTTTTTTCGCCTGGCCCTTTTGCCCCGGGGGGGGGGGGGCGAGAGATTTCTTTGTAGTGCTGATTTGCTCTCCCAGGTTGCTTGGTTGGCCAAAAAGGGCGTATGCGTTTTTTCCTGAATATATTCAGGAAAAAACGCATACGCCCTTTTTGGCCTACCGCATCATTTTCCACGTTCTGGCGCTTTTCATGTGCTATCGGGGCCATTCCGATGTACCCGTTGACATCCGTTTCCTGCAATTCTGCCTTGCGTTCAACGCCTCTTCGTAGCCTGACCTCAATATATTTTGGGGCGATAGTTATCGTTTAGAACTCTGCAGGTTTGGGAAGTGCAGTGCCCCTGAGCTCCATTTCCCAAGTCGCTTTTTTGTGAGTGGGACGCAACACGGCTGGATGGCTTCACGCCCTATTGTCGATCCGCGGTGGCAGGCTGAACCTCTGGTGAATTCTTCTTCGTGATGGGAAATGAGAGTGACATGTGCCCGACCAAACACCTCCAGCGAGTCTCTCATTGGTTCCCCCTCTTGCAGTTCATCCTGCGGACAAATTGCAGACGGTACGAAAGAGGCATGGAAAGGCGCCGAGTCTCCAAGTGGGGAGATTGTTAGTAAGGGGGCCTGAATGGAGAACACGAGCACCAGGAGATGAAAACTGAGGTGAGTTTCAGAAAGCTTTCCCGATCCCACGGTGTAGCATCCGCTGGGTTTCCAATGAGTGCTTTCGCTGTCGGAAGATTGCGTTGAACCTGGAGAGTTGGGACCCATGGAATGGGGAGCACGCAGGATTCCTTTCAAGGGTCTGCATTTGCTTTCCCAACCTCACCCATCGTCTCAGCCCCAAGAGTGTCCAGCCTTATGTCTTCTGCCGCTGGGGCTGTAGATGTGGTCAATCCTGGTTGCATGCCAGTCCCTGAACGCATTTTGGAAGAATTTCTCTCTGTTTTGCCCTGCTTGTTTCTTCTTTGTGTTGGAAATGTATCCTCAGAATGGGTCTGAGCTGATTTTCCCTGCTGGTTTTAGGCCGCTTTACACACACTTGATGCACTTACACAGAGATATCAAGACTTAGCTTTTAAGATGCTTACTAGTCGGATAGATACTTGTGCGATGAACAGGGTCTGGTGAGTCCAGTTGATTGAGCAAGGAGTAGGTCGTGTCCATGCCATATTCGGTTTTCGGAAGGGTATCTGTGCTCATTTCAAACTCGAGTTTTATGCGTCACCCCACCTCACCTTTCCCCTGAAGCAGGCATAAGTGTGTTTTCTAAAAGCGTGACTCTGTTCTCTTTGGGGATTCAGTTCATGGGGAGCGATTTTTACATTCCCTCGATAAGTGATATCATAAGTTTCTTTTTTTGTGGGACTGATTTCACTGAGGATGATCGTACCTAAATCCACTCAGGATGCTGCTACCAGCCTCATGACGTGGATTTCATGGCTGAGTGACACTCCATTGGACCTACGTAGCACCACTTGTCCACTTGTCCACTTGTCTTTGTCCACTTGTCCACTCGTCTTTGTCCACTTGGCTCTTTCCTGGGATATGAAACGTGTACCGGAGTGGAGGTTCTTGTCAAGACAGCAGCCCTCAACTTTGGGGTCCCTGTGTCTGGTTGATTTTTTCATTTTCCCAAGGTCAACGCCCATGTGTGGAAGTGCCCTATGCTCTGTGGTTCTGTGTTTTACATGGTTTGGGAAAGAGGATACACTTGTGAAGATTGGCTGTTGGCCATTGACATCCCGCCCATCAGCTTAACAAGGCTCCCTTGACTCCGTGGGCTGTCCTGCCTTTCTGGTTTTTAGACTTTTTTCGCCTGGCCCTTTTGCCCCGGGGGGGGGGGGGGGGCGAGAGATTTCTTTGTAGTGCTGATTTGCTCTCCCAGGTTGCTTGGTTGGCCAAAAAGGGCGTATGCGTTTTTTCCTGAATATATTCAGGAAAAAACGCATACGCCCTTTTTGGCCTACCGCATCATTTTCCACGTTCTGGCGCTTTTCATGTGCTATCGGGGCCATTCCGATGTACCCGTTGACATCCGTTTCCTGCAATTCTGCCTTGCGTTCAACGCCTCTTCGTAGCCTGACCTCAATATATTTTGGGGCGATAGTTATCGTTTAGAACTCTGCAGGTTTGGGAAGTGCAGTGCCCCTGAGCTCCATTTCCCAAGTCGCTTTTTTGTGAGTGGGACGCAACACGGCTGGATGGCTTCACGCCCTATTGTCGATCCGCGGTGGCAGGCTGAACCTCTGGTGAATTCTTCTTCGTGATGGGAAATGAGAGTGACATGTGCCCGACCAAACACCTCCAGCGAGTCTCTCATTGGTTCCCCCTCTTGCAGTTCATCCTGCGGACAAATTGCAGACGGTACGAAAGAGGCATGGAAAGGCGCCGAGTCTCCAAGTGGGGAGATTGTTAGTAAGGGGGCCTGAATGGAGAACACGAGCACCAGGAGATGAAAACTGAGGTGAGTTTCAGAAAGCTTTCCCGATCCCACGGTGTAGCATCCGCTGGGTTTCCAATGAGTGCTTTCGCTGTCGGAAGATTGCGTTGAACCTGGAGAGTTGGGACCCATGGAATGGGGAGCACGCAGGATTCCTTTCAAGGGTCTGCATTTGCTTTCCCAACCTCACCCATCGTCTCAGCCCCAAGAGTGTCCAGCCTTATGTCTTCTGCCGCTGGGGCTGTAGATGTGGTCAATCCTGGTTGCATGCCAGTCCCTGAACGCATTTTGGAAGAATTTCTCTCTGTTTTGCCCTGCTTGTTTCTTCTTTGTGTTGGAAATGTATCCTCAGAATGGGTCTGAGCTGATTTTCCCTGCTGGTTTTAGGCCGCTTTACACACACTTGATGCACTTACACAGAGATATCAAGACTTAGCTTTTAAGATGCTTACTAGTCGGATAGATACTTGTGCGATGAACAGGGTGTGGTGAGTCCAGTTGATTGAGCAAGGAGTAGGTCGTGTCCATTCCATATTCGGTTTTCGGAAGGGTATCTGTGCTCATTTCAAACTCGAGTTTTATGCGTCACCCCACCTCACCTTTCCCCTGAAGCAGGCATAAGTGTGTTTTCTAAAAGCGTGACTCTGTTCTGTTTGGGGATTCAGTTCATGGGGAGCGATTTTTACATTCCCTCGATAAGTGATATCATAAGTTTCTTTTTTTGTGGGACTGATTTCACTGAGGATGATCGTACCTAAATCCACTCAGGATGCTGCTACCAGCCTCATGACGTGGATTTCATGGCTGAGTGACACTCCATTGGACCTACGTAGCACCACTTGTCCACTTGTCCACTTGTCTTTGTCCACTTGTCCACTCCTCTTTGTCCACTTGGCTCTTTCCTGGGATATGAAACGTGTACCGGAGTGGAGGTTCTTGTCAAGACAGCAGCCCTCAACTTTGGGGTCCCTGTGTCTGGTTGATTTTTTCATTTTCCCAAGGTCAACGCCCATGTGTGGAAGTGCCCTATGCTCTGTGGTTCTGTGTTTTACATGGTTTGGGAAAGAGGATACACTTGTGAAGATTGGCTGTTGGCCATTGACATCCCGCCCATCAGCTTAACAAGGCTCCCTTGACTCCGTGGGCTGTCCTGCCTTTCTGGTTTTTAGACTTTTTTCGCCTGGCCCTTTTGCCCCGGGGGGGGCGAGAGATTTCTTTGTAGTGCTGATTTGCTCTCCCAGGTTGCTTGGTTGGCCAAAAAGGGCGTATGCGTTTTTTCCTGAATATATTCAGGAAAAAACGCATACGCCCTTTTTGGCCAACCGCATCATTGTCCACGTTCTGGCGCTTTTCATGTGCTATCGGGGCCATTCCGATGTACCCGTTGACATCCGTTTCCTGCAATTCTGCCTTGCGTTCAACGCCTCTTCGTAGCCTGACCTCAATATATTTTGGGGCGATAGTTATCGTTTAGAACTCTGCAGGTTTGGGAAGTGCAGTGCCCCTGAGCTCCATTTCCCAAGTCGCTTTTTTGTGAGTGGGACGCAACACGGCTGGATGGCTTCACGCCCTATTGTCGATCCGCGGTGGCAGGCTGAACCTCTGGTGAATTCTTCTTCGTGATGGGAAATGAGAGTGACATGTGCCCGACCAAACACCTCCAACGAGTCTCTCATTGGTTCCCCCTCTTGCAGTTCATCCTGCGGACAAATTGCAGACGGTACGAAAGAGGCATGGAAAGGCGCCGAGTCTCCAAGTGGGGAGATTGTTAGTAAGGGGGCCTGAATGGAGAACACGAGCACCAGGAGATG
This sequence comes from Kogia breviceps, assembly GCF_026419965.1. Classification (NCBI taxonomy): domain Eukaryota; kingdom Metazoa; phylum Chordata; class Mammalia; order Artiodactyla; family Physeteridae; genus Kogia; species Kogia breviceps. Next base: position 27,174,017 of record NC_081321.1, read on the forward strand.
AAAACTGAGGTGAGTTTCAGAAAGCTTTCCCGATCCCACGGTGTAGCATCCGCTGGGTTTCCAATGAGTGCTTTCCCTGTCGGAAGATTGCGTTGAACCTGGAGAGTTGGGACCCATGGAATGGGGAGCACGCAGGATTCCTTTCAAGGGTCTCCATTTGCTTTCCCAACCTCACCCATCGTCTCAGCCCCAAGAGTGTCCAGCCTTATGTCTTCTGCCGCTGGGGCTGTAGATGTGGTCAATCCTGGTTGCATGCCAGTCCCTGAACGCATTTTGGAAGAATTTCTCTCTGTTTTGCCCTGCTTGTTTCTTCTTTGTGTTGGAAATGTATCCTCAGAATGGGTCTGAGCTGATTTTCCCTGCTGGTTTTAGGCCGCTTTACACACACTTGATGCACTTACACAGAGATATCAAGACTTAGCTTTTAAGATGCTTACTAGTCGGATAGATACTTGTGCGATGAACAGGGTCTGGTGAGTCCAGTTGATTGAGCAAGGAGTAGGTCGTGTCCATGCCATATTCGGTTTTCGGAAGGGTATCTGTGCTCATTTCAAACTCGAGTTTTATGCGTCACCCCACCTCACCTTTCCCCTGAAGCAGGCATAAGTGTGTTTTCTAAAAGCGTGACTCTGTTCTCTTTGGGGATTCAGTTCATGGGGAGCGATTTTTACATTCCCTCGATAAGTGATATCATAAGTTTCTTTTTTTGTGGGACTGATTTCACTGAGGATGATCGTACCTAAATCCACTCAGGATGCTGCTACCAGCCTCATGACGTGGATTTCATGGCTGAGTGACACTCCATTGGACCTACGTAGCACCACTTGTCCACTTGTCCACTTGTCTTTGTCCACTTGTCCACTCGTCTTTGTCCACTTGGCTCTTTCCTGGGATATGAAACGTGTACCGGAGTGGAGGTTCTTGTCAAGACAGCAGCCCTCAACTTTGGGGTCCCTGTGTCTGGTTGATTTTTTCATTTTCCCAAGGTCAACGCCCATGTGTGGAAGTGCCCTATGCTCTGTGGTTCTGTGTTTTACATGGTTTGGGAAAGAGGATACACTTGTGAAGATTGGCTGTTGGCCATTGACATCCCACCCATCAGCTTAACAAGGCTCCCTTGACTCCGTGGGCTGTCCTGCCTTTCTGGTTTTTAGACTTTTTTCGCCTGGCCCTTTTGCCCCGGGGGGGGGGGCGAGAGATTTCTTTGTAGTGCTGATTTGCTCTCCCAGGTTGCTTGGTTGGCCAAAAAGGGCGTATGCGTTTTTTCCTGAATATATTCAGGAAAAAACGCATACGCCCTTTTTGGCCAACCGCATCATTGTACACGTTCTGGCGCTTTTCATGTGCTATCGGGGCCATTCCGATGTACCCGTTGACATCCGTTTCCTGCAATTCTGTCTTGCGTTCAACGCCTCTTCGTAGCCTGACCTCAATATATTTTGGGGCGATAGTTATCGTTTAGAACTCTGCAGGTTTGGGAAGTGCAGTGCCCCTGAGCTCCATTTCCCAAGTCGCTTTTTTGTGAGTGGGACGCAACACGGCTGGATGGCTTCACGCCCTATTGTCGATCCGCGGTGGCAGGCTGAACCTCTGGTGAATTCTTCTTCGTGATGGGAAATGAGAGTGACATGTGCCCGACCAAACACCTCCAACGAGTCTCTCATTGGTTCCCCCTCTTGCAGTTCATCCTGCGGACAAATTGCAGACGGTACGAAAGAGGCATGGAAAGGCGCCGAGTCTCCAAGTGGGGAGATTGTTAGTAAGGGGGCCTGAATGGAGAACACGAGCACCAGGAGATGAAAACTGAGGTGAGTTTCAGAAAGCTTTCCCGATCCCACGGTGTAGCATCCGCTGGGTTTCCAATGAGTGCTTTCCCTGTCGGAAGATTGCGTTGAACCTGGAGAGTTGGGACCCATGGAATGGGGAGCACGCAGGATTCCTTTCAAGGGTCTCCATTTGCTTTCCCAACCTCACCCATCGTCTCAGCCCCAAGAGTGTCCAGCCTTATGTCTTCTGCCGCTGGGGCTGTAGATGTGGTCAATCCTGGTTGCATGCCAGTCCCTGAACGCATTTTGGAAGAATTTCTCTCTGTTTTGCCCTGCTTGTTTCTTCTTTGTGTTGGAAATGTATCCTCAGAATGGGTCTGAGCTGATTTTCCCTGCTGGTTTTAGGCCGCTTTACACACACTTGATGCACTTACACAGAGATATCAAGACTTAGCTTTTAAGATGCTTACTAGTCGGATAGATACTTGTGCGATGAACAGGGTCTGGTGAGTCCAGTTGATTGAGCAAGGAGTAGGTCGTGTCCATGCCATATTCGGTTTTCGGAAGGGTATCTGTGCTCATTTCAAACTCGAGTTTTATGCGTCACCCCACCTCACCTTTCCCCTGAAGCAGGCATAAGTGTGTTTTCTAAAAGCGTGACTCTGTTCTCTTTGGGGATTCAGTTCATGGGGAGCGATTTTTACATTCCCTCGATAAGTGATATCATAAGTTTCTTTTTTTGTGGGACTGATTTCACTGAGGATGATCGTACCTAAATCCACTCAGGATGCTGCTACCAGCCTCATGACGTGGATTTCATGGCTGAGTGACACTCCATTGGACCTACGTAGCACCACTTGTCCACTTGTCCACTTGTCTTTGTCCACTTGTCCACTCGTCTTTGTCCACTTGGCTCTTTCCTGGGATATGAAACGTGTACCGGAGTGGAGGTTCTTGTCAAGACAGCAGCCCTCAACTTTGGGGTCCCTGTGTCTGGTTGATTTTTTCATTTTCCCAAGGTCAACGCCCATGTGTGGAAGTGCCCTATGCTCTGTGGTTCTGTGTTTTACATGGTTTGGGAAAGAGGATACACTTGTGAAGATTGGCTGTTGGCCATTGACATCCCGCCCATCAGCTTAACAAGGCTCCCTTGACTCCGTGGGCTGTCCTGCCTTTCTGGTTTTTAGACTTTTTTCGCCTGGCCCTTTTGCCCCGGGGGGGGGGGGGCGAGAGATTTCTTTGTAGTGCTGATTTGCTCTCCCAGGTTGCTTGGTTGGCCAAAAAGGGCGTATGCGTTTTTTCCTGAATATATTCAGGAAAAAACGCATACGCCCTTTTTGGCCTACCGCATCATTTTCCACGTTCTGGCGCTTTTCATGTGCTATCGGGGCCATTCCGATGTACCCGTTGACATCCGTTTCCTGCAATTCTGCCTTGCGTTCAACGCCTCTTCGTAGCCTGACCTCAATATATTTTGGGGCGATAGTTATCGTTTAGAACTCTGCAGGTTTGGGAAGTGCAGTGCCCCTGAGCTCCATTTCCCAAGTCGCTTTTTTGTGAGTGGGACGCAACACGGCTGGATGGCTTCACGCCCTATTGTCGATCCGCGGTGGCAGGCTGAACCTCTGGTGAATTCTTCTTCGTGATGGGAAATGAGAGTGACATGTGCCCGACCAAACACCTCCAGCGAGTCTCTCATTGGTTCCCCCTCTTGCAGTTCATCCTGCGGACAAATTGCAGACGGTACGAAAGAGGCATGGAAAGGCGCCGAGTCTCCAAGTGGGGAGATTGTTAGTAAGGGGGCCTGAATGGAGAACACGAGCACCAGGAGATGAAAACTGAGGTGAGTTTCAGAAAGCTTTCCCGATCCCACGGTGTAGCATCCGCTGGGTTTCCAATGAGTGCTTTCGCTGTCGGAAGATTGCGTTGAACCTGGAGAGTTGGGACCCATGGAATGGGGAGCACGCAGGATTCCTTTCAAGGGTCTGCATTTGCTTTCCCAACCTCACCCATCGTCTCAGCCCCAAGAGTGTCCAGCCTTATGTCTTCTGCCGCTGGGGCTGTAGATGTGGTCAATCCTGGTTGCATGCCAGTCCCTGAACGCATTTTGGAAGAATTTCTCTCTGTTTTGCCCTGCTTGTTTCTTCTTTGTGTTGGAAATGTATCCTCAGAATGGGTCTGAGCTGATTTTCCCTGCTGGTTTTAGGCCGCTTTACACACACTTGATGCACTTACACAGAGATATCAAGACTTAGCTTTTAAGATGCTTACTAGTCGGATAGATACTTGTGCGATGAACAGGGTCTGGTGAGTCCAGTTGATTGAGCAAGGAGTAGGTCGTGTCCATGCCATATTCGGTTTTCGGAAGGGTATCTGTGCTCATTTCAAACTCGAGTTTTATGCGTCACCCCACCTCACCTTTCCCCTGAAGCAGGCATAAGTGTGTTTTCTAAAAGCGTGACTCTGTTCTCTTTGGGGATTCAGTTCATGGGGAGCGATTTTTACATTCCCTCGATAAGTGATATCATAAGTTTCTTTTTTTGTGGGACTGATTTCACTGAGGATGATCGTACCTAAATCCACTCAGGATGCTGCTACCAGCCTCATGACGTGGATTTCATGGCTGAGTGACACTCCATTGGACCTACGTAGCACCACTTGTCCACTTGTCCACTTGTCTTTGTCCACTTGTCCACTCGTCTTTGTCCACTTGGCTCTTTCCTGGGATATGAAACGTGTACCGGAGTGGAGGTTCTTGTCAAGACAGCAGCCCTCAACTTTGGGGTCCCTGTGTCTGGTTGATTTTTTCATTTTCCCAAGGTCAACGCCCATGTGTGGAAGTGCCCTATGCTCTGTGGTTCTGTGTTTTACATGGTTTGGGAAAGAGGATACACTTGTGAAGATTGGCTGTTGGCCATTGACATCCCGCCCATCAGCTTAACAAGGCTCCCTTGACTCCGTGGGCTGTCCTGCCTTTCTGGTTTTTAGACTTTTTTCGCCTGGCCCTTTTGCCCCGGGGGGGGGGGGGGGGCGAGAGATTTCTTTGTAGTGCTGATTTGCTCTCCCAGGTTGCTTGGTTGGCCAAAAAGGGCGTATGCGTTTTTTCCTGAATATATTCAGGAAAAAACGCATACGCCCTTTTTGGCCTACCGCATCATTTTCCACGTTCTGGCGCTTTTCATGTGCTATCGGGGCCATTCCGATGTACCCGTTGACATCCGTTTCCTGCAATTCTGCCTTGCGTTCAACGCCTCTTCGTAGCCTGACCTCAATATATTTTGGGGCGATAGTTATCGTTTAGAACTCTGCAGGTTTGGGAAGTGCAGTGCCCCTGAGCTCCATTTCCCAAGTCGCTTTTTTGTGAGTGGGACGCAACACGGCTGGATGGCTTCACGCCCTATTGTCGATCCGCGGTGGCAGGCTGAACCTCTGGTGAATTCTTCTTCGTGATGGGAAATGAGAGTGACATGTGCCCGACCAAACACCTCCAGCGAGTCTCTCATTGGTTCCCCCTCTTGCAGTTCATCCTGCGGACAAATTGCAGATGGTACGAAAGAGGCATGGAAAGGCGCCGAGTCTCCAAGTGGGGAGATTGTTAGTAAGGGGGCCTGAATGGAGAACACGAGCACCAGGAGATGAAAACTGAGGTGAGTTTCAGAAAGCTTTCCCGATCCCACGGTGTAGCATCCGCTGGGTTTCCAATGAGTGCTTTCGCTGTCGGAAGATTGCGTTGAACCTGGAGAGTTGGGACCCATGGAATGGGGAGCACGCAGGATTCCTTTCAAGGGTCTGCATTTGCTTTCCCAACCTCACCCATCGTCTCAGCCCCAAGAGTGTCCAGCCTTATGTCTTCTGCCGCTGGGGCTGTAGATGTGGTCAATCCTGGTTGCATGCCAGTCCCTGAACGCATTTTGGAAGAATTTCTCTCTGTTTTGCCCTGCTTGTTTCTTCTTTGTGTTGGAAATGTATCCTCAGAATGGGTCTGAGCTGATTTTCCCTGCTGGTTTTAGGCCGCTTTACACACACTTGATGCACTTACACAGAGATATCAAGACTTAGCTTTTAAGATGCTTACTAGTCGGATAGATACTTGTGCGATGAACAGGGTGTGGTGAGTCCAGTTGATTGAGCAAGGAGTAGGTCGTGTCCATTCCATATTCGGTTTTCGGAAGGGTATCTGTGCTCATTTCAAACTCGAGTTTTATGCGTCACCCCACCTCACCTTTCCCCTGAAGCAGGCATAAGTGTGTTTTCTAAAAGCGTGACTCTGTTCTGTTTGGGGATTCAGTTCATGGGGAGCGATTTTTACATTCCCTCGATAAGTGATATCATAAGTTTCTTTTTTTGTGGGACTGATTTCACTGAGGATGATCGTACCTAAATCCACTCAGGATGCTGCTACCAGCCTCATGACGTGGATTTCATGGCTGAGTGACACTCCATTGGACCTACGTAGCACCACTTGTCCACTTGTCCACTTGTCTTTGTCCACTTGTCCACTCCTCTTTGTCCACTTGGCTCTTTCCTGGGATATGAAACGTGTACCGGAGTGGAGGTTCTTGTCAAGACAGCAGCCCTCAACTTTGGGGTCCCTGTGTCTGGTTGATTTTTTCATTTTCCCAAGGTCAACGCCCATGTGTGGAAGTGCCCTATGCTCTGTGGTTCTGTGTTTTACATGGTTTGGGAAAGAGGATACACTTGTGAAGATTGGCTGTTGGCCATTGACATCCCGCCCATCAGCTTAACAAGGCTCCCTTGACTCCGTGGGCTGTCCTGCCTTTCTGGTTTTTAGACTTTTTTCGCCTGGCCCTTTTGCCCCGGGGGGGGCGAGAGATTTCTTTGTAGTGCTGATTTGCTCTCCCAGGTTGCTTGGTTGGCCAAAAAGGGCGTATGCGTTTTTTCCTGAATATATTCAGGAAAAAACGCATACGCCCTTTTTGGCCAACCGCATCATTGTCCACGTTCTGGCGCTTTTCATGTGCTATCGGGGCCATTCCGATGTACCCGTTGACATCCGTTTCCTGCAATTCTGCCTTGCGTTCAACGCCTCTTCGTAGCCTGACCTCAATATATTTTGGGGCGATAGTTATCGTTTAGAACTCTGCAGGTTTGGGAAGTGCAGTGCCCCTGAGCTCCATTTCCCAAGTCGCTTTTTTGTGAGTGGGACGCAACACGGCTGGATGGCTTCACGCCCTATTGTCGATCCGCGGTGGCAGGCTGAACCTCTGGTGAATTCTTCTTCGTGATGGGAAATGAGAGTGACATGTGCCCGACCAAACACCTCCAACGAGTCTCTCATTGGTTCCCCCTCTTGCAGTTCATCCTGCGGACAAATTGCAGACGGTACGAAAGAGGCATGGAAAGGCGCCGAGTCTCCAAGTGGGGAGATTGTTAGTAAGGGGGCCTGAATGGAGAACACGAGCACCAGGAGATGAAAACTGAGGTGAGTTTCAGAAAGCTTTCCCGATCCCACGGTGTAGCATCCGCTGGGTTTCCAATGAGTGCTTTCCCTGTCGGAAGATTGCGTTGAACCTGGAGAGTTGGGACCCATGGAATGGGGAGCACGCAGGATTCCTTTCAAGGGTCTCCATTTGCTTTCCCAACCTCACCCATCGTCTCAGCCCCAAGAGTGTCCAGCCTTATGTCTTCTGCCGCTGGGGCTGTAGATGTGGTCAATCCTGGTTGCATGCCAGTCCCTGAACGCATTTTGGAAGAATTTCTCTCTGTTTTGCCCTGCTTGTTTCTTCTTTGTGTTGGAAATGTATCCTCAGAATGGGTCTGAGCTGATTTTCCCTGCTGGTTTTAGGCCGCTTTACACACACTTGATGCACTTACACAGAGATATCAAGACTTAGCTTTTAAGATGCTTACTAGTCGGATAGATACTTGTGCGATGAACAGGGTCTGGTGAGTCCAGTTGATTGAGCAAGGAGTAGGTCGTGTCCATGCCATATTCGGTTTTCGGAAGGGTATCTGTGCTCATTTCAAACTCGAGTTTTATGCGTCACCCCACCTCACCTTTCCCCTGAAGCAGGCATAAGTGTGTTTTCTAAAAGCGTGACTCTGTTCTCTTTGGGGATTCAGTTCATGGGGAGCGATTTTTACATTCCCTCGATAAGTGATATCATAAGTTTCTTTTTTTGTGGGACTGATTTCACTGAGGATGATCGTACCTAAATCCACTCAGGATGCTGCTACCAGCCTCATGACGTGGATTTCATGGCTGAGTGACACTCCATTGGACCTACGTAGCACCACTTGTCCACTTGTCCACTTGTCTTTGTCCACTTGTCCACTCGTCTTTGTCCACTTGGCTCTTTCCTGGGATATGAAACGTGTACCGGAGTGGAGGTTCTTGTCAAGACAGCAGCCCTCAACTTTGGGGTCCCTGTGTCTGGTTGATTTTTTCATTTTCCCAAGGTCAACGCCCATGTGTGGAAGTGCCCTATGCTCTGTGGTTCTGTGTTTTACATGGTTTGGGAAAGAGGATACACTTGTGAAGATTGGCTGTTGGCCATTGACATCCCGCCCATCAGCTTAACAAGGCTCCCTTGACTCCGTGGGCTGTCCTGCCTTTCTGGTTTTTAGACTTTTTTCGCCTGGCCCTTTTGCCCCGGGGGGGGGGGGGGCGAGAGATTTCTTTGTAGTGCTGATTTGCTCTCCCAGGTTGCTTGGTTGGCCAAAAAGGGCGTATGCGTTTTTTCCTGAATATATTCAGGAAAAAACGCATACGCCCTTTTTGGCCTACCGCATCATTTTCCACGTTCTGGCGCTTTTCATGTGCTATCGGGGCCATTCCGATGTACCCGTTGACATCCGTTTCCTGCAATTCTGCCTTGCGTTCAACGCCTCTTCGTAGCCTGACCTCAATATATTTTGGGGCGATAGTTATCGTTTAGAACTCTGCAGGTTTGGGAAGTGCAGTGCCCCTGAGCTCCATTTCCCAAGTCGCTTTTTTGTGAGTGGGACGCAACACGGCTGGATGGCTTCACGCCCTATTGTCGATCCGCGGTGGCAGGCTGAACCTCTGGTGAATTCTTCTTCGTGATGGGAAATGAGAGTGACATGTGCCCGACCAAACACCTCCAGCGAGTCTCTCATTGGTTCCCCCTCTTGCAGTTCATCCTGCGGACAAATTGCAGACGGTACGAAAGAGGCATGGAAAGGCGCCGAGTCTCCAAGTGGGGAGATTGTTAGTAAGGGGGCCTGAATGGAGAACACGAGCACCAGGAGATGAAAACTGAGGTGAGTTTCAGAAAGCTTTCCCGATCCCACGGTGTAGCATCCGCTGGGTTTCCAATGAGTGCTTTCGCTGTCGGAAGATTGCGTTGAACCTGGAGAGTTGGGACCCATGGAATGGGGAGCACGCAGGATTCCTTTCAAGGGTCTGCATTTGCTTTCCCAACCTCACCCATCGTCTCAGCCCCAAGAGTGTCCAGCCTTATGTCTTCTGCCGCTGGGGCTGTAGATGTGGTCAATCCTGGTTGCATGCCAGTCCCTGAACGCATTTTGGAAGAATTTCTCTCTGTTTTGCCCTGCTTGTTTCTTCTTTGTGTTGGAAATGTATCCTCAGAATGGGTCTGAGCTGATTTTCCCTGCTGGTTTTAGGCCGCTTTACACACACTTGATGCACTTACACAGAGATATCAAGACTTAGCTTTTAAGATGCTTACTAGTCGGATAGATACTTGTGCGATGAACAGGGTGTGGTGAGTCCAGTTGATTGAGCAAGGAGTAGGTCGTGTCCATTCCATATTCGGTTTTCGGAAGGGTATCTGTGCTCATTTCAAACTCGAGTTTTATGCGTCACCCCACCTCACCTTTCCCCTGAAGCAGGCATAAGTGTGTTTTCTAAAAGCGTGACTCTGTTCTGTTTGGGGATTCAGTTCATGGGGAGCGATTTTTACATTCCCTCGATAAGTGATATCATAAGTTTCTTTTTTTGTGGGACTGATTTCACTGAGGATGATCGTACCTAAATCCACTCAGGATGCTGCTACCAGCCTCATGACGTGGATTTCATGGCTGAGTGACACTCCATTGGACCTACGTAGCACCACTTGTCCACTTGTCCACTTGTCTTTGTCCACTTGTCCACTCCTCTTTGTCCACTTGGCTCTTTCCTGGGATATGAAACGTGTACCGGAGTGGAGGTTCTTGTCAAGACAGCAGCCCTCAACTTTGGGGTCCCTGTGTCTGGTTGATTTTTTCATTTTCCCAAGGTCAACGCCCATGTGTGGAAGTGCCCTATGCTCTGTGGTTCTGTGTTTTACATGGTTTGGGAAAGAGGATACACTTGTGAAGATTGGCTGTTGGCCATTGACATCCCGCCCATCAGCTTAACAAGGCTCCCTTGACTCCGTGGGCTGTCCTGCCTTTCTGGTTTTTAGACTTTTTTCGCCTGGCCCTTTTGCCCCGGGGGGGGCGAGAGATTTCTTTGTAGTGCTGATTTGCTCTCCCAGGTTGCTTGGTTGGCCAAAAAGGGCGTATGCGTTTTTTCCTGAATATATTCAGGAAAAAACGCATACGCCCTTTTTGGCCAACCGCATCATTGTCCACGTTCTGGCGCTTTTCATGTGCTATCGGGGCCATTCCGATGTACCCGTTGACATCCGTTTCCTGCAATTCTGCCTTGCGTTCAACGCCTCTTCGTAGCCTGACCTCAATATATTTTGGGGCGATAGTTATCGTTTAGAACTCTGCAGGTTTGGGAAGTGCAGTGCCCCTGAGCTCCATTTCCCAAGTCGCTTTTTTGTGAGTGGGACGCAACACGGCTGGATGGCTTCACGCCCTATTGTCGATCCGCGGTGGCAGGCTGAACCTCTGGTGAATTCTTCTTCGTGATGGGAAATGAGAGTGACATGTGCCCGACCAAACACCTCCAGCGAGTCTCTCATTGGTTCCCCCTCTTGCAGTTCATCCTGCGGACAAATTGCAGACGGTACGAAAGAGGCATGGAAAGGCGCCGAGTCTCCAAGTGGGGAGATTGTTAGTAAGGGGGCCTGAATGGAGAACACGAGCACCAGGAGATGAAAACTGAGGTGAGTTTCAGAAAGCTTTCCCGATCCCACGGTGTAGCATCCGCTGGGTTTCCAATGAGTGCTTTCGCTGTCGGAAGATTGCGTTGAACCTGGAGAGTTGGGACCCATGGAATGGGGAGCACGCAGGATTCCTTTCAAGGGTCTGCATTTGCTTTCCCAACCTCACCCATCGTCTCAGCCCCAAGAGTGTCCAGCCTTATGTCTTCTGCGGCTGGGGCTGTAGATGTGGTCAATCCTGGTTGCATGCCAGTCCCTGAACGCATTTGGGAAGAAATTCTCTCTGTTTTGCCCTGCTTGTTTCTTCTTTATGTTGGAAATGTATCCTCAGAATGGGTCTGAGCTGATTTTCCCTGCTGGTTTTAGGCCGCTTTACACACACTTGATGCACTTACACAGAGATATCAAGACTTAGCTTTTAAGATGCTTACTAGTCGGATAGATACTTGTGCGATGAACAGGGTCTGGTGAGTCCAGTTGATTGAGCAAGGAGTAGGTCGTGTCCATTCCATATTCGGTTTTCGGAAGGGTATCTGTGCTCATTTCAAACTCGAGTTTTATGCGTCACCCCACCTCACCTTTCCCCTGAAGCAGGCATAAGTGTGTTTTCTAAAAGCGTGACTCTGTTCTGTTTGGGGATTCAGTTCATGGGGAGCGATTTTTACATTCCCTCGATAAGTGATATCATAAGTTTCTTTTTTTGTGGGACTGATTTCACTGAGGATGATCGTACCTAAATCCACTCAGGATGCTGCTACCAGCCTCATGACGTGGATTTCATGGCTGAGTGACACTCCATTGGACCTTCGTAGCACCACTTGTCCACTTGTCCACTTGTCTTTGTCCACTTGTCCACTCGTCTTTGTCCACTTGGCTCTTTCCTGGGATATGAAACGTGTACCGGAGTGGAGGTTCTTGTCAAGACAGCAGCCCTCAACTTTGGGGTCCCTGTGTCTGGTTGATTTTTTCATTTTCCCAAGGTCAACGCCCATGTGTGGAAGTGCCCTATGCTCTGTGGTTCTGTGTTTTACATGGTTTGGGAAAGAGGATACACTTGTGAAGATTGGCTGTTGGCCATTGACATCCCGCCCATCAGCTTAACAAGGCTCCCTTGACTCCGTGGGCTGTCCTGCCTTTCTGGTTTTTAGACTTTTTTCGCCTGGCCCTTTTGCCCCGGGGGGGGGGGGGCGAGAGATTTCTTTGTAGTGCTGATTTGCTCTCCCAGGTTGCTTGGTTGGCCAAAAAGGGCGTATGCGTTTTTTCCTGAATATATTCAGGAAAAAACGCATACGCCCTTTTTGGCCAACCGCATCATTGTCCACGTTCTGGCGCTTTTCATGTGCTATCGGGGCCATTCCGATGTACCCGTTGACATCCGTTTCCTGCAATTCTGCCTTGCGTTCAACGCCTCTTCGTAGCCTGACCTCAATATATTTTGGGGCGATAGTTATCGTTTAGAACTCTGCAGGTTTGGGAAGTGCAGTGCCCCTGAGCTCCATTTCCCAAGTCGCTTTTTTGTGAGTGGGACGCAACACGGCTGGATGGCTTCACGCCCTATTGTCGATCCGCGGTGGCAGGCTGAACCTCTGGTGAATTCTTCTTCGTGATGGGAAATGAGAGTGACATGTGCCCGACCAAACACCTCCAGCTAGTCTCTCATTGGTTCCCCCTCTTGCAGTTCATCCTGCGGACAAATTGCAGACGGTACGAAAGAGGCATGGAAAGGCGCCGAGTCTCCAAGTGGGGAGATTGTTAGTAAGGGGGCCTGAATGGAGAACACGAGCACCAGGAGATGAAAACTGAGGTGAGTTTCAGAAAGCTTTCCCGATCCCACGGTGTAGCATCCGCTGGGTTTCCAATGAGTGCTTTCGCTGTCGGAAGATTGCGTTGAACCAGGAGAGTTGGGACCCATGGAATGGGGAGCACACAGGATTCCTTTCAAGGGTCTGCATTTGCTTTCCCAACCTCACCCATCGTCTCAGCCCCAAGAGTGTCCAGCCTTATGTCTTCTGCCGCTGGGGCTGTAGATGTGGTCAATCCTGGTTGCATGCCAGTCCCTGAACGCATTTTGGAAGAATTTCTCTCTGTTTTGCCCTGCTTGTTTCTTCTTTGTGTTGGAAATGTATCCTCAGAATGGGTCTGAGCTGATTTTCCCTGCTCGTTTTAGGCCGCTTTACACACACTTGATGCACTTACACAGAGATATCAAGACTTAGCTTTTAAGATGCTTACTAGTCGGATAGATACTTGTGCGATGAACAGGGTGTGGTGAGTCCAGTTGATTGAGCAAGGAGTAGGTCGTGTCCATGCCATATTCGGTTTTCGGAAGGGTATCTGTGCTCATTTCAAACTCGAGTTTTATGCGTCACCCCACCTCACCTTTCCCCTGAAGCAGGCATAAGTGTGTTTTCTAAAAGCGTGACTCTGTTCTGTTTGGGGATTCAGTTCATGGGGAGCGATTTTTACATTCCCTCGATAAGTGATATCATAAGTTTCTTTTTTTGTGGGACTGATTTCACTGAGGATGATCGTACCTAAATCCACTCAGGATGCTGCTACCAGCCTCATGACGTGGATTTCATGGCTGAGTGACACTCCATTGGACCTACGTAGCACCACTTGTCCACTTGTCCACTTGTCTTTGTCCACTTGTCCACTCCTCTTTGTCCACTTGGCTCTTTCCTGGGATATGAAACGTGTACCGGAGTGGAGGTTCTTGTCAAGACAGCAGCCCTCAACTTTGGGGTCCCTGTGTCTGGTTGATTTTTTCATTTTCCCAAGGTCAACGCCCATGTGTGGAAGTGCCCTATGCTCTGTGGTTCTGTGTTTTACATGGTTTGGGAAAGAGGATACACTTGTGAAGATTGGCTGTTGGCCATTGACATCCCGCCCATCAGCTTAACAAGGCTCCCTTGACTCCGTGGGCTGTCCTGCCTTTCTGGTTTTTAGACTTTTTTCGCCTGGCCCTTTTGCCCCGGGGGGGGCGAGAGATTTCTTTGTAGTGCTGATTTGCTCTCCCAGGTTGCTTGGTTGGCCAAAAAGGGCGTATACGTTTTTTCCTGAATATATTCAGGAAAAAACGCATACGCCCTTTTTGGCCAACCGCATCATTGTCCACGTTCTGGCGCTTTTCATGTGCTATCGGGGCCATTCCGATGTACCCGTTGACATCCGTTTCCTGCAATTCTGCCTTGCGTTCAACGCCTCTTCGTAGCCTGACCTCAATATATTTTGGGGCGATAGTTATCGTTTAGAACTCTGCAGGTTTGGGAAGTGCAGTGCCCCTGAGCTCCATTTCCCAAGTCGCTTTTTTGTGAGTGGGACGCAACACGGCTGGATGGCTTCACGCCCTATTGTCGATCCGCGGTGGCAGGCTGAACCTCTGGTGAATTCTTCTTCGTGATGGGAAATGAGAGTGACATGTGCCCGACCAAACACCTCCAGCGAGTCTCTCATTGGTTCCCCCTCTTGCAGTTCATCCTGCGGACAAATTGCAGACGGTACGAAAGAGGCATGGAAAGGCGCCGAGTCTCCAAGTGGGGAGATTGTTAGTAAGGGGGCCTGAATGGAGAACACGAGCACCAGGAGATGAAAACTGAGGTGAGTTTCAGAAAGCTTTCCCGATCCCACGGTGTAGCATCCGCTGGGTTTCCAATGAGTGCTTTCGCTGTCGGAAGATTGCGTTGAACCTGGAGAGTTGGGACCCATGGAATGGGGAGCACGCAGGATTCCTTTCAAGGGTCTGCATTTGCTTTCCCAACCTCACCCATCGTCTCAGCCCCAAGAGTGTCCAGCCTTATGTCTTCTGCCGCTGGGGCTGTAGATGTGGTCAATCCTGGTTGCATGCCAGTCCCTGAACGCATTTGGGAAGAAATTCTCTCTGTTTTGCCCTGCTTGTTTCTTCTTTATGTTGGAAATGTATCCTCAGAATGGGTCTGAGCTGATTTTCCCTGCTGGTTTTAGGCCGCTTTACACACACTTGATGCACTTACACAGAGATATCAAGACTTAGCTTTTAAGATGCTTACTAGTCGGATAGATACTTGTGCGATGAACAGGGTGTGGTGAGTCCAGTTGATTGAGCAAGGAGTAGGTCGTGTCCATGCCATATTCGGTTTTCGGAAGGGTATCTGTGCTCATTTCAAACTCGAGTTTTATGCGTCACCCCACCTCACCTTTCCCCTGAAGCAGGCATAAGTGTGTTTTCTAAAAGCGTGACTCTGTTCTGTTTGGGGATTCAGTTCATGGGGAGCGATTTTTACATTCCCTCGATAAGTGATATCATAAGTTTCTTTTTTTGTGGGACTTATTTCACTGAGGATGATCGTACCTAAATCCACTCAGGATGCTGCTACCAGCCTCATGACGTGGATTTCATGGCTGAGTGACACTCCATTGGACCTACGTAGCACCACTTGTCCACTTGTCCACTTGTCTTTGTCCACTTGTCCACTCGTCTTTGTCCACTTGGCTCTTTCCTGGGATATGAAACGTGTACCGGAGTGGAGGTTCTTGTCAAGACAGCAGCCCTCAACTTTGGGGTCCCTGTGTCTGGTTGATTTTTTCATTTTCCCAAGGTCAACGCCCATGTGTGGAAGTGCCCTATGCTCTGTGGTTCTGTGTTTTACATGGTTTGGGAAAGAGGATACACTTGTGAAGATTGGCTGTTGGCCATTGACATCCCGCCCATCAGCTTAACAAGGCTCCCTTGACTCCGTGGGCTGTCCTGCCTTTCTGGTTTTTAGACTTTTTTCGCCTGGCCCTTTTGCCCCGGGGGGGGGGGTGGTGAGAGATTTCTTTGTAGTGCTGATTTGCTCTCCCAGGTTGCTTGGTTGGCCAAAAAGGGCGTATGCGTTTTTTCCTGAATATATTCAGGAAAAAACGCATACGCCCTTTTTGGCCAACCGCATCATTGTCCACGTTCTGGCGCTTTTCATGTGCTATCGGGGCCATTCCGATGTACCCGTTGACATCCGTTTCCTGCAATTCTGCCTTGCGTTCAACGCCTCTTCGTAGCCTGACCTCAATATATTTTGGGGCGATAGTTATCGTTTAGAACTCTGCAGGTTTGGGAAGTGCAGTGCCCCTGAGCTCCATTTCCCAAGTCGCTTTTTTGTGAGTGGGACGCAACACGGCTGGATGGCTTCACGCCCTATTGTCGATCCGCGGTGGCAGGCTGAACCTCTGGTGAATTCTTCTTCGTGATGGGAAATGAGAGTGACATGTGCCCGACCAAACACCTCCAGCGAGTCTCTCATTGGTTCCCCCTCTTGCAGTTCATCCTGCGGACAAATTGCAGACGGTACGAAAGAGGCATGGAAAGGCGCCGAGTCTCCAAGTGCGGACATTGTTAGTAAGGGGGCCTGAATGGAGAACACGAGCACCAGGAGATGAAAACTGAGGTGAGTTTCAGAAAGCTTTCCCGATCCCACGGTGTAGCATCCGCTGGGTTTCCAATGAGTGCTTTCGCTGTCGGAAGATTGCGTTGAACCTGGAGAGTTGGGACCCATGGAATGGGGAGCACGCAGGATTCCTTTCAAGGGTCTGCATTTGCTTTCCCAACCTCACCCATCGTCTCAGCCCCAAGAGTGTCCAGCCTTATGTCTTCTGCCGCTGGGGCTGTAGATGTGGTCAATCCTGGTTGCATGCCAGTCCCTGAACGCATTTGGGAAGAATTTCTCTCTGTTTTGCCCTGCTTGTTTCTTCTTTATGTTGGAAATGTATCCTCAGAATGGGTCTGAGCTGATTTTCCCTGCTGGTTTTAGGCCGCTTTACACACACTTGATGCACTTACACAGAGATATCAAGACTTAGCTTTTAAGATGCTTACTAGTCGGATAGATACTTGTGCGATGAACAGGGTGTGGAGAGTCCAGTTGATTGAGCAAGGAGTAGGTCGTGTCCATGCCATATTCGGTTTTCGGAAGGGTATCTGTGCTCATTTCAAACTCGAGTTTTATGCGTCACCCCACCTCACCTTTCCCCTGAAGCAGGCATAAGTGTGTTTTCTAAAAGCGTGACTCTGTTCTGTTTGGGGATTCAGTTCATGGGGAGCGATTTTTACATTCCCTCGATAAGTGATATCATAAGTTTCTTTTTTTGTGGGACTGATTTCACTGAGGATGATCGTACCTAAATCCACTCAGGATGCTGCTACCAGCCTCATGACGTGGATTTCATGGCTGAGTGACACTCCATTGGAACTACGTAGCACCACTTGTCCACTTGTCCACTTGTCTTTGTCCACTTGTCCACTCGTCTTTGTCCACTTGGCTCTTTCCTGGGATATGAAACGTGTACCGGAGTGGAGGTTCTTGTCAAGACAGCAGCCCTCAACTTTGGGGTCCCTGTGTCTGGTTGATTTTTTCATTTTCCCAAGGTCAACGCCCATGTGTGGAAGTGCCCTATGCTCTGTGGTTCTGTGTTTTACATGGTTTGGGAAAGAGGATACACTTGTGAAGATTGGCTGTTGGCCATTGACATCCCGCCCATCAGCTTAACAAGGCTCCCTTGACTCCGTGGGCTGTCCTGCCTTTCTGGTTTTTAGACTTTTTTCGCCTGACCTTTTGCCCCGGGGGGGGGGGGGCGAGAGATTTCTTTGTAGTGCTGATTTGCTCTCCCAGGTTGCTTGGTTGGCCAAAAAGGGCGTATGCGTTTTTTCCTGAATATATTCAGGAAAAAACGCATACGCCCTTTTTGGCCAACCGCATCATTGTCCACGTTCTGGCGCTTTTCATGTGCTATCGGGGCCATTCCGATGTACCCGTTGACATCCGTTTCCTGCAATTCTGCCTTGCGTTCAACGCCTCTTCGTAGCCTGACCTCAATATATTTTGGGGCGATAGTTATCGTTTAGAACTCTGCAGGTTTGGGAAGTGCAGTGCCCCTGAGCTCCATTTCCCAAGTCGCTTTTTTGTGAGTGGGACGCAACACGGCTGGATGGCTTCACGCCCTATTGTCGATCCGCGGTGGCAGGCTGAACCTCTGGTGAATTCTTCTTCGTGATGGGAAATGAGAGTGACATGTGCCCGACCAAACACCTCCAGCGAGTCTCTCATTGGTTCCCCCTCTTGCAGTTCATCCTGCGGACAAATTGCAGACGGTACGAAAGAGGCATGGAAAGGCGCCGAGTCTCCAAGTGGGGAGATTGTTAGTAAGGGGGCCTGAATGGAGAACACGAGCACCAGGAGATGAAAACTGAGGTGAGTTTCAGAAAGCTTTCCCGATCCCACGGTGTAGCATCCGCTGGGTTTCCAATGAGTGCTTTCGCTGTCGGAAGATTGCGTTGAACCTGGAGAGTTGGGACCCATGGATTGGGGAGCACGCAGGATTCCTTTCAAGGGTCTGCATTTGCTTTCCCAACCTCACCCATCGTCTCAGCCCCAAGAGTGTCCAGCCTTATGTCTTCTGCCGCTGGGGCTGTAGATGTGGTCAATCCTGGTTGCATGCCAGAACCTGATCGCATTTTGGAAGAATTTCTCTCTGTTTTGCCCTGCTTGTTTCTTCTTTATGTTGGAAATGTATCCTCAGAATGGCTCTGAGCTGATTTTCCCTGCTGGTTTTAGGCCGCTTTACACACACTTGATGCACTTACACAGAGATATCAAGACTTAGCTTTTAAGATGCTTACTAGTCGGATAGATACTTGTGCGATGAACAGGGTGTGGTGAGTCCATTTGATTGAGCAAGGAGTAGGTCGTGTCCATTCCATATTCGGTTTTCGGAAGGGTATCTGTGCTCATTTCAAACTCGAGTTTTATGCGTCACCCCACCTCACCTTTCCCCTGAAGCAGGCATAAGTGTGTTTTCTAAAAGCGTGACTGTGTTCTGTTTGGGGATTCAGTTCATGGGGAGCGATTTTTACATTCCCTCGATAAGTGATATCATAAGTTTCTTTTTTTGTGGGACTGATTTCACTGAGGATGATCGTACCTAAATCCACTCAGGATGCTGCTACCAGCCTCATGACGTGGATTTCATGGCTGAGTGACACTCCATTGGACCTACGTAGCACCACTTGTCCACTTGTCCACTTGTCTTTGTCCACTTGTCCACTCGTCTTTGTCCACTTGGCTCTTTCCTGGGATATGAAACGTGTACCGGAGTGGAGGTTCTTGTCAAGACAGCAGCCCTCAACTTTGGGGTCCCTGTGTCTGGTTGATTTTTTCATTTTCCCAAGGTCAACGCCCATGTGTGGAAGTGCCCTATGCTCTGTGGTTCTGTGTTTTACATGGTTTGGGAAAGAGGATACACTTGTGAAGATTGGCTGTTGGCCATTGACATCCCGCCCATCAGCTTAACAAGGCTCCCTTGACTCCGTGGGCTGTCCTGCCTTTCTGGTTTTTAGACTTTTTTCGCCTGGCGCTTTTGCCCCACGGGGGTCGAGAGATTTCTTTGTAGTGCTGATTTGCTCTCCCAGGTTGCTTGGTTGGCCAAAAAGGGCGTATGCGTTTTTTCCTGAATGTATTCAGGAAAAAACGCATACGCCCTTTTTGGCCAACCGCATCATTGTCCACGTTCTGGCGCTTTTCATGTGCTATCGGGGCCATTCCGATGTACCCGTTGACATCCGTTTCCTGCAATTCTGCCTTGCGTTCAACGCCTCTTCGTAGCCTGACTTCAATATATTTTGGGGCGATAGTTATCGTTTAGAACTCTGCAGGTTTGGGAAGTGCAGTGCCCCTGAGCTCCATTTCCCAAGTCGCTTTTTTGTGAGTGGGACGCAACACGGCTGGATGGCTTCACGCCCTATTGTCGATCCGCGGTGGCAGGCTGAACCTCTGGTGAATTCTTCTTCGTGATGGGAAATGAGAGTGACATGTGCCCGACCAAACACCTCCAGCGAGTCTCTCATTGGTTCCCCCTCTTGCAGTTCATCCTGCGGACAAATTGCAGACGGTACGAAAGAGGCATGGAAAGGCGCCGAGTCTCCAAGTGGGGAGATTGTTAGTAAGGGGGCCTGAATGGAGAACACGAGCACCAGGAGATGAAAACTGAGGTGAGTTTCAGAAAGCTTTCCCGATCCCACGGTGTAGCATCCGCTGGGTTTCCAATGAGTGCTTTCGCTGTCGGAAGATTGCGTTGAACCTGGAGAGTTGGGACCCATGGAATGGGGAGCACGCAGGATTCCTTTCAAGGGTCTGCATTTGCTTTCCCAACCTCACCCATCGTCTCAGCCCCAAGAGTGTCCAGCCTTATGTCTTCTGCCGCTGGGGCTGTAGATGTGGTCAATCCTGGTTGCATGCCAGTCCCTGAACGCATTTTGGAAGAATTTCTCTCTGTTTTGCCCTGCTTGTTTCTTCTTTATGTTGGAAATGTATCCTCAGAATGGGTCTGAGCTGATTTTCCCTGCTGGTTTTAGGCCGCTTTACACACACTTGATGCACTTACACAGAGATATCAAGACTTAGCTTTTAAGATGCTTACTAGTCGGATAGATACTTGTGCGATGAACAGGGTGTGGTGAGTCCAGTTGATTGAGTAAGGAGTAGGTCGTGTCCATTCCATATTCGGTTTTCGGAAGGGTATCTGTGCTCATTTCAAACTCGAGTTTTATGCGTCACCCCACCTCACCTTTCCCCTGAAGCAGGCATAAGTGTGTTTTCTAAAAGCGTGACTCTGTTCTGTTTGGGGATTCAGTTCATGGGGAGCGATTTTTACATTCCCTCGATAAGTGATATCATAAGTTTCTTTTTTTGTGGGACTGATTTCACTGAGGATGATCGTACCTAAATCCACTCAGGATGCTGCTACCAGCCTCATGACGTGGATTTCATGGCTGAGTGACACTCCATTGGAACTACGTAGCACCACTTGTCCACTTGTCCACTTGTCTTTGTCCACTTGTCCACTCGTCTTTGTCCACTTGGCTCTTTCCTGGGATATGAAACGTGTACCGGAGTGGAGGTTCTTGTCAAGACAGCAGCCCTCAACTTTGGGGTCCCTGTGTCTGGTTGATTTTTTCATTTTCCCAAGGTCAACGCCCATGTGTGGAAGTGCCCTATGCTCTGTGGTTCTGTGTTTTACATGGTTTGGGAAAGAGGGTACACTTGTGAAGATTGGCTGTTGGCCATTGACATCCCGCCCATCAGCTTAACAAGGCTCCCTTGACTCCGTGGGCTGTCCTGCCTTTCTGGTTTTTAGACTTTTTTCGCCTGACCTTTTGCCCCGGGGGGGGGGCGAGAGATTTCTTTGTAGTGCTGATTTGCTCTCCCAGGTTGCTTGGTTGGCCAAAAAGGGCGTATGCGTTTTTTCCTGAATATATTCAGGAAAAAACGCATACGCCCTTTTTGGCCAACCGCATCATTGTCCACGTTCTGGCGCTTTTCATGTGCTATCGGGGCCATTCCGATGTACCCGTTGACATCCGTTTCCTGCAATTCTGCCTTGCGTTCAACGCCTCTTCGTAGCCTGACCTCAATATATTTTGGGGCGATAGTTATCGTTTAGAACTCTGCAGGTTTGGGAAGTGCAGTGCCCCTGAGCTCCATTTCCCAAGTCGCTTTTTTGTGAGTGGGACGCAACACGGCTGGATGGCTTCACGCCCTATTGTCGATCCGCGGTGGCAGGCTGAACCTCTGGTGAATTCTTCTTCGTGATGGGAAATGAGAGTGACATGTGCCCGACCAAACACCTCCAGCGAGTCTCTCATTGGTTCCCCCTCTTGCAGTTCATCCTGCGGACAAATTGCAGACGGTACGAAAGAGGCATGGAAAGGCGCCGAGTCCGGAGATTGTTAGTAAGGGGGCCTGAATGGAGAACACGAGTACCAGGAGATGAAAACTGAGGTGAGTTTCAGAAAGCTTTCCCGATCCCACGGTGTAGCATCCGCTGGGTTTCCAATGAGTGCTTTCGCTGTCGGAAGATTGCGTTGAACCTGGAGAGTTGGGACCCATGGATTGGGGAGCACGCAGGATTCCTTTCAAGGGTCTGCATTTGCTTTCCCAACCTCACCCATCGTCTCAGCCCCAAGAGTGTCCAGCCTTATGTCTTCTGCGGCTGGGGCTGTAGATGTGGTCAATCCTGGTTGCATGCCAGAACCTGAACGCATTTTGGAAGAATTTCTCTCTGTTTTGCCCTGCTTGTTTCTTCTTTATGTTGGAAATGTATCCTCAGAATGGCTCTGAGCTGATTTTCCCTGCTGGTTTTAGGCCGCTTTACACACACTTGATGCACTTACACAGAGATATCAAGACTTAGCTTTTAAGATGCTTACTAGTCGGATAGATACTTGTGCGATGAACAGGGTGTGGTGAGTCCATTTGATTGAGCAAGGAGTAGGTCGTGTCCATTCCATATTCGGTTTTCGGAAGGGTATCTGTGCTCATTTCAAACTCGAGTTTTATGCGTCACCCCACCTCACCTTTCCCCTGAAGCAGGCATAAGTGTGTTTTCTAAAAGCGTGACTGTTCTGTTTGGGGATTCAGTTCATGGGGAGCGATTTTTACATTCCCTCGATAAGTGATATCATAAGTTTCTTTTTTTGTGGGACTGATTTCACTGAGGATAATCGTACCTAAATCCACTCAGGATGCTGCTACCAGCCTCATGACGTGGATTTCATGGCTGAGTGACACTCCATTGGACCTACGTAGCACCACTTGTCCACTTGTCCACTTGTCTTTGTCCACTTGTCCACTCGTCTTTGTCCACTTGGCTCTTTCCTGGGATATGAAACGTGTACCGGAGTGGAGGTTCTTGTCAAGACAGCAGCCCTCAACTTTGGGGTCCCTGTGTCTGGTTGATTTTTTCATTTTCCCAAGGTCAACGCCCATGTGTGGAAGTGCCCTATGCTCTGTGGTTCTGTGTTTTACATGGTTTGGGAAAGAGGATACACTTGTGAAGATTGGCTGTTGGCCATTGACATCCCGCCCATCAGCTTAACAAGACTCCCTTGACTCCGTGGGCTGTCCTGCCTTTCTGGTTTTTAGACTTTTTCGCCTGACCTTTTGCCCCGGGGGGGGGGGCGAGAGATTTCTTTGTAGTGCTGATTTGCTCTCCCAGGTTGCTTGGTTGGCCAAAAAGGGCGTATGCGTTTTTTCCTGAATATATTCAGGAAAAAACGCATACGCCCTTTTTGGCCAACCGCATCATTGTCCACGTTCTGGCGCTTTTCATGTGCTATCGGGGCCATTCCGATGTACCCGTTGACATCCGTTTCCTGCAATTCTGCCTTGCGTTCAACGCCTCTTCGTAGCCTGACCTCAATATATTTTGGGGCGATAGTTATCGTTTAGAACTCTGCAGGTTTGGGAAGTGCAGTGCCCCTGAGCTCCATTTCCCAAGTCGCTTTTTTGTGAGTGGGACGCAACACGGCTGGATGGCTTCACGCCCTATTGTCGATCCGCGGTGGCAGGCTGAACCTCTGGTGAATTCTTCTTCGTGATGGGAAATGAGAGTGACATGTGCCCGACCAAACACCTCCAGCGAGTCTCTCATTGGTTCCCCCTCTTGCAGTTCATCCTGCGGACAAATTGCAGACGGTACGAAAGAGGCATGGAAAGGCGCCGAGTCCGGAGATTGTTAGTAAGGGGGCCTGAATGGAGAACACGAGCACCAGGAGATGAAAACTGAGGTGAGTTTCAGAAAGCTTTCCCGATCCCACGGTGTAGCATCCGCTGGGTTTCCAATGAGTGCTTTCGCTGTCGGAAGATTGCGTTGAACCTGGAGAGTTGGGACCCATGGATTGGGGAGCACGCAGGATTCCTTTCAAGGGTCTGCATTTGCTTTCCCAACCTCACCCATCGTCTCAGCCCCAAGAGTGTCCAGCCTTATGTCTTCTGCCGCTGGGGCTGTAGATGTGGTCAATCCTGGTTGCATGCCAGAACCTGAACGCATTTTGGAAGAATTTCTCTCTGTTTTGCCCTGCTTGTTTCTTCTTTATGTTGGAAATGTATCCTCAGAATGGCTCTGAGCTGATTTTCCCTGCTGGTTTTAGGCCGCTTTACACACACTTGATGCACTTACACAGAGATATCAAGACTTAGCTTTTAAGATGCTTACTAGTCGGATAGATACTTGTGCGATGAACAGGGTGTGGTGAGTCCATTTGATTGAGCAAGGAGTAGGTCGTGTCCATTCCATATTCGGTTTTCGGAAGGGTATCTGTGCTCATTTCAAACTCGAGTTTTATGCGTCACCCCACCTCACCTTTCCCCTGAAGCAGGCATAAGTGTGTTTTCTAAAAGCGTGACTGTTCTGTTTGGGGATTCAGTTCATGGGGAGCGATTTTTACATTCCCTCGATAAGTGATATCATAAGTTTCTTTTTTTGTGGGACTGATTTCACTGAGGATAATCGTACCTAAATCCACTCAGGATGCTGCTACCAGCCTCATGACGTGGATTTCATGGCTGAGTGACACTCCATTGGACCTACGTAGCACCACTTGTCCACTTGTCCACTTGTCTTTGTCCACTTGTCCACTCGTCTTTGTCCACTTGGCTCTTTCCTGGGATATGAAACGTGTACCGGAGTGGAGGTTCTTGTCAAGACAGCAGCCCTCAACTTTGGGGTCCCTGTGTCTGGTTGATTTTTTCATTTTCCCAAGGTCAACGCCCATGTGTGGAAGTGCCCTATGCTCTGTGGTTCTGTGTTTTACATGGTTTGGGAAAGAGGATACACTTGTGAAGATTGGCTGTTGGCCATTGACATCCCTCCCATCAGCTTAACAAGACTCCCTTGACTCCGTGGGCTGTCCTGCCTTTCTGGTTTTTAGACTTTTTCGCCTGACCTTTTGCCCCGGGGGGGGGGGCGAGAGATTTCTTTGTAGTGCTGATTTGCTCTCCCAGGTTGCTTGGTTGGCCAAAAAGGGCGTATGTGTTTTTTCCTGAATATATTCAGGAAAAAACGCATACGCCCTTTTTGGCCAACCGCATCATTGTCCACGTTCTGGCGCTTTTCATGTGCTATCGGGGCCATTCCGATGTACCCGTTGACATCCGTTTCCTGCAATTCTGCCTTGCGTTCAACGCCTCTTCGTAGCCTGACCTCAATATATTTTGGGGCGATAGTTATCGTTTAGAACTCTGCAGGTTTGGGAAGTGCAGTGCCCCTGAGCTCCATTTCCCAAGTCGCTTTTTTGTGAGTGGGACGCAACACGGCTGGATGGCTTCACGCCCTATTGTCGATCCGCGGTGGCAGGCTGAACCTCTGGTGAATTCTTCTTCGTGATGGGAAATGAGAGTGACATGTGCCCGACCAAACACCTCCAGCGAGTCTCTCATTGGTTCCCCCTCTTGCAGTTCATCCTGCGGACAAATTGCAGACGGTACGAAAGAGGCATGGAAAGGCGCCGAGTCTCCAAGTGGGGAGATTGTTAGTAAGGGGGCCTGAATGGAGAACACGAGCACCAGGAGATGAAAACTGAGGTGAGTTTCAGAAAGCTTTCCCGATCCCACGGTGTAGCATCCGCTGGGTTTCCAATGAGTGCTTTCGCTGTCGGAAGATTGCGTTGAACCTGGAGAGTTGGGACCCATGGAATGGGGAGCACGCAGGATTCCTTTCAAGGGTCTGCATTTGCTTTCCCAACCTCACCCATCGTCTCAGCCCCAAGAGTGTCCAGCCTTATGTCTTCTGCCGCTGGGGCTGTAGATGTGGTCAATCCTGGTTGCATGCCAGTCCCTGAACGCATTTTGGAAGAATTTCTCTCTGTTTTGCCCTGCTTGTTTCTTCTTTATGTTGGAAATGTATCCTCAGAATGGGTCTGAGCTGATTTTCCCTGCTGGTTTTAGGCCGCTTTACACACACTTGATGCACTTACACAGAGATATCAAGACTTAGCTTTTAAGATGCTTACTAGTCGGATAGATACTTGTGCGATGAACAGGGTGTGGTGAGTCCAGTTGATTGAGTAAGGAGTAGGTCGTGTCCATTCCATATTCGGTTTTCGGAAGGGTATCTGTGCTCATTTCAAACTCGAGTTTTATGCGTCACCCCACCTCACCTTTCCCCTGAAGCAGGCATAAGTGTGTTTTCTAAAAGCGTGACTCTGTTCTGTTTGGGGATTCAGTTCATGGGGAGCGATTTTTACATTCCCTCGATAAGTGATATCATAAGTTTCTTTTTTTGTGGGACTGATTTCACTGAGGATGATCGTACCTAAATCCACTCAGGATGCTGCTACCAGCCTCATGACGTGGATTTCATGGCTGAGTGACACTCCATTGGACCTACGTAGCACCACTTGTCCACTTGTCCACTTGTCTTTGTCCACTTGTCCACTCGTCTTTGTCCACTTGGCTCTTTTCTGGGATATGAAACGTGTACCGGAGTGGAGGTTCTTGTCAAGACAGCAGCCCTCAACTTTGGGGTCCCTGTGTCTGGTTGATTTTTTCACTTTCCCAAGGTCAACGCCCATGTGTGGAAGTGCCCTATGCTCTGTGGTTCTGTGTTTTACATGGTTTGGGAAAGAGGATACACTTGTGAAGATTGGCTGTTGGCCATTGACATCCCGCCCATCAGCTTAACAAGGCTCCCTTGACTCCGTGGGCTGTCCTGCCTTTCTGGTTTTTAGACTTTTTTCGCCTGGCCGTTTTGCCCCGGGGGGGGGCGAGAGATTTCTTTGTAGTGCTGATTTGCTCTCCCAGGTTGCTTGGTTGGCCAAAAAGGGCGTATGCGTTTTTTCCTGAATATATTCAGGAAAAAACGCATACGCCCTTTTTGGCCAACCACATCATTGTCCACGTTCTGGCGCTTTTCATGTGCTATCGGGGCCATTCCGATGTACCCGTTGACATCCGTTTCCTGCAATTCTGCCTTGCGTTCAACGCCTCTTCGTAGCCTGACCTCAATATATTTTGGGGCGATAGTTATCGTTTAGAACTCTGCAGGTTTTGGAAGTGCAGTGCCCCTGAGCTCCATTTCCCAAGTCGCTTTTTTGTGAGTGGGACGCAACACGGCTGGATGGCTTCACGCCCTATTGTCGATCCGCGGTGGCAGGCTGAACCTCTGGTGAATTCTTCTTCGTGATGGGAAATGAGAGTGACATGTGCCCGACCAAACACCTCCAGCGAGTCTCTCATTGGTTCCCCCTCTTGCAGTTCATCCTGCGGACAAATTGCAGACGGTACGAAAGAGGCATGGAAAGGCGCCGAGTCTCCAAGTGGGGAGATTGTTAGTAAGGGGGCCTGAATGGAGAACACGAGCACCAGGAGATGAAAACTGAGGTGAGTTTCAGAAAGCTTTCCCGATCCCACGGTGTAGCATCCGCTGGGTTTCCAATGAGTGCTTTCGCTGTCGGAAGATTGCGTTGAACCTGGAGAGTTGGGACCCATGGAATGGGGAGCACGCAGGATTCCTTTCAAGGGTCTGCATTTGCTTTCCCAACCTCACCCATCGTCTCAGCCCCAAGAGTGTCCAGCCTTATGTCTTCTGCCGCTGGGGCTGTAGATGTGGTCAATCCTGGTTGCATGCCAGTCCCTGAACGCATTTTGGAAGAATTTCTCTCTGTTTTGCCCTGCTTGTTTCTTCTTTATGTTGGAAATGTATCCTCAGAATGGGTCTGAGCTGATTTTCCCTGCTGGTTTTAGGCCGCTTTACACACACTTGATGCACTTACACAGAGATATCAAGACTTAGCTTTTAAGATGCTTACTAGTCGGATAGATACTTGTGCGATGAACAGGGTGTGGTGAGTCCAGTTGATTGAGTAAGGAGTAGGTCGTGTCCATTCCATATTCGGTTTTCGGAAGGGTATCTGTGCTCATTTCAAACTCGAGTTTTATGCGTCACCCCACCTCACCTTTCCCCTGAAGCAGGCATAAGTGTGTTTTCTAAAAGCGTGACTCTGTTCTGTTTGGGGATTCAGTTCATGGGGAGCGATTTTTACATTCCCTCGATAAGTGATATCATAAGTTTCTTTTTTTGTGGGACTGATTTCACTGAGGATGATCGTACCTAAATCCACTCAGGATGCTGCTACCAGCCTCATGACGTGGATTTCATGGCTGAGTGACACTCCATTGGACCTACGTAGCACCACTTGTCCACTTGTCCACTTGTCTTTGTCCACTTGTCCACTCGTCTTTGTCCACTTGGCTCTTTTCTGGGATATGAAACGTGTACCGGAGTGGAGGTTCTTGTCAAGACAGCAGCCCTCAACTTTGGGGTCCCTGTGTCTGGTTGATTTTTTCACTTTCCCAAGGTCAACGCCCATGTGTGGAAGTGCCCTATGCTCTGTGGTTCTGTGTTTTACATGGTTTGGGAAAGAGGATACACTTGTGAAGATTGGCTGTTGGCCATTGACATCCCGCCCATCAGCTTAACAAGGCTCCCTTGACTCCGTGGGCTGTCCTGCCTTTCTGGTTTTTAGACTTTTTTCGCCTGGCCGTTTTGCCCCGGGGGGGGGCGAGAGATTTCTTTGTAGTGCTGATTTGCTCTCCCAGGTTGCTTGGTTGGCCAAAAAGGGCGTATGCGTTTTTTCCTGAATATATTCAGGAAAAAACGCATACGCCCTTTTTGGCCAACCACATCATTGTCCACGTTCTGGCGCTTTTCATGTGCTATCGGGGCCATTCCGATGTACCCGTTGACATCCGTTTCCTGCAATTCTGCCTTGCGTTCAACGCCTCTTCGTAGCCTGACCTCAATATATTTTGGGGCGATAGTTATCGTTTAGAACTCTGCAGGTTTGGGAAGTGCAGTGCCCCTGAGCTCCATTTCCCAAGTCGCTTTTTTGTGAGTGGGACGCAACACGGCTGGATGGCTTCACGCCCTATTGTCGATCCGCGGTGGCAGGCTGAACCTCTGGTGAATTCTTCTTCGTGATGGGAAATGAGAGTGACATGTGCCCGACCAAACACCTCCAGCGAGTCTCTCATTGGTTCCCCCTCTTGCAGTTCATCCTGCGGACAAATTGCAGACGGTACGAAAGAGGCATGGAAAGGCGCCGAGTCTCCAAGTGGGGAGATTGTTAGTAAGGGGGCCTGAATGGAGAACACGAGCACCAGGAGATGAAAACTGAGGTGAGTTTCAGAAAGCTTTCGCGATCCCACGGTGTAGCATCCGCTGGGTTTCCAATGAGTGCTTTCGCTGTCGGAAGATTGCGTTGAACCTGGAGAGTTGGGACCCATGGAATGGGGAGCACGCAGGATTCCTTTCAAGGGTCTGCATTTGCTTTCCCAACCTCACCCATCGTCTCAGCCCCAAGAGTATCCAGCCTTATGTCTTCTGCCGCTGGGGCTGTAGATGTGGTCAATCCTGGTTGCATGCCAGTCCCTGAACGCATTTTGGAAGAATTTCTCTCTGTTTTGCCCTGCTTGTTTCTTCTTTGTGTTGGAAATGTATCCTCAGAATGGGTCTGAGCTGATTTTCCCTGCTCGTTTTAGGCCGCTTTACACACACTTGATGCACTTACACAGAGATATCAAGACTTAGCTTTTAAGATGCTTACTAGTCGGATAGATACTTGTGCGATGAACAGGGTGTGGTGAGTCCAGTTGATTGAGCAAGGAGTAGGTCGTGTCCATGCCATATTCGGTTTTCGGAAGGGTATCTGTGCTCATTTCAAACTCGAGTTTTATGCGTCACCCCACCTCACCTTTCCCCTGAAGCAGGCATAAGTGTGTTTTCTAAAAGCGTGACTCTGTTCTGTTTGGGGATTCAGTTCATGGGGAGCGATTTTTACATTCCCTCGATAAGTGATATCATAAATTTCTTTTTTTGTGGGACTGATTTCACTGAGGATGATCGTACCTAAATCCACTCAGGATGCTGCTACCAGCCTCATGACGTGGATTTCATGGCTGAGTGACACTCCATTGGACCTACGTAGCACCACTTGTCCACTTGTCCACTTGTCTTTGTCCACTTGTCCACTCGTCTTTGTCCACTTGGCTCTTTTCTGGGATATGAAACGTGTACCGGAGTGGAGGTTCTTGTCAAGACAGCAGCCCTCAACTTTGGGGTCCCTGTGTCTGGTTGATTTTTTCACTTTCCCAAGGTCAACGCCCATGTGTGGAAGTGCCCTATGCTCTGTGGTTCTGTGTTTTACATGGTTTGGGAAAGAGGATACACTTGTGAAGATTGGCTGTTGGCCATTGACATCCCGCCCATCAGCTTAACAAGGCTCCCTTGACTCCGTGGGCTGTCCTGCCTTTCTGGTTTTTAGACTTTTTTCGCCTGGCCCTTTTGCCCCGGGGGGGGGCGAGAGATTTCTTTGTAGTGCTGATTTGCTCTCCCAGGTTGCTTGGTTGGCCAAAAAGGGCGTATGCGTTTTTTCCTGAATATATTCAGGAAAAAACGCATACGCCCTTTTTGGCCAACCACATCATTGTCCACGTTCTGGCGCTTTTCATGTGCTATCGGGGCCATTCCGATGTACCCGTTGACATCCGTTTCCTGCAATTCTGCCTTGCGTTCAACGCCTCTTCGTAGCCTGACCTCAATATATTTTGGGGCGATAGTTATCGTTTAGAACTCTGCAGGTTTGGGAAGTGCAGTGCCCCTGAGCTCCATTTCCCAAGTCGCTTTTTTGTGAGTGGGACGCAACACGGCTGGATGGCTTCACGCCCTATTGTCGATCCGCGGTGGCAGGCTGAACCTCTGGTGAATTCTTCTTCGTGATGGGAAATGAGAGTGACATGTGCCCGACCAAACACCTCCAGCGAGTCTCTCATTGGTTCCCCCTCTTGCAGTTCATCCTGCGGACAAATTGCAGACGGTACGAAAGAGGCATGGAAAGGCGCCGAGTCTCCAAGTGGGGAGATTGTTAGTAAGGGGGCCTGAATGGAGAACACGAGCACCAGGAGATGAAAACTGAGGTGAGTTTCAGAAAGCTTTCGCGATCCCACGGTGTAGCATCCGCTGGGTTTCCAATGAGTGCTTTCGCTGTCGGAAGATTGCGTTGAACCTGGAGAGTTGGGACCCATGGAATGGGGAGCACGCAGGATTCCTTTCAAGGGTCTGCATTTGCTTTCCCAACCTCACCCATCGTCTCAGCCCCAAGAGTGTCCAGCCTTATGTCTTCTGCCGCTGGGGCTGTAGATGTGGTCAATCCTGGTTGCATGCCAGTCCCTGAACGCATTTTGGAAGAATTTCTCTCTGTTTTGCCCTGCTTGTTTCTTCTTTATGTTGGAAATGTATCCTCAGAATGGGTCCGAGCTGATTTTCCCTGCTCGTTTTAGGCCGCTTTACACACACTTGATGCACTTACACAGAGATATCAAGACTTAGCTTTTAAGATGCTTACTAGTCGGATAGATACTTGTGCGATGAACAGGGTGTGGTGAGTCCAGTTGATTGAGCAAGGAGTAGGTCGTGTCCATGCCATATTCGGTTTTCGGAAGGGTATCTGTGCTCATTTCAAACTCGAGTTTTATGCGTCACCCCACCTCACCTTTCCCCTGAAGCAGGCATAAGTGTGTTTTCTAAAAGTGTGACTCTGTTCTGTTTGGGGATTCAGTTCATGGGGAGCGATTTTTACATTCCCTCGATAAGTGATATCATAAATTTCTTTTTTTGTGGGACTGATTTCACTGAGGATGATCGTACCTAAATCCACTCAGGATGCTGCTACCAGCCTCATGACGTGGATTTCATGGCTGAGTGACACTCCATTGGACCTACGTAGCACCACTTGTCCACTTGTCCACTTGTCTTTGTCCACTTGTCCACTCGTCTTTGTCCACTTGGCTCTTTCCTGGGATATGAAACGTGTACCGGAGTGGAGGTTCTTGTCAAGACAGCAGCCCTCAACTTTGGGGTCCCTGTGTCTGGTTGATTTTTTCACTTTCCCAAGGTCAACGCCCATGTGTGGAAGTGCCCTATGCTCTGTGGTTCTGTGTTTTCCATGGTTTGGGAAAGAGGATACACTTGTGAAGATTGGCTGTTGGCCATTGACATCCCGCCCATCAGCTTAACAAGGCTCCCTTGACTCCGTGGGCTGTCCTGCCTTTCTGGTTTTTAGACTTTTTTCGCCTGGCCCTTTTGCCCCGGGGGGGGGCGAGAGATTTCTTTGTAGTGCTGATTTGCTCTCCCAGGTTGCTTGGTTGGCCAAAAAGGGCGTATGCGTTTTTTCCTGAATATATTCAGGAAAAAACGCATACGCCCTTTTTGGCCAACCACATCATTGTCCACGTTCTGGCGCTTTTCATGTGCTATCGGGGCCATTCCGATGTACCCGTTGACATCCGTTTCCTGCAATTCTGCCTTGCGTTCAACGCCTCTTCGTAGCCTGACCTCAATATATTTTGGGGCGATAGTTATCGTTTAGAACTCTGCAGGTTTGGGAAGTGCAGTGCCCCTGAGCTCCATTTCCCAAGTCGCTTTTTTGTGAGTGGGACGCAACACGGCTGGATGGCTTCACGCCCTATTGTCGATCCGCGGTGGCAGGCTGAACCTCTGGTGAATTCTTCTTCGTGATGGGAAATGAGAGTGACATGTGCCCGACCAAACACCTCCAGCGAGTCTCTCATTGGTTCCCCCTCTTGCAGTTCATCCTGCGGACAAATTGCAGACGGTACGAAAGAGGCATGGAAAGGCGCCGAGTCTCCAAGTGGGGAGATTGTTAGTAAGGGGGCCTGAATGGAGAACACGAGCACCAGGAGATGAAAACTGAGGTGAGTTTCAGAAAGCTTTCCCGATCCCACGGTGTAGCATCCGCTGGGTTTCCAATGAGTGCTTTCGCTGTCGGAAGATTGCGTTGAACCTGGAGAGTTGGGACCCATGGAATGGGGAGCACGCAGGATTCCTTTCAAGGGTCTGCATTTGCTTTCCCAACCTCACCCATCGTCTCAGCCCCAAGAGTATCCAGCCTTATGTCTTCTGCCGCTGGGGCTGTAGATGTGGTCAATCCTGGTTGCATGCCAGTCCCTGAACGCATTTTGGAAGAATTTCTCTCTGTTTTGCCCTGCTTGTTTCTTCTTTGTGTTGGAAATGTATCCTCAGAATGGGTCTGAGCTGATTTTCCCTGCTGGTTTTAGGCCGCTTTACACACACTTGATGCACTTACACAGAGATATCAAGACTTAGCTTTTAAGATGCTTACTAGTCGGATAGATACTTGTGCGATGAACAGGGTGTGGTGAGTCCAGTTGATTGAGCAAGGAGTAGGTCGTGTCCATGCCATATTCGGTTTTCGGAAGGGTATCTGTGCTCATTTCAAACTCGAGTTTTATGCGTCACCCCACCTCACCTTTCCCCTGAAGCAGGCATAAGTGTGTTTTCTAAAAGCGTGACTCTGTTCTGTTTGGGGATTCAGTTCATGGGGAGCGATTTTTACATTCCCTCGATAAGTGATATCATAAATTTCTTTTTTTGTGGGACTGATTTCACTGAGGATGATCGTACCTAAATCCACTCAGGATGCTGCTACCAGCCTCATGACGTGGATTTCATGGCTGAGTGACACTCCATTGGACCTACGTAGCACCACTTGTCCACTTGTCCACTTGTCTTTGTCCACTTGTCCACTCGTCTTTGTCCACTTGGCTCTTTCCTGGGATATGAAACGTGTACCGGAGTGGAGGTTCTTGTCAAGACAGCAGCCCTCAACTTTGGGGTCCCTGTGTCTGGTTGATTTTTTCACTTTCCCAAGGTCAACGCCCATGTGTGGAAGTGCCCTATGCTCTGTGGTTCTGTGTTTTACATGGTTTGGGAAAGAGGATACACTTGTGAAGATTGGCTGTTGGCCATTGACATCCCGCCCATCAGCTTAACAAGGCTCCCTTGACTCCGTGGGCTGTCCTGCCTTTCTGGTTTTTAGACTTTTTTCGCCTGGCCCTTTTGCCCCGGGGGGGGGCGAGAGATTTCTTTGTAGTGCTGATTTGCTCTCCCAGGTTGCTTGGTTGGCCAAAAAGGGCGTATGCGTTTTTTCCTGAATATATTCAGGAAAAAACGCATACGCCCTTTTTGGCCAACCACATCATTGTCCACGTTCTGGCGCTTTTCATGTGCTATCGGGGCCATTCCGATGTACCCGTTGACATCCGTTTCCTGCAATTCTGCCTTGCGTTCAACGCCTCTTCGTAGCCTGACCTCAATATATTTTGGGGCGATAGTTATCGTTTAGAACTCTGCAGGTTTGGGAAGTGCAGTGCCCCTGAGCTCCATTTCCCAAGTCGCTTTTTTGTGAGTGGGACGCAACACGGCTGGATGGCTTCACGCCCTATTGTCGATCCGCGGTGGCAGGCTGAACCTCTGGTGAATTCTTCTTCGTGATGGGAAATGAGAGTGACATGTGCCCGACCAAACACCTCCAGCGAGTCTCTCATTGGTTCCCCCTCTTGCAGTTCATCCTGCGGACAAATTGCAGACGGTACGAAAGAGGCATGGAAAGGCGCCGAGTCTCCAAGTGGGGAGATTGTTAGTAAGGGGGCCTGAATGGAGAACACGAGCACCAGGAGATGAAAACTGAGGTGAGTTTCAGAAAGCTTTCCCGATCCCACGGTGTAGCATCCGCTGGGTTTCCAATGAGTGCTTTCGCTGTCGGAAGATTGCGTTGAACCTGGAGAGTTGGGACCCATGGAATGGGGAGCACGCAGGATTCCTTTCAAGGGTCTGCATTTGCTTTCCCAACCTCACCCATCGTCTCAGCCCCAAGAGTGTCCAGCCTTATGTCTTCTGCCGCTGGGGCTGTAGATGTGGTCAATCCTGGTTGCATGCCAGTCCCTGAACGCATTTTGGAAGAATTTCTCTCTGTTTTGCCCTGCTTGTTTCTTCTTTATGTTGGAAATGTATCCTCAGAATGGGTCTGAGCTGATTTTCCCTGCTCGTTTTAGGCCGCTTTACACACACTTGATGCACTTACACAGAGATATCAAGACTTAGCTTTTAAGATGCTTACTAGTCGGATAGATACTTGTGCGATGAACAGGGTGTGGTGAGTCCAGTTGATTGAGCAAGGAGTAGGTCGTGTCCATTCCATATTCGGTTTTCGGAAGGGTATCTGTGCTCATTTCAAACTCGAGTTTTATGCGTCACCCCACCTCACCTTTCCCCTGAAGCAGGCATAAGTGTGTTTTCTCAAAGCGTGACTCTGTTCTGTTTGGGGATTCAGTTCATGGGGAGCGATTTTTACATTCCCTCGATAAGTGATATCATACGTTTCTTTTTTTGTGGGACTGATTTCACTGAGGATGATCGTACCTAAATCCACTCAGGATGCTGCTACCAGCCTCATGACGTGGATTTCATGGCTGAGTGACACTCCATTGGACCTACGTAGCACCACTTGTCCACTTGTCCACTTGTCTTTGTCCACTTGTCCACTCGTCTTTGTCCACTTGGCTCTTTCCTGGGATATGAAACGTGTACCGGAGTGGAGGTTCTTGTCAAGACAGCAGCCCTCAACTTTGGGGTCCCTGTGTCTGGTTGATTTTTTCATTTTCCCAAGGTCAACGCCCATGTGTGGAAGTGCCCTATGCTCTGTGGTTCTGTGTTTTACATGGTTTGGGAAAGAGGATACACTTGTGAAGATTGGCTGTTGGCCATTGACATCCCGCCCATCAGCTTAACAAGGCTCCCTTGACTCCGTGGGCTGTCCTGCCTTTCTGGTTTTTAGACTTTTTTCGCCTGGCCCTTTTGCCCCGGGGGGGGGCGAGAGATTTCTTTGTAGTGCTGATTTGCTCTCCCAGGTTGCTTGGTTGGCCAAAAAGGGCGTATGCGTTTTTTCCTGAATATATTCAGGAAAAAACGCATACGCCCTTTTTGGCCAACCGCATCATTGTCCACGTTCTGGCGCTTTTCATGTGCTATCGGGGCCATTCCGATGTACCCGTTGACATCCGTTTCCTGCAATTCTGCCTTGCGGTCAACGCCTCTTCGTAGCCTGACCTCAATATATTTTGGGGCGATAGTTATCGTTTAGAACTCTGCAGGTTTGGGAAGTGCAGTGCCCCTGAGCTCCATTTCCCAAGTCGCTTTTTTGTGAGTGGGACGCAACACGGCTGGATGGCTTCACGCCCTATTGTCGATCCGCGGTGGCAGGCTGAACCTCTGGTGAATTCTTCTTCGTGATGGGAAATGAGAGTGACATGTGCCCGACCAAACACCTCCAGCGAGTCTCTCATTGGTTCCCCCTCTTGCAGTTCATCCTGCGGACAAATTGCAGACGGTACGAAAGAGGCATGGAAAGGCGCCGAGTCTCCAAGTGGGGAGATTGTTAGTAAGGGGGCCTGAATGGAGAACACGAGCACCAGGAGATGAAAACTGAGGTGAGTTTCAGAAAGCTTTCCCGATCCCACGGTGTAGCATCCGCTGGGTTTCCAATGAGTGCTTTCGCTGTCGGAAGATTGCGTTGAACCAGGAGAGTTGGGACCCATGGAATGGGGAGCACGCAGGATTCCTTTCAAGGGTCTGCATTTGCTTTCCCAACCTCACCCATCGTCTCAGCCCCAAGAGTGTCCAGCCTTATGTCTTCTGCCGCTGGGGCTGTAGATGTGGTCAATCCTGGTTGCATGCCAGTCCCTGAACGCATTTTGGAAGAATTTCTCTCTGTTTTGCCCTGCTTGTTTCTTCTTTGTGTTGGAAATGTATCCTCAGAATGGGTCTGAGCTGATTTTCCCTGCTGGTTTTAGGCCGCTTTACACACACTTGATGCACTTACACAGAGATATCAAGACTTAGCTTTTAAGATGCTTACTAGTCGGATAGATACTTGTGCGATGAACAGGGTGTGGTGAGTCCAGTTGATTGAGCAAGGAGTAGGTCGTGTCCATGCCATATTCGGTTTTCGGAAGGGTATCTGTGCTCATTTCAAACTCGAGTTTTATGCGTCACCCCACCTCACCTTTCCCCTGAAGCAGGCATAAGTGTGTTTTCTAAAAGCGTGACTCTGTTCTGTTTGGGGATTCAGTTCATGGGGAGCGATTTTTACATTCCCTCGATAAGTGATATCATAAATTTCTTTTTTTGTGGGACTGATTTCACTGAGGATGATCGTACCTAAATCCACTCAGGATGCTGCTACCAGCCTCATGACGTGGATTTCATGGCTGAGTGACACTCCATTGGACCTACGTA
This sequence comes from Kogia breviceps, assembly GCF_026419965.1. Lineage (NCBI taxonomy): Eukaryota > Metazoa > Chordata > Mammalia > Artiodactyla > Physeteridae > Kogia > Kogia breviceps. The sequence continues at coordinate 27,210,780 of NC_081321.1, forward strand.
GCACCACTTGTCCACTTGTCCACTTGTCTTTGTCCACTTGTCCACTCGTCTTTGTCCACTTGGCTCTTTCCTGGGATATGAAACGTGTACCGGAGTGGAGGTTCTTGTCAAGACAGCAGCCCTCAACTTTGGGGTCCCTGTGTCTGGTTGATTTTTTCACTTTCCCAAGGTCAACGCCCATGTGTGGAAGTGCCCTATGCTCTGTGGTTCTGTGTTTTACATGGTTTGGGAAAGAGGATACACTTGTGAAGATTGGCTGTTGGCCATTGACATCCCGCCCATCAGCTTAACAAGGCTCCCTTGACTCCGTGGGCTGTCCTGCCTTTCTGGTTTTTAGACTTTTTTCGCCTGGCCCTTTTGCCCCGGGGGGGGGCGAGAGATTTCTTTGTAGTGCTGATTTGCTCTCCCAGGTTGCTTGGTTGGCCAAAAAGGGCGTATGCGTTTTTTCCTAAATATATTCAGGAAAAAACGCATACGCCCTTTTTGGACAACCACATCATTGTCCACGTTCTGGCGCTTTTCATGTGCTATCGGGGCCATTCCGATGTACCCGTTGACATCCGTTTCCTGCAATTCTGCCTTGCGTTCAACGCCTCTTCGTAGCCTGACCTCAATATATTTTGGGGCGATAGTTATCGTTTAGAACTCTGCAGGTTTGGGAAGTGCAGTGCCCCTGAGCTCCATTTCCCAAGTCGCTTTTTTGTGAGTGGGACGCAACACGGCTGGATGGCTTCACGCCCTATTGTCGATCCGCGGTGGCAGGCTGAACCTCTGGTGAATTCTTCTTCGTGATGGGAAATGAGAGTGACATGTGCCCGACCAAACACCTCCAGCGAGTCTCTCATTGGTTCCCCCTCTTGCAGTTCATCCTGCGGACAAATTGCAGACGGTACGAAAGAGGCATGGAAAGGCGCCGAGTCTCCAAGTGGGGAGATTGTTAGTAAGGGGGCCTGAATGGAGAACACGAGCACCAGGAGATGAAAACTGAGGTGAGTTTCAGAAAGCTTTCCCGATCCCACGGTGTAGCATCCGCTGGGTTTCCAATGAGTGCTTTCGCTGTCGGAAGATTGCGTTGAACCTGGAGAGTTGGGACCCATGGAATGGGGAGCACGCAGGATTCCTTTCAAGGGTCTGCATTTGCTTTCCCAACCTCACCCATCGTCTCAGCCCCAAGAGTATCCAGCCTTATGTCTTCTGCCGCTGGGGCTGTAGATGTGGTCAATCCTGGTTGCATGCCAGTCCCTGAACGCATTTTGGAAGAATTTCTCTCTGTTTTGCCCTGCTTGTTTCTTCTTTATGTTGGAAATGTATCCTCAGAATGGGTCTGAACTGATTTTCCCTGCTCGTTTTAGGCCGCTTTACACACACTTGATGCACTTACACAGAGATATCAAGACTTAGCTTTTAAGATGCTTACTAGTCGGATAGATACTTGTGCGATGAACAGGGTGTGGTGAGTCCAGTTGATTGAGCAAGGAGTAGGTCGTGTCCATTCCATATTCGGTTTTCGGAAGGGTATCTGTGCTCATTTCAAACTCGAGTTTTATGCGTCACCCCACCTCACCTTTCCCCTGAAGCAGGCATAAGTGTGTTTTCTAAAAGCGTGACTGTGTTCTGTTTGGGGATTCAGTTCATGGGGAGCGATTTTTACATTCCCTCGATAAGTGATATCATAAGTTTCTTTTTTTGTGGGACTGATTTCACTGAGGATGATCGTACCTAAATCCACTCAGGATGCTGCTACCAGCCTCATGACGTGGATTTCATGGCTGAGTGACACTCCATTGGACCTACGTAGCACCACTTGTCCACTTGTCCACTTGTCTTTGTCCACTTGTCCACTCGTCTTTGTCCACTTGGCTCTTTCCTGGGATATGAAACGTGTACCGGAGTGGAGGTTCTTGTCAAGACAGCAGCCCTCAACTTTGGGGTCCCTGTGTCTGGTTGATTTTTTCATTTTCCCAAGGTCAACGCCCATGTGTGGAAGTGCCCTATGCTCTGTGGTTCTGTGTTTTACATGGTTTGGGAAAGAGGATACACTTGTGAAGATTGGCTGTTGGCCATTGACATCCCGCCCATCAGCTTAACAAGGCTCCCTTGACTCCGTGGGCTGTCCTGCCTTTCTGGTTTTTAGACTTTTTTCGCCTGGCCCTTTTGCCCCGGGGGGGGGCGAGAGATTTCTTTGTAGTGCTGATTTGCTCTCCCAGGTTGCTTGGTTGGCCAAAAAGGGCGTATGCGTTTTTTCCTGAATATATTCAGGAAAAAACGCATACGCCCTTTTTGGCCAACCGCATCATTGTCCACGTTCTGGCGCTTTTCATGTGCTATCGGGGCCATTCCGATGTACCCGTTGACATCCGTTTCCTGCAATTCTGCCTTGCGTTCAACGCCTCTTCGTAGCCTGACCTCAATATATTTTGGGGCGATAGTTATCGTTTAGACCTCTGCAGGTTTGGGAAGTGCAGTGCCCCTGAGCTCCATTTCCCAAGTCGCTTTTTTGTGAGTGGGACGCAACACGGCTGGATGGCTTCACGCCCTATTGTCGATCCGCGGTGGCAGGCTGAACCTCTGGTGAATTCTTCTTCGTGATGGGAAATGAGAGTGACATGTGCCCGACCAAACACCTCCAGCGAGTCTCTCATTGGTTCCCCCTCTTGCAGTTCATCCTGCGGACAAATTGCAGACGGTACGAAAGAGGCATGGAAAGGCGCCGAGTCTCCAAGTGGGGAGATTGTTAGTAAGGGGGCCTGAATGGAGAACACGAGCACCAGGAGATGAAAACTGAGGTGAGTTTCAGAAAGCTTTCCCGATCCCACGGTGTAGCATCCGCTGGGTTTCCAATGAGTGCTTTCGCTGTCGGAAGATTGCGTTGAACCTGGAGAGTTGGGACCCATGGAATGGGGAGCACGCAGGATTCCTTTCAAGGGTCTGCATTTGCTTTCCCAACCTCACCCATCGTCTCAGCCCCAAGAGTGTCCAGCCTTATGTCTTCTGCCGCTGGGGCTGTAGATGTGGTCAATCCTGGTTGCATGCCAGTCCCTGAACGCATTTGGGAAGAATTTCTCTCTGTTTTGCCCTGCTTGTTTCTTCTTTATGTTGGAAATGTATCCTCAGAATGCGTCTGAGCTGATTTTCTCTGCTGGTTTTAGGCCGCTTTACACACACTTGATGCACTTACACAGAGATATCAAGACTTAGCTTTTAAGATGCTTACTAGTCGGATAGATACTTGTGCGATGAACAGGGTGTGGTGAGTCCAGTTGATTGAGCAAGGAGTAGGTCGTGTCCATTCCATATTCGGTTTTCGGAAGGGTATCTGTGCTCATTTCAAACTCGAGTTTTATGCGTCACCCCACCTCACCTTTCCCCTGAAGCAGGCATAAGTGTGTTTTCTAAAAGAGTGACTCTGTTCTATTTGGGGATTCAGTTCATGGGGAGCGATTTTTACATTCCCTCGATAAGTGATATCATAAGTTTCTTTTTTTGTGGGACTGATTTCACTGAGGATGATCGTACCTAAATCCACTCAGGATGCTGCTACCAGCCTCATGACGTGGATTTCATGGCTGAGTGACACTCCATTGGACCTACGTAGCACCACTTGTCCACTTGTCCACTTGTCTTTGTCCACTTGTCCACTCGTCTTTGTCCACTTGGCTCTTTCCTGGGATATGAAACGTGTACCGGAGTGGAGGTTCTTGTCAAGACAGCAGCCCTCAACTTTGGGGTCCCTGTGTCTGGTTGATTTTTTCATTTTCCCAAGGTCAACGCCCATGTGTGGAAGTGCCCTATGCTCTGTGGTTCTGTGTTTTCCATGGTTTGGGAAAGAGGATACACTTGTGAAGATTGGCTGTTGGCCATTGACATCCCGCCCATCAGCTTAACAAGGCTCCCTTGACTCCGTGGGCTGTCCTGCCTTTCTGGTTTTTAGACTTTTTTCGCCTGGCCCTTTTGCCCCGGGGGGGGGCGAGAGATTTCTTTGTAGTGCTGATTTGCTCTCCCAGGTTGCTTGGTTGGCCAAAAAGGGCGTATGCGTTTTTTCCTGAATATATTCAGGAAAAAACGCATACGCCCTTTTTGGCCAACCGCATCATTGTCCACGTTCTGGCGCTTTTCATGTGCTATCGGGGCCATTCCGATGTACCCGTTGACATCCGTTTCCTGCAATTCTGCCTTGCGTTCAACGCCTCTTCGTAGCCTGACCTCAATATATTTTGGGGCGATAGTTATCGTTTAGAACTCTGCAGGTTTGGGAAGTGCAGTGCCCCTGAGCTCCATTTCCCAAGTCGCTTTTTTGTGAGTGGGACGCAACACGGCTGGATGGCTTCACGCCCTATTGTCGATCCGCGGTGGCAGGCTGAACCTCTGGTGAATTCTTCTTCGTGATGGGAAATGAGAGTGACATGTGCCCGACCAAACACCTCCAGCGAGTCTCTCATTGGTTCCCCCTCTTGCAGTTCATCCTGCGGACAAATTGCAGACGGTAAGAAAGAGGCATGGAAAGGCGCCGAGTCTCCAAGTGGGGAGATTGTTAGTAAGGGGGCCTGAATGGAGAACACGAGCACCAGGAGATGAAAACTGAGGTGAGTTTCAGAAAGCTTTCCCGATCCCACGGTGTAGCATCCGCTGGGTTTCCAATGAGTGCTTTCGCTGTCGGAAGATTGCGTTGAACCAGGAGAGTTGGGACCCATGGAATGGGGAGCACGCAGGATTCCTTTCAAGGGTCTGCATTTGCTTTCCCAACCTCACCCATCGTCTCAGCCCCAAGAGTGTCCAGCCTTATGTCTTCTGCCGCTGGGGCTGTAGATGTGGTCAATCCTGGTTGCATGCCAGTCCCTGAACGCATTTTGGAAGAATTTCTCTCTGTTTTGCCCTGCTTGTTTCTTCTTTGTGTTGGAAATGTATCCTCAGAATGGGTCTGAGCTGATTTTCCCTGCTGGTTTTAGGCCGCTTTACACACCCTTGATGCACTTACACAGAGATATCAAGACTTAGCTTTTAAGATGCTTACTAGTCGGATAGATACTTGTGCGATGAACAGGGTGTGGTGAGTCCAGTTGATTGAGCAAGGAGTAGGTCGTGTCCATGCCATATTCGGTTTTCGGAAGGGTATCTGTGCTCATTTCAAACTCGAGTTTTATGCGTCACCCCACCTCACCTTTCCCCTGAAGCAGGCATAAGTGTGTTTTCTAAAAGCGTGACTCTGTTCTGTTTGGGGATTCAGTTCATGGGGAGCGATTTTTACATTCCCTCGATAAGTGATATCATACGTTTCTTTTTTTGTGGGACTGATTTCACTGAGGATGATCGTACCTAAATCCACTCAGGATGCTGCTACCAGCCTCATGACGTGGATTTCATGGCTGAGTGACACTCCATTGGACCTACGTAGCACCACTTGTCCACTTGTCCACTTGTCTTTGTCCACTTGTCCACTCGTCTTTGTCCACTTGGCTCTTTCCTGGGATATGAAACGTGTACCGGAGTGGAGGTTCTTGTCAAGACAGCAGCCCTCAACTTTGGGGTCCCTGTGTCTGGTTGATTTTTTCACTTTCCCAAGGTCAACGCCCATGTGTGGAAGTGCCCTATGCTCTGTGGTTCTGTGTTTTACATGGTTTGGGAAAGAGGATACACTTGTGAAGATTGGCTGTTGGCCATTGACATCCCGCCCATCAGCTTAACAAGGCTCCCTTGACTCCGTGGGCTGTCCTGCCTTTCTGGTTTTTAGACTTTTTTCCCCTGGCCCTTTTGCCCCGGGGGGGGGGCGAGAGATTTCTTTGTAGTGCTGATTTGCTCTCCCAGGTTGCTTGGTTGGCCAAAAAGGGCGTATGCGTTTTTTCCTGAATATATTCAGGAAAAAACGCATACGCCCTTTTTGGCCAACCACATCATTGTCCACGTTCTGGCGCTTTTCATGTGCTATCGGGGCCATTCTGATGTACCCGTTGACATCCGTTTCCTGCAATTCTGCCTTGCGTTCAACGCCTCTTCGTAGCCTGACCTCAATATATTTTGGGGCGATAGTTATCGTTTAGAACTCTGCAGGTTTGGGAAGTGCAGTGCCCCTGAGCTCCATTTCCCAAGTCGCTTTTTTGTGAGTGGGACGCAACACGGCTGGATGGCTTCACGCCCTATTGTCGATCCGCGGTGGCAGGCTGAACCTCTGGTGAATTCTTCTTCGTGATGGGAAATGAGAGTGACATGTGCCCGACCAAACACCTCCAGCGAGTCTCTCATTGGTTCCCCCTCTTGCAGTTCATCCTGCGGACAAATTGCAGACGGTACGAAAGAGGCATGGAAAGGCGCCGAGTCTCCAAGTGGGGAGATTGTTAGTAAGGGGGCCTGAATGGAGAACACGAGCACCAGGAGATGAAAACTGAGGTGAGTTTCAGAAAGCTTTCCCGATCCCACGGTGTAGCATCCGCTGGGTTTCCAATGAGTGCTTTCGCTGTCGGAAGATTGCGTTGAACCTGGAGAGTTGGGACCCATGGAATGGGGAGCACGCAGGATTCCTTTCAAGGGTCTGCATTTGCTTTCCCAACCTCACCCATCGTCTCAGCCCCAAGAGTATCCAGCCTTATGTCTTCTGCCGCTGGGGCTGTAGATGTGGTCAATCCTGGTTGCATGCCAGTCCCTGAACGCATTTTGGAAGAATTTCTCTCTGTTTTGCCCTGCTTGTTTCTTCTTTGTGTTGGAAATGTATCCTCAGAATGGGTCTGAGCTGATTTTCCCTGCTGGTTTTAGGCCGCTTTACACACACTTGATGCACTTACACAGAGATATCAAGACTTAGCTTTTAAGATGCTTACTAGTCGGATAGATACTTGTGCGATGAACAGGGTGTGGTGAGTCCAGTTGATTGAGCAAGGAGTAGGTCGTGTCCATGCCATATTCGGTTTTCGGAAGGGTATCTGTGCTCATTTCAAACTCGAGTTTTATGCGTCACCCCACCTCACCTTTCCCCTGAAGCAGGCATAAGTGTGTTTTCTAAAAGCGTGACTGTGTTCTGTTTGGGGATTCAGTTCATGGGGAGCGATTTTTACATTCCCTCGATAAGTGATATCATAAGTTTCTTTTTTTGTGGGACTTATTTCACTGAGGATGATCGTACCTAAATCCACTCAGGATGCTGCTACCAGCCTCATGACGTGGATTTCATGGCTGAGTGACACTCCATTGGACCTACGTAGCACCACTTGTCCACTTGTCCACTTGTCTTTGTCCACTTGTCCACTCGTCTTTGTCAACTTGGCTCTTTCCTGGGATATGAAACGTGTACCGGAGTGGAGGTTCTTGTCAAGACAGCAGCCCTCAACTTTGGGGTCCCTGTGTCTGGTTGATTTTTTCACTTTCCCAAGGTCAACGCCCATGTGTGGAAGTGCCCTATGCTCTGTGGTTCTGTGTTTTACATGGTTTGGGAAAGAGGATACACTTGTGAAGATTGGCTGTTGGCCATTGACATCCCGCCCATCAGCTTAACAAGGCTCCCTTGACTCCGTGGGCTGTCCTGCCTTTCTGGTTTTTAGACTTTTTTCGCCTGGCCCTTTTGCCCCGGGGGGGGGCGAGAGATTTCTTTGTAGTGCTGATTTGCTCTCCCAGGTTGCTTGGTTGGCCAAAAAGGGCGTATGCGTTTTTTCCTGAATATATTCAGGAAAAAACGCATACGCCCTTTTTGGCCAACCACATCATTGTAAACGTTCTGGCGCTTTTCATGTGCTATCGGGGCAATTCCGATGTACCCGTTGACATCCGTTTCCTGCAATTCTGCCTTGCGTTCAACGCCTCTTCGTAGCCTGACCTCAATATATTTTGGGGCGATAGTTATCGTTTAGAACTCTGCAGGTTTGGGAAGTGCAGTGCCCCTGAGCTCCATTTCCCAAGTCGCTTTTTTGTGAGTGGGACGCAACACGGCTGGATGGCTTCACGCCCTATTGTCGATCCGCGGTGGCAGGCTGAACCTCTGGTGAATTCTTCTTCGTGATGGGAAATGAGAGTGACATGTGCCCGACCAAACACCTCCAGCGAGTCTCTCATTGGTTCCCCCTCTTGCAGTTCATCCTGCGGACAAATTGCAGACGGTACGAAAGAGGCATGGAAAGGCGCCGAGTCTCCAAGTGGGGAGATTGTTAGTAAGGGGGCCTGAATGGAGAACACGAGCACCAGGAGATGAAAACTGAGGTGAGTTTCAGAAAGCTTTCCCGATCCCACGGTGTAGCATCCGCTGGGTTTCCAATGAGTGCTTTCGCTGTCGGAAGATTGCGTTGAACCAGGAGAGTTGGGACCCATGGAATGGGGAGCACGCAGGATTCCTTTCAAGGGTCTGCATTTGCTTTCCCAACCTCACCCATCGTCTCAGCCCCAAGAGTGTCCAGCCTTATGTCTTCTGCCGCTGGGGCTGTAGATGTGGTCAATCCTGGTTGCATGCCAGTCCCTGAACGCATTTTGGAAGAATTTCTCTCTGTTTTGCCCTGCTTGTTTCTTCTTTATGTTGGAAATGTATCCTCAGAATGGGTCCGAGCTGATTTTCCCTGCTCGTTTTAGGCCGCTTTACACACACTTGATGCACTTACACAGAGATATCAAGACTTAGCTTTTAAGATGCTTACTAGTCGGATAGATACTTGTGCGATGAACAGGGTGTGGTGAGTCCAGTTGATTGAGCAAGGAGTAGGTCGTGTCCATTCCATATTCGGTTTTCGGAAGGGTATCTGTGCTCATTTCAAACTCGAGTTTTATGCGTCACCCCACCTCACCTTTCCCCTGAAGCAGGCATAAGTGTGTTTTCTCAAAGCGTGACTCTGTTCTGTTTGGGGATTCAGTTCATGGGGAGCGATTTTTACATTCCCTCGATAAGTGATATCATACGTTTCTTTTTTTGTGGGACTGATTTCACTGAGGATGATCGTACCTAAATCCACTCAGGATGCTGCTACCAGCCTCATGACGTGGATTTCATGGCTGAGTGACACTCCATTGGACCTACGTAGCACCACTTGTCCACTTGTCCACTTGTCTTTGTCCACTTGTCCACTCGTCTTTGTCCACTTGGCTCTTTCCTGGGATATGAAACGTGTACCGGAGTGGAGGTTCTTGTCAAGACAGCAGCCCTCAACTTTGGGGTCCCTGTGTCTGGTTGATTTTTTCATTTTCCCAAGGTCAACGCCCATGTGTGGAAGTGCCCTATGCTCTGTGGTTCTGTGTTTTACATGGTTTGGGAAAGAGGATACACTTGTGAAGATTGGCTGTTGGCCATTGACATCCCGCCCATCAGCTTAACAAGGCTCCCTTGACTCCGTGGGCTGTCCTGCCTTTCTGGTTTTTAGACTTTTTTCGCCTGGCCCTTTTGCCCCGGGGGGGGGCGAGAGATTTCTTTGTAGTGCTGATTTGCTCTCCCAGGTTGCTTGGTTGGCCAAAAAGGGCGTATGCGTTTTTTCCTGAATATATTCAGGAAAAAACGCATACGCCCTTTTTGGCCAACCGCATCATTGTCCACGTTCTGGCGCTTTTCATGTGCTATCGGGGCCATTCCGATGTACCCGTTGACATCCGTTTCCTGCAATTCTGCCTTGCGTTCAACGCCTCTTCGTAGCCTGACCTCAATATATTTTGGGGCGATAGTTATCGTTTAGAACTCTGCAGGTTTGGGAAGTGCAGTGCCCCTGAGCTCCATTTCCCAAGTCGCTTTTTTGTGAGTGGGACGCAACACGGCTGGATGGCTTCACGCCCTATTGTCGATCCGCGGTGGCAGGCTGAACCTCTGGTGAATTCTTCTTCGTGATGGGAAATGAGAGTGACATGTGCCCGACCAAACACCTCCAGCGAGTCTCTCATTGGTTCCCCCTCTTGCAGTTCATCCTGCGGACAAATTGCAGACGGTACGAAAGAGGCATGGAAAGGCGCCGAGTCTCCAAGTGGGGAGATTGTTAGTAAGGGGGCCTGAATGGAGAACACGAGCACCAGGAGATGAAAACTGAGGTGAGTTTCAGAAAGCTTTCCCGATCCCACGGTGTAGCATCCGCTGGGTTTCCAATGAGTGCTTTCGCTGTCGGAAGATTGCGTTGAACCAGGAGAGTTGGGACCCATGGAATGGGGAGCACGCAGGATTCCTTTCAAGGGTCTGCATTTGCTTTCCCAACCTCACCCATCGTCTCAGCCCCAAGAGTGTCCAGCCTTATGTCTTCTGCCGCTGGGGCTGTAGATGTGGTCAATCCTGGTTGCATGCCAGTCCCTGAACGCATTTTGGAAGAATTTCTCTCTGTTTTGCCCTGCTTGTTTCTTCTTTGTGTTGGAAATGTATCCTCAGAATGGGTCTGAGCTGATTTTCCCTGCTGGTTTTAGGCCGCTTTACACACACTTGATGCACTTACACAGAGATATCAAGACTTAGCTTTTAAGATGCTTACTAGTCGGATAGATACTTGTGCGATGAACAGGGTGTGGTGAGTCCAGTTGATTGAGCAAGGAGTAGGTCGTGTCCATGCCATATTCGGTTTTCGGAAGGGTATCTGTGCTCATTTCAAACTCGAGTTTTATGCGTCACCCCACCTCACCTTTCCCCTGAAGCAGGCATAAGTGTGTTTTCTAAAAGCGTGACTCTGTTCTGTTTGGGGATTCAGTTCATGGGGAGCGATTTTTACATTCCCTCAATAAGTGATATCATAAATTTCTTTTTTTGTGGGACTGATTTCACTGAGGATGATCGTACCTAAATCCACTCAGGATGCTGCTACCAGCCTCATGACGTGGATTTCATGGCTGAGTGACACTCCATTGGACCTACGTAGCACCACTTGTCCACTTGTCCACTTGTCTTTGTCCACTTGTCCACTCGTCTTTGTCCACTTGGCTCTTTCCTGGGATATGAAACGTGTACCGGAGTGGAGGTTCTTGTCAAGACAGCAGCCCTCAACTTTGGGGTCCCTGTGTCTGGTTGATTTTTTCACTTTCCCAAGGTCAACGCCCATGTGTGGAAGTGCCCTATGCTCTGTGGTTCTGTGTTTTACATGGTTTGGGAAAGAGGATACACTTGTGAAGATTGGCTGTTGGCCATTGACATCCCGCCCATCAGCTTAACAAGGCTCCCTTGACTCCGTGGGCTGTCCTGCCTTTCTGGTTTTTAGACTTTTTTCGCCTGGCCCTTTTGCCCCGGGGGGGGGGCGAGAGATTTCTTTGTAGTGCTGATTTGCTCTCCCAGGTTGCTTGGTTGGCCAAAAAGGGCGTATGCGTTTTTTCCTGAATATATTCAGGAAAAAACGCATACGCCCTTTTTGGACAACCACATCATTGTCCACGTTCTGGCGCTTTTCATGTGCTATCGGGGCCATTCCGATGTACCCGTTGACATCCGTTTCCTGCAATTCTGCCTTGCGTTCAACGCCTCTTCGTAGCCTGACCTCAATATATTTTGGGGCGATAGTTATCGTTTAGAACTCTGCAGGTTTGGGAAGTGCAGTGCCCCTGAGCTCCATTTCCCAAGTCGCTTTTTTGTGAGTGGGACGCAACACGGCTGGATGGCTTCACGCCCTATTGTCGATCCGCGGTGGCAGGCTGAACCTCTGGTGAATTCTTCTTCGTGATGGGAAATGAGAGTGACATGTGCCCGACCAAACACCTCCAGCGAGTCTCTCATTGGTTCCCCCTCTTGCAGTTCATCCTGCGGACAAATTGCAGACGGTACGAAAGAGGCATGGAAAGGCGCCGAGTCTCCAAGTGGGGAGATTGTTAGTAAGGGGGCCTGAATGGAGAACACGAGCACCAGGAGATGAAAACTGAGGTGAGTTTCAGAAAGCTTTCCCGATCCCATGGTGTAGCATCCGCTGGGTTTCCAATGAGTGCTTTCGCTGTCGGAAGATTGCGTTGAACCAGGAGAGTTGGGACCCATGGAATGGGGAGCACGCAGGATTCCTTTCAAGGGTCTGCATTTGCTTTCCCAACCTCACCCATCGTCTCAGCCCCAAGAGTGTCCAGCCTTATGTCTTCTGCCGCTGGGGCTGTAGATGTGGTCAATCCTGGTTGCATGCCAGTCCCTGAACGCATTTTGGAAGAATTTCTCTCTGTTTTGCCCTGCTTGTTTCTTCTTTATGTTGGAAATGTATCCTCAGAATGGGTCCGAGCTGATTTTCCCTGCTCGTTTTAGGCCGCTTTACACACACTTGATGCACTTACACAGAGATATCAAGACTTAGCTTTTAAGATGCTTACTAGTCGGATAGATACTTGTGCGATGAACAGGGTGTGGTGAGTCCAGTTGATTGAGCAAGGAGTAGGTCGTGTCCATTCCATATTCGGTTTTCGGAAGGGTATCTGTGCTCATTTCAAACTCGAGTTTTATGCGTCACCCCACCTCACCTTTCCCCTGAAGCAGGCATAAGTGTGTTTTCTCAAAGCGTGACTCTGTTCTGTTTGGGGATTCAGTTCATGGGGAGCGATTTTTACATTCCCTCGATAAGTGATATCATACGTTTCTTTTTTTGTGGGACTGATTTCACTGAGGATGATCGTACCTAAATCCACTCAGGATGCTGCTACCAGCCTCATGACGTGGATTTCATGGCTGAGTGACACTCCATTGGACCTACGTAGCACCACTTGTCCACTTGTCCACTTGTCTTTGTCCACTTGTCCACTCGTCTTTGTCCACTTGGCTCTTTCCTGGGATATGAAACGTGTACCGGAGTGGAGGTTCTTGTCAAGACAGCAGCCCTCAACTTTGGGGTCCCTGTGTCTGGTTGATTTTTTCATTTTCCCAAGGTCAACGCCCATGTGTGGAAGTGCCCTATGCTCTGTGGTTCTGTGTTTTACATGGTTTGGGAAAGAGGATACACTTGTGAAGATTGGCTGTTGGCCATTGACATCCCGCCCATCAGCTTAACAAGGCTCCCTTGACTCCGTGGGCTGTCCTGCCTTTCTGGTTTTTAGACTTTTTTCGCCTGGCCCTTTTGCCCCGGGGGGGGGGGGGGCGAGAGATTTCTTTGTAGTGCTGATTTGCTCTCCCAGGTTGCTTGGTTGGCCAAAAAGGGCGTATGCGTTTTTTCCTGAATATATTCAGGAAAAAACGCATACGCCCTTTTTGGCCAACCGCATCATTGTCCACGTTCTGGCGCTTTTCATGTGCTATCGGGGCCATTCCGATGTACCCGTTGACATCCGTTTCCTGCAATTCTGCCTTGCGTTCAACGCCTCTTCGTAGCCTGACCTCAATATATTTTGGGGCGATAGTTATCGTTTAGAACTCTGCAGGTTTGGGAAGTGCAGTGCCCCTGAGCTCCATTTCCCAAGTCGCTTTTTTGTGAGTGGGACGCAACACGGCTGGATGGCTTCACGCCCTATTGTCGATCCGCGGTGGCAGGCTGAACCTCTGGTGAATTCTTCTTCGTGATGGGAAATGAGAGTGACATGTGCCCGACCAAACACCTCCAGCGAGTCTCTCATTGGTTCCCCCTCTTGCAGTTCATCCTGCGGACAAATTGCAGACGGTACGAAAGAGGCATGGAAAGGCGCCGAGTCTCCAAGTGGGGAGATTGTTAGTAAGGGGGCCTGAATGGAGAACACGAGCACCAGGAGATGAAAACTGAGGTGAGTTTCAGAAAGCTTTCCCGATCCCACGGTGTAGCATCCGCTGGGTTTCCAATGAGTGCTTTCGCTGTCGGAAGATTGCGTTGAACCAGGAGAGTTGGGACCCATGGAATGGGGAGCACGCAGGATTCCTTTCAAGGGTCTGCATTTGCTTTCCCAACCTCACCCATCGTCTCAGCCCCAAGAGTGTCCAGCCTTATGTCTTCTGCCGCTGGGGCTGTAGATGTGGTCAATCCTGGTTGCATGCCAGTCCCTGAACGCATTTTGGAAGAATTTCTCTCTGTTTTGCCCTGCTTGTTTCTTCTTTGTGTTGGAAATGTATCCTCAGAATGGGTCTGAGCTGATTTTCCCTGCTGGTTTTAGGCCGCTTTACACACACTTGATGCACTTACACAGAGATATCAAGACTTAGCTTTTAAGATGCTTACTAGTCGGATAGATACTTGTGCGATGAACAGGGTGTGGTGAGTCCAGTTGATTGAGCAAGGAGTAGGTCGTGTCCATGCCATATTCGGTTTTCGGAAGGGTATCTGTGCTCATTTCAAACTCGAGTTTTATGCGTCACCCCACCTCACCTTTCCCCTGAAGCAGGCATAAGTGTGTTTTCTAAAAGCGTGACTCTGTTCTGTTTGGGGATTCAGTTCATGGGGAGCGATTTTTACATTCCCTCGATAAGTGATATCATAAATTTCTTTTTTTGTGGGACTGATTTCACTGAGGATGATCGTACCTAAATCCACTCAGGATGCTGCTACCAGCCTCATGACGTGGATTTCATGGCTGAGTGACACTCCATTGGACCTACGTAGCACCACTTGTCCACTTGTCCACTTGTCTTTGTCCACTTGTCCACTCGTCTTTGTCCACTTGGCTCTTTCCTGGGATATGAAACGTGTACCGGAGTGGAGGTTCTTGTCAAGACAGCAGCCCTCAACTTTGGGGTCCCTGTGTCTGGTTGATTTTTTCACTTTCCCAAGGTCAACGCCCATGTGTGGAAGTGCCCTATGCTCTGTGGTTCTGTGTTTTACATGGTTTGGGAAAGAGGATACACTTGTGAAGATTGGCTGTTGGCCATTGACATCCCGCCCATCAGCTTAACAAGGCTCCCTTGACTCCGTGGGCTGTCCTGCCTTTCTGGTTTTTAGACTTTTTTCGCCTGGCCCTTTTGCCCCGGGGGGGGGGCGAGAGATTTCTTTGTAGTGCTGATTTGCTCTCCCAGGTTGCTTGGTTGGCCAAAAAGGGCGTATGCGTTTTTTCCTGAATATATTCAGGAAAAAACGCATACGCCCTTTTTGGACAACCACATCATTGTCCACGTTCTGGCGCTTTTCATGTGCTATCGGGGCCATTCCGATGTACCCGTTGACATCCGTTTCCTGCAATTCTGCCTTGCGTTCAACGCCTCTTCGTAGCCTGACCTCAATATATTTTGGGGCGATAGTTATCGTTTAGAACTCTGCAGGTTTGGGAAGTGCAGTGCCCCTGAGCTCCATTTCCCAAGTCGCTTTTTTGTGAGTGGGACGCAACACGGCTGGATGGCTTCACGCCCTATTGTCGATCCGCGGTGGCAGGCTGAACCTCTGGTGAATTCTTCTTCGTGATGGGAAATGAGAGTGACATGTGCCCGACCAAACACCTCCAGCGAGTCTCTCATTGGTTCCCCCTCTTGCAGTTCATCCTGCGGACAAATTGCAGACGGTACGAAAGAGGCATGGAAAGGCGCCGAGTCTCCAAGTGGGGAGATTGTTAGTAAGGGGGCCTGAATGGAGAACACGAGCACCAGGAGATGAAAACTGAGGTGAGTTTCAGAAAGCTTTCCCGATCCCACGGTGTAGCATCCGCTGGGTTTCCAATGAGTGCTTTCGCTGTCGGAAGATTGCGTTGAACCTGGAGAGTTGGGACCCATGGAATGGGGAGCACGCAGGATTCCTTTCAAGGGTCTGCATTTGCTTTCCCAACCTCACCCATCGTCTCAGCCCCAAGAGTATCCAGCCTTATGTCTTCTGCCGCTGGGGCTGTAGATGTGGTCAATCCTGGTTGCATGCCAGTCCCTGAACGCATTTTGGAAGAATTTCTCTCTGTTTTGCCCTGCTTGTTTCTTCTTTATGTTTGAAATGTATCCTCAGAATGGGTCCGAACTGATTTTCCCTGCTCGTTTTAGGCCGCTTTACACACACTTGATGCACTTACACAGAGATATCAAGACTTAGCTTTTAAGATGCTTACTAGTCGGATAGATACTTGTGCGATGAACAGGGTGTGGTGAGTCCAGTTGATTGAGCAAGGAGTAGGTCGTGTCCATTCCATATTCGGTTTTCGGAAGGGTATCTGTGCTCATTTCAAACTCGAGTTTTATGCGTCACCCCACCTCACCTTTCCCCTGAAGCAGGCATAAGTGTGTTTTCTAAAAGCGTGACTGTGTTCTGTTTGGGGATTCAGTTCATGGGGAGCGATTTTTACATTCCCTCGATAAGTGATATCATAAGTTTCTTTTTTTGTGGGACTGATTTCACTGAGGATGATCGTACCTAAATCCACTCAGGATGCTGCTACCAGCCTCATGACGTGGATTTCATGGCTGAGTGACACTCCATTGGACCTACGTAGCACCACTTGTCCACTTGTCCACTTGTCTTTGTCCACTTGTCCACTCGTCTTTGTCCACTTGGCTCTTTCCTGGGATATGAAACGTGTACCGGAGTGGAGGTTCTTGTCAAGACAGCAGCCCTCAACTTTGGGGTCCCTGTGTCTGGTTGATTTTTTCATTTTCCCAAGGTCAACGCCCATGTGTGGAAGTGCCCTATGCTCTGTGGTTCTGTGTTTTACATGGTTTGGGAAAGAGGATACACTTGTGAAGATTGGCTGTTGGCCATTGACATCCCGCCCATCAGCTTAACAAGGCTCCCTTGACTCCGTGGGCTGTCCTGCCTTTCTGGTTTTTAGACTTTTTTCGCCTGGCCCTTTTGCCCCGGGGGGGGGGCGAGAGATTTCTTTGTAGTGCTGATTTGCTCTCCCAGGTTGCTTGGTTGGCCAAAAAGGGCGTATGCGTTTTTTCCTGAATATATTCAGGAAAAAACGCATACGCCCTTTTTGGCCAACCGCATCATTGTCCACGTTCTGGCGCTTTTCATGTGCTATCGGGGCCATTCCGATGTACCCGTTGACATCCGTTTCCTGCAATTCTGCCTTGCGTTCAACGCCTCTTCGTAGCCTGACCTCAATATATTTTGGGGCGATAGTTATCGTTTAGACCTCTGCAGGTTTGGGAAGTGCAGTGCCCCTGAGCTCCATTTCCCAAGTCGCTTTTTTGTGAGTGGGACGCAACACGGCTGGATGGCTTCACGCCCTATTGTCGATCCGCGGTGGCAGGCTGAACCTCTGGTGAATTCTTCTTCGTGATGGGAAATGAGAGTGACATGTGCCCGACCAAACACCTCCAGCGAGTCTCTCATTGGTTCCCCCTCTTGCAGTTCATCCTGCGGACAAATTGCAGACGGTACGAAAGAGGCATGGAAAGGCGCCGAGTCTCCAAGTGGGGAGATTGTTAGTAAGGGGGCCTGAATGGAGAACACGAGCACCAGGAGATGAAAACTGAGGTGAGTTTCAGAAAGCTTTCCCGATCCCACGGTGTAGCATCCGCTGGGTTTCCAATGAGTGCTTTCGCTGTCGGAAGATTGCGTTGAACCTGGAGAGTTGGGACCCATGGAATGGGGAGCACGCAGGATTCCTTTCAAGGGTCTGCATTTGCTTTCCCAACCTCACCCATCGTCTCAGCCCCAAGAGTGTCCAGCCTTATGTCTTCTGCCGCTGGGGCTGTAGATGTGGTCAATCCTGGTTGCATGCCAGTCCCTGAACGCATTTGGGAAGAATTTCTCTCTGTTTTGCCCTGCTTGTTTCTTCTTTATGTTGGAAATGTATCCTCAGAATGCGTCTGAGCTGATTTTCTCTGCTGGTTTTAGGCCGCTTTACACACACTTGATGCACTTACACAGAGATATCAAGACTTAGCTTTTAAGATGCTTACTAGTCGGATAGATACTTGTGCGATGAACAGGGTGTGGTGAGTCCAGTTGATTGAGCAAGGAGTAGGTCGTGTCCATTCCATATTCGGTTTTCGGAAGGGTATCTGTGCTCATTTCAAACTCGAGTTTTATGCGTCACCCCACCTCACCTTTCCCCTGAAGCAGGCATAAGTGTGTTTTCTAAAAGAGTGACTCTGTTCTATTTGGGGATTCAGTTCATGGGGAGCGATTTTTACATTCCCTCGATAAGTGATATCATAAGTTTCTTTTTTTGTGGGACTGATTTCACTGAGGATGATCGTACCTAAATCCACTCAGGATGCTGCTACCAGCCTCATGACGTGGATTTCATGGCTGAGTGACACTCCATTGGACCTACGTAGCACCACTTGTCCACTTGTCCACTTGTCTTTGTCCACTTGTCCACTCGTCTTTGTCCACTTGGCTCTTTCCTGGGATATGAAACGTGTACCGGAGTGGAGGTTCTTGTCAAGACAGCAGCCCTCAACTTTGGGGTCCCTGTGTCTGGTTGATTTTTTCATTTTCCCAAGGTCAACGCCCATGTGTGGAAGTGCCCTATGCTCTGTGGTTCTGTGTTTTCCATGGTTTGGGAAAGAGGATACACTTGTGAAGATTGGCTGTTGGCCATTGACATCCCGCCCATCAGCTTAACAAGGCTCCCTTGACTCCGTGGGCTGTCCTGCCTTTCTGGTTTTTAGACTTTTTTCGCCTGGCCCTTTTGCCCCGGGGGGGGCGAGAGATTTCTTTGTAGTGCTGATTTGCTCTCCCAGGTTGCTTGGTTGGCCAAAAAGGGCGTATGCGTTTTTTCCTGAATATATTCAGGAAAAAACGCATACGCCCTTTTTGGCCAACCGCATCATTGTCCACGTTCTGGCGCTTTTCATGTGCTATCGGGGCCATTCCGATGTACCCGTTGACATCCGTTTCCTGCAATTCTGCCTTGCGTTCAACGCCTCTTCGTAGCCTGACCTCAATATATTTTGGGGCGATAGTTATCGTTTAGAACTCTGCAGGTTTGGGAAGTGCAGTGCCCCTGAGCTCCATTTCCCAAGTCGCTTTTTTGTGAGTGGGACGCAACACGGCTGGATGGCTTCACGCCCTATTGTCGATCCGCGGTGGCAGGCTGAACCTCTGGTGAATTCTTCTTCGTGATGGGAAATGAGAGTGACATGTGCCCGACCAAACACCTCCAGCGAGTCTCTCATTGGTTCCCCCTCTTGCAGTTCATCCTGCGGACAAATTGCAGACGGTACGAAAGAGGCATGGAAAGGCGCCGAGTCTCCAAGTGGGGAGATTGTTAGTAAGGGGGCCTGAATGGAGAACACGAGCACCAGGAGATGAAAACTGAGGTGAGTTTCAGAAAGCTTTCCCGATCCCACGGTGTAGCATCCGCTGGGTTTCCAATGAGTGCTTTCGCTGTCGGAAGATTGCGTTGAACCTGGAGAGTTGGGACCCATGGAATGGGGAGCACGCAGGATTCCTTTCAAGGGTCTGCATTTGCTTTCCCAACCTCACCCATCGTCTCAGCCCCAAGAGTGTCCAGCCTTATGTCTTCTGCGGCTGGGGCTGTAGATGTGGTCAATCCTGGTTGCATGCCAGTCCCTGAACGCATTTGGGAAGAAATTCTCTCTGTTTTGCCCTGCTTGTTTCTTCTTTATGTTGGAAATGTATCCTCAGAATGGGTCTGAGCTGATTTTCCCTGCTGGTTTTAGGCCGCTTTACACACACTTGATGCACTTACACAGAGATATCAAGACTTAGCTTTTAAGATGCTTACTAGTCGGATAGATACTTGTGCGATGAACAGGGTCTGGTGAGTCCAGTTGATTGAGCAAGGAGTAGGTCGTGTCCATTCCATATTCGGTTTTCGGAAGGGTATCTGTGCTCATTTCAAACTCGAGTTTTATGCGTCACCCCACCTCACCTTTCTCCTGAAGCAGGCATAAGTGTGTTTTCTAAAAGCGTGACTCTGTTCTGTTTGGGGATTCAGTTCATGGGGAGCGATTTTTACATTCCCTCGATAAGTGATATCATAAGTTTCTTTTTTTGTGGGACTGATTTCACTGAGGATGATCGTACCTAAATCCACTCAGGATGCTGCTACCAGCCTCATGACGTGGATTTCATGGCTGAGTGACACTCCATTGGACCTACGTAGCACCACTTGTCCACTTGTCCACTTGTCTTTGTCCACTTGTCCACTCGTCTTTGTCCACTTGGCTCTTTCCTGGGATATGAAACGTGTACCGGAGTGGAGGTTCTTGTCAAGACAGCAGCCCTCAACTTTGGGGTCCCTGTGTCTGGTTGATTTTTTCATTTTCCCAAGGTCAACGCCCATGTGTGGAAGTGCCCTATGCTCTGTGGTTCTGTGTTTTACATGGTTTGGGAAAGAGGATACACTTGTGAAGATTGGCTGTTGGCCATTGACATCCCACCCATCAGCTTAACAAGGCTCCCTTGACTCCGTGGGCTGTCCTGCCTTTCTGGTTTTTAGACTTTTTTCGCCTGGCCCTTTTGCCCCGGGGGGGGGGGCGAGAGATTTCTTTGTAGTGCTGATTTGCTCTCCCAGGTTGCTTGGTTGGCCAAAAAGGGCGTATGCGTTTTTTCCTGAATATATTCAGGAAAAAACGCATACGCCCTTTTTGGCCAACCGCATCATTGTACACGTTCTGGCGCTTTTCATGTGCTATCGGGGCCATTCCGATGTACCCGTTGACATCCGTTTCCTGCAATTCTGCCTTGCGTTCAACGCCTCTTCGTAGCCTGACCTCAATATATTTTGGGGCGATAGTTATCGTTTAGAACTCTGCAGGTTTGGGAAGTGCAGTGCCCCTGAGCTCCATTTCCCAAGTCGCTTTTTTGTGAGTGGGACGCAACACGGCTGGATGGCTTCACGCCCTATTGTCGATCCGCGGTGGCAGGCTGAACCTCTGGTGAATTCTTCTTCGTGATGGGAAATGAGAGTGACATGTGCCCGACCAAACACCTCCAACGAGTCTCTCATTGGTTCCCCCTCTTGCAGTTCATCCTGCGGACAAATTGCAGACGGTACGAAAGAGGCATGGAAAGGCGCCGAGTCTCCAAGTGGGGAGATTGTTAGTAAGGGGGCCTGAATGGAGAACACGAGCACCAGGAGATGAAAACTGAGGTGAGTTTCAGAAAGCTTTCCCGATCCCACGGTGTAGCATCCGCTGGGTTTCCAATGAGTGCTTTCCCTGTCGGAAGATTGCGTTGAACCTGGAGAGTTGGGACCCATGGAATGGGGAGCACGCAGGATTCCTTTCAAGGGTCTCCATTTGCTTTCCCAACCTCACCCATCGTCTCAGCCCCAAGAGTGTCCAGCCTTATGTCTTCTGCCGCTGGGGCTGTAGATGTGGTCAATCCTGGTTGCATGCCAGTCCCTGAACGCATTTTGGAAGAATTTCTCTCTGTTTTGCCCTGCTTGTTTCTTCTTTGTGTTGGAAATGTATCCTCAGAATGGGTCTGAGCTGATTTTCCCTGCTGGTTTTAGGCCGCTTTACACACACTTGATGCACTTACACAGAGATATCAAGACTTAGCTTTTAAGATGCTTACTAGTCGGATAGATACTTGTGCGATGAACAGGGTCTGGTGAGTCCAGTTGATTGAGCAAGGAGTAGGTCGTGTCCATGCCATATTCGGTTTTCGGAAGGGTATCTGTGCTCATTTCAAACTCGAGTTTTATGCGTCACCCCACCTCACCTTTCCCCTGAAGCAGGCATAAGTGTGTTTTCTAAAAGCGTGACTCTGTTCTCTTTGGGGATTCAGTTCATGGGGAGCGATTTTTACATTCCCTCGATAAGTGATATCATAAGTTTCTTTTTTTGTGGGACTGATTTCACTGAGGATGATCGTACCTAAATCCACTCAGGATGCTGCTACCAGCCTCATGACGTGGATTTCATGGCTGAGTGACACTCCATTGGACCTACGTAGCACCACTTGTCCACTTGTCCACTTGTCTTTGTCCACTTGTCCACTCGTCTTTGTCCACTTGGCTCTTTCCTGGGATATGAAACGTGTACCGGAGTGGAGGTTCTTGTCAAGACAGCAGCCCTCAACTTTGGGGTCCCTGTGTCTGGTTGATTTTTTCATTTTCCCAAGGTCAACGCCCATGTGTGGAAGTGCCCTATGCTCTGTGGTTCTGTGTTTTACATGGTTTGGGAAAGAGGATACACTTGTGAAGATTGGCTGTTGGCCATTGACATCCCGCCCATCAGCTTAACAAGGCTCCCTTGACTCCGTGGGCTGTCCTGCCTTTCTGGTTTTTAGACTTTTTTCGCCTGGCCCTTTTGCCCCGGGGGCGGGGGGGGGCGAGAGATTTCTTTGTAGTGCTGATTTGCTCTCCCAGGTTGCTTGGTTGGCCAAAAAGGGCGTATGCGTTTTTTCCTGAATATATTCAGGAAAAAACGCATACGCCCTTTTTGGCCTACCGCATCATTTTCCACGTTCTGGCGCTTTTCATGTGCTATCGGGGCCATTCCGATGTACCCGTTGACATCCGTTTCCTGCAATTCTGCCTTGCGTTCAACGCCTCTTCGTAGCCTGACCTCAATATATTTTGGGGCGATAGTTATCGTTTAGAACTCTGCAGGTTTGGGAAGTGCAGTGCCCCTGAGCTCCATTTCCCAAGTCGCTTTTTTGTGAGTGGGACGCAACACGGCTGGATGGCTTCACGCCCTATTGTCGATCCGCGGTGGCAGGCTGAACCTCTGGTGAATTCTTCTTCGTGATGGGAAATGAGAGTGACATGTGCCCGACCAAACACCTCCAGCGAGTCTCTCATTGGTTCCCCCTCTTGCAGTTCATCCTGCGGACAAATTGCAGACGGTACGAAAGAGGCATGGAAAGGCGCCGAGTCTCCAAGTGGGGAGATTGTTAGTAAGGGGGCCTGAATGGAGAACACGAGCACCAGGAGATGAAAACTGAGGTGAGTTTCAGAAAGCTTTCCCGATCCCACGGTGTAGCATCCGCTGGGTTTCCAATGAGTGCTTTCGCTGTCGGAAGATTGCGTTGAACCTGGAGAGTTGGGACCCATGGAATGGGGAGCACGCAGGATTCCTTTCAAGGGTCTGCATTT
Source organism: Kogia breviceps (assembly GCF_026419965.1). Taxonomy (NCBI): domain Eukaryota; kingdom Metazoa; phylum Chordata; class Mammalia; order Artiodactyla; family Physeteridae; genus Kogia; species Kogia breviceps. Next base: position 27,233,499 of record NC_081321.1, read on the forward strand.
GCTTTCCCAACCTCACCCATCGTCTCAGCCCCAAGAGTGTCCAGCCTTATGTCTTCTGCCGCTGGGGCTGTAGATGTGGTCAATCCTGGTTGCATGCCAGTCCCTGAACGCATTTTGGAAGAATTTCTCTCTGTTTTGCCCTGCTTGTTTCTTCTTTGTGTTGGAAATGTATCCTCAGAATGGGTCTGAGCTGATTTTCCCTGCTGGTTTTAGGCCGCTTTACACACACTTGATGCACTTACACAGAGATATCAAGACTTAGCTTTTAAGATGCTTACTAGTCGGATAGATACTTGTGCGATGAACAGGGTGTGGTGAGTCCAGTTGATTGAGCAAGGAGTAGGTCGTGTCCATTCCATATTCGGTTTTCGGAAGGGTATCTGTGCTCATTACAAACTCGAGTTTTATGCGTCACCCCACCTCACCTTTCCCCTGAAGCAGGCATAAGTGTGTTTTCTAAAAGCGTGACTCTGTTCTGTTTGGGGATTCAGTTCATGGGGAGCGATTTTTACATTCCCTCGATAAGTGATATCATAAGTTTCTTTTTTTGTGGGACTGATTTCACTGAGGATGATCGTACCTAAATCCACTCAGGATGCTGCTACCAGCCTCATGACGTGGATTTCATGGCTGAGTGACACTCCATTGGACCTTCGTAGCACCACTTGTCCACTTGTCCACTTGTCTTTGTCCACTTGTCCACTCGTCTTTGTCCACTTGGCTCTTTCCTGGGATATGAAACGTGTACCGGAGTGGAGGTTCTTGTCAAGACAGCAGCCCTCAACTTTGGGGTCCCTGTGTCTGGTTGATTTTTTCATTTTCCCAAGGTCAACGCCCATGTGTGGAAGTGCCCTATGCTCTGTGGTTCTGTGTTTTACATGGTTTGGGAAAGAGGATACACTTGTGAAGATTGGCTGTTGGCCATTGACATCCCGCCCATCAGCTTAACAAGGCTCCCTTGACTCCGTGGGCTGTCCTGCCTTTCTGGTTTTTAGACTTTTTTCGCCTGGCCCTTTTGCCCCGGGGGGGGGGGCGAGAGATTTCTTTGTAGTGCTGATTTGCTCTCCCAGGTTGCTTGGTTGGCCAAAAAGGGCGTATGCGTTTTTTCCTGAATATATTCAGGAAAAAACGCATACGCCCTTTTTGGCCAACCGCATCATTGTCCACGTTCTGGCGCTTTTCATGTGCTATCGGGGCCATTCCGATGTACCCGTTGACATCCGTTTCCTGCAATTCTGCCTTGCGTTCAACGCCTCTTCGTAGCCTGACCTCAATATATTTTGGGGCGATAGTTATCGTTTAGAACTCTGCAGGTTTGGGAAGTGCAGTGCCCCTGAGCTCCATTTCCCAAGTCGCTTTTTTGTGAGTGGGACGCAACACGGCTGGATGGCTTCACGCCCTATTGTCGATCCGCGGTGGCAGGCTGAACCTCTGGTGAATTCTTCTTCGTGATGGGAAATGAGAGTGACATGTGCCCGACCAAACACCTCCAGCGAGTCTCTCATTGGTTCCCCCTCTTGCAGTTCATCCTGCGGACAAATTGCAGACGGTACGAAAGAGGCATGGAAAGGCGCCGAGTCTCCAAGTGGGGAGATTGTTAGTAAGGGGGCCTGAATGGAGAACACGAGCACCAGGAGATGAAAACTGAGGTGAGTTTCAGAAAGCTTTCCCGATCCCACGGTGTAGCATCCGCTGGGTTTCCAATGAGTGCTTTCGCTGTCGGAAGATTGCGTTGAACCTGGAGAGTTGGGACCCATGGAATGGGGAGCACGCAGGATTCCTTTCAAGGGTCTGCATTTGCTTTCCCAACCTCACCCATCGTCTCAGCCCCAAGAGTATCCAGCCTTATGTCTTCTGCCGCTGGGGCTGTAGATGTGGTCAATCCTGGTTGCATGCCAGTCCCTGAACGCATTTTGGAAGAATTTCTCTCTGTTTTGCCCTGCTTGTTTCTTCTTTATGTTGGAAATGTATCAGAATGGGTCTGAACTGATTTTCCCTGCTCGTTTTAGGCCGCTTTACACACACTTGATGCACTTACACAGAGATATCAAGACTTAGCTTTTAAGATGCTTACTAGTCGGATAGATACTTGTGCGATGAACAGGGTGTGGTGAGTCCAGTTGATTGAGCAAGGAGTAGGTCGTGTCCATTCCATATTCGGTTTTCGGAAGGGTATCTGTGCTCATTTCAAACTCGAGTTTTATGCGTCACCCCACCTCACCTTTCCCCTGAAGCAGGCATAAGTGTGTTTTCTAAAAGCGTGACTGTGTTCTGTTTGGGGATTCAGTTCATGGGGAGCGATTTTTACATTCCCTCGATAAGTGATATCATAAGTTTCTTTTTTTGTGGGACTGATTTCACTGAGGATGATCGTACCTAAATCCACTCAGGATGCTGCTACCAGCCTCATGACGTGGATTTCATGGCTGAGTGACACTCCATTGGACCTACGTAGCACCACTTGTCCACTTGTCCACTTGTCTTTGTCCACTTGTCCACTCGTCTTTGTCCACTTGGCTCTTTCCTGGGATATGAAACGTGTACCGGAGTGGAGGTTCTTGTCAAGACAGCAGCCCTCAACTTTGGGGTCCCTGTGTCTGGTTGATTTTTTCATTTTCCCAAGGTCAACGCCCATGTGTGGAAGTGCCCTATGCTCTGTGGTTCTGTGTTTTACATGGTTTGGGAAAGAGGATACACTTGTGAAGATTGGCTGTTGGCCATTGACATCCCGCCCATCAGCTTAACAAGGCTCCCTTGACTCCGTGGGCTGTCCTGCCTTTCTGGTTTTTAGACTTTTTTCGCCTGGCCCTTTTGCCCCGGGGGGGGGCGAGAGATTTCTTTGTAGTGCTGATTTGCTCTCCCAGGTTGCTTGGTTGGCCAAAAAGGGCGTATGCGTTTTTTCCTGAATATATTCAGGAAAAAACGCATACGCCCTTTTTGGCCAGCCGCATCATTGTCCACGTTCTGGCGCTTTTCATGTGCTATCGGGGCCATTCCGATGTACCCGTTGACATCCGTTTCCTGCAATTCTGCCTTGCGTTCAACGCCTCTTCGTAGCCTGACCTCAATATATTTTGGGGCGATAGTTATCGTTTAGACCTCTGCAGGTTTGGGAAGTGCAGTGCCCCTGAGCTCCATTTCCCAAGTCGCTTTTTTGTGAGTGGGACGCAACACGGCTGGATGGCTTCACGCCCGATTGTCGATCCGCGGTGGCAGGCTGAACCTCTGGTGAATTCTTCTTCGTGATGGGAAATGAGAGTGACATGTGCCCGACCAAACACCTCCAGCGAGTCTCTCATTGGTTCCCCCTCTTGCAGTTCATCCTGCGGACAAATTGCAGACGGTACGAAAGAGGCATGGAAAGGCGCCGAGTCTCCAAGTGGGGAGATTGTTAGTAAGGGGGCCTGAATGGAGAACACGAGCACCAGGAGATGAAAACTGAGGTGAGTTTCAGAAAGCTTTCCCGATCCCACGGTGTAGCATCCGCTGGGTTTCCAATGAGTGCTTTCGCTGTCGGAAGATTGCGTTGAACCTGGAGAGTTGGGACCCATGGAATGGGGAGCACGCAGGATTCCTTTCAAGGGTCTGCATTTGCTTTCCCAACCTCACCCATCGTCTCAGCCCCAAGAGTGTCCAGCCTTATGTCTTCTGCCGCTGGGGCTGTAGATGTGGTCAATCCTGGTTGCATGCCAGTCCCTGAACGCATTTGGGAAGAATTTCTCTCTGTTTTGCCCTGCTTGTTTCTTCTTTATGTTGGAAATGTATCCTCAGAATGCGTCTGAGCTGATTTTCTCTGCTGGTTTTAGGCCGCTTTACACACACTTGATGCACTTACACAGAGATATCAAGACTTAGCTTTTAAGATGCTTACTAGTCGGATAGATACTTGTGCGATGAACAGGGTGTGGTGAGTCCAGTTGATTGAGCAAGGAGTAGGTCGTGTCCATTCCATATTCGGTTTTCGGAAGGGTATCTGTGCTCATTTCAAACTCGAGTTTTATGCGTCACCCCACCTCACCTTTCCCCTGAAGCAGGCATAAGTGTGTTTTCTAAAAGAGTGACTCTGTTCTATTTGGGGATTCAGTTCATGGGGAGCGATTTTTACATTCCCTCGATAAGTGATATCATAAGTTTCTTTTTTTGTGGGACTGATTTCACTGAGGATGATCGTACCTAAATCCACTCAGGATGCTGCTACCAGCCTCATGACGTGGATTTCATGGCTGAGTGACACTCCATTGGACCTACGTAGCACCACTTGTCCACTTGTCCACTTGTCTTTGTCCACTTGTCCACTCGTCTTTGTCCACTTGGCTCTTTCCTGGGATATGAAACGTGTACCGGAGTGGAGGTTCTTGTCAAGACAGCAGCCCTCAACTTTGGGGTCCCTGTGTCTGGTTGATTTTTTCATTTTCCCAAGGTCAACGCCCATGTGTGGAAGTGCCCTATGCTCTGTGGTTCTGTGTTTTCCATGGTTTGGGAAAGAGGATACACTTGTGAAGATTGGCTGTTGGCCATTGACATCCCGCCCATCAGCTTAACAAGGCTCCCTTGACTCCGTGGGCTGTCCTGCCTTTCTGGTTTTTAGACTTTTTTCGCCTGGCCCTTTTGCCCCGGGGGGGGCGAGAGATTTCTTTGTAGTGCTGATTTGCTCTCCCAGGTTGCTTGGTTGGCCAAAAAGGGCGTATGCGTTTTTTCCTGAATATATTCAGGAAAAAACGCATACGCCCTTTTTGGCCAACCGCATCATTGTCCACGTTCTGGCGCTTTTCATGTGCTATCGGGGCCATTCCGATGTACCCGTTGACATCCGTTTCCTGCAATTCTGCCTTGCGTTCAACGCCTCTTCGTAGCCTGACCTCAATATATTTTGGGGCGATAGTTATCGTTTAGAACTCTGCAGGTTTGGGAAGTGCAGTGCCCCTGAGCTCCATTTCCCAAGTCGCTTTTTTGTGAGTGGGACGCAACACGGCTGGATGGCTTCACGCCCTATTGTCGATCCGCGGTGGCAGGCTGAACCTCTGGTGAATTCTTCTTCGTGATGGGAAATGAGAGTGACATGTGCCCGACCAAACACCTCCAGCGAGTCTCTCATTGGTTCCCCCTCTTGCAGTTCATCCTGCGGACAAATTGCAGACGGTACGAAAGAGGCATGGAAAGGCGCCGAGTCTCCAAGTGCGGAGATTGTTAGTAAGGGGGCCTGAATGGAGAACACGAGCACCAGGAGATGAAAACTGAGGTGAGTTTCAGAAAGCTTTCCCGATCCCACGGTGTAGCATCCGCTGGGTTTCCAATGAGTGCTTTCGCTGTCGGAAGATTGCGTTGAACCAGGAGAGTTGGGACCCATGGAATGGGGAGCACGCAGGATTCCTTTCAAGGGTCTGCATTTGCTTTCCCAACCTCACCCATCGTCTCAGCCCCAAGAGTGTCCAGCCTTATGTCTTCTGCCGCTGGGGCTGTAGATGTGGTCAATCCTGGTTGCATGCCAGTCCCTGAACGCATTTTGGAAGAATTTCTCTCTGTTTTGCCCTGCTTGTTTCTTCTTTGTGTTGGAAATGTATCCTCAGAATGGGTCTGAGCTGATTTTCCCTGCTGGTTTTAGGCCGCTTTACACACCCTTGATGCACTTACACAGAGATATCAAGACTTAGCTTTTAAGATGCTTACTAGTCGGATAGATAATTGTGCGATGAACAGGGTGTGGTGAGTCCAGTTGATTGAGCAAGGAGTAGGTCGTGTCCATGCCATATTCGGTTTTCGGAAGGGTATCTGTGCTCATTTCAAACTCGAGTTTTATGCGTCACCCCACCTCACCTTTCCCCTGAAGCAGGCATAAGTGTGTTTTCTAAAAGCGTGACTCTGTTCTGTTTGGGGATTCAGTTCATGGGGAGCGATTTTTACATTCCCTCGATAAGTGATATCATAAGTTTCTTTTTTTGTGGGACTTATTTCACTGAGGATGATCGTACCTAAATCCACTCAGGATGCTGCTACCAGCCTCATGACGTGGATTTCATGGCTGAGTGACACTCCATTGGAACTACGTAGCACCACTTGTCCACTTGTCCACTTGTCTTTGTCCACTTGTCCACTCGTCTTTGTCCACTTGGCTCTTTCCTGGGATATGAAACGTGTACCGGAGTGGAGGTTCTTGTCAAGACAGCAGCCCTCAACTTTGGGGTCCCTGTGTCTGGTTGATTTTTTCACTTTCCCAAGGTCAACGCCCATGTGTGGAAGTGCCCTATGCTCTGTGGTTCTGTGTTTTACATGGTTTGGGAAAGAGGATACACTTGTGAAGATTGGCTGTTGGCCATTGACATCCCGCCCATCAGCTTAACAAGGCTCCCTTGACTCCGTGGGCTGTCCTGCCTTTCTGGTTTTTAGACTTTTTTCGCCTGGCCCTTTTGCCCCGGGGGGGGGGCGAGAGATTTCTTTGTAGTGCTGATTTGCTCTCCCAGGTTGCTTGGTTGGCCAAAAAGGGCGTATGCGTTTTTTCCTGAATATATTCAGGAAAAAACGCATACGCCCTTTTTGGCCAACCGCATCATTGTCCACGTTCTGGCGCTTTTCATGTGCTATCGGGGCCATTCCGATGTACCCGTTGACATCCGTTTCCTGCAATTCTGCCTTGCGTTCAACGCCTCTTCGTAGCCTGACCTCAATATATTTTGGGGCGATAGTTATCGTTTAGAACTCTGCAGGTTTGGGAAGTGCAGTGCCCCTGAGCTCCATTTCCCAAGTCGCTTTTTTGTGAGTGGGACGCAACACGGCTGGATGGCTTCACGCCCTATTGTCGATCCGCGGTGGCAGGCTGAACCTCTGGTGAATTCTTCTTCGTGATGGGAAATGAGAGTGACATGTGCCCGACCAAACACCTCCAGCGAGTCTCTCATTGGTTCCCCCTCTTGCAGTTCATCCTGCGGACAAATTGCAGACGGTACGAAAGAGGCATGGAAAGGCGCCGAGTCTCCAAGTGGGGAGATTGTTAGTAAGGGGGCCTGAATGGAGAACACGAGCACCAGGAGATGAAAACTGAGGTGAGTTTCAGAAAGCTTTCCCGATCCCACGGTGTAGCATCCGCTGGGTTTCCAATGAGTGCTTTCGCTGTCGGAAGATTGCGTTGAACCTGGAGAGTTGGGACCCATGGAATGGGGAGCACGCAGGATTCCTTTCAAGGGTCTGCATTTGCTTTCCCAACCTCACCCATCGTCTCAGCCCCAAGAGTGTCCAGCCTTATGTCTTCTGCGGCTGGGGCTGTAGATGTGGTCAATCCTGGTTGCATGCCAGTCCCTGAACGCATTTGGGAAGAAATTCTCTCTGTTTTGCCCTGCTTGTTTCTTCTTTATGTTGGAAATGTATCCTCAGAATGGGTCTGAGCTGATTTTCCCTGCTGGTTTTAGGCCGCTTTACACACACTTGATGCACTTACACAGAGATATCAAGACTTAGCTTTTAAGATGCTTACTAGTCGGATAGATACTTGTGCGATGAACAGGGTCTGGTGAGTCCAGTTGATTGAGCAAGGAGTAGGTCGTGTCCATTCCATATTCGGTTTTCGGAAGGGTATCTGTGCTCATTTCAAACTCGAGTTTTATGCGTCACCCCACCTCACCTTTCTCCTGAAGCAGGCATAAGTGTGTTTTCTAAAAGCGTGACTCTGTTCTGTTTGGGGATTCAGTTCATGGGGAGCGATTTTTACATTCCCTCGATAAGTGATATCATAAGTTTCTTTTTTTGTGGGACTGATTTCACTGAGGATGATCGTACCTAAATCCACTCAGGATGCTGCTACCAGCCTCATGACGTGGATTTCATGGCTGAGTGACACTCCATTGGACCTACGTAGCACCACTTGTCCACTTGTCCACTTGTCTTTGTCCACTTGTCCACTCGTCTTTGTCCACTTGGCTCTTTCCTGGGATATGAAACGTGTACCGGAGTGGAGGTTCTTGTCAAGACAGCAGCCCTCAACTTTGGGGTCCCTGTGTCTGGTTGATTTTTTCATTTTCCCAAGGTCAACGCCCATGTGTGGAAGTGCCCTATGCTCTGTGGTTCTGTGTTTTACATGGTTTGGGAAAGAGGATACACTTGTGAAGATTGGCTGTTGGCCATTGACATCCCACCCATCAGCTTAACAAGGCTCCCTTGACTCCGTGGGCTGTCCTGCCTTTCTGGTTTTTAGACTTTTTTCGCCTGGCCCTTTTGCCCCGGGGGGGGGGGGCGAGAGATTTCTTTGTAGTGCTGATTTGCTCTCCCAGGTTGCTTGGTTGGCCAAAAAGGGCGTATGCGTTTTTTCCTGAATATATTCAGGAAAAAACGCATACGCCCTTTTTGGCCAACCGCATCATTGTACACGTTCTGGCGCTTTTCATGTGCTATCGGGGCCATTCCGATGTACCCGTTGACATCCGTTTCCTGCAATTCTGCCTTGCGTTCAACGCCTCTTCGTAGCCTGACCTCAATATATTTTGGGGCGATAGTTATCGTTTAGAACTCTGCAGGTTTGGGAAGTGCAGTGCCCCTGAGCTCCATTTCCCAAGTCGCTTTTTTGTGAGTGGGACGCAACACGGCTGGATGGCTTCACGCCCTATTGTCGATCCGCGGTGGCAGGCTGAACCTCTGGTGAATTCTTCTTCGTGATGGGAAATGAGAGTGACATGTGCCCGACCAAACACCTCCAACGAGTCTCTCATTGGTTCCCCCTCTTGCAGTTCATCCTGCGGACAAATTGCAGACGGTACGAAAGAGGCATGGAAAGGCGCCGAGTCTCCAAGTGGGGAGATTGTTAGTAAGGGGGCCTGAATGGAGAACACGAGCACCAGGAGATGAAAACTGAGGTGAGTTTCAGAAAGCTTTCCCGATCCCACGGTGTAGCATCCGCTGGGTTTCCAATGAGTGCTTTCCCTGTCGGAAGATTGCGTTGAACCTGGAGAGTTGGGACCCATGGAATGGGGAGCACGCAGGATTCCTTTCAAGGGTCTCCATTTGCTTTCCCAACCTCACCCATCGTCTCAGCCCCAAGAGTGTCCAGCCTTATGTCTTCTGCCGCTGGGGCTGTAGATGTGGTCAATCCTGGTTGCATGCCAGTCCCTGAACGCATTTTGGAAGAATTTCTCTCTGTTTTGCCCTGCTTGTTTCTTCTTTGTGTTGGAAATGTATCCTCAGAATGGGTCTGAGCTGATTTTCCCTGCTGGTTTTAGGCCGCTTTACACACACTTGATGCACTTACACAGAGATATCAAGACTTAGCTTTTAAGATGCTTACTAGTCGGATAGATACTTGTGCGATGAACAGGGTCTGGTGAGTCCAGTTGATTGAGCAAGGAGTAGGTCGTGTCCATGCCATATTCGGTTTTCGGAAGGGTATCTGTGCTCATTTCAAACTCGAGTTTTATGCGTCACCCCACCTCACCTTTCCCCTGAAGCAGGCATAAGTGTGTTTTCTAAAAGCGTGACTCTGTTCTCTTTGGGGATTCAGTTCATGGGGAGCGATTTTTACATTCCCTCGATAAGTGATATCATAAGTTTCTTTTTTTGTGGGACTGATTTCACTGAGGATGATCGTACCTAAATCCACTCAGGATGCTGCTACCAGCCTCATGACGTGGATTTCATGGCTGAGTGACACTCCATTGGACCTACGTAGCACCACTTGTCCACTTGTCCACTTGTCTTTGTCCACTTGTCCACTCGTCTTTGTCCACTTGGCTCTTTCCTGGGATATGAAACGTGTACCGGAGTGGAGGTTCTTGTCAAGACAGCAGCCCTCAACTTTGGGGTCCCTGTGTCTGGTTGATTTTTTCATTTTCCCAAGGTCAACGCCCATGTGTGGAAGTGCCCTATGCTCTGTGGTTCTGTGTTTTACATGGTTTGGGAAAGAGGATACACTTGTGAAGATTGGCTGTTGGCCATTGACATCCCGCCCATCAGCTTAACAAGGCTCCCTTGACTCCGTGGGCTGTCCTGCCTTTCTGGTTTTTAGACTTTTTTCGCCTGGCCCTTTTGCCCCGGGGGGGGGGGGGGCGAGAGATTTCTTTGTAGTGCTGATTTGCTCTCCCAGGTTGCTTGGTTGGCCAAAAAGGGCGTATGCGTTTTTTCCTGAATATATTCAGGAAAAAACGCATACGCCCTTTTTGGCCTACCGCATCATTTTCCACGTTCTGGCGCTTTTCATGTGCTATCGGGGCCATTCCGATGTACCCGTTGACATCCGTTTCCTGCAATTCTGCCTTGCGTTCAACGCCTCTTCGTAGCCTGACCTCAATATATTTTGGGGCGATAGTTATCGTTTAGAACTCTGCAGGTTTGGGAAGTGCAGTGCCCCTGAGCTCCATTTCCCAAGTCGCTTTTTTGTGAGTGGGACGCAACACGGCTGGATGGCTTCACGCCCTATTGTCGATCCGCGGTGGCAGGCTGAACCTCTGGTGAATTCTTCTTCGTGATGGGAAATGAGAGTGACATGTGCCCGACCAAACACCTCCAGCGAGTCTCTCATTGGTTCCCCCTCTTGCAGTTCATCCTGCGGACAAATTGCAGACGGTACGAAAGAGGCATGGAAAGGCGCCGAGTCTCCAAGTGGGGAGATTGTTAGTAAGGGGGCCTGAATGGAGAACACGAGCACCAGGAGATGAAAACTGAGGTGAGTTTCAGAAAGCTTTCCCGATCCCACGGTGTAGCATCCGCTGGGTTTCCAATGAGTGCTTTCGCTGTCGGAAGATTGCGTTGAACCTGGAGAGTTGGGACCCATGGAATGGGGAGCACGCAGGATTCCTTTCAAGGGTCTGCATTTGCTTTCCCAACCTCACCCATCGTCTCAGCCCCAAGAGTGTCCAGCCTTATGTCTTCTGCCGCTGGGGCTGTAGATGTGGTCAATCCTGGTTGCATGCCAGTCCCTGAACGCATTTTGGAAGAATTTCTCTCTGTTTTGCCCTGCTTGTTTCTTCTTTGTGTTGGAAATGTATCCTCAGAATGGGTCTGAGCTGATTTTCCCTGCTGGTTTTAGGCCGCTTTACACACACTTGATGCACTTACACAGAGATATCAAGACTTAGCTTTTAAGATGCTTACTAGTCGGATAGATACTTGTGCGATGAACAGGGTCTGGTGAGTCCAGTTGATTGAGCAAGGAGTAGGTCGTGTCCATGCCATATTCGGTTTTCGGAAGGGTATCTGTGCTCATTTCAAACTCGAGTTTTATGCGTCACCCCACCTCACCTTTCCCCTGAAGCAGGCATAAGTGTGTTTTCTAAAAGCGTGACTCTGTTCTCTTTGGGGATTCAGTTCATGGGGAGCGATTTTTACATTCCCTCGATAAGTGATATCATAAGTTTCTTTTTTTGTGGGACTGATTTCACTGAGGATGATCGTACCTAAATCCACTCAGGATGCTGCTACCAGCCTCATGACGTGGATTTCATGGCTGAGTGACACTCCATTGGACCTACGTAGCACCACTTGTCCACTTGTCCACTTGTCTTTGTCCACTTGTCCACTCGTCTTTGTCCACTTGGCTCTTTCCTGGGATATGAAACGTGTACCGGAGTGGAGGTTCTTGTCAAGACAGCAGCCCTCAACTTTGGGGTCCCTGTGTCTGGTTGATTTTTTCATTTTCCCAAGGTCAACGCCCATGTGTGGAAGTGCCCTATGCTCTGTGGTTCTGTGTTTTACATGGTTTGGGAAAGAGGATACACTTGTGAAGATTGGCTGTTGGCCATTGACATCCCGCCCATCAGCTTAACAAGGCTCCCTTGACTCCGTGGGCTGTCCTGCCTTTCTGGTTTTTAGACTTTTTTCGCCTGGCCCTTTTGCCCCGGGGGGGGGGGGGGGCGAGAGATTTCTTTGTAGTGCTGATTTGCTCTCCCAGGTTGCTTGGTTGGCCAAAAAGGGCGTATGCGTTTTTTCCTGAATATATTCAGGAAAAAACGCATACGCCCTTTTTGGCCTACCGCATCATTTTCCACGTTCTGGCGCTTTTCATGTGCTATCGGGGCCATTCCGATGTACCCGTTGACATCCGTTTCCTGCAATTCTGCCTTGCGTTCAACGCCTCTTCGTAGCCTGACCTCAATATATTTTGGGGCGATAGTTATCGTTTAGAACTCTGCAGGTTTGGGAAGTGCAGTGCCCCTGAGCTCCATTTCCCAAGTCGCTTTTTTGTGAGTGGGACGCAACACGGCTGGATGGCTTCACGCCCTATTGTCGATCCGCGGTGGCAGGCTGAACCTCTGGTGAATTCTTCTTCGTGATGGGAAATGAGAGTGACATGTGCCCGACCAAACACCTCCAGCGAGTCTCTCATTGGTTCCCCCTCTTGCAGTTCATCCTGCGGACAAATTGCAGACGGTACGAAAGAGGCATGGAAAGGCGCCGAGTCTCCAAGTGGGGAGATTGTTAGTAAGGGGGCCTGAATGGAGAACACGAGCACCAGGAGATGAAAACTGAGGTGAGTTTCAGAAAGCTTTCCCGATCCCACGGTGTAGCATCCGCTGGGTTTCCAATGAGTGCTTTCGCTGTCGGAAGATTGCGTTGAACCTGGAGAGTTGGGACCCATGGAATGGGGAGCACGCAGGATTCCTTTCAAGGGTCTGCATTTGCTTTCCCAACCTCACCCATCGTCTCAGCCCCAAGAGTGTCCAGCCTTATGTCTTCTGCCGCTGGGGCTGTAGATGTGGTCAATCCTGGTTGCATGCCAGTCCCTGAACGCATTTTGGAAGAATTTCTCTCTGTTTTGCCCTGCTTGTTTCTTCTTTGTGTTGGAAATGTATCCTCAGAATGGGTCTGAGCTGATTTTCCCTGCTGGTTTTAGGCCGCTTTACACACACTTGATGCACTTACACAGAGATATCAAGACTTAGCTTTTAAGATGCTTACTAGTCGGATAGATACTTGTGCGATGAACAGGGTGTGGTGAGTCCAGTTGATTGAGCAAGGAGTAGGTCGTGTCCATTCCATATTCGGTTTTCGGAAGGGTATCTGTGCTCATTTCAAACTCGAGTTTTATGCGTCACCCCACCTCACCTTTCCCCTGAAGCAGGCATAAGTGTGTTTTCTAAAAGCGTGACTCTGTTCTGTTTGGGGATTCAGTTCATGGGGAGCGATTTTTACATTCCCTCGATAAGTGATATCATAAGTTTCTTTTTTTGTGGGACTGATTTCACTGAGGATGATCGTACCTAAATCCACTCAGGATGCTGCTACCAGCCTCATGACGTGGATTTCATGGCTGAGTGACACTCCATTGGACCTACGTAGCACCACTTGTCCACTTGTCCACTTGTCTTTGTCCACTTGTCCACTCCTCTTTGTCCACTTGGCTCTTTCCTGGGATATGAAACGTGTACCGGAGTGGAGGTTCTTGTCAAGACAGCAGCCCTCAACTTTGGGGTCCCTGTGTCTGGTTGATTTTTTCATTTTCCCAAGGTCAACGCCCATGTGTGGAAGTGCCCTATGCTCTGTGGTTCTGTGTTTTACATGGTTTGGGAAAGAGGATACACTTGTGAAGATTGGCTGTTGGCCATTGACATCCCGCCCATCAGCTTAACAAGGCTCCCTTGACTCCGTGGGCTGTCCTGCCTTTCTGGTTTTTAGACTTTTTTCGCCTGGCCCTTTTGCCCCGGGGGGGGCGAGAGATTTCTTTGTAGTGCTGATTTGCTCTCCCAGGTTGCTTGGTTGGCCAAAAAGGGCGTATGCGTTTTTTCCTGAATATATTCAGGAAAAAACGCATACGCCCTTTTTGGCCAACCGCATCATTGTCCACGTTCTGGCGCTTTTCATGTGCTATCGGGGCCATTCCGATGTACCCGTTGACATCCGTTTCCTGCAATTCTGCCTTGCGTTCAACGCCTCTTCGTAGCCTGACCTCAATATATTTTGGGGCGATAGTTATCGTTTAGAACTCTGCAGGTTTGGGAAGTGCAGTGCCCCTGAGCTCCATTTCCCAAGTCGCTTTTTTGTGAGTGGGACGCAACACGGCTGGATGGCTTCACGCCCTATTGTCGATCCGCGGTGGCAGGCTGAACCTCTGGTGAATTCTTCTTCGTGATGGGAAATGAGAGTGACATGTGCCCGACCAAACACCTCCAACGAGTCTCTCATTGGTTCCCCCTCTTGCAGTTCATCCTGCGGACAAATTGCAGACGGTACGAAAGAGGCATGGAAAGGCGCCGAGTCTCCAAGTGGGGAGATTGTTAGTAAGGGGGCCTGAATGGAGAACACGAGCACCAGGAGATGAAAACTGAGGTGAGTTTCAGAAAGCTTTCCCGATCCCACGGTGTAGCATCCGCTGGGTTTCCAATGAGTGCTTTCCCTGTCGGAAGATTGCGTTGAACCTGGAGAGTTGGGACCCATGGAATGGGGAGCACGCAGGATTCCTTTCAAGGGTCTCCATTTGCTTTCCCAACCTCACCCATCGTCTCAGCCCCAAGAGTGTCCAGCCTTATGTCTTCTGCCGCTGGGGCTGTAGATGTGGTCAATCCTGGTTGCATGCCAGTCCCTGAACGCATTTTGGAAGAATTTCTCTCTGTTTTGCCCTGCTTGTTTCTTCTTTGTGTTGGAAATGTATCCTCAGAATGGGTCTGAGCTGATTTTCCCTGCTGGTTTTAGGCCGCTTTACACACACTTGATGCACTTACACAGAGATATCAAGACTTAGCTTTTAAGATGCTTACTAGTCGGATAGATACTTGTGCGATGAACAGGGTCTGGTGAGTCCAGTTGATTGAGCAAGGAGTAGGTCGTGTCCATGCCATATTCGGTTTTCGGAAGGGTATCTGTGCTCATTTCAAACTCGAGTTTTATGCGTCACCCCACCTCACCTTTCCCCTGAAGCAGGCATAAGTGTGTTTTCTAAAAGCGTGACTCTGTTCTCTTTGGGGATTCAGTTCATGGGGAGCGATTTTTACATTCCCTCGATAAGTGATATCATAAGTTTCTTTTTTTGTGGGACTGATTTCACTGAGGATGATCGTACCTAAATCCACTCAGGATGCTGCTACCAGCCTCATGACGTGGATTTCATGGCTGAGTGACACTCCATTGGACCTACGTAGCACCACTTGTCCACTTGTCCACTTGTCTTTGTCCACTTGTCCACTCGTCTTTGTCCACTTGGCTCTTTCCTGGGATATGAAACGTGTACCGGAGTGGAGGTTCTTGTCAAGACAGCAGCCCTCAACTTTGGGGTCCCTGTGTCTGGTTGATTTTTTCATTTTCCCAAGGTCAACGCCCATGTGTGGAAGTGCCCTATGCTCTGTGGTTCTGTGTTTTACATGGTTTGGGAAAGAGGATACACTTGTGAAGATTGGCTGTTGGCCATTGACATCCCGCCCATCAGCTTAACAAGGCTCCCTTGACTCCGTGGGCTGTCCTGCCTTTCTGGTTTTTAGACTTTTTTCGCCTGGCCCTTTTGCCCCGGGGGGGGGGGGGGCGAGAGATTTCTTTGTAGTGCTGATTTGCTCTCCCAGGTTGCTTGGTTGGCCAAAAAGGGCGTATGCGTTTTTTCCTGAATATATTCAGGAAAAAACGCATACGCCCTTTTTGGCCTACCGCATCATTTTCCACGTTCTGGCGCTTTTCATGTGCTATCGGGGCCATTCCGATGTACCCGTTGACATCCGTTTCCTGCAATTCTGCCTTGCGTTCAACGCCTCTTCGTAGCCTGACCTCAATATATTTTGGGGCGATAGTTATCGTTTAGAACTCTGCAGGTTTGGGAAGTGCAGTGCCCCTGAGCTCCATTTCCCAAGTCGCTTTTTTGTGAGTGGGACGCAACACGGCTGGATGGCTTCACGCCCTATTGTCGATCCGCGGTGGCAGGCTGAACCTCTGGTGAATTCTTCTTCGTGATGGGAAATGAGAGTGACATGTGCCCGACCAAACACCTCCAGCGAGTCTCTCATTGGTTCCCCCTCTTGCAGTTCATCCTGCGGACAAATTGCAGACGGTACGAAAGAGGCATGGAAAGGCGCCGAGTCTCCAAGTGGGGAGATTGTTAGTAAGGGGGCCTGAATGGAGAACACGAGCACCAGGAGATGAAAACTGAGGTGAGTTTCAGAAAGCTTTCCCGATCCCACGGTGTAGCATCCGCTGGGTTTCCAATGAGTGCTTTCGCTGTCGGAAGATTGCGTTGAACCTGGAGAGTTGGGACCCATGGAATGGGGAGCACGCAGGATTCCTTTCAAGGGTCTGCATTTGCTTTCCCAACCTCACCCATCGTCTCAGCCCCAAGAGTGTCCAGCCTTATGTCTTCTGCCGCTGGGGCTGTAGATGTGGTCAATCCTGGTTGCATGCCAGTCCCTGAACGCATTTTGGAAGAATTTCTCTCTGTTTTGCCCTGCTTGTTTCTTCTTTGTGTTGGAAATGTATCCTCAGAATGGGTCTGAGCTGATTTTCCCTGCTGGTTTTAGGCCGCTTTACACACACTTGATGCACTTACACAGAGATATCAAGACTTAGCTTTTAAGATGCTTACTAGTCGGATAGATACTTGTGCGATGAACAGGGTGTGGTGAGTCCAGTTGATTGAGCAAGGAGTAGGTCGTGTCCATTCCATATTCGGTTTTCGGAAGGGTATCTGTGCTCATTTCAAACTCGAGTTTTATGCGTCACCCCACCTCACCTTTCCCCTGAAGCAGGCATAAGTGTGTTTTCTAAAAGCGTGACTCTGTTCTGTTTGGGGATTCAGTTCATGGGGAGCGATTTTTACATTCCCTCGATAAGTGATATCATAAGTTTCTTTTTTTGTGGGACTGATTTCACTGAGGATGATCGTACCTAAATCCACTCAGGATGCTGCTACCAGCCTCATGACGTGGATTTCATGGCTGAGTGACACTCCATTGGACCTACGTAGCACCACTTGTCCACTTGTCCACTTGTCTTTGTCCACTTGTCCACTCGTCTTTGTCCACTTGGCTCTTTCCTGGGATATGAAACGTGTACCGGAGTGGAGGTTCTTGTCAAGACAGCAGCCCTCAACTTTGGGGTCCCTGTGTCTGGTTGATTTTTTCATTTTCCCAAGGTCAACGCCCATGTGTGGAAGTGCCCTATGCTCTGTGGTTCTGTGTTTTACATGGTTTGGGAAAGAGGATACACTTGTGAAGATTGGCTGTTGGCCATTGACATCCCGCCCATCAGCTTAACAAGGCTCCCTTGACTCCGTGGGCTGTCCTGCCTTTCTGGTTTTTAGACTTTTTTCGCCTGGCCCTTTTGCCCCGGGGGGGGGGGGCGAGAGATTTCTTTGTAGTGCTGATTTGCTCTCCCAGGTTGCTTGGTTGGCCAAAAAGGGCGTATGCGTTTTTTCCTGAATATATTCAGGAAAAAACGCATACGCCCTTTTTGGCCTACCGCATCATTGTCCACGTTCTGGCGCTTTTCATGTGCTATCGGGGCCATTCCGATGTACCCGTTGACATCCGTTTCCTGCAATTCTGCCTTGCGTTCAACGCCTCTTCGTAGCCTGACCTCAATATATTTTTGGGCGATAGTTATCGTTTAGAACTCTGCAGGTTTGGGAAGTGCAGTGCCCCTGAGCTCCATTTCCCAAGTCGCTTTTTTGTGAGTGGGACGCAACACGGCTGGATGGCTTCACGCCCTATTGTCGATCCGCGGTGGCAGGCTGAACCTCTGGTGAATTCTTCTTCGTGATGGGAAATGAGAGTGACATGTGCCCGACCAAACACCTCCAGCGAGTCTCTCATTGGTTCCCCCTCTTGCAGTTCATCCTGCGGACAAATTGCAGACGGTACGAAAGAGGCATGGAAAGGCGCCGAGTCTCCAAGTGGGGAGATTGTTAGTAAGGGGGCCTGAATGGAGAACACGAGCACCAGGAGATGAAAACTGAGGTGAGTTTCAGAAAGCTTTCCCGATCCCACGGTGTAGCATCCGCTGGGTTTCCAATGAGTGCTTTCGCTGTCGGAAGATTGCGTTGAACCTGGAGAGTTGGGACCCATGGAATGGGGAGCACGCAGGATTCCTTTCAAGGGTCTGCATTTGCTTTCCCAACCTCACCCATCGTCTCAGCCCCAAGAGTGTCCAGCCTTATGTCTTCTGCGGCTGGGGCTGTAGATGTGGTCAATCCTGGTTGCATGCCAGTCCCTGAACGCATTTGGGAAGAAATTCTCTCTGTTTTGCCCTGCTTGTTTCTTCTTTATGTTGGAAATGTATCCTCAGAATGGGTCTGAGCTGATTTTCCCTGCTGGTTTTAGGCCGCTTTACACACACTTGATGCACTTACACAGAGATATCAAGACTTAGCTTTTAAGATGCTTACTAGTCGGATAGATACTTGTGCGATGAACAGGGTCTGGTGAGTCCAGTTGATTGAGCAAGGAGTAGGTCGTGTCCATTCCATATTCGGTTTTCGGAAGGGTATCTGTGCTCATTTCAAACTCGAGTTTTATGCGTCACCCCACCTCACCTTTCCCCTGAAGCAGGCATAAGTGTGTTTTCTAAAAGCGTGACTCTGTTCTGTTTGGGGATTCAGTTCATGGGGAGCGATTTTTACATTCCCTCGATAAGTGATATCATAAGTTTCTTTTTTTGTGGGACTGATTTCACTGAGGATGATCGTACCTAAATCCACTCAGGATGCTGCTACCAGCCTCATGACGTGGATTTCATGGCTGAGTGACACTCCATTGGACCTTCGTAGCACCACTTGTCCACTTGTCCACTTGTCTTTGTCCACTTGTCCACTCGTCTTTGTCCACTTGGCTCTTTCCTGGGATATGAAACGTGTACCGGAGTGGAGGTTCTTGTCAAGACAGCAGCCCTCAACTTTGGGGTCCCTGTGTCTGGTTGATTTTTTCATTTTCCCAAGGTCAACGCCCATGTGTGGAAGTGCCCTATGCTCTGTGGTTCTGTGTTTTACATGGTTTGGGAAAGAGGATACACTTGTGAAGATTGGCTGTTGGCCATTGACATCCCGCCCATCAGCTTAACAAGGCTCCCTTGACTCCGTGGGCTGTCCTGCCTTTCTGGTTTTTAGACTTTTTTCGCCTGGCCCTTTTGCCCCGGGGGGGGGGGGGCGAGAGATTTCTTTGTAGTGCTGATTTGCTCTCCCAGGTTGCTTGGTTGGCCAAAAAGGGCGTATGCGTTTTTTCCTGAATATATTCAGGAAAAAACGCATACGCCCTTTTTGGCCTACCGCATCATTTTCCACGTTCTGGCGCTTTTCATGTGCTATCGGGGCCATTCCGATGTACCCGTTGACATCCGTTTCCTGCAATTCTGCCTTGCGTTCAACGCCTCTTCGTAGCCTGACCTCAATATATTTTGGGGCGATAGTTATCGTTTAGAACTCTGCAGGTTTGGGAAGTGCAGTGCCCCTGAGCTCCATTTCCCAAGTCGCTTTTTTGTGAGTGGGACGCAACACGGCTGGATGGCTTCACGCCCTATTGTCGATCCGCGGTGGCAGGCTGAACCTCTGGTGAATTCTTCTTCGTGATGGGAAATGAGAGTGACATGTGCCCGACCAAACACCTCCAGCGAGTCTCTCATTGGTTCCCCCTCTTGCAGTTCATCCTGCGGACAAATTGCAGACGGTACGAAAGAGGCATGGAAAGGCGCCGAGTCTCCAAGTGGGGAGATTGTTAGTAAGGGGGCCTGAATGGAGAACACGAGCACCAGGAGATGAAAACTGAGGTGAGTTTCAGAAAGCTTTCCCGATCCCACGGTGTAGCATCCGCTGGGTTTCCAATGAGTGCTTTCGCTGTCGGAAGATTGCGTTGAACCTGGAGAGTTGGGACCCATGGAATGGGGAGCACGCAGGATTCCTTTCAAGGGTCTGCATTTGCTTTCCCAACCTCACCCATCGTCTGAGCCCCAAGAGTGTCCAGCCTTATGTCTTCTGCGGCTGGGGCTGTAGATGTGGTCAATCCTGGTTGCATGCCAGTCCCTGAACGCATTTGGGAAGAAATTCTCTCTGTTTTGCCCTGCTTGTTTCTTCTTTATGTTGGAAATGTATCCTCAGAATGGGTCTGAGCTGATTTTCCCTGCTGGTTTTAGGCCGCTTTACACACACTTGATGCACTTACACAGAGATATCAAGACTTAGCTTTTAAGATGCTTACTAGTCGGATAGATACTTGTGCGATGAACAGGGTGTGGTGAGTCCAGTTGATTGAGCAAGGAGTAGGTCGTGTCCATTCCATATTCGGTTTTCGGAAGGGTATCTGTGCTCATTTCAAACTCGAGTTTTATGCGTCACCCCACCTCACCTTTCTCCTGAAGCAGGCATAAGTGTGTTTTCTAAAAGCGTGACTCTGTTCTGTTTGGGGATTCAGTTCATGGGGAGCGATTTTTACATTCCCTCGATAAGTGATATCATAAGTTTCTTTTTTTGTGGGACTGATTTCACTGAGGATGATCGTACCTAAATCCACTCAGGATGCTGCTACCAGCCTCATGACGTGGATTTCATGGCTGAGTGACACTCCATTGGACCTACGTAGCACCACTTGTCCACTTGTCCACTTGTCTTTGTCCACTTGTCCACTCGTCTTTGTCCACTTGGCTCTTTCCTGGGATATGAAACGTGTACCGGAGTGGAGGTTCTTGTCAAGACAGCAGCCCTCAACTTTGGGGTCCCTGTGTCTGGTTGATTTTTTCATTTTCCCAAGGTCAACGCCCATGTGTGGAAGTGCCCTATGCTCTGTGGTTCTGTGTTTTACATGGTTTGGGAAAGAGGATACACTTGTGAAGATTGGCTGTTGGCCATTGACATCCCGCCCATCAGCTTAACAAGGCTCCCTTGACTCCGTGGGCTGTCCTGCCTTTCTGGTTTTTAGACTTTTTTCGCCTGGCCCTTTTGCCCCGGGGGGGGGGGCGAGAGATTTCTTTGTAGTGCTGATTTGCTCTCCCAGGTTGCTTGGTTGGCCAAAAAGGGCGTATGCGTTTTTTCCTGAATATATTCAGGAAAAAACGCATACGCCCTTTTTGGCCAACCGCATCATTGTCCACGTTCTGGCGCTTTTCATGTGCTATCGGGGCCATTCCGATGTACCCGTTGACATCCGTTTCCTGCAATTCTGCCTTGCGTTCAACGCCTCTTCGTAGCCTGACCTCAATATATTTTGGGGCGATAGTTATCGTTTAGAACTCTGCAGGTTTGGGAAGTGCAGTGCCCCTGAGCTCCATTTCCCAAGTCGCTTTTTTGTGAGTGGGACGCAACACGGCTGGATGGCTTCACGCCCTATTGTCGATCCGCGGTGGCAGGCTGAACCTCTGGTGAATTCTTCTTCGTGATGGGAAATGAGAGTGACATGTGCCCGACCAAACACCTCCAGCGAGTCTCTCATTGGTTCCCCCTCTTGCAGTTCATCCTGCGGACAAATTGCAGACGGTACGAAAGAGGCATGGAAAGGCGCCGAGTCTCCAAGTGGGGAGATTGTTAGTAAGGGGGCCTGAATGGAGAACACGAGCACCAGGAGATGAAAACTGAGGTGAGTTTCAGAAAGCTTTCCCGATCCCACGGTGTAGCATCCGCTGGGTTTCCAATGAGTGCTTTCGCTGTCGGAAGATTGCGTTGAACCTGGAGAGTTGGGACCCATGGAATGGGGAGCACGCAGGATTCCTTTCAAGGGTCTGCATTTGCTTTCCCAACCTCACCCATCGTCTCAGCCCCAAGAGTATCCAGCCTTATGTCTTCTGCCGCTGGGGCTGTAGATGTGGTCAATCCTGGTTGCATGCCAGTCCCTGAACGCATTTTGGAAGAATTTCTCTCTGTTTTGCCCTGCTTGTTTCTTCTTTATGTTGGAAATGTATCAGAATGGGTCTGAACTGATTTTCCCTGCTCGTTTTAGGCCGCTTTACACACACTTGATGCACTTACACAGAGATATCAAGACTTAGCTTTTAAGATGCTTACTAGTCGGATAGATACTTGTGCGATGAACAGGGTGTGGTGAGTCCAGTTGATTGAGCAAGGAGTAGGTCGTGTCCATTCCATATTCGGTTTTCGGAAGGGTATCTGTGCTCATTTCAAACTCGAGTTTTATGCGTCACCCCACCTCACCTTTCCCCTGAAGCAGGCATAAGTGTGTTTTCTAAAAGCGTGACTGTGTTCTGTTTGGGGATTCAGTTCATGGGGAGCGATTTTTACATTCCCTCGATAAGTGATATCATAAGTTTCTTTTTTTGTGGGACTGATTTCACTGAGGATGATCGTACCTAAATCCACTCAGGATGCTGCTACCAGCCTCATGACGTGGATTTCATGGCTGAGTGACACTCCATTGGACCTACGTAGCACCACTTGTCCACTTGTCCACTTGTCTTTGTCCACTTGTCCACTCGTCTTTGTCCACTTGGCTCTTTCCTGGGATATGAAACGTGTACCGGAGTGGAGGTTCTTGTCAAGACAGCAGCCCTCAACTTTGGGGTCCCTGTGTCTGGTTGATTTTTTCATTTTCCCAAGGTCAACGCCCATGTGTGGAAGTGCCCTATGCTCTGTGGTTCTGTGTTTTACATGGTTTGGGAAAGAGGATACACTTGTGAAGATTGGCTGTTGGCCATTGACATCCCGCCCATCAGCTTAACAAGGCTCCCTTGACTCCGTGGGCTGTCCTGCCTTTCTGGTTTTTAGACTTTTTTCGCCTGGCCCTTTTGCCCCGGGGGGGGGCGAGAGATTTCTTTGTAGTGCTGATTTGCTCTCCCAGGTTGCTTGGTTGGCCAAAAAGGGCGTATGCGTTTTTTCCTGAATATATTCAGGAAAAAACGCATACGCCCTTTTTGGCCAACCGCATCATTGTCCACGTTCTGGCGCTTTTCATGTGCTATCGGGGCCATTCCGATGTACCCGTTGACATCCGTTTCCTGCAATTCTGCCTTGCGTTCAACGCCTCTTCGTAGCCTGACCTCAATATATTTTGGGGCGATAGTTATCGTTTAGACCTCTGCAGGTTTGGGAAGTGCAGTGCCCCTGAGCTCCATTTCCCAAGTCGCTTTTTTGTGAGTGGGACGCAACACGGCTGGATGGCTTCACGCCCGATTGTCGATCCGCGGTGGCAGGCTGAACCTCTGGTGAATTCTTCTTCGTGATGGGAAATGAGAGTGACATGTGCCCGACCAAACACCTCCAGCGAGTCTCTCATTGGTTCCCCCTCTTGCAGTTCATCCTGCGGACAAATTGCAGACGGTACGAAAGAGGCATGGAAAGGCGCCGAGTCTCCAAGTGGGGAGATTGTTAGTAAGGGGGCCTGAATGGAGAACACGAGCACCAGGAGATGAAAACTGAGGTGAGTTTCAGAAAGCTTTCCCGATCCCACGGTGTAGCATCCGCTGGGTTTCCAATGAGTGCTTTCGCTGTCGGAAGATTGCGTTGAACCTGGAGAGTTGGGACCCATGGAATGGGGAGCACGCAGGATTCCTTTCAAGGGTCTGCATTTGCTTTCCCAACCTCACCCATCGTCTCAGCCCCAAGAGTGTCCAGCCTTATGTCTTCTGCCGCTGGGGCTGTAGATGTGGTCAATCCTGGTTGCATGCCAGTCCCTGAACGCATTTGGGAAGAATTTCTCTCTGTTTTGCCCTGCTTGTTTCTTCTTTATGTTGGAAATGTATCCTCAGAATGCGTCTGAGCTGATTTTCTCTGCTGGTTTTAGGCCGCTTTACACACACTTGATGCACTTACACAGAGATATCAAGACTTAGCTTTTAAGATGCTTACTAGTCGGATAGATACTTGTGCGATGAACAGGGTGTGGTGAGTCCAGTTGATTGAGCAAGGAGTAGGTCGTGTCCATTCCATATTCGGTTTTCGGAAGGGTATCTGTGCTCATTTCAAACTCGAGTTTTATGCGTCACCCCACCTCACCTTTCCCCTGAAGCAGGCATAAGTGTGTTTTCTAAAAGAGTGACTCTGTTCTATTTGGGGATTCAGTTCATGGGGAGCGATTTTTACATTCCCTCGATAAGTGATATCATAAGTTTCTTTTTTTGTGGGACTGATTTCACTGAGGATGATCGTACCTAAATCCACTCAGGATGCTGCTACCAGCCTCATGACGTGGATTTCATGGCTGAGTGACACTCCATTGGACCTACGTAGCACCACTTGTCCACTTGTCCACTTGTCTTTGTCCACTTGTCCACTCGTCTTTGTCCACTTGGCTCTTTCCTGGGATATGAAACGTGTACCGGAGTGGAGGTTCTTGTCAAGACAGCAGCCCTCAACTTTGGGGTCCCTGTGTCTGGTTGATTTTTTCATTTTCCCAAGGTCAACGCCCATGTGTGGAAGTGCCCTATGCTCTGTGGTTCTGTGTTTTCCATGGTTTGGGAAAGAGGATACACTTGTGAAGATTGGCTGTTGGCCATTGACATCCCGCCCATCAGCTTAACAAGGCTCCCTTGACTCCGTGGGCTGTCCTGCCTTTCTGGTTTTTAGACTTTTTTCGCCTGGCCCTTTTGCCCCGGGGGGGGCGAGAGATTTCTTTGTAGTGCTGATTTGCTCTCCCAGGTTGCTTGGTTGGCCAAAAAGGGCGTATGCGTTTTTTCCTGAATATATTCAGGAAAAAACGCATACGCCCTTTTTGGCCAACCGCATCATTGTCCACGTTCTGGCGCTTTTCATGTGCTATCGGGGCCATTCCGATGTACCCGTTGACATCCGTTTCCTGCAATTCTGCCTTGCGTTCAACGCCTCTTCGTAGCCTGACCTCAATATATTTTGGGGCGATAGTTATCGTTTAGAACTCTGCAGGTTTGGGAAGTGCAGTGCCCCTGAGCTCCATTTCCCAAGTCGCTTTTTTGTGAGTGGGACGCAACACGGCTGGATGGCTTCACGCCCTATTGTCGATCCGCGGTGGCAGGCTGAACCTCTGGTGAATTCTTCTTCGTGATGGGAAATGAGAGTGACATGTGCCCGACCAAACACCTCCAGCGAGTCTCTCATTGGTTCCCCCTCTTGCAGTTCATCCTGCGGACAAATTGCAGACGGTACGAAAGAGGCATGGAAAGGCGCCGAGTCTCCAAGTGCGGAGATTGTTAGTAAGGGGGCCTGAATGGAGAACACGAGCACCAGGAGATGAAAACTGAGGTGAGTTTCAGAAAGCTTTCCCGATCCCACGGTGTAGCATCCGC
This sequence comes from Kogia breviceps, assembly GCF_026419965.1. Taxonomy (NCBI): domain Eukaryota; kingdom Metazoa; phylum Chordata; class Mammalia; order Artiodactyla; family Physeteridae; genus Kogia; species Kogia breviceps. The sequence continues at coordinate 27,258,573 of NC_081321.1, forward strand.
TGGGTTTCCAATGAGTGCTTTCGCTGTCGGAAGATTGCGTTGAACCAGGAGAGTTGGGACCCATGGAATGGGGAGCACGCAGGATTCCTTTCAAGGGTCTGCATTTGCTTTCCCAACCTCACCCATCGTCTCAGCCCCAAGAGTGTCCAGCCTTATGTCTTCTGCCGCTGGGGCTGTAGATGTGGTCAATCCTGGTTGCATGCCAGTCCCTGAACGCATTTTGGAAGAATTTCTCTCTGTTTTGCCCTGCTTGTTTCTTCTTTGTGTTGGAAATGTATCCTCAGAATGGGTCTGAGCTGATTTTCCCTGCTGGTTTTAGGCCGCTTTACACACCCTTGATGCACTTACACAGAGATATCAAGACTTAGCTTTTAAGATGCTTACTAGTCGGATAGATAATTGTGCGATGAACAGGGTGTGGTGAGTCCAGTTGATTGAGCAAGGAGTAGGTCGTGTCCATGCCATATTCGGTTTTCGGAAGGGTATCTGTGCTCATTTCAAACTCGAGTTTTATGCGTCACCCCACCTCACCTTTCCCCTGAAGCAGGCATAAGTGTGTTTTCTAAAAGCGTGACTCTGTTCTGTTTGGGGATTCAGTTCATGGGGAGCGATTTTTACATTCCCTCGATAAGTGATATCATAAGTTTCTTTTTTTGTGGGACTTATTTCACTGAGGATGATCGTACCTAAATCCACTCAGGATGCTGCTACCAGCCTCATGACGTGGATTTCATGGCTGAGTGACACTCCATTGGAACTACGTAGCACCACTTGTCCACTTGTCCACTTGTCTTTGTCCACTTGTCCACTCGTCTTTGTCCACTTGGCTCTTTCCTGGGATATGAAACGTGTACCGGAGTGGAGGTTCTTGTCAAGACAGCAGCCCTCAACTTTGGGGTCCCTGTGTCTGGTTGATTTTTTCACTTTCCCAAGGTCAACGCCCATGTGTGGAAGTGCCCTATGCTCTGTGGTTCTGTGTTTTACATGGTTTGGGAAAGAGGATACACTTGTGAAGATTGGCTGTTGGCCATTGACATCCCGCCCATCAGCTTAACAAGGCTCCCTTGACTCCGTGGGCTGTCCTGCCTTTCTGGTTTTTAGACTTTTTTCGCCTGGCCCTTTTGCCCCGGGGGGGGGGCGAGAGATTTCTTTGTAGTGCTGATTTGCTCTCCCAGGTTGCTTGGTTGGCCAAAAAGGGCGTATGCGTTTTTTCCTGAATATATTCAGGAAAAAACGCATACGCCCTTTTTGGCCAACCGCATCATTGTCCACGTTCTGGCGCTTTTCATGTGCTATCGGGGCCATTCCGATGTACCCGTTGACATCCGTTTCCTGCAATTCTGCCTTGCGTTCAACGCCTCTTCGTAGCCTGACCTCAATATATTTTGGGGCGATAGTTATCGTTTAGAACTCTGCAGGTTTGGGAAGTGCAGTGCCCCTGAGCTCCATTTCCCAAGTCGCTTTTTTGTGAGTGGGACGCAACACGGCTGGATGGCTTCACGCCCTATTGTCGATCCGCGGTGGCAGGCTGAACCTCTGGTGAATTCTTCTTCGTGATGGGAAATGAGAGTGACATGTGCCCGACCAAACACCTCCAGCGAGTCTCTCATTGGTTCCCCCTCTTGCAGTTCATCCTGCGGACAAATTGCAGACGGTACGAAAGAGGCATGGAAAGGCGCCGAGTCTCCAAGTGGGGAGATTGTTAGTAAGGGGGCCTGAATGGAGAACACGAGCACCAGGAGATGAAAACTGAGGTGAGTTTCAGAAAGCTTTCCCGATCCCACGGTGTAGCATCCGCTGGGTTTCCAATGAGTGCTTTCGCTGTCGGAAGATTGCGTTGAACCTGGAGAGTTGGGACCCATGGAATGGGGAGCACGCAGGATTCCTTTCAAGGGTCTGCATTTGCTTTCCCAACCTCACCCATCGTCTCAGCCCCAAGAGTGTCCAGCCTTATGTCTTCTGCGGCTGGGGCTGTAGATGTGGTCAATCCTGGTTGCATGCCAGTCCCTGAACGCATTTGGGAAGAAATTCTCTCTGTTTTGCCCTGCTTGTTTCTTCTTTATGTTGGAAATGTATCCTCAGAATGGGTCTGAGCTGATTTTCCCTGCTGGTTTTAGGCCGCTTTACACACACTTGATGCACTTACACAGAGATATCAAGACTTAGCTTTTAAGATGCTTACTAGTCGGATAGATACTTGTGCGATGAACAGGGTCTGGTGAGTCCAGTTGATTGAGCAAGGAGTAGGTCGTGTCCATTCCATATTCGGTTTTCGGAAGGGTATCTGTGCTCATTTCAAACTCGAGTTTTATGCGTCACCCCACCTCACCTTTCTCCTGAAGCAGGCATAAGTGTGTTTTCTAAAAGCGTGACTCTGTTCTGTTTGGGGATTCAGTTCATGGGGAGCGATTTTTACATTCCCTCGATAAGTGATATCATAAGTTTCTTTTTTTGTGGGACTGATTTCACTGAGGATGATCGTACCTAAATCCACTCAGGATGCTGCTACCAGCCTCATGACGTGGATTTCATGGCTGAGTGACACTCCATTGGACCTACGTAGCACCACTTGTCCACTTGTCCACTTGTCTTTGTCCACTTGTCCACTCGTCTTTGTCCACTTGGCTCTTTCCTGGGATATGAAACGTGTACCGGAGTGGAGGTTCTTGTCAAGACAGCAGCCCTCAACTTTGGGGTCCCTGTGTCTGGTTGATTTTTTCATTTTCCCAAGGTCAACGCCCATGTGTGGAAGTGCCCTATGCTCTGTGGTTCTGTGTTTTACATGGTTTGGGAAAGAGGATACACTTGTGAAGATTGGCTGTTGGCCATTGACATCCCACCCATCAGCTTAACAAGGCTCCCTTGACTCCGTGGGCTGTCCTGCCTTTCTGGTTTTTAGACTTTTTTCGCCTGGCCCTTTTGCCCCGGGGGGGGGGGGCGAGAGATTTCTTTGTAGTGCTGATTTGCTCTCCCAGGTTGCTTGGTTGGCCAAAAAGGGCGTATGCGTTTTTTCCTGAATATATTCAGGAAAAAACGCATACGCCCTTTTTGGCCTACCGCATCATTGTCCACGTTCTGGCGCTTTTCATGTGCTATCGGGGCCATTCCGATGTACCCGTTGACATCCGTTTCCTGCAATTCTGCCTTGCGTTCAACGCCTCTTCGTAGCCTGACCTCAATATATTTTGGGGCGATAGTTATCGTTTAGAACTCTGCAGGTTTGGGAAGTGCAGTGCCCCTGAGCTCCATTTCCCAAGTCGCTTTTTTGTGAGTGGGACGCAACACGGCTGGATGGCTTCACGCCCTATTGTCGATCCGCGGTGGCAGGCTGAACCTCTGGTGAATTCTTCTTCGTGATGGGAAATGAGAGTGACATGTGCCCGACCAAACACCTCCAACGAGTCTCTCATTGGTTCCCCCTCTTGCAGTTCATCCTGCGGACAAATTGCAGACGGTACGAAAGAGGCATGGAAAGGCGCCGAGTCTCCAAGTGGGGAGATTGTTAGTAAGGGGGCCTGAATGGAGAACACGAGCACCAGGAGATGAAAACTGAGGTGAGTTTCAGAAAGCTTTCCCGATCCCACGGTGTAGCATCCGCTGGGTTTCCAATGAGTGCTTTCCCTGTCGGAAGATTGCGTTGAACCTGGAGAGTTGGGACCCATGGAATGGGGAGCACGCAGGATTCCTTTCAAGGGTCTCCATTTGCTTTCCCAACCTCACCCATCGTCTCAGCCCCAAGAGTGTCCAGCCTTATGTCTTCTGCCGCTGGGGCTGTAGATGTGGTCAATCCTGGTTGCATGCCAGTCCCTGAACGCATTTTGGAAGAATTTCTCTCTGTTTTGCCCTGCTTGTTTCTTCTTTGTGTTGGAAATGTATCCTCAGAATGGGTCTGAGCTGATTTTCCCTGCTGGTTTTAGGCCGCTTTACACACACTTGATGCACTTACACAGAGATATCAAGACTTAGCTTTTAAGATGCTTACTAGTCGGATAGATACTTGTGCGATGAACAGGGTCTGGTGAGTCCAGTTGATTGAGCAAGGAGTAGGTCGTGTCCATGCCATATTCGGTTTTCGGAAGGGTATCTGTGCTCATTTCAAACTCGAGTTTTATGCGTCACCCCACCTCACCTTTCCCCTGAAGCAGGCATAAGTGTGTTTTCTAAAAGCGTGACTCTGTTCTCTTTGGGGATTCAGTTCATGGGGAGCGATTTTTACATTCCCTCGATAAGTGATATCATAAGTTTCTTTTTTTGTGGGACTGATTTCACTGAGGATGATCGTACCTAAATCCACTCAGGATGCTGCTACCAGCCTCATGACGTGGATTTCATGGCTGAGTGACACTCCATTGGACCTACGTAGCACCACTTGTCCACTTGTCCACTTGTCTTTGTCCACTTGTCCACTCGTCTTTGTCCACTTGGCTCTTTCCTGGGATATGAAACGTGTACCGGAGTGGAGGTTCTTGTCAAGACAGCAGCCCTCAACTTTGGGGTCCCTGTGTCTGGTTGATTTTTTCATTTTCCCAAGGTCAACGCCCATGTGTGGAAGTGCCCTATGCTCTGTGGTTCTGTGTTTTACATGGTTTGGGAAAGAGGATACACTTGTGAAGATTGGCTGTTGGCCATTGACATCCCGCCCATCAGCTTAACAAGGCTCCCTTGACTCCGTGGGCTGTCCTGCCTTTCTGGTTTTTAGACTTTTTTCGCCTGGCCCTTTTGCCCCGGGGGGGGGGGGGCGAGAGATTTCTTTGTAGTGCTGATTTGCTCTCCCAGGTTGCTTGGTTGGCCAAAAAGGGCGTATGCGTTTTTTCCTGAATATATTCAGGAAAAAACGCATACGCCCTTTTTGGCCTACCGCATCATTTTCCACGTTCTGGCGCTTTTCATGTGCTATCGGGGCCATTCCGATGTACCCGTTGACATCCGTTTCCTGCAATTCTGCCTTGCGTTCAACGCCTCTTCGTAGCCTGACCTCAATATATTTTGGGGCGATAGTTATCGTTTAGAACTCTGCAGGTTTGGGAAGTGCAGTGCCCCTGAGCTCCATTTCCCAAGTCGCTTTTTTGTGAGTGGGACGCAACACGGCTGGATGGCTTCACGCCCTATTGTCGATCCGCGGTGGCAGGCTGAACCTCTGGTGAATTCTTCTTCGTGATGGGAAATGAGAGTGACATGTGCCCGACCAAACACCTCCAGCGAGTCTCTCATTGGTTCCCCCTCTTGCAGTTCATCCTGCGGACAAATTGCAGACGGTACGAAAGAGGCATGGAAAGGCGCCGAGTCTCCAAGTGGGGAGATTGTTAGTAAGGGGGCCTGAATGGAGAACACGAGCACCAGGAGATGAAAACTGAGGTGAGTTTCAGAAAGCTTTCCCGATCCCACGGTGTAGCATCCGCTGGGTTTCCAATGAGTGCTTTCGCTGTCGGAAGATTGCGTTGAACCTGGAGAGTTGGGACCCATGGAATGGGGAGCACGCAGGATTCCTTTCAAGGGTCTGCATTTGCTTTCCCAACCTCACCCATCGTCTCAGCCCCAAGAGTGTCCAGCCTTATGTCTTCTGCCGCTGGGGCTGTAGATGTGGTCAATCCTGGTTGCATGCCAGTCCCTGAACGCATTTTGGAAGAATTTCTCTCTGTTTTGCCCTGCTTGTTTCTTCTTTGTGTTGGAAATGTATCCTCAGAATGCGTCTGAGCTGATTTTCCCTGCTGGTTTTAGGCCGCTTTACACACACTTGATGCACTTACACAGAGATATCAAGACTTAGCTTTTAAGATGCTTACTAGTCGGATAGATACTTGTGCGATGAACAGGGTCTGGTGAGTCCAGTTGATTGAGCAAGGAGTAGGTCGTGTCCATGCCATATTCGGTTTTCGGAAGGGTATCTGTGCTCATTTCAAACTCGAGTTTTATGCGTCACCCCACCTCACCTTTCCCCTGAAGCAGGCATAAGTGTGTTTTCTAAAAGCGTGACTCTGTTCTCTTTGGGGATTCAGTTCATGGGGAGCGATTTTTACATTCCCTCGATAAGTGATATCATAAGTTTCTTTTTTTGTGGGACTGATTTCACTGAGGATGATCGTACCTAAATCCACTCAGGATGCTGCTACCAGCCTCATGACGTGGATTTCATGGCTGAGTGACACTCCATTGGACCTACGTAGCACCACTTGTCCACTTGTCCACTTGTCTTTGTCCACTTGTCCACTCGTCTTTGTCCACTTGGCTCTTTCCTGGGATATGAAACGTGTACCGGAGTGGAGGTTCTTGTCAAGACAGCAGCCCTCAACTTTGGGGTCCCTGTGTCTGGTTGATTTTTTCATTTTCCCAAGGTCAACGCCCATGTGTGGAAGTGCCCTATGCTCTGTGGTTCTGTGTTTTACATGGTTTGGGAAAGAGGATACACTTGTGAAGATTGGCTGTTGGCCATTGACATCCCGCCCATCAGCTTAACAAGGCTCCCTTGACTCCGTGGGCTGTCCTGCCTTTCTGGTTTTTAGACTTTTTTCGCCTGGCCCTTTTGCCCCGGGGGGGGGGGGGGGGCGAGAGATTTCTTTGTAGTGCTGATTTGCTCTCCCAGGTTGCTTGGTTGGCCAAAAAGGGCGTATGCGTTTTTTCCTGAATATATTCAGGAAAAAACGCATACGCCCTTTTTGGCCTACCGCATCATTTTCCACGTTCTGGCGCTTTTCATGTGCTATCGGGGCCATTCCGATGTACCCGTTGACATCCGTTTCCTGCAATTCTGCCTTGCGTTCAACGCCTCTTCGTAGCCTGACCTCAATATATTTTGGGGCGATAGTTATCGTTTAGAACTCTGCAGGTTTGGGAAGTGCAGTGCCCCTGAGCTCCATTTCCCAAGTCGCTTTTTTGTGAGTGGGACGCAACACGGCTGGATGGCTTCACGCCCTATTGTCGATCCGCGGTGGCAGGCTGAACCTCTGGTGAATTCTTCTTCGTGATGGGAAATGAGAGTGACATGTGCCCGACCAAACACCTCCAGCGAGTCTCTCATTGGTTCCCCCTCTTGCAGTTCATCCTGCGGACAAATTGCAGACGGTACGAAAGAGGCATGGAAAGGCGCCGAGTCTCCAAGTGGGGAGATTGTTAGTAAGGGGGCCTGAATGGAGAACACGAGCACCAGGAGATGAAAACTGAGGTGAGTTTCAGAAAGCTTTCCCGATCCCACGGTGTAGCATCCGCTGGGTTTCCAATGAGTGCTTTCGCTGTCGGAAGATTGCGTTGAACCTGGAGAGTTGGGACCCATGGAATGGGGAGCACGCAGGATTCCTTTCAAGGGTCTGCATTTGCTTTCCCAACCTCACCCATCGTCTCAGCCCCAAGAGTGTCCAGCCTTATGTCTTCTGCCGCTGGGGCTGTAGATGTGGTCAATCCTGGTTGCATGCCAGTCCCTGAACGCATTTTGGAAGAATTTCTCTCTGTTTTGCCCTGCTTGTTTCTTCTTTGTGTTGGAAATGTATCCTCAGAATGGGTCTGAGCTGATTTTCCCTGCTGGTTTTAGGCCGCTTTACACACACTTGATGCACTTACACAGAGATATCAAGACTTAGCTTTTAAGATGCTTACTAGTCGGATAGATACTTGTGCGATGAACAGGGTGTGGTGAGTCCAGTTGATTGAGCAAGGAGTAGGTCGTGTCCATTCCATATTCGGTTTTCGGAAGGGTATCTGTGCTCATTTCAAACTCGAGTTTTATGCGTCACCCCACCTCACCTTTCCCCTGAAGCAGGCATAAGTGTGTTTTCTAAAAGCGTGACTCTGTTCTGTTTGGGGATTCAGTTCATGGGGAGCGATTTTTACATTCCCTCGATAAGTGATATCATAAGTTTCTTTTTTTGTGGGACTGATTTCACTGAGGATGATCGTACCTAAATCCACTCAGGATGCTGCTACCAGCCTCATGACGTGGATTTCATGGCTGAGTGACACTCCATTGGACCTACGTAGCACCACTTGTCCACTTGTCCACTTGTCTTTGTCCACTTGTCCACTCGTCTTTGTCCACTTGGCTCTTTCCTGGGATATGAAACGTGTACCGGAGTGGAGGTTCTTGTCAAGACAGCAGCCCTCAACTTTGGGGTCCCTGTGTCTGGTTGATTTTTTCATTTTCCCAAGGTCAACGCCCATGTGTGGAAGTGCCCTATGCTCTGTGGTTCTGTGTTTTACATGGTTTGGGAAAGAGGATACACTTGTGAAGATTGGCTGTTGGCCATTGACATCCCGCCCATCAGCTTAACAAGGCTCCCTTGACTCCGTGGGCTGTCCTGCCTTTCTGGTTTTTAGACTTTTTTCGCCTGGCCCTTTTGCCCCGGGGGGGGCGAGAGATTTCTTTGTAGTGCTGATTTGCTCTCCCAGGTTGCTTGGTTGGCCAAAAAGGGCGTATGCGTTTTTTCCTGAATATATTCAGGAAAAAACGCATACGCCCTTTTTGGCCAACCGCATCATTGTCCACGTTCTGGCGCTTTTCATGTGCTATCGGGGCCATTCCGATGTACCCGTTGACATCCGTTTCCTGCAATTCTGCCTTGCGTTCAACGCCTCTTCGTAGCCTGACCTCAATATATTTTGGGGCGATAGTTATCGTTTAGAACTCTGCAGGTTTGGGAAGTGCAGTGCCCCTGAGCTCCATTTCCCAAGTCGCTTTTTTGTGAGTGGGACGCAACACGGCTGGATGGCTTCACGCCCTATTGTCGATCCGCGGTGGCAGGCTGAACCTCTGGTGAATTCTTCTTCGTGATGGGAAATGAGAGTGACATGTGCCCGACCAAACACCTCCAACGAGTCTCTCATTGGTTCCCCCTCTTGCAGTTCATCCTGCGGACAAATTGCAGACGGTACGAAAGAGGCATGGAAAGGCGCCGAGTCTCCAAGTGGGGAGATTGTTAGTAAGGGGGCCTGAATGGAGAACACGAGCACCAGGAGATGAAAACTGAGGTGAGTTTCAGAAAGCTTTCCCGATCCCACGGTGTAGCATCCGCTGGGTTTCCAATGAGTGCTTTCGCTGTCGGAAGATTGCGTTGAACCTGGAGAGTTGGGACCCATGGAATGGGGAGCACGCAGGATTCCTTTCAAGGGTCTCCATTTGCTTTCCCAACCTCACCCATCGTCTCAGCCCCAAGAGTGTCCAGCCTTATGTCTTCTGCCGCTGGGGCTGTAGATGTGGTCAATCCTGGTTGCATGCCAGTCCCTGAACGCATTTTGGAAGAATTTCTCTCTGTTTTGCCCTGCTTGTTTCTTCTTTGTGTTGGAAATGTATCCTCAGAATGGGTCTGAGCTGATTTTCCCTGCTGGTTTTAGGCCGCTTTACACACACTTGATGCACTTACACAGAGATATCAAGACTTAGCTTTTAAGATGCTTACTAGTCGGATAGATACTTGTGCGATGAACAGGGTCTGGTGAGTCCAGTTGATTGAGCAAGGAGTAGGTCGTGTCCATGCCATATTCGGTTTTCGGAAGGGTATCTGTGCTCATTTCAAACTCGAGTTTTATGCGTCACCCCACCTCACCTTTCCCCTGAAGCAGGCATAAGTGTGTTTTCTAAAAGCGTGACTCTGTTCTCTTTGGGGATTCAGTTCATGGGGAGCGATTTTTACATTCCCTCGATAAGTGATATCATAAGTTTCTTTTTTTGTGGGACTGATTTCACTGAGGATGATCGTACCTAAATCCACTCAGGATGCTGCTACCAGCCTCATGACGTGGATTTCATGGCTGAGTGACACTCCATTGGACCTACGTAGCACCACTTGTCCACTTGTCCACTTGTCTTTGTCCACTTGTCCACTCGTCTTTGTCCACTTGGCTCTTTCCTGGGATATGAAACGTGTACCGGAGTGGAGGTTCTTGTCAAGACAGCAGCCCTCAACTTTGGGGTCCCTGTGTCTGGTTGATTTTTTCATTTTCCCAAGGTCAACGCCCATGTGTGGAAGTGCCCTATGCTCTGTGGTTCTGTGTTTTACATGGTTTGGGAAAGAGGATACACTTGTGAAGATTGGCTGTTGGCCATTGACATCCCGCCCATCAGCTTAACAAGGCTCCCTTGACTCCGTGGGCTGTCCTGCCTTTCTGGTTTTTAGACTTTTTTCGCCTGGCCCTTTTGCCCCGGGGGGGGGGGGGGGCGAGAGATTTCTTTGTAGTGCTGATTTGCTCTCCCAGGTTGCTTGGTTGGCCAAAAAGGGCGTATGCGTTTTTTCCTGAATATATTCAGGAAAAAACGCATACGCCCTTTTTGGCCTACCGCATCATTTTCCACGTTCTGGCGCTTTTCATGTGCTATCGGGGCCATTCCGATGTACCCGTTGACATCCGTTTCCTGCAATTCTGCCTTGCGTTCAACGCCTCTTCGTAGCCTGACCTCAATATATTTTGGGGCGATAGTTATCGTTTAGAACTCTGCAGGTTTGGGAAGTGCAGTGCCCCTGAGCTCCATTTCCCAAGTCGCTTTTTTGTGAGTGGGACGCAACACGGCTGGATGGCTTCACGCCCTATTGTCGATCCGCGGTGGCAGGCTGAACCTCTGGTGAATTCTTCTTCGTGATGGGAAATGAGAGTGACATGTGCCCGACCAAACACCTCCAGCGAGTCTCTCATTGGTTCCCCCTCTTGCAGTTCATCCTGCGGACAAATTGCAGACGGTACGAAAGAGGCATGGAAAGGCGCCGAGTCTCCAAGTGGGGAGATTGTTAGTAAGGGGGCCTGAATGGAGAACACGAGCACCAGGAGATGAAAACTGAGGTGAGTTTCAGAAAGCTTTCCCGATCCCACGGTGTAGCATCCGCTGGGTTTCCAATGAGTGCTTTCGCTGTCGGAAGATTGCGTTGAACCTGGAGAGTTGGGACCCATGGAATGGGGAGCACGCAGGATTCCTTTCAAGGGTCTGCATTTGCTTTCCCAACCTCACCCATCGTCTCAGCCCCAAGAGTGTCCAGCCTTATGTCTTCTGCCGCTGGGGCTGTAGATGTGGTCAATCCTGGTTGCATGCCAGTCCCTGAACGCATTTTGGAAGAATTTCTCTCTGTTTTGCCCTGCTTGTTTCTTCTTTGTGTTGGAAATGTATCCTCAGAATGGGTCTGAGCTGATTTTCCCTGCTGGTTTTAGGCCGCTTTACACACACTTGATGCACTTACACAGAGATATCAAGACTTAGCTTTTAAGATGCTTACTAGTCGGATAGATACTTGTGCGATGAACAGGGTGTGGTGAGTCCAGTTGATTGAGCAAGGAGTAGGTCGTGTCCATTCCATATTCGGTTTTCGGAAGGGTATCTGTGCTCATTTCAAACTCGAGTTTTATGCGTCACCCCACCTCACCTTTCCCCTGAAGCAGGCATAAGTGTGTTTTCTAAAAGCGTGACTCTGTTCTGTTTGGGGATTCAGTTCATGGGGAGCGATTTTTACATTCCCTCGATAAGTGATATCATAAGTTTCTTTTTTTGTGGGACTGATTTCACTGAGGATGATCGTACCTAAATCCACTCAGGATGCTGCTACCAGCCTCATGACGTGGATTTCATGGCTGAGTGACACTCCATTGGACCTACGTAGCACCACTTGTCCACTTGTCCACTTGTCTTTGTCCACTTGTCCACTCCTCTTTGTCCACTTGGCTCTTTCCTGGGATATGAAACGTGTACCGGAGTGGAGGTTCTTGTCAAGACAGCAGCCCTCAACTTTGGGGTCCCTGTGTCTGGTTGATTTTTTCATTTTCCCAAGGTCAACGCCCATGTGTGGAAGTGCCCTATGCTCTGTGGTTCTGTGTTTTACATGGTTTGGGAAAGAGGATACACTTGTGAAGATTGGCTGTTGGCCATTGACATCCCGCCCATCAGCTTAACAAGGCTCCCTTGACTCCGTGGGCTGTCCTGCCTTTCTGGTTTTTAGACTTTTTTCGCCTGGCCCTTTTGCCCCGGGGGGGGCGAGAGATTTCTTTGTAGTGCTGATTTGCTCTCCCAGGTTGCTTGGTTGGCCAAAAAGGGCGTATGCGTTTTTTCCTGAATATATTCAGGAAAAAACGCATACGCCCTTTTTGGCCAACCGCATCATTGTCCACGTTCTGGCGCTTTTCATGTGCTATCGGGGCCATTCCGATGTACCCGTTGACATCCGTTTCCTGCAATTCTGCCTTGCGTTCAACGCCTCTTCGTAGCCTGACCTCAATATATTTTGGGGCGATAGTTATCGTTTAGAACTCTGCAGGTTTGGGAAGTGCAGTGCCCCTGAGCTCCATTTCCCAAGTCGCTTTTTTGTGAGTGGGACGCAACACGGCTGGATGGCTTCACGCCCTATTGTCGATCCGCGGTGGCAGGCTGAACCTCTGGTGAATTCTTCTTCGTGATGGGAAATGAGAGTGACATGTGCCCGACCAAACACCTCCAACGAGTCTCTCATTGGTTCCCCCTCTTGCAGTTCATCCTGCGGACAAATTGCAGACGGTACGAAAGAGGCATGGAAAGGCGCCGAGTCTCCAAGTGGGGAGATTGTTAGTAAGGGGGCCTGAATGGAGAACACGAGCACCAGGAGATGAAAACTGAGGTGAGTTTCAGAAAGCTTTCCCGATCCCACGGTGTAGCATCCGCTGGGTTTCCAATGAGTGCTTTCGCTGTCGGAAGATTGCGTTGAACCTGGAGAGTTGGGACCCATGGAATGGGGAGCACGCAGGATTCCTTTCAAGGGTCTGCATTTGCTTTCCCAACCTCACCCATCGTCTCAGCCCCAAGAGTGTCCAGCCTTATGTCTTCTGCGGCTGGGGCTGTAGATGTGGTCAATCCTGGTTGCATGCCAGTCCCTGAACGCATTTGGGAAGAAATTCTCTCTGTTTTGCCCTGCTTGTTTCTTCTTTATGTTGGAAATGTATCCTCAGAATGGGTCTGAGCTGATTTTCCCTGCTGGTTTTAGGCCGCTTTACACACACTTGATGCACTTACACAGAGATATCAAGACTTAGCTTTTAAGATGCTTACTAGTCGGATAGATACTTGTGCGATGAACAGGGTCTGGTGAGTCCAGTTGATTGAGCAAGGAGTAGGTCGTGTCCATGCCATATTCGGTTTTCGGAAGGGTATCTGTGCTCATTTCAAACTCGAGTTTTATGCGTCACCCCACCTCACCTTTCCCCTGAAGCAGGCATAAGTGTGTTTTCTAAAAGCGTGACTCTGTTCTGTTTGGGGATTCAGTTCATGGGGAGCGATTTTTACATTCCCTCGATAAGTGATATCATAAGTTTCTTTTTTTGTGGGACTGATTTCACTGAGGATGATCGTACCTAAATCCACTCAGGATGCTGCTACCAGCCTCATGACGTGGATTTCATGGCTGAGTGACACTCCATTGGACCTTCGTAGCACCACTTGTCCACTTGTCCACTTGTCTTTGTCCACTTGTCCACTCGTCTTTGTCCACTTGGCTCTTTCCTGGGATATGAAACGTGTACCGGAGTGGAGGTTCTTGTCAAGACAGCAGCCCTCAACTTTGGGGTCCCTGTGTCTGGTTGATTTTTTCATTTTCCCAAGGTCAACGCCCATGTGTGGAAGTGCCCTATGCTCTGTGGTTCTGTGTTTTACATGGTTTGGGAAAGAGGATACACTTGTGAAGATTGGCTGTTGGCCATTGACATCCCGCCCATCAGCTTAACAAGGCTCCCTTGACTCCGTGGGCTGTCCTGCCTTTCTGGTTTTTAGACTTTTTTCGCCTGGCCCTTTTGCCCCGGGGGGGGGGGGGGCGAGAGATTTCTTTGTAGTGCTGATTTGCTCTCCCAGGTTGCTTGGTTGGCCAAAAAGGGCGTATGCGTTTTTTCCTGAATATATTCAGGAAAAAACGCATACGCCCTTTTTGGCCAACCGCATCATTGTCCACGTTCTGGCGCTTTTCATGTGCTATCGGGGCCATTCCGATGTACCCGTTGACATCCGTTTCCTGCAATTCTGCCTTGCGTTCAACGCCTCTTCGTAGCCTGACCTCAATATATTTTGGGGCGATAGTTATCGTTTAGAACTCTGCAGGTTTGGGAAGTGCAGTGCCCCTGAGCTCCATTTCCCAAGTCGCTTTTTTGTGAGTGGGACGCAACACGGCTGGATGGCTTCACGCCCTATTGTCGATCCGCGGTGGCAGGCTGAACCTCTGGTGAATTCTTCTTCGTGATGGGAAATGAGAGTGACATGTGCCCGACCAAACACCTCCAGCGAGTCTCTCATTGGTTCCCCCTCTTGCAGTTCATCCTGCGGACAAATTGCAGACGGTACGAAAGAGGCATGGAAAGGCGCCGAGTCTCCAAGTGGGGAGATTGTTAGTAAGGGGGCCTGAATGGAGAACACGAGCACCAGGAGATGAAAACTGAGGTGAGTTTCAGAAAGCTTTCCCGATCCCACGGTGTAGCATCCGCTGGGTTTCCAATGAGTGCTTTCGCTGTCGGAAGATTGCGTTGAACCAGGAGAGTTGGGACCCATGGAATGGGGAGCACACAGGATTCCTTTCAAGGGTCTGCATTTGCTTTCCCAACCTCACCCATCGTCTCAGCCCCAAGAGTGTCCAGCCTTATGTCTTCTGCCGCTGGGGCTGTAGATGTGGTCAATCCTGGTTGCATGCCAGTCCCTGAACGCATTTTGGAAGAATTTCTCTCTGTTTTGCCCTGCTTGTTTCTTCTTTGTGTTGGAAATGTATCCTCAGAATGGGTCTGAGCTGATTTTCCCTGCTGGTTTTAGGCCGCTTTACACACACTTGATGCACTTACACAGAGATATCAAGACTTAGCTTTTAAGATGCTTACTAGTCGGATAGATACTTGTGCGATGAACAGGGTGTGGTGAGTCCAGTTGATTGAGCAAGGAGTAGGTCGTGTCCATGCCATATTCGGTTTTCGGAAGGGTATCTGTGCTCATTTCAAACTCGAGTTTTATGCGTCACCCCACCTCACCTTTCCCCTGAAGCAGGCATAAGTGTGTTTTCTAAAAGCGTGACTCTGTTCTGTTTGGGGATTCAGTTCATGGGGAGCGATTTTTACATTCCCTCGATAAGTGATATCATAAGTTTCTTTTTTTGTGGGACTGATTTCACTGAGGATGATCGTACCTAAATCCACTCAGGATGCTGCTACCAGCCTCATGACGTGGATTTCATGGCTGAGTGACACTCCATTGGACCTACGTAGCACCACTTGTCCACTTGTCCACTTGTCTTTGTCCACTTGTCCACTCCTCTTTGTCCACTTGGCTCTTTCCTGGGATATGAAACGTGTACCGGAGTGGAGGTTCTTGTCAAGACAGCAGCCCTCAACTTTGGGGTCCCTGTGTCTGGTTGATTTTTTCATTTTCCCAAGGTCAACGCCCATGTGTGGAAGTGCCCTATGCTCTGTGGTTCTGTGTTTTACATGGTTTGGGAAAGAGGATACACTTGTGAAGATTGGCTGTTGGCCATTGACATCCCGCCCATCAGCTTAACAAGGCTCCCTTGACTCCGTGGGCTGTCCTGCCTTTCTGGTTTTTAGACTTTTTTCGCCTGGCCCTTTTGCCCCGGGGGGGGCGAGAGATTTCTTTGTAGTGCTGATTTGCTCTCCCAGGTTGCTTGGTTGGCCAAAAAGGGCGTATACGTTTTTTCCTGAATATATTCAGGAAAAAACGCATACGCCCTTTTTGGCCAACCGCATCATTGTCCACGTTCTGGCGCTTTTCATGTGCTATCGGGGCCATTCCGATGTACCCGTTGACATCCGTTTCCTGCAATTCTGCCTTGCGTTCAACGCCTCTTCGTAGCCTGACCTCAATATATTTTGGGGCGATAGTTATCGTTTAGAACTCTGCAGGTTTGGGAAGTGCAGTGCCCCTGAGCTCCATTTCCCAAGTCGCTTTTTTGTGAGTGGGACGCAACACGGCTGGATGGCTTCACGCCCTATTGTCGATCCGCGGTGGCAGGCTGAACCTCTGGTGAATTCTTCTTCGTGATGGGAAATGAGAGTGACATGTGCCCGACCAAACACCTCCAGCGAGTCTCTCATTGGTTCCCCCTCTTGCAGTTCATCCTGCGGACAAATTGCAGACGGTACGAAAGAGGCATGGAAAGGCGCCGAGTCTCCAAGTGGGGAGATTGTTAGTAAGGGGGCCTGAATGGAGAACACGAGCACCAGGAGATGAAAACTGAGGTGAGTTTCAGAAAGCTTTCCCGATCCCACGGTGTAGCATCCGCTGGGTTTCCAATGAGTGCTTTCGCTGTCGGAAGATTGCGTTGAACCTGGAGAGTTGGGACCCATGGAATGGGGAGCACGCAGGATTCCTTTCAAGGGTCTGCATTTGCTTTCCCAACCTCACCCATCGTCTCAGCCCCAAGAGTGTCCAGCCTTATGTCTTCTGCCGCTGGGGCTGTAGATGTGGTCAATCCTGGTTGCATGCCAGTCCCTGAACGCATTTGGGAAGAAATTCTCTCTGTTTTGCCCTGCTTGTTTCTTCTTTATGTTGGAAATGTATCCTCAGAATGGGTCTGAGCTGATTTTCCCTGCTGGTTTTAGGCCGCTTTACACACACTTGATGCACTTACACAGAGATATCAAGACTTAGCTTTTAAGATGCTTACTAGTCGGATAGATACTTGTGCGATGAACAGGGTGTGGTGAGTCCAGTTGATTGAGCAAGGAGTAGGTCGTGTCCATGCCATATTCGGTTTTCGGAAGGGTATCTGTGCTCATTTCAAACTCGAGTTTTATGCGTCACCCCACCTCACCTTTCCCCTGAAGCAGGCATAAGTGTGTTTTCTAAAAGCGTGACTCTGTTCTGTTTGGGGATTCAGTTCATGGGGAGCGATTTTTACATTCCCTCGATAAGTGATATCATAAGTTTCTTTTTTTGTGGGACTGATTTCACTGAGGATGATCGTACCTAAATCCACTCAGGATGCTGCTACCAGCCTCATGACGTGGATTTCATGGCTGAGTGACACTCCATTGGACCTTCGTAGCACCACTTGTCCACTTGTCCACTTGTCTTTGTCCACTTGTCCACTCGTCTTTGTCCACTTGGCTCTTTCCTGGGATATGAAACGTGTACCGGAGTGGAGGTTCTTGTCAAGACAGCAGCCCTCAACTTTGGGGTCCCTGTGTCTGGTTGATTTTTTCATTTTCCCAAGGTCAACGCCCATGTGTGGAAGTGCCCTATGCTCTGTGGTTCTGTGTTTTACATGGTTTGGGAAAGAGGATACACTTGTGAAGATTGGCTGTTGGCCATTGACATCCCGCCCATCAGCTTAACAAGGCTCCCTTGACTCCGTGGGCTGTCCTGCCTTTCTGGTTTTTAGACTTTTTTCGCCTGGCCCTTTTGCCCCGGGGGGGGGGGGTGGTGAGAGATTTCTTTGTAGTGCTGATTTGCTCTCCCAGGTTGCTTGGTTGGCCAAAAAGGGCGTATGCGTTTTTTCCTGAATATATTCAGGAAAAAACGCATACGCCCTTTTTGGCCAACCGCATCATTGTCCACGTTCTGGCGCTTTTCATGTGCTATCGGGGCCATTCCGATGTACCCGTTGACATCCGTTTCCTGCAATTCTGCCTTGCGTTCAACGCCTCTTCGTAGCCTGACCTCAATATATTTTGGGGCGATAGTTATCGTTTAGAACTCTGCAGGTTTGGGAAGTGCAGTGCCCCTGAGCTCCATTTCCCAAGTCGCTTTTTTGTGAGTGGGACGCAACACGGCTGGATGGCTTCACGCCCTATTGTCGATCCGCGGTGGCAGGCTGAACCTCTGGTGAATTCTTCTTCGTGATGGGAAATGAGAGTGACATGTGCCCGACCAAACACCTCCAGCGAGTCTCTCATTGGTTCCCCCTCTTGCAGTTCATCCTGCGGACAAATTGCAGACGGTACGAAAGAGGCATGGAAAGGCGCCGAGTCTCCAAGTGGGGAGATTGTTAGTAAGGGGGCCTGAATGGAGAACACGAGCACCAGGAGATGAAAACTGAGGTGAGTTTCAGAAAGCTTTCCCGATCCCACGGTGTAGCATCCGCTGGGTTTCCAATGAGTGCTTTCGCTGTCGGAAGATTGCGTTGAACCTGGAGAGTTGGGACCCATGGAATGGGGAGCACGCAGGATTCCTTTCAAGGGTCTGCATTTGCTTTCCCAACCTCACCCATCGTCTCAGCCCCAAGAGTGTCCAGCCTTATGTCTTCTGCCGCTGGGGCTGTAGATGTGGTCAATCCTGGTTGCATGCCAGTCCCTGAACGCATTTGGGAAGAATTTCTCTCTGTTTTGCCCTGCTTGTTTCTTCTTTATGTTGGAAATGTATCCTCAGAATGGGTCTGAGCTGATTTTCCCTGCTGGTTTTAGGCCGCTTTACACACACTTGATGCACTTACACAGAGATATCAAGACTTAGCTTTTAAGATGCTTACTAGTCGGATAGATACTTGTGCGATGAACAGGGTGTGGAGAGTCCAGTTGATTGAGCAAGGAGTAGGTCGTGTCCATGCCATATTCGGTTTTCGGAAGGGTATCTGTGCTCATTTCAAACTCGAGTTTTATGCGTCACCCCACCTCACCTTTCCCCTGAAGCAGGCATAAGTGTGTTTTCTAAAAGCGTGACTCTGTTCTGTTTGGGGATTCAGTTCATGGGGAGCGATTTTTACATTCCCTCGATAAGTGATATCATAAGTTTCTTTTTTTGTGGGACTGATTTCACTGAGGATGATCGTACCTAAATCCACTCAGGATGCTGCTACCAGCCTCATGACGTGGATTTCATGGCTGAGTGACACTCCATTGGACCTACGTAGCACCACTTGTCCACTTGTCCACTTGTCTTTGTCCACTTGTCCACTCGTCTTTGTCCACTTGGCTCTTTCCTGGGATATGAAACGTGTACCGGAGTAGAGGTTCTTGTCAAGACAGCAGCCCTCAACTTTGGGGTCCCTGTGTCTGGTTGATTTTTTCATTTTCCCAAGGTCAACGCCCATGTGTGGAAGTGCCCTATGCTCTGTGGTTCTGTGTTTTACATGGTTTGGGAAAGAGGATACACTTGTGAAGATTGGCTGTTGGCCATTGACATCCCGCCCATCAGCTTAACAAGGCTCCCTTGACTCCGTGGGCTGTCCTGCCTTTCTGGTTTTTAGACTTTTTTCGCCTGGCCCTTTTGCCCCGGGGGGGGGCGAGAGATTTCTTTGTAGTGCTGATTTGCTCTCCCAGGTTGCTTGGTTGGCCAAAAAGGGCGTATGCGTTTTTTCCTGAATATATTCAGGAAAAAACGCATACGCCCTTTTTGGCCTACCGCATCATTTTCCACGTTCTGGCGCTTTTCATGTGCTATCGGGGCCATTCCGATGTACCCGTTGACATCCGTTTCCTGCAATTCTGCCTTGCGTTCAACGCCTCTTCGTAGCCTGACCTCAATATATTTTGGGGCGATAGTTATCGTTTAGAACTCTGCAGGTTTGGGAAGTGCAGTGCCCCTGAGCTCCATTTCCCAAGTCGCTTTTTTGTGAGTGGGACGCAACACGGCTGGATGGCTTCACGCCCTATTGTCGATCCGCGGTGGCAGGCTGAACCTCTGGTGAATTCTTCTTCGTGATGGGAAATGAGAGTGACATGTGCCCGACCAAACACCTCCAGCGAGTCTCTCATTGGTTCCCCCTCTTGCAGTTCATCCTGCGGACAAATTGCAGACGGTACGAAAGAGGCATGGAAAGGCGCCGAGTCTCCAAGTGGGGAGATTGTTAGTAAGGGGGCCTGAATGGAGAACACGAGCACCAGGAGATGAAAACTGAGGTGAGTTTCAGAAAGCTTTCCCGATCCCACGGTGTAGCATCCGCTGGGTTTCCAATGAGTGCTTTCGCTGTCGGAAGATTGCGTTGAACCTGGAGAGTTGGGACCCATGGAATGGGGAGCACGCAGGATTCCTTTCAAGGGTCTGCATTTGCTTTCCCAACCTCACCCATCGTCTGAGCCCCAAGAGTGTCCAGCCTTATGTCTTCTGCCGCTGGGGCTGTAGATGTGGTCAATCCTGGTTGCATGCCAGTCCCTGAACGCATTTGGGAAGAATTTCTCTCTGTTTTGCCCTGCTTGTTTCTTCTTTGTGTTGGAAATGTATCCTCAGAATGGGTCTGAGCTGATTTTCCCTGCTGGTTTTAGGCCGCTTTACACACACTTGATGCACTTACACAGAGATATCAAGACTTAGCTTTTAAGATGCTTACTAGTCGGATAGATACTTGTGCGATGAACAGGGTGTGGTGAGTCCAGTTGATTGAGCAAGGAGTAGGTCGTGTCCATTCCATATTCGGTTTTCGGAAGGGTATCTGTGCTCATTTCAAACTCGAGTTTTATGCGTCACCCCACCTCACCTTTCCCCTGAAGCAGGCATAAGTGTGTTTTCTAAAAGCGTGACTCTGTTCTGTTTGGGGATTCAGTTCATGGGGAGCGATTTTTACATTCCCTCGATAAGTGATATCATAAGTTTCTTTTTTTGTGGGACTGATTTCACTGAGGATGATCGTACCTAAATCCACTCAGGATGCTGCTACCAGCCTCATGACGTGGATTTCATGGCTGAGTGACACTCCATTGGACCTACGTAGCACCACTTGTCCACTTGTCCACTTGTCTTTGTCCACTTGTCCACTCGTCTTTGTCCACTTGGCTCTTTCCTGGGATATGAAACGTGTACCGGAGTGGAGGTTCTTGTCAAGACAGCAGCCCTCAACTTTGGGGTCCCTGTGTCTGGTTGATTTTTTCATTTTCCCAAGGTCAACGCCCATGTGTGGAAGTGCCCTATGCTCTGTGGTTCTGTGTTTTACATGGTTTGGGAAAGAGGATACACTTGTGAAGATTGGCTGTTGGCCATTGACATCCCGCCCATCAGCTTAACAAGGCTCCCTTGACTCCGTGGGCTGTCCTGCCTTTCTGGTTTTTAGACTTTTTTGGCCTGGCCCTTTTGCCCCGTGGGGGGGGGGGCGAGAGATTTCTTTGTAGTGCTGATTTGCTCTCCCAGGTTGCTTGGTTGGCCAAAAAGGGCGTATGCGTTTTTTCCTGAATATATTCAGGAAAAAACGCATACGCCCTTTTTGGCCAACCGCATCATTGTCCACGTTCTGGCGCTTTTCATGTGCTATCGGGGCCATTCCGATGTACCCGTTGACATCCGTTTCCTGCAATTCTGCCTTGCGTTCAACGCCTCTTCGTAGCCTGACCTCAATATATTTTGGGGCGATAGTTATCGTTTAGAACTCTGCAGGTTTGGGAAGTGCAGTGCCCCTGAGCTCCATTTCCCAAGTCGCTTTTTTGTGAGTGGGACGCAACACGGCTGGATGGCTTCACGCCCTATTGTCGATCCGCGGTGGCAGGCTGAACCTCTGGTGAATTCTTCTTCGTGATGGGAAATGAGAGTGACATGTGCCCGACCAAACACCTCCAGCGAGTCTCTCATTGGTTCCCCCTCTTGCAGTTCATCCTGCGGACAAATTGCAGACGGTACGAAAGAGGCATGGAAAGGCGCCGAGTCTCCAAGTGGGGGGATTGTTAGTAAGGGGGCCTGAATGGAGAACACGAGCACCAGGAGATGAAAACTGAGGTGAGTTTCAGAAAGCTTTCCCGATCCCACGGTGTAGCATCCGCTGGGTTTCCAATGAGTGCTTTCGCTGTCGGAAGATTGCGTTGAACCTGGAGAGTTGGGACCCATGGAATGGGGAGCACGCAGGATTCCTTTCAAGGGTCTGCATTTGCTTTCCCAACCTCACCCATCGTCTCAGCCCCAAGAGTGTCCAGCCTTATGTCTTCTGCCGCTGGGGCTGTAGATGTGGTCAATCCTGGTTGCATGCCAGTCCCTGAACGCATTTTGGAAGAATTTCTCTCTGTTTTGCCCTGCTTGTTTCTTCTTTGTGTTGGAAATGTATCCTCAGAATGGGTCTGAGCTGATTTCCCTGCTGGTTTTAGGCCGCTTTACACACACTTGATGCACTTACACAGAGATATCAAGACTTAGCATTTAAGATGCTTACTAGTCGGATAGATACTTGTGCGATGAACAGGGTGTGGTGAGTCCATTTGATTGAACAAGGAGTAGGTCGTGTCCATGCCATATTCGGTTTTCGGAAGGGTATCTGTGCTCATTTCAAACTCGAGTTTTATGCGTCACCCCACCTCACCTTTCCCCTGAAGCAGGCATAAGTGTGTTTTCTAAAAGCGTGACTCTGTTCTGTTTGGGGATTCAGTTCATGGGGAGCGATTTTTACATTCCCTCGATAAGTGATATCATAAGTTTCTTTTTTTGTGGGACTGATTTCACTGAGGATGATCGTACCTAAATCCACTCAGGATGCTGCTACCAGCCTCATGACGTGGATTTCATGGCTGAGTGACACTCCATTGGAACTACGTAGCACCACTTGTCCACTTGTCCACTTGTCTTTGTCCACTTGTCCACTCGTCTTTGTCCACTTGGCTCTTTCCTGGGATATGAAACGTGTACCGGAGTGGAGGTTCTTGTCAAGACAGCAGCCCTCAACTTTGGGGTCCCTGTGTCTGGTTGATTTTTTCACTTTCCCAAGGTCAACGCCCATGTGTGGAAGTGCCCTATGCTCTGTGGTTCTGTGTTTTACATGGTTTGGGAAAGAGGATACACTTGTGAAGATTGGCTGTTGGCCATTGACATCCCACCCATCAGCTTAACAAGGCTCCCTTGACTCCGTGGGCTGTCCTGCCTTTCTGGTTTTTAGACTTTTTTCGCCTGGCCCTTTTGCCCCGGGAGGGGGGGTGGTGAGAGATTTCTTTGTAGTGCTGATTTGCTCTCCCAGGTTGCTTGGTTGGCCAAAAAGGGCGTATGCGTTTTTTCCTGAATATATTCAGGAAAAAACGCATACGCCCTTTTTGGCCAACCGCATCATTGTCCACGTTCTGGCGCTTTTCATGTGCTATCGGGGCCATTCCGATGTACCCGTTGACATCCGTTTCCTGCAATTCTGCCTTGCGTTCAACGCCTCTTCGTAGCCTGACCTCAATATATTTTGGGGCGATAGTTATCGTTTAGAACTCTGCAGGTTTGGGAAGTGCAGTGCCCCTGAGCTCCATTTCCCAAGTCGCTTTTTTGTGAGTGGGACGCAACACGGCTGGATGGCTTCACGCCCTATTGTCGATCCGCGGTGGCAGGCTGAACCTCTGGTGAATTCTTCTTCGTGATGGGAAATGAGAGTGACATGTGCCCGACCAAACACCTCCAGCGAGTCTCTCATTGGTTCCCCCTCTTGCAGTTCATCCTGCGGACAAATTGCAGACGGTACGAAAGAGGCATGGAAAGGCGCCGAGTCTCCAAGTGGGGGGATTGTTAGTAAGGGGGCCTGAATGGAGAACACGAGCACCAGGAGATGAAAACTGAGGTGAGTTTCAGAAAGCTTTCCCGATCCCACGGTGTAGCATCCGCTGGGTTTCCAATGAGTGCTTTCGCTGTCGGAAGATTGCGTTGAACCTGGAGAGTTGGGACCCATGGAATGGGGAGCACGCAGGATTCCTTTCAAGGGTCTGCATTTGCTTTCCCAACCTCACCCATCGTCTCAGCCCCAAGAGTGTCCAGCCTTATGTCTTCTGCCGCTGGGGCTGTAGATGTGGTCAATCCTGGTTGCATGCCAGTCCCTGAACGCATTTTGGAAGAATTTCTCTCTGTTTTGCCCTGCTTGTTTCTTCTTTGTGTTGGAAATGTATCCTCAGAATGGGTCTGAGCTGATTTTCCCTGCTCGTTTTAGGCCGCTTTACACACACTTGATGCACTTACACAGAGATATCAAGACTTAGCTTTTAAGATGCTTACTAGTCGGATAGATACTTGTGCGATGAACAGGGTGTGGTGAGTCCAGTTGATTGAGCAAGGAGTAGGTCGTGTCCATGCCATATTCGGTTTTCGGAAGGGTATCTGTGCTCATTTCAAACTCGAGTTTTATGCGTCACCCCACCTCACCTTTCCCCTGAAGCAGGCATAAGTGTGTTTTCTAAAAGCGTGACTCTGTTCTGTTTGGGGATTCAGTTCATGGGGAGCGATTTTTACATTCCCTCGATAAGTGATATCATAAGTTTCTTTTTTTGTGGGACTGATTTCACTGAGGATGATCGTACCTAAATCCACTCAGGATGCTGCTACCAGCCTCATGACGTGGATTTCATGGCTGAGTGACACTCCATTGGACCTACGTAGCACCACTTGTCCACTTGTCCACTTGTCTTTGTCCACTTGTCCACTCGTCTTTGTCCACTTGGCTCTTTCCTGGGATATGAAACGTGTACCGGAGTGGAGGTTCTTGTCAAGACAGCAGCCCTCAACTTTGGGGTCCCTGTGTCTGGTTGATTTTTTCATTTTCCCAAGGTCAACGCCCATGTGTGGAAGTGCCCTATGCTCTGTGGTTCTGTGTTTTACATGGTTTGGGAAAGAGAATACACTTGTGAAGATTGGCTGTTGGCCATTGACATCCCGCCCATCAGCTTAACAAGGCTCCCTTGACTCCGTGGGCTGTCCTGCCTTTCTGGTTTTTAGACTTTTTTCGCCTGGCCCTTTTGCCCCGGGGGGGGGGGGCGAGAGATTTCTTTGTAGTGCTGATTTGCTCTCCCAGGTTGCTTGGTTGGCCAAAAAGGGCGTATGCGTTTTTTCCTGAATATATTCAGGAAAAAACGCATACGCCCTTTTTGGCCAACCGCATCATTGTCCACGTTCTGGCGCTTTTCATGTGCTATCGGGGCCATTCCGATGTACCAGTTGACATCCGTTTCCTGCAATTCTGCCTTGCGTTCAACGCCTCTTCGTAGCCTGACCTCAATATATTTTGGGGCGATAGTTATCGTTTAGAACTCTGCAGGTTTGGGAAGTGCAGTGCCCCTGAGCTCCATTTCCCAAGTCGCTTTTTTGTGAGTGGGACGCAACACGGCTGGATGGCTTCACGCCCTATTGTCGATCCGCGGTGGCAGGCTGAACCTCTGGTGAATTCTTCTTCGTGATGGGAAATGAGAGTGACATGTGCCCGACCAAACACCTCTAGCGAGTCTCTCATTGGTTCCCCCTCTTGCAGTTCATCCTGCGGACAAATTGCAGACGGTACGAAAGAGGCATGGAAAGGCGCCGAGTCTCCAAGTGGGGAGATTGTTAGTAAGGGGGCCTGAATGGAGAACACGAGCACCAGGAGATGAAAACTGAGGTGAGTTTCAGAAAGCTTTCCCGATCCCACGGTGTAGCATCCGCTGGGTTTCCAATGAGTGCTTTCGCTGTCGGAAGATTGCGTTGAACCAGGAGAGTTGGGACCCATGGAATGGGGAGCACGCAGGATTCCTTTCAAGGGTCTGCATTTGCTTTCCCAACCTCACCCATCGTCTCAGCCCCAAGAGTGTCCAGCCTTATGTCTTCTGCCGCTGGGGCTGTAGATGTGGTCAATCCTGGTTGCATGCCAGTCCCTGAACGCATTTTGGAAGAATTTCTCTCTGTTTTGCCCTGCTTGTTTCTTCTTTGTGTTGGAAATGTATCCTCAGAATGGGTCTGAGCTGATTTCCCTGCTGGTTTTAGGCCGCTTTACACACACTTGATGCACTTACACAGAGATATCAAGACTTAGCATTTAAGATGCTTACTAGTCGGATAGATACTTGTGCGATGAACAGGGTGTGGTGAGTCCATTTGATTGAACAAGGAGTAGGTCGTGTCCATGCCATATTCGGTTTTCGGAAGGGTATCTGTGCTCATTTCAAACTCGAGTTTTATGCGTCACCCCACCTCACCTTTCCCCTGAAGCAGGCATAAGTGTGTTTTCTAAAAGCGTGACTCTGTTCTGTTTGGGGATTCAGTTCATGGGGAGCGATTTTTACATTCCCTCGATAAGTGATATCATAAGTTTCTTTTTTTGTGGGACTGATTTCACTGAGGATGATCGTACCTAAATCCACTCAGGATGCTGCTACCAGCCTCATGACGTGGATTTCATGGCTGAGTGACACTCCATTGGAACTACGTAGCACCACTTGTCCACTTGTCCACTTGTCTTTGTCCACTTGTCCACTCGTCTTTGTCCACTTGGCTCTTTCCTGGGATATGAAACGTGTACCGGAGTGGAGGTTCTTGTCAAGACAGCAGCCCTCAACTTTGGGGTCCCTGTGTCTGGTTGATTTTTTCACTTTCCCAAGGTCAACGCCCATGTGTGGAAGTGCCCTATGCTCTGTGGTTCTGTGTTTTACATGGTTTGGGAAAGAGGATACACTTGTGAAGATTGGCTGTTGGCCATTGACATCCCACCCATCAGCTTAACAAGGCTCCCTTGACTCCGTGGGCTGTCCTGCCTTTCTGGTTTTTAGACTTTTTTCGCCTGGCCCTTTTGCCCCGGGAGGGGGGGTGGTGAGAGATTTCTTTGTAGTGCTGATTTGCTCTCCCAGGTTGCTTGGTTGGCCAAAAAGGGCGTATGCGTTTTTTCCTGAATATATTCAGGAAAAAACGCATACGCCCTTTTTGGCCAACCGCATCATTGTCCACGTTCTGGCGCTTTTCATGTGCTATCGGGGCCATTCCGATGTACCCGTTGACATCCGTTTCCTGCAATTCTGCCTTGCGTTCAACGCCTCTTCGTAGCCTGACCTCAATATATTTTGGGGCGATAGTTATCGTTTAGAACTCTGCAGGTTTGGGAAGTGCAGTGCCCCTGAGCTCCATTTCCCAAGTCGCTTTTTTGTGAGTGGGACGCAACACGGCTGGATGGCTTCACGCCCTATTGTCGATCCGCGGTGGCAGGCTGAACCTCTGGTGAATTCTTCTTCGTGATGGGAAATGAGAGTGACATGTGCCCGACCAAACACCTCCAGCGAGTCTCTCATTGGTTCCCCCTCTTGCAGTTCATCCTGCGGACAAATTGCAGACGGTACGAAAGAGGCATGGAAAGGCGCCGAGTCTCCAAGTGGGGAGATTGTTAGTAAGGGGGCCTGAATGGAGAACACGAGCACCAGGAGATGAAAACTGAGGTGAGTTTCAGAAAGCTTTCCCGATCCCACGGTGTAGCATCCGCTGGGTTTCCAATGAGTGCTTTCGCTGTCGGAAGATTGCGTTGAACCTGGAGAGTTGGGACCCATGGAATGGGGAGCACGCAGGATTCCTTTCAAGGGTCTCCATTTGCTTTCCCAACCTCACCCATCGTCTCAGCCCCAAGAGTGTCCAGCCTTATGTCTTCTGCCGCTGGGGCTGTAGATGTGGTCAATCCTGGTTGCATGCCAGTCCCTGAACGCATTTTGGAAGAATTTCTCTCTGTTTTGCCCTGCTTGTTTCTTCTTTGTGTTGGAAATGTATCCTCAGAATGGGTCTGAGCTGATTTTCCCTGCTGGTTTTAGGCCGCTTTACACACACTTGATGCACTTACACAGAGATATCAAGACTTAGCTTTTAAGATGCTTACTAGTCGGATAGATACTTGTGCGATGAACAGGGTGTGGTGAGTCCAGTTGATTGAGCAAGGAGTAGGTCGTGTCCATGCCATATTCGGTTTTCGGAAGGGTATCTGTGCTCATTTCAAACTCGAGTTTTATGCGTCACCCCACCTCACCTTTCCCCTGAAGCAGGCATAAGTGTGTTTTCTAAAAGCGTGACTCTGTTCTGTTTGGGGATTCAGTTCATGGGGAGCGATTTTTACATTCCCTCGATAAGTGATATCATAAGTTTCTTTTTTTGTGGGACTTATTTCACTGAGGATGATCGTACCTAAATCCACTCAGGATGCTGCTACCAGCCTCATGACGTGGATTTCATGGCTGAGTGACACTCCATTGGACCTACGTAGCACCACTTGTCCACTTGTCCACTTGTCTTTGTCCACTTGTCCACTCGTCTTTGTCCACTTGGCTCTTTCCTGGGATATGAAACGTGTACCGGAGTGGAGGTTCTTGTCAAGACAGCAGCCCTCAACTTTGGGGTCCCTGTGTCTGGTTGATTTTTTCATTTTCCCAAGGTCAACGCCCATGTGTGGAAGTGCCCTATGCTCTGTGGTTCTGTGTTTTACATGGTTTGGGAAAGAGAATACACTTGTGAAGATTGGCTGTTGGCCATTGACATCCCGCCCATCAGCTTAACAAGGCTCCCTTGACTCCGTGGGCTGTCCTGCCTTTCTGGTTTTTAGACTTTTTTCGCCTGGCCCTTTTGCCCCGGGGGGGGGGGCGAGAGATTTCTTTGTAGTGCTGATTTGCTCTCCCAGGTTGCTTGGTTGGCCAAAAAGGGCGTATGCGTTTTTTCCTGAATATATTCAGGAAAAAACGCATACGCCCTTTTTGGCCAACCGCATCATTGTCCACGTTCTGGCGCTTTTCATGTGCTATCGGGGCCATTCCGATGTACCCGTTGACATCCGTTTCCTGCAATTCTGCCTTGCGTTCAACGCCTCTTCGTAGCCTGACCTCAATATATTTTGGGGCGATAGTTATCGTTTAGAACTCTGCAGGTTTGGGAAGTGCAGTGCCCCTGAGCTCCATTTCCCAAGTCGCTTTTTTGTGAGTGGGACGCAACACGGCTGGATGGCTTCACGCCCTATTGTCGATCCGCGGTGGCAGGCTGAACCTCTGGTGAATTCTTCTTCGTGATGGGAAATGAGAGTGACATGTGCCCGACCAAACACCTCTAGCGAGTCTCTCATTGGTTCCCCCTCTTGCAGTTCATCCTGCGGACAAATTGCAGACGGTACGAAAGAGGCATGGAAAGGCGCCGAGTCTCCAAGTGGGGAGATTGTTAGTAAGGGGGCCTGAATGGAGAACACGAGCACCAGGAGATGAAAACTGAGGTGAGTTTCAGAAAGCTTTCCCGATCCCACGGTGTAGCATCCGCTGGGTTTCCAATGAGTGCTTTCGCTGTCGGAAGATTGCGTTGAACCAGGAGAGTTGGGACCCATGGAATGGGGAGCACGCAGGATTCCTTTCAAGGGTCTGCATTTGCTTTCCCAACCTCACCCATCGTCTCAGCCCCAAGAGTGTCCAGCCTTATGTCTTCTGCCGCTGGGGCTGTAGATGTGGTCAATCCTGGTTGCATGCCAGTCCCTGAACGCATTTTGGAAGAATTTCTCTCTGTTTTGCCCTGCTTGTTTCTTCTTTGTGTTGGAAATGTATCCTCAGAATGGGTCTGAGCTGATTTCCCTGCTGGTTTTAGGCCGCTTTACACACACTTGATGCACTTACACAGAGATATCAAGACTTAGCATTTAAGATGCTTACTAGTCGGATAGATACTTGTGCGATGAACAGGGTGTGGTGAGTCCATTTGATTGAACAAGGAGTAGGTCGTGTCCATGCCATATTCGGTTTTCGGAAGGGTATCTGTGCTCATTTCAAACTCGAGTTTTATGCGTCACCCCACCTCACCTTTCCCCTGAAGCAGGCATAAGTGTGTTTTCTAAAAGCGTGACTCTGTTCTGTTTGGGGATTCAGTTCATGGGGAGCGATTTTTACATTCCCTCGATAAGTGATATCATAAGTTTCTTTTTTTGTGGGACTGATTTCACTGAGGATGATCGTACCTAAATCCACTCAGGATGCTGCTACCAGCCTCATGACGTGGATTTCATGGCTGAGTGACACTCCATTGGAACTACGTAGCACCACTTGTCCACTTGTCCACTTGTCTTTGTCCACTTGTCCACTCGTCTTTGTCCACTTGGCTCTTTCCTGGGATATGAAACGTGTACCGGAGTGGAGGTTCTTGTCAAGACAGCAGCCCTCAACTTTGGGGTCCCTGTGTCTGGTTGATTTTTTCACTTTCCCAAGGTCAACGCCCATGTGTGGAAGTGCCCTATGCTCTGTGGTTCTGTGTTTTACATGGTTTGGGAAAGAGGATACACTTGTGAAGATTGGCTGTTGGCCATTGACATCCCACCCATCAGCTTAACAAGGCTCCCTTGACTCCGTGGGCTGTCCTGCCTTTCTGGTTTTTAGACTTTTTTCGCCTGGCCCTTTTGCCCCGGGAGGGGGGGTGGTGAGAGATTTCTTTGTAGTGCTGATTTGCTCTCCCAGGTTGCTTGGTTGGCCAAAAAGGGCGTATGCGTTTTTTCCTGAATATATTCAGGAAAAAACGCATACGCCCTTTTTGGCCAACCGCATCATTGTCCACGTTCTGGCGCTTTTCATGTGCTATCGGGGCCATTCCGATGTACCCGTTGACATCCGTTTCCTGCAATTCTGCCTTGCGTTCAACGCCTCTTCGTAGCCTGACCTCAATATATTTTGGGGCGATAGTTATCGTTTAGAACTCTGCAGGTTTGGGAAGTGCAGTGCCCCTGAGCTCCATTTCCCAAGTCGCTTTTTTGTGAGTGGGACGCAACACGGCTGGATGGCTTCACGCCCTATTGTCGATCCGCGGTGGCAGGCTGAACCTCTGGTGAATTCTTCTTCGTGATGGGAAATGAGAGTGACATGTGCCCGACCAAACACCTCCAGCGAGTCTCTCATTGGTTCCCCCTCTTGCAGTTCATCCTGCGGACAAATTGCAGACGGTACGAAAGAGGCATGGAAAGGCGCCGAGTCTCCAAGTGGGGAGATTGTTAGTAAGGGGGCCTGAATGGAGAACACGAGCACCAGGAGATGAAAACTGAGGTGAGTTTCAGAAAGCTTTCCCGATCCCACGGTGTAGCATCCGCTGGGTTTCCAATGAGTGCTTTCGCTGTCGGAAGATTGCGTTGAACCTGGAGAGTTGGGACCCATGGAATGGGGAGCACGCAGGATTCCTTTCAAGGGTCTCCATTTGCTTTCCCAACCTCACCCATCGTCTCAGCCCCAAGAGTGTCCAGCCTTATGTCTTCTGCCGCTGGGTCTGTAGATGTGGTCAATCCTGGTTGCATGCCAGTCCCTGAACGCATTTTGGAAGAATTTCTCTCTGTTTTGCCCTGCTTGTTTCTTCTTTGTGTTGGAAATGTATCCTCAGAATGGGTCTGAGCTGATTTTCCCTGCTGGTTTTAGGCCGCTTTACACACACTTGATGCACTTACACAGAGATATCAAGACTTAGCTTTTAAGATGCTTACTAGTCGGATAGATACTTGTGCGATGAACAGGGTGTGGTGAGTCCAGTTGATTGAGCAAGGAGTAGGTCGTGTCCATGCCATATTCGGTTTTCGGAAGGGTATCTGTGCTCATTTCAAACTCGAGTTTTATGCGTCACCCCACCTCACCTTTCCCCTGAAGCAGGCATAAGTGTGTTTTCTAAAAGCGTGACTCTGTTCTGTTTGGGGATTCAGTTCATGGGGAGCGATTTTTACATTCCCTCGATAAGTGATATCATAAGTTTCTTTTTTTGTGGGACTTATTTCACTGAGGATGATCGTACCTAAATCCACTCAGGATGCTGCTACCAGCCTCATGACGTGGATTTCATGGCTGAGTGACACTCCATTGGACCTACGTAGCACCACTTGTCCACTTGTCCACTTGTCTTTGTCCACTTGTCCACTCGTCTTTGTCCACTTGGCTCTTTCCTGGGATATGAAACGTGTACCGGAGTGGAGGTTCTTGTCAAGACAGCAGCCCTCAACTTTGGGGTCCCTGTGTCTGGTTGATTTTTTCATTTTCCCAAGGTCAACGCCCATGTGTGGAAGTGCCCTATGCTCTGTGGTTCTGTGTTTTACATGGTTTGGGAAAGAGGATACACTTGTGAAGATTGGCTGTTGGCCATTGACATCCCGCCCATCAGCTTAACAAGGCTCCCTTGACTCCGTGGGCTGTCCTGCCTTTCTGGTTTTTAGACTTTTTTCGCCTGGCCCTTTTGCCCCCGGGGGGGGGGGCGAGAGATTTCTTTGTAGTGCTGATTTGCTCTCCCAGGTTGCTTGGTTGGCCAAAAAGGGCGTATGCGTTTTTTCCTGAATATATTCAGGAAAAAACGCATACGCCCTTTTTGGCCAACCGCATCATTGTCCACGTTCTGGCGCTTTTCATGTGCTATCGGGGCCATTCCGATGTACCCGTTGACATCCGTTTCCTGCAATTCTGCCTTGCGTTCAACGCCTCTTCGTAGCCTGACCTCAATATATTTTGGGGCGATAGTTATCGTTTAGAACTCTGCAGGTTTGGGAAGTGCAGTGCCCCTGAGCTCCATTTCCCAAGTCGCTTTTTTGTGAGTGGGACGCAACACGGCTGGATGGCTTCACGCCCTATTGTCGATCCGCGGTGGCAGGCTGAACCTCTGGTGAATTCTTCTTCGTGATGGGAAATGAGAGTGACATGTGCCCGACCAAACACCTCCAGCGAGTCTCTCATTGGTTCCCCCTCTTGCAGTTCATCCTGCGGACAAATTGCAGACGGTACGAAAGAGGCATGGAAAGGCGCCGAGTCTCCAAGTGGGGAGATTGTTAGTAAGGGGGCCTGAATGGAGAACACGAGCACCAGGAGATGAAAACTGAGGTGAGTTTCAGAAAGCTTTCCCGATCCCACGGTGTAGCATCCGCTGGGTTTCCAATGAGTGCTTTCGCTGTCGGAAGATTGCGTTGAACCTGGAGAGTTGGGACCCATGGAATGGGGAGCACGCAGGATTCCTTTCAAGGGTCTGCATTTGCTTTACCAACCTCACCCATCGTCTCAGCCCCAAGAGTGTCCAACCTTATGTCTTCTGCCGCTGGGGCTGTAGATGTGGTCAATCCTGGTTGCATGCCAGTCCCTGAACGCATTTGGGAAGAATTTCTCTCTGTTTTGCCCTGCTTGTTTCTTCTTTATGTTGGAAATGTATCCTCAGAATGGGTCTGAGCTGATTTTCCCTGCTGGTTTTAGGCCGCTTTACACACACTTGATGCACTTACACAGAGATATCAAGACTTAGCTTTTAAGATGCTTACTAGTCGGATAGATACTTGTGCGATGAACAGGGTGTGGAGAGTCCAGTTGATTGAGCAAGGAGTAGGTCGTGTCCATGCCATATTCGGTTTTCGGAAGGGTATCTGTGCTCATTTCAAACTCGAGTTTTATGCGTCACCCCACCTCACCTTTCCCCTGAAGCAGGCATAAGTGTGTTTTCTAAAAGCGTGACTCTGTTCTGTTTGGGGATTCAGTTCATGGGGAGCGATTTTTACATTCCCTCGATAAGTGATATCATAAGTTTCTTTTTTTGTGGGACTTATTTCACTGAGGATGATCGTACCTAAATCCACTCAGGATGCTGCTACCAGCCTCATGACGTGGATTTCATGGCTGAGTGACACTCCATTGGACCTACGTAGCACCACTTGTCCACTTGTCCACTTGTCTTTGTCCACTTGTCCACTCGTCTTTGTCCACTTGGCTCTTTCCTGGGATATGAAACGTGTACCGGAGTGGAGGTTCTTGTCAAGACAGCAGCCCTCAACTTTGGGGTCCCTGTGTCTGGTTGATTTTTTCATTTTCCCAAGGTCAACGC
Organism: Kogia breviceps; assembly: GCF_026419965.1. Classification (NCBI taxonomy): domain Eukaryota; kingdom Metazoa; phylum Chordata; class Mammalia; order Artiodactyla; family Physeteridae; genus Kogia; species Kogia breviceps. The sequence goes on from NC_081321.1 coordinate 27,291,913, forward strand.
CCATGTGTGGAAGTGCCCTATGCTCTGTGGTTCTGTGTTTTACATGGTTTGGGAAAGAGGATACACTTGTGAAGATTGGCTGTTGGCCATTGACATCCCGCCCATCAGCTTAACAAGGCTCCCTTGACTCCGTGGGCTGTCCTGCCTTTCTGGTTTTTAGACTTTTTTCGCCTGGCCCTTTTGCCCCGGGGGGGGGGCGAGAGATTTCTTTGTAGTGCTGATTTGCTCTCCCAGGTTGCTTGGTTGGCCAAAAAGGGCGTATGCGTTTTTTCCTGAATATATTCAGGAAAAAACGCATACGCCCTTTTTGGCCAACCGCATCATTGTCCACGTTCTGGCGCTTTTCATGTGCTATCGGGGCCATTCCGATGTACCCGTTGACATCCGTTTCCTGCAATTCTGCCTTGCGTTCAACGCCTCTTCGTAGCCTGACCTCAATATATTTTGGGGCGATAGTTATCGTTTAGAACTCTGCAGGTTTGGGAAGTGCAGTGCCCCTGAGCTCCATTTCCCAAGTCGCTTTTTTGTGAGTGGGACGCAACACGGCTGGATGGCTTCACGCCCTATTGTCGATCCGCGGTGGCAGGCTGAACCTCTGGTGAATTCTTCTTCGTGATGGGAAATGAGAGTGACATGTGCCCGACCAAACACCTCCAGCGAGTCTCTCATTGGTTCCCCCTCTTGCAGTTCATCCTGCGGACAAATTGCAGACGGTACGAAAGAGGCATGGAAAGGCGCCGAGTCTCCAAGTGGGGAGATTGTTAGTAAGGGGGCCTGAATGGAGAACACGAGCACCAGGAGATGAAAACTGAGGTGAGTTTCAGAAAGCTTTCCCGATCCCACGGTGTAGCATCCGCTGGGTTTCCAATGAGTGCTTTCGCTGTCGGAAGATTGCGTTGAACCTGGAGAGTTGGGACCCATGGAATGGGGAGCACGCAGGATTCCTTTCAAGGGTCTGCATTTGCTTTCCCAACCTCACCAATCGTCTCAGCCCCAAGAGTGTCCAGCCTTATGTCTTCTGCCGCTGGGGCTGTAGATGTGGTCAATCCTGGTTGCATGCCAGTCCCTGAACGCATTTGGGAAGAATTTCTCTCTGTTTTGCCCTGCTTGTTTCTTCTTTATGTTGGAAATGTATCCTCAGAATGGGTCTGAGCTGATTTTCCCTGCTGGTTTTAGGCCGCTTTACACACACTTGATGCACTTACACAGAGATATCAAGACTTAGCTTTTAAGATGCTTACTAGTCGGATAGATACTTGTGCGATGAACAGGGTGTGGTGAGTCCAGTTGATTGAGCAAGGAGTAGGTCGTGTCCATTCCATATTCGGTTTTCGGAAGGGTATCTGTGCTCATTTCAAACTCGAGTTTTATGCGTCACCCCACCTCACCTTTCCCCTGAAGCAGGCATAAGTGTGTTTTCTAAAAGCGTGACTCTGTTCTGTTTGGGGATTCAGTTCATGGGGAGCGATTTTTACATTCCCTCGATAAGTGATATCATAAGTTTCTTTTTTTGTGGGACTGATTTCACTGAGGATGATCGTACCTAAATCCACTCAGGATGCTGCTACCAGCCTCATGACGTGGATTTCATGGCTGAGTGACACTCCATTGGACCTACGTAGCACCACTTGTCCACTTGTCCACTTGTCTTTGTCCACTTGTCCACTCGTCCTTGTCCACTTGGCTCTTTCCTGGGATATGAAACGTGTACCGGAGTGGAGGTTCTTGTCAAGACAGCAGCCCTCAACTTTGGGGTCCCTGTGTCTGGTTGATTTTTTCATTTTCCCAAGGTCAACGCCCATGTGTGGAAGTGCCCTATGCTCTGTGGTTCTGTGTTTTACATGGTTTGGGAAAGAGGATACACTTGTGAAGATTGGCTGTTGGCCATTGACATCCCGCCCATCAGCTTAACAAGGCTCCCTTGACTCCGTGGGCTGTCCTGCCTTTCTGGTTTTTAGACTTTTTTCGCCTGGCCCTTTTGCCCCGGGGGGGGGGGGCGAGAGATTTCTTTGTAGTGCTGATTTGCTCTCCCAGGTTGCTTGGTTGGCCAAAAAGGGCGTATGCGTTTTTTCCTGAATATATTCAGGAAAAAACGCATACGCCCTTTTTGGCCAACCGCATCATTGTCCACGTTCTGGCGCTTTTCATGTGCTATCGGGGCCATTCCGATGTACCCGTTGACATCCGTTTCCTGCAATTCTGCCTTGCGTTCAACGCCTCTTCGTAGCCTGACCTCAATATATTTTGGGGCGATAGTTATCGTTTAGAACTCTGCAGGTTTGGGAAGTGCAGTGCCCCTGAGCTCCATTTCCCAAGTCGCTTTTTTGTGAGTGGGACGCAACACGGCTGGATGGCTTCACGCCCTATTGTCGATCCGCGGTGGCAGGCTGAACCTCTGGTGAATTCTTCTTCGTGATGGGAAATGAGAGTGACATGTGCCCGACCAAACACCTCCAGCGAGTCTCTCATTGGTTCCCCCTCTTGCAGTTCATCCTGCGGACAAATTGCAGACGGTACGAAAGAGGCATGGAAAGGCGCCGAGTCTCCAAGTGGGGAGATTGTTAGTAAGGGGGCCTGAATGGAGAACACGAGCACCAGGGAGATGAAAACTGAGGTGAGTTTCAGAAAGCTTTCCCGATCCCACGGTGTAGCATCCGCTGGGTTTCCAATGAGTGCTTTCGCTGTCGGAAGATTGCGTTGAACCTGGAGAGTTGGGACCCATGGAATGGGGAGCACGCAGGATTCCTTTCAAGGGTCTGCATTTGCTTTCCCAACCTCACCCATCGTCTCAGCCCCAAGAGTGTCCAGCCTTATGTCTTCTGCCGCTGGGGCTGTAGATGTGGTCAATCCTGGTTGCATGCCAGTCCCTGAACGCATTTGGGAAGAATTTCTCTCTGTTTTGCCCTGCTTGTTTCTTCTTTATGTTGGAAATGTATCCTCAGAATGGGTCTGAGCTGATTTTCCCTGCTGGTTTTAGGCCGCTTTACACACACTTGATGCACTTACACAGAGATATCAAGACTTAGCTTTTAAGATGCTTACTAGTCGGATAGATACTTGTGCGATGAACAGGGTGTGGTGAGTCCAGTTGATTGAGCAAGGAGTAGGTCGTGTCCATTCCATATTCGGTTTTCGGAAGGGTATCTGTGCTCATTTCAAACTCGAGTTTTATGCGTCACCCCACCTCACCTTTCCCCTGAAGCAGGCATAAGTGTGTTTTCTAAAAGCGTGACTCTGTTCTGTTTGGGGATTCAGTTCATGGGGAGCGATTTTTACATTCCCTCGATAAGTGATATCATAAGTTTCTTTTTTTGTGGGACTGATTTCACTGAGGATGATCGTACCTAAATCCACTCAGGATGCTGCTACCAGCCTCATGACGTGGATTTCATGGCTGAGTGACACTCCATTGGACCTACGTAGCACCACTTGTCCACTTGTCCACTTGTCTTTGTCCACTTGTCCACTCGTCCTTGTCCACTTGGCTCTTTCCTGGGATATGAAACGTGTACCGGAGTGGAGGTTCTTGTCAAGACAGCAGCCCTCAACTTTGGGGTCCCTGTGTCTGGTTGATTTTTTCATTTTCCCAAGGTCAACGCCCATGTGTGGAAGTGCCCTATGCTCTGTGGTTCTGTGTTTTACATGGTTTGGGAAAGAGGATACACTTGTGAAGATTGGCTGTTGGCCATTGACATCCCGCCCATCAGCTTAACAAGGCTCCCTTGACTCCGTGGGCTGTCCTGCCTTTCTGGTTTTTAGACTTTTTTCCCCTGGCCCTTTTGCCCCGGGGGGGGGGGGGCGAGAGATTTCTTTGTAGTGCTGATTTGCTCTCCCAGGTTGCTTGGTTGGCCAAAAAGGGCGTATGCGTTTTTTCCTGAATATATTCAGGAAAAAACGCATACGCCCTTTTTGGCCAACCGCATCATTGTCCACGTTCTGGCGCTTTTCATGTGCTATCGGGGCCATTCCGATGTACCCGTTGACATCCGTTTCCTGCAATTCTGCCTTGCGTTCAACGCCTCTTCGTAGCCTGACCTCAATATATTTTGGGGCGATAGTTATCGTTTAGAACTCTGCAGGTTTGGGAAGTGCAGTGCCCCTGAGCTCCATTTCCCAAGTCGCTTTTTTGTGAGTGGGACGCAACACGGCTGGATGGCTTCACGCCCTATTGTCGATCCGCGGTGGCAGGCTGAACCTCTGGTGAATTCTTCTTCGTGATGGGAAATGAGAGTGACATGTGCCCGACCAAACACCTCCAGCGAGTCTCTCATTGGTTCCCCCTCTTGCAGTTCATCCTGCGGACAAATTGCAGACGGTACGAAAGAGGCATGGAAAGGCGCCGAGTCTCCAAGTGGGGAGATTGTTAGTAAGGGGGCCTGAATGGAGAACACGAGCACCAGGAGATGAAAACTGAGGTGAGTTTCAGAAAGCTTTCCCGATCCCACGGTGTAGCATCCGCTGGGTTTCCAATGAGTGCTTTCGCTGTCGGAAGATTGCGTTGAACCTGGAGAGTTGGGACCCATGGAATGGGGAGCACGCAGGATTCCTTTCAAGGGTCTGCATTTGCTTTCCCAACCTCACCCATCGTCTCAGCCCCAAGAGTGTCCAGCCTTATGTCTTCTGCCGCTGGGGCTGTAGATGTGGTCAATCCTGGTTGCATGCCAGTCCCTGAACGCATTTTGGAAGAATTTCTCTCTGTTTTGCCCTGCTTGTTTCTTCTTTGTGTTGGAAATGTATCCTCAGAATGGGTCTGAGCTGATTTTCCCTGCTCGTTTTAGGCCGCTTTACACACACTTGATGCACTTACACAGAGATATCAAGACTTAGCTTTTAAGATGCTTACTAGTCGGATAGATACTTGTGCGATGAACAGGGTGTGGTGAGTCCAGTTGATTGAGCAAGGAGTAGGTCGTGTCCATGCCATATTCGGTTTTCGGAAGGGTATCTGTGCTCATTTCAAACTCGAGTTTTATGCGTCACCCCACCTCACCTTTCCCCTGAAGCAGGCATAAGTGTGTTTTCTAAAAGCGTGACTCTGTTCTGTTTGGGGATTCAGTTCATGGGGAGCGATTTTTACATTCCCTCGATAAGTGATATCATAAGTTTCTTTTTTTGTGGGACTTATTTCACTGAGGATGATCGTACCTAAATCCACTCAGGATGCTGCTACCAGCCTCATGACGTGGATTTCATGGCTGAGTGACACTCCATTGGAACTACGTAGCACCACTTGTCCACTTGTCCACTTGTCTTTGTCCACTTGTCCACTCGTCTTTGTCCACTTGGCTCTTTCCTGGGATATGAAACGTGTACCGGAGTGGAGGTTCTTGTCAAGACAGCAGCCCTCAACTTTGGGGTCCCTGTGTCTGGTTGATTTTTTCACTTTCCCAAGGTCAACGCCCATGTGTGGAAGTGCCCTATGCTCTGTGGTTCTGTGTTTTACATGGTTTGGGAAAGAGGATACACTTGTGAAGATTGGCTGTTGGCCATTGACATCCCGCCCATCAGCTTAACAAGGCTCCCTTGACTCCGTGGGCTGTCCTGCCTTTCTGGTTTTTAGACTTTTTTCGCCTGGCCCTTTTGCCCCGGGGGGGGGGCGAGAGATTTCTTTGTAGTGCTGATTTGCTCTCCCAGGTTGCTTGGTTGGCCAAAAAGGGCGTATGCGTTTTTTCCTGAATATATTCAGGAAAAAACGCATACGCCCTTTTTGGCCAACCGCATCATTGTCCACGTTCTGGCGCTTTTCATGTGCTATCGGGGCCATTCCGATGTACCCGTTGACATCCGTTTCCTGCAATTCTGCCTTGCGTTCAACGCCTCTTCGTAGCCTGACCTCAATATATTTTGGGGCGATAGTTATCGTTTAGAACTCTGCAGGTTTGGGAAGTGCAGTGCCCCTGAGCTCCATTTCCCAAGTCGCTTTTTTGTGAGTGGGACGCAACACGGCTGGATGGCTTCACGCCCTATTGTCGATCCGCGGTGGCAGGCTGAACCTCTGGTGAATTCTTCTTCGTGATGGGAAATGAGAGTGACATGTGCCCGACCAAACACCTCCAGCGAGTCTCTCATTGGTTCCCCCTCTTGCAGTTCATCCTGCGGACAAATTGCAGACGGTACGAAAGAGGCATGGAAAGGCGCCGAGTCTCCAAGTGGGGAGATTGTTAGTAAGGGGGCCTGAATGGAGAACACGAGCACCAGGAGATGAAAACTGAGGTGAGTTTCAGAAAGCTTTCCCGATCCCACGGTGTAGCATCCGCTGGGTTTCCAATGAGTGCTTTCGCTGTCGGAAGATTGCGTTGAACCTGGAGAGTTGGGACCCATGGAATGGGGAGCACGCAGGATTCCTTTCAAGGGTCTGCATTTGCTTTCCCAACCTCACCCATCGTCTCAGCCCCAAGAGTGTCCAGCCTTATGTCTTCTGCCGCTGGGGCTGTAGATGTGGTCAATCCTGGTTGCATGCCAGTCCCTGAACGCATTTTGGAAGAATTTCTCTCTGTTTTGCCCTGCTTGTTTCTTCTTTGTGTTGGAAATGTATCCTCAGAATGGGTCTGAGCTGATTTTCCCTGCTGGTTTTAGGCCGCTTTACACACACTTGATGCACTTACACAGAGATATCAAGACTTAGCTTTTAAGATGCTTACTAGTCGGATAGATACTTGTGCGATGAACAGGGTCTGGTGAGTCCAGTTGATTGAGCAAGGAGTAGGTCGTGTCCATTCCATATTCGGTTTTCGGAAGGGTATCTGTGCTCATTTCAAACTCGAGTTTTATGCGTCACCCCACCTCACCTTTCCCCTGAAGCAGGCATAAGTGTGTTTTCTAAAAGCGTGACTCTGTTCTGTTTGGGGATTCAGTTCATGGGGAGCGATTTTTACATTCCCTCGATAAGTGATATCATAAGTTTCTTTTTTTGTGGGACTGATTTCACTGAGGATGATCGTACCTAAATCCACTCAGGATGCTGCTACCAGCCTCATGACGTGGATTTCATGGCTGAGTGACACTCCATTGGACCTACGTAGCACCACTTGTCCACTTGTCCACTTGTCTTTGTCCACTTGTCCACTCGTCCTTGTCCACTTGGCTCTTTCCTGGGATATGAAACGTGTACCGGAGTGGAGGTTCTTGTCAAGACAGCAGCCCTCAACTTTGGGGTCCCTGTGTCTGGTTGATTTTTTCATTTTCCCAAGGTCAACGCCCATGTGTGGAAGTGCCCTATGCTCTGTGGTTCTGTGTTTTACATGGTTTGGGAAAGAGGATACACTTGTGAAGATTGGCTGTTGGCCATTGACATCCCGCCCATCAGCTTAACAAGGCTCCCTTGACTCCGTGGGCTGTCCTGCCTTTCTGGTTTTTAGACTTTTTTCCCCTGGCCCTTTTGCCCCGGGGGGGGGGGGGCGAGAGATTTCTTTGTAGTGCTGATTTGCTCTCCCAGGTTGCTTGGTTGGCCAAAAAGGGCGTATGCGTTTTTTCCTGAATATATTCAGGAAAAAACGCATACGCCCTTTTTGGCCAACCGCATCATTGTCCACGTTCTGGCGCTTTTCATGTGCTATCGGGGCCATTCCGATGTACCCGTTGACATCCGTTTCCTGCAATTCTGCCTTGCGTTCAACGCCTCTTCGTAGCCTGACCTCAATATATTTTGGGGCGATAGTTATCGTTTAGAACTCTGCAGGTTTGGGAAGTGCAGTGCCCCTGAGCTCCATTTCCCAAGTCGCTTTTTTGTGAGTGGGACGCAACACGGCTGGATGGCTTCACGCCCTATTGTCGATCCGCGGTGGCAGGCTGAACCTCTGGTGAATTCTTCTTCGTGATGGGAAATGAGAGTGACATGTGCCCGACCAAACACCTCCAGCGAGTCTCTCATTGGTTCCCCCTCTTGCAGTTCATCCTGCGGACAAATTGCAGACGGTACGAAAGAGGCATGGAAAGGCGCCGAGTCTCCAAGTGGGGAGATTGTTAGTAAGGGGGCCTGAATGGAGAACACGAGCACCAGGAGATGAAAACTGAGGTGAGTTTCAGAAAGCTTTCCCGATCCCACGGTGTAGCATCCGCTGGGTTTCCAATGAGTGCTTTCGCTGTCGGAAGATTGCGTTGAACCTGGAGAGTTGGGACCCATGGAATGGGGAGCACGCAGGATTCCTTTCAAGGGTCTGCATTTGCTTTCCCAACCTCACCCATCGTCTCAGCCCCAAGAGTGTCCAGCCTTATGTCTTCTGCCGCTGGGGCTGTAGATGTGGTCAATCCTGGTTGCATGCCAGTCCCTGAACGCATTTTGGAAGAATTTCTCTCTGTTTTGCCCTGCTTGTTTCTTCTTTGTGTTGGAAATGTATCCTCAGAATGGGTCTGAGCTGATTTTCCCTGCTCGTTTTAGGCCGCTTTACACACACTTGATGCACTTACACAGAGATATCAAGACTTAGCTTTTAAGATGCTTACTAGTCGGATAGATACTTGTGCGATGAACAGGGTGTGGTGAGTCCAGTTGATTGAGCAAGGAGTAGGTCGTGTCCATGCCATATTCGGTTTTCGGAAGGGTATCTGTGCTCATTTCAAACTCGAGTTTTATGCGTCACCCCACCTCACCTTTCCCCTGAAGCAGGCATAAGTGTGTTTTCTAAAAGCGTGACTCTGTTCTGTTTGGGGATTCAGTTCATGGGGAGCGATTTTTACATTCCCTCGATAAGTGATATCATAAGTTTCTTTTTTTGTGGGACTTATTTCACTGAGGATGATCGTACCTAAATCCACTCAGGATGCTGCTACCAGCCTCATGACGTGGATTTCATGGCTGAGTGACACTCCATTGGAACTACGTAGCACCACTTGTCCACTTGTCCACTTGTCTTTGTCCACTTGTCCACTCGTCTTTGTCCACTTGGCTCTTTCCTGGGATATGAAACGTGTACCGGAGTGGAGGTTCTTGTCAAGACAGCAGCCCTCAACTTTGGGGTCCCTGTGTCTGGTTGATTTTTTCACTTTCCCAAGGTCAACGCCCATGTGTGGAAGTGCCCTATGCTCTGTGGTTCTGTGTTTTACATGGTTTGGGAAAGAGGATACACTTGTGAAGATTGGCTGTTGGCCATTGACATCCCGCCCATCAGCTTAACAAGGCTCCCTTGACTCCGTGGGCTGTCCTGCCTTTCTGGTTTTTAGACTTTTTTCGCCTGGCCCTTTTGCCCCGGGGGGGGGGCGAGAGATTTCTTTGTAGTGCTGATTTGCTCTCCCAGGTTGCTTGGTTGGCCAAAAAGGGCGTATGCGTTTTTTCCTGAATATATTCAGGAAAAAACGCATACGCCCTTTTTGGCCAACCGCATCATTGTCCACGTTCTGGCGCTTTTCATGTGCTATCGGGGCCATTCCGATGTACCCGTTGACATCCGTTTCCTGCAATTCTGCCTTGCGTTCAACGCCTCTTCGTAGCCTGACCTCAATATATTTTGGGGCGATAGTTATCGTTTAGAACTCTGCAGGTTTGGGAAGTGCAGTGCCCCTGAGCTCCATTTCCCAAGTCGCTTTTTTGTGAGTGGGACGCAACACGGCTGGATGGCTTCACGCCCTATTGTCGATCCGCGGTGGCAGGCTGAACCTCTGGTGAATTCTTCTTCGTGATGGGAAATGAGAGTGACATGTGCCCGACCAAACACCTCCAGCGAGTCTCTCATTGGTTCCCCCTCTTGCAGTTCATCCTGCGGACAAATTGCAGACGGTACGAAAGAGGCATGGAAAGGCGCCGAGTCTCCAAGTGGGGAGATTGTTAGTAAGGGGGCCTGAATGGAGAACACGAGCACCAGGAGATGAAAACTGAGGTGAGTTTCAGAAAGCTTTCCCGATCCCACGGTGTAGCATCCGCTGGGTTTCCAATGAGTGCTTTCGCTGTCGGAAGATTGCGTTGAACCTGGAGAGTTGGGACCCATGGAATGGGGAGCACGCAGGATTCCTTTCAAGGGTCTGCATTTGCTTTCCCAACCTCACCCATCGTCTCAGCCCCAAGAGTGTCCAGCCTTATGTCTTCTGCCGCTGGGGCTGTAGATGTGGTCAATCCTGGTTGCATGCCAGTCCCTGAACGCATTTTGGAAGAATTTCTCTCTGTTTTGCCCTGCTTGTTTCTTCTTTGTGTTGGAAATGTATCCTCAGAATGGGTCTGAGCTGATTTTCCCTGCTGGTTTTAGGCCGCTTTACACACACTTGATGCACTTACACAGAGATATCAAGACTTAGCTTTTAAGATGCTTACTAGTCGGATAGATACTTGTGCGATGAACAGGGTCTGGTGAGTCCAGTTGATTGAGCAAGGAGTAGGTCGTGTCCATTCCATATTCGGTTTTCGGAAGGGTATCTGTGCTCATTTCAAACTCGAGTTTTATGCGTCACCCCACCTCACCTTTCCCCTGAAGCAGGCATAAGTGTGTTTTCTAAAAGCGTGACTCTGTTCTGTTTGGGGATTCAGTTCATGGGGAGCGATTTTTACATTCCCTCGATAAGTGATATCATAAGTTTCTTTTTTTGTGGGACTGATTTCACTGAGGATGATCGTACCTAAATCCACTCAGGATGCTGCTACCAGCCTCATGACGTGGATTTCATGGCTGAGTGACACTCCATTGGACCTACGTAGCACCACTTGTCCACTTGTCCACTTGTCTTTGTCCACTTGTCCACTCGTCCTTGTCCACTTGGCTCTTTCCTGGGATATGAAACGTGTACCGGAGTGGAGGTTCTTGTCAAGACAGCAGCCCTCAACTTTGGGGTCCCTGTGTCTGGTTGATTTTTTCATTTTCCCAAGGTCAACGCCCATGTGTGGAAGTGCCCTATGCTCTGTGGTTCTGTGTTTTACATGGTTTGGGAAAGAGGATACACTTGTGAAGATTGGCTGTTGGCCATTGACATCCCGCCCATCAGCTTAACAAGGCTCCCTTGACTCCGTGGGCTGTCCTGCCTTTCTGGTTTTTAGACTTTTTTCCCCTGGCCCTTTTGCCCCGGGGGGGGGGCGAGAGATTTCTTTGTAGTGCTGATTTGCTCTCCCAGGTTGCTTGGTTGGCCAAAAAGGGCGTATGCGTTTTTTCCTGAATATATTCAGGAAAAAACGCATACGCCCTTTTTGGCCAACCGCATCATTGTCCACGTTCTGGTGCTTTTCATGTGCTATCGGGGCCATTCCGATGTACCCGTTGACATCCGTTTCCTGCAATTCTGCCTTGCGTTCAACGCCTCTTCGTAGCCTGACCTCAATATATTTTGGGGCGATAGTTATCGTTTAGAACTCTGCAGGTTTGGGAAGTGCAGTGCCCCTGAGCTCCATTTCCCAAGTCGCTTTTTTGTGAGTGGGACGCAACACGGCTGGATGGCTTCACGCCCTATTGTCGATCCGCGGTGGCAGGCTGAACCTCTGGTGAATTCTTCTTCGTGATGGGAAATGAGAGTGACATGTGCCCGACCAAACACCTCCAGCGAGTCTCTCATTGGTTCCCCCTCTTGCAGTTCATCCTGCGGACAAATTGCAGACGGTACGAAAGAGGCATGGAAAGGCGCCGAGTCTCCAAGTGGGGAGATTGTTAGTAAGGGGGCCTGAATGGAGAACACGAGCACCAGGAGATGAAAACTGAGGTGAGTTTCAGAAAGCTTTCCCGATCCCACGGTGTAGCATCCGCTGGGTTTCCAATGAGTGCTTTCGCTGTCGGAAGATTGCGTTGAACCAGGAGAGTTGGGACCCATGGAATGGGGAGCACGCAGGATTCCTTTCAAGGGTCTGCATTTGCTTTCCCAACCTCACCCATCGTCTCAGCCCCAAGAGTGTCCAGCCTTATGTCTTCTGCCGCTGGGGCTGTAGATGTGGTCAATCCTGGTTGCATGCCAGTCCCTGAACGCATTTTGGAAGAATTTCTCTCTGTTTTGCCCTGCTTGTTTCTTCTTTGTGTTGGAAATGTATCCTCAGAATGGGTCTGAGCTGATTTTCCCTGCTGGTTTTAGGCCGCTTTACACACACTTGATGCACTTACACAGAGATATCAAGACTTAGCTTTTAAGATGCTTACTAGTCGGATAGATACTTGTGCGATGAACAGGGTGTGGTGAGTCCAGTTGATTGAGCAAGGAGTAGGTCGTGTCCATGCCATATTCGGTTTTCGGAAGGGTATCTGTGCTCATTTCAAACTCGAGTTTTATGCGTCACCCCACCTCACCTTTCCCCTGAAGCAGGCATAAGTGTGTTTTCTAAAAGCGTGACTCTGTTCTGTTTGGGGATTCAGTTCATGGGGAGCGATTTTTACATTCCCTCGATAAGTGATATCATAAGTTTCTTTTTTTGTGGGACTGATTTCACTGAGGATGATCGTACCTAAATCCACTCAGGATGCTGCTACCAGCCTCATGACGTGGATTTCATGGCTGAGTGACACTCCATTGGAACTACGTAGCACCACTTGTCCACTTGTCCACTTGTCTTTGTCCACTTGTCCACTCGTCTTTGTCCACTTGGCTCTTTCCTGGGATATGAAACGTGTACCGGAGTGGAGGTTCTTGTCAAGACAGCAGCCCTCAACTTTGGGGTCCCTGTGTCTGGTTGATTTTTTCACTTTCCCAAGGTCAACGCCCATGTGTGGAAGTGCCCTATGCTCTGTGGTTCTGTGTTTTACATGGTTTGGGAAAGAGGATACACTTGTGAAGATTGGCTGTTGGCCATTGACATCCCGCCCATCAGCTTAACAAGGCTCCCTTGACTCCGTGGGCTGTCCTGCCTTTCTGGTTTTTAGACTTTTTTCGCCTGGCCCTTTTGCCCCGGGGGGGGGGCGAGAGATTTCTTTGTAGTGCTGATTTGCTCTCCCAGGTTGCTTGGTTGGCCAAAAAGGGCGTATGCGTTTTTTCCTGAATATATTCAGGAAAAAACGCATACGCCCTTTTTGGCCAACCGCATCATTGTCCACGTTCTGGCGCTTTTCATGTGCTATCGGGGCCATTCCGATGTACCCGTTGACATCCGTTTCCTGCAATTCTGCCTTGCGTTCAACGCCTCTTCGTAGCCTGACCTCAATATATTTTGGGGCGATAGTTATCGTTTAGAACTCTGCAGGTTTGGGAAGTGCAGTGCCCCTGAGCTCCATTTCCCAAGTCGCTTTTTTGTGAGTGGGACGCAACACGGCTGGATGGCTTCACGCCCTATTGTCGATCCGCGGTGGCAGGCTGAACCTCTGGTGAATTCTTCTTCGTGATGGGAAATGAGAGTGACATGTGCCCGACCAAACACCTCCAGCGAGTCTCTCATTGGTTCCCCCTCTTGCAGTTCATCCTGCGGACAAATTGCAGACGGTACGAAAGAGGCATGGAAAGGCGCCGAGTCTCCAAGTGGGGAGATTGTTAGTAAGGGGGCCTGAATGGAGAACACGAGCACCAGGAGATGAAAACTGAGGTGAGTTTCAGAAAGCTTTCCCGATCCCACGGTGTAGCATCCGCTGGGTTTCCAATGAGTGCTTTCGCTGTCGGAAGATTGCGTTGAACCAGGAGAGTTGGGACCCATGGAATGGGGAGCACGCAGGATTCCTTTCAAGGGTCTACATTTGCTTTCCCAACCTCACCCATCGTCTCAGCCCCAAGAGTGTCCAGCCTTATGTCTTCTGCCGCTGGGGCTGTAGATGTGGTCAATCCTGGTTGCATGCCAGTCCCTGAACGCATTTGGGAAGAATTTCTCTCTGTTTTGCCCTGCTTGTTTCTTCTTTGTGTTGGAAATGTATCCTCAGAATGGGTCTGAGCTGATTTTCCCTGCTGGTTTTAGGCCGCTTTACACACACTTGATGCACTTACACAGAGATATCAAGACTTAGCTTTTAAGATGCTTACTAGTCGGATAGATACTTGTGCGATGAACAGGGTGTGGTGAGTCCAGTTGATTGAGCAAGGAGTAGGTCGTGTCCATGCCATATTCGGTTTTCGGAAGGGTATCTGTGCTCATTTCAAACTCGAGTTTTATGCGTCACCCCACCTCACCTTTCCCCTGAAGCAGGCATAAGTGTGTTTTCTAAAAGCGTGACTCTGTTCTGTTTGGGGATTCAGTTCATGGGGAGCGATTTTTACATTCCCTCGATAAGTGATATCATAAGTTTCTTTTTTTGTGGGACTGATTTCACTGAGGATGATCGTACCTAAATCCACTCAGGATGCTGCTACCAGCCTCATGACGTGGATTTCATGGCTGAGTGACACTCCATTGGAACTACGTAGCACCACTTGTCCACTTGTCCACTTGTCTTTGTCCACTTGTCCACTCGTCTTTGTCCACTTGGCTCTTTCCTGGGATATGAAACGTGTACCGGAGTGGAGGTTCTTGTCAAGACAGCAGCCCTCAACTTTGGGGTCCCTGTGTCTGGTTGATTTTTTCACTTTCCCAAGGTCAACGCCCATGTGTGGAAGTGCCCTATGCTCTGTGGTTCTGTGTTTTACATGGTTTGGGAAAGAGGATACACTTGTGAAGATTGGCTGTTGGCCATTGACATCCCGCCCATCAGCTTAACAAGGCTCCCTTGACTCCGTGGGCTGTCCTGCCTTTCTGGTTTTTAGACTTTTTTCGCCTGGCACTTTTGCCCCGGGGGGGGGGCGAGAGATTTCTTTGTAGTGCTGATTTGCTCTCCCAGGTTGCTTGGTTGGCCAAAAAGGGCGTATGCGTTTTTTCCTGAATATATTCAGGAAAAAACGCATACGCCCTTTTTGGCCAACCGCATCATTGTCCACGTTCTGGCGCTTTTCATGTGCTATCGGGGCCATTCCGATGTACCCGTTGACATCCGTTTCCTGCAATTCTGCCTTGCGTTCAACGCCTCTTCGTAGCCTGACCTCAATATATTTTGGGGCGATAGTTATCGTTTAGAACTCTGCAGGTTTGGGAAGTGCAGTGCCCCTGAGCTCCATTTCCCAAGTCGCTTTTTTGTGAGTGGGACGCAACACGGCTGGATGGCTTCACGCCCTATTGTCGATCCGCGGTGGCAGGCTGAACCTCTGGTGAATTCTTCTTCGTGATGGGAAATGAGAGTGACATGTGCCCGACCAAACACCTCCAGCGAGTCTCTCATTGGTTCCCCCTCTTGCAGTTCATCCTGCGGACAAATTGCAGACGGTACGAAAGAGGCATGGAAAGGCGCCGAGTCTCCAAGTGGGGAGATTGTTAGTAAGGGGGCCTGAATGGAGAACACGAGCACCAGGAGATGAAAACTGAGGTGAGTTTCAGAAAGCTTTCCCGATCCCACGGTGTAGCATCCGCTGGGTTTCCAATGAGTGCTTTCGCTGTCGGAAGATTGCGTTGAACCTGGAGAGTTGGGACCCATGGAATGGGGAGCACGCAGGATTCCTTTCAAGGGTCTGCATTTGCTTTCCCAACCTCACCCATCGTCTCAGCCCCAAGAGTGTCCAGCCTTATGTCTTCTGCGGCTGGGGCTGTAGATGTGGTCAATCCTGGTTGCATGCCAGTCCCTGAACGCATTTGGGAAGAAATTCTCTCTGTTTTGCCCTGCTTCTTTCTTCTTTATGTTGGAAATGTATCCTCAGAATGGGTCTGAGCTGATTTTCCCTGCTGGTTTTAGGCCGCTTTACACACACTTGATGCACTTACACAGAGATATCAAGACTTAGCTTTTAAGATGCTTACTAGTCGGATAGATACTTGTGCGATGAACAGGGTGTGGTGAGTCCAGTTGATTGAGCAAGGAGTAGGTCGTGTCCATTCCATATTCGGTTTTCGGAAGGGTATCTGTGCTCATTTCAAACTCGAGTTTTATGCGTCACCCCACCTCACCTTTCTCCTGAACCAGGCATAAGTGTGTTTTCTAAAAGCGTGACTCTGTTCTGTTTGGGGATTCAGTTCATGGGGAGCGATTTTTACATTCCCTCGATAAGTGATATCATAAGTTTCTTTTTTTGTGGGACTGATTTCACTGAGGATGATCGTACCTAAATCCACTCAGGATGCTGCTACCAGCCTCATGACGTGGATTTCATGGCTGAGTGACACTCCATTGGACCTACGTAGCACCACTTGTCCACTTGTCCACTTGTCTTTGTCCACTTGTCCACTCGTCTTTGTCCACTTGGCTCTTTCCTGGGATATGAAACGTGTACCGGAGTGGAGGTTCTTGTCAAGACAGCAGCCCTCAACTTTGGGGTCCCTGTGTCTGGTTGATTTTTTCATTTTCCCAAGGTCAACGCCCATGTGTGGAAGTGCCCTATGCTCTGTGGTTCTGTGTTTTACATGGTTTGGGAAAGAGGATACACTTGTGAAGATTGGCTGTTGGCCATTGACATCCCACCCATCAGCTTAACAGGGCTCCCTTGACTCCGTGGGCTGTCCTGCCTTTCTGGTTTTTAGACTTTTTTCGCCTGGCCCTTTTGCCCCGGGGGGGGGGGGGGCGAGAGATTTCTTTGTAGTGCTGATTTGCTCTCCCAGGTTGCTTGGTTGGCCAAAAAGGGCGTATGCGTTTTTTCCTGAATATATTCAGGAAAAAACGCATACGCCCTTTTTGGCCAACCGCATCATTGTCCACGTTCTGGCGCTTTTCATGTGCTATCGGGGCCATTCCGATGTACCCGTTGACATCCGTTTCCTGCAATTCTGCCTTGCGTTCAACGCCTCTTCGTAGCCTGACCTCAGTATATTTTGGGGCGATAGTTATCGTTTAGAACTCTGCAGGTTTGGGAAGTGCAGTGCCCCTGAGCTCCATTTCCCAAGTCGCTTTTTTGTGAGTGGGACGCAACACGGCTGGATGGCTTCACGCCCTATTGTCGATCCGCGGTGGCAGGCTGAACCTCTGGTGAATTCTTCTTCGTGATGGGAAATGAGAGTGACATGTGCCCGACCAAACACCTCCAGCGAGTCTCTCATTGGTTCCCCCTCTTGCAGTTCATCCTGCGGACAAATTGCAGACGGTACGAAAGAGGCATGGAAAGGCGCCGAGTCTCCAAGTGGGGAGATTGTTAGTAAGGGGGCCTGAATGGAGAACACGAGCACCAGGAGATGAAAACTGAGGTGAGTTTCAGAAAGCTTTCCCGATCCCACGGTGTAGCATCCGCTGGGTTTCCAATGAGTGCTTTCGCTGTCGGAAGATTGCGTTGAACCTGGAGAGTTGGGACCCATGGAATGGGGAGCACGCAGGATTCCTTTCAAGGGTCTGCATTTGCTTTCCCAACCTCACCCATCGTCTCAGCCCCAAGAGTGTCCAGCCTTATGTCTTCTGCCGCTGGGGCTGTAGATGTGGTCAATCCTGGTTGCATGCCAGTCCCTGAACGCATTTGGGAAGAATTTCTCTCTGTTTTGCCCTGCTTGTTTCTTCTTTATGTTGGAAATGTATCCTCAGAATGGGTCTGAGCTGATTTTCCCTGCTGGTTTTAGGCCGCTTTACACACACTTGATGCACTTACACAGAGATATCAAGACTTAGCTTTTAAGATGCTTACTAGTCGGATAGATACTTGTGCGATGAACAGGGTGTGGTGAGTCCAGTTGATTGAGCAAGGAGTAGGTCGTGTCCATGCCATATTCGGTTTTCGGAAGGGTATCTGTGCTCATTTCAAACTCGAGTTTTATGCGTCACCCCACCTCACCTTTCCCCTGAAGCAGGCATAAGTGTGTTTTCTAAAAGCGTGACTCTGTTCTGTTTGGGGATTCAGTTCATGGGGAGCGATTTTTACATTCCCTCGATAAGTGATATCATAAGTTTCTTTTTTTGTGGGACTGATTTCACTGAGGATGATCGTACCTAAATCCACTCAGGATGCTGCTACCAGCCTCATGACGTGGATTTCATGGCTGAGTGACACTCCATTGGAACTACGTAGCACCACTTGTCCACTTGTCCACTTGTCTTTGTCCACTTGTCCACTCGTCTTTGTCCACTTGGCTCTTTCCTGGGATATGAAACGTGTACCGGAGTGGAGGTTCTTGTCAAGACAGCAGCCCTCAACTTTGGGGTCCCTGTGTCTGGTTGATTTTTTCACTTTCCCAAGGTCAACGCCCATGTGTGGAAGTGCCCTATGCTCTGTGGTTCTGTGTTTTACATGGTTTGGGAAAGAGGATACACTTGTGAAGATTGGCTGTTGGCCATTGACATCCCGCCCATCAGCTTAACAAGGCTCCCTTGACTCCGTGGGCTGTCCTGCCTTTCTGGTTTTTAGACTTTTTTCGCCTGGCCCTTTTGCCCCGGGGGGGGGGGCGAGAGATTTCTTTGTAGTGCTGATTTGCTCTCCCAGGTTGCTTGGTTGGCCAAAAAGGGCGTATGCGTTTTTTCCTGAATATATTCAGGAAAAAACGCATACGCCCTTTTTGGCCAACCGCATCATTGTCCACGTTCTGGCGCTTTTCATGTGCTATCGGGGCCATTCCGATGTACCCGTTGACATCCGTTTCCTGCAATTCTGCCTTGCGTTCAACGCCTCTTCGTAGCCTGACCTCAATATATTTTGGGGCGATAGTTATCGTTTAGAACTCTGCAGGTTTGGGAAGTGCAGTGCCCCTGAGCTCCATTTCCCAAGTCGCTTTTTTGTGAGTGGGACGCAACACGGCTGGATGGCTTCACGCCCTATTGTCGATCCGCGGTGGCAGGCTGAACCTCTGGTGAATTCTTCTTCGTGATGGGAAATGAGAGTGACATGTGCCCGACCAAACACCTCCAGCGAGTCTCTCATTGGTTCCCCCTCTTGCAGTTCATCCTGCGGACAAATTGCAGACGGTACGAAAGAGGCATGGAAAGGCGCCGAGTCTCCAAGTGGGGAGATTGTTAGTAAGGGGGCCTGAATGGAGAACACGAGCACCAGGAGATGAAAACTGAGGTGAGTTTCAGAAAGCTTTCCCGATCCCACGGTGTAGCATCCGCTGGGTTTCCAATGAGTGCTTTCGCTGTCGGAAGATTGCGTTGAACCTGGAGAGTTGGGACCCATGGAATGGGGAGCACGCAGGATTCCTTTCAAGGGTCTCCATTTGCTTTCCCAACCTCACCCATCGTCTCAGCCCCAAGAGTGTCCAGCCTTATGTCTTCTGCCGCTGGGGCTGTAGATGTGGTCAATCCTGGTTGCATGCCAGTCCCTGAACGCATTTTGGAAGAATTTCTCTCTGTTTTGCCCTGCTTGTTTCTTCTTTGTGTTGGAAATGTATCCTCAGAATGGGTCTGAGCTGATTTTCCCTGCTGGTTTTAGGCCGCTTTACACACACTTGATGCACTTACACAGAGATATCAAGACTTAGCTTTTAAGATGCTTACTAGTCGGATAGATACTTGTGCGATGAACAGGGTGTGGTGAGTCCAGTTGATTGAGCAAGGAGTAGGTCGTGTCCATTCCATATTCGGTTTTCGGAAGGGTATCTGTGCTCATTTCAAACTCGAGTTTTATGCGTCACCCCACCTCACCTTTCCCCTGAAGCAGGCATAAGTGTGTTTTCTAAAAGCGTGACTCTGTTCTGTTTGGGGATTCAGTTCATGGGTAGCGATTTTTACATTCCCTCGATAAGTGATATCATAAGTTTCTTTTTTTGTGGGACTGATTTCACTGAGGATGATCGTACCTAAATCCACTCAGGATGCTGCTACCAGCCTCATGACGTGGATTTCATGGCTGAGTGACACTCCATTGGAACTACGTAGCACCACTTGTCCACTTGTCCACTTGTCTTTGTCCACTTGTCCACTCGTCTTTGTCCACTTGGCTCTTTCCTGGGATATGAAACGTGTACCTTAGTGGAGGTTCTTGTCAAGACAGCAGCCCTCAACTTTGGGGTCCCTGTGTCTGGTTGATTTTTTCATTTTCCCAAGGTCAACGCCCATGTGTGGAAGTGCCCTATGCTCTGTGGTTCTGTGTTTTACATGGTTTGGGAAAGAGGATACACTTGTGAAGATTGGCTGTTGGCCATTGACATCCCGCCCATCAGCTTAACAAGGCTCCCTTGACTCCGTGGGCTGTCCTGCCTTTCTGGTTTTTAGACTTTCTTCGCCTGGCCCTTTTGCCCCGGGGGGGGGCGAGAGATTTCTTTGTAGTGCTGATTTGCTCTCCCAGGTTGCTTGGTTGGCCAAAAAGGGCGTATGCGTTTTTTCCTGAATATATTCAGGAAAAAACGCATACGCCCTTTTTGGCCAACCGCATCATTGTCCACGTTCTGGCGCTTTTCATGTGCTATCGGGGCCATTCCGATGTACCCGTTGACATCCGTTTCCTGCAATTCTGCCTTGCGTTCAACGCCTCTTCGTAGCCTGACCTCAATATATTTTGGGGCGATAGTTATCGTTTAGAACTCTGCAGGTTTGGGAAGTGCAGTGCCCCTGAGCTCCATTTCCCAAGTCGCTTTTTTTTTTTTTTTTTCTTTTTGCGGTATGCGGGCCTCTCACTGTTGTGGCCTTTCCCGTTGCGGAGCACAGGCTCTGGATGCACAGGCTCAGCGGCCATGGCTCACGGGCTTAGTTGCTCCGCGGCATGTGGGATCTTCCCGGACCAGGGCACGAACCCGTGTCTCCTGCATCGGCAGGCGGATTCTCAACCACTGCGCCACCAGGGAAGCCCCAAAGTCGCTTTTTTGTGAGTGGGACGCAACACGGCTGGATGGCTTCACGCCCTATTGTCGATCCGCGGTGGCAGGCTGAACCTCTGGTGAATTCTTCTTCGTGATGGGAAATGAGAGTGACATGTGCCCGACCAAACACCTCCAGCGAGTCTCTCATTGGTTCCCCCTCTTGCAGTTCATCCTGCGGACAAATTGCAGACGGTACGAAAGAGGCATGGAAAGGCGCCGAGTCTCCAAGTGGGGAGATTGTTAGTAAGGGGGCCTGAATGGAGAACACGAGCACCAGGAGATGAAAACTGAGGTGAGTTTCAGAAAGCTTTCCCGATCCCACGGTGTAGCATCCGCTGGGTTTCCAATGAGTGCTTTCGCTGTCGGAAGATTGCGTTGAACCTGGAGAGTTGGGACCCATGGAATGGGGAGCACGCAGGATTCCTTTCAAGGGTCTGCATTTGCTTTACCAACCTCACCCATCGTCTCAGCCCCAAGAGTGTCCAACCTTATGTCTTCTGCCGCTGGGGCTGTAGATGTGGTCAATCCTGGTTGCATGCCAGTCCCTGAACGCATTTGGGAAGAATTTCTCTCTGTTTTGCCCTGCTTGTTTCTTCTTTATGTTGGAAATGTATCCTCAGAATGGGTCTGAGCTGATTTTCCCTGCTGGTTTTAGGCCGCTTTACACACACTTGATGCACTTACACAGAGATATCAAGACTTAGCTTTTAAGATGCTTACTAGTCGGATAGATACTTGTGCGATGAACAGGGTGTGGAGAGTCCAGTTGATTGAGCAAGGAGTAGGTCGTGTCCATGCCATATTCGGTTTTCGGAAGGGTATCTGTGCTCATTTCAAACTCGAGTTTTATGCGTCACCCCACCTCACCTTTCCCCTGAAGCAGGCATAAGTGTGTTTTCTAAAAGCGTGACTCTGTTCTGTTTGGGGATTCAGTTCATGGGGAGCGATTTTTACATTCCCTCGATAAGTGATATCATAAGTTTCTTTTTTTGTGGGACTTATTTCACTGAGGATGATCGTACCTAAATCCACTCAGGATGCTGCTACCAGCCTCATGACGTGGATTTCATGGCTGAGTGACACTCCATTGGACCTACGTAGCACCACTTGTCCACTTGTCCACTTGTCTTTGTCCACTTGTCCACTCGTCTTTGTCCACTTGGCTCTTTCCTGGGATATGAAACGTGTACCGGAGTGGAGGTTCTTGTCAAGACAGCAGCCCTCAACTTTGGGGTCCCTGTGTCTGGTTGATTTTTTCATTTTCCCAAGGTCAACGCCCATGTGTGGAAGTGCCCTATGCTCTGTGGTTCTGTGTTTTACATGGTTTGGGAAAGAGGATACACTTGTGAAGATTGGCTGTTGGCCATTGACATCCCGCCCATCAGCTTAACAAGGCTCCCTTGACTCCGTGGGCTGTCCTGCCTTTCTGGTTTTTAGACTTTTTTCGCCTGGCCCTTTTGCCCCCGGGGGGGGGGGGCGAGAGATTTCTTTGTAGTGCTGATTTGCTCTCCCAGGTTGCTTGGTTGGCCAAAAAGGGCGTATGCGTTTTTTCCTGAATATATTCAGGAAAAAACGCATACGCCCTTTTTGGCCAACCGCATCATTGTCCACGTTCTGGCGCTTTTCATGTGCTATCGGGGCCATTCCGATGTACCCGTTGACATCCGTTTCCTGCAATTCTGCCTTGCGTTCAACGCCTCTTCGTAGCCTGACCTCAATATATTTTGGGGCGATAGTTATCGTTTAGAACTCTGCAGGTTTGGGAAGTGCAGTGCCCCTGAGCTCCATTTCCCAAGTCGCTTTTTTGTGAGTGGGATGCAACACGGCTGGATGGCTTCACGCCCTATTGTCGATCCGCGGTGGCAGGCTGAACCTCTGGTGAATTCTTCTTCGTGATGGGAAATGAGAGTGACATGTGCCCGACCAAACACCTCCAGCGAGTCTCTCATTGGTTCCCCCTCTTGCAGTTCATCCTGCGGACAAATTGCAGACGGTACGAAAGAGGCATGGAAAGGCGCCGAGTCTCCAAGTGGGGAGATTGTTAGTAAGGGGGCCTGAATGGAGAACACGAGCACCAGGAGATGAAAACTGAGGTGAGTTTCAGAAAGCTTTCCCGATCCCACGGTGTAGCATCCGCTGGGTTTCCAATGAGTGCTTTCGCTGTCGGAAGATTGCGTTGAACCTGGAGAGTTGGGACCCATGGAATGGGGAGCACGCAGGATTCCTTTCAAGGGTCTGCATTTGCTTTACCAACCTCACCCATCGTCTCAGCCCCAAGAGTGTCCAACCTTATGTCTTCTGCCGCTGGGGCTGTAGATGTGGTCAATCCTGGTTGCATGCCAGTCCCTGAACGCATTTGGGAAGAATTTCTCTCTGTTTTGCCCTGCTTGTTTCTTCTTTATGTTGGAAATGTATCCTCAGAATGGGTCTGAGCTGATTTTCCCTGCTGGTTTTAGGCCGCTTTACACACACTTGATGCACTTACACAGAGATATCAAGACTTAGCTTTTAAGATGCTTACTAGTCGGATAGATACTTGTGCGATGAACAGGGTGTGGAGAGTCCATTTGATTGAGCAAGGAGTAGGTCGTGTCCATGCCATATTCGGTTTTCGGAAGGGTATCTGTGCTCATTTCAAACTCGAGTTTTATGCGTCACCCCACCTCACCTTTCCCCTGAAGCAGGCATAAGTGTGTTTTCTAAAAGCGTGACTCTGTTCTGTTTGGGGATTCAGTTCATGGGGAGCGATTTTTACATTCCCTCGATAAGTGATATCATAAGTTTCTTTTTTTGTGGGACTTATTTCACTGAGGATGATCGTACCTAAATCCACTCAGGATGCTGCTACCAGCCTCATGACGTGGATTTCATGGCTGAGTGACACTCCATTGGACCTACGTAGCACCACTTGTCCACTTGTCCACTTGTCTTTGTCCACTTGTCCACTCGTCTTTGTCCACTTGGCTCTTTCCTGGGATATGAAACGTGTACCGGAGTAGAGGTTCTTGTCAAGACAGCAGCCCTCAACTTTGGGGTCCCTGTGTCTGGTTGATTTTTTCATTTTCCCAAGGTCAACGCCCATGTGTGGAAGTGCCCTATGCTCTGTGGTTCTGTGTTTTACATGGTTTGGGAAAGAGGATACACTTGTGAAGATTGGCTGTTGGCCATTGACATCCCGCCCATCAGCTTAACAAGGCTCCCTTGACTCCGTGGGCTGTCCTGCCTTTCTGGTTTTTAGACTTTTTTCGCCTGGCCCTTTTGCCCCGGGGGGGGGGCGAGAGATTTCTTTGTAGTGCTGATTTGCTCTCCCAGGTTGCTTGGTTGGCCAAAAAGGGCGTATGCGTTTTTTCCTGAATATATTCAGGAAAAAACGCATACGCCCTTTTTGGCCAACCGCATCATTGTCCACGTTCTGGCGCTTTTCATGTGCTATCGGGGCCATTCCGATGTACCCGTTGACATCCGTTTCCTGCAATTCTGCCTTGCGTTCAACGCCTCTTCGTAGCCTGACCTCAATATATTTTGGGGCGATAGTTATCGTTTAGAACTCTGCAGGTTTGGGAAGTGCAGTGCCCCTGAGCTCCATTTCCCAAGTCGCTTTTTTGTGAGTGGGACGCAACACGGCTGGATGGCTTCACGCCCTATTGTCGATCCGCGGTGGCAGGCTGAACCTCTGGTGAATTCTTCTTCGTGATGGGAAATGAGAGTGACATGTGCCCGACCAAACACCTCCAGCGAG
The DNA here is from genome assembly GCF_026419965.1 of Kogia breviceps. NCBI lineage: Eukaryota > Metazoa > Chordata > Mammalia > Artiodactyla > Physeteridae > Kogia > Kogia breviceps. The sequence goes on from NC_081321.1 coordinate 27,316,188, forward strand.
TCTCTCATTGGTTCCCCCTCTTGCAGTTCATCCTGCGGACAAATTGCAGACGGTACGAAAGAGGCATGGAAAGGCGCCGAGTCTCCAAGTGGGGAGATTGTTAGTAAGGGGGCCTGAATGGAGAACACGAGCACCAGGAGATGAAAACTGAGGTGAGTTTCAGAAAGCTTTCCCGATCCCACGGTGTAGCATCCGCTGGGTTTCCAATGAGTGCTTTCGCTGTCGGAAGATTGCGTTGAACCTGGAGAGTTGGGACCCATGGAATGGGGAGCACGCAGGATTCCTTTCAAGGGTCTGCATTTGCTTTCCCAACCTCACCAATCGTCTCAGCCCCAAGAGTGTCCAGCCTTATGTCTTCTGCCGCTGGGGCTGTAGATGTGGTCAATCCTGGTTGCATGCCAGTCCCTGAACGCATTTGGGAAGAATTTCTCTCTGTTTTGCCCTGCTTGTTTCTTCTTTATGTTGGAAATGTATCCTCAGAATGGGTCTGAGCTGATTTTCCCTGCTGGTTTTAGGCCGCTTTACACACACTTGATGCACTTACACAGAGATATCAAGACTTAGCTTTTAAGATGCTTACTAGTCGGATAGATACTTGTGCGATGAACAGGGTGTGGTGAGTCCAGTTGATTGAGCAAGGAGTAGGTCGTGTCCATTCCATATTCGGTTTTCGGAAGGGTATCTGTGCTCATTTCAAACTCGAGTTTTATGCGTCACCCCACCTCACCTTTCCCCTGAAGCAGGCATAAGTGTGTTTTCTAAAAGCGTGACTCTGTTCTGTTTGGGGATTCAGTTCATGGGGAGCGATTTTTACATTCCCTCGATAAGTGATATCATAAGTTTCTTTTTTTGTGGGACTGATTTCACTGAGGATGATCGTACCTAAATCCACTCAGGATGCTGCTACCAGCCTCATGACGTGGATTTCATGGCTGAGTGACACTCCATTGGACCTACGTAGCACCACTTGTCCACTTGTCCACTTGTCTTTGTCCACTTGTCCACTCGTCCTTGTCCACTTGGCTCTTTCCTGGGATATGAAACGTGTACCGGAGTGGAGGTTCTTGTCAAGACAGCAGCCCTCAACTTTGGGGTCCCTGTGTCTGGTTGATTTTTTCATTTTCCCAAGGTCAACGCCCATGTGTGGAAGTGCCCTATGCTCTGTGGTTCTGTGTTTTACATGGTTTGGGAAAGAGGATACACTTGTGAAGATTGGCTGTTGGCCATTGACATCCCGCCCATCAGCTTAACAAGGCTCCCTTGACTCCGTGGGCTGTCCTGCCTTTCTGGTTTTTAGACTTTTTTCGCCTGGCCCTTTTGCCCCGGGGGGGGGGGGCGAGAGATTTCTTTGTAGTGCTGATTTGCTCTCCCAGGTTGCTTGGTTGGCCAAAAAGGGCGTATGCGTTTTTTCCTGAATATATTCAGGAAAAAACGCATACGCCCTTTTTGGCCAACCGCATCATTGTCCACGTTCTGGCGCTTTTCATGTGCTATCGGGGCCATTCCGATGTACCCGTTGACATCCGTTTCCTGCAATTCTGCCTTGCGTTCAACGCCTCTTCGTAGCCTGACCTCAATATATTTTGGGGCGATAGTTATCGTTTAGAACTCTGCAGGTTTGGGAAGTGCAGTGCCCCTGAGCTCCATTTCCCAAGTCGCTTTTTTGTGAGTGGGACGCAACACGGCTGGATGGCTTCACGCCCTATTGTCGATCCGCGGTGGCAGGCTGAACCTCTGGTGAATTCTTCTTCGTGATGGGAAATGAGAGTGACATGTGCCCGACCAAACACCTCCAGCGAGTCTCTCATTGGTTCCCCCTCTTGCAGTTCATCCTGCGGACAAATTGCAGACGGTACGAAAGAGGCATGGAAAGGCGCCGAGTCTCCAAGTGGGGAGATTGTTAGTAAGGGGGCCTGAATGGAGAACACGAGCACCTGGGAGATGAAAACTGAGGTGAGTTTCAGAAAGCTTTCCCGATCCCACGGTGTAGCATCCGCTGGGTTTCCAATGAGTGCTTTCGCTGTCGGAAGATTGCGTTGAACCTGGAGAGTTGGGACCCATGGAATGGGGAGCACGCAGGATTCCTTTCAAGGGTCTGCATTTGCTTTCCCAACCTCACCCATCGTCTCAGCCCCAAGAGTGTCCAGCCTTATGTCTTCTGCCGCTGGGGCTGTAGATGTGGTCAATCCTGGTTGCATGCCAGTCCCTGAACGCATTTGGGAAGAATTTCTCTCTGTTTTGCCCTGCTTGTTTCTTCTTTATGTTGGAAATGTATCCTCAGAATGGGTCTGAGCTGATTTTCCCTGCTGGTTTTAGGCCGCTTTACACACACTTGATGCACTTACACAGAGATATCAAGACTTAGCTTTTAAGATGCTTACTAGTCGGATAGATACTTGTGCGATGAACAGGGTGTGGTGAGTCCAGTTGATTGAGCAAGGAGTAGGTCGTGTCCATTCCATATTCGGTTTTCGGAAGGGTATCTGTGCTCATTTCAAACTCGAGTTTTATGCGTCACCCCACCTCACCTTTCCCCTGAAGCAGGCATAAGTGTGTTTTCTAAAAGCGTGACTCTGTTCTGTTTGGGGATTCAGTTCATGGGGAGCGATTTTTACATTCCCTCGATAAGTGATATCATAAGTTTCTTTTTTTGTGGGACTGATTTCACTGAGGATGATCGTACCTAAATCCACTCAGGATGCTGCTACCAGCCTCATGACGTGGATTTCATGGCTGAGTGACACTCCATTGGACCTACGTAGCACCACTTGTCCACTTGTCCACTTGTCTTTGTCCACTTGTCCACTCGTCCTTGTCCACTTGGCTCTTTCCTGGGATATGAAACGTGTACCGGAGTGGAGGTTCTTGTCAAGACAGCAGCCCTCAACTTTGGGGTCCCTGTGTCTGGTTGATTTTTTCATTTTCCCAAGGTCAACGCCCATGTGTGGAAGTGCCCTATGCTCTGTGGTTCTGTGTTTTACATGGTTTGGGAAAGAGGATACACTTGTGAAGATTGGCTGTTGGCCATTGACATCCCGCCCATCAGCTTAACAAGGCTCCCTTGACTCCGTGGGCTGTCCTGCCTTTCTGGTTTTTAGACTTTTTTCCCCTGGCCCTTTTGCCCCGGTGGGGGGGGGCGAGAGATTTCTTTGTAGTGCTGATTTGCTCTCCCAGGTTGCTTGGTTGGCCAAAAAGGGCGTATGCGTTTTTTCCTGAATATATTCAGGAAAAAACGCATACGCCCTTTTTGGCCAACCGCATCATTGTCCACGTTCTGGCGCTTTTCATGTGCTATCGGGGCCATTCCGATGTACCCGTTGACATCCGTTTCCTGCAATTCTGCCTTGCGTTCAACGCCTCTTCGTAGCCTGACCTCAATATATTTTGGGGCGATAGTTATCGTTTAGAACTCTGCAGGTTTGGGAAGTGCAGTGCCCCTGAGCTCCATTTCCCAAGTCGCTTTTTTGTGAGTGGGACGCAACACGGCTGGATGGCTTCACGCCCTATTGTCGATCCGCGGTGGCAGGCTGAACCTCTGGTGAATTCTTCTTCGTGATGGGAAATGAGAGTGACATGTGCCCGACCAAACACCTCCAGCGAGTCTCTCATTGGTTCCCCCTCTTGCAGTTCATCCTGCGGACAAATTGCAGACGGTACGAAAGAGGCATGGAAAGGCGCCGAGTCTCCAAGTGGGGAGATTGTTAGTAAGGGGGCCTGAATGGAGAACACGAGCACCAGGAGATGAAAACTGAGGTGAGTTTCAGAAAGCTTTCCCGATCCCACGGTGTAGCATCCGCTGGGTTTCCAATGAGTGCTTTCGCTGTCGGAAGATTGCGTTGAACCTGGAGAGTTGGGACCCATGGAATGGGGAGCACGCAGGATTCCTTTCAAGGGTCTGCATTTGCTTTCCCAACCTCACCCATCGTCTCAGCCCCAAGAGTGTCCAGCCTTATGTCTTCTGCCGCTGGGGCTGTAGATGTGGTCAATCCTGGTTGCATGCCAGTCCCTGAACGCATTTTGGAAGAATTTCTCTCTGTTTTGCCCTGCTTGTTTCTTCTTTGTGTTGGAAATGTATCCTCAGAATGGGTCTGAGCTGATTTTCCCTGCTCGTTTTAGGCCGCTTTACACACACTTGATGCACTTACACAGAGATATCAAGACTTAGCTTTTAAGATGCTTACTAGTCGGATAGATACTTGTGCGATGAACAGGGTGTGGTGAGTCCAGTTGATTGAGCAAGGAGTAGGTCGTGTCCATGCCATATTCGGTTTTCGGAAGGGTATCTGTGCTCATTTCAAACTCGAGTTTTATGCGTCACCCCACCTCACCTTTCCCCTGAAGCAGGCATAAGTGTGTTTTCTAAAAGCGTGACTCTGTTCTGTTTGGGGATTCAGTTCATGGGGAGCGATTTTTACATTCCCTCGATAAGTGATATCATAAGTTTCTTTTTTTGTGGGACTTATTTCACTGAGGATGATCGTACCTAAATCCACTCAGGATGCTGCTACCAGCCTCATGACGTGGATTTCATGGCTGAGTGACACTCCATTGGAACTACGTAGCACCACTTGTCCACTTGTCCACTTGTCTTTGTCCACTTGTCCACTCGTCTTTGTCCACTTGGCTCTTTCCTGGGATATGAAACGTGTACCGGAGTGGAGGTTCTTGTCAAGACAGCAGCCCTCAACTTTGGGGTCCCTGTGTCTGGTTGATTTTTTCACTTTCCCAAGGTCAACGCCCATGTGTGGAAGTGCCCTATGCTCTGTGGTTCTGTGTTTTACATGGTTTGGGAAAGAGGATACACTTGTGAAGATTGGCTGTTGGCCATTGACATCCCGCCCATCAGCTTAACAAGGCTCCCTTGACTCCGTGGGCTGTCCTGCCTTTCTGGTTTTTAGACTTTTTTCGCCTGGCCCTTTTGCCCCGGGGGGGGGGCGAGAGATTTCTTTGTAGTGCTGATTTGCTCTCCCAGGTTGCTTGGTTGGCCAAAAAGGGCGTATGCGTTTTTTCCTGAATATATTCAGGAAAAAACGCATACGCCCTTTTTGGCCAACCGCATCATTGTCCACGTTCTGGCGCTTTTCATGTGCTATCGGGGCCATTCCGATGTACCCGTTGACATCCGTTTCCTGCAATTCTGCCTTGCGTTCAACGCCTCTTCGTAGCCTGACCTCAATATATTTTGGGGCGATAGTTATCGTTTAGAACTCTGCAGGTTTGGGAAGTGCAGTGCCCCTGAGCTCCATTTCCCAAGTCGCTTTTTTGTGAGTGGGACGCAACACGGCTGGATGGCTTCACGCCCTATTGTCGATCCGCGGTGGCAGGCTGAACCTCTGGTGAATTCTTCTTCGTGATGGGAAATGAGAGTGACATGTGCCCGACCAAACACCTCCAGCGAGTCTCTCATTGGTTCCCCCTCTTGCAGTTCATCCTGCGGACAAATTGCAGACGGTACGAAAGAGGCATGGAAAGGCGCCGAGTCTCCAAGTGGGGAGATTGTTAGTAAGGGGGCCTGAATGGAGAACACGAGCACCAGGAGATGAAAACTGAGGTGAGTTTCAGAAAGCTTTCCCGATCCCACGGTGTAGCATCCGCTGGGTTTCCAATGAGTGCTTTCGCTGTCGGAAGATTGCGTTGAACCTGGAGAGTTGGGACCCATGGAATGGGGAGCACGCAGGATTCCTTTCAAGGGTCTGCATTTGCTTTCCCAACCTCACCCATCGTCTCAGCCCCAAGAGTGTCCAGCCTTATGTCTTCTGCCGCTGGGGCTGTAGATGTGGTCAATCCTGGTTGCATGCCAGTCCCTGAACGCATTTTGGAAGAATTTCTCTCTGTTTTGCCCTGCTTGTTTCTTCTTTGTGTTGGAAATGTATCCTCAGAATGGGTCTGAGCTGATTTTCCCTGCTGGTTTTAGGCCGCTTTACACACACTTGATGCACTTACACAGAGATATCAAGACTTAGCTTTTAAGATGCTTACTAGTCGGATAGATACTTGTGCGATGAACAGGGTCTGGTGAGTCCAGTTGATTGAGCAAGGAGTAGGTCGTGTCCATTCCATATTCGGTTTTCGGAAGGGTATCTGTGCTCATTTCAAACTCGAGTTTTATGCGTCACCCCACCTCACCTTTCCCCTGAAGCAGGCATAAGTGTGTTTTCTAAAAGCGTGACTCTGTTCTGTTTGGGGATTCAGTTCATGGGGAGCGATTTTTACATTCCCTCGATAAGTGATATCATAAGTTTCTTTTTTTGTGGGACTGATTTCACTGAGGATGATCGTACCTAAATCCACTCAGGATGCTGCTACCAGCCTCATGACGTGGATTTCATGGCTGAGTGACACTCCATTGGACCTACGTAGCACCACTTGTCCACTTGTCCACTTGTCTTTGTCCACTTGTCCACTCGTCCTTGTCCACTTGGCTCTTTCCTGGGATATGAAACGTGTACCGGAGTGGAGGTTCTTGTCAAGACAGCAGCCCTCAACTTTGGGGTCCCTGTGTCTGGTTGATTTTTTCATTTTCCCAAGGTCAACGCCCATGTGTGGAAGTGCCCTATGCTCTGTGGTTCTGTGTTTTACATGGTTTGGGAAAGAGGATACACTTGTGAAGATTGGCTGTTGGCCATTGACATCCCGCCCATCAGCTTAACAAGGCTCCCTTGACTCCGTGGGCTGTCCTGCCTTTCTGGTTTTTAGACTTTTTTCCCCTGGCCCTTTTGCCCCGGGGGGGGGGCGAGAGATTTCTTTGTAGTGCTGATTTGCTCTCCCAGGTTGCTTGGTTGGCCAAAAAGGGCGTATGCGTTTTTTCCTGAATATATTCAGGAAAAAACGCATACGCCCTTTTTGGCCAACCGCATCATTGTCCACGTTCTGGTGCTTTTCATGTGCTATCGGGGCCATTCCGATGTACCCGTTGACATCCGTTTCCTGCAATTCTGCCTTGCGTTCAACGCCTCTTCGTAGCCTGACCTCAATATATTTTGGGGCGATAGTTATCGTTTAGAACTCTGCAGGTTTGGGAAGTGCAGTGCCCCTGAGCTCCATTTCCCAAGTCGCTTTTTTGTGAGTGGGACGCAACACGGCTGGATGGCTTCACGCCCTATTGTCGATCCGCGGTGGCAGGCTGAACCTCTGGTGAATTCTTCTTCGTGATGGGAAATGAGAGTGACATGTGCCCGACCAAACACCTCCAGCGAGTCTCTCATTGGTTCCCCCTCTTGCAGTTCATCCTGCGGACAAATTGCAGACGGTACGAAAGAGGCATGGAAAGGCGCCGAGTCTCCAAGTGGGGAGATTGTTAGTAAGGGGGCCTGAATGGAGAACACGAGCACCAGGAGATGAAAACTGAGGTGAGTTTCAGAAAGCTTTCCCGATCCCACGGTGTAGCATCCGCTGGGTTTCCAATGAGTGCTTTCGCTGTCGGAAGATTGCGTTGAACCAGGAGAGTTGGGACCCATGGAATGGGGAGCACGCAGGATTCCTTTCAAGGGTCTGCATTTGCTTTCCCAACCTCACCCATCGTCTCAGCCCCAAGAGTGTCCAGCCTTATGTCTTCTGCCGCTGGGGCTGTAGATGTGGTCAATCCTGGTTGCATGCCAGTCCCTGAACGCATTTTGGAAGAATTTCTCTCTGTTTTGCCCTGCTTGTTTCTTCTTTGTGTTGGAAATGTATCCTCAGAATGGGTCTGAGCTGATTTTCCCTGCTGGTTTTAGGCCGCTTTACACACACTTGATGCACTTACACAGAGATATCAAGACTTAGCTTTTAAGATGCTTACTAGTCGGATAGATACTTGTGCGATGAACAGGGTGTGGTGAGTCCAGTTGATTGAGCAAGGAGTAGGTCGTGTCCATGCCATATTCGGTTTTCGGAAGGGTATCTGTGCTCATTTCAAACTCGAGTTTTATGCGTCACCCCACCTCACCTTTCCCCTGAAGCAGGCATAAGTGTGTTTTCTAAAAGCGTGACTCTGTTCTGTTTGGGGATTCAGTTCATGGGGAGCGATTTTTACATTCCCTCGATAAGTGATATCATAAGTTTCTTTTTTTGTGGGACTGATTTCACTGAGGATGATCGTACCTAAATCCACTCAGGATGCTGCTACCAGCCTCATGACGTGGATTTCATGGCTGAGTGACACTCCATTGGAACTACGTAGCACCACTTGTCCACTTGTCCACTTGTCTTTGTCCACTTGTCCACTCGTCTTTGTCCACTTGGCTCTTTCCTGGGATATGAAACGTGTACCGGAGTGGAGGTTCTTGTCAAGACAGCAGCCCTCAACTTTGGGGTCCCTGTGTCTGGTTGATTTTTTCACTTTCCCAAGGTCAACGCCCATGTGTGGAAGTGCCCTATGCTCTGTGGTTCTGTGTTTTACATGGTTTGGGAAAGAGGATACACTTGTGAAGATTGGCTGTTGGCCATTGACATCCCGCCCATCAGCTTAACAAGGCTCCCTTGACTCCGTGGGCTGTCCTGCCTTTCTGGTTTTTAGACTTTTTTCGCCTGGCCCTTTTGCCCCGGGGGGGGGGCGAGAGATTTCTTTGTAGTGCTGATTTGCTCTCCCAGGTTGCTTGGTTGGCCAAAAAGGGCGTATGCGTTTTTTCCTGAATATATTCAGGAAAAAACGCATACGCCCTTTTTGGCCAACCGCATCATTGTCCACGTTCTGGCGCTTTTCATGTGCTATCGGGGCCATTCCGATGTACCCGTTGACATCCGTTTCCTGCAATTCTGCCTTGCGTTCAACGCCTCTTCGTAGCCTGACCTCAATATATTTTGGGGCGATAGTTATCGTTTAGAACTCTGCAGGTTTGGGAAGTGCAGTGCCCCTGAGCTCCATTTCCCAAGTCGCTTTTTTGTGAGTGGGACGCAACACGGCTGGATGGCTTCACGCCCTATTGTCGATCCGCGGTGGCAGGCTGAACCTCTGGTGAATTCTTCTTCGTGATGGGAAATGAGAGTGACATGTGCCCGACCAAACACCTCCAGCGAGTCTCTCATTGGTTCCCCCTCTTGCAGTTCATCCTGCGGACAAATTGCAGACGGTACGAAAGAGGCATGGAAAGGCGCCGAGTCTCCAAGTGGGGAGATTGTTAGTAAGGGGGCCTGAATGGAGAACACGAGCACCAGGAGATGAAAACTGAGGTGAGTTTCAGAAAGCTTTCCCGATCCCACGGTGTAGCATCCGCTGGGTTTCCAATGAGTGCTTTCGCTGTCGGAAGATTGCGTTGAACCAGGAGAGTTGGGACCCATGGAATGGGGAGCACGCAGGATTCCTTTCAAGGGTCTACATTTGCTTTCCCAACCTCACCCATCGTCTCAGCCCCAAGAGTGTCCAGCCTTATGTCTTCTGCCGCTGGGGCTGTAGATGTGGTCAATCCTGGTTGCATGCCAGTCCCTGAACGCATTTGGGAAGAATTTCTCTCTGTTTTGCCCTGCTTGTTTCTTCTTTGTGTTGGAAATGTATCCTCAGAATGGGTCTGAGCTGATTTTCCCTGCTGGTTTTAGGCCGCTTTACACACACTTGATGCACTTACACAGAGATATCAAGACTTAGCTTTTAAGATGCTTACTAGTCGGATAGATACTTGTGCGATGAACAGGGTGTGGTGAGTCCAGTTGATTGAGCAAGGAGTAGGTCGTGTCCATGCCATATTCGGTTTTCGGAAGGGTATCTGTGCTCATTTCAAACTCGAGTTTTATGCGTCACCCCACCTCACCTTTCCCCTGAAGCAGGCATAAGTGTGTTTTCTAAAAGCGTGACTCTGTTCTGTTTGGGGATTCAGTTCATGGGGAGCGATTTTTACATTCCCTCGATAAGTGATATCATAAGTTTCTTTTTTTGTGGGACTGATTTCACTGAGGATGATCGTACCTAAATCCACTCAGGATGCTGCTACCAGCCTCATGACGTGGATTTCATGGCTGAGTGACACTCCATTGGAACTACGTAGCACCACTTGTCCACTTGTCCACTTGTCTTTGTCCACTTGTCCACTCGTCTTTGTCCACTTGGCTCTTTCCTGGGATATGAAACGTGTACCGGAGTGGAGGTTCTTGTCAAGACAGCAGCCCTCAACTTTGGGGTCCCTGTGTCTGGTTGATTTTTTCACTTTCCCAAGGTCAACGCCCATGTGTGGAAGTGCCCTATGCTCTGTGGTTCTGTGTTTTACATGGTTTGGGAAAGAGGATACACTTGTGAAGATTGGCTGTTGGCCATTGACATCCCGCCCATCAGCTTAACAAGGCTCCCTTGACTCCGTGGGCTGTCCTGCCTTTCTGGTTTTTAGACTTTTTTCGCCTGGCCCTTTTGCCCCGGGGGGGGGGCGAGAGATTTCTTTGTAGTGCTGATTTGCTCTCCCAGGTTGCTTGGTTGGCCAAAAAGGGCGTATGCGTTTTTTCCTGAATATATTCAGGAAAAAACGCATACGCCCTTTTTGGCCAACCGCATCATTGTCCACGTTCTGGCGCTTTTCATGTGCTATCGGGGCCATTCCGATGTACCCGTTGACATCCGTTTCCTGCAATTCTGCCTTGCGTTCAACGCCTCTTCGTAGCCTGACCTCAATATATTTTGGGGCGATAGTTATCGTTTAGAACTCTGCAGGTTTGGGAAGTGCAGTGCCCCTGAGCTCCATTTCCCAAGTCGCTTTTTTGTGAGTGGGACGCAACACGGCTGGATGGCTTCACGCCCTATTGTCGATCCGCGGTGGCAGGCTGAACCTCTGGTGAATTCTTCTTCGTGATGGGAAATGAGAGTGACATGTGCCCGACCAAACACCTCCAGCGAGTCTCTCATTGGTTCCCCCTCTTGCAGTTCATCCTGCGGACAAATTGCAGACGGTACGAAAGAGGCATGGAAAGGCGCCGAGTCTCCAAGTGGGGAGATTGTTAGTAAGGGGGCCTGAATGGAGAACACGAGCACCAGGAGATGAAAACTGAGGTGAGTTTCAGAAAGCTTTCCCGATCCCACGGTGTAGCATCCGCTGGGTTTCCAATGAGTGCTTTCGCTGTCGGAAGATTGCGTTGAACCTGGAGAGTTGGGACCCATGGAATGGGGAGCACGCAGGATTCCTTTCAAGGGTCTGCATTTGCTTTCCCAACCTCACCCATCGTCTCAGCCCCAAGAGTGTCCAGCCTTATGTCTTCTGCGGCTGGGGCTGTAGATGTGGTCAATCCTGGTTGCATGCCAGTCCCTGAACGCATTTGGGAAGAAATTCTCTCTGTTTTGCCCTGCTTCTTTCTTCTTTATGTTGGAAATGTATCCTCAGAATGGGTCTGAGCTGATTTTCCCTGCTGGTTTTAGGCCGCTTTACACACACTTGATGCACTTACACAGAGATATCAAGACTTAGCTTTTAAGATGCTTACTAGTCGGATAGATACTTGTGCGATGAACAGGGTGTGGTGAGTCCAGTTGATTGAGCAAGGAGTAGGTCGTGTCCATTCCATATTCGGTTTTCGGAAGGGTATCTGTGCTCATTTCAAACTCGAGTTTTATGCGTCACCCCACCTCACCTTTCTCCTGAAGCAGGCATAAGTGTGTTTTCTAAAAGCGTGACTCTGTTCTGTTTGGGGATTCAGTTCATGGGGAGCGATTTTTACATTCCCTCGATAAGTGATATCATAAGTTTCTTTTTTTGTGGGACTGATTTCACTGAGGATGATCGTACCTAAATCCACTCAGGATGCTGCTACCAGCCTCATGACGTGGATTTCATGGCTGAGTGACACTCCATTGGACCTACGTAGCACCACTTGTCCACTTGTCCACTTGTCTTTGTCCACTTGTCCACTCGTCTTTGTCCACTTGGCTCTTTCCTGGGATATGAAACGTGTACCGGAGTGGAGGTTCTTGTCAAGACAGCAGCCCTCAACTTTGGGGTCCCTGTGTCTGGTTGATTTTTTCATTTTCCCAAGGTCAACGCCCATGTGTGGAAGTGCCCTATGCTCTGTGGTTCTGTGTTTTACATGGTTTGGGAAAGAGGATACACTTGTGAAGATTGGCTGTTGGCCATTGACATCCCACCCATCAGCTTAACAGGGCTCCCTTGACTCCGTGGGCTGTCCTGCCTTTCTGGTTTTTAGACTTTTTTCGCCTGGCCCTTTTGCCCCGGGGGGGGGGGGGCGAGAGATTTCTTTGTAGTGCTGATTTGCTCTCCCAGGTTGCTTGGTTGGCCAAAAAGGGCGTATGCGTTTTTTCCTGAATATCAGGAAAAAACGCATACGCCCTTTTTGGCCAACCGCATCATTGTCCACGTTCTGGCGCTTTTCATGTGCTATCGGGGCCATTCCGATGTACCCGTTGACATCCGTTTCCTGCAATTCTGCCTTGCGTTCAACGCCTCTTCGTAGCCTGACCTCAGTATATTTTGGGGCGATAGTTATCGTTTAGAACTCTGCAGGTTTGGGAAGTGCAGTGCCCCTGAGCTCCATTTCCCAAGTCGCTTTTTTGTGAGTGGGACGCAACACGGCTGGATGGCTTCACGCCCTATTGTCGATCCGCGGTGGCAGGCTGAACCTCTGGTGAATTCTTCTTCGTGATGGGAAATGAGAGTGACATGTGCCCGACCAAACACCTCCAGCGAGTCTCTCATTGGTTCCCCCTCTTGCAGTTCATCCTGCGGACAAATTGCAGACGGTACGAAAGAGGCATGGAAAGGCGCCGAGTCTCCAAGTGGGGAGATTGTTAGTAAGGGGGCCTGAATGGAGAACACGAGCACCAGGAGATGAAAACTGAGGTGAGTTTCAGAAAGCTTTCCCGATCCCACGGTGTAGCATCCGCTGGGTTTCCAATGAGTGCTTTCGCTGTCGGAAGATTGCGTTGAACCTGGAGAGTTGGGACCCATGGAATGGGGAGCACGCAGGATTCCTTTCAAGGGTCTGCATTTGCTTTCCCAACCTCACCCATCGTCTCAGCCCCAAGAGTGTCCAGCCTTATGTCTTCTGCCGCTGGGGCTGTAGATGTGGTCAATCCTGGTTGCATGCCAGTCCCTGAACGCATTTGGGAAGAATTTCTCTCTGTTTTGCCCTGCTTGTTTCTTCTTTATGTTGGAAATGTATCCTCAGAATGGGTCTGAGCTGATTTTCCCTGCTGGTTTTAGGCCGCTTTACACACACTTGATGCACTTACACAGAGATATCAAGACTTAGCTTTTAAGATGCTTACTAGTCGGATAGATACTTGTGCGATGAACAGGGTGTGGTGAGTCCAGTTGATTGAGCAAGGAGTAGGTCGTGTCCATGCCATATTCGGTTTTCGGAAGGGTATCTGTGCTCATTTCAAACTCGAGTTTTATGCGTCACCCCACCTCACCTTTCCCCTGAAGCAGGCATAAGTGTGTTTTCTAAAAGCGTGACTCTGTTCTGTTTGGGGATTCAGTTCATGGGGAGCGATTTTTACATTCCCTCGATAAGTGATATCATAAGTTTCTTTTTTTGTGGGACTGATTTCACTGAGGATGATCGTACCTAAATCCACTCAGGATGCTGCTACCAGCCTCATGACGTGGATTTCATGGCTGAGTGACACTCCATTGGAACTACGTAGCACCACTTGTCCACTTGTCCACTTGTCTTTGTCCACTTGTCCACTCGTCTTTGTCCACTTGGCTCTTTCCTGGGATATGAAACGTGTACCGGAGTGGAGGTTCTTGTCAAGACAGCAGCCCTCAACTTTGGGGTCCCTGTGTCTGGTTGATTTTTTCACTTTCCCAAGGTCAACGCCCATGTGTGGAAGTGCCCTATGCTCTGTGGTTCTGTGTTTTACATGGTTTGGGAAAGAGGATACACTTGTGAAGATTGGCTGTTGGCCATTGACATCCCGCCCATCAGCTTAACAAGGCTCCCTTGACTCCGTGGGCTGTCCTGCCTTTCTGGTTTTTAGACTTTTTTCGCCTGGCCCTTTTGCCCCGGGGGGGGGGGCGAGAGATTTCTTTGTAGTGCTGATTTGCTCTCCCAGGTTGCTTGGTTGGCCAAAAAGGGCGTATGCGTTTTTTCCTGAATATATTCAGGAAAAAACGCATACGCCCTTTTTGGCCAACCGCATCATTGTCCACGTTCTGGCGCTTTTCATGTGCTATCGGGGCCATTCCGATGTACCCGTTGACATCCGTTTCCTGCAATTCTGCCTTGCGTTCAACGCCTCTTCGTAGCCTGACCTCAATATATTTTGGGGCGATAGTTATCGTTTAGAACTCTGCAGGTTTGGGAAGTGCAGTGCCCCTGAGCTCCATTTCCCAAGTCGCTTTTTTTTTTTTTTTTTCTTTTTGCGGTATGCGGGCCTCTCACTGTTGTGGCCTTTCCCGTTGCGGAGCACAGGCTCTGGATGCACAGGCTCAGCGGCCATGGCTCACGGGCTTAGTTGCTCCGCGGCATGTGGGATCTTCCCGGACCAGGGCACGAACCCGTGTCTCCTGCATCGGCAGGCGGATTCTCAACCACTGCGCCACCAGGGAAGCCCCAAAGTCGCTTTTTTGTGAGTGGGACGCAACACGGCTGGATGGCTTCACGCCCTATTGTCGATCCGCGGTGGCAGGCTGAACCTCTGGTGAATTCTTCTTCGTGATGGGAAATGAGAGTGACATGTGCCCGACCAAACACCTCCAGCGAGTCTCTCATTGGTTCCCCCTCTTGCAGTTCATCCTGCGGACAAATTGCAGACGGTACGAAAGAGGCATGGAAAGGCGCCGAGTCTCCAAGTGGGGAGATTGTTAGTAAGGGGGCCTGAATGGAGAACACGAGCACCAGGAGATGAAAACTGAGGTGAGTTTCAGAAAGCTTTCCCGATCCCACGGTGTAGCATCCGCTGGGTTTCCAATGAGTGCTTTCGCTGTCGGAAGATTGCGTTGAACCTGGAGAGTTGGGACCCATGGAATGGGGAGCACGCAGGATTCCTTTCAAGGGTCTGCATTTGCTTTCCCAACCTCACCCATCGTCTCAGCCCCAAGAGTGTCCAGCCTTATGTCTTCTGCCGCTGGGGCTGTAGATGTGGTCAATCCTGGTTGCATGCCAGTCCCTGAACGCATTTGGGAAGAATTTCTCTCTGTTTTGCCCTGCTTGTTTCTTCTTTATGTTGGAAATGTATCCTCAGAATGGGTCTGAGCTGATTTTCCCTGCTGGTTTTAGGCCGCTTTACACACACTTGATGCACTTACACAGAGATATCAAGACTTAGCTTTTAAGATGCTTACTAGTCGGATAGATACTTGTGCGATGAACAGGGTGTGGTGAGTCCAGTTGATTGAGCAAGGAGTAGGTCGTGTCCATGCCATATTCGGTTTTCGGAAGGGTATCTGTGCTCATTTCAAACTCGAGTTTTATGCGTCACCCCACCTCACCTTTCCCCTGAAGCAGGCATAAGTGTGTTTTCTAAAAGCGTGACTCTGTTCTGTTTGGGGATTCAGTTCATGGGGAGCGATTTTTACATTCCCTCGATAAGTGATATCATAAGTTTCTTTTTTTGTGGGACTGATTTCACTGAGGATGATCGTACCTAAATCCACTCAGGATGCTGCTACCAGCCTCATGACGTGGATTTCATGGCTGAGTGACACTCCATTGGAACTACGTAGCACCACTTGTCCACTTGTCCACTTGTCTTTGTCCACTTGTCCACTCGTCTTTGTCCACTTGGCTCTTTCCTGGGATATGAAACGTGTACCGGAGTGGAGGTTCTTGTCAAGACAGCAGCCCTCAACTTTGGGGTCCCTGTGTCTGGTTGATTTTTTCACTTTCCCAAGGTCAACGCCCATGTGTGGAAGTGCCCTATGCTCTGTGGTTCTGTGTTTTACATGGTTTGGGAAAGAGGATACACTTGTGAAGATTGGCTGTTGGCCATTGACATCCCGCCCATCAGCTTAACAAGGCTCCCTTGACTCCGTGGGCTGTCCTGCCTTTCTGGTTTTTAGACTTTTTTCGCCTGGCCCTTTTGCCCCGGGGGGGGGGGCGAGAGATTTCTTTGTAGTGCTGATTTGCTCTCCCAGGTTGCTTGGTTGGCCAAAAAGGGCGTATGCGTTTTTTCCTGAATATATTCAGGAAAAAACGCATACGCCCTTTTTGGCCAACCGCATCATTGTCCACGTTCTGGCGCTTTTCATGTGCTATCGGGGCCATTCCGATGTACCCGTTGACATCCGTTTCCTGCAATTCTGCCTTGCGTTCAACGCCTCTTCGTAGCCTGACCTCAATATATTTTGGGGCGATAGTTATCGTTTAGAACTCTGCAGGTTTGGGAAGTGCAGTGCCCCTGAGCTCCATTTCCCAAGTCGCTTTTTTGTGAGTGGGACGCAACACGGCTGGATGGCTTCACGCCCTATTGTCGATCCGCGGTGGCAGGCTGAACCTCTGGTGAATTCTTCTTCGTGATGGGAAATGAGAGTGACATGTGCCCGACCAAACACCTCCAGCGAGTCTCTCATTGGTTCCCCCTCTTGCAGTTCATCCTGCGGACAAATTGCAGACGGTACGAAAGAGGCATGGAAAGGCGCCGAGTCTCCAAGTGGGGAGATTGTTAGTAAGGGGGCCTGAATGGAGAACACGAGCACCAGGAGATGAAAACTGAGGTGAGTTTCAGAAAGCTTTCCCGATCCCACGGTGTAGCATCCGCTGGGTTTCCAATGAGTGCTTTCGCTGTCGGAAGATTGCGTTGAACCTGGAGAGTTGGGACCCATGGAATGGGGAGCACGCAGGATTCCTTTCAAGGGTCTCCATTTGCTTTCCCAACCTCACCCATCGTCTCAGCCCCAAGAGTGTCCAGCCTTATGTCTTCTGCCGCTGGGGCTGTAGATGTGGTCAATCCTGGTTGCATGCCAGTCCCTGAACGCATTTTGGAAGAATTTCTCTCTGTTTTGCCCTGCTTGTTTCTTCTTTGTGTTGGAAATGTATCCTCAGAATGGGTCTGAGCTGATTTTCCCTGCTGGTTTTAGGCCGCTTTACACACACTTGATGCACTTACACAGAGATATCAAGACTTAGCTTTTAAGATGCTTACTAGTCGGATAGATACTTGTGCGATGAACAGGGTGTGGTGAGTCCAGTTGATTGAGCAAGGAGTAGGTCGTGTCCATGCCATATTCGGTTTTCGGAAGGGTATCTGTGCTCATTTCAAACTCGAGTTTTATGCGTCACCCCACCTCACCTTTCCCCTGAAGCAGGCATAAGTGTGTTTTCTAAAAGCGTGACTGTGTTCTGTTTGGGGATTCAGTTCATGGGGAGCGATTTTTACATTCCCTCGATAAGTGATATCATAAGTTTCTTTTTTTGTGGGACTTATTTCACTGAGGATGATCGTACCTAAATCCACTCAGGATGCTGCTACCAGCCTCATGACGTGGATTCATGGCTGAGTGACACTCCATTGGAACTACGTAGCACCACTTGTCCACTTGTCCACTTGTCTTTGTCCACTTGTCCACTCGTCTTTGTCCACTTGGCTCTTTCCTGGGATATGAAACGTGTACCTTAGTGGAGGTTCTTGTCAAGACAGCAGCCCTCAACTTTGGGGTCCCTGTGTCTGGTTGATTTTTTCACTTTCCCAAGGTCAACGCCCATGTGTGGAAGTGCCCTATGCTCTGTGGTTCTGTGTTTTACATGGTTTGGGAAAGAGGATACACTTGTGAAGATTGGCTGTTGGCCATTGACATCCCGCCCATCAGCTTAACAAGGCTCCCTTGACTCCGTGGGCTGTCCTGCCTTTCTGGTTTTTAGACTTTTTTCCCCTGGCCCTTTTGCCCCGGGGGGGGGGGCGAGAGATTTCTTTGTAGTGCTGATTTGCTCTCCCAGGTTGCTTGGTTGGCCAAAAAGGGCGTATGCGTTTTTTCCTGAATATATTCAGGAAAAAACGCATACGCCCTTTTTGGCCAACCGCATCATTGTCCACGTTCTGGCGCTTTTCATGTGCTATCGGGGCCATTCCGATGTACCCGTTGACATCCGTTTCCTGCAATTCTGCCTTGCGTTCAACGCCTCTTCGTAGCCTGACCTCAATATATTTTGGGGCGATAGTTATCGTTTAGAACTCTGCAGGTTTGGGAAGTGCAGTGCCCCTGAGCTCCATTTCCCAAGTCGCTTTTTTGTGAGTGGGACGCAACACGGCTGGATGGCTTCACGCCCTATTGTCGATCCGCGGTGGCAGGCTGAACCTCTGGTGAATTCTTCTTCGTGATGGGAAATGAGAGTGACATGTGCCCGACCAAACACCTCCAGCGAGTCTCTCATTGGTTCCCCCTCTTGCAGTTCATCCTGCGGACAAATTGCAGACGGTACGAAAGAGGCATGGAAAGGCGCCGAGTCTCCAAGTGGGGAGATTGTTAGTAAGGGGGCCTGAATGGAGAACACGAGCACCAGGAGATGAAAACTGAGGTGAGTTTCAGAAAGCTTTCCCGATCCCACGGTGTAGCATCCGCTGGGTTTCCAATGAGTGCTTTCGCTGTCGGAAGATTGCGTTGAACCTGGAGAGTTGGGACCCATGGAATGGGGAGCACGCAGGATTCCTTTCAAGGGTCTGCATTTGCTTTCCCAACCTCACCCATCGTCTCAGCCCCAAGAGTGTCCAGCCTTATGTCTTCTGCCGCTGGGGCTGTAGATGTGGTCAATCCTGGTTGCATGCCAGTCCCTGAACGCATTTGGGAAGAATTTCTCTCTGTTTTGCCCTGCTTGTTTCTTCTTTGTGTTGGAAATGTATCCTCAGAATGGGTCTGAGCTGATTTTCCCTGCTCGTTTTAGGCCGCTTTACACACACTTGATGCACTTACACAGAGATATCAAGACTTAGCTTTTAAGATGCTTACTAGTCGGATAGATACTTGTGCGATGAACAGGGTGTGGTGAGTCCAGTTGATTGAGCAAGGAGTAGGTCGTGTCCATGCCATATTCGGTTTTCGGAAGGGTATCTGTGCTCATTTCAAACTCGAGTTTTATGCGTCACCCCACCTCACCTTTCCCCTGAAGCAGGCATAAGTGTGTTTTCTAAAAGCGTGACTCTGTTCTGTTTGGGGATTCAGTTCATGGGGAGCGATTTTTACATTCCCTCGATAAGTGATATCATAAGTTTCTTTTTTTGTGGGACTTATTTCACTGAGGATGATCGTACCTAAATCCACTCAGGATGCTGCTACCAGCCTCATGACGTGGATTTCATGGCTGAGTGACACTCCATTGGAACTACGTAGCACCACTTGTCCACTTGTCCACTTGTCTTTGTCCACTTGTCCACTCGTCTTTGTCCACTTGGCTCTTTCCTGGGATATGAAACGTGTACCGGAGTGGAGGTTCTTGTCAAGACAGCAGCCCTCAACTTTGGGGTCCCTGTGTCTGGTTGATTTTTTCACTTTCCCAAGGTCAACGCCCATGTGTGGAAGTGCCCTATGCTCTGTGGTTCTGTGTTTTACATGGTTTGGGAAAGAGGATACACTTGTGAAGATTGGCTGTTGGCCATTGACATCCCGCCCATCAGCTTAACAAGGCTCCCTTGACTCCGTGGGCTGTCCTGCCTTTCTGGTTTTTAGACTTTTTTCGCCTGGCCCTTTTGCCCCGTGGGGGGGGGGCGAGAGATTTCATGTAGTGCTGATTTGCTCTCCCAGGTTGCTTGGTTGGCCAAAAAGGGCGTATGCGTTTTTTCCTGAATATATTCAGGAAAAAACGCATACGCCCTTTTTGGCCAACCGCATCATTGTCCACGTTCTGGCGCTTTTCATGTGCTATCAGGGCCATTCCGATGTACCCGTTGACATCCGTTTCCTGCAATTCTGCCTTGCGTTCAACGCCTCTTCGTAGCCTGACCTCAATATATTTTGGGGCGATAGTTATCGTTTAGAACTCTGCAGGTTTGGGAAGTGCAGTGCCCCTGAGCTCCATTTCCCAAGTCGCTTTTTTGTGAGTGGGACGCAACACGGCTGGATGGCTTCACGCCCTATTGTCGATCCGCGGTGGCAGGCTGAACCTCTGGTGAATTCTTCTTCGTGATGGGAAATGAGAGTGACATGTGCCCGACCAAACACCTCCAGCGAGTCTCTCATTGGTTCCCCCTCTTGCAGTTCATCCTGCGGACAAATTGCAGACGGTACGAAAGAGGCATGGAAAGGCGCCGAGTCTCCAAGTGGGGAGATTGTTAGTAAGGGGGCCTGAATGGAGAACACGAGCACCAGGAGATGAAAACTGAGGTGAGTTTCAGAAAGCTTTCCCGATCCCACGGTGTAGCATCCGCTGGGTTTCCAATGAGTGCTTTCCCTGTCGGAAGATTGCGTTGAACCTGGAGAGTTGGGACCCAGGGAATGGGGAGCACGCAGGATTCCTTTCAAGGGTCTCCATTTGCTTTCCCAACCTCACCCATCGTCTCAGCCCCAAGAGTGTCCAGCCTTATGTCTTCTGCCGCTGGGGCTGTAGATGTGGTCAATCCTGGTTGCATGCCAGTCCCTGAACGCATTTGGGAAGAATTTCTCTCTGTTTTGCCCTGCTTGTTTCTTCTTTGTGTTGGAAATGTATCCTCAGAATGGGTCTGAGCTGATTTTCCCTGCTGGTTTTAGGCCGCTTTACACACACTTGATGCACTTACACAGAGATATCAAGACTTAGCTTTTAAGATGCTTACTAGTCGGATAGATACTTGTGCGATGAACAGGGTGTGGTGAGTCCAGTTGATTGAGCAAGGAGTAGGTCGTGTCCATGCCATATTCGGTTTTCGGAAGGGTATCTGTGCTCATTTCAAACTCGAGTTTTATGCGTCACCCCACCTCACCTTTCCCCTGAAGCAGGCATAAGTGTGTTTTCTAAAAGCGTGACTCTGTTCTGTTTGGGGATTCAGTTCATGGGGAGCGATTTTTACATTCCCTCGATAAGTGATATCATAAGTTTCTTTTTTTGTGGGACTGATTTCACTGAGGATGATCGTACCTAAATCCACTCAGGATGCTGCTACCAGCCTCATGACGTGGATTTCATGGCTGAGTGACACTCCATTGGAACTACGTAGCACCACTTGTCCACTTGTCCACTTGTCTTTGTCCACTTGTCCACTCGTCTTTGTCCACTTGGCTCTTTCCTGGGATATGAAACGTGTACCGGAGTGGAGGTTCTTGTCAAGACAGCAGCCCTCAACTTTGGGGTCCCTGTGTCTGGTTGATTTTTTCACTTTCCCAAGGTCAACGCCCATGTGTGGAAGTGCCCTATGCTCTGTGGTTCTGTGTTTTACATGGTTTGGGAAAGAGGATACACTTGTGAAGATTGGCTGTTGGCCATTGACATCCCGCCCATCAGCTTAACAAGGCTCCCTTGACTCCGTGGGCTGTCCTGCCTTTCTGGTTTTTAGACTTTTTTCGCCTGGCCCTTTTGCCCCGGGGGGTGGGGGGTGGGCAGAGATTTCTTTGTAGTGCTGATTTGCTCTCCCAGGTTGCTTGGTTGGCCAAAAAGGGCGTATGCGTTTTTTCCTGAATATATTCAGGAAAAAACGCATACGCCCTTTTTGGCCAACCGCATCATTGTCCACGTTCTGGCGCTTTTCATGTGCTATCGGGGCCATTCCGATGTACCCGTTGACATCCGTTTCCTGCAATTCTGCCTTGCGTTCAACGCCTCTTCGTAGCCTGACCTCAATATATTTTGGGGCGATAGTTATCGTTTAGAACTCTGCAGGTTTGGGAAGTGCAGTGCCCCTGAGCTCCATTTCCCAAGTCGCTTTTTTGTGAGTGGGACGCAACACGGCTGGATGGCTTCACGCCCTATTGTCGATCCGCGGTGGCAGGCTGAACCTCTGGTGAATTCTTCTTCGTGATGGGAAATGAGAGTGACATGTGCCCGACCAAACACCTCCAGCGAGTCTCTCATTGGTTCCCCCTCTTGCAGTTCATCCTGCGGACAAATTGCAGACGGTACGAAAGAGGCATGGAAAGGCGCCGAGTCTCCAAGTGCGGAGATTGTTAGTAAGGGGGCCTGAATGGAGAACACGAGCACCAGGAGATGAAAACTGAGGTGAGTTTCAGAAAGCTTTCCCGATCCCACGGTGTAGCATCCGCTGGGTTTCCAATGAGTGCTTTCGCTGTCGGAAGATTGCGTTGAACCAGGAGAGTTGGGACCCATGGAATGGGGAGCACGCAGGATTCCTTTCAAGGGTCTGCATTTGCTTTCCCAACCTCACCCATCGTCTCAGCCCCAAGAGTGTCCAGCCTTATGTCTTCTGCCGCTGGGGCTGTAGATGTGGTCAATCCTGGTTGCATGCCAGTCCCTGAACGCATTTTGGAAGAATTTCTCTCTGTTTTGCCCTGCTTGTTTCTTCTTTGTGTTGGAAATGTATCCTCAGAATGGGTCTGAGCTGATTTTCCCTGCTGGTTTTAGGCCGCTTTACACACACTTGATGCACTTACACAGAGATATCAAGACTTAGCTTTTAAGATGCTTACTAGTCGGCTAGATACTTGTGCGATGAACAGGGTGTGGTGAGTCCAGTTGATTGAGCAAGGAGTAGGTCGTGTCCATGCCATATTCGGTTTTCGGAAGGGTATCTGTGCTCATTTCAAACTCGAGTTTTATGCGTCACCCCACCTCACCTTTCCCCTGAAGCAGGCATAAGTGTGTTTTCTAAAAGCGTGACTCTGTTCTGTTTGGGGATTCAGTTCATGGGGAGCGATTTTTACATTCCCTCGATAAGTGATATCATAAGTTTCTTTTTTTGTGGGACTTATTTCACTGAGGATGATCGTACCTAAATCCACTCAGGATGCTGCTACCAGCCTCATGACGTGGATTTCATGGCTGAGTGACACTCCATTGGAACTACGTAGCACCACTTGTCCACTTGTCCACTTGTCTTTGTCCACTTGTCCACTCGTCTTTGTCCACTTGGCTCTTTCCTGGGATATGAAACGTGTACCGGAGTGGAGGTTCTTGTCAAGACAGCAGCCCTCAACTTTGGGGTCCCTGTGTCTGGTTGATTTTTTCACTTTCCCAAGGTCAACGCCCATGTGTGGAAGTGCCCTATGCTCTGTGGTTCTGTGTTTTACATGGTTTGGGAAAGAGGATACACTTGTGAAGATTGGCTGTTGGCCATTGACATCCCGCCCATCAGCTTAACAAGGCTCCCTTGACTCCGTGGGCTGTCCTGCCTTTCTGGTTTTTAGACTTTTTTCGCCTGGCCCTTTTGCCCCGGGGGGGGGCGAGAGATTTCTTTGTAGTGCTGATTTGCTCTCCCAGGTTGCTTGGTTGGCCAAAAAGGGCGTATGCGTTTTTTCCTGAATATATTCAGGAAAAAACGCATACGCCCTTTTTGGCCAACCGCATCATTGTCCACGTTCTGGCGCTTTTCATGTGCTATCGGGGCCATTCCGATGTACCCGTTGACATCCGTTTCCTGCAATTCTGCCTTGCGTTCAACGCCTCTTCGTAGCCTGACCTCAATATATTTTGGGGCGATAGTTATCGTTTAGAACTCTGCAGGTTTGGGAAGTGCAGTGCCCCTGAGCTCCATTTCCCAAGTCGCTTTTTTGTGAGTGGGACGCAACACGGCTGGATGGCTTCACGCCCTATTGTCGATCCGCGGTGGCAGGCTGAACCTCTGGTGAATTCTTCTTCGTGATGGGAAATGAGAGTGACATGTGCCCGACCAAACACCTCCAGCGAGTCTCTCATTGGTTCCCCCTCTTGCAGTTCATCCTGCGGACAAATTGCAGACGGTACGAAAGAGGCATGGAAAGGCGCCGAGTCTCCAAGTGGGGAGATTGTTAGTAAGGGGGCCTGAATGGAGAACACGAGCACCAGGAGATGAAAACTGAGGTGAGTTTCAGAAAGCTTTCCCGATCCCACGGTGTAGCATCCGCTGGGTTTCCAATGAGTGCTTTCGCTGTCGGAAGATTGCGTTGAACCTGGAGAGTTGGGACCCATGGAATGGGGAGCACGCAGGATTCCTTTCAAGGGTCTGCATTTGCTTTCCCAACCTCACCCATCGTCTCAGCCCCAAGAGTGTCCAGCCTTATGTCTTCTGCCGCTGGGGCTGTAGATGTGGTCAATCCTGGTTGCATGCCAGTCCCTGAACGCATTTGGGAAGAATTTCTCTCTGTTTTGCCCTGCTTGTTTCTTCTTTGTGTTGGAAATGTATCCTCAGAATGGGTCTGAGCTGATTTTCCCTGCTGGTTTTAGGCCGCTTTACACACACTTGATGCACTTACACAGAGATATCAAGACTTAGCTTTTAAGATGCTTACTAGTCGGATAGATACTTGTGCGATGAACAGGGTGTGGTGAGTCCAGTTGATTGAGCAAGGAGTAGGTCGTGTCCATGCCATATTCGGTTTTCGGAACGGTATCTGTGCTCATTTCAAACTCGAGTTTTATGCGTCACCCCACCTCACCTTTCCCCTGAAGCAGGCATAAGTGTGTTTTCTAAAAGCGTGACTCTGTTCTGTTTGGGGATTCAGTTCATGGGGAGCGATTTTTACATTCCCTCGATAAGTGATATCATAAGTTTCTTTTTTTGTGGGACTGATTTCACTGAGGATGATCGTACCTAAATCCACTCAGGATGCTGCTACCAGCCTCATGACGTGGATTTCATGGCTGAGTGACACTCCATTGGAACTACGTAGCACCACTTGTCCACTTGTCCACTTGTCTTTGTCCACTTGTCCACTCGTCTTTGTCCACTTGGCTCTTTCCTGGGATATGAAACGTGTACCTTAGTGGAGGTTCTTGTCAAGACAGCAGCCCTCAACTTTGGGGTCCCTGTGTCTGGTTGATTTTTTCATTTTCCCAAGGTCAACGCCCATGTGTGGAAGTGCCCTATGCTCTGTGGTTCTGTGTTTTACATGGTTTGGGAAAGAGGATACACTTGTGAAGATTGGCTGTTGGCCATTGACATCCCGCCCATCAGCTTAACAAGGCTCCCTTGACTCCGTGGGCTGTCCTGCCTTTCTGGTTTTTAGACTTTTTTCGCCTGGCCCTTTTGCCCCGGGGGGTGGGGGGGGGCCAGATATTTCTTTGTAGTGCTGATTTGCTCTCCCAGGTTGCTTGGTTGGCCAAAAAGGGCGTATGCGTTTTTTCCTGAATATATTCAGGAAAAAACGCATACGCCCTTTTTGGCCAACCGCATCATTGTCCACGTTCTGGCGCTTTTCATGTGCTATCGGGGCCATTCCGATGTACCCGTTGACATCCGTTTCCTGCAATTCTGCCTTGCGTTCAACGCCTCTTCGTAGCCTGACCTCAATATATTTTGGGGCGATAGTTATCGTTTAGAACTCTGCAGGTTTGGGAAGTGCAGTGCCCCTGAGCTCCATTTCCCAAGTCGCTTTTTTGTGAGTGGGACGCAACACGGCTGGATGGCTTCACGCCCTATTGTCGATCCGCGGTGGCAGGCTGAACCTCTGGTGAATTCTTCTTCGTGATGGGAAATGAGAGTGACATGTGCCCGACCAAACACCTCCAGCGAGTCTCTCATTGGTTCCCCCTCTTGCAGTTCATCCTGCGGACAAATTGCAGACGGTACGAAAGAGGCATGGAAAGGCGCCGAGTCTCCAAGTGGGGAGATTGTTAGTAAGGGGGCCTGAATGGAGAACACGAGCACCAGGAGATGAAAACTGAGGTGAGTTTCAGAAAGCTTTCCCGATCCCACGGTGTAGCATCCGCTGGGTTTCCAATGAGTGCTTTCGCTGTCGGAAGATTGCGTTGAACCTGGAGAGTTGGGACCCATGGAATGGGGAGCACGCAGGATTCCTTTCAAGGGTCTGCATTTGCTTTCCCAACCTCACCCATCGTCTCAGCCCCAAGAGTGTCCAGCCTTATGTCTTCTGCCGCTGGGGCTGTAGATGTGGTCAATCCTGGTTGCATGCCAGTCCCTGAACGCATTTGGGAAGAATTTCTCTCTGTTTTGCCCTGCTTGTTTCTTCTTTGTGTTGGAAATGTATCCTCAGAATGGGTCTGAGCTGATTTTCCCTGCTGGTTTTAGGCCGCTTTACACACACTTGATGCACTTACACAGAGATATCAAGACTTAGCTTTTAAGATGCTTACTAGTCGGATAGATACTTGTGCGATGAACAGGGTGTGGTGAGTCCAGTTGATTGAGCAAGGAGTAGGTCGTGTCCATGCCATATTCGGTTTTCGGAAGGGTATCTGTGCTCATTTCAAACTCGAGTTTTATGCGTCACCCCACCTCACCTTTCCCCTGAAGCAGGCATAAGTGTGTTTTCTAAAAGCGTGACTGTGTTCTGTTTGGGGATTCAGTTCATGGGGAGCGATTTTTACATTCCCTCGATAAGTGATATCATAAGTTTCTTTTTTTGTGGGACTGATTTCACTGAGGATGATCGTACCTAAATCCACTCAGGATGCTGCTACCAGCCTCATGACGTGGATTTCATGGCTGAGTGACACTCCATTGGAACTACGTAGCACCACTTGTCCACTTGTCCACTTGTCTTTGTCCACTTGTCCACTCGTCTTTGTCCACTTGGCTCTTTCCTGGGATATGAAACGTGTACCTTAGTGGAGGTTCTTGTCAAGACAGCAGCCCTCAACTTTGGGGTCCCTGTGTCTGGTTGATTTTTTCACTTTCCCAAGGTCAACGCCCATGTGTGGAAGTGCCCTATGCTCTGTGGTTCTGTGTTTTACATGGTTTGGGAAAGAGGATACACTTGTGAAGATTGGCTGTTGGCCATTGACATCCCGCCCATCAGCTTAACAAGGCTCCCTTGACTCCGTGGGCTGTCCTGCCTTTCTGGTTTTTAGACTTTTTTCGCCTGGCCCTTTTGCCCCGGGGGGTGGGGGGGGGGCCAGAGATTTCTTTGTAGTGCTGATTTGCTCTCCCAGGTTGCTTGGTTGGCCAAAAAGGGCGTATGCGTTTTTTCCTGAATATATTCAGGAAAAAACGCATACGCCCTTTTTGGCCAACCGCATCATTGTCCACGTTCTGGCGCTTTTCATGTGCTATCGGGGCCATTCCGATGTACCCGTTGACATCCGTTTCCTGCAATTCTGCCTTGCGTTCAACGCCTCTTCGTAGCCTGACCTCAATATATTTTGGGGCGATAGTTATCGTTTAGAACTCTGCAGGTTTGGGAAGTGCAGTGCCCCTGAGCTCCATTTCCCAAGTCGCTTTTTTGTGAGTGGGACGCAACACGGCTGGATGGCTTCACGCCCTATTGTCGATCCGCGGTGGCAGGCTGAACCTCTGGTGAATTCTTCTTCGTGATGGGAAATGAGAGTGACATGTGCCCGACCAAACACCTCCAGCGAGTCTCTCATTGGTTCCCCCTCTTGCAGTTCATCCTGCGGACAAATTGCAGACGGTACGAAAGAGGCATGGAAAGGCGCCGAGTCTCCAAGTGGGGAGATTGTTAGTAAGGGGGCCTGAATGGAGAACACGAGCACCAGGAGATGAAAACTGAGGTGAGTTTCAGAAAGCTTTCCCGATCCCACGGTGTAGCATCCGCTGGGTTTCCAATGAGTGCTTTCGCTGTCGGAAGATTGCGTTGAACCAGGAGAGTTGGGACCCATGGAATGGGGAGCACGCAGGATTCCTTTCAAGGGTCTGCATTTGCTTTCCCAACCTCACCCATCGTCTCAGCCCCAAGAGTGTCCAGCCTTATGTCTTCTGCCGCTGGGGCTGTAGATGTGGTCAATCCTGGTTGCATGCCAGTCCCTGAACGCATTTGGGAAGAATTTCTCTCTGTTTTGCCCTGCTTGTTTCTTCTTTGTGTTGGAAATGTATCCTCAGAATGGGTCTGAGCTGATTTTCCCTGCTGGTTTTAGGCCGCTTTACACACACTTGATGCACTTACACAGAGATATCAAGACTTAGCTTTTAAGATGCTTACTAGTCGGATAGATACTTGTGCGATGAACAGGGTGTGGTGAGTCCAGTTGATTGAGCAAGGAGTAGGTCGTGTCCATGCCATATTCGGTTTTCGGAAGGGTATCTGTGCTCATTTCAAACTCGAGTTTTATGCGTCACCCCACCTCACCTTTCCCCTGAAGCAGGCATAAGTGTGTTTTCTAAAAGCGTGACTCTGTTCTGTTTGGGGATTCAGTTCATGGGGAGCGATTTTTACATTCCCTCGATAAGTGATATCATAAGTTTCTTTTTTTGTGGGACTGATTTCACTGAGGATGATCGTACCTAAATCCACTCAGGATGCTGCTACCAGCCTCATGACGTGGATTTCATGGCTGAGTGACACTCCATTGGAACTACGTAGCACCACTTGTCCACTTGTCCACTTGTCTTTGTCCACTTGTCCACTCGTCTTTGTCCACTTGGCTCTTTCCTGGGATATGAAACGTGTACCGGAGTGGAGGTTCTTGTCAAGACAGCAGCCCTCAACTTTGGGGTCCCTGTGTCTGGTTGATTTTTTCACTTTCCCAAGGTCAACGCCCATGTGTGGAAGTGCCCTATGCTCTGTGGTTCTGTGTTTTACATGGTTTGGGAAAGAGGATACACTTGTGAAGATTGGCTGTTGGCCATTGACATCCCGCCCATCAGCTTAACAAGGCTCCCTTGACTCCGTGGGCTGTCCTGCCTTTCTGGTTTTTAGACTTTTTTCGCCTGGCCCTTTTGCCCCGGGGGGGGGGCGAGAGATTTCTTTGTAGTGCTGATTTGCTCTCCCAGGTTGCTTGGTTGGCCAAAAAGGGCGTATGCGTTTTTTCCTGAATATATTCAGGAAAAAACGCATACGCCCTTTTTGGCCAACCGCATCATTGTCCACGTTCTGGCGCTTTTCATGTGCTATCGGGGCCATTCCGATGTACCTGTTGACATCCGTTTCCTGCAATTCTGCCTTGCGTTCAACGCCTCTTCGTAGCCTGACCTCAATATATTTTGGGGCGATAGTTATCGTTTAGAACTCTGCAGGTTTGGGAAGTGCAGTGCCCCTGAGCTCCATTTCCCAAGTCGCTTTTTTGTGAGTGGGACGCAACACGGCTGGATGGCTTCACGCCCTATTGTCGATCCGCGGTGGCAGGCTGAACCTCTGGTGAATTCTTCTTCGTGATGGGAAATGAGAGTGACATGTGCCCGATCAAACACCTCCAGCGAGTCTCTCATTGGTTCCCCCTCTTGCAGTTCATCCTGCGGACAAATTGCAGACGGTACGAAAGAGGCATGGAAAGGCGCCGAGTCTCCAAGTGCGGAGATTGTTAGTAAGGGGGCCTGAATGGAGAACACGAGCACCAGGAGATGAAAACTGAGGTGAGTTTCAGAAAGCTTTCCCGATCCCACGGTGTAGCATCCGCTGGGTTTCCAATGAGTGCTTTCGCTGTCGGAAGATTGCGTTGAACCAGGAGAGTTGGGACCCATGGAATGGGGAGCACGCAGGATTCCTTTCAAGGGTCTGCATTTGCTTTCCCAACCTCACCCATCGTCTCAGCCCCAAGAGTGTCCAGCCTTATGTCTTCTGCCGCTGGGGCTGTAGATGTGGTCAATCCTGGTTGCATGCCAGTCCCTGAACGCATTTGGGAAGAATTTCTCTCTGTTTTGCCCTGCTTGTTTCTTCTTTGTGTTGGAAATGTATCCTCAGAATGGGTCTGAGCTGATTTTCCCTGCTGGTTTTAGGCCGCTTTACACACACTTGATGCACTTACACAGAGATATCAAGACTTAGCTTTTAAGATGCTTACTAGTCGGATAGATACTTGTGCGATGAACAGGGTGTGGTGAGTCCAGTTGATTGAGCAAGGAGTAGGTCGTGTCCATGCCATATTCGGTTTTCGGAAGGGTATCTGTGCTCATTTCAAACTCGAGTTTTATGCGTCACCCCACCTCACCTTTCCCCTGAAGCAGGCATAAGTGTGTTTTCTAAAAGCGTGACTCTGTTCTGTTTGGGGATTCAGTTCATGGGGAGCGATTTTTACATTCCCTCGATAAGTGATATCATAAGTTTCTTTTTTTGTGGGACTTATTTCACTGAGGATGATCGTACCTAAATCCACTCAGGATGCTGCTACCAGCCTCATGACGTGGATTTCATGGCTGAGTGACACTCCATTGGAACTACGTAGCACCACTTGTCCACTTGTCCACTTGTCTTTGTCCACTTGTCCACTCGTCTTTGTCCACTTGGCTCTTTCCTGGGATATGAAACGTGTACCGGAGTGGAGGTTCTTGTCAAGACAGCAGCCCTCAACTTTGGGGTCCCTGTGTCTGGTTGATTTTTTCACTTTCCCAAGGTCAACGCCCATGTGTGGAAGTGCCCTATGCTCTGTGGTTCTGTGTTTTACATGGTTTGGGAAAGAGGATACACTTGTGAAGATTGGCTGTTGGCCATTGACATCCCGCCCATCAGCTTAACAAGGCTCCCTTGACTCCGTGGGCTGTCCTGCCTTTCTGGTTTTTAGACTTTTTTCGCCTGGCCCTTTTGCCCCGGGGGGGGGCGAGAGATTTCTTTGTAGTGCTGATTTGCTCTCCCAGGTTGCTTGGTTGGCCAAAAAGGGCGTATGCGTTTTTTCCTGAATATATTCAGGAAAAAACGCATACGCCCTTTTTGGCCAACCGCATCATTGTCCACGTTCTGGCGCTTTTCATGTGCTATCGGGGCCATTCCGATGTACCCGTTGACATCCGTTTCCTGCAATTCTGCCTTGCGTTCAACGCCTCTTCGTAGCCTGACCTCAATATATTTTGGGGCGATAGTTATCGTTTAGAACTCTGCAGGTTTGGGAAGTGCAGTGCCCCTGAGCTCCATTTCCCAAGTCGCTTTTTTGTGAGTGGGACGCAACACGGCTGGATGGCTTCACGCCCTATTGTCGATCCGCGGTGGCAGGCTGAACCTCTGGTGAATTCTTCTTCGTGATGGGAAATGAGAGTGACATGTGCCCGACCAAACACCTCCAGCGAGTCTCTCATTGGTTCCCCCTCTTGCAGTTCATCCTGCGGACAAATTGCAGACGGTACGAAAGAGGCATGGAAAGGCGCCGAGTCTCCAAGTGGGGAGATTGTTAGTAAGGGGGCCTGAATGGAGAACACGAGCACCAGGAGATGAAAACTGAGGTGAGTTTCAGAAAGCTTTCCCGATCCCACGGTGTAGCATCCGCTGGGTTTCCAATGAGTGCTTTCGCTGTCGGAAGATTGCGTTGAACCTGGAGAGTTGGGACCCATGGAATGGGGAGCACGCAGGATTCCTTTCAAGGGTCTGCATTTGCTTTCCCAACCTCACCCATCGTCTCAGCCCCAAGAGTGTCCAGCCTTATGTCTTCTGCCGCTGGGGCTGTAGATGTGGTCAATCCTGGTTGCATGCCAGTCCCTGAACGCATTTGGGAAGAATTTCTCTCTGTTTTGCCCTGCTTGTTTCTTCTTTGTGTTGGAAATGTATCCTCAGAATGGGTCTGAGCTGATTTTCCCTGCTGGTTTTAGGCCGCTTTACACACACTTGATGCACTTACACAGAGATATCAAGACTTAGCTTTTAAGATGCTTACTAGTCGGATAGATACTTGTGCGATGAACAGGGTGTGGTGAGTCCAGTTGATTGAGCAAGGAGTAGGTCGTGTCCATGCCATATTCGGTTTTCGGAAGGGTATCTGTGCTCATTTGAAACTCGAGTTTTATGCGTCACCCCACCTCACCTTTCCCCTGAAGCAGGCATAAGTGTGTTTTCTAAAAGCGTGACTCTGTTCTGTTTGGGGATTCAGTTCATGGGGAGCGATTTTTACATTCCCTCGATAAGTGATATCATAAGTTTCTTTTTTTGTGGGACTGATTTCACTGAGGATGATCGTACCTAAATCCACTCAGGATGCTGCTACCAGCCTCATGACGTGGATTTCATGGCTGAGTGACACTCCATTGGAACTACGTAGCACCACTTGTCCACTTGTCCACTTGTCTTTGTCCACTTGTCCACTCGTCTTTGTCCACTTGGCTCTTTCCTGGGATATGAAACGTGTACCGGAGTGGAGGTTCTTGTCAAGACAGCAGCCCTCAACTTTGGGGTCCCTGTGTCTGGTTGATTTTTTCACTTTCCCAAGGTCAACGCCCATGTGTGGAAGTGCCCTATGCTCTGTGGTTCTGTGTTTTACATGGTTTGGGAAAGAGGATACACTTGTGAAGATTGGCTGTTGGCCATTGACATCCCGCCCATCAGCTTAACAAGGCTCCCTTGACTCCGTGGGCTGTCCTGCCTTTCTGGTTTTTAGACTTTTTTCGCCTGGCCCTTTTGCCCCGGGGTGTGGGGGGGGGCAGAGATTTCTTTGTAGTGCTGATTTGCTCTCCCAGGTTGCTTGGTTGGCCAAAAAGGGCGTATGCGTTTTTTCCTGAATATATTCAGGAAAAAACGCATACGCCCTTTTTGGCCAACCGCATCATTGTCCACGTTCTGGCGCTTTTCATGTGCTATCGGGGCCATTCCGATGTACCCGTTGACATCCGTTTCCTGCAATTCTGCCTTGCGTTCAACGCCTCTTCGTAGCCTGACCTCAATATATTTTGGGGCGATAGTTATCGTTTAGAACTCTGCAGGTTTGGGAAGTGCAGTGCCCCTGAGCTCCATTTCCCAAGTCGCTTTTTTGTGAGTGGGACGCAACACGGCTGGATGGCTTCACGCCCTATTGTCGATCCGCGGTGGCAGGCTGAACCTCTGGTGAATTCTTCTTCGTGATGGGAAATGAGAGTGACATGTGCCCGACCAAACACCTCCAGCGAGTCTCTCATTGGTTCCCCCTCTTGCAGTTCATCCTGCGGACAAATTGCAGACGGTACGAAAGAGGCATGGAAAGGCGCCGAGTCTCCAAGTGCGGAGATTGTTAGTAAGGGGGCCTGAATGGAG
Organism: Kogia breviceps; assembly: GCF_026419965.1. Lineage (NCBI taxonomy): Eukaryota > Metazoa > Chordata > Mammalia > Artiodactyla > Physeteridae > Kogia > Kogia breviceps. The sequence goes on from NC_081321.1 coordinate 27,348,929, forward strand.
AACACGAGCACCAGGAGATGAAAACTGAGGTGAGTTTCAGAAAGCTTTCCCGATCCCACGGTGTAGCATCCGCTGGGTTTCCAATGAGTGCTTTCGCTGTCGGAAGATTGCGTTGAACCAGGAGAGTTGGGACCCATGGAATGGGGAGCACGCAGGATTCCTTTCAAGGGTCTGCATTTGCTTTCCCAACCTCACCCATCGTCTCAGCCCCAAGAGTGTCCAGCCTTATGTCTTCTGCCGCTGGGGCTGTAGATGTGGTCAATCCTGGTTGCATGCCAGTCCCTGAACGCATTTTGGAAGAATTTCTCTCTGTTTTGCCCTGCTTGTTTCTTCTTTGTGTTGGAAATGTATCCTCAGAATGGGTCTGAGCTGATTTTCCCTGCTCGTTTTAGGCCGCTTTACACACACTTGATGCACTTACACAGAGATATCAAGACTTAGCTTTTAAGATGCTTACTAGTCGGATAGATACTTGTGCGATGAACAGGGTGTGGTGAGTCCAGTTGATTGAGCAAGGAGTAGGTCGTGTCCATGCCATATTCGGTTTTCGGAAGGGTATCTGTACTCATTTGAAACTCGAGTTTTATGCGTCACCCCACCTCACCTTTCCCCTGAAGCAGGCATAAGTGTGTTTTCTAAAAGCGTGACTCTGTTCTGTTTGGGGATTCAGTTCATGGGGAGCGATTTTTACATTCCCTCGATAAGTGATATCATAAGTTTCTTTTTTTGTGGGACTGATTTCACTGAGGATGATCGTACCTAAATCCACTCAGGATGCTGCTACCAGCCTCATGACGTGGATTTCATGGCTGAGTGACACTCCATTGGACCTACGTAGCACCACTTGTCCACTTGTCCACTTGTCTTTGTCCACTTGTCCACTCGTCTTTGTCCACTTGGCTCTTTCCTGGGATATGAAACGTGTACCGGAGTGGAGGTTCTTGTCAAGACAGCAGCCCTCAACTTTGGGGTCCCTGTGTCTGGTTGATTTTTTCATTTTCCCAAGGTCAACGCCCATGTGTGGAAGTGCCCTATGCTCTGTGGTTCTGTGTTTTACATGGTTTGGGAAAGAGGATACACTTGTGAAGATTGGCTGTTGGCCATTGACATCCCGCCCATCAGCTTAACAAGGCTCCCTTGACTCCGTGGGCTGTCCTGCCTTTCTGGTTTTTAGACTTTTTTCGCCTGGCCCTTTTGCCCCGGGGGGTGGGGGGGGGGCCAGAGATTTCTTTGTAGTGCTGATTTGCTCTCCCAGGTTGCTTGGTTGGCCAAAAAGGGCGTATGCGTTTTTTCCTGAATATATTCAGGAAAAAACGCATACGCCCTTTTTGGCCAACCGCATCATTGTCCACGTTCTGGCGCTTTTCATGTGCTATCGGGGCCATTCCGATGTACCCGTTGACATCCGTTTCCTGCAATTCTGCCTTGCGTTCAACGCCTCTTCGTAGCCTGACCTCAATATATTTTGGGGCGATAGTTATCGTTTAGAACTCTGCAGGTTTGGGAAGTGCAGTGCCCCTGAGCTCCATTTCCCAAGTCGCTTTTTTGTGAGTGGGACGCAACACGGCTGGATGGCTTCACGCCCTATTGTCGATCCGCGGTGGCAGGCTGAACCTCTGGTGAATTCTTCTTCGTGATGGGAAATGAGAGTGACATGTGCCCGACCAAACACCTCCAGCGAGTCTCTCATTGGTTCCCCCTCTTGCAGTTCATCCTGCGGACAAATTGCAGACGGTACGAAAGAGGCATGGAAAGGCGCCGAGTCTCCAAGTGGGGAGATTGTTAGTAAGGGGGCCTGAATGGAGAACACGAGCACCAGGAGATGAAAACTGAGGTGAGTTTCAGAAAGCTTTCCCGATCCCACGGTGTAGCATCCGCTGGGTTTCCAATGAGTGCTTTCGCTGTCGGAAGATTGCGTTGAACCTGGAGAGTTGGGACCCATGGAATGGGGAGCACGCAGGATTCCTTTCAAGGGTCTGCATTTGCTTTCCCAACCTCACCCATCGTCTCAGCCCCAAGAGTGTCCAGCCTTATGTCTTCTGCCGCTGGGGCTGTAGATGTGGTCAATCCTGGTTGCATGCCAGTCCCTGAACGCATTTGGGAAGAATTTCTCTCTGTTTTGCCCTGCTTGTTTCTTCTTTGTGTTGGAAATGTATCCTCAGAATGGGTCTGAGCTGATTTTCCCTGCTGGTTTTAGGCCGCTTTACACACACTTGATGCACTTACACAGAGATATCAAGACTTAGCTTTTAAGATGCTTACTAGTCGGATAGATACTTGTGCGATGAACAGGGTGTGGTGAGTCCAGTTGATTGAGCAAGGAGTAGGTCGTGTCCATGCCATATTCGGTTTTCGGAAGGGTATCTGTGCTCATTTGAAACTCGAGTTTTATGCGTCACCCCACCTCACCTTTCCCCTGAAGCAGGCATAAGTGTGTTTTCTAAAAGCGTGACTCTGTTCTGTTTGGGGATTCAGTTCATGGGGAGCGATTTTTACATTCCCTCGATAAGTGATATCATAAGTTTCTTTTTTTGTGGGACTGATTTCACTGAGGATGATCGTACCTAAATCCACTCAGGATGCTGCTACCAGCCTCATGACGTGGATTTCATGGCTGAGTGACACTCCATTGGAACTACGTAGCACCACTTGTCCACTTGTCCACTTGTCTTTGTCCACTTGTCCACTCGTCTTTGTCCACTTGGCTCTTTCCTGGGATATGAAACGTGTACCGGAGTGGAGGTTCTTGTCAAGACAGCAGCCCTCAACTTTGGGGTCCCTGTGTCTGGTTGATTTTTTCACTTTCCCAAGGTCAACGCCCATGTGTGGAAGTGCCCTATGCTCTGTGGTTCTGTGTTTTACATGGTTTGGGAAAGAGGATACACTTGTGAAGATTGGCTGTTGGCCATTGACATCCCGCCCATCAGCTTAACAAGGCTCCCTTGACTCCGTGGGCTGTCCTGCCTTTCTGGTTTTTAGACTTTTTTCGCCTGGCCCTTTTGCCCCGGGGGGTGGGGGTGGGGCAGAGATTTCTTTGTAGTGCTGATTTGCTCTCCCAGGTTGCTTGGTTGGCCAAAAAGGGCGTATGCGTTTTTTCCTGAATATATTCAGGAAAAAACGCATACGCCCTTTTTGGCCAACCGCATCATTGTCCACGTTCTGGCGCTTTTCATGTGCTATCGGGGCCATTCCGATGTACCCGTTGACATCCGTTTCCTGCAATTCTGCCTTGCGTTCAACGCCTCTTCGTAGCCTGACCTCAATATATTTTGGGGCGATAGTTATCGTTTAGAACTCTGCAGGTTTGGGAAGTGCAGTGCCCCTGAGCTCCATTTCCCAAGTCGCTTTTTTGTGAGTGGGACGCAACAGGGCTGGATGGCTTCACGCCCTATTGTCGATCCGCGGTGGCAGGCTGAACCTCTGGTGAATTCTTCTTCGTGATGGGAAATGAGAGTGACATGTGCCCGACCAAACACCTCCAGCGAGTCTCTCATTGGTTCCCCCTCTTGCAGTTCATCCTGCGGACAAATTGCAGACGGTACGAAAGAGGCATGGAAAGGCGCCGAGTCTCCAAGTGGGGAGATTGTTAGTAAGGGGGCCTGAATGGAGAACACGAGCACCAGGAGATGAAAACTGAGGTGAGTTTCAGAAAGCTTTCCCGATCCCACGGTGTAGCATCCGCTGGGTTTCCAATGAGTGCTTTCGCTGTCGGAAGATTGCGTTGAACCAGGAGAGTTGGGACCCATGGAATGGGGAGCACGCAGGATTCCTTTCAAGGGTCTGCATTTGCTTTCCCAACCTCACCCATCGTCTCAGCCCCAAGAGTGTCCAGCCTTATGTCTTCTGCCGCTGGGGCTGTAGATGTGGTCAATCCTGGTTGCATGCCAGTCCCTGAACGCATTTGGGAAGAATTTCTCTCTGTTTTGCCCTGCTTGTTTCTTCTTTATGTTGGAAATGTATCCTCAGAATGGGTCTGAGCTGATTTTCCCTGCTGGTTTTAGGCCGCTTTACACACACTTGATGCACTTACACAGAGATGTCAAGACTTAGCTTTTAAGATGCTTACTAGTCGGCTAGATACTTGTGCGATGAACAGGGTGTGGTGAGTCCAGTTGATTGAGCAAGGAGTAGGTCGTGTCCATTCCATATTCGGTTTTCGGAAGGGTATCTGTGCTCATTTCAAACTCGAGTTTTATGCGTCACCCCACCTCACCTTTCCCCTGAAGCAGGCATAAGTGTGTTTTCTAAAAGCGTGACTCTGTTCTGTTTGGGGATTCAGTTCATGGGGAGCGATTTTTACATTCCCTCGATAAGTGATATCATAAGTTTCTTTTTTTGTGGGACTGATTTCACTGAGGATGATCGTACCTAAATCCACTCAGGATGCTGCTACCAGCCTCATGACGTGGATTTCATGGCTGAGTGACACTCCATTGGACCTACGTAGCACCACTTGTCCACTTGTCCACTTGTCGTTGTCCACTTGTCCACTCGTCTTTGTCCACTTGGCTCTTTCCTGGGATATGAAACGTGTACCGGAGTGGAGGTTCTTGTCAAGACAGCAGCCCTCAACTTTAGGGTCCCTGTGTCTGGTTGATTTTTTCATTTTCCCAAGGTCAACGCCCATGTGTGGAAGTGCCCTATGCTCTGTGGTTCTGTGTTTTACATGGTTTGGGAAAGAGGATACACTTGTGAAGATTGGCTGTTGGCCATTGACATCCCGCCCATCAGCTTAACAAGGCTCCCTTGACTCCGTGGGCTGTCCTGCCTTTCTGGTTTTTAGAGTTTTTTCGCCTGACCTTTTGCCCCGGGGGGGGGGCGAGAGATTTCTTTGTAGTGCTGATTTGCTCTCCCAGGTTGCTTGGTTGGCCAAAAAGGGCGTATGCGTTTTTTCCTGAATATATTCAGGAAAAAACGCATACGCCCTTTTTGGCCAACCGCATCATTGTCCACGTTCTGGCGCTTTTCATGTGCTATCGGGGCCATTCCGATGTACCCGTTGACATCCGTTTCCTGCAATTCTGCCTTGCGTTCAACGCCTCTTCGTAGCCTGACCTCAATATATTTTGGGGCGATAGTTATCGTTTAGAACTCTGCAGGTTTGGGAAGTGCAGTGTCCCTGAGCTCCATTTCCCAAGTCGCTTTTTTGTGAGTGGGACGCAACACGGCTGGATGGCTTCACGCCCTATTGTCGATCCGGGGTGGCAGGCTGAACCTCTGGTGAATTCCTCTTCGTGATGGGAAATGAGAGTGACATGTGCCCGACCAAACACCTCCAGCGAGTCTCTCATTGGTTCCCCCTCTTGCAGTTCATCCTGCGGACAAATTGCAGACGGTACGAAAGAGGCATGGAAAGGCGCCGAGTCTCCAAGTGGGGAGATTGTTAGTAAGGGGGCCTGAATGGAGAACACGAGCACCAGGAGATGAAAACTGAGGTGAGTTTCAGAAAGCTTTCCCGATCCCACGGTGTAGCATCCGCTGGGTTTCCAATGAGTGCTTTCGCTGTCGGAAGATTGCGTTGAACCTGGAGAGTTGGGACCCATGGAATGGGGAGCACGCAGGATTCCTTTCAAGGGTCTGCATTTGCTTTCCCAACCTCACCCATCGTCTCAGCCCCAAGAGTGTCCAGCCTTATGTCTTCTGCCGCTGGGGCTGTAGATGTGGTCAATCCTGGTTGCATGCCAGTCCCTGAACGCATTTGGGAAGAATTTCTCTCTGTTTTGCCCTGCTTGTTTCTTCTTTGTGTTGGAAATGTATCCTCAGAATGGGTCTGAGCTGATTTTCCCTGCTGGTTTTAGGCCGCTTTACACACACTTGATGCACTTACACAGAGATATCAAGACTTAGCTTTTAAGATGCTTACTAGTCGGATAGATACTTGTGCGATGAACAGGGTGTGGTGAGTCCAGTTGATTGAGCAAGGAGTAGGTCGTGTCCATGCCATATTCGGTTTTCGGAAGGGTATCTGTGCTCATTTCAAACTCGAGTTTTATGCGTCACCCCACCTCACCTTTCCCCTGAAGCAGGCATAAGTGTGTTTTCTAAAAGCGTGACTCTGTTCTGTTTGGGGATTCAGTTCATGGGGAGCGATTTTTACATTCCCTCGATAAGTGATATCATAAGTTTCTTTTTTTGTGGGACTGATTTCACTGAGGATGATCGTACCTAAATCCACTCAGGATGCTGCTACCAGCCTCATGACGTGGATTTCATGGCTGAGTGACACTCCATTGGACCTACGTAGCACCACTTGTCCACTTGTCCACTTGTCTTTGTCCACTTGTCCACTCGTCTTTGTCCACTTGGCTCTTTCCTGGGATATGAAACGTGTACCGGAGTGGAGGTTCTTGTCAAGACAGCAGCCCTCAACTTTGGGGTCCCTGTGTCTGGTTGATTTTTTCATTTTCCCAAGGTCAACGCCCATGTGTGGAAGTGCCCTATGCTCTGTGGTTCTGTGTTTTACATGGTTTGGGAAAGAGGATACACTTGTGAAGATTGGCTGTTGGCCATTGACATCCCGCCCATCAGCTTAACAAGGCTCCCTTGACTCCGTGGGCTGTCCTGCCTTTCTGGTTTTTAGACTTTCTTCACCTGGCCCTTTTGCCCCGGGGGGGGGCGAGAGATTTCTTTGTAGTGCTGATTTGCTCTCCCAGGTTGCTTGGTTGGCCAAAAAGGGCGTATGCGTTTTTTCCTGAATATATTCAGGAAAAAACGCATACGCCCTTTTTGGCCAACCGCATCATTGTCCACGTTCTGGCGCTTTTCATGTGCTATCGGGGCCATTCCGATGTACCCGTTGACATCCGTTTCCTGCAATTCTGCCTTGCGTTCAACGCCTCTTCGTAGCCTGACCTCAATATATTTTGGGGCGATAGTTATCGTTTAGAACTCTGCAGGTTTGGGAAGTGCAGTGCCCCTGAGCTCCATTTCCCAAGTCGCTTTTTTGTGAGTGGGACGCAACACGGCTGGATGGCTTCACGCCCTATTGTCGATCCGCGGTGGCAGGCTGAACCTCTGGTGAATTCTTCTTCGTGATGGGAAATGAGAGTGACATGTGCCCGACCAAACACCTCCAGCGAGTCTCTCATTGGTTCCCCCTCTTGCAGTTCATCCTGCGGACAAATTGCAGACGGTACGAAAGAGGCATGGAAAGGCGCCGAGTCTCCAAGTGGGGAGATTGTTAGTAAGGGGGCCTGAATGGAGAACACGAGCACCAGGAGATGAAAACTGAGGTGAGTTTCAGAAAGCTTTCCCGATCCCACGGTGTAGCATCCGCTGGGTTTCCAATGAGTGCTTTCGCTGTCGGAAGATTGCGTTGAACCAGGAGAGTTGGGACCCATGGAATGGGGAGCACGCAGGATTCCTTTCAAGGGTCTGCATTTGCTTTCCCAACCTCACCCATCGTCTCAGCCCCAAGAGTGTCCAGCCTTATGTCTTCTGCCGCTGGGGCTGTAGATGTGGTCAATCCTGGTTGCATGCCAGTCCCTGAACGCATTTTGGAAGAATTTCTCTCTGTTTTGCCCTGCTTGTTTCTTCTTTGTGTTGGAAATGTATCCTCAGAATGGGTCTGAGCTGATTTTCCCTGCTGGTTTTAGGCCGCTTTACACACACTTGATGCACTTACACAGAGATATCAAGACTTAGCTTTTAAGATGCTTACTAGTCGGATAGATACTTGTGCGATGAACAGGGTGTGGTGAGTCCAGTTGATTGAGCAAGGAGTAGGTCGTGTCCATGCCATATTCGGTTTTCGGAAGGGTATCTGTGCTCATTTCAAACTCGAGTTTTATGCGTCACCCCACCTCACCTTTCCCCTGAAGCAGGCATAAGTGTGTTTTCTAAAAGCGTGACTCTGTTCTGTTTGGGGATTCAGTTCATGGGGAGCGATTTTTACATTCCCTCGATAAGTGATATCATAAGTTTCTTTTTTTGTGGGACTGATTTCACTGAGGATGATCGTACCTAAATCCACTCAGGATGCTGCTACCAGCCTCATGACGTGGATTTCATGGCTGAGTGACACTCCATTGGACCTACGTAGCACCACTTGTCCACTTGTCCACTTGTCTTTGTCCACTTGTCCACTCGTCTTTGTCCACTTGGCTCTTTCCTGGGATATGAAACGTGTACCGGAGTGGAGGTTCTTGTCAAGACAGCAGCCCTCAACTTTGGGGTCCCTGTGTCTGGTTGATTTTTTCATTTTCCCAAGGTCAACGCCCATGTGTGGAAGTGCCCTATGCTCTGTGGTTCTGTGTTTTACATGGTTTGGGAAAGAGGATACACTTGTGAAGATTGGCTGTTGGCCATTGACATCCCGCCCATCAGCTTAACAAGGCTCCCTTGACTCCGTGGGCTGTCCTGCCTTTCTGGTTTTTAGACTTTCTTCACCTGGCCCTTTTGCCCCGGGGGGGGGCGAGAGATTTCTTTGTAGTGCTGATTTGCTCTCCCAGGTTGCTTGGTTGGCCAAAAAGGGCGTATGCGTTTTTTCCTGAATATATTCAGGAAAAAACGCATACGCCCTTTTTGGCCAACCGCATCATTGTCCACGTTCTGGCGCTTTTCATGTGCTATCGGGGCCATTCCGATGTACCCGTTGACATCCGTTTCCTGCAATTCTGCCTTGCGTTCAACGCCTCTTCGTAGCCTGACCTCAATATATTTTGGGGCGATAGTTATCGTTTAGAACTCTGCAGGTTTGGGAAGTGCAGTGCCCCTGAGCTCCATTTCCCAAGTCGCTTTTTTGTGAGTGGGACGCAACACGGCTGGATGGCTTCACGCCCTATTGTCGATCCGCGGTGGCAGGCTGAACCTCTGGTGAATTCTTCTTCGTGATGGGAAATGAGAGTGACATGTGCCCGACCAAACACCTCCAGCGAGTCTCTCATTGGTTCCCCCTCTTGCAGTTCATCCTGCGGACAAATTGCAGACGGTACGAAAGAGGCATGGAAAGGCGCCGAGTCTCCAAGTGGGGAGATTGTTAGTAAGGGGGCCTGAATGGAGAACACGAGCACCAGGAGATGAAAACTGAGGTGAGTTTCAGAAAGCTTTCCCGATCCCACGGTGTAGCATCCGCTGGGTTTCCAATGAGTGCTTTCGCTGTCGGAAGATTGCGTTGAACCAGGAGAGTTGGGACCCATGGAATGGGGAGCACGCAGGATTCCTTTCAAGGGTCTGCATTTGCTTTCCCAACCTCACCCATCGTCTCAGCCCCAAGAGTGTCCAGCCTTATGTCTTCTGCCGCTGGGGCTGTAGATGTGGTCAATCCTGGTTGCATGCCAGTCCCTGAACGCATTTTGGAAGAATTTCTCTCTGTTTTGCCCTGCTTGTTTCTTCTTTGTGTTGGAAATGTATCCTCAGAATGGGTCTGAGCTGATTTTCCCTGCTGGTTTTAGGCCGCTTTACACACACTTGATGCACTTACACAGAGATATCAAGACTTAGCTTTTAAGATGCTTACTAGTCGGATAGATACTTGTGCGATGAACAGGGTGTGGTGAGTCCAGTTGATTGAGCAAGGAGTAGGTCGTGTCCATGCCATATTCGGTTTTCGGAAGGGTATCTGTGCTCATTTCAAACTCGAGTTTTATGCGTCACCCCACCTCACCTTTCCCCTGAAGCAGGCATAAGTGTGTTTTCTAAAAGCGTGACTCTGTTCTGTTTGGGGATTCAGTTCATGGGGAGCGATTTTTACATTCCCTCGATAAGTGATATCATAAATTTCTTTTTTTGTGGGACTGATTTCACTGAGGATGATCGTACCTAAATCCACTCAGGATGCTGCTACCAGCCTCATGACGTGGATTTCATGGCTGAGTGACACTCCATTGGACCTACGTAGCACCACTTGTCCACTTGTCCACTTGTCTTTGTCCACTTGTCCACTCGTCTTTGTCCACTTGGCTCTTTCCTGGGATATGAAACGTGTACCGGAGTGGAGGTTCTTGTCAAGACAGCAGCCCTCAACTTTGGGGTCCCTGTGTCTGGTTGATTTTTTCATTTTCCCAAGGTCAACGCCCATGTGTGGAAGTGCCCTATGCTCTGTGGTTCTGTGTTTTCCATGGTTTGGGAAAGAGGATACACTTGTGAAGATTGGCTGTTGGCCATTGACATCCCGCCCATCAGCTTAACAAGGCTCCCTTGACTCCGTGGGCTGTCCTGCCTTTCTGGTTTTTAGACTTTTTTCGCCTGGCCCTTTTGCCCCGGGGGGGGCGAGAGATTTCTTTGTAGTGCTGATTTGCTCTCCCAGGTTGCTTGGTTGGCCAAAAAGGGCGTATGCGTTTTTTCCCGAATATATTCAGGAAAAAACGCATACGCCCTTTTTGGCCAACCGCATCATTGTCCACGTTCTGGCGCTTTTCATGTGCTATCGGGGCCATTCCGATGTACCCGTTGACATCCGTTTCCTGCAATTCTGCCTTGCGTTCAACGCCTCTTCGTAGCCTGACCTCAATATATTTTGGGGCGATAGTTATCGTTTAGAACTCTGCAGGTTTGGGAAGTGCAGTGCCCCTGAGCTCCATTTCCCAAGTCGCTTTTTTGTGAGTGGGACGCAACACGGCTGGATGGCTTCACGCCCTATTGTCGATCCGCGGTGGCAGGCTGAACCTCTGGTGAATTCTTCTTCGTGATGGGAAATGAGAGTGACATGTGCCCGACCAAACACCTCCAGCGAGTCTCTCATTGGTTCCCCCTCTTGCAGTTCATCCTGCGGACAAATTGCAGACGGTACGAAAGAGGCATGGAAAGGCGCCGAGTCTCCAAGTGCGGAGATTGTTAGTAAGGGGGCCTGAATGGAGAACACGAGCACCAGGAGATGAAAACTGAGGTGAGTTTCAGAAAGCTTTCCCGATCCCACGGTGTAGCATCCGCTGGGTTTCCAATGAGTGCTTTCCCTGTCGGAAGATTGCGTTGAACCTGGAGAGTTGGGACCCATGGAATGGGGAGCACGCAGGATTCCTTTCAAGGGTCTCCATTTGCTTTCCCAACCTCACCCATCGTCTCAGCCCCAAGAGTGTCCAGCCTTATGTCTTCTGCCGCTGGGGCTGTAGATGTGGTCAATCCTGGTTGCATGCCAGTCCCTGAACGCATTTTGGAAGAATTTCTCTCTGTTTTGCCCTGCTTGTTTCTTCTTTGTGTTGGAAATGTATCCTCAGAATGGGTCTGAGCTGATTTTCCCTGCTGGTTTTAGGCCGCTTTACACACACTTGATGCACTTACACAGAGATATCAAGACTTAGCTTTTAAGATGCTTACTAGTCGGATAGATACTTGTGCGATGAACAGGGTCTGGTGAGTCCAGTTGATTGAGCAAGGAGTAGGTCGTGTCCATTCCATATTCGGTTTTCGGAAGGGTATCTGTGCTCATTTCAAACTCGAGTTTTATGCGTCACCCCACCTCACCTTTCCCCTGAAGCAGGCATAAGTGTGTTTTCTAAAAGCGTGACTCTGTTCTGTTTGGGGATTCAGTTCATGGGGAGCGATTTTTACATTCCCTCGATAAGTGATATCATAAGTTTCTTTTTTTGTGGGACTGATTTCACTGAGGATGATCGTACCTAAATCCACTCAGGATGCTGCTACCAGCCTCATGACGTGGATTTCATGGCTGAGTGACACTCCATTGGACCTACGTAGCACCACTTGTCCACTTGTCCACTTGTCTTTGTCCACTTGTCCACTCGTCTTTGTCCACTTGGCTCTTTCCTGGGATATGAAACGTGTACCGGAGTGGAGGTTCTTGTCAAGACAGCAGCCCTCAACTTTGGGGTCCCTGTGTCTGGTTGATTTTTTCATTTTCCCAAGGTCAACGCCCATGTGTGGAAGTGCCCTATGCTCTGTGGTTCTGTGTTTTACATGGTTTGGGAAAGAGGATACACTTGTGAAGATTGGCTGTTGGCCATTGACATCCCGCCCATCAGCTTAACAAGGCTCCCTTGACTCCGTGGGCTGTCCTGCCTTTCTGGTTTTTAGACTTTTTTCGCCTGGCCCTTTTGCCCCGGGGGGTGGGGGGGGGGCCAGAGATTTCTTTGTAGTGCTGATTTGCTCTCCCAGGTTGCTTGGTTGGCCAAAAAGGGCGTATGCGTTTTTTCCTGAATATATTCAGGAAAAAACGCATACGCCCTTTTTGGCCAACCGCATCATTGTCCACGTTCTGGCGCTTTTCATGTGCTATCGGGGCCATTCCGATGTACCCGTTGACATCCGTTTCCTGCAATTCTGCCTTGCGTTCAACGCCTCTTCGTAGCCTGACCTCAATATATTTTGGGGCGATAGTTATCGTTTAGAACTCTGCAGGTTTGGGAAGTGCAGTGCCCCTGAGCTCCATTTCCCAAGTCGCTTTTTTGTGAGTGGGACGCAACACGGCTGGATGGCTTCACGCCCTATTGTCGATCCGCGGTGGCAGGCTGAACCTCTGGTGAATTCTTCTTCGTGATGGGAAATGAGAGTGACATGTGCCCGACCAAACACCTCCAGCGAGTCTCTCATTGGTTCCCCCTCTTGCAGTTCATCCTGCGGACAAATTGCAGACGGTACGAAAGAGGCATGGAAAGGCGCCGAGTCTCCAAGTGGGGAGATTGTTAGTAAGGGGGCCTGAATGGAGAACACGAGCACCAGGAGATGAAAACTGAGGTGAGTTTCAGAAAGCTTTCCCGATCCCACGGTGTAGCATCCGCTGGGTTTCCAATGAGTGCTTTCGCTGTCGGAAGATTGCGTTGAACCTGGAGAGTTGGGACCCATGGAATGGGGAGCACGCAGGATTCCTTTCAAGGGTCTGCATTTGCTTTCCCAACCTCACCCATCGTCTCAGCCCCAAGAGTGTCCAGCCTTATGTCTTCTGCCGCTGGGGCTGTAGATGTGGTCAATCCTGGTTGCATGCCAGTCCCTGAACGCATTTTGGAAGAATTTCTCTCTGTTTTGCCCTGCTTGTTTCTTCTTTGTGTTGGAAATGTATCCTCAGAATGGGTCTGAGCTGATTTTCCCTGCTGGTTTTAGGCCGCTTTACACACACTTGATGCACTTACACAGAGATATCAAGACTTAGCTTTTAAGATGCTTACTAGTCGGATAGATACTTGTGCGATGAACAGGGTGTGGTGAGTCCAGTTGATTGAGCAAGGAGTAGGTCGTGTCCATTCCATATTCGGTTTTCGGAAGGGTATCTGTGCTCATTTCAAACTCGAGTTTTATGCGTCACCCCACATCACCTTTCCCCTGAAGCAGGCATAAGTGTGTTTTCTAAAAGCGTGACTCTGTTCTGTTTGGGGATTCAGTTCATGGGGAGCGATTTTTACATTCCCTCGATAAGTGATATCATAAGTTTCTTTTTTTGTGGGACTGATTTCACTGAGGATGATCGTACCTAAATCCACTCAGGATGCTGCTACCAGCCTCATGACGTGGATTTCATGGCTGAGTGACACTCCATTGGACCTACGTAGCACCACTTGTCCACTTGTCCACTTGTCTTTGTCCACTTGTCCACTCGTCTTTGTCCACTTGGCTCTTTCCTGGGATATGAAACGTGTACCGGAGTGGAGGTTCTTGTCAAGACAGCAGCCCTCAACTTTGGGGTCCCTGTGTCTGGTTGATTTTTTCATTTTCCCAAGGTCAACGCCCATGTGTGGAAGTGCCCTATGCTCTGTGGTTCTGTGTTTTACATGGTTTGGGAAAGAGGATACACTTGTGAAGATTGGCTGTTGGCCATTGACATCCCGCCCATCAGCTTAACAAGGCTCCCTTGACTCCGTGGGCTGTCCTGCCTTTCTGGTTTTTAGACTTTTTTCGCCTGGCCCTTTTGCCCCGGGGGGGGGGCGAGAGATTTCTTTGTAGTGCTGATTTGCTCTCCCAGGTTGCTTGGTTGGCCAAAAAGGGCGTATGCGTTTTTTCCTGAATATATTCAGGAAAAAACGCATACGCCCTTTTTGGCCAACCGCATCATTGTCCACGTTCTGGCGCTTTTCATGTGCTATCGGGGCCATTCCGATGTACCCGTTGACATCCGTTTCCTGCAATTCTGCCTTGCGTTCAACGCCTCTTCGTAGCCTGACCTCAATATATTTTGGGGCGATAGTTATCGTTTAGAACTCTGCAGGTTTGGGAAGTGCAGTGCCCCTGAGCTCCATTTCCCAAGTCGCTTTTTTGTGAGTGGGACGCAACACGGCTGGATGGCTTCACGCCCTATTGTCGATCCGCGGTGGCAGGCTGAACCTCTGGTGAATTCTTCTTCGTGATGGGAAATGAGAGTGACATGTGCCCGACCAAACACCTCCAGCGAGTCTCTCATTGGTTCCCCCTCTTGCAGTTCATCCTGCGGACAAATTGCAGACGGTACGAAAGAGGCATGGAAAGGCGCCGAGTCTCCAAGTGGGGAGATTGTTAGTAAGGGGGCCTGAATGGAGAACACGAGCACCAGGAGATGAAAACTGAGGTGAGTTTCAGAAAGCTTTCCCGATCCCACGGTGTAGCATCCGCTGGGTTTCCAATGAGTGCTTTCGCTGTCGGAAGATTGCGTTGAACCAGGAGAGTTGGGACCCATGGAATGGGGAGCACACAGGATTCCTTTCAAGGGTCTGCATTTGCTTTCCCAACCTCACCCATCGTCTCAGCCCCAAGAGTGTCCAGCCTTATGTCTTCTGCCGCTGGGGCTGTAGATGTGGTCAATCCTGGTTGCATGCCAGTCCCTGAACGCATTTTGGAAGAATTTCTCTCTGTTTTGCCCTGCTTGTTTCTTCTTTGTGTTGGAAATGTATCCTCAGAATGGGTCTGAGCTGATTTTCCCTGCTGGTTTTAGGCCGCTTTACACACACTTGATGCACTTACACAGAGATATCAAGACTTAGCTTTTAAGATGCTTACTAGTCGGATAGATACTTGTGCGATGAACAGGGTGTGGTGAGTCCAGTTGATTGAGCAAGGAGTAGGTCGTGTCCATGCCATATTCGGTTTTCGGAAGGGTATCTGTGCTCATTTCAAACTCGAGTTTTATGCGTCACCCCACCTCACCTTTCCCCTGAAGCAGGCATAAGTGTGTTTTCTAAAAGCGTGACTCTGTTCTGTTTGGGGATTCAGTTCATGGGGAGCGATTTTTACATTCCCTCGATAAGTGATATCATAAGTTTCTTTTTTTGTGGGACTGATTTCACTGAGGATGATCGTACCTAAATCCACTCAGGATGCTGCTACCAGCCTCATGACGTGGATTTCATGGCTGAGTGACACTCCATTGGACCTACGTAGCACCACTTGTCCACTTGTCCACTTGTCTTTGTCCACTTGTCCACTCCTCTTTGTCCACTTGGCTCTTTCCTGGGATATGAAACGTGTACCGGAGTGGAGGTTCTTGTCAAGACAGCAGCCCTCAACTTTGGGGTCCCTGTGTCTGGTTGATTTTTTCATTTTCCCAAGGTCAACGCCCATGTGTGGAAGTGCCCTATGCTCTGTGGTTCTGTGTTTTACATGGTTTGGGAAAGAGGATACACTTGTGAAGATTGGCTGTTGGCCATTGACATCCCGCCCATCAGCTTAACAAGGCTCCCTTGACTCCGTGGGCTGTCCTGCCTTTCTGGTTTTTAGACTTTTTTCGCCTGGCCCTTTTGCCCCGGGGGGGGCGATAGATTTCTTTGTAGTGCTGATTTGCTCTCCCAGGTTGCTTGGTTGGCCAAAAAGGGCGTATGCGTTTTTTCCTGAATATATTCAGGAAAAAACGCATACGCCCTTTTTGGCCAACCGCATCATTGTCCACGTTCTGGCGCTTTTCATGTGCTATCGGGGCCATTCCGATGTACCCGTTGACATCCGTTTCCTGCAATTCTGCCTTGCGTTCAACGCCTCTTCGTAGCCTGACCTCAATATATTTTGGGGCGATAGTTATCGTTTAGAACTCTGCAGGTTTGGGAAGTGCAGTGCCCCTGAGCTCCATTTCCCAAGTCGCTTTTTTGTGAGTGGGACGCAACACGGCTGGATGGCTTCACGCCCTATTGTCGATCCGCGGTGGCAGGCTGAACCTCTGGTGAATTCTTCTTCGTGATGGGAAATGAGAGTGACATGTGCCCGACCAAACACCTCCAGCGAGTCTCTCATTGGTTCCCCCTCTTGCAGTTCATCCTGCGGACAAATTGCAGACGGTACGAAAGAGGCATGGAAAGGCGCCGAGTCTCCAAGTGGGGAGATTGTTAGTAAGGGGGCCTGAATGGAGAACACGAGCACCAGGAGATGAAAACTGAGGTGAGTTTCAGAAAGCTTTCCCGATCCCACGGTGTAGCATCCGCTGGGTTTCCAATGAGTGCTTTCGCTGTCGGAAGATTGCGTTGAACCTGGAGAGTTGGGACCCATGGAATGGGGAGCACGCAGGATTCCTTTCAAGGGTCTGCATTTGCTTTCCCAACCTCACCCATCGTCTCAGCCCCAAGAGTGTCCAGCCTTATGTCTTCTGCCGCTGGGGCTGTAGATGTGGTCAATCCTGGTTGCATGCCAGTCCCTGAACGCATTTTGGAAGAATTTCTCTCTGTTTTGCCCTGCTTGTTTCTTCTTTGTGTTGGAAATGTATCCTCAGAATGGGTCTGAGCTGATTTTCCCTGCTGGTTTTAGGCCGCTTTACACACACTTGATGCACTTACACAGAGATATCAAGACTTAGCTTTTAAGATGCTTACTAGTCGGATAGATACTTGTGCGATGAACAGGGTGTGGTGAGTCCAGTTGATTGAGCAATGAGTAGGTCGTGTCCATGCCATATTCGGTTTTCGGAAGGGTATCTGTGCTCATTTCAAACTCGAGTTTTATGCGTCACCCCACCTCACCTTTCCCCTGAAGCAGGCATAAGTGTGTTTTCTAAAAGCGTGACTCTGTTCTGTTTGGGGATTCAGTTCATGGGGAGCGATTTTTACATTCCCTCGATAAGTGATATCATAAGTTTCTTTTTTTGTGGGACTGATTTCACTGAGGATGATCGTACCTAAATCCACTCAGGATGCTGCTACCAGCCTCATGACGTGGATTTCATGGCTGAGTGACACTCCATTGGACCTACGTAGCACCACTTGTCCACTTGTCCACTTGTCTTTGTCCACTTGTCCACTCCTCTTTGTCCACTTGGCTCTTTCCTGGGATATGAAACGTGTACCGGAGTGGAGGTTCTTGTCAAGACAGCAGCCCTCAACTTTGGGGTCCCTGTGTCTGGTTGATTTTTTCATTTTCCCAAGGTCAACGCCCATGTGTGGAAGTGCCCTATGCTCTGTGGTTCTGTGTTTTCCATGGTTTGGGAAAGAGGATACACTTGTGAAGATTGGCTGTTGGCCATTGACATCCCGCCCATCAGCTTAACAAGGCTCCCTTGACTCCGTGGGCTGTCCTGCCTTTCTGGTTTTTAGACTTTTTTCGCCTGGCCCTTTTGCCCCGGGGGGGGCGAGAGATTTCTTTGTAGTGCTGATTTGCTCTCCCAGGTTGCTTGGTTGGCCAAAAAGGGCGTATGCGTTTTTTCCTGAATATATTCAGGAAAAAACGCATACGCCCTTTTTGGCCAACCGCATCATTGTCCACGTTCTGGCGCTTTTCATGTGCTATCGGGGCCATTCCGATGTACCCGTTGACATCCGTTTCCTGCAATTCTGCCTTGCGTTCAACGCCTCTTCGTAGCCTGACCTCAATATATTTTGGGGCGATAGTTATCGTTTAGAACTCTGCAGGTTTGGGAAGTGCAGTGCCCCTGAGCTCCATTTCCCAAGTCGCTTTTTTGTGAGTGGGACGCAACACGGCTGGATGGCTTCACGCCCTATTGTCGATCCGCGGTGGCAGGCTGAACCTCTGGTGAATTCTTCTTCGTGATGGGAAATGAGAGTGACATGTGCCCGACCAAACACCTCCAGCGAGTCTCTCATTGGTTCCCCCTCTTGCAGTTCATCCTGCGGACAAATTGCAGACGGTACGAAAGAGGCATGGAAAGGCGCCGAGTCTCCAAGTGGGGAGATTGTTAGTAAGGGGGCCTGAATGGAGAACACGAGCACCAGGAGATGAAAACTGAGGTGAGTTTCAGAAAGCTTTCCCGATCCCACGGTGTAGCATCCGCTGGGTTTCCAATGAGTGCTTTCGCTGTCGGAAGATTGCGTTGAACCTGGAGAGTTGGGACCCATGGAATGGGGAGCACGCAGGATTCCTTTCAAGGGTCTGCATTTGCTTTCCCAACCTCACCCATCGTCTCAGCCCCAAGAGTGTCCAGCCTTATGTCTTCTGCCGCTGGGGCTGTAGATGTGGTCAATCCTGGTTGCATGCCAGTCCCTGAACGCATTTGGGAAGAAATTCTCTCTGTTTTGCCCTGCTTGTTTCTTCTTTATGTTGGAAATGTATCCTCAGAATGGGTCTGAGCTGATTTTCCCTGCTGGTTTTAGGCCGCTTTACACACACTTGATGCACTTACACAGAGATATCAAGACTTAGCTTTTAAGATGCTTACTAGTCGGATAGATACTTGTGCGATGAACAGGGTCTGGTGAGTCCAGTTGATTGAGCAAGGAGTAGGTCGTGTCCATTCCATATTCGGTTTTCGGAAGGGTATCTGTGCTCATTTCAAACTCGAGTTTTATGCGTCACCCCACCTCACCTTTCTCCTGAAGCAGGCATAAGTGTGTTTTCTAAAAGCGTGACTCTGTTCTGTTTGGGGATTCAGTTCATGGGGAGCGATTTTTACATTCCCTCGATAAGTGATATCATAAGTTTCTTTTTTTGTGGGACTGATTTCACTGAGGATGATCGTACCTAAATCCACTCAGGATGCTGCTACCAGCCTCATGACGTGGATTTCATGGCTGAGTGACACTCCATTGGACATACGTAGCACCACTTGTCCACTTGTCCACTTGTCTTTGTCCACTTGTCCACTCGTCTTTGTCCACTTGGCTCTTTCCTGGGATATGAAACGTGTACCGGAGTGGAGGTTCTTGTCAAGACAGCAGCCCTCAACTTTGGGGTCCCTGTGTCTGGTTGATTTTTTCATTTTCCCAAGGTCAACGCCCATGTGTGGAAGTGCCCTATGCTCTGTGGTTCTGTGTTTTACATGGTTTGGGAAAGAGGATACACTTGTGAAGATTGGCTGTTGGCCATTGACATCCCGCCCATCAGCTTAACAAGGCTCCCTTGACTCCGTGGGCTGTCCTGCCTTTCTGGTTTTTAGACTTTTTTCGCCTGGCCCTTTTGCCCCGGGGGGGGGGGCGAGAGATTTCTTTGTAGTGCTGATTTGCTCTCCCAGGTTGCTTGGTTGGCCAAAAAGGGCGTATGCGTTTTTTCCTGAATATATTCAGGAAAAAACGCATACGCCCTTTTTGGCCTACCGCATCATTTTCCACGTTCTGGCGCTTTTCATGTGCTATCGGGGCCATTCCGATGTACCCGTTGACATCCGTTTCCTGCAATTCTGCCTTGCGTTCAACGCCTCTTCGTAGCCTGACCTCAATATATTTTGGGGCGATAGTTATCGTTTAGAACTCTGCAGGTTTGGGAAGTGCAGTGCCCCTGAGCTCCATTTCCCAAGTCGCTTTTTTGTGAGTGGGACGCAACACGGCTGGATGGCTTCACGCCCTATTGTCGATCCGCGGTGGCAGGCTGAACCTCTGGTGAATTCTTCTTCGTGATGGGAAATGAGAGTGACATGTGCCCGACCAAACACCTCCAGCGAGTCTCTCATTGGTTCCCCCTCTTGCAGTTCATCCTGCGGACAAATTGCAGACGGTACGAAAGAGGCATGGAAAGGCGCCGAGTCTCCAAGTGGGGAGATTGTTAGTAAGGGGGCCTGAATGGAGAACACGAGCACCAGGAGATGAAAACTGAGGTGAGTTTCAGAAAGCTTTCCCGATCCCACGGTGTAGCATCCGCTGGGTTTCCAATGAGTGCTTTCGCTGTCGGAAGATTGCGTTGAACCTGGAGAGTTGGGACCCATGGAATGGGGAGCACGCAGGATTCCTTTCAAGGGTCTGCATTTGCTTTCCCAACCTCACCCATCGTCTCAGCCCCAAGAGTGTCCAGCCTTATGTCTTCTGCCGCTCGGGCTGTAGATTTGGTCAATCCTGGTTGCATGCCAGTCCCTGAACGCATTTTGGAAGAATTTCTCTCTGTTTTGCCCTGCTTGTTTCTTCTTTGTGTTGGAAATGTATCCTCAGAATGGGTCTGAGCTGATTTTCCCTGCTGGTTTTAGGCCGCTTTACACACACTTGATGCACTTACACAGAGATATCAAGACTTAGCTTTTAAGATGCTTACTAGTCGGATAGATACTTGTGCGATGAACAGGGTGTGGTGAGTCCAGTTGATTGAGCAAGGAGTAGGTCGTGTCCATTCCATATTCGGTTTTCGGAAGGGTATCTGTGCTCATTTCAAACTCGAGTTTTATGCGTCACCCCACCTCACCTTTCCCCTGAAGCAGGCATAAGTGTGTTTTCTAAAAGCGTGACTCTGTTCTGTTTGGGGATTCAGTTCATGGGGAGCGATTTTTACATTCCCTCGATAAGTGATATCATAAGTTTCTTTTTTTGTGGGACTGATTTCACTGAGGATGATCGTACCTAAATCCACTCAGGATGCTGCTACCAGCCTCATGACGTGGATTTCATGGCTGAGTGACACTCCATTGGACCTACGTAGCACCACTTGTCCACTTGTCCACTTGTCTTTGTCCACTTGTCCACTCCTCTTTGTCCACTTGGCTCTTTCCTGGGATATGAAACGTGTACCGGAGTGGAGGTTCTTGTCAAGACAGCAGCCCTCAACTTTGGGGTCCCTGTGTCTGGTTGATTTTTTCATTTTCCCAAGGTCAACGCCCATGTGTGGAAGTGCCCTATGCTCTGTGGTTCTGTGTTTTACATGGTTTGGGAAAGAGGATACACTTGTGAAGATTGGCTGTTGGCCATTGACATCCCGCCCATCAGCTTAACAAGGCTCCCTTGACTCCGTGGGCTGTCCTGCCTTTCTGGTTTTTAGACTTTTTTCGCCTGGCCCTTTTGCCCCGGGGGGGGGGGGTGGTGGTGAGAGATTTCTTTGTAGTGCTGATTTGCTCTCCCAGGTTGCTTGGTTGGCCAAAAAGGGCGTATGCGTTTTTTCCTGAATATATTCAGGAAAAAACGCATACGCCCTTTTTGGCCAACCGCATCATTGTCCACGTTCTGGCGCTTTTCATGTGCTATCGGGGCCATTCCGATGTACCCGTTGACATCCGTTTCCTGCAATTCTGCCTTGCGTTCAACGCCTCTTCGTAGCCTGACCTCAATATATTTTGGGGCGATAGTTATCGTTTAGAACTCTGCAGGTTTGGGAAGTGCAGTGCCCCTGAGCTCCATTTCCCAAGTCGCTTTTTTGTGAGTGGGACGCAACACGGCTGGATGGCTTCACGCCCTATTGTCGATCCGCGGTGGCAGGCTGAACCTCTGGTGAATTCTTCTTCGTGATGGGAAATGAGAGTGACATGTGCCCGACCAAACACCTCCAGCGAGTCTCTCATTGGTTCCCCCTCTTGCAGTTCATCCTGCGGACAAATTGCAGACGGTACGAAAGAGGCATGGAAAGGCGCCGAGTCTCCAAGTGGGGAGATTGTTAGTAAGGGGGCCTGAATGGAGAACACGAGCACCAGGAGATGAAAACTGAGGTGAGTTTCAGAAAGCTTTCCCGATCCCACGGTGTAGCATCCGCTGGGTTTCCAATGAGTGCTTTCGCTGTCGGAAGATTGCGTTGAACCTGGAGAGTTGGGACCCATGGAATGGGGAGCACGCAGGATTCCTTTCAAGGGTCTGCATTTGCTTTCCCAACCTCACCCATCGTCTCAGCCCCAAGAGTGTCCAGCCTTATGTCTTCTGCCGCTGGGGCTGTAGATGTGGTCAATCCTGGTTGCATGCCAGTCCCTGAACGCATTTGGGAAGAAATTCTCTCTGTTTTGCCCTGCTTGTTTCTTCTTTATGTTGGAAATGTATCCTCAGAATGGGTCTGAGCTGATTTTCCCTGCTGGTTTTAGGCCGCTTTACACACACTTGATGCACTTACACAGAGATATCAAGACTTAGCTTTTAAGATGCTTACTAGTCGGATAGATACTTGTGCGATGAACAGGGTCTGGTGAGTCCAGTTGATTGAGCAAGGAGTAGGTCGTGTCCATTCCATATTCGGTTTTCGGAAGGGTATCTGTGCTCATTTCAAACTCGAGTTTTATGCGTCACCCCACATCACCTTTCCCCTGAAGCAGGCATAAGTGTGTTTTCTAAAAGCGTGACTCTGTTCTGTTTGGGGATTCAGTTCATGGGGAGCGATTTTTACATTCCCTCGATAAGTGATATCATAAGTTTCTTTTTTTGTGGGACTGATTTCACTGAGGATGATCGTACCTAAATCCACTCAGGATGCTGCTACCAGCCTCATGACGTGGATTTCATGGCTGAGTGACACTCCATTGGACCTACGTAGCACCACTTGTCCACTTGTCCACTTGTCTTTGTCCACTTGTCCACTCGTCTTTGTCCACTTGGCTCTTTCCTGGGATATGAAACGTGTACCGGAGTGGAGGTTCTTGTCAAGACAGCAGCCCTCAACTTTGGGGTCCCTGTGTCTGGTTGATTTTTTCATTTTCCCAAGGTCAACGCCCATGTGTGGAAGTGCCCTATGCTCTGTGGTTCTGTGTTTTACATGGTTTGGGAAAGAGGATACACTTGTGAAGATTGGCTGTTGGCCATTGACATCCCGCCCATCAGCTTAACAAGGCTCCCTTGACTCCGTGGGCTGTCCTGCCTTTCTGGTTTTTAGACTTTTTTCGCCTGGCCCTTTTGCCCCGGGGGGGGGGCGAGAGATTTCTTTGTAGTGCTGATTTGCTCTCCCAGGTTGCTTGGTTGGCCAAAAAGGGCGTATGCGTTTTTTCCTGAATATATTCAGGAAAAAACGCATACGCCCTTTTTGGCCAACCGCATCATTGTCCACGTTCTGGCGCTTTTCATGTGCTATCGGGGCCATTCCGATGTACCCGTTGACATCCGTTTCCTGCAATTCTGCCTTGCGTTCAACGCCTCTTCGTAGCCTGACCTCAATATATTTTGGGGCGATAGTTATCGTTTAGAACTCTGCAGGTTTGGGAAGTGCAGTGCCCCTGAGCTCCATTTCCCAAGTCGCTTTTTTGTGAGTGGGACGCAACACGGCTGGATGGCTTCACGCCCTATTGTCGATCCGCGGTGGCAGGCTGAACCTCTGGTGAATTCTTCTTCGTGATGGGAAATGAGAGTGACATGTGCCCGACCAAACACCTCCAGCGAGTCTCTCATTGGTTCCCCCTCTTGCAGTTCATCCTGCGGACAAATTGCAGACGGTACGAAAGAGGCATGGAAAGGCGCCGAGTCTCCAAGTGGGGAGATTGTTAGTAAGGGGGCCTGAATGGAGAACACGAGCACCAGGAGATGAAAACTGAGGTGAGTTTCAGAAAGCTTTCCCGATCCCACGGTGTAGCATCCGCTGGGTTTCCAATGAGTGCTTTCGCTGTCGGAAGATTGCGTTGAACCTGGAGAGTTGGGACCCATGGAATGGGGAGCACGCAGGATTCCTTTCAAGGGTCTGCATTTGCTTTCCCAACCTCACCCATCGTCTCAGCCCCAAGAGTGTCCAGCCTTATGTCTTCTGCCGCTGGGGCTGTAGATGTGGTCAATCCTGGTTGCATGCCAGTCCCTGAACGCATTTGGGAAGAAATTCTCTCTGTTTTGCCCTGCTTGTTTCTTCTTTATGTTGGAAATGTATCCTCAGAATGGGTCTGAGCTGATTTTCCCTGCTGGTTTTAGGCCGCTTTACACACACTTGATGCACTTACACAGAGATATCAAGACTTAGCTTTTAAGATGCTTACTAGTCGGATAGATACTTGTGCGATGAACAGGGTCTGGTGAGTCCAGTTGATTGAGCAAGGAGTAGGTCGTGTCCATTCCATATTCGGTTTTCGGAAGGGTATCTGTGCTCATTTCAAACTCGAGTTTTATGCGTCACCCCACCTCACCTTTCTCCTGAAGCAGGCATAAGTGTGTTTTCTAAAAGCGTGACTCTGTTCTGTTTGGGGATTCAGTTCATGGGGAGCGATTTTTACATTCCCTCGATAAGTGATATCATAAGTTTCTTTTTTTGTGGGACTGATTTCACTGAGGATGATCGTACCTAAATCCACTCAGGATGCTGCTACCAGCCTCATGACGTGGATTTCATGGCTGAGTGACACTCCATTGGACATACGTAGCACCACTTGTCCACTTGTCCACTTGTCTTTGTCCACTTGTCCACTCGTCTTTGTCCACTTGGCTCTTTCCTGGGATATGAAACGTGTACCGGAGTGGAGGTTCTTGTCAAGACAGCAGCCCTCAACTTTGGGGTCCCTGTGTCTGGTTGATTTTTTCACTTTCCCAAGGTCAACGCCCATGTGTGGAAGTGCCCTATGCTCTGTGGTTCTGTGTTTTACATGGTTTGGGAAAGAGGATACACTTGTGAAGATTGGCTGTTGGCCATTGACATCCCGCCCATCAGCTTAACAAGGCTCCCTTGACTCCGTGGGCTGTCCTGCCTTTCTGGTTTTTAGACTTTTTTCGCCTGGCCCTTTTGCCCCGGGGGGGGGGGGTGGTGAGAGATTTCTTTGTAGTGCTGATTTGCTCTCCCAGGTTGCTTGGTTGGCCAAAAAGGGCGTATGCGTTTTTTCCTGAATATATTCAGGAAAAAACGCATACGCCCTTTTTGGCCTACCGCATCATTTTCCACGTTCTGGCGCTTTTCATGTGCTATCGGGGCCATTCCGATGTACCCGTTGACATCCGTTTCCTGCAATTCTGCCTTGCGTTCAACGCCTCTTCGTAGCCTGACCTCAATATATTTTGGGGCGATAGTTATCGTTTAGAACTCTGCAGGTTTGGGAAGTGCAGTGCCCCTGAGCTCCATTTCCCAAGTCGCTTTTTTGTGAGTGGGACGCAACACGGCTGGATGGCTTCACGCCCTATTGTCGATCCGCGGTGGCAGGCTGAACCTCTGGTGAATTCTTCTTCGTGATGGGAAATGAGAGTGACATGTGCCCGACCAAACACCTCCAGCGAGTCTCTCATTGGTTCCCCCTCTTGCAGTTCATCCTGCGGACAAATTGCAGACGGTACGAAAGAGGCATGGAAAGGCGCCGAGTCTCCAAGTGGGGAGATTGTTAGTAAGGGGGCCTGAATGGAGAACACGAGCACCAGGAGATGAAAACTGAGGTGAGTTTCAGAAAGCTTTCCCGATCCCACGGTGTAGCATCCGCTGGGTTTCCAATGAGTGCTTTCGCTGTCGGAAGATTGCGTTGAACCTGGAGAGTTGGGACCCATGGAATGGGGAGCACGCAGGATTCCTTTCAAGGGTCTGCATTTGCTTTCCCAACCTCACCCATCGTCTCAGCCCCAAGAGTGTCCAGCCTTATGTCTTCTGCGGCTGGGGCTGTAGATGTGGTCAATCCTGGTTGCATGCCAGTCCCTGAACGCATTTGGGAAGAATTTCTCTCTGTTTTGCCCTGCTTGTTTCTTCTTTATGTTGGAAATGTATCCTCAGAATGGGTCTGAGCTGATTTTCCCTGCTCGTTTTAGGCCGCTTTACACACACTTGATGCACTTACACAGAGATATCAAGACTTAGCTTTTAAGATGCTTACTAGTCGGATAGATACTTGTGCGATGAACAGGGTGTGGTGAGTCCAGTTGATTGAGCAAGGAGTAGGTCGTGTCCATGCCATATTCGGTTTTCGGAAGGGTATCTGTGCTCATTTCAAACTCGAGTTTTATGCGTCACCCCACCTCACCTTTCCCCTGAAGCAGGCATAAGTGTGTTTTCTAAAAGCGTGACTGTGTTCTGTTTGGGGATTCAGTTCATGGGGAGCGATTTTTACATTCCCTCGATAAGTGATATCATAAGTTTCTTTTTTTGTGGGACTGATTTCACTGAGGATGATCGTACCTAAATCCACTCAGGATGCTGCTACCAGCCTCATGACGTGGATTTCATGGCTGAGTGACACTCCATTGGACCTACGTAGCACCACTTGTCCACTTGTCCACTTGTCTTTGTCCACTTGTCCACTCGTCTTTGTCCACTTGGCTCTTTCCTGGGATATGAAACGTGTACCGGAGTGGAGGTTCTTGTCAAGACAGCAGCCCTCAACTTTGGGGTCCCTGTGTCTGGTTGATTTTTTCACTTTCCCAAGGTCAACGCCCATGTGTGGAAGTGCCCTATGCTCTGTGGTTCTGTGTTTTACATGGTTTGGGAAAGAGAATACACTTGTGAAGATTGGCTGTTGGCCATTGACATCCCGCCCATCAGCTTAACAAGGCTCCCTTGACTCCGTGGGCTGTCCTGCCTTTCTGGTTTTTAGACTTTTTTCGCCTGGCCCTTTTGCCCCGGGGGGGGGGGCGAGAGATTTCTTTGTAGTGCTGATTTGCTCTCCCAGGTTGCTTGGTTGGCCAAAAAGGGCGTATGCGTTTTTTCCTGAATATATTCAGGAAAAAACGCATACGCCCTTTTTGGCCAACCGCATCATTGTCCACGTTCTGGCGCTTTTCATGTGCTATCGGGGCCATTCCGATGTACCCGTTGACATCCGTTTCCTGCAATTCTGCCTTGCGTTCAACGCCTCTTCGTAGCCTGACCTCAATATATTTTGGGGCGATAGTTATCGTTTAGAACTCTGCAGGTTTGGGAAGTGCAGTGCCCCTGAGCTCCATTTCCCAAGTCGCTTTTTTGTGAGTGGGACGCAACACGGCTGGATGGCTTCACGCCCTATTGTCGATCCGCGGTGGCAGGCTGAACCTCTGGTGAATTCTTCTTCGTGATGGGAAATGAGAGTGACATGTGCCCGACCAAACACCTCCAGCGAGTCTCTCATTGGTTCCCCCTCTTGCAGTTCATCCTGCGGACAAATTGCAGACGGTACGAAAGAGGCATGGAAAGGCGCCGAGTCTCCAAGTGGGGAGATTGTTAGTAAGGGGGCCTGAATGGAGAACACGAGCACCAGGAGATGAAAACTGAGGTGAGTTTCAGAAAGCTTTCCCGATCCCACGGTGTAGCATCCGCTGGGTTTCCAATGAGTGCTTTCGCTGTCGGAAGATTGCGTTGAACCTGGAGAGTTGGGACCCATGGAATGGGGAGCACGCAGGATTCCTTTCAAGGGTCTGCATTTGCTTTCCCAACCTCACCCATCGTCTCAGCCCCAAGAGTGTCCAGCCTTATGTCTTCTGCCGCTGGGGCTGTAGATGTGGTCAATCCTGGTTGCATGCCAGTCCCTGAACGCATTTGGGAAGAATTTCTCTCTGTTTTGCCCTGCTTGTTTCTTCTTTATGTTGGAAATGTATCCTCAGAATGGGTCTGAGCTGATTTTCCCTGCTGGTTTTAGGCCGCTTTACACACACTTGATGCACTTACACAGAGATATCAAGACTTAGCTTTTAAGATGCTTACTAGTCGGATAGATACTTGTGCGATGAACAGGGTGTGGTGAGTCCAGTTGATTGAGCAAGGAGTAGGTCGTGTCCATGCCATATTCGGTTTTCGGAAGGGTATCTGTGCTCATTTCAAACTCGAGTTTTATGCGTCACCCCACCTCACCTTTCCCCTGAAGCAGGCATAAGTGTGTTTTCTAAAAGCGTGACTCTGTTCTGTTTGGGGATTCAGTTCATGGGGAGCGATTTTTACATTCCCTCGATAAGTGATATCATAAGTTTCTTTTTTTGTGGGACTTATTTCACTGAGGATGATCGTACCTAAATCCACTCAGGATGCTGCTACCAGCCTCATGACGTGGATTTCATGGCTGAGTGACACTCCATTGGACCTACGTAGCACCACTTGTCCACTTGTCCACTTGTCTTTGTCCACTTGTCCACTCGTCTTTGTCCACTTGGCTCTTTCCTGGGATATGAAACGTGTACCGGAGTAGAGGTTCTTGTCAAGACAGCAGCCCTCAACTTTGGGGTCCCTGTGTCTGGTTGATTTTTTCATTTTCCCAAGGTCAACGCCCATGTGTGGAAGTGCCCTATGCTCTGTGGTTCTGTGTTTTACATGGTTTGGGAAAGAGGATACACTTGTGAAGATTGGCTGTTGGCCATTGACATCCCGCCCATCAGCTTAACAAGGCTCCCTTGACTCCGTGGGCTGTCCTGCCTTTCTGGTTTTTAGACTTTTTTCGCCTGGCCCTTTTGCCCCGGGGGGGGGGCGAGAGATTTCTTTGTAGTGCTGATTTGCTCTCCCAGGTTGCTTGGTTGGCCAAAAAGGGCGTATGCGTTTTTTCCTGAATATATTCAGGAAAAAACGCATACGCCCTTTTTGGCCAACCGCATCATTGTCCACGTTCTGGCGCTTTTCATGTGCTATCGGGGCCATTCCGATGTACCCGTTGACATCCGTTTCCTGCAATTCTGCCTTGCGTTCAACGCCTCTTCGTAGCCTGACCTCAATATATTTTGGGGCGATAGTTATCGTTTAGAACTCTGCAGGTTTGGGAAGTGCAGTGCCCCTGAGCTCCATTTCCCAAGTCGCTTTTTTGTGAGTGGGACGCAACACGGCTGGATGGCTTCACGCCCTATTGTCGATCCGCGGTGGCAGGCTGAACCTCTGGTGAATTCTTCTTCGTGATGGGAAATGAGAGTGACATGTGCCCGACCAAACACCTCCAGCGAGTCTCTCATTGGTTCCCCCTCTTGCAGTTCATCCTGCGGACAAATTGCAGACGGTACGAAAGAGGCATGGAAAGGCGCCGAGTCTCCAAGTGGGGAGATTGTTAGTAAGGGGGCCTGAATGGAGAACACGAGCACCAGGGAGATGAAAACTGAGGTGAGTTTCAGAAAGCTTTCCCGATCCCACGGTGTAGCATCCGCTGGGTTTCCAATGAGTGCTTTCGCTGTCGGAAGATTGCGTTGAACCTGGAGAGTTGGGACCCATGGAATGGGGAGCACGCAGGATTCCTTTCAAGGGTCTGCATTTGCTTTCCCAACCTCACCAATCGTCTCAGCCCCAAGAGTGTCCAGCCTTATGTCTTCTGCCGCTGGGGCTGTAGATGTGGTCAATCCTGGTTGCATGCCAGTCCCTGAACGCATTTGGGAAGAATTTCTCTCTGTTTTGCCCTGCTTGTTTCTTCTTTATGTTGGAAATGTATCCTCAGAATGGGTCTGAGCTGATTTTCCCTGCTGGTTTTAGGCCGCTTTACACACACTTGATGCACTTACACAGAGATATCAAGACTTAGCTTTTAAGATGCTTACTAGTCGGATAGATACTTGTGCGATGAACAGGGTGTGGTGAGTCCAGTTGATTGAGCAAGGAGTAGGTCGTGTCCATTCCATATTCGGTTTTCGGAAGGGTATCTGTGCTCATTTCAAACTCGAGTTTTATGCGTCACCCCACCTCACCTTTCCCCTGAAGCAGGCATAAGTGTGTTTTCTAAAAGCGTGACTCTGTTCTGTTTGGGGATTCAGTTCATGGGGAGCGATTTTTACATTCCCTCGATAAGTGATATCATAAGTTTCTTTTTTTGTGGGACTGATTTCACTGAGGATGATCGTACCTAAATCCACTCAGGATGCTGCTACCAGCCTCATGACGTGGATTTCATGGCTGAGTGACACTCCATTGGACCTACGTAGCACCACTTGTCCACTTGTCCACTTGTCTTTGTCCACTTGTCCACTCGTCCTTGTCCACTTGGCTCTTTCCTGGGATATGAAACGTGTACCGGAGTGGAGGTTCTTGTCAAGACAGCAGCCCTCAACTTTGGGGTCCCTGTGTCTGGTTGATTTTTTCATTTTCCCAAGGTCAACGCCCATGTGTGGAAGTGCCCTATGCTCTGTGGTTCTGTGTTTTACATGGTTTGGGAAAGAGGATACACTTGTGAAGATTGGCTGTTGGCCATTGACATCCCTCCCATCAGCTTAACAAGACTCCCTTGACTCCGTGGGCTGTCCTGCCTTTCTGGTTTTTAGACTTTTTCGCCTGACCTTTTGCCCCGGGGGGGGGGGCGAGAGATTTCTTTGTAGTGCTGATTTGCTCTCCCAGGTTGCTTGGTTGGCCAAAAAGGGCGTATGTGTTTTTTCCTGAATATATTCAGGAAAAAACGCATACGCCCTTTTTGGCCAACCGCATCATTGTCCACGTTCTGGCGCTTTTCATGTGCTATCGGGGCCATTCCGATGTACCCGTTGACATCCGTTTCCTGCAATTCTGCCTTGCGTTCAACGCCTCTTCGTAGCCTGACCTCAATATATTTTGGGGCGATAGTTATCGTTTAGAACTCTGCAGGTTTGGGAAGTGCAGTGCCCCTGAGCTCCATTTCCCAAGTCGCTTTTTTGTGAGTGGGACGCAACACGGCTGGATGGCTTCACGCCCTATTGTCGATCCGCGGTGGCAGGCTGAACCTCTGGTGAATTCTTCTTCGTGATGGGAAATGAGAGTGACATGTGCCCGACCAAACACCTCCAGCGAGTCTCTCATTGGTTCCCCCTCTTGCAGTTCATCCTGCGGACAAATTGCAGACGGTACGAAAGAGGCATGGAAAGGCGCCGAGTCTCCAAGTGGGGAGATTGTTAGTAAGGGGGCCTGAATGGAGAACACGAGCACCAGGAGATGAAAACTGAGGTGAGTTTCAGAAAGCTTTCCCGATCCCACGGTGTAGCATCCGCTGGGTTTCCAATGAGTGCTTTCGCTGTCGGAAGATTGCGTTGAACCAGGAGAGTTGGGACCCATGGAATGGGGAGCACGCAGGATTCCTTTCAAGGGTCTGCATTTGCTTTCCCAACCTCACCCATCGTCTCAGCCCCAAGAGTGTCCAGCCTTATGTCTTCTGCCGCTGGGGCTGTAGATGTGGTCAATCCTGGTTGCATGCCAGTCCCTGAACGCATTTTGGAAGAATTTCTCTCTGTTTTGCCCTGCTTGTTTCTTCTTTGTGTTGGAAATGTATCCTCAGAATGGGTCTGAGCTGATTTTCCCTGCTCGTTTTAGGCCGCTTTACACACACTTGATGCACTTACACAGAGATATCAAGACTTAGCTTTTAAGATGCTTACTAGTCGGATAGATACTTGTGCGATGAACAGGGTGTGGTGAGTCCAGTTGATTGAGCAAGGAGTAGGTCGTGTCCATGCCATATTCGGTTTTCGGAAGGGTATCTGTGCTCATTTCAAACTCGAGTTTTATGCGTCACCCCACCTCACCTTTCCCCTGAAGCAGGCATAAGTGTGTTTTCTAAAAGCGTGACTCTGTTCTGTTTGGGGATTCAGTTCATGGGGAGCGATTTTTACATTCCCTCGATAAGTGATATCATAAGTTTCTTTTTTTGTGGGACTTATTTCACTGAGGATGATCGTACCTAAATCCACTCAGGATGCTGCTACCAGCCTCATGACGTGGATTTCATGGCTGAGTGACACTCCATTGGAACTACGTAGCACCACTTGTCCACTTGTCCACTTGTCTTTGTCCACTTGTCCACTCGTCTTTGTCCACTTGGCTCTTTCCTGGGATATGAAACGTGTACCGGAGTGGAGGTTCTTGTCAAGACAGCAGCCCTCAACTTTGGGGTCCCTGTGTCTGGTTGATTTTTTCACTTTCCCAAGGTCAACGCCCATGTGTGGAAGTGCCCTATGCTCTGTGGTTCTGTGTTTTACATGGTTTGGGAAAGAGGATACACTTGTGAAGATTGGCTGTTGGCCATTGACATCCCGCCCATCAGCTTAACAAGGCTCCCTTGACTCCGTGGGCTGTCCTGCCTTTCTGGTTTTTAGACTTTTTTCGCCTGGCCCTTTTGCCCCGGGGGGGGGGCGAGAGATTTCTTTGTAGTGCTGATTTGCTCTCCCAGGTTGCTTGGTTGGCCAAAAAGGGCGTATGCGTTTTTTCCTGAATATATTCAGGAAAAAACGCATACGCCCTTTTTGGCCAACCGCATCATTGTCCACGTTCTGGCGCTTTTCATGTGCTATCGGGGCCATTCCGATGTACCCGTTGACATCCGTTTCCTGCAATTCTGCCTTGCGTTCAACGCCTCTTCGTAGCCTGACCTCAATATATTTTGGGGCGATAGTTATCGTTTAGAACTCTGCAGGTTTGGGAAGTGCAGTGCCCCTGAGCTCCATTTCCCAAGTCGCTTTTTTGTGAGTGGGACGCAACACGGCTGGATGGCTTCACGCCCTATTGTCGATCCGCGGTGGCAGGCTGAACCTCTGGTGAATTCTTCTTCGTGATGGGAAATGAGAGTGACATGTGCCCGACCAAACACCTCCAGCGAGTCTCTCATTGGTTCCCCCTCTTGCAGTTCATCCTGCGGACAAATTGCAGACGGTACGAAAGAGGCATGGAAAGGCGCCGAGTCTCCAAGTGGGGAGATTGTTAGTAAGGGGGCCTGAATGGAGAACACGAGCACCAGGAGATGAAAACTGAGGTGAGTTTCAGAAAGCTTTCCCGATCCCACGGTGTAGCATCCGCTGGGTTTCCAATGAGTGCTTTCGCTGTCGGAAGATTGCGTTGAACCTGGAGAGTTGGGACCCATGGAATGGGGAGCACGCAGGATTCCTTTCAAGGGTCTGCATTTGCTTTCCCAACCTCACCCATCGTCTCAGCCCCAAGAGTGTCCAGCCTTATGTCTTCTGCCGCTGGGGCTGTAGATGTGGTCAATCCTGGTTGCATGCCAGTCCCTGAACGCATTTGGGAAGAATTTCTCTCTGTTTTGCCCTGCTTGTTTCTTCTTTATGTTGGAAATGTATCCTCAGAATGGGTCTGAGCTGATTTTCCCTGCTGGTTTTAGGCCGCTTTACACACACTTGATGCACTTACACAGAGATATCAAGACTTAGCTTTTAAGATGCTTACTAGTCGGATAGATACTTGTGCGATGAACAGGGTGTGGAGAGTCCAGTTGATTGAGCAAGGAGTAGGTCGTGTCCATGCCATATTCGGTTTTCGGAAGGGTATCTGTGCTCATTTCAAACTCGAGTTTTATGCGTCACCCCACCTCACCTTTCCCCTGAAGCAGGCATAAGTGTGTTTTCTAAAAGCGTGACTCTGTTCTGTTTGGGGATTCAGTTCATGGGGAGCGATTTTTACATTCCCTCGATAAGTGATATCATAAGTTTCTTTTTTTGTGGGACTGATTTCACTGAGGATGATCGTACCTAAATCCACTCAGGATGCTGCTACCAGCCTCATGACGTGGATTTCATGGCTGAGTGACACTCCATTGGACCTACGTAGCACCACTTGTCCACTTGTCCACTTGTCTTTGTCCACTTGTCCACTCGTCTTTGTCCACTTGGCTCTTTCCTGGGATATGAAACGTGTACCGGAGTAGAGGTTCTTGTCAAGACAGCAGCCCTCAACTTTGGGGTCCCTGTGTCTGGTTGATTTTTTCATTTTCCCAAGGTCAACGCCCATGTGTGGAAGTGCCCTATGCTCTGTGGTTCTGTGTTTTACATGGTTTGGGAAAGAGGATACACTTGTGAAGATTGGCTGTTGGCCATTGACATCCCGCCCATCAGCTTAACAAGGCTCCCTTGACTCCGTGGGCTGTCCTGCCTTTCTGGTTTTTAGACTTTTTTCGCCTGGCCCTTTTGCCCCGGGGGGGGGCGAGAGATTTCTTTGTAGTGCTGATTTGCTCTCCCAGGTTGCTTGGTTGGCCAAAAAGGGCGTATGCGTTTTTTCCTGAATATATTCAGGAAAAAACGCATACGCCCTTTTTGGCCTACCGCATCATTTTCCACGTTCTGGCGCTTTTCATGTGCTATCGGGGCCATTCCGATGTACCCGTTGACATCCGTTTCCTGCAATTCTGCCTTGCGTTCAACGCCTCTTCGTAGCCTGACCTCAATATATTTTGGGGCGATAGTTATCGTTTAGAACTCTGCAGGTTTGGGAAGTGCAGTGCCCCTGAGCTCCATTTCCCAAGTCGCTTTTTTGTGAGTGGGACGCAACACGGCTGGATGGCTTCACGCCCTATTGTCGATCCGCGGTGGCAGGCTGAACCTCTGGTGAATTCTTCTTCGTGATGGGAAATGAGAGTGACATGTGCCCGACCAAACACCTCCAGCGAGTCTCTCATTGGTTCCCCCTCTTGCAGTTCATCCTGCGGACAAATTGCAGACGGTACGAAAGAGGCATGGAAAGGCGCCGAGTCTCCAAGTGGGGAGATTGTTAGTAAGGGGGCCTGAATGGAGAACACGAGCACCAGGAGATGAAAACTGAGGTGAGTTTCAGAAAGCTTTCCCGATCCCACGGTGTAGCATCCGCTGGGTTTCCAATGAGTGCTTTCGCTGTCGGAAGATTGCGTTGAACCTGGAGAGTTGGGACCCATGGAATGGGGAGCACGCAGGATTCCTTTCAAGGGTCTGCATTTGCTTTCCCAACCTCACCCATCGTCTCAGCCCCAAGAGTGTCCAGCCTTATGTCTTCTGCCGCTGGGGCTGTAGATGTGGTCAATCCTGGTTGCATGCCAGTCCCTGAACGCATTTGGGAAGAATTTCTCTCTGTTTTGCCCTGCTTGTTTCTTCTTTGTGTTGGAAATGTATCCTCAGAATGGGTCTGAGCTGATTTTCCCTGCTGGTTTTAGGCCGCTTTACACACACTTGATGCACTTACACAGAGATATCAAGACTTAGCTTTTAAGATGCTTACTAGTCGGATAGATACTTGTGCGATGAACAGGGTGTGGTGAGTCCAGTTGATTGAGCAAGGAGTAGGTCGTGTCCATTCCATATTCGGTTTTCGGAAGGGTATCTGTGCTCATTTCAAACTCGAGTTTTATGCGTCACCCCACCTCACCTTTCCCCTGAAGCAGGCATAAGTGTGTTTTCTAAAAGCGTGACTCTGTTCTGTTTGGGGATTCAGTTCATGGGGAGCGATTTTTACATTCCCTCGATAAGTGATATCATAAGTTTCTTTTTTTGTGGGACTGATTTCACTGAGGATGATCGTACCTAAATCCACTCAGGATGCTGCTACCAGCCTCATGACGTGGATTTCATGGCTGAGTGACACTCCATTGGACCTACGTAGCACCACTTGTCCACTTGTCCACTTGTCTTTGTCCACTTGTCCACTCCTCTTTGTCCACTTGGCTCTTTCCTGGGATATGAAACGTGTACCGGAGTGGAGGTTCTTGTCAAGACAGCAGCCCTCAACTTTGGGGTCCCTGTGTCTGGTTGATTTTTTCATTTTCCCAAGGTCAACGCCCATGTGTGGAAGTGCCCTATGCTCTGTGGTTCTGTGTTTTACATGGTTTGGGAAAGAGGATACACTTGTGAAGATTGGCTGTTGGCCATTGACATCCCGCCCATCAGCTTAACAAGGCTCCCTTGACTCCGTGGGCTGTCCTGCCTTTCTGGTTTTTAGACTTTTTTCGCCTGGCCCTTTTGCCCCGGGGGGGGCGAGAGATTTCTTTGTAGTGCTGATTTGCTCTCCCAGGTTGCTTGGTTGGCCAAAAAGGGCGTATGCGTTTTTTCCTGAATATATTCAGGAAAAAACGCATACGCCCTTTTTGGCCAACCGCATCATTGTCCACGTTCTGGCGCTTTTCATGTGCTATCGGGGCCATTCCGATGTACCCGTTGACATCCGTTTCCTGCAATTCTGCCTTGCGTTCAACGCCTCTTCGTAGCCTGACCTCAATATATTTTGGGGCGATAGTTATCGTTTAGAACTCTGCAGGTTTGGGAAGTGCAGTGCCCCTGAGCTCCATTTCCCAAGTCGCTTTTTTGTGAGTGGGACGCAACACGGCTGGATGGCTTCACGCCCTATTGTCGATCCGCGGTGGCAGGCTGAACCTCTGGTGAATTCTTCTTCGTGATGGGAAATGAGAGTGACATGTGCCCGACCAAACACCTCCAGCGAGTCTCTCATTGGTTCCCCCTCTTGCAGTTCATCCTGCGGACAAATTGCAGACGGTACGAAAGAGGCATGGAAAGGCGCCGAGTCTCCAAGTGGGGAGATTGTTAGTAAGGGGGCCTGAATGGAGAACACGAGCACCAGGAGATGAAAACTGAGGTGAGTTTCAGAAAGCTTTCCCGATCCCACGGTGTAGCATCCGCTGGGTTTCCAATGAGTGCTTTCGCTGTCGGAAGATTGCGTTGAACCTGGAGAGTTGGGACCCATGGAATGGGGAGCACGCAGGATTCCTTTCAAGGGTCTGCATTTGCTTTCCCAACCTCACCCATCGTCTCAGCCCCAAGAGTGTCCAGCCTTATGTCTTCTGCGGCTGGGGCTGTAGATGTGGTCAATCCTGGTTGCATGCCAGTCCCTGAACGCATTTGGGAAGAATTTCTCTCTGTTTTGCCCTGCTTGTTTCTTCTTTATGTTGGAAATGTATCCTCAGAATGGGTCTGAGCTGATTTTCCCTGCTCGTTTTAGGCCGCTTTACACACACTTGATGCACTTACACAGAGATATCAAGACTTAGCTTTTAAGATGCTTACTAGTCGGATAGATACTTGTGCGATGAACAGGGTGTGGTGAGTCCAGTTGATTGAGCAAGGAGTAGGTCGTGTCCATGCCATATTCGGTTTTCAGAAGGGTATCTGTGCTCATTTCAAACTCGAGTTTTATGCGTCACCCCACCTCACCTTTCCCCTGAAGCAGGCATAAGTGTGTTTTCTAAAAGCGTGACTGTGTTCTGTTTGGGGATTCAGTTCATGGGGAGCGATTTTTACATTCCCTCGATAAGTGATATCATAAGTTTCTTTTTTTGTGGGACTGATTTCACTGAGGATGATCGTACCTAAATCCACTCAGGATGCTGCTACCAGCCTCATGACGTGGATTTCATGGCTGAGTGACACTCCATTGGACCTACGTAGCACCACTTGTCCACTTGTCCACTTGTCTTTGTCCACTTGTCCACTCGTCTTTGTCCACTTGGCTCTTTCCTGGGATATGAAACGTGTACCGGAGTGGAGGTTCTTGTCAAGACAGCAGCCCTCAACTTTGGGGTCCCTGTGTCTGGTTGATTTTTTCATTTTCCCAAGGTCAACGCCCATGTGTGGAAGTGCCCTATGCTC
This sequence comes from Kogia breviceps, assembly GCF_026419965.1. Classification (NCBI taxonomy): domain Eukaryota; kingdom Metazoa; phylum Chordata; class Mammalia; order Artiodactyla; family Physeteridae; genus Kogia; species Kogia breviceps. Next base: position 27,385,951 of record NC_081321.1, read on the forward strand.
TGTGGTTCTGTGTTTTACATGGTTTGGGAAAGAGAATACACTTGTGAAGATTGGCTGTTGGCCATTGACATCCCGCCCATCAGCTTAACAAGGCTCCCTTGACTCCGTGGGCTGTCCTGCCTTTCTGGTTTTTAGACTTTTTTCGCCTGGCCCTTTTGCCCCGGGGGGGGGGGCGAGAGATTTCTTTGTAGTGCTGATTTGCTCTCCCAGGTTGCTTGGTTGGCCAAAAAGGGCGTATGCGTTTTTTCCTGAATATATTCAGGAAAAAACGCATACGCCCTTTTTGGCCAACCGCATCATTGTCCACGTTCTGGCGCTTTTCATGTGCTATCGGGGCCATTCCGATGTACCCGTTGACATCCGTTTCCTGCAATTCTGCCTTGCGTTCAACGCCTCTTCGTAGCCTGACCTCAATATATTTTGGGGCGATAGTTATCGTTTAGAACTCTGCAGGTTTGGGAAGTGCAGTGCCCCTGAGCTCCATTTCCCAAGTCGCTTTTTTGTGAGTGGGACGCAACACGGCTGGATGGCTTCACGCCCTATTGTCGATCCGCGGTGGCAGGCTGAACCTCTGGTGAATTCTTCTTCGTGATGGGAAATGAGAGTGACATGTGCCCGACCAAACACCTCCAGCGAGTCTCTCATTGGTTCCCCCTCTTGCAGTTCATCCTGCGGACAAATTGCAGACGGTACGAAAGAGGCATGGAAAGGCGCCGAGTCTCCAAGTGGGGAGATTGTTAGTAAGGGGGCCTGAATGGAGAACACGAGCACCAGGAGATGAAAACTGAGGTGAGTTTCAGAAAGCTTTCCCGATCCCACGGTGTAGCATCCGCTGGGTTTCCAATGAGTGCTTTCGCTGTCGGAAGATTGCGTTGAACCTGGAGAGTTGGGACCCATGGAATGGGGAGCACGCAGGATTCCTTTCAAGGGTCTGCATTTGCTTTCCCAACCTCACCCATCGTCTCAGCCCCAAGAGTGTCCAGCCTTATGTCTTCTGCCGCTGGGGCTGTAGATGTGGTCAATCCTGGTTGCATGCCAGTCCCTGAACGCATTTGGGAAGAATTTCTCTCTGTTTTGCCCTGCTTGTTTCTTCTTTATGTTGGAAATGTATCCTCAGAATGGGTCTGAGCTGATTTTCCCTGCTGGTTTTAGGCCGCTTTACACACACTTGATGCACTTACACAGAGATATCAAGACTTAGCTTTTAAGATGCTTACTAGTCGGATAGATACTTGTGCGATGAACAGGGTGTGGAGAGTCCAGTTGATTGAGCAAGGAGTAGGTCGTGTCCATGCCATATTCGGTTTTCGGAAGGGTATCTGTGCTCATTTCAAACTCGAGTTTTATGCGTCACCCCACCTCACCTTTCTCCTGAAGCAGGCATAAGTGTGTTTTCTAAAAGCGTGACTCTGTTCTGTTTGGGGATTCAGTTCATGGGGAGCGATTTTTACATTCCCTCGATAAGTGATATCATAAGTTTCTTTTTTTGTGGGACTTATTTCACTGAGGATGATCGTACCTAAATCCACTCAGGATGCTGCTACCAGCCTCATGACGTGGATTTCATGGCTGAGTGACACTCCATTGGACCTACGTAGCACCACTTGTCCACTTGTCCACTTGTCTTTGTCCACTTGTCCACTCGTCTTTGTCCACTTGGCTCTTTCCTGGGATATGAAACGTGTACCGGAGTAGAGGTTCTTGTCAAGACAGCAGCCCTCAACTTTGGGGTCCCTGTGTCTGGTTGATTTTTTCATTTTCCCAAGGTCAACGCCCATGTGTGGAAGTGCCCTATGCTCTGTGGTTCTGTGTTTTACATGGTTTGGGAAAGAGGATACACTTGTGAAGATTGGCTGTTGGCCATTGACATCCCGCCCATCAGCTTAACAAGGCTCCCTTGACTCCGTGGGCTGTCCTGCCTTTCTGGTTTTTAGACTTTTTTCGCCTGGCCCTTTTGCCCCGGGGGGGGGGCGAGAGATTTCTTTGTAGTGCTGATTTGCTCTCCCAGGTTGCTTGGTTGGCCAAAAAGGGCGTATGCGTTTTTTCCTGAATATATTCAGGAAAAAACGCATACGCCCTTTTTGGCCAACCGCATCATTGTCCACGTTCTGGCGCTTTTCATGTGCTATCGGGGCCATTCCGATGTACCCGTTGACATCCGTTTCCTGCAATTCTGCCTTGCGTTCAACGCCTCTTCGTAGCCTGACCTCAATATATTTTGGGGCGATAGTTATCGTTTAGAACTCTGCAGGTTTGGGAAGTGCAGTGCCCCTGAGCTCCATTTCCCAAGTCGCTTTTTTGTGAGTGGGACGCAACACGGCTGGATGGCTTCACGCCCTATTGTCGATCCGCGGTGGCAGGCTGAACCTCTGGTGAATTCTTCTTCGTGATGGGAAATGAGAGTGACATGTGCCCGACCAAACACCTCCAGCGAGTCTCTCATTGGTTCCCCCTCTTGCAGTTCATCCTGCGGACAAATTGCAGACGGTACGAAAGAGGCATGGAAAGGCGCCGAGTCTCCAAGTGGGGAGATTGTTAGTAAGGGGGCCTGAATGGAGAACACGAGCACCAGGAGATGAAAACTGAGGTGAGTTTCAGAAAGCTTTCCCGATCCCACGGTGTAGCATCCGCTGGGTTTCCAATGAGTGCTTTCGCTGTCGGAAGATTGCGTTGAACCTGGAGAGTTGGGACCCATGGAATGGGGAGCACGCAGGATTCCTTTCAAGGGTCTGCATTTGCTTTCCCAACCTCACCCATCGTCTCAGCCCCAAGAGTGTCCAGCCTTATGTCTTCTGCCGCTGGGGCTGTAGATGTGGTCAATCCTGGTTGCATGCCAGTCCCTGAACGCATTTGGGAAGAATTTCTCTCTGTTTTGCCCTGCTTGTTTCTTCTTTATGTTGGAAATGTATCCTCAGAATGGGTCTGAGCTGATTTTCCCTGCTCGTTTTAGGCCGCTTTACACACACTTGATGCACTTACACAGAGATATCAAGACTTAGCTTTTAAGATGCTTACTAGTCGGATAGATACTTGTGCGATGAACAGGGTGTGGTGAGTCCAGTTGATTGAGCAAGGAGTAGGTCGTGTCCATGCCATATTCGGTTTTCGGAAGGGTATCTGTGCTCATTTCAAACTCGAGTTTTATGCGTCACCCCACCTCACCTTTCCCCTGAAGCAGGCATAAGTGTGTTTTCTAAAAGCGTGACTCTGTTCTGTTTGGGGATTCAGTTCATGGGGAGCGATTTTTACATTCCCTCGATAAGTGATATCATAAGTTTCTTTTTTTGTGGGACTGATTTCACTGAGGATGATCGTACCTAAATCCACTCAGGATGCTGCTACCAGCCTCATGACGTGGATTTCATGGCTGAGTGACACTCCATTGGACCTACGTAGCACCACTTGTCCACTTGTCCACTTGTCTTTGTCCACTTGTCCACTCGTCCTTGTCCACTTGGCTCTTTCCTGGGATATGAAACGTGTACCGGAGTGGAGGTTCTTGTCAAGACAGCAGCCCTCAACTTTGGGGTCCCTGTGTCTGGTTGATTTTTTCATTTTCCCAAGGTCAACGCCCATGTGTGGAAGTGCCCTATGCTCTGTGGTTCTGTGTTTTACATGGTTTGGGAAAGAGGATACACTTGTGAAGATTGGCTGTTGGCCATTGACATCCCGCCCATCAGCTTAACAAGGCTCCCTTGACTCCGTGGGCTGTCCTGCCTTTCTGGTTTTTAGACTTTTTTCGCCTGGCCCTTTTGCCCCGGGGGGGGGGGGCGAGAGATTTCTTTGTAGTGCTGATTTGCTCTCCCAGGTTGCTTGGTTGGCCAAAAAGGGCGTATGCGTTTTTTCCTGAATATATTCAGGAAAAAACGCATACGCCCTTTTTGGCCAACCGCATCATTGTCCACGTTCTGGCGCTTTTCATGTGCTATCGGGGCCATTCCGATGTACCCGTTGACATCCGTTTCCTTCAATTCTGCCTTGCGTTCAACGCCTCTTCGTAGCCTGACCTCAATATATTTTGGGGCGATAGTTATCGTTTAGAACTCTGCAGGTTTGGGAAGTGCAGTGCCCCTGAGCTCCATTTCCCAAGTCGCTTTTTTGTGAGTGGGACGCAACACGGCTGGATGGCTTCACGCCCTATTGTCGATCCGCGGTGGCAGGCTGAACCTCTGGTGAATTCTTCTTCGTGATGGGAAATGAGAGTGACATGTGCCCGACCAAACACCTCCAGCGAGTCTCTCATTGGTTCCCCCTCTTGCAGTTCATCCTGCGGACAAATTGCAGACGGTACGAAAGAGGCATGGAAAGGCGCCGAGTCTCCAAGTGGGGAGATTGTTAGTAAGGGGGCCTGAATGGAGAACACGAGCACCAGGAGATGAAAACTGAGGTGAGTTTCAGAAAGCTTTCCCGATCCCACGGTGTAGCATCCGCTGGGTTTCCAATGAGTGCTTTCGCTGTCGGAAGATTGCGTTGAACCAGGAGAGTTGGGACCCATGGAATGGGGAGCACGCAGGATTCCTTTCAAGGGTCTGCATTTGCTTTCCCAACCTCACCCATCGTCTCAGCCCCAAGAGTGTCCAGCCTTATGTCTTCTGCCGCTGGGGCTGTAGATGTGGTCAATCCTGGTTGCATGCCAGTCCCTGAACGCATTTTGGAAGAATTTCTCTCTGTTTTGCCCTGCTTGTTTCTTCTTTGTGTTGGAAATGTATCCTCAGAATGGGTCTGAGCTGATTTTCCCTGCTCGTTTTAGGCCGCTTTACACACACTTGATGCACTTACACAGAGATATCAAGACTTAGCTTTTAAGATGCTTACTAGTCGGATAGATACTTGTGCGATGAACAGGGTGTGGTGAGTCCAGTTGATTGAGCAAGGAGTAGGTCGTGTCCATTCCATATTCGGTTTTCGGAAGGGTATCTGTGCTCATTTCAAACTCGAGTTTTATGCGTCACCCCACCTCACCTTTCCCCTGAAGCAGGCATAAGTGTGTTTTCTAAAAGCGTGACTCTGTTCTGTTTGGGGATTCAGTTCATGGGGAGCGATTTTTACATTCCCTCGATAAGTGATATCATAAGTTTCTTTTTTTGTGGGACTGATTTCACTGAGGATGATCGTACCTAAATCCACTCAGGATGCTGCTACCAGCCTCATGACGTGGATTTCATGGCTGAGTGACACTCCATTGGACCTACGTAGCACCACTTGTCCACTTGTCCACTTGTCTTTGTCCACTTGTCCACTCCTCTTTGTCCACTTGGCTCTTTCCTGGGATATGAAACGTGTACCGGAGTGGAGGTTCTTGTCAAGACAGCAGCCCTCAACTTTGGGGTCCCTGTGTCTGGTTGATTTTTTCATTTTCCCAAGGTCAACGCCCATGTGTGGAAGTGCCCTATGCTCTGTGGTTCTGTGTTTTACATGGTTTGGGAAAGAGGATACACTTGTGAAGATTGGCTGTTGGCCATTGACATCCCGCCCATCAGCTTAACAAGGCTCCCTTGACTCCGTGGGCTGTCCTGCCTTTCTGGTTTTTAGACTTTTTTCGCCTGGCCCTTTTGCCCCGGGGGGGGCGAGAGATTTCTTTGTAGTGCTGATTTGCTCTCCCAGGTTGCTTGGTTGGCCAAAAAGGGCGTATGCGTTTTTTCCTGAATATATTCAGGAAAAAACGCATACGCCCTTTTTGGCCAACCGCATCATTGTCCACGTTCTGGCGCTTTTCATGTGCTATCGGGGCCATTCCGATGTACCCGTTGACATCCGTTTCCTGCAATTCTGCCTTGCGTTCAACGCCTCTTCGTAGCCTGACCTCAATATATTTTGGGGCGATAGTTATCGTTTAGAACTCTGCAGGTTTGGGAAGTGCAGTGCCCCTGAGCTCCATTTCCCAAGTCGCTTTTTTGTGAGTGGGACGCAACACGGCTGGATGGCTTCACGCCCTATTGTCGATCCGCGGTGGCAGGCTGAACCTCTGGTGAATTCTTCTTCGTGATGGGAAATGAGAGTGACATGTGCCCGACCAAACACCTCCAGCGAGTCTCTCATTGGTTCCCCCTCTTGCAGTTCATCCTGCGGACAAATTGCAGACGGTACGAAAGAGGCATGGAAAGGCGCCGAGTCTCCAAGTGGGGAGATTGTTAGTAAGGGGGCCTGAATGGAGAACACGAGCACCAGGAGATGAAAACTGAGGTGAGTTTCAGAAAGCTTTCCCGATCCCACGGTGTAGCATCCGCTGGGTTTCCAATGAGTGCTTTCGCTGTCGGAAGATTGCGTTGAACCTGGAGAGTTGGGACCCATGGAATGGGGAGCACGCAGGATTCCTTTCAAGGGTCTGCATTTGCTTTCCCAACCTCACCCATCGTCTCAGCCCCAAGAGTGTCCAGCCTTATGTCTTCTGCGGCTGGGGCTGTAGATGTGGTCAATCCTGGTTGCATGCCAGTCCCTGAACGCATTTGGGAAGAATTTCTCTCTGTTTTGCCCTGCTTGTTTCTTCTTTATGTTGGAAATGTATCCTCAGAATGGGTCTGAGCTGATTTTCCCTGCTCGTTTTAGGCCGCTTTACACACACTTGATGCACTTACACAGAGATATCAAGACTTAGCTTTTAAGATGCTTACTAGTCGGATAGATACTTGTGCGATGAACAGGGTGTGGTGAGTCCAGTTGATTGAGCAAGGAGTAGGTCGTGTCCATGCCATATTCGGTTTTCAGAAGGGTATCTGTGCTCATTTCAAACTCGAGTTTTATGCGTCACCCCACCTCACCTTTCCCCTGAAGCAGGCATAAGTGTGTTTTCTAAAAGCGTGACTGTGTTCTGTTTGGGGATTCAGTTCATGGGGAGCGATTTTTACATTCCCTCGATAAGTGATATCATAAGTTTCTTTTTTTGTGGGACTGATTTCACTGAGGATGATCGTACCTAAATCCACTCAGGATGCTGCTACCAGCCTCATGACGTGGATTTCATGGCTGAGTGACACTCCATTGGACCTACGTAGCACCACTTGTCCACTTGTCCACTTGTCTTTGTCCACTTGTCCACTCGTCTTTGTCCACTTGGCTCTTTCCTGGGATATGAAACGTGTACCGGAGTGGAGGTTCTTGTCAAGACAGCAGCCCTCAACTTTGGGGTCCCTGTGTCTGGTTGATTTTTTCATTTTCCCAAGGTCAACGCCCATGTGTGGAAGTGCCCTATGCTCTGTGGTTCTGTGTTTTACATGGTTTGGGAAAGAGAATACACTTGTGAAGATTGGCTGTTGGCCATTGACATCCCGCCCATCAGCTTAACAAGGCTCCCTTGACTCCGTGGGCTGTCCTGCCTTTCTGGTTTTTAGACTTTTTTCGCCTGGCCCTTTTGCCCCGGGGGGGGGGGCGAGAGATTTCTTTGTAGTGCTGATTTGCTCTCCCAGGTTGCTTGGTTGGCCAAAAAGGGCGTATGCGTTTTTTCCTGAATATATTCAGGAAAAAACGCATACGCCCTTTTTGGCCAACCGCATCATTGTCCACGTTCTGGCGCTTTTCATGTGCTATCGGGGCCATTCCGATGTACCCGTTGACATCCGTTTCCTGCAATTCTGCCTTGCGTTCAACGCCTCTTCGTAGCCTGACCTCAATATATTTTGGGGCGATAGTTATCGTTTAGAACTCTGCAGGTTTGGGAAGTGCAGTGCCCCTGAGCTCCATTTCCCAAGTCGCTTTTTTGTGAGTGGGACGCAACACGGCTGGATGGCTTCACGCCCTATTGTCGATCCGCGGTGGCAGGCTGAACCTCTGGTGAATTCTTCTTCGTGATGGGAAATGAGAGTGACATGTGCCCGACCAAACACCTCCAGCGAGTCTCTCATTGGTTCCCCCTCTTGCAGTTCATCCTGCGGACAAATTGCAGACGGTACGAAAGAGGCATGGAAAGGCGCCGAGTCTCCAAGTGGGGAGATTGTTAGTAAGGGGGCCTGAATGGAGAACACGAGCACCAGGAGATGAAAACTGAGGTGAGTTTCAGAAAGCTTTCCCGATCCCACGGTGTAGCATCCGCTGGGTTTCCAATGAGTGCTTTCGCTGTCGGAAGATTGCGTTGAACCTGGAGAGTTGGGACCCATGGAATGGGGAGCACGCAGGATTCCTTTCAAGGGTCTGCATTTGCTTTCCCAACCTCACCCATCGTCTCAGCCCCAAGAGTGTCCAGCCTTATGTCTTCTGCCGCTGGGGCTGTAGATGTGGTCAATCCTGGTTGCATGCCAGTCCCTGAACGCATTTGGGAAGAATTTCTCTCTGTTTTGCCCTGCTTGTTTCTTCTTTATGTTGGAAATGTATCCTCAGAATGGGTCTGAGCTGATTTTCCCTGCTGGTTTTAGGCCGCTTTACACACACTTGATGCACTTACACAGAGATATCAAGACTTAGCTTTTAAGATGCTTACTAGTCGGATAGATACTTGTGCGATGAACAGGGTGTGGAGAGTCCAGTTGATTGAGCAAGGAGTAGGTCGTGTCCATGCCATATTCGGTTTTCGGAAGGGTATCTGTGCTCATTTCAAACTCGAGTTTTATGCGTCACCCCACCTCACCTTTCTCCTGAAGCAGGCATAAGTGTGTTTTCTAAAAGCGTGACTCTGTTCTGTTTGGGGATTCAGTTCATGGGGAGCGATTTTTACATTCCCTCGATAAGTGATATCATAAGTTTCTTTTTTTGTGGGACTTATTTCACTGAGGATGATCGTACCTAAATCCACTCAGGATGCTGCTACCAGCCTCATGACGTGGATTTCATGGCTGAGTGACACTCCATTGGACCTACGTAGCACCACTTGTCCACTTGTCCACTTGTCTTTGTCCACTTGTCCACTCGTCTTTGTCCACTTGGCTCTTTCCTGGGATATGAAACGTGTACCGGAGTAGAGGTTCTTGTCAAGACAGCAGCCCTCAACTTTGGGGTCCCTGTGTCTGGTTGATTTTTTCATTTTCCCAAGGTCAACGCCCATGTGTGGAAGTGCCCTATGCTCTGTGGTTCTGTGTTTTACATGGTTTGGGAAAGAGGATACACTTGTGAAGATTGGCTGTTGGCCATTGACATCCCGCCCATCAGCTTAACAAGGCTCCCTTGACTCCGTGGGCTGTCCTGCCTTTCTGGTTTTTAGACTTTTTTCGCCTGGCCCTTTTGCCCCGGGGGGGGGGCGAGAGATTTCTTTGTAGTGCTGATTTGCTCTCCCAGGTTGCTTGGTTGGCCAAAAAGGGCGTATGCGTTTTTTCCTGAATATATTCAGGAAAAAACGCATACGCCCTTTTTGGCCAACCGCATCATTGTCCACGTTCTGGCGCTTTTCATGTGCTATCGGGGCCATTCCGATGTACCCGTTGACATCCGTTTCCTGCAATTCTGCCTTGCGTTCAACGCCTCTTCGTAGCCTGACCTCAATATATTTTGGGGCGATAGTTATCGTTTAGAACTCTGCAGGTTTGGGAAGTGCAGTGCCCCTGAGCTCCATTTCCCAAGTCGCTTTTTTGTGAGTGGGACGCAACACGGCTGGATGGCTTCACGCCCTATTGTCGATCCGCGGTGGCAGGCTGAACCTCTGGTGAATTCTTCTTCGTGATGGGAAATGAGAGTGACATGTGCCCGACCAAACACCTCCAGCGAGTCTCTCATTGGTTCCCCCTCTTGCAGTTCATCCTGCGGACAAATTGCAGACGGTACGAAAGAGGCATGGAAAGGCGCCGAGTCTCCAAGTGGGGAGATTGTTAGTAAGGGGGCCTGAATGGAGAACACGAGCACCAGGAGATGAAAACTGAGGTGAGTTTCAGAAAGCTTTCCCGATCCCACGGTGTAGCATCCGCTGGGTTTCCAATGAGTGCTTTCGCTGTCGGAAGATTGCGTTGAACCTGGAGAGTTGGGACCCATGGAATGGGGAGCACGCAGGATTCCTTTCAAGGGTCTGCATTTGCTTTCCCAACCTCACCCATCGTCTCAGCCCCAAGAGTGTCCAGCCTTATGTCTTCTGCCGCTGGGGCTGTAGATGTGGTCAATCCTGGTTGCATGCCAGTCCCTGAACGCATTTGGGAAGAATTTCTCTCTGTTTTGCCCTGCTTGTTTCTTCTTTATGTTGGAAATGTATCCTCAGAATGGGTCTGAGCTGATTTTCCCTGCTCGTTTTAGGCCGCTTTACACACACTTGATGCACTTACACAGAGATATCAAGACTTAGCTTTTAAGATGCTTACTAGTCGGATAGATACTTGTGCGATGAACAGGGTGTGGTGAGTCCAGTTGATTGAGCAAGGAGTAGGTCGTGTCCATGCCATATTCGGTTTTCGGAAGGGTATCTGTGCTCATTTCAAACTCGAGTTTTATGCGTCACCCCACCTCACCTTTCCCCTGAAGCAGGCATAAGTGTGTTTTCTAAAAGCGTGACTCTGTTCTGTTTGGGGATTCAGTTCATGGGGAGCGATTTTTACATTCCCTCGATAAGTGATATCATAAGTTTCTTTTTTTGTGGGACTGATTTCACTGAGGATGATCGTACCTAAATCCACTCAGGATGCTGCTACCAGCCTCATGACGTGGATTTCATGGCTGAGTGACACTCCATTGGACCTACGTAGCACCACTTGTCCACTTGTCCACTTGTCTTTGTCCACTTGTCCACTCGTCCTTGTCCACTTGGCTCTTTCCTGGGATATGAAACGTGTACCGGAGTGGAGGTTCTTGTCAAGACAGCAGCCCTCAACTTTGGGGTCCCTGTGTCTGGTTGATTTTTTCATTTTCCCAAGGTCAACGCCCATGTGTGGAAGTGCCCTATGCTCTGTGGTTCTGTGTTTTACATGGTTTGGGAAAGAGGATACACTTGTGAAGATTGGCTGTTGGCCATTGACATCCCGCCCATCAGCTTAACAAGGCTCCCTTGACTCCGTGGGCTGTCCTGCCTTTCTGGTTTTTAGACTTTTTTCGCCTGGCCCTTTTGCCCCGGGGGGGGGGGGGCGAGAGATTTCTTTGTAGTGCTGATTTGCTCTCCCAGGTTGCTTGGTTGGCCAAAAAGGGCGTATGCGTTTTTTCCTGAATATATTCAGGAAAAAACGCATACGCCCTTTTTGGCCAACCGCATCATTGTCCACGTTCTGGCGCTTTTCATGTGCTATCGGGGCCATTCCGATGTACCCGTTGACATCCGTTTCCTTCAATTCTGCCTTGCGTTCAACGCCTCTTCGTAGCCTGACCTCAATATATTTTGGGGCGATAGTTATCGTTTAGAACTCTGCAGGTTTGGGAAGTGCAGTGCCCCTGAGCTCCATTTCCCAAGTCGCTTTTTTGTGAGTGGGACGCAACACGGCTGGATGGCTTCACGCCCTATTGTCGATCCGCGGTGGCAGGCTGAACCTCTGGTGAATTCTTCTTCGTGATGGGAAATGAGAGTGACATGTGCCCGACCAAACACCTCCAGCGAGTCTCTCATTGGTTCCCCCTCTTGCAGTTCATCCTGCGGACAAATTGCAGACGGTACGAAAGAGGCATGGAAAGGCGCCGAGTCTCCAAGTGGGGAGATTGTTAGTAAGGGGGCCTGAATGGAGAACACGAGCACCAGGAGATGAAAACTGAGGTGAGTTTCAGAAAGCTTTCCCGATCCCACGGTGTAGCATCCGCTGGGTTTCCAATGAGTGCTTTCGCTGTCGGAAGATTGCGTTGAACCAGGAGAGTTGGGACCCATGGAATGGGGAGCACGCAGGATTCCTTTCAAGGGTCTGCATTTGCTTTCCCAACCTCACCCATCGTCTCAGCCCCAAGAGTGTCCAGCCTTATGTCTTCTGCCGCTGGGGCTGTAGATGTGGTCAATCCTGGTTGCATGCCAGTCCCTGAACGCATTTTGGAAGAATTTCTCTCTGTTTTGCCCTGCTTGTTTCTTCTTTGTGTTGGAAATGTATCCTCAGAATGGGTCTGAGCTGATTTTCCCTGCTGGTTTTAGGCCGCTTTACACACACTTGATGCACTTACACAGAGATATCAAGACTTAGCTTTTAAGATGCTTACTAGTCGGATAGATACTTGTGCGATGAACAGGGTGTGGTGAGTCCAGTTGATTGAGCAAGGAGTAGGTCGTGTCCATGCCATATTCGGTTTTCGGAAGGGTATCTGTGCTCATTTCAAACTCGAGTTTTATGCGTCACCCCACCTCACCTTTCCCCTGAAGCAGGCATAAGTGTGTTTTCTAAAAGCGTGACTCTGTTCTGTTTGGGGATTCAGTTCATGGGGAGCGATTTTTACATTCCCTCGATAAGTGATATCATAAGTTTCTTTTTTTGTGGGACTTATTTCACTGAGGATGATCGTACCTAAATCCACTCAGGATGCTGCTACCAGCCTCATGACGTGGATTTCATGGCTGAGTGACACTCCATTGGAACTACGTAGCACCACTTGTCCACTTGTCCACTTGTCTTTGTCCACTTGTCCACTCGTCTTTGTCCACTTGGCTCTTTCCTGGGATATGAAACGTGTACCGGAGTGGAGGTTCTTGTCAAGACAGCAGCCCTCAACTTTGGGGTCCCTGTGTCTGGTTGATTTTTTCACTTTCCCAAGGTCAACGCCCATGTGTGGAAGTGCCCTATGCTCTGTGGTTCTGTGTTTTACATGGTTTGGGAAAGAGGATACACTTGTGAAGATTGGCTGTTGGCCATTGACATCCCGCCCATCAGCTTAACAAGGCTCCCTTGACTCCGTGGGCTGTCCTGCCTTTCTGGTTTTTAGACTTTTTTCCCCTGGCCCTTTTGCCCGGGGGGGGGGGGCGAGAGATTTCTTTGTAGTGCTGATTTGCTCTCCCAGGTTGCTTGGTTGGCCAAAAAGGGCGTATGCGTTTTTTCCTGAATATATTCAGGAAAAAACGCATACGCCCTTTTTGGCCAACCGCATCATTGTCCACGTTCTGGCGCTTTTCATGTGCTATCGGGGCCATTCCGATGTACCCGTTGACATCCGTTTCCTGCAATTCTGCCTTGCGTTCAACGCCTCTTCGTAGCCTGACCTCAATATATTTTGGGGCGATAGTTATCGTTTAGAACTCTGCAGGTTTGGGAAGTGCAGTGCCCCTGAGCTCCATTTCCCAAGTCGCTTTTTTGTGAGTGGGACGCAACACGGCTGGATGGCTTCACGCCCTATTGTCGATCCGCGGTGGCAGGCTGAACCTCTGGTGAATTCTTCTTCGTGATGGGAAATGAGAGTGACATGTGCCCGACCAAACACCTCCAGCGAGTCTCTCATTGGTTCCCCCTCTTGCAGTTCATCCTGCGGACAAATTGCAGACGGTACGAAAGAGGCATGGAAAGGCGCCGAGTCTCCAAGTGGGGAGATTGTTAGTAAGGGGGCCTGAATGGAGAACACGAGCACCAGGAGATGAAAACTGAGGTGAGTTTCAGAAAGCTTTCCCGATCCCACGGTGTAGCATCCGCTGGGTTTCCAATGAGTGCTTTCGCTGTCGGAAGATTGCGTTGAACCTGGAGAGTTGGGACCCATGGAATGGGGAGCACGCAGGATTCCTTTCAAGGGTCTGCATTTGCTTTCCCAACCTCACCCATCGTCTCAGCCCCAAGAGTGTCCAGCCTTATGTCTTCTGCCGCTGGGGCTGTAGATGTGGTCAATCCTGGTTGCATGCCAGTCCCTGAACGCATTTGGGAAGAATTTCTCTCTGTTTTGCCCTGCTTGTTTCTTCTTTGTGTTGGAAATGTATCCTCAGAATGGGTCTGAGCTGATTTTCCCTGCTGGTTTTAGGCCGCTTTACACACACTTGATGCACTTACACAGAGATATCAAGACTTAGCTTTTAAGATGCTTACTAGTCGGATAGATACTTGTGCGATGAACAGGGTGTGGTGAGTCCAGTTGATTGAGCAAGGAGTAGGTCGTGTCCATTCCATATTCGGTTTTCGGAATGGTATCTGTGCTCATTTCAAACTCGAGTTTTATGCGTCACCCCACCTCACCTTTCCCCTGAAGCAGGCATAAGTGTGTTTTCTAAAAGCGTGACTCTGTTCTGTTTGGGGATTCAGTTCATGGGGAGCGATTTTTACATTCCCTCGATAAGTGATATCATAAGTTTCTTTTTTTGTGGGACTGATTTCACTGAGGATGATCGTACCTAAATCCACTCAGGATGCTGCTACCAGCCTCATGACGTGGATTTCATGGCTGAGTGACACTCCATTGGACCTACGTAGCACCACTTGTCCACTTGTCCACTTGTCTTTGTCCACTTGTCCACTCGTCTTTGTCCACTTGGCTCTTTCCTGGGATATGAAACGTGTACCGGAGTGGAGGTTCTTGTCAAGACAGCAGCCCTCAACTTTGGGGTCCCTGTGTCTGGTTGATTTTTTCATTTTCCCAAGGTCAACGCCCATGTGTGGAAGTGCCCTATGCTCTGTGGTTCTGTGTTTTACATGGTTTGGGAAAGAGGATACACTTGTGAAGATTGGCTGTTGGCCATTGACATCCCGCCCATCAGCTTAACAAGGCTCCCTTGACTCCGTGGGCTGTCCTGCCTTTCTGGTTTTTAGACTTTCTTCGCCTGGCCCTTTTGCCCCGGGGGGGGGGCGAGAGATTTCTTTGTAGTGCTGATTTGCTCTCCCAGGTTGCTTGGTTGGCCAAAAAGGGCGTATGCGTTTTTTCCTGAATATATTCAGGAAAAAACGCATACGCCCTTTTTGGCCAACCGCATCATTGTCCACGTTCTGGCGCTTTTCATGTGCTATCGGGGCCATTCCGATGTACCCGTTGACATCCGTTTCCTGCAATTCTGCCTTGCGTTCAACGCCTCTTCGTAGCCTGACCTCAATATATTTTGGGGCGATAGTTATCGTTTAGAACTCTGCAGGTTTGGGAAGTGCAGTGCCCCTGAGCTCCATTTCCCAAGTCGCTTTTTTTTTTTTTTTCTTTTTGCGGTATGCGGGCCTCTCACTGTTGTGGCCTTTCCCGTTGCGGAGCACAGGCTCTGGATGCACAGGCTCAGCGGCCATGGCTCACGGGCTTAGTTGCTCCGCGGCATGTGGGATCTTCCTGGACCAGGGCACGAACCCGTGTCTCCTGCATCGGCAGGCGGATTCTCAACCACTGCGCCACCAGGGAAGCCCCCAAGTCGCTTTTTTGTGAGTGGGACGCAACACGGCTGGATGGCTTCACGCCCTATTGTCGATCCGCGGTGGCAGGCTGAACCTCTGGTGAATTCTTCTTCGTGATGGGAAATGAGAGTGACATGTGCCCGACCAAACACCTCCAGCGAGTCTCTCATTGGTTCCCCCTCTTGCAGTTCATCCTGCGGACAAATTGCAGACGGTACGAAAGAGGCATGGAAAGGCGCCGAGTCTCCAAGTGGGGAGATTGTTAGTAAGGGGGCCTGAATGGAGAACACGAGCACCAGGAGATGAAAACTGAGGTGAGTTTCAGAAAGCTTTCCCGATCCCACGGTGTAGCATCCGCTGGGTTTCCAATGAGTGCTTTCGCTGTCGGAAGATTGCGTTGAACCTGGAGAGTTGGGACCCATGGAATGGGGAGCACGCAGGATTCCTTTCAAGGGTCTGCATTTGCTTTCCCAACCTCACCCATCGTCTCAGCCCCAAGAGTGTCCAGCCTTATGTCTTCTGCCGCTGGGGCTGTAGATGTGGTCAATCCTGGTTCCATGCCAGTCCCTGAACGCATTTGGGAAGAATTTCTCTCTGTTTTGCCCTCCTTGTTTCTTCTTTATGTTGGAAATGTATCCTCAGAATGGGTCTGAGCTGATTTTCCCTGCTGGTTTTAGGCCGCTTTACACACACTTGATGCACTTACACAGAGATATCAAGACTTAGCTTTTAAGATGCTTACTAGTCGGATAGATACTTGTGCGATGAACAGGGTCTGGTGAGTCCAGTTGATTGAGCAAGGAGTAGGTCGTGTCCATTCCATATTCGGTTTTTGGAAGGGTATCTGTGCTCATTTCAAACTCGAGTTTTATGCGTCACCCCACCTCACCTTTCCCCTGAAGCAGGCATAAGTGTGTTTTCTAAAAGCGTGACTGTGTTCTGTTTGGGGATTCAGTTCATGGGGAGCGATTTTTACATTCCCTCGATAAGTGATATCATAAGTTTCTTTTTTTGTGGGACTGATTTCACTGAGGATGATCGTACCTAAATCCACTCAGGATGCTGCTACCAGCCTCATGACGTGGATTTCATGGCTGAGTGACACTCCATTGGACCTACGTAGCACCACTTGTCCACTTGTCCACTTGTCTTTGTCCACTTGTCCACTCGTCTTTGTCCACTTGGCTCTTTCCTGGGATATGAAACGTGTACCGGAGTGGAGGTTCTTGTCAAGACAGCAGCCCTCAACTTTGGGGTCCCTGTGTCTGGTTGATTTTTTCATTTTCCCAAGGTCAACGCCCATGTGTGGAAGTGCCCTATGCTCTGTGGTTCTGTGTTTTACATGGTTTGGGAAAGAGGATACACTTGTGAAGATTGGCTGTTGGCCATTGACATCCCGCCCATCAGCTTAACAAGGCTCCCTTGACTCCGTGGGCTGTCCTGCCTTTCTGGTTTTTAGACTTTTTTCGCCTGGCCCTTTTGCCCCGGGGGGGGGGGGTGAGAGATTTCTTTGTAGTGCTGATTTGCTCTCCCAGGTTGCTTGGTTGGCCAAAAAGGGCGTATGCGTTTTTTCCTGAATATATTCAGGAAAAAACGCATACGCCCTTTTTGGCCAACCGCATCATTGTCCACGTTCTGGCGCTTTTCATGTGCTATCGGGGCCATTCCGATGTACCCGTTGACATCCGTTTCCTGCAATTCTGCCTTGCGTTCAACGCCTCTTCGTAGCCTGACCTCAATATATTTTGGGGCGATAGTTATCGTTTAGAACTCTGCAGGTTTGGGAAGTGCAGTGCCCCTGAGCTCCATTTCCCAAGTCGCTTTTTTGTGAGTGGGACGCAACACGGCTGGATGGCTTCACGCCCTATTGTCGATCCGCGGTGGCAGGCTGAACCTCTGGTGAATTCTTCTTCGTGATGGGAAATGAGAGTGACATGTGCCCGACCAAACACCTCCAGCGAGTCTCTCATTGGTTCCCCCTCTTGCAGTTCATCCTGCGGACAAATTGCAGACGGTACGAAAGAGGCATGGAAAGGCGCCGAGTCTCCAAGTGGGGAGATTGTTAGTAAGGGGGCCTGAATGGAGAACACGAGCACCAGGAGATGAAAACTGAGGTGAGTTTCAGAAAGCTTTCCCGATCCCACGGTGTAGCATCCGCTGGGTTTCCAATGAGTGCTTTCGCTGTCGGAAGATTGCGTTGAACCTGGAGAGTTGGGACCCATGGAATGGGGAGCACGCAGGATTCCTTTCAAGGGTCTGCATTTGCTTTCCCAACCTCACCCATCGTCTCAGCCCCAAGAGTGTCCAGCCTTATGTCTTCTGCGGCTGGGGCTGTAGATGTGGTCAATCCTGGTTGCATGCCAGTCCCTGAACGCATTTTGGAAGAATTTCTCTCTGTTTTGCCCTGCTTGTTTCTTCTTTGTGTTGGAAATGTATCCTCAGAATGGGTCTGAGCTGATTTTCCCTGCTGGTTTTAGGCCGCTTTACACACACTTGATGCACTTACACAGAGATATCAAGACTTAGCTTTTAAGATGCTTACTAGTCGGATAGATACTTGTGCGATGAACAGGGTGTGGTGAGTCCAGTTGATTGAGCAAGGAGTAGGTCGTGTCCATGCCATATTCGGTTTTCGGAAGGGTATCTGTGCTCATTTCAAACTCGAGTTTTATGCGTCACCCCACCTCACCTTTCCCCTGAAGCAGGCATAAGTGTGTTTTCTAAAAGCGTGACTCTGTTCTGTTTGGGGATTCAGTTCATGGGGAGCGATTTTTACATTCCCTCGATAAGTGATATCATAAGTTTCTTTTTTTGTGGGACTGATTTCACTGAGGATGATCGTACCTAAATCCACTCAGGATGCTGCTACCAGCCTCATGACGTGGATTTCATGGCTGAGTGACACTCCATTGGAACTACGTAGCACCACTTGTCCACTTGTCCACTTGTCTTTGTCCACTTGTCCACTCGTCTTTGTCCACTTGGCTCTTTCCTGGGATATGAAACGTGTACCGGAGTGGAGGTTCTTGTCAAGACAGCAGCCCTCAACTTTGGGGTCCCTGTGTCTGGTTGATTTTTTCACTTTCCCAAGGTCAACGCCCATGTGTGGAAGTGCCCTATGCTCTGTGGTTCTGTGTTTTACATGGTTTGGGAAAGAGGATACACTTGTGAAGATTGGCTGTTGGCCATTGACATCCCGCCCATCAGCTTAACAAGGCTCCCTTGACTCCGTGGGCTGTCCTGCCTTTCTGGTTTTTAGACTTTTTTCGCCTGGCCCTTTTGCCCCGGGGGGGGGGCGAGAGATTTCTTTGTAGTGCTGATTTGCTCTCCCAGGTTGCTTGGTTGGCCAAAAAGGGCGTATGCGTTTTTTCCTGAATATATTCAGGAAAAAACGCATACGCCCTTTTTGGCCAACCGCATCATTGTCCACGTTCTGGCGCTTTTCATGTGCTATCGGGGCCATTCCGATGTACCCGTTGACATCCGTTTCCTGCAATTCTGCCTTGCGTTCAACGCCTCTTCGTAGCCTGACCTCAATATATTTTGGGGCGATAGTTATCGTTTAGAACTCTGCAGGTTTGGGAAGTGCAGTGCCCCTGAGCTCCATTTCCCAAGTCGCTTTTTTGTGAGTGGGACGCAACACGGCTGGATGGCTTCACGCCCTATTGTCGATCCGCGGTGGCAGGCTGAACCTCTGGTGAATTCTTCTTCGTGATGGGAAATGAGAGTGACATGTGCCCGACCAAACACCTCCAGCGAGTCTCTCATTGGTTCCCCCTCTTGCAGTTCATCCTGCGGACAAATTGCAGACGGTACGAAAGAGGCATGGAAAGGCGCCGAGTCTCCAAGTGGGGAGATTGTTAGTAAGGGGGCCTGAATGGAGAACACGAGCACCAGGAGATGAAAACTGAGGTGAGTTTCAGAAAGCTTTCCCGATCCCACGGTGTAGCATCCGCTGGGTTTCCAATGAGTGCTTTCGCTGTCGGAAGATTGCGTTGAACCTGGAGAGTTGGGACCCATGGAATGGGGAGCACGCAGGATTCCTTTCAAGGGTCTGCATTTGCTTTCCCAACCTCACCCATCGTCTCAGCCCCAAGAGTGTCCAGCCTTATGTCTTCTGCCGCTGGGGCTGTAGATGTGGTCAATCCTGGTTGCATGCCAGTCCCTGAACGCATTTGGGAAGAATTTCTCTCTGTTTTGCCCTGCTTGTTTCTTCTTTGTGTTGGAAATGTATCCTCAGAATGGGTCTGAGCTGATTTTCCCTGCTGGTTTTAGGCCGCTTTACACACACTTGATGCACTTACACAGAGATATCAAGACTTAGCTTTTAAGATGCTTACTAGTCGGATAGATACTTGTGCGATGAACACGGTGTGGTGAGTCCAGTTGATTGAGCAAGGAGTAGGTCGTGTCCATGCCATATTCGGTTTTCGGAAGGGTATCTGTGCTCATTTCAAACTCGAGTTTTATGCGTCACCCCACCTCACCTTTCCCCTGAAGCAGGCATAAGTGTGTTTTCTAAAAGCGTGACTCTGTTCTGTTTGGGGATTCAGTTCATGGGGAGCGATTTTTACATTCCCTCGATAAGTGATATCATAAGTTTCTTTTTTTGTGGGACTGATTTCACTGAGGATGATCGTACCTAAATCCACTCAGGATGCTGCTACCAGCCTCATGACGTGGATTTCATGGCTGAGTGACACTCCATTGGAACTACGTAGCACCACTTGTCCACTTGTCCACTTGTCTTTGTCCACTTGTCCACTCGTCTTTGTCCACTTGGCTCTTTCCTGGGATATAAAACGTGTACCTTAGTGGAGGTTCTTGTCAAGACAGCAGCCCTCAACTTTGGGGTCCCTGTGTCTGGTTGATTTTTTCACTTTCCCAAGGTCAACGCCCATGTGTGGAAGTGCCCTATGCTCTGTGGTTCTGTGTTTTACATGGTTTGGGAAAGAGGATACACTTGTGAAGATTGGCTGTTGGCCATTGACATCCCGCCCATCAGCTTAACAAGGCTCCCTTGACTCCGTGGGCTGTCCTGCCTTTCTGGTTTTTAGACTTTTTTCGCCTGGCCCTTTTGCCCCGGGGGGTGGGGGGGGTGGCAGAGATTTCTTTGTAGTGCTGATTTGCTCTCCCAGGTTGCTTGGTTGGCCAAAAAGGGCGTATGCGTTTTTTCCTGAATATATTCAGGAAAAAACGCATACGCCCTTTTTGGCCAACCGCATCATTGTCCACGTTCTGGCGCTTTTCATGTGCTATCGGGGCCATTCCGATGTACCCGTTGACATCCGTTTCCTGCAATTCTGCCTTGCGTTCAACGCCTCTTCGTAGCCTGACCTCAATATATTTTGGGGCGATAGTTATCGTTTAGAACTCTGCAGGTTTGGGAAGTGCAGTGCCCCTGAGCTCCATTTCCCAAGTCGCTTTTTTGTGAGTGGGACGCAACACGGCTGGATGGCTTCACGCCCTATTGTCGATCCGCGGTGGCAGGCTGAACCTCTGGTGAATTCTTCTTCGTGATGGGAAATGAGAGTGACATGTGCCCGACCAAACACCTCCAGCGAGTCTCTCATTGGTTCCCCCTCTTGCAGTTCATCCTGCGGACAAATTGCAGACGGTACGAAAGAGGCATGGAAAGGCGCCGAGTCTCCAAGTGCGGAGATTGTTAGTAAGGGGGCCTGAATGGAGAACACGAGCACCAGGAGATGAAAACTGAGGTGAGTTTCAGAAAGCTTTCCCGATCCCACGGTGTAGCATCCGCTGGGTTTCCAATGAGTGCTTTCGCTGTCGGAAAATTGCGTTGAACCAGGAGAGTTGGGACCCATGGAATGGGGAGCACGCAGGATTCCTTTCAAGGGTCTGCATTTGCTTTCCCAACCTCACCCATCGTCTCAGCCCCAAGAGTGTCCAGCCTTATGTCTTCTGCCGCTGGGGCTGTAGATGTGGTCAATCCTGGTTGCATGCCAGTCCCTGAACGCATTTGGGAAGAATTTCTCTCTGTTTTGCCCTGCTTGTTTCTTCTTTGTGTTGGAAATGTATCCTCAGAATGGGTCTGAGCTGATTTTCCCTGCTGGTTTTAGGCCGCTTTACACACACTTGATGCACTTACACAGAGATATCAAGACTTAGCTTTTAAGATGCTTACTAGTCGGATAGATACTTGTGCGATGAACAGGGTGTGGTGAGTCCAGTTGATTGAGCAAGGAGTAGGTCGTGTCCATGCCATATTCGGTTTTCGGAAGGGTATCTGTGCTCATTTCAAACTCGAGTTTTATGCGTCACCCCACCTCACCTTTCCCCTGAAGCAGGCATAAGTGTGTTTTCTAAAAGCGTGACTCTGTTCTGTTTGGGGATTCAGTTCATGGGGAGCGATTTTTACATTCCCTCGATAAGTGATATCATAAGTTTCTTTTTTTGTGGGACTGATTTCACTGAGGATGATCGTACCTAAATCCACTCAGGATGCTGCTACCAGCCTCATGACGTGGATTTCATGGCTGAGTGACACTCCATTGGACCTACGTAGCACCACTTGTCCACTTGTCCACTTGTCTTTGTCCACTTGTCCACTCGTCTTTGTCCACTTGGCTCTTTCCTGGGATATGAAACGTGTACCGGAGTGGAGGTTCTTGTCAAGACAGCAGCCCTCAACTTTGGGGTCCCTGTGTCTGGTTGATTTTTTCATTTTCCCAAGGTCAACGCCCATGTGTGGAAGTGCCCTATGCTCTGTGGTTCTGTGTTTTACATGGTTTGGGAAAGAGGATACACTTGTGAAGATTGGCTGTTGGCCATTGACATCCCGCCCATCAGCTTAACAAGGCTCCCTTGACTCCGTGGGCTGTCCTGCCTTTCTGGTTTTTAGACTTTTTTCGCCTGGCCCTTTTGCCCCGGGGGGTGGGGGGGGGCCAGAGATTTCTTTGTAGTGCTGATTTGCTCTCCCAGGTTGCTTGGTTGGCCAAAAAGGGCGTATGCGTTTTTTCCTGAATATATTCAGGAAAAAACGCATACGCCCTTTTTGGCCAACCGCATCATTGTCCACGTTCTGGCGCTTTTCATGTGCTATCGGGGCCATTCCGATGTACCCGTTGACATCCGTTTCCTGCAATTCTGCCTTGCGTTCAACGCCTCTTCGTAGCCTGACCTCAATATATTTTGGGGCGATAGTTATCGTTTAGAACTCTGCAGGTTTGGGAAGTGCAGTGCCCCTGAGCTCCATTTCCCAAGTCGCTTTTTTGTGAGTGGGACGCAACACGGCTGGATGGCTTCACGCCCTATTGTCGATCCGCGGTGGCAGGCTGAACCTCTGGTGAATTCTTCTTCGTGATGGGAAATGAGAGTGACATGTGCCCGACCAAACACCTCCAGCGAGTCTCTCATTGGTTCCCCCTCTTGCAGTTCATCCTGCGGACAAATTGCAGACGGTACGAAAGAGGCATGGAAAGGCGCCGAGTCTCCAAGTGGGGAGATTGTTAGTAAGGGGGCCTGAATGGAGAACACGAGCACCAGGAGATGAAAACTGAGGTGAGTTTCAGAAAGCTTTCCCGATCCCACGGTGTAGCATCCGCTGGGTTTCCAATGAGTGCTTTCGCTGTCGGAAGATTGCGTTGAACCTGGAGAGTTGGGACCCATGGAATGGGGAGCACGCAGGATTCCTTTCAAGGGTCTGCATTTGCTTTCCCAACCTCACCCATCGTCTCAGCCCCAAGAGTGTCCAGCCTTATGTCTTCTGCCGCTGGGGCTGTAGATGTGGTCAATCCTGGTTGCATGCCAGTCCCTGAACGCATTTGGGAAGAATTTCTCTCTGTTTTGCCCTGCTTGTTTCTTCTTTGTGTTGGAAATGTATCCTCAGAATGGGTCTGAGCTGATTTTCCCTGCTGGTTTTAGGCCGCTTTACACACACTTGATGCACTTACACAGAGATATCAAGACTTAGCTTTTAAGATGCTTACTAGTCGGATAGATACTTGTGCGATGAACAGGGTGTGGTGAGTCCAGTTGATTGAGCAAGGAGTAGGTCGTGTCCATGCCATATTCGGTTTTCGGAAGGGTATCTGTGCTCATTTCAAACTCGAGTTTTATGCGTCACCCCACCTCACCTTTCCCCTGAAGCAGGCATAAGTGTGTTTTCTAAAAGCGTGACTCTGTTCTGTTTGGGGATTCAGTTCATGGGGAGCGATTTTTACATTCCCTCGATAAGTGATATCATAAGTTTCTTTTTTTGTGGGACTGATTTCACTGAGGATGATCGTACCTAAATCCACTCAGGATGCTGCTACCAGCCTCATGACGTGGATTTCATGGCTGAGTGACACTCCATTGGAACTACGTAGCACCACTTGTCCACTTGTCCACTTGTCTTTGTCCACTTGTCCACTCGTCTTTGTCCACTTGGCTCTTTCCTGGGATATAAAACGTGTACCTTAGTGGAGGTTCTTGTCAAGACAGCAGCCCTCAACTTTGGGGTCCCTGTGTCTGGTTGATTTTTTCACTTTCCCAAGGTCAACGCCCATGTGTGGAAGTGCCCTATGCTCTGTGGTTCTGTGTTTTACATGGTTTGGGAAAGAGGATACACTTGTGAAGATTGGCTGTTGGCCATTGACATCCCGCCCATCAGCTTAACAAGGCTCCCTTGACTCCGTGGGCTGTCCTGCCTTTCTGGTTTTTAGACTTTTTTCGCCTGGCCCTTTTGCCCCGGGGGGTGGGGGGGGTGGCAGAGATTTCTTTGTAGTGCTGATTTGCTCTCCCAGGTTGCTTGGTTGGCCAAAAAGGGCGTATGCGTTTTTTCCTGAATATATTCAGGAAAAAACGCATACGCCCTTTTTGGCCAACCGCATCATTGTCCACGTTCTGGCGCTTTTCATGTGCTATCGGGGCCATTCCGATGTACCCGTTGACATCCGTTTCCTGCAATTCTGCCTTGCGTTCAACGCCTCTTCGTAGCCTGACCTCAATATATTTTGGGGCGATAGTTATCGTTTAGAACTCTGCAGGTTTGGGAAGTGCAGTGCCCCTGAGCTCCATTTCCCAAGTCGCTTTTTTGTGAGTGGGACGCAACACGGCTGGATGGCTTCACGCCCTATTGTCGATCCGCGGTGGCAGGCTGAACCTCTGGTGAATTCTTCTTCGTGATGGGAAATGAGAGTGACATGTGCCCGACCAAACACCTCCAGCGAGTCTCTCATTGGTTCCCCCTCTTGCAGTTCATCCTGCGGACAAATTGCAGACGGTACGAAAGAGGCATGGAAAGGCGCCGAGTCTCCAAGTGCGGAGATTGTTAGTAAGGGGGCCTGAATGGAGAACACGAGCACCAGGAGATGAAAACTGAGGTGAGTTTCAGAAAGCTTTCCCGATCCCACGGTGTAGCATCCGCTGGGTTTCCAATGAGTGCTTTCGCTGTCGGAAAATTGCGTTGAACCAGGAGAGTTGGGACCCATGGAATGGGGAGCACGCAGGATTCCTTTCAAGGGTCTGCATTTGCTTTCCCAACCTCACCCATCGTCTCAGCCCCAAGAGTGTCCAGCCTTATGTCTTCTGCCGCTGGGGCTGTAGATGTGGTCAATCCTGGTTGCATGCCAGTCCCTGAACGCATTTGGGAAGAATTTCTCTCTGTTTTGCCCTGCTTGTTTCTTCTTTGTGTTGGAAATGTATCCTCAGAATGGGTCTGAGCTGATTTTCCCTGCTGGTTTTAGGCCGCTTTACACACACTTGATGCACTTACACAGAGATATCAAGACTTAGCTTTTAAGATGCTTACTAGTCGGATAGATACTTGTGCGATGAACAGGGTGTGGTGAGTCCAGTTGATTGAGCAAGGAGTAGGTCGTGTCCATGCCATATTCGGTTTTCGGAAGGGTATCTGTGCTCATTTCAAACTCGAGTTTTATGCGTCACCCCACCTCACCTTTCCCCTGAAGCAGGCATAAGTGTGTTTTCTAAAAGCGTGACTCTGTTCTGTTTGGGGATTCAGTTCATGGGGAGCGATTTTTACATTCCCTCGATAAGTGATATCATAAGTTTCTTTTTTTGTGGGACTGATTTCACTGAGGATGATCGTACCTAAATCCACTCAGGATGCTGCTACCAGCCTCATGACGTGGATTTCATGGCTGAGTGACACTCCATTGGACCTACGTAGCACCACTTGTCCACTTGTCCACTTGTCTTTGTCCACTTGTCCACTCGTCTTTGTCCACTTGGCTCTTTCCTGGGATATGAAACGTGTACCGGAGTGGAGGTTCTTGTCAAGACAGCAGCCCTCAACTTTGGGGTCCCTGTGTCTGGTTGATTTTTTCATTTTCCCAAGGTCAACGCCCATGTGTGGAAGTGCCCTATGCTCTGTGGTTCTGTGTTTTACATGGTTTGGGAAAGAGGATACACTTGTGAAGATTGGCTGTTGGCCATTGACATCCCGCCCATCAGCTTAACAAGGCTCCCTTGACTCCGTGGGCTGTCCTGCCTTTCTGGTTTTTAGACTTTTTTCGCCTGGCCCTTTTGCCCCGGGGGGTGGGGGGGGGCCAGAGATTTCTTTGTAGTGCTGATTTGCTCTCCCAGGTTGCTTGGTTGGCCAAAAAGGGCGTATGCGTTTTTTCCTGAATATATTCAGGAAAAAACGCATACGCCCTTTTTGGCCAACCGCATCATTGTCCACGTTCTGGCGCTTTTCATGTGCTATCGGGGCCATTCCGATGTACCCGTTGACATCCGTTTCCTGCAATTCTGCCTTGCGTTCAACGCCTCTTCGTAGCCTGACCTCAATATATTTTGGGGCGATAGTTATCGTTTAGAACTCTGCAGGTTTGGGAAGTGCAGTGCCCCTGAGCTCCATTTCCCAAGTCGCTTTTTTGTGAGTGGGACGCAACACGGCTGGATGGCTTCACGCCCTATTGTCGATCCGCGGTGGCAGGCTGAACCTCTGGTGAATTCTTCTTCGTGATGGGAAATGAGAGTGACATGTGCCCGACCAAACACCTCCAGCGAGTCTCTCATTGGTTCCCCCTCTTGCAGTTCATCCTGCGGACAAATTGCAGACGGTACGAAAGAGGCATGGAAAGGCGCCGAGTCTCCAAGTGGGGAGATTGTTAGTAAGGGGGCCTGAATGGAGAACACGAGCACCAGGAGATGAAAACTGAGGTGAGTTTCAGAAAGCTTTCCCGATCCCACGGTGTAGCATCCGCTGGGTTTCCAATGAGTGCTTTCGCTGTCGGAAGATTGCGTTGAACCAGGAGAGTTGGGACCCATGGAATGGGGAGCACGCAGGATTCCTTTCAAGGGTCTGCATTTGCTTTCCCAACCTCACCCATCGTCTCAGCCCCAAGAGTGTCCAGCCTTATGTCTTCTGCCGCTGGGGCTGTAGATGTGGTCAATACTGGTTGCATGCCAGTCCCTGAACGCATTTCGGAAGAATTTCTCTCTGTTTTGCCCTGCTTGTTTCTTCTTTGTGTTGGAAATGTATCCTCAGAATGGGTCTGAGCTGATTTTCCCTGCTGGTTTTAGGCCGCTTTACACACACTTGATGCACTTACACAGAGATATCAAGACTTAGCTTTTAAGATGCTTACTAGTCGGATAGATACTTGTGCGATGAACAGGGTGTGGTGAGTCCAGTTGATTGAGCAAGGAGTAGGTCGTGTCCATGCCATATTCGGTTTTCGGAAGGGTATCTGTGCTCATTTCAAACTCGAGTTTTATGCGTCACCCCACCTCACCTTTCCCCTGAAGCAGGCATAAGTGTGTTTTCTAAAAGCGTGACTCTGTTCTGTTTGGGGATTCAGTTCATGGGGAGCGATTTTTACATTCCCTCGATAAGTGATATCATAAGTTTCTTTTTTTGTGGGACTTATTTCACTGAGGATGATCGTACCTAAATCCACTCAGGATGCTGCTACCAGCCTCATGACGTGGATTTCATGGCTGAGTGACACTCCATTGGAACTACGTAGCACCACTTGTCCACTTGTCCACTTGTCTTTGTCCACTTGTCCACTCGTCTTTGTCCACTTGGCTCTTTCCTGGGATATGAAACGTGTACCGGAGTGGAGGTTCTTGTCAAGACAGCAGCCCTCAACTTTGGGGTCCCTGTGTCTGGTTGATTTTTTCACTTTCCCAAGGTCAACGCCCATGTGTGGAAGTGCCCTATGCTCTGTGGTTCTGTGTTTTACATGGTTTGGGAAAGAGGATACACTTGTGAAGATTGGCTGTTGGCCATTGACATCCCGCCCATCAGCTTAACAAGGCTCCCTTGACTCCGTGGGCTGTCCTGCCTTTCTGGTTTTTAGACTTTTTTCGCCTGGCCCTTTTGCCCCGGGGGGTGGGGGGGGGCAGAGATTTCTTTGTAGTGCTGATTTGCTCTCCCAGGTTGCTTGGTTGGCCAAAAAGGGCGTATGCGTTTTTTCCTGAATATATTCAGGAAAAAACGCATACGCCCTTTTTGGCCAACCGCATCATTGTCCACGTTCTGGCGCTTTTCATGTGCTATCGGGGCCATTCCGATGTACCCGTTGACATCCGTTTCCTGCAATTCTGCCTTGCGTTCAACGCCTCTTCGTAGCCTGACCTCAATATATTTTGGGGCGATAGTTATCGTTTAGAACTCTGCAGGTTTGGGAAGTGCAGTGCCCCTGAGCTCCATTTCCCAAGTCGCTTTTTTGTGAGTGGGACGCAACACGGCTGGATGGCTTCACGCCCTATTGTCGATCCGCGGTGGCAGGCTGAACCTCTGGTGAATTCTTCTTCGTGATGGGAAATGAGAGTGACATGTGCCCGACCAAACACCTCCAGCGAGTCTCTCATTGGTTCCCCCTCTTGCAGTTCATCCTGCGGACAAATTGCAGACGGTACGAAAGAGGCATGGAAAGGCGCCGAGTCTCCAAGTGGGGAGATTGTTAGTAAGGGGGCCTGAATGGAGAACACGAGCACCAGGAGATGAAAACTGAGGTGAGTTTCAGAAAGCTTTCCCGATCCCACGGTGTAGCATCCGCTGGGTTTCCAATGAGTGCTTTCGCTGTCGGAAGATTGCGTTGAACCAGGAGAGTTGGGACCCATGGAATGGGGAGCACGCAGGATTCCTTTCAAGGGTCTGCATTTGCTTTCCCAACCTCACCCATCGTCTCAGCCCCAAGAGTGTCCAGCCTTATGTCTTCTGCCGCTGGGGCTGTAGATGTGGTCAATCCTGGTTGCATGCCAGTCCCTGAACGCATTTTGGAAGAATTTCTCTCTGTTTTGCCCTGCTTGTTTCTTCTTTGTGTTGGAAATGTATCCTCAGAATGGGTCTGAGCTGATTTTCCCTGCTGGTTTTAGGCCGCTTTACACACACTTGATGCACTTACAGAGAGATATCAAGACTTAGCTTTTAAGATGCTTACTAGTCGGATAGATACTTGTGCGATGAACAGGGTGTGGTGAGTCCAGTTGATTGAGCAAGGAGTAGGTCGTGTCCATGCCATATTCGGTTTTCGGAAGGGTATCTGTGCTCATTTCAAACTCGAGTTTTATGCGTCACCCCACCTCACCTTTCCCCTGAAGCAGGCATAAGTGTGTTTTCTAAAAGCGTGACTCTGTTCTGTTTGGGGATTCAGTTCATGGGGAGCGATTTTTACATTCCCTCGATAAGTGATATCATAAGTTTCTTTTTTTGTGGGACTTATTTCACTGAGGATGATCGTACCTAAATCCACTCAGGATGCTGCTACCAGCCTCACGACGTGGATTTCATGGCTGAGTGACACTCCATTGGAACTACGTAGCACCACTTGTCCACTTGTCCACTTGTCTTTGTCCACTTGTCCACTCGTCTTTGTCCACTTGGCTCTTTCCTGGGATATGAAACGTGTACCGGAGTGGAGGTTCTTGTCAAGACAGCAGCCCTCAACTTTGGGGTCCCTGTGTCTGGTTGATTTTTTCACTTTCCCAAGGTCAACGCCCATGTGTGGAAGTGCCCTATGCTCTGTGGTTCTGTGTTTTACATGGTTTGGGAAAGAGGATACACTTGTGAAGATTGGCTGTTGGCCATTGACATCCCGCCCATCAGCTTAACAAGGCTCCCTTGACTCCGTGGGCTGTCCTGCCTTTCTGGTTTTTAGACTTTTTTCGCCTGGCCCTTTTGCCCCGGGGGGGGGCGAGAGATTTCTTTGTAGTGCTGATTTGCTCTCCCAGGTTGCTTGGTTGGCCAAAAAGGGCGTATGCGTTTTTTCCTGAATATATTCAGGAAAAAACGCATACGCCCTTTTTGGCCAACCGCATCATTGTCCACGTTCTGGCGCTTTTCATGTGCTATCGGGGCCATTCCGATGTACCCGTTGACATCCGTTTCCTGCAATTCTGCCTTGCGTTCAACGCCTCTTCGTAGCCTGACCTCAATATATTTTGGGGCGATAGTTATCGTTTAGAACTCTGCAGGTTTGGGAAGTGCAGTGCCCCTGAGCTCCATTTCCCAAGTCGCTTTTTTGTGAGTGGGACGCAACACGGCTGGATGGCTTCACGCCCTATTGTCGATCCGCGGTGGCAGGCTGAACCTCTGGTGAATTCTTCTTCGTGATGGGAAATGAGAGTGACATGTGCCCGACCAAACACCTCCAGCGAGTCTCTCATTGGTTCCCCCTCTTGCAGTTCATCCTGCGGACAAATTGCAGACGGTACGAAAGAGGCATGGAAAGGCGCCGAGTCTCCAAGTGGGGAGATTGTTAGTAAGGGGGCCTGAATGGAGAACACGAGCACCAGGAGATGAAAACTGAGGTGAGTTTCAGAAAGCTTTCCCGATCCCACGGTGTAGCATCCGCTGGGTTTCCAATGAGTGCTTTCGCTGTCGGAAGATTGCGTTGAACCTGGAGAGTTGGGACCCATGGAATGGGGAGCACGCAGGATTCCTTTCAAGGGTCTGCATTTGCTTTCCCAACCTCACCCATCGTCTCAGCCCCAAGAGTGTCCAGCCTTATGTCTTCTGCCGCTGGGGCTGTAGATGTGGTCAATCCTGGTTGCATGCCAGTCCCTGAACGCATTTGGGAAGAAATTCTCTCTGTTTTGCTCTGCTTGTTTCTTCTTTATGTTGGAAATGTATCCTCAGAATGGGTCTGAGCTGATTTTCCCTGCTGGTTTTAGGCCGCTTTACACACACTTGATGCACTTACACAGAGATATCAAGACTTAGCTTTTAAGATGCTTACTAGTCGGATAGATACTTGTGCGATGAACAGGGTCTGGTGAGTCCAGTTGATTGAGCAAGGAGTAGGTCGTGTCCATTCCATATTCGGTTTTCGGAAGGGTATCTGTGCTCATTTCAAACTCGAGTTTTATGCGTCACCCCACCTCACCTTTCTCCTGAAGCAGGCATAAGTGTGTTTTCTAAAAGCGTGACTCTGTTCTGTTTGGGGATTCAGTTCATGGGGAGCGATTTTTACATTCCCTCGATAAGTGATATCATAAGTTTCTTTTTTTGTGGGACTGATTTCACTGAGGATGATCGTACCTAAATCCACTCAGGATGCTGCTACCAGCCTCATGACGTGGATTTCATGGCTGAGTGACACTCTATTGGACATACGTAGCACCACTTGTCCACTTGTCCACTTGTCTTTGTCCACTTGTCCACTCGTCTTTGTCCACTTGGCTCTTTCCTGGGATATGAAACGTGTACCGGAGTGGAGGTTCTTGTCAAGACAGCAGCCCTCAACTTTGGGGTCCCTGTGTCTGGTTGATTTTTTCATTTTCCCAAGGTCAACGCCCATGTGTGGAAGTGCCCTATGCTCTGTGGTTCTGTGTTTTACATGGTTTGGGAAAGACGATACACTTGTGAAGATTGGCTGTTGGCCATTGACATCCCACCCATCAGCTTAACATGGCTCTCTTGACTCCGTGGGCTGTACTGCCTTTCTGATTTTTAGACTTTTTTCGCCTGGCCCTTTTGCCCCGGGGGGGGGGGGGTGAGAGATTTCTTTGTAGTGCTGATTTGCTCTCCCAGGTTGCTTGGTTGGCCAAAAAGGGCGTATGCGTTTTTTCCTGAATATATTCAGGAAAAAACGCATACGCCCTTTTTGGCCAACCGCATCATTGTCCACGTTCTGGCGCTTTTCATGTGCTATCGGGGCCATTCCGATGTACCCGTTGACATCCGTTTCCTGCAATTCTGCCTTGCGTTCAACGCCTCTTCGTAGCCTGACCTCAATATATTTTGGGGCGATAGTTATCGTTTAGAACTCTGCAGGTTTGGGAAGTGCAGTGCCCCTGAGCTCCATTTCCCAAGTCGCTTTTTTGTGAGTGGGACGCAACACGGCTGGATGGCTTCACGCCCTATTGTCGATCCGCGGTGGCAGGCTGAACCTCTGGTGAATTCTTCTTCGTGATGGGAAATGAGAGTGACATGTGCCCGACCAAACACCTCCAGCGAGTCTCTCATTGGTTCCCCCTCTTGCAGTTCATCCTGCGGACAAATTGCAGACGGTACGAAAGAGGCATGGAAAGGCGCCGAGTCTCCAAGTGGGGAGATTGTTAGTAAGGGGGCCTGAATGGAGAACACGAGCACCAGGAGATGAAAACTGAGGTGAGTTTCAGAAAGCTTTCCCGATCCCACGGTGTAGCATCCGCTGGGTTTCCAATGAGTGCTTTCGCTGTCGGAAGATTGCGTTGAACCAGGAGAGTTGGGACCCATGGAATGGGGAGCACGCAGGATTCCTTTCAAGGGTCTGCATTTGCTTTCCCAACCTCACCCATCGTCTCAGCCCCAAGAGTGTCCAGCCTTATGTCTTCTGCCGCTGGGGCTGTAGATGTGGTCAATCCTGGTTGCATGCCAGTCCCTGAACGCATTTGGGAAGAATTTCTCTCTGTTTTGCCCTGCTTGTTTCTTCTTTGTGTTGGAAATGTATCCTCAGAATGGGTCTGAGCTGATTTTCCCTGCTGGTTTTAGGCCGCTTTACACACACTTGATGCACTTACACAGAGATATCAAGACTTAGCTTTTAAGATGCTTACTAGTCGGATAGATACTTGTGCGATGAACAGGGTGTGGTGAGTCCAGTTGATTGAGCAAGGAGTAGGTCGTGTCCATGCCATATTCGGTTTTCGGAAGGGTATCTGTGCTCATTTCAAACTCGAGTTTTATGCGTCACCCCACCTCACCTTTCCCCTGAAGCAGGCATAAGTGTGTTTTCTAAAAGCGTGACTCTGTTCTGTTTGGGGATTCAGTTCATGGGGAGCGATTTTTACATTCCCTCGATAAGTGATATCATAAGTTTCTTTTTTTGTGGGACTGATTTCACTGAGGATGATCGTACCTAAATCCACTCAGGATGCTGCTACCAGCCTCATGACGTGGATTTCATGGCTGAGTGACACTCCATTGGAACTACGTAGCACCACTTGTCCACTTGTCCACTTGTCTTTGTCCACTTGTCCACTCGTCTTTGTCCACTTGGCTCTTTCCTGGGATATGAAACGTGTACCGGAGTGGAGGTTCTTGTCAAGACAGCAGCCCTCAACTTTGGGGTCCCTGTGTCTGGTTGATTTTTTCACTTTCCCAAGGTCAACGCCCATGTGTGGAAGTGCCCTATGCTCTGTGGTTCTGTGTTTTACATGGTTTGGGAAAGAGGATACACTTGTGAAGATTGGCTGTTGGCCATTGACATCCCGCCCATCAGCTTAACAAGGCTCCCTTGACTCCGTGGGCTGTCCTGCCTTTCTGGTTTTTAGACTTTTTTCGCCTGGCCCTTTTGCCCCGGGGGGGGGGCGAGAGATTTCTTTGTAGTGCTGATTTGCTCTCCCAGGTTGCTTGGTTGGCCAAAAAGGGCGTATGCGTTTTTTCCTGAATATATTCAGGAAAAAACGCATACGCCCTTTTTGGCCAACCGCATCATTGTCCACGTTCTGGCGCTTTTCATGTGCTATCGGGGCCATTCCGATGTACCCGTTGACATCCGTTTCCTGCAATTCTGCCTTGCGTTCAACGCCTCTTCGTAGCCTGACCTCAATATATTTTGGGGCGATAGTTATCGTTTAGAACTCTGCAGGTTTGGGAAGTGCAGTGCCCCTGAGCTCCATTTCCCAAGTCGCTTTTTTGTGAGTGGGACGCAACACGGCTGGATGGCTTCACGCCCTATTGTCGATCCGCGGTGGCAGGCTGAACCTCTGGTGAATTCTTCTTCGTGATGGGAAATGAGAGTGACATGTGCCCGACCAAACACCTCCAGCGAGTCTCTCATTGGTTCCCCCTCTTGCAGTTCATCCTGCGGACAAATTGCAGACGGTACGAAAGAGGCATGGAAAGGCGCCGAGTCTCCAAGTGGGGAGATTGTTAGTAAGGGGGCCTGAATGGAGAACACGAGCACCAGGAGATGAAAACTGAGGTGAGTTTCAGAAAGCTTTCCCGATCCCACGGTGTAGCATCCGCTGGGTTTCCAATGAGTGCTTTCGCTGTCGGAAGATTGCGTTGAACCTGGAGAGTTGGGACCCATGGAATGGGGAGCACGCAGGATTCCTTTCAAGGGTCTGCATTTGCTTTCCCAACCTCACCCATCGTCTCAGCCCCAAGAGTGTCCAGCCTTATGTCTTCTGCCGCTGGGGCTGTAGATGTGGTCAATCCTGGTTGCATGCCAGAACCTGAACGCATTTGGGAAGAAATTCTCTCTGTTTTGCTCTGCTTGTTTCTTCTTTATGTTGGAAATGTATCCTCAGAATGGGTCTGAGCTGATTTTCCCTGCTGGTTTTAGGCCGCTTTACACACACTTGATGCACTTACACAGAGATATCAAGACTTAGCTTTTAAGATGCTTACTAGTCGGATAGATACTTGTGCGATGAACAGGGTCTGGTGAGTCCAGTTGATTGAGCAAGGAGTAGGTCGTGTCCATTCCATATTCGGTTTTCGGAAGGGTATCTGTGCTCATTTCAAACTCGAGTTTTATGCGTCACCCCACCTCACCTTTCTCCTGAAGCAGGCATAAGTGTGTTTTCTAAAAGCGTGACTCTGTTCTGTTTGGGGATTCAGTTCATGGGGAGCGATTTTTACATTCCCTCGATAAGTGATATCATAAGTTTCTTTTTTTGTGGGACTGATTTCACTGAGGATGATCGTACCTAAATCCACTCAGGATGCTGCTACCAGCCTCATGACGTGGATTTCATGGCTGAGTGACACTCCATTGGACATACGTAGCACCACTTGTCCACTTGTCCACTTGTCTTTGTCCACTTGTCCACTCGTCTTTGTCCACTTGGCTCTTTCCTGGGATATGAAACGTGTACCGGAGTGGAGGTTCTTGTCAAGACAGCAGCCCTCAACTTTGGGGTCCCTGTGTCTGGTTGATTTTTTCATTTTCCCAAGGTCAACGCCCATGTGTGGAAGTGCCCTATGCTCTGTGGTTCTGTGTTTTACATGGTTTGGGAAAGAGGATACACTTGTGAAGATTGGCTGTTGGCCATTGACATCCCACCCATCAGCTTAACAAGGCTCCCTTGACTCCGTGGGCTGTCCTGCCTTTCTGGTTTTTAGACTTTTTTCGCCTGGCCCTTTTGCCCCGGGGGGGGGGGGGGTGAGAGATTTCTTTGTAGTGCTGATTTGCTCTCCCAGGTTGCTTGGTTGGCCAAAAAGGGCGTATGCGTTTTTTCCTGAATATATTCAGGAAAAAACGCATACGCCCTTTTTGGCCAACCGCATCATTGTCCACGTTCTGGCGCTTTTCATGTGCTATCGGGGCCATTCCGATGTACCCGTTGACATCCGTTTCCTGCAATTCTGCCTTGCGTTCAACGCCTCTTCGTAGCCTGACCTCAGTATATTTTGGGGCGATAGTTATCGTTTAGAACTCTGCAGGTTTGGGAAGTGCAGTGCCCCTGAGCTCCATTTCCCAAGTCGCTTTTTTGTGAGTGGGACGCAACACGGCTGGATGGCTTCACGCCCTATTGTCGATCCGCGGTGGCAGGCTGAACCTCTGGTGAATTCTTCTTCGTGATGGGAAATGAGAGTGACATGTGCCCGACCAAACACCTCCAGCGAGTCTCTCATTGGTTCCCCCTCTTGCAGTTCATCCTGCGGACAAATTGCAGACGGTACGAAAGAGGCATGGAAAGGCGCCGAGTCTCCAAGTGCGGAGATTGTTAGTAAGGGGGCCTGAATGGAGAACACGAGCACCAGGAGATGAAAACTGAGGTGAGTTTCAGAAAGCTTTCCCGATCCCACGGTGTAGCATCCGCTGGGTTTCCAATGAGTGCTTTCGCTGTCGGAAGATTGCGTTGAACCTGGAGAGTTGGGACCCATGGAATGGGGAGCACGCAGGATTCCTTTCAAGGGTCTGCATTTGCTTTCCCAACCTCACCCATCGTCTCAGCCCCAAGAGTGTCCAGCCTTATGTCTTCTGCCGCTGGGGCTGTAGATGTGGTCAATCCTGGTTGCATGCCAGTCCCTGAACGCATTTGGGAAGAATTTCTCTCTGTTTTGCCCTGCTTGTTTCTTCTTTGTGTTGGAAATGTATCCTCAGAATGGGTCTGAGCTGATTTTCCCTGCTGGTTTTAGGCCGCTTTACACACACTTGATGCACTTACACAGAGATATCAAGACTTAGCTTTTAAGATGCTTACTAGTCGGATAGATACTTGTGCGATGAACAGGGTGTGGTGAGTCCAGTTGATTGAGCAAGGAGTAGGTCGTGTCCATGCCATATTCGGTTTTCGGAAGGGTATCTGTGCTCATTTCAAACTCGAGTTTTATGCGTCACCCCACCTCACCTTTCCCCTGAAGCAGGCATAAGTGTGTTTTCTAAAAGCGTGACTCTGTTCTGTTTGGGGATTCAGTTCATGGGGAGCGATTTTTACATTCCCTCGATAAGTGATATCATAAGTTTCTTTTTTTGTGGGACTGATTTCACTGAGGATGATCGTACCTAAATCCACTCAGGATGCTGCTACCAGCCTCATGACGTGGATTTCATGGCTGAGTGACACTCCATTGGACCTACGTAGCACCACTTGTCCACTTGTCCACTTGTCTTTGTCCACTTGTCCACTCGTCTTTGTCCACTTGGCTCTTTCCTGGGATATGAAACGTGTACCGGAGTGGAGGTTCTTGTCAAGACAGCAGCCCTCAACTTTGGGGTCCCTGTGTCTGGTTGATTTTTTCATTTTCCCAAGGTCAACGCCCATGTGTGGAAGTGCCCTATGCTCTGTGGTTCTGTGTTTTACATGGTTTGGGAAAGAGGATACACTTGTGAAGATTGGCTGTTGGCCATTGACATCCCGCCCATCAGCTTAACAAGGCTCCCTTGACTCCGTGGGCTGTCCTGCCTTTCTGGTTTTTAGACTTTCTTCGCCTGGCCCTTTTGCCCCGGGGGGGGGGCGAGAGATTTCTTTGTAGTCCTGATTTGCTCTCCCAGGTTGCTTGGTTGGCCAAAAAGGGCGTATGCGTTTTTTCCTGAATATATTCAGGAAAAAACGCATACGCCCTTTTTGGCCAACCGCATCATTGTCCACGTTCTGGCGCTTTTCATGTGCTATCGGGGCCATTCCGATGTACCCGTTGACATCCGTTTCCTGCAATTCTGCCTTGCGTTCAACGCCTCTTCGTAGCCTGACCTCAATATATTTTGGGGCGATAGTTATCGTTTAGAACTCTGCAGGTTTGGGAAGTGCAGTGCCCCTGAGCTCCATTTCCCAAGTCGCTATTTTTTTTTTTTTCTTTTTGCGGTATGCGGGCCTCTCACTGTTGTGGCCTTTCCCGTTGCGGAGCACAGGCTCTGGATGCACAGGCTCAGCGGCCATGGCTCACGGGCTTAGTTGCTCCGCGGCATGTGGGATCTTCCCGGACCAGGGCACGAACCCGTGTCTCCTGCATCGGCAGGCGGATTCTCAACCACTGCGCCACCAGGGAAGCCCCCAAGTCGCTTTTTTGTGAGTGGGACGCAACACGGCTGGATGGCTTCACGCCCTATTGTCGATCCGCGGTGGCAGGCTGAACCTCTGGTGAATTCTTCTTCGTGATGGGAAATGAGAGTGACATGTGCCCGACCAAACACCTCCAGCGAGTCTCTCATTGGTTCCCCCTCTTGCAGTTCATCCTGCGGACAAATTGCAGACGGTACGAAAGAGGCATGGAAAGGCGCCGAGTCTCCAAGTGGGGAGATTGTTAGTAAGGGGGCCTGAATGGAGAACACGAGCACCAGGAGATGAAAACTGAGGTGAGTTTCAGAAAGCTTTCCCGATCCCACGGTGTAGCATCCGCTGGGTTTCCAATGAGTGCTTTCGCTGTCGGAAGATTGCGTTGAACCTGGAGAGTTGGGACCCATGGAATGGGGAGCACGCAGGATTCCTTTCAAGGGTCTGCATTTGCTTTCCCAACCTCACCCATCGTCTCAGCCCCAAGAGTGTCCAGCCTTATGTCTTCTGCCGCTGGGGCTGTAGATGTGGTCAATCCTGGTTCCATGCCAGTCCCTGAACGCATTTGGGAAGAATTTCTCTCTGTTTTGCCCTGCTTGTTTCTTCTTTATGTTGGAAATGTATCCTCAGAATGGGTCTGAGCTGATTTTCCCTGCTGGTTTTAGGCCGCTTTACACACACTTGATGCACTTACACAGAGATATCAAGACTTAGCTTTTAAGATGCTTACTAGTCGGATAGATACTTGTGCGATGAACAGGGTCTGGTGAGTCCAGTTGATTGAGCAAGGAGTAGGTCGTGTCCATTCCATATTCGGTTTTTGGAAGGGTATCTGTGCTCATTTCAAACTCGAGTTTTATGCGTCACCCCACCTCACCTTTCCCCTGAAGCAGGCATAAGTGTGTTTTCTAAAAGCGTGACTGTGTTCTGTTTGGGGATTCAGTTCATGGGGAGCGATTTTTACATTCCCTCGATAAGTGATATCATAAGTTTCTTTTTTTGTGGGACTGATTTCACTGAGGATGATCGTACCTAAATCCACTCAGGATGCTGCTACCAGCCTCATGACGTGGATTTCATGGCTGAGTGACACTCCATTGGACCTACGTAGCACCACTTGTCCACTTGTCCACTTGTCTTTGTCCACTTGTCCACTCGTCTTTGTCCACTTGGCTCTTTCCTGGGATATGAAACGTGTACCGGAGTGGAGGTTCTTGTCAAGACAGCAGCCCTCAACTTTGGGGTCCCTGTGTCTGGTTGATTTTTTCATTTTCCCAAGGTCAACGCCCATGTGTGGAAGTGCCCTATGCTCTGTGGTTCTGTGTTTTACATGGTTTGGGAAAGAGGATACACTTGTGAAGATTGGCTGTTGGCCATTGACATCCCGCCCATCAGCTTAACAAGGCTCCCTTGACTCCGTGGGCTGTCCTGCCTTTCTGGTTTTTAGACTTTTTTCGCCTGGCCCTTTTGCCCCGGGGGGGGGGGGCGAGAGATTTCTTTGTAGTGCTGATTTGCTCTCCCAGGTTGCTTGGTTGGCCAAAAAGGGCGTATGCGTTTTTTCCTGAATATATTCAGGAAAAAACGCATACGCCCTTTTTGGCCAACCGCATCATTGTCCACGTTCTGGCGCTTTTCATGTGCTATCGGGGCCATTCCGATGTACCCGTTGACATCCGTTTCCTGCAATTCTGCCTTGCGTTCAACGCCTCTTCGTAGCCTGACCTCAATATATTTTGGGGCGATAGTTATCGTTTAGAACTCTGCAGGTTTGGGAAGTGCAGTGCCCCTGAGCTCCATTTCCCAAGTCGCTTTTTTGTGAGTGGGACGCAACACGGCTGGATGGCTTCACGCCCTATTGTCGATCCGCGGTGGCAGGCTGAACCTCTGGTGAATTCTTCTTCGTGATGGGAAATGAGAGTGACATGTGCCCGACCAAACACCTCCAGCGAGTCTCTCATTGGTTCCCCCTCTTGCAGTTCATCCTGCGGACAAATTGCAGACGGTACGAAAGAGGCATGGAAAGGCGCCGAGTCTCCAAGTGGGGAGATTGTTAGTAAGGGGGCCTGAATGGAGAACACGAGCACCAGGAGATGAAAACTGAGGTGAGTTTCAGAAAGCTTTCCCGATCCCACGGTGTAGCATCCGCTGGGTTTCCAATGAGTGCTTTCGCTGTCGGAAGATTGCGTTGAACCTGGAGAGTTGGGACCCATGGAATGGGGAGCACGCAGGATTCCTTTCAAGGGTCTGCATTTGCTTTCCCAACCTCACCCATCGTCTCAGCCCCAAGAGTGTCCAGCCTTATGTCTTCTGCGGCTGGGGCTGTAGATGTGGTCAATCCTGGTTGCATGCCAGTCCCTGAACGCATTTTGGAAGAATTTCTCTCTGTTTTGCCCTGCTTGTTTCTTCTTTGTGTTGGAAATGTATCCTCAGAATGGGTCTGAGCTGATTTTCCCTGCTGGTTTTAGGCCGCTTTACACACACTTGATGCACTTACACAGAGATATCAAGACTTAGCTTTTAAGATGCTTACTAGTCGGATAGATACTTGTGCGATGAACAGGGTGTGGTGAGTCCAGTTGATTGAGCAAGGAGTAGGTCGTGTCCATGCCATATTCGGTTTTCGGAAGGGTATCTGTGCTCATTTCAAACTCGAGTTTTATGCGTCACCCCACCTCACCTTTCCCCTGAAGCAGGCATAAGTGTGTTTTCTAAAAGCGTGACTCTGTTCTGTTTGGGGATTCAGTTCATGGGGAGCGATTTTTACATTCCCTCGATAAGTGATATCATAAGTTTCTTTTTTTGTGGGACTGATTTCACTGAGGATGATCGTACCTAAATCCACTCAGGATGCTGCTACCAGCCTCATGACGTGGATTTCATGGCTGAGTGACACTCCATTGGAACTACGTAGCACCACTTGTCCACTTGTCCACTTGTCTTTGTCCACTTGTCCACTCGTCTTTGTCCACTTGGCTCTTTCCTGGGATATGAAACGTGTACCGGAGTGGAGGTTCTTGTCAAGACAGCAGCCCTCAACTTTGGGGTCCTTGTGTCTGGTTGATTTTTTCATTTTCCCAAGGTCAACGCCCATGTGTGGAAGTGCCCTATGCTCTGTGGTTCTGTGTTTTACATGGTTTGGGAAAGAGGATACACTTGTGAAGATTGGCTGTTGGCCATTGACATCCCGCCCATCAGCTTAACAAGGCTCCCTTGACTCCGTGGGCTGTCCTGCCTTTCTGGTTTTTAGACTTTTTTCGCCTGGCCCTTTTGCCCCGGGGGGTGGGGGGGGGCCAGAGATTTCTTTGTAGTGCTGATTTGCTCTCCCAGGTTGCTTGGTTGGCCAAAAAGGGCGTATGCGTTTTTTCCTGAATATATTCAGGAAAAAACGCATACGCCCTTTTTGGCCAACCGCATCATTGTCCACGTTCTGGCGCTTTTCATGTGCTATCGGGGCCATTCCGATGTACCCGTTGACATCCGTTTCCTGCAATTCTGCCTTGCGTTCAACGCCTCTTCGTAGCCTGACCTCAATATATTTTGGGGCGATAGTTATCGTTTAGAACTCTGCAGGTTTGGGAAGTGCAGTGCCCCTGAGCTCCATTTCCCAAGTCGCTTTTTTGTGAGTGGGACGCAACACGGCTGGATGGCTTCACGCCCTATTGTCGATCCGCGGTGGCAGGCTGAACCTCTGGTGAATTCTTCTTCGTGATGGGAAATGAGAGTGACATGTGCCCGACCAAACACCTCCAGCGAGTCTCTCATTGGTTCCCCCTCTTGCAGTTCATCCTGCGGACAAATTGCAGACGGTACGAAAGAGGCATGGAAAGGCGCCGAGTCTCCAAGTGCGGAGATTGTTAGTAAGGGGGCCTGAATGGAGAACACGAGCACCAGGAGATGAAAACTGAGGTGAGTTTCAGAAAGCTTTCCCGATCCCACGGTGTAGCATCCGCTGGGTTTCCAATGAGTGCTTTCGCTGTCGGAAGATTGCGTTGAACCAGGAGAGTTGGGACCCATGGAATGGGGAGCACGCAGGATTCCTTTCAAGGGTCTGCATTTGCTTTCCCAACCTCACCCATCGTCTCAGCCCCAAGAGTGTCCAGCCTTATGTCTTCTGCCGCTGGGGCTGTAGATGTGGTCAATCCTGGTTGCATGCCAGTCCCTGAACGCATTTGGGAAGAATTTCTCTCTGTTTTGCCCTGCTTGTTTCTTCTTTGTGTTGGAAATGTATCCTCAGAATGGGTCTGAGCTGATTTTCCCTGCTGGTTTTAGGCCGCTTTACACACACTTGATGCACTTACACAGAGATATCAAGACTTAGCTTTTAAGATGCTTACTAGTCGGCTAGATACTTGTGCGATGAACAGGGTGTGGTGAGTCCAGTTGATTGAGCAAGGAGTAGGTCGTGTCCATGCCATATTCGGTTTTCGGAAGGGTATCTGTGCTCATTTCAAACTCGAGTTTTATGCGTCACCCCACCTCACCTTTCCCCTGAAGCAGGCATAAGTGTGTTTTCTAAAAGCGTGACTCTGTTCTGTTTGGGGATTCAGTTCATGGGGAGCGATTTTTACATTCCCTCGATAAGTGATATCATAAGTTTCTTTTTTTGTGGGACTGATTTCACTGAGGATGATCGTACCTAAATCCACTCAGGATGCTGCTACCAGCCTCATGACGTGGATTTCATGGCTGAGTGACACTCCATTGGAACTACGTAGCACCACTTGTCCACTTGTCAACTTGTCTTTGTCCACTTGTCCACTCGTCTTTGTCCACTTGGCTCTTTCCTGGG
Organism: Kogia breviceps; assembly: GCF_026419965.1. NCBI lineage: Eukaryota > Metazoa > Chordata > Mammalia > Artiodactyla > Physeteridae > Kogia > Kogia breviceps. The sequence continues at coordinate 27,427,675 of NC_081321.1, forward strand.
ATATGAAACGTGTACCGGAGTGGAGGTTCTTGTCAAGACAGCAGCCCTCAACTTTGGGGTCCCTGTGTCTGGTTGATTTTTTCACTTTCCCAAGGTCAACGCCCATGTGTGGAAGTGCCCTATGCTCTGTGGTTCTGTGTTTTACATGGTTTGGGAAAGAGGATACACTTGTGAAGATTGGCTGTTGGCCATTGACATCCCGCCCATCAGCTTAACAAGGCTCCCTTGACTCCGTGGGCTGTCCTGCCTTTCTGGTTTTTAGACTTTTTTCGCCTGGCCCTTTTGCCCCGGGGGGGGGCGAGAGATTTCTTTGTAGTGCTGATTTGCTCTCCCAGGTTGCTTGGTTGGCCAAAAAGGGCGTATGCGTTTTTTCCTGAATATATTCAGGAAAAAACGCATACGCCCTTTTTGGCCAACCGCATCATTGTCCACGTTCTGGCGCTTTTCATGTGCTATCGGGGCCATTCCGATGTACCCGTTGACATCCGTTTCCTGCAATTCTGCCTTGCGTTCAACGCCTCTTCGTAGCCTGACCTCAATATATTTTGGGGCGATAGTTATCGTTTAGAACTCTGCAGGTTTGGGAAGTGCAGTGCCCCTGAGCTCCATTTCCCAAGTCGCTTTTTTGTGAGTGGGACGCAACACGGCTGGATGGCTTCACGCCCTATTGTCGATCCGCGGTGGCAGGCTGAACCTCTGGTGAATTCTTCTTCGTGATGGGAAATGAGAGTGACATGTGCCCGACCAAACACCTCCAGCGAGTCTCTCATTGGTTCCCCCTCTTGCAGTTCATCCTGCGGACAAATTGCAGACGGTACGAAAGAGGCATGGAAAGGCGCCGAGTCTCCAAGTGGGGAGATTGTTAGTAAGGGGGCCTGAATGGAGAACACGAGCACCAGGAGATGAAAACTGAGGTGAGTTTCAGAAAGCTTTCCCGATCCCACGGTGTAGCATCCGCTGGGTTTCCAATGAGTGCTTTCGCTGTCGGAAGATTGCGTTGAACCTGGAGAGTTGGGACCCATGGAATGGGGAGCACGCAGGATTCCTTTCAAGGGTCTGCATTTGCTTTCCCAACCTCACCCATCGTCTCAGCCCCAAGAGTGTCCAGCCTTATGTCTTCTGCCGCTGGGGCTGTAGATGTGGTCAATCCTGGTTGCATGCCAGTCCCTGAACGCATTTGGGAAGAATTTCTCTCTGTTTTGCCCTGCTTGTTTCTTCTTTGTGTTGGAAATGTATCCTCAGAATGGGTCTGAGCTGATTTTCCCTGCTGGTTTTAGGCCGCTTTACACACACTTGATGCACTTACACAGAGATATCAAGACTTAGCTTTTAAGATGCTTACTAGTCGGATAGATACTTGTGCGATGAACAGGGTGTGGTGAGTCCAGTTGATTGAGCAAGGAGTAGGTCGTGTCCATGCCATATTCGGTTTTCGGAAGGGTATCTGTGCTCATTTCAAACTCGAGTTTTATGCGTCACCCCACCTCACCTTTCCCCTGAAGCAGGCATAAGTGTGTTTTCTAAAAGCGTGACTCTGTTCTGTTTGGGGATTCAGTTCATGGGGAGCGATTTTTACATTCCCTCGATAAGTGATATCATAAGTTTCTTTTTTTGTGGGACTGATTTCACTGAGGATGATCGTACCTAAATCCACTCAGGATGCTGCTACCAGCCTCATGACGTGGATTTCATGGCTGAGTGACACTCCATTGGAACTACGTAGCACCACTTGTCCACTTGTCCACTTGTCTTTGTCCACTTGTCCACTCGTCTTTGTCCACTTGGCTCTTTCCTGGGATATGAAACGTGTACCTTAGTGGAGGTTCTTGTCAAGACAGCAGCCCTCAACTTTGGGGTCCCTGTGTCTGGTTGATTTTTTCACTTTCCCAAGGTCAACGCCCATGTGTGGAAGTGCCCTATGCTCTGTGGTTCTGTGTTTTACATGGTTTGGGAAAGAGGATACACTTGTGAAGATTGGCTGTTGGCCATTGACATCCCGCCCATCAGCTTAACAAGGCTCCCTTGACTCCGTGGGCTGTCCTGCCTTTCTGGTTTTTAGACTTTTTTCGCCTGGCCCTTTTGCCCCGGGGGGTGGGGGGGGGGCAGAGATTTCTTTGTAGTGCTGATTTGCTCTCCCAGGTTGCTTGGTTGGCCAAAAAGGGCGTATGCGTTTTTTCCTGAATATATTCAGGAAAAAACGCATACGCCCTTTTTGGCCAACCGCATCATTGTCCACGTTCTGGCGCTTTTCATGTGCTATCGGGGCCATTCCGATGTACCCGTTGACATCCGTTTCCTGCAATTCTGCCTTGCGTTCAACGCCTCTTCGTAGCCTGACCTCAATATATTTTGGGGCGATAGTTATCGTTTAGAACTCTGCAGGTTTGGGAAGTGCAGTGCCCCTGAGCTCCATTTCCCAAGTCGCTTTTTTGTGAGTGGGACGCAACACGGCTGGATGGCTTCACGCCCTATTGTCGATCCGCGGTGGCAGGCTGAACCTCTGGTGAATTCTTCTTCGTGATGGGAAATGAGAGTGACATGTGCCCGACCAAACACCTCCAGCGAGTCTCTCATTGGTTCCCCCTCTTGCAGTTCATCCTGCGGACAAATTGCAGACGGTACGAAAGAGGCATGGAAAGGCGCCGAGTCTCCAAGTGGGGAGATTGTTAGTAAGGGGGCCTGAATGGAGAACACGAGCACCAGGAGATGAAAACTGAGGTGAGTTTCAGAAAGCTTTCCCGATCCCACGGTGTAGCATCCGCTGGGTTTCCAATGAGTGCTTTCGCTGTCGGAAGATTGCGTTGAACCAGGAGAGTTGGGACCCATGGAATGGGGAGCACGCAGGATTCCTTTCAAGGGTCTGCATTTGCTTTCCCAACCTCACCCATCGTCTCAGCCCCAAGAGTGTCCAGCCTTATGTCTTCTGCCGCTGGGGCTGTAGATGTGGTCAATCCTGGTTGCATGCCAGTCCCTGAACGCATTTGGGAAGAATTTCTCTCTGTTTTGCCCTGCTTGTTTCTTCTTTGTGTTGGAAATGTATCCTCAGAATGGGTCTGAGCTGATTTTCCCTGCTGGTTTTAGGCCGCTTTACACACACTTGATGCACTTACACAGAGATATCAAGACTTAGCTTTTAAGATGCTTACTAGTCGGATAGATACTTGTGCGATGAACAGGGTGTGGTGAGTCCAGTTGATTGAGCAAGGAGTAGGTCGTGTCCATGCCATATTCGGTTTTCGGAAGGGTATCTGTGCTCATTTCAAACTCGAGTTTTATGCGTCACCCCACCTCACCTTTCCCCTGAAGCAGGCATAAGTGTGTTTTCTAAAAGCGTGACTCTGTTCTGTTTGGGGATTCAGTTCATGGGGAGCGATTTTTACATTCCCTCGATAAGTGATATCATAAGTTTCTTTTTTTGTGGGACTGATTTCACTGAGGATGATCGTACCTAAATCCACTCAGGATGCTGCTACCAGCCTCATGACGTGGATTTCATGGCTGAGTGACACTCCATTGGACCTACGTAGCACCACTTGTCCACTTGTCCACTTGTCTTTGTCCACTTGTCCACTCGTCTTTGTCCACTTGGCTCTTTCCTGGGATATGAAACGTGTACCGGAGTGGAGGTTCTTGTCAAGACAGCAGCCCTCAACTTTGGGGTCCCTGTGTCTGGTTGATTTTTTCATTTTCCCAAGGTCAACGCCCATGTGTGGAAGTGCCCTATGCTCTGTGGTTCTGTGTTTTACATGGTTTGGGAAAGAGGATACACTTGTGAAGATTGGCTGTTGGCCATTGACATCCCGCCCATCAGCTTAACAAGGCTCCCTTGACTCCGTGGGCTGTCCTGCCTTTCTGGTTTTTAGACTTTTTTCGCCTGGCCCTTTTGCCCCGGGGGGTGGGGGGGGGCCAGAGATTTCTTTGTAGTGCTGATTTGCTCTCCCAGGTTGCTTGGTTGGCCAAAAAGGGCGTATGCGTTTTTTCCTGAATATATTCAGGAAAAAACGCATACGCCCTTTTTGGCCAACCGCATCATTGTCCACGTTCTGGCGCTTTTCATGTGCTATCGGGGCCATTCCGATGTACCCGTTGACATCCGTTTCCTGCAATTCTGCCTTGCGTTCAACGCCTCTTCGTAGCCTGACCTCAATATATTTTGGGGCGATAGTTATCGTTTAGAACTCTGCAGGTTTGGGAAGTGCAGTGCCCCTGAGCTCCATTTCCCAAGTCGCTTTTTTGTGAGTGGGACGCAACACGGCTGGATGGCTTCACGCCCTATTGTCGATCCGCGGTGGCAGGCTGAACCTCTGGTGAATTCTTCTTCGTGATGGGAAATGAGAGTGACATGTGCCCGACCAAACACCTCCAGCGAGTCTCTCATTGGTTCCCCCTCTTGCAGTTCATCCTGCGGACAAATTGCAGACGGTACGAAAGAGGCATGGAAAGGCGCCGAGTCTCCAAGTGGGGAGATTGTTAGTAAGGGGGCCTGAATGGAGAACACGAGCACCAGGAGATGAAAACTGAGGTGAGTTTCAGAAAGCTTTCCCGATCCCACGGTGTAGCATCCGCTGGGTTTCCAATGAGTGCTTTCGCTGTCGGAAGATTGCGTTGAACCAGGAGAGTTGGGACCCATGGAATGGGGAGCACGCAGGATTCCTTTCAAGGGTCTGCATTTGCTTTCCCAACCTCACCCATCGTCTCAGCCCCAAGAGTGTCCAGCCTTATGTCTTCTGCCGCTGGGGCTGTAGATGTGGTCAATACTGGTTGCATGCCAGTCCCTGAACGCATTTCGGAAGAATTTCTCTCTGTTTTGCCCTGCTTGTTTCTTCTTTGTGTTGGAAATGTATCCTCAGAATGGGTCTGAGCTGATTTTCCCTGCTGGTTTTAGGCCGCTTTACACACACTTGATGCACTTACACAGAGATATCAAGACTTAGCTTTTAAGATGCTTACTAGTCGGATAGATACTTGTGCGATGAACAGGGTGTGGTGAGTCCAGTTGATTGAGCAAGGAGTAGGTCGTGTCCATGCCATATTCGGTTTTCGGAAGGGTATCTGTGCTCATTTCAAACTCGAGTTTTATGCGTCACCCCACCTCACCTTTCCCCTGAAGCAGGCATAAGTGTGTTTTCTAAAAGCGTGACTCTGTTCTGTTTGGGGATTCAGTTCATGGGGAGCGATTTTTACATTCCCTCGATAAGTGATATCATAAGTTTCTTTTTTTGTGGGACTTATTTCACTGAGGATGATCGTACCTAAATCCACTCAGGATGCTGCTACCAGCCTCATGACGTGGATTTCATGGCTGAGTGACACTCCATTGGAACTACGTAGCACCACTTGTCCACTTGTCCACTTGTCTTTGTCCACTTGTCCACTCGTCTTTGTCCACTTGGCTCTTTCCTGGGATATGAAACGTGTACCGGAGTGGAGGTTCTTGTCAAGACAGCAGCCCTCAACTTTGGGGTCCCTGTGTCTGGTTGATTTTTTCACTTTCCCAAGGTCAACGCCCATGTGTGGAAGTGCCCTATGCTCTGTGGTTCTGTGTTTTACATGGTTTGGGAAAGAGGATACACTTGTGAAGATTGGCTGTTGGCCATTGACATCCCGCCCATCAGCTTAACAAGGCTCCCTTGACTCCGTGGGCTGTCCTGCCTTTCTGGTTTTTAGACTTTTTTCGCCTGGCCCTTTTGCCCCGGGGGGTGGGGGGGGGCAGAGATTTCTTTGTAGTGCTGATTTGCTCTCCCAGGTTGCTTGGTTGGCCAATAAGGGCGTATGCGTTTTTTCCTGAATATATTCAGGAAAAAACGCATACGCCCTTTTTGGCCAACCGCATCATTGTCCACGTTCTGGCGCTTTTCATGTGCTATCGGGGCCATTCCGATGTACCCGTTGACATCCGTTTCCTGCAATTCTGCCTTGCGTTCAACGCCTCTTCGTAGCCTGACCTCAATATATTTTGGGGCGATAGTTATCGTTTAGAACTCTGCAGGTTTGGGAAGTGCAGTGCCCCTGAGCTCCATTTCCCAAGTCGCTTTTTTGTGAGTGGGACGCAACAGGGCTGGATGGCTTCACGCCCTATTGTCGATCCGCGGTGGCAGGCTGAACCTCTGGTGAATTCTTCTTCGTGATGGGAAATGAGAGTGACATGTGCCCGACCAAACACCTCCAGCGAGTCTCTCATTGGTTCCCCCTCTTGCAGTTCATCCTGCGGACAAATTGCAGACGGTACGAAAGAGGCATGGAAAGGCGCCGAGTCTCCAAGTGGGGAGATTGTTAGTAAGGGGGCCTGAATGGAGAACACGAGCACCAGGAGATGAAAACTGAGGTGAGTTTCAGAAAGCTTTCCCGATCCCACGGTGTAGCATCCGCTGGGTTTCCAATGAGTGCTTTCGCTGTCGGAAGATTGCGTTGAACCAGGAGAGTTGGGACCCATGGAATGGGGAGCACGCAGGATTCCTTTCAAGGGTCTGCATTTGCTTTCCCAACCTCACCCATCGTCTCAGCCCCAAGAGTGTCCAGCCTTATGTCTTCTGCCGCTGGGGCTGTAGATGTGGTCAATCCTGGTTGCATGCCAGTCCCTGAACGCATTTGGGAAGAATTTCTCTCTGTTTTGCCCTGCTTGTTTCTTCTTTGTGTTGGAAATGTATCCTCAGAATGGGTCTGAGCTGATTTTCCCTGCTGGTTTTAGGCCGCTTTACACACACTTGATGCACTTACAGAGAGATATCAAGACTTAGCTTTTAAGATGCTTACTAGTCGGATAGATACTTGTGCGATGAACAGGGTGTGGTGAGTCCAGTTGATTGAGCAAGGAGTAGGTCGTGTCCATGCCATATTCGGTTTTCGGAAGGGTATCTGTGCTCATTTCAAACTCGAGTTTTATGCGTCACCCCACCTCACCTTTCCCCTGAAGCAGGCATAAGTGTGTTTTCTAAAAGCGTGACTCTGTTCTGTTTGGGGATTCAGTTCATGGGGAGCGATTTTTACATTCCCTCGATAAGTGATATCATAAGTTTCTTTTTTTGTGGGACTGATTTCACTGAGGATGATCGTACCTAAATCCACTCAGGATGCTGCTACCAGCCTCATGACGTGGATTTCATGGCTGAGTGACACTCCATTGGAACTACGTAGCACCACTTGTCCACTTGTCCACTTGTCTTTGTCCACTTGTCCACTCGTCTTTGTCCACTTGGCTCTTTCCTGGGATATGAAACGTGTACCGGAGTGGAGGTTCTTGTCAAGACAGCAGCCCTCAACTTTGGGGTCCCTGTGTCTGGTTGATTTTTTCACTTTCCCAAGGTCAACGCCCATGTGTGGAAGTGCCCTATGCTCTGTGGTTCTGTGTTTTACATGGTTTGGGAAAGAGGATACACTTGTGAAGATTGGCTGTTGGCCATTGACATCCCGCCCATCAGCTTAACAAGGCTCCCTTGACTCCGTGGGCTGTCCTGCCTTTCTGGTTTTTAGACTTTTTTCGCCTGGCCCTTTTGCCCCGGGGGGGGGCGAGAGATTTCTTTGTAGTGCTGATTTGCTCTCCCAGGTTGCTTGGTTGGCCAAAAAGGGCGTATGCGTTTTTTCCTGAATATATTCAGGAAAAAACGCATACGCCCTTTTTGGCCAACCGCATCATTGTCCACGTTCTGGCGCTTTTCATGTGCTATCGGGGCCATTCCGATGTACCCGTTGACATCCGTTTCCTGCAATTCTGCCTTGCGTTCAACGCCTCTTCGTAGCCTAACCTCAATATATTTTGGGGCGATAGTTATCGTTTAGAACTCTGCAGGTTTGGGAAGTGCAGTGCCCCTGAGCTCCATTTCCCAAGTCGCTTTTTTGTGAGTGGGACGCAACACGGCTGGATGGCTTCACGCCCTATTGTCGATCCGCGGTGGCAGGCTGAACCTCTGGTGAATTCTTCTTCGTGATGGGAAATGAGAGTGACATGTGCCCGACCAAACACCTCCAGCGAGTCTCTCATTGGTTCCCCCTCTTGCAGTTCATCCTGCGGACAAATTGCAGACGGTACGAAAGAGGCATGGAAAGGCGCCGAGTCTCCAAGTGGGGAGATTGTTAGTAAGGGGGCCTGAATGGAGAACACGAGCACCAGGAGATGAAAACTGAGGTGAGTTTCAGAAAGCTTTCCCGATCCCACGGTGTAGCATCCGCTGGGTTTCCAATGAGTGCTTTCGCTGTCGGAAGATTGCGTTGAACCTGGAGAGTTGGGACCCATGGAATGGGGAGCACGCAGGATTCCTTTCAAGGGTCTGCATTTGCTTTCCCAACCTCACCCATCGTCTCAGCCCCAAGAGTGTCCAGCCTTATGTCTTCTGCCGCTGGGGCTGTAGATGTGGTCAATCCTGGTTGCATGCCAGTCCCTGAACGCATTTGGGAAGAAATTCTCTCTGTTTTGCTCTGCTTGTTTCTTCTTTATGTTGGAAATGTATCCTCAGAATGGGTCTGAGCTGATTTTCCCTGCTGGTTTTAGGCCGCTTTACACACACTTGATGCACTTACACAGAGATATCAAGACTTAGCTTTTAAGATGCTTACTAGTCGGATAGATACTTGTGCGATGAACAGGGTCTGGTGAGTCCAGTTGATTGAGCAAGGAGTAGGTCGTGTCCATTCCATATTCGGTTTTCGGAAGGGTATCTGTGCTCATTTCAAACTCGAGTTTTATGCGTCACCCCACCTCACCTTTCTCCTGAAGCAGGCATAAGTGTGTTTTCTAAAAGCGTGACTCTGTTCTGTTTGGGGATTCAGTTCATGGGGAGCGATTTTTACATTCCCTCGATAAGTGATATCATAAGTTTCTTTTTTTGTGGGACTGATTTCACTGAGGATGATCGTACCTAAATCCACTCAGGATGCTGCTACCAGCCTCATGACGTGGATTTCATGGCTGAGTGACACTCCATTGGACATACGTAGCACCACTTGTCCACTTGTCCACTTGTCTTTGTCCACTTGTCCACTCGTCTTTGTCCACTTGGCTCTTTCCTGGGATATGAAACGTGTACCGGAGTGGAGGTTCTTGTCAAGACAGCAGCCCTCAACTTTGGGGTCCCTGTGTCTGGTTGATTTTTTCATTTTCCCAAGGTCAACGCCCATGTGTGGAAGTGCCCTATGCTCTGTGGTTCTGTGTTTTACATGGTTTGGGAAAGAGGATACACTTGTGAAGATTGGCTGTTGGCCATTGACATCCCGCCCATCAGCTTAACAAGGCTCCCTTGACTCCGTGGGCTGTCCTGCCTTTCTGGTTTTTAGACTTTTTTCGCCTGGCCCTTTTGCCCCGGGGGGGGGGCGAGAGATTTCTTTGTAGTGCTGATTTGCTCTCCCAGGTTGCTTGGTTGGCCAAAAAGGGCGTATGCGTTTTTTCCTGAATATATTCAGGAAAAAACGCATACGCCCTTTTTGGCCAACCGCATCATTGTCCACGTTCTGGCGCTTTTCATGTGCTATCGGGGCCATTCCGATGTACCCGTTGACATCCGTTACCTGCAATTCTGCCTTGCGTTCAACGCCTCTTCGTAGCCTGACCTCAATATATTTTGGGGCGATAGTTATCGTTTAGAACTCTGCAGGTTTGGGAAGTGCAGTGCCCCTGAGCTCCATTTCCCAAGTCGCTTTTTTGTGAGTGGGACGCAACACGGCTGGATGGCTTCACGCCCTATTGTCGATCCGCGGTGGCAGGCTGAACCTCTGGTGAATTCTTCTTCGTGATGGGAAATGAGAGTGACATGTGCCCGACCAAACACCTCCAGCGAGTCTCTCATTGGTTCCCCCTCTTGCAGTTCATCCTGCGGACAAATTGCAGACGGTACGAAAGAGGCATGGAAAGGCGCCGAGTCTCCAAGTGGGGAGATTGTTAGTAAGGGGGCCTGAATGGAGAACACGAGCACCAGGGAGATGAAAACTGAGGTGAGTTTCAGAAAGCTTTCCCGATCCCACGGTGTAGCATCCGCTGGGTTTCTAATGAGTGCTTTCGCTGTCGGAAGATTGCGTTGAACCTGGAGAGTTGGGACCCATGGAATGGGGAGCACGCAGGATTCCTTTCAAGGGTCTGCATTTGCTTTCCCAACCTCACCCATCGTCTCAGCCCCAAGAGTGTCCAGCCTTATGTCTTCTGCCGCTGGGGCTGTAGATGTGGTCAATCCTGGTTGCATGCCAGTCCCTGAACGCATTTTGGAAGAATTTCTCTCTGTTTTGCCCTGCTTGTTTCTTCTTTGTGTTGGAAATGTATCCTCAGAATGGGTCTGAGCTGATTTTCCCTGCTGGTTTTAGGCCGCTTTACACACACTTGATGCACTTACACAGAGATATCAAGACTTAGCTTTTAAGATGCTTACTAGTCGGATAGATACTTGTGCGATGAACAGGGTGTGGTGAGTCCAGTTGATTGAGCAAGGAGTAGGTCGTGTCCATGCCATATTCGGTTTTCGGAAGGGTATCTGTGCTCATTTCAAACTCGAGTTTTATGCGTCACCCCACCTCACCTTTCCCCTGAAGCAGGCATAAGTGTGTTTTCTAAAAGCGTGACTGTGTTCTGTTTGGGGATTCAGTTCATGGGGAGCGATTTTTACATTCCCTCGATAAGTGATATCATAAGTTTCTTTTTTTGTGGGACTGATTTCACTGAGGATGATCGTACCTAAATCCACTCAGGATGCTGCTACCAGCCTCATGACGTGGATTTCATGGCTGAGTGACACTCCATTGGACCTACGTAGCACCACTTGTCCACTTGTCCACTTGTCTTTGTCCACTTGTCCACTCGTCTTTGTCCACTTGGCTCTTTCCTGGGATATGAAACGTGTACCGGAGTGGAGGTTCTTGTCAAGACAGCAGCCCTCAACTTTGGGGTCCCTGTGTCTGGTTGATTTTTTCATTTTCCCAAGGTCAACGCCCATGTGTGGAAGTGCCCTATGCTCTGTGGTTCTGTGTTTTACATGGTTTGGGAAAGAGGATACACTTGTGAAGATTGGCTGTTGGCCATTGACATCCCGCCCATCAGCTTAACAAGGCTCCCTTGACTCCGTGGGCTGTCCTGCCTTTCTGGTTTTTAGACTTTTTTCGCCTGGCCCTTTTGCCCCGGGGGGGGGCGAGAGATTTCTTTGTAGTGCTGCTTTGCTCTCCCAGGTTGCTTGGTTGGCCAAAAAGGGCGTATGCGTTTTTTCCTGAATATATTCAGGAAAAAACGCATACGCCCTTTTTGGCCAACCGCATCATTGTCCACGTTCTGGCGCTTTTCATGTGCTATCGGGGCCATTCCGATGTACCCGTTGACATCCGTTTCCTGCAATTCTGCCTTGCGTTCAACGCCTCTTCGTAGCCTGACCTCAATATATTTTGGGGCGATAGTTATCGTTTAGAACTCTGCAGGTTTGGGAAGTGCAGTGCCCCTGAGCTCCATTTCCCAAGTCGCTTTTTTGTGAGTGGGACGCAACACGGCTGGATGGCTTCACGCCCTATGGTCGATCCGCGGTGGCAGGCTGAACCTCTGGTGAATTCTTCTTCGTGATGGGAAATGAGAGTGACATGTGCCCGACCAAACACCTCCAGCGAGTCTCTCATTGGTTCCCCCTCTTGCAGTTCATCCTGCGGACAAATTGCAGACGGTACGAAAGAGGCATGGAAAGGCGCCGAGTCTCCAAGTGGGGAGATTGTTAGTAAGGGGGCCTGAATGGAGAACACGAGCACCAGGGAGATGAAAACTGAGGTGAGTTTCAGAAAGCTTTCCCGATCCCACGGTGTAGCATCCGCTGGGTTTCCAATGAGTGCTTTCGCTGTCGGAAGATTGCGTTGAACCTGGAGAGTTGGGACCCATGGAATGGGGAGCACGCAGGATTCCTTTCAAGGGTCTGCATTTGCTTTCCCAACCTCACCAATCGTCTCAGCCCCAAGAGTGTCCAGCCTTATGTCTTCTGCCGCTGGGGCTGTAGATGTGGTCAATCCTGGTTGCATGCCAGTCCCTGAACGCATTTGGGAAGAATTTCTCTCTGTTTTGCCCTGCTTGTTTCTTCTTTATGTTGGAAATGTATCCTCAGAATGGGTCTGAGCTGATTTTCCCTGCTGGTTTTAGGCCGCTTTACACACACTTGATGCACTTACACAGAGATATCAAGACTTAGCTTTTAAGATGCTTACTAGTCGGATAGATACTTGTGCGATGAACAGGGTGTGGTGAGTCCAGTTGATTGAGCAAGGAGTAGGTCGTGTCCATTCCATATTCGGTTTTCGGAAGGGTATCTGTGCTCATTTCAAACTCGAGTTTTATGCGTCACCCCACCTCACCTTTCCCCTGAAGCAGGCATAAGTGTGTTTTCTAAAAGCGTGACTCTGTTCTGTTTGGGGATTCAGTTCATGGGGAGCGATTTTTACATTCCCTCGATAAGTGATATCATAAGTTTCTTTTTTTGTGGGACTGATTTCACTGAGGATGATCGTACCTAAATCCACTCAGGATGCTGCTACCAGCCTCATGACGTGGATTTCATGGCTGAGTGACACTCCATTGGACCTACGTAGCACCACTTGTCCACTTGTCCACTTGTCTTTGTCCACTTGTCCACTCGTCTTTGTCCACTTGGCTCTTTCCTGGGATATGAAACGTGTACCGGAGTGGAGGTTCTTGTCAAGACAGCAGCCCTCAACTTTGGGGTCCCTGTGTCTGGTTGATTTTTTCATTTTCCCAAGGTCAAAGCCCATGTGTGGAAGTGCCCTATGCTCTGTGGTTCTGTGTTTTACATGGTTTGGGAAAGAGGATACACTTGTGAAGATTGGCTGTTGGCCATTGACATCCCGCCCATCAGCTTAACAAGGCTCCCTTGACTCCGTGGGCTGTCCTGCCTTTCTGGTTTTTAGACTTTTTTCCCCTGGCCCTTTTGCCCGGGGGGGGCGGGCGAGAGATTTCTTTGTAGTGCTGATTTGCTCTCCCAGGTTGCTTGGTTGGCCAAAAAGGGCGTATGCGTTTTTTCCTGAATATATTCAGGAAAAAACGCATACGCCCTTTTTGGCCAACCGCATCATTGTCCACGTTCTGGCGCTTTTCATGTGCTATCGGGGCCATTCCGATGTACCCGTTGACATCCGTTTCCTGCAATTCTGCCTTGCGTTCAACGCCTCTTCGTAGCCTGACCTCAATATATTTTGGGGCGATAGTTATCGTTTAGAACTCTGCAGGTTTGGGAAGTGCAGTGCCCCTGAGCTCCATTTCCCAAGTCGCTTTTTTGTGAGTGGGACGCAACACGGCTGGATGGCTTCACGCCCTATTGTCGATCCGCGGTGGCAGGCTGAACCTCTGGTGAATTCTTCTTCGTGATGGGAAATGAGAGTGACATGTGCCCGACCAAACACCTCCAGCGAGTCTCTCATTGGTTCCCCCTCTTGCAGTTCATCCTGCGGACAAATTGCAGACGGTACGAAAGAGGCATGGAAAGGCGCCGAGTCTCCAAGTGGGGAGATTGTTAGTAAGGGGGCCTGAATGGAGAACACGAGCACCAGGAGATGAAAACTGAGGTGAGTTTCAGAAAGCTTTCCCGATCCCACGGTGTAGCATCCGCTGGGTTTCCAATGAGTGCTTTCGCTGTCGGAAGATTGCGTTGAACCTGGAGAGTTGGGACCCATGGAATGGGGAGCACGCAGGATTCCTTTCAAGGGTCTGCATTTGCTTTCCCAACCTCACCCATCGTCTCAGCCCCAAGAGTGTCCAGCCTTATGTCTTCTGCCGCTGGGGCTGTAGATGTGGTCAATCCTGGTTGCATGCCAGTCCCTGAACGCATTTTGGAAGAATTTCTCTCTGTTTTGCCCTGCTTGTTTCTTCTTTATGTTGGAAATGTATCCTCAGAATGGGTCTGAGCTGATTTTCCCTGCTGGTTTTAGGCCGCTTTACACACACTTGATGCACTTACACAGAGATATCAAGACTTAGCTTTTAAGATGCTTACTAGTCGGATAGATACTTGTGCGATGAACAGGGTGTGGTGAGTCCAGTTGATTGAGCAAGGAGTAGGTCGTGTCCATTCCATATTCGGTTTTCGGAAGGGTATCTGTGCTCATTTCAAACTCGAGTTTTATGCGTCACCCCACCTCACCTTTCCCCTGAAGCAGGCATAAGTGTGTTTTCTAAAAGCGTGACTCTGTTCTGTTTGGGGATTCAGTTCATGGGAAGCGATTTTTACATTCCCTCGATAAGTGATATCATAAGTTTCTTTTTTTGTGGGACTGATTTCACTGAGGATGATCGTACCTAAATCCACTCAGGATGCTGCTACCAGCCTCATGACGTGGATTTCATGGCTGAGTGACACTCCATTGGACCTACGTAGCACCACTTGTCCACTTGTCCACTTGTCGTTGTCCACTTGTCCACTCGTCTTTGTCCACTTGGCTCTTTCCTGGGATATGAAACGTGTACCGGAGTGGAGGTTCTTGTCAAGACAGCAGCCCTCAACTTTAGGGTCCCTGTGTCTGGTTGATTTTTTCATTTTCCCAAGGTCAACGCCCATGTGTGGAAGTGCCCTATGCTCTGTGGTTCTGTGTTTTACATGGTTTGGGAAAGAGGATACACTTGTGAAGATTGGCTGTTGGCCATTGACATCCCGCCCATCAGCTTAACAAGGCTCCCTTGACTCCGTGGGCTGTCCTGCCTTTCTGGTTTTTAGACTTTTTTCCCCTGGCCCTTTTGCCCGGGGGGGGGGGGGGGCGAGAGATTTCTTTGTAGTGCTGATTTGCTCTCCCAGGTTGCTTGGTTGGCCAAAAAGGGCGTATGCGTTTTTTCCTGAATATATTCAGGAAAAAACGCATACGCCCTTTTTGGCCAACCGCATCATTGTCCACGTTCTGGCGCTTTTCATGTGCTATCGGGGCCATTCCGATGTACCCGTTGACATCCGTTTCCTGCAATTCTGCCTTGCGTTCAACGCCTCTTCGTAGCCTGACCTCAATATATTTTGGGGCGATAGTTATCGTTTAGAACTCTGCAGGTTTGGGAAGTGCAGTGCCCCTGAGCTCCATTTCCCAAGTCGCTTTTTTGTGAGTGGGACGCAACACGGCTGGATGGCTTCACGCCCTATTGTCGATCCGCGGTGGCAGGCTGAACCTCTGGTGAATTCTTCTTCGTGATGGGAAATGAGAGTGACATGTGCCCGACCAAACACCTCCAGCGAGTCTCTCATTGGTTCCCCCTCTTGCAGTTCATCCTGCGGACAAATTGCAGACGGTACGAAAGAGGCATGGAAAGGCGCCGAGTCTCCAAGTGGGGAGATTGTTAGTAAGGGGGCCTGAATGGAGAACACGAGCACCAGGAGATGAAAACTGAGGTGAGTTTCAGAAAGCTTTCCCGATCCCACGGTGTAGCATCCGCTGGGTTTCCAATGAGTGCTTTCGCTGTCGGAAGATTGCGTTGAACCTGGAGAGTTGGGACCCATGGAATGGGGAGCACGCAGGATTCCTTTCAAGGGTCTGCATTTGCTTTCCCAACCTCACCCATCGTCTCAGCCCCAAGAGTGTCCAGCCTTATGTCTTCTGCCGCTGGGGCTGTAGATGTGGTCAATCCTGGTTGCATGCCAGAACCTGAACGCATTTTGGAAGAATTTCTCTCTGTTTTGCCCTGCTTGTTTCTTCTTTATGTTGGAAATGTATCCTCAGAATGGGTCTGAGCTGATTTTCCCTGCTCGTTTTAGGCCGCTTTACACACACTTGATGCACTTACACAGAGATATCAAGACTTAGCTTTTAAGATGCTTACTAGTCGGCTAGATACTTGTGCGATGAACAGGGTCTGGTGAGTCCAGTCGATTGAGCAAGGAGTAGGTCGTGTCCATTCCATATTCGGTTTTCGGAAGGGTATCTGTGCTCATTTCAAACTCGAGTTTTATGCGTCACCCCACCTCACCTTTCCCCTGAAGCAGGCATAAGTGTGTTTTCTAAAAGCGTGACTCTGTTCTGTTTGGGGATTCAGTTCATGGGGAGCGATTTTTACATTCCCTCGATAAGTGATATCATAAGTTTCTTTTTTTGTGGGACTGATTTCACTGAGGATGATCGTACCTAAATCCACTCAGGATGCTGCTACCAGCCTCATGACGTGGATTTCATGGCTGAGTGACACTCCATTGGACATACGTAGCACCACTTGTCCACTTGTCCACTTGTCTTTGTCCACTTGTCCACTCGTCTTTGTCCACTTGGCTCTTTCCTGGGATATGAAACGTGTACCGGAGTGGAGGTTCTTGTCAAGACAGCAGCCCTCAACTTTGGGGTCCCTGTGTCTGGTTGATTTTTTCATTTTCCCAAGGTCAACGCCCATGTGTGGAAGTGCCCTATGCTCTGTGGTTCTGTGTTTTACATGGTTTGGGAAAGAGGATACACTTGTGAAGATTGGCTGTTGGCCATTGACATCCCGCCCATCAGCTTAACAAGGCTCCCTTGACTCCGTGGGCTGTCCTGCCTTTCTGGTTTTTAGACTTTCTTCGCCTGGCCCTTTTGCCCCGGGGGGGGGCGAGAGATTTCTTTGTAGTGCTGATTTGCTCTTCCAGGTTGCTTGGTTGGCCAAAAAGGGCGTATGCGTTTTTTCCTGAATATATTCAGGAAAAAACGCATACGCCCTTTTTGGCCAACCGCATCATTGTCCACGTTCTGGCGCTTTTCATGTGCTATCGGGGCCATTCCGATGTACCCGTTGACATCCGTTTCCTGCAATTCTGCCTTGCGTTCAACGCCTCTTCGTAGCCTGACCTCAATATATTTTGGGGCGATAGTTATCGTTTAGAACTCTGCAGGTTTGGGAAGTGCAGTGCCCCTGAGCTCCATTTCCCAAGTCGCTTTTTTGTGAGTGGGACGCAACACGGCTGGATGGCTTCACGCCCTATTGTCGATCCGCGGTGGCAGGCTGAACCTCTGGTGAATTCTTCTTCGTGATGGGAAATGAGAGTGACATGTGCCCGACCAAACACCTCCAGCGAGTCTCTCATTGGTTCCCCCTCTTGCAGTTCATCCTGCGGACAAATTGCAGACGGTACGAAAGAGGCATGGAAAGGCGCCGAGTCTCCAAGTGGGGAGATTGTTAGTAAGGGGGCCTGAATGGAGAACACGAGCACCAGGAGATGAAAACTGAGGTGAGTTTCAGAAAGCTTTCCCGATCCCACGGTGTAGCATCCGCTGGGTTTCCAATGAGTGCTTTCGCTGTCGGAAGATTGCGTTGAACCTGGAGAGTTGGGACCCATGGAATGGGGAGCACGCAGGATTCCTTTCAAGGGTCTGCATTTGCTTTCCCAACCTCACCCATCGTCTCAGCCCCAAGAGTGTCCAGCCTTATGTCTTCTGCCGCTGGGGCTGTAGATGTGGTCAATCCTGGTTGCATGCCAGTCCCTGAACGCATTTGGGAAGAATTTCTCTCTGTTTTGCCCTGCTTGTTTCTTCTTTGTGTTGGAAATGTATCCTCAGAATGGGTCTGAGCTGATTTTCCTTGCTGGTTTTAGGCCGCTTTACACACACTTGATGCACTTACAGAGAGATATCAAGACTTAGCTTTTAAGATGCTTACTAGTCGGATAGATACTTGTGCGATGAACAGGGTGTGGTGAGTCCAGTTGATTGAGCAAGGAGTAGGTCGTGTCCATTCCATATTCGGTTTTCGGAAGGATATCTGTGCTCATTTCAAACTCGAGTTTTATGCGTCACCCCACCTCACCTTTCCCCTGAAGCAGGCATAAGTGTGTTTTCTAAAAGCGTGACTCTGTTCTGTTTGGGGATTCAGTTCATGGGGAGCGATTTTTACATTCCCTCGATAAGTGATATCATAAGTTTCTTTTTTTGTGGGACTGGTTTCACTGAGGATGATCGTACCTAAATCCACTCAGGATGCTGCTACCAGCCTCATGACGTGGATTTCATGGCTGAGTGACACTCCATTGGACCTACGTAGCACCACTTGTCCACTTGTCCACTTGTCTTTGTCCACTTGTCCACTCGTCTTTGTCCACTTGGCTCTTTCCTGGGATATGAAACGTGTACCGGAGTGGAGGTTCTTGTCAAGACAGCAGCCCTCAACTTTGGGGTCCCTGTGTCTGGTTGATTTTTTCATTTTCCCAAGGTCAACGCCCATGTGTGGAAGTGCCCTATGCTCTGTGGTTCTGTGTTTTACATGGTTTGGGAAAGAGGATACACTTGTGAAGATTGGCTGTTGGCCATTGACATCCCGCCCATCAGCTTAACAAGGCTCCCTTGACTCCGTGGGCTGTCCTGCCTTTCTGGTTTTTAGACTTTTTTCGCCTGGCCCTTTTGCCCCGGGGGGGGGGGGGGCGAGAGATTTCTTTGTAGTGCTGATTTGCTCTCCCAGGTTGCTTGGTTGGCCAAAAAGGGCGTATGCGTTTTTTCCTGAATATATTCAGGAAAAAACGCATACGCCCTTTTTGGCCAACCGCATCATTGTCCACGTTCTGGCGCTTTTCATGTGCTATCGGGGCCATTCCGATGTACCCGTTGACATCCGTTTCCTGCAATTCTGCCTTGCGTTAAACGCCTCTTCGTAGCCTGACCTCAATATATTTTGGGGCGATAGTTATCGTTTAGAACTCTGAAGGTTTGGGAAGTGCAGTGCCCCTGAGCTCCATTTCCCAAGTCGCTTTTTTGTGAGTGGGACGCAACACGGCTGGATGGCTTCACGCCCTATTGTCGATCCGCGGTGGCAGGCTGAACCTCTGGTGAATTCTTCTTCGTGTTGGGAAATGAGAGTGACATGTGCCCGACCAAACACCTCCAGCGAGTCTCTCATTGGTTCCCCCTCTTGCAGTTCATCCTGCGGACAAATTGCAGACGGTACGAAAGAGGCATGGAAAGGCGCCGAGTCTCCATGTGGGGAGATTGTTAGTAAGGGGGCCTGAATGGAGAACACGAGCACCAGGAGATGAAAACTGAGGTGAGTTTCAGAAAGCTTTCCCGATCCCACGGTGTAGCATCCGCTGGGTTTCCAATGAGTGCTTTCGCTGTCGGAAGATTGCGTTGAACCTGGAGAGTTGGGACCCATGGAATGGGGAGCACGCAGGATTCCTTTCAAGGGTCTGCATTTGCTTTCCCAACCTCACCCATCGTCTCAGCCCCAAGAGTGTCCAGCCTTATGTCTTCTGCCGCTGGGGCTGTAGATGTGGTCAATCCTGGTTGCATGCCAGTCCCTGAACGCATTTTGGAAGAATTTCTCTCTGTTTTGCCCTGCTTGTTTCTTCTTTGTGTTGGAAATGTATCCTCAGAATGGGTCTGAGCTGATTTTCCCTGCTGGTTTTAGGCCGCTTTACACACACTTGATGCACTTACAGAGAGATATCAAGACTTAGCTTTTAAGATGCTTACTAGTCGGATAGATACTTGTGCGATGAACAGGGTGTGGTGAGTCCAGTTGATTGAGCAAGGAGTAGGTCGTGTCCATTCCATATTCGGTTTTCGGAAGGGTATCTGTGCTCATTTCAAACTCGAGTTTTATGCGTCACCCCACCTCACCTTTCCCCTGAAGGCAGGCATAAGTGTGTTTTCTAAAAGCGTGACTCTGTTCTGTTTGGGGATTCAGTTCATGGGGAGCGATTTTTACATTCCCTCGATAAGTGATATCATAAGTTTCTTTTTTTGTGGGACTGATTTCACGAGGATGATCGTACCTAACTCCACTCAGGATGCTGCTACCAGCCTCATGACGTGGATTTCATGGCTGAGCGACACTCCATTGGACCTACGTAGCACCACTTGTCCACTTGTCCACTTGTCTTTGTCCACTTGTCCACTCGTCTTTGTCCACTTGGCTCTTTCCTGGGATATGAAACGTGTACCGGAGTGGAGGTTCTTGTCAAGACAGCAGCCCTCAACTTTGGGGTCCCTGTGTCTGGTTGATTTTTTCATTTTCCCAAGGTCAACGCCCATGTTTGGAAGTGCCCTATGCTCTGTGGTTCTGTGTTTTACATGGTTTGGGAAAGAGGATACACTTGTGAAGATTGGCTGTTGGCCATTGACATCCCGCCCATCAGCTTAACAAGGCTCCCTTGACTCCGTGGGCTGTCCTGCCTTTCTGGTTTTTAGACTTTTTTCGCCTGGCCCTTTTGCCCCCGGGGGGGGGGGGCGAGAGATTTCTTTGTAGTGCTGATTTGCTCTCCCAGGTTGCTTGGTTGGCCAAAAAGGGCGTATGCGTTTTTTCCTGAATATATTCAGGAAAAAACGCATACGCCCTTTTTGGCCAACCGCATCATTGTCCACGTTCTGGCGCTTTTCATGTGCTATCGGGGCCATTCCGATGTACCCGTTGACATCCGTTTCCTGCAATTCTGCCTTGCGTTCAACGCCTCTTCGTAGCCTGACCTCAATATATTTTGGGGCGATAGTTATCGTTTAGAACTCTGCAGGTTTGGGAAGTGCAGTGCCCCTGAGCTCCATTTCCCAAGTCGCTTTTTTGTGAGTGGGACGCAACACGGCTGGATGGCTTCACGCCCTATTGTCGATCCGCGGTGGCAGGCTGAACCTCTGGTGAATTCTTCTTCGTGATGGGAAATGAGAGTGACATGTGCCCGACCAAACACCTCCAGCGAGTCTCTCATTGGTTCCCCCTCTTGCAGTTCATCCTGCGGACAAATTGCAGACGGTACGAAAGAGGCATGGAAAGGCGCCGAGTCTCCAAGTGGGGAGATTGTTAGTAAGGGGGCCTGAATGGAGAACACGAGCACCAGGAGATGAAAACTGAGGTGAGTTTCAGAAAGCTTTCCCGATCCCACGGTGTAGCATCCGCTGGGTTTCCAATGAGTGCTTTCGCTGTCGGAAGATTGCGTTGAACCTGGAGAGTTGGGACCCATGGAATGGGGAGCACGCAGGATTCCTTTCAAGGGTCTGCATTTGCTTTCCCAACCTCACCCATCGTCTCAGCCCCAAGAGTGTCCAGCCTTATGTCTTCTGCCGCTGGGGCTGTAGATGTGGTCAATCCTGGTTGCATGCCAGTCCCTGAACGCATTTGGGAAGAATTTCTCTGTTTTGCCCTGCTTGTTTCTTCTTTGTGTTGGAAATGTATCCTCAGAATGGGTCTGAGCTGATTTTCCCTGCTGGTTTTAGGCCGCTTTACACACACTTGATGCACTTACACAGAGATATCAAGACTTAGCTTTTAAGATGCTTACTAGTCGGATAGATACTTGTGCGATGAACAGGGTGTGGTGAGTCCAGTTGATTGAGCAAGGAGTAGGTCGTGTCCATGCCATATTCGGTTTTCGGAAGGGTATCTGTGCTCATTTCAAACTCGAGTTTTATGCGTCACCCCACCTCACCTTTCCCCTGAAGCAGGCATAAGTGTGTTTTCTAAAAGCGTGACTCTGTTCTGTTTGGGGATTCAGTTCATGGGGAGCGATTTTTACATTCCCTCGATAAGTGATATCATAAGTTTCTTTTTTTGTGGGACTGGTTTCACTGAGGATGATCGTACCTAAATCCACTCAGGATGCTGCTACCAGCCTCATGACGTGGATTTCATGGCTGAGTGACACTCCATTGGACCTACGTAGCACCACTTGTCCACTTGTCCACTTGTCTTTGTCCACTTGTCCACTCGTCTTTGTCCACTTGGCTCTTTCCTGGGATATGAAACGTGTACCGGAGTGGAGGTTCTTGTCAAGACAGCAGCCCTCAACTTTGGGGTCCCTGTGTCTGGTTGATTTTTTCATTTTCCCAAGGTCAACGCCCATGTGTGGAAGTGCCCTATGCTCTGTGGTTCTGTGTTTTACATGGTTTGGGAAAGAGGATACACTTGTGAAGATTGGCTGTTGGCCATTGACATCCCGCCCATCAGCTTAACAAGGCTCCCTTGACTCCGTGGGCTGTCCTGCCTTTCTGGTTTTTAGACTTTTTTCGCCTGGCCCTTTTGCCCCGGGGGGGGGGGGGGGCGAGAGATTTCTTTGTAGTGCTGATTTGCTCTCCCAGGTTGCTTGGTTGGCCAAAAAGGGCGTATGCGTTTTTTCCTGAATATATTCAGGAAAAAACGCATACGCCCTTTTTGGCCAACCGCATCATTGTCCACGTTCTGGCGCTTTTCATGTGCTATCGGGGCCATTCCGATGTACCCGTTGACATCCGTTTCCTGCAATTCTGCCTTGCGTTCAACGCCTCTTCGTAGCCTGACCTCAATATATTTTGGGGCGATAGTTATCGTTTAGAACTCTGCAGGTTTGGGAAGTGCAGTGCCCCTGAGCTCCATTTCCCAAGTCGCTTTTTTGTGAGTGGGACGCAACACGGCTGGATGGCTTCACGCCCTATTGTCGATCCGCGGTGGCAGGCTGAACCTCTGGTGAATTCTTCTTCGTGATGGGAAATGAGAGTGACATGTGCCCGACCAAACACCTCCAGCGAGTCTCTCATTGGTTCCCCCTCTTGCAGTTCATCCTGCGGACAAATTGCAGACGGTACGAAAGAGGCATGGAAAGGCGCCGAGTCTCCAAGTGGGGAGATTGTTAGTAAGGGGGCCTGAATGGAGAACACGAGCACCAGGCAATGAAAACTGAGGTGAGTTTCAGAAAGCTTTCCCGATCCCACGGTGTAGCATCCGCTGGGTTTCCAATGAGTGCTTTCGCTGTCGGAAGATTGCGTTGAACCTGGAGAGTTGGGACCCATGGAATGGGGAGCACGCAGGATTCCTTTCAAGGGTCTGCATTTGCTTTCCCAACCTCACCCATCGTCTCAGCCCCAAGAGTGTCCAGCCTTATGTCTTCTGCCGCTGGGGCTGTAGATGTGGTCAATCCTGGTTGCATGCCAGTCCCTGAACGCATTTGGGAAGAATTTCTCTCTGTTTTGCCCTGCTTGTTTCTTCTTTGTGTTGGAAATGTATCCTCAGAATGGGTCTGAGCTGATTTTCCCTGCTGGTTTTAGGCCGCTTTACACACACTTGATGCACTTACACAGAGATATCAAGACTTAGCTTTTAAGATGCTTACTAGTCGGATAGATACTTGTGCGATGAACAGGGTGTGGTGAGTCCAGTTGATTGAGCAAGGAGTAGGTCGTGTCCATTCCATATTCGGTTTTCGGAAGGGTATCTGTGCTCATTTCAAACTCGAGTTTTATGCGTCACCCCACCTCACCTTTCCCCTGAAGGCAGGCATAAGTGTGTTTTCTAAAAGCGTGACTCTGTTCTGTTTGGGGATTCAGTTCATGGGGAGCGATTTTTACATTCCCTCGATAAGTGATATCATAAGTTTCTTTTTTTGTGGGACTGATTTCACGAGGATGATCGTACCTAACTCCACTCAGGATGCTGCTACCAGCCTCATGACGTGGATTTCATGGCTGAGCGACACTCCATTGGACCTACGTAGCACCACTTGTCCACTTGTCCACTTGTCTTTGTCCACTTGTCCACTCGTCTTTGTCCACTTGGCTCTTTCCTGGGATATGAAACGTGTACCGGAGTGGAGGTTCTTGTCAAGACAGCAGCCCTCAACTTTGGGGTCCCTGTGTCTGGTTGATTTTTTCATTTTCCCAAGGTCAACGCCCATGTTTGGAAGTGCCCTATGCTCTGTGGTTCTGTGTTTTACATGGTTTGGGAAAGAGGATACACTTGTGAAGATTGGCTGTTGGCCATTGACATCCCGCCCATCAGCTTAACAAGGCTCCCTTGACTCCGTGGGCTGTCCTGCCTTTCTGGTTTTTAGACTTTTTTCGCCTGGCCCTTTTGCCCCCGGGGGGGGGGGGGCGAGAGATTTCTTTGTAGTGCTGATTTGCTCTCCCAGGTTGCTTGGTTGGCCAAAAAGGGCGTATGCGTTTTTTCCTGAATATATTCAGGAAAAAACGCATACGCCCTTTTTGGCCAACCGCATCATTGTCCACGTTCTGGCGCTTTTCATGTGCTATCGGGGCCATTCCGATGTACCCGTTGACATCCGTTTCCTGCAATTCTGCCTTGCGTTCAACGCCTCTTCGTAGCCTGACCTCAATATATTTTGGGGCGATAGTTATCGTTTAGAACTCTGCAGGTTTGGGAAGTGCAGTGCCCCTGAGCTCCATTTCCCAAGTCGCTTTTTTGTGAGTGGGATGCAACACGGCTGGATGGCTTCACGCCCTATTGTCGATCCGCGGTGGCAGGCTGAACCTCTGGTGAATTCTTCTTCGTGATGGGAAATGAGAGTGACATGTGCCCGACCAAACACCTCCAGCGAGTCTCTCATTGGTTCCCCCTCTTGCAGTTCATCCTGCGGACAAATTGCAGACGGTACGAAAGAGGCATGGAAAGGCGCCGAGTCTCCAAGTGGGGAGATTGTTAGTAAGGGGGCCTGAATGGAGAACACGAGCACCAGGAGATGAAAACTGAGGTGAGTTTCAGAAAGCTTTCCCGATCCCACGGTGTAGCATCCGCTGGGTTTCCAATGAGTGCTTTCGCTGTCGGAAGATTGCGTTGAACCTGGAGAGTTGGGACCCATGGAATGGGGAGCACGCAGGATTCCTTTCAAGGGTCTGCATTTGCTTTCCCAACCTCACCCATCGTCTCAGCCCCAAGAGTGTCCAGCCTTATGTCTTCTGCCGCTGGGGCTGTAGATGTGGTCAATCCTGGTTGCATGCCAGTCCCTGAACGCATTTGGGAAGAATTTCTCTCTGTTTTGCCCTGCTTGTTTCTTCTTTGTGTTGGAAATGTATCCTCAGAATGGGTCTGAGCTGATTTTCCCTGCTGGTTTTAGGCCGCTTTACACACACTTGATGCACTTACACAGAGATATCAAGACTTAGCTTTTAAGATGCTTACTAGTCGGATAGATACTTGTGCGATGAACAGGGTGTGGTGAGTCCAGTTGATTGAGCAAGGAGTAGGTCGTGTCCATGCCATATTCGGTTTTCGGAAGGGTATCTGTGCTCATTTCAAACTCGAGTTTTATGCGTCACCCCACCTCACCTTTCCCCTGAAGCAGGCATAAGTGTGTTTTCTAAAAGCGTGACTCTGTTCTGTTTGGGGATTCAGTTCATGGGGAGCGATTTTTACATTCCCTCGATAAGTGATATCATAAGTTTCTTTTTTTGTGGGACTTATTTCACTGAGGATGATCGTACCTAAATCCACTCAGGATGCTGCTACCAGCCTCATGACGTGGATTTCATGGCTGAGTGACACTCCATTGGAACTACGTAGCACCACTTGTCCACTTGTCCACTTGTCTTTGTCCACTTGTCCACTCGTCTTTGTCCACTTGGCTCTTTCCTGGGATATGAAACGTGTACCGGAGTGGAGGTTCTTGTCAAGACAGCAGCCCTCAACTTTGGGGTCCCTGTGTCTGGTTGATTTTTTCACTTTCCCAAGGTCAACGCCCATGTGTGGAAGTGCCCTATGCTCTGTGGTTCTGTGTTTTACATGGTTTGGGAAAGAGGATACACTTGTGAAGATTGGCTGTTGGCCATTGACATCCCGCCCATCAGCTTAACAAGGCTCCCTTGACTCCGTGGGCTGTCCTGCCTTTCTGGTTTTTAGACTTTTTTCGCCTGGCCCTTTTGCCCCGGGGGGGGGGGCGAGAGATTTCTTTGTAGTGCTGATTTGCTCTCCCAGGTTGCTTGGTTGGCCAAAAAGGGCGTATGCGTTTTTTCCTGAATATATTCAGGAAAAAACGCATACGCCCTTTTTGGCCAACCGCATCATTGTCCACGTTCTGGCGCTTTTCATGTGCTATCGGGGCCATTCCGATGTACCCGTTGACATCCGTTTCCTGCAATTCTGCCTTGCGTTCAACGCCTCTTCGTAGCCTGACCTCAATATATTTTGGGGCGATAGTTATCGTTTAGAACTCTGCAGGTTTGGGAAGTGCAGTGCCCCTGAGCTCCATTTCCCAAGTCGCTTTTTTGTGAGTGGGACGCAACACGGCTGGATGGCTTCACGCCCTATTGTCGATCCGCGGTGGCAGGCTGAACCTCTGGTGAATTCTTCTTCGTGATGGGAAATGAGAGTGACATGTGCCCGACCAAACACCTCCAGCGAGTCTCTCATTGGTTCCCCCTCTTGCAGTTCATCCTGCGGACAAATTGCAGACGGTACGAAAGAGGCATGGAAAGGCGCCGAGTCTCCAAGTGGGGAGATTGTTAGTAAGGGGGCCTGAATGGAGAACACGAGCACCAGGAGATGAAAACTGAGGTGAGTTTCAGAAAGCTTTCCCGATCCCACGGTGTAGCATCCGCTGGGTTTCCAATGAGTGCTTTCGCTGTCGGAAGATTGCGTTGAACCTGGAGAGTTGGGACCCATGGAATGGGGAGCACGCAGGATTCCTTTCAAGGGTCTGCATTTGCTTTCCCAACCTCACCCATCGTCTCAGCCCCAAGAGTGTCCAGCCTTATGTCTTCTGCCGCTGGGGCTGTAAATGTGGTCAATCCTGGTTGCATGCCAGAACCTGAACGCATTTGGGAAGAAATTCTCTCTGTTTTGCTCTGCTTGTTTCTTCTTTATGTTGGAAATGTATCCTCAGAATGGGTCTGAGCTGATTTTCCCTGCTGGTTTTAGGCCGCTTTACACACACTTGATGCACTTACACAGAGATATCAAGACTTAGCTTTTAAGATGCTTACTAGTCGGATAGATACTTGTGCGATGAACAGGGTCTGGTGAGTCCAGTTGATTGAGCAAGGAGTAGGTCGTGTCCATTCCATATTCGGTTTTCGGAAGGGTATCTGTGCTCATTTCAAACTCGAGTTTTATGCGTCACCCCACCTCACCTTTCTCCTGAAGCAGGCATAAGTGTGTTTTCTAAAAGCGTGACTCTGTTCTGTTTGGGGATTCAGTTCATGGGGAGCGATTTTTACATTCCCTCGATAAGTGATATCATAAGTTTCTTTTTTTGTGGGACTGATTTCACTGAGGATGATCGTACCTAAATCCACTCAGGATGCTGCTACCAGCCTCATGACGTGGATTTCATGGCTGAGTGACACTCCATTGGACATACGTAGCACCACTTGTCCACTTGTCCACTTGTCTTTGTCCACTTGTCCACTCGTCTTTGTCCACTTGGCTCTTTCCTGGGATATGAAACGTGTACCGGAGTGGAGGTTCTTGTCAAGACAGCAGCCCTCAACTTTGGGGTCCCTGTGTCTGGTTGATTTTTTCATTTTCCCAAGGTCAACGCCCATGTGTGGAAGTGCCCTATGCTCTGTGGTTCTGTGTTTTACATGGTTTGGGAAAGAGGATACACTTGTGAAGATTGGCTGTTGGCCATTGACATCCCGCCCATCAGCTTAACAAGGCTCCCTTGACTCCGTGGGCTGTCCTGCCTTTCTGGTTTTTAGACTTTTTTCGCCTGGCCCTTTTGCCCCGGGGGGGGGGGCGAGAGATTTCTTTGTAGTGCTGATTTGCTCTCCCAGGTTGCTTGGTTGGCCAAAAAGGGCGTATGCGTTTTTTCCTGAATATATTCAGGAAAAAAGGCATACGCCCTTTTTGGCCAACCGCATCATTGTCCACGTTCTGGCGCTTTTCATGTGCTATCGGGGCCATTCCGATGTACCCGTTGACATCCGTTTCCTGCAATTCTGCCTTGCGTTCAACGCCTCTTCGTAGCCTGACCTCAATATATTTTGGGGCGATAGTTATCGTTTAGAACTCTGCAGGTTTGGGAAGTGCAGTGCCCCTGAGCTCCATTTCCCAAGTCGCTTTTTTGTGAGTGGGACGCAACACGGCTGGATGGCTTCACGCCCTATTGTCGATCCGCGGTGGCAGGCTGAACCTCTGGTGAATTCTTCTTCGTGATGGGAAATGAGAGTGACATGTGCCCGACCAAACACCTCCAGCGAGTCTCTCATTGGTTCCCCCTCTTGCAGTTCATCCTGCGGACAAATTGCAGACGGTACGAAAGAGGCATGGAAAGGCGCCGAGTCTCCAAGTGGGGAGATTGTTAGTAAGGGGGCCTGAATGGAGAACACGAGCACCAGGGAGATGAAAACTGAGGTGAGTTTCAGAAAGCTTTCCCGATCCCACGGTGTAGCATCCGCTGGGTTTCCAATGAGTGCTTTCGCTGTCGGAAGATTGCGTTGAACCTGGAGAGTTGGGACCCATGGAATGGGGAGCACGCAGGATTCCTTTCAAGGGTCTGCATTTGCTTTCCCAACCTCACCCATCGTCTCAGCCCCAAGAGTGTCCAGCCTTATGTCTTCTGCCGCTGGGGCTGTAGATGTGGTCAATCCTGGTTGCATGCCAGTCCCTGAACGCATTTTGGAAGAATTTCTCTCTGTTTTGCCCTGCTTGTTTCTTCTTTGTGTTGGAAATGTATCCTCAGAATGGGTCTGAGCTGATTTTCCCTGCTGGTTTTAGGCCGCTTTACACACACTTGATGCACTTACACAGAGATATCAAGACTTAGCTTTTAAGATGCTTACTAGTCGGATAGATACTTGTGCGATGAACAGGGTGTGGTGAGTCCAGTTGATTGAGCAAGGAGTAGGTCGTGTCCATGCCATATTCGGTTTTCGGAAGGGTATCTGTGCTCATTTCAAACTCGAGTTTTATGCGTCACCCCACCTCACCTTTCCCCTGAAGCAGGCATAAGTGTGTTTTCTAAAAGCGTGACTCTGTTCTGTTTGGGGATTCAGTTCATGGGGAGCGATTTTTACATTCCCTCGATAAGTGATATCATAAGTTTCTTTTTTTGTGGGACTGATTTCACTGAGGATGATCGTACCTAAATCCACTCAGGATGCTGCTACCAGCCTCATGACGTGGATTTCATGGCTGAGTGACACTCCATTGGACCTACGTAGCACCACTTGTCCACTTGTCCACTTGTCTTTGTCCACTTGTCCACTCGTCTTTGTCCACTTGGCTCTTTCCTGGGATATGAAACGTGTACCGGAGTGGAGGTTCTTGTCAAGACAGCAGCCCTCAACTTTGGGGTCCCTGTGTCTGGTTGATTTTTTCATTTTCCCAAGGTCAACGCCCATGTGTGGAAGTGCCCTATGCTCTGTGGTTCTGTGTTTTACATGGTTTGGGAAAGAGGATACACTTGTGAAGATTGGCTGTTGGCCATTGACATCCCGCCCATCAGCTTAACAAGGCTCCCTTGACTCCGTGGGCTGTCCTGCCTTTCTGGTTTTTAGACTTTTTTCGCCTGGCCCTTTTGCCCCGGGGGGGGGCGAGAGATTTCTTTGTAGTGCTGCTTTGCTCTCCCAGGTTGCTTGGTTGGCCAAAAAGGGCGTATGCGTTTTTTCCTGAATATATTCAGGAAAAAACGCATACGCCCTTTTTGGCCAACCGCATCATTGTCCACGTTCTGGCGCTTTTCATGTGCTATCGGGGCCATTCCGATGTACCCGTTGACATCCGTTTCCTGCAATTCTGCCTTGCGTTCAACGCCTCTTCGTAGCCTGACCTCAATATATTTTGGGGCGATAGTTATCGTTTAGAACTCTGCAGGTTTGGGAAGTGCAGTGCCCCTGAGCTCCATTTCCCAAGTCGCTTTTTTGTGAGTGGGACGCAACACGGCTGGATGGCTTCACGCCCTATTGTCGATCCGCGGTGGCAGGCTGAACCTCTGGTGAATTCTTCTTCGTGATGGGAAATGAGAGTGACATGTGCCCGACCAAACACCTCCAGCGAGTCTCTCATTGGTTCCCCCTCTTGCAGTTCATCCTGCGGACAAATTGCAGACGGTACGAAAGAGGCATGGAAAGGCGCCGAGTCTCCAAGTGGGGAGATTGTTAGTAAGGGGGCCTGAATGGAGAACACGAGCACCAGGGAGATGAAAACTGAGGTGAGTTTCAGAAAGCTTTCCCGATCCCACGGTGTAGCATCCGCTGGGTTTCCAATGAGTGCTTTCGCTGTCGGAAGATTGCGTTGAACCTGGAGAGTTGGGACCCATGGAATGGGGAGCACGCAGGATTCCTTTCAAGGGTCTGCATTTGCTTTCCCAACCTCACCAATCGTCTCAGCCCCAAGAGTGTCCAGCCTTATGTCTTCTGCCGCTGGGGCTGTAGATGTGGTCAATCCTGGTTGCATGCCAGTCCCTGAACGCATTTGGGAAGAATTTCTCTCTGTTTTGCCCTGCTTGTTTCTTCTTTATGTTGGAAATGTATCCTCAGAATGGGTCTGAGCTGATTTTCCCTGCTGGTTTTAGGCCGCTTTACACACACTTGATGCACTTACACAGAGATATCAAGACTTAGCTTTTAAGATGCTTACTAGTCGGATAGATACTTGTGCGATGAACAGGGTGTGGTGAGTCCAGTTGATTGAGCAAGGAGTAGGTCGTGTCCATTCCATATTCGGTTTTCGGAAGGGTATCTGTGCTCATTTCAAACTCGAGTTTTATGCGTCACCCCACCTCACCTTTCCCCTGAAGCAGGCATAAGTGTGTTTTCTAAAAGCGTGACTCTGTTCTGTTTGGGGATTCAGTTCATGGGGAGCGATTTTTACATTCCCTCGATAAGTGATATCATAAGTTTCTTTTTTTGTGGGACTGATTTCACTGAGGATGATCGTACCTAAATCCACTCAGGATGCTGCTACCAGCCTCATGACGTGGATTTCATGGCTGAGTGACACTCCATTGGACCTACGTAGCACCACTTGTCCACTTGTCCACTTGTCTTTGTCCACTTGTCCACTCGTCTTTGTCCACTTGGCTCTTTCCTGGGATATGAAACGTGTACCGGAGTGGAGGTTCTTGTCAAGACAGCAGCCCTCAACTTTGGGGTCCCTGTGTCTGGTTGATTTTTTCATTTTCCCAAGGTCAACGCCCATGTGTGGAAGTGCCCTATGCTCTGTGGTTCTGTGTTTTACATGGTTTGGGAAAGAGGATACACTTGTGAAGATTGGCTGTTGGCCATTGACATCCCGCCCATCAGCTTAACAAGGCTCCCTTGACTCCGTGGGCTGTCCTGCCTTTCTGGTTTTTAGACTTTCTTCGCCTGGCCCTTTTGCCCCGGGGGGGGGGGGCGAGAGATTTCTTTGTAGTGCTGATTTGCTCTTCCAGGTTGCTTGGTTGGCCAAAAAGGGCGTATGCGTTTTTTCCTGAATATATTCAGGAAAAAACGCATACGCCCTTTTTGGCCAACCGCATCATTGTCCACGTTCTGGCGCTTTTCATGTGCTATCGGGGCCATTCCGATGTACCCGTTGACATCCGTTTCCTGCAATTCTGCCTTGCGTTCAACGCCTCTTCGTAGCCTGACCTCAATATATTTTGGGGCGATAGTTATCGTTTAGAACTCTGCAGGTTTGGGAAGTGCAGTGCCCCTGAGCTCCATTTCCCAAGTCGCTCTTTTGTGAGTGGGACGCAACACGGCTGGATGGCTTCACGCCCTATTGTCGATCCGCGGTGGCAGGCTGAACCTCTGGTGAATTCTTCTTCGTGATGGGAAATGAGAGTGACATGTGCCCGACCAAACACCTCCAGCGAGTCTCTCATTGGTTCCCCCTCTTGCAGTTCATCCTGCGGACAAATTGCAGACGGTACGAAAGAGGCATGGAAAGGCGCCGAGTCTCCAAGTGGGGAGATTGTTAGTAAGGGGGCCTGAATGGAGAACACGAGCACCAGGAGATGAAAACTGAGGTGAGTTTCAGAAAGCTTTCCCGATCCCACGGTGTAGCATCCGCTGGGTTTCCAATGAGTGCTTTCGCTGTCGGAAGATTGCGTTGAACCTGGAGTGTTGGGACCCATGGAATGGGGAGCACGCAGGATTCCTTTCAAGGGTCTGCATTTGCTTTCCCAACCTCACCCATCGTCTCAGCCCCAAGAGTGTCCAGCCTTATGTCTTCTGCCGCTGGGGCTGTAGATGTGGTCAATCCTGGTTGCATGCCAGTCCCTGAACGCATTTTGGAAGAATTTCTCTCTGTTTTGCCCTGCTTGTTTCTTCTTTGTGTTGGAAATGTATCCTCAGAATGGGTCTGAGCTGATTTTCCCTGCTGGTTTTAGGCCGCTTTACACACACTTGATGCACTTACAGAGAGATATCAAGACTTAGCTTTTAAGATGCTTACTAGTCGGATAGATACTTGTGCGATGAACAGGGTGTGGTGAGTCCAGTTGATTGAGCAAGGAGTAGGTCGTGTCCATTCCATATTCGGTTTTCGGAAGGGTATCTGTGCTCATTTCAAACTCGAGTTTTATGCGTCACCCCACCTCACCTTTCCCCTGAAGCAGGCATAAGTGTGTTTTCTAAAAGCGTGACTCTGTTCTGTTTGGGGATTCAGTTCATGGGGAGCGATTTTTACATTCCCTCGATAAGTGATATCATAAGTTTCTTTTTTTGTGGGACTGATTTCACTGAGGATGATCGTACCTAAATCCACTCAGGATGCTGCTACCAGCCTCATGACGTGGATTTCATGGCTGAGTGACACTCCATTGGACCTACGTAGCACCACTTGTCCACTTGTCCACTTGTCTTTGTCCACTTGTCCACTCGTCTTTGTCCACTTGGCTCTTTCCTGGGATATGAAACGTGTACCGGAGTGGAGGTTCTTGTCAAGACAGCAGCCCTCAACTTTGGGGTCCCTGTGTCTGGTTGATTTTTTCATTTTCCCAAGGTCAACGCCCATGTGTGGAAGTGCCCTATGCTCTGTGGTTCTGTGTTTTACATGGTTTGGGAAAGAGGATACACTTGTGAAGATTGGCTGTTGGCCATTGACATCCCGCCCATCAGCTTAACAAGGCTCCCTTGACTCCGTGGGCTGTCCTGCCTTTCTGGTTTTTAGACTTTTTTCGCCTGGCCCTTTTGCCCCGGGGGGTGGGGGGGGGCGAGAGATTTCTTTGTAGTGCTGATTTGCTCTCCCAGGTTGCTTGGTTGGCCAAAAAGGGCGTATGCGTTTTTTCCTGAATATATTCAGGAAAAAACGCATACGCCCTTTTTGGCCAACCGCATCATTGTCCACGTTCTGGCGCTTTTCATGTGCTATCGGGGCCATTCCGATGTACCCGTTGACATCCGTTTCCTGCAATTCTGCCTTGCGTTCAACGCCTCTTCGTAGCCTGACCTCAATATATTTTGGGGCGATAGTTATCGTTTAGAACTCTGCAGGTTTGGGAAGTGCAGTGCCCCTGAGCTCCATTTCCCAAGTCGCTTTTTTGTGAGTGGGACGCAACACGGCTGGATGGCTTCACGCCCTATTGTCGATCCGCGGTGGCAGGCTGAACCTCTGGTGAATTCTTCTTCGTGATGGGAAATGAGAGTGACATGTGCCCGACCAAACACCTCCAGCGAGTCTCTCATTGGTTCCCCCTCTTGCAGTTCATCCTGCGGACAAATTGCAGACGGTACGAAAGAGGCATGGAAAGGCGCCGAGTCTCCAAGTGGGGAGATTGTTAGTAAGGGGGCCTGAATGGAGAACACGAGCACCAGGAGATGAAAACTGAGGTGAGTTTCAGAAAGCTTTCCCGATCCCACGGTGTAGCATCCGCTGGGTTTCCAATGAGTGCTTTCGCTGTCGGAAGATTGCGTTGAACCTGGAGAGTTGGGACCCATGGAATGGGGAGCACGCAGGATTCCTTTCAAGGGTCTGCATTTGCTTTCCCAACCTCACCCATCGTCTCAGCCCCAAGAGTGTCCAGCCTTATGTCTTCTGCCGCTGGGGCTGTAGATGTGGTCAATCCTGGTTGCATGCCAGTCCCTGAACGCATTTGGGAAGAATTTCTCTCTGTTTTGCCCTGCTTGTTTCTTCTTTGTGTTGGAAATGTATCCTCAGAATGGGTCTGAGCTGATTTTCCCTGCTGGTTTTAGGCCGCTTTACACACACTTGATGCACTTACACAGAGATATCAAGACTTAGCTTTTAAGATGCTTACTAGTCGGATAGATACTTGTGCGATGAACAGGGTGTGGTGAGTCCAGTTGATTGAGCAAGGAGTAGGTCGTGTCCATTCCATATTCGGTTTTCGGAAGGGTATCTGTGCTCATTTCAAACTCGAGTTTTATGCGTCACCCCACCTCACCTTTCCCCTGAAGGCAGGCATAAGTGTGTTTTCTAAAAGCGTGACTCTGTTCTGTTTGGGGATTCAGTTCATGGGGAGCGATTTTTACATTCCCTCGATAAGTGATATCATAAGTTTCTTTTTTTGTGGGACTGATTTCACGAGGATGATCGTACCTAAATCCACTCAGGATGCTGCTACCAGCCTCATGACGTGGATTTCATGGCTGAGTGACACTCCATTGGACCTACGTAGCACCACTTGTCCACTTGTCCACTTGTCTTTGTCCACTTGTCCACTCGTCTTTGTCCACTTGGCTCTTTCCTGGGATATGAAACGTGTACCGGAGTGGAGGTTCTTGTCAAGACAGCAGCCCTCAACTTTGGGGTCCCTGTGTCTGGTTGATTTTTTCATTTTCCCAAGGTCAACGCCCATGT
This sequence comes from Kogia breviceps, assembly GCF_026419965.1. Taxonomy (NCBI): domain Eukaryota; kingdom Metazoa; phylum Chordata; class Mammalia; order Artiodactyla; family Physeteridae; genus Kogia; species Kogia breviceps. The sequence continues at coordinate 27,461,990 of NC_081321.1, forward strand.
GTGGAAGTGCCCTATGCTCTGTGGTTCTGTGATTTACATGGTTTGGGAAAGAGGATACACTTGTGAAGATTGGCTGTTGGCCATTGACATCCCGCCCATCAGCTTAACAAGGCTCCCTTGACTCCGTGGGCTGTCCTGCCTTTCTGGTTTTTAGACTTTTTTCGCCTGGCCCTTTTGCCCCGGGGGGGGGGGGCGAGAGATTTCTTTGTAGTGCTGATTTGCTCTCCCAGGTTGCTTGGTTGGCCAAAAAGGGCGTATGCGTTTTTTCCTGAATATATTCAGGAAAAAACGCATACGCCCTTTTTGGCCAACCGCATCATTGTCCACGTTCTGGCGCTTTTCATGTGCTATCGGGGCCATTCCGATGTACCCGTTGACATCCGTTTCCTGCAATTCTGCCTTGCGTTCAACGCCTCTTCGTAGCCTGACCTCAATATATTTTGGGGCGATAGTTATCGTTTAGAACTCTGCAGGTTTGGGAAGTGCAGTGCCCCTGAGCTCCATTTCCCAAGTCGCTTTTTTGTGAGTGGGACGCAACACGGCTGGATGGCTTCACGCCCTATTGTCGATCCGCGGTGGCAGGCTGAACCTCTGGTGAATTCTTCTTCGTGATGGGAAATGAGAGTGACATGTGCCCGACCAAACACCTCCAGCGAGTCTCTCATTGGTTCCCCCTCTTGCAGTTCATCCTGCGGACAAATTGCAGACGGTACGAAAGAGGCATTGAAAGGCGCCGAGTCTCCAAGTGGGGAGATTGTTAGTAAGGGGGCCTGAATGGAGAACACGAGCACCAGGAGATGAAAACTGAGGTGAGTTTCAGAAAGCTTTCCCGATCCCACGGTGTAGCATCGCTGGGTTTCCAATGAGTGCTTTCGCTGTCGGAAGATTGCGTTGAACCTGGAGAGTTGGGACCCATGGAATGGGGAGCACGCAGGATTCCTTTCAAGGGTCTGCATTTGCTTTCCCAACCTCACCCATCGTCTCAGCCCCAAGAGTGTTCAGCCTTATGTCTTCTGCCGCTGGGGCTGTAGATGTGGTCAATCCTGGTTGCATGCCAGAACCTGAACGCATTTGGGAAGAATTTCTCTCTGTTTTGCCCTGCTTGTTTCTTCTTTATGTTGGAAATGTATCCTCAGAATGGGTCTGAGCTTATTTTCCCTGCTGGTTTTAGGCCGCTTTACACACACTTGATGCACTTACACAGAGATATCAAGACTTAGCTTTTAAGATGCTTACTAGTCGGATAGATACTTGTGCGATGAACAGGGTCTGGTGAGTCCAGTTGATTGAGCAAGGAGTAGGTCATGTCCATTCCATATTCGGTTTTCGGAAGGGTATCTGTGCTCATTTCAAACTCGAGTTTTATGCGTCACCCCACCTCACCTTTCCCCTGAAGCAGGCATAAGTGTGTTTTCTAAAAGCGTGACTCTGTTCTGTTTGGGGATTCAGTTCATGGGGAGCGATTTTTACATTCCCTCGATAAGTGATATCATAAGTTTCTTTTTTTGTGGGACTGATTTCACTGAGGATGATCGTACCTAACTCCACTCAGGATGCTGCTACCAGCCTCATGACGTGGATTTCATGGCTGAGTGACACTCCATTGGACCTACGTAGCACCACTTGTCCACTTGTCCACTTGTCTTTGTCCACTTGTCCACTCGTCTTTGTCCACTTGGCTCTTTCCTGGGATATGAAACGTGTACCGGAGTGGAGGTTCTTGTCAAGACAGCAGCCCTCAACTTTGGGGTCCCTGTGTCTGGTTGATTTTTTCATTTTCCCAAGGTCAACGCCCATGTGTGGAAGTGCCCTATGCTCTGTGGTTCTGTGTTTTACATGGTTTGGGAAAGAGGATACACTTGTGAAGATTGGCTGTTGGCCATTGACATCCCGCCCATCAGCTTAACAAGGCTCCCTTGACTCCGTGGGCTGTCCTGCCTTTCTAGTTTTTAGACTTTTTTCGCCTGACCTTTTGCCCCGGGGGGGGGGCGAGAGATTTCTTTGTAGTGCTGATTTGCTCTCCCAGGTTGCTTGGTTGGCCAAAAAGGGCGTATGCGTTTTTTCCTGAATATATTCAGGAAAAAACGCATACGCCCTTTTTGGCCAACCGCATCATTGTCCACGTTCTGGCGCTTTTCATGTGCTATCGGGGCCATTCCGATGTACCCGTTGACATCCGTTTCCTGCAATTCTGCCTTGCGTTCAACGCCTCTTCGTAGCCTGACCTCAATATATTTTGGGGCGATAGTTATCGTTTAGAACTCTGCAGGTTTGGGAAGTGCAGTGCCCCTGAGCTCCATTTACCAAGTCGCTTTTTTGTGAGTGGGACGCAACACGGCTGGATGGCTTCACGCCCTATTGTCGATCCGCGGTGGCAGGCTGAACCTCTGGTGAATTCTTCTTCGTGATGGGAAATGAGAGTGACATGTGCCCGACCAAACACCTCCAGCGAGTCTCTCATTGGTTCCCCCTCTTGCAGTTCATCCTGCGGACAAATTGCAGACGGTACGAAAGAGGCATGGAAAGGCGCCGAGTCTCCAAGTGGGGAGATTGTTAGTAAGGGGGCCTGAATGGAGAACACGAGCACCAGGAGATGAAAACTGAGGTGAGTTTCAGAAAGCTTTCCCGATCCCACGGTGTAGCATCCGCTGGGTTTCCAATGAGTGCTTTCGCTGTCGGAAGATTGCGTTGAACCTGGAGAGTTGGGGCCCATGGAATGGGGAGCACGCAGGATTCCTTTCAAGGGTCTGCATTTGCTTTCCCAACCTCACCCATCGTCTCAGCCCCAAGAGTGTCCAGCCTTATGTCTTCTGCCGCTGGGGCTGTAGATGTGGTCAATCCTGGTTGCATGCCAGAACCTGAACGCATTTTGGAAGAATTTCTCTCTGTTTTGCCCTGCTTGTTTCTTCTTTATGTTGGAAATGTATCCTCAGAATGGGTCTGAGCTGATTTTCCCTGCTCGTTTTAGGCCGCTTTACACACACTTGATGCACTTACACAGAGATATCAAGACTTAGCTTTTAAGATGCTTACTAGTCGGATAGATACTTGTGCGATGAACAGGGTCTGGTGAGTCCAGTTGATTGAGCAAGGAGTAGGTCGTGTCCATTCCATATTCGGTTTTCGGAAGGGTATCTGTGCTCATTTCAAACTCGAGTTTTATGCGTCACCCCACCTCACCTTTCCCCTGAAGCAGGCATAAGTGTGTTTTCTAAAAGCGTGACTCTGTTCTGTTTGGGGATTCAGTTCATGGGGAGCGATTTTTACATTCCCTCGATAAGTGATATCATAAGTTTCTTTTTTTGTGGGACTGATTTCACTGAGGATGATCGTACCTAAATCCACTCAGGATGCTGCTACCAGCCTCATGACGTGGATTTCATGGCTGAGTGACACTCCATTGGACCTACGTAGCACCACTTGTCCACTTGTCCAGTTGTCTTTGTCCACTTGTCCACTCGTCTTTGTCCACTTGGCTCTTTCCTGGGATATGAAACGTGTACCGGAGTGGAGGTTCTTGTCAAGACAGCAGCCCTCAACTTTGGGGTCCCTGTGTCTGGTTGATTTTTTCATTTTCCCAAGGTCAACGCCCATGTGTGGAAGTGCCCTATGCTCTGTGGTTCTGTGTTTTACATGGTTTGGGAAAGAGGATACACTTGTGAAGATTGGCTGTTGGCCATTGACATCCCGCCCATCAGCTTAACAAGGCTCCCTTGACTCCGTGGGCTGTCCTGCCTTTCTGGTTTTTAGACTTTCTTCGCCTGGCCCTTTTGCCCCGGGGGGGGGCGAGAGATTTCTTTGTAGTGCTGATTTGCTCTTCCAGGTTGCTTGGTTGGCCAAAAAGGGCGTATGCGTTTTTTCCTGAATATATTCAGGAAAAAACGCATACGCCCTTTTTGGCCAACCGCATCATTGTCCACGTTCTGGCGCTTTTCATGTGCTATCGGGGCCATTCCGATGTACCCGTTGACATCCGTTTCCTGCAATTCTGCCTTGCGTTCAACGCCTCTTCGTAGCCTGACCTCAATATATTTTGGGGCGATAGTTATCGTTTAGAACTCTGCAGGTTTGGGAAGTGCAGTGCCCCTGAGCTCCATTTCCCAAGTCGCTTTTTTGTGAGTGGGACGCAACACGGCTGGATGGCTTCACGCCCTATTGTCGATCCGCGGTGGCAGGCTGAACCTCTGGTGAATTCTTCTTCGTGATGGGAAATGAGAGTGACATGTGCCCGACCAAACACCTCCAGCGAGTCTCTCATTGGTTCCCCCTCTTGCAGTTCATCCTGCGGACAAATTGCAGACGGTACGAAAGAGGCATGGAAAGGCGCCGAGTCTCCAAGTGGGGAGATTGTTAGTAAGGGGGCCTGAATGGAGAACACGAGCACCAGGAGATGAAAACTGAGGTGAGTTTCAGAAAGCTTTCCCGATCCCACGGTGTAGCATCCGCTGGGTTTCCAATGAGTGCTTTCGCTGTCGGAAGATTGCGTTGAACCTGGAGTGTTGGGACCCATGGAATGGGGAGCACGCAGGATTCCTTTCAAGGGTCTGCATTTGCTTTCCCAACCTCACCCATCGTCTCAGCCCCAAGAGTGTCCAGCCTTATGTCTTCTGCCGCTGGGGCTGTAGATGTGGTCAATCCTGGTTGCATGCCAGTCCCTGAACGCATTTTGGAAGAATTTCTCTCTGTTTTGCCCTGCTTGTTTCTTCTTTGTGTTGGAAATGTATCCTCAGAATGGGTCTGAGCTGATTTTCCCTGCTGGTTTTAGGCCGCTTTACACACACTTGATGCACTTACAGAGAGATATCAAGACTTAGCTTTTAAGATGCTTACTAGTCGGATAGATACTTGTGCGATGAACAGGGTGTGGTGAGTCCAGTTGATTGAGCAAGGAGTAGGTCGTGTCCATTCCATATTCGGTTTTCGGAAGGGTATCTGTGCTCATTTCAAACTCGAGTTTTATGCGTCACCCCACCTCACCTTTCCCCTGAAGCAGGCATAAGTGTGTTTTCTAAAAGCGTGACTCTGTTCTGTTTGGGGATTCAGTTCATGGGGAGCGATTTTTACATTCCCTCGATAAGTGATATCATAAGTTTCTTTTTTTGTGGGACTGATTTCACTGAGGATGATCGTACCTAAATCCACTCAGGATGCTGCTACCAGCCTCATGACGTGGATTTCATGGCTGAGTGACACTCCATTGGACCTACGTAGCACCACTTGTCCACTTGTCCACTTGTCTTTGTCCACTTGTCCACTCGTCTTTGTCCACTTGGCTCTTTCCTGGGATATGAAACGTGTACCGGAGTGGAGGTTCTTGTCAAGACAGCAGCCCTCAACTTTGGGGTCCCTGTGTCTGGTTGATTTTTTCATTTTCCCAAGGTCAACGCCCATGTGTGGAAGTGCCCTATGCTCTGTGGTTCTGTGTTTTACATGGTTTGGGAAAGAGGATACACTTGTGAAGATTGGCTGTTGGCCATTGACATCCCGCCCATCAGCTTAACAAGGCTCCCTTGACTCCGTGGGCTGTCCTGCCTTTCTGGTTTTTAGACTTTTTTCGCCTGGCCCTTTTGCCCCGGGGGGGGGGGTGGTGGTGAGAGATTTCTTTGTAGTGCTGATTTGCTCTCCCAGGTTGCTTGGTTGGCCAAAAAGGGCGTATGCGTTTTTTCCTGAATATATTCAGGAAAAAACGCATACGCCCTTTTTGGCCAACCGCATCATTGTCCACGTTCTGGCGCTTTTCATGTGCTATCGGGGCCATTCCGATGTACCCGTTGACATCCGTTTCCTGCAATTCTGCCTTGCGTTCAACGCCTCTTCGTAGCCTGACCTCAATATATTTTGGGGCGATAGTTATCGTTTAGAACTCTGCAGGTTTGGGAAGTGCAGTGCCCCTGAGCTCCATTTCCCAAGTCGCTTTTTTGTGAGTGGGACGCAACACGGCTGGATGGCTTCACGCCCTATTGTCGATCCGCGGTGGCAGGCTGAACCTCTGGTGAATTCTTCTTCGTGATGGGAAATGAGAGTGACATGTGCCCGACCAAACACCTCCAGCGAGTCTCTCATTGGTTCCCCCTCTTGCAGTTCATCCTGCGGACAAATTGCAGACGGTACGAAAGAGGCATGGAAAGGCGCCGAGTCTCCAAGTGGGGAGATTGTTAGTAAGGGGGCCTGAATGGAGAACACGAGCACCAGGAGATGAAAACTGAGGTGAGTTTCAGAAAGCTTTCCCGATCCCACGGTGTAGCATCCGCTGGGTTTCCAATGAGTGCTTTCGCTGTCGGAAGATTGCGTTGAACCTGGAGAGTTGGGACCCATGGAATGGGGAGCACGCAGGATTCCTTTCAAGGGTCTGCATTTGCTTTCCCAACCTCACCCATCGTCTCAGCCCCAAGAGTGTCCAGCCTTATGTCTTCTGCCGCTGGGGCTGTAGATGTGGTCAATCCTGGTTGCATGCCAGAACCTGAACGCATTTTGGAAGAATTTCTCTCTGTTTTGCCCTGCTTGTTTCTTCTTTATGTTGGAAATGTATCCTCAGAATGGGTCTGAGCTGATTTTCCCTGCTCGTTTTAGGCCGCTTTACACACACTTGATGCACTTACACAGAGATATCAAGACTTAGCTTTTAAGATGCTTACTAGTCGGATAGATACTTGTGCGATGAACAGGGTGTGGTGAGTCCAGTTGATTGAGCAAGGAGTAGGTCGTGTCCATTCCATATTCGGTTTTCGGAAGGGTATCTGTGCTCATTTCAAACTCGAGTTTTATGCGTCACCCCACCTCACCTTTCCCCTGAAGCAGGCATAAGTGTGTTTTCTAAAAGCGTGACTCTGTTCTGTTTGGGGATTCAGTTCATGGGGAGCGATTTTTACATTCCCTCGATAAGTGATATCATAAGTTTCTTTTTTTGTGGGACTGATTTCACTGAGGATGATCGTACCTAAATCCACTCAGGATGCTCCTACCAGCCTCATGACGTGGATTTCATGGCTGAGTGACACTCCATTGGACCTACGTAGCACCACTTGTCCACTTGTCCACTTGTCTTTGTCCACTTGTCCACTCGTCTTTGTCCACTTGGCTCTTTCCTGGTATATGAAACGTGTACCGGAGTGGAGGTTCTTGTCAAGACAGCAGCCCTCAACTTTGGGGTCCCTGTGTCTGGTTGATTTTTTCATTTTCCCAAGGTCAACGCCCATGTGTGGAAGTGCCCTATGCTCTGTTGTTCTGTGTTTTACATGGTTTGGGAAAGAGGATACACTTGTGAAGATTGGCTGTTGGCCATTGACATCCCGCCCATCAGCTTAACAAGGCTCCCTTGACTCCGTGGGCTGTCCTGCCTTTCTGGTTTTTAGACTTTTTTCGCCTGGCCCTTTTGCCCCGGGGGGGGGGGGGGCGAGAGATTTCTTTGTAGTGCTGATTTGCTCTCCCAGGTTGCTTGGTTGGCCAAAAAGGGCGTATGCGTTTTTTCCTGAATATATTCAGGAAAAAACGCATACGCCCTTTTTGGCCAACCGCATCATTGTCCACGTTCTGGCGCTTTTCATGTGCTATCGGGGCCATTCCGATGTACCCGTTGACATCCGTTTCCTGCAATTCTGCCTTGCGTTCAACGCCTCTTCGTAGCCTGACCTCAATATATTTTGGGGCGATAGTTATCGTTTAGAACTCTGCAGGTTTGGGAAGTGCAGTGCCCCTGAGCTCCATTTCCCAAGTCGCTTTTTTGTGAGTGGGACGCAACACGGCTGGATGGCTTCACGCCCTATTGTCGATCCGCGGTGGCAGGCTGAACCTCTGGTGAATTCTTCTTCGTGATGGGAAATGAGAGTGACATGTGCCCGACCAAACACCTCCAGCGAGTCTCTCATTGGTTCCCCCTCTTGCAGTTCATCCTGCGGACAAATTGCAGACGGTACGAAAGAGGCATGGAAAGGCGCCGAGTCTCCAAGTGGGGAGATTGTTAGTAAGGGGGCCTGAATGGAGAACACGAGCACCAGGAGATGAAAACTGAGGTGAGTTTCAGAAAGCTTTCCCGATCCCACGGTGTAGCATCCGCTGGGTTTCCAATGAGTGCTTTCGCTGTCGGAAGATTGCGTTGAACCTGGAGAGTTGGGACCCATGGAATGGGGAGCACGCAGGATTCCTTTCAAGGGTCTGCATTTGCTTTCCCAACCTCACCCATCGTCTCAGCCCCAAGAGTGTCCAGCCTTATGTCTTCTGCCGCTGGGGCTGTAGATGTGGTCAATCCTGGTTGCATGCCAGAACCTGAACGCATTTGGGAAGAATTTCTCTCTGTTTTGCCCTGCTTGTTTCTTCTTTATGTTGGAAATGTATCCTCAGAATGGGTCTGAGCTGATTTTCCCTGCTGGTTTTAGGCCGCTTTACACACACTTGATGCACTTACAGAGAGATATCAAGACTTAGCTTTTAAGATGCTTACTAGTCGGATAGATACTTGTGCGATGAACAGGGTCTGGTGAGTCCAGTTGATTGAGCAAGGAGTAGGTCGTGTCCATTCCATATTCGGTTTTCGGAAGGGTATCTGTGCTCATTTCAAACTCGAGTTTTATGCGTCACCCCACCTCACCTTTCCCCTGAAGCAGGCATAAGTGTGTTTTCTAAAAGCGTGACTCTGTTCTGTTTGGGGATTCAGTTCATGGGGAGCGATTTTTACATTCCCTCGATAAGTGATATCATAAGTTTCTTTTTTTGTGGGACTGATTTCACTGAGGATGATCGTACCTAAATCCACTCAGGATGCTGCTACCAGCCTCATGACGTGGATTTCATGGCTGAGTGACACTCCATTGGACCTACGTAGCACCACTTGTCCACTTGTCCACTTGTCTTTGTCCACTTGTCCACTCGTCTTTGTCCACTTGGCTCTTTCCTGGGATATGAAACGTGTACCGGAGTGGAGGTTCTTGTCAAGACAGCAGCCCTCAACTTTGGGGTCCCTGTGTCTGGTTGATTTTTTCATTTTCCCAAGGTCAACGCCCATGTGTGGAAGTGCCCTATGCTCTGTGGTTCTGTGTTTTACATGGTTTGGGAAAGAGGATACACTTGTGAAGATTGGCTGTTGGCCATTGACATCCCGCCCATCAGCTTAACAAGGCTCCCTTGACTCCGTGGGCTGTCCTGCCTTTCTGGTTTTTAGACTTTTTTCGCCTGGCCCTTTTGCCCCGGGGGGGGGGGCGAGAGATTTCTTTGTAGTGCTGATTTGCTCTCCCAGGTTGCTTGGTTGGCCAAAAAGGGCGTATGCGTTTTTTCCTGAATATATTCAGGAAAAAACGCATACGCCCTTTTTGGCCAACCGCATCATTGTCCACGTTCTGGCGCTTTTCATGTGCTATCGGGGCCATTCCGATGTACCCGTTGACATCCGTTTCCTGCAATTCTGCCTTGCGTTCAACGCCTCTTCGTAGCCTGACCTCAATATATTTTGGGGCGATAGTTATCGTTTAGAACTCTGCAGGTTTGGGAAGTGCAGTGCCCCTGAGCTCCATTTCCCAAGTCGCTTTTTTGTGAGTGGGACGCAACACGGCTGGATGGCTTCACGCCCTATTGTCGATCCGCGGTGGCAGGCTGAACCTCTGGTGAATTCTTCTTCGTGATGGGAAATGAGAGTGACATGTGCCCGACCAAACACCTCCAGCGAGTCTCTCATTGGTTCCCCCTCTTGCAGTTCATCCTGCGGACAAATTGCAGACGGTACGAAAGAGGCATGGAAAGGCGCCGAGTCTCCAAGTGGGGAGATTGTTAGTAAGGGGGCCTGAATGGAGAACACGAGCACCAGGAGATGAAAACTGAGGTGAGTTTCAGAAAGCTTTCCCGATCCCACGGTGTAGCATCCGCTGGGTTTCCAATGAGTGCTTTCGCTGTCGGAAGATTGCGTTGAACCTGGAGAGTTGGGACCCATGGAATGGGGAGCACGCAGGATTCCTTTCAAGGGTCTGCATTTGCTTTCCCAACCTCACCCATCGTCTCAGCCCCAAGAGTGTCCAGCCTTATGTCTTCTGCCGCTGGGGCTGTAGATGTGGTCAATCCTGGTTGCATGCCAGTCCCTGAACGCATTTTGGAAGAATTTCTCTCTGTTTTGCCCTGCTTGTTTCTTCTTTGTGTTGGAAATGTATCCTCAGAATGGGTCTGAGCTGATTTTCCCTGCTGGTTTTAGGCCGCGTTACACACACTTGATGCACTTACAGAGAGATATCAAGACTTAGCTTTTAAGATGCTTACTAGTCGGATAGATACTTGTGCGATGAACAGGGTGTGGTGAGTCCAGTTGATTGAGCAAGGAGTAGGTCGTGTCCATTCCATATTCGGTTTTCGGAAGGGTATCTGTGCTCATTTCAAACTCGAGTTTTATGCGTCACCCCACCTCACCTTTCCCCTGAAGGCAGGCATAAGTGTGTTTTCTAAAAGCGTGACTCTGTTCTGTTTGGGGATTCAGTTCATGGGGAGCGATTTTTACATTCCCTCGATAAGTGATATCATAAGTTTCTTTTTTTGTGGGACTGATTTCACGAGGATGATCGTACCTAAATCCACTCAGGATGCTGCTACCAGCCTCATGACGTGGATTTCATGGCTGAGTGACACTCCATTGGACCTACGTAGCACCACTTGTCCACTTGTCCACTTGTCTTTGTCCACTTGTCCACTCGTCTTTGTCCACTTGGCTCTTTCCTGGGATATGAAACGTGTACCGGAGTGGAGGTTCTTGTCAAGACAGCAGCCCTCAACTTTGGGGTCCCTGTGTCTGGTTGATTTTTTCATTTTCCCAAGGTCAACGCCCATGTGTGGAAGTGCCCTATGCTCTGTGGTTCTGTGTTTTACATGGTTTGGGAAAGAGGATACACTTGTGAAGATTGGCTGTTGGCCATTGACATCCCGCCCATCAGCTTAACAAGGCTCCCTTGACTCCGTGGGCTGTCCTGCCTTTCTGGTTTTTAGACTTTTTTCGCCTGGCCCTTTTGCCCCGGGGGGGGGGGGGGCGAGAGATTTCTTTGTAGTGCTGATTTGCTCTCCCAGGTTGCTTGGTTGGCCAAAAAGGGCGTATGCGTTTTTTCCTGAATATATTCAGGAAAAAACGCATACGCCCTTTTTGGCCAACCGCATCATTGTCCACGTTCTGGCGCTTTTCATGTGCTATCGGGGCCATTCCGATGTACCCGTTGACATCCGTTTCCTGCAATTCTGCCTTGCGTTCAACGCCTCTTCGTAGCCTGACCTCAATATATTTTGGGGCGATAGTTATCGTTTAGAACTCTGCAGGTTTGGGAAGTGCAGTGCCCCTGAGCTCCATTTCCCAAGTCGCTTTTTTGTGAGTGGGACGCAACACGGCTGGATGGCTTCACGCCCTATTGTCGATCCGCGGTGGCAGGCTGAACCTCTGGTGAATTCTTCTTCGTGATGGGAAATGAGAGTGACATGTGCCCGACCAAACACCTCCAGCGAGTCTCTCATTGGTTCCCCCTCTTGCAGTTCATCCTGCGGACAAATTGCAGACGGTACGAAAGAGGCATGGAAAGGCGCCGAGTCTCCAAGTGGGGAGATTGTTAGTAAGGGGGCCTGAATGGAGAACACGAGCACCAGGAGATGAAAACTGAGGTGAGTTTCAGAAAGCTTTCCCGATCCCACGGTGTAGCATCCGCTGGGTTTCCAATGAGTGCTTTCGCTGTCGGAAGATTGCGTTGAACCTGGAGAGTTGGGACCCATGGAATGGGGAGCACGCAGGATTCCTTTCAAGGGTCTGCATTTGCTTTCCCAACCTCACCCATCGTCTCAGCCCCAAGAGTGTCCAGCCTTATGTCTTCTGCCGCTGGGGCTGTAGATGTGGTCAATCCTGGTTGCATGCCAGAACCTGAACGCATTTGGGAAGAATTTCTCTCTGTTTTGCCCTGCTTGTTTCTTCTTTATGTTGGAAATGTATCCTCAGAATGGGTCTGAGCTGATTTTCCCTGCTGGTTTTAGGCCGCTTTACACACACTTGATGCACTTACACAGAGATATCAAGACTTAGCTTTTAAGATGCTTACTAGTCGGATAGATACTTGTGCGATGAACAGGGTCTGGTGAGTCCAGTTGATTGAGCAAGGAGTAGGTCATGTCCATTCCATATTCGGTTTTCGGAAGGGTATCTGTGCTCATTTCAAACTCGAGTTTTATGCGTCACCCCACCTCACCTTTCCCCTGAAGCAGGCATAAGTGTGTTTTCTAAAAGCGTGACTCTGTTCTGTTTGGGGATTCAGTTCATGGGGAGCGATTTTTACATTCCCTCGATAAGTGATATCATAAGTTTCTTTTTTTGTGGGACTGATTTCACTGAGGATGATCGTACCTAACTCCACTCAGGATGCTGCTACCAGCCTCATGACGTGGATTTCATGGCTGAGTGACACTCCATTGGACCTACGTAGCACCACTTGTCCACTTGTCCACTTGTCTTTGTCCACTTGTCCACTCGTCTTTGTCCACTTGGCTCTTTCCTGGGATATGAAAAGTGTACCGGAGTGGAGGTTCTTGTCAAGACAGCAGCCCTCAACTTTGGGGTCCCTGTGTCTGGTTGATTTTTTCATTTTCCCAAGGTCAACGCCCATGTGTGGAAGTGCCCTATGCTCTGTGGTTCTGTGTTTTACATGGTTTGGGAAAGAGGATACACTTGTGAAGATTGGCTGTTGGCCATTGACATCCCGCCCATCAGCTTAACAAGGCTCCCTTGACTCCGTGGGCTGTCCTGCCTTTCTAGTTTTTAGACTTTTTTCGCCTGACCTTTTGCCCCGGGGGGGGGGGCGAGAGATTTCTTTGTAGTGCTGATTTGCTCTCCCAGGTTGCTTGGTTGGCCAAAAAGGGCGTATGCGTTTTTTCCTGAATATATTCAGGAAAAAACGCATACGCCCTTTTTGGCCAACCGCATCATTGTCCACGTTCTGGCGCTTTTCATGTGCTATCGGGGCCATTCCGATGTACCCGTTGACATCCGTTTCCTGCAATTCTGCCTTGCGTTCAACGCCTCTTCGTAGCCTGACCTCAATATATTTTGGGGCGATAGTTATCGTTTAGAACTCTGCAGGTTTGGGAAGTGCAGTGCCCCTGAGCTCCATTTCCCAAGTCGCTTTTTTGTGAGTGGGACGCAACACGGCTGGATGGCTTCACGCCCTATTGTCGATCCGCGGTGGCAGGCTGAACCTCTGGTGAATTCTTCTTCGTGATGGGAAATGAGAGTGACATGTGCCCGACCAAACACCTCCAGCGAGTCTCTCATTGGTTCCCCCTCTTGCAGTTCATCCTGCGGACAAATTGCAGACGGTACGAAAGAGGCATGGAAAGGCGCCGAGTCTCCAAGTGGGGAGATTGTTAGTAAGGGGGCCTGAATGGAGAACACGAGCACCAGGAGATGAAAACTGAGGTGAGTTTCAGAAAGCTTTCCCGATCCCACGGTGTAGCATCCGCTGGGTTTCCAATGAGTGCTTTCGCTGTCGGAAGATTGCGTTGAACCTGGAGTGTTGGGACCCATGGAATGGGGAGCACGCAGGATTCCTTTCAAGGGTCTGCATTTGCTTTCCCAACCTCACCCATCGTCTCAGCCCCAAGAGTGTCCAGCCTTATGTCTTCTGCCGCTGGGGCTGTAGATGTGGTCAATCCTGGTTGCATGCCAGTCCCTGAACGCATTTTGGAAGAATTTCTCTCTGTTTTGCCCTGCTTGTTTCTTCTTTGTGTTGGAAATGTATCCGCAGAATGGGTCTGAGCTGATTTTCCCTGCTGGTTTTAGGCCGCTTTACACACACTTGATGCACTTACAGAGAGATATCAAGACTTAGCTTTTAAGATGCTTACTAGTCGGATAGATACTTGTGCGATGAACAGGGTGTGGTGAGTCCAGTTGATTGAGCAAGGAGTAGGTCGTGTCCATTCCATATTCGGTTTTCGGAAGGGTATCTGTGCTCATTTCAAACTCGAGTTTTATGCGTCACCCCACCTCACCTTTCCCCTGAAGCAGGCATAAGTGTGTTTTCTAAAAGCGTGACTCTGTTCTGTTTGGGGATTCAGTTCATGGGGAGCGATTTTTACATTCCCTCGATAAGTGATATCATAAGTTTCTTTTTTTGTGGGACTGATTTCACTGAGGATGATCGTACCTAAATCCACTCAGGATGCTGCTACCAGCCTCATGACGTGGATTTCATGGCTGAGTGACACTCCATTGGACCTACGTAGCACCACTTGTCCACTTGTCCACTTGTCTTTGTCCACTTGTCCACTCGTCTTTGTCCACTTGGCTCTTTCCTGGGATATGAAACGTGTACCGGAGTGGAGGTTCTTGTCAAGACAGCAGCCCTCAACTTTGGGGTCCCTGTGTCTGGTTGATTTTTTCATTTTCCCAAGGTCAACGCCCATGTGTGGAAGTGCCCTATGCTCTGTGGTTCTGTGTTTTACATGGTTTGGGAAAGAGGATACACTTGTGAAGATTGGCTGTTGGCCATTGACATCCCGCCCATCAGCTTAACAAGGCTCCCTTGACTCCGTGGGCTGTCCTGCCTTTCTGGTTTTTAGACTTTTTTCGCCTGGCCCTTTTGCCCCGGGGGGGGGGGGGCGAGAGATTTCTTTGTAGTGCTGATTTGCTCTCCCAGGTTGCTTGGTTGGCCAAAAAGGGCGTATGCGTTTTTTCCTGAATATATTCAGGAAAAAACGCATACGCCCTTTTTGGCCAACCGCATCAGTGTCCACGTTCTGGCGCTTTTCATGTGCTATCGGGGCCATTCCGATGTACCCGTTGACATCCGTTTCCTGCAATTCTGCCTTGCGTTCAACGCCTCTTCGTAGCCTGACCTCAATATATTTTGGGGCGATAGTTATCGTTTAGAACTCTGCAGGTTTGGGAAGTGCAGTGCCCCTGAGCTCCATTTCCCAAGTCGCTTTTTTGTGAGTGGGACGCAACACGGCTGGATGGCTTCACGCCCTATTGTCGATCCGCGGTGGCAGGCTGAACCTCTGGTGAATTCTTCTTCGTGATGGGAAATGAGAGTGACATGTGCCCGACCAAACACCTCCAGCGAGTCTCTCATTGGTTCCCCCTCTTGCAGTTCATCCTGCGGACAAATTGCAGACGGTACGAAAGAGGCATGGAAAGGCGCCGAGTCTCCAAGTGGGGAGATTGTTAGTAAGGGGGCCTGAATGGAGAACACGAGCACCAGGAGATGAAAACTGAGGTGAGTTTCAGAAAGCTTTCCCGATCCCACGGTGTAGCATCCGCTGGGTTTCCAATGAGTGCTTTCGCTGTCGGAAGATTGCGTTGAACCTGGAGAGTTGGGACCCATGGAATGGGGAGCACGCAGGATTCCTTTCAAGGGTCTGCATTTGCTTTCCCAACCTCACCCATCGTCTCAGCCCCAAGAGTGTCCAGCCTTATGTCTTCTGCCGCTGGGGCTGTAGATGTGGTCAATCCTGGTTGCATGCCAGTCCCTGAACGCATTTGGGAAGAATTTCTCTCTGTTTTGCCCTGCTTGTTTCTTCTTTATGTTGGAAATGTATCCTCAGAATGGGTCTGAGCTGATTTTCCCTGCTGGTTTTAGGCCGCTTTACACACACTTGATGCACTTACACAGAGATATCAAGACTTAGCTTTTAAGATGCTTACTAGTCGGATAGATACTTGTGCGATGAACAGGGTCTGGTGAGTCCAGTTGATTGAGCAAGGAGTAGGTCATGTCCATTCCATATTCGGTTTTCGGAAGGGTATCTGTGCTCATTTCAAACTCGAGTTTTATGCGTCACCCCACCTCACCTTTCCCCTGAAGCAGGCATAAGTGTGTTTTCTAAAAGCGTGACTCTGTTCTGTTTGGGGATTCAGTTCATGGGGAGCGATTTTTACATTCCCTCGATAAGTGATATCATAAGTTTCTTTTTTTGTGGGACTGATTTCACTGAGGATGATCGTACCTAACTCCACTCAGGATGCTGCTACCAGCCTCATGACGTGGATTTCATGGCTGAGTGACACTCCATTGGACCTACGTAGCACCACTTGTCCACTTGTCCACTTGTCTTTGTCCACTTGTCCACTCGTCTTTGTCCACTTGGCTCTTTCCTGGGATATGAAACGTGTACCGGAGTGGAGGTTCTTGTCAAGACAGCAGCCCTCAACTTTGGGGTCCCTGTGTCTGGTTGATTTTTTCATTTTCCCAAGGTCAACGCCCATGTGTGGAAGTGCCCTATGCTCTGTGGTTCTGTGTTTTACATGGTTTGGGAAAGAGGATACACTTGTGAAGATTGGCTGTTGGCCATTGACATCCTGGCAATCAGCTTAACAAGGCTCCCTTGACTCCGAGGGCTGTCCTGCCTTTCTGGTTTTTAGACTTTTTTCGCCTGGCCCTTTTGCCCCCGGGGGTGGGGTCGAGAGATTTCTTTGTAGTGCTGATTTGCTCTCCCAGGTTGCTTGGTTGGCCAAAAAGGGCGTATGCGTTTTTTCCTGAATATATTCAGGAAAAAACGCATACGCCCTTTTTGGCCAACCGCATCATTGTCCACGTTCTGGCGCTTTTCATGTGCTATCGGGGCCATTCCGATGTACCCGTTGACATCCGTTTCCTGCAATTCTGCCTTGCGTTCAACGCCTCTTCGTAGCCTGACCTCAATATATTTTGGGGCGATAGTTATCGTTTAGAACTCTGCAGGTTTGGGAAGTGCAGTGCCCCTGAGCTCCATTTCCCAAGTCGCTTTTTTGTGAGTGGGACGCAACACGGCTGGATGGCTTCACGCCCTATTGTCGATCCGCGGTGGCAGGCTGAACCTCTGGTGAATTCTTCTTCGTGATGGGAAATGAGAGTGACATGTGCCCGACCAAACACCTCCAGCGAGTCTCTCATTGGTTCCCCCTCTTGCAGTTCATCCTGCGGACAAATTGCAGACGGTACGAAAGAGGCATGGAAAGGCGCCGAGTCTCCAAGTGGGGAGATTGTTAGTAAGGGGGCCTGAATGGAGAACACGAGCACCAGGAGATGAAAACTGAGGTGAGTTTCAGAAAGCTTTCCCGATCCCACGGTGTAGCATCCGCTGGGTTTCCAATGAGTGCTTTCGCTGTCGGAAGATTGCGTTGAACCTGGAGAGTTGGGACCCATGGAATGGGGAGCACGCAGGATTCCTTTCAAGGGTCTGCATTTGCTTTCCCAACCTCACCCATCGTCTCAGCCCCAAGAGTGTCCAGCCTTATGTCTTCTGCCGCTGGGGCTGTAGATGTGGTCAATCCTGGTTGCATGCCAGTCCCTGAACGCATTTTGGAAGAATTTCTCTCTGTTTTGCCCTGCTTGTTTCTTCTTTGTGTTGGAAATGTATCCTCAGAATGGGTCTGAGCTGATTTTCCCTGCTGGTTTTAGGCCGCTTTACACACACTTGATGCACTTACAGAGAGATATCAAGACTTAGCTTTTAAGATGCTTACTAGTCGGATAGATACTTGTGCGATGAACAGGGTGTGGTGCGTCCAGTTGATTGAGCAAGGAGTAGGTCGTGTCCATGCCATATTCGGTTTTCGGAAGGGTATCTGTGCTCATTTCAAACTCGAGTTTTATGCGTCACCCCACCTCACCTTTCCCCTGAAGGCAGGCATAAGTGTGTTTTCTAAAAGCGTGACTCTGTTCTGTTTGGGGATTCAGTTCATGGGGAGCGATTTTTACATTCCCTCGATAAGTGATATCATAAGTTTCTTTTTTTGTGGGACTGATTTCACGAGGATGATCGTACCTAAATCCACTCAGGATGCTGCTACCAGCCTCATGACGTGGATTTCATGGCTGAGTGACACTCCATTGGACCTACGTAGCACCACTTGTCCACTTGTCCACTTGTCTTTGTCCACTTGTCCACTCGTCTTTGTCCACTTGGCTCTTTCCTGGGATATGAAACGTGTACCGGAGTGGAGGTTCTTGTCAAGACAGCAGCCCTCAACTTTGGGGTCCCTGTGTCTGGTTGATTTTTTCATTTTCCCAAGGTCAACGCCCATGTGTGGAAGTGCCCTATGCTCTGTGGTTCTGTGTTTTACATGGTTTGGGAAAGAGGATACACTTGTGAAGATTGGCTGTTGGCCATTGACATCCCGCCCATCAGCTTAACAAGGCTCCCTTGACTCCGTGGGCTGTCCTGCCTTTCTGGTTTTTAGACTTTTTTCGCCTGGCCCTTTTGCCCCGGGGGGGGGGGGCGAGAGATTTCTTTGTAGTGCTGATTTGCTCTCCCAGGTTGCTTGGTTGGCCAAAAAGGGCGTATGCGTTTTTTCCTGAATATATTCAGGAAAAAACGCATACGCCCTTTTTGGCCAACCGCATCATTGTCCACGTTCTGGCGCTTTTCATGTGCTATCGGGGCCATTCCGATGTACCCGTTGACATCCGTTTCCTGCAATTCTGCCTTGCGTTCAACGCCTCTTCGTAGCCTGACCTCAATATATTTTGGGGCGATAGTTATCGTTTAGAACTCTGCAGGTTTGGGAAGTGCAGTGCCCCTGAGCTCCATTTCCCAAGTCGCTTTTTTGTGAGTGGGACGCAACACGGCTGGATGGCTTCACGCCCTATTGTCGATCCGGGGTGGCAGGCTGAACCTCTGGTGAATTCCTCTTCGTGATGGGAAATGAGAGTGACATGTGCCCGACCAAACACCTCCAGCGAGTCTCTCATTGGTTCCCCCTCTTGCAGTTCATCCTGCGGACAAATTGCAGACGGTACGAAAGAGGCATGGAAAGGCGCCGAGTCTCCAAGTGGGGAGATTGTTAGTAAGGGGGCCTGAATGGAAAACACGAGCACCAGGAGATGAAAACTGAGGTGAGTTTCAGAAAGCTTTCCCGATCCCACGGTGTAGCATCCGCTGGGTTTCCAATGAGTGCTTTCGCTGTCGGAAGATTGCGTTGAACCTGGAGAGTTGGGACCCATGGATTGGGGAGCACGCAGGATTCCTTTCAAGGGTCTGCATTTGCTTTCCCAACCTCACCCATCGTCTCAGCCCCAAGAGTGTCCAGCCTTATGTCTTCTGCCGCTGGGGCTGTAGATGTGGTCAATCCTGGTTGCATGCAAGACCCTGAACGCATTTGGGAAGAATTTCTCTCTGTTTTGCCCTGCTTGTTTCTTCTTTATGTTGGAAATGTATCCTCAGAATGGGTCTGAACTGATTTTCCCTGCTGGTTTTAGGCCGCTTTACACACACTTGATGCACTTACACAGAGATATCAAGACTTAGGTTTTAAGATGCTTACTAGTCGGATAGATACTTGTGCGATGAACAGGGTGTGGTGAGTCCATTTGATTGAGCAAGGAGTAGGTCATGTCCATTCCATATTCGGTTTTCGGAAGGGTATCTGTGCTCATTTCAAACTCGAGTTTTATGCGTCACCCCACCTCACCTTTCCCCTGAAGCAGGCATAAGTGTGTTTTCTAAAAGCGTGACTCTGTTCTGTTTGGGGATTCCGTTCATGGGGAGCGATTTTTACATTCCCTCGATAAGTGATATCATAAGTTTCTTTTTTTGTGGGACTGATTTCACTGCGGATGATCGTACCTAAATCCACTCAGGATGCTGCTACCAGCCTCATGACGTGGATTTCATGGCTGAGTGACACTCCATTGGACCTACGTAGCACCACTTGTCCACTTGTCCACTTGTCTTTGTCCACTTGTCCACTCGTCTTTGTCCACTTGGCTCTTTCCTGGGATATGAAACGTGTACCGGAGTGGAGGTTCTTGTCAAGACAGCAGCCCTCAACTTTGGGGTCCCTGTGTCTGGTTGATTTTTTCATTTTCCCAAGGTCAACGCCCATGTGTGGAAGTGCCCTATGCTCTGTGGTTCTGTGTTTTACATGGTTTGGGAAAGAGGATACACTTGTGAAGATTGGCTGTTGGCCATTGACATCCCGCCCATCAGCTTAACAAGGCTCCCTTGACTCCGTGGGCTGTCCTGCCTTTCTGGTTTTTAGACTTTTTTCGCCTGGCCCTTTTGCCCCGGGGGGAGGGGCGAGAGATTTCTTTGTAGTGCTGATTTGCTCTCCCAGGTTGCTTGGTTGGCCAAAAAGGGCGTATGCGTTTTTTCCTGAATATATTCAGGAAAAAACGCATACGCCCTTTTTGGCCAACCGCATCATTGTCCACGTTCTGGCGCTTTTCATGTGCTATCGGGGCCATTCCGATGTACCCGTTGACATCCGTTTCCTGCAATTCTGCCTTGCGTTCAACGCCTCTTCGTAGCCTGACCTCAATATATTTTGGGGCGATAGTTATCGTTTAGAACTCTGCAGGTTTGGGAAGTGCAGTGCCCCTGAGCTCCATTTCCCAAGTCGCTTTTTTGTGAGTGGGACGCAACACGGCTGGATGGCTTCACGCCCTATTGTCGATCCGGGGTGGCAGGCTGAACCTCTGGTGAATTCCTCTTCGTGATGGGAAATGAGAGTGACATGTGCCCGACCAAACACCTCCAGCGAGTCTCTCATTGGTTCCCCCTCTTGCAGTTCATCCTGCGGACAAATTGCAGACGGTACGAAAGAGGCATGGAAAGGCGCCGAGTCTCCAAGTGGGGAGATTGTTAGTAAGGGGCCCTGAATGGAAAACACGAGCACCAGGAGATGAAAACTGAGGTGAGTTTCAGAAAGCTTTCCCGATCCCACGGTGTAGCATCCGCTGGGTTTCCAATGAGTGCTTTCGCTGTCGGAAGATTGCGTTGAACCTGGAGAGTTGGGACCCATGGATTGGGGAGCACGCAGGATTCCTTTCAAGGGTCTGCATTTGCTTTCCCAACCTCACCCATCGTCTCAGCCCCAAGAGTGTCCAGCCTTATGTCTTCTGCCGCTGGGGCTGTAGATGTGGTCAATCCTGGTTGCATGCAAGACCCTGAACGCATTTGGGAAGAATTTCTCTCTGTTTTGCCCTGCTTGTTTCTTCTTTATGTTGGAAATGTATCCTCAGAATGGGTCTGAGCTGATTTTCCCTGCTGGTTTTAGGCCGCTTTACACACACTTGATGCACTTACACAGAGATATCAAGACTTAGGTTTTAAGATGCTTACTAGTCGGATAGATACTTGTGCGATGAACAGGGTGTGGTGAGTCCATTTGATTGAGCAAGGAGTAGGTCATGTCCATTCCATATTCGGTTTTCGGAAGGGTATCTGTGCTCATTTCAAACTCGAGTTTTATGCGTCACCCCACCTCACCTTTCCCCTGAAGCAGGCATAAGTGTGTTTTCTAAAAGCGTGACTCTGTTCTGTTTGGGGATTCCGTTCATGGGGAGCGATTTTTACATTCCCTCGATAAGTGATATCATAAGTTTCTTTTTTTGTGGGACTGATTTCACTGCGGATGATCGTACCTAAATCCACTCAGGATGCTGCTACCAGCCTCATGACGTGGATTTCATGGCTGAGTGACACTCCATTGGACCTACGTAGCACCACTTGTCCACTTGTCCACTTGTCTTTGTCCACTTGTCCACTCGTCTTTGTCCACTTGGCTCTTTCCTGGGATATGAAACGTGTACCGGAGTGGAGGTTCTTGTCAAGACAGCAGCCCTCAACTTTGGGGTCCCTGTGTCTGGTTGATTTTTTCATTTTCCCAAGGTCAACGCCCATGTGTGGAAGTGCCCTATGCTCTGTGGTTCTGTGTTTTACATGGTTTGGGAAAGAGGATACACTTGTGAAGATTGGCTGTTGGCCATTGACATCCCGCCCATCAGCTTAACAAGGCTCCCTTGACTCCGTGGGCTGTCCTGCCTTTCTGGTTTTTAGACTTTTTTCGCCTGGCCCTTTTGCCCCGGGGGGAGGGGCGAGAGATTTCTTTGTAGTGCTGATTTGCTCTCCCAGGTTGCTTGGTTGGCCAAAAAGGGCGTATGCGTTTTTTCCTGAATATATTCAGGAAAAAACGCATACGCCCTTTTTGGCCAACCGCATCATTGTCCACGTTCTGGCGCTTTTCATGTGCTATCGGGGCCATTCCGATGTACCCGTTGACATCCGTTTCCTGCAATTCTGCCTTGCGTTCAACGCCTCTTCGTAGCCTGACCTCAATATATTTTGGGGCGATAGTTATCGTTTAGAACTCTGCAGGTTTGGGAAGTGCAGTGCCCCTGAGCTCCATTTCCCAAGTCGCTTTTTTGTGAGTGGGACGCAACACGGCTGGATGGCTTCACGCCCTATTGTCGATCCGGGGTGGCAGGCTGAACCTCTGGTGAATTCCTCTTCGTGATGGGAAATGAGAGTGACATGTGCCCGACCAAACACCTCCAGCGAGTCTCTCATTGGTTCCCCCTCTTGCAGTTCATCCTGCGGACAAATTGCAGACGGTACGAAAGAGGCATGGAAAGGCGCCGAGTCTCCAAGTGGGGAGATTGTTAGTAAGGGGCCCTGAATGGAAAACACGAGCACCAGGAGATGAAAACTGAGGTGAGTTTCAGAAAGCTTTCCCGATCCCACGGTGTAGCATCCGCTGGGTTTCCAATGAGTGCTTTCGCTGTCGGAAGATTGCGTTGAACCTGGAGAGTTGGGACCCATGGATTGGGGAGCACGCAGGATTCCTTTCAAGGGTCTGCATTTGCTTTCCCAACCTCACCCATCGTCTCAGCCCCAAGAGTGTCCAGCCTTATGTCTTCTGCCGCTGGGGCTGTAGATGTGGTCAATCCTGGTTGCATGCAAGACCCTGAACGCATATTGGAAGAATTTCTCTCTGTTTTGCCCTGCTTGTTTCTTCTTTATGTTGGAAATGTATCCTCAGAATGGGTCTGAGCTGATTTTCCCTGCTGGTTTTAGGCCGCTTTACACACACTTGATGCACTTACACAGAGATATCAAGACTTAGGTTTTAAGATGCTTACTAGTCGGATAGATACTTGTGCGATGAACAGGGTGTGGTGAGTCCATTTGATTGAGCAAGGAGTAGGTCATGTCCATTCCATATTCGGTTTTCGGAAGGGTATCTGTGCTCATTTCAAACTCGAGTTTTATGCGTCACCCCACCTCACCTTTCCCCTGAAGCAGGCATAAGTGTGTTTTCTAAAAGCGTGACTCTGTTCTGTTTGGGGATTCCGTTCATGGGGAGCGATTTTTACATTCCCTCGATAAGTGATATCATAAGTTTCTTTTTTTGTGGGACTGATTTCACTGCGGATGATCGTACCTAAATCCACTCAGGATGCTGCTACCAGCCTCATGACGTGGATTTCATGGCTGAGTGACACTCCATTGGACCTACGTAGCACCACTTGTCCACTTGTCCACTTGTCTTTGTCCACTTGTCCACTCGTCTTTGTCCACTTGGCTCTTTCCTGGGATATGAAACGTGTACCGGAGTGGAGGTTCTTGTCAAGACAGCAGCCCTCAACTTTGGGGTCCCTGTGTCTGGTTGATTTTTTCATTTTCCCAAGGTCAACGCCCATGTGTGGAAGTGCCCTATGCTCTGTGGTTCTGTGTTTTACATGGTTTGGGAAAGAGGATACACTTGTGAAGATTGGCTGTTGGCCATTGACATCCCGCCCATCAGCTTAACAAGGCTCCCTTGACTCCGAGGGCTGTCCTGCCTTTCTGGTTTTTAGACTTTTTTCGCCTGGCCCTTTTGCCCCGGGGGGGGGGCGAGAGATTTCTTTGTAGTGCTGATTTGCTCTCCCAGGTTGCTTGGTTGGCCAAAAAGGGCGTATGCGTTTTTTCCTGAATATATTCAGGAAAAAACGCATACGCCCTTTTTGGCCTACCGCATCATTGTCCACGTTCTGGCGCTTTTCATGTGCTATCGGGGCCATTCCGATGTACCCGTTGACATCCGTTTCCTGCAATTCTGCCTTGCGTTCAACGCCTCTTCGTAGCCTGACCTCAATATATTTTGGGGCGATAGTTATCGTTTAGAACTCTGCAGGTTTGGGAAGTGCAGTGCCCCTGAGCTCCATTTCCCAAGTCGCTTTTTTGTGAGTGGGACGCAACACGGCTGGATGGCTTCACGCCCTATTGTCGATCCGCGGTGGCAGGCTGAACCTCTGGTGAATTCTTCTTCGTGATGGGAAATGAGAGTGACATGTGCCCGACCAAACACCTCCAGCGAGTCTCTCATTGGTTCCCCCTCTTGCAGTTCATCCTGCGGACAAATTGCAGACGGTACGAAAGAGGCATGGAAAGGCGCCGAGTCTCCAAGTGGGGAGATTGTTAGTAAGGGGGCCTGAATGGAGAACACGAGCACCAGGGAGATGAAAACTGAGGTGAGTTTCAGAAAGCTTTCCCGATCCCACGGTGTAGCATCCGCTGGGTTTCCAATGAGTGCTTTCGCTGTCGGAAGATTGCGTTGAACCTGGAGAGTTGGGACCCATGGAATGGGGAGCACGCAGGATTCCTTTCAAAGGTCTGCATTTGCTTTCCCAACCTCACCCATCGTCTCAGCCCCAAGAGTGTCCAGCCTTATGTCTTCTGCCGCTGGGGCTGTAGATGTGGTCAATCCTGGTTGCATGCCAGTCCCTGAACGCATTTGGGAAGAATTTCTCTCTGTTTTGCCCTGCTTGTTTCTTCTTTATGTTGGAAATGTATCCTCAGAATGGGTCTGAGCTGATTTTCCCTGCTGGTTTTAGGCCGCTTTACACACACTTGATGCACTTACACAGAGATATCAAGACTTAGCTTTTAAGATGCTTACTAGTCGGATAGATACTTGTGCGATGAACAGGGTCTGGTGAGTCCAGTTGATTGAGCAAGGAGTAGGTCGTGTCCATTCCATATTCGGTTTTCGGAAGGGTATCTGTGCTCATTTCAAACTCGAGTTTTATGCGTCACCCCACCTCACCTTTCCCCTGAAGCAGGCATAAGTGTGTTTTCTAAAAGCGTGACTCTGTTCTGTTTGGGGATTCAGTTCATGGGGAGCGATTTTTACATTCCCTCGATAAGTGATATCATAAGTTTCTTTTTTTGTGGGACTGATTTCACTGAGGATGATCGTACCTAAATCCACTCAGGATGCTGCTACCAGCCTCATGACGTGGATTTCATGGCTGAGTGACACTCCATTGGACCTACGTAGCACCACTTGTCCACTTGTCCACTTGTCGTTGTCCACTTGTCCACTCGTCTTTGTCCACTTGGCTCTTTCCTGGGATATGAAACGTGTACCGGAGTGGAGGTTCTTGTCAAGACAGCAGCCCTCAACTTTGGGGTCCCTGTGTCTGGTTGATTTTTTCATTTTCCCAAGGTCAACGCCCATGTGTGGAAGTGCCCTATGCTCTGTGGTTCTGTGTTTTACATGGTTTGGGAAAGAGGATACACTTGTGAAGATTGGCTGTTGGCCATTGACATCCCGCCCATCAGCTTAACAAGGCTCCCTTGACTCCGTGGGCTGTCCTGCCTTTCTGGTTTTTAGACTTTCTTCGCCTGGCCCTTTTGCCCCGGGGGGGGGGGGCGAGAGATTTCTTTGTAGTGCTGATTTGCTCTCCCAGGTTGCTTGGTTGGCCAAAAAGGGCGTATGCGTTTTTTCCTGAATATATTCAGGAAAAAACGCATACGCCCTTTTTGGCCAACCGCATCAGTGTCCACGTTCTGGCGCTTTTCATGTGCTATCGGGGCCATTCCGATGTACCCGTTGACATCCGTTTCCTGCAATTCTGCCTTGCGTTCAACGCCTCTTCGTAGCCTGACCTCAATATATTTTGGGGCGATAGTTATCGTTTAGAACTCTGCAGGTTTGGGAAGTGCAGTGCCCCTGAGCTCCATTTCCCAAGTCGCTTTTTTGTGAGTGGGACGCAACACGGCTGGATGGCTTCACGCCCTATTGTCGATCCGCGGTGGCAGGCTGAACCTCTGGTGAATTCTTCTTCGTGATGGGAAATGAGAGTGACATGTGCCCGACCAAACACCTCCAGCGAGTCTCTCATTGGTTCCCCCTCTTGCAGTTCATCCTGCGGACAAATTGCAGACGGTACGAAAGAGGCATGGAAAGGCGCCGAGTCTCCAAGTGGGGAGATTGTTAGTAAGGGGGCCTGAATGGAGAACACGAGCACCAGGAGATGAAAACTGAGGTGAGTTTCAGAAAGCTTTCCCGATCCCACGGTGTAGCATCCGCTGGGTTTCCAATGAGTGCTTTCGCTGTCGGAAGATTGCGTTGAACCTGGAGAGTTGGGACCCATGGAATGGGGAGCACGCAGGATTCCTTTCAAGGGTCTGCATTTGCTTTCCCAACCTCACCCATCGTCTCAGCCCCAAGAGTGTCCAGCCTTATGTCTTCTGCCGCTGGGGCTGTAGATGTGGTCAATCCTGGTTGCATGCCAGTCCCTGAACGCATTTGGGAAGAATTTCTCTCTGTTTTGCCCTGCTTGTTTCTTCTTTATGTTGGAAATGTATCCTCAGAATGGGTCTGAGCTGATTTTCCCTGCTGGTTTTAGGCCGCTTTACACACACTTGATGCACTTACACAGAGATATCAAGACTTAGCTTTTAAGATGCTTACTAGTCGGATAGATACTTGTGCGATGAACAGGGTCTGGTGAGTCCAGTTGATTGAGCAAGGAGTAGGTCATGTCCATTCCATATTCGGTTTTCGGAAGGGTATCTGTGCTCATTTCAAACTCGAGTTTTATGCGTCACCCCACCTCACCTTTCCCCTGAAGCAGGCATAAGTGTGTTTTCTAAAAGCGTGACTCTGTTCTGTTTGGGGATTCAGTTCATGGGGAGCGATTTTTACATTCCCTCGATAAGTGATATCATAAGTTTCTTTTTTTGTGGGACTGATTTCACTGAGGATGATCGTACCTAACTCCACTCAGGATGCTGCTACCAGCCTCATGACGTGGATTTCATGGCTGAGTGACACTCCATTGGACCTACGTAGCACCACTTGTCCACTTGTCCACTTGTCTTTGTCCACTTGTCCACTCGTCTTTGTCCACTTGGCTCTTTCCTGGGATATGAAACGTGTACCGGAGTGGAGGTTCTTGTCAAGACAGCAGCCCTCAACTTTGGGGTCCCTGTGTCTGGTTGATTTTTTCATTTTCCCAAGGTCAACGCCCATGTGTGGAAGTGCCCTATGCTCTGTGGTTCTGTGTTTTACATGGTTTGGGAAAGAGGATACACTTGTGAAGATTGGCTGTTGGCCATTGACATCCCGGCAATCAGCTTAACAAGGCTCCCTTGACTCCGAGGGCTGTCCTGCCTTTCTGGTTTTTAGACTTTTTTCGCCTGGCCCTTTTGCCCCCGGGGGTGGGGTCGAGAGATTTCTTTGTAGTGCTGATTTGCTCTCCCAGGTTGCTTGGTTGGCCAAAAAGGGCGTATGCGTTTTTTCCTGAATATATTCAGGAAAAAACGCATACGCCCTTTTTGGCCAACCGCATCATTGTCCACGTTCTGGCGCTTTTCATGTGCTATCGGGGCCATTCCGATGTACCCGTTGACATCCGTTTCCTGCAATTCTGCCTTGCGTTCAACGCCTCTTCGTAGCCTGACCTCAATATATTTTGGGGCGATAGTTATCGTTTAGAACTCTGCAGGTTTGGGAAGTGCAGTGCCCCTGAGCTCCATTTCCCAAGTCGCTTTTTTGTGAGTGGGACGCAACACGGCTGGATGGCTTCACGCCCTATTGTCGATCCGCGGTGGCAGGCTGAACCTCTGGTGAATTCTTCTTCGTGATGGGAAATGAGAGTGACATGTGCCCGACCAAACACCTCCAGCGAGTCTCTCATTGGTTCCCCCTCTTGCAGTTCATCCTGCGGACAAATTGCAGACGGTACGAAAGAGGCATGGAAAGGCGCCGAGTCTCCAAGTGGGGAGATTGTTAGTAAGGGGGCCTGAATGGAGAACACGAGCACCAGGAGATGAAAACTGAGGTGAGTTTCAGAAAGCTTTCCCGATCCCACGGTGTAGCATCCGCTGGGTTTCCAATGAGTGCTTTCGCTGTCGGAAGATTGCGTTGAACCTGGAGAGTTGGGACCCATGGAATGGGGAGCACGCAGGATTCCTTTCAAGGGTCTGCATTTGCTTTCCCAACCTCACCCATCGTCTCAGCCCCAAGAGTGTCCAGCCTTATGTCTTCTGCCGCTGGGGCTGTAGATGTGGTCAATCCTGGTTGCATGCCAGTCCCTGAACGCATTTTGGAAGAATTTCTCTCTGTTTTGCCCTGCTTGTTTCTTCTTTGTGTTGGAAATGTATCCTCAGAATGGGTCTGAGCTGATTTTCCCTGCTGGTTTTAGGCCGCTTTACACACACTTGATGCACTTACAGAGAGATATCAAGACTTAGCTTTTAAGATGCTTACTAGTCGGATAGATACTTGTGCGATGAACAGGGTGTGGTGAGTCCAGTTGATTGAGCAAGGAGTAGGTCGTGTCCATTCCATATTCGGTTTTCGGAAGGGTATCTGTGCTCATTTCAAACTCGAGTTTTATGCGTCACCCCACCTCACCTTTCCCCTGAAGGCAGGCATAAGTGTGTTTTCTAAAAGCGTGACTCTGTTCTGTTTGGGGATTCAGTTCATGGGGAGCGATTTTTACATTCCCTCGATAAGTGATATCATAAGTTTCTTTTTTTGTGGGACTGATTTCACGAGGATGATCGTACCTAAATCCACTCAGGATGCTGCTACCAGCCTCATGACGTGGATTTCATGGCTGAGTGACACTCCATTGGACCTACGTAGCACCACTTGTCCACTTGTCCACTTGTCTTTGTCCACTTGTCCACTCGTCTTTGTCCACTTGGCTCTTTCCTGGGATATGAAACGTGTACCGGAGTGGAGGTTCTTGTCAAGACAGCAGCCCTCAACTTTGGGGTCCCTGTGTCTGGTTGATTTTTTCATTTTCCCAAGGTCAACGCCCATGTGTGGAAGTGCCCTATGCTCTGTGGTTCTGTGTTTTACATGGTTTGGGAAAGAGGATACACTTGTGAAGATTGGCTGTTGGCCATTGACATCCCGCCCATCAGCTTAACAAGGCTCCCTTGACTCCGTGGGCTGTCCTGCCTTTCTGGTTTTTAGACTTTTTTCGCCTGGCCCTTTTGCCCCGGGGGGGGGGGGCGAGAGATTTCTTTGTAGTGCTGATTTGCTCTCCCAGGTTGCTTGGTTGGCCAAAAAGGGCGTATGCGTTTTTTCCTGAATATATTCAGGAAAAAACGCATACGCCCTTTTTGGCCAACCGCATCATTGTCCACGTTCTGGCGCTTTTCATGTGCTATCGGGGCCATTCCGATGTACCCGTTGACATCCGTTTCCTGCAATTCTGCCTTGCGTTCAACGCCTCTTCGTAGCCTGACCTCAATATATTTTGGGGCGATAGTTATCGTTTAGAACTCTGCAGGTTTGGGAAGTGCAGTGCCCCTGAGCTCCATTTCCCAAGTCGCTTTTTTGTGAGTGGGACGCAACACGGCTGGATGGCTTCACGCCCTATTGTCGATCCGGGGTGGCAGGCTGAACCTCTGGTGAATTCCTCTTCGTGATGGGAAATGAGAGTGACATGTGCCCGACCAAACACCTCCAGCGAGTCTCTCATTGGTTCCCCCTCTTGCAGTTCATCCTGCGGACAAATTGCAGACGGTA
The DNA here is from genome assembly GCF_026419965.1 of Kogia breviceps. Lineage (NCBI taxonomy): Eukaryota > Metazoa > Chordata > Mammalia > Artiodactyla > Physeteridae > Kogia > Kogia breviceps. The sequence goes on from NC_081321.1 coordinate 27,491,499, forward strand.
CGAAAGAGGCATGGAAAGGCGCCGAGTCTCCAAGTGGGGAGATTGTTAGTAAGGGGGCCTGAATGGAGAACACGAGCACCAGGAGATGAAAACTGAGGTGAGTTTCAGAAAGCTTTCCCGATCCCACGGTGTAGCATCCGCTGGGTTTCCAATGAGTGCTTTCGCTGTCGGAAGATTGCGTTGAACCTGGAGAGTTGGGACCCATGGATTGGGGAGCACGCAGGATTCCTTTCAAGGGTCTGCATTTGCTTTCCCAACCTCACCCATCGTCTCAGCCCCAAGAGTGTCCAGCCTTATGTCTTCTGCCGCTGGGGCTGTAGATGTGGTCAATCCTGGTTGCATGCAAGACCCTGAACGCATTTGGGAAGAATTTCTCTCTGTTTTGCCCTGCTTGTTTCTTCTTTATGTTGGAAATGTATCCTCAGAATGGGTCTGAGCTGATTTTCCCTGCTGGTTTTAGGCCGCTTTACACACACTTGATGCACTTACACAGAGATATCAAGACTTAGGTTTTAAGATGCTTACTAGTCGGATAGATACTTGTGCGATGAACAGGGTGTGGTGAGTCCATTTGATTGAGCAAGGAGTAGGTCATGTCCATTCCATATTCGGTTTTCGGAAGGGTATCTGTGCTCATTTCAAACTCGAGTTTTATGCGTCACCCCACCTCACCTTTCCCCTGAAGCAGGCATAAGTGTGTTTTCTAAAAGCGTGACTCTGTTCTGTTTGGGGATTCCGTTCATGGGGAGCGATTTTTACATTCCCTCGATAAGTGATATCATAAGTTTCTTTTTTTGTGGGACTGATTTCACTGCGGATGATCGTACCTAAATCCACTCAGGATGCTGCTACCAGCCTCATGACGTGGATTTCATGGCTGAGTGACACTCCATTGGACCTACGTAGCACCACTTGTCCACTTGTCCACTTGTCTTTGTCCACTTGTCCACTCGTCTTTGTCCACTTGGCTCTTTCCTGGGATATGAAACGTGTACCGGAGTGGAGGTTCTTGTCAAGACAGCAGCCCTCAACTTTGGGGTCCCTGTGTCTGGTTGATTTTTTCATTTTCCCAAGGTCAACGCCCATGTGTGGAAGTGCCCTATGCTCTGTGGTTCTGTGTTTTACATGGTTTGGGAAAGAGGATACACTTGTGAAGATTGGCTGTTGGCCATTGACATCCCGCCCATCAGCTTAACAAGGCTCCCTTGACTCCGTGGGCTGTCCTGCCTTTCTGGTTTTTAGACTTTTTTCGCCTGGCCCTTTTGCCCCGGGGGGAGGGGCGAGAGATTTCTTTGTAGTGCTGATTTGCTCTCCCAGGTTGCTTGGTTGGCCAAAAAGGGCGTATGCGTTTTTTCCTGAATATATTCAGGAAAAAACGCATACGCCCTTTTTGGCCAACCGCATCATTGTCCACGTTCTGGCGCTTTTCATGTGCTATCGGGGCCATTCCGATGTACCCGTTGACATCCGTTTCCTGCAATTCTGCCTTGCGTTCAACGCCTCTTCGTAGCCTGACCTCAATATATTTTGGGGCGATAGTTATCGTTTAGAACTCTGCAGGTTTGGGAAGTGCAGTGCCCCTGAGCTCCATTTCCCAAGTCGCTTTTTTGTGAGTGGGACGCAACACGGCTGGATGGCTTCACGCCCTATTGTCGATCCGGGGTGGCAGGCTGAACCTCTGGTGAATTCCTCTTCGTGATGGGAAATGAGAGTGACATGTGCCCGACCAAACACCTCCAGCGAGTCTCTCATTGGTTCCCCCTCTTGCAGTTCATCCTGCGGACAAATTGCAGACGGTACGAAAGAGGCATGGAAAGGCGCCGAGTCTCCAAGTGGGGAGATTGTTAGTAAGGGGCCCTGAATGGAAAACACGAGCACCAGGAGATGAAAACTGAGGTGAGTTTCAGAAAGCTTTCCCGATCCCACGGTGTAGCATCCGCTGGGTTTCCAATGAGTGCTTTCGCTGTCGGAAGATTGCGTTGAACCTGGAGAGTTGGGACCCATGGATTGGGGAGCACGCAGGATTCCTTTCAAGGGTCTGCATTTGCTTTCCCAACCTCACCCATCGTCTCAGCCCCAAGAGTGTCCAGCCTTATGTCTTCTGCCGCTGGGGCTGTAGATGTGGTCAATCCTGGTTGCATGCAAGACCCTGAACGCATATTGGAAGAATTTCTCTCTGTTTTGCCCTGCTTGTTTCTTCTTTATGTTGGAAATGTATCCTCAGAATGGGTCTGAGCTGATTTTCCCTGCTGGTTTTAGGCCGCTTTACACACACTTGATGCACTTACACAGAGATATCAAGACTTAGGTTTTAAGATGCTTACTAGTCGGATAGATACTTGTGCGATGAACAGGGTGTGGTGAGTCCATTTGATTGAGCAAGGAGTAGGTCATGTCCATTCCATATTCGGTTTTCGGAAGGGTATCTGTGCTCATTTCAAACTCGAGTTTTATGCGTCACCCCACCTCACCTTTCCCCTGAAGCAGGCATAAGTCTGTTTTCTAAAAGCGTGACTCTGTTCTGTTTGGGGATTCCGTTCATGGGGAGCGATTTTTACATTCCCTCGATAAGTGATATCATAAGTTTCTTTTTTTGTGGGACTGATTTCACTGCGGATGATCGTACCTAAATCCACTCAGGATGCTGCTACCAGCCTCATGACGTGGATTTCATGGCTGAGTGACACTCCATTGGACCTACGTAGCACCACTTGTCCACTTGTCCACTTGTCTTTGTCCACTTGTCCACTCGTCTTTGTCCACTTGGCTCTTTCCTGGGATATGAAACGTGTACCGGAGTGGAGGTTCTTGTCAAGACAGCAGCCCTCAACTTTGGGGTCCCTGTGTCTGGTTGATTTTTTCATTTTCCCAAGGTCAACGCCCATGTGTGGAAGTGCCCTATGCTCTGTGGTTCTGTGTTTTACATGGTTTGGGAAAGAGGATACACTTGTGAAGATTGGCTGTTGGCCATTGACATCCCGCCCATCAGCTTAACAAGGCTCCCTTGACTCCGAGGGCTGTCCTGCCTTTCTGGTTTTTAGACTTTTTTCGCCTGGCCCTTTTGCCCCCGGGGGGGGGCGAGAGATTTCTTTGTAGTGCTGATTTGCTCTCCCAGGTTGCTTGGTTGGCCAAAAAGGGCGTATGCGTTTTTTCCTGAATATATTCAGGAAAAAACGCATACGCCCTTTTTGGCCTACCGCATCATTGTCCACGTTCTGGCGCTTTTCATGTGCTATCGGGGCCATTCCGATGTACCCGTTGACATCCGTTTCCTGCAATTCTGCCTTGCGTTCAACGCCTCTTCGTAGCCTGACCTCAATATATTTTGGGGCGATAGTTATCGTTTAGAACTCTGCAGGTTTGGGAAGTGCAGTGCCCCTGAGCTCCATTTCCCAAGTCGCTTTTTTGTGAGTGGGACGCAACACGGCTGGATGGCTTCACGCCCTATTGTCGATCCGCGGTGGCAGGCTGAACCTCTGGTGAATTCTTCTTCGTGATGGGAAATGAGAGTGACATGTGCCCGACCAAACACCTCCAGCGAGTCTCTCATTGGTTCCCCCTCTTGCAGTTCATCCTGCGGACAAATTGCAGACGGTACGAAAGAGGCATGGAAAGGCGCCGAGTCTCCAAGTGGGGAGATTGTTAGTAAGGGGGCCTGAATGGAGAACACGAGCACCAGGGAGATGAAAACTGAGGTGAGTTTCAGAAAGCTTTCCCGATCCCACGGTGTAGCATCCGCTGGGTTTCCAATGAGTGCTTTCGCTGTCGGAAGATTGCGTTGAACCTGGAGAGTTGGGACCCATGGAATGGGGAGCACGCAGGATTCCTTTCAAAGGTCTGCATTTGCTTTCCCAACCTCACCCATCGTCTCAGCCCCAAGAGTGTCCAGCCTTATGTCTTCTGCCGCTGGGGCTGTAGATGTGGTCAATCCTGGTTGCATGCCAGTCCCTGAACGCATTTGGGAAGAATTTCTCTCTGTTTTGCCCTGCTTGTTTCTTCTTTATGTTGGAAATGTATCCTCAGAATGGGTCTGAGCTGATTTTCCCTGCTGGTTTTAGGCCGCTTTACACACACTTGATGCACTTACACAGAGATATCAAGACTTAGCTTTTAAGATGCTTACTAGTCGGATAGATACTTGTGCGATGAACAGGGTCTGGTGAGTCCAGTTGATTGAGCAAGGAGTAGGTCGTGTCCATTCCATATTCGGTTTTCGGAAGGGTATCTGTGCTCATTTCAAACTCGAGTTTTATGCGTCACCCCACCTCACCTTTCCCCTGAAGCAGGCATAAGTGTGTTTTCTAAAAGCGTGACTCTGTTCTGTTTGGGGATTCAGTTCATGGGGAGCGATTTTTACATTCCCTCGATAAGTGATATCATAAGTTTCTTTTTTTGTGGGACTGATTTCACTGAGGATGATCGTACCTAAATCCACTCAGGATGCTGCTACCAGCCTCATGACGTGGATTTCATGGCTGAGTGACACTCCATTGGACCTACGTAGCACCACTTGTCCACTTGTCCACTTGTCGTTGTCCACTTGTCCACTCGTCTTTGTCCACTTGGCTCTTTCCTGGGATATGAAACGTGTACCGGAGTGGAGGTTCTTGTCAAGACAGCAGCCCTCAACTTTGGGGTCCCTGTGTCTGGTTGATTTTTTCATTTTCCCAAGGTCAACGCCCATGTGTGGAAGTGCCCTATGCTCTGTGGTTCTGTGTTTTACATGGTTTGGGAAAGAGGATACACTTGTGAAGATTGGCTGTTGGCCATTGACATCCCGCCCATCAGCTTAACAAGGCTCCCTTGACTCCGTGGGCTGTCCTGCCTTTCTGGTTTTTAGACTTTCTTCGCCTGGCCCTTTTGCCCCGGGGGGGGGCGAGAGATTTCTTTGTAGTGCTGATTTGCTCTCCCAGGTTGCTTGGTTGGCCAAAAAGGGCGTATGCGTTTTTTCCTGAATATATTCAGGAAAAAACGCATACGCCCTTTTTGGCCAACCGCATCATTGTCCACGTTCTGGCGCTTTTCATGTGCTATCGGGGCCATTCCGATGTACCCGTTGACATCCGTTTCCTGCAATTCTGCCTTGCGTTCAACGCCTCTTCGTAGCCTGACCTCAATATATTTTGGGGCGATAGTTATCGTTTAGAACTCTGCAGGTTTGGGAAGTGCAGTGCCCCTGAGCTCCATTTCCCAAGTCGCTTTTTTGTGAGTGGGACGCAACACGGCTGGATGGCTTCACGCCCTATTGTCGATCCGCGGTGGCAGGCTGAACCTCTGGTGAATTCTTCTTCGTGATGGGAAATGAGAGTGACATGTGCCCGACCAAACACCTCCAGCGAGTCTCTCATTGGTTCCCCCTCTTGCAGTTCATCCTGCGGACAAATTGCAGACGGTACGAAAGAGGCATGGAAAGGCGCCGAGTCTCCAAGTGGGGAGATTGTTAGTAAGGGGGCCTGAATGGAGAACACGAGCACCAGGAGATGAAAACTGAGGTGAGTTTCAGAAAGCTTTCCCGATCCCACGGTGTAGCATCCGCTGGGTTTCCAATGAGTGCTTTCGCTGTCGGAAGATTGCGTTGAACCTGGAGAGTTGGGGCCCATGGAATGGGGAGCACGCAGGATTCCTTTCAAGGGTCTGCATTTGCTTTCCCAACCTCACCCATCGTCTCAGCCCCAAGAGTGTCCAGCCTTATGTCTTCTGCCGCTGGGGCTGTAGATGTGGTCAATCCTGGTTGCATGCCAGTCCCTGAACGCATTTGGGAAGAATTTCTCTCTGTTTTGCCCTGCTTGTTTCTTCTTTATGTTGGAAATGTATCCTCAGAATGGGTCTGAGCTGATTTTCCCTGCTGGTTTTAGGCCGCTTTACACACACTTGATGCACTTACACAGAGATGTCAAGACTTAGCTTTTAAGATGCTTACTAGTCGGATAGATACTTGTGCGATGAACAGGGTGTGGTGAGTCCAGTTGATTGAGCAAGGAGTAGGTCGTGTCCATTCCATATTCGGTTTTCGGAAGGGTATCTGTGCTCATTTCAAACTCGAGTTTTATGCGTCACCCCACCTCACCTTTCCCCTGAAGCAGGCATAAGTGTGTTTTCTAAAAGCGTGACTGTGTTCTGTTTGGGGATTCCGTTCATGGGGAGCGATTTTTACATTCCCTCGATAAGTGATATCATAAGTTTCTTTTTTTGTGGGACTGATTTCACTGAGGATGATCGTACCTAAATCCACTCAGGATGCTGCTACCAGCCTCATGACGTGGATTTCATGGCTGAGTGACACTCCATTGGACCTACGTAGCACCACTTGTCCACTTGTCCACTTGTCGTTGTCCACTTGTCCACTCGTCTTTGTCCACTTGGCTCTTTCCTGGGATATGAAACGTGTACCGGAGTGGAGGTTCTTGTCAAGACAGCAGCCCTCAACTTTGGGGTCCCTGTGTCTGGTTGATTTTTTCATTTTCCCAAGGTCAACGCCCATGTGTGGAAGTGCCCTATGCTCTGTGGTTCTGTGTTTTACATGGTTTGGGAAAGAGGATACACTTGTGAAGATTGGCTGTTGGCCATTGACATCCCGCTCATCAGCTTAACAAGGCTCCCTTGACTCCGAGGGCTGTCCTGCCTTTCTGGTTTTTAGACTTTTTTCGCCTGGCCCTTTTGCCCCCGGGGGGGGGGGGGGGCGAGAGATTTCTTTGTAGTGCTGATTTGCTCTCCCAGGTTGCTTGGTTGGCCAAAAAGGGCGTATGCGTTTTTTCCTGAATATATTCAGGAAAAAACGCATACGCCCTTTTTGGCCAACCGCATCATTGTCCACGTTCTGGCGCTTTTCATGTGCTATCGGGGCCATTCCGATGTACCCGTTGACATCCGTTTCCTGCAATTCTGCCTTGCGTTCAACGCCTCTTCGTAGCCTGACCTCAATATATTTTGGGGCGATAGTTATCGTTTAGAACTCTGCAGGTTTGGGAAGTGCAGTGCCCCTGAGCTCCATTTCCCAAGTCGCTTTTTTGTGAGTGGGACGCAACACGGCTGGATGGCTTCACGCCCTATTGTCGATCCGCGGTGGCAGGCTGAACCTCTGGTGAATTCTTCTTCGTGATGGGAAATGAGAGTGACATGTGCCCGACCAAACACCTCCAGCGAGTCTCTCATTGGTTCCCCCTCTTGCAGTTCATCCTGCGGACAAATTGCAGACGGTACGAAAGAGGCATGGAAAGGCGCCGAGTCTCCAAGTGGGGAGATTGTTAGTAAGGGGGCCTGAATGGAGAACACGAGCACCAGGAGATGAAAACTGAGGTGAGTTTCAGAAAGCTTTCCCGATCCCACGGTGTAGCATCCGCTGGGTTTCCAATGAGTGCTTTCGCTGTCGGAAGATTGCGTTGAACCTGGAGAGTTGGGACCCATGGAATGGGGAGCACGCAGGATTCCTTTCAAGGGTCTGCATTTGCTTTCCCAACCTCACCCATCGTCTCAGCCCCAAGAGTGTCCAGCCTTATGTCTTCTGCCGCTGGGGCTGTAGATGTGGTCAATCCTGGTTGCATGCCAGTCCCTGAACGCATTTGGGAAGAATTTCTCTCTGTTTTGCCCTGCTTGTTTCTTCTTTATGTTGGAAATGTATCCTCAGAATGGGTCTGAGCTGATTTTCCCTGCTGGTTTTAGGCCGCTTTACACACACTTGATGCACTTACACAGAGCTGTCAAGACTTAGCTTTTAAGATGCTTACTAGTCGGATAGATACTTGTGCGATGAACAGGGTGTGGTGAGTCCAGTTGATTGAGCAAGGAGTAGGTCGTGTCCATTCCATATTCGGTTTTCGGAAGGGTATCTGTGCTCATTTCAAACTCGAGTTTTATGCGTCACCCCACCTCACCTTTCCCCTGAAGCAGGCATAAGTGTGTTTTCTAAAAGCGTGACTGTGTTCTGTTTGGGGATTCCGTTCATGGGGAGCGATTTTTACATTCCCTCGATAAGTGATATCATAAGTTTCTTTTTTTGTGGGACTGATTTCACTGAGGATGATCGTACCTAAATCCACTCAGGATGCTGCTACCAGCCTCATGACGTGGATTTCATGGCTGAGTGACACTCCATTGGACCTACGTAGCACCACTTGTCCACTTGTCCACTTGTCGTTGTCCACTTGTCCACTCGTCTTTGTCCACTTGGCTCTTTCCTGGGATATGAAACGTGTACCGGAGTGGAGGTTCTTGTCAAGACAGCAGCCCTCAACTTTGGGGTCCCTGTGTCTGGTTGATTTTTTCATTTTCCCAAGGTCAACGCCCATGTGTGGAAGTGCCCTATGCTCTGTGGTTCTGTGTTTTACATGGTTTGGGAAAGAGGATACACTTGTGAAGATTGGCTGTTGGCCATTGACATCCCGCTCATCAGCTTAACAAGGCTCCCTTGACTCCGAGGGCTGTCCTGCCTTTCTGGTTTTTAGACTTTTTTCGCCTGGCCCTTTTGCCCCCCGGGGGGGGGGGCGAGAGATTTCTTTGTAGTGCTGATTTGCTCTCCCAGGTTGCTTGGTTGGCCAAAAAGGGCGTATGCGTTTTTTCCTGAATATATTCAGGAAAAAACGCATACGCCCTTTTTGGCCAACCGCATCATTGTCCACGTTCTGGCGCTTTTCATGTGCTATCGGGGCCATTCCGATGTACCCGTTGACATCCGTTTCCTGCAATTCTGCCTTGCGTTCAACGCCTCTTCGTAGCCTGACCTCAATATATTTTGGGGCGATAGTTATCGTTTAGAACTCTGCAGGTTTGGGAAGTGCAGTGCCCCTGAGCTCCATTTCCCAAGTCGCTTTTTTGTGAGTGGGACGCAACACGGCTGGATGGCTTCACGCCCTATTGTCGATCCGCGGTGGCAGGCTGAACCTCTGGTGAATTCTTCTTCGTGATGGGAAATGAGAGTGACATGTGCCCGACCAAACACCTCCAGCGAGTCTCTCATTGGTTCCCCCTCTTGCAGTTCATCCTGCGGACAAATTGCAGACGGTACGAAAGAGGCATGGAAAGGCGCCGAGTCTCCAAGTGGGGAGATTGTTAGTAAGGGGGCCTGAATGGAGAACACGAGCACCAGGAGATGAAAACTGAGGTGAGTTTCAGAAAGCTTTCCCGATCCCACGGTGTAGCATCCGCTGGGTTTCCAATGAGTGCTTTCGCTGTCGGAAGATTGCGTTGAACCTGGAGAGTTGGGACCCATGGAATGGGGAGCACGCAGGATTCCTTTCAAGGGTCTGCATTTGCTTTCCCAACCTCACCCATCGTCTCAGCCCCAAGAGTGTCCAGCCTTATGTCTTCTGCCGCTGGGGCTGTAGATGTGGTCAATCCTGGTTGCATGCCAGTCCCTGAACGCATTTGGGAAGAATTTCTCTCTGTTTTGCCCTGCTTGTTTCTTCTTTATGTTGGAAATGTATCCTCAGAATGGGTCTGAGCTGATTTTCCCTGCTGGTTTTAGGCCGCTTTACACACACTTGATGCACTTACACAGAGATGTCAAGACTTAGCTTTTAAGATGCTTACTAGTCGGCTAGATACTTGTGCGATGAACAGGGTGTGGTGAGTCCAGTTGATTGAGCAAGGAGTAGGTCGTGTCCATTCCATATTCGGTTTTCGGAAGGGTATCTGTGCTCATTTCAAACTCGAGTTTTATGCGTCACCCCACCTCACCTTTCCCCTGAAGCAGGCATAAGTGTGTTTTCTAAAAGCGTGACTGTGTTCTGTTTGGGGATTCAGTTCATGGGGAGCGATTTTTACATTCCCTCGATAAGTGATATCATAAGTTTCTTTTTTTGTGGGACTGATTTCACTGAGGATGATCGTACCTAAATCCACTCAGGATGCTGCTACCAGCCTCATGACGTGGATTTCATGGCTGAGTGACACTCCATTGGACCTACGTAGCACCACTTGTCCACTTGTCCACTTGTCGTTGTCCACTTGTCCACTCGTCTTTGTCCACTTGGCTCTTTCCTGGGATATGAAACGTGTACCGGAGTGGAGGTTCTTGTCAAGACAGCAGCCCTCAACTTTGGGGTCCCTGTGTCTGGTTGATTTTTTCATTTTCCCAAGGTCAACGCCCATGTGTGGAAGTGCCCTATGCTCTGTGGTTCTGTGTTTTACATGGTTTGGGAAAGAGGATACACTTGTGAAGATTGGCTGTTGGCCATTGACATCCCGCTCATCAGCTTAACAAGGCTCCCTTGACTCCGAGGGCTGTCCTGCCTTTCTGGTTTTTAGACTTTTTTCGCCTGGCCCTTTTGCCCCCCGGGGGGGGGGGCGAGAGATTTCTTTGTAGTGCTGATTTGCTCTCCCAGGTTGCTTGGTTGGCCAAAAAGGGCGTATGCGTTTTTTCCTGAATATATTCAGGAAAAAACGCATACGCCCTTTTTGGCCAACCGCATCATTGTCCACGTTCTGGCGCTTTTCATGTGCTATCGGGGCCATTCCGATGTACCCGTTGACATCCGTTTCCTGCAATTCTGCCTTGCGTTCAACGCCTCTTCGTAGCCTGACCTCAATATATTTTGGGGCGATAGTTATCGTTTAGAACTCTGCAGGTTTGGGAAGTGCAGTGCCCCTGAGCTCCATTTCCCAAGTCGCTTTTTTGTGAGTGGGACGCAACACGGCTGGATGGCTTCACGCCCTATTGTCGATCCGCGGTGGCAGGCTGAACCTCTGGTGAATTCTTCTTCGTGATGGGAAATGAGAGTGACATGTGCCCGACCAAACACCTCCAGCGAGTCTCTCATTGGTTCCCCCTCTTGCAGTTCATCCTGCGGACAAATTGCAGACGGTACGAAAGAGGCATGGAAAGGCGCCGAGTCTCCAAGTGGGGAGATTGTTAGTAAGGGGGCCTGAATGGAGAACACGAGCACCAGGAGATGAAAACTGAGGTGAGTTTCAGAAAGCTTTCCCGATCCCACGGTGTAGCATCCGCTGGGTTTCCAATGAGTGCTTTCGCTGTCGGAAGATTGCGTTGAACCTGGAGAGTTGGGACCCATGGAATGGGGAGCACGCAGGATTCCTTTCAAGGGTCTGCATTTGCTTTCCCAACCTCACCCATCGTCTCAGCCCCAAGAGTGTCCAGCCTTATGTCTTCTGCCGCTGGGGCTGTAGATGTGGTCAATCCTGGTTGCATGCCAGTCCCTGAACGCATTTGGGAAGAATTTCTCTCTGTTTTGCCCTGCTTGTTTCTTCTTTATGTTGGAAATGTATCCTCAGAATGGGTCTGAGCTGATTTTCCCTGCTGGTTTTAGGCCGCTTTACACACACTTGATGCACTTACACAGAGATGTCAAGACTTAGCTTTTAAGATGCTTACTAGTCGGCTAGATACTTGTGCGATGAACAGGGTGTGGTGAGTCCAGTTGATTGAGCAAGGAGTAGGTCGTGTCCATTCCATATTCGGTTTTCGGAAGGGTATCTGTGCTCATTTCAAACTCGAGTTTTATGCGTCACCCCACCTCACCTTTCCCCTGAAGCAGGCATAAGTGTGTTTTCTAAAAGCGTGACTGTGTTCTGTTTGGGGATTCAGTTCATGGGGAGCGATTTTTACATTCCCTCGATAAGTGATATCATAAGTTTCTTTTTTTGTGGGACTGATTTCACTGAGGATGATCGTACCTAAATCCACTCAGGATGCTGCTACCAGCCTCATGACGTGGATTTCATGGCTGAGTGACACTCCATTGGACCTACGTAGCACCACTTGTCCACTTGTCCACTTGTCGTTGTCCACTTGTCCACTCGTCTTTGTCCACTTGGCTCTTTCCTGGGATATGAAACGTGTACCGGAGTGGAGGTTCTTGTCAAGACAGCAGCCCTCAACTTTAGGGTCCCTGTGTCTGGTTGATTTTTTCATTTTCCCAAGGTCAACGCCCATGTGTGGAAGTGCCCTATGCTCTGTGGTTCTGTGTTTTACATGGTTTGGGAAAGAGGATACACTTGTGAAGATTGGCTGTTGGCCATTGACATCCCGCCCATCAGCTTAACAAGGCTCCCTTGACTCCGTGGGCTGTCCTGCCTTTCTAGTTTTTAGACTTTTTTCGCCTGACCTTTTGCCCCGGGGGGGGGGCGAGAGATTTCTTTGTAGTGCTGATTTGCTCTCCCAGGTTGCTTGGTTGGCCAAAAAGGGCGTATGCGTTTTTTCCTGAATATATTCAGGAAAAAACGCATACGCCCTTTTTGGCCAACCGCATCATTGTCCACGTTCTGGCGCTTTTCATGTGCTATCGGGGCCATTCCGATGTACCCGTTGACATCCGTTTCCTGCAATTCTGCCTTGCGTTCAACGCCTCTTCGTAGCCTGACCTCAATATATTTTGGGGCGATAGTTATCGTTTAGAACTCTGCAGGTTTGGGAAGTGCAGTGCCCCTGAGCTCCATTTCCCAAGTCGCTTTTTTGTGAGTGGGACGCAACACGGCTGGATGGCTTCACGCCCTATTGTCGATCCGCGGTGGCAGGCTGAACCTCTGGTGAATTCTTCTTCGTGATGGGAAATGAGAGTGACATGTGCCCGACCAAACACCTCCAGCGAGTCTCTCATTGGTTCCCCCTCTTGCAGTTCATCCTGCGGACAAATTGCAGACGGTACGAAAGAGGCATGGAAAGGCGCCGAGTCTCCAAGTGGGGAGATTGTTAGTAAGGGGGCCTGAATGGAGAACACGAGCACCAGGAGAAGAAAACTGAGGTGAGTTTCAAAAAGCTTTCCCGATCCCACGGTGTAGCATCCGCTGGGTTTCCAATGAGTGCTTTCGCTGTCGGAAGATTGCGTTGAACCTGGAGAGTTGGGACCCATGGAATGGGGAGCACGCAGGATTCCTTTCATGGGTCTGCATTTGCTTTCCCAACCTCACCCATCGTCTCAGCCCCAAGAGTGTCCAGCCTTATGTCTTCTGCCGCTGGGGCTGTAGATGTGGTCAATCCTGGTTGCATGCCAGTCCCTGAACGCATTTTGGAAGAATTTCTCTCTGTTTTGCCCTGCTTGTTTCTTCTTTGTGTTGGAAATGTATCCTCAGAATGGGTCTGAGCTGATTTTCCCTGCTGGTTTTAGGCCGCTTTACACACACTTGATGCACTTACACAGAGATATCAAGACTTAGCTTTTAAGATGTTTACTAGTCGGATAGATACTTGTGCGATGAACAGGGTGTGGTGAGTCCAGTTGATTGAGCAAGGAGTAGGTCGTGTCCATTCCATATTCGGTTTTCGGAAGGGTATCTGTGCTCATTTCAAACTCGAGTTTTATGCGTCACCCCACCTCACCTTTCCCCTGAAGCAGGCATAAGTGTGTTTTCTAAAAGCGTGACTCTGTTCTGTTTGGGGATTCAGTTCATGGGGAGCGATTTTTACATTCCCTCGATAAGTGATATCATAAGTTTCTTTTTTTGTGGGACTGATTTCACGAGGATGATCGTACCTAAATCCACTCAGGATGCTGCTACCAGCCTCATGACGTGGATTTCATGGCTGAGTGACACTCCATTGGACCTACGTAGCACCACTTGTCCACTTGTCCACTTGTCTTTGTCCACTTGTCCACTCGTCTTTGTCCACTTGGCTCTTTCCTGGGATATGAAACGTGTACCGGAGTGGAGGTTCTTGTCAAGACAGCAGCCCTCAACTTTGGGGTCCCTGTGTCTGGTTGATTTTTTCATTTTCCCAAGGTCAACGCCCATGTGTGGAAGTGCCCTATGCTCTGTGGTTCTGTGTTTTACATGGTTTGGGAAAGAGGATACACTTGTGAAGATTGGCTGTTGGCCATTGACATCCCGCCCATCAGCTTAACAAGGCTCCCTTGACTCCGTGGGCTGTCCTGCCTTTCTGGTTTTTAGACTTTCTTCGCCTGGCCCTTTTGCCCCGAGGGGGAGGGCGAGAGATTTCTTTGTAGTGCTGATTTGCTCTCCCAGGTTGCTTGGTTGGCCAAAAAGGGCGTATGCGTTTTTTCCTGAATATATTCTGAATATATTCAGGAAAAAACGCATACGCCCTTTTTGGCCAACCGCATCATTGTCCACGTTCTGGCGCTTTTCATGTGCTATCGGGGCCATTCCGATGTACCCGTTGACATCCGTTTCCTGCAATTCTGCCTTGCGTTCAACGCCTCTTCGTAGCCTGACCTCAATATATTTTGGGGCGATAGTTATCGTTTAGAACTCTGCAGGTTTGGGAAGTGCAGTGCCCCTGAGCTCCATTTCCCAAGTCGCTTTTTTGTGAGTGGGACACAACACGGCTGGATGGCTTCACGCCCTATTGTCGATCCGCGGTGGCAGGCTGAACCTCTGGTGAATTCTTCTTCGTGATGGGAAATGAGAGTGACATGTGCCCGACCAAACACCTCCAGCGAGTCTCTCATTGGTTCCCCCTCTTGCAGTTCATCCTGCGGACAAATTGCAGACGGTACGAAAGAGGCATGGAAAGGCGCCGAGTCTCCAAGTGGGGAGATTGTTAGTAAGGGGGCCTGAATGGAGAACACGAGCACCAGGAGATGAAAACTGAGGTGAGTTTCAGAAAGCTTTCCCGATCCCACGGTGTAGCATCCGCTGGGTTTCCAATGAGTGCTTTCGCTGTCGGAAGATTGCGTTGAACCTGGAGAGTTGGGACCCATGGAATGGGGAGCACGCAGGATTCCTTTCAAGGGTCTGCATTTGCTTTCCCAACCTCACCCATCGTCTCAGCCCCAAGAGTGTCCAGCCTTATGTCTTCTGCCGCTGGGGCTGTAGATGTGGTCAATCCTGGTTGCATGCCAGTCCCTGAACGCATTTGGGAAGAATTTCTCTCTGTTTTGCCCTGCTTCTTTCTTCTTTATGTTGGAAATGTATCCTCAGAATGGGTCTGAGCTGATTTTCCCTGCTGGTTTTAGGCCGCTTTACACACACTTGATGCACTTACACAGAGATGTCAAGACTTAGCTTTTAAGATGCTTACTAGTCGGCTAGATACTTGTGCGATGAACAGGGTGTGGTGAGTCCAGTTGATTGAGCAAGGAGTAGGTCGTGTCCATTCCATATTCGGTTTTCGGAAGGGTATCTGTGCGCATTTCAAACTCGAGTTTTATGCGTCACCCCACCTCACCTTTCCCCTGAAGCAGGCATAAGTGTGTTTTCTAAAAGCGTGACTGTGTTCTGTTTGGGGATTCAGTTCATGGGGAGCGATTTTTACATTCCCTCGATAAGTGATATCATAAGTTTCTTTTTTTGTGGGACTGATTTCACTGAGGATGATCGTACCTAAATCCACTCAGGATGCTGCTACCAGCCTCATGACGTGGATTTCATGGCTGAGTGACACTCCATTGGACCTACGTAGCACCACTTGTCCACTTGTCCACTTGTCGTTGTCCACTTGTCCACTCGTCTTTGTCCACTTGGCTCTTTCCTGGGATATGAAACGTGTACCGGAGTGGAGGTTCTTGTCAAGACAGCAGCCCTCAACTTTGGGGTCCCTGTGTCTGGTTGATTTTTTCATTTTCCCAAGGTCAACGCCCATGTGTGGCAGTGCCCTATGCTCTGTGGTTCTGTGTTTTACATGGTTTGGGAAAGAGGATACACTTGTGAAGATTGGCTGTTGGCCATTGACATCCCGCCCATCAGCTTAACAAGGCTCCCTTGACTCCGTGGGCTGTCCTGCCTTTCTGGTTTTTAGACTTTCTTCGCCTGGCCCTTTTGCCCCGAGGGGGAGGGCGAGAGATTTCTTTGTAGTGCTGATTTGCTCTCCCAGGTTGCTTGGTTGGCCAAAAAGGGCGTATGCGTTTTTTCCTGAATATATTCTGAATATATTCAGGAAAAAACGCATACGCCCTTTTTGGCCAACCGCATCATTGTCCACGTTCTGGCGCTTTTCATGTGCTATCGGGGCCATTCCGATGTACCCGTTGACATCCGTTTCCTGCAATTCTGCCTTGCGTTCAACGCCTCTTCGTAGCCTGACCTCAATATATTTTGGGGCGATAGTTATCGTTTAGAACTCTGCAGGTTTGGGAAGTGCAGTGCCCCTGAGCTCCATTTCCCAAGTCGCTTTTTTGTGAGTGGGACACAACACGGCTGGATGGCTTCACGCCCTATTGTCGATCCGCGGTGGCAGGCTGAACCTCTGGTGAATTCTTCTTCGTGATGGGAAATGAGAGTGACATGTGCCCGACCAAACACCTCCAGCGAGTCTCTCATTGGTTCCCCCTCTTGCAGTTCATCCTGCGGACAAATTGCAGACGGTACGAAAGAGGCATGGAAAGGCGCCGAGTCTCCAAGTGGGGAGATTGTTAGTAAGGGGGCCTGAATGGAGAACACGAGCACCAGGAGATGAAAACTGAGGTGAGTTTCAGAAAGCTTTCCCGATCCCACGGTGTAGCATCCGCTGGGTTTCCAATGAGTGCTTTCGCTGTCGGAAGATTGCGTTGAACCTGGAGAGTTGGGACCCATGGAATGGGGAGCACGCAGGATTCCTTTCAAGGGTCTGCATTTGCTTTCCCAACCTCACCCATCGTCTCAGCCCCAAGAGTGTCCAGCCTTATGTCTTCTGCCGCTGGGGCTGTAGATGTGGTCAATCCTGGTTGCATGCCAGTCCCTGAACGCATTTGGGAAGAATTTCTCTCTGTTTTGCCCTGCTTCTTTCTTCTTTATGTTGGAAATGTATCCTCAGAATGGGTCTGAGCTGATTTTCCCTGCTGGTTTTAGGCCGCTTTACACACACTTGATGCACTTACACAGAGATGTCAAGACTTAGCTTTTAAGATGCTTACTAGTCGGATAGATACTTGTGCGATGAACAGGGTGTGGTGAGTCCAGTTGATTGAGCAAGGAGTAGGTCGTGTCCATTCCATATTCGGTTTTCGGAAGGGTATCTGTGCTCATTTCAAACTCGAGTTTTATGCGTCACCCCACCTCACCTTTCCCCTGAAGCAGGCATAAGTGTGTTTTCTAAAAGCGTGACTGTGTTCTGTTTGGGGATTCAGTTCATGGGGAGCGATTTTTACATTCCCTCGATAAGTGATATCATAAGTTTCTTTTTTTGTGGGACTGATTTCACTGAGGATGATCGTACCTAAATCCACTCAGGATGCTGCTACCAGCCTCATGACGTGGATTTCATGGCTGAGTGACACTCCATTGGACCTACGTAGCACCACTTGTCCACTTGTCCACTTGTCTTTGTCCACTTGTCCACTCGTCTTTGTCCACTTGGCTCTTTCCTGGGATATGAAACGTGTACCGGAGTGGAGGTTCTTGTCAAGACAGCAGCCCTCAACTTTAGGGTCCCTGTGTCTGGTTGATTTTTTCATTTTCCCAAGGTCAACGCCCATGTGTGGAAGTGCCCTATGCTCTGTGGTTCTGTGTTTTACATGGTTTGGGAAAGAGGATACACTTGTGAAGATTGGCTGTTGGCCATTGACATCCCGCCCATCAGCTTAACAAGGCTCCCTTGACTCCGTGGGCTGTCCTGCCTTTCTAGTTTTTAGACTTTTTTCGCCTGACCTTTTGCCCCGGGGGGGGGGGCGAGAGATTTCTTTGTAGTGCTGATTTGCTCTCCCAGGTTGCTTGGTTGGCCAAAAAGGGCGTATGCGTTTTTTCCTGAATATATTCAGGAAAAAACGCATACGCCCTTTTTGGCCAACCGCATCATTGTCCACGTTCTGGCGCTTTTCATGTGCTATCGGGGCCATTCCGATGTACCCGTTGACATCCGTTTCCTGCAATTCTGCCTTGCGTTCAACGCCTCTTCGTAGCCTGACCTCAATATATTTTGGGGCGATAGTTATCGTTTAGAACTCTGCAGGTTTGGGAAGTGCAGTGCCCCTGAGCTCCATTTCCCAAGTCGCTTTTTTGTGAGTGGGACGCAACACGGCTGGATGGCTTCACGCCCTATTGTCGATCCGCGGTGGCAGGCTGAACCTCTGGTGAATTCTTCTTCGTGATGGGAAATGAGAGTGACATGTGCCCGACCAAACACCTCCAGCGAGTCTCTCATTGGTTCCCCCTCTTGCAGTTCATCCTGCGGACAAATTGCAGACGGTACGAAAGAGGCATGGAAAGGCGCCGAGTCTCCAAGTGGGGAGATTGTTAGTAAGGGGGCCTGAATGGAGAACACGAGCACCAGGAGATGAAAACTGAGGTGAGTTTCAGAAAGCTTTCCCGATCCCACGGTGTAGCATCCGCTGGGTTTCCAATGAGTGCTTTCGCTGTCGGAAGATTGCGTTGAACCTGGAGAGTTGGGGCCCATGGAATGGGGAGCACGCAGGATTCCTTTCAAGGGTCTGCATTTGCTTTCCCAACCTCACCCATCGTCTCAGCCCCAAGAGTGTCCAGCCTTATGTCTTCTGCCGCTGGGGCTGTAGATGTGGTCAATCCTGGTTGCATGCCAGTCCCTGAACGCATTTTGGAAGAATTTCTCTCTGTTTTGCCCTGCTTGTTTCTTCTTTATGTTGGAAATGTATCCTCAGAATGGGTCTGAGCTGATTTTCCCTGCTGGTTTTAGGCCGCTTTACACACACTTGATGCACTTACACAGAGATGTCAAGACTTAGCTTTTAAGATGCTTACTAGTCGGATAGATACTTGTGCGATGAACAGGGTGTGGTGAGTCCAGTTGATTGAGCAAGGAGTAGGTCGTGTCCATTCCATATTCGGTTTTCGGAAGGGTATCTGTGCTCATTTCAAACTCGAGTTTTATGCGTCACCCCACCTCACCTTTCCCCTGAAGCAGGCATAAGTGTGTTTTCTAAAAGCGTGACTGTGTTCTGTTTGGGGATTCAGTTCATGGGGAGCGATTTTTACATTCCCTCGATAAGTGATATCATAAGTTTCTTTTTTTGTGGGACTGATTTCACTGAGGATGATCGTACCTAAATCCACTCAGGATGCTGCTACCAGCCTCATGACGTGGATTTCATGGCTGAGTGACACTCCATTGGACCTACGTAGCACCACTTGTCCACTTGTCCACTTGTCGTTGTCCACTTGTCCACTCGTCTTTGTCCACTTGGCTCTTTCCTGGGATATGAAACGTGTACCGGAGTGGAGGTTCTTGTCAAGACAGCAGCCCTCAACTTTGGGGTCCCTGTGTCTGGTTGATTTTTTCATTTTCCCAAGGTCAACGCCCATGTGTGGAAGTGCCCTATGCTCTGTGGTTCTGTGTTTTACATGGTTTGGGAAAGAGGATACACTTGTGAAGATTGGCTGTTGGCCATTGACATCCCGCTCATCAGCTTAACAAGGCTCCCTTGACTCCGAGGGCTGTCCTGCCTTTCTGGTTTTTAGACTTTTTTCGCCTGGCCCTTTTGCCCCCGGGGGGGGGGGGCGAGAGATTTCTTTGTAGTGCTGATTTGCTCTCCCAGGTTGCTTGGTTGGCCAAAAAGGGCGTATGCGTTTTTTCCTGAATATATTCAGGAAAAAACGCATACGCCCTTTTTGGCCAACCGCATCATTGTCCACGTTCTGGCGCTTTTCATGTGCTATCGGGGCCATTCCGATGTACCCGTTGACATCCGTTTCCTGCAATTCTGCCTTGCGTTCAACGCCTCTTCGTAGCCTGACCTCAATATATTTTGGGGCGATAGTTATCGTTTAGAACTCTGCAGGTTTGGGAAGTGCAGTGCCCCTGAGCTCCATTTCCCAAGTCGCTTTTTTGTGAGTGGGACGCAACACGGCTGGATGGCTTCACGCCCTATTGTCGATCCGCGGTGGCAGGCTGAACCTCTGGTGAATTCTTCTTCGTGATGGGAAATGAGAGTGACATGTGCCCGACCAAACACCTCCAGCGAGTCTCTCATTGGTTCCCCCTCTTGCAGTTCATCCTGCGGACAAATTGCAGACGGTACGAAAGAGGCATGGAAAGGCGCCGAGTCTCCAAGTGGGGAGATTGTTAGTAAGGGGGCCTGAATGGAGAACACGAGCACCAGGAGATGAAAACTGAGGTGAGTTTCAGAAAGCTTTCCCGATCCCACGGTGTAGCATCCGCTGGGTTTCCAATGAGTGCTTTCGCTGTCGGAAGATTGCGTTGAACCTGGAGAGTTGGGACCCATGGAATGGGGAGCACGCAGGATTCCTTTCATGGGTCTGCATTTGCTTTCCCAACCTCACCCATCGTCTCAGCCCCAAGAGTGTCCAGCCTTATGTCTTCTGCCGCTGGGGCTGTAGATGTGGTCAATCCTGGTTGCATGCCAGTCCCTGAACGCATTTGGGAAGAATTTCTCTCTGTTTTGCCCTGCTTCTTTCTTCTTTGTGTTGGAAATGTATCCTCAGAATGGGTCTGAGCTGATTTTCCCTGCTGGTTTTAGGCCGCTTTACACACACTTGATGCACTTACACAGAGATATCAAGACTTAGCTTTTAAGATGCTTACTAGTCGGATAGATACTTGTGCGATGAACAGGGTGTGGTGAGTCCAGTTGATTGAGCAAGGAGTAGGTCGTGTCCATTCCATATTCGGTTTTCGGAAGGGTATCTGTGCTCATTTCAAACTCGAGTTTTATGCGTCACCCCACCTCACCTTTCCCCTGAAGCAGGCATAAGTGTGTTTTCTAAAAGCGTGACTCTGTTCTGTTTGGGGATTCAGTTCATGGGGAGCGATTTTTACATTCCCTCGATAAGTGATATCATAAGTTTCTTTTTTTGTGGGACTGATTTCACGAGGATGATCGTACCTAAATCCACTCAGGATGCTGCTACCAGCCTCATGACGTGGATTTCATGGCTGAGTGAAACTCCATTGGACCTACGTAGCACCACTTGTCCACTTGTCCACTTGTCTTTGTCCACTTGTCCACTCGTCTTTGTCCACTTGGCTCTTTCCTGGGATATGAAACGTGTACCGGAGTGGAGGTTCTTGTCAAGACAGCAGCCCTCAACTTTGGGGTCCCTGTGTCTGGTTGATTTTTTCATTTTCCCAAGGTCAACGCCCATGTGTGGAAGTGCCCTATGCTCTGTGGTTCTGTGTTTTACATGGTTTGGGAAAGAGGATACACTTGTGAAGATTGGCTGTTGGCCATTGACATCCCGCCCATCAGCTTAACAAGGCTCCCTTGACTCCGTGGGCTGTCCTGCCTTTCTGGTTTTTAGACTTTCTTCGCCTGGCCCTTTTGCCCCGAGGGGGGGGGCGAGAGATTTCTTTGTAGTGCTGATTTGCTCTCCCAGGTTGCTTTGTTGGCCAAAAAGGGCGTATGCGTTTTTTCCTGAATATATTCTGAATATATTCAGGAAAAAACGCATACGCCCTTTTTGGCCAACCGCATCATTGTCCACGTTCTGGCGCTTTTCATGTGCTATCGGGGCCATTCCGATGTACCCGTTGACATCCGTTTCCTGCAATTCTGCCTTGCGTTCAACGCCTCTTCGTAGCCTGACCTCAATATATTTTGGGGCGATAGTTATCGTTTAGAACTCTGCAGGTTTGGGAAGTGCAGTGCCCCTGAGCTCCATTTCCCAAGTCGCTTTTTTGTGAGTGGGACGCAACACGGCTGGATGGCTTCACGCCCTATTGTCGATCCGCGGTGGCAGGCTGAACCTCTGGTGAATTCTTCTTCGTGATGGGAAATGAGAGTGACATGTGCCCGACCAAACACCTCCAGCGAGTCTCTCATTGGTTCCCCCTCTTGCAGTTCATCCTGCGGACAAATTGCAGACGGTACGAAAGAGGCATGGAAAGGCGCCGAGTCTCCAAGTGGGGAGATTGTTAGTAAGGGGGCCTGAATGGAGAACACGAGCACCAGGAGATGAAAACTGAGGTGAGTTTCAGAAAGCTTTCCCGATCCCACGGTGTAGCATCCGCTGGGTTTCCAATGAGTGCTTTCGCTGTCGGAAGATTGCGTTGAACCTGGAGAGTTGGGGCCCATGGAATGGGGAGCACGCAGGATTCCTTTCAAGGGTCTGCATTTGCTTTCCCAACCTCACCCATCGTCTCAGCCCCAAGAGTGTCCAGCCTTATGTCTTCTGCCGCTGGGGCTGTAGATGTGGTCAATCCTGGTTGCATGCCAGTCCCTGAACGCATTTTGGAAGAATTTCTCTCTGTTTTGCCCTGCTTGTTTCTTCTTTATGTTGGAAATGTATCCTCAGAATGGGTCTGAGCTGATTTTCCCTGCTGGTTTTAGGCCGCTTTACACACACTTGATGCACTTACACAGAGATGTCAAGACTTAGCTTTTAAGATGCTTACTAGTCGGATAGATACTTGTGCGATGAACAGGGTGTGGTGAGTCCAGTTGATTGAGCAAGGAGTAGGTCGTGTCCATTCCATATTCGGTTTTCGGAAGGGTATCTGTGCTCATTTCAAACTCGAGTTTTATGCGTCACCCCACCTCACCTTTCCCCTGAAGCAGGCATAAGTGTGTTTTCTAAAAGCGTGACTCTGTTCTGTTTGGGGATTCAGTTCATGGGGAGCGATTTTTACATTCCCTCGATAAGTGATATCATAAGTTTCTTTTTTTGTGGGACTGATTTCACGAGGATGATCGTACCTAAATCCACTCAGGATGCTGCTACCAGCCTCATGACGTGGATTTCATGGCTGAGTGACACTCCATTGGACCTACGTAGCACCACTTGTCCACTTGTCCACTTGTCTTTGTCCACTTGTCCACTCGTCTTTGTCCACTTGGCTCTTTCCTGGGATATGAAACGTGTACCGGAGTGGAGGTTCTTGTCAAGACAGCAGCCCTCAACTTTGGGGTCCCTGTGTCTGGTTGATTTTTTCATTTTCCCAAGGTCAACGCCCATGTGTGGAAGTGCCCTATGCTCTGTGGTTCTGTGTTTTACATGGTTTGGGAAAGAGGATACACTTGTGAAGATTGGCTGTTGGCCATTGACATCCCGCCCATCAGCTTAACAAGGCTCCCTTGACTCCGTGGGCTGTCCTGCCTTTCTGGTTTTTAGACTTTCTTCGCCTGGCCCTTTTGCCCCGAGGGGGGGGGCGAGAGATTTCTTTGTAGTGCTGATTTGCTCTCCCAGGTTGCTTTGTTGGCCAAAAAGGGCGTATGCGTTTTTTCCTGAATATATTCTGAATATATTCAGGAAAAAACGCATACGCCCTTTTTGGCCAACCGCATCATTGTCCACGTTCTGGCGCTTTTCATGTGCTATCGGGGCCATTCCGATGTACCCGTTGACATCCGTTTCCTGCAATTCTGCCTTGCGTTCAACGCCTCTTCGTAGCCTGACCTCAATATATTTTGGGGCGATAGTTATCGTTTAGAACTCTGCAGGTTTGGGAAGTGCAGTGCCCCTGAGCTCCATTTCCCAAGTCGCTTTTTTGTGAGTGGGACGCAACACGGCTGGATGGCTTCACGCCCTATTGTCGATCCGCGGTGGCAGGCTGAACCTCTGGTGAATTCTTCTTCGTGATGGGAAATGAGAGTGACATGTGCCCGACCAAACACCTCCAGCGAGTCTCTCATTGGTTCCCCCTCTTGCAGTTCATCCTGCGGACAAATTGCAGACGGTACGAAAGAGGCATGGAAAGGCGCCGAGTCTCCAAGTGGGGAGATTGTTAGTAAGGGGGCCTGAATGGAGAACACGAGCACCAGGAGATGAAAACTGAGGTGAGTTTCAGAAAGCTTTCCCGATCCCACGGTGTAGCATCCGCTGGGTTTCCAATGAGTGCTTTCGCTGTCGGAAGATTGCGTTGAACCTGGAGAGTTGGGACCCATGGAATGGGGAGCACGCAGGATTCCTTTCAAGGGTCTGCATTTGCTTTCCCAACCTCACCCATCGTCTCAGCCCCAAGAGTGTCCAGCCTTATGTCTTCTGCCGCTGGGGCTGTAGATGTGGTCAATCCTGGTTGCATGCCAGTCCCTGAACGCATTTGGGAAGAATTTCTCTCTGTTTTGCCCTGCTTGTTTCTTCTTTATGTTGGAAATGTATCCTCAGAATGGGTCTGAGCTGATTTTCCCTGCTGGTTTTAGGCCGCTTTACACACACTTGATGCACTTACACAGAGATGTCAAGACTTAGCTTTTAAGATGCTTACTAGTCGGCTAGATACTTGTGCGATGAACAGGGTGTGGTGAGTCCAGTTGATTGAGCAAGGAGTAGGTCGTGTCCATTCCATATTCGGTTTTCGGAAGGGTATCTGTGCTCATTTCAAACTCGAGTTTTATGCGTCACCCCACCTCACCTTTCCCCTGAAGCAGGCATAAGTGTGTTTTCTAAAAGCGTGACTGTGTTCTGTTTGGGGATTCAGTTCATGGGGAGCGATTTTTACATTCCCTCGATAAGTGATATCATAAGTTTCTTTTTTTGTGGGACTGATTTCACTGAGGATGATCGTACCTAAATCCACTCAGGATGCTGCTACCAGCCTCATGACGTGGATTTCATGGCTGAGTGACACTCCATTGGACCTACGTAGCACCACTTGTCCACTTGTCCACTTGTCGTTGTCCACTTGTCCACTCGTCTTTGTCCACTTGGCTCTTTCCTGGGATATGAAACGTGTACCGGAGTGGAGGTTCTTGTCAAGACAGCAGCCCTCAACTTTGGGGTCCCTGTGTCTGGTTGATTTTTTCATTTTCCCAAGGTCAACGCCCATGTGTGGAAGTGCCCTATGCTCTGTGGTTCTGTGTTTTACATGGTTTGGGAAAGAGGATACACTTGTGAAGATTGGCTGTTGGCCATTGACATCCCGCTCATCAGCTTAACAAGGCTCCCTTGACTCCGAGGGCTGTCCTGCCTTTCTGGTTTTTAGACTTTTTTCGCCTGGCCCTTTTGCCCCCGGGGGGGGGGGGCGAGAGATTTCTTTGTAGTGCTGATTTGCTCTCCCAGGTTGCTTGGTTGGCCAAAAAGGGCGTATGCGTTTTTTCCTGAATATATTCAGGAAAAAACGCATACGCCCTTTTTGGCCAACCGCATCATTGTCCACGTTCTGGCGCTTTTCATGTGCTATCGGGGCCATTCCGATGTACCCGTTGACATCCGTTTCCTGCAATTCTGCCTTGCGTTCAACGCCTCTTCGTAGCCTGACCTCAATATATTTTGGGGCGATAGTTATCGTTTAGAACTCTGCAGGTTTGGGAAGTGCAGTGCCCCTGAGCTCCATTTCCCAAGTCGCTTTTTTGTGAGTGGGACGCAACACGGCTGGATGGCTTCACGCCCTATTGTCGATCCGCGGTGGCAGGCTGAACCTCTGGTGAATTCTTCTTCGTGATGGGAAATGAGAGTGACATGTGCCCGACCAAACACCTCCAGCGAGTCTCTCATTGGTTCCCCCTCTTGCAGTTCATCCTGCGGACAAATTGCAGACGGTACGAAAGAGGCATGGAAAGGCGCCGAGTCTCCAAGTGGGGAGATTGTTAGTAAGGGGGCCTGAATGGAGAACACGAGCACCAGGAGATGAAAACTGAGGTGAGTTTCAGAAAGCTTTCCCGATCCCACGGTGTAGCATCCGCTGGGTTTCCAATGAGTGCTTTCGCTGTCGGAAGATTGCGTTGAACCTGGAGAGTTGGGACCCATGGAATGGGGAGCACGCAGGATTCCTTTCAAGGGTCTGCATTTGCTTTCCCAACCTCACCCATCGTCTCAGCCCCAAGAGTGTCCAGCCTTATGTCTTCTGCCGCTGGGGCTGTAGATGTGGTCAATCCTGGTTGCATGCCAGTCCCTGAACGCATTTGGGAAGAATTTCTCTCTGTTTTGCCCTGCTTGTTTCTTCTTTATGTTGGAAATGTATCCTCAGAATGGGTCTGAGCTGATTTTCCCTGCTGGTTTTAGGCCGCTTTACACACACTTGATGCACTTACACAGAGATGTCAAGACTTAGCTTTTAAGATGCTTACTAGTCGGCTAGATACTTGTGCGATGAACAGGGTGTGGTGAGTCCAGTTGATTGAGCAAGGAGTAGGTCGTGTCCATTCCATATTCGGTTTTCGGAAGGGTATCTGTGCTCATTTCAAACTCGAGTTTTATGCGTCACCCCACCTCACCTTTCCCCTGAAGCAGGCATAAGTGTGTTTTCTAAAAGCGTGACTGTGTTCTGTTTGGGGATTCAGTTCATGGGGAGCGATTTTTACATTCCCTCGATAAGTGATATCATAAGTTTCTTTTTTTGTGGGACTGATTTCACTGAGGATGATCGTACCTAAATCCACTCAGGATGCTGCTACCAGCCTCATGACGTGGATTTCATGGCTGAGTGACACTCCATTGGACCTACGTAGCACCACTTGTCCACTTGTCCACTTGTCGTTGTCCACTTGTCCACTCGTCTTTGTCCACTTGGCTCTTTCCTGGGATATGAAACGTGTACCGGAGTGGAGGTTCTTGTCAAGACAGCAGCCCTCAACTTTGGGGTCCCTGTGTCTGGTTGATTTTTTCATTTTCCCAAGGTCAACGCCCATGTGTGGAAGTGCCCTATGCTCTGTGGTTCTGTGTTTACATGGTTTGGGAAAGAGGATACACTTGTGAAGATTGGCTGTTGGCCATTGACATCCCGGCAATCAGCTTAACAAGGCTCCCTTGACTCCGAGGGCTGTCCTGCCTTTCTGGTTTTTAGACTTTTTTCGCCTGGCCCTTTTGCCCCCGGGGGTGGGGTCGAGAGATTTCTTTGTAGTGCTGATTTGCTCTCCCAGGTTGCTTGGTTGGCCAAAAAGGGCGTATGCGTTTTTTCCTGAATATATTCAGGAAAAAACGCATACGCCCTTTTTGGCCAACCGCATCATTGTCCACGTTCTGGCGCTTTTCATGTGCTATCGGGGCCATTCCGATGTACCCGTTGACATCCGTTTCCTGCAATTCTGCCTTGCGTTCAACGCCTCTTCGTAGCCTGACCTCAATATATTTTGGGGCGATAGTTATCGTTTAGAACTCTGCAGGTTTGGGAAGTGCAGTGCCCCTGAGCTCCATTTCCCAAGTCGCTTTTTTGTGAGTGGGACGCAACACGGCTGGATGGCTTCACGCCCTATTGTCGATCCGGGGTGGCAGGCTGAACCTCTGGTGAATTCCTCTTCGTGATGGGAAATGAGAGTGACATGTGCCCGACCAAACACCTCCAGCGAGTCTCTCATTGGTTCCCCCTCTTGCAGTTCATCCTGCGGACAAATTGCAGACGGTACGAAAGAGGCATGGAAAGGCGCCGAGTCCGGAGATTGTTAGTAAGGGGGCCTGAATGGAGAACACGAGCACCAGGAGATGAAAACTGAGGTGAGTTTCAGAAAGCTTTCCCGATCCCACGGTGTAGCATCCGCTGGGTTTCCAATGAGTGCTTTCGCTGTCGGAAGATTGCGTTGAACCTGGAGAGTTGGGGCCCATGGAATGGGGAGCACGCAGGATTCCTTTCAAGGGTCTGCATTTGCTTTCCCAACCTCACCCATCGTCTCAGCCCCAAGAGTGTCCAGCCTTATGTCTTCTGCCGCTGGGGCTGTAGATGTGGTCAATCCTGGTTGCATGCCAGTCCCTGAACGCATTTGGGAAGAATTTCTCTCTGTTTTGCCCTGCTTGTTTCTTCTTTATGTTGGAAATGTATCCTCAGAATGGGTCTGAGCTGATTTTCCCTGCTGGTTTTAGGCCGCTTTACACACACTTGATGCACTTACACAGAGATGTCAAGACTTAGCTTTTAAGATGCTTACTAGTCGGATAGATACTTGTGCGATGAACAGGGTCTGGTGAGTCCAGTTGATTGAGCAAGGAGTAGGTCGTGTCCATTCCATATTCGGTTTTCGGAAGGGTATCTGTGCTCATTTCAAACTCGAGTTTTATGCGTCACCCCACCTCACCTTTCCCCTGAAGCAGGCATAAATGTGTTTTCTAAAAGCGTGACTGTGTTCTGTTTGGGGATTCAGTTCATGGGGAGCGATTTTTACATTCCCTCGATAAGTGATATCATAAGTTTCTTTTTTTGTGGGACTGATTTCACTGAGGATGATCGTACCTAAATCCACTCAGGATGCTGCTACCAGCCTCATGACGTGGATTTCATGGCTGAGTGACACTCCATTGGACCTACGTAGCACCACTTGTCCACTTGTCCACTTGTCGTTGTCCACTTGTCCACTCGTCTTTGTCCACTTGGCTCTTTCCTGGGATATGAAACGTGTACCGGAGTGGAGGTTCTTGTCAAGACAGCAGCCCTCAACTTTGGGGTCCCTGTGTCTGGTTGATTTTTTCATTTTCCCAAGGTCAACGCCCATGTGTGGAAGTGCCCTATGCTCTGTGGTTCTGTGTTTTACATGGTTTGGGAAAGAGGATACACTTGTGAAGATTGGCTGTTGGCCATTGACATCCCGCCCATCAGCTTAACAAGGCTCCCTTGACTCCGAGGGCTGTCCTGCCTTTCTGGTTTTTAGACTTTTTTCGCCTGGCCCTTTTGCCCCCGGGGGGGGGGCGAGAGATTTCTTTGTAGTGCTGATTTGCTCTCCCAGGTTGCTTGGTTGGCCAAAAAGGGCGTATGCGTTTTTTCCTGAATATATTCAGGAAAAAACGCATACGCCCTTTTTGGCCAACCGCATCATTGTCCACGTTCTGGCGCTTTTCATGTGCTATCGGGGCCATTCCGATGTACCCGTTGACATCCGTTTCCTGCAATTCTGCCTTGCGTTCAACGCCTCTTCGTAGCCTGACCTCAATATATTTTGGGGCGATAGTTATCGTTTAGAACTCTGCAGGTTTGGGAAGTGCAGTGCCCCTGAGCTCCATTTCCCAAGTCGCTTTTTTGTGAGTGGGACGCAACACGGCTGGATGGCTTCACGCCCTATTGTCGATCCGCGGTGGCAGGCTGAACCTCTGGTGAATTCTTCTTCGTGATGGGAAATGAGAGTGACATGTGCCCGACCAAACACCTCCAGCGAGTCTCTCATTGGTTCCCCCTCTTGCAGTTCATCCTGCGGACAAATTGCAGACGGTACGAAAGAGGCATGGAAAGGCGCCGAGTCTCCAAGTGGGGAGATTGTTAGTAAGGGGGCCTGAATGGAGAACATGAGCACCAGGAGATGAAAACTGAGGTGAGTTTCAGAAAGCTTTCCCGATCCCACGGTGTAGCATCCGCTGGGTTTCCAATGAGTGCTTTCGCTGTCGGAAGATTGCGTTGAACCTGGAGAGTTGGGACCCATGGAATGGGGAGCACGCAGGATTCCTTTCAAGGGTCTGCATTTGCTTTCCCAACCTCACCCATCGTCTCAGCCCCAAGAGTGTCCAGCCTTATGTCTTCTGCCGCTGGGGCTGTAGATGTGGTCAATCCTGGTTGCATGCCAGTCCCTGAACGCATTTTGGAAGAATTTCTCTCTGTTTTGCCCTGCTTGTTTCTTCTTTGTGTTGGAAATGTATCCTCAGAATGGGTCTGAGCTGATTTTCCCTGCTGGTTTTAGGCCGCTTTACACACACTTGATGCACTTACACAGAGATATCAAGACTTAGCTTTTAAGATGCTTACTAGTCGGATAGATACTTGTGCGATGAACAGGGTGTGGTGAGTCCAGTTGATTGAGCAAGGAGTAGGTCGTGTCCATTCCATATTCGGTTTTCGGAAGGGTATCTGTGCTCATTTCAAACTCGAGTTTTATGCGTCACCCCACCTCACCTTTCCCCTGAAGCAGGCATAAGTGTGTTTTCTAAAAGCGTGACTCTGTTCTGTTTGGGGATTCAGTTCATGGGGAGCGATTTTTACATTCCCTCGATAAGTGATATCATAAGTTTCTTTTTTTGTGGGACTGATTTCACTGAGGATGATCGTACCTAAATCCACTCAGGATGCTGCTACCAGCCTCATGACGTGGATTTCATGGCTGAGTGACACTCCATTGGACCTACGTAGCACCACTTGTCCACTTGTCCACTTGTCGTTGTCCACTTGTCCACTCGTCTTTGTCCACTTGGCTCTTTCCTGGGATATGAAACGTGTACCGGAGTGGAGGTTCTTGTAGAGACAGCAGCCCTCAACTTTGGGGTCCCTGTGTCTGGTTGATTTTTTCATTTTCCCAAGGTCAACGCCCATGTGTGGAAGTGCCCTATGCTCTGTGGTTCTGTTTTACATGGTTTGGGAAAGAGGATACACTTGTGAAGATTGGCTGTTGGCCATTGACATCCCGCCCATCAGCTTAACAAGGCTGTCCTGCCTTTCTGGTTTTTAGACTTTTTTCGCCTGGCCCTTTTGCCCCGGGGGGGTGGGCGAGAGATTTCTTTGTAGTGCTGATTTGCTCTCCCAGGTTGCTTGGTTGGCCAAAAAGGGCGTATGCGTTTTTTCCTGAATATATTCAGGAAAAAACGCATACGCCCTTTTTGGCCAACCGCATCATTGTCCACGTTCTGGCGCTTTTCATGTGCTATCGGGGCCATTCCGATGTACCCGTTGACATCCGTTTCCTGCAATTCTGCCTTGCGTTCAACGCCTCTTCGTAGCCTGACCTCAATATATTTTGGGGCGATAGTTATCGTTTAGAACTCTGCAGGTTTGGGAAGTGCAGTGCCCCTGAGCTCCATTTCCCAAGTCGCTTTTTTGTGAGTGGGACGCAACACGGCTGGATGGCTTCACGCCCTATTGTCGATCCGCGGTGGCAGGCTGAACCTCTGGTGAATTCTTCTTCGTGATGGGAAATGAGAGTGACATGTGCCCGACCAAACACCTCCAGCGAGTCTCTCATTGGTTCCCCCTCTTGCAGTTCATCCTGCGGACAAATTGCAGACGGTACGAAAGAGGCATGGAAAGGCGCCGAGTCTCCAAGTGGGGAGATTGTTAGTAAGGGGGCCTGAATGGAGAACACGAGCACCAGGAGATGAAAACTGAGGTGAGTTTCAGAAAGCTTTCCCGATCCCACGGTGTAGCATCCGCTGGGTTTCCAATGAGTGCTTTCGCTGTCGGAAGATTGCGTTGAACCTGGAGAGTTGGGACCCATGGAATGGGGAGCACGCAGGATTCCTTTCAAGGGTCTGCATTTGCTTTCCCAACCTCACCCATCGTCTCAGCCCCAAGAGTGTCCAGCCTTATGTCTTCTGCCGCTGGGGCTGTAGATGTGGTCAATCCTGGTTGCATGCCAGTCCCTGAACGCATTTGGGAAGAATTTCTCTCTGTTTTGCCCTGCTTGTTTCTTCTTTGTGTTGGAAATGTATCCTCAGAATGGGTCTGAGCTGATTTTCCCTGCTGGTTTTAGGCCGCTTTACACACACTTGATGCACTTACACAGAGATATCAAGACTTAGCTTTTAAGATGCTTACTAGTCGGATAGATACTTGTGCGATGAACAGGGTGTGGTGAGTCCAGTTGATTGAGCAAGGAGTAGGTCGTGTCCATGCCATATTCGGTTTTCGGAAGGGTATCTGTGCTCATTTCAAACTCGAGTTTTATGCGTCACCCCACCTCACCTTTCCCCTGAAGCAGGCATAAGTGTGTTTTCTAAAAGCGTGACTCTGTTCTGTTTGGGGATTCAGTTCATGGGGAGCGATTTTTACATTCCCTCGATAAGTGATATCATAAGTTTCTTTTTTTGTGGGACTGATTTCACTGAGGATGATCGTACCTAAATCCACTCAGGATGCTGCTACCAGCCTCATGACGTGGATTTCATGGCTGAGTGACACTCCATTGGACCTACGTAGCACCACTTGTCCACTTGTCCACTTGTCTTTGTCCACTTGTTCACTCGTCTTTGTCCACTTGGCTCTTTCCTGGGATATGAAACGTGTACCGGAGTGGAGGTTCTTGTCAAGACAGCAGCCCTCAACTTTGGGGTCCCTGTGTCTGGTTGATTTTTTCATTTTCCCAAGGTCAACGCCCATGTGTGGAAGTGCCCTATGCTCTGTGGTTCTGTGTTTTACATGGTTTGGGAAAGAGGATACACTTGTGAAGATTGGCTGTTGGCCATTGACATCCCGCCCATCAGCTTAACAAGGCTCCCTTGACTCCGTGGGCTGTCCTGCCTTTCTGGTTTTTAGACTTTTTTCGCCTGGCCCTTTTGCCCCGGGGGGGGGGGGGCGAGAGATTTCTTTGTAGTGCTGATTTGCTCTCCCAGGTTGCTTGGTTGGCCAAAAAGGGCGTATGCGTTTTTTCCTGAATATATTCAGGAAAAAACGCATACGCCCTTTTTGGCCAACCGCATCATTGTCCACGTTCTGGCGCTTTTCATGTGCTATCGGGGCCATTCCGATGTACCCGTTGACATCCGTTTCCTGCAATTCTGCCTTGCGTTCAACGCCTCTTCGTAGCCTGACCTCAATATATTTTGGGGCGATAGTTATCGTTTAGAACTCTGCAGGTTTGGGAAGTGCAGTGCCCCTGAGCTCCATTTCCCAAGTCGCTTTTTTGTGAGTGGGACGCAACACGGCTGGATGGCTTCACGCCCTATTGTCGATCCGCGGTGGCAGGCTGAACCTCTGGTGAATTCTTCTTCGTGATGGGAAATGAGAGTGACATGTGCCCGACCAAACACCTCCAGCGAGTCTCTCATTGGTTCCCCCTCTTGCAGTTCATCCTGCGGACAAATTGCAGACGGTACGAAAGAGGCATGGAAAGGCGCCGAGTCTCCAAGTGGGGAGATTGTTAGTAAGGGGGCCTGAATGGAGAACACGAGCACCAGGAGATGAAAACTGAGGTGAGTTTCAGAAAGCTTTCCCGATCCCACGGTGTAGCATCCGCTGGGTTTCCAATGAGTGCTTTCGCTGTCGGAAGATTGCGTTGAACCTGGAGAGTTGGGACCCATGGAATGGGGAGCACGCAGGATTCCTTTCATGGGTCTGCATTTGCTTTCCCAACCTCACCCATCGTCTCAGCCCCAAGAGTGTCCAGCCTTATGTCTTCTGCCGCTGGGTCTGTAGATGTGGTCAATCCTGGTTGCATGCCAGTCCCTGAACGCATTTTGGAAGAATTTCTCTCTGTTTTGCCCTGCTTGTTTCTTCTTTATGTTGGAAATGTATCCTCAGAATGGGTCTGAGCTGATTTTCCCTGCTGGTTTTAGGCCGCTTTACACACACTTGATGCACTTACACAGAGATATCAAGACTTAGCTTTTAAGATGCTTACTAGTCGGCTAGATACTTGTGCGATGAACAGGGTCTGGTGAGTCCAGTTGATTGAGCAAGGAGTAGGTCGTGTCCATTCCATATTCGGTTTTCGGAAGGGTATCTGTGCTCATTTCAAACTCGAGTTTTATGCGTCACCCCACCTCACCTTTCTCCTGAAGCAGGCATAAGTGTGTTTTCTAAAAGCGTGACTCTGTTCTGTTTGGGGATTCAGTTCATGGGGAGCGATTTTTACATTCCCTCGATAAGTGATATCATAAGTTTCTTTTTTTCTGGGACTGATTTCACTGAGGATGATCGTACCTAAATCCACTCAGGATGCTGCTACCAGCCTCATGACGTGGATTTCATGGCTGAGTGACACTCCATTGGACCTACGTAGCACCACTTGTCCACTTGTCCACTTGTCTTTGTCCACTTGTCCACTCGTCTTTGTCCACTTGGCTCTTTCCTGGGATATGAAACGTGTACCGGAGTGGAGGTTCTTGTCAAGACAGCAGCCCTCAACTTTGGGGTCCCTGTGTCTGGTTGATTTTTTCATTTTCCCAAGGTCAACGCCCATGTGTGGAAGTGCCCTATGCTCTGTGGTTCTGTGTTTTACATGGTTTGGGAAAGAGGATACACTTGTGAAGATTGGCTGTTGGCCATTGACATCCCGCCCATCAGCTTAACAAGGCTCCCTTGACTCCGTGGGCTGTCCTGCCTTTCTGGTTTTTAGACTTTTTTCGCCTGGCCCTTTTGCCCCCGGGGGGGGGGGGCGAGAGATTTCTTTGTAGTGCTGATTTGCTCTCCCAGGTTGCTTGGTTGGCCAAAAAGGGCGTATGCGTTTTTTCCTGAATATATTCAGGAAAAAACGCATACGCCCTTTTTGGCCAACCGCATCATTGTCCACGTTCTGGCGCTTTTCATGTGCTATCGGGGCCATTCCGATGTACCCGTTGACATCCGTTTCCTGCAATTCTGCCTTGCGTTCAACGCCTCTTCGTAGCCTGACCTCAATATATTTTGGGGCGATAGTTATCGTTTAGAACTCTGCAGGTTTGGGAAGTGCAGTGCCCCTGAGCTCCATTTCCCAAGTCGCTTTTTTGTGAGTGGGACGCAACACGGCTGGATGGCTTCACGCCCTATTGTCGATCCGCGGTGGCAGGCTGAACCTCTGGTGAATTCTTCTTCGTGATGGGAAATGAGAGTGACATGTGCCCGACCAAACACCTCCAGCGAGTCTCTCATTGGTTCCCCCTCTTGCAGTTCATCCTGCGGACAAATTGCAGACGGTACGAAAGAGGCATGGAAAGGCGCCGAGTCTCCAAGTGGGGAGATTGTTAGTAAGGGGGCCTGAATGGAGAACACGAGCACCAGGAGATGAAAACTGAGGTGAGTTTCAGAAAGCTTTCCCGATCCCACGGTGTAGCATCCGCTGGGTTTCCAATGAGTGCTTTCGCTGTCGGAAGATTGCGTTGAACCTGGAGAGTTGGGACCCATGGAATGGGGAGCACGCAGGATTCCTTTCAAGGGTCTGCATTTGCTTTCCCAACCTCACCCATCGTCTCAGCCCCAAGAGTGTCCAGCCTTATGTCTTCTGCCGCTGGGGCTGTAGATGTGGTCAATCCTGGTTGCATGCCAGTCCCTGAACGCATTTGGGAAGAATTTCTCTCTGTTTTGCCCTGCTTGTTTCTTCTTTATGTTGGAAATGTATCCTCAGAATGGGTCTGAGCTGATTTTCCCTGCTGGTTTTAGGCCGCTTTACACACACTTGATGCACTTACACAGAGATGTCAAGACTTAGCTTTTAAGATGCTTACTAGTCGGCTAGATACTTGTGCGATGAACAGGGTGTGGTGAGTCCAGTTGATTGAGCAAGGAGTAGGTCGTGTCCATTCCATATTCGGTTTTCGGAAGGGTATCTGTGCTCATTTCAAACTCGAGTTTTATGCGTCACCCCACCTCACCTTTCCCCTGAAGCAGGCATAAGTGTGTTTTCTAAAAGCGTGACTGTGTTCTGTTTGGGGATTCAGTTCATGGGGAGCGATTTTTACATTCCCTCGATAAGTGATATCATAAGTTTCTTTTTTTGTGGGACTGATTTCACTGAGGATGATCGTACCTAAATCCACTCAGGATGCTGCTACCAGCCTCATGACGTGGATTTCATGGCTGAGTGACACTCCATTGGACCTACGTAGCACCACTTGTCCACTTGTCCACTTGTCGTTGTCCACTTGTCCACTCGTCTTTGTCCACTTGGCTCTTTCCTGGGATATGAAACGTGTACCGGAGTGGAGGTTCTTGTCAAGACAGCAGCCCTCAACTTTGGGGTCCCTGTGTCTGGTTGATTTTTTCATTTTCCCAAGGTCAACGCCCATGTGTGGAAGTGCCCTATGCTCTGTGGTTCTGTGTTTTACATGGTTTGGGAAAGAGGATACACTTGTGAAGATTGGCTGTTGGCCATTGACATCCCGGCAATCAGCTTAACAAGGCTCCCTTGACTCCGAGGGCTGTCCTGCCTTTCTGGTTTTTAGACTTTTTTCGCCTGGCCCTTTTGCCCCCGGGGGTGGGGTCGAGAGATTTCTTTGTAGTGCTGATTTGCTCTCCCAGGTTGCTTGGTTGGCCAAAAAGGGCGTATGCGTTTTTTCCTGAATATATTCAGGAAAAAACGCATACGCCCTTTTTGGCCAACCGCATCATTGTCCACGTTCTGGCGCTTTTCATGTGCTATCGGGGCCATTCCGATGTACCCGTTGACATCCGTTTCCTGCAATTCTGCCTTGCGTTCAACGCCTCTTCGTAGCCTGACCTCAATATATTTTGGGGCGATAGTTATCGTTTAGAACTCTGCAGGTTTGGGAAGTGCAGTGCCCCTGAGCTCCATTTCCCAAGTCGCTTTTTTGTGAGTGGGACGCAACACGGCTGGATGGCTTCACGCCCTATTGTCGATCCGCGGTGGCAGGCTGAACCTCTGGTGAATTCTTCTTCGTGATGGGAAATGAGAGTGACATGTGCCCGACCAAACACCTCCAGCGAGTCTCTCATTGGTTCCCCCTCTTGCAGTTCATCCTGCGGACAAATTGCAGACGGTACGAAAGAGGCATGGAAAGGCGCCGAGTCTCCAAGTGGGGAGATTGTTAGTAAGGGGGCCTGAATGGAGAACACGAGCACCAGGAGATGAAAACTGAGGTGAGTTTCAGAAAGCTTTCCCGATCCCACGGTGTAGCATCCGCTGGGTTTCCAATGAGTGCTTTCGCTGTCGGAAGATTGCGTTGAACCTGGAGAGTTGGGACCCATGGAATGGGGAGCACGCAGGATTCCTTTCAAGGGTCTGCATTTGCTTTCCCAACCTCACCCATCGTCTCAGCCCCAAGAGTGTCCAGCCTTATGTCTTCTGCCGCTGGGGCTGTAGATGTGGTCAATCCTGGTTGCATGCCAGTCCCTGAACGCATTTGGGAAGAATTTCTCTCTGTTTTGCCCTGCTTGTTTCTTCTTTGTGTTGGAAATGTATCCTCAGAATGGGTCTGAGCTGATTTTCCCTGCTGGTTTTAGGCCGCTTTACACACACTTGATGCACTTACACAGAGATATCAAGACTTAGCTTTTAAGATGCTTACTAGTCGGATAGATACTTGTGCGATGAACAGGGTGTGGTGAGTCCAGTTGATTGAGCAAGGAGTAGGTCGTGTCCATGCCATATTCGGTTTTCGGAAGGGTATCTGTGCTCATTTCAAACTCGAGTTTTATGCGTCACCCCACCTCACCTTTCCCCTGAAGCAGGCATAAGTGTGTTTTCTAAAAGCGTGACTCTGTTCTGTTTGGGGATTCAGTTCATGGGGAGCGATTTTTACATTCCCTCGATAAGTGATATCATAAGTTTCTTTTTTTGTGGGACTGATTTCACTGAGGATGATCGTACCTAAATCCACTCAGGATGCTGCTACCAGCCTCATGACGTGGATTTCATGGCTGAGTGACACTCCATTGGACCTACGTAGCACCACTTGTCCACTTGTCCACTTGTCTTTGTCCACTTGTTCACTCGTCTTTGTCCACTTGGCTCTTTCCTGGGATATGAAACGTGTACCGGAGTGGAGGTTCTTGTCAAGACAGCAGCCCTCAACTTTGGGGTCCCTGTGTCTGGTTGATTTTTTCATTTTCCCAAGGTCAACGCCCATGTGTGGAAGTGCCCTATGCTCTGTGGTTCTGTGTTTTACATGGTTTGGGAAAGAGGATACACTTGTGAAGATTGGCTGTTGGCCATTGACATCCCGCCCATCAGCTTAACAAGGCTCCCTTGACTCCGTGGGCTGTCCTGCCTTTCTGGTTTTTAGACTTTTTTCGCCTGGCCCTTTTGCCCCGGGGGGGGGGGGGCGAGAGATTTCTTTGTAGTGCTGATTTGCTCTCCCAGGTTGCTTGGTTGGCCAAAAAGGGCGTATGCGTTTTTTCCTGAATATATTCAGGAAAAAACGCATACGCCCTTTTTGGCCAACCGCATCATTGTCCACGTTCTGGCGCTTTTCATGTGCTATCGGGGCCATTCCGATGTACCCGTTGACATCCGTTTCCTGCAATTCTGCCTTGCGTTCAACGCCTCTTCGTAGCCTGACCTCAATATATTTTGGGGCGATAGTTATCGTTTAGAACTCTGCAGGTTTGGGAAGTGCAGTGCCCCTGAGCTCCATTTCCCAAGTCGCTTTTTTGTGAGTGGGACGCAACACGGCTGGATGGCTTCACGCCCTATTGTCGATCCGCGGTGGCAGGCTGAACCTCTGGTGAATTCTTCTTCGTGATGGGAAATGAGAGTGACATGTGCCCGACCAAACACCTCCAGCGAGTCTCTCATTGGTTCCCCCTCTTGCAGTTCATCCTGCGGACAAATTGCAGACGGTACGAAAGAGGCATGGAAAGGCGCCGAGTCTCCAAGTGGGGAGATTGTTAGTAAGGGGGCCTGAATGGAGAACACGAGCACCAGGAGATGAAAACTGAGGTGAGTTTCAGAAAGCTTTCCCGATCCCACGGTGTAGCATCCGCTGGGTTTCCAATGAGTGCTTTCGCTGTCGGAAGATTGCGTTGAACCTGGAGAGTTGGGACCCATGGAATGGGGAGCACGCAGGATTCCTTTCATGGGTCTGCATTTGCTTTCCCAACCTCACCCATCGTCTCAGCCCCAAGAGTGTCCAGCCTTATGTCTTCTGCCGCTGGGTCTGTAGATGTGGTCAATCCTGGTTGCATGCCAGTCCCTGAACGCATTTTGGAAGAATTTCTCTCTGTTTTGCCCTGCTTGTTTCTTCTTTATGTTGGAAATGTATCCTCAGAATGGGTCTGAGCTGATTTTCCCTGCTGGTTTTAGGCCGCTTTACACACACTTGATGCACTTACACAGAGATATCAAGACTTAGCTTTTAAGATGCTTACTAGTCGGCTAGATACTTGTGCGATGAACAGGGTCTGGTGAGTCCAGTTGATTGAGCAAGGAGTAGGTCGTGTCCATTCCATATTCGGTTTTCGGAAGGGTATCTGTGCTCATTTCAAACTCGAGTTTTATGCGTCACCCCACCTCACCTTTCTCCTGAAGCAGGCATAAGTGTGTTTTCTAAAAGCGTGACTCTGTTCTGTTTGGGGATTCAGTTCATGGGGAGCGATTTTTACATTCCCTCGATAAGTGATATCATAAGTTTCTTTTTTTCTGGGACTGATTTCACTGAGGATGATCGTACCTAAATCCACTCAGGATGCTGCTACCAGCCTCATGACGTGGATTTCATGGCTGAGTGACACTCCATTGGACCTACGTAGCACCACTTGTCCACTTGTCCACTTGTCTTTGTCCACTTGTCCACTCGTCTTTGTCCACTTGGCTCTTTCCTGGGATATGAAACGTGTACCGGAGTGGAGGTTCTTGTCAAGACAGCAGCCCTCAACTTTGGGGTCCCTGTGTCTGGTTGATTTTTTCATTTTCCCAAGGTCAACGCCCATGTGTGGAAGTGCCCTATGCTCTGTGGTTCTGTGTTTTACATGGTTTGGGAAAGAGGATACACTTGTGAAGATTGGCTGTTGGCCATTGACATCCCGCCCATCAGCTTAACAAGGCTCCCTTGACTCCGTGGGCTGTCCTGCCTTTCTGGTTTTTAGACTTTTTTCGCCTGGCCCTTTTGCCCCCGGGGGGGGGCGAGAGATTTCTTTGTAGTGCTGATTTGCTCTCCCAGGTTGCTTGGTTGGCCAAAAAGGGCGTATGCGTTTTTTCCTGAATATATTCAGGAAAAAACGCATACGCCCTTTTTGGCCAACCGCATCATTGTCCACGTTCTGGCGCTTTTCATGTGCTATCGGGGCCATTCCGATGTACCCGTTGACATCCGTTTCCTGCAATTCTGCCTTGCGTTCAACGCCTCTTCGTAGCCTGACCTCAATATATTTTGGGGCGATAGTTATCGTTTAGAACTCTGCAGGTTTGGGAAGTGCAGTGCCCCTGAGCTCCATTTCCCAAGTCGCTTTTTTGTGAGTGGGACGCAACACGGCTGGATGGCTTCACGCCCTATTGTCGATCCGCGGTGGCAGGCTGAACCTCTGGTGAATTCTTCTTCGTGATGGGAAATGAGAGTGACATGTGCCCGACCAAACACCTCCAGCGAGTCTCTCATTGGTTCCCCCTCTTGCAGTTCATCCTGCGGACAAATTGCAGACGGTACGAAAGAGGCATGGAAAGGCGCCGAGTCTCCAAGTGGGGAGATTGTTAGTAAGGGGGCCTGAATGGAGAACACGAGCACCAGGAGATGAAAACTGAGGTGAGTTTCAGAAAGCTTTCCCGATCCCACGGTGTAGCATCCGCTGGGTTTCCAATGAGTGCTTTCGCTGTCGGAAGATTGCGTTGAACCTGGAGAGTTGGGACCCATGGAATGGGGAGCACGCAGGATTCCTTTCATGGGTCTGCATTTGCTTTCCCAACCTCACCCATCGTCTCAGCCCCAAGAGTGTCCAGCCTTATGTCTTCTGCCGCTGGGGCTGTAGATGTGGTCAATCCTGGTTGCATGCCAGTCCCTGAACGCATTTGGGAAGAATTTCTCTCTGTTTTGCCCTGCTTCTTTCTTCTTTGTGTTGGAAATGTATCCTCAGAATGGGTCTGAGCTGATTTTCCCTGCTGGTTTTAGGCCGCTTTACACACACTTGATGCACTTACACAGAGATATCAAGACTTAGCTTTTAAGATGCTTACTAGTCGGATAGATACTTGTGCGATGAACAGGGTGTGGTGAGTCCAGTTGATTGAGCAAGGAGTAGGTCGTGTCCATTCCATATTCGGTTTTCGGAAGGGTATCTGTGCTCATTTCAAACTCGAGTTTTATGCGTCACCCCACCTCACCTTTCCCCTGAAGCAGGCATAAGTGTGTTTTCTAAAAGCGTGACTCTGTTCTGTTTGGGGATTCAGTTCATGGGGAGCGATTTTTACATTCCCTCGATAAGTGATATCATAAGTTTCTTTTTTTGTGGGACTGATTTCACTGAGGATGATCGTACCTAAATCCACTCAGGATGCTGCTACCAGCCTCATGACGTGGATTTCATGGCTGAGTGACACTCCATTGGACCTACGTAGCAC
This sequence comes from Kogia breviceps, assembly GCF_026419965.1. Lineage (NCBI taxonomy): Eukaryota > Metazoa > Chordata > Mammalia > Artiodactyla > Physeteridae > Kogia > Kogia breviceps. Next base: position 27,532,013 of record NC_081321.1, read on the forward strand.
CACTTGTCCACTTGTCCACTTGTCTTTGTCCACTTGTTCACTCGTCTTTGTCCACTTGGCTCTTTCCTGGGATATGAAACGTGTACCGGAGTGGAGGTTCTTGTCAAGACAGCAGCCCTCAACTTTGGGGTCCCTGTGTCTGGTTGATTTTTTCATTTTCCCAAGGTCAACGCCCATGTGTGGAAGTGCCCTATGCTCTGTGGTTCTGTGTTTTACATGGTTTGGGAAAGAGGATACACTTGTGAAGATTGGCTGTTGGCCATTGACATCCCGCCCATCAGCTTAACAAGGCTCCCTTGACTCCGTGGGCTGTCCTGCCTTTCTGGTTTTTAGACTTTTTTCGCCTGGCCCTTTTGCCCCGGGGGGGGGGGGGGCGAGAGATTTCTTTGTAGTGCTGATTTGCTCTCCCAGGTTGCTTGGTTGGCCAAAAAGGGCGTATGCGTTTTTTCCTGAATATATTCAGGAAAAAACGCATACGCCCTTTTTGGCCAACCGCATCATTGTCCACGTTCTGGCGCTTTTCATGTGCTATCGGGGCCATTCCGATGTACCCGTTGACATCCGTTTCCTGCAATTCTGCCTTGCGTTCAACGCCTCTTCGTAGCCTGACCTCAATATATTTTGGGGCGATAGTTATCGTTTAGAACTCTGCAGGTTTGGGAAGTGCAGTGCCCCTGAGCTCCATTTCCCAAGTCGCTTTTTTGTGAGTGGGACGCAACACGGCTGGATGGCTTCACGCCCTATTGTCGATCCGCGGTGGCAGGCTGAACCTCTGGTGAATTCTTCTTCGTGATGGGAAATGAGAGTGACATGTGCCCGACCAAACACCTCCAGCGAGTCTCTCATTGGTTCCCCCTCTTGCAGTTCATCCTGCGGACAAATTGCAGACGGTACGAAAGAGGCATGGAAAGGCGCCGAGTCTCCAAGTGGGGAGATTGTTAGTAAGGGGGCCTGAATGGAGAACACGAGCACCAGGAGATGAAAACTGAGGTGAGTTTCAGAAAGCTTTCCCGATCCCACGGTGTAGCATCCGCTGGGTTTCCAATGAGTGCTTTCGCTGTCGGAAGATTGCGTTGAACCTGGAGAGTTGGGACCCATGGAATGGGGAGCACGCAGGATTCCTTTCAAGGGTCTGCATTTGCTTTCCCAACCTCACCCATCGTCTCAGCCCCAAGAGTGTCCAGCCTTATGTCTTCTGCCGCTGGGTCTGTAGATGTGGTCAATCCTGGTTGCATGCCAGTCCCTGAACGCATTTTGGAAGAATTTCTCTCTGTTTTGCCCTGCTTGTTTCTTCTTTATGTTGGAAATGTATCCTCAGAATGGGTCTGAGCTGATTTTCCCTGCTGGTTTTAGGCCGCTTTACACACACTTGATGCACTTACACAGAGATATCAAGACTTAGCTTTTAAGATGCTTACTAGTCGGCTAGATACTTGTGCGATGAACAGGGTCTGGTGAGTCCAGTTGATTGAGCAAGGAGTAGGTCGTGTCCATTCCATATTCGGTTTTCGGAAGGGTATCTGTGCTCATTTCAAACTCGAGTTTTATGCGTCACCCCACCTCACCTTTCTCCTGAAGCAGGCATAAGTGTGTTTTCTAAAAGCGTGACTCTGTTCTGTTTGGGGATTCAGTTCATGGGGAGCGATTTTTACATTCCCTCGATAAGTGATATCATAAGTTTCTTTTTTTCTGGGACTGATTTCACTGAGGATGATCGTACCTAAATCCACTCAGGATGCTGCTACCAGCCTCATGACGTGGATTTCATGGCTGAGTGACACTCCATTGGACCTACGTAGCACCACTTGTCCACTTGTCCACTTGTCTTTGTCCACTTGTCCACTCCTCTTTGTCCACTTGGCTCTTTCCTGGGATATGAAACGTGTACCGGAGTGGAGGTTCTTGTCAAGACAGCAGCCCTCAACTTTGGGGTCCCTGTGTCTGGTTGATTTTTTCATTTTCCCAAGGTCAACGCCCATGTGTGGAAGTGCCCTATGCTCTGTGGTTCTGTGTTTTACATGGTTTGGGAAAGAGGATACACTTGTGAAGATTGGCTGTTGGCCATTGACATCCCGCCCATCAGCTTAACAAGGCTCCCTTGACTCCGTGGGCTGTCCTGCCTTTCTGGTTTTTAGACTTTTTTCGCCTGGCCCTTTTGCCCCCCGGGGGGGGGCGAGAGATTTCTTTGTAGTGCTGATTTGCTCTCCCAGGTTGCTTGGTTGGCCAAAAAGGGCGTATGCGTTTTTTCCTGAATATATTCAGGAAAAAACGCATACGCCCTTTTTGGCCAACCGCATCATTGTCCACGTTCTGGCGCTTTTCATGTGCTATCGGGGCCATTCCGATGTACCCGTTGACATCCGTTTCCTGCAATTCTGCCTTGCGTTCAACGCCTCTTCGTAGCCTGACCTCAATATATTTTGGGGCGATAGTTATCGTTTAGAACTCTGCAGGTTTGGGAAGTGCAGTGCCCCTGAGCTCCATTTCCCAAGTCGCTTTTTTGTGAGTGGGACGCAACACGGCTGGATGGCTTCACGCCCTATTGTCGATCCGCGGTGGCAGGCTGAACCTCTGGTGAATTCTTCTTCGTGATGGGAAATGAGAGTGACATGTGCCCGACCAAACACCTCCAGCGAGTCTCTCATTGGTTCCCCCTCTTGCAGTTCATCCTGCGGACAAATTGCAGACGGTACGAAAGAGGCATGGAAAGGCGCCGAGTCTCCAAGTGGGGAGATTGTTAGTAAGGGGGCCTGAATGGAGAACACGAGCACCAGGAGATGAAAACTGAGGTGAGTTTCAGAAAGCTTTCCCGATCCCACGGTGTAGCATCCGCTGGGTTTCCAATGAGTGCTTTCGCTGTCGGAAGATTGCGTTGAACCTGGAGAGTTGGGACCCATGGAATGGGGAGCACGCAGGATTCCTTTCAAGGGTCTGCATTTGCTTTCCCAACCTCACCCATCGTCTCAGCCCCAAGAGTGTCCAGCCTTATGTCTTCTGCCGCTGGGGCTGTAGATGTGGTCAATCCTGGTTGCATGCCAGTCCCTGAACGCATTTGGGAAGAATTTCTCTCTGTTTTGCCCTGCTTGTTTCTTCTTTGTGTTGGAAATGTATCCTCAGAATGGGTCTGAGCTGATTTTCCCTGCTGGTTTTAGGCCGCTTTACACACACTTGATGCACTTACACAGAGATATCAAGACTTAGCTTTTAAGATGCTTACTAGTCGGATAGATACTTGTGCGATGAACAGGGTCTGGTGAGTCCAGTTGATTGAGCAAGGAGTAGGTCGTGTCCATGCCATATTCGGTTTTCGGAAGGGTATCTGTGCTCATTTCAAACTCGAGTTTTATGCGTCACCCCACCTCACCTTTCCCCTGAAGCAGGCATAAGTGTGTTTTCTAAAAGCGTGACTCTGTTCTGTTTGGGGATTCAGTTCATGGGGAGCGATTTTTACATTCCCTCGATAAGTGATATGAATCATAAGTTTCTTTTTTTGTGGGACTGATTTCACTGAGGATGATCGTACCTAAATCCACTCAGGATGCTGCTACCAGCCTCATGACGTGGATTTCATGGCTGAGTGACACTCCATTGGACCTACGTAGCACCACTTGTCCACTTGTCCACTTGTCGTTGTCCACTTGTCCACTCGTCTTTGTCCACTTGGCTCTTTCCTGGGATATGAAACGTGTACCGGAGTGGAGGTTCTTGTCAAGACAGCAGCCCTCAACTTTGGGGTCCCTGTGTCTGGTTGATTTTTTCATTTTCCCAAGGTCAACGCCCATGTGTGGAAGTGCCCTATGCTCTGTGGTTCTGTGTTTTACATGGTTTGGGAAAGAGGATACACTTGTGAAGATTGGCTGTTGGCCATTGACATCCCGCCCATCAGCTTAACAAGGCTCCCTTGACTCCGTGGGCTGTCCTGCCTTTCTGGTTTTTAGACTTTTTTCGCCTGGCCCTTTTGCCCCGGGGGGGGGGGGGCGAGAGATTTCTTTGTAGTGCTGATTTGCTCTCCCAGGTTGCTTGGTTGGCCAAAAAGGGCGTATGCGTTTTTTCCTGAATATATTCAGGAAAAAACGCATACGCCCTTTTTGGCCAACCGCATCATTGTCCACGTTCTGGCGCTTTTCATGTGCTATCGGGGCCATTCCGATGTAGCCGTTGACATCCGTTTCCTGCAATTCTGCCTTGCGTTCAACGCCTCTTCGTAGCCTGACCTCAATATATTTTGGGGCGATAGTTATCGTTTAGAACTCTGCAGGTTTGGGAAGTGCAGTGCCCCTGAGCTCCATTTCCCAAGTCGCTTTTTTGTGAGTGGGACGCAACACGGCTGGATGGCTTCACGCCCTATTGTCGATCCGCGGTGGCAGGCTGAACCTCTGGTGAATTCTTCTTCGTGATGGGAAATGAGAGTGACATGTGCCCGACCAAACACCTCCAGCGAGTCTCTCATTGGTTCCCCCTCTTGCAGTTCATCCTGCGGACAAATTGCAGACGGTACGAAAGAGGCATGGAAAGGCGCCGAGTCTCCAAGTGGGGAGATTGTTAGTAAGGGGGCCTGAATGGAGAACACGAGCACCAGGAGATGAAAACTGAGGTGAGTTTCAGAAAGCTTTCCCGATCCCACGGTGTAGCATCCGCTGGGTTTCCAATGAGTGCTTTCGCTGTCGGAAGATTGCGTTGAACCTGGAGAGTTGGGACCCATGGAATGGGGAGCACGCAGGATTCCTTTCAAGGGTCTGCATTTGCTTTCCCAACCTCACCCATCGTCTCAGCCCCAAGAGTGTCCACCCTTATGTCTTCTGCCGCTGGGGCTGTAGATGTGGTCAATCCTGGTTGCATGCCAGTCCCTGAACGCATTTGGGAAGAATTTCTCTCTGTTTTGCCCTGCTTGTTTCTTCTTTGTGTTGGAAATGTATCCTCAGAATGGGTCTGAGCTGATTTTCCCTGCTGGTTTTAGGCCGCTTTACACACACTTGATGCACTTACACAGAGATATCAAGACTTAGCTTTTAAAATGCTTACTAGTCGGATAGATACTTGTGCGATGAACAGGGTCTGGTGAGTCCAGTTGATTGAGCAAGGAGTAGGTCGTGTCCATTCCATATTCGGTTTTCGGAAGGGTATGTGTGCTCATTTCAAACTCGAGTTTTATGCGTCACCCCACCTCACCTTTCCCCTGAAGCAGGCATAAGTGTGTTTTCTAAAAGCGTGACTCTGTTCTGTTTGGGGATTCAGTTCATGGGGAACGATTTTTACATTCCCTCGATAAGTGATATCATAAGTTTCTTTTTTTGTGGGACTGATTTCACTGAGGATGATCGTACCTAAATCCACTCAGGATGCTGCTACCAGCCTCATGACGTGGATTTCATAGCTGAGTGACACTCCATTGGACCTACGTAGCACCACTTGTCCACTTGTCCACTTGTCTTTGTCCACTTGTCCACTCGTCTTTGTCCACTTGGCTCTTTCCTGGGATATGAAACGTGTACCGGAGTGGAGGTTCTTGTCAAGACAGCAGCCCTCAACTTTGGGGTCCCTGTGTCTGGTTGATTTTTTCATTTTCCCAAGGTCAACGCCCATGTGTGGAAGTGCCCTATGCTCTGTGGTTCTGTGTTTTACATGGTTTGGGAAAGAGGATACACTTGTGAAGATTGGCTGTTGGCCATTGACATCCCGCCCATCAGCTTAACAAGGCTCCCTTGACTCCGTGGGCTGTCCTGCCTTTCTGGTTTTTAGACTTTTTTCGCCTGGCCCTTTTGCCCCCGGGGGGGGGGGCGAGAGATTTCTTTGTAGTGCTGATTTGCTCTCCCAGGTTGCTTGGTTGGCCAAAAAGGGCGTATGCGTTTTTTCCTGAATATATTCAGGAAAAAACGCATACGCCCTTTTTGGCCAACCGCATCATTGTCCACGTTCTGGCGCTTTTCATGTGCTATCGGGGCCATTCCGATGTACCCGTTGACATCCGTTTCCTGCAATTCTGCCTTGCGTTCAACGCCTCTTCGTAGCCTGACCTCAATATATTTTGGGGCGATAGTTATCGTTTAGAACTCTGCAGGTTTGGGAAGTGCAGTGCCCCTGAGCTCCATTTCCCAAGTCGCTTTTTTGTGAGTGGGACGCAACACGGCTGGATGGCTTCATGCCCTATTGTCGATCCGCGGTGGCAGGCTGAACCTCTGGTGAATTCTTCTTCGTGATGGGAAATGAGAGTGACATGTGCCCGACCAAGCACCTCCAGCGAGTCTCTCATTGGTTCCCCCTCTTGCAGTTCATCCTGCGGACAAATTGCAGACGGTACGAAAGAGGCATGGAAAGGCGCCGAGTCTCCAAGTGGGGAGATTGTTAGTAAGGGGGCCTGAATGGAGAACACGAGCACCAGGAGATGAAAACTGAGGTGAGTTTCAGAAAGCTTTCCCGATCCCACGGTGTAGCATCCGCTGGGTTTCCAATGAGTGCTTTCGCTGTCGGAAGATTGCGTTGAACCTGGAGAGTTGGGACTCATGGAATGGGGAGCACGCAGGATTCCTTTCAAGGGTCTGCATTTGCTTTCCCAACCTCACCCATCGTCTCAGCCCCAAGAGTGTCCAGCCTTATGTCTTCTGCCGCTGGGGCTGTAGATGTGGTCAATCCTGGTTGCATGCCAGTCCCTGAACGCATTTGGGAAGAATTTCTCTCTGTTTTGCCCTGCTTCTTTCTTCTTTATGTTGGAAATGTATCCTCAGAATGGGTCTGAGCTGATTTTCCCTGCTGGTTTTAGGCCGCTTTACACACACTTGATGCACTTACACAGAGATATCAAGACTTAGCTTTTAAGATGCTTACTAGTCGGATAGATACTTGTGCGATGAACAGGGTCTGGTGAGTCCAGTTGATTGAGCAAGGAGTAGGTCGTGTCCATTCCATATTCGGTTTTCGGAAGGGTATCTGTGCTCATTTCAAACTCGAGTTTTATGCGTCACCCCACCTCACCTTTCCCCTGAAGCAGGCCTAAGTGTGTTTTCTAAAAGCGTGACTGTGTTCTGTTTGGGGATTCAGTTCATGGGGAGCGATTTTTACATTCCCTCGATAAGTGATATCATAAGTTTCTTTTTTTGTGGGACTGATTTCACTGAGGATGATCGTACCTAAATCCACTCAGGATGCTGCTACCAGCCTCATGACGTGGATTTCATGGCTGAGTGACACTCCATTGGACCTACGTAGCACCACTTGTCCACTTGTCCACTTGTCGTTGTCCACTTGTCCACTCCTCTTTGTCCACTTGGCTCTTTCCTGGGATATGAAACGTGTACCGGAGTGGAGGTTCTTGTCAAGACAGCAGCCCTCAACTTTGGGGTCCCTGTGTCTGGTTGATTTTTTCATTTTCCCAAGGTCAACGCCCATGTGTGGAAGTGCCCTATGCTCTGTGGTTCTGTGTTTTACATGGTTTGGGAAAGAGGATACACTTGTGAAGATTGGCTGTTGGCCATTGACATCCCGCCCATCAGCTTAACAAGGCTCCCTTGACTCCGTGGGCTGTCCTGCCTTTCTGGTTTTTAGACTTTTTTCGCCTGGCCCTTTTGCCCCCGGGGTGGGGGGGGCGAGAGATTTCTTTGTAGTGCTGATTTGCTCTCCCAGGTTGCTTGGTTGGCCAAAAAGGGCGTATGCGTTTTTTCCTGAATATATTCAGGAAAAAACGCATACGCCCTTTTTGGCCAACCGCATCATTGTCCACGTTCTGGCACTTTTCATGTGCTATCGGGGCCATTCCGATGTACCCGTTGACATCCGTTTCCTGCAATTCTGCCTTGCGTTCAACGCCTCTTCGTAGCCTGACCTCAATATATTTTGGGGCGATAGTTATCGTTTAGAACTCTGCAGGTTTGGGAAGTGCAGTGCCCCTGAGCTCCATTTCCCAAGTCGCTTTTTTGTGAGTGGGACGCAACACGGCTGGATGGCTTCACGCCCTATTGTCGATCCGCGGTGGCAGGCTGAACCTCTGGTGAATTCTTCTTCGTGATGGGAAATGAGAGTGACATGTGCCCGACCAAACACCTCCAGCGAGTCTCTCATTGGTTCCCCCTCTTGCAGTTCATCCTGCGGACAAATTGCAGACGGTACGAAAGAGGCATGGAAAGGCGCCGAGTCTCCAAGTGGGGAGATTGTTAGTAAGGGGGCCTGAATGGAGAACACGAGCACCAGGAGATGAAAACTGAGGTGAGTTTCAGAAAGCTTTCCCGATCCCACGGTGTAGCATCCGCTGGGTTTCCAATGAGTGCTTTCGCTGTCGGAAGATTGCGTTGAACCTGGAGAGTTGGGACCCATGGAATGGGGAGCACGCAGGATTCCTTTCAAGGGTCTGCATTTGCTTTCCCAACCTCACCCATCGTCTCAGCCCCAAGAGTGTCCAGCCTTATGTCTTCTGCCGCTGGGGCTGTAGATGTGGTCAATCCTGGTTGCATGCCAGTCCCTGAACGCATTTTGGAAGAATTTCTCTCTGTTTTGCCCTGCTTGTTTCTTCTTTGTGTTGGAAATGTATCCTCAGAATGGGTCTGAGCTGATTTTCCCTGCTGGTTTTAGGCCGCTTTACACACACTTGATGCACTTACACAGAGATATCAAGACTTAGCTTTTAAGATGCTTACTAGTCGGATAGATACTTGTGCGATGAACAGGGTCTGGTGAGTCCAGTTGATTGAGCAAGGAGTAGGTCGTGTCCATGCCATATTCGGTTTTCGGAAGGGTATCTGTGCTCATTTCAAACTCGAGTTTTATGCGTCACCCCACCTCACCTTTCCCCTGAAGCAGGCATAAGTGTGTTTTCTAAAAGCGTGACTCTGTTCTGTTTGGGGATTCAGTTCATGGGGAGCGATTTTTACATTCCCTCGATAAGTGATATCATAAGTTTCTTTTTTTGTGGGACTGATTTCACTGAGGATGATCGTACCTAAATCCACTCAGGATGCTGCTACCAGCCTCATGACGTGGATTTCATGGCTGAGTGACACTCCATTGGACCTACGTAGCACCACTTGTCCACTTGTCCACTTGTCTTTGTCCACTTGTTCACTCGTCTTTGTCCACTTGGCTCTTTCCTGGGATATGAAATGTGTACCGGAGTGGAGGTTCTTGTCAAGACAGCAGCCCTCAACTTTGGGATCCTTGTGTCTGGTTGATTTTTTCATTTTCCCAAGGTCAACGCCCATGTGTGGAAGTGCCCTATGCTCTGTGGTTCTGTGTTTTACATGGTTTGGGAAAGAGGATACACTTGTGAAGATTGGCTGTTGGCCATTGACATCCCGCCCATCAGCTTAACAAGGCTCCCTTGACTCCGTGGGCTGTCCTGCCTTTCTGGTTTTTAGACTTTTTTCCCCTGGCCCTTTTGCCCCGGGGGGGGGGGGAGAGATTTCTTTGTAGTGCTGATTTGCTCTCCCAGGTTGCTTGGTTGGCCAAAAAGGGCGTATGCGTTTTTTCCTGAATATATTCAGGAAAAAACGCATACGCCCTTTTTGGCCAACCGCATCATTGTCCACGTTCTGGCGCTTTTCATGTGCTATCGGGGCCATTCCGATGTACCCGTTGACATCCGTTTCCTGCAATTCTGCCTTGCGTTCAACGCCTCTTCGTAGCCTGACCTCAATATATTTTGGGGCGATAGTTATCGTTTAGAACTCTGCAGGTTTGGGAAGTGCAGTGCCCCTGAGCTCCATTTCCCAAGTCGCTTTTTTGTGAGTGGGACGCAACACGGCTGGATGGCTTCACGCCCTATTGTCGATCCGCGGTGGCAGGCTGAACCTCTGGTGAATTCTTCTTCGTGATGGGAAATGAGAGTGACATGTGCCCGACCAAACACCTCCAGCGAGTCTCTCATTGGTTCCCCCTCTTGCAGTTCATCCTGCGGACAAATTGCAGACGGTACGAAAGAGGCATGGAAAGGCGCCGAGTCTCCAAGTGGGGAGATTGTTAGTAAGGGGGCCTGAATGGAGAACACGAGCACCAGGAGATGAAAACTGAGGTGAGTTTCAGAAAGCTTTCCCGATCCCACGGTGTAGCATCCACTGGGTTTCCAATGAGTGCTTTCGCTGTCGGAAGATTGCGTTGAACCTGGAGAGTTGGGACCCATGGAATGGGGAGCACGCAGGATTCCTTTCAAGGGTCTGCATTTGCTTTCCCAACCTCACCCATCGTCTCAGCCCCAAGAGTGTCCAGCCTTATGTCTTCTGCCGCTGGGGCTGTAGATGTGGTCAATCCTGGTTGCATGCCAGTCCCTGAACGCATTTGGGAAGAATTTCTCTCTGTTTTGCCCTGCTTGTTTCTTCTTTATGTTGGAAATGTATCCTCAGAATGGGTCTGAGCTGATTTTCCCTGCTGGTTTTAGGCCGCTTTACACACACTTGATGCACTTACACAGAGATATCAAGACTTAGCTTTTAAGATGCTTACTAGTCGGATAGATACTTGTGCGATGAACAGGGTGTGGTGAGTCCAGTTGATTGAGCAAGGAGTAGGTCGTGTCCATGCCATATTCGGTTTTCGGAAGGGTATCTGTGCTCATTTCAAACTCGAGTTTTATGCGTCACCCCACCTCACCTTTCCCCTGAAGCAGGCATAAGTGTGTTTTCTAAAAGCGTGACTGTGTTCTGTTTGGGGATTCAGTTCATGGGGAGCGATTTTTACATTCCCTCGATAAGTGATATCATAAGTTTCTTTTTTTGTGGGACTGATTTCACTGAGGATGATCGTACCTAAATCCACTCAGGATGCTGCTACCAGCCTCATGACGTGGATTTCATGGCTGAGTGACACTCCATTGGACCTACGTAGCACCACTTGTCCACTTGTCCACTTGTCTTTGTCCACTTGTCCACTCGTCTTTGTCCACTTGGCTCTTTCCTGGGATATGAAACGTGTACCGGAGTGGAGGTTCTTGTCAAGACAGCAGCCCTCAACTTTGGGGTCCCTGTGTCTGGTTGATTTTTTCATTTTCCCAAGGTCAACGCCCATGTGTGGAAGTGCCCTATGCTCTGTGGTTCTGTGTTTTACATGGTTTGGGAAAGAGGATACACTTGTGAAGATTGGCTGCTGGCCATTGACATCCCGCCCATCAGCTTAACAAGGCTCCCTTGACTCCGTGGGCTGTCCTGCCTTTCTGGTTTTTAGACTTTTTTCGCCTGGCCCTTTTGCCCCGGGGGGGGGGGGCGAGAGATTTCTTTGTAGTGCTGATTTGCTCTCCCAGGTTGCTTGGTTGGCCAAAAAGGGCGTATGCGTTTTTTCCTGAATATATTCAGGAAAAAACGCATACGCCCTTTTTGGCCAACCGCATCATTGTCCACGTTCTGGCGCTTTTCATGTGCTATCGGGGCCATTCCGATGTACCCGTTGACATCCGTTTCCTGCAATTCTGCCTTGCGTTCAACGCCTCTTCGTAGCCTGACCTCAATATATTTTGGGGCGATAGTTATCGTTTAGAACTCTGCAGGTTTGGGAAGTGCAGTGCCCCTGAGCTCCATTTCCCAAGTCGCTTTTTTGTGAGTGGGACGCAACACGGCTGGATGGCTTCACGCCCTATTGTCGATCCGCGGTGGCAGGATGAACCTCTGGTGAATTCTTCTTCGTGATGGGAAATGAGAGTGACATGTGCCCGACCAAACACCTCCAGCGAGTCTCTCATTGGTTCCCCCTCTTGCAGTTCATCCTGCGGACAAATTGCAGACGGTACGAAAGAGGCATGGAAAGGCGCCGAGTCTCCAAGTGGGGAGATTGTTAGTAAGGGGGCCTGAATGGAGAACACGAGCACCAGGAGATGAAAACTGAGGTGAGTTTCAGAAAGCTTTCCCGATCCCACGGTGTAGCATCCGCTGGGTTTCCAATGAGTGCTTTCGCTGTCGGAAGATTGCGTTGAACCTGGAGAGTTGGGACCCATGGAATGGGGAGCACGCAGGATTCCTTTCAAGGGTCTGCATTTGCTTTCCCAACCTCACCCATCGTCTCAGCCCCAAGAGTGTCCAGCCTTATGTCTTCTGCCGCTGGGGCTGTAGATGTGGTCAATCCTGGTTGCATGCCAGTCCCTGAACGCATTTGGGAAGAATTTCTCTCTGTTTTGCCCTGCTTGTTTCTTCTTTGTGTTGGAAATGTATCCTCAGAATGGGTCTGAGCTGATTTTCCCTGCTGGTTTTAGGCCGCTTTACACACCCTTGATGCACTTACACAGAGATATCAAGACTTAGCTTTTAAGATGCTTACTAGTCGGATAGATACTTGTGCGATGAACAGGGTCTGGTGAGTCCAGTTGATTGAGCAAGGAGTAGGTCGTGTCCATGCCATATTCGGTTTTCGGAAGGGTATCTGTGCTCATTTCAAACTCGAGTTTTATGCGTCACCCCACCTCACCTTTCCCCTGAAGCAGGCATAAGTGTGTTTTCTAAAAGCGTGACTCTGTTCTGTTTGGGGATTCAGTTCATGGGGAGCGATTTTTACATTCCCTCGATAAGTGATATCATACGTTTCTTTTTTTGTGGGACTGATTTCACTGAGGATGATCGTACCTAAATCCACTCAGGATGCTGCTACCAGCCTCATGACGTGGATTTCATGGCTGAGTGACACTCCATTGGACCTACGTAGCACCACTTGTCCACTTGTCCACTTGTCTTTGTCCACTTGTCCACTCGTCTTTGTCCACTTGGCTCTTTCCTGGGATATGAAACGTGTACCGGAGTGGAGGTTCTTGTCAAGACAGCAGCCCTCAACTTTGGGGTCCCTGTGTCTGGTTGATTTTTTCACTTTCCCAAGGTCAACGCCCATGTGTGGAAGTGCCCTATGCTCTGTGGTTCTGTGTTTTACATGGTTTGGGAAAGAGGATACACTTGTGAAGATTGGCTGTTGGCCATTGACATCCCGCCCATCAGCTTAACAAGGCTCCCTTGACTCCGTGGGCTGTCCTGCCTTTCTGGTTTTTAGACTTTTTTCGCCTGGCCCTTTTGCCCCGGGGGGGGGCGAGAGATTTCTTTGTAGTGCTGATTTGCTCTCCCAGGTTGCTTGGTTGGCCAAAAAGGGCGTATGCGTTTTTTCCTGAATATATTCAGGAAAAAACGCATACGCCCTTTTTGGCCAACCACATCATTGTCCACGTTCTGGCGCTTTTCATGTGCTATCGGGGCCATTCCGATGTACCCGTTGACATCCGTTTCCTGCAATTCTGCCTTGCGTTCAACGCCTCTTCGTAGCCTGACCTCAATATATTTTGGGGCGATAGTTATCGTTTAGAACTCTGCAGGTTTGGGAAGTGCAGTGCCCCTGAGCTCCATTTCCCAAGTCGCTTTTTTGTGAGTGGGACGCAACACGGCTGGATGGCTTCACGCCCTATTGTCGATCCGCGGTGGCAGGCTGAACCTCTGGTGAATTCTTCTTCGTGATGGGAAATGAGAGTGACATGTGCCCGACCAAACACCTCCAGCGAGTCTCTCATTGGTTCCCCCTCTTGCAGTTCATCCTGCGGACAAATTGCAGACGGTACGAAAGAGGCATGGAAAGGCGCCGAGTCTCCAAGTGGGGAGATTGTTAGTAAGGGGGCCTGAATGGAGAACACGAGCACCAGGAGATGAAAACTGAGGTGAGTTTCAGAAAGCTTTCCCGATCCCACGGTGTAGCATCCGCTGGGTTTCCAATGAGTGCTTTCGCTGTCGGAAGATTGCGTTGAACCTGGAGAGTTGGGACCCATGGAATGGGGAGCACGCAGGATTCCTTTCAAGGGTCTGCATTTGCTTTCCCAACCTCACCCATCGTCTCAGCCCCAAGAGTATCCAGCCTTATGTCTTCTGCCGCTGGGGCTGTAGATGTGGTCAATCCTGGTTGCATGCCAGTCCCTGAACGCATTTTGGAAGAATTTCTCTCTGTTTTGCCCTGCTTGTTTCTTCTTTGTGTTGGAAATGTATCCTCAGAATGGGTCTGAGCTGATTTTCCCTGCTGGTTTTAGGCCGCTTTACACACACTTGATGCACTTACACAGAGATATCAAGACTTAGCTTTTAAGATGCTTACTAGTCGGATAGATACTTGTGCGATGAACAGGGTGTGGTGAGTCCAGTTGATTGAGCAAGGAGTAGGTCGTGTCCATGCCATATTCGGTTTTCGGAAGGGTATCTGTGCTCATTTCAAACTCGAGTTTTATGCGTCACCCCACCTCACCTTTCCCCTGAAGCAGGCATAAGTGTGTTTTCTAAAAGCGTGACTCTGTTCTGTTTGGGGATTCAGTTCATGGGGAGCGATTTTTACATTCCCTCGATAAGTGATATCATAAATTTCTTTTTTTGTGGGACTGATTTCACTGAGGATGATCGTACCTAAATCCACTCAGGATGCTGCTACCAGCCTCATGACGTGGATTTCATGGCTGAGTGACACTCCATTGGACCTACGTAGCACCACTTGTCCACTTGTCCACTTGTCTTTGTCCACTTGTCCACTCGTCTTTGTCCACTTGGCTCTTTCCTGGGATATGAAACGTGTACCGGAGTGGAGGTTCTTGTCAAGACAGCAGCCCTCAACTTTGGGGTCCCTGTGTCTGGTTGATTTTTTCACTTTCCCAAGGTCAACGCCCATGTGTGGAAGTGCCCTATGCTCTGTGGTTCTGTGTTTTACATGGTTTGGGAAAGAGGATACACTTGTGAAGATTGGCTGTTGGCCATTGACATCCCGCCCATCAGCTTAACAAGGCTCCCTTGACTCCGTGGGCTGTCCTGCCTTTCTGGTTTTTAGACTTTTTTCGCCTGGCCCTTTTGCCCCGGGGGGGGGCGAGAGATTTCTTTGTAGTGCTGATTTGCTCTCCCAGGTTGCTTGGTTGGCCAAAAAGGGCGTATGCGTTTTTTCCTGAATATATTCAGGAAAAAACGCATACGCCCTTTTTGGCCAACCACATCATTGTAAACGTTCTGGCGCTTTTCATGTGCTATCGGGGCAATTCCGATGTACCCGTTGACATCCGTTTCCTGCAATTCTGCCTTGCGTTCAACGCCTCTTCGTAGCCTGACCTCAATATATTTTGGGGCGATAGTTATCGTTTAGAACTCTGCAGGTTTGGGAAGTGCAGTGCCCCTGAGCTCCATTTCCCAAGTCGCTTTTTTGTGAGTGGGACGCAACACGGCTGGATGGCTTCACGCCCTATTGTCGATCCGCGGTGGCAGGCTGAACCTCTGGTGAATTCTTCTTCGTGATGGGAAATGAGAGTGACATGTGCCCGACCAAACACCTCCAGCGAGTCTCTCATTGGTTCCCCCTCTTGCAGTTCATCCTGCGGACAAATTGCAGACGGTACGAAAGAGGCATGGAAAGGCGCCGAGTCTCCAAGTGGGGAGATTGTTAGTAAGGGGGCCTGAATGGAGAACACGAGCACCAGGAGATGAAAACTGAGGTGAGTTTCAGAAAGCTTTCCCGATCCCACGGTGTAGCATCCGCTGGGTTTCCAATGAGTGCTTTCGCTGTCGGAAGATTGCGTTGAACCAGGAGAGTTGGGACCCATGGAATGGGGAGCACGCAGGATTCCTTTCAAGGGTCTGCATTTGCTTTCCCAACCTCACCCATCGTCTCAGCCCCAAGAGTGTCCAGCCTTATGTCTTCTGCCGCTGGGGCTGTAGATGTGGTCAATCCTGGTTGCATGCCAGTCCCTGAACGCATTTTGGAAGAATTTCTCTCTGTTTTGCCCTGCTTGTTTCTTCTTTATGTTGGAAATGTATCCTCAGAATGGGTCCGAGCTGATTTTCCCTGCTCGTTTTAGGCCGCTTTACACACACTTGATGCACTTACACAGAGATATCAAGACTTAGCTTTTAAGATGCTTACTAGTCGGATAGATACTTGTGCGATGAACAGGGTGTGGTGAGTCCAGTTGATTGAGCAAGGAGTAGGTCGTGTCCATTCCATATTCGGTTTTCGGAAGGGTATCTGTGCTCATTTCAAACTCGAGTTTTATGCGTCACCCCACCTCACCTTTCCCCTGAAGCAGGCATAAGTGTGTTTTCTCAAAGCGTGACTCTGTTCTGTTTGGGGATTCAGTTCATGGGGAGCGATTTTTACATTCCCTCGATAAGTGATATCATACGTTTCTTTTTTTGTGGGACTGATTTCACTGAGGATGATCGTACCTAAATCCACTCAGGATGCTGCTACCAGCCTCATGACGTGGATTTCATGGCTGAGTGACACTCCATTGGACCTACGTAGCACCACTTGTCCACTTGTCCACTTGTCTTTGTCCACTTGTCCACTCGTCTTTGTCCACTTGGCTCTTTCCTGGGATATGAAACGTGTACCGGAGTGGAGGTTCTTGTCAAGACAGCAGCCCTCAACTTTGGGGTCCCTGTGTCTGGTTGATTTTTTCATTTTCCCAAGGTCAACGCCCATGTGTGGAAGTGCCCTATGCTCTGTGGTTCTGTGTTTTACATGGTTTGGGAAAGAGGATACACTTGTGAAGATTGGCTGTTGGCCATTGACATCCCGCCCATCAGCTTAACAAGGCTCCCTTGACTCCGTGGGCTGTCCTGCCTTTCTGGTTTTTAGACTTTTTTCGCCTGGCCCTTTTGCCCCGGGGGGGGGCGAGAGATTTCTTTGTAGTGCTGATTTGCTCTCCCAGGTTGCTTGGTTGGCCAAAAAGGGCGTATGCGTTTTTTCCTGAATATATTCAGGAAAAAACGCATACGCCCTTTTTGGCCAACCGCATCATTGTCCACGTTCTGGCGCTTTTCATGTGCTATCGGGGCCATTCCGATGTACCCGTTGACATCCGTTTCCTGCAATTCTGCCTTGCGTTCAACGCCTCTTCGTAGCCTGACCTCAATATATTTTGGGGCGATAGTTATCGTTTAGAACTCTGCAGGTTTGGGAAGTGCAGTGCCCCTGAGCTCCATTTCCCAAGTCGCTTTTTTGTGAGTGGGACGCAACACGGCTGGATGGCTTCACGCCCTATTGTCGATCCGCGGTGGCAGGCTGAACCTCTGGTGAATTCTTCTTCGTGATGGGAAATGAGAGTGACATGTGCCCGACCAAACACCTCCAGCGAGTCTCTCATTGGTTCCCCCTCTTGCAGTTCATCCTGCGGACAAATTGCAGACGGTACGAAAGAGGCATGGAAAGGCGCCGAGTCTCCAAGTGGGGAGATTGTTAGTAAGGGGGCCTGAATGGAGAACACGAGCACCAGGAGATGAAAACTGAGGTGAGTTTCAGAAAGCTTTCCCGATCCCACGGTGTAGCATCCGCTGGGTTTCCAATGAGTGCTTTCGCTGTCGGAAGATTGCGTTGAACCAGGAGAGTTGGGACCCATGGAATGGGGAGCACGCAGGATTCCTTTCAAGGGTCTGCATTTGCTTTCCCAACCTCACCCATCGTCTCAGCCCCAAGAGTGTCCAGCCTTATGTCTTCTGCCGCTGGGGCTGTAGATGTGGTCAATCCTGGTTGCATGCCAGTCCCTGAACGCATTTTGGAAGAATTTCTCTCTGTTTTGCCCTGCTTGTTTCTTCTTTGTGTTGGAAATGTATCCTCAGAATGGGTCTGAGCTGATTTTCCCTGCTGGTTTTAGGCCGCTTTACACACACTTGATGCACTTACACAGAGATATCAAGACTTAGCTTTTAAGATGCTTACTAGTCGGATAGATACTTGTGCGATGAACAGGGTGTGGTGAGTCCAGTTGATTGAGCAAGGAGTAGGTCGTGTCCATGCCATATTCGGTTTTCGGAAGGGTATCTGTGCTCATTTCAAACTCGAGTTTTATGCGTCACCCCACCTCACCTTTCCCCTGAAGCAGGCATAAGTGTGTTTTCTAAAAGCGTGACTCTGTTCTGTTTGGGGATTCAGTTCATGGGGAGCGATTTTTACATTCCCTCGATAAGTGATATCATAAATTTCTTTTTTTGTGGGACTGATTTCACTGAGGATGATCGTACCTAAATCCACTCAGGATGCTGCTACCAGCCTCATGACGTGGATTTCATGGCTGAGTGACACTCCATTGGACCTACGTAGCACCACTTGTCCACTTGTCCACTTGTCTTTGTCCACTTGTCCACTCGTCTTTGTCCACTTGGCTCTTTCCTGGGATATGAAACGTGTACCGGAGTGGAGGTTCTTGTCAAGACAGCAGCCCTCAACTTTGGGGTCCCTGTGTCTGGTTGATTTTTTCACTTTCCCAAGGTCAACGCCCATGTGTGGAAGTGCCCTATGCTCTGTGGTTCTGTGTTTTACATGGTTTGGGAAAGAGGATACACTTGTGAAGATTGGCTGTTGGCCATTGACATCCCGCCCATCAGCTTAACAAGGCTCCCTTGACTCCGTGGGCTGTCCTGCCTTTCTGGTTTTTAGACTTTTTTCGCCTGGCCCTTTTGCCCCGGGGGGGGGGCGAGAGATTTCTTTGTAGTGCTGATTTGCTCTCCCAGGTTGCTTGGTTGGCCAAAAAGGGCGTATGCGTTTTTTCCTGAATATATTCAGGAAAAAACGCATACGCCCTTTTTGGACAACCACATCATTGTCCACGTTCTGGCGCTTTTCATGTGCTATCGGGGCCATTCCGATGTACCCGTTGACATCCGTTTCCTGCAATTCTGCCTTGCGTTCAACGCCTCTTCGTAGCCTGACCTCAATATATTTTGGGGCGATAGTTATCGTTTAGAACTCTGCAGGTTTGGGAAGTGCAGTGCCCCTGAGCTCCATTTCCCAAGTCGCTTTTTTGTGAGTGGGACGCAACACGGCTGGATGGCTTCACGCCCTATTGTCGATCCGCGGTGGCAGGCTGAACCTCTGGTGAATTCTTCTTCGTGATGGGAAATGAGAGTGACATGTGCCCGACCAAACACCTCCAGCGAGTCTCTCATTGGTTCCCCCTCTTGCAGTTCATCCTGCGGACAAATTGCAGACGGTACGAAAGAGGCATGGAAAGGCGCCGAGTCTCCAAGTGGGGAGATTGTTAGTAAGGGGCCCTGAATGGAGAACACGAGCACCAGGAGATGAAAACTGAGGTGAGTTTCAGAAAGCTTTCCCGATCCCACGGTGTAGCATCCGCTGGGTTTCCAATGAGTGCTTTCGCTGTCGGAAGATTGCGTTGAACCTGGAGAGTTGGGACCCATGGAATGGGGAGCACGCAGGATTCCTTTCAAGGGTCTGCATTTGCTTTCCCAACCTCACCCATCGTCTCAGCCCCAAGAGTATCCAGCCTTATGTCTTCTGCCGCTGGGGCTGTAGATGTGGTCAATCCTGGTTGCATGCCAGTCCCTGAACGCATTTTGGAAGAATTTCTCTCTGTTTTGCCCTGCTTGTTTCTTCTTTATGTTGGAAATGTATCCTCAGAATGGGTCTGAACTGATTTTCCCTGCTCGTTTTAGGCCGCTTTACACACACTTGATGCACTTACACAGAGATATCAAGACTTAGCTTTTAAGATGCTTACTAGTCGGATAGATACTTGTGCGATGAACAGGGTGTGGTGAGTCCAGTTGATTGAGCAAGGAGTAGGTCGTGTCCATTCCATATTCGGTTTTCGGAAGGGTATCTGTGCTCATTTCAAACTCGAGTTTTATGCGTCACCCCACCTCACCTTTCCCCTGAAGCAGGCATAAGTGTGTTTTCTAAAAGCGTGACTGTGTTCTGTTTGGGGATTCAGTTCATGGGGAGCGATTTTTACATTCCCTCGATAAGTGATATCATAAGTTTCTTTTTTTGTGGGACTGATTTCACTGAGGATGATCGTACCTAAATCCACTCAGGATGCTGCTACCAGCCTCATGACGTGGATTTCATGGCTGAGTGACACTCCATTGGACCTACGTAGCACCACTTGTCCACTTGTCCACTTGTCTTTGTCCACTTGTCCACTCGTCTTTGTCCACTTGGCTCTTTCCTGGGATATGAAACGTGTACCGGAGTGGAGGTTCTTGTCAAGACAGCAGCCCTCAACTTTGGGGTCCCTGTGTCTGGTTGATTTTTTCATTTTCCCAAGGTCAACGCCCATGTGTGGAAGTGCCCTATGCTCTGTGGTTCTGTGTTTTACATGGTTTGGGAAAGAGGATACACTTGTGAAGATTGGCTGTTGGCCATTGACATCCCGCCCATCAGCTTAACAAGGCTCCCTTGACTCCGTGGGCTGTCCTGCCTTTCTGGTTTTTAGACTTTTTTCGCCTGGCCCTTTTGCCCCGGGGGGGGGCGAGAGATTTCTTTGTAGTGCTGATTTGCTCTCCCAGGTTGCTTGGTTGGCCAAAAAGGGCGTATGCGTTTTTTCCTGAATATATTCAGGAAAAAACGCATACGCCCTTTTTGGCCAACCGCATCATTGTCCACGTTCTGGCGCTTTTCATGTGCTATCGGGGCCATTCCGATGTACCCGTTGACATCCGTTTCCTGCAATTCTGCCTTGCGTTCAACGCCTCTTCGTAGCCTGACCTCAATATATTTTGGGGCGATAGTTATCGTTTAGAACTCTGCAGGTTTGGGAAGTGCAGTGCCCCTGAGCTCCATTTCCCAAGTCGCTTTTTTGTGAGTGGGACGCAACACGGCTGGATGGCTTCACGCCCTATTGTCGATCCGCGGTGGCAGGCTGAACCTCTGGTGAATTCTTCTTCGTGATGGGAAATGAGAGTGACATGTGCCCGACCAAACACCTCCAGCGAGTCTCTCATTGGTTCCCCCTCTTGCAGTTCATCCTGCGGACAAATTGCAGACGGTACGAAAGAGGCATGGAAAGGCGCCGAGTCTCCAAGTGGGGAGATTGTTAGTAAGGGGGCCTGAATGGAGAACACGAGCACCAGGAGATGAAAACTGAGGTGAGTTTCAGAAAGCTTTCCCGATCCCACGGTGTAGCATCCGCTGGGTTTCCAATGAGTGCTTTCGCTGTCGGAAGATTGCGTTGAACCTGGAGAGTTGGGACCCATGGAATGGGGAGCACGCAGGATTCCTTTCAAGGGTCTGCATTTGCTTTCCCAACCTCACCCATCGTCTCAGCCCCAAGAGTGTCCAGCCTTATGTCTTCTGCCGCTGGGGCTGTAGATGTGGTCAATCCTGGTTGCATGCCAGTCCCTGAACGCATTTGGGAAGAATTTCTCTCTGTTTTGCCCTGCTTGTTTCTTCTTTATGTTGGAAATGTATCCTCAGAATGCGTCTGAGCTGATTTTCTCTGCTGGTTTTAGGCCGCTTTACACACACTTGATGCACTTACACAGAGATATCAAGACTTAGCTTTTAAGATGCTTACTAGTCGGATAGATACTTGTGCGATGAACAGGGTGTGGTGAGTCCAGTTGATTGAGCAAGGAGTAGGTCGTGTCCATTCCATATTCGGTTTTCGGAAGGGTATCTGTGCTCATTTCAAACTCGAGTTTTATGCGTCACCCCACCTCACCTTTCCCCTGAAGCAGGCATAAGTGTGTTTTCTAAAAGAGTGACTCTGTTCTATTTGGGGATTCAGTTCATGGGGAGCGATTTTTACATTCCCTCGATAAGTGATATCATAAGTTTCTTTTTTTGTGGGACTGATTTCACTGAGGATGATCGTACCTAAATCCACTCAGGATGCTGCTACCAGCCTCATGACGTGGATTTCATGGCTGAGTGACACTCCATTGGACCTACGTAGCACCACTTGTCCACTTGTCCACTTGTCTTTGTCCACTTGTCCACTCGTCTTTGTCCACTTGGCTCTTTCCTGGGATATGAAACGTGTACCGGAGTGGAGGTTCTTGTCAAGACAGCAGCCCTCAACTTTGGGGTCCCTGTGTCTGGTTGATTTTTTCATTTTCCCAAGGTCAACGCCCATGTGTGGAAGTGCCCTATGCTCTGTGGTTCTGTGTTTTCCATGGTTTGGGAAAGAGGATACACTTGTGAAGATTGGCTGTTGGCCATTGACATCCCGCCCATCAGCTTAACAAGGCTCCCTTGACTCCGTGGGCTGTCCTGCCTTTCTGGTTTTTAGACTTTTTTCGCCTGGCCCTTTTGCCCCGGGGGGGGCGAGAGATTTCTTTGTAGTGCTGATTTGCTCTCCCAGGTTGCTTGGTTGGCCAAAAAGGGCGTATGCGTTTTTTCCTGAATATATTCAGGAAAAAACGCATACGCCCTTTTTGGCCAACCGCATCATTGTCCACGTTCTGGCGCTTTTCATGTGCTATCGGGGCCATTCCGATGTACCCGTTGACATCCGTTTCCTGCAATTCTGCCTTGCGTTCAACGCCTCTTCGTAGCCTGACCTCAATATATTTTGGGGCGATAGTTATCGTTTAGAACTCTGCAGGTTTGGGAAGTGCAGTGCCCCTGAGCTCCATTTCCCAAGTCGCTTTTTTGTGAGTGGGACGCAACACGGCTGGATGGCTTCACGCCCTATTGTCGATCCGCGGTGGCAGGCTGAACCTCTGGTGAATTCTTCTTCGTGATGGGAAATGAGAGTGACATGTGCCCGACCAAACACCTCCAGCGAGTCTCTCATTGGTTCCCCCTCTTGCAGTTCATCCTGCGGACAAATTGCAGACGGTAAGAAAGAGGCATGGAAAGGCGCCGAGTCTCCAAGTGGGGAGATTGTTAGTAAGGGGGCCTGAATGGAGAACACGAGCACCAGGAGATGAAAACTGAGGTGAGTTTCAGAAAGCTTTCCCGATCCCACGGTGTAGCATCCGCTGGGTTTCCAATGAGTGCTTTCGCTGTCGGAAGATTGCGTTGAACCAGGAGAGTTGGGACCCATGGAATGGGGAGCACGCAGGATTCCTTTCAAGGGTCTGCATTTGCTTTCCCAACCTCACCCATCGTCTCAGCCCCAAGAGTGTCCAGCCTTATGTCTTCTGCCGCTGGGGCTGTAGATGTGGTCAATCCTGGTTGCATGCCAGTCCCTGAACGCATTTTGGAAGAATTTCTCTCTGTTTTGCCCTGCTTGTTTCTTCTTTGTGTTGGAAATGTATCCTCAGAATGGGTCTGAGCTGATTTTCCCTGCTGGTTTTAGGCCGCTTTACACACCCTTGATGCACTTACACAGAGATATCAAGACTTAGCTTTTAAGATGCTTACTAGTCGGATAGATAATTGTGCGATGAACAGGGTGTGGTGAGTCCAGTTGATTGAGCAAGGAGTAGGTCGTGTCCATGCCATATTCGGTTTTCGGAAGGGTATCTGTGCTCATTTCAAACTCGAGTTTTATGCGTCACCCCACCTCACCTTTCCCCTGAAGCAGGCATAAGTGTGTTTTCTAAAAGCGTGACTCTGTTCTGTTTGGGGATTCAGTTCATGGGGAGCGATTTTTACATTCCCTCGATAAGTGATATCATAAGTTTCTTTTTTTGTGGGACTTATTTCACTGAGGATGATCGTACCTAAATCCACTCAGGATGCTGCTACCAGCCTCATGACGTGGATTTCATGGCTGAGTGACACTCCATTGGAACTACGTAGCACCACTTGTCCACTTGTCCACTTGTCTTTGTCCACTTGTCCACTCGTCTTTGTCCACTTGGCTCTTTCCTGGGATATGAAACGTGTACCGGAGTGGAGGTTCTTGTCAAGACAGCAGCCCTCAACTTTGGGGTCCCTGTGTCTGGTTGATTTTTTCACTTTCCCAAGGTCAACGCCCATGTGTGGAAGTGCCCTATGCTCTGTGGTTCTGTGTTTTACATGGTTTGGGAAAGAGGATACACTTGTGAAGATTGGCTGTTGGCCATTGACATCCCGCCCATCAGCTTAACAAGGCTCCCTTGACTCCGTGGGCTGTCCTGCCTTTCTGGTTTTTAGACTTTTTTCGCCTGGCCCTTTTGCCCCGGGGGGGGGGGCGAGAGATTTCTTTGTAGTGCTGATTTGCTCTCCCAGGTTGCTTGGTTGGCCAAAAAGGGCGTATGCGTTTTTTCCTGAATATATTCAGGAAAAAACGCATACGCCCTTTTTGGCCAACCGCATCATTGTCCACGTTCTGGCGCTTTTCATGTGCTATCGGGGCCATTCCGATGTACCCGTTGACATCCGTTTCCTGCAATTCTGCCTTGCGTTCAACGCCTCTTCGTAGCCTGACCTCAATATATTTTGGGGCGATAGTTATCGTTTAGAACTCTGCAGGTTTGGGAAGTGCAGTGCCCCTGAGCTCCATTTCCCAAGTCGCTTTTTTGTGAGTGGGACGCAACACGGCTGGATGGCTTCACGCCCTATTGTCGATCCGCGGTGGCAGGCTGAACCTCTGGTGAATTCTTCTTCGTGATGGGAAATGAGAGTGACATGTGCCCGACCAAACACCTCCAGCGAGTCTCTCATTGGTTCCCCCTCTTGCAGTTCATCCTGCGGACAAATTGCAGACGGTACGAAAGAGGCATGGAAAGGCGCCGAGTCTCCAAGTGGGGAGATTGTTAGTAAGGGGGCCTGAATGGAGAACACGAGCACCAGGAGATGAAAACTGAGGTGAGTTTCAGAAAGCTTTCCCGATCCCACGGTGTAGCATCCGCTGGGTTTCCAATGAGTGCTTTCGCTGTCGGAAGATTGCGTTGAACCTGGAGAGTTGGGACCCATGGAATGGGGAGCACGCAGGATTCCTTTCAAGGGTCTGCATTTGCTTTCCCAACCTCACCCATCGTCTCAGCCCCAAGAGTGTCCAGCCTTATGTCTTCTGCGGCTGGGGCTGTAGATGTGGTCAATCCTGGTTGCATGCCAGTCCCTGAACGCATTTGGGAAGAAATTCTCTCTGTTTTGCCCTGCTTGTTTCTTCTTTATGTTGGAAATGTATCCTCAGAATGGGTCTGAGCTGATTTTCCCTGCTGGTTTTAGGCCGCTTTACACACACTTGATGCACTTACACAGAGATATCAAGACTTAGCTTTTAAGATGCTTACTAGTCGGATAGATACTTGTGCGATGAACAGGGTCTGGTGAGTCCAGTTGATTGAGCAAGGAGTAGGTCGTGTCCATTCCATATTCGGTTTTCGGAAGGGTATCTGTGCTCATTTCAAACTCGAGTTTTATGCGTCACCCCACCTCACCTTTCTCCTGAAGCAGGCATAAGTGTGTTTTCTAAAAGCGTGACTCTGTTCTGTTTGGGGATTCAGTTCATGGGGAGCGATTTTTACATTCCCTCGATAAGTGATATCATAAGTTTCTTTTTTTGTGGGACTGATTTCACTGAGGATGATCGTACCTAAATCCACTCAGGATGCTGCTACCAGCCTCATGACGTGGATTTCATGGCTGAGTGACACTCCATTGGACCTACGTAGCACCACTTGTCCACTTGTCCACTTGTCTTTGTCCACTTGTCCACTCGTCTTTGTCCACTTGGCTCTTTCCTGGGATATGAAACGTGTACCGGAGTGGAGGTTCTTGTCAAGACAGCAGCCCTCAACTTTGGGGTCCCTGTGTCTGGTTGATTTTTTCATTTTCCCAAGGTCAACGCCCATGTGTGGAAGTGCCCTATGCTCTGTGGTTCTGTGTTTTACATGGTTTGGGAAAGAGGATACACTTGTGAAGATTGGCTGTTGGCCATTGACATCCCACCCATCAGCTTAACAAGGCTCCCTTGACTCCGTGGGCTGTCCTGCCTTTCTGGTTTTTAGACTTTTTTCGCCTGGCCCTTTTGCCCCGGGGGGGGGGGCGAGAGATTTCTTTGTAGTGCTGATTTGCTCTCCCAGGTTGCTTGGTTGGCCAAAAAGGGCGTATGCGTTTTTTCCTGAATATATTCAGGAAAAAACGCATACGCCCTTTTTGGCCAACCGCATCATTGTACACGTTCTGGCGCTTTTCATGTGCTATCGGGGCCATTCCGATGTACCCGTTGACATCCGTTTCCTGCAATTCTGCCTTGCGTTCAACGCCTCTTCGTAGCCTGACCTCAATATATTTTGGGGCGATAGTTATCGTTTAGAACTCTGCAGGTTTGGGAAGTGCAGTGCCCCTGAGCTCCATTTCCCAAGTCGCTTTTTTGTGAGTGGGACGCAACACGGCTGGATGGCTTCACGCCCTATTGTCGATCCGCGGTGGCAGGCTGAACCTCTGGTGAATTCTTCTTCGTGATGGGAAATGAGAGTGACATGTGCCCGACCAAACACCTCCAACGAGTCTCTCATTGGTTCCCCCTCTTGCAGTTCATCCTGCGGACAAATTGCAGACGGTACGAAAGAGGCATGGAAAGGCGCCGAGTCTCCAAGTGGGGAGATTGTTAGTAAGGGGGCCTGAATGGAGAACACGAGCACCAGGAGATGAAAACTGAGGTGAGTTTCAGAAAGCTTTCCCGATCCCACGGTGTAGCATCCGCTGGGTTTCCAATGAGTGCTTTCCCTGTCGGAAGATTGCGTTGAACCTGGAGAGTTGGGACCCATGGAATGGGGAGCACGCAGGATTCCTTTCAAGGGTCTCCATTTGCTTTCCCAACCTCACCCATCGTCTCAGCCCCAAGAGTGTCCAGCCTTATGTCTTCTGCCGCTGGGGCTGTAGATGTGGTCAATCCTGGTTGCATGCCAGTCCCTGAACGCATTTTGGAAGAATTTCTCTCTGTTTTGCCCTGCTTGTTTCTTCTTTGTGTTGGAAATGTATCCTCAGAATGGGTCTGAGCTGATTTTCCCTGCTGGTTTTAGGCCGCTTTACACACACTTGATGCACTTACACAGAGATATCAAGACTTAGCTTTTAAGATGCTTACTAGTCGGATAGATACTTGTGCGATGAACAGGGTCTGGTGAGTCCAGTTGATTGAGCAAGGAGTAGGTCGTGTCCATGCCATATTCGGTTTTCGGAAGGGTATCTGTGCTCATTTCAAACTCGAGTTTTATGCGTCACCCCACCTCACCTTTCCCCTGAAGCAGGCATAAGTGTGTTTTCTAAAAGCGTGACTCTGTTCTCTTTGGGGATTCAGTTCATGGGGAGCGATTTTTACATTCCCTCGATAAGTGATATCATAAGTTTCTTTTTTTGTGGGACTGATTTCACTGAGGATGATCGTACCTAAATCCACTCAGGATGCTGCTACCAGCCTCATGACGTGGATTTCATGGCTGAGTGACACTCCATTGGACCTACGTAGCACCACTTGTCCACTTGTCCACTTGTCTTTGTCCACTTGTCCACTCGTCTTTGTCCACTTGGCTCTTTCCTGGGATATGAAACGTGTACCGGAGTGGAGGTTCTTGTCAAGACAGCAGCCCTCAACTTTGGGGTCCCTGTGTCTGGTTGATTTTTTCATTTTCCCAAGGTCAACGCCCATGTGTGGAAGTGCCCTATGCTCTGTGGTTCTGTGTTTTACATGGTTTGGGAAAGAGGATACACTTGTGAAGATTGGCTGTTGGCCATTGACATCCCGCCCATCAGCTTAACAAGGCTCCCTTGACTCCGTGGCCTGTCCTGCCTTTCTGGTTTTTAGACTTTTTTCGCCTGGCCCTTTTCCCCGGGGGGGGGGGGGGGGGGCGAGAGATTTCTTTGTAGTGCTGATTTGCTCTCCCAGGTTGCTTGGTTGGCCAAAAAGGGCGTATGCGTTTTTTCCTGAATATATTCAGGAAAAAACGCATACGCCCTTTTTGGCCAACCGCATCATTGTCCACGTTCTGGCGCTTTTCATGTGCTATCGGGGCCATTCCGATGTACCCGTTGACATCCGTTTCCTGCAATTCTGCCTTGCGTTCAACGCCTCTTCGTAGCCTGACCTCAATATATTTTGGGGCGATAGTTATCGTTTAGAACTCTGCAGGTTTGGGAAGTGCAGTGCCCCTGAGCTCCATTTCCCAAGTCGCTTTTTTGTGAGTGGGACGCAACACGGCTGGATGGCTTCACGCCCTATTGTCGATCCGCGGTGGCAGGCTGAACCTCTGGTGAATTCTTCTTCGTGATGGGAAATGAGAGTGACATGTGCCCGACCAAACACCTCCAGCGAGTCTCTCATTGGTTCCCCCTCTTGCAGTTCATCCTGCGGACAAATTGCAGACGGTACGAAAGAGGCATGGAAAGGCGCCGAGTCTCCAAGTGGGGAGATTGTTAGTAAGGGGGCCTGAATGGAGAACACGAGCACCAGGAGATGAAAACTGAGGTGAGTTTCAGAAAGCTTTCCCGATCCCACGGTGTAGCATCCGCTGGGTTTCCAATGAGTGCTTTCGCTGTCGGAAGATTGCGTTGAACCTGGAGAGTTGGGACCCATGGAATGGGGAGCACGCAGGATTCCTTTCAAGGGTCTGCATTTGCTTTCCCAACCTCACCCATCGTCTCAGCCCCAAGAGTGTCCAGCCTTATGTCTTCTGCCGCTGGGGCTGTAGATGTGGTCAATCCTGGTTGCATGCCAGTCCCTGAACGCATTTTGGAAGAATTTCTCTCTGTTTTGCCCTGCTTGTTTCTTCTTTGTGTTGGAAATGTATCCTCAGAATGGGTCTGAGCTGATTTTCCCTGCTGGTTTTAGGCCGCTTTACACACACTTGATGCACTTACACAGAGATATCAAGACTTAGCTTTTAAGATGCTTACTAGTCGGATAGATACTTGTGCGATGAACAGGGTGTGGTGAGTCCAGTTGATTGAGCAAGGAGTAGGTCGTGTCCATTCCATATTCGGTTTTCGGAAGGGTATCTGTGCTCATTTCAAACTCGAGTTTTATGCGTCACCCCACCTCACCTTTCCCCTGAAGCAGGCATAAGTGTGTTTTCTAAAAGCGTGACTCTGTTCTGTTTGGGGATTCAGTTCATGGGGAGCGATTTTTACATTCCCTCGATAAGTGATATCATAAGTTTCTTTTTTTGTGGGACTGATTTCACTGAGGATGATCGTACCTAAATCCACTCAGGATGCTGCTACCAGCCTCATGACGTGGATTTCATGGCTGAGTGACACTCCATTGGACCTTCGTAGCACCACTTGTCCACTTGTCCACTTGTCTTTGTCCACTTGTCCACTCGTCTTTGTCCACTTGGCTCTTTCCTGGGATATGAAACGTGTACCGGAGTGGAGGTTCTTGTCAAGACAGCAGCCCTCAACTTTGGGGTCCCTGTGTCTGGTTGATTTTTTCATTTTCCCAAGGTCAACGCCCATGTGTGGAAGTGCCCTATGCTCTGTGGTTCTGTGTTTTACATGGTTTGGGAAAGAGGATACACTTGTGAAGATTGGCTGTTGGCCATTGACATCCCGCCCATCAGCTTAACAAGGCTCCCTTGACTCCGTGGGCTGTCCTGCCTTTCTGGTTTTTAGACTTTTTTCGCCTGGCCCTTTTGCCCCGGGGGGGGGGGGGGCGAGAGATTTCTTTGTAGTGCTGATTTGCTCTCCCAGGTTGCTTGGTTGGCCAAAAAGGGCGTATGCGTT
Source organism: Kogia breviceps (assembly GCF_026419965.1). Taxonomy (NCBI): domain Eukaryota; kingdom Metazoa; phylum Chordata; class Mammalia; order Artiodactyla; family Physeteridae; genus Kogia; species Kogia breviceps. The sequence goes on from NC_081321.1 coordinate 27,561,248, forward strand.
TTTTCCTGAATATATTCAGGAAAAAACGCATACGCCCTTTTTGGCCAACCGCATCATTGTCCACGTTCTGGCGCTTTTCATGTGCTATCGGGGCCATTCCGATGTACCCGTTGACATCCGTTTCCTGCAATTCTGCCTTGCGTTCAACGCCTCTTCGTAGCCTGACCTCAATATATTTTGGGGCGATAGTTATCGTTTAGAACTCTGCAGGTTTGGGAAGTGCAGTGCCCCTGAGCTCCATTTCCCAAGTCGCTTTTTTGTGAGTGGGACGCAACACGGCTGGATGGCTTCACGCCCTATTGTCGATCCGCGGTGGCAGGCTGAACCTCTGGTGAATTCTTCTTCGTGATGGGAAATGAGAGTGACATGTGCCCGACCAAACACCTCCAGCGAGTCTCTCATTGGTTCCCCCTCTTGCAGTTCATCCTGCGGACAAATTGCAGACGGTACGAAAGAGGCATGGAAAGGCGCCGAGTCTCCAAGTGGGGAGATTGTTAGTAAGGGGGCCTGAATGGAGAACACGAGCACCAGGAGATGAAAACTGAGGTGAGTTTCAGAAAGCTTTCCCGATCCCACGGTGTAGCATCCGCTGGGTTTCCAATGAGTGCTTTCGCTGTCGGAAGATTGCGTTGAACCTGGAGAGTTGGGACCCATGGAATGGGGAGCACGCAGGATTCCTTTCAAGGGTCTGCATTTGCTTTCCCAACCTCACCCATCGTCTCAGCCCCAAGAGTATCCAGCCTTATGTCTTCTGCCGCTGGGGCTGTAGATGTGGTCAATCCTGGTTGCATGCCAGTCCCTGAACGCATTTTGGAAGAATTTCTCTCTGTTTTGCCCTGCTTGTTTCTTCTTTATGTTGGAAATGTATCAGAATGGGTCTGAACTGATTTTCCCTGCTCGTTTTAGGCCGCTTTACACACACTTGATGCACTTACACAGAGATATCAAGACTTAGCTTTTAAGATGCTTACTAGTCGGATAGATACTTGTGCGATGAACAGGGTGTGGTGAGTCCAGTTGATTGAGCAAGGAGTAGGTCGTGTCCATTCCATATTCGGTTTTCGGAAGGGTATCTGTGCTCATTTCAAACTCGAGTTTTATGCGTCACCCCACCTCACCTTTCCCCTGAAGCAGGCATAAGTGTGTTTTCTAAAAGCGTGACTGTGTTCTGTTTGGGGATTCAGTTCATGGGGAGCGATTTTTACATTCCCTCGATAAGTGATATCATAAGTTTCTTTTTTTGTGGGACTGATTTCACTGAGGATGATCGTACCTAAATCCACTCAGGATGCTGCTACCAGCCTCATGACGTGGATTTCATGGCTGAGTGACACTCCATTGGACCTACGTAGCACCACTTGTCCACTTGTCCACTTGTCTTTGTCCACTTGTCCACTCGTCTTTGTCCACTTGGCTCTTTCCTGGGATATGAAACGTGTACCGGAGTGGAGGTTCTTGTCAAGACAGCAGCCCTCAACTTTGGGGTCCCTGTGTCTGGTTGATTTTTTCATTTTCCCAAGGTCAACGCCCATGTGTGGAAGTGCCCTATGCTCTGTGGTTCTGTGTTTTACATGGTTTGGGAAAGAGGATACACTTGTGAAGATTGGCTGTTGGCCATTGACATCCCGCCCATCAGCTTAACAAGGCTCCCTTGACTCCGTGGGCTGTCCTGCCTTTCTGGTTTTTAGACTTTTTTCGCCTGGCCCTTTTGCCCCGGGGGGGGCGAGAGATTTCTTTGTAGTGCTGATTTGCTCTCCCAGGTTGCTTGGTTGGCCAAAAAGGGCGTATGCGTTTTTTCCTGAATATATTCAGGAAAAAACGCATACGCCCTTTTTGGCCAACCGCATCATTGTCCACGTTCTGGCGCTTTTCATGTGCTATCGGGGCCATTCCGATGTACCCGTTGACATCCGTTTCCTGCAATTCTGCCTTGCGTTCAACGCCTCTTCGTAGCCTGACCTCAATATATTTTGGGGCGATAGTTATCGTTTAGAACTCTGCAGGTTTGGGAAGTGCAGTGCCCCTGAGCTCCATTTCCCAAGTCGCTTTTTTGTGAGTGGGACGCAACACGGCTGGATGGCTTCACGCCCTATTGTCGATCCGCGGTGGCAGGCTGAACCTCTGGTGAATTCTTCTTCGTGATGGGAAATGAGAGTGACATGTGCCCGACCAAACACCTCCAGCGAGTCTCTCATTGGTTCCCCCTCTTGCAGTTCATCCTGCGGACAAATTGCAGACGGTACGAAAGAGGCATGGAAAGGCGCCGAGTCTCCAAGTGCGGAGATTGTTAGTAAGGGGGCCTGAATGGAGAACACGAGCACCAGGAGATGAAAACTGAGGTGAGTTTCAGAAAGCTTTCCCGATCCCACGGTGTAGCATCCGCTGGGTTTCCAATGAGTGCTTTCGCTGTCGGAAGATTGCGTTGAACCAGGAGAGTTGGGACCCATGGAATGGGGAGCACGCAGGATTCCTTTCAAGGGTCTGCATTTGCTTTCCCAACCTCACCCATCGTCTCAGCCCCAAGAGTGTCCAGCCTTATGTCTTCTGCCGCTGGGGCTGTAGATGTGGTCAATCCTGGTTGCATGCCAGTCCCTGAACGCATTTTGGAAGAATTTCTCTCTGTTTTGCCCTGCTTGTTTCTTCTTTGTGTTGGAAATGTATCCTCAGAATGGGTCTGAGCTGATTTTCCCTGCTGGTTTTAGGCCGCTTTACACACCCTTGATGCACTTACACAGAGATATCAAGACTTAGCTTTTAAGATGCTTACTAGTCGGATAGATAATTGTGCGATGAACAGGGTGTGGTGAGTCCAGTTGATTGAGCAAGGAGTAGGTCGTGTCCATGCCATATTCGGTTTTCGGAAGGGTATCTGTGCTCATTTCAAACTCGAGTTTTATGCGTCACCCCACCTCACCTTTCCCCTGAAGCAGGCATAAGTGTGTTTTCTAAAAGCGTGACTCTGTTCTGTTTGGGGATTCAGTTCATGGGGAGCGATTTTTACATTCCCTCGATAAGTGATATCATAAGTTTCTTTTTTTGTGGGACTTATTTCACTGAGGATGATCGTACCTAAATCCACTCAGGATGCTGCTACCAGCCTCATGACGTGGATTTCATGGCTGAGTGACACTCCATTGGAACTACGTAGCACCACTTGTCCACTTGTCCACTTGTCTTTGTCCACTTGTCCACTCGTCTTTGTCCACTTGGCTCTTTCCTGGGATATGAAACGTGTACCGGAGTGGAGGTTCTTGTCAAGACAGCAGCCCTCAACTTTGGGGTCCCTGTGTCTGGTTGATTTTTTCACTTTCCCAAGGTCAACGCCCATGTGTGGAAGTGCCCTATGCTCTGTGGTTCTGTGTTTTACATGGTTTGGGAAAGAGGATACACTTGTGAAGATTGGCTGTTGGCCATTGACATCCCGCCCATCAGCTTAACAAGGCTCCCTTGACTCCGTGGGCTGTCCTGCCTTTCTGGTTTTTAGACTTTTTTCGCCTGGCCCTTTTGCCCCGGGGGGGGGGCGAGAGATTTCTTTGTAGTGCTGATTTGCTCTCCCAGGTTGCTTGGTTGGCCAAAAAGGGCGTATGCGTTTTTTCCTGAATATATTCAGGAAAAAACGCATACGCCCTTTTTGGCCAACCGCATCATTGTCCACGTTCTGGCGCTTTTCATGTGCTATCGGGGCCATTCCGATGTACCCGTTGACATCCGTTTCCTGCAATTCTGCCTTGCGTTCAACTCCTCTTCGTAGCCTGACCTCAATATATTTTGGGGCGATAGTTATCGTTTAGAACTCTGCAGGTTTGGGAAGTGCAGTGCCCCTGAGCTCCATTTCCCAAGTCGCTTTTTTGTGAGTGGGACGCAACACGGCTGGATGGCTTCACGCCCTATTGTCGATCCGCGGTGGCAGGCTGAACCTCTGGTGAATTCTTCTTCGTGATGGGAAATGAGAGTGACATGTGCCCGACCAAACACCTCCAGCGAGTCTCTCATTGGTTCCCCCTCTTGCAGTTCATCCTGCGGACAAATTGCAGACGGTACGAAAGAGGCATGGAAAGGCGCCGAGTCTCCAAGTGGGGAGATTGTTAGTAAGGGGGCCTGAATGGAGAACACGAGCACCAGGAGATGAAAACTGAGGTGAGTTTCAGAAAGCTTTCCCGATCCCACGGTGTAGCATCCGCTGGGTTTCCAATGAGTGCTTTCGCTGTCGGAAGATTGCGTTGAACCTGGAGAGTTGGGACCCATGGAATGGGGAGCACGCAGGATTCCTTTCAAGGGTCTGCATTTGCTTTCCCAACCTCACCCATCGTCTCAGCCCCAAGAGTGTCCAGCCTTATGTCTTCTGCCGCTGGGGCTGTAGATGTGGTCAATCCTGGTTGCATGCCAGTCCCTGAACGCATTTTGGAAGAATTTCTCTCTGTTTTGCCCTGCTTGTTTCTTCTTTGTGTTGGAAATGTATCCTCAGAATGGGTCTGAGCTGATTTTCCCTGCTGGTTTTAGGCCGCTTTACACACACTTGATGCACTTACACAGAGATATCAAGACTTAGCTTTTAAGATGCTTACTAGTCGGATAGATACTTGTGCGATGAACAGGGTGTGGTGAGTCCAGTTGATTGAGCAAGGAGTAGGTCGTGTCCATTCCATATTCGGTTTTCGGAAGGGTATCTGTGCTCATTTCAAACTCGAGTTTTATGCGTCACCCCACCTCACCTTTCCCCTGAAGCAGGCATAAGTGTGTTTTCTAAAAGCGTGACTCTGTTCTGTTTGGGGATTCAGTTCATGGGGAGCGATTTTTACATTCCCTCGATAAGTGATATCATAAGTTTCTTTTTTTGTGGGACTGATTTCACTGAGGATGATCGTACCTAAATCCACTCAGGATGCTGCTACCAGCCTCATGACGTGGATTTCATGGCTGAGTGACACTCCATTGGACCTACGTAGCACCACTTGTCCACTTGTCCACTTGTCTTTGTCCACTTGTCCACTCCTCTTTGTCCACTTGGCTCTTTCCTGGGATATGAAACGTGTACCGGAGTGGAGGTTCTTGTCAAGACAGCAGCCCTCAACTTTGGGGTCCCTGTGTCTGGTTGATTTTTTCATTTTCCCAAGGTCAACGCCCATGTGTGGAAGTGCCCTATGCTCTGTGGTTCTGTGTTTTACATGGTTTGGGAAAGAGGATACACTTGTGAAGATTGGCTGTTGGCCATTGACATCCCGCCCATCAGCTTAACAAGGCTCCCTTGACTCCGTGGGCTGTCCTGCCTTTCTGGTTTTTAGACTTTTTTCGCCTGGCCCTTTTGCCCCGGGGGGGGCGAGAGATTTCTTTGTAGTGCTGATTTGCTCTCCCAGGTTGCTTGGTTGGCCAAAAAGGGCGTATGCGTTTTTTCCTGAATATATTCAGGAAAAAACGCATACGCCCTTTTTGGCCAACCGCATCATTGTCCACGTTCTGGCGCTTTTCATGTGCTATCGGGGCCATTCCGATGTACCCGTTGACATCCGTTTCCTGCAATTCTGCCTTGCGTTCAACGCCTCTTCGTAGCCTGACCTCAATATATTTTGGGGCGATAGTTATCGTTTAGAACTCTGCAGGTTTGGGAAGTGCAGTGCCCCTGAGCTCCATTTCCCAAGTCGCTTTTTTGTGAGTGGGACGCAACACGGCTGGATGGCTTCACGCCCTATTGTCGATCCGCGGTGGCAGGCTGAACCTCTGGTGAATTCTTCTTCGTGATGGGAAATGAGAGTGACATGTGCCCGACCAAACACCTCCAGCGAGTCTCTCATTGGTTCCCCCTCTTGCAGTTCATCCTGCGGACAAATTGCAGACGGTACGAAAGAGGCATGGAAAGGCGCCGAGTCTCCAAGTGGGGAGATTGTTAGTAAGGGGGCCTGAATGGAGAACACGAGCACCAGGAGATGAAAACTGAGGTGAGTTTCAGAAAGCTTTCCCGATCCCACGGTGTAGCATCCGCTGGGTTTCCAATGAGTGCTTTCGCTGTCGGAAGATTGCGTTGAACCTGGAGAGTTGGGACCCATGGAATGGGGAGCACGCAGGATTCCTTTCAAGGGTCTGCATTTGCTTTCCCAACCTCACCCATCGTCTCAGCCCCAAGAGTGTCCAGCCTTATGTCTTCTGCGGCTGGGGCTGTAGATGTGGTCAATCCTGGTTGCATGCCAGTCCCTGAACGCATTTGGGAAGAAATTCTCTCTGTTTTGCCCTGCTTGTTTCTTCTTTATGTTGGAAATGTATCCTCAGAATGGGTCTGAGCTGATTTTCCCTGCTGGTTTTAGGCCGCTTTACACACACTTGATGCACTTACACAGAGATATCAAGACTTAGCTTTTAAGATGCTTACTAGTCGGATAGATACTTGTGCGATGAACAGGGTCTGGTGAGTCCAGTTGATTGAGCAAGGAGTAGGTCGTGTCCATTCCATATTCGGTTTTCGGAAGGGTATCTGTGCTCATTTCAAACTCGAGTTTTATGCGTCACCCCACCTCACCTTTCCCCTGAAGCAGGCATAAGTGTGTTTTCTAAAAGCGTGACTCTGTTCTGTTTGGGGATTCAGTTCATGGGGAGCGATTTTTACATTCCCTCGATAAGTGATATCATAAGTTTCTTTTTTTGTGGGACTGATTTCACTGAGGATGATCGTACCTAAATCCACTCAGGATGCTGCTACCAGCCTCATGACGTGGATTTCATGGCTGAGTGACACTCCATTGGACCTTCGTAGCACCACTTGTCCACTTGTCCACTTGGCTTTGTCCACTTGTCCACTCGTCTTTGTCCACTTGGCTCTTTCCTGGGATATGAAACGTGTACCGGAGTGGAGGTTCTTGTCAAGACAGCAGCCCTCAACTTTGGGGTCCCTGTGTCTGGTTGATTTTTTCATTTTCCCAAGGTCAACGCCCATGTGTGGAAGTGCCCTATGCTCTGTGGTTCTGTGTTTTACATGGTTTGGGAAAGAGGATACACTTGTGAAGATTGGCTGTTGGCCATTGACATCCCGCCCATCAGCTTAACAAGGCTCCCTTGACTCCGTGGGCTGTCCTGCCTTTCTGGTTTTTAGACTTTTTTCGCCTGGCCCTTTTGCCCCGGGGGGGGGGGCGAGAGATTTCTTTGTAGTGCTGATTTGCTCTCCCAGGTTGCTTGGTTGGCCAAAAAGGGCGTATGCGTTTTTTCCTGAATATATTCAGGAAAAAACGCATACGCCCTTTTTGGCCAACCGCATCATTGTCCACGTTCTGGCGCTTTTCATGTGCTATCGGGGCCATTCCGATGTACCCGTTGACATCCGTTTCCTGCAATTCTGCCTTGCGTTCAACGCCTCTTCGTAGCCTGACCTCAATATATTTTGGGGCGATAGTTATCGTTTAGAACTCTGCAGGTTTGGGAAGTGCAGTGCCCCTGAGCTCCATTTCCCAAGTCGCTTTTTTGTGAGTGGGACGCAACACGGCTGGATGGCTTCACGCCCTATCGTCGATCCGCGGTGGCAGGCTGAACCTCTGGTGAATTCTTCTTCGTGATGGGAAATGAGAGTGACATGTGCCCGACCAAACACCTCCAGCGAGTCTCTCATTGGTTCCCCCTCTTGCAGTTCATCCTGCGGACAAATTGCAGACGGTACGAAAGAGGCATGGAAAGGCGCCGAGTCTCCAAGTGGGGAGATTGTTAGTAAGGGGGCCTGAATGGAGAACACGAGCACCAGGAGATGAAAACTGAGGTGAGTTTCAGAAAGCTTTCCCGATCCCACGGTGTAGCATCCGCTGGGTTTCCAATGAGTGCTTTCGCTGTCGGAAGATTGCGTTGAACCAGGAGAGTTGGGACCCATGGAATGGGGAGCACACAGGATTCCTTTCAAGGGTCTGCATTTGCTTTCCCAACCTCACCCATCGTCTCAGCCCCAAGAGTGTCCAGCCTTATGTCTTCTGCCGCTGGGGCTGTAGATGTGGTCAATCCTGGTTGCATGCCAGTCCCTGAACGCATTTTGGAAGAATTTCTCTCTGTTTTGCCCTGCTTGTTTCTTCTTTGTGTTGGAAATGTATCCTCAGAATGGGTCTGAGCTGATTTTCCCTGCTCGTTTTAGGCCGCTTTACACACACTTGATGCACTTACACAGAGATATCAAGACTTAGCTTTTAAGATGCTTACTAGTCGGATAGATACTTGTGCGATGAACAGGGTGTGGTGAGTCCAGTTGATTGAGCAAGGAGTAGGTCGTGTCCATGCCATATTCGGTTTTCGGAAGGGTATCTGTGCTCATTTCAAACTCGAGTTTTATGCGTCACCCCACCTCACCTTTCCCCTGAAGCAGGCATAAGTGTGTTTTCTAAAAGCGTGACTCTGTTCTGTTTGGGGATTCAGTTCATGGGGAGCGATTTTTACATTCCCTCGATAAGTGATATCATAAGTTTCTTTTTTTGTGGGACTGATTTCACTGAGGATGATCGTACCTAAATCCACTCAGGATGCTGCTACCAGCCTCATGACGTGGATTTCATGGCTGAGTGACACTCCATTGGACCTACGTAGCACCACTTGTCCACTTGTCCACTTGTCTTTGTCCACTTGTCCACTCCTCTTTGTCCACTTGGCTCTTTCCTGGGATATGAAACGTGTACCGGAGTGGAGGTTCTTGTCAAGACAGCAGCCCTCAACTTTGGGGTCCCTGTGTCTGGTTGATTTTTTCATTTTCCCAAGGTCAACGCCCATGTGTGGAAGTGCCCTATGCTCTGTGGTTCTGTGTTTTACATGGTTTGGGAAAGAGGATACACTTGTGAAGATTGGCTGTTGGCCATTGACATCCCGCCCATCAGCTTAACAAGGCTCCCTTGACTCCGTGGGCTGTCCTGCCTTTCTGGTTTTTAGACTTTTTTCGCCTGGCCCTTTTGCCCCGGGGGGGGCGAGAGATTTCTTTGTAGTGCTGATTTGCTCTCCCAGGTTGCTTGGTTGGCCAAAAAGGGCGTATACGTTTTTTCCTGAATATATTCAGGAAAAAACGCATACGCCCTTTTTGGCCAACCGCATCATTGTCCACGTTCTGGCGCTTTTCATGTGCTATCGGGGCCATTCCGATGTACCCGTTGACATCCGTTTCCTGCAATTCTGCCTTGCGTTCAACGCCTCTTCGTAGCCTGACCTCAATATATTTTGGGGCGATAGTTATCGTTTAGAACTCTGCAGGTTTGGGAAGTGCAGTGCCCCTGAGCTCCATTTCCCAAGTCGCTTTTTTGTGAGTGGGACGCAACACGGCTGGATGGCTTCACGCCCTATTGTCGATCCGCGGTGGCAGGCTGAACCTCTGGTGAATTCTTCTTCGTGATGGGAAATGAGAGTGACATGTGCCCGACCAAACACCTCCAGCGAGTCTCTCATTGGTTCCCCCTCTTGCAGTTCATCCTGCGGACAAATTGCAGACGGTACGAAAGAGGCATGGAAAGGCGCCGAGTCTCCAAGTGGGGAGATTGTTAGTAAGGGGGCCTGAATGGAGAACACGAGCACCAGGAGATGAAAACTGAGGTGAGTTTCAGAAAGCTTTCCCGATCCCACGGTGTAGCATCCGCTGGGTTTCCAATGAGTGCTTTCGCTGTCGGAAGATTGCGTTGAACCTGGAGAGTTGGGACCCATGGAATGGGGAGCACGCAGGATTCCTTTCAAGGGTCTGCATTTGCTTTCCCAACCTCACCCATCGTCTCAGCCCCAAGAGTGTCCAGCCTTATGTCTTCTGCCGCTGGGGCTGTAGATGTGGTCAATCCTGGTTGCATGCCAGTCCCTGAACGCATTTGGGAAGAAATTCTCTCTGTTTTGCCCTTCTTGTTTCTTCTTTATGTTGGAAATGTATCCTCAGAATGGGTCTGAGCTGATTTTCCCTGCTGGTTTTAGGCCGCTTTACACACACTTGATGCACTTACACAGAGATATCAAGACTTAGCTTTTAAGATGCTTACTAGTCGGATAGATACTTGTGCGATGAACAGGGTGTGGTGAGTCCAGTTGATTGAGCAAGGAGTAGGTCGTGTCCATGCCATATTCGGTTTTCGGAAGGGTATCTGTGCTCATTTCAAACTCGAGTTTTATGCGTCACCCCACCTCACCTTTCCCCTGAAGCAGGCATAAGTGTGTTTTCTAAAAGCGTGACTCTGTTCTGTTTGGGGATTCAGTTCATGGGGAGCGATTTTTACATTCCCTCGATAAGTGATATCATAAGTTTCTTTTTTTGTGGGACTGATTTCACTGAGGATGATCGTACCTAAATCCACTCAGGATGCTGCTACCAGCCTCATGACGTGGATTTCATGGCTGAGTGACACTCCATTGGACCTACGTAGCACCACTTGTCCACTTGTCCACTTGTCTTTGTCCACTTGTCCACTCCTCTTTGTCCACTTGGCTCTTTCCTGGGATATGAAACGTGTACCGGAGTGGAGGTTCTTGTCAAGACAGCAGCCCTCAACTTTGGGGTCCCTGTGTCTGGTTGATTTTTTCATTTTCCCAAGGTCAACGCCCATGTGTGGAAGTGCCCTATGCTCTGTGGTTCTGTGTTTTACATGGTTTGGGAAAGAGGATACACTTGTGAAGATTGGCTGTTGGCCATTGACATCCCGCCCATCAGCTTAACAAGGCTCCCTTGACTCCGTGGGCTGTCCTGCCTTTCTGGTTTTTAGACTTTTTTCGCCTGGCCCTTTTGCCCCGGGGGGGGGGGTGGTGAGAGATTTCTTTGTAGTGCTGATTTGCTCTCCCAGGTTGCTTGGTTGGCCAAAAAGGGCGTATGCGTTTTTTCCTGAATATATTCAGGAAAAAACGCATACGCCCTTTTTGGCCAACCGCATCATTGTCCACGTTCTGGCGCTTTTCATGTGCTATCGGGGCCATTCCGATGTACCCGTTGACATCCGTTTCCTGCAATTCTGCCTTGCGTTCAACGCCTCTTCGTAGCCTGACCTCAATATATTTTGGGGCGATAGTTATCGTTTAGAACTCTGCAGGTTTGGGAAGTGCAGTGCCCCTGAGCTCCATTTCCCAAGTCGCTTTTTTGTGAGTGGGACGCAACACGGCTGGATGGCTTCACGCCCTATTGTCGATCCGCGGTGGCAGGCTGAACCTCTGGTGAATTCTTCTTCGTGATGGGAAATGAGAGTGACATGTGCCCGACCAAACACCTCCAGCGAGTCTCTCATTGGTTCCCCCTCTTGCAGTTCATCCTGCGGACAAATTGCAGACGGTACGAAAGAGGCATGGAAAGGCGCCGAGTCTCCAAGTGGGGAGATTGTTAGTAAGGGGGCCTGAATGGAGAACACGAGCACCAGGAGATGAAAACTGAGGTGAGTTTCAGAAAGCTTTCCCGATCCCACGGTGTAGCATCCGCTGGGTTTCCAATGAGTGCTTTCGCTGTCGGAAGATTGCGTTGAACCTGGAGAGTTGGGACCCATGGAATGGGGAGCACGCAGGATTCCTTTCAAGGGTCTGCATTTGCTTTCCCAACCTCACCCATCGTCTCAGCCCCAAGAGTGTCCAGCCTTATGTCTTCTGCCGCTGGGGCTGTAGATGTGGTCAATCCTGGTTGCATGCCAGTCCCTGAACGCATTTGGGAAGAATTTCTCTCTGTTTTGCCCTGCTTGTTTCTTCTTTATGTTGGAAATGTATCCTCAGAATGGGTCTGAGCTGATTTTCCCTGCTGGTTTTAGGCCGCTTTACACACACTTGATGCACTTACACAGAGATATCAAGACTTAGCTTTTAAGATGCTTACTAGTCGGATAGATACTTGTGCGATGAACAGGGTGTGGAGAGTCCAGTTGATTGAGCAAGGAGTAGGTCGTGTCCATGCCATATTCGGTTTTCGGAAGGGTATCTGTGCTCATTTCAAACTCGAGTTTTATGCGTCACCCCACCTCACCTTTCCCCTGAAGCAGGCATAAGTGTGTTTTCTAAAAGCGTGACTCTGTTCTGTTTGGGGATTCAGTTCATGGGGAGCGATTTTTACATTCCCTCGATAAGTGATATCATAAGTTTCTTTTTTTGTGGGACTGATTTCACTGAGGATGATCGTACCTAAATCCACTCAGGATGCTGCTACCAGCCTCATGACGTGGATTTCATGGCTGAGTGACACTCCATTGGACCTACGTAGCACCACTTGTCCACTTGTCCACTTGTCTTTGTCCACTTGTCCACTCCTCTTTGTCCACTTGGCTCTTTCCTGGGATATGAAACGTGTACCGGAGTAGAGGTTCTTGTCAAGACAGCAGCCCTCAACTTTGGGGTCCCTGTGTCTGGTTGATTTTTTCATTTTCCCAAGGTCAACGCCCATGTGTGGAAGTGCCCTATGCTCTGTGGTTCTGTGTTTTACATGGTTTGGGAAAGAGGATACACTTGTGAAGATTGGCTGTTGGCCATTGACATCCCGCCCATCAGCTTAACAAGGCTCCCTTGACTCCGTGGGCTGTCCTGCCTTTCTGGTTTTTAGACTTTTTTCGCCTGGCCCTTTTGCCCCGGGGGGGGGCGAGAGATTTCTTTGTAGTGCTGATTTGCTCTCCCAGGTTGCTTGGTTGGCCAAAAAGGGCGTATGCGTTTTTTCCTGAATATATTCAGGAAAAAACGCATACGCCCTTTTTGGCCTACCGCATCATTTTCCACGTTCTGGCGCTTTTCATGTGCTATCGGGGCCATTCCGATGTACCCGTTGACATCCGTTTCCTGCAATTCTGCCTTGCGTTCAACGCCTCTTCGTAGCCTGACCTCAATATATTTTGGGGCGATAGTTATCGTTTAGAACTCTGCAGGTTTGGGAAGTGCAGTGCCCCTGAGCTCCATTTCCCAAGTCGCTTTTTTGTGAGTGGGACGCAACACGGCTGGATGGCTTCACGCCCTATTGTCGATCCGCGGTGGCAGGCTGAACCTCTGGTGAATTCTTCTTCGTGATGGGAAATGAGAGTGACATGTGCCCGACCAAACACCTCCAGCGAGTCTCTCATTGGTTCCCCCTCTTGCAGTTCATCCTGCGGACAAATTGCAGACGGTACGAAAGAGGCATGGAAAGGCGCCGAGTCTCCAAGTGGGGAGATTGTTAGTAAGGGGGCCTGAATGGAGAACACGAGCACCAGGAGATGAAAACTGAGGTGAGTTTCAGAAAGCTTTCCCGATCCCACGGTGTAGCATCCGCTGGGTTTCCAATGAGTGCTTTCGCTGTCGGAAGATTGCGTTGAACCTGGAGAGTTGGGACCCATGGAATGGGGAGCACGCAGGATTCCTTTCAAGGGTCTGCATTTGCTTTCCCAACCTCACCCATCGTCTCAGCCCCAAGAGTGTCCAGCCTTATGTCTTCTGCCGCTGGGGCTGTAGATGTGGTCAATCCTGGTTGCATGCCAGTCCCTGAACGCATTTTGGAAGAATTTCTCTCTGTTTTGCCCTGCTTGTTTCTTCTTTGTGTTGGAAATGTATCCTCAGAATGGGTCTGAGCTGATTTTCCCTGCTGGTTTTAGGCCGCTTTACACACACTTGATGCACTTACACAGAGATATCAAGACTTAGCTTTTAAGATGCTTACTAGTCGGATAGATACTTGTGCGATGAACAGGGTGTGGTGAGTCCAGTTGATTGAGCAAGGAGTAGGTCGTGTCCATTCCATATTCGGTTTTCGGAAGGGTATCTGTGCTCATTTCAAACTCGAGTTTTATGCGTCACCCCACCTCACCTTTCCCCTGAAGCAGGCATAAGTGTGTTTTCTAAAAGCGTGACTCTGTTCTGTTTGGGGATTCAGTTCATGGGGAGCGATTTTTACATTCCCTCGATAAGTGATATCATAAGTTTCTTTTTTTGTGGGACTGATTTCACTGAGGATGATCGTACCTAAATCCACTCAGGATGCTGCTACCAGCCTCATGACGTGGATTTCATGGCTGAGTGACACTCCATTGGACCTACGTAGCACCACTTGTCCACTTGTCCACTTGTCTTTGTCCACTTGTCCACTCGTCTTTGTCCACTTGGCTCTTTCCTGGGATATGAAACGTGTACCGGAGTGGAGGTTCTTGTCAAGACAGCAGCCCTCAACTTTGGGGTCCCTGTGTCTGGTTGATTTTTTCATTTTCCCAAGGTCAACGCCCATGTGTGGAAGTGCCCTATGCTCTGTGGTTCTGTGTTTTACATGGTTTGGGAAAGAGGATACACTTGTGAAGATTGGCTGTTGGCCATTGACATCCCGCCCATCAGCTTAACAAGGCTCCCTTGACTCCGTGGGCTGTCCTGCCTTTCTGGTTTTTAGACTTTTTTCGCCTGGCCCTTTTGCCCCGGGGGGGCGAGAGATTTCTTTGTAGTGCTGATTTGCTCTCCCAGGTTGCTTGGTTGGCCAAAAAGGGCGTATGCGTTTTTTCCTGAATATATTCAGGAAAAAACGCATACGCCCTTTTTGGCCAACCGCATCATTGTCCACGTTCTGGCGCTTTTCATGTGCTATCGGGGCCATTCCGATGTACCCGTTGACATCCGTTTCCTGCAATTCTGCCTTGCGTTCAACGCCTCTTCGTAGCCTGACCTCAATATATTTTGGGGCGATAGTTATCGTTTAGAACTCTGCAGGTTTGGGAAGTGCAGTGCCCCTGAGCTCCATTTCCCAAGTCGCTTTTTTGTGAGTGGGACGCAACACGGCTGGATGGCTTCACGCCCTATTGTCGATCCGCGGTGGCAGGCTGAACCTCTGGTGAATTCTTCTTCGTGATGGGAAATGAGAGTGACATGTGCCCGACCAAACACCTCCAGCGAGTCTCTCATTGGTTCCCCCTCTTGCAGTTCATCCTGCGGACAAATTGCAGACGGTACGAAAGAGGCATGGAAAGGCGCCGAGTCTCCAAGTGGGGAGATTGTTAGTAAGGGGGCCTGAATGGAGAACACGAGCACCAGGAGATGAAAACTGAGGTGAGTTTCAGAAAGCTTTCCCGATCCCACGGTGTAGCATCCGCTGGGTTTCCAATGAGTGCTTTCGCTGTCGGAAGATTGCGTTGAACCTGGAGAGTTGGGACCCATGGAATGGGGAGCACGCAGGATTCCTTTCAAGGGTCTGCATTTGCTTTCCCAACCTCACCCATCGTCTCAGCCCCAAGAGTGTCCAGCCTTATGTCTTCTGCCGCTGGGGCTGTAGATGTGGTCAATCCTGGTTGCATGCCAGTCCCTGAACGCATTTGGGAAGAATTTCTCTCTGTTTTGCCCTGCTTGTTTCTTCTTTATGTTGGAAATGTATCCTCAGAATGGGTCTGAGCTGATTTTCCCTGCTGGTTTTAGGCCGCTTTACACACACTTGATGCACTTACACAGAGATATCAAGACTTAGCTTTTAAGATGCTTACTAGTCGGATAGATACTTGTGCGATGAACAGGGTGTGGAGAGTCCAGTTGATTGAGCAAGGAGTAGGTCGTGTCCATGCCATATTCGGTTTTCGGAAGGGTATCTGTGCTCATTTCAAACTCGAGTTTTATGCGTCACCCCACCTCACCTTTCCCCTGAAGCAGGCATAAGTGTGTTTTCTAAAAGCGTGACTCTGTTCTGTTTGGGGATTCAGTTCATGGGGAGCGATTTTTACATTCCCTCGATAAGTGATATCATAAGTTTCTTTTTTTGTGGGACTGATTTCACTGAGGATGATCGTACCTAAATCCACTCAGGATGCTGCTACCAGCCTCATGACGTGGATTTCATGGCTGAGTGACACTCCATTGGACCTACGTAGCACCACTTGTCCACTTGTCCACTTGTCTTTGTCCACTTGTCCACTCGTCTTTGTCCACTTGGCTCTTTCCTGGGATATGAAACGTGTACCGGAGTAGAGGTTCTTGTCAAGACAGCAGCCCTCAACTTTGGGGTCCCTGTGTCTGGTTGATTTTTTCATTTTCCCAAGGTCAACGCCCATGTGTGGAAGTGCCCTATGCTCTGTGGTTCTGTGTTTTACATGGTTTGGGAAAGAGGATACACTTGTGAAGATTGGCTGTTGGCCATTGACATCCCGCCCATCAGCTTAACAAGGCTCCCTTGACTCCGTGGGCTGTCCTGCCTTTCTGGTTTTTAGACTTTTTTCGCCTGGCCCTTTTGCCCCGGGGGGGGGCGAGAGATTTCTTTGTAGTGCTGATTTGCTCTCCCAGGTTGCTTGGTTGGCCAAAAAGGGCGTATGCGTTTTTTCCTGAATATATTCAGGAAAAAACGCATACGCCCTTTTTGGCCTACCGCATCATTTTCCACGTTCTGGCGCTTTTCATGTGCTATCGGGGCCATTCCGATGTACCCGTTGACATCCGTTTCCTGCAATTCTGCCTTGCGTTCAACGCCTCTTCGTAGCCTGACCTCAATATATTTTGGGGCGATAGTTATCGTTTAGAACTCTGCAGGTTTGGGAAGTGCAGTGCCCCTGAGCTCCATTTCCCAAGTCGCTTTTTTGTGAGTGGGACGCAACACGGCTGGATGGCTTCACGCCCTATTGTCGATCCGCGGTGGCAGGCTGAACCTCTGGTGAATTCTTCTTCGTGATGGGAAATGAGAGTGACATGTGCCCGACCAAACACCTCCAGCGAGTCTCTCATTGGTTCCCCCTCTTGCAGTTCATCCTGCGGACAAATTGCAGACGGTACGAAAGAGGCATG
Source organism: Kogia breviceps (assembly GCF_026419965.1). Classification (NCBI taxonomy): domain Eukaryota; kingdom Metazoa; phylum Chordata; class Mammalia; order Artiodactyla; family Physeteridae; genus Kogia; species Kogia breviceps. Next base: position 27,577,883 of record NC_081321.1, read on the forward strand.
GAAAGGCGCCGAGTCTCCAAGTGGGGAGATTGTTAGTAAGGGGGCCTGAATGGAGAACACGAGCACCAGGAGATGAAAACTGAGGTGAGTTTCAGAAAGCTTTCCCGATCCCACGGTGTAGCATCCGCTGGGTTTCCAATGAGTGCTTTCGCTGTCGGAAGATTGCGTTGAACCTGGAGAGTTGGGACCCATGGAATGGGGAGCACGCAGGATTCCTTTCAAGGGTCTGCATTTGCTTTCCCAACCTCACCCATCGTCTCAGCCCCAAGAGTGTCCAGCCTTATGTCTTCTGCCGCTGGGGCTGTAGATGTGGTCAATCCTGGTTGCATGCCAGTCCCTGAACGCATTTTGGAAGAATTTCTCTCTGTTTTGCCCTGCTTGTTTCTTCTTTGTGTTGGAAATGTATCCTCAGAATGGGTCTGAGCTGATTTTCCCTGCTGGTTTTAGGCCGCTTTACACACACTTGATGCACTTACACAGAGATATCAAGACTTAGCTTTTAAGATGCTTACTAGTCGGATAGATACTTGTGCGATGAACAGGGTGTGGTGAGTCCAGTTGATTGAGCAAGGAGTAGGTCGTGTCCATTCCATATTCGGTTTTCGGAAGGGTATCTGTGCTCATTTCAAACTCGAGTTTTATGCGTCACCCCACCTCACCTTTCCCCTGAAGCAGGCATAAGTGTGTTTTCTAAAAGCGTGACTCTGTTCTGTTTGGGGATTCAGTTCATGGGGAGCGATTTTTACATTCCCTCGATAAGTGATATCATAAGTTTCTTTTTTTGTGGGACTGATTTCACTGAGGATGATCGTACCTAAATCCACTCAGGATGCTGCTACCAGCCTCATGACGTGGATTTCATGGCTGAGTGACACTCCATTGGACCTACGTAGCACCACTTGTCCACTTGTCCACTTGTCTTTGTCCACTTGTCCACTCGTCTTTGTCCACTTGGCTCTTTCCTGGGATATGAAACGTGTACCGGAGTGGAGGTTCTTGTCAAGACAGCAGCCCTCAACTTTGGGGTCCCTGTGTCTGGTTGATTTTTTCATTTTCCCAAGGTCAACGCCCATGTGTGGAAGTGCCCTATGCTCTGTGGTTCTGTGTTTTACATGGTTTGGGAAAGAGGATACACTTGTGAAGATTGGCTGTTGGCCATTGACATCCCGCCCATCAGCTTAACAAGGCTCCCTTGACTCCGTGGGCTGTCCTGCCTTTCTGGTTTTTAGACTTTTTTCGCCTGGCCCTTTTGCCCCGGGGGGGCGAGAGATTTCTTTGTAGTGCTGATTTGCTCTCCCAGGTTGCTTGGTTGGCCAAAAAGGGCGTATGCGTTTTTTCCTGAATATATTCAGGAAAAAACGCATACGCCCTTTTTGGCCAACCGCATCATTGTCCACGTTCTGGCGCTTTTCATGTGCTATCGGGGCCATTCCGATGTACCCGTTGACATCCGTTTCCTGCAATTCTGCCTTGCGTTCAACGCCTCTTCGTAGCCTGACCTCAATATATTTTGGGGCGATAGTTATCGTTTAGAACTCTGCAGGTTTGGGAAGTGCAGTGCCCCTGAGCTCCATTTCCCAAGTCGCTTTTTTGTGAGTGGGACGCAACACGGCTGGATGGCTTCACGCCCTATTGTCGATCCGCGGTGGCAGGCTGAACCTCTGGTGAATTCTTCTTCGTGATGGGAAATGAGAGTGACATGTGCCCGACCAAACACCTCCAGCGAGTCTCTCATTGGTTCCCCCTCTTGCAGTTCATCCTGCGGACAAATTGCAGACGGTACGAAAGAGGCATGGAAAGGCGCCGAGTCTCCAAGTGGGGAGATTGTTAGTAAGGGGGCCTGAATGGAGAACACGAGCACCAGGAGATGAAAACTGAGGTGAGTTTCAGAAAGCTTTCCCGATCCCACGGTGTAGCATCCGCTGGGTTTCCAATGAGTGCTTTCGCTGTCGGAAGATTGCGTTGAACCTGGAGAGTTGGGACCCATGGAATGGGGAGCACGCAGGATTCCTTTCAAGGGTCTGCATTTGCTTTCCCAACCTCACCCATCGTCTCAGCCCCAAGAGTGTCCAGCCTTATGTCTTCTGCCGCTGGGGCTGTAGATGTGGTCAATCCTGGTTGCATGCCAGTCCCTGAACGCATTTGGGAAGAATTTCTCTCTGTTTTGCCCTGCTTGTTTCTTCTTTATGTTGGAAATGTATCCTCAGAATGGGTCTGAGCTGATTTTCCCTGCTGGTTTTAGGCCGCTTTACACACACTTGATGCACTTACACAGAGATATCAAGACTTAGCTTTTAAGATGCTTACTAGTCGGATAGATACTTGTGCGATGAACAGGGTGTGGTGAGTCCAGTTGATTGAGCAAGGAGTAGGTCGTGTCCATTCCATATTCGGTTTTCGGAAGGGTATCTGTGCTCATTTCAAACTCGAGTTTTATGCGTCACCCCACCTCACCTTTCCCCTGAAGCAGGCATAAGTGTGTTTTCTAAAAGCGTGACTCTGTTCTGTTTGGGGATTCAGTTCATGGGGAGCGATTTTTACATTCCCTCGATAAGTGATATCATAAGTTTCTTTTTTTGTGGGACTGATTTCACTGAGGATGATCGTACCTAAATCCACTCAGGATGCTGCTACCAGCCTCATGACGTGGATTTCATGGCTGAGTGACACTCCATTGGACCTACGTAGCACCACTTGTCCACTTGTCCACTTGTCTTTGTCCACTTGTCCACTCGTCTTTGTCCACTTGGCTCTTTCCTGGGATATGAAACGTGTACCGGAGTGGAGGTTCTTGTCAAGACAGCAGCCCTCAACTTTGGGGTCCCTGTGTCTGGTTGATTTTTTCATTTTCCCAAGGTCAACGCCCATGTGTGGAAGTGCCCTATGCTCTGTGGTTCTGTGTTTTACATGGTTTGGGAAAGAGGATACACTTGTGAAGATTGGCTGTTGGCCATTGACATCCCGCCCATCAGCTTAACAAGGCTCCCTTGACTCCGTGGGCTGTCCTGCCTTTCTGGTTTTTAGACTTTTTTGGCCTGGCCCTTTTGCCCCGTGGGGGGGGGGGCGAGAGATTTCTTTGTAGTGCTGATTTGCTCTCCCAGGTTGCTTGGTTGGCCAAAAAGGGCGTATGCGTTTTTTCCTGAATATATTCAGGAAAAAACGCATACGCCCTTTTTGGCCAACCGCATCATTGTCCACGTTCTGGCGCTTTTCATGTGCTATCGGGGCCATTCCGATGTACCCGTTGACATCCGTTTCCTGCAATTCTGCCTTGCGTTCAACGCCTCTTCGTAGCCTGACCTCAATATATTTTGGGGCGATAGTTATCGTTTAGAACTCTGCAGGTTTGGGAAGTGCAGTGCCCCTGAGCTCCATTTCCCAAGTCGCTTTTTTGTGAGTGGGACGCAACACGGCTGGATGGCTTCACGCCCTATTGTCGATCCGCGGTGGCAGGCTGAACCTCTGGTGAATTCTTCTTCGTGATGGGAAATGAGAGTGACATGTGCCCGACCAAACACCTCCAGCGAGTCTCTCATTGGTTCCCCCTCTTGCAGTTCATCCTGCGGACAAATTGCAGACGGTACGAAAGAGGCATGGAAAGGCGCCGAGTCTCCAAGTGGGGAGATTGTTAGTAAGGGGGCCTGAATGGAGAACACGAGCACCAGGAGATGAAAACTGAGGTGAGTTTCAGAAAGCTTTCCCGATCCCACGGTGTAGCATCCGCTGGGTTTCCAATGAGTGCTTTCGCTGTCGGAAGATTGCGTTGAACCTGGAGAGTTGGGACCCATGGAATGGGGAGCACGCAGGATTCCTTTCAAGGGTCTGCATTTGCTTTCCCAACCTCACCCATCGTCTCAGCCCCAAGAGTGTCCAGCCTTATGTCTTCTGCCGCTGGGGCTGTAGATGTGGTCAATCCTGGTTGCATGCCAGTCCCTGAACGCATTTTGGAAGAATTTCTCTCTGTTTTGCCCTGCTTGTTTCTTCTTTATGTTGGAAATGTATCCTCAGAATGGGTCTGAGCTGATTTTCCCTGCTCGTTTTAGGCCGCTTTACACACACTTGATGCACTTACACAGAGATATCAAGACTTAGCTTTTAAGATGCTTACTAGTCGGATAGATACTTGTGCGATGAACAGGGTGTGGTGAGTCCAGTTGATTGAGCAAGGAGTAGGTCGTGTCCATGCCATATTCGGTTTTCGGAAGGGTATCTGTGCTCATTTCAAACTCGAGTTTTATGCGTCACCCCACCTCACCTTTCCCCTGAAGCAGGCATAAGTGTGTTTTCTAAAAGCGTGACTGTGTTCTGTTTGGGGATTCAGTTCATGGGGAGCGATTTTTACATTCCCTCGATAAGTGATATCATAAGTTTCTTTTTTTGTGGGACTGATTTCACTGAGGATGATCGTACCTAAATCCACTCAGGATGCTGCTACCAGCCTCATGACGTGGATTTCATGGCTGAGTGACACTCCATTGGACCTACGTAGCACCACTTGTCCACTTGTCCACTTGTCTTTGTCCACTTGTCCACTCGTCTTTGTCCACTTGGCTCTTTCCTGGGATATGAAACGTGTACCGGAGTGGAGGTTCTTGTCAAGACAGCAGCCCTCAACTTTGGGGTCCCTGTGTCTGGTTGATTTTTTCATTTTCCCAAGGTCAACGCCCATGTGTGGAAGTGCCCTATGCTCTGTGGTTCTGTGTTTTACATGGTTTGGGAAAGAGAATACACTTGTGAAGATTGGCTGTTGGCCATTGACATCCCGCCCATCAGCTTAACAAGGCTCCCTTGACTCCGTGGGCTGTCCTGCCTTTCTGGTTTTTAGACTTTTTTCGCCTGGCCCTTTTGCCCCGGGGGGGGGGGCGAGAGATTTCTTTGTAGTGCTGATTTGCTCTCCCAGGTTGCTTGGTTGGCCAAAAAGGGCGTATGCGTTTTTTCCTGAATATATTCAGGAAAAAACGCATACGCCCTTTTTGGCCAACCGCATCATTGTCCACGTTCTGGCGCTTTTCATGTGCTATCGGGGCCATTCCGATGTACCAGTTGACATCCGTTTCCTGCAATTCTGCCTTGCGTTCAACGCCTCTTCGTAGCCTGACCTCAATATATTTTGGGGCGATAGTTATCGTTTAGAACTCTGCAGGTTTGGGAAGTGCAGTGCCCCTGAGCTCCATTTCCCAAGTCGCTTTTTTGTGAGTGGGACGCAACACGGCTGGATGGCTTCACGCCCTATTGTCGATCCGCGGTGGCAGGCTGAACCTCTGGTGAATTCTTCTTCGTGATGGGAAATGAGAGTGACATGTGCCCGACCAAACACCTCCAGCGAGTCTCTCATTGGTTCCCCCTCTTGCAGTTCATCCTGCGGACAAATTGCAGACGGTACGAAAGAGGCATGGAAAGGCGCCGAGTCTCCAAGTGGGGAGATTGTTAGTAAGGGGGCCTGAATGGAGAACACGAGCACCAGGAGATGAAAACTGAGGTGAGTTTCAGAAAGCTTTCCCGATCCCACGGTGTAGCATCCGCTGGGTTTCCAATGAGTGCTTTCGCTGTCGGAAGATTGCGTTGAACCAGGAGAGTTGGGACCCATGGAATGGGGAGCACGCAGGATTCCTTTCAAGGGTCTGCATTTGCTTTCCCAACCTCACCCATCGTCTCAGCCCCAAGAGTGTCCAGCCTTATGTCTTCTGCCGCTGGGGCTGTAGATGTGGTCAATCCTGGTTGCATGCCAGTCCCTGAACGCATTTTGGAAGAATTTCTCTCTGTTTTGCCCTGCTTGTTTCTTCTTTGTGTTGGAAATGTATCCTCAGAATGGGTCTGAGCTGATTTCCCTGCTGGTTTTAGGCCGCTTTACACACACTTGATGCACTTACACAGAGATATCAAGACTTAGCATTTAAGATGCTTACTAGTCGGATAGATACTTGTGCGATGAACAGGGTGTGGTGAGTCCATTTGATTGAACAAGGAGTAGGTCGTGTCCATGCCATATTCGGTTTTCGGAAGGGTATCTGTGCTCATTTCAAACTCGAGTTTTATGCGTCACCCCACCTCACCTTTCCCCTGAAGCAGGCATAAGTGTGTTTTCTAAAAGCGTGACTCTGTTCTGTTTGGGGATTCAGTTCATGGGGAGCGATTTTTACATTCCCTCGATAAGTGATATCATAAGTTTCTTTTTTTGTGGGACTGATTTCACTGAGGATGATCGTACCTAAATCCACTCAGGATGCTGCTACCAGCCTCATGACGTGGATTTCATGGCTGAGTGACACTCCATTGGAACTACGTAGCACCACTTGTCCACTTGTCCACTTGTCTTTGTCCACTTGTCCACTCGTCTTTGTCCACTTGGCTCTTTCCTGGGATATGAAACGTGTACCGGAGTGGAGGTTCTTGTCAAGACAGCAGCCCTCAACTTTGGGGTCCCTGTGTCTGGTTGATTTTTTCACTTTCCCAAGGTCAACGCCCATGTGTGGAAGTGCCCTATGCTCTGTGGTTCTGTGTTTTACATGGTTTGGGAAAGAGGATACACTTGTGAAGATTGGCTGTTGGCCATTGACATCCCACCCATCAGCTTAACAAGGCTCCCTTGACTCCGTGGGCTGTCCTGCCTTTCTGGTTTTTAGACTTTTTTCGCCTGGCCCTTTTGCCCCGGGAGGGGGGGTGGTGAGAGATTTCTTTGTAGTGCTGATTTGCTCTCCCAGGTTGCTTGGTTGGCCAAAAAGGGCGTATGCGTTTTTTCCTGAATATATTCAGGAAAAAACGCATACGCCCTTTTTGGCCAACCGCATCATTGTCCACGTTCTGGCGCTTTTCATGTGCTATCGGGGCCATTCCGATGTACCCGTTGACATCCGTTTCCTGCAATTCTGCCTTGCGTTCAACGCCTCTTCGTAGCCTGACCTCAATATATTTTGGGGCGATAGTTATCGTTTAGAACTCTGCAGGTTTGGGAAGTGCAGTGCCCCTGAGCTCCATTTCCCAAGTCGCTTTTTTGTGAGTGGGACGCAACACGGCTGGATGGCTTCACGCCCTATTGTCGATCCGCGGTGGCAGGCTGAACCTCTGGTGAATTCTTCTTCGTGATGGGAAATGAGAGTGACATGTGCCCGACCAAACACCTCCAGCGAGTCTCTCATTGGTTCCCCCTCTTGCAGTTCATCCTGCGGACAAATTGCAGACGGTACGAAAGAGGCATGGAAAGGCGCCGAGTCTCCAAGTGGGGAGATTGTTAGTAAGGGGGCCTGAATGGAGAACACGAGCACCAGGAGATGAAAACTGAGGTGAGTTTCAGAAAGCTTTCCCGATCCCACGGTGTAGCATCCGCTGGGTTTCCAATGAGTGCTTTCGCTGTCGGAAGATTGCGTTGAACCTGGAGAGTTGGGACCCATGGAATGGGGAGCACGCAGGATTCCTTTCAAGGGTCTGCATTTGCTTTCCCAACCTCACCCATCGTCTCAGCCCCAAGAGTGTCCAGCCTTATGTCTTCTGCCGCTGGGGCTGTAGATGTGGTCAATCCTGGTTGCATGCCAGTCCCTGAACGCATTTTGGAAGAATTTCTCTCTGTTTTGCCCTGCTTGTTTCTTCTTTGTGTTGGAAATGTATCCTCAGAATGGGTCTGAGCTGATTTTCCCTGCTGGTTTTAGGCCGCTTTACACACACTTGATGCACTTACACAGAGATATCAAGACTTAGCTTTTAAGATGCTTACTAGTCGGATAGATACTTGTGCGATGAACAGGGTGTGGTGAGTCCAGTTGATTGAGCAAGGAGTAGGTCGTGTCCATTCCATATTCGGTTTTCGGAAGGGTATCTGTGCTCATTTCAAACTCGAGTTTTATGCGTCACCCCACCTCACCTTTCCCCTGAAGCAGGCATAAGTGTGTTTTCTAAAAGCGTGACTCTGTTCTGTTTGGGGATTCAGTTCATGGGGAGCGATTTTTACATTCCCTCGATAAGTGATATCATAAGTTTCTTTTTTTGTGGGACTGATTTCACTGAGGATGATCGTACCTAAATCCACTCAGGATGCTGCTACCAGCCTCATGACGTGGATTTCATGGCTGAGTGACACTCCATTGGACCTACGTAGCACCACTTGTCCACTTGTCCACTTGTCTTTGTCCACTTGTCCACTCGTCTTTGTCCACTTGGCTCTTTCCTGGGATATGAAACGTGTACCGGAGTGGAGGTTCTTGTCAAGACAGCAGCCCTCAACTTTGGGGTCCCTGTGTCTGGTTGATTTTTTCATTTTCCCAAGGTCAACGCCCATGTGTGGAAGTGCCCTATGCTCTGTGGTTCTGTGTTTTACATGGTTTGGGAAAGAGGATACACTTGTGAAGATTGGCTGTTGGCCATTGACATCCCGCCCATCAGCTTAACAAGGCTCCCTTGACTCCGTGGGCTGTCCTGCCTTTCTGGTTTTTAGACTTTTTTCGCCTGGCCCTTTTGCCCCGGGGGGGGCGAGAGATTTCTTTGTAGTGCTGATTTGCTCTCCCAGGTTGCTTGGTTGGCCAAAAAGGGCGTATGCGTTTTTTCCTGAATATATTCAGGAAAAAACGCATACGCCCTTTTTGGCCAACCGCATCATTGTCCACGTTCTGGCGCTTTTCATGTGCTATCGGGGCCATTCCGATGTACCCGTTGACATCCGTTTCCTGCAATTCTGCCTTGCGTTCAACGCCTCTTCGTAGCCTGACCTCAATATATTTTGGGGCGATAGTTATCGTTTAGAACTCTGCAGGTTTGGGAAGTGCAGTGCCCCTGAGCTCCATTTCCTAAGTCGCTTTTTTGTGAGTGGGACGCAACACGGCTGGATGGCTTCACGCCCTATTGTCGATCCGCGGTGGCAGGCTGAACCTCTGGTGAATTCTTCTTCGTGATGGGAAATGAGAGTGACATGTGCCCGACCAAACACCTCCAGCGAGTCTCTCATTGGTTCCCCCTCTTGCAGTTCATCCTGCGGACAAATTGCAGACGGTACGAAAGAGGCATGGAAAGGCGCCGAGTCTCCAAGTGGGGAGATTGTTAGTAAGGGGGCCTGAATGGAGAACACGAGCACCAGGAGATGAAAACTGAGGTGAGTTTCAGAAAGCTTTCCCGATCCCACGGTGTAGCATCCGCTGGGTTTCCAATGAGTGCTTTCGCTGTCGGAAGATTGCGTTGAACCTGGAGAGTTGGGACCCATGGAATGGGGAGCACGCAGGATTCCTTTCAAGGGTCTGCATTTGCTTTCCCAACCTCACCCATCGTCTCAGCCCCAAGAGTGTCCAGCCTTATGTCTTCTGCCGCTGGGGCTGTAGATGTGGTCAATCCTGGTTGCATGCCAGTCCCTGAACGCATTTGGGAAGAATTTCTCTCTGTTTTGCCCTGCTTGTTTCTTCTTTATGTTGGAAATGTATCCTCAGAATGCGTCTGAGCTGATTTTCTCTGCTGGTTTTAGGCCGCTTTACACACACTTGATGCACTTACACAGAGATATCAAGACTTAGCATTTAAGATGCTTACTAGTCGGATAGATACTTGTGCGATGAACAGGGTGTGGTGAGTCCATTTGATTGAACAAGGAGTAGGTCGTGTCCATGCCATATTCGGTTTTCGGAAGGGTATCTGTGCTCATTTCAAACTCGAGTTTTATGCGTCACCCCACCTCACCTTTCCCCTGAAGCAGGCATAAGTGTGTTTTCTAAAAGCGTGACTCTGTTCTGTTTGGGGATTCAGTTCATGGGGAGCTATTTTTACATTCCCTCGATAAGTGATATCATAAGTTTCTTTTTTTGTGGGACTGATTTCACTGAGGATGATCGTACCTAAATCCACTCAGGATGCTGCTACCAGCCTCATGACGTGGATTTCATGGCTGAGTGACACTCCATTGGAACTACGTAGCACCACTTGTCCACTTGTCCACTTGTCTTTGTCCACTTGTCCACTCGTCTTTGTCCACTTGGCTCTTTCCTGGGATATGAAACGTGTACCGGAGTGGAGGTTCTTGTCAAGACAGCAGCCCTCAACTTTGGGGTCCCTGTGTCTGGTTGATTTTTTCACTTTCCCAAGGTCAACGCCCATGTGTGGAAGTGCCCTATGCTCTGTGGTTCTGTGTTTTACATGGTTTGGGAAAGAGGATACACTTGTGAAGATTGGCTGTTGGCCATTGACATCCCACCCATCAGCTTAACAAGGCTCCCTTGACTCCGTGGGCTGTCCTGCCTTTCTGGTTTTTAGACTTTTTTCGCCTGGCCCTTTTGCCCCGGGAGGGGGGGTGGTGAGAGATTTCTTTGTAGTGCTGATTTGCTCTCCCAGGTTGCTTGGTTGGCCAAAAAGGGCGTATGCGTTTTTTCCTGAATATATTCAGGAAAAAACGCATACGCCCTTTTTGGCCAACCGCATCATTGTCCACGTTCTGGCGCTTTTCATGTGCTATCGGGGCCATTCCGATGTACCCGTTGACATCCGTTTCCTGCAATTCTGCCTTGCGTTCAACGCCTCTTCGTAGCCTGACCTCAATATATTTTGGGGCGATAGTTATCGTTTAGAACTCTGCAGGTTTGGGAAGTGCAGTGCCCCTGAGCTCCATTTCCCAAGTCGCTTTTTTGTGAGTGGGACGCAACACGGCTGGATGGCTTCACGCCCTATTGTCGATCCGCGGTGGCAGGCTGAACCTCTGGTGAATTCTTCTTCGTGATGGGAAATGAGAGTGACATGTGCCCGACCAAACACCTCCAGCGAGTCTCTCATTGGTTCCCCCTCTTGCAGTTCATCCTGCGGACAAATTGCAGACGGTACGAAAGAGGCATGGAAAGGCGCCGAGTCTCCAAGTGGGGAGATTGTTAGTAAGGGGGCCTGAATGGAGAACACGAGCACCAGGAGATGAAAACTGAGGTGAGTTTCAGAAAGCTTTCCCGATCCCACGGTGTAGCATCCGCTGGGTTTCCAATGAGTGCTTTCGCTGTCGGAAGATTGCGTTGAACCTGGAGAGTTGGGACCCATGGAATGGGGAGCACGCAGGATTCCTTTCAAGGGTCTGCATTTGCTTTCCCAACCTCACCCATCGTCTCAGCCCCAAGAGTGTCCAGCCTTATGTCTTCTGCCGCTGGGGCTGTAGATGTGGTCAATCCTGGTTGCATGCCAGTCCCTGAACGCATTTTGGAAGAATTTCTCTCTGTTTTGCCCTGCTTGTTTCTTCTTTGTGTTGGAAATGTATCCTCAGAATGGGTCTGAGCTGATTTTCCCTGCTGGTTTTAGGCCGCTTTACACACACTTGATGCACTTACACAGAGATATCAAGACTTAGCTTTTAAGATGCTTACTAGTCGGATAGATACTTGTGCGATGAACAGGGTGTGGTGAGTCCAGTTGATTGAGCAAGGAGTAGGTCGTGTCCATTCCATATTCGGTTTTCGGAAGGGTATCTGTGCTCATTTCAAACTCGAGTTTTATGCGTCACCCCACCTCACCTTTCCCCTGAAGCAGGCATAAGTGTGTTTTCTAAAAGCGTGACTCTGTTCTGTTTGGGGATTCAGTTCATGGGGAGCGATTTTTACATTCCCTCGATAAGTGATATCATAAGTTTCTTTTTTTGTGGGACTGATTTCACTGAGGATGATCGTACCTAAATCCACTCAGGATGCTGCTACCAGCCTCATGACGTGGATTTCATGGCTGAGTGACACTCCATTGGACCTACGTAGCACCACTTGTCCACTTGTCCACTTGTCTTTGTCCACTTGTCCACTCGTCTTTGTCCACTTGGCTCTTTCCTGGGATATGAAACGTGTACCGGAGTGGAGGTTCTTGTCAAGACAGCAGCCCTCAACTTTGGGGTCCCTGTGTCTGGTTGATTTTTTCATTTTCCCAAGGTCAACGCCCATGTGTGGAAGTGCCCTATGCTCTGTGGTTCTGTGTTTTACATGGTTTGGGAAAGAGGATACACTTGTGAAGATTGGCTGTTGGCCATTGACATCCCGCCCATCAGCTTAACAAGGCTCCCTTGACTCCGTGGGCTGTCCTGCCTTTCTGGTTTTTAGACTTTTTTCGCCTGGCCCTTTTGCCCCGGGGGGGGCGAGAGATTTCTTTGTAGTGCTGATTTGCTCTCCCAGGTTGCTTGGTTGGCCAAAAAGGGCGTATGCGTTTTTTCCTGAATATATTCAGGAAAAAACGCATACGCCCTTTTTGGCCAACCGCATCATTGTCCACGTTCTGGCGCTTTTCATGTGCTATCGGGGCCATTCCGATGTACCCGTTGACATCCGTTTCCTGCAATTCTGCCTTGCGTTCAACGCCTCTTCGTAGCCTGACCTCAATATATTTTGGGGCGATAGTTATCGTTTAGAACTCTGCAGGTTTGGGAAGTGCAGTGCCCCTGAGCTCCATTTCCTAAGTCGCTTTTTTGTGAGTGGGACGCAACACGGCTGGATGGCTTCACGCCCTATTGTCGATCCGCGGTGGCAGGCTGAACCTCTGGTGAATTCTTCTTCGTGATGGGAAATGAGAGTGACATGTGCCCGACCAAACACCTCCAGCGAGTCTCTCATTGGTTCCCCCTCTTGCAGTTCATCCTGCGGACAAATTGCAGACGGTACGAAAGAGGCATGGAAAGGCGCCGAGTCTCCAAGTGGGGAGATTGTTAGTAAGGGGGCCTGAATGGAGAACACGAGCACCAGGAGATGAAAACTGAGGTGAGTTTCAGAAAGCTTTCCCGATCCCACGGTGTAGCATCCGCTGGGTTTCCAATGAGTGCTTTCGCTGTCGGAAGATTGCGTTGAACCTGGAGAGTTGGGACCCATGGAATGGGGAGCACGCAGGATTCCTTTCAAGGGTCTGCATTTGCTTTCCCAACCTCACCCATCGTCTCAGCCCCAAGAGTGTCCAGCCTTATGTCTTCTGCCGCTGGGGCTGTAGATGTGGTCAATCCTGGTTGCATGCCAGTCCCTGAACGCATTTGGGAAGAATTTCTCTCTGTTTTGCCCTGCTTGTTTCTTCTTTATGTTGGAAATGTATCCTCAGAATGGGTCTGAGCTGATTTTCCCTGCTGGTTTTAGGCCGCTTTACACACACTTGATGCACTTACACAGAGATATCAAGACTTAGCTTTTAAGATGCTTACTAGTCGGATAGATACTTGTGCGATGAACAGGGTGTGGTGAGTCCAGTTGATTGAGCAAGGAGTAGGTCGTGTCCATTCCATATTCGGTTTTCGGAAGGGTATCTGTGCTCATTTCAAACTCGAGTTTTATGCGTCACCCCACCTCACCTTTCCCCTGAAGCAGGCATAAGTGTGTTTTCTAAAAGCGTGACTCTGTTCTGTTTGGGGATTCAGTTCATGGGGAGCGATTTTTACATTCCCTCGATAAGTGATATCATAAGTTTCTTTTTTTGTGGGACTGATTTCACTGAGGATGATCGTACCTAAATCCACTCAGGATGCTGCTACCAGCCTCATGACGTGGATTTCATGGCTGAGTGACACTCCATTGGACCTACGTAGCACCACTTGTCCACTTGTCCACTTGTCTTTGTCCACTTGTCCACTCGTCTTTGTCCACTTGGCTCTTTCCTGGGATATGAAACGTGTACCGGAGTGGAGGTTCTTGTCAAGACAGCAGCCCTCAACTTTGGGGTCCCTGTGTCTGGTTGATTTTTTCATTTTCCCAAGGTCAACGCCCATGTGTGGAAGTGCCCTATGCTCTGTGGTTCTGTGTTTTACATGGTTTGGGAAAGAGGATACACTTGTGAAGATTGGCTGTTGGCCATTGACATCCCGCCCATCAGCTTAACAAGGCTCCCTTGACTCCGTGGGCTGTCCTGCCTTTCTGGTTTTTAGACTTTTTTGGCCTGGCCCTTTTGCCCCGTGGGGGGGGGGGCGAGAGATTTCTTTGTAGTGCTGATTTGCTCTCCCAGGTTGCTTGGTTGGCCAAAAAGGGCGTATGCGTTTTTTCCTGAATATATTCAGGAAAAAACGCATACGCCCTTTTTGGCCAACCGCATCATTGTCCACGTTCTGGCGCTTTTCATGTGCTATCGGGGCCATTCCGATGTACCCGTTGACATCCGTTTCCTGCAATTCTGCCTTGCGTTCAACGCCTCTTCGTAGCCTGACCTCAATATATTTTGGGGCGATAGTTATCGTTTAGAACTCTGCAGGTTTGGGAAGTGCAGTGCCCCTGAGCTCCATTTCCCAAGTCGCTTTTTTGTGAGTGGGACGCAACACGGCTGGATGGCTTCACGCCCTATTGTCGATCCGCGGTGGCAGGCTGAACCTCTGGTGAATTCTTCTTCGTGATGGGAAATGAGAGTGACATGTGCCCGACCAAACACCTCCAGCGAGTCTCTCATTGGTTCCCCCTCTTGCAGTTCATCCTGCGGACAAATTGCAGACGGTACGAAAGAGGCATGGAAAGGCGCCGAGTCTCCAAGTGGGGAGATTGTTAGTAAGGGGGCCTGAATGGAGAACACGAGCACCAGGAGATGAAAACTGAGGTGAGTTTCAGAAAGCTTTCCCGATCCCACGGTGTAGCATCCGCTGGGTTTCCAATGAGTGCTTTCGCTGTCGGAAGATTGCGTTGAACCTGGAGAGTTGGGACCCATGGAATGGGGAGCACGCAGGATTCCTTTCAAGGGTCTGCATTTGCTTTCCCAACCTCACCCATCGTCTCAGCCCCAAGAGTGTCCAGCCTTATGTCTTCTGCCGCTGGGGCTGTAGATGTGGTCAATCCTGGTTGCATGCCAGTCCCTGAACGCATTTTGGAAGAATTTCTCTCTGTTTTGCCCTGCTTGTTTCTTCTTTATGTTGGAAATGTATCCTCAGAATGGGTCTGAGCTGATTTTCCCTGCTGGTTTTAGGCCGCTTTACACACACTTGATGCACTTACACAGAGATATCAAGACTTAGCTTTTAAGATGCTTACTAGTCGGATAGATACTTGTGCGATGAACAGGGTGTGGTGAGTCCAGTTGATTGAGCAAGGAGTAGGTCGTGTCCATGCCATATTCGGTTTTCGGAAGGGTATCTGTGCTCATTTCAAACTCGAGTTTTATGCGTCACCCCACCTCACCTTTCCCCTGAAGCAGGCATAAGTGTGTTTTCTAAAAGCGTGACTGTGTTCTGTTTGGGGATTCAGTTCATGGGGAGCGATTTTTACATTCCCTCGATAAGTGATATCATAAGTTTCTTTTTTTGTGGGACTGATTTCACTGAGGATGATCGTACCTAAATCCACTCAGGATGCTGCTACCAGCCTCATGACGTGGATTTCATGGCTGAGTGACACTCCATTGGACCTACGTAGCACCACTTGTCCACTTGTCCACTTGTCTTTGTCCACTTGTCCACTCGTCTTTGTCCACTTGGCTCTTTCCTGGGATATGAAACGTGTACCGGAGTGGAGGTTCTTGTCAAGACAGCAGCCCTCAACTTTGGGGTCCCTGTGTCTGGTTGATTTTTTCATTTTCCCAAGGTCAACGCCCATGTGTGGAAGTGCCCTATGCTCTGTGGTTCTGTGTTTTACATGGTTTGGGAAAGAGAATACACTTGTGAAGATTGGCTGTTGGCCATTGACATCCCGCCCATCAGCTTAACAAGGCTCCCTTGACTCCGTGGGCTGTCCTGCCTTTCTGGTTTTTAGACTTTTTTCGCCTGGCCCTTTTGCCCCGGGGGGGGGGGCGAGAGATTTCTTTGTAGTGCTGATTTGCTCTCCCAGGTTGCTTGGTTGGCCAAAAAGGGCGTATGCGTTTTTTCCTGAATATATTCAGGAAAAAACGCATACGCCCTTTTTGGCCAACCGCATCATTGTCCACGTTCTGGCGCTTTTCATGTGCTATCGGGGCCATTCCGATGTACCAGTTGACATCCGTTTCCTGCAATTCTGCCTTGCGTTCAACGCCTCTTCGTAGCCTGACCTCAATATATTTTGGGGCGATAGTTATCGTTTAGAACTCTGCAGGTTTGGGAAGTGCAGTGCCCCTGAGCTCCATTTCCCAAGTCGCTTTTTTGTGAGTGGGACGCAACACGGCTGGATGGCTTCACGCCCTATTGTCGATCCGCGGTGGCAGGCTGAACCTCTGGTGAATTCTTCTTCGTGATGGGAAATGAGAGTGACATGTGCCCGACCAAACACCTCTAGCGAGTCTCTCATTGGTTCCCCCTCTTGCAGTTCATCCTGCGGACAAATTGCAGACGGTACGAAAGAGGCATGGAAAGGCGCCGAGTCTCCAAGTGGGGAGATTGTTAGTAAGGGGGCCTGAATGGAGAACACGAGCACCAGGAGATGAAAACTGAGGTGAGTTTCAGAAAGCTTTCCCGATCCCACGGTGTAGCATCCGCTGGGTTTCCAATGAGTGCTTTCGCTGTCGGAAGATTGCGTTGAACCAGGAGAGTTGGGACCCATGGAATGGGGAGCACGCAGGATTCCTTTCAAGGGTCTGCATTTGCTTTCCCAACCTCACCCATCGTCTCAGCCCCAAGAGTGTCCAGCCTTATGTCTTCTGCCGCTGGGGCTGTAGATGTGGTCAATCCTGGTTGCATGCCAGTCCCTGAACGCATTTTGGAAGAATTTCTCTCTGTTTTGCCCTGCTTGTTTCTTCTTTGTGTTGGAAATGTATCCTCAGAATGGGTCTGAGCTGATTTCCCTGCTGGTTTTAGGCCGCTTTACACACACTTGATGCACTTACACAGAGATATCAAGACTTAGCATTTAAGATGCTTACTAGTCGGATAGATACTTGTGCGATGAACAGGGTGTGGTGAGTCCATTTGATTGAACAAGGAGTAGGTCGTGTCCATGCCATATTCGGTTTTCGGAAGGGTATCTGTGCTCATTTCAAACTCGAGTTTTATGCGTCACCCCACCTCACCTTTCCCCTGAAGCAGGCATAAGTGTGTTTTCTAAAAGCGTGACTCTGTTCTGTTTGGGGATTCAGTTCATGGGGAGCGATTTTTACATTCCCTCGATAAGTGATATCATAAGTTTCTTTTTTTGTGGGACTGATTTCACTGAGGATGATCGTACCTAAATCCACTCAGGATGCTGCTACCAGCCTCATGACGTGGATTTCATGGCTGAGTGACACTCCATTGGAACTACGTAGCACCACTTGTCCACTTGTCCACTTGTCTTTGTCCACTTGTCCACTCGTCTTTGTCCACTTGGCTCTTTCCTGGGATATGAAACGTGTACCGGAGTGGAGGTTCTTGTCAAGACAGCAGCCCTCAACTTTGGGGTCCCTGTGTCTGGTTGATTTTTTCACTTTCCCAAGGTCAACGCCCATGTGTGGAAGTGCCCTATGCTCTGTGGTTCTGTGTTTTACATGGTTTGGGAAAGAGGATACACTTGTGAAGATTGGCTGTTGGCCATTGACATCCCACCCATCAGCTTAACAAGGCTCCCTTGACTCCGTGGGCTGTCCTGCCTTTCTGGTTTTTAGACTTTTTTCGCCTGGCCCTTTTGCCCCGGGAGGGGGGGTGGTGAGAGATTTCTTTGTAGTGCTGATTTGCTCTCCCAGGTTGCTTGGTTGGCCAAAAAGGGCGTATGCGTTTTTTCCTGAATATATTCAGGAAAAAACGCATACGCCCTTTTTGGCCAACCGCATCATTGTCCACGTTCTGGCGCTTTTCATGTGCTATCGGGGCCATTCCGATGTACCCGTTGACATCCGTTTCCTGCAATTCTGCCTTGCGTTCAACGCCTCTTCGTAGCCTGACCTCAATATATTTTGGGGCGATAGTTATCGTTTAGAACTCTGCAGGTTTGGGAAGTGCAGTGCCCCTGAGCTCCATTTCCCAAGTCGCTTTTTTGTGAGTGGGACGCAACACGGCTGGATGGCTTCACGCCCTATTGTCGATCCGCGGTGGCAGGCTGAACCTCTGGTGAATTCTTCTTCGTGATGGGAAATGAGAGTGACATGTGCCCGACCAAACACCTCCAGCGAGTCTCTCATTGGTTCCCCCTCTTGCAGTTCATCCTGCGGACAAATTGCAGACGGTACGAAAGAGGCATGGAAAGGCGCCGAGTCTCCAAGTGGGGAGATTGTTAGTAAGGGGGCCTGAATGGAGAACACGAGCACCAGGAGATGAAAACTGAGGTGAGTTTCAGAAAGCTTTCCCGATCCCACGGTGTAGCATCCGCTGGGTTTCCAATGAGTGCTTTCGCTGTCGGAAGATTGCGTTGAACCTGGAGAGTTGGGACCCATGGAATGGGGAGCACGCAGGATTCCTTTCAAGGGTCTCCATTTGCTTTCCCAACCTCACCCATCGTCTCAGCCCCAAGAGTGTCCAGCCTTATGTCTTCTGCCGCTGGGGCTGTAGATGTGGTCAATCCTGGTTGCATGCCAGTCCCTGAACGCATTTTGGAAGAATTTCTCTCTGTTTTGCCCTGCTTGTTTCTTCTTTGTGTTGGAAATGTATCCTCAGAATGGGTCTGAGCTGATTTTCCCTGCTGGTTTTAGGCCGCTTTACACACACTTGATGCACTTACACAGAGATATCAAGACTTAGCTTTTAAGATGCTTACTAGTCGGATAGATACTTGTGCGATGAACAGGGTGTGGTGAGTCCAGTTGATTGAGCAAGGAGTAGGTCGTGTCCATGCCATATTCGGTTTTCGGAAGGGTATCTGTGCTCATTTCAAACTCGAGTTTTATGCGTCACCCCACCTCACCTTTCCCCTGAAGCAGGCATAAGTGTGTTTTCTAAAAGCGTGACTCTGTTCTGTTTGGGGATTCAGTTCATGGGGAGCGATTTTTACATTCCCTCGATAAGTGATATCATAAGTTTCTTTTTTTGTGGGACTTATTTCACTGAGGATGATCGTACCTAAATCCACTCAGGATGCTGCTACCAGCCTCATGACGTGGATTTCATGGCTGAGTGACACTCCATTGGACCTACGTAGCACCACTTGTCCACTTGTCCACTTGTCTTTGTCCACTTGTCCACTCGTCTTTGTCCACTTGGCTCTTTCCTGGGATATGAAACGTGTACCGGAGTGGAGGTTCTTGTCAAGACAGCAGCCCTCAACTTTGGGGTCCCTGTGTCTGGTTGATTTTTTCATTTTCCCAAGGTCAACGCCCATGTGTGGAAGTGCCCTATGCTCTGTGGTTCTGTGTTTTACATGGTTTGGGAAAGAGAATACACTTGTGAAGATTGGCTGTTGGCCATTGACATCCCGCCCATCAGCTTAACAAGGCTCCCTTGACTCCGTGGGCTGTCCTGCCTTTCTGGTTTTTAGACTTTTTTCGCCTGGCCCTTTTGCCCCGGGGGGGGGGGCGAGAGATTTCTTTGTAGTGCTGATTTGCTCTCCCAGGTTGCTTGGTTGGCCAAAAAGGGCGTATGCGTTTTTTCCTGAATATATTCAGGAAAAAACGCATACGCCCTTTTTGGCCAACCGCATCATTGTCCACGTTCTGGCGCTTTTCATGTGCTATCGGGGCCATTCCGATGTACCAGTTGACATCCGTTTCCTGCAATTCTGCCTTGCGTTCAACGCCTCTTCGTAGCCTGACCTCAATATATTTTGGGGCGATAGTTATCGTTTAGAACTCTGCAGGTTTGGGAAGTGCAGTGCCCCTGAGCTCCATTTCCCAAGTCGCTTTTTTGTGAGTGGGACGCAACACGGCTGGATGGCTTCACGCCCTATTGTCGATCCGCGGTGGCAGGCTGAACCTCTGGTGAATTCTTCTTCGTGATGGGAAATGAGAGTGACATGTGCCCGACCAAACACCTCCAGCGAGTCTCTCATTGGTTCCCCCTCTTGCAGTTCATCCTGCGGACAAATTGCAGACGGTACGAAAGAGGCATGGAAAGGCGCCGAGTCTCCAAGTGGGGAGATTGTTAGTAAGGGGGCCTGAATGGAGAACACGAGCACCAGGAGATGAAAACTGAGGTGAGTTTCAGAAAGCTTTCCCGATCCCACGGTGTAGCATCCGCTGGGTTTCCAATGAGTGCTTTCGCTGTCGGAAGATTGCGTTGAACCAGGAGAGTTGGGACCCATGGAATGGGGAGCACGCAGGATTCCTTTCAAGGGTCTGCATTTGCTTTCCCAACCTCACCCATCGTCTCAGCCCCAAGAGTGTCCAGCCTTATGTCTTCTGCCGCTGGGGCTGTAGATGTGGTCAATCCTGGTTGCATGCCAGTCCCTGAACGCATTTTGGAAGAATTTCTCTCTGTTTTGCCCTGCTTGTTTCTTCTTTGTGTTGGAAATGTATCCTCAGAATGGGTCTGAGCTGATTTCCCTGCTGGTTTTAGGCCGCTTTACACACACTTGATGCACTTACACAGAGATATCAAGACTTAGCATTTAAGATGCTTACTAGTCGGATAGATACTTGTGCGATGAACAGGGTGTGGTGAGTCCATTTGATTGAACAAGGAGTAGGTCGTGTCCATGCCATATTCGGTTTTCGGAAGGGTATCTGTGCTCATTTCAAACTCGAGTTTTATGCGTCACCCCACCTCACCTTTCCCCTGAAGCAGGCATAAGTGTGTTTTCTAAAAGCGTGACTCTGTTCTGTTTGGGGATTCAGTTCATGGGGAGCGATTTTTACATTCCCTCGATAAGTGATATCATAAGTTTCTTTTTTTGTGGGACTGATTTCACTGAGGATGATCGTACCTAAATCCACTCAGGATGCTGCTACCAGCCTCATGACGTGGATTTCATGGCTGAGTGACACTCCATTGGAACTACGTAGCACCACTTGTCCACTTGTCCACTTGTCTTTGTCCACTTGTCCACTCGTCTTTGTCCACTTGGCTCTTTCCTGGGATATGAAACGTGTACCGGAGTGGAGGTTCTTGTCAAGACAGCAGCCCTCAACTTTGGGGTCCCTGTGTCTGGTTGATTTTTTCACTTTCCCAAGGTCAACGCCCATGTGTGGAAGTGCCCTATGCTCTGTGGTTCTGTGTTTTACATGGTTTGGGAAAGAGGATACACTTGTGAAGATTGGCTGTTGGCCATTGACATCCCACCCATCAGCTTAACAAGGCTCCCTTGACTCCGTGGGCTGTCCTGCCTTTCTGGTTTTTAGACTTTTTTCGCCTGGCCCTTTTGCCCCGGGAGGGGGGGTGGTGAGAGATTTCTTTGTAGTGCTGATTTGCTCTCCCAGGTTGCTTGGTTGGCCAAAAAGGGCGTATGCGTTTTTTCCTGAATATATTCAGGAAAAAACGCATACGCCCTTTTTGGCCAACCGCATCATTGTCCACGTTCTGGCGCTTTTCATGTGCTATCGGGGCCATTCCGATGTACCCGTTGACATCCGTTTCCTGCAATTCTGCCTTGCGTTCAACGCCTCTTCGTAGCCTGACCTCAATATATTTTGGGGCGATAGTTATCGTTTAGAACTCTGCAGGTTTGGGAAGTGCAGTGCCCCTGAGCTCCATTTCCCAAGTCGCTTTTTTGTGAGTGGGACGCAACACGGCTGGATGGCTTCACGCCCTATTGTCGATCCGCGGTGGCAGGCTGAACCTCTGGTGAATTCTTCTTCGTGATGGGAAATGAGAGTGACATGTGCCCGACCAAACACCTCCAGCGAGTCTCTCATTGGTTCCCCCTCTTGCAGTTCATCCTGCGGACAAATTGCAGACGGTACGAAAGAGGCATGGAAAGGCGCCGAGTCTCCAAGTGGGGAGATTGTTAGTAAGGGGGCCTGAATGGAGAACACGAGCACCAGGAGATGAAAACTGAGGTGAGTTTCAGAAAGCTTTCCCGATCCCACGGTGTAGCATCCGCTGGGTTTCCAATGAGTGCTTTCGCTGTCGGAAGATTGCGTTGAACCTGGAGAGTTGGGACCCATGGAATGGGGAGCACGCAGGATTCCTTTCAAGGGTCTGCATTTGCTTTCCCAACCTCACCCATCGTCTCAGCCCCAAGAGTGTCCAGCCTTATGTCTTCTGCCGCTGGGGCTGTAGATGTGGTCAATCCTGGTTGCATGCCAGTCCCTGAACGCATTTTGGAAGAATTTCTCTCTGTTTTGCCCTGCTTGTTTCTTCTTTGTGTTGGAAATGTATCCTCAGAATGGGTCTGAGCTGATTTTCCCTGCTGGTTTTAGGCCGCTTTACACACACTTGATGCACTTACACAGAGATATCAAGACTTAGCTTTTAAGATGCTTACTAGTCGGATAGATACTTGTGCGATGAACAGGGTGTGGTGAGTCCAGTTGATTGAGCAAGGAGTAGGTCGTGTCCATGCCATATTCGGTTTTCGGAAGGGTATCTGTGCTCATTTCAAACTCGAGTTTTATGCGTCACCCCACCTCACCTTTCCCCTGAAGCAGGCATAAGTGTGTTTTCTAAAAGCGTGACTCTGTTCTGTTTGGGGATTCAGTTCATGGGGAGCGATTTTTACATTCCCTCGATAAGTGATATCATAAGTTTCTTTTTTTGTGGGACTTATTTCACTGAGGATGATCGTACCTAAATCCACTCAGGATGCTGCTACCAGCCTCATGACGTGGATTTCATGGCTGAGTGACACTCCATTGGACCTACGTAGCACCACTTGTCCACTTGTCCACTTGTCTTTGTCCACTTGTCCACTCGTCTTTGTCCACTTGGCTCTTTCCTGGGATATGAAACGTGTACCGGAGTGGAGGTTCTTGTCAAGACAGCAGCCCTCAACTTTGGGGTCCCTGTGTCTGGTTGATTTTTTCATTTTCCCAAGGTCAACGCCCATGTGTGGAAGTGCCCTATGCTCTGTGGTTCTGTGTTTTACATGGTTTGGGAAAGAGGATACACTTGTGAAGATTGGCTGTTGGCCATTGACATCCCGCCCATCAGCTTAACAAGGCTCCCTTGACTCCGTGGGCTGTCCTGCCTTTCTGGTTTTTAGACTTTTTTCGCCTGGCCCTTTTGCCCCCGGGGGGGGGTGGCGAGAGATTTCTTTGTAGTGCTGATTTGCTCTCCCAGGTTGCTTGGTTGGCCAAAAAGGGCGTATGCGTTTTTTCCTGAATATATTCAGGAAAAAACGCATACGCCCTTTTTGGCCAACCGCATCATTGTCCACGTTCTGGCGCTTTTCATGTGCTATCGGGGCCATTCCGATGTACCCGTTGACATCCGTTTCCTGCAATTCTGCCTTGCGTTCAACGCCTCTTCGTAGCCTGACCTCAATATATTTTGGGGCGATAGTTATCGTTTAGAACTCTGCAGGTTTGGGAAGTGCAGTGCCCCTGAGCTCCATTTCCCAAGTCGCTTTTTTGTGAGTGGGACGCAACACGGCTGGATGGCTTCACGCCCTATTGTCGATCCGCGGTGGCAGGCTGAACCTCTGGTGAATTCTTCTTCGTGATGGGAAATGAGAGTGACATGTGCCCGACCAAACACCTCCAGCGAGTCTCTCATTGGTTCCCCCTCTTGCAGTTCATCCTGCGGACAAATTGCAGACGGTACGAAAGAGGCATGGAAAGGCGCCGAGTCTCCAAGTGGGGAGATTGTTAGTAAGGGGGCCTGAATGGAGAACACGAGCACCAGGAGATGAAAACTGAGGTGAGTTTCAGAAAGCTTTCCCGATCCCACGGTGTAGCATCCGCTGGGTTTCCAATGAGTGCTTTCGCTGTCGGAAGATTGCGTTGAACCTGGAGAGTTGGGACCCATGGAATGGGGAGCACGCAGGATTCCTTTCAAGGGTCTGCATTTGCTTTACCAACCTCACCCATCGTCTCAGCCCCAAGAGTGTCCAACCTTATGTCTTCTGCCGCTGGGGCTGTAGATGTGGTCAATCCTGGTTGCATGCCAGTCCCTGAACGCATTTGGGAAGAATTTCTCTCTGTTTTGCCCTGCTTGTTTCTTCTTTATGTTGGAAATGTATCCTCAGAATGGGTCTGAGCTGATTTTCCCTGCTGGTTTTAGGCCGCTTTACACACACTTGATGCACTTACACAGAGATATCAAGACTTAGCTTTTAAGATGCTTACTAGTCGGATAGATACTTGTGCGATGAACAGGGTGTGGAGAGTCCAGTTGATTGAGCAAGGAGTAGGTCGTGTCCATGCCATATTCGGTTTTCGGAAGGGTATCTGTGCTCATTTCAAACTCGAGTTTTATGCGTCACCCCACCTCACCTTTCCCCTGAAGCAGGCATAAGTGTGTTTTCTAAAAGCGTGACTCTGTTCTGTTTGGGGATTCAGTTCATGGGGAGCGATTTTTACATTCCCTCGATAAGTGATATCATAAGTTTCTTTTTTTGTGGGACTTATTTCACTGAGGATGATCGTACCTAAATCCACTCAGGATGCTGCTACCAGCCTCATGACGTGGATTTCATGGCTGAGTGACACTCCATTGGACCTACGTAGCACCACTTGTCCACTTGTCCACTTGTCTTTGTCCACTTGTCCACTCGTCTTTGTCCACTTGGCTCTTTCCTGGGATATGAAACGTGTACCGGAGTGGAGGTTCTTGTCAAGACAGCAGCCCTCAACTTTGGGGTCCCTGTGTCTGGTTGATTTTTTCATTTTCCCAAGGTCAACGCCCATGTGTGGAAGTGCCCTATGCTCTGTGGTTCTGTGTTTTACATGGTTTGGGAAAGAGGATACACTTGTGAAGATTGGCTGTTGGCCATTGACATCCCGCCCATCAGCTTAACAAGGCTCCCTTGACTCCGTGGGCTGTCCTGCCTTTCTGGTTTTTAGACTTTTTTCGCCTGGCCCTTTTGCCCCCGGGGGGGGGGGCGAGAGATTTCTTTGTAGTGCTGATTTGCTCTCCCAGGTTGCTTGGTTGGCCAAAAAGGGCGTATGCGTTTTTTCCTGAATATATTCCGGAAAAAACGCATACGCCCTTTTTGGCCAACCGCATCATTGTCCACGTTCTGGCGCTTTTCATGTGCTATCGGGGCCATTCCGATGTACCCGTTGACATCCGTTTCCTGCAATTCTGCCTTGCGTTCAACGCCTCTTCGTAGCCTGACCTCAATATATTTTGGGGCGATAGTTATCGTTTAGAACTCTGCAGGTTTGGGAAGTGCAGTGCCCCTGAGCTCCATTTCCCAAGTCGCTTTTTTGTGAGTGGGATGCAACACGGCTGGATGGCTTCACGCCCTATTGTCGATCCGCGGTGGCAGGCTGAACCTCTGGTGAATTCTTCTTCGTGATGGGAAATGAGAGTGACATGTGCCCGACCAAACACCTCCAGCGAGTCTCTCATTGGTTCCCCCTCTTGCAGTTCATCCTGCGGACAAATTGCAGACGGTACGAAAGAGGCATGGAAAGGCGCCGAGTCTCCAAGTGGGGAGATTGTTAGTAAGGGGGCCTGAATGGAGAACACGAGCACCAGGAGATGAAAACTGAGGTGAGTTTCAGAAAGCTTTCCCGATCCCACGGTGTAGCATCCGCTGGGTTTCCAATGAGTGCTTTCGCTGTCGGAAGATTGCGTTGAACCTGGAGAGTTGGGACCCATGGAATGGGGAGCACGCAGGATTCCTTTCAAGGGTCTGCATTTGCTTTACCAACCTCACCCATCGTCTCAGCCCCAAGAGTGTCCAACCTTATGTCTTCTGCCGCTGGGGCTGTAGATGTGGTCAATCCTGGTTGCATGCCAGTCCCTGAACGCATTTGGGAAGAATTTCTCTCTGTTTTGCCCTGCTTGTTTCTTCTTTATGTTGGAAATGTATCCTCAGAATGGGTCTGAGCTGATTTTCCCTGCTGGTTTTAGGCCGCTTTACACACACTTGATGCACTTACACAGAGATATCAAGACTTAGCTTTTAAGATGCTTACTAGTCGGATAGATACTTGTGCGATGAACAGGGTGTGGAGAGTCCATTTGATTGAGCAAGGAGTAGGTCGTGTCCATGCCATATTCGGTTTTCGGAAGGGTATCTGTGCTCATTTCAAACTCGAGTTTTATGCGTCACCCCACCTCACCTTTCCCCTGAAGCAGGCATAAGTGTGTTTTCTAAAAGCGTGACTCTGTTCTGTTTGGGGATTCAGTTCATGGGGAGCGATTTTTACATTCCCTCGATAAGTGATATCATAAGTTTCTTTTTTTGTGGGACTTATTTCACTGAGGATGATCGTACCTAAATCCACTCAGGATGCTGCTACCAGCCTCATGACGTGGATTTCATGGCTGAGTGACACTCCATTGGACCTACGTAGCACCACTTGTCCACTTGTCCACTTGTCTTTGTCCACTTGTCCACTCGTCTTTGTCCACTTGGCTCTTTCCTGGGATATGAAACGTGTACCGGAGTAGAGGTTCTTGTCAAGACAGCAGCCCTCAACTTTGGGGTCCCTGTGTCTGGTTGATTTTTTCATTTTCCCAAGGTCAACGCCCATGTGTGGAAGTGCCCTATGCTCTGTGGTTCTGTGTTTTACATGGTTTGGGAAAGAGGATACACTTGTGAAGATTGGCTGTTGGCCATTGACATCCCGCCCATCAGCTTAACAAGGCTCCCTTGACTCCGTGGGCTGTCCTGCCTTTCTGGTTTTTAGACTTTTTTCGCCTGGCCCTTTTGCCCCGGGGGGGGGGCGAGAGATTTCTTTGTAGTGCTGATTTGCTCTCCCAGGTTGCTTGGTTGGCCAAAAAGGGCGTATGCGTTTTTTCCTGAATATATTCAGGAAAAAACGCATACGCCCTTTTTGGCCAACCGCATCATTGTCCACGTTCTGGCGCTTTTCATGTGCTATCGGGGCCATTCCGATGTACCCGTTGACATCCGTTTCCTGCAATTCTGCCTTGCGTTCAACGCCTCTTCGTAGCCTGACCTCAATATATTTTGGGGCGATAGTTATCGTTTAGAACTCTGCAGGTTTGGGAAGTGCAGTGCCCCTGAGCTCCATTTCCCAAGTCGCTTTTTTGTGAGTGGGACGCAACACGGCTGGATGGCTTCACGCCCTATTGTCGATCCGCGGTGGCAGGCTGAACCTCTGGTGAATTCTTCTTCGTGATGGGAAATGAGAGTGACATGTGCCCGACCAAACACCTCCAGCGAGTCTCTCATTGGTTCCCCCTCTTGCAGTTCATCCTGCGGACAAATTGCAGACGGTACGAAAGAGGCATGGAAAGGCGCCGAGTCTCCAAGTGGGGAGATTGTTAGTAAGGGGGCCTGAATGGAGAACACGAGCACCAGGAGATGAAAACTGAGGTGAGTTTCAGAAAGCTTTCCCGATCCCACGGTGTAGCATCCGCTGGGTTTCCAATGAGTGCTTTCGCTGTCGGAAGATTGCGTTGAACCTGGAGAGTTGGGACCCATGGAATGGGGAGCACGCAGGATTCCTTTCAAGGGTCTGCATTTGCTTTCCCAACCTCACCAATCGTCTCAGCCCCAAGAGTGTCCAGCCTTATGTCTTCTGCCGCTGGGGCTGTAGATGTGGTCAATCCTGGTTGCATGCCAGTCCCTGAACGCATTTGGGAAGAATTTCTCTCTGTTTTGCCCTGCTTGTTTCTTCTTTATGTTGGAAATGTATCCTCAGAATGGGTCTGAGCTGATTTTCCCTGCTGGTTTTAGGCCGCTTTACACACACTTGATGCACTTACACAGAGATATCAAGACTTAGCTTTTAAGATGCTTACTAGTCGGATAGATACTTGTGCGATGAACAGGGTGTGGTGAGTCCAGTTGATTGAGCAAGGAGTAGGTCGTGTCCATTCCATATTCGGTTTTCGGAAGGGTATCTGTGCTCATTTCAAACTCGAGTTTTATGCGTCACCCCACCTCACCTTTCCCCTGAAGCAGGCATAAGTGTGTTTTCTAAAAGCGTGACTCTGTTCTGTTTGGGGATTCAGTTCATGGGGAGCGATTTTTACATTCCCTCGATAAGTGATATCATAAGTTTCTTTTTTTGTGGGACTGATTTCACTGAGGATGATCGTACCTAAATCCACTCAGGATGCTGCTACCAGCCTCATGACGTGGATTTCATGGCTGAGTGACACTCCATTGGACCTACGTAGCACCACTTGTCCACTTGTCCACTTGTCTTTGTCCACTTGTCCACTCGTCCTTGTCCACTTGGCTCTTTCCTGGGATATGAAACGTGTACCGGAGTGGAGGTTCTTGTCAAGACAGCAGCCCTCAACTTTGGGGTCCCTGTGTCTGGTTGATTTTTTCATTTTCCCAAGGTCAACGCCCATGTGTGGAAGTGCCCTATGCTCTGTGGTTCTGTGTTTTACATGGTTTGGGAAAGAGGATACACTTGTGAAGATTGGCTGTTGGCCATTGACATCCCGCCCATCAGCTTAACAAGGCTCCCTTGACTCCGTGGGCTGTCCTGCCTTTCTGGTTTTTAGACTTTTTTCGCCTGGCCCTTTTGCCCCGGGGGGGGGGGGCGAGAGATTTCTTTGTAGTGCTGATTTGCTCTCCCAGGTTGCTTGGTTGGCCAAAAAGGGCGTATGCGTTTTTTCCTGAATATATTCAGGAAAAAACGCATACGCCCTTTTTGGCCAACCGCATCATTGTCCACGTTCTGGCGCTTTTCATGTGCTATCGGGGCCATTCCGATGTACCCGTTGACATCCGTTTCCTGCAATTCTGCCTTGCGTTCAACGCCTCTTCGTAGCCTGACCTCAATATATTTTGGGGCGATAGTTATCGTTTAGAACTCTGCAGGTTTGGGAAGTGCAGTGCCCCTGAGCTCCATTTCCCAAGTCGCTTTTTTGTGAGTGGGACGCAACACGGCTGGATGGCTTCACGCCCTATTGTCGATCCGCGGTGGCAGGCTGAACCTCTGGTGAATTCTTCTTCGTGATGGGAAATGAGAGTGACATGTGCCCGACCAAACACCTCCAGCGAGTCTCTCATTGGTTCCCCCTCTTGCAGTTCATCCTGCGGACAAATTGCAGAAGGTACGAAAGAGGCATGGAAAGGCGCCGAGTCTCCAAGTGGGGAGATTGTTAGTAAGGGGGCCTGAATGGAGAACACGAGCACCAGGGAGATGAAAACTGAGGTGAGTTTCAGAAAGCTTTCCCGATCCCACGGTGTAGCATCCGCTGGGTTTCCAATGAGTGCTTTCGCTGTCGGAAGATTGCGTTGAACCTGGAGAGTTGGGACCCATGGAATGGGGAGCACGCAGGATTCCTTTCAAGGGTCTGCATTTGCTTTCCCAACCTCACCCATCGTCTCAGCCCCAAGAGTGTCCAGCCTTATGTCTTCTGCCGCTGGGGCTGTAGATGTGGTCAATCCTGGTTGCATGCCAGTCCCTGAACGCATTTGGGAAGAATTTCTCTCTGTTTTGCCCTGCTTGTTTCTTCTTTATGTTGGAAATGTATCCTCAGAATGGGTCTGAGCTGATTTTCCCTGCTGGTTTTAGGCCGCTTTACACACACTTGATGCACTTACACAGAGATATCAAGACTTAGCTTTTAAGATGCTTACTAGTCGGATAGATACTTGTGCGATGAACAGGGTGTGGTGAGTCCAGTTGATTGAGCAAGGAGTAGGTCGTGTCCATTCCATATTCGGTTTTCGGAAGGGTATCTGTGCTCATTTCAAACTCGAGTTTTATGCGTCACCCCACCTCACCTTTCCCCTGAAGCAGGCATAAGTGTGTTTTCTAAAAGCGTGACTGTGTTCTGTTTGGGGATTCAGTTCATGGGGAGCGATTTTTACATTCCCTCGATAAGTGATATCATAAGTTTCTTTTTTTGTGGGACTGATTTCACTGAGGATGATCGTACCTAAATCCACTCAGGATGCTGCTACCAGCCTCATGACGTGGATTTCATGGCTGAGTGACACTCCATTGGACCTACGTAGCACCACTTGTCCACTTGTCCACTTGTCTTTGTCCACTTGTCCACTCGTCCTTGTCCACTTGGCTCTTTCCTGGGATATGAAACGTGTACCGGAGTGGAGGTTCTTGTCAAGACAGCAGCCCTCAACTTTGGGGTCCCTGTGTCTGGTTGATTTTTTCATTTTCCCAAGGTCAACGCCCATGTGTGGAAGTGCCCTATGCTCTGTGGTTCTGTGTTTTACATGGTTTGGGAAAGAGGATACACTTGTGAAGATTGGCTGTTGGCCATTGACATCCCGCCCATCAGCTTAACAAGGCTCCCTTGACTCCGTGGGCTGTCCTGCCTTTCTGGTTTTTAGACTTTTTTCCCCTGGCCCTTTTGCCCCGGGGGGGGGGGCGAGAGATTTCTTTGTAGTGCTGATTTGCTCTCCCAGGTTGCTTGGTTGGCCAAAAAGGGCGTATGCGTTTTTTCCTGAATATATTCAGGAAAAAACGCATACGCCCTTTTTGGCCAACCGCATCATTGTCCACGTTCTGGCGCTTTTCATGTGCTATCGGGGCCATTCCGATGTACCCGTTGACATCCGTTTCCTGCAATTCTGCCTTGCGTTCAACGCCTCTTCGTAGCCTGACCTCAATATATTTTGGGGCGATAGTTATCGTTTAGAACTCTGCAGGTTTGGGAAGTGCAGTGCCCCTGAGCTCCATTTCCCAAGTCGCTTTTTTGTGAGTGGGACGCAACACGGCTGGATGGCTTCACGCCCTATTGTCGATCCGCGGTGGCAGGCTGAACCTCTGGTGAATTCTTCTTCGTGATGGGAAATGAGAGTGACATGTGCCCGACCAAACACCTCCAGCGAGTCTCTCATTGGTTCCCCCTCTTGCAGTTCATCCTGCGGACAAATTGCAGACGGTACGAAAGAGGCATGGAAAGGCGCCGAGTCTCCAAGTGGGGAGATTGTTAGTAAGGGGGCCTGAATGGAGAACACGAGCACCAGGAGATGAAAACTGAGGTGAGTTTCAGAAAGCTTTCCCGATCCCACGGTGTAGCATCCGCTGGGTTTCCAATGAGTGCTTTCGCTGTCGGAAGATTGCGTTGAACCTGGAGAGTTGGGACCCATGGAATGGGGAGCACGCAGGATTCCTTTCAAGGGTCTGCATTTGCTTTCCCAACCTCACCCATCGTCTCAGCCCCAAGAGTGTCCAGCCTTATGTCTTCTGCCGCTGGGGCTGTAGATGTGGTCAATCCTGGTTGCATGCCAGTCCCTGAACGCATTTTGGAAGAATTTCTCTCTGTTTTGCCCTGCTTGTTTCTTCTTTGTGTTGGAAATGTATCCTCAGAATGGGTCTGAGCTGATTTTCCCTGCTCGTTTTAGGCCGCTTTACACACACTTGATGCACTTACACAGAGATATCAAGACTTAGCTTTTAAGATGCTTACTAGTCGGATAGATACTTGTGCGATGAACAGGGTGTGGTGAGTCCAGTTGATTGAGCAAGGAGTAGGTCGTGTCCATGCCATATTCGGTTTTCGGAAGGGTATCTGTGCTCATTTCAAACTCGAGTTTTATGCGTCACCCCACCTCACCTTTCCCCTGAAGCAGGCATAAGTGTGTTTTCTAAAAGCGTGACTCTGTTCTGTTTGGGGATTCAGTTCATGGGGAGCGATTTTTACATTCCCTCGATAAGTGATATCATAAGTTTCTTTTTTTGTGGGACTTATTTCACTGAGGATGATCGTACCTAAATCCACTCAGGATGCTGCTACCAGCCTCATGACGTGGATTTCATGGCTGAGTGACACTCCATTGGAACTACGTAGCACCACTTGTCCACTTGTCCACTTGTCTTTGTCCACTTGTCCACTCGTCTTTGTCCACTTGGCTCTTTCCTGGGATATGAAACGTGTACCGGAGTGGAGGTTCTTGTCAAGACAGCAGCCCTCAACTTTGGGGTCCCTGTGTCTGGTTGATTTTTTCACTTTCCCAAGGTCAACGCCCATGTGTGGAAGTGCCCTATGCTCTGTGGTTCTGTGTTTTACATGGTTTGGGAAAGAGGATACACTTGTGAAGATTGGCTGTTGGCCATTGACATCCCGCCCATCAGCTTAACAAGGCTCCCTTGACTCCGTGGGCTGTCCTGCCTTTCTGGTTTTTAGACTTTTTTCGCCTGGCCCTTTTGCCCCGGGGGGGGGGGCGAGAGATTTCTTTGTAGTGCTGATTTGCTCTCCCAGGTTGCTTGGTTGGCCAAAAAGGGCGTATGCGTTTTTTCCTGAATATATTCAGGAAAAAACGCATACGCCCTTTTTGGCCAACCGCATCATTGTCCACGTTCTGGCGCTTTTCATGTGCTATCGGGGCCATTCCGATGTACCCGTTGACATCCGTTTCCTGCAATTCTGCCTTGCGTTCAACGCCTCTTCGTAGCCTGACCTCAATATATTTTGGGGCGATAGTTATCGTTTAGAACTCTGCAGGTTTGGGAAGTGCAGTGCCCCTGAGCTCCATTTCCCAAGTCGCTTTTTTGTGAGTGGGACGCAACACGGCTGGATGGCTTCACGCCCTATTGTCGATCCGCGGTGGCAGGCTGAACCTCTGGTGAATTCTTCTTCGTGATGGGAAATGAGAGTGACATGTGCCCGACCAAACACCTCCAGCGAGTCTCTCATTGGTTCCCCCTCTTGCAGTTCATCCTGCGGACAAATTGCAGACGGTACGAAAGAGGCATGGAAAGGCGCCGAGTCTCCAAGTGGGGAGATTGTTAGTAAGGGGGCCTGAATGGAGAACACGAGCACCAGGAGATGAAAACTGAGGTGAGTTTCAGAAAGCTTTCCCGATCCCACGGTGTAGCATCCGCTGGGTTTCCAATGAGTGCTTTCGCTGTCGGAAGATTGCGTTGAACCTGGAGAGTTGGGACCCATGGAATGGGGAGCACGCAGGATTCCTTTCAAGGGTCTGCATTTGCTTTCCCAACCTCACCCATCGTCTCAGCCCCAAGAGTGTCCAGCCTTATGTCTTCTGCCGCTGGGGCTGTAGA
Source organism: Kogia breviceps (assembly GCF_026419965.1). NCBI lineage: Eukaryota > Metazoa > Chordata > Mammalia > Artiodactyla > Physeteridae > Kogia > Kogia breviceps. The sequence goes on from NC_081321.1 coordinate 27,610,580, forward strand.
TGTGGTCAATCCTGGTTGCATGCCAGTCCCTGAACGCATTTTGGAAGAATTTCTCTCTGTTTTGCCCTGCTTGTTTCTTCTTTGTGTTGGAAATGTTTCCTCAGAATGGGTCTGAGCTGATTTTCCCTGCTGGTTTTAGGCCGCTTTACACACACTTGATGCACTTACACAGAGATATCAAGACTTAGCTTTTAAGATGCTTACTAGTCGGATAGATACTTGTGCGATGAACAGGGTCTGGTGAGTCCAGTTGATTGAGCAAGGAGTAGGTCGTGTCCATTCCATATTCGGTTTTCGGAAGGGTATCTGTGCTCATTTCAAACTCGAGTTTTATGCGTCACCCCACCTCACCTTTCCCCTGAAGCAGGCATAAGTGTGTTTTCTAAAAGCGTGACTCTGTTCTGTTTGGGGATTCAGTTCATGGGGAGCGATTTTTACATTCCCTCGATAAGTGATATCATAAGTTTCTTTTTTTGTGGGACTGATTTCACTGAGGATGATCGTACCTAAATCCACTCAGGATGCTGCTACCAGCCTCATGACGTGGATTTCATGGCTGAGTGACACTCCATTGGACCTACGTAGCACCACTTGTCCACTTGTCCACTTGTCTTTGTCCACTTGTCCACTCGTCCTTGTCCACTTGGCTCTTTCCTGGGATATGAAACGTGTACCGGAGTGGAGGTTCTTGTCAAGACAGCAGCCCTCAACTTTGGGGTCCCTGTGTCTGGTTGATTTTTTCATTTTCCCAAGGTCAACGCCCATGTGTGGAAGTGCCCTATGCTCTGTGGTTCTGTGTTTTACATGGTTTGGGAAAGAGGATACACTTGTGAAGATTGGCTGTTGGCCATTGACATCCCGCCCATCAGCTTAACAAGGCTCCCTTGACTCCGTGGGCTGTCCTGCCTTTCTGGTTTTTAGACTTTTTTCCCCTGGCCCTTTTGCCCCGGGGGGGGGGCGAGAGATTTCTTTGTAGTGCTGATTTGCTCTCCCAGGTTGCTTGGTTGGCCAAAAAGGGCGTATGCGTTTTTTCCTGAATATATTCAGGAAAAAACGCATACGCCCTTTTTGGCCAACCGCATCATTGTCCACGTTCTGGTGCTTTTCATGTGCTATCGGGGCCATTCCGATGTACCCGTTGACATCCGTTTCCTGCAATTCTGCCTTGCGTTCAACGCCTCTTCGTAGCCTGACCTCAATATATTTTGGGGCGATAGTTATCGTTTAGAACTCTGCAGGTTTGGGAAGTGCAGTGCCCCTGAGCTCCATTTCCCAAGTCGCTTTTTTGTGAGTGGGACGCAACACGGCTGGATGGCTTCACGCCCTATTGTCGATCCGCGGTGGCAGGCTGAACCTCTGGTGAATTCTTCTTCGTGATGGGAAATGAGAGTGACATGTGCCCGACCAAACACCTCCAGCGAGTCTCTCATTGGTTCCCCCTCTTGCAGTTCATCCTGCGGACAAATTGCAGACGGTACGAAAGAGGCATGGAAAGGCGCCGAGTCTCCAAGTGGGGAGATTGTTAGTAAGGGGGCCTGAATGGAGAACACGAGCACCAGGAGATGAAAACTGAGGTGAGTTTCAGAAAGCTTTCCCGATCCCACGGTGTAGCATCCGCTGGGTTTCCAATGAGTGCTTTCGCTGTCGGAAGATTGCGTTGAACCAGGAGAGTTGGGACCCATGGAATGGGGAGCACGCAGGATTCCTTTCAAGGGTCTGCATTTGCTTTCCCAACCTCACCCATCGTCTCAGCCCCAAGAGTGTCCAGCCTTATGTCTTCTGCCGCTGGGGCTGTAGATGTGGTCAATCCTGGTTGCATGCCAGTCCCTGAACGCATTTTGGAAGAATTTCTCTCTGTTTTGCCCTGCTTGTTTCTTCTTTGTGTTGGAAATGTATCCTCAGAATGGGTCTGAGCTGATTTTCCCTGCTCGTTTTAGGCCGCTTTACACACACTTGATGCACTTACACAGAGATATCAAGACTTAGCTTTTAAGATGCTTACTAGTCGGATAGATACTTGTGCGATGAACAGGGTGTGGTGAGTCCAGTTGATTGAGCAAGGAGTAGGTCGTGTCCATGCCATATTCGGTTTTCGGAAGGGTATCTGTGCTCATTTCAAACTCGAGTTTTATGCGTCACCCCACCTCACCTTTCCCCTGAAGCAGGCATAAGTGTGTTTTCTAAAAGCGTGACTCTGTTCTGTTTGGGGATTCAGTTCATGGGGAGCGATTTTTACATTCCCTCGATAAGTGATATCATAAGTTTCTTTTTTTGTGGGACTGATTTCACTGAGGATGATAGTACCTAAATCCACTCAGGATGCTGCTACCAGCCTCATGACGTGGATTTCATAGCTGAGTGACACTCCATTGGAACTACGTAGCACCACTTGTCCACTTGTCCACTTGTCTTTGTCCACTTGTCCACTCGTCTTTGTCCACTTGGCTCTTTCCTGGGATATGAAACGTGTACCGGAGTGGAGGTTCTTGTCAAGACAGCAGCCCTCAACTTTGGGGTCCCTGTGTCTGGTTGATTTTTTCACTTTCCCAAGGTCAACGCCCATGTGTGGAAGTGCCCTATGCTCTGTGGTTCTGTGTTTTACATGGTTTGGGAAAGAGGATACACTTGTGAAGATTGGCTGTTGGCCATTGACATCCCGCCCATCAGCTTAACAAGGCTCCCTTGACTCCGTGGGCTGTCCTGCCTTTCTGGTTTTTAGACTTTTTTCGCCTGGCCCTTTTGCCCCGGGGGGGGGGGCGAGAGATTTCTTTGTAGTGCTGATTTGCTCTCCCAGGTTGCTTGGTTGGCCAAAAAGGGCGTATGCGTTTTTTCCTGAATATATTCAGGAAAAAACGCATACGCCCTTTTTGGCCAACCGCATCATTGTCCACGTTCTGGCGCTTTTCATGTGCTATCGGGGCCATTCCGATGTACCCGTTGACATCCGTTTCCTGCAATTCTGCCTTGCGTTCAACGCCTCTTCGTAGCCTGACCTCAATATATTTTGGGGCGATAGTTATCGTTTAGAACTCTGCAGGTTTGGGAAGTGCAGTGCCCCTGAGCTCCATTTCCCAAGTCGCTTTTTTGTGAGTGGGACGCAACACGGCTGGATGGCTTCACGCCCTATTGTCGATCCGCGGTGGCAGGCTGAACCTCTGGTGAATTCTTCTTCGTGATGGGAAATGAGAGTGACATGTGCCCGACCAAACACCTCCAGCGAGTCTCTCATTGGTTCCCCCTCTTGCAGTTCATCCTGCGGACAAATTGCAGACGGTACGAAAGAGGCATGGAAAGGCGCCGAGTCTCCAAGTGGGGAGATTGTTAGTAAGGGGGCCTGAATGGAGAACACGAGCACCAGGAGATGAAAACTGAGGTGAGTTTCAGAAAGCTTTCCCGATCCCACGGTGTAGCATCCGCTGGGTTTCCAATGAGTGCTTTCGCTGTCGGAAGATTGCGTTGAACCTGGAGAGTTGGGACCCATGGAATGGGGAGCACGCAGGATTCCTTTCAAGGGTCTCCATTTGCTTTCCCAACCTCACCCATCGTCTCAGCCCCAAGAGTGTCCAGCCTTATGTCTTCTGCCGCTGGGGCTGTAGATGTGGTCAATCCTGGTTGCATGCCAGTCCCTGAACGCATTTGGGAAGAATTTCTCTCTGTTTTGCCCTGCTTGTTTCTTCTTTGTGTTGGAAATGTATCCTCAGAATGGGTCTGAGCTGATTTTCCCTGCTGGTTTTAGGCCGCTTTACACACACTTGATGCACTTACACAGAGATATCAAGACTTAGCTTTTAAGATGCTTACTAGTCGGATAGATACTTGTGCGATGAACAGGGTGTGGTGAGTCCAGTTGATTGAGCAAGGAGTAGGTCGTGTCCATTCCATATTCGGTTTTCGGAAGGGTATCTGTGCTCATTTCAAAGTCGAGTTTTATGCGTCACCCCACCTCACCTTTCCCCTGAAGCAGGCATAAGTGTGTTTTCTAAAAGCGTGACTCTGTTCTGTTTGGGGATTCAGTTCATGGGGAGCGATTTTTACATTCCCTCGATAAGTGATATCATAAGTTTCTTTTTTTGTGGGACTTATTTCACTGAGGATGATCGTACCTAAATCCACTCAGGATGCTGCTACCAGCCTCATGACGTGGATTTCATGGCTGAGTGACACTCCATTGGACCTACGTAGCACCACTTGTCCACTTGTCCACTTGTCTTTGTCCACTTGTCCACTCGTCTTTGTCCACTTGGCTCTTTCCTGGGATATGAAACGTGTACCGGAGTGGAGGTTCTTGTCAAGACAGCAGCCCTCAACTTTGGGGTCCCTGTGTCTGGTTGATTTTTTCATTTTCCCAAGGTCAACGCCCATGTGTGGAAGTGCCCTATGCTCTGTGGTTCTGTGTTTTACATGGTTTGGGAAAGAGGATACACTTGTGAAGATTGGCTGTTGGCCATTGACATCCCGCCCATCAGCTTAACAAGGCTCCCTTGACTCCGTGGGCTGTCCTGCCTTTCTGGTTTTTAGACTTTTTTCGCCTGGCCCTTTTGCCCCGGGGGGGGGGCGAGAGATTTCTTTGTAGTGCTGATTTGCTCTCCCAGGTTGCTTGGTTGGCCAAAAAGGGCGTATGCGTTTTTTCCTGAATATATTCAGGAAAAAACGCATACGCCCTTTTTGGCCAACCGCATCATTGTCCACGTTCTGGCGCTTTTCATGTGCTATCGGGGCCATTCCGATGTACCCGTTGACATCCGTTTCCTGCAATTCTGCCTTGCGTTCAACGCCTCTTCGTAGCCTGACCTCAATATATTTTGGGGCGATAGTTATCGTTTAGAACTCTGCAGGTTTGGGAAGTGCAGTGCCCCTGAGCTCCATTTCCCAAGTCGCTTTTTTGTGAGTGGGACGCAACACGGCTGGATGGCTTCACGCCCTATTGTCGATCCGCGGTGGCAGGCTGAACCTCTGGTGAATTCTTCTTCGTGATGGGAAATGAGAGTGACATGTGCCCGACCAAACACCTCCAGCGAGTCTCTCATTGGTTCCCCCTCTTGCAGTTCATCCTGCGGACAAATTGCAGACGGTACGAAAGAGGCATGGAAAGGCGCCGAGTCTCCAAGTGGGGAGATTGTTAGTAAGGGGGCCTGAATGGAGAACACGAGCACCAGGAGATGAAAACTGAGGTGAGTTTCAGAAAGCTTTCCCGATCCCACGGTGTAGCATCCGCTGGGTTTCCAATGAGTGCTTTCGCTGTCGGAAGATTGCGTTGAACCTGGAGAGTTGGGACCCATGGAATGGGGAGCACGCAGGATTCCTTTCAAGGGTCTGCATTTGCTTTCCCAACCTCACCCATCGTCTCAGCCCCAAGAGTGTCCAGCCTTATGTCTTCTGCGGCTGGGGCTGTAGATGTGGTCAATCCTGGTTGCATGCCAGTCCCTGAACGCATTTGGGAAGAAATTCTCTCTGTTTTGCCCTGCTTGTTTCTTCTTTATGTTGGAAATGTATCCTCAGAATGGGTCTGAGCTGATTTTCCCTGCTGGTTTTAGGCCGCTTTACACACACTTGATGCACTTACACAGAGATATCAAGACTTAGCTTTTAAGATGCTTACTAGTCGGATAGATACTTGTGCGATGAACAGGGTCTGGTGAGTCCAGTTGATTGAGCAAGGAGTAGGTCGTGTCCATTCCATATTCGGTTTTCGGAAGGGTATCTGTGCTCATTTCAAACTCGAGTTTTATGCGTCACCCCACCTCACCTTTCTCCTGAAGCAGGCATAAGTGTGTTTTCTAAAAGCGTGACTCTGTTCTGTTTGGGGATTCAGTTCATGGGGAGCGATTTTTACATTCCCTCGATAAGTGATATCATAAGTTTCTTTTTTTGTGGGACTGATTTCACTGAGGATGATCGTACCTAAATCCACTCAGGATGCTGCTACCAGCCTCATGACGTGGATTTCATGGCTGAGTGACACTCCATTGGACCTACGTAGCACCACTTGTCCACTTGTCCACTTGTCTTTGTCCACTTGTCCACTCGTCTTTGTCCACTTGGCTCTTTCCTGGGATATGAAACGTGTACCGGAGTGGAGGTTCTTGTCAAGACAGCAGCCCTCAACTTTGGGGTCCCTGTGTCTGGTTGATTTTTTCATTTTCCCAAGGTCAACGCCCATGTGTGGAAGTGCCCTATGCTCTGTGGTTCTGTGTTTTACATGGTTTGGGAAAGAGGATACACTTGTGAAGATTGGCTGTTGGCCATTGACATCCCGCCCATCAGCTTAACAAGGCTCCCTTGACTCCGTGGGCTGTCCTGCCTTTCTGGTTTTTAGACTTTCTTCGCCTGGCCCTTTTGCCCCGGGGGGGGGCGAGAGATTTCTTTGTAGTGCTGATTTGCTCTCCCAGGTTGCTTGGTTGGCCAAAAAGGGCGTATGCGTTTTTTCCTGAATATATTCAGGAAAAAACGCATACGCCCTTTTTGGCCAACCGCATCATTGTCCACGTTCTGGCGCTTTTCATGTGCTATCGGGGCCATTCCGATGTACCCGTTGACATCCGTTTCCTGCAATTCTGCCTTGCGTTCAACGCCTCTTCGTAGCCTGACCTCAATATATTTTGGGGCGATAGTTATCGTTTAGAACTCTGCAGGTTTGGGAAGTGCAGTGCCCCTGAGCTCCATTTCCCAAGTCGCTTTTTTTTTTTTTTTTTCTTTTTGCGGTATGCGGGCCTCTCACTGTTGTGGCCTTTCCCGTTGCGGAGCACAGGCTCTGGATGCACAGGCTCAGCGGCCATGGCTCACGGGCTTAGTTGCTCCGCGGCATGTGGGATCTTCCCGGACCAGGGCACGAACCCGTGTCTCCTGCATCGGCAGGCGGATTCTCAACCACTGCGCCACCAGGGAAGCCCCAAAGTCGCTTTTTTGTGAGTGGGACGCAACACGGCTGGATGGCTTCACGCCCTATTGTCGATCCGCGGTGGCAGGCTGAACCTCTGGTGAATTCTTCTTCGTGATGGGAAATGAGAGTGACATGTGCCCGACCAAACACCTCCAGCGAGTCTCTCATTGGTTCCCCCTCTTGCAGTTCATCCTGCGGACAAATTGCAGACGGTACGAAAGAGGCATGGAAAGGCGCCGAGTCTCCAAGTGGGGAGATTGTTAGTAAGGGGGCCTGAATGGAGAACACGAGCACCAGGAGATGAAAACTGAGGTGAGTTTCAGAAAGCTTTCCCGATCCCACGGTGTAGCATCCGCTGGGTTTCCAATGAGTGCTTTCGCTGTCGGAAGATTGCGTTGAACCTGGAGAGTTGGGACCCATGGAATGGGGAGCACGCAGGATTCCTTTCAAGGGTCTCCATTTGCTTTCCCAACCTCACCCATCGTCTCAGCCCCAAGAGTGTCCAGCCTTATGTCTTCTGCCGCTGGGGCTGTAGATGTGGTCAATCCTGGTTGCATGCCAGTCCCTGAACGCATTTGGGAAGAATTTCTCTCTGTTTTGCCCTGCTTGTTTCTTCTTTGTGTTGGAAATGTATCCTCAGAATGGGTCTGAGCTGATTTTCCCTGCTGGTTTTAGGCCGCTTTACACACACTTGATGCACTTACACAGAGATATCAAGACTTAGCTTTTAAGATGCTTACTAGTCGGATAGATACTTGTGCGATGAACAGGGTGTGGTGAGTCCAGTTGATTGAGCAAGGAGTAGGTCGTGTCCATGCCATATTCGGTTTTCGGAAGGGTATCTGTGCTCATTTCAAACTCGAGTTTTATGCGTCACCCCACCTCACCTTTCCCCTGAAGCAGGCATAAGTGTGTTTTCTAAAAGCGTGACTCTGTTCTGTTTGGGGATTCAGTTCATGGGGAGCGATTTTTACATTCCCTCGATAAGTGATATCATAAGTTTCTTTTTTTGTGGGACTTATTTCACTGAGGATGATCGTACCTAAATCCACTCAGGATGCTGCTACCAGCCTCATGACGTGGATTTCATGGCTGAGTGACACTCCATTGGAACTACGTAGCACCACTTGTCCACTTGTCCACTTGTCTTTGTCCACTTGTCCACTCGTCTTTGTCCACTTGGCTCTTTCCTGGGATATGAAACGTGTACCTTAGTGGAGGTTCTTGTCAAGACAGCAGCCCTCAACTTTGGGGTCCCTGTGTCTGGTTGATTTTTTCACTTTCCCAAGGTCAACGCCCATGTGTGGAAGTGCCCTATGCTCTGTGGTTCTGTGTTTTACATGGTTTGGGAAAGAGGATACACTTGTGAAGATTGGCTGTTGGCCATTGACATCCCGCCCATCAGCTTAACAAGGCTCCCTTGACTCCGTGGGCTGTCCTGCCTTTCTGGTTTTTAGACTTTTTTCCCCTGGCCCTTTTGCCCCGGGGGGGGGGGCGAGAGATTTCTTTGTAGTGCTGATTTGCTCTCCCAGGTTGCTTGGTTGGCCAAAAAGGGCGTATGCGTTTTTTCCTGAATATATTCAGGAAAAAACGCATACGCCCTTTTTGGCCAACCGCATCATTGTCCACGTTCTGGCGCTTTTCATGTGCTATCGGGGCCATTCCGATGTACCCGTTGACATCCGTTTCCTGCAATTCTGCCTTGCGTTCAACGCCTCTTCGTAGCCTGACCTCAATATATTTTGGGGCGATAGTTATCGTTTAGAACTCTGCAGGTTTGGGAAGTGCAGTGCCCCTGAGCTCCATTTCCCAAGTCGCTTTTTTGTGAGTGGGACGCAACACGGCTGGATGGCTTCACGCCCTATTGTCGATCCGCGGTGGCAGGCTGAACCTCTGGTGAATTCTTCTTCGTGATGGGAAATGAGAGTGACATGTGCCCGACCAAACACCTCCAGCGAGTCTCTCATTGGTTCCCCCTCTTGCAGTTCATCCTGCGGACAAATTGCAGACGGTACGAAAGAGGCATGGAAAGGCGCCGAGTCTCCAAGTGGGGAGATTGTTAGTAAGGGGGCCTGAATGGAGAACACGAGCACCAGGAGATGAAAACTGAGGTGAGTTTCAGAAAGCTTTCCCGATCCCACGGTGTAGCATCCGCTGGGTTTCCAATGAGTGCTTTCGCTGTCGGAAGATTGCGTTGAACCTGGAGAGTTGGGACCCATGGAATGGGGAGCACGCAGGATTCCTTTCAAGGGTCTGCATTTGCTTTCCCAACCTCACCCATCGTCTCAGCCCCAAGAGTGTCCAGCCTTATGTCTTCTGCCGCTGGGGCTGTAGATGTGGTCAATCCTGGTTGCATGCCAGTCCCTGAACGCATTTGGGAAGAATTTCTCTCTGTTTTGCCCTGCTTGTTTCTTCTTTGTGTTGGAAATGTATCCTCAGAATGGGTCTGAGCTGATTTTCCCTGCTCGTTTTAGGCCGCTTTACACACACTTGATGCACTTACACAGAGATATCAAGACTTAGCTTTTAAGATGCTTACTAGTCGGATAGATACTTGTGCGATGAACAGGGTGTGGTGAGTCCAGTTGATTGAGCAAGGAGTAGGTCGTGTCCATGCCATATTCGGTTTTCGGAAGGGTATCTGTGCTCATTTCAAACTCGAGTTTTATGCGTCACCCCACCTCACCTTTCCCCTGAAGCAGGCATAAGTGTGTTTTCTAAAAGCGTGACTCTGTTCTGTTTGGGGATTCAGTTCATGGGGAGCGATTTTTACATTCCCTCGATAAGTGATATCATAAGTTTCTTTTTTTGTGGGACTGATTTCACTGAGGATGATCGTACCTAAATCCACTCAGGATGCTGCTACCAGCCTCATGACGTGGATTTCATGGCTGAGTGACACTCCATTGGAACTACGTAGCACCACTTGTCCACTTGACCACTTGTCTTTGTCCACTTGTCCACTCGTCTTTGTCCACTTGGCTCTTTCCTGGGATATGAAACGTGTACCGGAGTGGAGGTTCTTGTCAAGACAGCAGCCCTCAACTTTGGGGTCCCTGTGTCTGGTTGATTTTTTCACTTTCCCAAGGTCAACGCCCATGTGTGGAAGTGCCCTATGCTCTGTGGTTCTGTGTTTTACATGGTTTGGGAAAGAGGATACACTTGTGAAGATTGGCTGTTGGCCATTGACATCCCGCCCATCAGCTTAACAAGGCTCCCTTGACTCCGTGGGCTGTCCTGCCTTTCTGGTTTTTAGACTTTTTTCGCCTGGCCCTTTTGCCCCGTGGGGGGGGGGCGAGAGATTTCTTTGTAGTGCTGATTTGCTCTCCCAGGTTGCTTGGTTGGCCAAAAAGGGCGTATGCGTTTTTTCCTGAATATATTCAGGAAAAAACGCATACGCCCTTTTTGGCCAACCGCATCATTGTCCACGTTCTGGCGCTTTTCATGTGCTATCGGGGCCATTCCGATGTACCCGTTGACATCCGTTTCCTGCAATTCTGCCTTGCGTTCAACGCCTCTTCGTAGCCTGACCTCAATATATTTTGGGGCGATAGTTATCGTTTAGAACTCTGCAGGTTTGGGAAGTGCAGTGCCCCTGAGCTCCATTTCCCAAGTCGCTTTTTTGTGAGTGGGACGCAACACGGCTGGATGGCTTCACGCCCTATTGTCGATCCGCGGTGGCAGGCTGAACCTCTGGTGAATTCTTCTTCGTGATGGGAAATGAGAGTGACATGTGCCCGACCAAACACCTCCAGCGAGTCTCTCATTGGTTCCCCCTCTTGCAGTTCATCCTGCGGACAAATTGCAGACGGTACGAAAGAGGCATGGAAAGGCGCCGAGTCTCCAAGTGGGGAGATTGTTAGTAAGGGGGCCTGAATGGAGAACACGAGCACCAGGAGATGAAAACTGAGGTGAGTTTCAGAAAGCTTTCCCGATCCCACGGTGTAGCATCCGCTGGGTTTCCAATGAGTGCTTTCCCTGTCGGAAGATTGCGTTGAACCTGGAGAGTTGGGACCCAGGGAATGGGGAGCACGCAGGATTCCTTTCAAGGGTCTCCATTTGCTTTCCCAACCTCACCCATCGTCTCAGCCCCAAGAGTGTCCAGCCTTATGTCTTCTGCCGCTGGGGCTGTAGATGTGGTCAATCCTGGTTGCATGCCAGTCCCTGAACGCATTTGGGAAGAATTTCTCTCTGTTTTGCCCTGCTTGTTTCTTCTTTGTGTTGGAAATGTATCCTCAGAATGGGTCTGAGCTGATTTTCCCTGCTGGTTTTAGGCCGCTTTACACACACTTGATGCACTTACACAGAGATATCAAGACTTAGCTTTTAAGATGCTTACTAGTCGGATAGATACTTGTGCGATGAACAGGGTGTGGTGAGTCCAGTTGATTGAGCAAGGAGTAGGTCGTGTCCATGCCATATTCGGTTTTCGGAAGGGTATCTGTGCTCATTTCAAACTCGAGTTTTATGCGTCACCCCACCTCACCTTTCCCCTGAAGCAGGCATAAGTGTGTTTTCTAAAAGCGTGACTCTGTTCTGTTTGGGGATTCAGTTCATCGGGAGCGATTTTTACATTCCCTCGATAAGTGATATCATAAGTTTCTTTTTTTGTGGGACTGATTTCACTGAGGATGATCGTACCTAAATCCACTCAGGATGCTGCTACCAGCCTCATGACGTGGATTTCATGGCTGAGTGACACTCCATTGGAACTACGTAGCACCACTTGTCCACTTGTCCACTTGTCTTTGTCCACTTGTCCACTCGTCTTTGTCCACTTGGCTCTTTCCTGGGATATGAAACGTGTACCTTAGTGGAGGTTCTTGTCAAGACAGCAGCCCTCAACTTTGGGGTCCCTGTGTCTGGTTGATTTTTTCACTTTCCCAAGGTCAACGCCCATGTGTGGAAGTGCCCTATGCTCTGTGGTTCTGTGTTTTACATGGTTTGGGAAAGAGGATACACTTGTGAAGATTGGCTGTTGGCCATTGACATCCCGCCCATCAGCTTAACAAGGCTCCCTTGACTCCGTGGGCTGTCCTGCCTTTCTGGTTTTTAGACTTTTTTCGCCTGGCCCTTTTGCCCCGGGGGGTGGGGGGTGGGCAGAGATTTCTTTGTAGTGCTGATTTGCTCTCCCAGGTTGCTTGGTTGGCCAAAAAGGGCGTATGCGTTTTTTCCTGAATATATTCAGGAAAAAACGCATACGCCCTTTTTGGCCAACCGCATCATTGTCCACGTTCTGGCGCTTTTCATGTGCTATCGGGGCCATTCCGATGTACCCGTTGACATCCGTTTCCTGCAATTCTGCCTTGCGTTCAACGCCTCTTCGTAGCCTGACCTCAATATATTTTGGGGCGATAGTTATCGTTTAGAACTCTGCAGGTTTGGGAAGTGCAGTGCCCCTGAGCTCCATTTCCCAAGTCGCTTTTTTGTGAGTGGGACGCAACACGGCTGGATCGCTTCACGCCCTATTGTCGATCCGCGGTGGCAGGCTGAACCTCTGGTGAATTCTTCTTCGTGATGGGAAATGAGAGTGACATGTGCCCGACCAAACACCTCCAGCGAGTCTCTCATTGGTTCCCCCTCTTGCAGTTCATCCTGCGGACAAATTGCAGACGGTACGAAAGAGGCATGGAAAGGCGCCGAGTCTCCAAGTGGGGAGATTGTTAGTAAGGGGGCCTGAATGGAGAACACGAGCACCAGGAGATGAAAACTGAGGTGAGTTTCAGAAAGCTTTCCCGATCCCACGGTGTAGCATCCGCTGGGTTTCCAATGAGTGCTTTCGCTGTCGGAAGATTGCGTTGAACCTGGAGAGTTGGGACCCATGGAATGGGGAGCACGCAGGATTCCTTTCAAGGGTCTGCATTTGCTTTCCCAACCTCACCCATCGTCTCAGCCCCAAGAGTGTCCAGCCTTATGTCTTCTGCCGCTGGGGCTGTAGATGTGGTCAATCCTGGTTGCATGCCAGTCCCTGAACGCATTTTGGAAGAATTTCTCTCTGTTTTGCCCTGCTTGTTTCTTCTTTGTGTTGGAAATGTATCCTCAGAATGGGTCTGAGCTGATTTTCCCTGCTGGTTTTAGGCCGCTTTACACACACTTGATGCACTTACACAGAGATATCAAGACTTAGCTTTTAAGATGCTTACTAGTCGGCTAGATACTTGTGCGATGAACAGGGTGTGGTGAGTCCAGTTGATTGAGCAAGGAGTAGGTCGTGTCCATGCCATATTCGGTTTTCGGAAGGGTATCTGTGCTCATTTCAAACTCGAGTTTTATGCGTCACCCCACCTCACCTTTCCCCTGAAGCAGGCATAAGTGTGTTTTCTAAAAGCGTGACTCTGTTCTGTTTGGGGATTCAGTTCATGGGGAGCGATTTTTACATTCCCTCGATAAGTGATATCATAAGTTTCTTTTTTTGTGGGACTTATTTCACTGAGGATGATCGTACCTAAATCCACTCAGGATGCTGCTACCAGCCTCATGACGTGGATTTCATGGCTGAGTGACACTCCATTGGAACTACGTAGCACCACTTGTCCACTTGTCCACTTGTCTTTGTCCACTTGTCCACTCGTCTTTGTCCACTTGGCTCTTTCCTGGGATATGAAACGTGTACCGGAGTGGAGGTTCTTGTCAAGACAGCAGCCCTCAACTTTGGGGTCCCTGTGTCTGGTTGATTTTTTCACTTTCCCAAGGTCAACGCCCATGTGTGGAAGTGCCCTATGCTCTGTGGTTCTGTGTTTTACATGGTTTGGGAAAGAGGATACACTTGTGAAGATTGGCTGTTGGCCATTGACATCCCGCCCATCAGCTTAACAAGGCTCCCTTGACTCCGTGGGCTGTCCTGCCTTTCTGGTTTTTAGACTTTTTTCGCCTGGCCCTTTTGCCCCGGGGGGGGGCGAGAGATTTCTTTGTAGTGCTGATTTGCTCTCCCAGGTTGCTTGGTTGGCCAAAAAGGGCGTATGCGTTTTTTCCTGAATATATTCAGGAAAAAACGCATACGCCCTTTTTGGCCAACCGCATCATTGTCCACGTTCTGGCGCTTTTCATGTGCTATCGGGGCCATTCCGATGTACCCGTTGACATCCGTTTCCTGCAATTCTGCCTTGCGTTCAACGCCTCTTCGTAGCCTGACCTCAATATATTTTGGGGCGATAGTTATCGTTTAGAACTCTGCAGGTTTGGGAAGTGCAGTGCCCCTGAGCTCCATTTCCCAAGTCGCTTTTTTGTGAGTGGGACGCAACACGGCTGGATGGCTTCACGCCCTATTGTCGATCCGCGGTGGCAGGCTGAACCTCTGGTGAATTCTTCTTCGTGATGGGAAATGAGAGTGACATGTGCCCGACCAAACACCTCCAGCGAGTCTCTCATTGGTTCCCCCTCTTGCAGTTCATCCTGCGGACAAATTGCAGACGGTACGAAAGAGGCATGGAAAGGCGCCGAGTCTCCAAGTGGGGAGATTGTTAGTAAGGGGGCCTGAATGGAGAACACGAGCACCAGGAGATGAAAACTGAGGTGAGTTTCAGAAAGCTTTCCCGATCCCACGGTGTAGCATCCGCTGGGTTTCCAATGAGTGCTTTCGCTGTCGGAAGATTGCGTTGAACCTGGAGAGTTGGGACCCATGGAATGGGGAGCACGCAGGATTCCTTTCAAGGGTCTGCATTTGCTTTCCCAACCTCACCCATCGTCTCAGCCCCAAGAGTGTCCAGCCTTATGTCTTCTGCCGCTGGGGCTGTAGATGTGGTCAATCCTGGTTGCATGCCAGTCCCTGAACGCATTTGGGAAGAATTTCTCTCTGTTTTGCCCTGCTTGTTTCTTCTTTGTGTTGGAAATGTATCCTCAGAATGGGTCTGAGCTGATTTTCCCTGCTGGTTTTAGGCCGCTTTACACACACTTGATGCACTTACACAGAGATATCAAGACTTAGCTTTTAAGATGCTTACTAGTCGGATAGATACTTGTGCGATGAACAGGGTGTGGTGAGTCCAGTTGATTGAGCAAGGAGTAGGTCGTGTCCATGCCATATTCGGTTTTCGGAACGGTATCTGTGCTCATTTCAAACTCGAGTTTTATGCGTCACCCCACCTCACCTTTCCCCTGAAGCAGGCATAAGTGTGTTTTCTAAAAGCGTGACTCTGTTCTGTTTGGGGATTCAGTTCATGGGGAGCGATTTTTACATTCCCTCGATAAGTGATATCATAAGTTTCTTTTTTTGTGGGACTGATTTCACTGAGGATGATCGTACCTAAATCCACTCAGGATGCTGCTACCAGCCTCATGACGTGGATTTCATGGCTGAGTGACACTCCATTGGAACTACGTAGCACCACTTGTCCACTTGTCCACTTGTCTTTGTCCACTTGTCCACTCGTCTTTGTCCACTTGGCTCTTTCCTGGGATATGAAACGTGTACCTTAGTGGAGGTTCTTGTCAAGACAGCAGCCCTCAACTTTGGGGTCCCTGTGTCTGGTTGATTTTTTCACTTTCCCAAGGTCAACGCCCATGTGTGGAAGTGCCCTATGCTCTGTGGTTCTGTGTTTTACATGGTTTGGGAAAGAGGATACACTTGTGAAGATTGGCTGTTGGCCATTGACATCCCGCCCATCAGCTTAACAAGGCTCCCTTGACTCCGTGGGCTGTCCTGCCTTTCTGGTTTTTAGACTTTTTTCGCCTGGCCCTTTTGCCCCGGGGGGTGGGGGGGGGCCAGAGATTTCTTTGTAGTGCTGATTTGCTCTCCCAGGTTGCTTGGTTGGCCAAAAAGGGCGTATGCGTTTTTTCCTGAATATATTCAGGAAAAAACGCATACGCCCTTTTTGGCCAACCGCATCATTGTCCACGTTCTGGCGCTTTTCATGTGCTATCGGGGCCATTCCGATGTACCCGTTGACATCCGTTTCCTGCAATTCTGCCTTGCGTTCAACGCCTCTTCGTAGCCTGACCTCAATATATTTTGGGGCGATAGTTATCGTTTAGAACTCTGCAGGTTTGGGAAGTGCAGTGCCCCTGAGCTCCATTTCCCAAGTCGCTTTTTTGTGAGTGGGACGCAACACGGCTGGATGGCTTCACGCCCTATTGTCGATCCGCGGTGGCAGGCTGAACCTCTGGTGAATTCTTCTTCGTGATGGGAAATGAGAGTGACATGTGCCCGACCAAACACCTCCAGCGAGTCTCTCATTGGTTCCCCCTCTTGCAGTTCATCCTGCGGACAAATTGCAGACGGTACGAAAGAGGCATGGAAAGGCGCCGAGTCTCCAAGTGGGGAGATTGTTAGTAAGGGGGCCTGAATGGAGAACACGAGCACCAGGAGATGAAAACTGAGGTGAGTTTCAGAAAGCTTTCCCGATCCCACGGTGTAGCATCCGCTGGGTTTCCAATGAGTGCTTTCGCTGTCGGAAGATTGCGTTGAACCTGGAGAGTTGGGACCCATGGAATGGGGAGCACGCAGGATTCCTTTCAAGGGTCTGCATTTGCTTTCCCAACCTCACCCATCGTCTCAGCCCCAAGAGTGTCCAGCCTTATGTCTTCTGCCGCTGGGGCTGTAGATGTGGTCAATCCTGGTTGCATGCCAGTCCCTGAACGCATTTGGGAAGAATTTCTCTCTGTTTTGCCCTGCTTGTTTCTTCTTTGTGTTGGAAATGTATCCTCAGAATGGGTCTGAGCTGATTTTCCCTGCTGGTTTTAGGCCGCTTTACACACACTTGATGCACTTACACAGAGATATCAAGACTTAGCTTTTAAGATGCTTACTAGTCGGATAGATACTTGTGCGATGAACAGGGTGTGGTGAGTCCAGTTGATTGAGCAAGGAGTAGGTCGTGTCCATGCCATATTCGGTTTTCGGAAGGGTATCTGTGCTCATTTCAAACTCGAGTTTTATGCGTCACCCCACCTCACCTTTCCCCTGAAGCAGGCATAAGTGTGTTTTCTAAAAGCGTGACTCTGTTCTGTTTGGGGATTCAGTTCATGGGGAGCGATTTTTACATTCCCTCGATAAGTGATATCATAAGTTTCTTTTTTTGTGGGACTGATTTCACTGAGGATGATCGTACCTAAATCCACTCAGGATGCTGCTACCAGCCTCATGACGTGGATTTCATGGCTGAGTGACACTCCATTGGAACTACGTAGCACCACTTGTCCACTTGTCCACTTGTCTTTGTCCACTTGTCCACTCGTCTTTGTCCACTTGGCTCTTTCCTGGGATATGAAACGTGTACCTTAGTGGAGGTTCTTGTCAAGACAGCAGCCCTCAACTTTGGGGTCCCTGTGTCTGGTTGATTTTTTCACTTTCCCAAGGTCAACGCCCATGTGTGGAAGTGCCCTATGCTCTGTGGTTCTGTGTTTTACATGGTTTGGGAAAGAGGATACACTTGTGAAGATTGGCTGTTGGCCATTGACATCCCGCCCATCAGCTTAACAAGGCTCCCTTGACTCCGTGGGCTGTCCTGCCTTTCTGGTTTTTAGACTTTTTTCGCCTGGCCCTTTTGCCCCGGGGGGTGGGGGGGGGCCAGAGATTTCTTTGTAGTGCTGATTTGCTCTCCCAGGTTGCTTGGTTGGCCAAAAAGGGCGTATGCGTTTTTTCCTGAATATATTCAGGAAAAAACGCATACGCCCTTTTTGGCCAACCGCATCATTGTCCACGTTCTGGCGCTTTTCATGTGCTATCGGGGCCATTCCGATGTACCCGTTGACATCCGTTTCCTGCAATTCTGCCTTGCGTTCAACGCCTCTTCGTAGCCTGACCTCAATATATTTTGGGGCGATAGTTATCGTTTAGAACTCTGCAGGTTTGGGAAGTGCAGTGCCCCTGAGCTCCATTTCCCAAGTCGCTTTTTTGTGAGTGGGACGCAACACGGCTGGATGGCTTCACGCCCTATTGTCGATCCGCGGTGGCAGGCTGAACCTCTGGTGAATTCTTCTTCGTGATGGGAAATGAGAGTGACATGTGCCCGACCAAACACCTCCAGCGAGTCTCTCATTGGTTCCCCCTCTTGCAGTTCATCCTGCGGACAAATTGCAGACGGTACGAAAGAGGCATGGAAAGGCGCCGAGTCTCCAAGTGGGGAGATTGTTAGTAAGGGGGCCTGAATGGAGAACACGAGCACCAGGAGATGAAAACTGAGGTGAGTTTCAGAAAGCTTTCCCGATCCCACGGTGTAGCATCCGCTGGGTTTCCAATGAGTGCTTTCGCTGTCGGAAGATTGCGTTGAACCAGGAGAGTTGGGACCCATGGAATGGGGAGCACGCAGGATTCCTTTCAAGGGTCTGCATTTGCTTTCCCAACCTCACCCATCGTCTCAGCCCCAAGAGTGTCCAGCCTTATGTCTTCTGCCGCTGGGGCTGTAGATGTGGTCAATCCTGGTTGCATGCCAGTCCCTGAACGCATTTGGGAAGAATTTCTCTCTGTTTTGCCCTGCTTGTTTCTTCTTTGTGTTGGAAATGTATCCTCAGAATGGGTCTGAGCTGATTTTCCCTGCTGGTTTTAGGCCGCTTTACACACACTTGATGCACTTACACAGAGATATCAAGACTTAGCTTTTAAGATGCTTACTAGTCGGATAGATACTTGTGCGATGAACAGGGTGTGGTGAGTCCAGTTGATTGAGCAAGGAGTAGGTCGTGTCCATGCCATATTCGGTTTTCGGAAGGGTATCTGTGCTCATTTCAAACTCGAGTTTTATGCGTCACCCCACCTCACCTTTCCCCTGAAGCAGGCATAAGTGTGTTTTCTAAAAGCGTGACTCTGTTCTGTTTGGGGATTCAGTTCATGGGGAGCGATTTTTACATTCCCTCGATAAGTGATATCATAAGTTTCTTTTTTTGTGGGACTGATTTCACTGAGGATGATCGTACCTAAATCCACTCAGGATGCTGCTACCAGCCTCATGACGTGGATTTCATGGCTGAGTGACACTCCATTGGACCTACGTAGCACCACTTGTCCACTTGTCCACTTGTCTTTGTCCACTTGTCCACTCGTCTTTGTCCACTTGGCTCTTTCCTGGGATATGAAACGTGTACCGGAGTGGAGGTTCTTGTCAAGACAGCAGCCCTCAACTTTGGGGTCCCTGTGTCTGGTTGATTTTTTCATTTTCCCAAGGTCAACGCCCATGTGTGGAAGTGCCCTATGCTCTGTGGTTCTGTGTTTTACATGGTTTGGGAAAGAGGATACACTTGTGAAGATTGGCTGTTGGCCATTGACATCCCGCCCATCAGCTTAACAAGGCTCCCTTGACTCCGTGGGCTGTCCTGCCTTTCTGGTTTTTAGACTTTTTTCGCCTGGCCCTTTTGCCCCGGGGGGTGGGGGGGGCTAGAGATTTCTTTGTAGTGCTGATTTGCTCTCCCAGGTTGCTTGGTTGGCCAAAAAGGGCGTATGCGTTTTTTCCTGAATATATTCAGGAAAAAACGCATACGCCCTTTTTGGCCAACCGCATCATTGTCCACGTTCTGGCGCTTTTCATGTGCTATCGGGGCCATTCCGATGTACCCGTTGACATCCGTTTCCTGCAATTCTGCCTTGCGTTCAACGCCTCTTCGTAGCCTGACCTCAATATATTTTGGGGCGATAGTTATCGTTTAGAACTCTGCAGGTTTGGGAAGTGCAGTGCCCCTGAGCTCCATTTCCCAAGTCGCTTTTTTGTGAGTGGGACGCAACACGGCTGGATGGCTTCACGCCCTATTGTCGATCCGCGGTGGCAGGCTGAACCTCTGGTGAATTCTTCTTCGTGATGGGAAATGAGAGTGACATGTGCCCGACCAAACACCTCCAGCGAGTCTCTCATTGGTTCCCCCTCTTGCAGTTCATCCTGCGGACAAATTGCAGACGGTACGAAAGAGGCATGGAAAGGCGCCGAGTCTCCAAGTGCGGAGATTGTTAGTAAGGGGGCCTGAATGGAGAACACGAGCACCAGGAGATGAAAACTGAGGTGAGTTTCAGAAAGCTTTCCCGATCCCACGGTGTAGCATCCGCTGGGTTTCCAATGAGTGCTTTCGCTGTCGGAAGATTGCGTTGAACCAGGAGAGTTGGGACCCATGGAATGGGGAGCACGCAGGATTCCTTTCAAGGGTCTGCATTTGCTTTCCCAACCTCACCCATCGTCTCAGCCCCAAGAGTGTCCAGCCTTATGTCTTCTGCCGCTGGGGCTGTAGATGTGGTCAATCCTGGTTGCATGCCAGTCCCTGAACGCATTTGGGAAGAATTTCTCTCTGTTTTGCCCTGCTTGTTTCTTCTTTGTGTTGGAAATGTATCCTCAGAATGGGTCTGAGCTGATTTTCCCTGCTGGTTTTAGGCCGCTTTACACACACTTGATGCACTTACACAGAGATATCAAGACTTAGCTTTTAAGATGCTTACTAGTCGGATAGATACTTGTGCGATGAACAGGGTGTGGTGAGTCCAGTTGATTGAGCAAGGAGTAGGTCGTGTCCATGCCATATTCGGTTTTCGGAAGGGTATCTGTGCTCATTTCAAACTCGAGTTTTATGCGTCACCCCACCTCACCTTTCCCCTGAAGCAGGCATAAGTGTGTTTTCTAAAAGCGTGACTCTGTTCTGTTTGGGGATTCAGTTCATGGGGAGCGATTTTTACATTCCCTCGATAAGTGATATCATAAGTTTCTTTTTTTGTGGGACTGATTTCACTGAGGATGATCGTACCTAAATCCACTCAGGATGCTGCTACCAGCCTCATGACGTGGATTTCATGGCTGAGTGACACTCCATTGGAACTACGTAGCACCACTTGTCCACTTGTCCACTTGTCTTTGTCCACTTGTCCACTCGTCTTTGTCCACTTGGCTCTTTCCTGGGATATGAAACGTGTACCGGAGTGGAGGTTCTTGTCAAGACAGCAGCCCTCAACTTTGGGGTCCCTGTGTCTGGTTGATTTTTTCACTTTCCCAAGGTCAACGCCCATGTGTGGAAGTGCCCTATGCTCTGTGGTTCTGTGTTTTACATGGTTTGGGAAAGAGGATACACTTGTGAAGATTGGCTGTTGGCCATTGACATCCCGCCCATCAGCTTAACAAGGCTCCCTTGACTCCGTGGGCTGTCCTGCCTTTCTGGTTTTTAGACTTTTTTCGCCTGGCCCTTTTGCCCCGGGGGGGGGGCGAGAGATTTCTTTGTAGTGCTGATTTGCTCTCCCAGGTTGCTTGGTTGGCCAAAAAGGGCGTATGCGTTTTTTCCTGAATATATTCAGGAAAAAACGCATACGCCCTTTTTGGCCAACCGCATCATTGTCCACGTTCTGGCGCTTTTCATGTGCTATCGGGGCCATTCCGATGTACCTGTTGACATCCGTTTCCTGCAATTCTGCCTTGCGTTCAACGCCTCTTCGTAGCCTGACCTCAATATATTTTGGGGCGATAGTTATCGTTTAGAACTCTGCAGGTTTGGGAAGTGCAGTGCCCCTGAGCTCCATTTCCCAAGTCGCTTTTTTGTGAGTGGGACGCAACACGGCTGGATGGCTTCACGCCCTATTGTCGATCCGCGGTGGCAGGCTGAACCTCTGGTGAATTCTTCTTCGTGATGGGATATGAGAGTGACATGTGCCCGATCAAACACCTCCAGCGAGTCTCTCATTGGTTCCCCCTCTTGCAGTTCATCCTGCGGACAAATTGCAGACGGTACGAAAGAGGCATGGAAAGGCGCCGAGTCTCCAAGTGCGGAGATTGTTAGTAAGGGGGCCTGAATGGAGAACACGAGCACCAGGAGATGAAAACTGAGGTGAGTTTCAGAAAGCTTTCCCGATCCCACGGTGTAGCATCCGCTGGGTTTCCAATGAGTGCTTTCGCTGTCGGAAGATTGCGTTGAACCAGGAGAGTTGGGACCCATGGAATGGGGAGCACGCAGGATTCCTTTCAAGGGTCTGCATTTGCTTTCCCAACCTCACCCATCGTCTCAGCCCCAAGAGTGTCCAGCCTTATGTCTTCTGCCGCTGGGGCTGTAGATGTGGTCAATCCTGGTTGCATGCCAGTCCCTGAACGCATTTGGGAAGAATTTCTCTCTGTTTTGCCCTGCTTGTTTCTTCTTTGTGTTGGAAATGTATCCTCAGAATGGGTCTGAGCTGATTTTCCCTGCTGGTTTTAGGCCGCTTTACACACACTTGATGCACTTACACAGAGATATCAAGACTTAGCTTTTAAGATGCTTACTAGTCGGATAGATACTTGTGCGATGAACAGGGTGTGGTGAGTCCAGTTGATTGAGCAAGGAGTAGGTCGTGTCCATGCCATATTCGGTTTTCGGAAGGGTATCTGTGCTCATTTCAAACTCGAGTTTTATGCGTCACCCCACCTCACCTTTCCCCTGAAGCAGGCATAAGTGTGTTTTCTAAAAGCGTGACTCTGTTCTGTTTGGGGATTCAGTTCATGGGGAGCGATTTTTACATTCCCTCGATAAGTGATATCATAAGTTTCTTTTTTTGTGGGACTTATTTCACTGAGGATGATCGTACCTAAATCCACTCAGGATGCTGCTACCAGCCTCATGACGTGGATTTCATGGCTGAGTGACACTCCATTGGAACTACGTAGCACCACTTGTCCACTTGTCCACTTGTCTTTGTCCACTTGTCCACTCGTCTTTGTCCACTTGGCTCTTTCCTGGGATATGAAACGTGTACCGGAGTGGAGGTTCTTGTCAAGACAGCAGCCCTCAACTTTGGGGTCCCTGTGTCTGGTTGATTTTTTCACTTTCCCAAGGTCAACGCCCATGTGTGGAAGTGCCCTATGCTCTGTGGTTCTGTGTTTTACATGGTTTGGGAAAGAGGATACACTTGTGAAGATTGGCTGTTGGCCATTGACATCCCGCCCATCAGCTTAACAAGGCTCCCTTGACTCCGTGGGCTGTCCTGCCTTTCTGGTTTTTAGACTTTTTTCGCCTGGCCCTTTTGCCCCGGGGGGGGGCGAGAGATTTCTTTGTAGTGCTGATTTGCTCTCCCAGGTTGCTTGGTTGGCCAAAAAGGGCGTATGCGTTTTTTCCTGAATATATTCAGGAAAAAACGCATACGCCCTTTTTGGCCAACCGCATCATTTTCCACGTTCTGGCGCTTTTCATGTGCTATCGGGGCCATTCCGATGTACCCGTTGACATCCGTTTCCTGCAATTCTGCCTTGCGTTCAACGCCTCTTCGTAGCCTGACCTCAATATATTTTGGGGCGATAGTTATCGTTTAGAACTCTGCAGGTTTGGGAAGTGCAGTGCCCCTGAGCTCCATTTCCCAAGTCGCTTTTTTGTGAGTGGGACGCAACACGGCTGGATGGCTTCACGCCCTATTGTCGATCCGCGGTGGCAGGCTGAACCTCTGGTGAATTCTTCTTCGTGATGGGAAATGAGAGTGACATGTGCCCGACCAAACACCTCCAGCGAGTCTCTCATTGGTTCCCCCTCTTGCAGTTCATCCTGCGGACAAATTGCAGACGGTACGAAAGAGGCATGGAAAGGCGCCGAGTCTCCAAGTGCGGAGATTGTTAGTAAGGGGGCCTGAATGGAGAACACGAGCACCAGGAGATGAAAACTGAGGTGAGTTTCAGAAAGCTTTCCCGATCCCACGGTGTAGCATCCGCTGGGTTTCCAATGAGTGCTTTCGCTGTCGGAAGATTGCGTTGAACCTGGAGAGTTGGGACCCATGGAATGGGGAGCACGCAGGATTCCTTTCAAGGGTCTGCATTTGCTTTCCCAACCTCACCCATCGTCTCAGCCCCAAGAGTGTCCAGCCTTATGTCTTCTGCCGCTGGGGCTGTAGATGTGGTCAATCCTGGTTGCATGCCAGTCCCTGAACGCATTTGGGAAGAATTTCTCTCTGTTTTGCCCTGCTTGTTTCTTCTTTGTGTTGGAAATGTATCCTCAGAATGGGTCTGAGCTGATTTTCCCTGCTGGTTTTAGGCCGCTTTACACACACTTGATGCACTTACACAGAGATATCAAGACTTAGCTTTTAAGATGCTTACTAGTCGGATAGATACTTGTGCGATGAACAGGGTGTGGTGAGTCCAGTTGATTGAGCAAGGAGTAGGTCGTGTCCATGCCATATTCGGTTTTCGGAAGGGTATCTGTGCTCATTTGAAACTCGAGTTTTATGCGTCACCCCACCTCACCTTTCCCCTGAAGCAGGCATAAGTGTGTTTTCTAAAAGCGTGACTCTGTTCTGTTTGGGGATTCAGTTCATGGGGAGCGATTTTTACATTCCCTCGATAAGTGATATCATAAGTTTCTTTTTTTGTGGGACTGATTTCACTGAGGATGATCGTACCTAAATCCACTCAGGATGCTGCTACCAGCCTCATGACGTGGATTTCATGGCTGAGTGACACTCCATTGGAACTACGTAGCACCACTTGTCCACTTGTCCACTTGTCTTTGTCCACTTGTCCACTCGTCTTTGTCCACTTGGCTCTTTCCTGGGATATGAAACGTGTACCGGAGTGGAGGTTCTTGTCAAGACAGCAGCCCTCAACTTTGGGGTCCCTGTGTCTGGTTGATTTTTTCACTTTCCCAAGGTCAACGCCCATGTGTGGAAGTGCCCTATGCTCTGTGGTTCTGTGTTTTACATGGTTTGGGAAAGAGGATACACTTGTGAAGATTGGCTGTTGGCCATTGACATCCCGCCCATCAGCTTAACAAGGCTCCCTTGACTCCGTGGGCTGTCCTGCCTTTCTGGTTTTTAGACTTTTTTCGCCTGGCCCTTTTGCCCCGGGGTGTGGGGGGGGGCAGAGATTTCTTTGTAGTGCTGATTTGCTCTCCCAGGTTGCTTGGTTGGCCAAAAAGGGCGTATGCGTTTTTTCCTGAATATATTCAGGAAAAAACGCATACGCCCTTTTTGGCCAACCGCATCATTGTCCACGTTCTGGCGCTTTTCATGTGCTATCGGGGCCATTCCGATGTACCCGTTGACATCCGTTTCCTGCAATTCTGCCTTGCGTTCAACGCCTCTTCGTAGCCTGACCTCAATATATTTTGGGGCGATAGTTATCGTTTAGAAC
The DNA here is from genome assembly GCF_026419965.1 of Kogia breviceps. Taxonomy (NCBI): domain Eukaryota; kingdom Metazoa; phylum Chordata; class Mammalia; order Artiodactyla; family Physeteridae; genus Kogia; species Kogia breviceps. The sequence continues at coordinate 27,635,438 of NC_081321.1, forward strand.
TCTGCAGGTTTGGGAAGTGCAGTGCCCCTGAGCTCCATTTCCCAAGTCGCTTTTTTGTGAGTGGGACGCAACACGGCTGGATGGCTTCACGCCCTATTGTCGATCCGCGGTGGCAGGCTGAACCTCTGGTGAATTCTTCTTCGTGATGGGAAATGAGAGTGACATGTGCCCGACCAAACACCTCCAGCGAGTCTCTCATTGGTTCCCCCTCTTGCAGTTCATCCTGCGGACAAATTACAGACGGTACGAAAGAGGCATGGAAAGGCGCCGAGTCTCCAAGTGCGGAGATTGTTAGTAAGGGGGCCTGAATGGAGAACACGAGCACCAGGAGATGAAAACTGAGGTGAGTTTCAGAAAGCTTTCCCGATCCCACGGTGTAGCATCCGCTGGGTTTCCAATGAGTGCTTTCGCTGTCGGAAGATTGCGTTGAACCAGGAGAGTTGGGACCCATGGAATGGGGAGCACGCAGGATTCCTTTCAAGGGTCTGCATTTGCTTTCCCAACCTCACCCATCGTCTCAGCCCCAAGAGTGTCCAGCCTTATGTCTTCTGCCGCTGGGGCTGTAGATGTGGTCAATCCTGGTTGCATGCCAGTCCCTGAACGCATTTTGGAAGAATTTCTCTCTGTTTTGCCCTGCTTGTTTCTTCTTTGTGTTGGAAATGTATCCTCAGAATGGGTCTGAGCTGATTTTCCCTGCTCGTTTTAGGCCGCTTTACACACACTTGATGCACTTACACAGAGATATCAAGACTTAGCTTTTAAGATGCTTACTAGTCGGATAGATACTTGTGCGATGAACAGGGTGTGGTGAGTCCAGTTGATTGAGCAAGGAGTAGGTCGTGTCCATGCCATATTCGGTTTTCGGAAGGGTATCTGTACTCATTTGAAACTCGAGTTTTATGCGTCACCCCACCTCACCTTTCCCCTGAAGCAGGCATAAGTGTGTTTTCTAAAAGCGTGACTCTGTTCTGTTTGGGGATTCAGTTCATGGGGAGCGATTTTTACATTCCCTCGATAAGTGATATCATAAGTTTCTTTTTTTGTGGGACTGATTTCACTGAGGATGATCGTACCTAAATCCACTCAGGATGCTGCTACCAGCCTCATGACGTGGATTTCATGGCTGAGTGACACTCCATTGGACCTACGTAGCACCACTTGTCCACTTGTCCACTTGTCTTTGTCCACTTGTCCACTCGTCTTTGTCCACTTGGCTCTTTCCTGGGATATGAAACGTGTACCGGAGTGGAGGTTCTTGTCAAGACAGCAGCCCTCAACTTTGGGGTCCCTGTGTCTGGTTGATTTTTTCATTTTCCCAAGGTCAACGCCCATGTGTGGAAGTGCCCTATGCTCTGTGGTTCTGTGTTTTACATGGTTTGGGAAAGAGGATACACTTGTGAAGATTGGCTGTTGGCCATTGACATCCCGCCCATCAGCTTAACAAGGCTCCCTTGACTCCGTGGGCTGTCCTGCCTTTCTGGTTTTTAGACTTTTTTCGCCTGGCCCTTTTGCCCCGGGGGGTGGGGGGGGGGCCAGAGATTTCTTTGTAGTGCTGATTTGCTCTCCCAGGTTGCTTGGTTGGCCAAAAAGGGCGTATGCGTTTTTTCCTGAATATATTCAGGAAAAAACGCATACGCCCTTTTTGGCCAACCGCATCATTGTCCACGTTCTGGCGCTTTTCATGTGCTATCGGGGCCATTCCGATGTACCCGTTGACATCCGTTTCCTGCAATTCTGCCTTGCGTTCAACGCCTCTTCGTAGCCTGACCTCAATATATTTTGGGGCGATAGTTATCGTTTAGAACTCTGCAGGTTTGGGAAGTGCAGTGCCCCTGAGCTCCATTTCCCAAGTCGCTTTTTTGTGAGTGGGACGCAACAGGGCTGGATGGCTTCACGCCCTATTGTCGATCCGCGGTGGCAGGCTGAACCTCTGGTGAATTCTTCTTCGTGATGGGAAATGAGAGTGACATGTGCCCGACCAAACACCTCCAGCGAGTCTCTCATTGGTTCCCCCTCTTGCAGTTCATCCTGCGGACAAATTGCAGACGGTACGAAAGAGGCATGGAAAGGCGCCGAGTCTCCAAGTGGGGAGATTGTTAGTAAGGGGGCCTGAATGGAGAACACGAGCACCAGGAGATGAAAACTGAGGTGAGTTTCAGAAAGCTTTCCCGATCCCACGGTGTAGCATCCGCTGGGTTTCCAATGAGTGCTTTCGCTGTCGGAAGATTGCGTTGAACCAGGAGAGTTGGGACCCATGGAATGGGGAGCACGCAGGATTCCTTTCAAGGGTCTGCATTTGCTTTCCCAAGCTCACCCATCGTCTCAGCCCCAAGAGTGTCCAGCCTTATGTCTTCTGCCGCTGGGGCTGTAGATGTGGTCAATCCTGGTTGCATGCCAGTCCCTGAACGCATTTTGGAAGAATTTCTCTCTGTTTTGCCCTGCTTGTTTCTTCTTTGTGTTGGAAATGTATCCTCAGAATGGGTCTGAGCTGATTTTCCCTGCTGGTTTTAGGCCGCTTTACACACACTTGATGCACTTACACAGAGATATCAAGACTTAGCTTTTAAGATGCTTACTAGTCGGATAGATACTTGTGCGATGAACAGGGTGTGGTGAGTCCAGTTGATTGAGCAAGGAGTAGGTCGTGTCCATGCCATATTCGGTTTTCGGAAGGGTATCTGTGCTCATTTCAAACTCGAGTTTTATGCGTCACCCCACCTCACCTTTCCCCTGAAGCAGGCATAAGTGTGTTTTCTAAAAGCGTGACTCTGTTCTGTTTGGGGATTCAGTTCATGGGGAGCGATTTTTACATTCCCTCGATAAGTGATATCATAAGTTTCTTTTTTTGTGGGACTGATTTCACTGAGGATGATCGTACCTAAATCCACTCAGGATGCTGCTACCAGCCTCATGACGTGGATTTCATGGCTGAGTGACACTCCATTGGACCTACGTAGCACCACTTGTCCACTTGTCCACTTGTCGTTGTCCACTTGTCCACACGTCTTTGTCCACTTGGCTCTTTCCTGGGATATGAAACGTGTACCGGAGTGGAGGTTCTTGTCAAGACAGCAGCCCTCAACTTTAGGGTCCCTGTGTCTGGTTGATTTTTTCATTTTCCCAAGGTCAACGCCCATGTGTGGAAGTGCCCTATGCTCTGTGGTTCTGTGTTTTACATGGTTTGGGAAAGAGGATACACTTGTGAAGATTGGCTGTTGGCCATTGACATCCCGCCCATCAGCTTAACAAGGCTCCCTTGACTCCGTGGGCTGTCCTGCCTTTCTGGTTTTTAGAGTTTTTTCGCCTGACCTTTTGCCCCGGGGGGGGGGCGAGAGATTTCTTTGTAGTGCTGATTTGCTCTCCCAGGTTGCTTGGTTGGCCAAAAAGGGCGTATGCGTTTTTTCCTGAATATATTCAGGAAAAAACGCATACGCCCTTTTTGGCCAACCGCATCATTGTCCACGTTCTGGCGCTTTTCATGTGCTATCGGGGCCATTCCGATGTACCCGTTGACATCCGTTTCCTGCAATTCTGCCTTGCGTTCAACGCCTCTTCGTAGCCTGACCTCAATATATTTTGGGGCGATAGTTATCGTTTAGAACTCTGCAGGTTTGGGAAGTGCAGTGTCCCTGAGCTCCATTTCCCAAGTCGCTTTTTTGTGAGTGGGACGCAACACGGCTGGATGGCTTCACGCCCTATTGTCGATCCGGGGTGGCAGGCTGAACCTCTGGTGAATTCCTCTTCGTGATGGGAAATGAGAGTGACATGTGCCCGACCAAACACCTCCAGCGAGTCTCTCATTGGTTCCCCCTCTTGCAGTTCATCCTGCGGACAAATTGCAGACGGTACGAAAGAGGCATGGAAAGGCGCCGAGTCTCCAAGTGGGGAGATTGTTAGTAAGGGGGCCTGAATGGAGAACACGAGCACCAGGAGATGAAAACTGAGGTGAGTTTCAGAAAGCTTTCCCGATCCCACGGTGTAGCATCCGCTGGGTTTCCAATGAGTGCTTTCGCTGTCGGAAGATTGCGTTGAACCTGGAGAGTTGGGACCCATGGAATGGGGAGCACGCAGGATTCCTTTCAAGGGTCTGCATTTGCTTTCCCAACCTCACCCATCGTCTCAGCCCCAAGAGTGTCCAGCCTTATGTCTTCTGCCGCTGGGGCTGTAGATGTGGTCAATCCTGGTTGCATGCCAGTCCCTGAACGCATTTGGGAAGAATTTCTCTCTGTTTTGCCCTGCTTGTTTCTTCTTTGTGTTGGAAATGTATCCTCAGAATGGGTCTGAGCTGATTTTCCCTGCTGGTTTTAGGCCGCTTTACACACACTTGATGCACTTACACAGAGATATCAAGACTTAGCTTTTAAGATGCTTACTAGTCGGATAGATACTTGTGCGATGAACAGGGTGTGGTGAGTCCAGTTGATTGAGCAAGGAGTAGGTCGTGTCCATGCCATATTCGGTTTTCGGAAGGGTATCTGTGCTCATTTCAAACTCGAGTTTTATGCGTCACCCCACCTCACCTTTCCCCTGAAGCAGGCATAAGTGTGTTTTCTAAAAGCGTGACTCTGTTCTGTTTGGGGATTCAGTTCATGGGGAGCGATTTTTACATTCCCTCGATAAGTGATATCATAAGTTTCTTTTTTTGTGGGACTGATTTCACTGAGGATGATCGTACCTAAATCCACTCAGGATGCTGCTACCAGCCTCATGACGTGGATTTCATGGCTGAGTGACACTCCATTGGACCTACGTAGCACCACTTGTCCACTTGTCCACTTGTCTTTGTCCACTTGTCCACTCGTCTTTGTCCACTTGGCTCTTTCCTGGGATATGAAACGTGTACCGGAGTGGAGGTTCTTGTCAAGACAGCAGCCCTCAACTTTGGGGTCCCTGTGTCTGGTTGATTTTTTCATTTTCCCAAGGTCAACGCCCATGTGTGGAAGTGCCCTATGCTCTGTGGTTCTGTGTTTTACATGGTTTGGGAAAGAGGATACACTTGTGAAGATTGGCTGTTGGCCATTGACATCCCGCCCATCAGCTTAACAAGGCTCCCTTGACTCCGTGGGCTGTCCTGCCTTTCTGGTTTTTAGACTTTCTTCACCTGGCCCTTTTGCCCCGGGGGGGGGCGAGAGATTTCTTTGTAGTGCTGATTTGCTCTCCCAGGTTGCTTGGTTGGCCAAAAAGGGCGTATGCGTTTTTTCCTGAATATATTCAGGAAAAAACGCATACGCCCTTTTTGGCCAACCGCATCATTGTCCACGTTCTGGCGCTTTTCATGTGCTATCGGGGCCATTCCGATGTACCCGTTGACATCCGTTTCCTGCAATTCTGCCTTGCGTTCAACGCCTCTTCGTAGCCTGACCTCAATATATTTTGGGGCGATAGTTATCGTTTAGAACTCTGCAGGTTTGGGAAGTGCAGTGCCCCTGAGCTCCATTTCCCAAGTCGCTTTTTTGTGAGTGGGACGCAACACGGCTGGATGGCTTCACGCCCTATTGTCGATCCGCGGTGGCAGGCTGAACCTCTGGTGAATTCTTCTTCGTGATGGGAAATGAGAGTGACATGTGCCCGACCAAACACCTCCAGCGAGTCTCTCATTGGTTCCCCCTCTTGCAGTTCATCCTGCGGACAAATTGCAGACGGTACGAAAGAGGCATGGAAAGGCGCCGAGTCTCCAAGTGGGGAGATTGTTAGTAAGGGGGCCTGAATGGAGAACACGAGCACCAGGAGATGAAAACTGAGGTGAGTTTCAGAAAGCTTTCCCGATCCCACGGTGTAGCATCCGCTGGGTTTCCAATGAGTGCTTTCGCTGTCGGAAGATTGCGTTGAACCAGGAGAGTTGGGACCCATGGAATGGGGAGCACGCAGGATTCCTTTCAAGGGTCTGCATTTGCTTTCCCAACCTCACCCATCGTCTCAGCCCCAAGAGTGTCCAGCCTTATGTCTTCTGCCGCTGGGGCTGTAGATGTGGTCAATCCTGGTTGCATGCCAGTCCCTGAACGCATTTTGGAAGAATTTCTCTCTGTTTTGCCCTGCTTGTTTCTTCTTTGTGTTGGAAATGTATCCTCAGAATGGGTCTGAGCTGATTTTCCCTGCTGGTTTTAGGCCGCTTTACACACACTTGATGCACTTACACAGAGATATCAAGACTTAGCTTTTAAGATGCTTACTAGTCGGATAGATACTTGTGCGATGAACAGGGTCTGGTGAGTCCAGTTGATTGAGCAAGGAGTAGGTCGTGTCCATGCCATATTCGGTTTTCGGAAGGGTATCTGTGCTCATTTCAAACTCGAGTTTTATGCGTCACCCCACCTCACCTTTCCCCTGAAGCAGGCATAAGTGTGTTTTCTAAAAGCGTGACTCTGTTCTGTTTGGGGATTCAGTTCATGGGGAGCGATTTTTACATTCCCTCGATAAGTGATATCATAAGTTTCTTTTTTTGTGGGACTGATTTCACTGAGGATGATCGTACCTAAATCCACTCAGGATGCTGCTACCAGCCTCATGACGTGGATTTCATGGCTGAGTGACACTCCATTGGACCTACGTAGCACCACTTGTCCACTTGTCCACTTGTCTTTGTCCACTTGTCCACTCGTCTTTGTCCACTTGGCTCTTTCCTGGGATATGAAACGTGTACCGGAGTGGAGGTTCTTGTCAAGACAGCAGCCCTCAACTTTGGGGTCCCTGTGTCTGGTTGATTTTTTCATTTTCCCAAGGTCAACGCCCATGTGTGGAAGTGCCCTATGCTCTGTGGTTCTGTGTTTTCCATGGTTTGGGAAAGAGGATACACTTGTGAAGATTGGCTGTTGGCCATTGACATCCCGCCCATCAGCTTAACAAGGCTCCCTTGACTCCGTGGGCTGTCCTGCCTTTCTGGTTTTTAGACTTTTTTCGCCTGGCCCTTTTGCCCCGGGGGGGGCGAGAGATTTCTTTGTAGTGCTGATTTGCTCTCCCAGGTTGCTTGGTTGGCCAAAAAGGGCGTATGCGTTTTTTCCCGAATATATTCAGGAAAAAACGCATACGCCCTTTTTGGCCAACCGCATCATTGTCCACGTTCTGGCGCTTTTCATGTGCTATCGGGGCCATTCCGATGTACCCGTTGACATCCGTTTCCTGCAATTCTGCCTTGCGTTCAGCGCCTCTTCGTAGCCTGACCTCAATATATTTTGGGGCGATAGTTATCGTTTAGAACTCTGCAGGTTTGGGAAGTGCAGTGCCCCTGAGCTCCATTTCCCAAGTCGCTTTTTTGTGAGTGGGACGCAACACGGCTGGATGGCTTCACGCCCTATTGTCGATCCGCGGTGGCAGGCTGAACCTCTGGTGAATTCTTCTTCGTGATGGGAAATGAGAGTGACATGTGCCCGACCAAACACCTCCAGCGAGTCTCTCATTGGTTCCCCCTCTTGCAGTTCATCCTGCGGACAAATTGCAGACGGTACGAAAGAGGCATGGAAAGGCGCCGAGTCTCCAAGTGCGGAGATTGTTAGTAAGGGGGCCTGAATGGAGAACACGAGCACCAGGAGATGAAAACTGAGGTGAGTTTCAGAAAGCTTTCCCGATCCCACGGTGTAGCATCCGCTGGGTTTCCAATGAGTGCTTTCCCTGTCGGAAGATTGCGTTGAACCTGGAGAGTTGGGACCCATGGAATGGGGAGCACGCAGGATTCCTTTCAAGGGTCTCCATTTGCTTTCCCAACCTCACCCATCGTCTCAGCCCCAAGAGTGTCCAGCCTTATGTCTTCTGCCGCTGGGGCTGTAGATGTGGTCAATCCTGGTTGCATGCCAGTCCCTGAACGCATTTTGGAAGAATTTCTCTCTGTTTTGCCCTGCTTGTTTCTTCTTTGTGTTGGAAATGTATCCTCAGAATGGGTCTGAGCTGATTTTCCCTGCTGGTTTTAGGCCGCTTTACACACACTTGATGCACTTACACAGAGATATCAAGACTTAGCTTTTAAGATGCTTACTAGTCGGATAGATACTTGTGCGATGAACAGGGTCTGGTGAGTCCAGTTGATTGAGCAAGGAGTAGGTCGTGTCCATGCCATATTCGGTTTTCGGAAGGGTATCTGTGCTCATTTCAAACTCGAGTTTTATGCGTCACCCCACCTCACCTTTCCCCTGAAGCAGGCATAAGTGTGTTTTCTAAAAGCGTGACTCTGTTCTGTTTGGGGATTCAGTTCATGGGGAGCGATTTTTACATTCCCTCGATAAGTGATATCATAAATTTCTTTTTTTGTGGGACTGATTTCACTGAGGATGATCGTACCTAAATCCACTCAGGATGCTGCTACCAGCCTCATGACGTGGATTTCATGGCTGAGTGACACTCCATTGGACCTACGTAGCACCACTTGTCCACTTGTCCACTTGTCTTTGTCCACTTGTCCACTCGTCTTTGTCCACTTGGCTCTTTCCTGGGATATGAAACGTGTACCGGAGTGGAGGTTCTTGTCAAGACAGCAGCCCTCAACTTTGGGGTCCCTGTGTCTGGTTGATTTTTTCATTTTCCCAAGGTCAACGCCCATGTGTGGAAGTGCCCTATGCTCTGTGGTTCTGTGTTTTCCATGGTTTGGGAAAGAGGATACACTTGTGAAGATTGGCTGTTGGCCATTGACATCCCGCCCATCAGCTTAACAAGGCTCCCTTGACTCCGTGGGCTGTCCTGCCTTTCTGGTTTTTAGACTTTTTTCGCCTGGCCCTTTTGCCCCGGGGGGGGCGAGAGATTTCTTTGTAGTGCTGATTTGCTCTCCCAGGTTGCTTGGTTGGCCAAAAAGGGCGTATGCGTTTTTTCCTGAATATATTCAGGAAAAAACGCATACGCCCTTTTTGGCCAACCGCATCATTGTCCACGTTCTGGCGCTTTTCATGTGCTATCGGGGCCATTCCGATGTACCCGTTGACATCCGTTTCCTGCAGTTCTGCCTTGCGTTCAGCGCCTCTTCGTAGCCTGACCTCAATATATTTTGGGGCGATAGTTATCGTTTAGAACTCTGCAGGTTTGGGAAGTGCAGTGCCCCTGAGCTCCATTTCCCAAGTCGCTTTTTTGTGAGTGGGACGCAACACGGCTGGATGGCTTCACGCCCTATTGTCGATCCGCGGTGGCAGGCTGAACCTCTGGTGAATTCTTCTTCGTGATGGGAAATGAGAGTGACATGTGCCCGACCAAACACCTCCAGCGAGTCTCTCATTGGTTCCCCCTCTTGCAGTTCATCCTGCGGACAAATTGCAGACGGTACGAAAGAGGCATGGAAAGGCGCCGAGTCTCCAAGTGCGGAGATTGTTAGTAAGGGGGCCTGAATGGAGAACACGAGCACCAGGAGATGAAAACTGAGGTGAGTTTCAGAAAGCTTTCCCGATCCCACGGTGTAGCATCCGCTGGGTTTCCAATGAGTGCTTTCCCTGTCGGAAGATTGCGTTGAACCTGGAGAGTTGGGACCCATGGAATGGGGAGCACGCAGGATTCCTTTCAAGGGTCTCCATTTGCTTTCCCAACCTCACCCATCGTCTCAGCCCCAAGAGTGTCCAGCCTTATGTCTTCTGCCGCTGGGGCTGTAGATGTGGTCAATCCTGGTTGCATGCCAGTCCCTGAACGCATTTTGGAAGAATTTCTCTCTGTTTTGCCCTGCTTGTTTCTTCTTTGTGTTGGAAATGTATCCTCAGAATGGGTCTGAGCTGATTTTCCCTGCTGGTTTTAGGCCGCTTTACACACACTTGATGCACTTACACAGAGATATCAAGACTTAGCTTTTAAGATGCTTACTAGTCGGATAGATACTTGTGCGATGAACAGGGTCTGGTGAGTCCAGTTGATTGAGCAAGGAGTAGGTCGTGTCCATGCCATATTCGGTTTTCGGAAGGGTATCTGTGCTCATTTCAAACTCGAGTTTTATGCGTCACCCCACCTCACCTTTCCCCTGAAGCAGGCATAAGTGTGTTTTCTAAAAGCGTGACTCTGTTCTGTTTGGGGATTCAGTTCATGGGGAGCGATTTTTACATTCCCTCGATAAGTGATATCATAAATTTCTTTTTTTGTGGGACTGATTTCACTGAGGATGATCGTACCTAAATCCACTCAGGATGCTGCTACCAGCCTCATGACGTGGATTTCATGGCTGAGTGACACTCCATTGGACCTACGTAGCACCACTTGTCCACTTGTCCACTTGTCTTTGTCCACTTGTCCACTCGTCTTTGTCCACTTGGCTCTTTCCTGGGATATGAAACGTGTACCGGAGTGGAGGTTCTTGTCAAGACAGCAGCCCTCAACTTTGGGGTCCCTGTGTCTGGTTGATTTTTTCATTTTCCCAAGGTCAACGCCCATGTGTGGAAGTGCCCTATGCTCTGTGGTTCTGTGTTTTCCATGGTTTGGGAAAGAGGATACACTTGTGAAGATTGGCTGTTGGCCATTGACATCCCGCCCATCAGCTTAACAAGGCTCCCTTGACTCCGTGGGCTGTCCTGCCTTTCTGGTTTTTAGACTTTTTTCGCCTGGCCCTTTTGCCCCGGGGGGGGCGAGAGATTTCTTTGTAGTGCTGATTTGCTCTCCCAGGTTGCTTGGTTGGCCAAAAAGGGCGTATGCGTTTTTTCCCGAATATATTCAGGAAAAAACGCATACGCCCTTTTTGGCCAACCGCATCATTGTCCACGTTCTGGCGCTTTTCATGTGCTATCGGGGCCATTCCGATGTACCCGTTGACATCCGTTTCCTGCAGTTCTGCCTTGCGTTCAGCGCCTCTTCGTAGCCTGACCTCAATATATTTTGGGGCGATAGTTATCGTTTAGAACTCTGCAGGTTTGGGAAGTGCAGTGCCCCTGAGCTCCATTTCCCAAGTCGCTTTTTTGTGAGTGGGACGCAACACGGCTGGATGGCTTCACGCCCTATTGTCGATCCGCGGTGGCAGGCTGAACCTCTGGTGAATTCTTCTTCGTGATGGGAAATGAGAGTGACATGTGCCCGACCAAACACCTCCAGCGAGTCTCTCATTGGTTCCCCCTCTTGCAGTTCATCCTGCGGACAAATTGCAGACGGTACGAAAGAGGCATGGAAAGGCGCCGAGTCTCCAAGTGCGGAGATTGTTAGTAAGGGGGCCTGAATGGAGAACACGAGCACCAGGAGATGAAAACTGAGGTGAGTTTCAGAAAGCTTTCCCGATCCCACGGTGTAGCATCCGCTGGGTTTCCAATGAGTGCTTTCCCTGTCGGAAGATTGCGTTGAACCTGGAGAGTTGGGACCCATGGAATGGGGAGCACGCAGGATTCCTTTCAAGGGTCTCCATTTGCTTTCCCAACCTCACCCATCGTCTCAGCCCCAAGAGTGTCCAGCCTTATGTCTTCTGCCGCTGGGGCTGTAGATGTGGTCAATCCTGGTTGCATGCCAGTCCCTGAACGCATTTTGGAAGAATTTCTCTCTGTTTTGCCCTGCTTGTTTCTTCTTTGTGTTGGAAATGTATCCTCAGAATGGGTCTGAGCTGATTTTCCCTGCTGGTTTTAGGCCGCTTTACACACACTTGATGCACTTACACAGAGATATCAAGACTTAGCTTTTAAGATGCTTACTAGTCGGATAGATACTTGTGCGATGAACAGGGTCTGGTGAGTCCAGTTGATTGAGCAAGGAGTAGGTCGTGTCCATGCCATATTCGGTTTTCGGAAGGGTATCTGTGCTCATTTCAAACTCGAGTTTTATGCGTCACCCCACCTCACCTTTCCCCTGAAGCAGGCATAAGTGTGTTTTCTAAAAGCGTGACTCTGTTCTGTTTGGGGATTCAGTTCATGGGGAGCGATTTTTACATTCCCTCGATAAGTGATATCATAAATTTCTTTTTTTGTGGGACTGATTTCACTGAGGATGATCGTACCTAAATCCACTCAGGATGCTGCTACCAGCCTCATGACGTGGATTTCATGGCTGAGTGACACTCCATTGGACCTACGTAGCACCACTTGTCCACTTGTCCACTTGTCTTTGTCCACTTGTCCACTCGTCTTTGTCCACTTGGCTCTTTCCTGGGATATGAAACGTGTACCGGAGTGGAGGTTCTTGTCAAGACAGCAGCCCTCAACTTTGGGGTCCCTGTGTCTGGTTGATTTTTTCATTTTCCCAAGGTCAACGCCCATGTGTGGAAGTGCCCTATGCTCTGTGGTTCTGTGTTTTCCATGGTTTGGGAAAGAGGATACACTTGTGAAGATTGGCTGTTGGCCATTGACATCCCGCCCATCAGCTTAACAAGGCTCCCTTGACTCCGTGGGCTGTCCTGCCTTTCTGGTTTTTAGACTTTTTTCGCCTGGCCCTTTTGCCCCGGGGGGGGCGAGAGATTTCTTTGTAGTGCTGATTTGCTCTCCCAGGTTGCTTGGTTGGCCAAAAAGGGCGTATGCGTTTTTTCCCGAATATATTCAGGAAAAAACGCATACGCCCTTTTTGGCCAACCGCATCATTGTCCACGTTCTGGCGCTTTTCATGTGCTATCGGGGCCATTCCGATGTACCCGTTGACATCCGTTTCCTGCAGTTCTGCCTTGCGTTCAGCGCCTCTTCGTAGCCTGACCTCAATATATTTTGGGGCGATAGTTATCGTTTAGAACTCTGCAGGTTTGGGAAGTGCAGTGCCCCTGAGCTCCATTTCCCAAGTCGCTTTTTTGTGAGTGGGACGCAACACGGCTGGATGGCTTCACGCCCTATTGTCGATCCGCGGTGGCAGGCTGAACCTCTGGTGAATTCTTCTTCGTGATGGGAAATGAGAGTGACATGTGCCCGACCAAACACCTCCAGCGAGTCTCTCATTGGTTCCCCCTCTTGCAGTTCATCCTGCGGACAAATTGCAGACGGTACGAAAGAGGCATGGAAAGGCGCCGAGTCTCCAAGTGCGGAGATTGTTAGTAAGGGGGCCTGAATGGAGAACACGAGCACCAGGAGATGAAAACTGAGGTGAGTTTCAGAAAGCTTTCCCGATCCCACGGTGTAGCATCCGCTGGGTTTCCAATGAGTGCTTTCCCTGTCGGAAGATTGCGTTGAACCTGGAGAGTTGGGACCCATGGAATGGGGAGCACGCAGGATTCCTTTCAAGGGTCTCCATTTGCTTTCCCAACCTCACCCATCGTCTCAGCCCCAAGAGTGTCCAGCCTTATGTCTTCTGCCGCTGGGGCTGTAGATGTGGTCAATCCTGGTTGCATGCCAGTCCCTGAACGCATTTTGGAAGAATTTCTCTCTGTTTTGCCCTGCTTGTTTCTTCTTTGTGTTGGAAATGTATCCTCAGAATGGGTCTGAGCTGATTTTCCCTGCTGGTTTTAGGCCGCTTTACACACACTTGATGCACTTACACAGAGATATCAAGACTTAGCTTTTAAGATGCTTACTAGTCGGATAGATACTTGTGCGATGAACAGGGTCTGGTGAGTCCAGTTGATTGAGCAAGGAGTAGGTCGTGTCCATGCCATATTCGGTTTTCGGAAGGGTATCTGTGCTCATTTCAAACTCGAGTTTTATGCGTCACCCCACCTCACCTTTCCCCTGAAGCAGGCATAAGTGTGTTTTCTAAAAGCGTGACTCTGTTCTGTTTGGGGATTCAGTTCATGGGGAGCGATTTTTACATTCCCTCGATAAGTGATATCATAAATTTCTTTTTTTGTGGGACTGATTTCACTGAGGATGATCGTACCTAAATCCACTCAGGATGCTGCTACCAGCCTCATGACGTGGATTTCATGGCTGAGTGACACTCCATTGGACCTACGTAGCACCACTTGTCCACTTGTCCACTTGTCTTTGTCCACTTGTCCACTCGTCTTTGTCCACTTGGCTCTTTCCTGGGATATGAAACGTGTACCGGAGTGGAGGTTCTTGTCAAGACAGCAGCCCTCAACTTTGGGGTCCCTGTGTCTGGTTGATTTTTTCATTTTCCCAAGGTCAACGCCCATGTGTGGAAGTGCCCTATGCTCTGTGGTTCTGTGTTTTCCATGGTTTGGGAAAGAGGATACACTTGTGAAGATTGGCTGTTGGCCATTGACATCCCGCCCATCAGCTTAACAAGGCTCCCTTGACTCCGTGGGCTGTCCTGCCTTTCTGGTTTTTAGACTTTTTTCGCCTGGCCCTTTTGCCCCGGGGGGGGCGAGAGATTTCTTTGTAGTGCTGATTTGCTCTCCCAGGTTGCTTGGTTGGCCAAAAAGGGCGTATGCGTTTTTTCCCGAATATATTCAGGAAAAAACGCATACGCCCTTTTTGGCCAACCGCATCATTGTCCACGTTCTGGCGCTTTTCATGTGCTATCGGGGCCATTCCGATGTACCCGTTGACATCCGTTTCCTGCAGCTCTGCCTTGCGTTCAGCGCCTCTTCGTAGCCTGACCTCAATATATTTTGGGGCGATAGTTATCGTTTAGAACTCTGCAGGTTTGGGAAGTGCAGTGCCCCTGAGCTCCATTTCCCAAGTCGCTTTTTTGTGAGTGGGACGCAACACGGCTGGATGGCTTCACGCCCTATTGTCGATCCGCGGTGGCAGGCTGAACCTCTGGTGAATTCTTCTTCGTGATGGGAAATGAGAGTGACATGTGCCCGACCAAACACCTCCAGCGAGTCTCTCATTGGTTCCCCCTCTTGCAGTTCATCCTGCGGACAAATTGCAGACGGTACGAAAGAGGCATGGAAAGGCGCCGAGTCTCCAAGTGCGGAGATTGTTAGTAAGGGGGCCTGAATGGAGAACACGAGCACCAGGAGATGAAAACTGAGGTGAGTTTCAGAAAGCTTTCCCGATCCCACGGTGTAGCATCCGCTGGGTTTCCAATGAGTGCTTTCCCTGTCGGAAGATTGCGTTGAACCTGGAGAGTTGGGACCCATGGAATGGGGAGCACGCAGGATTCCTTTCAAGGGTCTCCATTTGCTTTCCCAACCTCACCCATCGTCTCAGCCCCAAGAGTGTCCAGCCTTATGTCTTCTGCCGCTGGGGCTGTAGATGTGGTCAATCCTGGTTGCATGCCAGTCCCTGAACGCATTTTGGAAGAATTTCTCTCTGTTTTGCCCTGCTTGTTTCTTCTTTGTGTTGGAAATGTATCCTCAGAATGGGTCTGAGCTGATTTTCCCTGCTGGTTTTAGGCCGCTTTACACACACTTGATGCACTTACACAGAGATATCAAGACTTAGCTTTTAAGATGCTTACTAGTCGGATAGATACTTGTGCGATGAACAGGGTCTGGTGAGTCCAGTTGATTGAGCAAGGAGTAGGTCGTGTCCATGCCATATTCGGTTTTCGGAAGGGTATCTGTGCTCATTTCAAACTCGAGTTTTATGCGTCACCCCACCTCACCTTTCCCCTGAAGCAGGCATAAGTGTGTTTTCTAAAAGCGTGACTGTGTTCTGTTTGGGGATTCAGTTCATGGGGAGCGATTTTTACATTCCCTCGATAAGTGATATCATAAGTTTCTTTTTTTGTGGGACTGATTTCACTGAGGATGATCGTACCTAAATCCACTCAGGATGCTGCTACCAGCCTCATGACGTGGATTTCATGGCTGAGTGACACTCCATTGGACCTACGTAGCACCACTTGTCCACTTGTCCACTTGTCTTTGTCCACTTGTCCACTCGTCTTTGTCCACTTGGCTCTTTCCTGGGATATGAAACGTGTACCGGAGTGGAGGTTCTTGTCAAGACAGCAGCCCTCAACTTTGGGGTCCCTGTGTCTGGTTGATTTTTTCATTTTCCCAAGGTCAACGCCCATGTGTGGAAGTGCCCTATGCTCTGTGGTTCTGTGTTTTACATGGTTTGGGAAAGAGGATACACTTGTGAAGATTGGCTGTTGGCCATTGACATCCCGCCCATCAGCTTAACAAGGCTCCCTTGACTCCGTGGGCTGTCCTGCCTTTCTGGTTTTTAGACTTTTTTCGCCTGGCCCTTTTGCCCCGGGGGGGGGGGGGCGAGAGATTTCTTTGTAGTGCTGATTTGCTCTCCCAGGTTGCTTGGTTGGCCAAAAAGGGCGTATGCGTTTTTTCCTGAATATATTCAGGAAAAAACGCATACGCCCTTTTTGGCCAACCGCATCATTGTCCACGTTCTGGCGCTTTTCATGTGCTATCGGGGCCATTCCGATGTACCCGTTGACATCCGTTTCCTGCAATTCTGCCTTGCGTTCAACGCCTCTTCGTAGCCTGACCTCAATATATTTTGGGGCGATAGTTATCGTTTAGAACTCTGCAGGTTTGGGAAGTGCAGTGCCCCTGAGCTCCATTTCCCAAGTCGCTTTTTTGTGAGTGGGACGCAACACGGCTGGATGGCTTCACGCCCTATTGTCGATCCGCGGTGGCAGGCTGAACCTCTGGTGAATTCTTCTTCGTGATGGGAAATGAGAGTGACATGTGCCCGACCAAACACCTCCAGCGAGTCTCTCATTGGTTCCCCCTCTTGCAGTTCATCCTGCGGACAAATTGCAGACGGTACGAAAGAGGCATGGAAAGGCGCCGAGTCTCCAAGTGGGGAGATTGTTAGTAAGGGGGCCTGAATGGAGAACACGAGCACCAGGAGATGAAAACTGAGGTGAGTTTCAGAAAGCTTTCCCGATCCCACGGTGTAGCATCCGCTGGGTTTCCAATGAGTGCTTTCGCTGTCGGAAGATTGCGTTGAACCTGGAGAGTTGGGACCCATGGAATGGGGAGCACGCAGGATTCCTTTCAAGGGTCTGCATTTGCTTTCCCAACCTCACCCATCATCTCAGCCCCAAGAGTGTCCAGCCTTATGTCTTCTGCCGCTGGGGCTGTAGATGTGGTCAATCCTGGTTGCATGCCAGTCCCTGAACGCATTTTGGAAGAATTTCTCTCTGTTTTGCCCTGCTTGTTTCTTCTTTGTGTTGGAAATGTATCCTCAGAATGGGTCTGAGCTGATTTTCCCTGCTGGTTTTAGGCCGCTTTACACACACTTGATGCACTTACACAGAGATATCAAGACTTAGCTTTTAAGATGCTTACTAGTCGGATAGATACTTGTGCGATGAACAGGGTGTGGTGAGTCCAGTTGATTGAGCAAGGAGTAGGTCGTGTCCATTCCATATTCGGTTTTCGGAAGGGTATCTGTGCTCATTTCAAACTCGAGTTTTATGCGTCACCCCACATCACCTTTCCCCTGAAGCAGGCATAAGTGTGTTTTCTAAAAGCGTGACTCTGTTCTGTTTGGGGATTCAGTTCATGGGGAGCGATTTTTACATTCCCTCGATAAGTGATATCATAAGTTTCTTTTTTTGTGGGACTGATTTCACTGAGGATGATCGTACCTAAATCCACTCAGGATGCTGCTACCAGCCTCATGACGTGGATTTCATGGCTGAGTGACACTCCATTGGACATACGTAGCACCACTTGTCCACTTGTCCACTTGTCTTTGTCCACTTGTCCACTCCTCTTTGTCCACTTGGCTCTTTCCTGGGATATGAAACGTGTACCGGAGTGGAGGTTCTTGTCAAGACAGCAGCCCTCAACTTTGGGGTCCCTGTGTCTGGTTGATTTTTTCATTTTCCCAAGGTCAACGCCCATGTGTGGAAGTGCCCTATGCTCTGTGGTTCTGTGTTTTACATGGTTTGGGAAAGAGGATACACTTGTGAAGATTGGCTGTTGGCCATTGACATCCCGCCCATCAGCTTAACAAGGCTCCCTTGACTCCGTGGGCTGTCCTGCCTTTCTGGTTTTTAGACTTTTTTCGCCTGGCCCTTTTGCCCCGGGGGGGGGGGTGGTGAGAGATTTCTTTGTAGTGCTGATTTGCTCTCCCAGGTTGCTTGGTTGGCCAAAAAGGGCGTATGCGTTTTTTCCTGAATATATTCAGGAAAAAACGCATACGCCCTTTTTGGCCAACCGCATCATTGTCCACGTTCTGGCGCTTTTCATGTGCTATCGGGGCCATTCCGATGTACCCGTTGACATCCGTTTCCTGCAATTCTGCCTTGCGTTCAACGCCTCTTCGTAGCCTGACCTCAATATATTTTGGGGCGATAGTTATCGTTTAGAACTCTGCAGGTTTGGGAAGTGCAGTGCCCCTGAGCTCCATTTCCCAAGTCGCTTTTTTGTGAGTAGGACGCAACACGGCTGGATGGCTTCACGCCCTATTGTCGATCCGCGGTGGCAGGCTGAACCTCTGGTGAATTCTTCTTCGTGATGGGAAATGAGAGTGACATGTGCCCGACCAAACACCTCCAGCGAGTCTCTCATTGGTTCCCCCTCTTGCAGTTCATCCTGCGGACAAATTGCAGACGGTACGAAAGAGGCATGGAAAGGCGCCGAGTCTCCAAGTGGGGAGATTGTTAGTAAGGGGGCCTGAATGGAGAACACGAGCACCAGGAGATGAAAACTGAGGTGAGTTTCAGAAAGCTTTCCCGATCCCACGGTGTAGCATCCGCTGGGTTTCCAATGAGTGCTTTCGCTGTCGGAAGATTGCGTTGAACCTGGAGAGTTGGGACCCATGGAATGGGGAGCACGCAGGATTCCTTTCAAGGGTCTGCATTTGCTTTCCCAACCTCACCCATCGTCTCAGCCCCAAGAGTGTCCAGCCTTATGTCTTCTGCCGCTGGGGCTGTAGATGTGGTCAATCCTGGTTGCATGCCAGTCCCTGAACGCATTTGGGAAGAAATTCTCTCTGTTTTGCCCTGCTTCTTTCTTCTTTATGTTGGAAATGTATCCTCAGAATGGGTCTGAGCTGATTTTCCCTGCTGGTTTTAGGCCGCTTTACACACACTTGATGCACTTACACAGAGATATCAAGACTTAGCTTTTAAGATGCTTACTAGTCGGATAGATACTTGTGCGATGAACAGGGTCTGGTGAGTCCAGTTGATTGAGCAAGGAGTAGGTCGTGTCCATTCCATATTCGGTTTTCGGAAGGGTATCTGTGCTCATTTCAAACTCGAGTTTTATGCGTCACCCCACATCACCTTTCCCCTGAAGCAGGCATAAGTGTGTTTTCTAAAAGCGTGACTCTGTTCTGTTTGGGGATTCAGTTCATGGGGAGCGATTTTTACATTCCCTCGATAAGTGATATCATAAGTTTCTTTTTTTGTGGGACTGATTTCACTGAGGATGATCGTACCTAAATCCACTCAGGATGCTGCTACCAGCCTCTTGACGTGGATTTCATGGCTGAGTGACACTCCATTGGACCTACGTAGCACCACTTGTCCACTTGTCCACTTGTCTTTGTCCACTTGTCCACTCGTCTTTGTCCACTTGGCTCTTTCCTGGGATATGAAACGTGTACCGGAGTGGAGGTTCTTGTCAAGACAGCAGCCCTCAACTTTGGGGTCCCTGTGTCTGGTTGATTTTTTCATTTTCCCAAGGTCAACGCCCATGTGTGGAAGTGCCCTATGCTCTGTGGTTCTGTGTTTTACATGGTTTGGGAAAGAGGATACACTTGTGAAGATTGGCTGTTGGCCATTGACATCCCGCCCATCAGCTTAACAAGGCTCCCTTGACTCCGTGGGCTGTCCTGCCTTTCTGGTTTTTAGACTTTTTTCGCCTGGCCCTTTTGCCCCGGGGGGGGGGCGAGAGATTTCTTTGTAGTGCTGATTTGCTCTCCCAGGTTGCTTGGTTGGCCAAAAAGGGCGTATGCGTTTTTTCCTGAATATATTCAGGAAAAAACGCATACGCCCTTTTTGGCCAACCGCATCATTGTCCACGTTCTGGCGCTTTTCATGTGCTATCGGGGCCATTCCGATGTACCCGTTGACATCCGTTTCCTGCAATTCTGCCTTGCGTTCAACGCCTCTTCGTAGCCTGACCTCAATATATTTTGGGGCGATAGTTATCGTTTAGAACTCTGCAGGTTTGGGAAGTGCAGTGCCCCTGAGCTCCATTTCCCAAGTCGCTTTTTTGTGAGTGGGACGCAACACGGCTGGATGGCTTCACGCCCTATTGTCGATCCGCGGTGGCAGGCTGAACCTCTGGTGAATTCTTCTTCGTGATGGGAAATGAGAGTGACATGTGCCCGACCAAACACCTCCAGCGAGTCTCTCATTGGTTCCCCCTCTTGCAGTTCATCCTGCGGACAAATTGCAGACGGTACGAAAGAGGCATGGAAAGGCGCCGAGTCTCCAAGTGGGGAGATTGTTAGTAAGGGGGCCTGAATGGAGAACACGAGCACCAGGAGATGAAAACTGAGGTGAGTTTCAGAAAGCTTTCCCGATCCCACGGTGTAGCATCCGCTGGGTTTCCAATGAGTGCTTTCGCTGTCGGAAGATTGCGTTGAACCAGGAGAGTTGGGACCCATGGAATGGGGAGCACACAGGATTCCTTTCAAGGGTCTGCATTTGCTTTCCCAACCTCACCCATCGTCTCAGCCCCAAGAGTGTCCAGCCTTATGTCTTCTGCCGCTGGGGCTGTAGATGTGGTCAATCCTGGTTGCATGCCAGTCCCTGAACGCATTTTGGAAGAATTTCTCTCTGTTTTGCCCTGCTTGTTTCTTCTTTGTGTTGGAAATGTATCCTCAGAATGGGTCTGAGCTGATTTTCCCTGCTGGTTTTAGGCCGCTTTACACACACTTGATGCACTTACACAGAGATATCAAGACTTAGCTTTTAAGATGCTTACTAGTCGGATAGATACTTGTGCGATGAACAGGGTGTGGTGAGTCCAGTTGATTGAGCAAGGAGTAGGTCGTGTCCATGCCATATTCGGTTTTCGGAAGGGTATCTGTGCTCATTTCAAACTCGAGTTTTATGCGTCACCCCACCTCACCTTTCCCCTGAAGCAGGCATAAGTGTGTTTTCTAAAAGCGTGACTCTGTTCTGTTTGGGGATTCAGTTCATGGGGAGCGATTTTTACATTCCCTCGATAAGTGATATCATAAGTTTCTTTTTTTGTGGGACTGATTTCACTGAGGATGATCGTACCTAAATCCACTCAGGATGCTGCTACCAGCCTCATGACGTGGATTTCATGGCTGAGTGACACTCCATTGGACCTACGTAGCACCACTTGTCCACTTGTCCACTTGTCTTTGTCCACTTGTCCACTCCTCTTTGTCCACTTGGCTCTTTCCTGGGATATGAAACGTGTACCGGAGTGGAGGTTCTTGTCAAGACAGCAGCCCTCAACTTTGGGGTCCCTGTGTCTGGTTGATTTTTTCATTTTCCCAAGGTCAACGCCCATGTGTGGAAGTGCCCTATGCTCTGTGGTTCTGTGTTTTACATGGTTTGGGAAAGAGGATACACTTGTGAAGATTGGCTGTTGGCCATTGACATCCCGCCCATCAGCTTAACAAGGCTCCCTTGACTCCGTGGGCTGTCCTGCCTTTCTGGTTTTTAGACTTTTTTCGCCTGGCCCTTTTGCCCCGGGGGGGGGGGGCGAGAGATTTCTTTGTAGTGCTGATTTGCTCTCCCAGGTTGCTTGGTTGGCCAAAAAGGGCGTATGCGTTTTTTCCTGAATATATTCAGGAAAAAACGCATACGCCCTTTTTGGCCTACCGCATCATTGTCCACGTTCTGGCGCTTTTCATGTGCTATCGGGGCCATTCCGATGTACCCGTTGACATCCGTTTCCTGCAATTCTGCCTTGCGTTCAACGCCTCTTCGTAGCCTGACCTCAATATATTTTGGGGCGATAGTTATCGTTTAGAACTCTGCAGGTTTGGGAAGTGCAGTGCCCCTGAGCTCCATTTCCCAAGTCGCTTTTTTGTGAGTGGGACGCAACACGGCTGGATGGCTTCACGCCCTATTGTCGATCCGCGGTGGCAGGCTGAACCTCTGGTGAATTCTTCTTCGTGATGGGAAATGAGAGTGACATGTGCCCGACCAAACACCTCCAGCGAGTCTCTCATTGGTTCCCCCTCTTGCAGTTCATCCTGCGGACAAATTGCAGACGGTACTAAAGAGGCATGGAAAGGCGCCGAGTCTCCAAGTGGGGAGATTGTTAGTAAGGGGGCCTGAATGGAGAACACGAGCACCAGGAGATGAAAACTGAGGTGAGTTTCAGAAAGCTTTCCCGATCCCACGGTGTAGCATCCGCTGGGTTTCCAATGAGTGCTTTCGCTGTCGGAAGATTGCGTTGAACCAGGAGAGTTGGGACCCATGGAATGGGGAGCACACAGGATTCCTTTCAAGGGTCTGCATTTGCTTCCCAACCTCACCCATCGTCTCAGCCCCAAGAGTGTCCAGCCTTATGTCTTCTGCCGCTGGGGCTGTAGATGTGGTCAATCCTGGTTGCATGCCAGTCCCTGAACGCATTTTGGAAGAATTTCTCTCTGTTTTGCCCTGCTTGTTTCTTCTTTGTGTTGGAAATGTATCCTCAGAATGGGTCTGAGCTGATTTTCCCTGCTGGTTTTAGGCCGCTTTACACACACTTGATGCACTTACACAGAGATATCAAGACTTAGCTTTTAAGATGCTTACTAGTCGGATAGATACTTGTGCGATGAACAGGGTGTGGTGAGTCCAGTTGATTGAGCAAGGAGTAGGTCGTGTCCATGCCATATTCGGTTTTCGGAAGGGTATCTGTGCTCATTTCAAACTCGAGTTTTATGCGTCACCCCACCTCACCTTTCCCCTGAAGCAGGCATAAGTGTGTTTTCTAAAAGCGTGACTCTGTTCTGTTTGGGGATTCAGTTCATGGGGAGCGATTTTTACATTCCCTCGATAAGTGATATCATAAGTTTCTTTTTTTGTGGGACTGATTTCACTGAGGATGATCGTACCTAAATCCACTCAGGATGCTGCTACCAGCCTCATGACGTGGATTTCATGGCTGAGTGACACTCCATTGGACCTACGTAGCACCACTTGTCCACTTGTCCACTTGTCTTTGTCCACTTGTCCACTCCTCTTTGTCCACTTGGCTCTTTCCTGGGATATGAAACGTGTACCGGAGTGGAGGTTCTTGTCAAGACAGCAGCCCTCAACTTTGGGGTCCCTGTGTCTGGTTGATTTTTTCATTTTCCCAAGGTCAACGCCCATGTGTGGAAGTGCCCTATGCTCTGTGGTTCTGTGTTTTCCATGGTTTGGGAAAGAGGATACACTTGTGAAGATTGGCTGTTGGCCATTGACATCCCGCCCATCAGCTTAACAAGGCTCCCTTGACTCCGTGGGCTGTCCTGCCTTTCTGGTTTTTAGACTTTTTTCGCCTGGCCCTTTTGCCCCGGGGGGGGCGAGAGATTTCTTTGTAGTGCTGATTTGCTCTCCCAGGTTGCTTGGTTGGCCAAAAAGGGCGTATGCGTTTTTTCCTGAATATATTCAGGAAAAAACGCATACGCCCTTTTTGGCCAACCGCATCATTGTCCACGTTCTGGCGCTTTTCATGTGCTATCGGGGCCATTCCGATGTACCCGTTGACATCCGTTTCCTGCAATTCTGCCTTGCGTTCAACGCCTCTTCGTAGCCTGACCTCAATATATTTTGGGGCGATAGTTATCGTTTAGAACTCTGCAGGTTTGGGAAGTGCAGTGCCCCTGAGCTCCATTTCCCAAGTCGCTTTTTTGTGAGTGGGACGCAACACGGCTGGATGGCTTCACGCCCTATTGTCGATCCGCGGTGGCAGGCTGAACCTCTGGTGAATTCTTCTTCGTGATGGGAAATGAGAGTGACATGTGCCCGACCAAACACCTCCAGCGAGTCTCTCATTGGTTCCCCCTCTTGCAGTTCATCCTGCGGACAAATTGCAGACGGTACGAAAGAGGCATGGAAAGGCGCCGAGTCTCCAAGTGGGGAGATTGTTAGTAAGGGGGCCTGAATGGAGAACACGAGCACCAGGAGATGAAAACTGAGGTGAGTTTCAGAAAGCTTTCCCGATCCCACGGTGTAGCATCCGCTGGGTTTCCAATGAGTGCTTTCGCTGTCGGAAGATTGCGTTGAACCTGGAGAGTTGGGACCCATGGAATGGGGAGCACGCAGGATTCCTTTCAAGGGTCTGCATTTGCTTTCCCAACCTCACCCATCGTCTCAGCCCCAAGAGTGTCCAGCCTTATGTCTTCTGCCGCTGGGGCTGTAGATGTGGTCAATCCTGGTTGCATGCCAGTCCCTGAACGCATTTGGGAAGAAATTCTCTCTGTTTTGCCCTGCTTGTTTCTTCTTTATGTTGGAAATGTATCCTCAGAATGGGTCTGAGCTGATTTTCCCTGCTGGTTTTAGGCCGCTTTACACACACTTGATGCACTTACACAGAGATATCAAGACTTAGCTTTTAAGATGCTTACTAGTCGGATAGATACTTGTGCGATGAACAGGGTCTGGTGAGTCCAGTTGATTGAGCAAGGAGTAGGTCGTGTCCATTCCATATTCGGTTTTCGGAAGGGTATCTGTGCTCATTTCAAACTCGAGTTTTATGCGTCACCCCACCTCACCTTTCTCCTGAAGCAGGCATAAGTGTGTTTTCTAAAAGCGTGACTCTGTTCTGTTTGGGGATTCAGTTCATGGGGAGCGATTTTTACATTCCCTCGATAAGTGATATCATAAGTTTCTTTTTTTGTGGGACTGATTTCACTGAGGATGATCGTACCTAAATCCACTCAGGATGCTGCTACCAGCCTCATGACGTGGATTTCATGGCTGAGTGACACTCCATTGGACATACGTAGCACCACTTGTCCACTTGTCCACTTGTCTTTGTCCACTTGTCCACTCGTCTTTGTCCACTTGGCTCTTTCCTGGGATATGAAACGTGTACCGGAGTGGAGGTTCTTGTCAAGACAGCAGCCCTCAACTTTGGGGTCCCTGTGTCTGGTTGATTTTTTCATTTTCCCAAGGTCAACGCCCATGTGTGGAAGTGCCCTATGCTCTGTGGTTCTGTGTTTTACATGGTTTGGGAAAGAGGATACACTTGTGAAGATTGGCTGTTGGCCATTGACATCCCGCCCATCAGCTTAACAAGGCTCCCTTGACTCCGTGGGCTGTCCTGCCTTTCTGGTTTTTAGACTTTTTTCGCCTGGCCCTTTTGCCCCGGGGGGGGGGGGCGAGAGATTTCTTTGTAGTGCTGATTTGCTCTCCCAGGTTGCTTGGTTGGCCAAAAAGGGCGTATGCGTTTTTTCCTGAATATATTCAGGAAAAAACGCATACGCCCTTTTTGGCCTACCGCATCATTTTCCACGTTCTGGCGCTTTTCATGTGCTATCGGGGCCATTCCGATGTACCCGTTGACATCCGTTTCCTGCAATTCTGCCTTGCGTTCAACGCCTCTTCGTAGCCTGACCTCAATATATTTTGGGGCGATAGTTATCGTTTAGAACTCTGCAGGTTTGGGAAGTGCAGTGCCCCTGAGCTCCATTTCCCAAGTCGCTTTTTTGTGAGTGGGACGCAACACGGCTGGATGGCTTCACGCCCTATTGTCGATCCGCGGTGGCAGGCTGAACCTCTGGTGAATTCTTCTTCGTGATGGGAAATGAGAGTGACATGTGCCCGACCAAACACCTCCAGCGAGTCTCTCATTGGTTCCCCCTCTTGCAGTTCATCCTGCGGACAAATTGCAGACGGTACGAAAGAGGCATGGAAAGGCGCCGAGTCTCCAAGTGGGGAGATTGTTAGTAAGGGGGCCTGAATGGAGAACACGAGCACCAGGAGATGAAAACTGAGGTGAGTTTCAGAAAGCTTTCCCGATCCCACGGTGTAGCATCCGCTGGGTTTCCAATGAGTGCTTTCGCTGTCGGAAGATTGCGTTGAACCTGGAGAGTTGGGACCCATGGAATGGGGAGCACGCAGGATTCCTTTCAAGGGTCTGCATTTGCTTTCCCAACCTCACCCATCGTCTCAGCCCCAAGAGTGTCCAGCCTTATGTCTTCTGCCGCTCGGGCTGTAGATGTGGTCAATCCTGGTTGCATGCCAGTCCCTGAACGCATTTTGGAAGAATTTCTCTCTGTTTTGCCCTGCTTGTTTCTTCTTTGTGTTGGAAATGTATCCTCAGAATGGGTCTGAGCTGATTTTCCCTGCTGGTTTTAGGCCGCTTTACACACACTTGATGCACTTACACAGAGATATCAAGACTTAGCTTTTAAGATGCTTACTAGTCGGATAGATACTTGTGCGATGAACAGGGTGTGGTGAGTCCAGTTGATTGAGCAAGGAGTAGGTCGTGTCCATTCCATATTCGGTTTTCGGAAGGGTATCTGTGCTCATTTCAAACTCGAGTTTTATGCGTCACCCCACCTCACCTTTCCCCTGAAGCAGGCATAAGTGTGTTTTCTAAAAGCGTGACTCTGTTCTGTTTGGGGATTCAGTTCATGGGGAGCGATTTTTACATTCCCTCGATAAGTGATATCATAAGTTTCTTTTTTTGTGGGACTGATTTCACTGAGGATGATCGTACCTAAATCCACTCAGGATGCTGCTACCAGCCTCATGACGTGGATTTCATGGCTGAGTGACACTCCATTGGACCTACGTAGCACCACTTGTCCACTTGTCCACTTGTCTTTGTCCACTTGTCCACTCCTCTTTGTCCACTTGGCTCTTTCCTGGGATATGAAACGTGTACCGGAGTGGAGGTTCTTGTCAAGACAGCAGCCCTCAACTTTGGGGTCCCTGTGTCTGGTTGATTTTTTCATTTTCCCAAGGTCAACGCCCATGTGTGGAAGTGCCCTATGCTCTGTGGTTCTGTGTTTTCCATGGTTTGGGAAAGAGGATACACTTGTGAAGATTGGCTGTTGGCCATTGACATCCCGCCCATCAGCTTAACAAGGCTCCCTTGACTCCGTGGGCTGTCCTGCCTTTCTGGTTTTTAGACTTTTTTCGCCTGGCCCTTTTGCCCCGGGGGGGGGGGGGTGGTGAGAGATTTCTTTGTAGTGCTGATTTGCTCTCCCAGGTTGCTTGGTTGGCCAAAAAGGGCGTATGCGTTTTTTCCTGAATATATTCAGGAAAAAACGCATACGCCCTTTTTGGCCAACCGCATCATTGTCCACGTTCTGGCGCTTTTCATGTGCTATCGGGGCCATTCCGATGTACCCGTTGACATCCGTTTCCTGCAATTCTGCCTTGCGTTCAACGCCTCTTCGTAGCCTGACCTCAATATATTTTGGGGCGATAGTTATCGTTTAGAACTCTGCAGGTTTGGGAAGTGCAGTGCCCCTGAGCTCCATTTCCCAAGTCGCTTTTTTGTGAGTGGGACGCAACACGGCTGGATGGCTTCACGCCCTATTGTCGATCCGCGGTGGCAGGCTGAACCTCTGGTGAATTCTTCTTCGTGATGGGAAATGAGAGTGACATGTGCCCGACCAAACACCTCCAGCGAGTCTCTCATTGGTTCCCCCTCTTGCAGTTCATCCTGCGGACAAATTGCAGACGGTACGAAAGAGGCATGGAAAGGCGCCGAGTCTCCAAGTGGGGAGATTGTTAGTAAGGGGGCCTGAATGGAGAACACGAGCACCAGGAGATGAAAACTGAGGTGAGTTTCAGAAAGCTTTCCCGATCCCACGGTGTAGCATCCGCTGGGTTTCCAATGAGTGCTTTCGCTGTCGGAAGATTGCGTTGAACCTGGAGAGTTGGGACCCATGGAATGGGGAGCACGCAGGATTCCTTTCAAGGGTCTGCATTTGCTTTCCCAACCTCACCCATCGTCTCAGCCCCAAGAGTGTCCAGCCTTATGTCTTCTGCCGCTGGGGCTGTAGATGTGGTCAATCCTGGTTGCATGCCAGTCCCTGAACGCATTTGGGAAGAAATTCTCTCTGTTTTGCCCTGCTTGTTTCTTCTTTATGTTGGAAATGTATCCTCAGAATGGGTCTGAGCTGATTTTCCCTGCTGGTTTTAGGCCGCTTTACACACACTTGATGCACTTACACAGAGATATCAAGACTTAGCTTTTAAGATGCTTACTAGTCGGATAGATACTTGTGCGATGAACAGGGTCTGGTGAGTCCAGTTGATTGAGCAAGGAGTAGGTCGTGTCCATTCCATATTCGGTTTTCGGAAGGGTATCTGTGCTCATTTCAAACTCGAGTTTTATGCGTCACCCCACATCACCTTTCCCCTGAAGCAGGCATAAGTGTGTTTTCTAAAAGCGTGACTCTGTTCTGTTTGGGGATTCAGTTCATGGGGAGCGATTTTTACATTCCCTCGATAAGTGATATCATAAGTTTCTTTTTTTGTGGGACTGATTTCACTGAGGATGATCGTACCTAAATCCACTCAGGATGCTGCTACCAGCCTCATGACGTGGATTTCATGGCTGAGTGACACTCCATTGGACCTACGTAGCACCACTTGTCCACTTGTCCACTTGTCTTTGTCCACTTGTCCACTCGTCTTTGTCCACTTGGCTCTTTCCTGGGATATGAAACGTGTACCGGAGTGGAGGTTCTTGTCAAGACAGCAGCCCTCAACTTTGGGGTCCCTGTGTCTGGTTGATTTTTTCATTTTCCCAAGGTCAACGCCCATGTGTGGAAGTGCCCTATGCTCTGTGGTTCTGTGTTTTACATGGTTTGGGAAAGAGGATACACTTGTGAAGATTGGCTGTTGGCCATTGACATCCCGCCCATCAGCTTAACAAGGCTCCCTTGACTCCGTGGGCTGTCCTGCCTTTCTGGTTTTTAGACTTTTTTCGCCTGGCCCTTTTGCCCCGGGGGGGGGGCGAGAGATTTCTTTGTAGTGCTGATTTGCTCTCCCAGGTTGCTTGGTTGGCCAAAAAGGGCGTATGCGTTTTTTCCTGAATATATTCAGGAAAAAACGCATACGCCCTTTTTGGCCAACCGCATCATTGTCCACGTTCTGGCGCTTTTCATGTGCTATCGGGGCCATTCCGATGTACCCGTTGACATCCGTTTCCTGCAATTCTGCCTTGCGTTCAACGCCTCTTCGTAGCCTGACCTCAATATATTTTGGGGCGATAGTTATCGTTTAGAACTCTGCAGGTTTGGGAAGTGCAGTGCCCCTGAGCTCCATTTCCCAAGTCGCTTTTTTGTGAGTGGGACGCAACACGGCTGGATGGCTTCACGCCCTATTGTCGATCCGCGGTGGCAGGCTGAACCTCTGGTGAATTCTTCTTCGTGATGGGAAATGAGAGTGACATGTGCCCGACCAAACACCTCCAGCGAGTCTCTCATTGGTTCCCCCTCTTGCAGTTCATCCTGCGGACAAATTGCAGACGGTACGAAAGAGGCATGGAAAGGCGCCGAGTCTCCAAGTGGGGAGATTGTTAGTAAGGGGGCCTGAATGGAGAACACGAGCACCAGGAGATGAAAACTGAGGTGAGTTTCAGAAAGCTTTCCCGATCCCACGGTGTAGCATCCGCTGGGTTTCCAATGAGTGCTTTCGCTGTCGGAAGATTGCGTTGAACCTGGAGAGTTGGGACCCATGGAATGGGGAGCACGCAGGATTCCTTTCAAGGGTCTGCATTTGCTTTCCCAACCTCACCCATCGTCTCAGCCCCAAGAGTGTCCAGCCTTATGTCTTCTGCCGCTGGGGCTGTAGATGTGGTCAATCCTGGTTGCATGCCAGTCCCTGAACGCATTTGGGAAGAAATTCTCTCTGTTTTGCCCTGCTTGTTTCTTCTTTATGTTGGAAATGTATCCTCAGAATGGGTCTGAGCTGATTTTCCCTGCTGGTTTTAGGCCGCTTTACACACACTTGATGCACTTACACAGAGATATCAAGACTTAGCTTTTAAGATGCTTACTAGTCGGATAGATACTTGTGCGATGAACAGGGTGTGGAGAGTCCAGTTGATTGAGCAAGGAGTAGGTCGTGTCCATGCCATATTCGGTTTTCGGAAGGGTATCTGTGCTCATTTCAAACTCGAGTTTTATGCGTCACCCCACCTCACCTTTCCCCTGAAGCAGGCATAAGTGTGTTTTCTAAAAGCGTGACTGTGTTCTGTTTGGGGATTCAGTTCATGGGGAGCGATTTTTACATTCCCTCGATAAGTGATATCATAAGTTTCTTTTTTTGTGGGACTGATTTCACTGAGGATGATCGTACCTAAATCCACTCAGGATGCTGCTACCAGCCTCATGACGTGGATTTCATGGCTGAGTGACACTCCATTGGACCTACGTAGCACCACTTGTCCACTTGTCCACTTGTCTTTGTCCACTTGTCCACTCGTCTTTGTCCACTTGGCTCTTTCCTGGGATATGAAACGTGTACCGGAGTAGAGGTTCTTGTCAAGACAGCAGCCCTCAACTTTGGGGTCCCTGTGTCTGGTTGATTTTTTCATTTTCCCAAGGTCAACGCCCATGTGTGGAAGTGCCCTATGCTCTGTGGTTCTGTGTTTTACATGGTTTGGGAAAGAGGATACACTTGTGAAGATTGGCTGTTGGCCATTGACATCCCGCCCATCAGCTTAACAAGGCTCCCTTGACTCCGTGGGCTGTCCTGCCTTTCTGGTTTTTAGACTTTTTTCGCCTGGCCCTTTTGCCCCGGGGGGGGGCGAGAGATTTCTTTGTAGTGCTGATTTGCTCTCCCAGGTTGCTTGGTTGGCCAAAAAGGGCGTATGCGTTTTTTCCTGAATATATTCAGGAAAAAACGCATACGCCCTTTTTGGCCTACCGCATCATTTTCCACGTTCTGGCGCTTTTCATGTGCTATCGGGGCCATTCCGATGTACCCGTTGACATCCGTTTCCTGCAATTCTGCCTTGCGTTCAACGCCTCTTCGTAGCCTGACCTCAATATATTTTGGGGCGATAGTTATCGTTTAGAACTCTGCAGGTTTGGGAAGTGCAGTGCCCCTGAGCTCCATTTCCCAAGTCGCTTTTTTGTGAGTGGGACGCAACACGGCTGGATGGCTTCACGCCCTATTGTCGATCCGCGGTGGCAGGCTGAACCTCTGGTGAATTCTTCTTCGTGATGGGAAATGAGAGTGACATGTGCCCGACCAAACACCTCCAGCGAGTCTCTCATTGGTTCCCCCTCTTGCAGTTCATCCTGCGGACAAATTGCAGACGGTACGAAAGAGGCATGGAAAGGCGCCGAGTCTCCAAGTGGGGAGATTGTTAGTAAGGGGGCCTGAATGGAGAACACGAGCACCAGGAGATGAAAACTGAGGTGAGTTTCAGAAAGCTTTCCCGATCCCACGGTGTAGCATCCGCTGGGTTTCCAATGAGTGCTTTCGCTGTCGGAAGATTGCGTTGAACCTGGAGAGTTGGGACCCATGGAATGGGGAGCACGCAGGATTCCTTTCAAGGGTCTGCATTTGCTTTCCCAACCTCACCCATCGTCTCAGCCCCAAGAGTGTCCAGCCTTATGTCTTCTGCGGCTGGGGCTGTAGATGTGGTCAATCCTGGTTGCATGCCAGTCCCTGAACGCATTTGGGAAGAATTTCTCTCTGTTTTGCCCTGCTTGTTTCTTCTTTGTGTTGGAAATGTATCCTCAGAATGGGTCTGAGCTGATTTTCCCTGCTGGTTTTAGGCCGCTTTACACACACTTGATGCACTTACACAGAGATATCAAGACTTAGCTTTTAAGATGCTTACTAGTCGGATAGATACTTGTGCGATGAACAGGGTGTGGTGAGTCCAGTTGATTGAGCAAGGAGTAGGTCGTGTCCATTCCATATTCGGCTTTCGGAAGGGTATCTGTGCTCATTTCAAACTCGAGTTTTATGCGTCACCCCACCTCACCTTTCCCCTGAAGCAGGCATAAGTGTGTTTTCTAAAAGCGTGACTCTGTTCTGTTTGGGGATTCAGTTCATGGGGAGCGATTTTTACATTCCCTCGATAAGTGATATCATAAGTTTCTTTTTTTGTGGGACTGATTTCACTGAGGATGATCGTACCTAAATCCACTCAGGATGCTGCTACCAGCCTCATGACGTGGATTTCATGGCTGAGTGACACTCCATTGGACCTACGTAGCACCACTTGTCCACTTGTCCACTTGTCTTTGTCCACTTGTCCACTCGTCTTTGTCCACTTGGCTCTTTCCTGGGATATGAAACGTGTACCGGAGTGGAGGTTCTTGTCAAGACAGCAGCCCTCAACTTTGGGGTCCCTGTGTCTGGTTGATTTTTTCATTTTCCCAAGGTCAACGCCCATGTGTGGAAGTGCCCTATGCTCTGTGGTTCTGTGTTTTACATGGTTTGGGAAAGAGGATACACTTGTGAAGATTGGCTGTTGGCCATTGACATCCCGCCCATCAGCTTAACAAGGCTCCCTTGACTCCGTGGGCTGTCCTGCCTTTCTGGTTTTTAGACTTTTTTCGCCTGGCCCTTTTGCCCCGGGGGGGGCGAGAGATTTCTTTGTAGTGCTGATTTGCTCTCCCAGGTTGCTTGGTTGGCCAAAAAGGGCGTATGCGTTTTTTCCTGAATATATTCAGGAAAAAACGCATACGCCCTTTTTGGCCAACCGCATCATTGTCCACGTTCTGGCGCTTTTCATGTGCTATCGGGGCCATTCCGATGTACCCGTTGACATCCGTTTCCTGCAATTCTGCCTTGCGTTCAACGCCTCTTCGTAGCCTGACCTCAATATATTTTGGGGCGATAGTTATCGTTTAGAACTCTGCAGGTTTGGGAAGTGCAGTGCCCCTGAGCTCCATTTCCCAAGTCGCTTTTTTGTGAGTGGGACGCAACACGGCTGGATGGCTTCACGCCCTATTGTCGATCCGCGGTGGCAGGCTGAACCTCTGGTGAATTCTTCTTCGTGATGGGAAATGAGAGTGACATGTGCCCGACCAAACACCTCCAGCGAGTCTCTCATTGGTTCCCCCTCTTGCAGTTCATCCTGCGGACAAATTGCAGACGGTACGAAAGAGGCATGGAAAGGCGCCGAGTCTCCAAGTGGGGAGATTGTTAGTAAGGGGGCCTGAATGGAGAACACGAGCACCAGGAGATGAAAACTGAGGTGAGTTTCAGAAAGCTTTCCCGATCCCACGGTGTAGCATCCGCTGGGTTTCCAATGAGTGCTTTCGCTGTCGGAAGATTGCGTTGAACCTGGAGAGTTGGGACCCATGGAATGGGGAGCACGCAGGATTCCTTTCAAGGGTCTGCATTTGCTTTCCCAACCTCACCCATCGTCTCAGCCCCAAGAGTGTCCAGCCTTATGTCTTCTGCGGCTGGGGCTGTAGATGTGGTCAATCCTGGTTGCATGCCAGTCCCTGAACGCATTTGGGAAGAATTTCTCTCTGTTTTGCCCTGCTTGTTTCTTCTTTATGTTGGAAATGTATCCTCAGAATGGGTCTGAGCTGATTTTCCCTGCTCGTTTTAGGCCGCTTTACACACACTTGATGCACTTACACAGAGATATCAAGACTTAGCTTTTAAGATGCTTACTAGTCGGATAGATACTTGTGCGATGAACAGGGTGTGGTGAGTCCAGTTGATTGAGCAAGGAGTAGGTCGTGTCCATGCCATATTCGGTTTTCGGAAGGGTATCTGTGCTCATTTCAAACTCGAGTTTTATGCGTCACCCCACCTCACCTTTCCCCTGAAGCAGGCATAAGTGTGTTTTCTAAAAGCGTGACTGTGTTCTGTTTGGGGATTCAGTTCATGGGGAGCGATTTTTACATTCCCTCGATAAGTGATATCATAAGTTTCTTTTTTTGTGGGACTGATTTCACTGAGGATGATCGTACCTAAATCCACTCAGGATGCTGCTACCAGCCTCATGACGTGGATTTCATGGCTGAGTGACACTCCATTGGACCTACGTAGCACCACTTGTCCACTTGTCCACTTGTCTTTGTCCACTTGTCCACTCGTCTTTGTCCACTTGGCTCTTTCCTGGGATATGAAACGTGTACCGGAGTGGAGGTTCTTGTCAAGACAGCAGCCCTCAACTTTGGGGTCCCTGTGTCTGGTTGATTTTTTCACTTTCCCAAGGTCAACGCCCATGTGTGGAAGTGCCCTATGCTCTGTGGTTCTGTGTTTTACATGGTTTGGGAAAGAGAATACACTTGTGAAGATTGGCTGTTGGCCATTGACATCCCGCCCATCAGCTTAACAAG
This sequence comes from Kogia breviceps, assembly GCF_026419965.1. Lineage (NCBI taxonomy): Eukaryota > Metazoa > Chordata > Mammalia > Artiodactyla > Physeteridae > Kogia > Kogia breviceps. The sequence goes on from NC_081321.1 coordinate 27,669,253, forward strand.
GCTCCCTTGACTCCGTGGGCTGTCCTGCCTTTCTGGTTTTTAGACTTTTTTCGCCTGGCCCTTTTGCCCCGGGGGGGGGGGGGCGAGAGATTTCTTTGTAGTGCTGATTTGCTCTCCCAGGTTGCTTGGTTGGCCAAAAAGGGCGTATGCGTTTTTTCCTGAATATATTCAGGAAAAAACGCATACGCCCTTTTTGGCCAACCGCATCATTGTCCACGTTCTGGCGCTTTTCATGTGCTATCGGGGCCATTCCGATGTACCCGTTGACATCCGTTTCCTGCAATTCTGCCTTGCGTTCAACGCCTCTTCGTAGCCTGACCTCAATATATTTTGGGGCGATAGTTATCGTTTAGAACTCTGCAGGTTTGGGAAGTGCAGTGCCCCTGAGCTCCATTTCCCAAGTCGCTTTTTTGTGAGTGGGACGCAACACGGCTGGATGGCTTCACGCCCTATTGTCGATCCGCGGTGGCAGGCTGAACCTCTGGTGAATTCTTCTTCGTGATGGGAAATGAGAGTGACATGTGCCCGACCAAACACCTCCAGCGAGTCTCTCATTGGTTCCCCCTCTTGCAGTTCATCCTGCGGACAAATTGCAGACGGTACGAAAGAGGCATGGAAAGGCGCCGAGTCTCCAAGTGGGGAGATTGTTAGTAAGGGGGCCTGAATGGAGAACACGAGCACCAGGAGATGAAAACTGAGGTGAGTTTCAGAAAGCTTTCCCGATCCCACGGTGTAGCATCCGCTGGGTTTCCAATGAGTGCTTTCGCTGTCGGAAGATTGCGTTGAACCTGGAGAGTTGGGACCCATGGAATGGGGAGCACGCAGGATTCCTTTCAAGGGTCTGCATTTGCTTTCCCAACCTCACCCATCGTCTCAGCCCCAAGAGTGTCCAGCCTTATGTCTTCTGCCGCTGGGGCTGTAGATGTGGTCAATCCTGGTTGCATGCCAGTCCCTGAACGCATTTGGGAAGAATTTCTCTCTGTTTTGCCCTGCTTGTTTCTTCTTTATGTTGGAAATGTATCCTCAGAATGGGTCTGAGCTGATTTTCCCTGCTGGTTTTAGGCCGCTTTACACACACTTGATGCACTTACACAGAGATATCAAGACTTAGCTTTTAAGATGCTTACTAGTCGGATAGATACTTGTGCGATGAACAGGGTGTGGAGAGTCCAGTTGATTGAGCAAGGAGTAGGTCGTGTCCATGCCATATTCGGTTTTCGGAAGGGTATCTGTGCTCATTTCAAACTCGAGTTTTATGCGTCACCCCACCTCACCTTTCCCCTGAAGCAGGCATAAGTGTGTTTTCTAAAAGCGTGACTCTGTTCTGTTTGGGGATTCAGTTCATGGGGAGCGATTTTTACATTCCCTCGATAAGTGATATCATAAGTTTCTTTTTTTGTGGGACTTATTTCACTGAGGATGATCGTACCTAAATCCACTCAGGATGCTGCTACCAGCCTCATGACGTGGATTTCATGGCTGAGTGACACTCCATTGGACCTACGTAGCACCACTTGTCCACTTGTCCACTTGTCTTTGTCCACTTGTCCACTCGTCTTTGTCCACTTGGCTCTTTCCTGGGATATGAAACGTGTACCGGAGTAGAGGTTCTTGTCAAGACAGCAGCCCTCAACTTTGGGGTCCCTGTGTCTGGTTGATTTTTTCATTTTCCCAAGGTCAACGCCCATGTGTGGAAGTGCCCTATGCTCTGTGGTTCTGTGTTTTACATGGTTTGGGAAAGAGGATACACTTGTGAAGATTGGCTGTTGGCCATTGACATCCCGCCCATCAGCTTAACAAGGCTCCCTTGACTCCGTGGGCTGTCCTGCCTTTCTGGTTTTTAGACTTTTTTCGCCTGGCCCTTTTGCCCCGGGGGGGGGGCGAGAGATTTCTTTGTAGTGCTGATTTGCTCTCCCAGGTTGCTTGGTTGGCCAAAAAGGGCGTATGCGTTTTTTCCTGAATATATTCAGGAAAAAACGCATACGCCCTTTTTGGCCAACCGCATCATTGTCCACGTTCTGGCGCTTTTCATGTGCTATCGGGGCCATTCCGATGTACCCGTTGACATCCGTTTCCTGCAATTCTGCCTTGCGTTCAACGCCTCTTCGTAGCCTGACCTCAATATATTTTGGGGCGATAGTTATCGTTTAGAACTCTGCAGGTTTGGGAAGTGCAGTGCCCCTGAGCTCCATTTCCCAAGTCGCTTTTTTGTGAGTGGGACGCAACACGGCTGGATGGCTTCACGCCCTATTGTCGATCCGCGGTGGCAGGCTGAACCTCTGGTGAATTCTTCTTCGTGATGGGAAATGAGAGTGACATGTGCCCGACCAAACACCTCCAGCGAGTCTCTCATTGGTTCCCCCTCTTGCAGTTCATCCTGCGGACAAATTGCAGACGGTACGAAAGAGGCATGGAAAGGCGCCGAGTCTCCAAGTGGGGAGATTGTTAGTAAGGGGGCCTGAATGGAGAACACGAGCACCAGGGAGATGAAAACTGAGGTGAGTTTCAGAAAGCTTTCCCGATCCCACGGTGTAGCATCCGCTGGGTTTCCAATGAGTGCTTTCGCTGTCGGAAGATTGCGTTGAACCTGGAGAGTTGGGAGCCATGGAATGGGGAGCACGCAGGATTCCTTTCAAGGGTCTGCATTTGCTTTCCCAACCTCACCAATCGTCTCAGCCCCAAGAGTGTCCAGCCTTATGTCTTCTGCCGCTGGGGCTGTAGATGTGGTCAATCCTGGTTGCATGCCAGTCCCTGAACGCATTTGGGAAGAATTTCTCTCTGTTTTGCCCTGCTTGTTTCTTCTTTATGTTGGAAATGTATCCTCAGAATGGGTCTGAGCTGATTTTCCCTGCTGGTTTTAGGCCGCTTTACACACACTTGATGCACTTACACAGAGATATCAAGACTTAGCTTTTAAGATGCTTACTAGTCGGATAGATACTTGTGCGATGAACAGGGTGTGGTGAGTCCAGTTGATTGAGCAAGGAGTAGGTCGTGTCCATTCCATATTCGGTTTTCGGAAGGGTATCTGTGCTCATTTCAAACTCGAGTTTTATGCGTCACCCCACCTCACCTTTCCCCTGAAGCAGGCATAAGTGTGTTTTCTAAAAGCGTGACTCTGTTCTGTTTGGGGATTCAGTTCATGGGGAGCGATTTTTACATTCCCTCGATAAGTGATATCATAAGTTTCTTTTTTTGTGGGACTGATTTCACTGAGGATGATCGTACCTAAATCCACTCAGGATGCTGCTACCAGCCTCATGACGTGGATTTCATGGCTGAGTGACACTCCATTGGACCTACGTAGCACCACTTGTCCACTTGTCCACTTGTCTTTGTCCACTTGTCCACTCGTCCTTGTCCACTTGGCTCTTTCCTGGGATATGAAACGTGTACCGGAGTGGAGGTTCTTGTCAAGACAGCAGCCCTCAACTTTGGGGTCCCTGTGTCTGGTTGATTTTTTCATTTTCCCAAGGTCAACGCCCATGTGTGGAAGTGCCCTATGCTCTGTGGTTCTGTGTTTTACATGGTTTGGGAAAGAGGATACACTTGTGAAGATTGGCTGTTGGCCATTGACATCCCGCCCATCAGCTTAACAAGGCTCCCTTGACTCCGAGGGCTGTCCTGCCTTTCTGGTTTTTAGACTTTTTTCGCCTGGCCCTTTTGCCCCCGGGGGGGGGGGGGGCGAGAGATTTCTTTGTAGTGCTGATTTGCTCTCCCAGGTTGCTTGGTTGGCCAAAAAGGGCGTATGCGTTTTTTCCTGAATATATTCAGGAAAAAACGCATACGCCCTTTTTGGCCAACCGCATCATTGTCCACGTTCTGGCGCTTTTCATGTGCTATCGGGGCCATTCCGATGTACCCGTTGACATCCGTTTCCTGCAATTCTGCCTTGCGTTCAACGCCTCTTCGTAGCCTGACCTCAATATATTTTGGGGCGATAGTTATCGTTTAGAACTCTGCAGGTTTGGGAAGTGCAGTGCCCCTGAGCTCCATTTCCCAAGTCGCTTTTTTGTGAGTGGGACGCAACACGGCTGGATGGCTTCACGCCCTATTGTCGATCCGCGGTGGCAGGCTGAACCTCTGGTGAATTCTTCTTCGTGATGGGAAATGAGAGTGACATGTGCCCGACCAAACACCTCCAGCGAGTCTCTCATTGGTTCCCCCTCTTGCAGTTCATCCTGCGGACAAATTGCAGACGGTACGAAAGAGGCATGGAAAGGCGCCGAGTCTCCAAGTGGGGAGATTGTTAGTAAGGGGGCCTGAATGGAGAACACGAGCACCAGGAGATGAAAACTGAGGTGAGTTTCAGAAAGCTTTCCCGATCCCACGGTGTAGCATCCGCTGGGTTTCCAATGAGTGCTTTCGCTGTCGGAAGATTGCGTTGAACCAGGAGAGTTGGGACCCATGGAATGGGGAGCACGCAGGATTCCTTTCAAGGGTCTGCATTTGCTTTCCCAACCTCACCCATCGTCTCAGCCCCAAGAGTGTCCAGCCTTATGTCTTCTGCCGCTGGGGCTGTAGATGTGGTCAATCCTGGTTGCATGCCAGTCCCTGAACGCATTTTGGAAGAATTTCTCTCTGTTTTGCCCTGCTTGTTTCTTCTTTGTGTTGGAAATGTATCCTCAGAATGGGTCTGAGCTGATTTTCCCTGCTCGTTTTAGGCCGCTTTACACACACTTGATGCACTTACACAGAGATATCAAGACTTAGCTTTTAAGATGCTTACTAGTCGGATAGATACTTGTGCGATGAACAGGGTGTGGTGAGTCCAGTTGATTGAGCAAGGAGTAGGTCGTGTCCATGCCATATTCGGTTTTCGGAAGGGTATCTGTGCTCATTTCAAACTCGAGTTTTATGCGTCACCCCACCTCACCTTTCCCCTGAAGCAGGCATAAGTGTGTTTTCTAAAAGCGTGACTCTGTTCTGTTTGGGGATTCAGTTCATGGGGAGCGATTTTTACATTCCCTCGATAAGTGATATCATAAGTTTCTTTTTTTGTGGGACTTATTTCACTGAGGATGATCGTACCTAAATCCACTCAGGATGCTGCTACCAGCCTCATGACGTGGATTTCATGGCTGAGTGACACTCCATTGGAACTACGTAGCACCACTTGTCCACTTGTCCACTTGTCTTTGTCCACTTGTCCACTCGTCTTTGTCCACTTGGCTCTTTCCTGGGATATGAAACGTGTACCGGAGTGGAGGTTCTTGTCAAGACAGCAGCCCTCAACTTTGGGGTCCCTGTGTCTGGTTGATTTTTTCACTTTCCCAAGGTCAACGCCCATGTGTGGAAGTGCCCTATGCTCTGTGGTTCTGTGTTTTACATGGTTTGGGAAAGAGGATACACTTGTGAAGATTGGCTGTTGGCCATTGACATCCCGCCCATCAGCTTAACAAGGCTCCCTTGACTCCGTGGGCTGTCCTGCCTTTCTGGTTTTTAGACTTTTTTCGCCTGGCCCTTTTGCCCCGGGGGGGGGGGCGAGAGATTTCTTTGTAGTGCTGATTTGCTCTCCCAGGTTGCTTGGTTGGCCAAAAAGGGCGTATGCGTTTTTTCCTGAATATATTCAGGAAAAAACGCATACGCCCTTTTTGGCCAACCGCATCATTGTCCACGTTCTGGCGCTTTTCATGTGCTATCGGGGCCATTCCGATGTACCCGTTGACATCCGTTTCCTGCAATTCTGCCTTGCGTTCAACGCCTCTTCGTAGCCTGACCTCAATATATTTTGGGGCGATAGTTATCGTTTAGAACTCTGCAGGTTTGGGAAGTGCAGTGCCCCTGAGCTCCATTTCCCAAGTCGCTTTTTTGTGAGTGGGACGCAACACGGCTGGATGGCTTCACGCCCTATTGTCGATCCGCGGTGGCAGGCTGAACCTCTGGTGAATTCTTCTTCGTGATGGGAAATGAGAGTGACATGTGCCCGACCAAACACCTCCAGCGAGTCTCTCATTGGTTCCCCCTCTTGCAGTTCATCCTGCGGACAAATTGCAGACGGTACGAAAGAGGCATGGAAAGGCGCCGAGTCTCCAAGTGGGGAGATTGTTAGTAAGGGGGCCTGAATGGAGAACACGAGCACCAGGAGATGAAAACTGAGGTGAGTTTCAGAAAGCTTTCCCGATCCCACGGTGTAGCATCCGCTGGGTTTCCAATGAGTGCTTTCGCTGTCGGAAGATTGCGTTGAACCTGGAGAGTTGGGACCCATGGAATGGGGAGCACGCAGGATTCCTTTCAAGGGTCTGCATTTGCTTTCCCAACCTCACCCATCGTCTCAGCCCCAAGAGTGTCCAGCCTTATGTCTTCTGCCGCTGGGGCTGTAGATGTGGTCAATCCTGGTTGCATGCCAGTCCCTGAACGCATTTGGGAAGAATTTCTCTCTGTTTTGCCCTGCTTGTTTCTTCTTTATGTTGGAAATGTATCCTCAGAATGGGTCTGAGCTGATTTTCCCTGCTGGTTTTAGGCCGCTTTACACACACTTGATGCACTTACACAGAGATATCAAGACTTAGCTTTTAAGATGCTTACTAGTCGGATAGATACTTGTGCGATGAACAGGGTGTGGAGAGTCCAGTTGATTGAGCAAGGAGTAGGTCGTGTCCATGCCATATTCGGTTTTCGGAAGGGTATCTGTGCTCATTTCAAACTCGAGTTTTATGCGTCACCCCACCTCACCTTTCCCCTGAAGCAGGCATAAGTGTGTTTTCTAAAAGCGTGACTCTGTTCTGTTTGGGGATTCAGTTCATGGGGAGCGATTTTTACATTCCCTCGATAAGTGATATCATAAGTTTCTTTTTTTGTGGGACTGATTTCACTGAGGATGATCGTACCTAAATCCACTCAGGATGCTGCTACCAGCCTCATGACGTGGATTTCATGGCTGAGTGACACTCCATTGGACCTACGTAGCACCACTTGTCCACTTGTCCACTTGTCTTTGTCCACTTGTCCACTCGTCTTTGTCCACTTGGCTCTTTCCTGGGATATGAAACGTGTACCGGAGTAGAGGTTCTTGTCAAGACAGCAGCCCTCAACTTTGGGGTCCCTGTGTCTGGTTGATTTTTTCATTTTCCCAAGGTCAACGCCCATGTGTGGAAGTGCCCTATGCTCTGTGGTTCTGTGTTTTCCATGGTTTGGGAAAGAGGATACACTTGTGAAGATTGGCTGTTGGCCATTGACATCCCGCCCATCAGCTTAACAAGGCTCCCTTGACTCCGTGGGCTGTCCTGCCTTTCTGGTTTTTAGACTTTTTTCGCCTGGCCCTTTTGCCCCGGGGGGGGGCGAGAGATTTCTTTGTAGTGCTGATTTGCTCTCCCAGGTTGCTTGGTTGGCCAAAAAGGGCGTATGCGTTTTTTCCTGAATATATTCAGGAAAAAACGCATACGCCCTTTTTGGCCTACCGCATCATTTTCCACGTTCTGGCGCTTTTCATGTGCTATCGGGGCCATTCCGATGTACCCGTTGACATCCGTTTCCTGCAATTCTGCCTTGCGTTCAACGCCTCTTCGTAGCCTGACCTCAATATATTTTGGGGCGATAGTTATCGTTTAGAACTCTGCAGGTTTGGGAAGTGCAGTGCCCCTGAGCTCCATTTCCCAAGTCGCTTTTTTGTGAGTGGGACGCAACACGGCTGGATGGCTTCACGCCCTATTGTCGATCCGCGGTGGCAGGCTGAACCTCTGGTGAATTCTTCTTCGTGATGGGAAATGAGAGTGACATGTGCCCGACCAAACACCTCCAGCGAGTCTCTCATTGGTTCCCCCTCTTGCAGTTCATCCTGCGGACAAATTGCAGACGGTACGAAAGAGGCATGGAAAGGCGCCGAGTCTCCAAGTGGGGAGATTGTTAGTAAGGGGGCCTGAATGGAGAACACGAGCACCAGGAGATGAAAACTGAGGTGAGTTTCAGAAAGCTTTCCCGATCCCACGGTGTAGCATCCGCTGGGTTTCCAATGAGTGCTTTCGCTGTCGGAAGATTGCGTTGAACCTGGAGAGTTGGGACCCATGGAATGGGGAGCACGCAGGATTCCTTTCAAGGGTCTGCATTTGCTTTCCCAACCTCACCCATCGTCTCAGCCCCAAGAGTGTCCAGCCTTATGTCTTCTGCCGCTGGGGCTGTAGATGTGGTCAATCCTGGTTGCATGCCAGTCCCTGAACGCATTTGGGAAGAATTTCTCTCTGTTTTGCCCTGCTTGTTTCTTCTTTATGTTGGAAATGTATCCTCAGAATGGGTCTGAGCTGATTTTCCCTGCTGGTTTTAGGCCGCTTTACACACACTTGATGCACTTACACAGAGATATCAAGACTTAGCTTTTAAGATGCTTACTAGTCGGATAGATACTTGTGCGATGAACAGGGTGTGGAGAGTCCAGTTGATTGAGCAAGGAGTAGGTCGTGTCCATGCCATATTCGGTTTTCGGAAGGGTATCTGTGCTCATTTCAAACTCGAGTTTTATGCGTCACCCCACCTCACCTTTCCCCTGAAGCAGGCATAAGTGTGTTTTCTAAAAGCGTGACTCTGTTCTGTTTGGGGATTCAGTTCATGGGGAGCGATTTTTACATTCCCTCGATAAGTGATATCATAAGTTTCTTTTTTTGTGGGACTGATTTCACTGAGGATGATCGTACCTAAATCCACTCAGGATGCTGCTACCAGCCTCATGACGTGGATTTCATGGCTGAGTGACACTCCATTGGACCTACGTAGCACCACTTGTCCACTTGTCCACTTGTCTTTGTCCACTTGTCCACTCGTCTTTGTCCACTTGGCTCTTTCCTGGGATATGAAACGTGTACCGGAGTAGAGGTTCTTGTCAAGACAGCAGCCCTCAACTTTGGGGTCCCTGTGTCTGGTTGATTTTTTCATTTTCCCAAGGTCAACGCCCATGTGTGGAAGTGCCCTATGCTCTGTGGTTCTGTGTTTTCCATGGTTTGGGAAAGAGGATACACTTGTGAAGATTGGCTGTTGGCCATTGACATCCCGCCCATCAGCTTAACAAGGCTCCCTTGACTCCGTGGGCTGTCCTGCCTTTCTGGTTTTTAGACTTTTTTCGCCTGGCCCTTTTGCCCCGGGGGGGGGCGAGAGATTTCTTTGTAGTGCTGATTTGCTCTCCCAGGTTGCTTGGTTGGCCAAAAAGGGCGTATGCGTTTTTTCCTGAATATATTCAGGAAAAAACGCATACGCCCTTTTTGGCCTACCGCATCATTTTCCACGTTCTGGCGCTTTTCATGTGCTATCGGGGCCATTCCGATGTACCCGTTGACATCCGTTTCCTGCAATTCTGCCTTGCGTTCAACGCCTCTTCGTAGCCTGACCTCAATATATTTTGGGGCGATAGTTATCGTTTAGAACTCTGCAGGTTTGGGAAGTGCAGTGCCCCTGAGCTCCATTTCCCAAGTCGCTTTTTTGTGAGTGGGACGCAACACGGCTGGATGGCTTCACGCCCTATTGTCGATCCGCGGTGGCAGGCTGAACCTCTGGTGAATTCTTCTTCGTGATGGGAAATGAGAGTGACATGTGCCCGACCAAACACCTCCAGCGAGTCTCTCATTGGTTCCCCCTCTTGCAGTTCATCCTGCGGACAAATTGCAGACGGTACGAAAGAGGCATGGAAAGGCGCCGAGTCTCCAAGTGGGGAGATTGTTAGTAAGGGGGCCTGAATGGAGAACACGAGCACCAGGAGATGAAAACTGAGGTGAGTTTCAGAAAGCTTTCCCGATCCCACGGTGTAGCATCCGCTGGGTTTCCAATGAGTGCTTTCGCTGTCGGAAGATTGCGTTGAACCTGGAGAGTTGGGACCCATGGAATGGGGAGCACGCAGGATTCCTTTCAAGGGTCTGCATTTGCTTTCCCAACCTCACCCATCGTCTCAGCCCCAAGAGTGTCCAGCCTTATGTCTTCTGCGGCTGGGGCTGTAGATGTGGTCAATCCTGGTTGCATGCCAGTCCCTGAACGCATTTGGGAAGAATTTCTCTCTGTTTTGCCCTGCTTGTTTCTTCTTTGTGTTGGAAATGTATCCTCAGAATGGGTCTGAGCTGATTTTCCCTGCTGGTTTTAGGCCGCTTTACACACACTTGATGCACTTACACAGAGATATCAAGACTTAGCTTTTAAGATGCTTACTAGTCGGATAGATACTTGTGCGATGAACAGGGTGTGGTGAGTCCAGTTGATTGAGCAAGGAGTAGGTCGTGTCCATTCCATATTCGGTTTTCGGAAGGGTATCTGTGCTCATTTCAAACTCGAGTTTTATGCGTCACCCCACCTCACCTTTCCCCTGAAGCAGGCATAAGTGTGTTTTCTAAAAGCGTGACTCTGTTCTGTTTGGGGATTCAGTTCATGGGGAGCGATTTTTACATTCCCTCGATAAGTGATATCATAAGTTTCTTTTTTTGTGGGACTGATTTCACTGAGGATGATCGTACCTAAATCCACTCAGGATGCTGCTACCAGCCTCATGACGTGGATTTCATGGCTGAGTGACACTCCATTGGACCTACGTAGCACCACTTGTCCACTTGTCCACTTGTCTTTGTCCACTTGTCCACTCGTCTTTGTCCACTTGGCTCTTTCCTGGGATATGAAACGTGTACCGGAGTGGAGGTTCTTGTCAAGACAGCAGCCCTCAACTTTGGGGTCCCTGTGTCTGGTTGATTTTTTCATTTTCCCAAGGTCAACGCCCATGTGTGGAAGTGCCCTATGCTCTGTGGTTCTGTGTTTTACATGGTTTGGGAAAGAGGATACACTTGTGAAGATTGGCTGTTGGCCATTGACATCCCGCCCATCAGCTTAACAAGGCTCCCTTGACTCCGTGGGCTGTCCTGCCTTTCTGGTTTTTAGACTTTTTTCGCCTGGCCCTTTTGCCCCGGGGGGGGCGAGAGATTTCTTTGTAGTGCTGATTTGCTCTCCCAGGTTGCTTGGTTGGCCAAAAAGGGCGTATGCGTTTTTTCCTGAATATATTCAGGAAAAAACGCATACGCCCTTTTTGGCCAACCGCATCATTGTCCACGTTCTGGCGCTTTTCATGTGCTATCGGGGCCATTCCGATGTACCCGTTGACATCCGTTTCCTGCAATTCTGCCTTGCGTTCAACGCCTCTTCGTAGCCTGACCTCAATATATTTTGGGGCGATAGTTATCGTTTAGAACTCTGCAGGTTTGGGAAGTGCAGTGCCCCTGAGCTCCATTTCCCAAGTCGCTTTTTTGTGAGTGGGACGCAACACGGCTGGATGGCTTCACGCCCTATTGTCGATCCGCGGTGGCAGGCTGAACCTCTGGTGAATTCTTCTTCGTGATGGGAAATGAGAGTGACATGTGCCCGACCAAACACCTCCAGCGAGTCTCTCATTGGTTCCCCCTCTTGCAGTTCATCCTGCGGACAAATTGCAGACGGTACGAAAGAGGCATGGAAAGGCGCCGAGTCTCCAAGTGGGGAGATTGTTAGTAAGGGGGCCTGAATGGAGAACACGAGCACCAGGAGATGAAAACTGAGGTGAGTTTCAGAAAGCTTTCCCGATCCCACGGTGTAGCATCCGCTGGGTTTCCAATGAGTGCTTTCGCTGTCGGAAGATTGCGTTGAACCTGGAGAGTTGGGACCCATGGAATGGGGAGCACGCAGGATTCCTTTCAAGGGTCTGCATTTGCTTTCCCAACCTCACCCATCGTCTCAGCCCCAAGAGTGTCCAGCCTTATGTCTTCTGCGGCTGGGGCTGTAGATGTGGTCAATCCTGGTTGCATGCCAGTCCCTGAACGCATTTGGGAAGAATTTCTCTCTGTTTTGCCCTGCTTGTTTCTTCTTTATGTTGGAAATGTATCCTCAGAATGGGTCTGAGCTGATTTTCCCTGCTCGTTTTAGGCCGCTTTACACACACTTGATGCACTTACACAGAGATATCAAGACTTAGCTTTTAAGATGCTTACTAGTCGGATAGATACTTGTGCGATGAACAGGGTGTGGTGAGTCCAGTTGATTGAGCAAGGAGTAGGTCGTGTCCATGCCATATTCGGTTTTCGGAAGGGTATCTGTGCTCATTTCAAACTCGAGTTTTATGCGTCACCCCACCTCACCTTTCCCCTGAAGCAGGCATAAGTGTGTTTTCTAAAAGCGTGACTCTGTTCTGTTTGGGGATTCAGTTCATGGGGAGCGATTTTTACATTCCCTCGATAAGTGATATCATAAGTTTCTTTTTTTGTGGGACTGATTTCACTGAGGATGATCGTACCTAAATCCACTCAGGATGCTGCTACCAGCCTCATGACGTGGATTTCATGGCTGAGTGACACTCCATTGGACCTACGTAGCACCACTTGTCCACTTGTCCACTTGTCTTTGTCCACTTGTCCACTCGTCCTTGTCCACTTGGCTCTTTCCTGGGATATGAAACGTGTACCGGAGTGGAGGTTCTTGTCAAGACAGCAGCCCTCAACTTTGGGGTCCCTGTGTCTGGTTGATTTTTTCATTTTCCCAAGGTCAACGCCCATGTGTGGAAGTGCCCTATGCTCTGTGGTTCTGTGTTTTACATGGTTTGGGAAAGAGGATACACTTGTGAAGATTGGCTGTTGGCCATTGACATCCCGCCCATCAGCTTAACAAGGCTCCCTTGACTCCGTGGGCTGTCCTGCCTTTCTGGTTTTTAGACTTTTTTCCCCTGGCCCTTTTGCCCCGGGGGGGGGGCGAGAGATTTCTTTGTAGTGCTGATTTGCTCTCCCAGGTTGCTTGGTTGGCCAAAAAGGGCGTATGCGTTTTTTCCTGAATATATTCAGGAAAAAACGCATACGCCCTTTTTGGCCAACCGCATCATTGTCCACGTTCTGGCGCTTTTCATGTGCTATCGGGGCCATTCCGATGTACCCGTTGACATCCGTTTCCTGCAATTCTGCCTTGCGTTCAACGCCTCTTCGTAGCCTGACCTCAATATATTTTGGGGCGATAGTTATCGTTTAGAACTCTGCAGGTTTGGGAAGTGCAGTGCCCCTGAGCTCCATTTCCCAAGTCGCTTTTTTGTGAGTGGGACGCAACACGGCTGGATGGCTTCACGCCCTATTGTCGATCCGCGGTGGCAGGCTGAACCTCTGGTGAATTCTTCTTCGTGATGGGAAATGAGAGTGACATGTGCCCGACCAAACACCTCCAGCGAGTCTCTCATTGGTTCCCCCTCTTGCAGTTCATCCTGCGGACAAATTGCAGACGGTACGAAAGAGGCATGGAAAGGCGCCGAGTCTCCAAGTGGGGAGATTGTTAGTAAGGGGGCCTGAATGGAGAACACGAGCACCAGGAGATGAAAACTGAGGTGAGTTTCAGAAAGCTTTCCCGATCCCACGGTGTAGCATCCGCTGGGTTTCCAATGAGTGCTTTCGCTGTCGGAAGATTGCGTTGAACCAGGAGAGTTGGGACCCATGGAATGGGGAGCACGCAGGATTCCTTTCAAGGGTCTGCATTTGCTTTCCCAACCTCACCCATCGTCTCAGCCCCAAGAGTGTCCAGCCTTATGTCTTCTGCCGCTGGGGCTGTAGATGTGGTCAATCCTGGTTGCATGCCAGTCCCTGAACGCATTTTGGAAGAATTTCTCTCTGTTTTGCCCTGCTTGTTTCTTCTTTGTGTTGGAAATGTATCCTCAGAATGGGTCTGAGCTGATTTTCCCTGCTCGTTTTAGGCCGCTTTACACACACTTGATGCACTTACACAGAGATATCAAGACTTAGCTTTTAAGATGCTTACTAGTCGGATAGATACTTGTGCGATGAACAGGGTGTGGTGAGTCCAGTTGATTGAGCAAGGAGTAGGTCGTGTCCATGCCATATTCGGTTTTCGGAAGGGTATCTGTGCTCATTTCAAACTCGAGTTTTATGCGTCACCCCACCTCACCTTTCCCCTGAAGCAGGCATAAGTGTGTTTTCTAAAAGCGTGACTCTGTTCTGTTTGGGGATTCAGTTCATGGGGAGCGATTTTTACATTCCCTCGATAAGTGATATCATAAGTTTCTTTTTTTGTGGGACTTATTTCACTGAGGATGATCGTACCTAAATCCACTCAGGATGCTGCTACCAGCCTCATGACGTGGATTTCATGGCTGAGTGACACTCCATTGGAACTACGTAGCACCACTTGTCCACTTGTCCACTTGTCTTTGTCCACTTGTCCACTCGTCTTTGTCCACTTGGCTCTTTCCTGGGATATGAAACGTGTACCGGAGTGGAGGTTCTTGTCAAGACAGCAGCCCTCAACTTTGGGGTCCCTGTGTCTGGTTGATTTTTTCACTTTCCCAAGGTCAACGCCCATGTGTGGAAGTGCCCTATGCTCTGTGGTTCTGTGTTTTACATGGTTTGGGAAAGAGGATACACTTGTGAAGATTGGCTGTTGGCCATTGACATCCCGCCCATCAGCTTAACAAGGCTCCCTTGACTCCGTGGGCTGTCCTGCCTTTCTGGTTTTTAGACTTTTTTCGCCTGGCCCTTTTGCCCCGGGGGGGGGGCGAGAGATTTCTTTGTAGTGCTGATTTGCTCTCCCAGGTTGCTTGGTTGGCCAAAAAGGGCGTATGCGTTTTTTCCTGAATATATTCAGGAAAAAACGCATACGCCCTTTTTGGCCAACCGCATCATTGTCCACGTTCTGGCGCTTTTCATGTGCTATCGGGGCCATTCCGATGTACCCGTTGACATCCGTTTCCTGCAATTCTGCCTTGCGTTCAACGCCTCTTCGTAGCCTGACCTCAATATATTTTGGGGCGATAGTTATCGTTTAGAACTCTGCAGGTTTGGGAAGTGCAGTGCCCCTGAGCTCCATTTCCCAAGTCGCTTTTTTGTGAGTGGGACGCAACACGGCTGGATGGCTTCACGCCCTATTGTCGATCCGCGGTGGCAGGCTGAACCTCTGGTGAATTCTTCTTCGTGATGGGAAATGAGAGTGACATGTGCCCGACCAAACACCTCCAGCGAGTCTCTCATTGGTTCCCCCTCTTGCAGTTCATCCTGCGGACAAATTGCAGACGGTACGAAAGAGGCATGGAAAGGCGCCGAGTCTCCAAGTGGGGAGATTGTTAGTAAGGGGGCCTGAATGGAGAACACGAGCACCAGGAGATGAAAACTGAGGTGAGTTTCAGAAAGCTTTCCCGATCCCACGGTGTAGCATCCGCTGGGTTTCCAATGAGTGCTTTCGCTGTCGGAAGATTGCGTTGAACCTGGAGAGTTGGGACCCATGGAATGGGGAGCACGCAGGATTCCTTTCAAGGGTCTGCATTTGCTTTCCCAACCTCACCCATCGTCTCAGCCCCAAGAGTGTCCAGCCTTATGTCTTCTGCCGCTGGGGCTGTAGATGTGGTCAATCCTGGTTGCATGCCAGTCCCTGAACGCATTTGGGAAGAATTTCTCTCTGTTTTGCCCTGCTTGTTTCTTCTTTATGTTGGAAATGTATCCTCAGAATGGGTCTGAGCTGATTTTCCCTGCTGGTTTTAGGCCGCTTTACACACACTTGATGCACTTACACAGAGATATCAAGACTTAGCTTTTAAGATGCTTACTAGTCGGATAGATACTTGTGCGATGAACAGGGTGTGGAGAGTCCAGTTGATTGAACAAGGAGTAGGTCGTGTCCATGCCATATTCGGTTTTCGGAAGGGTATCTGTGCTCATTTCAAACTCGAGTTTTATGCGTCACCCCACCTCACCTTTCCCCTGAAGCAGGCATAAGTGTGTTTTCTAAAAGCGTGACTCTGTTCTGTTTGGGGATTCAGTTCATGGGGAGCGATTTTTACATTCCCTCGATAAGTGATATCATAAGTTTCTTTTTTTGTGGGACTGATTTCACTGAGGATGATCGTACCTAAATCCACTCAGGATGCTGCTACCAGCCTCATGACGTGGATTTCATGGCTGAGTGACACTCCATTGGACCTACGTAGCACCACTTGTCCACTTGTCCACTTGTCTTTGTCCACTTGTCCACTCGTCTTTGTCCACTTGGCTCTTTCCTGGGATATGAAACGTGTACCGGAGTAGAGGTTCTTGTCAAGACAGCAGCCCTCAACTTTGGGGTCCCTGTGTCTGGTTGATTTTTTCACTTTCCCAAGGTCAACGCCCATGTGTGGAAGTGCCCTATGCTCTGTGGTTCTGTGTTTTACATGGTTTGGGAAAGAGGATACACTTGTGAAGATTGGCTGTTGGCCATTGACATCCCGCCCATCAGCTTAACAAGGCTCCCTTGACTCCGTGGGCTGTCCTGCCTTTCTGGTTTTTAGACTTTTTTCGCCTGGCCCTTTTGCCCCGGGGGGGGGGCGAGAGATTTCTTTGTAGTGCTGATTTGCTCTCCCAGGTTGCTTGGTTGGCCAAAAAGGGCGTATGCGTTTTTTCCTGAATATATTCAGGAAAAAACGCATACGCCCTTTTTGGCCAACCGCATCATTGTCCACGTTCTGGCGCTTTTCATGTGCTATCGGGGCCATTCCGATGTACCCGTTGACATCCGTTTCCTGCAATTCTGCCTTGCGTTCAACGCCTCTTCGTAGCCTGACCTCAATATATTTTGGGGCGATAGTTATCGTTTAGAACTCTGCAGGTTTGGGAAGTGCAGTGCCCCTGAGCTCCATTTCCCAAGTCGCTTTTTTGTGAGTGGGACGCAACACGGCTGGATGGCTTCACGCCCTATTGTCGATCCGCGGTGGCAGGCTGAACCTCTGGTGAATTCTTCTTCGTGATGGGAAATGAGAGTGACATGTGCCCGACCAAACACCTCCAGCGAGTCTCTCATTGGTTCCCCCTCTTGCAGTTCATCCTGCGGACAAATTGCAGACGGTACGAAAGAGGCATGGAAAGGCGCCGAGTCTCCAAGTGGGGAGATTGTTAGTAAGGGGGCCTGAATGGAGAACACGAGCACCAGGAGATGAAAACTGAGGTGAGTTTCAGAAAGCTTTCCCGATCCCACGGTGTAGCATCCGCTGGGTTTCCAATGAGTGCTTTCGCTGTCGGAAGATTGCGTTGAACCTGGAGAGTTGGGACCCATGGAATGGGGAGCACGCAGGATTCCTTTCAAGGGTCTGCATTTGCTTTCCCAACCTCACCCATCGTCTCAGCCCCAAGAGTGTCCAGCCTTATGTCTTCTGCCGCTGGGGCTGTAGATGTGGTCAATCCTGGTTGCATGCCAGTCCCTGAACGCATTTGGGAAGAATTTCTCTCTGTTTTGCCCTGCTTGTTTCTTCTTTATGTTGGAAATGTATCCTCAGAATGGGTCTGAGCTGATTTTCCCTGCTGGTTTTAGGCCGCTTTACACACACTTGATGCACTTACACAGAGATATCAAGACTTAGCTTTTAAGATGCTTACTAGTCGGATAGATACTTGTGCGATGAACAGGGTGTGGAGAGTCCAGTTGATTGAGCAAGGAGTAGGTCGTGTCCATGCCATATTCGGTTTTCGGAAGGGTATCTGTGCTCATTTCAAACTCGAGTTTTATGCGTCACCCCACCTCACCTTTCCCCTGAAGCAGGCATAAGTGTGTTTTCTAAAAGCGTGACTCTGTTCTGTTTGGGGATTCAGTTCATGGGGAGCGATTTTTACATTCCCTCGATAAGTGATATCATAAGTTTCTTTTTTTGTGGGACTTATTTCACTGAGGATGATCGTACCTAAATCCACTCAGGATGCTGCTACCAGCCTCATGACGTGGATTTCATGGCTGAGTGACACTCCATTGGACCTACGTAGCACCACTTGTCCACTTGTCCACTTGTCTTTGTCCACTTGTCCACTCGTCTTTGTCCACTTGGCTCTTTCCTGGGATATGAAACGTGTACCGGAGTAGAGGTTCTTGTCAAGACAGCAGCCCTCAACTTTGGGGTCCCTGTGTCTGGTTGATTTTTTCATTTTCCCAAGGTCAACGCCCATGTGTGGAAGTGCCCTATGCTCTGTGGTTCTGTGTTTTACATGGTTTGGGAAAGAGGATACACTTGTGAAGATTGGCTGTTGGCCATTGACATCCCGCCCATCAGCTTAACAAGGCTCCCTTGACTCCGTGGGCTGTCCTGCCTTTCTGGTTTTTAGACTTTTTTCGCCTGGCCCTTTTGCCCCGGGGGGGGGGCGAGAGATTTCTTTGTAGTGCTGATTTGCTCTCCCAGGTTGCTTGGTTGGCCAAAAAGGGCGTATGCGTTTTTTCCTGAATATATTCAGGAAAAAACGCATACGCCCTTTTTGGCCAACCGCATCATTGTCCACGTTCTGGCGCTTTTCATGTGCTATCGGGGCCATTCCGATGTACCCGTTGACATCCGTTTCCTGCAATTCTGCCTTGCGTTCAACGCCTCTTCGTAGCCTGACCTCAATATATTTTGGGGCGATAGTTATCGTTTAGAACTCTGCAGGTTTGGGAAGTGCAGTGCCCCTGAGCTCCATTTCCCAAGTCGCTTTTTTGTGAGTGGGACGCAACACGGCTGGATGGCTTCACGCCCTATTGTCGATCCGCGGTGGCAGGCTGAACCTCTGGTGAATTCTTCTTCGTGATGGGAAATGAGAGTGACATGTGCCCGACCAAACACCTCCAGCGAGTCTCTCATTGGTTCCCCCTCTTGCAGTTCATCCTGCGGACAAATTGCAGACGGTACGAAAGAGGCATGGAAAGGCGCCGAGTCTCCAAGTGGGGAGATTGTTAGTAAGGGGGCCTGAATGGAGAACACGAGCACCAGGGAGATGAAAACTGAGGTGAGTTTCAGAAAGCTTTCCCGATCCCACGGTGTAGCATCCGCTGGGTTTCCAATGAGTGCTTTCGCTGTCGGAAGATTGCGTTGAACCTGGAGAGTTGGGAGCCATGGAATGGGGAGCACGCAGGATTCCTTTCAAGGGTCTGCATTTGCTTTCCCAACCTCACCAATCGTCTCAGCCCCAAGAGTGTCCAGCCTTATGTCTTCTGCCGCTGGGGCTGTAGATGTGGTCAATCCTGGTTGCATGCCAGTCCCTGAACGCATTTGGGAAGAATTTCTCTCTGTTTTGCCCTGCTTGTTTCTTCTTTATGTTGGAAATGTATCCTCAGAATGGGTCTGAGCTGATTTTCCCTGCTGGTTTTAGGCCGCTTTACACACACTTGATGCACTTACACAGAGATATCAAGACTTAGCTTTTAAGATGCTTACTAGTCGGATAGATACTTGTGCGATGAACAGGGTGTGGTGAGTCCAGTTGATTGAGCAAGGAGTAGGTCGTGTCCATTCCATATTCGGTTTTCGGAAGGGTATCTGTGCTCATTTCAAACTCGAGTTTTATGCGTCACCCCACCTCACCTTTCCCCTGAAGCAGGCATAAGTGTGTTTTCTAAAAGCGTGACTCTGTTCTGTTTGGGGATTCAGTTCATGGGGAGCGATTTTTACATTCCCTCGATAAGTGATATCATAAGTTTCTTTTTTTGTGGGACTGATTTCACTGAGGATGATCGTACCTAAATCCACTCAGGATGCTGCTACCAGCCTCATGACGTGGATTTCATGGCTGAGTGACACTCCATTGGACCTACGTAGCACCACTTGTCCACTTGTCCACTTGTCTTTGTCCACTTGTCCACTCGTCCTTGTCCACTTGGCTCTTTCCTGGGATATGAAACGTGTACCGGAGTGGAGGTTCTTGTCAAGACAGCAGCCCTCAACTTTGGGGTCCCTGTGTCTGGTTGATTTTTTCATTTTCCCAAGGTCAACGCCCATGTGTGGAAGTGCCCTATGCTCTGTGGTTCTGTGTTTTACATGGTTTGGGAAAGAGGATACACTTGTGAAGATTGGCTGTTGGCCATTGACATCCCGCCCATCAGCTTAACAAGGCTCCCTTGACTCCGTGGGCTGTCCTGCCTTTCTGGTTTTTAGACTTTTTTCCCCTGGCCCTTTTGCCCCGGGGGGGGGGCGAGAGATTTCTTTGTAGTGCTGATTTGCTCTCCCAGGTTGCTTGGTTGGCCAAAAAGGGCGTATGCGTTTTTTCCTGAATATATTCAGGAAAAAACGCATACGCCCTTTTTGGCCAACCGCATCATTGTCCACGTTCTGGCGCTTTTCATGTGCTATCGGGGCCATTCCGATGTACCCGTTGACATCCGTTTCCTGCAATTCTGCCTTGCGTTCAACGCCTCTTCGTAGCCTGACCTCAATATATTTTGGGGCGATAGTTATCGTTTAGAACTCTGCAGGTTTGGGAAGTGCAGTGCCCCTGAGCTCCATTTCCCAAGTCGCTTTTTTGTGAGTGGGACGCAACACGGCTGGATGGCTTCACGCCCTATTGTCGATCCGCGGTGGCAGGCTGAACCTCTGGTGAATTCTTCTTCGTGATGGGAAATGAGAGTGACATGTGCCCGACCAAACACCTCCAGCGAGTCTCTCATTGGTTCCCCCTCTTGCAGTTCATCCTGCGGACAAATTGCAGACGGTACGAAAGAGGCATGGAAAGGCGCCGAGTCTCCAAGTGGGGAGATTGTTAGTAAGGGGGCCTGAATGGAGAACACGAGCACCAGGAGATGAAAACTGAGGTGAGTTTCAGAAAGCTTTCCCGATCCCACGGTGTAGCATCCGCTGGGTTTCCAATGAGTGCTTTCGCTGTCGGAAGATTGCGTTGAACCAGGAGAGTTGGGACCCATGGAATGGGGAGCACGCAGGATTCCTTTCAAGGGTCTGCATTTGCTTTCCCAACCTCACCCATCGTCTCAGCCCCAAGAGTGTCCAGCCTTATGTCTTCTGCCGCTGGGGCTGTAGATGTGGTCAATCCTGGTTGCATGCCAGTCCCTGAACGCATTTTGGAAGAATTTCTCTCTGTTTTGCCCTGCTTGTTTCTTCTTTGTGTTGGAAATGTATCCTCAGAATGGGTCTGAGCTGATTTTCCCTGCTCGTTTTAGGCCGCTTTACACACACTTGATGCACTTACACAGAGATATCAAGACTTAGCTTTTAAGATGCTTACTAGTCGGATAGATACTTGTGCGATGAACAGGGTGTGGTGAGTCCAGTTGATTGAGCAAGGAGTAGGTCGTGTCCATGCCATATTCGGTTTTCGGAAGGGTATCTGTGCTCATTTCAAACTCGAGTTTTATGCGTCACCCCACCTCACCTTTCCCCTGAAGCAGGCATAAGTGTGTTTTCTAAAAGCGTGACTCTGTTCTGTTTGGGGATTCAGTTCATGGGGAGCGATTTTTACATTCCCTCGATAAGTGATATCATAAGTTTCTTTTTTTGTGGGACTTATTTCACTGAGGATGATCGTACCTAAATCCACTCAGGATGCTGCTACCAGCCTCATGACGTGGATTTCATGGCTGAGTGACACTCCATTGGAACTACGTAGCACCACTTGTCCACTTGTCCACTTGTCTTTGTCCACTTGTCCACTCGTCTTTGTCCACTTGGCTCTTTCCTGGGATATGAAACGTGTACCGGAGTGGAGGTTCTTGTCAAGACAGCAGCCCTCAACTTTGGGGTCCCTGTGTCTGGTTGATTTTTTCACTTTCCCAAGGTCAACGCCCATGTGTGGAAGTGCCCTATGCTCTGTGGTTCTGTGTTTTACATGGTTTGGGAAAGAGGATACACTTGTGAAGATTGGCTGTTGGCCATTGACATCCCGCCCATCAGCTTAACAAGGCTCCCTTGACTCCGTGGGCTGTCCTGCCTTTCTGGTTTTTAGACTTTTTTCGCCTGGCCCTTTTGCCCCGGGGGGGGGGCGAGAGATTTCTTTGTAGTGCTGATTTGCTCTCCCAGGTTGCTTGGTTGGCCAAAAAGGGCGTATGCGTTTTTTCCTGAATATATTCAGGAAAAAACGCATACGCCCTTTTTGGCCAACCGCATCATTGTCCACGTTCTGGCGCTTTTCATGTGCTATCGGGGCCATTCCGATGTACCCGTTGACATCCGTTTCCTGCAATTCTGCCTTGCGTTCAACGCCTCTTCGTAGCCTGACCTCAATATATTTTGGGGCGATAGTTATCGTTTAGAACTCTGCAGGTTTGGGAAGTGCAGTGCCCCTGAGCTCCATTTCCCAAGTCGCTTTTTTGTGAGTGGGACGCAACACGGCTGGATGGCTTCACGCCCTATTGTCGATCCGCGGTGGCAGGCTGAACCTCTGGTGAATTCTTCTTCGTGATGGGAAATGAGAGTGACATGTGCCCGACCAAACACCTCCAGCGAGTCTCTCATTGGTTCCCCCTCTTGCAGTTCATCCTGCGGACAAATTGCAGACGGTACGAAAGAGGCATGGAAAGGCGCCGAGTCTCCAAGTGGGGAGATTGTTAGTAAGGGGGCCTGAATGGAGAACACGAGCACCAGGAGATGAAAACTGAGGTGAGTTTCAGAAAGCTTTCCCGATCCCACGGTGTAGCATCCGCTGGGTTTCCAATGAGTGCTTTCGCTGTCGGAAGATTGCGTTGAACCTGGAGAGTTGGGACCCATGGAATGGGGAGCACGCAGGATTCCTTTCAAGGGTCTGCATTTGCTTTACCAACCTCACCCATCGTCTCAGCCCCAAGAGTGTCCAACCTTATGTCTTCTGCCGCTGGGGCTGTAGATGTGGTCAATCCTGGTTGCATGCCAGTCCCTGAACGCATTTGGGAAGAATTTCTCTCTGTTTTGCCCTGCTTGTTTCTTCTTTATGTTGGAAATGTATCCTCAGAATGGGTCTGAGCTGATTTTCCCTGCTGGTTTTAGGCCGCTTTACACACACTTGATGCACTTACACAGAGATATCAAGACTTAGCTTTTAAGATGCTTACTAGTCGGATAGATACTTGTGCGATGAACAGGGTGTGGAGAGTCCATTTGATTGAGCAAGGAGTAGGTCGTGTCCATGCCATATTCGGTTTTCGGAAGGGTATCTGTGCTCATTTCAAACTCGAGTTTTATGCGTCACCCCACCTCACCTTTCCCCTGAAGCAGGCATAAGTGTGTTTTCTAAAAGCGTGACTCTGTTCTGTTTGGGGATTCAGTTCATGGGGAGCGATTTTTACATTCCCTCGATAAGTGATATCATAAGTTTCTTTTTTTGTGGGACTTATTTCACTGAGGATGATCGTACCTAAATCCACTCAGGATGCTGCTACCAGCCTCATGACGTGGATTTCATGGCTGAGTGACACTCCATTGGACCTACGTAGCACCACTTGTCCACTTGTCCACTTGTCTTTGTCCACTTGTCCACTCGTCTTTGTCCACTTGGCTCTTTCCTGGGATATGAAACGTGTACCGGAGTAGAGGTTCTTGTCAAGACAGCAGCCCTCAACTTTGGGGTCCCTGTGTCTGGTTGATTTTTTCATTTTCCCAAGGTCAACGCCCATGTGTGGAAGTGCCCTATGCTCTGTGGTTCTGTGTTTTACATGGTTTGGGAAAGAGGATACACTTGTGAAGATTGGCTGTTGGCCATTGACATCCCGCCCATCAGCTTAACAAGGCTCCCTTGACTCCGTGGGCTGTCCTGCCTTTCTGGTTTTTAGACTTTTTTCGCCTGGCCCTTTTGCCCCGGGGGGGGGGCGAGAGATTTCTTTGTAGTGCTGATTTGCTCTCCCAGGTTGCTTGGTTGGCCAAAAAGGGCGTATGCGTTTTTTCCTGAATATATTCAGGAAAAAACGCATACGCCCTTTTTGGCCAACCGCATCATTGTCCACGTTCTGGCGCTTTTCATGTGCTATCGGGGCCATTCCGATGTACCCGTTGACATCCGTTTCCTGCAATTCTGCCTTGCGTTCAACGCCTCTTCGTAGCCTGACCTCAATATATTTTGGGGCGATAGTTATCGTTTAGAACTCTGCAGGTTTGGGAAGTGCAGTGCCCCTGAGCTCCATTTCCCAAGTCGCTTTTTTGTGAGTGGGACGCAACACGGCTGGATGGCTTCACGCCCTATTGTCGATCCGCGGTGGCAGGCTGAACCTCTGGTGAATTCTTCTTCGTGATGGGAAATGAGAGTGACATGTGCCCGACCAAACACCTCCAGCGAGTCTCTCATTGGTTCCCCCTCTTGCAGTTCATCCTGCGGACAAATTGCAGACGGTACGAAAGAGGCATGGAAAGGCGCCGAGTCTCCAAGTGGGGAGATTGTTAGTAAGGGGGCCTGAATGGAGAACACGAGCACCAGGAGATGAAAACTGAGGTGAGTTTCAGAAAGCTTTCCCGATCCCACGGTGTAGCATCCGCTGGGTTTCCAATGAGTGCTTTCGCTGTCGGAAGATTGCGTTGAACCTGGAGAGTTGGGACCCATGGAATGGGGAGCACGCAGGATTCCTTTCAAGGGTCTGCATTTGCTTTCCCAACCTCACCAATCGTCTCAGCCCCAAGAGTGTCCAGCCTTATGTCTTCTGCCGCTGGGGCTGTAGATGTGGTCAATCCTGGTTGCATGCCAGTCCCTGAACGCATTTGGGAAGAATTTCTCTCTGTTTTGCCCTGCTTGTTTCTTCTTTATGTTGGAAATGTATCCTCAGAATGGGTCTGAGCTGATTTTCCCTGCTGGTTTTAGGCCGCTTTACACACACTTGATGCACTTACACAGAGATATCAAGACTTAGCTTTTAAGATGCTTACTAGTCGGATAGATACTTGTGCGATGAACAGGGTGTGGTGAGTCCAGTTGATTGAGCAAGGAGTAGGTCGTGTCCATTCCATATTCGGTTTTCGGAAGGGTATCTGTGCTCATTTCAAACTCGAGTTTTATGCGTCACCCCACCTCACCTTTCCCCTGAAGCAGGCATAAGTGTGTTTTCTAAAAGCGTGACTCTGTTCTGTTTGGGGATTCAGTTCATGGGGAGCGATTTTTACATTCCCTCGATAAGTGATATCATAAGTTTCTTTTTTTGTGGGACTGATTTCACTGAGGATGATCGTACCTAAATCCACTCAGGATGCTGCTACCAGCCTCATGACGTGGATTTCATGGCTGAGTGACACTCCATTGGACCTACGTAGCACCACTTGTCCACTTGTCCACTTGTCTTTGTCCACTTGTCCACTCGTCCTTGTCCACTTGGCTCTTTCCTGGGATATGAAACGTGTACCGGAGTGGAGGTTCTTGTCAAGACAGCAGCCCTCAACTTTGGGGTCCCTGTGTCTGGTTGATTTTTTCATTTTCCCAAGGTCAACGCCCATGTGTGGAAGTGCCCTATGCTCTGTGGTTCTGTGTTTTACATGGTTTGGGAAAGAGGATACACTTGTGAAGATTGGCTGTTGGCCATTGACATCCCGCCCATCAGCTTAACAAGGCTCCCTTGACTCCGTGGGCTGTCCTGCCTTTCTGGTTTTTAGACTTTTTTCGCCTGGCCCTTTTGCCCCGGGGGGGGGGGGCGAGAGATTTCTTTGTAGTGCTGATTTGCTCTCCCAGGTTGCTTGGTTGGCCAAAAAGGGCGTATGCGTTTTTTCCTGAATATATTCAGGAAAAAACGCATACGCCCTTTTTGGCCAACCGCATCATTGTCCACGTTCTGGCGCTTTTCATGTGCTATCGGGGCCATTCCGATGTACCCGTTGACATCCGTTTCCTGCAATTCTGCCTTGCGTTCAACGCCTCTTCGTAGCCTGACCTCAATATATTTTGGGGCGATAGTTATCGTTTAGAACTCTGCAGGTTTGGGAAGTGCAGTGCCCCTGAGCTCCATTTCCCAAGTCGCTTTTTTGTGAGTGGGACGCAACACGGCTGGATGGCTTCACGCCCTATTGTCGATCCGCGGTGGCAGGCTGAACCTCTGGTGAATTCTTCTTCGTGATGGGAAATGAGAGTGACATGTGCCCGACCAAACACCTCCAGCGAGTCTCTCATTGGTTCCCCCTCTTGCAGTTCATCCTGCGGACAAATTGCAGACGGTACGAAAGAGGCATGGAAAGGCGCCGAGTCTCCAAGTGGGGAGATTGTTAGTAAGGGGGCCTGAATGGAGAACACGAGCACCAGGGAGATGAAAACTGAGGTGAGTTTCAGAAAGCTTTCCCGATCCCACGGTGTAGCATCCGCTGGGTTTCCAATGAGTGCTTTCGCTGTCGGAAGATTGCGTTGAACCTGGAGAGTTGGGACCCATGGAATGGGGAGCACGCAGGATTCCTTTCAAGGGTCTGCATTTGCTTTCCCAACCTCACCCATCGTCTCAGCCCCAAGAGTGTCCAGCCTTATGTCTTCTGCCGCTGGGGCTGTAGATGTGGTCAATCCTGGTTGCATGCCAGTCCCTGAACGCATTTGGGAAGAATTTCTCTCTGTTTTGCCCTGCTTGTTTCTTCTTTATGTTGGAAATGTATCCTCAGAATGGGTCTGAGCTGATTTTCCCTGCTGGTTTTAGGCCGCTTTACACACACTTGATGCACTTACACAGAGATATCAAGACTTAGCTTTTAAGATGCTTACTAGTCGGATAGATACTTGTGCGATGAACAGGGTGTGGTGAGTCCAGTTGATTGAGCAAGGAGTAGGTCGTGTCCATTCCATATTCGGTTTTCGGAAGGGTATCTGTGCTCATTTCAAACTCGAGTTTTATGCGTCACCCCACCTCACCTTTCCCCTGAAGCAGGCATAAGTGTGTTTTCTAAAAGCGTGACTCTGTTCTGTTTGGGGATTCAGTTCATGGGGAGCGATTTTTACATTCCCTCGATAAGTGATATCATAAGTTTCTTTTTTTGTGGGACTGATTTCACTGAGGATGATCGTACCTAAATCCACTCAGGATGCTGCTACCAGCCTCATGACGTGGATTTCATGGCTGAGTGACACTCCATTGGACCTACGTAGCACCACTTGTCCACTTGTCCACTTGTCTTTGTCCACTTGTCCACTCGTCCTTGTCCACTTGGCTCTTTCCTGGGATATGAAACGTGTACCGGAGTGGAGGTTCTTGTCAAGACAGCAGCCCTCAACTTTGGGGTCCCTGTGTCTGGTTGATTTTTTCATTTTCCCAAGGTCAACGCCCATGTGTGGAAGTGCCCTATGCTCTGTGGTTCTGTGTTTTACATGGTTTGGGAAAGAGGATACACTTGTGAAGATTGGCTGTTGGCCATTGACATCCCGCCCATCAGCTTAACAAGGCTCCCTTGACTCCGTGGGCTGTCCTGCCTTTCTGGTTTTTAGACTTTTTTCCCCTGGCCCTTTTGCCCCGGGGGGGGGGGGCGAGAGATTTCTTTGTAGTGCTGATTTGCTCTCCCAGGTTGCTTGGTTGGCCAAAAAGGGCGTATGCGTTTTTTCCTGAATATATTCAGGAAAAAACGCATACGCCCTTTTTGGCCAACCGCATCATTGTCCACGTTCTGGCGCTTTTCATGTGCTATCGGGGCCATTCCGATGTACCCGTTGACATCCGTTTCCTGCAATTCTGCCTTGCGTTCAACGCCTCTTCGTAGCCTGACCTCAATATATTTTGGGGCGATAGTTATCGTTTAGAACTCTGCAGGTTTGGGAAGTGCAGTGCCCCTGAGCTCCATTTCCCAAGTCGCTTTTTTGTGAGTGGGACGCAACACGGCTGGATGGCTTCACGCCCTATTGTCGATCCGCGGTGGCAGGCTGAACCTCTGGTGAATTCTTCTTCGTGATGGGAAATGAGAGTGACATGTGCCCGACCAAACACCTCCAGCGAGTCTCTCATTGGTTCCCCCTCTTGCAGTTCATCCTGCGGACAAATTGCAGACGGTACGAAAGAGGCATGGAAAGGCGCCGAGTCTCCAAGTGGGGAGATTGTTAGTAAGGGGGCCTGAATGGAGAACACGAGCACCAGGAGATGAAAACTGAGGTGAGTTTCAGAAAGCTTTCCCGATCCCACGGTGTAGCATCCGCTGGGTTTCCAATGAGTGCTTTCGCTGTCGGAAGATTGCGTTGAACCTGGAGAGTTGGGACCCATGGAATGGGGAGCACGCAGGATTCCTTTCAAGGGTCTGCATTTGCTTTACCAACCTCACCCATCGTCTCAGCCCCAAGAGTGTCCAACCTTATGTCTTCTGCCGCTGGGGCTGTAGATGTGGTCAATCCTGGTTGCATGCCAGTCCCTGAACGCATTTGGGAAGAATTTCTCTCTGTTTTGCCCTGCTTGTTTCTTCTTTATGTTGGAAATGTATCCTCAGAATGGGTCTGAGCTGATTTTCCCTGCTGGTTTTAGGCCGCTTTACACACACTTGATGCACTTACACAGAGATATCAAGACTTAGCTTTTAAGATGCTTACTAGTCGGATAGATACTTGTGCGATGAACAGGGTGTGGAGAGTCCATTTGATTGAGCAAGGAGTAGGTCGTGTCCATGCCATATTCGGTTTTCGGAAGGGTATCTGTGCTCATTTCAAACTCGAGTTTTATGCGTCACCCCACCTCACCTTTCCCCTGAAGCAGGCATAAGTGTGTTTTCTAAAAGCGTGACTCTGTTCTGTTTGGGGATTCAGTTCATGGGGAGCGATTTTTACATTCCCTCGATAAGTGATATCATAAGTTTCTTTTTTTGTGGGACTTATTTCACTGAGGATGATCGTACCTAAATCCACTCAGGATGCTGCTACCAGCCTCATGACGTGGATTTCATGGCTGAGTGACACTCCATTGGACCTACGTAGCACCACTTGTCCACTTGTCCACTTGTCTTTGTCCACTTGTCCACTCGTCTTTGTCCACTTGGCTCTTTCCTGGGATATGAAACGTGTACCGGAGTAGAGGTTCTTGTCAAGACAGCAGCCCTCAACTTTGGGGTCCCTGTGTCTGGTTGATTTTTTCATTTTCCCAAGGTCAACGCCCATGTGTGGAAGTGCCCTATGCTCTGTGGTTCTGTGTTTTACATGGTTTGGGAAAGAGGATACACTTGTGAAGATTGGCTGTTGGCCATTGACATCCCGCCCATCAGCTTAACAAGGCTCCCTTGACTCCGTGGGCTGTCCTGCCTTTCTGGTTTTTAGACTTTTTTCGCCTGGCCCTTTTGCCCCGGGGGGGGGGCGAGAGATTTCTTTGTAGTGCTGATTTGCTCTCCCAGGTTGCTTGGTTGGCCAAAAAGGGCGTATGCGTTTTTTCCTGAATATATTCAGGAAAAAACGCATACGCCCTTTTTGGCCAACCGCATCATTGTCCACGTTCTGGCGCTTTTCATGTGCTATCGGGGCCATTCCGATGTACCCGTTGACATCCGTTTCCTGCAATTCTGCCTTGCGTTCAACGCCTCTTCGTAGCCTGACCTCAATATATTTTGGGGCGATAGTTATCGTTTAGAACTCTGCAGGTTTGGGAAGTGCAGTGCCCCTGAGCTCCATTTCCCAAGTCGCTTTTTTGTGAGTGGGACGCAACACGGCTGGATGGCTTCACGCCCTATTGTCGATCCGCGGTGGCAGGCTGAACCTCTGGTGAATTCTTCTTCGTGATGGGAAATGAGAGTGACATGTGCCCGACCAAACACCTCCAGCGAGTCTCTCATTGGTTCCCCCTCTTGCAGTTCATCCTGCGGACAAATTGCAGACGGTACGAAAGAGGCATGGAAAGGCGCCGAGTCTCCAAGTGGGGAGATTGTTAGTAAGGGGGCCTGAATGGAGAACACGAGCACCAGGAGATGAAAACTGAGGTGAGTTTCAGAAAGCTTTCCCGATCCCACGGTGTAGCATCCGCTGGGTTTCCAATGAGTGCTTTCGCTGTCGGAAGATTGCGTTGAACCTGGAGAGTTGGGACCCATGGAATGGGGAGCACGCAGGATTCCTTTCAAGGGTCTGCATTTGCTTTCCCAACCTCACCAATCGTCTCAGCCCCAAGAGTGTCCAGCCTTATGTCTTCTGCCGCTGGGGCTGTAGATGTGGTCAATCCTGGTTGCATGCCAGTCCCTGAACGCATTTGGGAAGAATTTCTCTCTGTTTTGCCCTGCTTGTTTCTTCTTTATGTTGGAAATGTATCCTCAGAATGGGTCTGAGCTGATTTTCCCTGCTGGTTTTAGGCCGCTTTACACACACTTGATGCACTTACACAGAGATATCAAGACTTAGCTTTTAAGATGCTTACTAGTCGGATAGATACTTGTGCGATGAACAGGGTGTGGTGAGTCCAGTTGATTGAGCAAGGAGTAGGTCGTGTCCATTCCATATTCGGTTTTCGGAAGGGTATCTGTGCTCATTTCAAACTCGAGTTTTATGCGTCACCCCACCTCACCTTTCCCCTGAAGCAGGCATAAGTGTGTTTTCTAAAAGCGTGACTCTGTTCTGTTTGGGGATTCAGTTCATGGGGAGCGATTTTTACATTCCCTCGATAAGTGATATCATAAGTTTCTTTTTTTGTGGGACTGATTTCACTGAGGATGATCGTACCTAAATCCACTCAGGATGCTGCTACCAGCCTCATGACGTGGATTTCATGGCTGAGTGACACTCCATTGGACCTACGTAGCACCACTTGTCCACTTGTCCACTTGTCTTTGTCCACTTGTCCACTCGTCCTTGTCCACTTGGCTCTTTCCTGGGATATGAAACGTGTACCGGAGTGGAGGTTCTTGTCAAGACAGCAGCCCTCAACTTTGGGGTCCCTGTGTCTGGTTGATTTTTTCATTTTCCCAAGGTCAACGCCCATGTGTGGAAGTGCCCTATGCTCTGTGGTTCTGTGTTTTACATGGTTTGGGAAAGAGGATACACTTGTGAAGATTGGCTGTTGGCCATTGACATCCCGCCCATCAGCTTAACAAGGCTCCCTTGACTCCGTGGGCTGTCCTGCCTTTCTGGTTTTTAGACTTTTTTCGCCTGGCCCTTTTGCCCCGGGGGGGGGGGGCGAGAGATTTCTTTGTAGTGCTGATTTGCTCTCCCAGGTTGCTTGGTTGGCCAAAAAGGGCGTATGCGTTTTTTCCTGAATATATTCAGGAAAAAACGCATACGCCCTTTTTGGCCAACCGCATCATTGTCCACGTTCTGGCGCTTTTCATGTGCTATCGGGGCCATTCCGATGTACCCGTTGACATCCGTTTCCTGCAATTCTGCCTTGCGTTCAACGCCTCTTCGTAGCCTGACCTCAATATATTTTGGGGCGATAGTTATCGTTTAGAACTCTGCAGGTTTGGGAAGTGCAGTGCCCCTGAGCTCCATTTCCCAAGTCGCTTTTTTGTGAGTGGGACGCAACACGGCTGGATGGCTTCACGCCCTATTGTCGATCCGCGGTGGCAGGCTGAACCTCTGGTGAATTCTTCTTCGTGATGGGAAATGAGAGTGACATGTGCCCGACCAAACACCTCCAGCGAGTCTCTCATTGGTTCCCCCTCTTGCAGTTCATCCTGCGGACAAATTGCAGACGGTACGAAAGAGGCATGGAAAGGCGCCGAGTCTCCAAGTGGGGAGATTGTTAGTAAGGGGGCCTGAATGGAGAACACGAGCACCAGGGAGATGAAAACTGAGGTGAGTTTCAGAAAGCTTTCCCGATCCCACGGTGTAGCATCCGCTGGGTTTCCAATGAGTGCTTTCGCTGTCGGAAGATTGCGTTGAACCTGGAGAGTTGGGACCCATGGAATGGGGAGCACGCAGGATTCCTTTCAAGGGTCTGCATTTGCTTTCCCAACCTCACCCATCGTCTCAGCCCCAAGAGTGTCCAGCCTTATGTCTTCTGCCGCTGGGGCTGTAGATGTGGTCAATCCTGGTTGCATGCCAGTCCCTGAACGCATTTGGGAAGAATTTCTCTCTGTTTTGCCCTGCTTGTTTCTTCTTTATGTTGGAAATGTATCCTCAGAATGGGTCTGAGCTGATTTTCCCTGCTGGTTTTAGGCCGCTTTACACACACTTGATGCACTTACACAGAGATATCAAGACTTAGCTTTTAAGATGCTTACTAGTCGGATAGATACTTGTGCGATGAACAGGGTGTGGTGAGTCCAGTTGATTGAGCAAGGAGTAGGTCGTGTCCATTCCATATTCGGTTTTCGGAAGGGTATCTGTGCTCATTTCAAACTCGAGTTTTATGCGTCACCCCACCTCACCTTTCCCCTGAAGCAGGCATAAGTGTGTTTTCTAAAAGCGTGACTCTGTTCTGTTTGGGGATTCAGTTCATGGGGAGCGATTTTTACATTCCCTCGATAAGTGATATCATAAGTTTCTTTTTTTGTGGGACTGATTTCACTGAGGATGATCGTACCTAAATCCACTCAGGATGCTGCTACCAGCCTCATGACGTGGATTTCATGGCTGAGTGACACTCCATTGGACCTACGTAGCACCACTTGTCCACTTGTCCACTTGTCTTTGTCCACTTGTCCACTCGTCCTTGTCCACTTGGCTCTTTCCTGGGATATGAAACGTGTACCGGAGTGGAGGTTCTTGTCAAGACAGCAGCCCTCAACTTTGGGGTCCCTGTGTCTGGTTGATTTTTTCATTTTCCCAAGGTCAACGCCCATGTGTGGAAGTGCCCTATGCTCTGTGGTTCTGTGTTTTACATGGTTTGGGAAAGAGGATACACTTGTGAAGATTGGCTGTTGGCCATTGACATCCCGCCCATCAGCTTAACAAGGCTCCCTTGACTCCGTGGGCTGTCCTGCCTTTCTGGTTTTTAGACTTTTTTCCCCTGGCCCTTTTGCCCCGGGGGGGGGGGGGCGAGAGATTTCTTTGTAGTGCTGATTTGCTCTCCCAGGTTGCTTGGTTGGCCAAAAAGGGCGTATGCGTTTTTTCCTGAATATATTCAGGAAAAAACGCATACGCCCTTTTTGGCCAACCGCATCATTGTCCACGTTCTGGCGCTTTTCATGTGCTATCGGGGCCATTCCGATGTACCCGTTGACATCCGTTTCCTGCAATTCTGCCTTGCGTTCAACGCCTCTTCGTAGCCTGACCTCAATATATTTTGGGGCGATAGTTATCGTTTAGAACTCTGCAGGTTTGGGAAGTGCAGTGCCCCTGAGCTCCATTTCCCAAGTCGCTTTTTTGTGAGTGGGACGCAACACGGCTGGATGGCTTCACGCCCTATTGTCGATCCGCGGTGGCAGGCTGAACCTCTGGTGAATTCTTCTTCGTGATGGGAAATGAGAGTGACATGTGCCCGACCAAACACCTCCAGCGAGTCTCTCATTGGTTCCCCCTCTTGCAGTTCATCCTGCGGACAAATTGCAGACGGTACGAAAGAGGCATGGAAAGGCGCCGAGTCTCCAAGTGGGGAGATTGTTAGTAAGGGGGCCTGAATGGAGAACACGAGCACCAGGAGATGAAAACTGAGGTGAGTTTCAGAAAGCTTTCCCGATCCCACGGTGTAGCATCCGCTGGGTTTCCAATGAGTGCTTTCGCTGTCGGAAGATTGCGTTGAACCTGGAGAGTTGGGACCCATGGAATGGGGAGCACGCAGGATTCCTTTCAAGGGTCTGCATTTGCTTTCCCAACCTCACCCATCGTCTCAGCCCCAAGAGTGTCCAGCCTTATGTCTTCTGCCGCTGGGGCTGTAGATGTGGTCAATCCTGGTTGCATGCCAGTCCCTGAACGCATTTTGGAAGAATTTCTCTCTGTTTTGCCCTGCTTGTTTCTTCTTTGTGTTGGAAATGTATCCTCAGAATGGGTCTGAGCTGATTTTCCCTGCTCGTTTTAGGCCGCTTTACACACACTTGATGCACTTACACAGAGATATCAAGACTTAGCTTTTAAGATGCTTACTAGTCGGATAGATACTTGTGCGATGAACAGGGTGTGGTGAGTCCAGTTGATTGAGCAAGGAGTAGGTCGTGTCCATGCCATATTCGGTTTTCGGAAGGGTATCTGTGCTCATTTCAAACTCGAGTTTTATGCGTCACCCCACCTCACCTTTCCCCTGAAGCAGGCATAAGTGTGTTTTCTAAAAGCGTGACTCTGTTCTGTTTGGGGATTCAGTTCATGGGGAGCGATTTTTACATTCCCTCGATAAGTGATATCATAAGTTTCTTTTTTTGTGGGACTTATTTCACTGAGGATGATCGTACCTAAATCCACTCAGGATGCTGCTACCAGCCTCATGACGTGGATTTCATGGCTGAGTGACACTCCATTGGAACTACGTAGCACCACTTGTCCACTTGTCCACTTGTCTTTGTCCACTTGTCCACTCGTCTTTGTCCACTTGGCTCTTTCCTGGGATATGAAACGTGTACCGGAGTGGAGGTTCTTGTCAAGACAGCAGCCCTCAACTTTGGGGTCCCTGTGTCTGGTTGATTTTTTCACTTTCCCAAGGTCAACGCCCATGTGTGGAAGTGCCCTATGCTCTGTGGTTCTGTGTTTTACATGGTTTGGGAAAGAGGATACACTTGTGAAGATTGGCTGTTGGCCATTGACATCCCGCCCATCAGCTTAACAAGGCTCCCTTGACTCCGTGGGCTGTCCTGCCTTTCTGGTTTTTAGACTTTTTTCGCCTGGCCCTTTTGCCCCGGGGGGGGGGGGCGAGAGATTTCTTTGTAGTGCTGATTTGCTCTCCCAGGTTGCTTGGTTGGCCAAAAAGGGCGTATGCGTTTTTTCCTGAATATATTCAGGAAAAAACGCATACGCCCTTTTTGGCCAACCGCATCATTGTCCACGTTCTGGCGCTTTTCATGTGCTATCGGGGCCATTCCGATGTACCCGTTGACATCCGTTTCCTGCAATTCTGCCTTGCGTTCAACGCCTCTTCGTAGCCTGACCTCAATATATTTTGGGGCGATAGTTATCGTTTAGAACTCTGCAGGTTTGGGAAGTGCAGTGCCCCTGAGCTCCATTTCCCAAGTCGCTTTTTTGTGAGTGGGACGCAACACGGCTGGATGGCTTCACGCCCTATTGTCGATCCGCGGTGGCAGGCTGAACCTCTGGTGAATTCTTCTTCGTGATGGGAAATGAGAGTGACATGTGCCCGACCAAACACCTCCAGCGAGTCTCTCATTGGTTCCCCCTCTTGCAGTTCATCCTGCGGACAAATTGCAGACGGTACGAAAGAGGCATGGAAAGGCGCCGAGTCTCCAAGTGGGGAGATTGTTAGTAAGGGGGCCTGAATGGAGAACACGAGCACCAGGAGATGAAAACTGAGGTGAGTTTCAGAAAGCTTTCCCGATCCCACGGTGTAGCATCCGCTGGGTTTCCAATGAGTGCTTTCGCTGTCGGAAGATTGCGTTGAACCTGGAGAGTTGGGACCCATGGAATGGGGAGCACGCAGGATTCCTTTCAAGGGTCTGCATTTGCTTTCCCAACCTCACCCATCGTCTCAGCCCCAAGAGTGTCCAGCCTTATGTCTTCTGCCGCTGGGGCTGTAGATGTGGTCAATCCTGGTTGCATGCCAGTCCCTGAACGCATTTTGGAAGAATTTCTCTCTGTTTTGCCCTGCTTGTTTCTTCTTTGTGTTGGAAATGTTTCCTCAGAATGGGTCTGAGCTGATTTTCCCTGCTGGTTTTAGGCCGCTTTACACACACTTGATGCACTTACACAGAGATATCAAGACTTAGCTTTTAAGATGCTTACTAGTCGGATAGATACTTGTGCGATGAACAGGGTCTGGTGAGTCCAGTTGATTGAGCAAGGAGTAGGTCGTGTCCATTCCATATTCGGTTTTCGGAAGGGTATCTGTGCTCATTTCAAACTCGAGTTTTATGCGTCACCCCACCTCACCTTTCCCCTGAAGCAGGCATAAGTGTGTTTTCTAAAAGCGTGACTCTGTTCTGTTTGGGGATTCAGTTCATGGGGAGCGATTTTTACATTCCCTCGATAAGTGATATCATAAGTTTCTTTTTTTGTGGGACTGATTTCACTGAGGATGATCGTACCTAAATCCACTCAGGATGCTGCTACCAGCCTCATGACGTGGATTTCATGGCTGAGTGACACTCCATTGGACCTACGTAGCACCACTTGTCCACTTGTCCACTTGTCTTTGTCCACTTGTCCACTCGTCCTTGTCCACTTGGCTCTTTCCTGGGATATGAAACGTGTACCGGAGTGGAGGTTCTTGTCAAGACAGCAGCCCTCAACTTTGGGGTCCCTGTGTCTGGTTGATTTTTTCATTTTCCCAAGGTCAACGCCCATGTGTGGAAGTGCCCTATGCTCTGTGGTTCTGTGTTTTACATGGTTTGGGAAAGAGGATACACTTGTGAAGATTGGCTGTTGGCCATTGACATCCCGCCCATCAGCTTAACAAGGCTCCCTTGACTCCGTGGGCTGTCCTGCCTTTCTGGTTTTTAGACTTTTTTCCCCTGGCCCTTTTGCCCCGGGGGGGGGGCGAGAGATTTCTTTGTAGTGCTGATTTGCTCTCCCAGGTTGCTTGGTTGGCCAAAAAGGGCGTATGCGTTTTTTCCTGAATATATTCAGGAAAAAACGCATACGCCCTTTTTGGCCAACCGCATCATTGTCCACGTTCTGGTGCTTTTCATGTGCTATCGGGGCCATTCCGATGTACCCGTTGACATCCGTTTCCTGCAATTCTGCCTTGCGTTCAACGCCTCTTCGTAGCCTGACCTCAATATATTTTGGGGCGATAGTTATCGTTTAGAACTCTGCAGGT
Organism: Kogia breviceps; assembly: GCF_026419965.1. Classification (NCBI taxonomy): domain Eukaryota; kingdom Metazoa; phylum Chordata; class Mammalia; order Artiodactyla; family Physeteridae; genus Kogia; species Kogia breviceps. The sequence continues at coordinate 27,705,595 of NC_081321.1, forward strand.
TTGGGAAGTGCAGTGCCCCTGAGCTCCATTTCCCAAGTCGCTTTTTTGTGAGTGGGACGCAACACGGCTGGATGGCTTCACGCCCTATTGTCGATCCGCGGTGGCAGGCTGAACCTCTGGTGAATTCTTCTTCGTGATGGGAAATGAGAGTGACATGTGCCCGACCAAACACCTCCAGCGAGTCTCTCATTGGTTCCCCCTCTTGCAGTTCATCCTGCGGACAAATTGCAGACGGTACGAAAGAGGCATGGAAAGGCGCCGAGTCTCCAAGTGGGGAGATTGTTAGTAAGGGGGCCTGAATGGAGAACACGAGCACCAGGAGATGAAAACTGAGGTGAGTTTCAGAAAGCTTTCCCGATCCCACGGTGTAGCATCCGCTGGGTTTCCAATGAGTGCTTTCGCTGTCGGAAGATTGCGTTGAACCAGGAGAGTTGGGACCCATGGAATGGGGAGCACGCAGGATTCCTTTCAAGGGTCTGCATTTGCTTTCCCAACCTCACCCATCGTCTCAGCCCCAAGAGTGTCCAGCCTTATGTCTTCTGCCGCTGGGGCTGTAGATGTGGTCAATCCTGGTTGCATGCCAGTCCCTGAACGCATTTTGGAAGAATTTCTCTCTGTTTTGCCCTGCTTGTTTCTTCTTTGTGTTGGAAATGTATCCTCAGAATGGGTCTGAGCTGATTTTCCCTGCTCGTTTTAGGCCGCTTTACACACACTTGATGCACTTACACAGAGATATCAAGACTTAGCTTTTAAGATGCTTACTAGTCGGATAGATACTTGTGCGATGAACAGGGTGTGGTGAGTCCAGTTGATTGAGCAAGGAGTAGGTCGTGTCCATGCCATATTCGGTTTTCGGAAGGGTATCTGTGCTCATTTCAAACTCGAGTTTTATGCGTCACCCCACCTCACCTTTCCCCTGAAGCAGGCATAAGTGTGTTTTCTAAAAGCGTGACTCTGTTCTGTTTGGGGATTCAGTTCATGGGGAGCGATTTTTACATTCCCTCGATAAGTGATATCATAAGTTTCTTTTTTTGTGGGACTGATTTCACTGAGGATGATAGTACCTAAATCCACTCAGGATGCTGCTACCAGCCTCATGACGTGGATTTCATAGCTGAGTGACACTCCATTGGAACTACGTAGCACCACTTGTCCACTTGTCCACTTGTCTTTGTCCACTTGTCCACTCGTCTTTGTCCACTTGGCTCTTTCCTGGGATATGAAACGTGTACCGGAGTGGAGGTTCTTGTCAAGACAGCAGCCCTCAACTTTGGGGTCCCTGTGTCTGGTTGATTTTTTCACTTTCCCAAGGTCAACGCCCATGTGTGGAAGTGCCCTATGCTCTGTGGTTCTGTGTTTTACATGGTTTGGGAAAGAGGATACACTTGTGAAGATTGGCTGTTGGCCATTGACATCCCGCCCATCAGCTTAACAAGGCTCCCTTGACTCCGTGGGCTGTCCTGCCTTTCTGGTTTTTAGACTTTTTTCGCCTGGCCCTTTTGCCCCGGGGGGGGGGCGAGAGATTTCTTTGTAGTGCTGATTTGCTCTCCCAGGTTGCTTGGTTGGCCAAAAAGGGCGTATGCGTTTTTTCCTGAATATATTCAGGAAAAAACGCATACGCCCTTTTTGGCCAACCGCATCATTGTCCACGTTCTGGCGCTTTTCATGTGCTATCGGGGCCATTCCGATGTACCCGTTGACATCCGTTTCCTGCAATTCTGCCTTGCGTTCAACGCCTCTTCGTAGCCTGACCTCAATATATTTTGGGGCGATAGTTATCGTTTAGAACTCTGCAGGTTTGGGAAGTGCAGTGCCCCTGAGCTCCATTTCCCAAGTCGCTTTTTTGTGAGTGGGACGCAACACGGCTGGATGGCTTCACGCCCTATTGTCGATCCGCGGTGGCAGGCTGAACCTCTGGTGAATTCTTCTTCGTGATGGGAAATGAGAGTGACATGTGCCCGACCAAACACCTCCAGCGAGTCTCTCATTGGTTCCCCCTCTTGCAGTTCATCCTGCGGACAAATTGCAGACGGTACGAAAGAGGCATGGAAAGGCGCCGAGTCTCCAAGTGGGGAGATTGTTAGTAAGGGGGCCTGAATGGAGAACACGAGCACCAGGAGATGAAAACTGAGGTGAGTTTCAGAAAGCTTTCCCGATCCCACGGTGTAGCATCCGCTGGGTTTCCAATGAGTGCTTTCGCTGTCGGAAGATTGCGTTGAACCTGGAGAGTTGGGACCCATGGAATGGGGAGCACGCAGGATTCCTTTCAAGGGTCTGCATTTGCTTTCCCAACCTCACCCATCGTCTCAGCCCCAAGAGTGTCCAGCCTTATGTCTTCTGCCGCTGGGGCTGTAGATGTGGTCAATCCTGGTTGCATGCCAGTCCCTGAACGCATTTGGGAAGAATTTCTCTCTGTTTTGCCCTGCTTGTTTCTTCTTTGTGTTGGAAATGTATCCTCAGAATGGGTCTGAGCTGATTTTCCCTGCTGGTTTTAGGCCGCTTTACACACACTTGATGCACTTACACAGAGATATCAAGACTTAGCTTTTAAGATGCTTACTAGTCGGATAGATACTTGTGCGATGAACAGGGTGTGGTGAGTCCAGTTGATTGAGCAAGGAGTAGGTCGTGTCCATTCCATATTCGGTTTTCGGAAGGGTATCTGTGCTCATTTCAAAGTCGAGTTTTATGCGTCACCCCACCTCACCTTTCCCCTGAAGCAGGCATAAGTGTGTTTTCTAAAAGCGTGACTCTGTTCTGTTTGGGGATTCAGTTCATGGGGAGCGATTTTTACATTCCCTCGATAAGTGATATCATAAGTTTCTTTTTTTGTGGGACTTATTTCACTGAGGATGATCGTACCTAAATCCACTCAGGATGCTGCTACCAGCCTCATGACGTGGATTTCATGGCTGAGTGACACTCCATTGGACCTACGTAGCACCACTTGTCCACTTGTCCACTTGTCTTTGTCCACTTGTCCACTCGTCTTTGTCCACTTGGCTCTTTCCTGGGATATGAAACGTGTACCGGAGTGGAGGTTCTTGTCAAGACAGCAGCCCTCAACTTTGGGGTCCCTGTGTCTGGTTGATTTTTTCATTTTCCCAAGGTCAACGCCCATGTGTGGAAGTGCCCTATGCTCTGTGGTTCTGTGTTTTACATGGTTTGGGAAAGAGGATACACTTGTGAAGATTGGCTGTTGGCCATTGACATCCCGCCCATCAGCTTAACAAGGCTCCCTTGACTCCGTGGGCTGTCCTGCCTTTCTGGTTTTTAGACTTTTTTCGCCTGGCCCTTTTGCCCCGGGGGGGGGGCGAGAGATTTCTTTGTAGTGCTGATTTGCTCTCCCAGGTTGCTTGGTTGGCCAAAAAGGGCGTATGCGTTTTTTCCTGAATATATTCAGGAAAAAACGCATACGCCCTTTTTGGCCAACCGCATCATTGTCCACGTTCTGGCGCTTTTCATGTGCTATCGGGGCCATTCCGATGTACCCGTTGACATCCGTTTCCTGCAATTCTGCCTTGCGTTCAACGCCTCTTCGTAGCCTGACCTCAATATATTTTGGGGCGATAGTTATCGTTTAGAACTCTGCAGGTTTGGGAAGTGCAGTGCCCCTGAGCTCCATTTCCCAAGTCGCTTTTTTGTGAGTGGGACGCAACACGGCTGGATGGCTTCACGCCCTATTGTCGATCCGCGGTGGCAGGCTGAACCTCTGGTGAATTCTTCTTCGTGATGGGAAATGAGAGTGACATGTGCCCGACCAAACACCTCCAGCGAGTCTCTCATTGGTTCCCCCTCTTGCAGTTCATCCTGCGGACAAATTGCAGACGGTACGAAAGAGGCATGGAAAGGCGCCGAGTCTCCAAGTGGGGAGATTGTTAGTAAGGGGGCCTGAATGGAGAACACGAGCACCAGGAGATGAAAACTGAGGTGAGTTTCAGAAAGCTTTCCCGATCCCACGGTGTAGCATCCGCTGGGTTTCCAATGAGTGCTTTCGCTGTCGGAAGATTGCGTTGAACCTGGAGAGTTGGGACCCATGGAATGGGGAGCACGCAGGATTCCTTTCAAGGGTCTGCATTTGCTTTCCCAACCTCACCCATCGTCTCAGCCCCAAGAGTGTCCAGCCTTATGTCTTCTGCGGCTGGGGCTGTAGATGTGGTCAATCCTGGTTGCATGCCAGTCCCTGAACGCATTTGGGAAGAAATTCTCTCTGTTTTGCCCTGCTTGTTTCTTCTTTATGTTGGAAATGTATCCTCAGAATGGGTCTGAGCTGATTTTCCCTGCTGGTTTTAGGCCGCTTTACACACACTTGATGCACTTACACAGAGATATCAAGACTTAGCTTTTAAGATGCTTACTAGTCGGATAGATACTTGTGCGATGAACAGGGTCTGGTGAGTCCAGTTGATTGAGCAAGGAGTAGGTCGTGTCCATTCCATATTCGGTTTTCGGAAGGGTATCTGTGCTCATTTCAAACTCGAGTTTTATGCGTCACCCCACCTCACCTTTCTCCTGAAGCAGGCATAAGTGTGTTTTCTAAAAGCGTGACTCTGTTCTGTTTGGGGATTCAGTTCATGGGGAGCGATTTTTACATTCCCTCGATAAGTGATATCATAAGTTTCTTTTTTTGTGGGACTGATTTCACTGAGGATGATCGTACCTAAATCCACTCAGGATGCTGCTACCAGCCTCATGACGTGGATTTCATGGCTGAGTGACACTCCATTGGACCTACGTAGCACCACTTGTCCACTTGTCCACTTGTCTTTGTCCACTTGTCCACTCGTCTTTGTCCACTTGGCTCTTTCCTGGGATATGAAACGTGTACCGGAGTGGAGGTTCTTGTCAAGACAGCAGCCCTCAACTTTGGGGTCCCTGTGTCTGGTTGATTTTTTCATTTTCCCAAGGTCAACGCCCATGTGTGGAAGTGCCCTATGCTCTGTGGTTCTGTGTTTTACATGGTTTGGGAAAGAGGATACACTTGTGAAGATTGGCTGTTGGCCATTGACATCCCACCCATCAGCTTAACAGGGCTCCCTTGACTCCGTGGGCTGTCCTGCCTTTCTGGTTTTTAGACTTTTTTCGCCTGGCCCTTTTGCCCCGGGGGGGGGGGGGGGGCGAGAGATTTCTTTGTAGTGCTGATTTGCTCTCCCAGGTTGCTTGGTTGGCCAAAAAGGGCGTATGCGTTTTTTCCTGAATATATTCAGGAAAAAACGCATACGCCCTTTTTGGCCAACCGCATCATTGTCCACGTTCTGGCGCTTTTCATGTGCTATCGGGGCCATTCCGATGTACCCGTTGACATCCGTTTCCTGCAATTCTGCCTTGCGTTCAACGCCTCTTCGTAGCCTGACCTCAGTATATTTTGGGGCGATAGTTATCGTTTAGAACTCTGCAGGTTTGGGAAGTGCAGTGCCCCTGAGCTCCATTTCCCAAGTCGCTTTTTTGTGAGTGGGACGCAACACGGCTGGATGGCTTCACGCCCTATTGTCGATCCGCGGTGGCAGGCTGAACCTCTGGTGAATTCTTCTTCGTGATGGGAAATGAGAGTGACATGTGCCCGACCAAACACCTCCAGCGAGTCTCTCATTGGTTCCCCCTCTTGCAGTTCATCCTGCGGACAAATTGCAGACGGTACGAAAGAGGCATGGAAAGGCGCCGAGTCTCCAAGTGGGGAGATTGTTAGTAAGGGGGCCTGAATGGAGAACACGAGCACCAGGAGATGAAAACTGAGGTGAGTTTCAGAAAGCTTTCCCGATCCCACGGTGTAGCATCCGCTGGGTTTCCAATGAGTGCTTTCGCTGTCGGAAGATTGCGTTGAACCTGGAGAGTTGGGACCCATGGAATGGGGAGCACGCAGGATTCCTTTCAAGGGTCTGCATTTGCTTTCCCAACCTCACCCATCGTCTCAGCCCCAAGAGTGTCCAGCCTTATGTCTTCTGCCGCTGGGGCTGTAGATGTGGTCAATCCTGGTTGCATGCCAGTCCCTGAACGCATTTTGGAAGAATTTCTCTCTGTTTTGCCCTGCTTGTTTCTTCTTTGTGTTGGAAATGTATCCTCAGAATGGGTCTGAGCTGATTTTCCCTGCTGGTTTTAGGCCGCTTTACACACACTTGATGCACTTACACAGAGATATCAAGACTTAGCTTTTAAGATGCTTACTAGTCGGATAGATACTTGTGCGATGAACAGGGTGTGGTGAGTCCAGTTGATTGAGCAAGGAGTAGGTCGTGTCCATTCCATATTCGGTTTTCGGAAGGGTATCTGTGCTCATTTCAAACTCGAGTTTTATGCGTCACCCCACCTCACCTTTCCCCTGAAGCAGGCATAAGTGTGTTTTCTAAAAGCGTGACTCTGTTCTGTTTGGGGATTCAGTTCATGGGTAGCGATTTTTACATTCCCTCGATAAGTGATATCATAAGTTTCTTTTTTTGTGGGACTGATTTCACTGAGGATGATCGTACCTAAATCCACTCAGGATGCTGCTACCAGCCTCATGACGTGGATTTCATGGCTGAGTGACACTCCATTGGACCTACGTAGCACCACTTGTCCACTTGTCCACTTGTCTTTGTCCACTTGTCCACTCGTCTTTGTCCACTTGGCTCTTTCCTGGGATATGAAACGTGTACCGGAGTGGAGGTTCTTGTCAAGACAGCAGCCCTCAACTTTGGGGTCCCTGTGTCTGGTTGATTTTTTCATTTTCCCAAGGTCAACGCCCATGTGTGGAAGTGCCCTATGCTCTGTGGTTCTGTGTTTTACATGGTTTGGGAAAGAGGATACACTTGTGAAGATTGGCTGTTGGCCATTGACATCCCGCCCATCAGCTTAACAAGGCTCCCTTGACTCCGTGGGCTGTCCTGCCTTTCTGGTTTTTAGACTTTCTTCGCCTGGCCCTTTTGCCCCGGGGGGGGGCGAGAGATTTCTTTGTAGTGCTGATTTGCTCTCCCAGGTTGCTTGGTTGGCCAAAAAGGGCGTATGCGTTTTTTCCTGAATATATTCAGGAAAAAACGCATACGCCCTTTTTGGCCAACCGCATCATTGTCCACGTTCTGGCGCTTTTCATGTGCTATCGGGGCCATTCCGATGTACCCGTTGACATCCGTTTCCTGCAATTCTGCCTTGCGTTCAACGCCTCTTCGTAGCCTGACCTCAATATATTTTGGGGCGATAGTTATCGTTTAGAACTCTGCAGGTTTGGGAAGTGCAGTGCCCCTGAGCTCCATTTCCCAAGTCGCTTTTTTTTTTTTTTTTTCTTTTTGCGGTATGCGGGCCTCTCACTGTTGTGGCCTTTCCCGTTGCGGAGCACAGGCTCTGGATGCACAGGCTCAGCGGCCATGGCTCACGGGCTTAGTTGCTCCGCGGCATGTGGGATCTTCCCGGACCAGGGCACGAACCCGTGTCTCCTGCATCGGCAGGCGGATTCTCAACCACTGCGCCACCAGGGAAGCCCCAAAGTCGCTTTTTTGTGAGTGGGACGCAACACGGCTGGATGGCTTCACGCCCTATTGTCGATCCGCGGTGGCAGGCTGAACCTCTGGTGAATTCTTCTTCGTGATGGGAAATGAGAGTGACATGTGCCCGACCAAACACCTCCAGCGAGTCTCTCATTGGTTCCCCCTCTTGCAGTTCATCCTGCGGACAAATTGCAGACGGTACGAAAGAGGCATGGAAAGGCGCCGAGTCTCCAAGTGGGGAGATTGTTAGTAAGGGGGCCTGAATGGAGAACACGAGCACCAGGAGATGAAAACTGAGGTGAGTTTCAGAAAGCTTTCCCGATCCCACGGTGTAGCATCCGCTGGGTTTCCAATGAGTGCTTTCGCTGTCGGAAGATTGCGTTGAACCTGGAGAGTTGGGACCCATGGAATGGGGAGCACGCAGGATTCCTTTCAAGGGTCTGCATTTGCTTTCCCAACCTCACCCATCGTCTCAGCCCCAAGAGTGTCCAGCCTTATGTCTTCTGCCGCTGGGGCTGTAGATGTGGTCAATCCTGGTTGCATGCCAGTCCCTGAACGCATTTGGGAAGAATTTCTCTCTGTTTTGCCCTGCTTGTTTCTTCTTTATGTTGGAAATGTATCCTCAGAATGGGTCTGAGCTGATTTTCCCTGCTGGTTTTAGGCCGCTTTACACACACTTGATGCACTTACACAGAGATATCAAGACTTAGCTTTTAAGATGCTTACTAGTCGGATAGATACTTGTGCGATGAACAGGGTGTGGTGAGTCCAGTTGATTGAGCAAGGAGTAGGTCGTGTCCATGCCATATTCGGTTTTCGGAAGGGTATCTGTGCTCATTTCAAACTCGAGTTTTATGCGTCACCCCACCTCACCTTTCCCCTGAAGCAGGCATAAGTGTGTTTTCTAAAAGCGTGACTCTGTTCTGTTTGGGGATTCAGTTCATGGGGAGCGATTTTTACATTCCCTCGATAAGTGATATCATAAGTTTCTTTTTTTGTGGGACTGATTTCACTGAGGATGATCGTACCTAAGTCCACTCAGGATGCTGCTACCAGCCTCATGACGTGGATTTCATGGCTGAGTGACACTCCATTGGAACTACGTAGCACCACTTGTCCACTTGTCCACTTGTCTTTGTCCACTTGTCCACTCGTCTTTGTCCACTTGGCTCTTTCCTGGGATATGAAACGTGTACCGGAGTGGAGGTTCTTGTCAAGACAGCAGCCCTCAACTTTGGGGTCCCTGTGTCTGGTTGATTTTTTCACTTTCCCAAGGTCAACGCCCATGTGTGGAAGTGCCCTATGCTCTGTGGTTCTGTGTTTTACATGGTTTGGGAAAGAGGATACACTTGTGAAGATTGGCTGTTGGCCATTGACATCCCGCCCATCAGCTTAACAAGGCTCCCTTGACTCCGTGGGCTGTCCTGCCTTTCTGGTTTTTAGACTTTTTTCGCCTGGCCCTTTTGCCCCGGGGGGTGGGGGGGGGCAGAGATTTCTTTGTAGTGCTGATTTGCTCTCCCAGGTTGCTTGGTTGGCCAAAAAGGGCGTATGCGTTTTTTCCTGAATATATTCAGGAAAAAACGCATACGCCCTTTTTGGCCAACCGCATCATTGTCCACGTTCTGGCGCTTTTCATGTGCTATCGGGGCCATTCCGATGTACCCGTTGACATCCGTTTCCTGCAATTCTGCCTTGCGTTCAACGCCTCTTCGTAGCCTGACCTCAATATATTTTGGGGCGATAGTTATCGTTTAGAACTCTGCAGGTTTGGGAAGTGCAGTGCCCCTGAGCTCCATTTCCCAAGTCGCTTTTTTGTGAGTGGGACGCAACACGGCTGGATGGCTTCACGCCCTATTGTCGATCCGCGGTGGCAGGCTGAACCTCTGGTGAATTCTTCTTCGTGATGGGAAATGAGAGTGACATGTGCCCGACCAAACACCTCCAGCGAGTCTCTCATTGGTTCCCCCTCTTGCAGTTCATCCTGCGGACAAATTGCAGACGGTACGAAAGAGGCATGGAAAGGCGCCGAGTCTCCAAGTGGGGAGATTGTTAGTAAGGGGGCCTGAATGGAGAACACGAGCACCAGGAGATGAAAACTGAGGTGAGTTTCAGAAAGCTTTCCCGATCCCACGGTGTAGCATCCGCTGGGTTTCCAATGAGTGCTTTCGCTGTCGGAAGATTGCGTTGAACCTGGAGAGTTGGGACCCATGGAATGGGGAGCACGCAGGATTCCTTTCAAGGGTCTCCATTTGCTTTCCCAACCTCACCCATCGTCTCAGCCCCAAGAGTGTCCAGCCTTATGTCTTCTGCCGCTGGGGCTGTAGATGTGGTCAATCCTGGTTGCATGCCAGTCCCTGAACGCATTTGGGAAGAATTTCTCTCTGTTTTGCCCTGCTTGTTTCTTCTTTGTGTTGGAAATGTATCCTCAGAATGGGTCTGAGCTGATTTTCCCTGCTGGTTTTAGGCCGCTTTACACACACTTGATGCACTTACACAGAGATATCAAGACTTAGCTTTTAAGATGCTTACTAGTCGGATAGATACTTGTGCGATGAACAGGGTGTGGTGAGTCCAGTTGATTGAGCAAGGAGTAGGTCGTGTCCATTCCATATTCGGTTTTCGGAAGGGTATCTGTGCTCATTTCAAACTCGAGTTTTATGCGTCACCCCACCTCACCTTTCCCCTGAAGCAGGCATAAGTGTGTTTTCTAAAAGCGTGACTCTGTTCTGTTTGGGGATTCAGTTCATGGGTAGCGATTTTTACATTCCCTCGATAAGTGATATCATAAGTTTCTTTTTTTGTGGGACTGATTTCACTGAGGATGATCGTACCTAAATCCACTCAGGATGCTGCTACCAGCCTCATGACGTGGATTTCATGGCTGAGTGACACTCCATTGGAACTACGTAGCACCACTTGTCCACTTGTCCACTTGTCTTTGTCCACTTGTCCACTCGTCTTTGTCCACTTGGCTCTTTCCTGGGATATGAAACGTGTACCTTAGTGGAGGTTCTTGTCAAGACAGCAGCCCTCAACTTTGGGGTCCCTGTGTCTGGTTGATTTTTTCATTTTCCCAAGGTCAACGCCCATGTGTGGAAGTGCCCTATGCTCTGTGGTTCTGTGTTTTACATGGTTTGGGAAAGAGGATACACTTGTGAAGATTGGCTGTTGGCCATTGACATCCCGCCCATCAGCTTAACAAGGCTCCCTTGACTCCGTGGGCTGTCCTGCCTTTCTGGTTTTTAGACTTTCTTCGCCTGGCCCTTTTGCCCCGGGGGGGGGCGAGAGATTTCTTTGTAGTGCTGATTTGCTCTCCCAGGTTGCTTGGTTGGCCAAAAAGGGCGTATGCGTTTTTTCCTGAATATATTCAGGAAAAAACGCATACGCCCTTTTTGGCCAACCGCATCATTGTCCACGTTCTGGCGCTTTTCATGTGCTATCGGGGCCATTCCGATGTACCCGTTGACATCCGTTTCCTGCAATTCTGCCTTGCGTTCAACGCCTCTTCGTAGCCTGACCTCAATATATTTTGGGGCGATAGTTATCGTTTAGAACTCTGCAGGTTTGGGAAGTGCAGTGCCCCTGAGCTCCATTTCCCAAGTCGCTTTTTTTTTTTTTTTTTCTTTTTGCGGTATGCGGGCCTCTCACTGTTGTGGCCTTTCCCGTTGCGGAGCACAGGCTCTGGATGCACAGGCTCAGCGGCCATGGCTCACGGGCTTAGTTGCTCCGCGGCATGTGGGATCTTCCCGGACCAGGGCACGAACCCGTGTCTCCTGCATCGGCAGGCGGATTCTCAACCACTGCGCCACCAGGGAAGCCCCAAAGTCGCTTTTTTGTGAGTGGGACGCAACACGGCTGGATGGCTTCACGCCCTATTGTCGATCCGCGGTGGCAGGCTGAACCTCTGGTGAATTCTTCTTCGTGATGGGAAATGAGAGTGACATGTGCCCGACCAAACACCTCCAGCGAGTCTCTCATTGGTTCCCCCTCTTGCAGTTCATCCTGCGGACAAATTGCAGACGGTACGAAAGAGGCATGGAAAGGCGCCGAGTCTCCAAGTGGGGAGATTGTTAGTAAGGGGGCCTGAATGGAGAACACGAGCACCAGGAGATGAAAACTGAGGTGAGTTTCAGAAAGCTTTCCCGATCCCACGGTGTAGCATCCGCTGGGTTTCCAATGAGTGCTTTCGCTGTCGGAAGATTGCGTTGAACCTGGAGAGTTGGGACCCATGGAATGGGGAGCACGCAGGATTCCTTTCAAGGGTCTGCATTTGCTTTCCCAACCTCACCCATCGTCTCAGCCCCAAGAGTGTCCAGCCTTATGTCTTCTGCCGCTGGGGCTGTAGATGTGGTCAATCCTGGTTGCATGCCAGTCCCTGAACGCATTTGGGAAGAATTTCTCTCTGTTTTGCCCTGCTTGTTTCTTCTTTATGTTGGAAATGTATCCTCAGAATGGGTCTGAGCTGATTTTCCCTGCTGGTTTTAGGCCGCTTTACACACACTTGATGCACTTACACAGAGATATCAAGACTTAGCTTTTAAGATGCTTACTAGTCGGATAGATACTTGTGCGATGAACAGGGTGTGGTGAGTCCAGTTGATTGAGCAAGGAGTAGGTCGTGTCCATGCCATATTCGGTTTTCGGAAGGGTATCTGTGCTCATTTCAAACTCGAGTTTTATGCGTCACCCCACCTCACCTTTCCCCTGAAGCAGGCATAAGTGTGTTTTCTAAAAGCGTGACTCTGTTCTGTTTGGGGATTCAGTTCATGGGGAGCGATTTTTACATTCCCTCGATAAGTGATATCATAAGTTTCTTTTTTTGTGGGACTGATTTCACTGAGGATGATCGTACCTAAATCCACTCAGGATGCTGCTACCAGCCTCATGACGTGGATTTCATGGCTGAGTGACACTCCATTGGAACTACGTAGCACCACTTGTCCACTTGTCCACTTGTCTTTGTCCACTTGTCCACTCGTCTTTGTCCACTTGGCTCTTTCCTGGGATATGAAACGTGTACCGGAGTGGAGGTTCTTGTCAAGACAGCAGCCCTCAACTTTGGGGTCCCTGTGTCTGGTTGATTTTTTCACTTTCCCAAGGTCAACGCCCATGTGTGGAAGTGCCCTATGCTCTGTGGTTCTGTGTTTTACATGGTTTGGGAAAGAGGATACACTTGTGAAGATTGGCTGTTGGCCATTGACATCCCGCCCATCAGCTTAACAAGGCTCCCTTGACTCCGTGGGCTGTCCTGCCTTTCTGGTTTTTAGACTTTTTTCGCCTGGCCCTTTTGCCCCGGGGGGGGGGGCGAGAGATTTCTTTGTAGTGCTGATTTGCTCTCCCAGGTTGCTTGGTTGGCCAAAAAGGGCGTATGCGTTTTTTCCTGAATATATTCAGGAAAAAACGCATACGCCCTTTTTGGCCAACCGCATCATTGTCCACGTTCTGGCGCTTTTCATGTGCTATCGGGGCCATTCCGATGTACCCGTTGACATCCGTTTCCTGCAATTCTGCCTTGCGTTCAACGCCTCTTCGTAGCCTGACCTCAATATATTTTGGGGCGATAGTTATCGTTTAGAACTCTGCAGGTTTGGGAAGTGCAGTGCCCCTGAGCTCCATTTCCCAAGTCGCTTTTTTGTGAGTGGGACGCAACACGGCTGGATGGCTTCACGCCCTATTGTCGATCCGCGGTGGCAGGCTGAACCTCTGGTGAATTCTTCTTCGTGATGGGAAATGAGAGTGACATGTGCCCGACCAAACACCTCCAGCGAGTCTCTCATTGGTTCCCCCTCTTGCAGTTCATCCTGCGGACAAATTGCAGACGGTACGAAAGAGGCATGGAAAGGCGCCGAGTCTCCAAGTGGGGAGATTGTTAGTAAGGGGGCCTGAATGGAGAACACGAGCACCAGGAGATGAAAACTGAGGTGAGTTTCAGAAAGCTTTCCCGATCCCACGGTGTAGCATCCGCTGGGTTTCCAATGAGTGCTTTCGCTGTCGGAAGATTGCGTTGAACCTGGAGAGTTGGGACCCATGGAATGGGGAGCACGCAGGATTCCTTTCAAGGGTCTCCATTTGCTTTCCCAACCTCACCCATCGTCTCAGCCCCAAGAGTGTCCAGCCTTATGTCTTCTGCCGCTGGGGCTGTAGATGTGGTCAATCCTGGTTGCATGCCAGTCCCTGAACGCATTTTGGAAGAATTTCTCTCTGTTTTGCCCTGCTTGTTTCTTCTTTGTGTTGGAAATGTATCCTCAGAATGGGTCTGAGCTGATTTTCCCTGCTGGTTTTAGGCCGCTTTACACACACTTGATGCACTTACACAGAGATATCAAGACTTAGCTTTTAAGATGCTTACTAGTCGGATAGATACTTGTGCGATGAACAGGGTGTGGTGAGTCCAGTTGATTGAGCAAGGAGTAGGTCGTGTCCATGCCATATTCGGTTTTCGGAAGGGTATCTGTGCTCATTTCAAACTCGAGTTTTATGCGTCACCCCACCTCACCTTTCCCCTGAAGCAGGCATAAGTGTGTTTTCTAAAAGCGTGACTGTGTTCTGTTTGGGGATTCAGTTCATGGGGAGCGATTTTTACATTCCCTCGATAAGTGATATCATAAGTTTCTTTTTTTGTGGGACTTATTTCACTGAGGATGATCGTACCTAAATCCACTCAGGATGCTGCTACCAGCCTCATGACGTGGATTTCATGGCTGAGTGACACTCCATTGGAACTACGTAGCACCACTTGTCCACTTGTCCACTTGTCTTTGTCCACTTGTCCACTCGTCTTTGTCCACTTGGCTCTTTCCTGGGATATGAAACGTGTACCTTAGTGGAGGTTCTTGTCAAGACAGCAGCCCTCAACTTTGGGGTCCCTGTGTCTGGTTGATTTTTTCACTTTCCCAAGGTCAACGCCCATGTGTGGAAGTGCCCTATGCTCTGTGGTTCTGTGTTTTACATGGTTTGGGAAAGAGGATACACTTGTGAAGATTGGCTGTTGGCCATTGACATCCCGCCCATCAGCTTAACAAGGCTCCCTTGACTCCGTGGGCTGTCCTGCCTTTCTGGTTTTTAGACTTTTTTCCCCTGGCCCTTTTGCCCCGGGGGGGGGGGCGAGAGATTTCTTTGTAGTGCTGATTTGCTCTCCCAGGTTGCTTGGTTGGCCAAAAAGGGCGTATGCGTTTTTTCCTGAATATATTCAGGAAAAAACGCATACGCCCTTTTTGGCCAACCGCATCATTGTCCACGTTCTGGCGCTTTTCATGTGCTATCGGGGCCATTCCGATGTACCCGTTGACATCCGTTTCCTGCAATTCTGCCTTGCGTTCAACGCCTCTTCGTAGCCTGACCTCAATATATTTTGGGGCGATAGTTATCGTTTAGAACTCTGCAGGTTTGGGAAGTGCAGTGCCCCTGAGCTCCATTTCCCAAGTCGCTTTTTTGTGAGTGGGACGCAACACGGCTGGATGGCTTCACGCCCTATTGTCGATCCGCGGTGGCAGGCTGAACCTCTGGTGAATTCTTCTTCGTGATGGGAAATGAGAGTGACATGTGCCCGACCAAACACCTCCAGCGAGTCTCTCATTGGTTCCCCCTCTTGCAGTTCATCCTGCGGACAAATTGCAGACGGTACGAAAGAGGCATGGAAAGGCGCCGAGTCTCCAAGTGGGGAGATTGTTAGTAAGGGGGCCTGAATGGAGAACACGAGCACCAGGAGATGAAAACTGAGGTGAGTTTCAGAAAGCTTTCCCGATCCCACGGTGTAGCATCCGCTGGGTTTCCAATGAGTGCTTTCGCTGTCGGAAGATTGCGTTGAACCTGGAGAGTTGGGACCCATGGAATGGGGAGCACGCAGGATTCCTTTCAAGGGTCTGCATTTGCTTTCCCAACCTCACCCATCGTCTCAGCCCCAAGAGTGTCCAGCCTTATGTCTTCTGCCGCTGGGGCTGTAGATGTGGTCAATCCTGGTTGCATGCCAGTCCCTGAACGCATTTGGGAAGAATTTCTCTCTGTTTTGCCCTGCTTGTTTCTTCTTTGTGTTGGAAATGTATCCTCAGAATGGGTCTGAGCTGATTTTCCCTGCTCGTTTTAGGCCGCTTTACACACACTTGATGCACTTACACAGAGATATCAAGACTTAGCTTTTAAGATGCTTACTAGTCGGATAGATACTTGTGCGATGAACAGGGTGTGGTGAGTCCAGTTGATTGAGCAAGGAGTAGGTCGTGTCCATGCCATATTCGGTTTTCGGAAGGGTATCTGTGCTCATTTCAAACTCGAGTTTTATGCGTCACCCCACCTCACCTTTCCCCTGAAGCAGGCATAAGTGTGTTTTCTAAAAGCGTGACTCTGTTCTGTTTGGGGATTCAGTTCATGGGGAGCGATTTTTACATTCCCTCGATAAGTGATATCATAAGTTTCTTTTTTTGTGGGACTGATTTCACTGAGGATGATCGTACCTAAATCCACTCAGGATGCTGCTACCAGCCTCATGACGTGGATTTCATGGCTGAGTGACACTCCATTGGAACTACGTAGCACCACTTGTCCACTTGTCCACTTGTCTTTGTCCACTTGTCCACTCGTCTTTGTCCACTTGGCTCTTTCCTGGGATATGAAACGTGTACCGGAGTGGAGGTTCTTGTCAAGACAGCAGCCCTCAACTTTGGGGTCCCTGTGTCTGGTTGATTTTTTCACTTTCCCAAGGTCAACGCCCATGTGTGGAAGTGCCCTATGCTCTGTGGTTCTGTGTTTTACATGGTTTGGGAAAGAGGATACACTTGTGAAGATTGGCTGTTGGCCATTGACATCCCGCCCATCAGCTTAACAAGGCTCCCTTGACTCCGTGGGCTGTCCTGCCTTTCTGGTTTTTAGACTTTTTTCGCCTGGCCCTTTTGCCCCGGGGGGGGGCGAGAGATTTCTTTGTAGTGCTGATTTGCTCTCCCAGGTTGCTTGGTTGGCCAAAAAGGGCGTATGCGTTTTTTCCTGAATATATTCAGGAAAAAACGCATACGCCCTTTTTGGCCAACCGCATCATTGTCCACGTTCTGGCGCTTTTCATGTGCTATCGGGGCCATTCCGATGTACCCGTTGACATCCGTTTCCTGCAATTCTGCCTTGCGTTCAACGCCTCTTCGTAGCCTGACCTCAATATATTTTGGGGCGATAGTTATCGTTTAGAACTCTGCAGGTTTGGGAAGTGCAGTGCCCCTGAGCTCCATTTCCCAAGTCGCTTTTTTGTGAGTGGGACGCAACACGGCTGGATGGCTTCACGCCCTATTGTCGATCCGCGGTGGCAGGCTGAACCTCTGGTGAATTCTTCTTCGTGATGGGAAATGAGAGTGACATGTGCCCGACCAAACACCTCCAGCGAGTCTCTCATTGGTTCCCCCTCTTGCAGTTCATCCTGCGGACAAATTGCAGACGGTACGAAAGAGGCATGGAAAGGCGCCGAGTCTCCAAGTGGGGAGATTGTTAGTAAGGGGGCCTGAATGGAGAACACGAGCACCAGGAGATGAAAACTGAGGTGAGTTTCAGAAAGCTTTCCCGATCCCACGGTGTAGCATCCGCTGGGTTTCCAATGAGTGCTTTCGCTGTCGGAAGATTGCGTTGAACCTGGAGAGTTGGGACCCATGGAATGGGGAGCACGCAGGATTCCTTTCAAGGGTCTGCATTTGCTTTCCCAACCTCACCCATCGTCTCAGCCCCAAGAGTGTCCAGCCTTATGTCTTCTGCCGCTGGGGCTGTAGATGTGGTCAATCCTGGTTGCATGCCAGTCCCTGAACGCATTTGGGAAGAATTTCTCTCTGTTTTGCCCTGCTTGTTTCTTCTTTGTGTTGGAAATGTATCCTCAGAATGGGTCTGAGCTGATTTTCCCTGCTGGTTTTAGGCCGCTTTACACACACTTGATGCACTTACACAGAGATATCAAGACTTAGCTTTTAAGATGCTTACTAGTCGGATAGATACTTGTGCGATGAACAGGGTGTGGTGAGTCCAGTTGATTGAGCAAGGAGTAGGTCGTGTCCATGCCATATTCGGTTTTCGGAACGGTATCTGTGCTCATTTCAAACTCGAGTTTTATGCGTCACCCCACCTCACCTTTCCCCTGAAGCAGGCATAAGTGTGTTTTCTAAAAGCGTGACTCTGTTCTGTTTGGGGATTCAGTTCATGGGGAGCGATTTTTACATTCCCTCGATAAGTGATATCATAAGTTTCTTTTTTTGTGGGACTGATTTCACTGAGGATGATCGTACCTAAATCCACTCAGGATGCTGCTACCAGCCTCATGACGTGGATTTCATGGCTGAGTGACACTCCATTGGAACTACGTAGCACCACTTGTCCACTTGTCCACTTGTCTTTGTCCACTTGTCCACTCGTCTTTGTCCACTTGGCTCTTTCCTGGGATATGAAACGTGTACCTTAGTGGAGGTTCTTGTCAAGACAGCAGCCCTCAACTTTGGGGTCCCTGTGTCTGGTTGATTTTTTCACTTTCCCAAGGTCAACGCCCATGTGTGGAAGTGCCCTATGCTCTGTGGTTCTGTGTTTTACATGGTTTGGGAAAGAGGATACACTTGTGAAGATTGGCTGTTGGCCATTGACATCCCGCCCATCAGCTTAACAAGGCTCCCTTGACTCCGTGGGCTGTCCTGCCTTTCTGGTTTTTAGACTTTTTTCGCCTGGCCCTTTTGCCCCGGGGGGTGGGGGGGGGCCAGAGATTTCTTTGTAGTGCTGATTTGCTCTCCCAGGTTGCTTGGTTGGCCAAAAAGGGCGTATGCGTTTTTTCCTGAATATATTCAGGAAAAAACGCATACGCCCTTTTTGGCCAACCGCATCATTGTCCACGTTCTGGCGCTTTTCATGTGCTATCGGGGCCATTCCGATGTACCCGTTGACATCCGTTTCCTGCAATTCTGCCTTGCGTTCAACGCCTCTTCGTAGCCTGACCTCAATATATTTTGGGGCGATAGTTATCGTTTAGAACTCTGCAGGTTTGGGAAGTGCAGTGCCCCTGAGCTCCATTTCCCAAGTCGCTTTTTTGTGAGTGGGACGCAACACGGCTGGATGGCTTCACGCCCTATTGTCGATCCGCGGTGGCAGGCTGAACCTCTGGTGAATTCTTCTTCGTGATGGGAAATGAGAGTGACATGTGCCCGACCAAACACCTCCAGCGAGTCTCTCATTGGTTCCCCCTCTTGCAGTTCATCCTGCGGACAAATTGCAGACGGTACGAAAGAGGCATGGAAAGGCGCCGAGTCTCCAAGTGGGGAGATTGTTAGTAAGGGGGCCTGAATGGAGAACACGAGCACCAGGAGATGAAAACTGAGGTGAGTTTCAGAAAGCTTTCCCGATCCCACGGTGTAGCATCCGCTGGGTTTCCAATGAGTGCTTTCGCTGTCGGAAGATTGCGTTGAACCTGGAGAGTTGGGACCCATGGAATGGGGAGCACGCAGGATTCCTTTCAAGGGTCTGCATTTGCTTTCCCAACCTCACCCATCGTCTCAGCCCCAAGAGTGTCCAGCCTTATGTCTTCTGCCGCTGGGGCTGTAGATGTGGTCAATCCTGGTTGCATGCCAGTCCCTGAACGCATTTGGGAAGAATTTCTCTCTGTTTTGCCCTGCTTGTTTCTTCTTTGTGTTGGAAATGTATCCTCAGAATGGGTCTGAGCTGATTTTCCCTGCTGGTTTTAGGCCGCTTTACACACACTTGATGCACTTACACAGAGATATCAAGACTTAGCTTTTAAGATGCTTACTAGTCGGATAGATACTTGTGCGATGAACAGGGTGTGGTGAGTCCAGTTGATTGAGCAAGGAGTAGGTCGTGTCCATGCCATATTCGGTTTTCGGAAGGGTATCTGTGCTCATTTCAAACTCGAGTTTTATGCGTCACCCCACCTCACCTTTCCCCTGAAGCAGGCATAAGTGTGTTTTCTAAAAGCGTGACTCTGTTCTGTTTGGGGATTCAGTTCATGGGGAGCGATTTTTACATTCCCTCGATAAGTGATATCATAAGTTTCTTTTTTTGTGGGACTGATTTCACTGAGGATGATCGTACCTAAATCCACTCAGGATGCTGCTACCAGCCTCATGACGTGGATTTCATGGCTGAGTGACACTCCATTGGAACTACGTAGCACCACTTGTCCACTTGTCCACTTGTCTTTGTCCACTTGTCCACTCGTCTTTGTCCACTTGGCTCTTTCCTGGGATATGAAACGTGTACCTTAGTGGAGGTTCTTGTCAAGACAGCAGCCCTCAACTTTGGGGTCCCTGTGTCTGGTTGATTTTTTCACTTTCCCAAGGTCAACGCCCATGTGTGGAAGTGCCCTATGCTCTGTGGTTCTGTGTTTTACATGGTTTGGGAAAGAGGATACACTTGTGAAGATTGGCTGTTGGCCATTGACATCCCGCCCATCAGCTTAACAAGGCTCCCTTGACTCCGTGGGCTGTCCTGCCTTTCTGGTTTTTAGACTTTTTTCGCCTGGCCCTTTTGCCCCGGGGGGTGGGGGGGGGCCAGAGATTTCTTTGTAGTGCTGATTTGCTCTCCCAGGTTGCTTGGTTGGCCAAAAAGGGCGTATGCGTTTTTTCCTGAATATATTCAGGAAAAAACGCATACGCCCTTTTTGGCCAACCGCATCATTGTCCACGTTCTGGCGCTTTTCATGTGCTATCGGGGCCATTCCGATGTACCCGTTGACATCCGTTTCCTGCAATTCTGCCTTGCGTTCAACGCCTCTTCGTAGCCTGACCTCAATATATTTTGGGGCGATAGTTATCGTTTAGAACTCTGCAGGTTTGGGAAGTGCAGTGCCCCTGAGCTCCATTTCCCAAGTCGCTTTTTTGTGAGTGGGACGCAACACGGCTGGATGGCTTCACGCCCTATTGTCGATCCGCGGTGGCAGGCTGAACCTCTGGTGAATTCTTCTTCGTGATGGGAAATGAGAGTGACATGTGCCCGACCAAACACCTCCAGCGAGTCTCTCATTGGTTCCCCCTCTTGCAGTTCATCCTGCGGACAAATTGCAGACGGTACGAAAGAGGCATGGAAAGGCGCCGAGTCTCCAAGTGGGGAGATTGTTAGTAAGGGGGCCTGAATGGAGAACACGAGCACCAGGAGATGAAAACTGAGGTGAGTTTCAGAAAGCTTTCCCGATCCCACGGTGTAGCATCCGCTGGGTTTCCAATGAGTGCTTTCGCTGTCGGAAGATTGCGTTGAACCAGGAGAGTTGGGACCCATGGAATGGGGAGCACGCAGGATTCCTTTCAAGGGTCTGCATTTGCTTTCCCAACCTCACCCATCGTCTCAGCCCCAAGAGTGTCCAGCCTTATGTCTTCTGCCGCTGGGGCTGTAGATGTGGTCAATCCTGGTTGCATGCCAGTCCCTGAACGCATTTGGGAAGAATTTCTCTCTGTTTTGCCCTGCTTGTTTCTTCTTTGTGTTGGAAATGTATCCTCAGAATGGGTCTGAGCTGATTTTCCCTGCTGGTTTTAGGCCGCTTTACACACACTTGATGCACTTACACAGAGATATCAAGACTTAGCTTTTAAGATGCTTACTAGTCGGATAGATACTTGTGCGATGAACAGGGTGTGGTGAGTCCAGTTGATTGAGCAAGGAGTAGGTCGTGTCCATGCCATATTCGGTTTTCGGAAGGGTATCTGTGCTCATTTCAAACTCGAGTTTTATGCGTCACCCCACCTCACCTTTCCCCTGAAGCAGGCATAAGTGTGTTTTCTAAAAGCGTGACTCTGTTCTGTTTGGGGATTCAGTTCATGGGGAGCGATTTTTACATTCCCTCGATAAGTGATATCATAAGTTTCTTTTTTTGTGGGACTGATTTCACTGAGGATGATCGTACCTAAATCCACTCAGGATGCTGCTACCAGCCTCATGACGTGGATTTCATGGCTGAGTGACACTCCATTGGACCTACGTAGCACCACTTGTCCACTTGTCCACTTGTCTTTGTCCACTTGTCCACTCGTCTTTGTCCACTTGGCTCTTTCCTGGGATATGAAACGTGTACCGGAGTGGAGGTTCTTGTCAAGACAGCAGCCCTCAACTTTGGGGTCCCTGTGTCTGGTTGATTTTTTCATTTTCCCAAGGTCAACGCCCATGTGTGGAAGTGCCCTATGCTCTGTGGTTCTGTGTTTTACATGGTTTGGGAAAGAGGATACACTTGTGAAGATTGGCTGTTGGCCATTGACATCCCGCCCATCAGCTTAACAAGGCTCCCTTGACTCCGTGGGCTGTCCTGCCTTTCTGGTTTTTAGACTTTTTTCGCCTGGCCCTTTTGCCCCGGGGGGTGGGGGGGGGCTAGAGATTTCTTTGTAGTGCTGATTTGCTCTCCCAGGTTGCTTGGTTGGCCAAAAAGGGCGTATGCGTTTTTTCCTGAATATATTCAGGAAAAAACGCATACGCCCTTTTTGGCCAACCGCATCATTGTCCACGTTCTGGCGCTTTTCATGTGCTATCGGGGCCATTCCGATGTACCCGTTGACATCCGTTTCCTGCAATTCTGCCTTGCGTTCAACGCCTCTTCGTAGCCTGACCTCAATATATTTTGGGGCGATAGTTATCGTTTAGAACTCTGCAGGTTTGGGAAGTGCAGTGCCCCTGAGCTCCATTTCCCAAGTCGCTTTTTTGTGAGTGGGACGCAACACGGCTGGATGGCTTCACGCCCTATTGTCGATCCGCGGTGGCAGGCTGAACCTCTGGTGAATTCTTCTTCGTGATGGGAAATGAGAGTGACATGTGCCCGACCAAACACCTCCAGCGAGTCTCTCATTGGTTCCCCCTCTTGCAGTTCATCCTGCGGACAAATTGCAGACGGTACGAAAGAGGCATGGAAAGGCGCCGAGTCTCCAAGTGCGGAGATTGTTAGTAAGGGGGCCTGAATGGAGAACACGAGCACCAGGAGATGAAAACTGAGGTGAGTTTCAGAAAGCTTTCCCGATCCCACGGTGTAGCATCCGCTGGGTTTCCAATGAGTGCTTTCGCTGTCGGAAGATTGCGTTGAACCAGGAGAGTTGGGACCCATGGAATGGGGAGCACGCAGGATTCCTTTCAAGGGTCTGCATTTGCTTTCCCAACCTCACCCATCGTCTCAGCCCCAAGAGTGTCCAGCCTTATGTCTTCTGCCGCTGGGGCTGTAGATGTGGTCAATCCTGGTTGCATGCCAGTCCCTGAACGCATTTGGGAAGAATTTCTCTCTGTTTTGCCCTGCTTGTTTCTTCTTTGTGTTGGAAATGTATCCTCAGAATGGGTCTGAGCTGATTTTCCCTGCTGGTTTTAGGCCGCTTTACACACACTTGATGCACTTACACAGAGATATCAAGACTTAGCTTTTAAGATGCTTACTAGTCGGATAGATACTTGTGCGATGAACAGGGTGTGGTGAGTCCAGTTGATTGAGCAAGGAGTAGGTCGTGTCCATGCCATATTCGGTTTTCGGAAGGGTATCTGTGCTCATTTCAAACTCGAGTTTTATGCGTCACCCCACCTCACCTTTCCCCTGAAGCAGGCATAAGTGTGTTTTCTAAAAGCGTGACTCTGTTCTGTTTGGGGATTCAGTTCATGGGGAGCGATTTTTACATTCCCTCGATAAGTGATATCATAAGTTTCTTTTTTTGTGGGACTGATTTCACTGAGGATGATCGTACCTAAATCCACTCAGGATGCTGCTACCAGCCTCATGACGTGGATTTCATGGCTGAGTGACACTCCATTGGAACTACGTAGCACCACTTGTCCACTTGTCCACTTGTCTTTGTCCACTTGTCCACTCGTCTTTGTCCACTTGGCTCTTTCCTGGGATATGAAACGTGTACCGGAGTGGAGGTTCTTGTCAAGACAGCAGCCCTCAACTTTGGGGTCCCTGTGTCTGGTTGATTTTTTCACTTTCCCAAGGTCAACGCCCATGTGTGGAAGTGCCCTATGCTCTGTGGTTCTGTGTTTTACATGGTTTGGGAAAGAGGATACACTTGTGAAGATTGGCTGTTGGCCATTGACATCCCGCCCATCAGCTTAACAAGGCTCCCTTGACTCCGTGGGCTGTCCTGCCTTTCTGGTTTTTAGACTTTTTTCGCCTGGCCCTTTTGCCCCGGGGGGGGGGCGAGAGATTTCTTTGTAGTGCTGATTTGCTCTCCCAGGTTGCTTGGTTGGCCAAAAAGGGCGTATGCGTTTTTTCCTGAATATATTCAGGAAAAAACGCATACGCCCTTTTTGGCCAACCGCATCATTGTCCACGTTCTGGCGCTTTTCATGTGCTATCGGGGCCATTCCGATGTACCTGTTGACATCCGTTTCCTGCAATTCTGCCTTGCGTTCAACGCCTCTTCGTAGCCTGACCTCAATATATTTTGGGGCGATAGTTATCGTTTAGAACTCTGCAGGTTTGGGAAGTGCAGTGCCCCTGAGCTCCATTTCCCAAGTCGCTTTTTTGTGAGTGGGACGCAACACGGCTGGATGGCTTCACGCCCTATTGTCGATCCGCGGTGGCAGGCTGAACCTCTGGTGAATTCTTCTTCGTGATGGGAAATGAGAGTGACATGTGCCCGATCAAACACCTCCAGCGAGTCTCTCATTGGTTCCCCCTCTTGCAGTTCATCCTGCGGACAAATTGCAGACGGTACGAAAGAGGCATGGAAAGGCGCCGAGTCTCCAAGTGCGGAGATTGTTAGTAAGGGGGCCTGAATGGAGAACACGAGCACCAGGAGATGAAAACTGAGGTGAGTTTCAGAAAGCTTTCCCGATCCCACGGTGTAGCATCCGCTGGGTTTCCAATGAGTGCTTTCGCTGTCGGAAGATTGCGTTGAACCAGGAGAGTTGGGACCCATGGAATGGGGAGCACGCAGGATTCCTTTCAAGGGTCTGCATTTGCTTTCCCAACCTCACCCATCGTCTCAGCCCCAAGAGTGTCCAGCCTTATGTCTTCTGCCGCTGGGGCTGTAGATGTGGTCAATCCTGGTTGCATGCCAGTCCCTGAACGCATTTGGGAAGAATTTCTCTCTGTTTTGCCCTGCTTGTTTCTTCTTTGTGTTGGAAATGTATCCTCAGAATGGGTCTGAGCTGATTTTCCCTGCTGGTTTTAGGCCGCTTTACACACACTTGATGCACTTACACAGAGATATCAAGACTTAGCTTTTAAGATGCTTACTAGTCGGATAGATACTTGTGCGATGAACAGGGTGTGGTGAGTCCAGTTGATTGAGCAAGGAGTAGGTCGTGTCCATGCCATATTCGGTTTTCGGAAGGGTATCTGTGCTCATTTCAAACTCGAGTTTTATGCGTCACCCCACCTCACCTTTCCCCTGAAGCAGGCATAAGTGTGTTTTCTAAAAGCGTGACTCTGTTCTGTTTGGGGATTCAGTTCATGGGGAGCGATTTTTACATTCCCTCGATAAGTGATATCATAAGTTTCTTTTTTTGTGGGACTTATTTCACTGAGGATGATCGTACCTAAATCCACTCAGGATGCTGCTACCAGCCTCATGACGTGGATTTCATGGCTGAGTGACACTCCATTGGAACTACGTAGCACCACTTGTCCACTTGTCCACTTGTCTTTGTCCACTTGTCCACTCGTCTTTGTCCACTTGGCTCTTTCCTGGGATATGAAACGTGTACCGGAGTGGAGGTTCTTGTCAAGACAGCAGCCCTCAACTTTGGGGTCCCTGTGTCTGGTTGATTTTTTCACTTTCCCAAGGTCAACGCCCATGTGTGGAAGTGCCCTATGCTCTGTGGTTCTGTGTTTTACATGGTTTGGGAAAGAGGATACACTTGTGAAGATTGGCTGTTGGCCATTGACATCCCGCCCATCAGCTTAACAAGGCTCCCTTGACTCCGTGGGCTGTCCTGCCTTTCTGGTTTTTAGACTTTTTTCGCCTGGCCCTTTTGCCCCGGGGGGGGGCGAGAGATTTCTTTGTAGTGCTGATTTGCTCTCCCAGGTTGCTTGGTTGGCCAAAAAGGGCGTATGCGTTTTTTCCTGAATATATTCAGGAAAAAACGCATACGCCCTTTTTGGCCAACCGCATCATTTTCCACGTTCTGGCGCTTTTCATGTGCTATCGGGGCCATTCCGATGTACCCGTTGACATCCGTTTCCTGCAATTCTGCCTTGCGTTCAACGCCTCTTCGTAGCCTGACCTCAATATATTTTGGGGCGATAGTTATCGTTTAGAACTCTGCAGGTTTGGGAAGTGCAGTGCCCCTGAGCTCCATTTCCCAAGTCGCTTTTTTGTGAGTGGGACGCAACACGGCTGGATGGCTTCACGCCCTATTGTCGATCCGCGGTGGCAGGCTGAACCTCTGGTGAATTCTTCTTCGTGATGGGAAATGAGAGTGACATGTGCCCGACCAAACACCTCCAGCGAGTCTCTCATTGGTTCCCCCTCTTGCAGTTCATCCTGCGGACAAATTGCAGACGGTACGAAAGAGGCATGGAAAGGCGCCGAGTCTCCAAGTGCGGAGATTGTTAGTAAGGGGGCCTGAATGGAGAACACGAGCACCAGGAGATGAAAACTGAGGTGAGTTTCAGAAAGCTTTCCCGATCCCACGGTGTAGCATCCGCTGGGTTTCCAATGAGTGCTTTCGCTGTCGGAAGATTGCGTTGAACCTGGAGAGTTGGGACCCATGGAATGGGGAGCACGCAGGATTCCTTTCAAGGGTCTGCATTTGCTTTCCCAACCTCACCCATCGTCTCAGCCCCAAGAGTGTCCAGCCTTATGTCTTCTGCCGCTGGGGCTGTAGATGTGGTCAATCCTGGTTGCATGCCAGTCCCTGAACGCATTTGGGAAGAATTTCTCTCTGTTTTGCCCTGCTTGTTTCTTCTTTGTGTTGGAAATGTATCCTCAGAATGGGTCTGAGCTGATTTTCCCTGCTGGTTTTAGGCCGCTTTACACACACTTGATGCACTTACACAGAGATATCAAGACTTAGCTTTTAAGATGCTTACTAGTCGGATAGATACTTGTGCGATGAACAGGGTGTGGTGAGTCCAGTTGATTGAGCAAGGAGTAGGTCGTGTCCATGCCATATTCGGTTTTCGGAAGGGTATCTGTGCTCATTTGAAACTCGAGTTTTATGCGTCACCCCACCTCACCTTTCCCCTGAAGCAGGCATAAGTGTGTTTTCTAAAAGCGTGACTCTGTTCTGTTTGGGGATTCAGTTCATGGGGAGCGATTTTTACATTCCCTCGATAAGTGATATCATAAGTTTCTTTTTTTGTGGGACTGATTTCACTGAGGATGATCGTACCTAAATCCACTCAGGATGCTGCTACCAGCCTCATGACGTGGATTTCATGGCTGAGTGACACTCCATTGGAACTACGTAGCACCACTTGTCCACTTGTCCACTTGTCTTTGTCCACTTGTCCACTCGTCTTTGTCCACTTGGCTCTTTCCTGGGATATGAAACGTGTACCGGAGTGGAGGTTCTTGTCAAGACAGCAGCCCTCAACTTTGGGGTCCCTGTGTCTGGTTGATTTTTTCACTTTCCCAAGGTCAACGCCCATGTGTGGAAGTGCCCTATGCTCTGTGGTTCTGTGTTTTACATGGTTTGGGAAAGAGGATACACTTGTGAAGATTGGCTGTTGGCCATTGACATCCCGCCCATCAGCTTAACAAGGCTCCCTTGACTCCGTGGGCTGTCCTGCCTTTCTGGTTTTTAGACTTTTTTCGCCTGGCCCTTTTGCCCCGGGGTGTGGGGGGGGGCAGAGATTTCTTTGTAGTGCTGATTTGCTCTCCCAGGTTGCTTGGTTGGCCAAAAAGGGCGTATGCGTTTTTTCCTGAATATATTCAGGAAAAAACGCATACGCCCTTTTTGGCCAACCGCATCATTGTCCACGTTCTGGCGCTTTTCATGTGCTATCGGGGCCATTCCGATGTACCCGTTGACATCCGTTTCCTGCAATTCTGCCTTGCGTTCAACGCCTCTTCGTAGCCTGACCTCAATATATTTTGGGGCGATAGTTATCGTTTAGAACTCTGCAGGTTTGGGAAGTGCAGTGCCCCTGAGCTCCATTTCCCAAGTCGCTTTTTTGTGAGTGGGACGCAACACGGCTGGATGGCTTCACGCCCTATTGTCGATCCGCGGTGGCAGGCTGAACCTCTGGTGAATTCTTCTTCGTGATGGGAAATGAGAGTGACATGTGCCCGACCAAACACCTCCAGCGAGTCTCTCATTGGTTCCCCCTCTTGCAGTTCATCCTGCGGACAAATTACAGACGGTACGAAAGAGGCATGGAAAGGCGCCGAGTCTCCAAGTGCGGAGATTGTTAGTAAGGGGGCCTGAATGGAGAACACGAGCACCAGGAGATGAAAACTGAGGTGAGTTTCAGAAAGCTTTCCCGATCCCACGGTGTAGCATCCGCTGGGTTTCCAATGAGTGCTTTCGCTGTCGGAAGATTGCGTTGAACCAGGAGAGTTGGGACCCATGGAATGGGGAGCACGCAGGATTCCTTTCAAGGGTCTGCATTTGCTTTCCCAACCTCACCCATCGTCTCAGCCCCAAGAGTGTCCAGCCTTATGTCTTCTGCCGCTGGGGCTGTAGATGTGGTCAATCCTGGTTGCATGCCAGTCCCTGAACGCATTTTGGAAGAATTTCTCTCTGTTTTGCCCTGCTTGTTTCTTCTTTGTGTTGGAAATGTATCCTCAGAATGGGTCTGAGCTGATTTTCCCTGCTCGTTTTAGGCCGCTTTACACACACTTGATGCACTTACACAGAGATATCAAGACTTAGCTTTTAAGATGCTTACTAGTCGGATAGATACTTGTGCGATGAACAGGGTGTGGTGAGTCCAGTTGATTGAGCAAGGAGTAGGTCGTGTCCATGCCATATTCGGTTTTCGGAAGGGTATCTGTACTCATTTGAAACTCGAGTTTTATGCGTCACCCCACCTCACCTTTCCCCTGAAGCAGGCATAAGTGTGTTTTCTAAAAGCGTGACTCTGTTCTGTTTGGGGATTCAGTTCATGGGGAGCGATTTTTACATTCCCTCGATAAGTGATATCATAAGTTTCTTTTTTTGTGGGACTGATTTCACTGAGGATGATCGTACCTAAATCCACTCAGGATGCTGCTACCAGCCTCATGACGTGGATTTCATGGCTGAGTGACACTCCATTGGACCTACGTAGCACCACTTGTCCACTTGTCCACTTGTCTTTGTCCACTTGTCCACTCGTCTTTGTCCACTTGGCTCTTTCCTGGGATATGAAACGTGTACCGGAGTGGAGGTTCTTGTCAAGACAGCAGCCCTCAACTTTGGGGTCCCTGTGTCTGGTTGATTTTTTCATTTTCCCAAGGTCAACGCCCATGTGTGGAAGTGCCCTATGCTCTGTGGTTCTGTGTTTTACATGGTTTGGGAAAGAGGATACACTTGTGAAGATTGGCTGTTGGCCATTGACATCCCGCCCATCAGCTTAACAAGGCTCCCTTGACTCCGTGGGCTGTCCTGCCTTTCTGGTTTTTAGACTTTTTTCGCCTGGCCCTTTTGCCCCGGGGGGTGGGGGGGGGGCCAGAGATTTCTTTGTAGTGCTGATTTGCTCTCCCAGGTTGCTTGGTTGGCCAAAAAGGGCGTATGCGTTTTTTCCTGAATATATTCAGGAAAAAACGCATACGCCCTTTTTGGCCAACCGCATCATTGTCCACGTTCTGGCGCTTTTCATGTGCTATCGGGGCCATTCCGATGTACCCGTTGACATCCGTTTCCTGCAATTCTGCCTTGCGTTCAACGCCTCTTCGTAGCCTGACCTCAATATATTTTGGGGCGATAGTTATCGTTTAGAACTCTGCAGGTTTGGGAAGTGCAGTGCCCCTGAGCTCCATTTCCCAAGTCGCTTTTTTGTGAGTGGGACGCAACACGGCTGGATGGCTTCACGCCCTATTGTCGATCCGCGGTGGCAGGCTGAACCTCTGGTGAATTCTTCTTCGTGATGGGAAATGAGAGTGACATGTGCCCGACCAAACACCTCCAGCGAGTCTCTCATTGGTTCCCCCTCTTGCAGTTCATCCTGCGGACAAATTGCAGACGGTACGAAAGAGGCATGGAAAGGCGCCGAGTCTCCAAGTGCGGAGATTGTTAGTAAGGGGGCCTGAATGGAGAACACGAGCACCAGGAGATGAAAACTGAGGTGAGTTTCAGAAAGCTTTCCCGATCCCACGGTGTAGCATCCGCTGGGTTTCCAATGAGTGCTTTCGCTGTCGGAAGATTGCGTTGAACCAGGAGAGTTGGGACCCATGGAATGGGGAGCACGCAGGATTCCTTTCAAGGGTCTGCATTTGCTTTCCCAAGCTCACCCATCGTCTCAGCCCCAAGAGTGTCCAGCCTTATGTCTTCTGCCGCTGGGGCTGTAGATGTGGTCAATCCTGGTTGCATGCCAGTCCCTGAACGCATTTTGGAAGAATTTCTCTCTGTTTTGCCCTGCTTGTTTCTTCTTTGTGTTGGAAATGTATCCTCAGAATGGGTCTGAGCTGATTTTCCCTGCTGGTTTTAGGCCGCTTTACACACACTTGATGCACTTACACAGAGATATCAAGACTTAGCTTTTAAGATGCTTACTAGTCGGATAGATACTTGTGCGATGAACAGGGTGTGGTGAGTCCAGTTGATTGAGCAAGGAGTAGGTCGTGTCCATGCCATATTCGGTTTTCGGAAGGGTATCTGTGCTCATTTCAAACTCGAGTTTTATGCGTCACCCCACCTCACCTTTCCCCTGAAGCAGGCATAAGTGTGTTTTCTAAAAGCGTGACTCTGTTCTGTTTGGGGATTCAGTTCATGGGGAGCGATTTTTACATTCCCTCGATAAGTGATATCATAAGTTTCTTTTTTTGTGGGACTGATTTCACTGAGGATGATCGTACCTAAATCCACTCAGGATGCTGCTACCAGCCTCATGACGTGGATTTCATGGCTGAGTGACACTCCATTGGAACTACGTAGCACCACTTGTCCACTTGTCCACTTGTCTTTGTCCACTTGTCCACTCGTCTTTGTCCACTTGGCTCTTTCCTGGGATATGAAACGTGTACCGGAGTGGAGGTTCTTGTCAAGACAGCAGCCCTCAACTTTGGGGTCCCTGTGTCTGGTTGATTTTTTCACTTTCCCAAGGTCAACGCCCATGTGTGGAAGTGCCCTATGCTCTGTGGTTCTGTGTTTTACATGGTTTGGGAAAGAGGATACACTTGTGAAGATTGGCTGTTGGCCATTGACATCCCTCCCATCAGCTTAACAAGGCTCCCTTGACTCCGTGGGCTGTCCTGCCTTTCTGGTTTTTAGACTTTTTTCGCCTGGCCCTTTTGCCCCGGGGGGTGGGGGTGGGGCAGAGATTTCTTTGTAGTGCTGATTTGCTCTCCCAGGTTGCTTGGTTGGCCAAAAAGGGCGTATGCGTTTTTTCCTGAATATATTCAGGAAAAAACGCATACGCCCTTTTTGGCCAACCGCATCATTGTCCACGTTCTGGCGCTTTTCATGTGCTATCGGGGCCATTCCGATGTACCCGTTGACATCCGTTTCCTGCAATTCTGCCTTGCGTTCAACGCCTCTTCGTAGCCTGACCTCAATATATTTTGGGGCGATAGTTATCGTTTAGAACTCTGCAGGTTTGGGAAGTGCAGTGCCCCTGAGCTCCATTTCCCAAGTCGCTTTTTTGTGAGTGGGACGCAACAGGGCTGGATGGCTTCACGCCCTATTGTCGATCCGCGGTGGCAGGCTGAACCTCTGGTGAATTCTTCTTCGTGATGGGAAATGAGAGTGACATGTGCCCGACCAAACACCTCCAGCGAGTCTCTCATTGGTTCCCCCTCTTGCAGTTCATCCTGCGGACAAATTGCAGACGGTACGAAAGAGGCATGGAAAGGCGCCGAGTCTCCAAGTGGGGAGATTGTTAGTAAGGGGGCCTGAATGGAGAACACGAGCACCAGGAGATGAAAACTGAGGTGAGTTTCAGAAAGCTTTCCCGATCCCACGGTGTAGCATCCGCTGGGTTTCCAATGAGTGCTTTCGCTGTCGGAAGATTGCGTTGAACCAGGAGAGTTGGGACCCATGGAATGGGGAGCACGCAGGATTCCTTTCAAGGGTCTGCATTTGCTTTCCCAACCTCACCCATCGTCTCAGCCCCAAGAGTGTCCAGCCTTATGTCTTCTGCCGCTGGGGCTGTAGATGTGGTCAATCCTGGTTGCATGCCAGTCCCTGAACGCATTTGGGAAGAATTTCTCTCTGTTTTGCCCTGCTTGTTTCTTCTTTATGTTGGAAATGTATCCTCAGAATGGGTCTGAGCTGATTTTCCCTGCTGGTTTTAGGCCGCTTTACACACACTTGATGCACTTACACAGAGATGTCAAGACTTAGCTTTTAAGATGCTTACTAGTCGGCTAGATACTTGTGCGATGAACAGGGTGTGGTGAGTCCAGTTGATTGAGCAAGGAGTAGGTCGTGTCCATTCCATATTCGGTTTTCGGAAGGGTATCTGTGCTCATTTCAAACTCGAGTTTTATGCGTCACCCCACCTCACCTTTCCCCTGAAGCAGGCATAAGTGTGTTTTCTAAAAGCGTGACTGTGTTCTGTTTGGGGATTCAGTTTATGGGGAGCGATTTTTACATTCCCTCGATAAGTGATATCATAAGTTTCTTTTTTTGTGGGACTGATTTCACTGAGGATGATCGTACCTAAATCCACTCAGGATGCTGCTACCAGCCTCATGACGTGGATTTCATGGCTGAGTGACACTCCATTGGACCTACGTAGCACCACTTGTCCACTTGTCCACTTGTCGTTGTCCACTTGTCCACACGTCTTTGTCCACTTGGCTCTTTCCTGGGATATGAAACGTGTACCGGAGTGGAGGTTCTTGTCAAGACAGCAGCCCTCAACTTTAGGGTCCCTGTGTCTGGTTGATTTTTTCATTTTCCCAAGGTCAACGCCCATGTGTGGAAGTGCCCTATGCTCTGTGGTTCTGTGTTTTACATGGTTTGGGAAAGAGGATACACTTGTGAAGATTGGCTGTTGGCCATTGACATCCCGCCCATCAGCTTAACAAGGCTCCCTTGACTCCGTGGGCTGTCCTGCCTTTCTGGTTTTTAGAGTTTTTTCGCCTGACCTTTTGCCCCGGGGGGGGGGCGAGAGATTTCTTTGTAGTGCTGATTTGCTCTCCCAGGTTGCTTGGTTGGCCAAAAAGGGCGTATGCGTTTTTTCCTGAATATATTCAGGAAAAAACGCATACGCCCTTTTTGGCCAACCGCATCATTGTCCACGTTCTGGCGCTTTTCATGTGCTATCGGGGCCATTCCGATGTACCCGTTGACATCCGTTTCCTGCAATTCTGCCTTGCGTTCAACGCCTCTTCGTAGCCTGACCTCAATATATTTTGGGGCGATAGTTATCGTTTAGAACTCTGCAGGTTTGGGAAGTGCAGTGTCCCTGAGCTCCATTTCCCAAGTCGCTTTTTTGTGAGTGGGACGCAACACGGCTGGATGGCTTCACGCCCTATTGTCGATCCGGGGTGGCAGGCTGAACCTCTGGTGAATTCCTCTTCGTGATGGGAAATGAGAGTGACATGTGCCCGACCAAACACCTCCAGCGAGTCTCTCATTGGTTCCCCCTCTTGCAGTTCATCCTGCGGACAAATTGCAGACGGTACGAAAGAGGCATGGAAAGGCGCCGAGTCTCCAAGTGGGGAGATTGTTAGTAAGGGGGCCTGAATGGAGAACACGAGCACCAGGAGATGAAAACTGAGGTGAGTTTCAGAAAGCTTTCCCGATCCCACGGTGTAGCATCCGCTGGGTTTCCAATGAGTGCTTTCGCTGTCGGAAGATTGCGTTGAACCTGGAGAGTTGGGACCCATGGAATGGGGAGCACGCAGGATTCCTTTCAAGGGTCTGCATTTGCTTTCCCAACCTCACCCATCGTCTCAGCCCCAAGAGTGTCCAGCCTTATGTCTTCTGCCGCTGGGGCTGTAGATGTGGTCAATCCTGGTTGCATGCCAGTCCCTGAACGCATTTGGGAAGAATTTCTCTCTGTTTTGCCCTGCTTGTTTCTTCTTTGTGTTGGAAATGTATCCTCAGAATGGGTCTGAGCTGATTTTCCCTGCTGGTTTTAGGCCGCTTTACACACACTTGATGCACTTACACAGAGATATCAAGACTTAGCTTTTAAGATGCTTACTAGTCGGATAGATACTTGTGCGATGAACAGGGTCTGGTGAGTCCAGTTGATTGAGCAAGGAGTAGGTCGTGTCCATGCCATATTCGGTTTTCGGAAGGGTATCTGTGCTCATTTCAAACTCGAGTTTTATGCGTCACCCCACCTCACCTTTCCCCTGAAGCAGGCATAAGTGTGTTTTCTAAAAGCGTGACTCTGTTCTGTTTGGGGATTCAGTTCATGGGGAGCGATTTTTACATTCCCTCGATAAGTGATATCATAAGTTTCTTTTTTTGTGGGACTGATTTCACTGAGGATGATCGTACCTAAATCCACTCAGGATGCTGCTACCAGCCTCATGACGTGGATTTCATGGCTGAGTGACACTCCATTGGACCTACGTAGCACCACTTGTCCACTTGTCCACTTGTCTTTGTCCACTTGTCCACTCGTCTTTGTCCACTTGGCTCTTTCCTGGGATATGAAACGTGTACCGGAGTGGAGGTTCTTGTCAAGACAGCAGCCCTCAACTTTGGGGTCCCTGTGTCTGGTTGATTTTTTCATTTTCCCAAGGTCAACGCCCATGTGTGGAAGTGCCCTATGCTCTGTGGTTCTGTGTTTTACATGGTTTGGGAAAGAGGATACACTTGTGAAGATTGGCTGTTGGCCATTGACATCCCGCCCATCAGCTTAACAAGGCTCCCTTGACTCCGTGGGCTGTCCTGCCTTTCTGGTTTTTAGACTTTCTTCACCTGGCCCTTTTGCCCCGGGGGGGGGCGAGAGATTTCTTTGTAGTGCTGATTTGCTCTCCCAGGTTGCTTGGTTGGCCAAAAAGGGCGTATGCGTTTTTTCCTGAATATATTCAGGAAAAAACGCATACGCCCTTTTTGGCCAACCGCATCATTGTCCACGTTCTGGCGCTTTTCATGTGCTATCGGGGCCATTCCGATGTACCCGTTGACATCCGTTTCCTGCAATTCTGCCTTGCGTTCAACGCCTCTTCGTAGCCTGACCTCAATATATTTTGGGGCGATAGTTATCGTTTAGAACTCTGCAGGTTTGGGAAGTGCAGTGCCCCTGAGCTCCATTTCCCAAGTCGCTTTTTTGTGAGTGGGACGCAACACGGCTGGATGGCTTCACGCCCTATTGTCGATCCGCGGTGGCAGGCTGAACCTCTGGTGAATTCTTCTTCGTGATGGGAAATGAGAGTGACATGTGCCCGACCAAACACCTCCAGCGAGTCTCTCATTGGTTCCCCCTCTTGCAGTTCATCCTGCGGACAAATTGCAGACGGTACGAAAGAGGCATGGAAAGGCGCCGAGTCTCCAAGTGGGGAGATTGTTAGTAAGGGGGCCTGAATGGAGAACACGAGCACCAGGAGATGAAAACTGAGGTGAGTTTCAGAAAGCTTTCCCGATCCCACGGTGTAGCATCCGCTGGGTTTCCAATGAGTGCTTTCGCTGTCGGAAGATTGCGTTGAACCAGGAGAGTTGGGACCCATGGAATGGGGAGCACGCAGGATTCCTTTCAAGGGTCTGCATTTGCTTTCCCAACCTCACCCATCGTCTCAGCCCCAAGAGTGTCCAGCCTTATGTCTTCTGCCGCTGGGGCTGTAGATGTGGTCAATCCTGGTTGCATGCCAGTCCCTGAACGCATTTTGGAAGAATTTCTCTCTGTTTTGCCCTGCTTGTTTCTTCTTTGTGTTGGAAATGTATCCTCAGAATGGGTCTGAGCTGATTTTCCCTGCTGGTTTTAGGCCGCTTTACACACACTTGATGCACTTACACAGAGATATCAAGACTTAGCTTTTAAGATGCTTACTAGTCGGATAGATACTTGTGCGATGAACAGGGTCTGGTGAGTCCAGTTGATTGAGCAAGGAGTAGGTCGTGTCCATGCCATATTCGGTTTTCGGAAGGGTATCTGTGCTCATTTCAAACTCGAGTTTTATGCGTCACCCCACCTCACCTTTCCCCTGAAGCAGGCATAAGTGTGTTTTCTAAAAGCGTGACTCTGTTCTGTTTGGGGATTCAGTTCATGGGGAGCGATTTTTACATTCCCTCGATAAGTGATATCATAAGTTTCTTTTTTTGTGGGACTGATTTCACTGAGGATGATCGTACCTAAATCCACTCAGGATGCTGCTACCAGCCTCATGACGTGGATTTCATGGCTGAGTGACACTCCATTGGACCTACGTAGCACCACTTGTCCACTTGTCCACTTGTCTTTGTCCACTTGTCCACTCGTCTTTGTCCACTTGGCTCTTTCCTGGGATATGAAACGTGTACCGGAGTGGAGGTTCTTGTCAAGACAGCAGCCCTCAACTTTGGGGTCCCTGTGTCTGGTTGATTTTTTCATTTTCCCAAGGTCAACGCCCATGTGTGGAAGTGCCCTATGCTCTGTGGTTCTGTGTTTTCCATGGTTTGGGAAAGAGGATACACTTGTGAAGATTGGCTGTTGGCCATTGACATCCCGCCCATCAGCTTAACAAGGCTCCCTTGACTCCGTGGGCTGTCCTGCCTTTCTGGTTTTTAGACTTTTTTCGCCTGGCCCTTTTGCCCCGGGGGGGGCGAGAGATTTCTTTGTAGTGCTGATTTGCTCTCCCAGGTTGCTTGGTTGGCCAAAAAGGGCGTATGCGTTTTTTCCCGAATATATTCAGGAAAAAACGCATACGCCCTTTTTGGCCAACCGCATCATTGTCCACGTTCTGGCGCTTTTCATGTGCTATCGGGGCCATTCCGATGTACCCGTTGACATCCGTTTCCTGCAATTCTGCCTTGCGTTCAACGCCTCTTCGTAGCCTGACCTCAATATATTTTGGGGCGATAGTTATCGTTTAGAACTCTGCAGGTTTGGGAAGTGCAGTGCCCCTGAGCTCCATTTCCCAAGTCGCTTTTTTGTGAGTGGGACGCAACACGGCTGGATGGCTTCACGCCCTATTGTCGATCCGCGGTGGCAGGCTGAACCTCTGGTGAATTCTTCTTCGTGATGGGAAATGAGAGTGACATGTGCCCGACCAAACACCTCCAGCGAGTCTCTCATTGGTTCCCCCTCTTGCAGTTCATCCTGCGGACAAATTGCAGACGGTACGAAAGAGGCATGGAAAGGCGCCGAGTCTCCAAGTGCGGAGATTGTTAGTAAGGGGGCCTGAATGGAGAACACGAGCACCAGGAGATGAAAACTGAGGTGAGTTTCAGAAAGCTTTCCCGATCCCACGGTGTAGCATCCGCTGGGTTTCCAATGAGTGCTTTCCCTGTCGGAAGATTGCGTTGAACCTGGAGAGTTGGGACCCATGGAATGGGGAGCACGCAGGATTCCTTTCAAGGGTCTCCATTTGCTTTCCCAACCTCACCCATCGTCTCAGCCCCAAGAGTGTCCAGCCTTATGTCTTCTGCCGCTGGGGCTGTAGATGTGGTCAATCCTGGTTGCATGCCAGTCCCTGAACGCATTTTGGAAGAATTTCTCTCTGTTTTGCCCTGCTTGTTTCTTCTTTGTGTTGGAAATGTATCCTCAGAATGGGTCTGAGCTGATTTTCCCTGCTGGTTTTAGGCCGCTTTACACACACTTGATGCACTTACACAGAGATATCAAGACTTAGCTTTTAAGATGCTTACTAGTCGGATAGATACTTGTGCGATGAACAGGGTGTGGTGAGTCCAGTTGATTGAGCAAGGAGTAGGTCGTGTCCATTCCATATTCGGTTTTCGGAAGGGTATCTGTGCTCATTTCAAACTCGAGTTTTATGCGTCACCCCACCTCACCTTTCCCCTGAAGCAGGCATAAGTGTGTTTTCTAAAAGCGTGACTCTGTTCTGTTTGGGGATTCAGTTCATGGGGAGCGATTTTTACATTCCCTCGATAAGTGATATCATAAGTTTCTTTTTTTGTGGGACTGATTTCACTGAGGATGATCGTACCTAAATCCACTCAGGATGCTGCTACCAGCCTCATGACGTGGATTTCATGGCTGAGTGACACTCCATTGGACCTACGTAGCACCACTTGTCCACTTGTCCACTTGTCTTTGTCCACTTGTCCACTCGTCTTTGTCCACTTGGCTCTTTCCTGGGATATGAAACGTGTACCGGAGTGGAGGTTCTTGTCAAGACAGCAGCCCTCAACTTTGGGGTCCCTGTGTCTGGTTGATTTTTTCATTTTCCCAAGGTCAACGCCCATGTGTGGAAGTGCCCTATGCTCTGTGGTTCTGTGTTTTACATGGTTTGGGAAAGAGGATACACTTGTGAAGATTGGCTGTTGGCCATTGACATCCCGCCCATCAGCTTAACAAGGCTCCCTTGACTCCGTGGGCTGTCCTGCCTTTCTGGTTTTTAGACTTTCTTCACCTGGCCCTTTTGCCCCGGGGGGGGGCGAGAGATTTCTTTGTAGTGCTGATTTGCTCTCCCAGGTTGCTTGGTTGGCCAAAAAGGGCGTATGCGTTTTTTCCTGAATATATTCAGGAAAAAACGCATACGCCCTTTTTGGCCAACCGCATCATTGTCCACGTTCTGGCGCTTTTCATGTGCTATCGGGGCCATTCCGATGTACCCGTTGACATCCGTTTCCTGCAATTCTGCCTTGCGTTCAACGCCTCTTCGTAGCCTGACCTCAATATATTTTGGGGCGATAGTTATCGTTTAGAACTCTGCAGGTTTGGGAAGTGCAGTGCCCCTGAGCTCCATTTCCCAAGTCGCTTTTTTGTGAGTGGGACGCAACACGGCTGGATGGCTTCACGCCCTATTGTCGATCCGCGGTGGCAGGCTGAACCTCTGGTGAATTCTTCTTCGTGATGGGAAATGAGAGTGACATGTGCCCGACCAAACACCTCCAGCGAGTCTCTCATTGGTTCCCCCTCTTGCAGTTCATCCTGCGGACAAATTGCAGACGGTACGAAAGAGGCATGGAAAGGCGCCGAGTCTCCAAGTGGGGAGATTGTTAGTAAGGGGGCCTGAATGGAGAACACGAGCACCAGGAGATGAAAACTGAGGTGAGTTTCAGAAAGCTTTCCCGATCCCACGGTGTAGCATCCGCTGGGTTTCCAATGAGTGCTTTCGCTGTCGGAAGATTGCGTTGAACCAGGAGAGTTGGGACCCATGGAATGGGGAGCACGCAGGATTCCTTTCAAGGGTCTGCATTTGCTTTCCCAACCTCACCCATCGTCTCAGCCCCAAGAGTGTCCAGCCTTATGTCTTCTGCCGCTGGGGCTGTAGATGTGGTCAATCCTGGTTGCATGCCAGTCCCTGAACGCATTTTGGAAGAATTTCTCTCTGTTTTGCCCTGCTTGTTTCTTCTTTGTGTTGGAAATGTATCCTCAGAATGGGTCTGAGCTGATTTTCCCTGCTGGTTTTAGGCCGCTTTACACACACTTGATGCACTTACACAGAGATATCAAGACTTAGCTTTTAAGATGCTTACTAGTCGGATAGATACTTGTGCGATGAACAGGGTCTGGTGAGTCCAGTTGATTGAGCAAGGAGTAGGTCGTGTCCATGCCATATTCGGTTTTCGGAAGGGTATCTGTGCTCATTTCAAACTCGAGTTTTATGCGTCACCCCACCTCACCTTTCCCCTGAAGCAGGCATAAGTGTGTTTTCTAAAAGCGTGACTCTGTTCTGTTTGGGGATTCAGTTCATGGGGAGCGATTTTTACATTCCCTCGATAAGTGATATCATAAGTTTCTTTTTTTGTGGGACTGATTTCACTGAGGATGATCGTACCTAAATCCACTCAGGATGCTGCTACCAGCCTCATGACGTGGATTTCATGGCTGAGTGACACTCCATTGGACCTACGTAGCACCACTTGTCCACTTGTCCACTTGTCTTTGTCCACTTGTCCACTCGTCTTTGTCCACTTGGCTCTTTCCTGGGATATGAAACGTGTACCGGAGTGGAGGTTCTTGTCAAGACAGCAGCCCTCAACTTTGGGGTCCCTGTGTCTGGTTGATTTTTTCATTTTCCCAAGGTCAACGCCCATGTGTGGAAGTGCCCTATGCTCTGTGGTTCTGTGTTTTCCATGGTTTGGGAAAGAGGATACACTTGTGAAGATTGGCTGTTGGCCATTGACATCCCGCCCATCAGCTTAACAAGGCTCCCTTGACTCCGTGGGCTGTCCTGCCTTTCTGGTTTTTAGACTTTTTTCGCCTGGCCCTTTTGCCCCGGGGGGGGCGAGAGATTTCTTTGTAGTGCTGATTTGCTCTCCCAGGTTGCTTGGTTGGCCAAAAAGGGCGTATGCGTTTTTTCCCGAATATATTCAGGAAAAAACGCATACGCCCTTTTTGGCCAACCGCATCATTGTCCACGTTCTGGCGCTTTTCATGTGCTATCGGGGCCATTCCGATGTACCCGTTGACATCCGTTTCCTGCAATTCTGCCTTGCGTTCAACGCCTCTTCGTAGCCTGACCTCAATATATTTTGGGGCGATAGTTATCGTTTAGAACTCTGCAGGTTTGGGAAGTGCAGTGCCCCTGAGCTCCATTTCCCAAGTCGCTTTTTTGTGAGTGGGACGCAACACGGCTGGATGGCTTCACGCCCTATTGTCGATCCGCGGTGGCAGGCTGAACCTCTGGTGAATTCTTCTTCGTGATGGGAAATGAGAGTGACATGTGCCCGACCAAACACCTCCAGCGAGTCTCTCATTGGTTCCCCCTCTTGCAGTTCATCCTGCGGACAAATTGCAGACGGTACGAAAGAGGCATGGAAAGGCGCCGAGTCTCCAAGTGCGGAGATTGTTAGTAAGGGGGCCTGAATGGAGAACACGAGCACCAGGAGATGAAAACTGAGGTGAGTTTCAGAAAGCTTTCCCGATCCCACGGTGTAGCATCCGCTGGGTTTCCAATGAGTGCTTTCCCTGTCGGAAGATTGCGTTGAACCTGGAGAGTTGGGACCCATGGAATGGGGAGCACGCAGGATTCCTTTCAAGGGTCTCCATTTGCTTTCCCAACCTCACCCATCGTCTCAGCCCCAAGAGTGTCCAGCCTTATGTCTTCTGCCGCTGGGGCTGTAGATGTGGTCAATCCTGGTTGCATGCCAGTCCCTGAACGCATTTTGGAAGAATTTCTCTCTGTTTTGCCCTGCTTGTTTCTTCTTTGTGTTGGAAATGTATCCTCAGAATGGGTCTGAGCTGATTTTCCCTGCTGGTTTTAGGCCGCTTTACACACACTTGATGCACTTACACAGAGATATCAAGACTTAGCTTTTAAGATGCTTACTAGTCGGATAGATACTTGTGCGATGAACAGGGTCTGGTGAGTCCAGTTGATTGAGCAAGGAGTAGGTCGTGTCCATGCCATATTCGGTTTTCGGAAGGGTATCTGTGCTCATTTCAAACTCGAGTTTTATGCGTCACCCCACCTCACCTTTCCCCTGAAGCAGGCATAAGTGTGTTTTCTAAAAGCGTGACTCTGTTCTGTTTGGGGATTCAGTTCATGGGGAGCGATTTTTACATTCCCTCGATAAGTGATATCATAAATTTCTTTTTTTGTGGGACTGATTTCACTGAGGATGATCGTACCTAAATCCACTCAGGATGCTGCTACCAGCCTCATGACGTGGATTTCATGGCTGAGTGACACTCCATTGGACCTACGTAGCACCACTTGTCCACTTGTCCACTTGTCTTTGTCCACTTGTCCACTCGTCTTTGTCCACTTGGCTCTTTCCTGGGATATGAAACGTGTACCGGAGTGGAGGTTCTTGTCAAGACAGCAGCCCTCAACTTTGGGGTCCCTGTGTCTGGTTGATTTTTTCATTTTCCCAAGGTCAACGCCCATGTGTGGAAGTGCCCTATGCTCTGTGGTTCTGTGTTTTCCATGGTTTGGGAAAGAGGATACACTTGTGAAGATTGGCTGTTGGCCATTGACATCCCGCCCATCAGCTTAACAAGGCTCCCTTGACTCCGTGGGCTGTCCTGCCTTTCTGGTTTTTAGACTTTTTTCGCCTGGCCCTTTTGCCCCGGGGGGGGCGAGAGATTTCTTTGTAGTGCTGATTTGCTCTCCCAGGTTGCTTGGTTGGCCAAAAAGGGCGTATGCGTTTTTTCCTGAATATATTCAGGAAAAAACGCATACGCCCTTTTTGGCCAACCGCATCATTGTCCACGTTCTG
This sequence comes from Kogia breviceps, assembly GCF_026419965.1. Classification (NCBI taxonomy): domain Eukaryota; kingdom Metazoa; phylum Chordata; class Mammalia; order Artiodactyla; family Physeteridae; genus Kogia; species Kogia breviceps. The sequence goes on from NC_081321.1 coordinate 27,747,291, forward strand.
GCGCTTTTCATGTGCTATCGGGGCCATTCCGATGTACCCGTTGACATCCGTTTCCTGCAGTTCTGCCTTGCGTTCAGCGCCTCTTCGTAGCCTGACCTCAATATATTTTGGGGCGATAGTTATCGTTTAGAACTCTGCAGGTTTGGGAAGTGCAGTGCCCCTGAGCTCCATTTCCCAAGTCGCTTTTTTGTGAGTGGGACGCAACACGGCTGGATGGCTTCACGCCCTATTGTCGATCCGCGGTGGCAGGCTGAACCTCTGGTGAATTCTTCTTCGTGATGGGAAATGAGAGTGACATGTGCCCGACCAAACACCTCCAGCGAGTCTCTCATTGGTTCCCCCTCTTGCAGTTCATCCTGCGGACAAATTGCAGACGGTACGAAAGAGGCATGGAAAGGCGCCGAGTCTCCAAGTGCGGAGATTGTTAGTAAGGGGGCCTGAATGGAGAACACGAGCACCAGGAGATGAAAACTGAGGTGAGTTTCAGAAAGCTTTCCCGATCCCACGGTGTAGCATCCGCTGGGTTTCCAATGAGTGCTTTCCCTGTCGGAAGATTGCGTTGAACCTGGAGAGTTGGGACCCATGGAATGGGGAGCACGCAGGATTCCTTTCAAGGGTCTCCATTTGCTTTCCCAACCTCACCCATCGTCTCAGCCCCAAGAGTGTCCAGCCTTATGTCTTCTGCCGCTGGGGCTGTAGATGTGGTCAATCCTGGTTGCATGCCAGTCCCTGAACGCATTTTGGAAGAATTTCTCTCTGTTTTGCCCTGCTTGTTTCTTCTTTGTGTTGGAAATGTATCCTCAGAATGGGTCTGAGCTGATTTTCCCTGCTGGTTTTAGGCCGCTTTACACACACTTGATGCACTTACACAGAGATATCAAGACTTAGCTTTTAAGATGCTTACTAGTCGGATAGATACTTGTGCGATGAACAGGGTCTGGTGAGTCCAGTTGATTGAGCAAGGAGTAGGTCGTGTCCATGCCATATTCGGTTTTCGGAAGGGTATCTGTGCTCATTTCAAACTCGAGTTTTATGCGTCACCCCACCTCACCTTTCCCCTGAAGCAGGCATAAGTGTGTTTTCTAAAAGCGTGACTCTGTTCTGTTTGGGGATTCAGTTCATGGGGAGCGATTTTTACATTCCCTCGATAAGTGATATCATAAATTTCTTTTTTTGTGGGACTGATTTCACTGAGGATGATCGTACCTAAATCCACTCAGGATGCTGCTACCAGCCTCATGACGTGGATTTCATGGCTGAGTGACACTCCATTGGACCTACGTAGCACCACTTGTCCACTTGTCCACTTGTCTTTGTCCACTTGTCCACTCGTCTTTGTCCACTTGGCTCTTTCCTGGGATATGAAACGTGTACCGGAGTGGAGGTTCTTGTCAAGACAGCAGCCCTCAACTTTGGGGTCCCTGTGTCTGGTTGATTTTTTCATTTTCCCAAGGTCAACGCCCATGTGTGGAAGTGCCCTATGCTCTGTGGTTCTGTGTTTTCCATGGTTTGGGAAAGAGGATACACTTGTGAAGATTGGCTGTTGGCCATTGACATCCCGCCCATCAGCTTAACAAGGCTCCCTTGACTCCGTGGGCTGTCCTGCCTTTCTGGTTTTTAGACTTTTTTCGCCTGGCCCTTTTGCCCCGGGGGGGGCGAGAGATTTCTTTGTAGTGCTGATTTGCTCTCCCAGGTTGCTTGGTTGGCCAAAAAGGGCGTATGCGTTTTTTCCCGAATATATTCAGGAAAAAACGCATACGCCCTTTTTGGCCAACCGCATCATTGTCCACGTTCTGGCGCTTTTCATGTGCTATCGGGGCCATTCCGATGTACCCGTTGACATCCGTTTCCTGCAGTTCTGCCTTGCGTTCAGCGCCTCTTCGTAGCCTGACCTCAATATATTTTGGGGCGATAGTTATCGTTTAGAACTCTGCAGGTTTGGGAAGTGCAGTGCCCCTGAGCTCCATTTCCCAAGTCGCTTTTTTGTGAGTGGGACGCAACACGGCTGGATGGCTTCACGCCCTATTGTCGATCCGCGGTGGCAGGCTGAACCTCTGGTGAATTCTTCTTCGTGATGGGAAATGAGAGTGACATGTGCCCGACCAAACACCTCCAGCGAGTCTCTCATTGGTTCCCCCTCTTGCAGTTCATCCTGCGGACAAATTGCAGACGGTACGAAAGAGGCATGGAAAGGCGCCGAGTCTCCAAGTGCGGAGATTGTTAGTAAGGGGGCCTGAATGGAGAACACGAGCACCAGGAGATGAAAACTGAGGTGAGTTTCAGAAAGCTTTCCCGATCCCACGGTGTAGCATCCGCTGGGTTTCCAATGAGTGCTTTCCCTGTCGGAAGATTGCGTTGAACCTGGAGAGTTGGGACCCATGGAATGGGGAGCACGCAGGATTCCTTTCAAGGGTCTCCATTTGCTTTCCCAACCTCACCCATCGTCTCAGCCCCAAGAGTGTCCAGCCTTATGTCTTCTGCCGCTGGGGCTGTAGATGTGGTCAATCCTGGTTGCATGCCAGTCCCTGAACGCATTTTGGAAGAATTTCTCTCTGTTTTGCCCTGCTTGTTTCTTCTTTGTGTTGGAAATGTATCCTCAGAATGGGTCTGAGCTGATTTTCCCTGCTGGTTTTAGGCCGCTTTACACACACTTGATGCACTTACACAGAGATATCAAGACTTAGCTTTTAAGATGCTTACTAGTCGGATAGATACTTGTGCGATGAACAGGGTCTGGTGAGTCCAGTTGATTGAGCAAGGAGTAGGTCGTGTCCATGCCATATTCGGTTTTCGGAAGGGTATCTGTGCTCATTTCAAACTCGAGTTTTATGCGTCACCCCACCTCACCTTTCCCCTGAAGCAGGCATAAGTGTGTTTTCTAAAAGCGTGACTCTGTTCTGTTTGGGGATTCAGTTCATGGGGAGCGATTTTTACATTCCCTCGATAAGTGATATCATAAATTTCTTTTTTTGTGGGACTGATTTCACTGAGGATGATCGTACCTAAATCCACTCAGGATGCTGCTACCAGCCTCATGACGTGGATTTCATGGCTGAGTGACACTCCATTGGACCTACGTAGCACCACTTGTCCACTTGTCCACTTGTCTTTGTCCACTTGTCCACTCGTCTTTGTCCACTTGGCTCTTTCCTGGGATATGAAACGTGTACCGGAGTGGAGGTTCTTGTCAAGACAGCAGCCCTCAACTTTGGGGTCCCTGTGTCTGGTTGATTTTTTCATTTTCCCAAGGTCAACGCCCATGTGTGGAAGTGCCCTATGCTCTGTGGTTCTGTGTTTTCCATGGTTTGGGAAAGAGGATACACTTGTGAAGATTGGCTGTTGGCCATTGACATCCCGCCCATCAGCTTAACAAGGCTCCCTTGACTCCGTGGGCTGTCCTGCCTTTCTGGTTTTTAGACTTTTTTCGCCTGGCCCTTTTGCCCCGGGGGGGGCGAGAGATTTCTTTGTAGTGCTGATTTGCTCTCCCAGGTTGCTTGGTTGGCCAAAAAGGGCGTATGCGTTTTTTCCCGAATATATTCAGGAAAAAACGCATACGCCCTTTTTGGCCAACCGCATCATTGTCCACGTTCTGGCGCTTTTCATGTGCTATCGGGGCCATTCCGATGTACCCGTTGACATCCGTTTCCTGCAATTCTGCCTTGCGTTCAACGCCTCTTCGTAGCCTGACCTCAATATATTTTGGGGCGATAGTTATCGTTTAGAACTCTGCAGGTTTGGGAAGTGCAGTGCCCCTGAGCTCCATTTCCCAAGTCGCTTTTTTGTGAGTGGGACGCAACACGGCTGGATGGCTTCACGCCCTATTGTCGATCCGCGGTGGCAGGCTGAACCTCTGGTGAATTCTTCTTCGTGATGGGAAATGAGAGTGACATGTGCCCGACCAAACACCTCCAGCGAGTCTCTCATTGGTTCCCCCTCTTGCAGTTCATCCTGCGGACAAATTGCAGACGGTACGAAAGAGGCATGGAAAGGCGCCGAGTCTCCAAGTGCGGAGATTGTTAGTAAGGGGGCCTGAATGGAGAACACGAGCACCAGGAGATGAAAACTGAGGTGAGTTTCAGAAAGCTTTCCCGATCCCACGGTGTAGCATCCGCTGGGTTTCCAATGAGTGCTTTCCCTGTCGGAAGATTGCGTTGAACCTGGAGAGTTGGGACCCATGGAATGGGGAGCACGCAGGATTCCTTTCAAGGGTCTCCATTTGCTTTCCCAACCTCACCCATCGTCTCAGCCCCAAGAGTGTCCAGCCTTATGTCTTCTGCCGCTGGGGCTGTAGATGTGGTCAATCCTGGTTGCATGCCAGTCCCTGAACGCATTTTGGAAGAATTTCTCTCTGTTTTGCCCTGCTTGTTTCTTCTTTGTGTTGGAAATGTATCCTCAGAATGGGTCTGAGCTGATTTTCCCTGCTGGTTTTAGGCCGCTTTACACACACTTGATGCACTTACACAGAGATATCAAGACTTAGCTTTTAAGATGCTTACTAGTCGGATAGATACTTGTGCGATGAACAGGGTCTGGTGAGTCCAGTTGATTGAGCAAGGAGTAGGTCGTGTCCATGCCATATTCGGTTTTCGGAAGGGTATCTGTGCTCATTTCAAACTCGAGTTTTATGCGTCACCCCACCTCACCTTTCCCCTGAAGCAGGCATAAGTGTGTTTTCTAAAAGCGTGACTGTGTTCTGTTTGGGGATTCAGTTCATGGGGAGCGATTTTTACATTCCCTCGATAAGTGATATCATAAGTTTCTTTTTTTGTGGGACTGATTTCACTGAGGATGATCGTACCTAAATCCACTCAGGATGCTGCTACCAGCCTCATGACGTGGATTTCATGGCTGAGTGACACTCCATTGGACCTACGTAGCACCACTTGTCCACTTGTCCACTTGTCTTTGTCCACTTGTCCACTCGTCTTTGTCCACTTGGCTCTTTCCTGGGATATGAAACGTGTACCGGAGTGGAGGTTCTTGTCAAGACAGCAGCCCTCAACTTTGGGGTCCCTGTGTCTGGTTGATTTTTTCATTTTCCCAAGGTCAACGCCCATGTGTGGAAGTGCCCTATGCTCTGTGGTTCTGTGTTTTACATGGTTTGGGAAAGAGGATACACTTGTGAAGATTGGCTGTTGGCCATTGACATCCCGCCCATCAGCTTAACAAGGCTCCCTTGACTCCGTGGGCTGTCCTGCCTTTCTGGTTTTTAGACTTTTTTCGCCTGGCCCTTTTGCCCCGGGGGGGGGGGCGAGAGATTTCTTTGTAGTGCTGATTTGCTCTCCCAGGTTGCTTGGTTGGCCAAAAAGGGCGTATGCGTTTTTTCCTGAATATATTCAGGAAAAAACGCATACGCCCTTTTTGGCCAACCGCATCATTGTCCACGTTCTGGCGCTTTTCATGTGCTATCGGGGCCATTCCGATGTACCCGTTGACATCCGTTTCCTGCAATTCTGCCTTGCGTTCAACGCCTCTTCGTAGCCTGACCTCAATATATTTTGGGGCGATAGTTATCGTTTAGAACTCTGCAGGTTTGGGAAGTGCAGTGCCCCTGAGCTCCATTTCCCAAGTCGCTTTTTTGTGAGTGGGACGCAACACGGCTGGATGGCTTCACGCCCTATTGTCGATCCGCGGTGGCAGGCTGAACCTCTGGTGAATTCTTCTTCGTGATGGGAAATGAGAGTGACATGTGCCCGACCAAACACCTCCAGCGAGTCTCTCATTGGTTCCCCCTCTTGCAGTTCATCCTGCGGACAAATTGCAGACGGTACGAAAGAGGCATGGAAAGGCGCCGAGTCTCCAAGTGGGGAGATTGTTAGTAAGGGGGCCTGAATGGAGAACACGAGCACCAGGAGATGAAAACTGAGGTGAGTTTCAGAAAGCTTTCCCGATCCCACGGTGTAGCATCCGCTGGGTTTCCAATGAGTGCTTTCGCTGTCGGAAGATTGCGTTGAACCTGGAGAGTTGGGACCCATGGAATGGGGAGCACGCAGGATTCCTTTCAAGGGTCTGCATTTGCTTTCCCAACCTCACCCATCATCTCAGCCCCAAGAGTGTCCAGCCTTATGTCTTCTGCCGCTGGGGCTGTAGATGTGGTCAATCCTGGTTGCATGCCAGTCCCTGAACGCATTTTGGAAGAATTTCTCTCTGTTTTGCCCTGCTTGTTTCTTCTTTGTGTTGGAAATGTATCCTCAGAATGGGTCTGAGCTGATTTTCCCTGCTGGTTTTAGGCCGCTTTACACACACTTGATGCACTTACACAGAGATATCAAGACTTAGCTTTTAAGATGCTTACTAGTCGGATAGATACTTGTGCGATGAACAGGGTGTGGTGAGTCCAGTTGATTGAGCAAGGAGTAGGTCGTGTCCATTCCATATTCGGTTTTCGGAAGGGTATCTGTGCTCATTTCAAACTCGAGTTTTATGCGTCACCCCACATCACCTTTCCCCTGAAGCAGGCATAAGTGTGTTTTCTAAAAGCGTGACTCTGTTCTGTTTGGGGATTCAGTTCATGGGGAGCGATTTTTACATTCCCTCGATAAGTGATATCATAAGTTTCTTTTTTTGTGGGACTGATTTCACTGAGGATGATCGTACCTAAATCCACTCAGGATGCTGCTACCAGCCTCATGACGTGGATTTCATGGCTGAGTGACACTCCATTGGACATACGTAGCACCACTTGTCCACTTGTCCACTTGTCTTTGTCCACTTGTCCACTCCTCTTTGTCCACTTGGCTCTTTCCTGGGATATGAAACGTGTACCGGAGTGGAGGTTCTTGTCAAGACAGCAGCCCTCAACTTTGGGGTCCCTGTGTCTGGTTGATTTTTTCATTTTCCCAAGGTCAACGCCCATGTGTGGAAGTGCCCTATGCTCTGTGGTTCTGTGTTTTACATGGTTTGGGAAAGAGGATACACTTGTGAAGATTGGCTGTTGGCCATTGACATCCCGCCCATCAGCTTAACAAGGCTCCCTTGACTCCGTGGGCTGTCCTGCCTTTCTGGTTTTTAGACTTTTTTCGCCTGGCCCTTTTGCCCCGGGGGGGGGGGGTGGTGAGAGATTTCTTTGTAGTGCTGATTTGCTCTCCCAGGTTGCTTGGTTGGCCAAAAAGGGCGTATGCGTTTTTTCCTGAATATATTCAGGAAAAAACGCATACGCCCTTTTTGGCCAACCGCATCATTGTCCACGTTCTGGCGCTTTTCATGTGCTATCGGGGCCATTCCGATGTACCCGTTGACATCCGTTTCCTGCAATTCTGCCTTGCGTTCAACGCCTCTTCGTAGCCTGACCTCAATATATTTTGGGGCGATAGTTATCGTTTAGAACTCTGCAGGTTTGGGAAGTGCAGTGCCCCTGAGCTCCATTTCCCAAGTCGCTTTTTTGTGAGTAGGACGCAACACGGCTGGATGGCTTCACGCCCTATTGTCGATCCGCGGTGGCAGGCTGAACCTCTGGTGAATTCTTCTTCGTGATGGGAAATGAGAGTGACATGTGCCCGACCAAACACCTCCAGCGAGTCTCTCATTGGTTCCCCCTCTTGCAGTTCATCCTGCGGACAAATTGCAGACGGTACGAAAGAGGCATGGAAAGGCGCCGAGTCTCCAAGTGGGGAGATTGTTAGTAAGGGGGCCTGAATGGAGAACACGAGCACCAGGAGATGAAAACTGAGGTGAGTTTCAGAAAGCTTTCCCGATCCCACGGTGTAGCATCCGCTGGGTTTCCAATGAGTGCTTTCGCTGTCGGAAGATTGCGTTGAACCTGGAGAGTTGGGACCCATGGAATGGGGAGCACGCAGGATTCCTTTCAAGGGTCTGCATTTGCTTTCCCAACCTCACCCATCGTCTCAGCCCCAAGAGTGTCCAGCCTTATGTCTTCTGCGGCTGGGGCTGTAGATGTGGTCAATCCTGGTTGCATGCCAGTCCCTGAACGCATTTGGGAAGAAATTCTCTCTGTTTTGCCCTGCTTCTTTCTTCTTTATGTTGGAAATGTATCCTCAGAATGGGTCTGAGCTGATTTTCCCTGCTGGTTTTAGGCCGCTTTACACACACTTGATGCACTTACACAGAGATATCAAGACTTAGCTTTTAAGATGCTTACTAGTCGGATAGATACTTGTGCGATGAACAGGGTCTGGTGAGTCCAGTTGATTGAGCAAGGAGTAGGTCGTGTCCATTCCATATTCGGTTTTCGGAAGGGTATCTGTGCTCATTTCAAACTCGAGTTTTATGCGTCACCCCACATCACCTTTCCCCTGAAGCAGGCATAAGTGTGTTTTCTAAAAGCGTGACTCTGTTCTGTTTGGGGATTCAGTTCATGGGGAGCGATTTTTACATTCCCTCGATAAGTGATATCATAAGTTTCTTTTTTTGTGGGACTGATTTCACTGAGGATGATCGTACCTAAATCCACTCAGGATGCTGCTACCAGCCTCATGACGTGGATTTCATGGCTGAGTGACACTCCATTGGACCTACGTAGCACCACTTGTCCACTTGTCCACTTGTCTTTGTCCACTTGTCCACTCGTCTTTGTCCACTTGGCTCTTTCCTGGGATATGAAACGTGTACCGGAGTGGAGGTTCTTGTCAAGACAGCAGCCCTCAACTTTGGGGTCCCTGTGTCTGGTTGATTTTTTCATTTTCCCAAGGTCAACGCCCATGTGTGGAAGTGCCCTATGCTCTGTGGTTCTGTGTTTTACATGGTTTGGGAAAGAGGATACACTTGTGAAGATTGGCTGTTGGCCATTGACATCCCGCCCATCAGCTTAACAAGGCTCCCTTGACTCCGTGGGCTGTCCTGCCTTTCTGGTTTTTAGACTTTTTTCGCCTGGCCCTTTTGCCCCGGGGGGGGGGCGAGAGATTTCTTTGTAGTGCTGATTTGCTCTCCCAGGTTGCTTGGTTGGCCAAAAAGGGCGTATGCGTTTTTTCCTGAATATATTCAGGAAAAAACGCATACGCCCTTTTTGGCCAACCGCATCATTGTCCACGTTCTGGCGCTTTTCATGTGCTATCGGGGCCATTCCGATGTACCCGTTGACATCCGTTTCCTGCAATTCTGCCTTGCGTTCAACGCCTCTTCGTAGCCTGACCTCAATATATTTTGGGGCGATAGTTATCGTTTAGAACTCTGCAGGTTTGGGAAGTGCAGTGCCCCTGAGCTCCATTTCCCAAGTCGCTTTTTTGTGAGTGGGACGCAACACGGCTGGATGGCTTCACGCCCTATTGTCGATCCGCGGTGGCAGGCTGAACCTCTGGTGAATTCTTCTTCGTGATGGGAAATGAGAGTGACATGTGCCCGACCAAACACCTCCAGCGAGTCTCTCATTGGTTCCCCCTCTTGCAGTTCATCCTGCGGACAAATTGCAGACGGTACGAAAGAGGCATGGAAAGGCGCCGAGTCTCCAAGTGGGGAGATTGTTAGTAAGGGGGCCTGAATGGAGAACACGAGCACCAGGAGATGAAAACTGAGGTGAGTTTCAGAAAGCTTTCCCGATCCCACGGTGTAGCATCCGCTGGGTTTCCAATGAGTGCTTTCGCTGTCGGAAGATTGCGTTGAACCAGGAGAGTTGGGACCCATGGAATGGGGAGCACACAGGATTCCTTTCAAGGGTCTGCATTTGCTTTCCCAACCTCACCCATCGTCTCAGCCCCAAGAGTGTCCAGCCTTATGTCTTCTGCCGCTGGGGCTGTAGATGTGGTCAATCCTGGTTGCATGCCAGTCCCTGAACGCATTTTGGAAGAATTTCTCTCTGTTTTGCCCTGCTTGTTTCTTCTTTGTGTTGGAAATGTATCCTCAGAATGGGTCTGAGCTGATTTTCCCTGCTGGTTTTAGGCCGCTTTACACACACTTGATGCACTTACACAGAGATATCAAGACTTAGCTTTTAAGATGCTTACTAGTCGGATAGATACTTGTGCGATGAACAGGGTGTGGTGAGTCCAGTTGATTGAGCAAGGAGTAGGTCGTGTCCATGCCATATTCGGTTTTCGGAAGGGTATCTGTGCTCATTTCAAACTCGAGTTTTATGCGTCACCCCACCTCACCTTTCCCCTGAAGCAGGCATAAGTGTGTTTTCTAAAAGCGTGACTCTGTTCTGTTTGGGGATTCAGTTCATGGGGAGCGATTTTTACATTCCCTCGATAAGTGATATCATAAGTTTCTTTTTTTGTGGGACTGATTTCACTGAGGATGATCGTACCTAAATCCACTCAGGATGCTGCTACCAGCCTCATGACGTGGATTTCATGGCTGAGTGACACTCCATTGGACCTACGTAGCACCACTTGTCCACTTGTCCACTTGTCTTTGTCCACTTGTCCACTCCTCTTTGTCCACTTGGCTCTTTCCTGGGATATGAAACGTGTACCGGAGTGGAGGTTCTTGTCAAGACAGCAGCCCTCAACTTTGGGGTCCCTGTGTCTGGTTGATTTTTTCATTTTCCCAAGGTCAACGCCCATGTGTGGAAGTGCCCTATGCTCTGTGGTTCTGTGTTTTACATGGTTTGGGAAAGAGGATACACTTGTGAAGATTGGCTGTTGGCCATTGACATCCCGCCCATCAGCTTAACAAGGCTCCCTTGACTCCGTGGGCTGTCCTGCCTTTCTGGTTTTTAGACTTTTTTCGCCTGGCCCTTTTGCCCCGGGGGGGGGGGGCGAGAGATTTCTTTGTAGTGCTGATTTGCTCTCCCAGGTTGCTTGGTTGGCCAAAAAGGGCGTATGCGTTTTTTCCTGAATATATTCAGGAAAAAACGCATACGCCCTTTTTGGCCTACCGCATCATTGTCCACGTTCTGGCGCTTTTCATGTGCTATCGGGGCCATTCCGATGTACCCGTTGACATCCGTTTCCTGCAATTCTGCCTTGCGTTCAACGCCTCTTCGTAGCCTGACCTCAATATATTTTGGGGCGATAGTTATCGTTTAGAACTCTGCAGGTTTGGGAAGTGCAGTGCCCCTGAGCTCCATTTCCCAAGTCGCTTTTTTGTGAGTGGGACGCAACACGGCTGGATGGCTTCACGCCCTATTGTCGATCCGCGGTGGCAGGCTGAACCTCTGGTGAATTCTTCTTCGTGATGGGAAATGAGAGTGACATGTGCCCGACCAAACACCTCCAGCGAGTCTCTCATTGGTTCCCCCTCTTGCAGTTCATCCTGCGGACAAATTGCAGACGGTACTAAAGAGGCATGGAAAGGCGCCGAGTCTCCAAGTGGGGAGATTGTTAGTAAGGGGGCCTGAATGGAGAACACGAGCACCAGGAGATGAAAACTGAGGTGAGTTTCAGAAAGCTTTCCCGATCCCACGGTGTAGCATCCGCTGGGTTTCCAATGAGTGCTTTCGCTGTCGGAAGATTGCGTTGAACCAGGAGAGTTGGGACCCATGGAATGGGGAGCACACAGGATTCCTTTCAAGGGTCTGCATTTGCTTTCCCAACCTCACCCATCGTCTCAGCCCCAAGAGTGTCCAGCCTTATGTCTTCTGCCGCTGGGGCTGTAGATGTGGTCAATCCTGGTTGCATGCCAGTCCCTGAACGCATTTTGGAAGAATTTCTCTCTGTTTTGCCCTGCTTGTTTCTTCTTTGTGTTGGAAATGTATCCTCAGAATGGGTCTGAGCTGATTTTCCCTGCTGGTTTTAGGCCGCTTTACACACACTTGATGCACTTACACAGAGATATCAAGACTTAGCTTTTAAGATGCTTACTAGTCGGATAGATACTTGTGCGATGAACAGGGTGTGGTGAGTCCAGTTGATTGAGCAAGGAGTAGGTCGTGTCCATGCCATATTCGGTTTTCGGAAGGGTATCTGTGCTCATTTCAAACTCGAGTTTTATGCGTCACCCCACCTCACCTTTCCCCTGAAGCAGGCATAAGTGTGTTTTCTAAAAGCGTGACTCTGTTCTGTTTGGGGATTCAGTTCATGGGGAGCGATTTTTACATTCCCTCGATAAGTGATATCATAAGTTTCTTTTTTTGTGGGACTGATTTCACTGAGGATGATCGTACCTAAATCCACTCAGGATGCTGCTACCAGCCTCATGACGTGGATTTCATGGCTGAGTGACACTCCATTGGACCTACGTAGCACCACTTGTCCACTTGTCCACTTGTCTTTGTCCACTTGTCCACTCCTCTTTGTCCACTTGGCTCTTTCCTGGGATATGAAACGTGTACCGGAGTGGAGGTTCTTGTCAAGACAGCAGCCCTCAACTTTGGGGTCCCTGTGTCTGGTTGATTTTTTCATTTTCCCAAGGTCAACGCCCATGTGTGGAAGTGCCCTATGCTCTGTGGTTCTGTGTTTTCCATGGTTTGGGAAAGAGGATACACTTGTGAAGATTGGCTGTTGGCCATTGACATCCCGCCCATCAGCTTAACAAGGCTCCCTTGACTCCGTGGGCTGTCCTGCCTTTCTGGTTTTTAGACTTTTTTCGCCTGGCCCTTTTGCCCCGGGGGGGGCGAGAGATTTCTTTGTAGTGCTGATTTGCTCTCCCAGGTTGCTTGGTTGGCCAAAAAGGGCGTATGCGTTTTTTCCTGAATATATTCAGGAAAAAACGCATACGCCCTTTTTGGCCAACCGCATCATTGTCCACGTTCTGGCGCTTTTCATGTGCTATCGGGGCCATTCCGATGTACCCGTTGACATCCGTTTCCTGCAATTCTGCCTTGCGTTCAACGCCTCTTCGTAGCCTGACCTCAATATATTTTGGGGCGATAGTTATCGTTTAGAACTCTGCAGGTTTGGGAAGTGCAGTGCCCCTGAGCTCCATTTCCCAAGTCGCTTTTTTGTGAGTGGGACGCAACACGGCTGGATGGCTTCACGCCCTATTGTCGATCCGCGGTGGCAGGCTGAACCTCTGGTGAATTCTTCTTCGTGATGGGAAATGAGAGTGACATGTGCCCGACCAAACACCTCCAGCGAGTCTCTCATTGGTTCCCCCTCTTGCAGTTCATCCTGCGGACAAATTGCAGACGGTACGAAAGAGGCATGGAAAGGCGCCGAGTCTCCAAGTGGGGAGATTGTTAGTAAGGGGGCCTGAATGGAGAACACGAGCACCAGGAGATGAAAACTGAGGTGAGTTTCAGAAAGCTTTCCCGATCCCACGGTGTAGCATCCGCTGGGTTTCCAATGAGTGCTTTCGCTGTCGGAAGATTGCGTTGAACCTGGAGAGTTGGGACCCATGGAATGGGGAGCACGCAGGATTCCTTTCAAGGGTCTGCATTTGCTTTCCCAACCTCACCCATCGTCTCAGCCCCAAGAGTGTCCAGCCTTATGTCTTCTGCCGCTGGGGCTGTAGATGTGGTCAATCCTGGTTGCATGCCAGTCCCTGAACGCATTTGGGAAGAAATTCTCTCTGTTTTGCCCTGCTTGTTTCTTCTTTATGTTGGAAATGTATCCTCAGAATGGGTCTGAGCTGATTTTCCCTGCTGGTTTTAGGCCGCTTTACACACACTTGATGCACTTACACAGAGATATCAAGACTTAGCTTTTAAGATGCTTACTAGTCGGATAGATACTTGTGCGATGAACAGGGTCTGGTGAGTCCAGTTGATTGAGCAAGGAGTAGGTCGTGTCCATTCCATATTCGGTTTTCGGAAGGGTATCTGTGCTCATTTCAAACTCGAGTTTTATGCGTCACCCCACCTCACCTTTCTCCTGAAGCAGGCATAAGTGTGTTTTCTAAAAGCGTGACTCTGTTCTGTTTGGGGATTCAGTTCATGGGGAGCGATTTTTACATTCCCTCGATAAGTGATATCATAAGTTTCTTTTTTTGTGGGACTGATTTCACTGAGGATGATCGTACCTAAATCCACTCAGGATGCTGCTACCAGCCTCATGACGTGGATTTCATGGCTGAGTGACACTCCATTGGACATACGTAGCACCACTTGTCCACTTGTCCACTTGTCTTTGTCCACTTGTCCACTCGTCTTTGTCCACTTGGCTCTTTCCTGGGATATGAAACGTGTACCGGAGTGGAGGTTCTTGTCAAGACAGCAGCCCTCAACTTTGGGGTCCCTGTGTCTGGTTGATTTTTTCATTTTCCCAAGGTCAACGCCCATGTGTGGAAGTGCCCTATGCTCTGTGGTTCTGTGTTTTACATGGTTTGGGAAAGAGGATACACTTGTGAAGATTGGCTGTTGGCCATTGACATCCCGCCCATCAGCTTAACAAGGCTCCCTTGACTCCGTGGGCTGTCCTGCCTTTCTGGTTTTTAGACTTTTTTCGCCTGGCCCTTTTGCCCCGGGGGGGGGGGGCGAGAGATTTCTTTGTAGTGCTGATTTGCTCTCCCAGGTTGCTTGGTTGGCCAAAAAGGGCGTATGCGTTTTTTCCTGAATATATTCAGGAAAAAACGCATACGCCCTTTTTGGCCTACCGCATCATTTTCCACGTTCTGGCGCTTTTCATGTGCTATCGGGGCCATTCCGATGTACCCGTTGACATCCGTTTCCTGCAATTCTGCCTTGCGTTCAACGCCTCTTCGTAGCCTGACCTCAATATATTTTGGGGCGATAGTTATCGTTTAGAACTCTGCAGGTTTGGGAAGTGCAGTGCCCCTGAGCTCCATTTCCCAAGTCGCTTTTTTGTGAGTGGGACGCAACACGGCTGGATGGCTTCACGCCCTATTGTCGATCCGCGGTGGCAGGCTGAACCTCTGGTGAATTCTTCTTCGTGATGGGAAATGAGAGTGACATGTGCCCGACCAAACACCTCCAGCGAGTCTCTCATTGGTTCCCCCTCTTGCAGTTCATCCTGCGGACAAATTGCAGACGGTACGAAAGAGGCATGGAAAGGCGCCGAGTCTCCAAGTGGGGAGATTGTTAGTAAGGGGGCCTGAATGGAGAACACGAGCACCAGGAGATGAAAACTGAGGTGAGTTTCAGAAAGCTTTCCCGATCCCACGGTGTAGCATCCGCTGGGTTTCCAATGAGTGCTTTCGCTGTCGGAAGATTGCGTTGAACCTGGAGAGTTGGGACCCATGGAATGGGGAGCACGCAGGATTCCTTTCAAGGGTCTGCATTTGCTTTCCCAACCTCACCCATCGTCTCAGCCCCAAGAGTGTCCAGCCTTATGTCTTCTGCCGCTCGGGCTGTAGATGTGGTCAATCCTGGTTGCATGCCAGTCCCTGAACGCATTTTGGAAGAATTTCTCTCTGTTTTGCCCTGCTTGTTTCTTCTTTGTGTTGGAAATGTATCCTCAGAATGGGTCTGAGCTGATTTTCCCTGCTGGTTTTAGGCCGCTTTACACACACTTGATGCACTTACACAGAGATATCAAGACTTAGCTTTTAAGATGCTTACTAGTCGGATAGATACTTGTGCGATGAACAGGGTGTGGTGAGTCCAGTTGATTGAGCAAGGAGTAGGTCGTGTCCATTCCATATTCGGTTTTCGGAAGGGTATCTGTGCTCATTTCAAACTCGAGTTTTATGCGTCACCCCACCTCACCTTTCCCCTGAAGCAGGCATAAGTGTGTTTTCTAAAAGCGTGACTCTGTTCTGTTTGGGGATTCAGTTCATGGGGAGCGATTTTTACATTCCCTCGATAAGTGATATCATAAGTTTCTTTTTTTGTGGGACTGATTTCACTGAGGATGATCGTACCTAAATCCACTCAGGATGCTGCTACCAGCCTCATGACGTGGATTTCATGGCTGAGTGACACTCCATTGGACCTACGTAGCACCACTTGTCCACTTGTCCACTTGTCTTTGTCCACTTGTCCACTCCTCTTTGTCCACTTGGCTCTTTCCTGGGATATGAAACGTGTACCGGAGTGGAGGTTCTTGTCAAGACAGCAGCCCTCAACTTTGGGGTCCCTGTGTCTGGTTGATTTTTTCATTTTCCCAAGGTCAACGCCCATGTGTGGAAGTGCCCTATGCTCTGTGGTTCTGTGTTTTACATGGTTTGGGAAAGAGGATACACTTGTGAAGATTGGCTGTTGGCCATTGACATCCCGCCCATCAGCTTAACAAGGCTCCCTTGACTCCGTGGGCTGTCCTGCCTTTCTGGTTTTTAGACTTTTTTCGCCTGGCCCTTTTGCCCCGGGGGGGGGGGGGTGGTGAGAGATTTCTTTGTAGTGCTGATTTGCTCTCCCAGGTTGCTTGGTTGGCCAAAAAGGGCGTATGCGTTTTTTCCTGAATATATTCAGGAAAAAACGCATACGCCCTTTTTGGCCAACCGCATCATTGTCCACGTTCTGGCGCTTTTCATGTGCTATCGGGGCCATTCCGATGTACCCGTTGACATCCGTTTCCTGCAATTCTGCCTTGCGTTCAACGCCTCTTCGTAGCCTGACCTCAATATATTTTGGGGCGATAGTTATCGTTTAGAACTCTGCAGGTTTGGGAAGTGCAGTGCCCCTGAGCTCCATTTCCCAAGTCGCTTTTTTGTGAGTGGGACGCAACACGGCTGGATGGCTTCACGCCCTATTGTCGATCCGCGGTGGCAGGCTGAACCTCTGGTGAATTCTTCTTCGTGATGGGAAATGAGAGTGACATGTGCCCGACCAAACACCTCCAGCGAGTCTCTCATTGGTTCCCCCTCTTGCAGTTCATCCTGCGGACAAATTGCAGACGGTACGAAAGAGGCATGGAAAGGCGCCGAGTCTCCAAGTGGGGAGATTGTTAGTAAGGGGGCCTGAATGGAGAACACGAGCACCAGGAGATGAAAACTGAGGTGAGTTTCAGAAAGCTTTCCCGATCCCACGGTGTAGCATCCGCTGGGTTTCCAATGAGTGCTTTCGCTGTCGGAAGATTGCGTTGAACCTGGAGAGTTGGGACCCATGGAATGGGGAGCACGCAGGATTCCTTTCAAGGGTCTGCATTTGCTTTCCCAACCTCACCCATCGTCTCAGCCCCAAGAGTGTCCAGCCTTATGTCTTCTGCCGCTGGGGCTGTAGATGTGGTCAATCCTGGTTGCATGCCAGTCCCTGAACGCATTTGGGAAGAAATTCTCTCTGTTTTGCCCTGCTTGTTTCTTCTTTATGTTGGAAATGTATCCTCAGAATGGGTCTGAGCTGATTTTCCCTGCTGGTTTTAGGCCGCTTTACACACACTTGATGCACTTACACAGAGATATCAAGACTTAGCTTTTAAGATGCTTACTAGTCGGATAGATACTTGTGCGATGAACAGGGTCTGGTGAGTCCAGTTGATTGAGCAAGGAGTAGGTCGTGTCCATTCCATATTCGGTTTTCGGAAGGGTATCTGTGCTCATTTCAAACTCGAGTTTTATGCGTCACCCCACATCACCTTTCCCCTGAAGCAGGCATAAGTGTGTTTTCTAAAAGCGTGACTCTGTTCTGTTTGGGGATTCAGTTCATGGGGAGCGATTTTTACATTCCCTCGATAAGTGATATCATAAGTTTCTTTTTTTGTGGGACTGATTTCACTGAGGATGATCGTACCTAAATCCACTCAGGATGCTGCTACCAGCCTCATGACGTGGATTTCATGGCTGAGTGACACTCCATTGGACCTACGTAGCACCACTTGTCCACTTGTCCACTTGTCTTTGTCCACTTGTCCACTCGTCTTTGTCCACTTGGCTCTTTCCTGGGATATGAAACGTGTACCGGAGTGGAGGTTCTTGTCAAGACAGCAGCCCTCAACTTTGGGGTCCCTGTGTCTGGTTGATTTTTTCATTTTCCCAAGGTCAACGCCCATGTGTGGAAGTGCCCTATGCTCTGTGGTTCTGTGTTTTACATGGTTTGGGAAAGAGGATACACTTGTGAAGATTGGCTGTTGGCCATTGACATCCCGCCCATCAGCTTAACAAGGCTCCCTTGACTCCGTGGGCTGTCCTGCCTTTCTGGTTTTTAGACTTTTTTCGCCTGGCCCTTTTGCCCCGGGGGGGGGGCGAGAGATTTCTTTGTAGTGCTGATTTGCTCTCCCAGGTTGCTTGGTTGGCCAAAAAGGGCGTATGCGTTTTTTCCTGAATATATTCAGGAAAAAACGCATACGCCCTTTTTGGCCAACCGCATCATTGTCCACGTTCTGGCGCTTTTCATGTGCTATCGGGGCCATTCCGATGTACCCGTTGACATCCGTTTCCTGCAATTCTGCCTTGCGTTCAACGCCTCTTCGTAGCCTGACCTCAATATATTTTGGGGCGATAGTTATCGTTTAGAACTCTGCAGGTTTGGGAAGTGCAGTGCCCCTGAGCTCCATTTCCCAAGTCGCTTTTTTGTGAGTGGGACGCAACACGGCTGGATGGCTTCACGCCCTATTGTCGATCCGCGGTGGCAGGCTGAACCTCTGGTGAATTCTTCTTCGTGATGGGAAATGAGAGTGACATGTGCCCGACCAAACACCTCCAGCGAGTCTCTCATTGGTTCCCCCTCTTGCAGTTCATCCTGCGGACAAATTGCAGACGGTACGAAAGAGGCATGGAAAGGCGCCGAGTCTCCAAGTGGGGAGATTGTTAGTAAGGGGGCCTGAATGGAGAACACGAGCACCAGGAGATGAAAACTGAGGTGAGTTTCAGAAAGCTTTCCCGATCCCACGGTGTAGCATCCGCTGGGTTTCCAATGAGTGCTTTCGCTGTCGGAAGATTGCGTTGAACCTGGAGAGTTGGGACCCATGGAATGGGGAGCACGCAGGATTCCTTTCAAGGGTCTGCATTTGCTTTCCCAACCTCACCCATCGTCTCAGCCCCAAGAGTGTCCAGCCTTATGTCTTCTGCCGCTGGGGCTGTAGATGTGGTCAATCCTGGTTGCATGCCAGTCCCTGAACGCATTTGGGAAGAAATTCTCTCTGTTTTGCCCTGCTTGTTTCTTCTTTATGTTGGAAATGTATCCTCAGAATGGGTCTGAGCTGATTTTCCCTGCTGGTTTTAGGCCGCTTTACACACACTTGATGCACTTACACAGAGATATCAAGACTTAGCTTTTAAGATGCTTACTAGTCGGATAGATACTTGTGCGATGAACAGGGTGTGGAGAGTCCAGTTGATTGAGCAAGGAGTAGGTCGTGTCCATGCCATATTCGGTTTTCGGAAGGGTATCTGTGCTCATTTCAAACTCGAGTTTTATGCGTCACCCCACCTCACCTTTCCCCTGAAGCAGGCATAAGTGTGTTTTCTAAAAGCGTGACTGTGTTCTGTTTGGGGATTCAGTTCATGGGGAGCGATTTTTACATTCCCTCGATAAGTGATATCATAAGTTTCTTTTTTTGTGGGACTGATTTCACTGAGGATGATCGTACCTAAATCCACTCAGGATGCTGCTACCAGCCTCATGACGTGGATTTCATGGCTGAGTGACACTCCATTGGACCTACGTAGCACCACTTGTCCACTTGTCCACTTGTCTTTGTCCACTTGTCCACTCGTCTTTGTCCACTTGGCTCTTTCCTGGGATATGAAACGTGTACCGGAGTAGAGGTTCTTGTCAAGACAGCAGCCCTCAACTTTGGGGTCCCTGTGTCTGGTTGATTTTTTCATTTTCCCAAGGTCAACGCCCATGTGTGGAAGTGCCCTATGCTCTGTGGTTCTGTGTTTTACATGGTTTGGGAAAGAGGATACACTTGTGAAGATTGGCTGTTGGCCATTGACATCCCGCCCATCAGCTTAACAAGGCTCCCTTGACTCCGTGGGCTGTCCTGCCTTTCTGGTTTTTAGACTTTTTTCGCCTGGCCCTTTTGCCCCGGGGGGGGGCGAGAGATTTCTTTGTAGTGCTGATTTGCTCTCCCAGGTTGCTTGGTTGGCCAAAAAGGGCGTATGCGTTTTTTCCTGAATATATTCAGGAAAAAACGCATACGCCCTTTTTGGCCTACCGCATCATTTTCCACGTTCTGGCGCTTTTCATGTGCTATCGGGGCCATTCCGATGTACCCGTTGACATCCGTTTCCTGCAATTCTGCCTTGCGTTCAACGCCTCTTCGTAGCCTGACCTCAATATATTTTGGGGCGATAGTTATCGTTTAGAACTCTGCAGGTTTGGGAAGTGCAGTGCCCCTGAGCTCCATTTCCCAAGTCGCTTTTTTGTGAGTGGGACGCAACACGGCTGGATGGCTTCACGCCCTATTGTCGATCCGCGGTGGCAGGCTGAACCTCTGGTGAATTCTTCTTCGTGATGGGAAATGAGAGTGACATGTGCCCGACCAAACACCTCCAGCGAGTCTCTCATTGGTTCCCCCTCTTGCAGTTCATCCTGCGGACAAATTGCAGACGGTACGAAAGAGGCATGGAAAGGCGCCGAGTCTCCAAGTGGGGAGATTGTTAGTAAGGGGGCCTGAATGGAGAACACGAGCACCAGGAGATGAAAACTGAGGTGAGTTTCAGAAAGCTTTCCCGATCCCACGGTGTAGCATCCGCTGGGTTTCCAATGAGTGCTTTCGCTGTCGGAAGATTGCGTTGAACCTGGAGAGTTGGGACCCATGGAATGGGGAGCACGCAGGATTCCTTTCAAGGGTCTGCATTTGCTTTCCCAACCTCACCCATCGTCTCAGCCCCAAGAGTGTCCAGCCTTATGTCTTCTGCGGCTGGGGCTGTAGATGTGGTCAATCCTGGTTGCATGCCAGTCCCTGAACGCATTTGGGAAGAATTTCTCTCTGTTTTGCCCTGCTTGTTTCTTCTTTGTGTTGGAAATGTATCCTCAGAATGGGTCTGAGCTGATTTTCCCTGCTGGTTTTAGGCCGCTTTACACACACTTGATGCACTTACACAGAGATATCAAGACTTAGCTTTTAAGATGCTTACTAGTCGGATAGATACTTGTGCGATGAACAGGGTGTGGTGAGTCCAGTTGATTGAGCAAGGAGTAGGTCGTGTCCATTCCATATTCGGTTTTCGGAAGGGTATCTGTGCTCATTTCAAACTCGAGTTTTATGCGTCACCCCACCTCACCTTTCCCCTGAAGCAGGCATAAGTGTGTTTTCTAAAAGCGTGACTCTGTTCTGTTTGGGGATTCAGTTCATGGGGAGCGATTTTTACATTCCCTCGATAAGTGATATCATAAGTTTCTTTTTTTGTGGGACTGATTTCACTGAGGATGATCGTACCTAAATCCACTCAGGATGCTGCTACCAGCCTCATGACGTGGATTTCATGGCTGAGTGACACTCCATTGGACCTACGTAGCACCACTTGTCCACTTGTCCACTTGTCTTTGTCCACTTGTCCACTCGTCTTTGTCCACTTGGCTCTTTCCTGGGATATGAAACGTGTACCGGAGTGGAGGTTCTTGTCAAGACAGCAGCCCTCAACTTTGGGGTCCCTGTGTCTGGTTGATTTTTTCATTTTCCCAAGGTCAACGCCCATGTGTGGAAGTGCCCTATGCTCTGTGGTTCTGTGTTTTACATGGTTTGGGAAAGAGGATACACTTGTGAAGATTGGCTGTTGGCCATTGACATCCCGCCCATCAGCTTAACAAGGCTCCCTTGACTCCGTGGGCTGTCCTGCCTTTCTGGTTTTTAGACTTTTTTCGCCTGGCCCTTTTGCCCCGGGGGGGGCGAGAGATTTCTTTGTAGTGCTGATTTGCTCTCCCAGGTTGCTTGGTTGGCCAAAAAGGGCGTATGCGTTTTTTCCTGAATATATTCAGGAAAAAACGCATACGCCCTTTTTGGCCAACCGCATCATTGTCCACGTTCTGGCGCTTTTCATGTGCTATCGGGGCCATTCCGATGTACCCGTTGACATCCGTTTCCTGCAATTCTGCCTTGCGTTCAACGCCTCTTCGTAGCCTGACCTCAATATATTTTGGGGCGATAGTTATCGTTTAGAACTCTGCAGGTTTGGGAAGTGCAGTGCCCCTGAGCTCCATTTCCCAAGTCGCTTTTTTGTGAGTGGGACGCAACACGGCTGGATGGCTTCACGCCCTATTGTCGATCCGCGGTGGCAGGCTGAACCTCTGGTGAATTCTTCTTCGTGATGGGAAATGAGAGTGACATGTGCCCGACCAAACACCTCCAGCGAGTCTCTCATTGGTTCCCCCTCTTGCAGTTCATCCTGCGGACAAATTGCAGACGGTACGAAAGAGGCATGGAAAGGCGCCGAGTCTCCAAGTGGGGAGATTGTTAGTAAGGGGGCCTGAATGGAGAACACGAGCACCAGGAGATGAAAACTGAGGTGAGTTTCAGAAAGCTTTCCCGATCCCACGGTGTAGCATCCGCTGGGTTTCCAATGAGTGCTTTCGCTGTCGGAAGATTGCGTTGAACCTGGAGAGTTGGGACCCATGGAATGGGGAGCACGCAGGATTCCTTTCAAGGGTCTGCATTTGCTTTCCCAACCTCACCCATCGTCTCAGCCCCAAGAGTGTCCAGCCTTATGTCTTCTGCGGCTGGGGCTGTAGATGTGGTCAATCCTGGTTGCATGCCAGTCCCTGAACGCATTTGGGAAGAATTTCTCTCTGTTTTGCCCTGCTTGTTTCTTCTTTATGTTGGAAATGTATCCTCAGAATGGGTCTGAGCTGATTTTCCCTGCTCGTTTTAGGCCGCTTTACACACACTTGATGCACTTACACAGAGATATCAAGACTTAGCTTTTAAGATGCTTACTAGTCGGATAGATACTTGTGCGATGAACAGGGTGTGGTGAGTCCAGTTGATTGAGCAAGGAGTAGGTCGTGTCCATGCCATATTCGGTTTTCGGAAGGGTATCTGTGCTCATTTCAAACTCGAGTTTTATGCGTCACCCCACCTCACCTTTCCCCTGAAGCAGGCATAAGTGTGTTTTCTAAAAGCGTGACTGTGTTCTGTTTGGGGATTCAGTTCATGGGGAGCGATTTTTACATTCCCTCGATAAGTGATATCATAAGTTTCTTTTTTTGTGGGACTGATTTCACTGAGGATGATCGTACCTAAATCCACTCAGGATGCTGCTACCAGCCTCATGACGTGGATTTCATGGCTGAGTGACACTCCATTGGACCTACGTAGCACCACTTGTCCACTTGTCCACTTGTCTTTGTCCACTTGTCCACTCGTCTTTGTCCACTTGGCTCTTTCCTGGGATATGAAACGTGTACCGGAGTGGAGGTTCTTGTCAAGACAGCAGCCCTCAACTTTGGGGTCCCTGTGTCTGGTTGATTTTTTCACTTTCCCAAGGTCAACGCCCATGTGTGGAAGTGCCCTATGCTCTGTGGTTCTGTGTTTTACATGGTTTGGGAAAGAGAATACACTTGTGAAGATTGGCTGTTGGCCATTGACATCCCGCCCATCAGCTTAACAAGGCTCCCTTGACTCCGTGGGCTGTCCTGCCTTTCTGGTTTTTAGACTTTTTTCGCCTGGCCCTTTTGCCCCGGGGGGGGGGGGGCGAGAGATTTCTTTGTAGTGCTGATTTGCTCTCCCAGGTTGCTTGGTTGGCCAAAAAGGGCGTATGCGTTTTTTCCTGAATATATTCAGGAAAAAACGCATACGCCCTTTTTGGCCAACCGCATCATTGTCCACGTTCTGGCGCTTTTCATGTGCTATCGGGGCCATTCCGATGTACCCGTTGACATCCGTTTCCTGCAATTCTGCCTTGCGTTCAACGCCTCTTCGTAGCCTGACCTCAATATATTTTGGGGCGATAGTTATCGTTTAGAACTCTGCAGGTTTGGGAAGTGCAGTGCCCCTGAGCTCCATTTCCCAAGTCGCTTTTTTGTGAGTGGGACGCAACACGGCTGGATGGCTTCACGCCCTATTGTCGATCCGCGGTGGCAGGCTGAACCTCTGGTGAATTCTTCTTCGTGATGGGAAATGAGAGTGACATGTGCCCGACCAAACACCTCCAGCGAGTCTCTCATTGGTTCCCCCTCTTGCAGTTCATCCTGCGGACAAATTGCAGACGGTACGAAAGAGGCATGGAAAGGCGCCGAGTCTCCAAGTGGGGAGATTGTTAGTAAGGGGGCCTGAATGGAGAACACGAGCACCAGGAGATGAAAACTGAGGTGAGTTTCAGAAAGCTTTCCCGATCCCACGGTGTAGCATCCGCTGGGTTTCCAATGAGTGCTTTCGCTGTCGGAAGATTGCGTTGAACCTGGAGAGTTGGGACCCATGGAATGGGGAGCACGCAGGATTCCTTTCAAGGGTCTGCATTTGCTTTCCCAACCTCACCCATCGTCTCAGCCCCAAGAGTGTCCAGCCTTATGTCTTCTGCCGCTGGGGCTGTAGATGTGGTCAATCCTGGTTGCATGCCAGTCCCTGAACGCATTTGGGAAGAATTTCTCTCTGTTTTGCCCTGCTTGTTTCTTCTTTATGTTGGAAATGTATCCTCAGAATGGGTCTGAGCTGATTTTCCCTGCTGGTTTTAGGCCGCTTTACACACACTTGATGCACTTACACAGAGATATCAAGACTTAGCTTTTAAGATGCTTACTAGTCGGATAGATACTTGTGCGATGAACAGGGTGTGGAGAGTCCAGTTGATTGAGCAAGGAGTAGGTCGTGTCCATGCCATATTCGGTTTTCGGAAGGGTATCTGTGCTCATTTCAAACTCGAGTTTTATGCGTCACCCCACCTCACCTTTCCCCTGAAGCAGGCATAAGTGTGTTTTCTAAAAGCGTGACTCTGTTCTGTTTGGGGATTCAGTTCATGGGGAGCGATTTTTACATTCCCTCGATAAGTGATATCATAAGTTTCTTTTTTTGTGGGACTTATTTCACTGAGGATGATCGTACCTAAATCCACTCAGGATGCTGCTACCAGCCTCATGACGTGGATTTCATGGCTGAGTGACACTCCATTGGACCTACGTAGCACCACTTGTCCACTTGTCCACTTGTCTTTGTCCACTTGTCCACTCGTCTTTGTCCACTTGGCTCTTTCCTGGGATATGAAACGTGTACCGGAGTAGAGGTTCTTGTCAAGACAGCAGCCCTCAACTTTGGGGTCCCTGTGTCTGGTTGATTTTTTCATTTTCCCAAGGTCAACGCCCATGTGTGGAAGTGCCCTATGCTCTGTGGTTCTGTGTTTTACATGGTTTGGGAAAGAGGATACACTTGTGAAGATTGGCTGTTGGCCATTGACATCCCGCCCATCAGCTTAACAAGGCTCCCTTGACTCCGTGGGCTGTCCTGCCTTTCTGGTTTTTAGACTTTTTTCGCCTGGCCCTTTTGCCCCGGGGGGGGGGCGAGAGATTTCTTTGTAGTGCTGATTTGCTCTCCCAGGTTGCTTGGTTGGCCAAAAAGGGCGTATGCGTTTTTTCCTGAATATATTCAGGAAAAAACGCATACGCCCTTTTTGGCCAACCGCATCATTGTCCACGTTCTGGCGCTTTTCATGTGCTATCGGGGCCATTCCGATGTACCCGTTGACATCCGTTTCCTGCAATTCTGCCTTGCGTTCAACGCCTCTTCGTAGCCTGACCTCAATATATTTTGGGGCGATAGTTATCGTTTAGAACTCTGCAGGTTTGGGAAGTGCAGTGCCCCTGAGCTCCATTTCCCAAGTCGCTTTTTTGTGAGTGGGACGCAACACGGCTGGATGGCTTCACGCCCTATTGTCGATCCGCGGTGGCAGGCTGAACCTCTGGTGAATTCTTCTTCGTGATGGGAAATGAGAGTGACATGTGCCCGACCAAACACCTCCAGCGAGTCTCTCATTGGTTCCCCCTCTTGCAGTTCATCCTGCGGACAAATTGCAGACGGTACGAAAGAGGCATGGAAAGGCGCCGAGTCTCCAAGTGGGGAGATTGTTAGTAAGGGGGCCTGAATGGAGAACACGAGCACCAGGGAGATGAAAACTGAGGTGAGTTTCAGAAAGCTTTCCCGATCCCACGGTGTAGCATCCGCTGGGTTTCCAATGAGTGCTTTCGCTGTCGGAAGATTGCGTTGAACCTGGAGAGTTGGGAGCCATGGAATGGGGAGCACGCAGGATTCCTTTCAAGGGTCTGCATTTGCTTTCCCAACCTCACCAATCGTCTCAGCCCCAAGAGTGTCCAGCCTTATGTCTTCTGCCGCTGGGGCTGTAGATGTGGTCAATCCTGGTTGCATGCCAGTCCCTGAACGCATTTGGGAAGAATTTCTCTCTGTTTTGCCCTGCTTGTTTCTTCTTTATGTTGGAAATGTATCCTCAGAATGGGTCTGAGCTGATTTTCCCTGCTGGTTTTAGGCCGCTTTACACACACTTGATGCACTTACACAGAGATATCAAGACTTAGCTTTTAAGATGCTTACTAGTCGGATAGATACTTGTGCGATGAACAGGGTGTGGTGAGTCCAGTTGATTGAGCAAGGAGTAGGTCGTGTCCATTCCATATTCGGTTTTCGGAAGGGTATCTGTGCTCATTTCAAACTCGAGTTTTATGCGTCACCCCACCTCACCTTTCCCCTGAAGCAGGCATAAGTGTGTTTTCTAAAAGCGTGACTCTGTTCTGTTTGGGGATTCAGTTCATGGGGAGCGATTTTTACATTCCCTCGATAAGTGATATCATAAGTTTCTTTTTTTGTGGGACTGATTTCACTGAGGATGATCGTACCTAAATCCACTCAGGATGCTGCTACCAGCCTCATGACGTGGATTTCATGGCTGAGTGACACTCCATTGGACCTACGTAGCACCACTTGTCCACTTGTCCACTTGTCTTTGTCCACTTGTCCACTCGTCCTTGTCCACTTGGCTCTTTCCTGGGATATGAAACGTGTACCGGAGTGGAGGTTCTTGTCAAGACAGCAGCCCTCAACTTTGGGGTCCCTGTGTCTGGTTGATTTTTTCATTTTCCCAAGGTCAACGCCCATGTGTGGAAGTGCCCTATGCTCTGTGGTTCTGTGTTTTACATGGTTTGGGAAAGAGGATACACTTGTGAAGATTGGCTGTTGGCCATTGACATCCCGCCCATCAGCTTAACAAGGCTCCCTTGACTCCGTGGGCTGTCCTGCCTTTCTGGTTTTTAGACTTTTTTCGCCTGGCCCTTTTGCCCCGGGGGGGGGGCGAGAGATTTCTTTGTAGTGCTGATTTGCTCTCCCAGGTTGCTTGGTTGGCCAAAAAGGGCGTATGCGTTTTTTCCTGAATATATTCAGGAAAAAACGCATACGCCCTTTTTGGCCAACCGCATCATTGTCCACGTTCTGGCGCTTTTCATGTGCTATCGGGGCCATTCCGATGTACCCGTTGACATCCGTTTCCTGCAATTCTGCCTTGCGTTCAACGCCTCTTCGTAGCCTGACCTCAATATATTTTGGGGCGATAGTTATCGTTTAGAACTCTGCAGGTTTGGGAAGTGCAGTGCCCCTGAGCTCCATTTCCCAAGTCGCTTTTTTGTGAGTGGGACGCAACACGGCTGGATGGCTTCACGCCCTATTGTCGATCCGCGGTGGCAGGCTGAACCTCTGGTGAATTCTTCTTCGTGATGGGAAATGAGAGTGACATGTGCCCGACCAAACACCTCCAGCGAGTCTCTCATTGGTTCCCCCTCTTGCAGTTCATCCTGCGGACAAATTGCAGACGGTACGAAAGAGGCATGGAAAGGCGCCGAGTCTCCAAGTGGGGAGATTGTTAGTAAGGGGGCCTGAATGGAGAACACGAGCACCAGGAGATGAAAACTGAGGTGAGTTTCAGAAAGCTTTCCCGATCCCACGGTGTAGCATCCGCTGGGTTTCCAATGAGTGCTTTCGCTGTCGGAAGATTGCGTTGAACCAGGAGAGTTGGGACCCATGGAATGGGGAGCACGCAGGATTCCTTTCAAGGGTCTGCATTTGCTTTCCCAACCTCACCCATCGTCTCAGCCCCAAGAGTGTCCAGCCTTATGTCTTCTGCCGCTGGGGCTGTAGATGTGGTCAATCCTGGTTGCATGCCAGTCCCTGAACGCATTTTGGAAGAATTTCTCTCTGTTTTGCCCTGCTTGTTTCTTCTTTGTGTTGGAAATGTATCCTCAGAATGGGTCTGAGCTGATTTTCCCTGCTCGTTTTAGGCCGCTTTACACACACTTGATGCACTTACACAGAGATATCAAGACTTAGCTTTTAAGATGCTTACTAGTCGGATAGATACTTGTGCGATGAACAGGGTGTGGTGAGTCCAGTTGATTGAGCAAGGAGTAGGTCGTGTCCATGCCATATTCGGTTTTCGGAAGGGTATCTGTGCTCATTTCAAACTCGAGTTTTATGCGTCACCCCACCTCACCTTTCCCCTGAAGCAGGCATAAGTGTGTTTTCTAAAAGCGTGACTCTGTTCTGTTTGGGGATTCAGTTCATGGGGAGCGATTTTTACATTCCCTCGATAAGTGATATCATAAGTTTCTTTTTTTGTGGGACTTATTTCACTGAGGATGATCGTACCTAAATCCACTCAGGATGCTGCTACCAGCCTCATGACGTGGATTTCATGGCTGAGTGACACTCCATTGGAACTACGTAGCACCACTTGTCCACTTGTCCACTTGTCTTTGTCCACTTGTCCACTCGTCTTTGTCCACTTGGCTCTTTCCTGGGATATGAAACGTGTACCGGAGTGGAGGTTCTTGTCAAGACAGCAGCCCTCAACTTTGGGGTCCCTGTGTCTGGTTGATTTTTTCACTTTCCCAAGGTCAACGCCCATGTGTGGAAGTGCCCTATGCTCTGTGGTTCTGTGTTTTACATGGTTTGGGAAAGAGGATACACTTGTGAAGATTGGCTGTTGGCCATTGACATCCCGCCCATCAGCTTAACAAGGCTCCCTTGACTCCGTGGGCTGTCCTGCCTTTCTGGTTTTTAGACTTTTTTCGCCTGGCCCTTTTGCCCCGGGGGGGGGGCGAGAGATTTCTTTGTAGTGCTGATTTGCTCTCCCAGGTTGCTTGGTTGGCCAAAAAGGGCGTATGCGTTTTTTCCTGAATATATTCAGGAAAAAACGCATACGCCCTTTTTGGCCAACCGCATCATTGTCCACGTTCTGGCGCTTTTCATGTGCTATCGGGGCCATTCCGATGTACCCGTTGACATCCGTTTCCTGCAATTCTGCCTTGCGTTCAACGCCTCTTCGTAGCCTGACCTCAATATATTTTGGGGCGATAGTTATCGTTTAGAACTCTGCAGGTTTGGGAAGTGCAGTGCCCCTGAGCTCCATTTCCCAAGTCGCTTTTTTGTGAGTGGGACGCAACACGGCTGGATGGCTTCACGCCCTATTGTCGATCCGCGGTGGCAGGCTGAACCTCTGGTGAATTCTTCTTCGTGATGGGAAATGAGAGTGACATGTGCCCGACCAAACACCTCCAGCGAGTCTCTCATTGGTTCCCCCTCTTGCAGTTCATCCTGCGGACAAATTGCAGACGGTACGAAAGAGGCATGGAAAGGCGCCGAGTCTCCAAGTGGGGAGATTGTTAGTAAGGGGGCCTGAATGGAGAACACGAGCACCAGGAGATGAAAACTGAGGTGAGTTTCAGAAAGCTTTCCCGATCCCACGGTGTAGCATCCGCTGGGTTTCCAATGAGTGCTTTCGCTGTCGGAAGATTGCGTTGAACCTGGAGAGTTGGGACCCATGGAATGGGGAGCACGCAGGATTCCTTTCAAGGGTCTGCATTTGCTTTCCCAACCTCACCCATCGTCTCAGCCCCAAGAGTGTCCAGCCTTATGTCTTCTGCCGCTGGGGCTGTAGATGTGGTCAATCCTGGTTGCATGCCAGTCCCTGAACGCATTTGGGAAGAATTTCTCTCTGTTTTGCCCTGCTTGTTTCTTCTTTATGTTGGAAATGTATCCTCAGAATGGGTCTGAGCTGATTTTCCCTGCTGGTTTTAGGCCGCTTTACACACACTTGATGCACTTACACAGAGATATCAAGACTTAGCTTTTAAGATGCTTACTAGTCGGATAGATACTTGTGCGATGAACAGGGTGTGGAGAGTCCAGTTGATTGAGCAAGGAGTAGGTCGTGTCCATGCCATATTCGGTTTTCGGAAGGGTATCTGTGCTCATTTCAAACTCGAGTTTTATGCGTCACCCCACCTCACCTTTCCCCTGAAGCAGGCATAAGTGTGTTTTCTAAAAGCGTGACTCTGTTCTGTTTGGGGATTCAGTTCATGGGGAGCGATTTTTACATTCCCTCGATAAGTGATATCATAAGTTTCTTTTTTTGTGGGACTGATTTCACTGAGGATGATCGTACCTAAATCCACTCAGGATGCTGCTACCAGCCTCATGACGTGGATTTCATGGCTGAGTGACACTCCATTGGACCTACGTAGCACCACTTGTCCACTTGTCCACTTGTCTTTGTCCACTTGTCCACTCGTCTTTGTCCACTTGGCTCTTTCCTGGGATATGAAACGTGTACCGGAGTAGAGGTTCTTGTCAAGACAGCAGCCCTCAACTTTGGGGTCCCTGTGTCTGGTTGATTTTTTCATTTTCCCAAGGTCAACGCCCATGTGTGGAAGTGCCCTATGCTCTGTGGTTCTGTGTTTTACATGGTTTGGGAAAGAGGATACACTTGTGAAGATTGGCTGTTGGCCATTGACATCCCGCCCATCAGCTTAACAAGGCTCCCTTGACTCCGTGGGCTGTCCTGCCTTTCTGGTTTTTAGACTTTTTTCGCCTGGCCCTTTTGCCCCGGGGGGGGGCGAGAGATTTCTTTGTAGTGCTGATTTGCTCTCCCAGGTTGCTTGGTTGGCCAAAAAGGGCGTATGCGTTTTTTCCTGAATATATTCAGGAAAAAACGCATACGCCCTTTTTGGCCTACCGCATCATTTTCCACGTTCTGGCGCTTTTCATGTGCTATCGGGGCCATTCCGATGTACCCGTTGACATCCGTTTCCTGCAATTCTGCCTTGCGTTCAACGCCTCTTCGTAGCCTGACCTCAATATATTTTGGGGCGATAGTTATCGTTTAGAACTCTGCAGGTTTGGGAAGTGCAGTGCCCCTGAGCTCCATTTCCCAAGTCGCTTTTTTGTGAGTGGGACGCAACACGGCTGGATGGCTTCACGCCCTATTGTCGATCCGCGGTGGCAGGCTGAACCTCTGGTGAATTCTTCTTCGTGATGGGAAATGAGAGTGACATGTGCCCGACCAAACACCTCCAGCGAGTCTCTCATTGGTTCCCCCTCTTGCAGTTCATCCTGCGGACAAATTGCAGACGGTACGAAAGAGGCATGGAAAGGCGCCGAGTCTCCAAGTGGGGAGATTGTTAGTAAGGGGGCCTGAATGGAGAACACGAGCACCAGGAGATGAAAACTGAGGTGAGTTTCAGAAAGCTTTCCCGATCCCACGGTGTAGCATCCGCTGGGTTTCCAATGAGTGCTTTCGCTGTCGGAAGATTGCGTTGAACCTGGAGAGTTGGGACCCATGGAATGGGGAGCACGCAGGATTCCTTTCAAGGGTCTGCATTTGCTTTCCCAACCTCACCCATCGTCTCAGCCCCAAGAGTGTCCAGCCTTATGTCTTCTGCGGCTGGGGCTGTAGATGTGGTCAATCCTGGTTGCATGCCAGTCCCTGAACGCATTTGGGAAGAATTTCTCTCTGTTTTGCCCTGCTTGTTTCTTCTTTGTGTTGGAAATGTATCCTCAGAATGGGTCTGAGCTGATTTTCCCTGCTGGTTTTAGGCCGCTTTACACACACTTGATGCACTTACACAGAGATATCAAGACTTAGCTTTTAAGATGCTTACTAGTCGGATAGATACTTGTGCGATGAACAGGGTGTGGTGAGTCCAGTTGATTGAGCAAGGAGTAGGTCGTGTCCATTCCATATTCGGTTTTCGGAAGGGTATCTGTGCTCATTTCAAACTCGAGTTTTATGCGTCACCCCACCTCACCTTTCCCCTGAAGCAGGCATAAGTGTGTTTTCTAAAAGCGTGACTCTGTTCTGTTTGGGGATTCAGTTCATGGGGAGCGATTTTTACATTCCCTCGATAAGTGATATCATAAGTTTCTTTTTTTGTGGGACTGATTTCACTGAGGATGATCGTACCTAAATCCACTCAGGATGCTGCTACCAGCCTCATGACGTGGATTTCATGGCTGAGTGACACTCCATTGGACCTACGTAGCACCACTTGTCCACTTGTCCACTTGTCTTTGTCCACTTGTCCACTCGTCTTTGTCCACTTGGCTCTTTCCTGGGATATGAAACGTGTACCGGAGTGGAGGTTCTTGTCAAGACAGCAGCCCTCAACTTTGGGGTCCCTGTGTCTGGTTGATTTTTTCATTTTCCCAAGGTCAACGCCCATGTGTGGAAGTGCCCTATGCTCTGTGGTTCTGTGTTTTACATGGTTTGGGAAAGAGGATACACTTGTGAAGATTGGCTGTTGGCCATTGACATCCCGCCCATCAGCTTAACAAGGCTCCCTTGACTCCGTGGGCTGTCCTGCCTTTCTGGTTTTTAGACTTTTTTCGCCTGGCCCTTTTGCCCCGGGGGGGGCGAGAGATTTCTTTGTAGTGCTGATTTGCTCTCCCAGGTTGCTTGGTTGGCCAAAAAGGGCGTATGCGTTTTTTCCTGAATATATTCAGGAAAAAACGCATACGCCCTTTTTGGCCAACCGCATCATTGTCCACGTTCTGGCGCTTTTCATGTGCTATCGGGGCCATTCCGATGTACCCGTTGACATCCGTTTCCTGCAATTCTGCCTTGCGTTCAACGCCTCTTCGTAGCCTGACCTCAATATATTTTGGGGCGATAGTTATCGTTTAGAACTCTGCAGGTTTGGGAAGTGCAGTGCCCCTGAGCTCCATTTCCCAAGTCGCTTTTTTGTGAGTGGGACGCAACACGGCTGGATGGCTTCACGCCCTATTGTCGATCCGCGGTGGCAGGCTGAACCTCTGGTGAATTCTTCTTCGTGATGGGAAATGAGAGTGACATGTGCCCGACCAAACACCTCCAGCGAGTCTCTCATTGGTTCCCCCTCTTGCAGTTCATCCTGCGGACAAATTGCAGACGGTACGAAAGAGGCATGGAAAGGCGCCGAGTCTCCAAGTGGGGAGATTGTTAGTAAGGGGGCCTGAATGGAGAACACGAGCACCAGGAGATGAAAACTGAGGTGAGTTTCAGAAAGCTTTCCCGATCCCACGGTGTAGCATCCGCTGGGTTTCCAATGAGTGCTTTCGCTGTCGGAAGATTGCGTTGAACCTGGAGAGTTGGGACCCATGGAATGGGGAGCACGCAGGATTCCTTTCAAGGGTCTGCATTTGCTTTCCCAACCTCACCCATCGTCTCAGCCCCAAGAGTGTCCAGCCTTATGTCTTCTGCGGCTGGGGCTGTAGATGTGGTCAATCCTGGTTGCATGCCAGTCCCTGAACGCATTTGGGAAGAATTTCTCTCTGTTTTGCCCTGCTTGTTTCTTCTTTATGTTGGAAATGTATCCTCAGAATGGGTCTGAGCTGATTTTCCCTGCTCGTTTTAGGCCGCTTTACACACACTTGATGCACTTACACAGAGATATCAAGACTTAGCTTTTAAGATGCTTACTAGTCGGATAGATACTTGTGCGATGAACAGGGTGTGGTGAGTCCAGTTGATTGAGCAAGGAGTAGGTCGTGTCCATGCCATATTCGGTTTTCGGAAGGGTATCTGTGCTCATTTCAAACTCGAGTTTTATGCGTCACCCCACCTCACCTTTCCCCTGAAGCAGGCATAAGTGTGTTTTCTAAAAGCGTGACTGTGTTCTGTTTGGGGATTCAGTTCATGGGGAGCGATTTTTACATTCCCTCGATAAGTGATATCATAAGTTTCTTTTTTTGTGGGACTGATTTCACTGAGGATGATCGTACCTAAATCCACTCAGGATGCTGCTACCAGCCTCATGACGTGGATTTCATGGCTGAGTGACACTCCATTGGACCTACGTAGCACCACTTGTCCACTTGTCCACTTGTCTTTGTCCACTTGTCCACTCGTCTTTGTCCACTTGGCTCTTTCCTGGGATATGAAACGTGTACCGGAGTGGAGGTTCTTGTCAAGACAGCAGCCCTCAACTTTGGGGTCCCTGTGTCTGGTTGATTTTTTCACTTTCCCAAGGTCAACGCCCATGTGTGGAAGTGCCCTATGCTCTGTGGTTCTGTGTTTTACATGGTTTGGGAAAGAGAATACACTTGTGAAGATTGGCTGTTGGCCATTGACATCCCGCCCATCAGCTTAACAAGGCTCCCTTGACTCCGTGGGCTGTCCTGCCTTTCTGGTTTTTAGACTTTTTTCGCCTGGCCCTTTTGCCCCGGGGGGGGGGGGGCGAGAGATTTCTTTGTAGTGCTGATTTGCTCTCCCAGGTTGCTTGGTTGGCCAAAAAGGGCGTATGCGTTTTTTCCTGAATATATTCAGGAAAAAACGCATACGCCCTTTTTGGCCAACCGCATCATTGTCCACGTTCTGGCGCTTTTCATGTGCTATCGGGGCCATTCCGATGTACCCGTTGACATCCGTTTCCTGCAATTCTGCCTTGCGTTCAACGCCTCTTCGTAGCCTGACCTCAATATATTTTGGGGCGATAGTTATCGTTTAGAACTCTGCAGGTTTGGGAAGTGCAGTGCCCCTGAGCTCCATTTCCCAAGTCGCTTTTTTGTGAGTGGGACGCAACACGGCTGGATGGCTTCACGCCCTATTGTCGATCCGCGGTGGCAGGCTGAACCTCTGGTGAATTCTTCTTCGTGATGGGAAATGAGAGTGACATGTGCCCGACCAAACACCTCCAGCGAGTCTCTCATTGGTTCCCCCTCTTGCAGTTCATCCTGCGGACAAATTGCAGACGGTACGAAAGAGGCATGGAAAGGCGCCGAGTCTCCAAGTGGGGAGATTGTTAGTAAGGGGGCCTGAATGGAGAACACGAGCACCAGGAGATGAAAACTGAGGTGAGTTTCAGAAAGCTTTCCCGATCCCACGGTGTAGCATCCGCTGGGTTTCCAATGAGTGCTTTCGCTGTCGGAAGATTGCGTTGAACCTGGAGAGTTGGGACCCATGGAATGGGGAGCACGCAGGATTCCTTTCAAGGGTCTGCATTTGCTTTCCCAACCTCACCCATCGTCTCAGCCCCAAGAGTGTCCAGCCTTATGTCTTCTGCCGCTGGGGCTGTAGATGTGGTCAATCCTGGTTGCATGCCAGTCCCTGAACGCATTTGGGAAGAATTTCTCTCTGTTTTGCCCTGCTTGTTTCTTCTTTATGTTGGAAATGTATCCTCAGAATGGGTCTGAGCTGATTTTCCCTGCTGGTTTTAGGCCGCTTTACACACACTTGATGCACTTACACAGAGATATCAAGACTTAGCTTTTAAGATGCTTACTAGTCGGATAGATACTTGTGCGATGAACAGGGTGTGGAGAGTCCAGTTGATTGAGCAAGGAGTAGGTCGTGTCCATGCCATATTCGGTTTTCGGAAGGGTATCTGTGCTCATTTCAAACTCGAGTTTTATGCGTCACCCCACCTCACCTTTCCCCTGAAGCAGGCATAAGTGTGTTTTCTAAAAGCGTGACTCTGTTCTGTTTGGGGATTCAGTTCATGGGGAGCGATTTTTACATTCCCTCGATAAGTGATATCATAAGTTTCTTTTTTTGTGGGACTTATTTCACTGAGGATGATCGTACCTAAATCCACTCAGGATGCTGCTACCAGCCTCATGACGTGGATTTCATGGCTGAGTGACACTCCATTGGACCTACGTAGCACCACTTGTCCACTTGTCCACTTGTCTTTGTCCACTTGTCCACTCGTCTTTGTCCACTTGGCTCTTTCCTGGGATATGAAACGTGTACCGGAGTAGAGGTTCTTGTCAAGACAGCAGCCCTCAACTTTGGGGTCCCTGTGTCTGGTTGATTTTTTCATTTTCCCAAGGTCAACGCCCATGTGTGGAAGTGCCCTATGCTCTGTGGTTCTGTGTTTTACATGGTTTGGGAAAGAGGATACACTTGTGAAGATTGGCTGTTGGCCATTGACATCCCGCCCATCAGCTTAACAAGGCTCCCTTGACTCCGTGGGCTGTCCTGCCTTTCTGGTTTTTAGACTTTTTTCGCCTGGCCCTTTTGCCCCGGGGGGGGGGCGAGAGATTTCTTTGTAGTGCTGATTTGCTCTCCCAGGTTGCTTGGTTGGCCAAAAAGGGCGTATGCGTTTTTTCCTGAATATATTCAGGAAAAAACGCATACGCCCTTTTTGGCCAACCGCATCATTGTCCACGTTCTGGCGCTTTTCATGTGCTATCGGGGCCATTCCGATGTACCCGTTGACATCCGTTTCCTGCAATTCTGCCTTGCGTTCAACGCCTCTTCGTAGCCTGACCTCAATATATTTTGGGGCGATAGTTATCGTTTAGAACTCTGCAGGTTTGGGAAGTGCAGTGCCCCTGAGCTCCATTTCCCAAGTCGCTTTTTTGTGAGTGGGACGCAACACGGCTGGATGGCTTCACGCCCTATTGTCGATCCGCGGTGGCAGGCTGAACCTCTGGTGAATTCTTCTTCGTGATGGGAAATGAGAGTGACATGTGCCCGACCAAACACCTCCAGCGAGTCTCTCATTGGTTCCCCCTCTTGCAGTTCATCCTGCGGACAAATTGCAGACGGTACGAAAGAGGCATGGAAAGGCGCCGAGTCTCCAAGTGGGGAGATTGTTAGTAAGGGGGCCTGAATGGAGAACACGAGCACCAGGGAGATGAAAACTGAGGTGAGTTTCAGAAAGCTTTCCCGATCCCACGGTGTAGCATCCGCTGGGTTTCCAATGAGTGCTTTCGCTGTCGGAAGATTGCGTTGAACCTGGAGAGTTGGGAGCCATGGAATGGGGAGCACGCAGGATTCCTTTCAAGGGTCTGCATTTGCTTTCCCAACCTCACCAATCGTCTCAGCCCCAAGAGTGTCCAGCCTTATGTCTTCTGCCGCTGGGGCTGTAGATGTGGTCAATCCTGGTTGCATGCCAGTCCCTGAACGCATTTGGGAAGAATTTCTCTCTGTTTTGCCCTGCTTGTTTCTTCTTTATGTTGGAAATGTATCCTCAGAATGGGTCTGAGCTGATTTTCCCTGCTGGTTTTAGGCCGCTTTACACACACTTGATGCACTTACACAGAGATATCAAGACTTAGCTTTTAAGATGCTTACTAGTCGGATAGATACTTGTGCGATGAACAGGGTGTGGTGAGTCCAGTTGATTGAGCAAGGAGTAGGTCGTGTCCATTCCATATTCGGTTTTCGGAAGGGTATCTGTGCTCATTTCAAACTCGAGTTTTATGCGTCACCCCACCTCACCTTTCCCCTGAAGCAGGCATAAGTGTGTTTTCTAAAAGCGTGACTCTGTTCTGTTTGGGGATTCAGTTCATGGGGAGCGATTTTTACATTCCCTCGATAAGTGATATCATAAGTTTCTTTTTTTGTGGGACTGATTTCACTGAGGATGATCGTACCTAAATCCACTCAGGATGCTGCTACCAGCCTCATGACGTGGATTTCATGGCTGAGTGACACTCCATTGGACCTACGTAGCACCACTTGTCCACTTGTCCACTTGTCTTTGTCCACTTGTCCACTCGTCCTTGTCCACTTGGCTCTTTCCTGGGATATGAAACGTGTACCGGAGTGGAGGTTCTTGTCAAGACAGCAGCCCTCAACTTTGGGGTCCCTGTGTCTGGTTGATTTTTTCATTTTCCCAAGGTCAACGCCCATGTGTGGAAGTGCCCTATGCTCTGTGGTTCTGTGTTTTACATGGTTTGGGAAAGAGGATACACTTGTGAAGATTGGCTGTTGGCCATTGACATCCCGCCCATCAGCTTAACAAGGCTCCCTTGACTCCGTGGGCTGTCCTGCCTTTCTGGTTTTTAGACTTTTTTCCCCTGGCCCTTTTGCCCCGGGGGGGGGGCGAGAGATTTCTTTGTAGTGCTGATTTGCTCTCCCAGGTTGCTTGGTTGGCCAAAAAGGGCGTATGCGTTTTTTCCTGAATATATTCAGGAAAAAACGCATACGCCCTTTTTGGCCAACCGCATCATTGTCCACGTTCTGGCGCTTTTCATGTGCTATCGGGGCCATTCCGATGTACCCGTTGACATCCGTTTCCTGCAATTCTGCCTTGCGTTCAACGCCTCTTCGTAGCCTGACCTCAATATATTTTGGGGCGATAGTTATCGTTTAGAACTCTGCAGGTTTGGGAAGTGCAGTGCCCCTGAGCTCCATTTCCCAAGTCGCTTTTTTGTGAGTGGGACGCAACACGGCTGGATGGCTTCACGCCCTATTGTCGATCCGCGGTGGCAGGCTGAACCTCTGGTGAATTCTTCTTCGTGATGGGAAATGAGAGTGACATGTGCCCGACCAAACACCTCCAGCGAGTCTCTCATTGGTTCCCCCTCTTGCAGTTCATCCTGCGGACAAATTGCAGACGGTACGAAAGAGGCATGGAAAGGCGCCGAGTCTCCAAGTGGGGAGATTGTTAGTAAGGGGGCCTGAATGGAGAACACGAGCACCAGGAGATGAAAACTGAGGTGAGTTTCAGAAAGCTTTCCCGATCCCACGGTGTAGCATCCGCTGGGTTTCCAATGAGTGCTTTCGCTGTCGGAAGATTGCGTTGAACCAGGAGAGTTGGGACCCATGGAATGGGGAGCACGCAGGATTCCTTTCAAGGGTCTGCATTTGCTTTCCCAACCTCACCCATCGTCTCAGCCCCAAGAGTGTCCAGCCTTATGTCTTCTGCCGCTGGGGCTGTAGATGTGGTCAATCCTGGTTGCATGCCAGTCCCTGAACGCATTTTGGAAGAATTTCTCTCTGTTTTGCCCTGCTTGTTTCTTCTTTGTGTTGGAAATGTATCCTCAGAATGGGTCTGAGCTGATTTTCCCTGCTCGTTTTAGGCCGCTTTACACACACTTGATGCACTTACACAGAGATATCAAGACTTAGCTTTTAAGATGCTTACTAGTCGGATAGATACTTGTGCGATGAACAGGGTGTGGTGAGTCCAGTTGATTGAGCAAGGAGTAGGTCGTGTCCATGCCATATTCGGTTTTCGGAAGGGTATCTGTGCTCATTTCAAACTCGAGTTTTATGCGTCACCCCACCTCACCTTTCCCCTGAAGCAGGCATAAGTGTGTTTTCTAAAAGCGTGACTCTGTTCTGTTTGGGGATTCAGTTCATGGGGAGCGATTTTTACATTCCCTCGATAAGTGATATCATAAGTTTCTTTTTTTGTGGGACTTATTTCACTGAGGATGATCGTACCTAAATCCACTCAGGATGCTGCTACCAGCCTCATGACGTGGATTTCATGGCTGAGTGACACTCCATTGGAACTACGTAGCACCACTTGTCCACTTGTCCACTTGTCTTTGTCCACTTGTCCACTCGTCTTTGTCCACTTGGCTCTTTCCTGGGATATGAAACGTGTACCGGAGTGGAGGTTCTTGTCAAGACAGCAGCCCTCAACTTTGGGGTCCCTGTGTCTGGTTGATTTTTTCACTTTCCCAAGGTCAACGCCCATGTGTGGAAGTGCCCTATGCTCTGTGGTTCTGTGTTTTACATGGTTTGGGAAAGAGGATACACTTGTGAAGATTGGCTGTTGGCCATTGACATCCCGCCCATCAGCTTAACAAGGCTCCCTTGACTCCGTGGGCTGTCCTGCCTTTCTGGTTTTTAGACTTTTTTCGCCTGGCCCTTTTGCCCCGGGGGGGGGGGCGAGAGATTTCTTTGTAGTGCTGATTTGCTCTCCCAGGTTGCTTGGTTGGCCAAAAAGGGCGTATGCGTTTTTTCCTGAATATATTCAGGAAAAAACGCATACGCCCTTTTTGGCCAACCGCATCATTGTCCACGTTCTGGCGCTTTTCATGTGCTATCGGGGCCATTCCGATGTACCCGTTGACATCCGTTTCCTGCAATTCTGCCTTGCGTTCAACGCCTCTTCGTAGCCTGACCTCAATATATTTTGGGGCGATAGTTATCGTTTAGAACTCTGCAGGTTTGGGAAGTGCAGTGCCCCTGAGCTCCATTTCCCAAGTCGCTTTTTTGTGAGTGGGACGCAACACGGCTGGATGGCTTCACGCCCTATTGTCGATCCGCGGTGGCAGGCTGAACCTCTGGTGAATTCTTCTTCGTGATGGGAAATGAGAGTGACATGTGCCCGACCAAACACCTCCAGCGAGTCTCTCATTGGTTCCCCCTCTTGCAGTTCATCCTGCGGACAAATTGCAGACGGTACGAAAGAGGCATGGAAAGGCGCCGAGTCTCCAAGTGGGGAGATTGTTAGTAAGGGGGCCTGAATGGAGAACACGAGCACCAGGAGATGAAAACTGAGGTGAGTTTCAGAAAGCTTTCCCGATCCCACGGTGTAGCATCCGCTGGGTTTCCAATGAGTGCTTTCGCTGTCGGAAGATTGCGTTGAACCTGGAGAGTTGGGACCCATGGAATGGGGAGCACGCAGGATTCCTTTCAAGGGTCTGCATTTGCTTTCCCAACCTCACCCATCGTCTCAGCCCCAAGAGTGTCCAGCCTTATGTCTTCTGCCGCTGGGGCTGTAGATGTGGTCAATCCTGGTTGCATGCCAGTCCCTGAACGCATTTGGGAAGAATTTCTCTCTGTTTTGCCCTGCTTGTTTCTTCTTTATGTTGGAAATGTATCCTCAGAATGGGTCTGAGCTGATTTTCCCTGCTGGTTTTAGGCCGCTTTACACACACTTGATGCACTTACACAGAGATATCAAGACTTAGCTTTTAAGATGCTTACTAGTCGGATAGATACTTGTGCGATGAACAGGGTGTGGAGAGTCCAGTTGATTGAACAAGGAGTAGGTCGTGTCCATGCCATATTCGGTTTTCGGAAGGGTATCTGTGCTCATTTCAAACTCGAGTTTTATGCGTCACCCCACCTCACCTTTCCCCTGAAGCAGGCATAAGTGTGTTTTCTAAAAGCGTGACTCTGTTCTGTTTGGGGATTCAGTTCATGGGGAGCGATTTTTACATTCCCTCGATAAGTGATATCATAAGTTTCTTTTTTTGTGGGACTGATTTCACTGAGGATGATCGTACCTAAATCCACTCAGGATGCTGCTACCAGCCTCATGACGTGGATTTCATGGCTGAGTGACACTCCATTGGACCTACGTAGCACCACTTGTCCACTTGTCCACTTGTCTTTGTCCACTTGTCCACTCGTCTTTGTCCACTTGGCTCTTTCCTGGGATATGAAACGTGTACCGGAGTAGAGGTTCTTGTCAAGACAGCAGCCCTCAACTTTGGGGTCCCTGTGTCTGGTTGATTTTTTCACTTTCCCAAGGTCAACGCCCATGTGTGGAAGTGCCCTATGCTCTGTGGTTCTGTGTTTTACATGGTTTGGGAAAGAGGATACACTTGTGAAGATTGGCTGTTGGCCATTGACATCCCGCCCATCAGCTTAACAAGGCTCCCTTGACTCCGTGGGCTGTCCTGCCTTTCTGGTTTTTAGACTTTTTTCGCCTGGCCCTTTTGCCCCGGGGGGGGGGCGAGAGATTTCTTTGTAGTGCTGATTTGCTCTCCCAGGTTGCTTGGTTGGCCAAAAAGGGCGTATGCGTTTTTTCCTGAATATATTCAGGAAAAAACGCATACGCCCTTTTTGGCCAACCGCATCATTGTCCACGTTCTGGCGCTTTTCATGTGCTATCGGGGCCATTCCGATGTACCCGTTGACATCCGTTTCCTGCAATTCTGCCTTGCGTTCAACGCCTCTTCGTAGCCTGACCTCAATATATTTTGGGGCGATAGTTATCGTTTAGAACTCTGCAGGTTTGGGAAGTGCAGTGCCCCTGAGCTCCATTTCCCAAGTCGCTTTTTTGTGAGTGGGACGCAACACGGCTGGATGGCTTCACGCCCTATTGTCGATCCGCGGTGGCAGGCTGAACCTCTGGTGAATTCTTCTTCGTGATGGGAAATGAGAGTGACATGTGCCCGACCAAACACCTCCAGCGAGTCTCTCATTGGTTCCCCCTCTTGCAGTTCATCCTGCGGACAAATTGCAGACGGTACGAAAGAGGCATGGAAAGGCGCCGAGTCTCCAAGTGGGGAGATTGTTAGTAAGGGGGCCTGAATGGAGAACACGAGCACCAGGAGATGAAAACTGAGGTGAGTTTCAGAAAGCTTTCCCGATCCCACGGTGTAGCATCCGCTGGGTTTCCAATGAGTGCTTTCGCTGTCGGAAGATTGCGTTGAACCTGGAGAGTTGGGACCCATGGAATGGGGAGCACGCAGGATTCCTTTCAAGGGTCTGCATTTGCTTTCCCAACCTCACCCATCGTCTCAGCCCCAAGAGTGTCCAGCCTTATGTCTTCTGCCGCTGGGGCTGTAGATGTGGTCAATCCTGGTTGCATGCCAGTCCCTGAACGCATTTGGGAAGAATTTCTCTCTGTTTTGCCCTGCTTGTTTCTTCTTTATGTTGGAAATGTATCCTCAGAATGGGTCTGAGCTGATTTTCCCTGCTGGTTTTAGGCCGCTTTACACACACTTGATGCACTTACACAGAGATATCAAGACTTAGCTTTTAAGATGCTTACTAGTCGGATAGATACTTGTGCGATGAACAGGGTGTGGAGAGTCCAGTTGATTGAGCAAGGAGTAGGTCGTGTCCATGCCATATTCGGTTTTCGGAAGGGTATCTGTGCTCATTTCAAACTCGAGTTTTATGCGTCACCCCACCTCACCTTTCCCCTGAAGCAGGCATAAGTGTGTTTTCTAAAAGCGTGACTCTGTTCTGTTTGGGGATTCAGTTCATGGGGAGCGATTTTTACATTCCCTCGATAAGTGATATCATAAGTTTCTTTTTTTGTGGGACTTATTTCACTGAGGATGATCGTACCTAAATCCACTCAGGATGCTGCTACCAGCCTCATGACGTGGATTTCATGGCTGAGTGACACTCCATTGGACCTACGTAGCACCACTTGTCCACTTGTCCACTTGTCTTTGTCCACTTGTCCACTCGTCTTTGTCCACTTGGCTCTTTCCTGGGATATGAAACGTGTACCGGAGTAGAGGTTCTTGTCAAGACAGCAGCCCTCAACTTTGGGGTCCCTGTGTCTGGTTGATTTTTTCATTTTCCCAAGGTCAACGCCCATGTGTGGAAGTGCCCTATGCTCTGTGGTTCTGTGTTTTACATGGTTTGGGAAAGAGGATACACTTGTGAAGATTGGCTGTTGGCCATTGACATCCCGCCCATCAGCTTAACAAGGCTCCCTTGACTCCGTGGGCTGTCCTGCCTTTCTGGTTTTTAGACTTTTTTCGCCTGGCCCTTTTGCCCCGGGGGGGGGGGCGAGAGATTTCTTTGTAGTGCTGATTTGCTCTCCCAGGTTGCTTGGTTGGCCAAAAAGGGCGTATGCGTTTTTTCCTGAATATATTCAGGAAAAAACGCATACGCCCTTTTTGGCCAACCGCATCATTGTCCACGTTCTGGCGCTTTTCATGTGCTATCGGGGCCATTCCGATGTACCCGTTGACATCCGTTTCCTGCAATTCTGCCTTGCGTTCAACGCCTCTTCGTAGCCTGACCTCAATATATTTTGGGGCGATAGTTATCGTTTAGAACTCTGCAGGTTTGGGAAGTGCAGTGCCCCTGAGCTCCATTTCCCAAGTCGCTTTTTTGTGAGTGGGACGCAACACGGCTGGATGGCTTCACGCCCTATTGTCGATCCGCGGTGGCAGGCTGAACCTCTGGTGAATTCTTCTTCGTGATGGGAAATGAGAGTGACATGTGCCCGACCAAACACCTCCAGCGAGTCTCTCATTGGTTCCCCCTCTTGCAGTTCATCCTGCGGACAAATTGCAGACGGTACGAAAGAGGCATGGAAAGGCGCCGAGTCTCCAAGTGGGGAGATTGTTAGTAAGGGGGCCTGAATGGAGAACACGAGCACCAGGGAGATGAAAACTGAGGTGAGTTTCAGAAAGCTTTCCCGATCCCACGGTGTAGCATCCGCTGGGTTTCCAATGAGTGCTTTCGCTGTCGGAAGATTGCGTTGAACCTGGAGAGTTGGGAGCCATGGAATGGGGAGCACGCAGGATTCCTTTCAAGGGTCTGCATTTGCTTTCCCAACCTCACCAATCGTCTCAGCCCCAAGAGTGTCCAGCCTTATGTCTTCTGCCGCTGGGGCTGTAGATGTGGTCAATCCTGGTTGCATGCCAGTCCCTGAACGCATTTGGGAAGAATTTCTCTCTGTTTTGCCCTGCTTGTTTCTTCTTTATGTTGGAAATGTATCCTCAGAATGGGTCTGAGCTGATTTTCCCTGCTGGTTTTAGGCCGCTTTACACACACTTGATGCACTTACACAGAGATATCAAGACTTAGCTTTTAAGATGCTTACTAGTCGGATAGATACTTGTGCGATGAACAGGGTG
The DNA here is from genome assembly GCF_026419965.1 of Kogia breviceps. Classification (NCBI taxonomy): domain Eukaryota; kingdom Metazoa; phylum Chordata; class Mammalia; order Artiodactyla; family Physeteridae; genus Kogia; species Kogia breviceps. The sequence continues at coordinate 27,791,396 of NC_081321.1, forward strand.
TGGTGAGTCCAGTTGATTGAGCAAGGAGTAGGTCGTGTCCATTCCATATTCGGTTTTCGGAAGGGTATCTGTGCTCATTTCAAACTCGAGTTTTATGCGTCACCCCACCTCACCTTTCCCCTGAAGCAGGCATAAGTGTGTTTTCTAAAAGCGTGACTCTGTTCTGTTTGGGGATTCAGTTCATGGGGAGCGATTTTTACATTCCCTCGATAAGTGATATCATAAGTTTCTTTTTTTGTGGGACTGATTTCACTGAGGATGATCGTACCTAAATCCACTCAGGATGCTGCTACCAGCCTCATGACGTGGATTTCATGGCTGAGTGACACTCCATTGGACCTACGTAGCACCACTTGTCCACTTGTCCACTTGTCTTTGTCCACTTGTCCACTCGTCCTTGTCCACTTGGCTCTTTCCTGGGATATGAAACGTGTACCGGAGTGGAGGTTCTTGTCAAGACAGCAGCCCTCAACTTTGGGGTCCCTGTGTCTGGTTGATTTTTTCATTTTCCCAAGGTCAACGCCCATGTGTGGAAGTGCCCTATGCTCTGTGGTTCTGTGTTTTACATGGTTTGGGAAAGAGGATACACTTGTGAAGATTGGCTGTTGGCCATTGACATCCCGCCCATCAGCTTAACAAGGCTCCCTTGACTCCGTGGGCTGTCCTGCCTTTCTGGTTTTTAGACTTTTTTCCCCTGGCCCTTTTGCCCCGGGGGGGGGGCGAGAGATTTCTTTGTAGTGCTGATTTGCTCTCCCAGGTTGCTTGGTTGGCCAAAAAGGGCGTATGCGTTTTTTCCTGAATATATTCAGGAAAAAACGCATACGCCCTTTTTGGCCAACCGCATCATTGTCCACGTTCTGGCGCTTTTCATGTGCTATCGGGGCCATTCCGATGTACCCGTTGACATCCGTTTCCTGCAATTCTGCCTTGCGTTCAACGCCTCTTCGTAGCCTGACCTCAATATATTTTGGGGCGATAGTTATCGTTTAGAACTCTGCAGGTTTGGGAAGTGCAGTGCCCCTGAGCTCCATTTCCCAAGTCGCTTTTTTGTGAGTGGGACGCAACACGGCTGGATGGCTTCACGCCCTATTGTCGATCCGCGGTGGCAGGCTGAACCTCTGGTGAATTCTTCTTCGTGATGGGAAATGAGAGTGACATGTGCCCGACCAAACACCTCCAGCGAGTCTCTCATTGGTTCCCCCTCTTGCAGTTCATCCTGCGGACAAATTGCAGACGGTACGAAAGAGGCATGGAAAGGCGCCGAGTCTCCAAGTGGGGAGATTGTTAGTAAGGGGGCCTGAATGGAGAACACGAGCACCAGGAGATGAAAACTGAGGTGAGTTTCAGAAAGCTTTCCCGATCCCACGGTGTAGCATCCGCTGGGTTTCCAATGAGTGCTTTCGCTGTCGGAAGATTGCGTTGAACCAGGAGAGTTGGGACCCATGGAATGGGGAGCACGCAGGATTCCTTTCAAGGGTCTGCATTTGCTTTCCCAACCTCACCCATCGTCTCAGCCCCAAGAGTGTCCAGCCTTATGTCTTCTGCCGCTGGGGCTGTAGATGTGGTCAATCCTGGTTGCATGCCAGTCCCTGAACGCATTTTGGAAGAATTTCTCTCTGTTTTGCCCTGCTTGTTTCTTCTTTGTGTTGGAAATGTATCCTCAGAATGGGTCTGAGCTGATTTTCCCTGCTCGTTTTAGGCCGCTTTACACACACTTGATGCACTTACACAGAGATATCAAGACTTAGCTTTTAAGATGCTTACTAGTCGGATAGATACTTGTGCGATGAACAGGGTGTGGTGAGTCCAGTTGATTGAGCAAGGAGTAGGTCGTGTCCATGCCATATTCGGTTTTCGGAAGGGTATCTGTGCTCATTTCAAACTCGAGTTTTATGCGTCACCCCACCTCACCTTTCCCCTGAAGCAGGCATAAGTGTGTTTTCTAAAAGCGTGACTCTGTTCTGTTTGGGGATTCAGTTCATGGGGAGCGATTTTTACATTCCCTCGATAAGTGATATCATAAGTTTCTTTTTTTGTGGGACTTATTTCACTGAGGATGATCGTACCTAAATCCACTCAGGATGCTGCTACCAGCCTCATGACGTGGATTTCATGGCTGAGTGACACTCCATTGGAACTACGTAGCACCACTTGTCCACTTGTCCACTTGTCTTTGTCCACTTGTCCACTCGTCTTTGTCCACTTGGCTCTTTCCTGGGATATGAAACGTGTACCGGAGTGGAGGTTCTTGTCAAGACAGCAGCCCTCAACTTTGGGGTCCCTGTGTCTGGTTGATTTTTTCACTTTCCCAAGGTCAACGCCCATGTGTGGAAGTGCCCTATGCTCTGTGGTTCTGTGTTTTACATGGTTTGGGAAAGAGGATACACTTGTGAAGATTGGCTGTTGGCCATTGACATCCCGCCCATCAGCTTAACAAGGCTCCCTTGACTCCGTGGGCTGTCCTGCCTTTCTGGTTTTTAGACTTTTTTCGCCTGGCCCTTTTGCCCCGGGGGGGGGGCGAGAGATTTCTTTGTAGTGCTGATTTGCTCTCCCAGGTTGCTTGGTTGGCCAAAAAGGGCGTATGCGTTTTTTCCTGAATATATTCAGGAAAAAACGCATACGCCCTTTTTGGCCAACCGCATCATTGTCCACGTTCTGGCGCTTTTCATGTGCTATCGGGGCCATTCCGATGTACCCGTTGACATCCGTTTCCTGCAATTCTGCCTTGCGTTCAACGCCTCTTCGTAGCCTGACCTCAATATATTTTGGGGCGATAGTTATCGTTTAGAACTCTGCAGGTTTGGGAAGTGCAGTGCCCCTGAGCTCCATTTCCCAAGTCGCTTTTTTGTGAGTGGGACGCAACACGGCTGGATGGCTTCACGCCCTATTGTCGATCCGCGGTGGCAGGCTGAACCTCTGGTGAATTCTTCTTCGTGATGGGAAATGAGAGTGACATGTGCCCGACCAAACACCTCCAGCGAGTCTCTCATTGGTTCCCCCTCTTGCAGTTCATCCTGCGGACAAATTGCAGACGGTACGAAAGAGGCATGGAAAGGCGCCGAGTCTCCAAGTGGGGAGATTGTTAGTAAGGGGGCCTGAATGGAGAACACGAGCACCAGGAGATGAAAACTGAGGTGAGTTTCAGAAAGCTTTCCCGATCCCACGGTGTAGCATCCGCTGGGTTTCCAATGAGTGCTTTCGCTGTCGGAAGATTGCGTTGAACCTGGAGAGTTGGGACCCATGGAATGGGGAGCACGCAGGATTCCTTTCAAGGGTCTGCATTTGCTTTCCCAACCTCACCCATCGTCTCAGCCCCAAGAGTGTCCAGCCTTATGTCTTCTGCCGCTGGGGCTGTAGATGTGGTCAATCCTGGTTGCATGCCAGTCCCTGAACGCATTTGGGAAGAATTTCTCTCTGTTTTGCCCTGCTTGTTTCTTCTTTATGTTGGAAATGTATCCTCAGAATGGGTCTGAGCTGATTTTCCCTGCTGGTTTTAGGCCGCTTTACACACACTTGATGCACTTACACAGAGATATCAAGACTTAGCTTTTAAGATGCTTACTAGTCGGATAGATACTTGTGCGATGAACAGGGTGTGGAGAGTCCAGTTGATTGAACAAGGAGTAGGTCGTGTCCATGCCATATTCGGTTTTCGGAAGGGTATCTGTGCTCATTTCAAACTCGAGTTTTATGCGTCACCCCACCTCACCTTTCCCCTGAAGCAGGCATAAGTGTGTTTTCTAAAAGCGTGACTCTGTTCTGTTTGGGGATTCAGTTCATGGGGAGCGATTTTTACATTCCCTCGATAAGTGATATCATAAGTTTCTTTTTTTGTGGGACTGATTTCACTGAGGATGATCGTACCTAAATCCACTCAGGATGCTGCTACCAGCCTCATGACGTGGATTTCATGGCTGAGTGACACTCCATTGGACCTACGTAGCACCACTTGTCCACTTGTCCACTTGTCTTTGTCCACTTGTCCACTCGTCTTTGTCCACTTGGCTCTTTCCTGGGATATGAAACGTGTACCGGAGTGGAGGTTCTTGTCAAGACAGCAGCCCTCAACTTTGGGGTCCCTGTGTCTGGTTGATTTTTTCATTTTCCCAAGGTCAACGCCCATGTGTGGAAGTGCCCTATGCTCTGTGGTTCTGTGTTTTACATGGTTTGGGAAAGAGGATACACTTGTGAAGATTGGCTGTTGGCCATTGACATCCCGCCCATCAGCTTAACAAGGCTCCCTTGACTCCGTGGGCTGTCCTGCCTTTCTGGTTTTTAGACTTTTTTCGCCTGGCCCTTTTGCCCCGGGGGGGGGGCGAGAGATTTCTTTGTAGTGCTGATTTGCTCTCCCAGGTTGCTTGGTTGGCCAAAAAGGGCGTATGCGTTTTTTCCTGAATATATTCAGGAAAAAACGCATACGCCCTTTTTGGCCTACCGCATCATTTTCCACGTTCTGGCGCTTTTCATGTGCTATCGGGGCCATTCCGATGTACCCGTTGACATCCGTTTCCTGCAATTCTGCCTTGCGTTCAACGCCTCTTCGTAGCCTGACCTCAATATATTTTGGGGCGATAGTTATCGTTTAGAACTCTGCAGGTTTGGGAAGTGCAGTGCCCCTGAGCTCCATTTCCCAAGTCGCTTTTTTGTGAGTGGGACGCAACACGGCTGGATGGCTTCACGCCCTATTGTCGATCCGCGGTGGCAGGCTGAACCTCTGGTGAATTCTTCTTCGTGATGGGAAATGAGAGTGACATGTGCCCGACCAAACACCTCCAGCGAGTCTCTCATTGGTTCCCCCTCTTGCAGTTCATCCTGCGGACAAATTGCAGACGGTACGAAAGAGGCATGGAAAGGCGCCGAGTCTCCAAGTGGGGAGATTGTTAGTAAGGGGGCCTGAATGGAGAACACGAGCACCAGGAGATGAAAACTGAGGTGAGTTTCAGAAAGCTTTCCCGATCCCACGGTGTAGCATCCGCTGGGTTTCCAATGAGTGCTTTCGCTGTCGGAAGATTGCGTTGAACCTGGAGAGTTGGGACCCATGGAATGGGGAGCACGCAGGATTCCTTTCAAGGGTCTGCATTTGCTTTCCCAACCTCACCCATCGTCTCAGCCCCAAGAGTGTCCAGCCTTATGTCTTCTGCCGCTCGGGCTGTAGATGTGGTCAATCCTGGTTGCATGCCAGTCCCTGAACGCATTTTGGAAGAATTTCTCTCTGTTTTGCCCTGCTTGTTTCTTCTTTGTGTTGGAAATGTATCCTCAGAATGGGTCTGAGCTGATTTTCCCTGCTGGTTTTAGGCCGCTTTACACACACTTGATGCACTTACACAGAGATATCAAGACTTAGCTTTTAAGATGCTTACTAGTCGGATAGATACTTGTGCGATGAACAGGGTGTGGTGAGTCCAGTTGATTGAGCAAGGAGTAGGTCGTGTCCATTCCATATTCGGTTTTCGGAAGGGTATCTGTGCTCATTTCAAACTCGAGTTTTATGCGTCACCCCACCTCACCTTTCCCCTGAAGCAGGCATAAGTGTGTTTTCTAAAAGCGTGACTCTGTTCTGTTTGGGGATTCAGTTCATGGGGAGCGATTTTTACATTCCCTCGATAAGTGATATCATAAGTTTCTTTTTTTGTGGGACTGATTTCACTGAGGATGATCGTACCTAAATCCACTCAGGATGCTGCTACCAGCCTCATGACGTGGATTTCATGGCTGAGTGACACTCCATTGGACCTACGTAGCACCACTTGTCCACTTGTCCACTTGTCTTTGTCCACTTGTCCACTCCTCTTTGTCCACTTGGCTCTTTCCTGGGATATGAAACGTGTACCGGAGTGGAGGTTCTTGTCAAGACAGCAGCCCTCAACTTTGGGGTCCCTGTGTCTGGTTGATTTTTTCATTTTCCCAAGGTCAACGCCCATGTGTGGAAGTGCCCTATGCTCTGTGGTTCTGTGTTTTACATGGTTTGGGAAAGAGGATACACTTGTGAAGATTGGCTGTTGGCCATTGACATCCCGCCCATCAGCTTAACAAGGCTCCCTTGACTCCGTGGGCTGTCCTGCCTTTCTGGTTTTTAGACTTTTTTCGCCTGGCCCTTTTGCCCCCGGGGGGGGGGGGTGGTGAGAGATTTCTTTGTAGTGCTGATTTGCTCTCCCAGGTTGCTTGGTTGGCCAAAAAGGGCGTATGCGTTTTTTCCTGAATATATTCAGGAAAAAACGCATACGCCCTTTTTGGCCAACCGCATCATTGTCCACGTTCTGGCGCTTTTCATGTGCTATCGGGGCCATTCCGATGTACCCGTTGACATCCGTTTCCTGCAATTCTGCCTTGCGTTCAACGCCTCTTCGTAGCCTGACCTCAATATATTTTGGGGCGATAGTTATCGTTTAGAACTCTGCAGGTTTGGGAAGTGCAGTGCCCCTGAGCTCCATTTCCCAAGTCGCTTTTTTGTGAGTGGGACGCAACACGGCTGGATGGCTTCACGCCCTATTGTCGATCCGCGGTGGCAGGCTGAACCTCTGGTGAATTCTTCTTCGTGATGGGAAATGAGAGTGACATGTGCCCGACCAAACACCTCCAGCGAGTCTCTCATTGGTTCCCCCTCTTGCAGTTCATCCTGCGGACAAATTGCAGACGGTACGAAAGAGGCATGGAAAGGCGCCGAGTCTCCAAGTGGGGAGATTGTTAGTAAGGGGGCCTGAATGGAGAACACGAGCACCAGGAGATGAAAACTGAGGTGAGTTTCAGAAAGCTTTCCCGATCCCACGGTGTAGCATCCGCTGGGTTTCCAATGAGTGCTTTCGCTGTCGGAAGATTGCGTTGAACCTGGAGAGTTGGGACCCATGGAATGGGGAGCACGCAGGATTCCTTTCAAGGGTCTGCATTTGCTTTCCCAACCTCACCCATCGTCTCAGCCCCAAGAGTGTCCAGCCTTATGTCTTCTGCCGCTGGGGCTGTAGATGTGGTCAATCCTGGTTGCATGCCAGTCCCTGAACGCATTTGGGAAGAAATTCTCTCTGTTTTGCCCTGCTTGTTTCTTCTTTATGTTGGAAATGTATCCTCAGAATGGGTCTGAGCTGATTTTCCCTGCTGGTTTTAGGCCGCTTTACACACACTTGATGCACTTACACAGAGATATCAAGACTTAGCTTTTAAGATGCTTACTAGTCGGATAGATACTTGTGCGATGAACAGGGTCTGGTGAGTCCAGTTGATTGAGCAAGGAGTAGGTCGTGTCCATTCCATATTCGGTTTTCGGAAGGGTATCTGTGCTCATTTCAAACTCGAGTTTTATGCGTCACCCCACATCACCTTTCCCCTGAAGCAGGCATAAGTGTGTTTTCTAAAAGCGTGACTCTGTTCTGTTTGGGGATTCAGTTCATGGGGAGCGATTTTTACATTCCCTCGATAAGTGATATCATAAGTTTCTTTTTTTGTGGGACTGATTTCACTGAGGATGATCGTACCTAAATCCACTCAGGATGCTGCTACCAGCCTCATGACGTGGATTTCATGGCTGAGTGACACTCCATTGGACCTACGTAGCACCACTTGTCCACTTGTCCACTTGTCTTTGTCCACTTGTCCACTCGTCCTTGTCCACTTGGCTCTTTCCTGGGATATGAAACGTGTACCGGAGTGGAGGTTCTTGTCAAGACAGCAGCCCTCAACTTTGGGGTCCCTGTGTCTGGTTGATTTTTTCATTTTCCCAAGGTCAACGCCCATGTGTGGAAGTGCCCTATGCTCTGTGGTTCTGTGTTTTACATGGTTTGGGAAAGAGGATACACTTGTGAAGATTGGCTGTTGGCCATTGACATCCCGCCCATCAGCTTAACAAGGCTCCCTTGACTCCGTGGGCTGTCCTGCCTTTCTGGTTTTTAGACTTTTTTCGCCTGGCCCTTTTGCCCCGGGGGGGGGGCGAGAGATTTCTTTGTAGTGCTGATTTGCTCTCCCAGGTTGCTTGGTTGGCCAAAAAGGGCGTATGCGTTTTTTCCTGAATATATTCAGGAAAAAACGCATACGCCCTTTTTGGCCAACCGCATCATTGTCCACGTTCTGGCGCTTTTCATGTGCTATCGGGGCCATTCCGATGTACCCGTTGACATCCGTTTCCTGCAATTCTGCCTTGCGTTCAACGCCTCTTCGTAGCCTGACCTCAATATATTTTGGGGCGATAGTTATCGTTTAGAACTCTGCAGGTTTGGGAAGTGCAGTGCCCCTGAGCTCCATTTCCCAAGTCGCTTTTTTGTGAGTGGGACGCAACACGGCTGGATGGCTTCACGCCCTATTGTCGATCCGCGGTGGCAGGCTGAACCTCTGGTGAATTCTTCTTCGTGATGGGAAATGAGAGTGACATGTGCCCGACCAAACACCTCCAGCGAGTCTCTCATTGGTTCCCCCTCTTGCAGTTCATCCTGCGGACAAATTGCAGACGGTACGAAAGAGGCATGGAAAGGCGCCGAGTCTCCAAGTGGGGAGATTGTTAGTAAGGGGGCCTGAATGGAGAACACGAGCACCAGGAGATGAAAACTGAGGTGAGTTTCAGAAAGCTTTCCCGATCCCACGGTGTAGCATCCGCTGGGTTTCCAATGAGTGCTTTCGCTGTCGGAAGATTGCGTTGAACCTGGAGAGTTGGGACCCATGGAATGGGGAGCACGCAGGATTCCTTTCAAGGGTCTGCATTTGCTTTCCCAACCTCACCCATCGTCTCAGCCCCAAGAGTGTCCAGCCTTATGTCTTCTGCCGCTGGGGCTGTAGATGTGGTCAATCCTGGTTCCATGCCAGTCCCTGAACGCATTTGGGAAGAAATTCTCTCTGTTTTGCCCTGCTTGTTTCTTCTTTATGTTGGAAATGTATCCTCAGAATGGGTCTGAGCTGATTTTCCCTGCTGGTTTTAGGCCGCTTTACACACACTTGATGCACTTACACAGAGATATCAAGACTTAGCTTTTAAGATGCTTACTAGTCGGATAGATACTTGTGCGATGAACAGGGTCTGGTGAGTCCAGTTGATTGAGCAAGGAGTAGGTCGTGTCCATTCCATATTCGGTTTTCGGAAGGGTATCTGTGCTCATTTCAAACTCGAGTTTTATGCGTCACCCCACCTCACCTTTCTCCTGAAGCAGGCATAAGTGTGTTTTCTAAAAGCGTGACTCTGTTCTGTTTGGGGATTCAGTTCATGGGGAGCGATTTTTACATTCCCTCGATAAGTGATATCATAAGTTTCTTTTTTTGTGGGACTGATTTCACTGAGGATGATCGTACCTAAATCCACTCAGGATGCTGCTACCAGCCTCATGACGTGGATTTCATGGCTGAGTGACACTCCATTGGACATACGTAGCACCACTTGTCCACTTGTCCACTTGTCTTTGTCCACTTGTCCACTCGTCTTTGTCCACTTGGCTCTTTCCTGGGATATGAAACGTGTACCGGAGTGGAGGTTCTTGTCAAGACAGCAGCCCTCAACTTTGGGGTCCCTGTGTCTGGTTGATTTTTTCACTTTCCCAAGGTCAACGCCCATGTGTGGAAGTGCCCTATGCTCTGTGGTTCTGTGTTTTACATGGTTTGGGAAAGAGGATACACTTGTGAAGATTGGCTGTTGGCCATTGACATCCCGCCCATCAGCTTAACAAGGCTCCCTTGACTCCGTGGGCTGTCCTGCCTTTCTGGTTTTTAGACTTTTTTCGCCTGGCCCTTTTGCCCCGGGGGGGGGGGGGGGGGTGAGAGATTTCTTTGTAGTGCTGATTTGCTCTCCCAGGTTGCTTGGTTGGCCAAAAAGGGCGTATGCGTTTTTTCCTGAATATATTCAGGAAAAAACGCATACGCCCTTTTTGGCCAACCGCATCATTGTCCACGTTCTGGCGCTTTTCATGTGCTATCGGGGCCATTCCGATGTACCCGTTGACATCCGTTTCCTGCAATTCTGCCTTGCGTTCAACGCCTCTTCGTAGCCTGACCTCAATATATTTTGGGGCGATAGTTATCGTTTAGAACTCTGCAGGTTTGGGAAGTGCAGTGCCCCTGAGCTCCATTTCCCAAGTCGCTTTTTTGTGAGTGGGACGCAACACGGCTGGATGGCTTCACGCCCTATTGTCGATCCGCGGTGGCAGGCTGAACCTCTGGTGAATTCTTCTTCGTGATGGGAAATGAGAGTGACATGTGCCCGACCAAACACCTCCAGCGAGTCTCTCATTGGTTCCCCCTCTTGCAGTTCATCCTGCGGACAAATTGCAGACGGTACGAAAGAGGCATGGAAAGGCGCCGAGTCTCCAAGTGGGGAGATTGTTAGTAAGGGGGCCTGAATGGAGAACACGAGCACCAGGAGATGAAAACTGAGGTGAGTTTCAGAAAGCTTTCCCGATCCCACGGTGTAGCATCCGCTGGGTTTCCAATGAGTGCTTTCGCTGTCGGAAGATTGCGTTGAACCTGGAGAGTTGGGACCCATGGAATGGGGAGCACGCAGGATTCCTTTCAAGGGTCTCCATTTGCTTTCCCAACCTCACCCATCGTCTCAGCCCCAAGAGTGTCCAGCCTTATGTCTTCTGCCGCTGGGGCTGTAGATGTGGTCAATCCTGGTTGCATGCCAGTCCCTGAACGCATTTGGGAAGAATTTCTCTCTGTTTTGCCCTGCTTGTTTCTTCTTTATGTTGGAAATGTATCCTCAGAATGGGTCTGAGCTGATTTTCCCTGCTGGTTTTAGGCCGCTTTACACACACTTGATGCACTTACACAGAGATATCAAGACTTAGCTTTTAAGATGCTTACTAGTCAGATAGATACTTGTGCGATGAACAGGGTGTGGAGAGTCCAGTTGATTGAGCAAGGAGTAGGTCGTGTCCATGCCATATTCGGTTTTCGGAAGGGTATCTGTGCTCATTTCAAACTCGAGTTTTATGCGTCACCCCACCTCACCTTTCCCCTGAAGCAGGCATAAGTGTGTTTTCTAAAAGCGTGACTGTGTTCTGTTTGGGGATTCAGTTCATGGGGAGCGATTTTTACATTCCCTCGATAAGTGATATCATAAGTTTCTTTTTTTGTGGGACTGATTTCACTGAGGATGATCGTACCTAAATCCACTCAGGATGCTGCTACCAGCCTCATGACGTGGATTTCATGGCTGAGTGACACTCCATTGGACCTACGTAGCACCACTTGTCCACTTGTCCACTTGTCTTTGTCCACTTGTCCACTCGTCTTTGTCCACTTGGCTCTTTCCTGGGATATGAAACGTGTACCGGAGTAGAGGTTCTTGTCAAGACAGCAGCCCTCAACTTTGGGGTCCCTGTGTCTGGTTGATTTTTTCATTTTCCCAAGGTCAACGCCCATGTGTGGAAGTGCCCTATGCTCTGTGGTTCTGTGTTTTACATGGTTTGGGAAAGAGGATACACTTGTGAAGATTGGCTGTTGGCCATTGACATCCCGCCCATCAGCTTAACAAGGCTCCCTTGACTCCGTGGGCTGTCCTGCCTTTCTGGTTTTTAGACTTTTTTCGCCTGGCCCTTTTGCCCCGGGGGGGGGCGAGAGATTTCTTTGTAGTGCTGATTTGCTCTCCCAGGTTGCTTGGTTGGCCAAAAAGGGCGTATGCGTTTTTTCCTGAATATATTCAGGAAAAAACGCATACGCCCTTTTTGGCCTACCGCATCATTTTCCACGTTCTGGCGCTTTTCATGTGCTATCGGGGCCATTCCGATGTACCCGTTGACATCCGTTTCCTGCAATTCTGCCTTGCGTTCAACGCCTCTTCGTAGCCTGACCTCAATATATTTTGGGGCGATAGTTATCGTTTAGAACTCTGCAGGTTTGGGAAGTGCAGTGCCCCTGAGCTCCATTTCCCAAGTCGCTTTTTTGTGAGTGGGACGCAACACGGCTGGATGGCTTCACGCCCTATTGTCGATCCGCGGTGGCAGGCTGAACCTCTGGTGAATTCTTCTTCGTGATGGGAAATGAGAGTGACATGTGCCCGACCAAACACCTCCAGCGAGTCTCTCATTGGTTCCCCCTCTTGCAGTTCATCCTGCGGACAAATTGCAGACGGTACGAAAGAGGCATGGAAAGGCGCCGAGTCTCCAAGTGGGGAGATTGTTAGTAAGGGGGCCTGAATGGAGAACACGAGCACCAGGAGATGAAAACTGAGGTGAGTTTCAGAAAGCTTTCCCGATCCCACGGTGTAGCATCCGCTGGGTTTCCAATGAGTGCTTTCGCTGTCGGAAGATTGCGTTGAACCTGGAGAGTTGGGACCCATGGAATGGGGAGCACGCAGGATTCCTTTCAAGGGTCTGCATTTGCTTTCCCAACCTCACCCATCGTCTCAGCCCCAAGAGTGTCCAGCCTTATGTCTTCTGCGGCTGGGGCTGTAGATGTGGTCAATCCTGGTTGCATGCCAGTCCCTGAACGCATTTTGGAAGAATTTCTCTCTGTTTTGCCCTGCTTGTTTCTTCTTTGTGTTGGAAATGTATCCTCAGAATGGGTCTGAGCTGATTTTCCCTGCTGGTTTTAGGCCGCTTTACACACACTTGATGCACTTACACAGAGATATCAAGACTTAGCTTTTAAGATGCTTACTAGTCGGATAGATACTTGTGCGATGAACAGGGTGTGGTGAGTCCAGTTGATTGAGCAAGGAGTAGGTCGTGTCCATTCCATATTCGGTTTTCGGAAGGGTATCTGTGCTCATTTCAAACTCGAGTTTTATGCGTCACCCCACCTCACCTTTCCCCTGAAGCAGGCATAAGTGTGTTTTCTAAAAGCGTGACTCTGTTCTGTTTGGGGATTCAGTTCATGGGGAGCGATTTTTACATTCCCTCGATAAGTGATATCATAAGTTTCTTTTTTTGTGGGACTGATTTCACTGAGGATGATCGTACCTAAATCCACTCAGGATGCTGCTACCAGCCTCATGACGTGGATTTCATGGCTGAGTGACACTCCATTGGACCTACGTAGCACCACTTGTCCACTTGTCCACTTGTCTTTGTCCACTTGTCCACTCGTCTTTGTCCACTTGGCTCTTTCCTGGGATATGAAACGTGTACCGGAGTGGAGGTTCTTGTCAAGACAGCAGCCCTCAACTTTGGGGTCCCTGTGTCTGGTTGATTTTTTCATTTTCCCAAGGTCAACGCCCATGTGTGGAAGTGCCCTATGCTCTGTGGTTCTGTGTTTTACATGGTTTGGGAAAGAGGATACACTTGTGAAGATTGGCTGTTGGCCATTGACATCCCGCCCATCAGCTTAACAAGGCTCCCTTGACTCCGTGGGCTGTCCTGCCTTTCTGGTTTTTAGACTTTTTTCGCCTGGCCCTTTTGCCCCGGGGGGGGCGAGAGATTTCTTTGTAGTGCTGATTTGCTCTCCCAGGTTGCTTGGTTGGCCAAAAAGGGCGTATGCGTTTTTTCCTGAATATATTCAGGAAAAAACGCATACGCCCTTTTTGGCCAACCGCATCATTGTCCACGTTCTGGCGCTTTTCATGTGCTATCGGGGCCATTCCGATGTACCCGTTGACATCCGTTTCCTGCAATTCTGCCTTGCGTTCAACGCCTCTTCGTAGCCTGACCTCAATATATTTTGGGGCGATAGTTATCGTTTAGAACTCTGCAGGTTTGGGAAGTGCAGTGCCCCTGAGCTCCATTTCCCAAGTCGCTTTTTTGTGAGTGGGACGCAACACGGCTGGATGGCTTCACGCCCTATTGTCGATCCGCGGTGGCAGGCTGAACCTCTGGTGAATTCTTCTTCGTGATGGGAAATGAGAGTGACATGTGCCCGACCAAACACCTCCAGCGAGTCTCTCATTGGTTCCCCCTCTTGCAGTTCATCCTGCGGACAAATTGCAGACGGTACGAAAGAGGCATGGAAAGGCGCCGAGTCTCCAAGTGGGGAGATTGTTAGTAAGGGGGCCTGAATGGAGAACACGAGCACCAGGAGATGAAAACTGAGGTGAGTTTCAGAAAGCTTTCCCGATCCCACGGTGTAGCATCCGCTGGGTTTCCAATGAGTGCTTTCGCTGTCGGAAGATTGCGTTGAACCTGGAGAGTTGGGACCCATGGAATGGGGAGCACGCAGGATTCCTTTCAAGGGTCTGCATTTGCTTTCCCAACCTCACCCATCGTCTCAGCCCCAAGAGTGTCCAGCCTTATGTCTTCTGCGGCTGGGGCTGTAGATGTGGTCAATCCTGGTTGCATGCCAGTCCCTGAACGCATTTGGGAAGAATTTCTCTCTGTTTTGCCCTGCTTGTTTCTTCTTTATGTTGGAAATGTATCCTCAGAATGGGTCTGAGCTGATTTTCCCTGCTGGTTTTAGGCCGCTTTACACACACTTGATGCACTTACAGAGAGATATCAAGACTTAGCTTTTAAGATGCTTACTAGTCGGATAGATACTTGTGCGATGAACAGGGTGTGGTGAGTCCAGTTGATTGAGCAAGGAGTAGGTCGTGTCCATGCCATATTCGGTTTTCGGAAGGGTATCTGTGCTCATTTCAAACTCGAGTTTTATGCGTCACCCCACCTCACCTTTCCCCTGAAGCAGGCATAAGTGTGTTTTCTAAAAGCGTGACTGTGTTCTGTTTGGGGATTCAGTTCATGGGGAGCGATTTTTACATTCCCTCGATAAGTGATATCATAAGTTTCTTTTTTTGTGGGACTGATTTCACTGAGGATGATCGTACCTAAATCCACTCAGGATGCTGCTACCAGCCTCATGACGTGGATTTCATGGCTGAGTGACACTCCATTGGACCTACGTAGCACCACTTGTCCACTTGTCCACTTGTCTTTGTCCACTTGTCCACTCGTCTTTGTCCACTTGGCTCTTTCCTGGGATATGAAACGTGTACCGGAGTGGAGGTTCTTGTCAAGACAGCAGCCCTCAACCTTGGGGTCCCTGTGTCTGGTTGATTTTTTCACTTTCCCAAGGTCAACGCCCATGTGTGGAAGTGCCCTATGCTCTGTGGTTCTGTGTTTTACATGGTTTGGGAAAGAGAATACACTTGTGAAGATTGGCTGTTGGCCATTGACATCCCGCCCATCAGCTTAACAAGGCTCCCTTGACTCCGTGGGCTGTCCTGCCTTTCTGGTTTTTAGACTTTTTTCGCCTGGCCCTTTTGCCCCGGGGGGGGGGGCGAGAGATTTCTTTGTAGTGCTGATTTGCTCTCCCAGGTTGCTTGGTTGGCCAAAAAGGGCGTATGCGTTTTTTCCTGAATATATTCAGGAAAAAACGCATACGCCCTTTTTGGCCAACCGCATCATTGTCCACGTTCTGGCGCTTTTCATGTGCTATCGGGGCCATTCCGATGTACCCGTTGACATCCGTTTCCTGCAATTCTGCCTTGCGTTCAACGCCTCTTCGTAGCCTGACCTCAATATATTTTGGGGCGATAGTTATCGTTTAGAACTCTGCAGGTTTGGGAAGTGCAGTGCCCCTGAGCTCCATTTCCCAAGTCGCTTTTTTGTGAGTGGGACGCAACACGGCTGGATGGCTTCACGCCCTATTGTCGATCCGCGGTGGCAGGCTGAACCTCTGGTGAATTCTTCTTCGTGATGGGAAATGAGAGTGACATGTGCCCGACCAAACACCTCCAGCGAGTCTCTCATTGGTTCCCCCTCTTGCAGTTCATCCTGCGGACAAATTGCAGACGGTACGAAAGAGGCATGGAAAGGCGCCGAGTCTCCAAGTGGGGAGATTGTTAGTAAGGGGGCCTGAATGGAGAACACGAGCACCAGGAGATGAAAACTGAGGTGAGTTTCAGAAAGCTTTCCCGATCCCACGGTGTAGCATCCGCTGGGTTTCCAATGAGTGCTTTCGCTGTCGGAAGATTGCGTTGAACCTGGAGAGTTGGGACCCATGGAATGGGGAGCACGCAGGATTCCTTTCAAGGGTCTGCATTTGCTTTCCCAACCTCACCCATCGTCTCAGCCCCAAGAGTGTCCAGCCTTATGTCTTCTGCCGCTGGGGCTGTAGATGTGGTCAATCCTGGTTGCATGCCAGTCCCTGAACGCATTTGGGAAGAATTTCTCTCTGTTTTGCCCTGCTTGTTTCTTCTTTATGTTGGAAATGTATCCTCAGAATGGGTCTGAGCTGATTTTCCCTGCTGGTTTTAGGCCGCTTTACACACACTTGATGCACTTACACAGAGATATCAAGACTTAGCTTTTAAGATGCTTACTAGTCGGATAGATACTTGTGCGATGAACAGGGTGTGGAGAGTCCAGTTGATTGAGCAAGGAGTAGGTCGTGTCCATGCCATATTCGGTTTTCGGAAGGGTATCTGTGCTCATTTCAAACTCGAGTTTTATGCGTCACCCCACCTCACCTTTCCCCTGAAGCAGGCATAAGTGTGTTTTCTAAAAGCGTGACTCTGTTCTGTTTGGGGATTCAGTTCATGGGGAGCGATTTTTACATTCCCTCGATAAGTGATATCATAAGTTTCTTTTTTTGTGGGACTTATTTCACTGAGGATGATCGTACCTAAATCCACTCAGGATGCTGCTACCAGCCTCATGACGTGGATTTCATGGCTGAGTGACACTCCATTGGACCTACGTAGCACCACTTGTCCACTTGTCCACTTGTCTTTGTCCACTTGTCCACTCGTCTTTGTCCACTTGGCTCTTTCCTGGGATATGAAACGTGTACCGGAGTAGAGGTTCTTGTCAAGACAGCAGCCCTCAACTTTGGGGTCCCTGTGTCTGGTTGATTTTTTCATTTTCCCAAGGTCAACGCCCATGTGTGGAAGTGCCCTATGCTCTGTGGTTCTGTGTTTTACATGGTTTGGGAAAGAGGATACACTTGTGAAGATTGGCTGTTGGCCATTGACATCCCGCCCATCAGCTTAACAAGGCTCCCTTGACTCCGTGGGCTGTCCTGCCTTTCTGGTTTTTAGACTTTTTTCGCCTGGCCCTTTTGCCCCGGGGGGGGGGCGAGAGATTTCTTTGTAGTGCTGATTTGCTCTCCCAGGTTGCTTGGTTGGCCAAAAAGGGCGTATGCGTTTTTTCCTGAATATATTCAGGAAAAAACGCATACGCCCTTTTTGGCCAACCGCATCATTGTCCACGTTCTGGCGCTTTTCATGTGCTATCGGGGCCATTCCGATGTACCCGTTGACATCCGTTTCCTGCAATTCTGCCTTGCGTTCAACGCCTCTTCGTAGCCTGACCTCAATATATTTTGGGGCGATAGTTATCGTTTAGAACTCTGCAGGTTTGGGAAGTGCAGTGCCCCTGAGCTCCATTTCCCAAGTCGCTTTTTTGTGAGTGGGACGCAACACGGCTGGATGGCTTCACGCCCTATTGTCGATCCGCGGTGGCAGGCTGAACCTCTGGTGAATTCTTCTTCGTGATGGGAAATGAGAGTGACATGTGCCCGACCAAACACCTCCAGCGAGTCTCTCATTGGTTCCCCCTCTTGCAGTTCATCCTGCGGACAAATTGCAGACGGTACGAAAGAGGCATGGAAAGGCGCCGAGTCTCCAAGTGGGGAGATTGTTAGTAAGGGGGCCTGAATGGAGAACACGAGCACCAGGGAGATGAAAACTGAGGTGAGTTTCAGAAAGCTTTCCCGATCCCACGGTGTAGCATCCGCTGGGTTTCCAATGAGTGCTTTCGCTGTCGGAAGATTGCGTTGAACCTGGAGAGTTGGGAGCCATGGAATGGGGAGCACGCAGGATTCCTTTCAAGGGTCTGCATTTGCTTTCCCAACCTCACCAATCGTCTCAGCCCCAAGAGTGTCCAGCCTTATGTCTTCTGCCGCTGGGGCTGTAGATGTGGTCAATCCTGGTTGCATGCCAGTCCCTGAACGCATTTGGGAAGAATTTCTCTCTGTTTTGCCCTGCTTGTTTCTTCTTTGTGTTGGAAATGTATCCTCAGAATGGGTCTGAGCTGATTTTCCCTGCTGGTTTTAGGCCGCTTTACACACACTTGATGCACTTACACAGAGATATCAAGACTTAGCTTTTAAGATGCTTACTAGTCGGATAGATACTTGTGCGATGAACAGGGTCTGGTGAGTCCAGTTGATTGAGCAAGGAGTAGGTCGTGTCCATTCCATATTCGGTTTTCGGAAGGGTATCTGTGCTCATTTCAAACTCGAGTTTTATGCGTCACCCCACCTCACCTTTCCCCTGAAGCAGGCATAAGTGTGTTTTCTAAAAGCGTGACTCTGTTCTGTTTGGGGATTCAGTTCATGGGGAGCGATTTTTACATTCCCTCGATAAGTGATATCATAAGTTTCTTTTTTTGTGGGACTGATTTCACTGAGGATGATCGTACCTAAATCCACTCAGGATGCTGCTACCAGCCTCATGACGTGGATTTCATGGCTGAGTGACACTCCATTGGACCTACGTAGCACCACTTGTCCACTTGTCCACTTGTCTTTGTCCACTTGTCCACTCGTCCTTGTCCACTTGGCTCTTTCCTGGGATATGAAACGTGTACCGGAGTGGAGGTTCTTGTCAAGACAGCAGCCCTCAACTTTGGGGTCCCTGTGTCTGGTTGATTTTTTCATTTTCCCAAGGTCAACGCCCATGTGTGGAAGTGCCCTATGCTCTGTGGTTCTGTGTTTTACATGGTTTGGGAAAGAGGATACACTTGTGAAGATTGGCTGTTGGCCATTGACATCCCGCCCATCAGCTTAACAAGGCTCCCTTGACTCCGTGGGCTGTCCTGCCTTTCTGGTTTTTAGACTTTTTTCCCCTGGCCCTTTTGCCCCGGGGGGGGGGCGAGAGATTTCTTTGTAGTGCTGATTTGCTCTCCCAGGTTGCTTGGTTGGCCAAAAAGGGCGTATGCGTTTTTTCCTGAATATATTCAGGAAAAAACGCATACGCCCTTTTTGGCCAACCGCATCATTGTCCACGTTCTGGCGCTTTTCATGTGCTATCGGGGCCATTCCGATGTACCCGTTGACATCCGTTTCCTGCAATTCTGCCTTGCGTTCAACGCCTCTTCGTAGCCTGACCTCAATATATTTTGGGGCGATAGTTATCGTTTAGAACTCTGCAGGTTTGGGAAGTGCAGTGCCCCTGAGCTCCATTTCCCAAGTCGCTTTTTTGTGAGTGGGACGCAACACGGCTGGATGGCTTCACGCCCTATTGTCGATCCGCGGTGGCAGGCTGAACCTCTGGTGAATTCTTCTTCGTGATGGGAAATGAGAGTGACATGTGCCCGACCAAACACCTCCAGCGAGTCTCTCATTGGTTCCCCCTCTTGCAGTTCATCCTGCGGACAAATTGCAGACGGTACGAAAGAGGCATGGAAAGGCGCCGAGTCTCCAAGTGGGGAGATTGTTAGTAAGGGGGCCTGAATGGAGAACACGAGCACCAGGAGATGAAAACTGAGGTGAGTTTCAGAAAGCTTTCCCGATCCCACGGTGTAGCATCCGCTGGGTTTCCAATGAGTGCTTTCGCTGTCGGAAGATTGCGTTGAACCAGGAGAGTTGGGACCCATGGAATGGGGAGCACGCAGGATTCCTTTCAAGGGTCTGCATTTGCTTTCCCAACCTCACCCATCGTCTCAGCCCCAAGAGTGTCCAGCCTTATGTCTTCTGCCGCTGGGGCTGTAGATGTGGTCAATCCTGGTTGCATGCCAGTCCCTGAACGCATTTTGGAAGAATTTCTCTCTGTTTTGCCCTGCTTGTTTCTTCTTTGTGTTGGAAATGTATCCTCAGAATGGGTCTGAGCTGATTTTCCCTGCTCGTTTTAGGCCGCTTTACACACACTTGATGCACTTACACAGAGATATCAAGACTTAGCTTTTAAGATGCTTACTAGTCGGATAGATACTTGTGCGATGAACAGGGTGTGGTGAGTCCAGTTGATTGAGCAAGGAGTAGGTCGTGTCCATGCCATATTCGGTTTTCGGAAGGGTATCTGTGCTCATTTCAAACTCGAGTTTTATGCGTCACCCCACCTCACCTTTCCCCTGAAGCAGGCATAAGTGTGTTTTCTAAAAGCGTGACTCTGTTCTGTTTGGGGATTCAGTTCATGGGGAGCGATTTTTACATTCCCTCGATAAGTGATATCATAAGTTTCTTTTTTTGTGGGACTTATTTCACTGAGGATGATCGTACCTAAATCCACTCAGGATGCTGCTACCAGCCTCATGACGTGGATTTCATGGCTGAGTGACACTCCATTGGAACTACGTAGCACCACTTGTCCACTTGTCCACTTGTCTTTGTCCACTTGTCCACTCGTCTTTGTCCACTTGGCTCTTTCCTGGGATATGAAACGTGTACCGGAGTGGAGGTTCTTGTCAAGACAGCAGCCCTCAACTTTGGGGTCCCTGTGTCTGGTTGATTTTTTCACTTTCCCAAGGTCAACGCCCATGTGTGGAAGTGCCCTATGCTCTGTGGTTCTGTGTTTTACATGGTTTGGGAAAGAGGATACACTTGTGAAGATTGGCTGTTGGCCATTGACATCCCGCCCATCAGCTTAACAAGGCTCCCTTGACTCCGTGGGCTGTCCTGCCTTTCTGGTTTTTAGACTTTTTTCGCCTGGCCCTTTTGCCCCGGGGGGGGGGCGAGAGATTTCTTTGTAGTGCTGATTTGCTCTCCCAGGTTGCTTGGTTGGCCAAAAAGGGCGTATGCGTTTTTTCCTGAATATATTCAGGAAAAAACGCATACGCCCTTTTTGGCCAACCGCATCATTGTCCACGTTCTGGCGCTTTTCATGTGCTATCGGGGCCATTCCGATGTACCCGTTGACATCCGTTTCCTGCAATTCTGCCTTGCGTTCAACGCCTCTTCGTAGCCTGACCTCAATATATTTTGGGGCGATAGTTATCGTTTAGAACTCTGCAGGTTTGGGAAGTGCAGTGCCCCTGAGCTCCATTTCCCAAGTCGCTTTTTTGTGAGTGGGACGCAACACGGCTGGATGGCTTCACGCCCTATTGTCGATCCGCGGTGGCAGGCTGAACCTCTGGTGAATTCTTCTTCGTGATGGGAAATGAGAGTGACATGTGCCCGACCAAACACCTCCAGCGAGTCTCTCATTGGTTCCCCCTCTTGCAGTTCATCCTGCGGACAAATTGCAGACGGTACGAAAGAGGCATGGAAAGGCGCCGAGTCTCCAAGTGGGGAGATTGTTAGTAAGGGGGCCTGAATGGAGAACACGAGCACCAGGAGATGAAAACTGAGGTGAGTTTCAGAAAGCTTTCCCGATCCCACGGTGTAGCATCCGCTGGGTTTCCAATGAGTGCTTTCGCTGTCGGAAGATTGCGTTGAACCTGGAGAGTTGGGACCCATGGAATGGGGAGCACGCAGGATTCCTTTCAAGGGTCTGCATTTGCTTTCCCAACCTCACCCATCGTCTCAGCCCCAAGAGTGTCCAGCCTTATGTCTTCTGCCGCTGGGGCTGTAGATGTGGTCAATCCTGGTTGCATGCCAGTCCCTGAACGCATTTGGGAAGAATTTCTCTCTGTTTTGCCCTGCTTGTTTCTTCTTTATGTTGGAAATGTATCCTCAGAATGGGTCTGAGCTGATTTTCCCTGCTGGTTTTAGGCCGCTTTACACACACTTGATGCACTTACACAGAGATATCAAGACTTAGCTTTTAAGATGCTTACTAGTCGGATAGATACTTGTGCGATGAACAGGGTGTGGAGAGTCCAGTTGATTGAGCAAGGAGTAGGTCGTGTCCATGCCATATTCGGTTTTCGGAAGGGTATCTGTGCTCATTTCAAACTCGAGTTTTATGCGTCACCCCACCTCACCTTTCCCCTGAAGCAGGCATAAGTGTGTTTTCTAAAAGCGTGACTCTGTTCTGTTTGGGGATTCAGTTCATGGGGAGCGATTTTTACATTCCCTCGATAAGTGATATCATAAGTTTCTTTTTTTGTGGGACTGATTTCACTGAGGATGATCGTACCTAAATCCACTCAGGATGCTGCTACCAGCCTCATGACGTGGATTTCATGGCTGAGTGACACTCCATTGGACCTACGTAGCACCACTTGTCCACTTGTCCACTTGTCTTTGTCCACTTGTCCACTCGTCTTTGTCCACTTGGCTCTTTCCTGGGATATGAAACGTGTACCGGAGTAGAGGTTCTTGTCAAGACAGCAGCCCTCAACTTTGGGGTCCCTGTGTCTGGTTGATTTTTTCATTTTCCCAAGGTCAACGCCCATGTGTGGAAGTGCCCTATGCTCTGTGGTTCTGTGTTTTACATGGTTTGGGAAAGAGGATACACTTGTGAAGATTGGCTGTTGGCCATTGACATCCCGCCCATCAGCTTAACAAGGCTCCCTTGACTCCGTGGGCTGTCCTGCCTTTCTGGTTTTTAGACTTTTTTCGCCTGGCCCTTTTGCCCCGGGGGGGGGCGAGAGATTTCTTTGTAGTGCTGATTTGCTCTCCCAGGTTGCTTGGTTGGCCAAAAAGGGCGTATGCGTTTTTTCCTGAATATATTCAGGAAAAAACGCATACGCCCTTTTTGGCCTACCGCATCATTTTCCACGTTCTGGCGCTTTTCATGTGCTATCGGGGCCATTCCGATGTACCCGTTGACATCCGTTTCCTGCAATTCTGCCTTGCGTTCAACGCCTCTTCGTAGCCTGACCTCAATATATTTTGGGGCGATAGTTATCGTTTAGAACTCTGCAGGTTTGGGAAGTGCAGTGCCCCTGAGCTCCATTTCCCAAGTCGCTTTTTTGTGAGTGGGACGCAACACGGCTGGATGGCTTCACGCCCTATTGTCGATCCGCGGTGGCAGGCTGAACCTCTGGTGAATTCTTCTTCGTGATGGGAAATGAGAGTGACATGTGCCCGACCAAACACCTCCAGCGAGTCTCTCATTGGTTCCCCCTCTTGCAGTTCATCCTGCGGACAAATTGCAGACGGTACGAAAGAGGCATGGAAAGGCGCCGAGTCTCCAAGTGGGGAGATTGTTAGTAAGGGGGCCTGAATGGAGAACACGAGCACCAGGAGATGAAAACTGAGGTGAGTTTCAGAAAGCTTTCCCGATCCCACGGTGTAGCATCCGCTGGGTTTCCAATGAGTGCTTTCGCTGTCGGAAGATTGCGTTGAACCTGGAGAGTTGGGACCCATGGAATGGGGAGCACGCAGGATTCCTTTCAAGGGTCTGCATTTGCTTTCCCAACCTCACCCATCGTCTCAGCCCCAAGAGTGTCCAGCCTTATGTCTTCTGCCGCTGGGGCTGTAGATGTGGTCAATCCTGGTTGCATGCCAGTCCCTGAACGCATTTGGGAAGAATTTCTCTCTGTTTTGCCCTGCTTGTTTCTTCTTTGTGTTGGAAATGTATCCTCAGAATGGGTCTGAGCTGATTTTCCCTGCTGGTTTTAGGCCGCTTTACACACACTTGATGCACTTACACAGAGATATCAAGACTTAGCTTTTAAGATGCTTACTAGTCGGATAGATACTTGTGCGATGAACAGGGTGTGGTGAGTCCAGTTGATTGAGCAAGGAGTAGGTCGTGTCCATTCCATATTCGGTTTTCGGAAGGGTATCTGTGCTCATTTCAAACTCGAGTTTTATGCGTCACCCCACCTCACCTTTCCCCTGAAGCAGGCATAAGTGTGTTTTCTAAAAGCGTGACTCTGTTCTGTTTGGGGATTCAGTTCATGGGGAGCGATTTTTACATTCCCTCGATAAGTGATATCATAAGTTTCTTTTTTTGTGGGACTGATTTCACTGAGGATGATCGTACCTAAATCCACTCAGGATGCTGCTACCAGCCTCATGACGTGGATTTCATGGCTGAGTGACACTCCATTGGACCTACGTAGCACCACTTGTCCACTTGTCCACTTGTCTTTGTCCACTTGTCCACTCCTCTTTGTCCACTTGGCTCTTTCCTGGGATATGAAACGTGTACCGGAGTGGAGGTTCTTGTCAAGACAGCAGCCCTCAACTTTGGGGTCCCTGTGTCTGGTTGATTTTTTCATTTTCCCAAGGTCAACGCCCATGTGTGGAAGTGCCCTATGCTCTGTGGTTCTGTGTTTTACATGGTTTGGGAAAGAGGATACACTTGTGAAGATTGGCTGTTGGCCATTGACATCCCGCCCATCAGCTTAACAAGGCTCCCTTGACTCCGTGGGCTGTCCTGCCTTTCTGGTTTTTAGACTTTTTTCGCCTGGCCCTTTTGCCCCGGGGGGGGCGAGAGATTTCTTTGTAGTGCTGATTTGCTCTCCCAGGTTGCTTGGTTGGCCAAAAAGGGCGTATGCGTTTTTTCCTGAATATATTCAGGAAAAAACGCATACGCCCTTTTTGGCCAACCGCATCATTGTCCACGTTCTGGCGCTTTTCATGTGCTATCGGGGCCATTCCGATGTACCCGTTGACATCCGTTTCCTGCAATTCTGCCTTGCGTTCAACGCCTCTTCGTAGCCTGACCTCAATATATTTTGGGGCGATAGTTATCGTTTAGAACTCTGCAGGTTTGGGAAGTGCAGTGCCCCTGAGCTCCATTTCCCAAGTCGCTTTTTTGTGAGTGGGACGCAACACGGCTGGATGGCTTCACGCCCTATTGTCGATCCGCGGTGGCAGGCTGAACCTCTGGTGAATTCTTCTTCGTGATGGGAAATGAGAGTGACATGTGCCCGACCAAACACCTCCAGCGAGTCTCTCATTGGTTCCCCCTCTTGCAGTTCATCCTGCGGACAAATTGCAGACGGTACGAAAGAGGCATGGAAAGGCGCCGAGTCTCCAAGTGGGGAGATTGTTAGTAAGGGGGCCTGAATGGAGAACACGAGCACCAGGAGATGAAAACTGAGGTGAGTTTCAGAAAGCTTTCCCGATCCCACGGTGTAGCATCCGCTGGGTTTCCAATGAGTGCTTTCGCTGTCGGAAGATTGCGTTGAACCTGGAGAGTTGGGACCCATGGAATGGGGAGCACGCAGGATTCCTTTCAAGGGTCTGCATTTGCTTTCCCAACCTCACCCATCGTCTCAGCCCCAAGAGTGTCCAGCCTTATGTCTTCTGCGGCTGGGGCTGTAGATGTGGTCAATCCTGGTTGCATGCCAGTCCCTGAACGCATTTGGGAAGAATTTCTCTCTGTTTTGCCCTGCTTGTTTCTTCTTTATGTTGGAAATGTATCCTCAGAATGGGTCTGAGCTGATTTTCCCTGCTCGTTTTAGGCCGCTTTACACACACTTGATGCACTTACACAGAGATATCAAGACTTAGCTTTTAAGATGCTTACTAGTCGGATAGATACTTGTGCGATGAACAGGGTGTGGTGAGTCCAGTTGATTGAGCAAGGAGTAGGTCGTGTCCATGCCATATTCGGTTTTCAGAAGGGTATCTGTGCTCATTTCAAACTCGAGTTTTATGCGTCACCCCACCTCACCTTTCCCCTGAAGCAGGCATAAGTGTGTTTTCTAAAAGCGTGACTGTGTTCTGTTTGGGGATTCAGTTCATGGGGAGCGATTTTTACATTCCCTCGATAAGTGATATCATAAGTTTCTTTTTTTGTGGGACTGATTTCACTGAGGATGATCGTACCTAAATCCACTCAGGATGCTGCTACCAGCCTCATGACGTGGATTTCATGGCTGAGTGACACTCCATTGGACCTACGTAGCACCACTTGTCCACTTGTCCACTTGTCTTTGTCCACTTGTCCACTCGTCTTTGTCCACTTGGCTCTTTCCTGGGATATGAAACGTGTACCGGAGTGGAGGTTCTTGTCAAGACAGCAGCCCTCAACTTTGGGGTCCCTGTGTCTGGTTGATTTTTTCACTTTCCCAAGGTCAACGCCCATGTGTGGAAGTGCCCTATGCTCTGTGGTTCTGTGTTTTACATGGTTTGGGAAAGAGAATACACTTGTGAAGATTGGCTGTTGGCCATTGACATCCTGCCCATCAGCTTAACAAGGCTCCCTTGACTCCGTGGGCTGTCCTGCCTTTCTGGTTTTTAGACTTTTTTCGCCTGGCCCTTTTGCCCCGGGGGGGGGGGCGAGAGATTTCTTTGTAGTGCTGATTTGCTCTCCCAGGTTGCTTGGTTGGCCAAAAAGGGCGTATGCGTTTTTTCCTGAATATATTCAGGAAAAAACGCATACGC
The DNA here is from genome assembly GCF_026419965.1 of Kogia breviceps. Classification (NCBI taxonomy): domain Eukaryota; kingdom Metazoa; phylum Chordata; class Mammalia; order Artiodactyla; family Physeteridae; genus Kogia; species Kogia breviceps. The sequence goes on from NC_081321.1 coordinate 27,817,403, forward strand.
CCTTTTTGGCCAACCGCATCATTGTCCACGTTCTGGCGCTTTTCATGTGCTATCGGGGCCATTCCGATGTACCCGTTGACATCCGTTTCCTGCAATTCTGCCTTGCGTTCAACGCCTCTTCGTAGCCTGACCTCAATATATTTTGGGGCGATAGTTATCGTTTAGAACTCTGCAGGTTTGGGAAGTGCAGTGCCCCTGAGCTCCATTTCCCAAGTCGCTTTTTTGTGAGTGGGACGCAACACGGCTGGATGGCTTCACGCCCTATTGTCGATCCGCGGTGGCAGGCTGAACCTCTGGTGAATTCTTCTTCGTGATGGGAAATGAGAGTGACATGTGCCCGACCAAACACCTCCAGCGAGTCTCTCATTGGTTCCCCCTCTTGCAGTTCATCCTGCGGACAAATTGCAGACGGTACGAAAGAGGCATGGAAAGGCGCCGAGTCTCCAAGTGGGGAGATTGTTAGTAAGGGGGCCTGAATGGAGAACACGAGCACCAGGAGATGAAAACTGAGGTGAGTTTCAGAAAGCTTTCCCGATCCCACGGTGTAGCATCCGCTGGGTTTCCAATGAGTGCTTTCGCTGTCGGAAGATTGCGTTGAACCTGGAGAGTTGGGACCCATGGAATGGGGAGCACGCAGGATTCCTTTCAAGGGTCTGCATTTGCTTTCCCAACCTCACCCATCGTCTCAGCCCCAAGAGTGTCCAGCCTTATGTCTTCTGCGGCTGGGGCTGTAGATGTGGTCAATCCTGGTTGCATGCCAGTCCCTGAACGCATTTGGGAAGAATTTCTCTCTGTTTTGCCCTGCTTGTTTCTTCTTTATGTTGGAAATGTATCCTCAGAATGGGTCTGAGCTGATTTTCCCTGCTGGTTTTAGGCCGCTTTACACACACTTGATGCACTTACACAGAGATATCAAGACTTAGCTTTTAAGATGCTTACTAGTCGGATAGATACTTGTGCGATGAACAGGGTGTGGAGAGTCCAGTTGATTGAGCAAGGAGTAGGTCGTGTCCATGCCATATTCGGTTTTCGGAAGGGTATCTGTGCTCATTTCAAACTCGAGTTTTATGCGTCACCCCACCTCACCTTTCCCCTGAAGCAGGCATAAGTGTGTTTTCTAAAAGCGTGACTCTGTTCTGTTTGGGGATTCAGTTCATGGGGAGCGATTTTTACATTCCCTCGATAAGTGATATCATAAGTTTCTTTTTTTGTGGGACTTATTTCACTGAGGATGATCGTACCTAAATCCACTCAGGATGCTGCTACCAGCCTCATGACGTGGATTTCATGGCTGAGTGACACTCCATTGGACCTACGTAGCACCACTTGTCCACTTGTCCACTTGTCTTTGTCCACTTGTCCACTCGTCTTTGTCCACTTGGCTCTTTCCTGGGATATGAAACGTGTACCGGAGTAGAGGTTCTTGTCAAGACAGCAGCCCTCAACTTTGGGGTCCCTGTGTCTGGTTGATTTTTTCATTTTCCCAAGGTCAACGCCCATGTGTGGAAGTGCCCTATGCTCTGTGGTTCTGTGTTTTACATGGTTTGGGAAAGAGGATACACTTGTGAAGATTGGCTGTTGGCCATTGACATCCCGCCCATCAGCTTAACAAGGCTCCCTTGACTCCGTGGGCTGTCCTGCCTTTCTGGTTTTTAGACTTTTTTCGCCTGGCCCTTTTGCCCCGGGGGGGGGGCGAGAGATTTCTTTGTAGTGCTGATTTGCTCTCCCAGGTTGCTTGGTTGGCCAAAAAGGGCGTATGCGTTTTTTCCTGAATATATTCAGGAAAAAACGCATACGCCCTTTTTGGCCAACCGCATCATTGTCCACGTTCTGGCGCTTTTCATGTGCTATCGGGGCCATTCCGATGTACCCGTTGACATCCGTTTCCTGCAATTCTGCCTTGCGTTCAACGCCTCTTCGTAGCCTGACCTCAATATATTTTGGGGCGATAGTTATCGTTTAGAACTCTGCAGGTTTGGGAAGTGCAGTGCCCCTGAGCTCCATTTCCCAAGTCGCTTTTTTGTGAGTGGGACGCAACACGGCTGGATGGCTTCACGCCCTATTGTCGATCCGCGGTGGCAGGCTGAACCTCTGGTGAATTCTTCTTCGTGATGGGAAATGAGAGTGACATGTGCCCGACCAAACACCTCCAGCGAGTCTCTCATTGGTTCCCCCTCTTGCAGTTCATCCTGCGGACAAATTGCAGACGGTACGAAAGAGGCATGGAAAGGCGCCGAGTCTCCAAGTGGGGAGATTGTTAGTAAGGGGGCCTGAATGGAGAACACGAGCACCAGGGAGATGAAAACTGAGGTGAGTTTCAGAAAGCTTTCCCGATCCCACGGTGTAGCATCCGCTGGGTTTCCAATGAGTGCTTTCGCTGTCGGAAGATTGCGTTGAACCTGGAGAGTTGGGACCCATGGAATGGGGAGCACGCAGGATTCCTTTCAAGGGTCTGCATTTGCTTTCCCAACCTCACCCATCGTCTCAGCCCCAAGAGTGTCCAGCCTTATGTCTTCTGCCGCTGGGGCTGTAGATGTGGTCAATCCTGGTTGCATGCCAGTCCCTGAACGCATTTGGGAAGAATTTCTCTCTGTTTTGCCCTGCTTGTTTCTTCTTTATGTTGGAAATGTATCCTCAGAATGGGTCTGAGCTGATTTTCCCTGCTCGTTTTAGGCCGCTTTACACACACTTGATGCACTTACACAGAGATATCAAGACTTAGCTTTTAAGATGCTTACTAGTCGGATAGATACTTGTGCGATGAACAGGGTGTGGTGAGTCCAGTTGATTGAGCAAGGAGTAGGTCGTGTCCATGCCATATTCGGTTTTCGGAAGGGTATCTGTGCTCATTTCAAACTCGAGTTTTATGCGTCACCCCACCTCACCTTTCCCCTGAAGCAGGCATAAGTGTGTTTTCTAAAAGCGTGACTCTGTTCTGTTTGGGGATTCAGTTCATGGGGAGCGATTTTTACATTCCCTCGATAAGTGATATCATAAGTTTCTTTTTTTGTGGGACTGATTTCACTGAGGATGATCGTACCTAAATCCACTCAGGATGCTGCTACCAGCCTCATGACGTGGATTTCATGGCTGAGTGACACTCCATTGGACCTACGTAGCACCACTTGTCCACTTGTCCACTTGTCTTTGTCCACTTGTCCACTCGTCTTTGTCCACTTGGCTCTTTCCTGGGATATGAAACGTGTACCGGAGTGGAGGTTCTTGTCAAGACAGCAGCCCTCAACTTTGGGGTCCCTGTGTCTGGTTGATTTTTTCATTTTCCCAAGGTCAACGCCCATGTGTGGAAGTGCCCTATGCTCTGTGGTTCTGTGTTTTACATGGTTTGGGAAAGAGGATACACTTGTGAAGATTGGCTGTTGGCCATTGACATCCCGCCCATCAGCTTAACAAGGCTCCCTTGACTCCGTGGGCTGTCCTGCCTTTCTGGTTTTTAGACTTTTTTCGCCTGGCCCTTTTGCCCCGGGGGGGGGGGCGAGAGATTTCTTTGTAGTGCTGATTTGCTCTCCCAGGTTGCTTGGTTGGCCAAAAAGGGCGTATGCGTTTTTTCCTGAATATATTCAGGAAAAAACGCATACGCCCTTTTTGGCCAACCGCATCATTGTCCACGTTCTGGCGCTTTTCATGTGCTATCGGGGCCATTCCGATGTACCCGTTGACATCCGTTTCCTGCAATTCTGCCTTGCGTTCAACGCCTCTTCGTAGCCTGACCTCAATATATTTTGGGGCGATAGTTATCGTTTAGAACTCTGCAGGTTTGGGAAGTGCAGTGCCCCTGAGCTCCATTTCCCAAGTCGCTTTTTTGTGAGTGGGACGCAACACGGCTGGATGGCTTCACGCCCTATTGTCGATCCGCGGTGGCAGGCTGAACCTCTGGTGAATTCTTCTTCGTGATGGGAAATGAGAGTGACATGTGCCCGACCAAACACCTCCAGCGAGTCTCTCATTGGTTCCCCCTCTTGCAGTTCATCCTGCGGACAAATTGCAGACGGTACGAAAGAGGCATGGAAAGGCGCCGAGTCTCCAAGTGGGGAGATTGTTAGTAAGGGGGCCTGAATGGAGAACACGAGCACCAGGAGATGAAAACTGAGGTGAGTTTCAGAAAGCTTTCCCGATCCCACGGTGTAGCATCCGCTGGGTTTCCAATGAGTGCTTTCGCTGTCGGAAGATTGCGTTGAACCTGGAGAGTTGGGACCCATGGAATGGGGAGCACGCAGGATTCCTTTCAAGGGTCTGCATTTGCTTTCCCAACCTCACCCATCGTCTCAGCCCCAAGAGTGTCCAGCCTTATGTCTTCTGCGGCTGGGGCTGTAGATGTGGTCAATCCTGGTTGCATGCCAGTCCCTGAACGCATTTGGGAAGAATTTCTCTCTGTTTTGCCCTGCTTGTTTCTTCTTTATGTTGGAAATGTATCCTCAGAATGGGTCTGAGCTGATTTTCCCTGCTGGTTTTAGGCCGCTTTACACACACTTGATGCACTTACACAGAGATATCAAGACTTAGCTTTTAAGATGCTTACTAGTCGGATAGATACTTGTGCGATGAACAGGGTGTGGAGAGTCCAGTTGATTGAGCAAGGAGTAGGTCGTGTCCATGCCATATTCGGTTTTCGGAAGGGTATCTGTGCTCATTTCAAACTCGAGTTTTATGCGTCACCCCACCTCACCTTTCCCCTGAAGCAGGCATAAGTGTGTTTTCTAAAAGCGTGACTCTGTTCTGTTTGGGGATTCAGTTCATGGGGAGCGATTTTTACATTCCCTCGATAAGTGATATCATAAGTTTCTTTTTTTGTGGGACTTATTTCACTGAGGATGATCGTACCTAAATCCACTCAGGATGCTGCTACCAGCCTCATGACGTGGATTTCATGGCTGAGTGACACTCCATTGGACCTACGTAGCACCACTTGTCCACTTGTCCACTTGTCTTTGTCCACTTGTCCACTCGTCTTTGTCCACTTGGCTCTTTCCTGGGATATGAAACGTGTACCGGAGTAGAGGTTCTTGTCAAGACAGCAGCCCTCAACTTTGGGGTCCCTGTGTCTGGTTGATTTTTTCATTTTCCCAAGGTCAACGCCCATGTGTGGAAGTGCCCTATGCTCTGTGGTTCTGTGTTTTACATGGTTTGGGAAAGAGGATACACTTGTGAAGATTGGCTGTTGGCCATTGACATCCCGCCCATCAGCTTAACAAGGCTCCCTTGACTCCGTGGGCTGTCCTGCCTTTCTGGTTTTTAGACTTTTTTCGCCTGGCCCTTTTGCCCCGGGGGGGGGGCGAGAGATTTCTTTGTAGTGCTGATTTGCTCTCCCAGGTTGCTTGGTTGGCCAAAAAGGGCGTATGCGTTTTTTCCTGAATATATTCAGGAAAAAACGCATACGCCCTTTTTGGCCAACCGCATCATTGTCCACGTTCTGGCGCTTTTCATGTGCTATCGGGGCCATTCCGATGTACCCGTTGACATCCGTTTCCTGCAATTCTGCCTTGCGTTCAACGCCTCTTCGTAGCCTGACCTCAATATATTTTGGGGCGATAGTTATCGTTTAGAACTCTGCAGGTTTGGGAAGTGCAGTGCCCCTGAGCTCCATTTCCCAAGTCGCTTTTTTGTGAGTGGGACGCAACACGGCTGGATGGCTTCACGCCCTATTGTCGATCCGCGGTGGCAGGCTGAACCTCTGGTGAATTCTTCTTCGTGATGGGAAATGAGAGTGACATGTGCCCGACCAAACACCTCCAGCGAGTCTCTCATTGGTTCCCCCTCTTGCAGTTCATCCTGCGGACAAATTGCAGACGGTACGAAAGAGGCATGGAAAGGCGCCGAGTCTCCAAGTGGGGAGATTGTTAGTAAGGGGGCCTGAATGGAGAACACGAGCACCAGGGAGATGAAAACTGAGGTGAGTTTCAGAAAGCTTTCCCGATCCCACGGTGTAGCATCCGCTGGGTTTCCAATGAGTGCTTTCGCTGTCGGAAGATTGCGTTGAACCTGGAGAGTTGGGACCCATGGAATGGGGAGCACGCAGGATTCCTTTCAAGGGTCTGCATTTGCTTTCCCAACCTCACCCATCGTCTCAGCCCCAAGAGTGTCCAGCCTTATGTCTTCTGCCGCTGGGGCTGTAGATGTGGTCAATCCTGGTTGCATGCCAGTCCCTGAACGCATTTGGGAAGAATTTCTCTCTGTTTTGCCCTGCTTGTTTCTTCTTTATGTTGGAAATGTATCCTCAGAATGGGTCTGAGCTGATTTTCCCTGCTCGTTTTAGGCCGCTTTACACACACTTGATGCACTTACACAGAGATATCAAGACTTAGCTTTTAAGATGCTTACTAGTCGGATAGATACTTGTGCGATGAACAGGGTGTGGTGAGTCCAGTTGATTGAGCAAGGAGTAGGTCGTGTCCATGCCATATTCGGTTTTCGGAAGGGTATCTGTGCTCATTTCAAACTCGAGTTTTATGCGTCACCCCACCTCACCTTTCCCCTGAAGCAGGCATAAGTGTGTTTTCTAAAAGCGTGACTCTGTTCTGTTTGGGGATTCAGTTCATGGGGAGCGATTTTTACATTCCCTCGATAAGTGATATCATAAGTTTCTTTTTTTGTGGGACTGATTTCACTGAGGATGATCGTACCTAAATCCACTCAGGATGCTGCTACCAGCCTCATGACGTGGATTTCATGGCTGAGTGACACTCCATTGGACCTACGTAGCACCACTTGTCCACTTGTCCACTTGTCTTTGTCCACTTGTCCACTCGTCCTTGTCCACTTGGCTCTTTCCTGGGATATGAAACGTGTACCGGAGTGGAGGTTCTTGTCAAGACAGCAGCCCTCAACTTTGGGGTCCCTGTGTCTGGTTGATTTTTTCACTTTCCCAAGGTCAACGCCCATGTGTGGAAGTGCCCTATGCTCTGTGGTTCTGTGTTTTACATGGTTTGGGAAAGAGGATACACTTGTGAAGATTGGCTGTTGGCCATTGACATCCCGCCCATCAGCTTAACAAGGCTCCCTTGACTCCGTGGGCTGTCCTGCCTTTCTGGTTTTTAGACTTTTTTCGCCTGGCCCTTTTGCCCCGGGGGGGGGGGGGCGAGAGATTTCTTTGTAGTGCTGATTTGCTCTCCCAGGTTGCTTGGTTGGCCAAAAAGGGCGTATGCGTTTTTTCCTGAATATATTCAGGAAAAAACGCATACGCCCTTTTTGGCCAACCGCATCATTGTCCACGTTCTGGCGCTTTTCATGTGCTATCGGGGCCATTCCGATGTACCCGTTGACATCCGTTTCCTGCAATTCTGCCTTGCGTTCAACGCCTCTTCGTAGCCTGACCTCAATATATTTTGGGGCGATAGTTATCGTTTAGAACTCTGCAGGTTTGGGAAGTGCAGTGCCCCTGAGCTCCATTTCCCAAGTCGCTTTTTTGTGAGTGGGACGCAACACGGCTGGATGGCTTCACGCCCTATTGTCGATCCGCGGTGGCAGGCTGAACCTCTGGTGAATTCTTCTTCGTGATGGGAAATGAGAGTGACATGTGCCCGACCAAACACCTCCAGCGAGTCTCTCATTGGTTCCCCCTCTTGCAGTTCATCCTGCGGACAAATTGCAGACGGTACGAAAGAGGCATGGAAAGGCGCCGAGTCTCCAAGTGGGGAGATTGTTAGTAAGGGGGCCTGAATGGAGAACACGAGCACCAGGAGATGAAAACTGAGGTGAGTTTCAGAAAGCTTTCCCGATCCCACGGTGTAGCATCCGCTGGGTTTCCAATGAGTGCTTTCGCTGTCGGAAGATTGCGTTGAACCAGGAGAGTTGGGACCCATGGAATGGGGAGCACGCAGGATTCCTTTCAAGGGTCTGCATTTGCTTTCCCAACCTCACCCATCGTCTCAGCCCCAAGAGTGTCCAGCCTTATGTCTTCTGCCGCTGGGGCTGTAGATGTGGTCAATCCTGGTTGCATGCCAGTCCCTGAACGCATTTGGGAAGAATTTCTCTCTGTTTTGCCCTGCTTGTTTCTTCTTTGTGTTGGAAATGTATCCTCAGAATGGGTCTGAGCTGATTTTCCCTGCTGGTTTTAGGCCGCTTTACACACACTTGATGCACTTACACAGAGATATCAAGACTTAGCTTTTAAGATGCTTACTAGTCGGATAGATACTTGTGCGATGAACAGGGTGTGGTGAGTCCAGTTGATTGAGCAAGGAGTAGGTCGTGTCCATGCCATATTCGGTTTTCGGAAGGGTATCTGTGCTCATTTCAAACTCGAGTTTTATGCGTCACCCCACCTCACCTTTCCCCTGAAGCAGGCATAAGTGTGTTTTCTAAAAGCGTGACTCTGTTCTGTTTGGGGATTCAGTTCATGGGGAGCGATTTTTACATTCCCTCGATAAGTGATATCATAAGTTTCTTTTTTTGTGGGACTTATTTCACTGAGGATGATCGTACCTAAATCCACTCAGGATGCTGCTACCAGCCTCATGACGTGGATTTCATGGCTGAGTGACACTCCATTGGAACTACGTAGCACCACTTGTCCACTTGTCCACTTGTCTTTGTCCACTTGTCCACTCGTCTTTGTCCACTTGGCTCTTTCCTGGGATATGAAACGTGTACCGGAGTGGAGGTTCTTGTCAAGACAGCAGCCCTCAACTTTGGGGTCCCTGTGTCTGGTTGATTTTTTCACTTTCCCAAGGTCAACGCCCATGTGTGGAAGTGCCCTATGCTCTGTGGTTCTGTGTTTTACATGGTTTGGGAAAGAGGATACACTTGTGAAGATTGGCTGTTGGCCATTGACATCCCGCCCATCAGCTTAACAAGGCTCCCTTGACTCCGTGGGCTGTCCTGCCTTTCTGGTTTTTAGACTTTTTTCCCCTGGCCCTTTTGCCCGGGGGGGGGGGGCGAGAGATTTCTTTGTAGTGCTGATTTGCTCTCCCAGGTTGCTTGGTTGGCCAAAAAGGGCGTATGCGTTTTTTCCTGAATATATTCAGGAAAAAACGCATACGCCCTTTTTGGCCAACCGCATCATTGTCCACGTTCTGGCGCTTTTCATGTGCTATCGGGGCCATTCCGATGTACCCGTTGACATCCGTTTCCTGCAATTCTGCCTTGCGTTCAACGCCTCTTCGTAGCCTGACCTCAATATATTTTGGGGCGATAGTTATCGTTTAGAACTCTGCAGGTTTGGGAAGTGCAGTGCCCCTGAGCTCCATTTCCCAAGTCGCTTTTTTGTGAGTGGGACGCAACACGGCTGGATGGCTTCACGCCCTATTGTCGATCCGCGGTGGCAGGCTGAACCTCTGGTGAATTCTTCTTCGTGATGGGAAATGAGAGTGACATGTGCCCGACCAAACACCTCCAGCGAGTCTCTCATTGGTTCCCCCTCTTGCAGTTCATCCTGCGGACAAATTGCAGACGGTACGAAAGAGGCATGGAAAGGCGCCGAGTCTCCAAGTGGGGAGATTGTTAGTAAGGGGGCCTGAATGGAGAACACGAGCACCAGGAGATGAAAACTGAGGTGAGTTTCAGAAAGCTTTCCCGATCCCACGGTGTAGCATCCGCTGGGTTTCCAATGAGTGCTTTCGCTGTCGGAAGATTGCGTTGAACCTGGAGAGTTGGGACCCATGGAATGGGGAGCACGCAGGATTCCTTTCAAGGGTCTCCATTTGCTTTCCCAACCTCACCCATCGTCTCAGCCCCAAGAGTGTCCAGCCTTATGTCTTCTGCCGCTGGGGCTGTAGATGTGGTCAATCCTGGTTGCATGCCAGTCCCTGAACGCATTTTGGAAGAATTTCTCTCTGTTTTGCCCTGCTTGTTTCTTCTTTGTGTTGGAAATGTATCCTCAGAATGGGTCTGAGCTGATTTTCCCTGCTGGTTTTAGGCCGCTTTACACACACTTGATGCACTTACACAGAGATATCAAGACTTAGCTTTTAAGATGCTTACTAGTCGGATAGATACTTGTGCGATGAACAGGGTGTGGTGAGTCCAGTTGATTGAGCAAGGAGTAGGTCGTGTCCATTCCATATTCGGTTTTCGGAAGGGTATCTGTGCTCATTTCAAACTCGAGTTTTATGCGTCACCCCACCTCACCTTTCCCCTGAAGCAGGCATAAGTGTGTTTTCTAAAAGCGTGACTCTGTTCTGTTTGGGGATTCAGTGCATGGGGAGCGATTTTTACATTCCCTCGATAAGTGATATCATAAGTTTCTTTTTTTGTGGGACTTATTTCACTGAGGATGATCGTACCTAAATCCACTCAGGATGCTGCTACCAGCCTCATGACGTGGATTTCATGGCTGAGTGACACTCCATTGGACCTACGTAGCACCACTTGTCCACTTGTCCACTTGTCTTTGTCCACTTGTCCACTCGTCTTTGTCCACTTGGCTCTTTCCTGGGATATGAAACGTGTACCGGAGTGGAGGTTCTTGTCAAGACAGCAGCCCTCAACTTTGGGGTCCCTGTGTCTGGTTGATTTTTTCACTTTCCCAAGGTCAACGCCCATGTGTGGAAGTGCCCTATGCTCTGTGGTTCTGTGTTTTACATGGTTTGGGAAAGAGGATACACTTGTGAAGATTGGCTGTTGGCCATTGACATCCCGCCCATCAGCTTAACAAGGCTCCCTTGACTCCGTGGGCTGTCCTGCCTTTCTGGTTTTTAGACTTTTTTCCCCTGGCCCTTTTGCCCGGGGGGGGGGGCGAGAGATTTCTTTGTAGTGCTGATTTGCTCTCCCAGGTTGCTTGGTTGGCCAAAAAGGGCGTATGCGTTTTTTCCTGAATATATTCAGGAAAAAACGCATACGCCCTTTTTGGCCAACCGCATCATTGTCCACGTTCTGGCGCTTTTCATGTGCTATCGGGGCCATTCCGATGTACCCGTTGACATCCGTTTCCTGCAATTCTGCCTTGCGTTCAACGCCTCTTCGTAGCCTGACCTCAATATATTTTGGGGCGATAGTTATCGTTTAGAACTCTGCAGGTTTGGGAAGTGCAGTGCCCCTGAGCTCCATTTCCCAAGTCGCTTTTTTGTGAGTGGGACGCAACACGGCTGGATGGCTTCACGCCCTATTGTCGATCCGCGGTGGCAGGCTGAACCTCTGGTGAATTCTTCTTCGTGATGGGAAATGAGAGTGACATGTGCCCGACCAAACACCTCCAGCGAGTCTCTCATTGGTTCCCCCTCTTGCAGTTCATCCTGCGGACAAATTGCAGACGGTACGAAAGAGGCATGGAAAGGCGCCGAGTCTCCAAGTGGGGAGATTGTTAGTAAGGGGGCCTGAATGGAGAACACGAGCACCAGGAGATGAAAACTGAGGTGAGTTTCAGAAAGCTTTCCCGATCCCACGGTGTAGCATCCGCTGGGTTTCCAATGAGTGCTTTCGCTGTCGGAAGATTGCGTTGAACCTGGAGAGTTGGGACCCATGGAATGGGGAGCACGCAGGATTCCTTTCAAGGGTCTGCATTTGCTTTCCCAACCTCACCCATCGTCTCAGCCCCAAGAGTGTCCAGCCTTATGTCTTCTGCCGCTGGGGCTGTAGATGTGGTCAATCCTGGTTTCATGCCAGTCCCTGAACGCATTTTGGAAGAATTTCTCTCTGTTTTGCCCTGCTTGTTTCTTCTTTGTGTTGGAAATGTATCCTCAGAATGGGTCTGAGCTGATTTTCCCTGCTGGTTTTAGGCCGCTTTACACACACTTGATGCACTTACACAGAGATATCAAGACTTAGCTTTTAAGATGCTTACTAGTCGGATAGATACTTGTGCGATGAACAGGGTCTGGTGAGTCCAGTTGATTGAGCAAGGAGTAGGTCGTGTCCATTCCATATTCGGTTTTCGGAAGGGTATCTGTGCTCATTTCAAACTCGAGTTTTATGCGTCACCCCACCTCACCTTTCCCCTGAAGCAGGCATAAGTGTGTTTTCTAAAAGCGTGACTCTGTTCTGTTTGGGGATTCAGTGCATGGGGAGCGATTTTTACATTCCCTCGATAAGTGATATCATAAGTTTCTTTTTTTGTGGGACTGATTTCACTGAGGATGATCGTACCTAAATCCACTCAGGATGCTGCTACCAGCCTCATGACGTGGATTTCATGGCTGAGTGACACTCCATTGGACCTACGTAGCACCACTTGTCCACTTGTCCACTTGTCTTTGTCCACTTGTCCACTCGTCTTTGTCCACTTGGCTCTTTCCTGGGATATGAAACGTGTACCGGAGTGGAGGTTCTTGTCAAGACAGCAGCCCTCAACTTTGGGGTCCCTGTGTCTGGTTGATTTTTTCATTTTCCCAAGGTCAACGCCCATGTGTGGAAGTGCCCTATGCTCTGTGGTTCTGTGTTTTACATGGTTTGGGAAAGAGGATACACTTGTGAAGATTGGCTGTTGGCCATTGACATCCCGCCCATCAGCTTAACAAGGCTCCCTTGACTCCGTGGGCTGTCCTGCCTTTCTGGTTTTTAGACTTTTTTCGCCTGGCCCTTTTGCCCCGGGGGGGGGGGGCGAGAGATTTCTTTGTAGTGCTGATTTGCTCTCCCAGGTTGCTTGGTTGGCCAAAAAGGGCGTATGCGTTTTTTCCTGAATATATTCAGGAAAAAACGCATACGCCCTTTTTGGCCAACCGCATCATTGTCCACGTTCTGGCGCTTTTCATGTGCTATCGGGGCCATTCCGATGTACCCGTTGACATCCGTTTCCTGCAATTCTGCCTTGCGTTCAACGCCTCTTCGTAGCCTGACCTCAATATATTTTGGGGCGATAGTTATCGTTTAGAACTCTGCAGGTTTGGGAAGTGCAGTGCCCCTGAGCTCCATTTCCCAAGTCGCTTTTTTGTGAGTGGGACGCAACACGGCTGGATGGCTTCACGCCCTATTGTCGATCCGCGGTGGCAGGCTGAACCTCTGGTGAATTCTTCTTCGTGATGGGAAATGAGAGTGACATGTGCCCGACCAAACACCTCCAGCGAGTCTCTCATTGGTTCCCCCTCTTGCAGTTCATCCTGCGGACAAATTGCAGACGGTACGAAAGAGGCATGGAAAGGCGCCGAGTCTCCAAGTGGGGAGATTGTTAGTAAGGGGGCCTGAATGGAGAACACGAGCACCAGGAGATGAAAACTGAGGTGAGTTTCAGAAAGCTTTCCCGATCCCACGGTGTAGCATCCGCTGGGTTTCCAATGAGTGCTTTCGCTGTCGGAAGATTGCGTTGAACCTGGAGAGTTGGGACCCATGGAATGGGGAGCACGCAGGATTCCTTTCAAGGGTCTGCATTTGCTTTCCCAACCTCACCCATCGTCTCAGCCCCAAGAGTGTCCAGCCTTATGTCTTCTGCGGCTGGGGCTGTAGATGTGGTCAATCCTGGTTGCATGCCAGTCCCTGAACGCATTTTGGAAGAATTTCTCTCTGTTTTGCCCTGCTTGTTTCTTCTTTGTGTTGGAAATGTATCCTCAGAATGGGTCTGAGCTGATTTTCCCTGCTGGTTTTAGGCCGCTTTACACACACTTGATGCACTTACACAGAGATATCAAGACTTAGCTTTTAAGATGCTTACTAGTCGGATAGATACTTGTGCGATGAACAGGGTGTGGTGAGTCCAGTTGATTGAGCAAGGAGTAGGTCGTGTCCATGCCATATTCGGTTTTCGGAAGGGTATCTGTGCTCATTTCAAACTCGAGTTTTATGCGTCACCCCACCTCACCTTTCCCCTGAAGCAGGCATAAGTGTGTTTTCTAAAAGCGTGACTCTGTTCTGTTTGGGGATTCAGTTCATGGGGAGCGATTTTTACATTCCCTCGATAAGTGATATCATAAGTTTCTTTTTTTGTGGGACTGATTTCACTGAGGATGATCGTACCTAAATCCACTCAGGATGCTGCTACCAGCCTCATGACGTGGATTTCATGGCTGAGTGACACTCCATTGGACCTACGTAGCACCACTTGTCCACTTGTCCACTTGTCTTTGTCCACTTGTCCACTCGTCTTTGTCCACTTGGCTCTTTCCTGGGATATGAAACGTGTACCTTAGTGGAGGTTCTTGTCAAGACAGCAGCCCTCAACTTTGGGGTCCCTGTGTCTGGTTGATTTTTTCACTTTCCCAAGGTCAACGCCCATGTGTGGAAGTGCCCTATGCTCTGTGGTTCTGTGTTTTACATGGTTTGGGAAAGAGGATACACTTGTGAAGATTGGCTGTTGGCCATTGACATCCCGCCCATCAGCTTAACAAGGCTCCCTTGACTCCGTGGGCTGTCCTGCCTTTCTGGTTTTTAGACTTTTTTCGCCTGGCCCTTTTGCCCCGGGGGGTGGGGGGGGGCCAGAGATTTCTTTGTAGTGCTGATTTGCTCTCCCAGGTTGCTTGGTTGTCCAAAAAGGGCGTATGCGTTTTTTCCTGAATATATTCAGGAAAAAACGCATACGCCCTTTTTGGCCAACCGCATCATTGTCCACGTTCTGGCGCTTTTCATGTGCTATCGGGGCCATTCCGATGTACCCGTTGACATCCGTTTCCTGCAATTCTGCCTTGCGTTCAACGCCTCTTCGTAGCCTGACCTCAATATATTTTGGGGCGATAGTTATCGTTTAGAACTCTGCAGGTTTGGGAAGTGCAGTGCCCCTGAGCTCCATTTCCCAAGTCGCTTTTTTGTGAGTGGGACGCAACACGGCTGGATGGCTTCACGCCCTATTGTCGATCCGCGGTGGCAGGCTGAACCTCTGGTGAATTCTTCTTCGTGATGGGAAATGAGAGTGACATGTGCCCGACCAAACACCTCCAGCGAGTCTCTCATTGGTTCCCCCTCTTGCAGTTCATCCTGCGGACAAATTGCAGACGGTACGAAAGAGGCATGGAAAGGCGCCGAGTCTCCAAGTGCGGAGATTGTTAGTAAGGGGGCCTGAATGGAGAACACGAGCACCAGGAGATGAAAACTGAGGTGAGTTTCAGAAAGCTTTCCCGATCCCACGGTGTAGCATCCGCTGGGTTTCCAATGAGTGCTTTCGCTGTCGGAAGATTGCGTTGAACCAGGAGAGTTGGGACCCATGGAATGGGGAGCACGCAGGATTCCTTTCAAGGGTCTGCATTTGCTTTCCCAACCTCACCCATCGTCTCAGCCCCAAGAGTGTCCAGCCTTATGTCTTCTGCCGCTGGGGCTGTAGATGTGGTCAATCCTGGTTGCATGCCAGTCCCTGAACGCATTTGGGAAGAATTTCTCTCTGTTTTGCCCTGCTTGTTTCTTCTTTGTGTTGGAAATGTATCCTCAGAATGGGTCTGAGCTGATTTTCCCTGCTGGTTTTAGGCCGCTTTACACACACTTGATGCACTTACACAGAGATATCAAGACTTAGCTTTTAAGATGCTTACTAGTCGGCTAGATACTTGTGCGATGAACAGGGTGTGGTGAGTCCAGTTGATTGAGCAAGGAGTAGGTCGTGTCCATGCCATATTCGGTTTTCGGAAGGGTATCTGTGCTCATTTCAAACTCGAGTTTTATGCGTCACCCCACCTCACCTTTCCCCTGAAGCAGGCATAAGTGTGTTTTCTAAAAGCGTGACTCTGTTCTGTTTGGGGATTCAGTTCATGGGGAGCGATTTTTACATTCCCTCGATAAGTGATATCATAAGTTTCTTTTTTTGTGGGACTGATTTCACTGAGGATGATCGTACCTAAATCCACTCAGGATGCTGCTACCAGCCTCATGACGTGGATTTCATGGCTGAGTGACACTCCATTGGAACTACGTAGCACCACTTGTCCACTTGTCCACTTGTCTTTGTCCACTTGTCCACTCGTCTTTGTCCACTTGGCTCTTTCCTGGGATATGAAACGTGTACCGGAGTGGAGGTTCTTGTCAAGACAGCAGCCCTCAACTTTGGGGTCCCTGTGTCTGGTTGATTTTTTCACTTTCCCAAGGTCAACGCCCATGTGTGGAAGTGCCCTATGCTCTGTGGTTCTGTGTTTTACATGGTTTGGGAAAGAGGATACACTTGTGAAGATTGGCTGTTGGCCATTGACATCCCGCCCATCAGCTTAACAAGGCTCCCTTGACTCCGTGGGCTGTCCTGCCTTTCTGGTTTTTAGACTTTTTTCGCCTGGCCCTTTTGCCCCGGGGGGGGGGCGAGAGATTTCTTTGTAGTGCTGATTTGCTCTCCCAGGTTGCTTGGTTGGCCAAAAAGGGCGTATGCGTTTTTTCCTGAATATATTCAGGAAAAAACGCATACGCCCTTTTTGGCCAACCGCATCATTGTCCACGTTCTGGCGCTTTTCATGTGCTATCGGGGCCATTCCGATGTACCCGTTGACATCCGTTTCCTGCAATTCTGCCTTGCGTTCAACGCCTCTTCGTAGCCTGACCTCAATATATTTTGGGGCGATAGTTATCGTTTAGAACTCTGCAGGTTTGGGAAGTGCAGTGCCCCTGAGCTCCATTTCCCAAGTCGCTTTTTTGTGAGTGGGACGCAACACGGCTGGATGGCTTCACGCCCTATTGTCGATCCGCGGTGGCAGGCTGAACCTCTGGTGAATTCTTCTTCGTGATGGGAAATGAGAGTGACATGTGCCCGACCAAACACCTCCAGCGAGTCTCTCATTGGTTCCCCCTCTTGCAGTTCATCCTGCGGACAAATTGCAGACGGTACGAAAGAGGCATGGAAAGGCGCCGAGTCTCCAAGTGGGGAGATTGTTAGTAAGGGGGCCTGAATGGAGAACACGAGCACCAGGAGATGAAAACTGAGGTGAGTTTCAGAAAGCTTTCCCGATCCCACGGTGTAGCATCCGCTGGGTTTCCAATGAGTGCTTTCGCTGTCGGAAGATTGCGTTGAACCTGGAGAGTTGGGACCCATGGAATGGGGAGCACGCAGGATTCCTTTCAAGGGTCTGCATTTGCTTTCCCAACCTCACCCATCGTCTCAGCCCCAAGAGTGTCCAGCCTTATGTCTTCTGCCGCTGGGGCTGTAGATGTGGTCAATCCTGGTTGCATGCCAGTCCCTGAACGCATTTGGGAAGAATTTCTCTCTGTTTTGCCCTGCTTGTTTCTTCTTTATGTTGGAAATGTATCCTCAGAATGGGTCTGAGCTGATTTTCCCTGCTGGTTTTAGGCCGCTTTACACACACTTGATGCACTTACACAGAGATATCAAGACTTAGCTTTTAAGATGCTTACTAGTCGGATAGATACTTGTGCGATGAACAGGGTGTGGTGAGTCCAGTTGATTGAGCAAGGAGTAGGTCGTGTCCATGCCATATTCGGTTTTCGGAAGGGTATCTGTGCTCATTTCAAACTCGAGTTTTATGCGTCACCCCACCTCACCTTTCCCCTGAAGCAGGCATAAGTGTGTTTTCTAAAAGCGTGACTCTGTTCTGTTTGGGGATTCAGTTCATGGGGAGCGATTTTTACATTCCCTCGATAAGTGATATCATAAGTTTCTTTTTTTGTGGGACTGATTTCACTGAGGATGATCGTACCTAAATCCACTCAGGATGCTGCTACCAGCCTCATGACGTGGATTTCATGGCTGAGTGACACTCCATTGGAACTACGTAGCACCACTTGTCCACTTGTCCACTTGTCTTTGTCCACTTGTCCACTCGTCTTTGTCCACTTGGCTCTTTCCTGGGATATGAAACGTGTACCTTAGTGGAGGTTCTTGTCAAGACAGCAGCCCTCAACTTTGGGGTCCCTGTGTCTGGTTGATTTTTTCACTTTCCCAAGGTCAACGCCCATGTGTGGAAGTGCCCTATGCTCTGTGGTTCTGTGTTTTACATGGTTTGGGAAAGAGGATACACTTGTGAAGATTGGCTGTTGGCCATTGACATCCCGCCCATCAGCTTAACAAGGCTCCCTTGACTCCGTGGGCTGTCCTGCCTTTCTGGTTTTTAGACTTTTTTCGCCTGGCCCTTTTGCCCCGGGGGGTGGGGGGGGTGGCAGAGATTTCTTTGTAGTGCTGATTTGCTCTCCCAGGTTGCTTGGTTGGCCAAAAAGGGCGTATGCGTTTTTTCCTGAATATATTCAGGAAAAAACGCATACGCCCTTTTTGGCCAACCGCATCATTGTCCACGTTCTGGCGCTTTTCATGTGCTATCGGGGCCATTCCGATGTACCCGTTGACATCCGTTTCCTGCAATTCTGCCTTGCGTTCAACGCCTCTTCGTAGCCTGACCTCAATATATTTTGGGGCGATAGTTATCGTTTAGAACTCTGCAGGTTTGGGAAGTGCAGTGCCCCTGAGCTCCATTTCCCAAGTCGCTTTTTTGTGAGTGGGACGCAACACGGCTGGATGGCTTCACGCCCTATTGTCGATCCGCGGTGGCAGGCTGAACCTCTGGTGAATTCTTCTTCGTGATGGGAAATGAGAGTGACATGTGCCCGACCAAACACCTCCAGCGAGTCTCTCATTGGTTCCCCCTCTTGCAGTTCATCCTGCGGACAAATTGCAGACGGTACGAAAGAGGCATGGAAAGGCGCCGAGTCTCCAAGTGCGGAGATTGTTAGTAAGGGGGCCTGAATGGAGAACACGAGCACCAGGAGATGAAAACTGAGGTGAGTTTCAGAAAGCTTTCCCGATCCCACGGTGTAGCATCCGCTGGGTTTCCAATGAGTGCTTTCGCTGTCGGAAAATTGCGTTGAACCAGGAGAGTTGGGACCCATGGAATGGGGAGCACGCAGGATTCCTTTCAAGGGTCTGCATTTGCTTTCCCAACCTCACCCATCGTCTCAGCCCCAAGAGTGTCCAGCCTTATGTCTTCTGCCGCTGGGGCTGTAGATGTGGTCAATCCTGGTTGCATGCCAGTCCCTGAACGCATTTGGGAAGAATTTCTCTCTGTTTTGCCCTGCTTGTTTCTTCTTTGTGTTGGAAATGTATCCTCAGAATGGGTCTGAGCTGATTTTCCCTGCTGGTTTTAGGCCGCTTTACACACACTTGATGCACTTACACAGAGATATCAAGACTTAGCTTTTAAGATGCTTACTAGTCGGATAGATACTTGTGCGATGAACAGGGTGTGGTGAGTCCAGTTGATTGAGCAAGGAGTAGGTCGTGTCCATGCCATATTCGGTTTTCGGAAGGGTATCTGTGCTCATTTCAAACTCGAGTTTTATGCGTCACCCCACCTCACCTTTCCCCTGAAGCAGGCATAAGTGTGTTTTCTAAAAGCGTGACTCTGTTCTGTTTGGGGATTCAGTTCATGGGGAGCGATTTTTACATTCCCTCGATAAGTGATATCATAAGTTTCTTTTTTTGTGGGACTGATTTCACTGAGGATGATCGTACCTAAATCCACTCAGGATGCTGCTACCAGCCTCATGACGTGGATTTCATGGCTGAGTGACACTCCATTGGACCTACGTAGCACCACTTGTCCACTTGTCCACTTGTCTTTGTCCACTTGTCCACTCGTCTTTGTCCACTTGGCTCTTTCCTGGGATATGAAACGTGTACCGGAGTGGAGGTTCTTGTCAAGACAGCAGCCCTCAACTTTGGGGTCCCTGTGTCTGGTTGATTTTTTCATTTTCCCAAGGTCAACGCCCATGTGTGGAAGTGCCCTATGCTCTGTGGTTCTGTGTTTTACATGGTTTGGGAAAGAGGATACACTTGTGAAGATTGGCTGTTGGCCATTGACATCCCGCCCATCAGCTTAACAAGGCTCCCTTGACTCCGTGGGCTGTCCTGCCTTTCTGGTTTTTAGACTTTTTTCGCCTGGCCCTTTTGCCCCGGGGGGTGGGGGGGGGCCAGAGATTTCTTTGTAGTGCTGATTTGCTCTCCCAGGTTGCTTGGTTGGCCAAAAAGGGCGTATGCGTTTTTTCCTGAATATATTCAGGAAAAAACGCATACGCCCTTTTTGGCCAACCGCATCATTGTCCACGTTCTGGCGCTTTTCATGTGCTATCGGGGCCATTCCGATGTACCCGTTGACATCCGTTTCCTGCAATTCTGCCTTGCGTTCAACGCCTCTTCGTAGCCTGACCTCAATATATTTTGGGGCGATAGTTATCGTTTAGAACTCTGCAGGTTTGGGAAGTGCAGTGCCCCTGAGCTCCATTTCCCAAGTCGCTTTTTTGTGAGTGGGACGCAACACGGCTGGATGGCTTCACGCCCTATTGTCGATCCGCGGTGGCAGGCTGAACCTCTGGTGAATTCTTCTTCGTGATGGGAAATGAGAGTGACATGTGCCCGACCAAACACCTCCAGCGAGTCTCTCATTGGTTCCCCCTCTTGCAGTTCATCCTGCGGACAAATTGCAGACGGTACGAAAGAGGCATGGAAAGGCGCCGAGTCTCCAAGTGGGGAGATTGTTAGTAAGGGGGCCTGAATGGAGAACACGAGCACCAGGAGATGAAAACTGAGGTGAGTTTCAGAAAGCTTTCCCGATCCCACGGTGTAGCATCCGCTGGGTTTCCAATGAGTGCTTTCGCTGTCGGAAGATTGCGTTGAACCAGGAGAGTTGGGACCCATGGAATGGGGAGCACGCAGGATTCCTTTCAAGGGTCTGCATTTGCTTTCCCAACCTCACCCATCGTCTCAGCCCCAAGAGTGTCCAGCCTTATGTCTTCTGCCGCTGGGGCTGTAGATGTGGTCAATACTGGTTGCATGCCAGTCCCTGAACGCATTTCGGAAGAATTTCTCTCTGTTTTGCCCTGCTTGTTTCTTCTTTGTGTTGGAAATGTATCCTCAGAATGGGTCTGAGCTGATTTTCCCTGCTGGTTTTAGGCCGCTTTACACACACTTGATGCACTTACACAGAGATATCAAGACTTAGCTTTTAAGATGCTTACTAGTCGGATAGATACTTGTGCGATGAACAGGGTGTGGTGAGTCCAGTTGATTGAGCAAGGAGTAGGTCGTGTCCATGCCATATTCGGTTTTCGGAAGGGTATCTGTGCTCATTTCAAACTCGAGTTTTATGCGTCACCCCACCTCACCTTTCCCCTGAAGCAGGCATAAGTGTGTTTTCTAAAAGCGTGACTCTGTTCTGTTTGGGGATTCAGTTCATGGGGAGCGATTTTTACATTCCCTCGATAAGTGATATCATAAGTTTCTTTTTTTGTGGGACTTATTTCACTGAGGATGATCGTACCTAAATCCACTCAGGATGCTGCTACCAGCCTCATGACGTGGATTTCATGGCTGAGTGACACTCCATTGGAACTACGTAGCACCACTTGTCCACTTGTCCACTTGTCTTTGTCCACTTGTCCACTCGTCTTTGTCCACTTGGCTCTTTCCTGGGATATGAAACGTGTACCGGAGTGGAGGTTCTTGTCAAGACAGCAGCCCTCAACTTTGGGGTCCCTGTGTCTGGTTGATTTTTTCACTTTCCCAAGGTCAACGCCCATGTGTGGAAGTGCCCTATGCTCTGTGGTTCTGTGTTTTACATGGTTTGGGAAAGAGGATACACTTGTGAAGATTGGCTGTTGGCCATTGACATCCCGCCCATCAGCTTAACAAGGCTCCCTTGACTCCGTGGGCTGTCCTGCCTTTCTGGTTTTTAGACTTTTTTCGCCTGGCCCTTTTGCCCCGGGGGGTGGGGGGGGGGCAGAGATTTCTTTGTAGTGCTGATTTGCTCTCCCAGGTTGCTTGGTTGGCCAAAAAGGGCGTATGCGTTTTTTCCTGAATATATTCAGGAAAAAACGCATACGCCCTTTTTGGCCAACCGCATCATTGTCCACGTTCTGGCGCTTTTCATGTGCTATCGGGGCCATTCCGATGTACCCGTTGACATCCGTTTCCTGCAATTCTGCCTTGCGTTCAACGCCTCTTCGTAGCCTGACCTCAATATATTTTGGGGCGATAGTTATCGTTTAGAACTCTGCAGGTTTGGGAAGTGCAGTGCCCCTGAGCTCCATTTCCCAAGTCGCTTTTTTGTGAGTGGGACGCAACACGGCTGGATGGCTTCACGCCCTATTGTCGATCCGCGGTGGCAGGCTGAACCTCTGGTGAATTCTTCTTCGTGATGGGAAATGAGAGTGACATGTGCCCGACCAAACACCTCCAGCGAGTCTCTCATTGGTTCCCCCTCTTGCAGTTCATCCTGCGGACAAATTGTAGACGGTACGAAAGAGGCATGGAAAGGCGCCGAGTCTCCAAGTGCGGAGATTGTTAGTAAGGGGGCCTGAATGGAGAACACGAGCACCAGGAGATGAAAACTGAGGTGAGTTTCAGAAAGCTTTCCCGATCCCACGGTGTAGCATCCGCTGGGTTTCCAATGAGTGCTTTCGCTGTCGGAAGATTGCGTTGAACCTGGAGAGTTGGGACCCATGGAATGGGGAGCACGCAGGATTCCTTTCAAGGGTCTGCATTTGCTTTCCCAACCTCACCCATCGTCTCAGCCCCAAGAGTGTCCAGCCTTATGTCTTCTGCCGCTGGGGCTGTAGATGTGGTCAATCCTGGTTGCATGCCAGTCCCTGAACGCATTTGGGAAGAAATTCTCTCTGTTTTGCTCTGCTTGTTTCTTCTTTATGTTGGAAATGTATCCTCAGAATGGGTCTGAGCTGATTTTCCCTGCTGGTTTTAGGCCGCTTTACACACACTTGATGCACTTACACAGAGATATCAAGACTTAGCTTTTAAGATGCTTACTAGTCGGATAGATACTTGTGCGATGAACAGGGTCTGGTGAGTCCAGTTGATTGAGCAAGGAGTAGGTCGTGTCCATTCCATATTCGGTTTTCGGAAGGGTATCTGTGCTCATTTCAAACTCGAGTTTTATGCGTCACCCCACCTCACCTTTCTCCTGAAGCAGGCATAAGTGTGTTTTCTAAAAGCGTGACTCTGTTCTGTTTGGGGATTCAGTTCATGGGGAGCGATTTTTACATTCCCTCGATAAGTGATATCATAAGTTTCTTTTTTTGTGGGACTGATTTCACTGAGGATGATCGTACCTAAATCCACTCAGGATGCTGCTACCAGCCTCATGACGTGGATTTCATGGCTGAGTGACACTCTATTGGACATACGTAGCACCACTTGTCCACTTGTCCACTTGTCTTTGTCCACTTGTCCACTCGTCTTTGTCCACTTGGCTCTTTCCTGGGATATGAAACGTGTACCGGAGTGGAGGTTCTTGTCAAGACAGCAGCCCTCAACTTTGGGGTCCCTGTGTCTGGTTGATTTTTTCATTTTCCCAAGGTCAACGCCCATGTGTGGAAGTGCCCTATGCTCTGTGGTTCTGTGTTTTACATGGTTTGGGAAAGACGATACACTTGTGAAGATTGGCTGTTGGCCATTGACATCCCACCCATCAGCTTAACATGGCTCCCTTGACTCCGTGGGCTGTCCTGCCTTTCTGATTTTTAGACTTTTTTCGCCTGGCCCTTTTGCCCCGGGGGGGGGGGGTGAGAGATTTCTTTGTAGTGCTGATTTGCTCTCCCAGGTTGCTTGGTTGGCCAAAAAGGGCGTATGCGTTTTTTCCTGAATATATTCAGGAAAAAACGCATACGCCCTTTTTGGCCAACCGCATCATTGTCCACGTTCTGGCGCTTTTCATGTGCTATCGGGGCCATTCCGATGTACCCGTTGACATCCGTTTCCTGCAATTCTGCCTTGCGTTCAACGCCTCTTCGTAGCCTGACCTCAATATATTTTGGGGCGATAGTTATCGTTTAGAACTCTGCAGGTTTGGGAAGTGCAGTGCCCCTGAGCTCCATTTCCCAAGTCGCTTTTTTGTGAGTGGGACGCAACACGGCTGGATGGCTTCACGCCCTATTGTCGATCCGCGGTGGCAGGCTGAACCTCTGGTGAATTCTTCTTCGTGATGGGAAATGAGAGTGACATGTGCCCGACCAAACACCTCCAGCGAGTCTCTCATTGGTTCCCCCTCTTGCAGTTCATCCTGCGGACAAATTGCAGACGGTACGAAAGAGGCATGGAAAGGCGCCGAGTCTCCAAGTGGGGAGATTGTTAGTAAGGGGGCCTGAATGGAGAACACGAGCACCAGGAGATGAAAACTGAGGTGAGTTTCAGAAAGCTTTCCCGATCCCACGGTGTAGCATCCGCTGGGTTTCCAATGAGTGCTTTCGCTGTCGGAAGATTGCGTTGAACCAGGAGAGTTGGGACCCATGGAATGGGGAGCACGCAGGATTCCTTTCAAGGGTCTGCATTTGCTTTCCCAACCTCACCCATCGTCTCAGCCCCAAGAGTGTCCAGCCTTATGTCTTCTGCCGCTGGGGCTGTAGATGTGGTCAATCCTGGTTGCATGCCAGTCCCTGAACGCATTTGGGAAGAATTTCTCTCTGTTTTGCCCTGCTTGTTTCTTCTTTGTGTTGGAAATGTATCCTCAGAATGGGTCTGAGCTGATTTTCCCTGCTGGTTTTAGGCCGCTTTACACACACTTGATGCACTTACACAGAGATATCAAGACTTAGCTTTTAAGATGCTTACTAGTCGGATAGATACTTGTGCGATGAACAGGGTGTGGTGAGTCCAGTTGATTGAGCAAGGAGTAGGTCGTGTCCATGCCATATTCGGTTTTCGGAAGGGTATCTGTGCTCATTTCAAACTCGAGTTTTATGCGTCACCCCACCTCACCTTTCCCCTGAAGCAGGCATAAGTGTGTTTTCTAAAAGCGTGACTCTGTTCTGTTTGGGGATTCAGTTCATGGGGAGCGATTTTTACATTCCCTCGATAAGTGATATCATAAGTTTCTTTTTTTGTGGGACTGATTTCACTGAGGATGATCGTACCTAAATCCACTCAGGATGCTGCTACCAGCCTCATGACGTGGATTTCATGGCTGAGTGACACTCCATTGGAACTACGTAGCACCACTTGTCCACTTGTCCACTTGTCTTTGTCCACTTGTCCACTCGTCTTTGTCCACTTGGCTCTTTCCTGGGATATGAAACGTGTACCGGAGTGGAGGTTCTTGTCAAGACAGCAGCCCTCAACTTTGGGGTCCCTGTGTCTGGTTGATTTTTTCACTTTCCCAAGGTCAACGCCCATGTGTGGAAGTGCCCTATGCTCTGTGGTTCTGTGTTTTACATGGTTTGGGAAAGAGGATACACTTGTGAAGATTGGCTGTTGGCCATTGACATCCCGCCCATCAGCTTAACAAGGCTCCCTTGACTCCGTGGGCTGTCCTGCCTTTCTGGTTTTTAGACTTTTTTCGCCTGGCCCTTTTGCCCCGGGGGGGGGGCGAGAGATTTCTTTGTAGTGCTGATTTGCTCTCCCAGGTTGCTTGGTTGGCCAAAAAGGGCGTATGCGTTTTTTCCTGAATATATTCAGGAAAAAACGCATACGCCCTTTTTGGCCAACCGCATCATTGTCCACGTTCTGGCGCTTTTCATGTGCTATCGGGGCCATTCCGATGTACCCGTTGACATCCGTTTCCTGCAATTCTGCCTTGCGTTCAACGCCTCTTCGTAGCCTGACCTCAATATATTTTGGGGCGATAGTTATCGTTTAGAACTCTGCAGGTTTGGGAAGTGCAGTGCCCCTGAGCTCCATTTCCCAAGTCGCTTTTTTGTGAGTGGGACGCAACACGGCTGGATGGCTTCACGCCCTATTGTCGATCCGCGGTGGCAGGCTGAACCTCTGGTGAATTCTTCTTCGTGATGGGAAATGAGAGTGAC
Organism: Kogia breviceps; assembly: GCF_026419965.1. Taxonomy (NCBI): domain Eukaryota; kingdom Metazoa; phylum Chordata; class Mammalia; order Artiodactyla; family Physeteridae; genus Kogia; species Kogia breviceps. The sequence continues at coordinate 27,842,942 of NC_081321.1, forward strand.
ATGTGCCCGACCAAACACCTCCAGCGAGTCTCTCATTGGTTCCCCCTCTTGCAGTTCATCCTGCGGACAAATTGCAGACGGTACGAAAGAGGCATGGAAAGGCGCCGAGTCTCCAAGTGGGGAGATTGTTAGTAAGGGGGCCTGAATGGAGAACACGAGCACCAGGAGATGAAAACTGAGGTGAGTTTCAGAAAGCTTTCCCGATCCCACGGTGTAGCATCCGCTGGGTTTCCAATGAGTGCTTTCGCTGTCGGAAGATTGCGTTGAACCAGGAGAGTTGGGACCCATGGAATGGGGAGCACGCAGGATTCCTTTCAAGGGTCTGCATTTGCTTTCCCAACCTCACCCATCGTCTCAGCCCCAAGAGTGTCCAGCCTTATGTCTTCTGCCGCTGGGGCTGTAGATGTGGTCAATCCTGGTTGCATGCCAGTCCCTGAACGCATTTGGGAAGAATTTCTGTCTGTTTTGCCCTGCTTGTTTCTTCTTTGTGTTGGAAATGTATCCTCAGAATGGGTCTGAGCTGATTTTCCCTGCTGGTTTTAGGCCGCTTTACACACACTTGATGCACTTACACAGAGATATCAAGACTTAGCTTTTAAGATGCTTACTAGTCGGATAGATACTTGTGCGATGAACAGGGTGTGGTGAGTCCAGTTGATTGAGCAAGGAGTAGGTCGTGTCCATGCCATATTCGGTTTTCGGAAGGGTATCTGTGCTCATTTCAAACTCGAGTTTTATGCGTCACCCCACCTCACCTTTCCCCTGAAGCAGGCATAAGTGTGTTTTCTAAAAGCGTGACTCTGTTCTGTTTGGGGATTCAGTTCATGGGGAGCGATTTTTACATTCCCTCGATAAGTGATATCATAAGTTTCTTTTTTTGTGGGACTGATTTCACTGAGGATGATCGTACCTAAATCCACTCAGGATGCTGCTACCAGCCTCATGACGTGGATTTCATGGCTGAGTGACACTCCATTGGAACTACGTAGCACCACTTGTCCACTTGTCCACTTGTCTTTGTCCACTTGTCCACTCGTCTTTGTCCACTTGGCTCTTTCCTGGGATATGAAACGTGTACCGGAGTGGAGGTTCTTGTCAAGACAGCAGCCCTCAACTTTGGGGTCCCTGTGTCTGGTTGATTTTTTCACTTTCCCAAGGTCAACGCCCATGTGTGGAAGTGCCCTATGCTCTGTGGTTCTGTGTTTTACATGGTTTGGGAAAGAGGATACACTTGTGAAGATTGGCTGTTGGCCATTGACATCCCGCCCATCAGCTTAACAAGGCTCCCTTGACTCCGTGGGCTGTCCTGCCTTTCTGGTTTTTAGACTTTTTTCGCCTGGCCCTTTTGCCCCGGGGGGGGGGCGAGAGATTTCTTTGTAGTGCTGATTTGCTCTCCCAGGTTGCTTGGTTGGCCAAAAAGGGCGTATGCGTTTTTTCCTGAATATATTCAGGAAAAAACGCATACGCCCTTTTTGGCCAACCGCATCATTGTCCACGTTCTGGCGCTTTTCATGTGCTATCGGGGCCATTCCGATGTACCCGTTGACATCCGTTTCCTGCAATTCTGCCTTGCGTTCAACGCCTCTTCGTAGCCTGACCTCAATATATTTTGGGGCGATAGTTATCGTTTAGAACTCTGCAGGTTTGGGAAGTGCAGTGCCCCTGAGCTCCATTTCCCAAGTCGCTTTTTTGTGAGTGGGACGCAACACGGCTGGATGGCTTCACGCCCTATTGTCGATCCGCGGTGGCAGGCTGAACCTCTGGTGAATTCTTCTTCGTGATGGGAAATGAGAGTGACATGTGCCCGACCAAACACCTCCAGCGAGTCTCTCATTGGTTCCCCCTCTTGCAGTTCATCCTGCGGACAAATTGCAGACGGTACGAAAGAGGCATGGAAAGGCGCCGAGTCTCCAAGTGGGGAGATTGTTAGTAAGGGGGCCTGAATGGAGAACACGAGCACCAGGAGATGAAAACTGAGGTGAGTTTCAGAAAGCTTTCCCGATCCCACGGTGTAGCATCCGCTGGGTTTCCAATGAGTGCTTTCGCTGTCGGAAGATTGCGTTGAACCTGGAGAGTTGGGACCCATGGAATGGGGAGCACGCAGGATTCCTTTCAAGGGTCTGCATTTGCTTTCCCAACCTCACCCATCGTCTCAGCCCCAAGAGTGTCCAGCCTTATGTCTTCTGCCGCTGGGGCTGTAGATGTGGTCAATCCTGGTTGCATACCAGAACCTGAACGCATTTGGGAAGAAATTCTCTCTGTTTTGCTCTGCTTGTTTCTTCTTTATGTTGGAAATGTATCCTCAGAATGGGTCTGAGCTGATTTTCCCTGCTGGTTTTAGGCCGCTTTACACACACTTGATGCACTTACACAGAGATATCAAGACTTAGCTTTTAAGATGCTTACTAGTCGGATAGATACTTGTGCGATGAACAGGGTCTGGTGAGTCCAGTTGATTGAGCAAGGAGTAGGTCGTGTCCATTCCATATTCGGTTTTCGGAAGGGTATCTGTGCTCATTTCAAACTCGAGTTTTATGCGTCACCCCACCTCACCTTTCTCCTGAAGCAGGCATAAGTGTGTTTTCTAAAAGCGTGACTCTGTTCTGTTTGGGGATTCAGTTCATGGGGAGCGATTTTTACATTCCCTCGATAAGTGATATCATAAGTTTCTTTTTTTGTGGGACTGATTTCACTGAGGATGATCGTACCTAAATCCACTCAGGATGCTGCTACCAGCCTCATGACGTGGATTTCATGGCTGAGTGACACTCCATTGGACATACGTAGCACCACTTGTCCACTTGTCCACTTGTCTTTGTCCACTTGTCCACTCGTCTTTGTCCACTTGGCTCTTTCCTGGGATATGAAACGTGTACCGGAGTGGAGGTTCTTGTCAAGACAGCAGCCCTCAACTTTGGGGTCCCTGTGTCTGGTTGATTTTTTCATTTTCCCAAGGTCAACGCCCATGTGTGGAAGTGCCCTATGCTCTGTGGTTCTGTGTTTTACATGGTTTGGGAAAGAGGATACACTTGTGAAGATTGGCTGTTGGCCATTGACATCCCACCCATCAGCTTAACAAGGCTCCCTTGACTCCGTGGGCTGTCCTGCCTTTCTGGTTTTTAGACTTTTTTCGCCTGGCCCTTTTGCCCCGGGGGGGGGGGGTGAGAGATTTCTTTGTAGTGCTGATTTGCTCTCCCAGGTTGCTTGGTTGGCCAAAAAGGGCGTATGCGTTTTTTCCTGAATATATTCAGGAAAAAACGCATACGCCCTTTTTGGCCAACCGCATCATTGTCCACGTTCTGGCGCTTTTCATGTGCTATCGGGGCCATTCCGATGTACCCGTTGACATCCGTTTCCTGCAATTCTGCCTTGCGTTCAACGCCTCTTCGTAGCCTGACCTCAATATATTTTGGGGCGATAGTTATCGTTTAGAACTCTGCAGGTTTGGGAAGTGCAGTGCCCCTGAGCTCCATTTCCCAAGTCGCTTTTTTGTGAGTGGGACGCAACACGGCTGGATGGCTTCACGCCCTATTGTCGATCCGCGGTGGCAGGCTGAACCTCTGGTGAATTCTTCTTCGTGATGGGAAATGAGAGTGACATGTGCCCGACCAAACACCTCCAGCGAGTCTCTCATTGGTTCCCCCTCTTGCAGTTCATCCGGCGGACAAATTGCAGACGGTACGAAAGAGGCATGGAAAGGCGCCGAGTCTCCAAGTGGGGAGATTGTTAGTAAGGGGGCCTGAATGGAGAACACGAGCACCAGGAGATGAAAACTGAGGTGAGTTTCAGAAAGCTTTCCCGATCCCACGGTGTAGCATCCGCTGGGTTTCCAATGAGTGCTTTCGCTGTCGGAAGATTGCGTTGAACCTGGAGAGTTGGGACCCATGGAATGGGGAGCACGCAGGATTCCTTTCAAGGGTCTGCATTTGCTTTCCCAACCTCACCCATCGTCTCAGCCCCAAGAGTGTCCAGCCTTATGTCTTCTGCGGCTGGGGCTGTAGATGTGGTCAATCCTGGTTGCATGCCAGTCCCTGAACGCATTTTGGAAGAATTTCTCTCTGTTTTGCCCTGCTTGTTTCTTCTTTGTGTTGGAAATGTATCCTCAGAATGGGTCTGAGCTGATTTTCCCTGCTGGTTTTAGGCCGCTTTACACACACTTGATGCACTTACACAGAGATATCAAGACTTAGCTTTTAAGATGCTTACTAGTCGGATAGATACTTGTGCGATGAACAGGGTGTGGTGAGTCCAGTTGATTGAGCAAGGAGTAGGTCGTGTCCATGCCATATTCGGTTTTCGGAAGGGTATCTGTGCTCATTTCAAACTCGAGTTTTATGCGTCACCCCACCTCACCTTTCCCCTGAAGCAGGCATAAGTGTGTTTTCTAAAAGCGTGACTCTGTTCTGTTTGGGGATTCAGTTCATGGGGAGCGATTTTTACATTCCCTCGATAAGTGATATCATAAGTTTCTTTTTTTGTGGGACTGATTTCACTGAGGATGATCGTACCTAAATCCACTCAGGATGCTGCTACCAGCCTCATGACGTGGATTTCATGGCTGAGTGACACTCCATTGGAACTACGTAGCACCACTTGTCCACTTGTCCACTTGTCTTTGTCCACTTGTCCACTCGTCTTTGTCCACTTGGCTCTTTCCTGGGATATGAAACGTGTACCGGAGTGGAGGTTCTTGTCAAGACAGCAGCCCTCAACTTTGGGGTCCCTGTGTCTGGTTGATTTTTTCACTTTCCCAAGGTCAACGCCCATGTGTGGAAGTGCCCTATGCTCTGTGGTTCTGTGTTTTACATGGTTTGGGAAAGAGGATACACTTGTGAAGATTGGCTGTTGGCCATTGACATCCCGCCCATCAGCTTAACAAGGCTCCCTTGACTCCGTGGGCTGTCCTGCCTTTCTGGTTTTTAGACTTTTTTCGCCTGGCCCTTTTGCCCCGGGGGGGGGGGGGCGAGAGATTTCTTTGTAGTGCTGATTTGCTCTCCCAGGTTGCTTGGTTGGCCAAAAAGGGCGTATGCGTTTTTTCCTGAATATATTCAGGAAAAAACGCATACGCCCTTTTTGGCCAACCGCATCATTGTCCACGTTCTGGCGCTTTTCATGTGCTATCGGGGCCATTCCGATGTACCCGTTGACATCCGTTTCCTGCAATTCTGCCTTGCGTTCAACGCCTCTTCGTAGCCTGACCTCAGTATATTTTGGGGCGATAGTTATCGTTTAGAACTCTGCAGGTTTGGGAAGTGCAGTGCCCCTGAGCTCCATTTCCCAAGTCGCTTTTTTGTGAGTGGGACGCAACACGGCTGGATGGCTTCACGCCCTATTGTCGATCCGCGGTGGCAGGCTGAACCTCTGGTGAATTCTTCTTCGTGATGGGAAATGAGAGTGACATGTGCCCGACCAAACACCTCCAGCGAGTCTCTCATTGGTTCCCCCTCTTGCAGTTCATCCTGCGGACAAATTGCAGACGGTACGAAAGAGGCATGGAAAGGCGCCGAGTCTCCAAGTGCGGAGATTGTTAGTAAGGGGGCCTGAATGGAGAACACGAGCACCAGGAGATGAAAACTGAGGTGAGTTTCAGAAAGCTTTCCCGATCCCACGGTGTAGCATCCGCTGGGTTTCCAATGAGTGCTTTCGCTGTCGGAAGATTGCGTTGAACCTGGAGAGTTGGGACCCATGGAATGGGGAGCACGCAGGATTCCTTTCAAGGGTCTGCATTTGCTTTCCCAACCTCACCCATCGTCTCAGCCCCAAGAGTGTCCAGCCTTATGTCTTCTGCCGCTGGGGCTGTAGATGTGGTCAATCCTGGTTGCATGCCAGTCCCTGAACGCATTTGGGAAGAATTTCTCTCTGTTTTGCCCTGCTTGTTTCTTCTTTGTGTTGGAAATGTATCCTCAGAATGGGTCTGAGCTGATTTTCCCTGCTGGTTTTAGGCCGCTTTACACACACTTGATGCACTTACACAGAGATATCAAGACTTAGCTTTTAAGATGCTTACTAGTCGGATAGATACTTGTGCGATGAACAGGGTGTGGTGAGTCCAGTTGATTGAGCAAGGAGTAGGTCGTGTCCATTCCATATTCGGTTTTCGGAAGGGTATCTGTGCTCATTTCAAACTCGAGTTTTATGCGTCACCCCACCTCACCTTTCCCCTGAAGCAGGCATAAGTGTGTTTTCTAAAAGCGTGACTCTGTTCTGTTTGGGGATTCAGTTCATGGGGAGCGATTTTTACATTCCCTCGATAAGTGATATCATAAGTTTCTTTTTTTGTGGGACTGATTTCACTGAGGATGATCGTACCTAAATCCACTCAGGATGCTGCTACCAGCCTCATGACGTGGATTTCATGGCTGAGTGACACTCCATTGGACCTACGTAGCACCACTTGTCCACTTGTCCACTTGTCTTTGTCCACTTGTCCACTCGTCTTTGTCCACTTGGCTCTTTCCTGGGATATGAAACGTGTACCGGAGTGGAGGTTCTTGTCAAGACAGCAGCCCTCAACTTTGGGGTCCCTGTGTCTGGTTGATTTTTTCATTTTCCCAAGGTCAACGCCCATGTGTGGAAGTGCCCTATGCTCTGTGGTTCTGTGTTTTACATGGTTTGGGAAAGAGGATACACTTGTGAAGATTGGCTGTTGGCCATTGACATCCCGCCCATCAGCTTAACAAGGCTCCCTTGACTCCGTGGGCTGTCCTGCCTTTCTGGTTTTTAGACTTTCTTCGCCTGGCCCTTTTGCCCCGGGGGGGGGGCGAGAGATTTCTTTGTAGTCCTGATTTGCTCTCCCAGGTTGCTTGGTTGGCCAAAAAGGGCGTATGCGTTTTTTCCTGAATATATTCAGGAAAAAACGCATACGCCCTTTTTGGCCAACCGCATCATTGTCCACGTTCTGGCGCTTTTCATGTGCTATCGGGGCCATTCCGATGTACCCGTTGACATCCGTTTCCTGCAATTCTGCCTTGCGTTCAACGCCTCTTCGTAGCCTGACCTCAATATATTTTGGGGCGATAGTTATCGTTTAGAACTCTGCAGGTTTGGGAAGTGCAGTGCCCCTGAGCTCCATTTCCCAAGTCGCTATTTTTTTTTTTTTTTCTTTTTGCGGTATGCGGGCCTCTCACTGTTGTGGCCTTTCCCGTTGCGGAGCACAGGCTCTGGATGCACAGGCTCAGCGGCCATGGCTCACGGGCTTAGTTGCTCCGCGGCATGTGGGATCTTCCCGGACCAGGGCACGAACCCGTGTCTCCTGCATCGGCAGGCGGATTCTCAACCACTGCGCCACCAGGGAAGCCCCCAAGTCGCTTTTTTGTGAGTGGGACGCAACACGGCTGGATGGCTTCACGCCCTATTGTCGATCCGCGGTGGCAGGCTGAACCTCTGGTGAATTCTTCTTCGTGATGGGAAATGAGAGTGACATGTGCCCGACCAAACACCTCCAGCGAGTCTCTCATTGGTTCCCCCTCTTGCAGTTCATCCTGCGGACAAATTGCAGACGGTACGAAAGAGGCATGGAAAGGCGCCGAGTCTCCAAGTGGGGAGATTGTTAGTAAGGGGGCCTGAATGGAGAACACGAGCACCAGGAGATGAAAACTGAGGTGAGTTTCAGAAAGCTTTCCCGATCCCACGGTGTAGCATCCGCTGGGTTTCCAATGAGTGCTTTCGCTGTCGGAAGATTGCGTTGAACCTGGAGAGTTGGGACCCATGGAATGGGGAGCACGCAGGATTCCTTTCAAGGGTCTGCATTTGCTTTCCCAACCTCACCCATCGTCTCAGCCCCAAGAGTGTCCAGCCTTATGTCTTCTGCCGCTGGGGCTGTAGATGTGGTCAATCCTGGTTCCATGCCAGTCCCTGAACGCATTTGGGAAGAATTTCTCTCTGTTTTGCCCTGCTTGTTTCTTCTTTATGTTGGAAATGTATCCTCAGAATGGGTCTGAGCTGATTTTCCCTGCTGGTTTTAGGCCGCTTTACACACACTTGATGCACTTACACAGAGATATCAAGACTTAGCTTTTAAGATGCTTACTAGTCGGATAGATACTTGTGCGATGAACAGGGTCTGGTGAGTCCAGTTGATTGAGCAAGGAGTAGGTCGTGTCCATTCCATATTCGGTTTTTGGAAGGGTATCTGTGCTCATTTCAAACTCGAGTTTTATGCGTCACCCCACCTCACCTTTCCCCTGAAGCAGGCATAAGTGTGTTTTCTAAAAGCGTGACTGTGTTCTGTTTGGGGATTCAGTTCATGGGGAGCGATTTTTACATTCCCTCGATAAGTGATATCATAAGTTTCTTTTTTTGTGGGACTGATTTCACTGAGGATGATCGTACCTAAATCCACTCAGGATGCTGCTACCAGCCTCATGACGTGGATTTCATGGCTGAGTGACACTCCATTGGACCTACGTAGCACCACTTGTCCACTTGTCCACTTGTCTTTGTCCACTTGTCCACTCGTCTTTGTCCACTTGGCTCTTTCCTGGGATATGAAACGTGTACCGGAGTGGAGGTTCTTGTCAAGACAGCAGCCCTCAACTTTGGGGTCCCTGTGTCTGGTTGATTTTTTCATTTTCCCAAGGTCAACGCCCATGTGTGGAAGTGCCCTATGCTCTGTGGTTCTGTGTTTTACATGGTTTGGGAAAGAGGATACACTTGTGAAGATTGGCTGTTGGCCATTGACATCCCGCCCATCAGCTTAACAAGGCTCCCTTGACTCCGTGGGCTGTCCTGCCTTTCTGGTTTTTAGACTTTTTTCGCCTGGCCCTTTTGCCCCGGGGGGGGGGGGCGAGAGATTTCTTTGTAGTGCTGATTTGCTCTCCCAGGTTGCTTGGTTGGCCAAAAAGGGCGTATGCGTTTTTTCCTGAATATATTCAGGAAAAAACGCATACGCCCTTTTTGGCCAACCGCATCATTGTCCACGTTCTGGCGCTTTTCATGTGCTATCGGGGCCATTCCGATGTACCCGTTGACATCCGTTTCCTGCAATTCTGCCTTGCGTTCAACGCCTCTTCGTAGCCTGACCTCAATATATTTTGGGGCGATAGTTATCGTTTAGAACTCTGCAGGTTTGGGAAGTGCAGTGCCCCTGAGCTCCATTTCCCAAGTCGCTTTTTTGTGAGTGGGACGCAACACGGCTGGATGGCTTCACGCCCTATTGTCGATCCGCGGTGGCAGGCTGAACCTCTGGTGAATTCTTCTTCGTGATGGGAAATGAGAGTGACATGTGCCCGACCAAACACCTCCAGCGAGTCTCTCATTGGTTCCCCCTCTTGCAGTTCATCCTGCGGACAAATTGCAGACGGTACGAAAGAGGCATGGAAAGGCGCCGAGTCTCCAAGTGGGGAGATTGTTAGTAAGGGGGCCTGAATGGAGAACACGAGCACCAGGAGATGAAAACTGAGGTGAGTTTCAGAAAGCTTTCCCGATCCCACGGTGTAGCATCCGCTGGGTTTCCAATGAGTGCTTTCGCTGTCGGAAGATTGCGTTGAACCTGGAGAGTTGGGACCCATGGAATGGGGAGCACGCAGGATTCCTTTCAAGGGTCTGCATTTGCTTTCCCAACCTCACCCATCGTCTCAGCCCCAAGAGTGTCCAGCCTTATGTCTTCTGCGGCTGGGGCTGTAGATGTGGTCAATCCTGGTTGCATGCCAGTCCCTGAACGCATTTTGGAAGAATTTCTCTCTGTTTTGCCCTGCTTGTTTCTTCTTTGTGTTGGAAATGTATCCTCAGAATGGGTCTGAGCTGATTTTCCCTGCTGGTTTTAGGCCGCTTTACACACACTTGATGCACTTACACAGAGATATCAAGACTTAGCTTTTAAGATGCTTACTAGTCGGATAGATACTTGTGCGATGAACAGGGTGTGGTGAGTCCAGTTGATTGAGCAAGGAGTAGGTCGTGTCCATGCCATATTCGGTTTTCGGAAGGGTATCTGTGCTCATTTCAAACTCGAGTTTTATGCGTCACCCCACCTCACCTTTCCCCTGAAGCAGGCATAAGTGTGTTTTCTAAAAGCGTGACTCTGTTCTGTTTGGGGATTCAGTTCATGGGGAGCGATTTTTACATTCCCTCGATAAGTGATATCATAAGTTTCTTTTTTTGTGGGACTGATTTCACTGAGGATGATCGTACCTAAATCCACTCAGGATGCTGCTACCAGCCTCATGACGTGGATTTCATGGCTGAGTGACACTCCATTGGAACTACGTAGCACCACTTGTCCACTTGTCCACTTGTCTTTGTCCAGTTGTCCACTCGTCTTTGTCCACTTGGCTCTTTCCTGGGATATGAAACGTGTACCTTAGTGGAGGTTCTTGTCAAGACAGCAGCCCTCAACTTTGGGGTCCCTGTGTCTGGTTGATTTTTTCACTTTCCCAAGGTCAACGCCCATGTGTGGAAGTGCCCTATGCTCTGTGGTTCTGTGTTTTACATGGTTTGGGAAAGAGGATACACTTGTGAAGATTGGCTGTTGGCCATTGACATCCCGCCCATCAGCTTAACAAGGCTCCCTTGACTCCGTGGGCTGTCCTGCCTTTCTGGTTTTTAGACTTTTTTCGCCTGGCCCTTTTGCCCCGGGGGGTGGGGGGGGGCCAGAGATTTCTTTGTAGTGCTGATTTGCTCTCCCAGGTTGCTTGGTTGGCCAAAAAGGGCGTATGCGTTTTTTCCTGAATATATTCAGGAAAAAACGCATACGCCCTTTTTGGCCAACCGCATCATTGTCCACGTTCTGGCGCTTTTCATGTGCTATCGGGGCCATTCCGATGTACCCGTTGACATCCGTTTCCTGCAATTCTGCCTTGCGTTCAACGCCTCTTCGTAGCCTGACCTCAATATATTTTGGGGCGATAGTTATCGTTTAGAACTCTGCAGGTTTGGGAAGTGCAGTGCCCCTGAGCTCCATTTCCCAAGTCGCTTTTTTGTGAGTGGGACGCAACACGGCTGGATGGCTTCACGCCCTATTGTCGATCCGCGGTGGCAGGCTGAACCTCTGGTGAATTCTTCTTCGTGATGGGAAATGAGAGTGACATGTGCCCGACCAAACACCTCCAGCGAGTCTCTCATTGGTTCCCCCTCTTGCAGTTCATCCTGCGGACAAATTGCAGACGGTACGAAAGAGGCATGGAAAGGCGCCGAGTCTCCAAGTGGGGAGATTGTTAGTAAGGGGGCCTGAATGGAGAACACGAGCACCAGGAGATGAAAACTGAGGTGAGTTTCAGAAAGCTTTCCCGATCCCACGGTGTAGCATCCGCTGGGTTTCCAATGAGTGCTTTCGCTGTCGGAAGATTGCGTTGAACCTGGAGAGTTGGGACCCATGGAATGGGGAGCACGCAGGATTCCTTTCAAGGGTCTGCATTTGCTTTCCCAACCTCACCCATCGTCTCAGCCCCAAGAGTGTCCAGCCTTATGTCTTCTGCCGCTGGGGCTGTAGATGTGGTCAATCCTGGTTGCATGCCAGTCCCTGAACGCATTTGGGAAGAATTTCTCTCTGTTTTGCCCTGCTTGTTTCTTCTTTGTGTTGGAAATGTATCCTCAGAATGGGTCTGAGCTGATTTTCCCTGCTGGTTTTAGGCCGCTTTACACACACTTGATGCACTTACACAGAGATATCAAGACTTAGCTTTTAAGATGCTTACTAGTCGGCTAGATACTTGTGCGATGAACAGGGTGTGGTGAGTCCAGTTGATTGAGCAAGGAGTAGGTCGTGTCCATGCCATATTCGGTTTTCGGAAGGGTATCTGTGCTCATTTCAAACTCGAGTTTTATGCGTCACCCCACCTCACCTTTCCCCTGAAGCAGGCATAAGTGTGTTTTCTAAAAGCGTGACTCTGTTCTGTTTGGGGATTCAGTTCATGGGGAGCGATTTTTACATTCCCTCGATAAGTGATATCATAAGTTTCTTTTTTTGTGGGACTGATTTCACTGAGGATGATCGTACCTAAATCCACTCAGGATGCTGCTACCAGCCTCATGACGTGGATTTCATGGCTGAGTGACACTCCATTGGAACTACGTAGCACCACTTGTCCACTTGTCAACTTGTCTTTGTCCACTTGTCCACTCGTCTTTGTCCACTTGGCTCTTTCCTGGGATATGAAACGTGTACCGGAGTGGAGGTTCTTGTCAAGACAGCAGCCCTCAACTTTGGGGTCCCTGTGTCTGGTTGATTTTTTCACTTTCCCAAGGTCAACGCCCATGTGTGGAAGTGCCCTATGCTCTGTGGTTCTGTGTTTTACATGGTTTGGGAAAGAGGATACACTTGTGAAGATTGGCTGTTGGCCATTGACATCCCGCCCATCAGCTTAACAAGGCTCCCTTGACTCCGTGGGCTGTCCTGCCTTTCTGGTTTTTAGACTTTTTTCGCCTGGCCCTTTTGCCCCGGGGGGGGGCGAGAGATTTCTTTGTAGTGCTGATTTGCTCTCCCAGGTTGCTTGGTTGGCCAAAAAGGGCGTATGCGTTTTTTCCTGAATATATTCAGGAAAAAACGCATACGCCCTTTTTGGCCAACCGCATCATTGTCCACGTTCTGGCGCTTTTCATGTGCTATCGGGGCCATTCCGATGTACCCGTTGACATCCGTTTCCTGCAATTCTGCCTTGCGTTCAACGCCTCTTCGTAGCCTGACCTCAATATATTTTGGGGCGATAGTTATCGTTTAGAACTCTGCAGGTTTGGGAAGTGCAGTGCCCCTGAGCTCCATTTCCCAAGTCGCTTTTTTGTGAGTGGGACGCAACACGGCTGGATGGCTTCACGCCCTATTGTCGATCCGCGGTGGCAGGCTGAACCTCTGGTGAATTCTTCTTCGTGATGGGAAATGAGAGTGACATGTGCCCGACCAAACACCTCCAGCGAGTCTCTCATTGGTTCCCCCTCTTGCAGTTCATCCTGCGGACAAATTGCAGACGGTACGAAAGAGGCATGGAAAGGCGCCGAGTCTCCAAGTGGGGAGATTGTTAGTAAGGGGGCCTGAATGGAGAACACGAGCACCAGGAGATGAAAACTGAGGTGAGTTTCAGAAAGCTTTCCCGATCCCACGGTGTAGCATCCGCTGGGTTTCCAATGAGTGCTTTCGCTGTCGGAAGATTGCGTTGAACCTGGAGAGTTGGGACCCATGGAATGGGGAGCACGCAGGATTCCTTTCAAGGGTCTGCATTTGCTTTCCCAACCTCACCCATCGTCTCAGCCCCAAGAGTGTCCAGCCTTATGTCTTCTGCCGCTGGGGCTGTAGATGTGGTCAATCCTGGTTGCATGCCAGTCCCTGAACGCATTTGGGAAGAATTTCTCTCTGTTTTGCCCTGCTTGTTTCTTCTTTGTGTTGGAAATGTATCCTCAGAATGGGTCTGAGCTGATTTTCCCTGCTGGTTTTAGGCCGCTTTACACACACTTGATGCACTTACACAGAGATATCAAGACTTAGCTTTTAAGATGCTTACTAGTCGGATAGATACTTGTGCGATGAACAGGGTGTGGTGAGTCCAGTTGATTGAGCAAGGAGTAGGTCGTGTCCATGCCATATTCGGTTTTCGGAAGGGTATCTGTGCTCATTTCAAACTCGAGTTTTATGCGTCACCCCACCTCACCTTTCCCCTGAAGCAGGCATAAGTGTGTTTTCTAAAAGCGTGACTCTGTTCTGTTTGGGGATTCAGTTCATGGGGAGCGATTTTTACATTCCCTCGATAAGTGATATCATAAGTTTCTTTTTTTGTGGGACTGATTTCACTGAGGATGATCGTACCTAAATCCACTCAGGATGCTGCTACCAGCCTCATGACGTGGATTTCATGGCTGAGTGACACTCCATTGGAACTACGTAGCACCACTTGTCCACTTGTCAACTTGTCTTTGTCCACTTGTCCACTCGTCTTTGTCCACTTGGCTCTTTCCTGGGATATGAAACGTGTACCGGAGTGGAGGTTCTTGTCAAGACAGCAGCCCTCAACTTTGGGGTCCCTGTGTCTGGTTGATTTTTTCACTTTCCCAAGGTCAACGCCCATGTGTGGAAGTGCCCTATGCTCTGTGGTTCTGTGTTTTACATGGTTTGGGAAAGAGGATACACTTGTGAAGATTGGCTGTTGGCCATTGACATCCCGCCCATCAGCTTAACAAGGCTCCCTTGACTCCGTGGGCTGTCCTGCCTTTCTGGTTTTTAGACTTTTTTCGCCTGGCCCTTTTGCCCCGGGGGGGGGCGAGAGATTTCTTTGTAGTGCTGATTTGCTCTCCCAGGTTGCTTGGTTGGCCAAAAAGGGCGTATGCGTTTTTTCCTGAATATATTCAGGAAAAAACGCATACGCCCTTTTTGGCCAACCGCATCATTGTCCACGTTCTGGCGCTTTTCATGTGCTATCGGGGCCATTCCGATGTACCCGTTGACATCCGTTTCCTGCAATTCTGCCTTGCGTTCAACGCCTCTTCGTAGCCTGACCTCAATATATTTTGGGGCGATAGTTATCGTTTAGAACTCTGCAGGTTTGGGAAGTGCAGTGCCCCTGAGCTCCATTTCCCAAGTCGCTTTTTTGTGAGTGGGACGCAACACGGCTGGATGGCTTCACGCCCTATTGTCGATCCGCGGTGGCAGGCTGAACCTCTGGTGAATTCTTCTTCGTGATGGGAAATGAGAGTGACATGTGCCCGACCAAACACCTCCAGCGAGTCTCTCATTGGTTCCCCCTCTTGCAGTTCATCCTGCGGACAAATTGCAGACGGTACGAAAGAGGCATGGAAAGGCGCCGAGTCTCCAAGTGGGGAGATTGTTAGTAAGGGGGCCTGAATGGAGAACACGAGCACCAGGAGATGAAAACTGAGGTGAGTTTCAGAAAGCTTTCCCGATCCCACGGTGTAGCATCCGCTGGGTTTCCAATGAGTGCTTTCGCTGTCGGAAGATTGCGTTGAACCTGGAGAGTTGGGACCCATGGAATGGGGAGCACGCAGGATTCCTTTCAAGGGTCTGCATTTGCTTTCCCAACCTCACCCATCGTCTCAGCCCCAAGAGTGTCCAGCCTTATGTCTTCTGCCGCTGGGGCTGTAGATGTGGTCAATCCTGGTTGCATGCCAGTCCCTGAACGCATTTGGGAAGAATTTCTCTCTGTTTTGCCCTGCTTGTTTCTTCTTTGTGTTGGAAATGTATCCTCAGAATGGGTCTGAGCTGATTTTCCCTGCTGGTTTTAGGCCGCTTTACACACACTTGATGCACTTACACAGAGATATCAAGACTTAGCTTTTAAGATGCTTACTAGTCGGATAGATACTTGTGCGATGAACAGGGTGTGGTGAGTCCAGTTGATTGAGCAAGGAGTAGGTCGTGTCCATGCCATATTCGGTTTTCGGAAGGGTATCTGTGCTCATTTCAAACTCGAGTTTTATGCGTCACCCCACCTCACCTTTCCCCTGAAGCAGGCATAAGTGTGTTTTCTAAAAGCGTGACTCTGTTCTGTTTGGGGATTCAGTTCATGGGGAGCGATTTTTACATTCCCTCGATAAGTGATATCATAAGTTTCTTTTTTTGTGGGACTGATTTCACTGAGGATGATCGTACCTAAATCCACTCAGGATGCTGCTACCAGCCTCATGACGTGGATTTCATGGCTGAGTGACACTCCATTGGAACTACGTAGCACCACTTGTCCACTTGTCCACTTGTCTTTGTCCACTTGTCCACTCGTCTTTGTCCACTTGGCTCTTTCCTGGGATATGAAACGTGTACCTTAGTGGAGGTTCTTGTCAAGACAGCAGCCCTCAACTTTGGGGTCCCTGTGTCTGGTTGATTTTTTCACTTTCCCAAGGTCAACGCCCATGTGTGGAAGTGCCCTATGCTCTGTGGTTCTGTGTTTTACATGGTTTGGGAAAGAGGATACACTTGTGAAGATTGGCTGTTGGCCATTGACATCCCGCCCATCAGCTTAACAAGGCTCCCTTGACTCCGTGGGCTGTCCTGCCTTTCTGGTTTTTAGACTTTTTTCGCCTGGCCCTTTTGCCCCGGGGGGTGGGGGGGGGGGCAGAGATTTCTTTGTAGTGCTGATTTGCTCTCCCAGGTTGCTTGGTTGGCCAAAAAGGGCGTATGCGTTTTTTCCTGAATATATTCAGGAAAAAACGCATACGCCCTTTTTGGCCAACCGCATCATTGTCCACGTTCTGGCGCTTTTCATGTGCTATCGGGGCCATTCCGATGTACCCGTTGACATCCGTTTCCTGCAATTCTGCCTTGCGTTCAACGCCTCTTCGTAGCCTGACCTCAATATATTTTGGGGCGATAGTTATCGTTTAGAACTCTGCAGGTTTGGGAAGTGCAGTGCCCCTGAGCTCCATTTCCCAAGTCGCTTTTTTGTGAGTGGGACGCAACACGGCTGGATGGCTTCACGCCCTATTGTCGATCCGCGGTGGCAGGCTGAACCTCTGGTGAATTCTTCTTCGTGATGGGAAATGAGAGTGACATGTGCCCGACCAAACACCTCCAGCGAGTCTCTCATTGGTTCCCCCTCTTGCAGTTCATCCTGCGGACAAATTGCAGACGGTACGAAAGAGGCATGGAAAGGCGCCGAGTCTCCAAGTGCGGAGATTGTTAGTAAGGGGGCCTGAATGGAGAACACGAGCACCAGGAGATGAAAACTGAGGTGAGTTTCAGAAAGCTTTCCCGATCCCACGGTGTAGCATCCGCTGGGTTTCCAATGAGTGCTTTCGCTGTCGGAAGATTGCGTTGAACCAGGAGAGTTGGGACCCATGGAATGGGGAGCACGCAGGATTCCTTTCAAGGGTCTGCATTTGCTTTCCCAACCTCACCCATCGTCTCAGCCCCAAGAGTGTCCAGCCTTATGTCTTCTGCCGCTGGGGCTGTAGATGTGGTCAATCCTGGTTGCATGCCAGTCCCTGAACGCATTTGGGAAGAATTTCTCTCTGTTTTGCCCTGCTTGTTTCTTCTTTGTGTTGGAAATGTATCCTCAGAATGGGTCTGAGCTGATTTTCCCTGCTGGTTTTAGGCCGCTTTACACACACTTGATGCACTTACACAGAGATATCAAGACTTAGCTTTTAAGATGCTTACTAGTCGGATAGATACTTGTGCGATGAACAGGGTGTGGTGAGTCCAGTTGATTGAGCAAGGAGTAGGTCGTGTCCATGCCATATTCGGTTTTCGGAAGGGTATCTGTGCTCATTTCAAACTCGAGTTTTATGCGTCACCCCACCTCACCTTTCCCCTGAAGCAGGCATAAGTGTGTTTTCTAAAAGCGTGACTCTGTTCTGTTTGGGGATTCAGTTCATGGGGAGCGATTTTTACATTCCCTCGATAAGTGATATCATAAGTTTCTTTTTTTGTGGGACTGATTTCACTGAGGATGATCGTACCTAAATCCACTCAGGATGCTGCTACCAGCCTCATGACGTGGATTTCATGGCTGAGTGACACTCCATTGGACCTACGTAGCACCACTTGTCCACTTGTCCACTTGTCTTTGTCCACTTGTCCACTCGTCTTTGTCCACTTGGCTCTTTCCTGGGATATGAAACGTGTACCGGAGTGGAGGTTCTTGTCAAGACAGCAGCCCTCAACTTTGGGGTCCCTGTGTCTGGTTGATTTTTTCATTTTCCCAAGGTCAACGCCCATGTGTGGAAGTGCCCTATGCTCTGTGGTTCTGTGTTTTACATGGTTTGGGAAAGAGGATACACTTGTGAAGATTGGCTGTTGGCCATTGACATCCCGCCCATCAGCTTAACAAGGCTCCCTTGACTCCGTGGGCTGTCCTGCCTTTCTGGTTTTTAGACTTTTTTCGCCTGGCCCTTTTGCCCCGGGGGGTGGGGGGGGCCAGAGATTTCTTTGTAGTGCTGATTTGCTCTCCCAGGTTGCTTGGTTGGCCAAAAAGGGCGTATGCGTTTTTTCCTGAATATATTCAGGAAAAAACGCATACGCCCTTTTTGGCCAACCGCATCATTGTCCACGTTCTGGCGCTTTTCATGTGCTATCGGGGCCATTCCGATGTACCCGTTGACATCCGTTTCCTGCAATTCTGCCTTGCGTTCAACGCCTCTTCGTAGCCTGACCTCAATATATTTTGGGGCGATAGTTATCGTTTAGAACTCTGCAGGTTTGGGAAGTGCAGTGCCCCTGAGCTCCATTTCCCAAGTCGCTTTTTTGTGAGTGGGACGCAACACGGCTGGATGGCTTCACGCCCTATTGTCGATCCGCGGTGGCAGGCTGAACCTCTGGTGAATTCTTCTTCGTGATGGGAAATGAGAGTGACATGTGCCCGACCAAACACCTCCAGCGAGTCTCTCATTGGTTCCCCCTCTTGCAGTTCATCCTGCGGACAAATTGCAGACGGTACGAAAGAGGCATGGAAAGGCGCCGAGTCTCCAAGTGGGGAGATTGTTAGTAAGGGGGCCTGAATGGAGAACACGAGCACCAGGAGATGAAAACTGAGGTGAGTTTCAGAAAGCTTTCCCGATCCCACGGTGTAGCATCCGCTGGGTTTCCAATGAGTGCTTTCGCTGTCGGAAGATTGCGTTGAACCAGGAGAGTTGGGACCCATGGAATGGGGAGCACGCAGGATTCCTTTCAAGGGTCTGCATTTGCTTTCCCAACCTCACCCATCGTCTCAGCCCCAAGAGTGTCCAGCCTTATGTCTTCTGCCGCTGGGGCTGTAGATGTGGTCAATCCTGGTTGCATGCCAGTCCCTGAACGCATTTTGGAAGAATTTCTCTCTGTTTTGCCCTGCTTGTTTCTTCTTTGTGTTGGAAATGTATCCTCAGAATGGGTCTGAGCTGATTTTCCCTGCTGGTTTTAGGCCGCTTTACACACACTTGATGCACTTACACAGAGATATCAAGACTTAGCTTTTAAGATGCTTACTAGTCGGATAGATACTTGTGCGATGAACAGGGTGTGGTGAGTCCAGTTGATTGAGCAAGGAGTAGGTCGTGTCCATGCCATATTCGGTTTTCGGAAGGGTATCTGTGCTCATTTCAAACTCGAGTTTTATGCGTCACCCCACCTCACCTTTCCCCTGAAGCAGGCATAAGTGTGTTTTCTAAAAGCGTGACTCTGTTCTGTTTGGGGATTCAGTTCATGGGGAGCGATTTTTACATTCCCTCGATAAGTGATATCATAAGTTTCTTTTTTTGTGGGACTTATTTCACTGAGGATGATCGTACCTAAATCCACTCAGGATGCTGCTACCAGCCTCATGACGTGGATTTCATGGCTGAGTGACACTCCATTGGAACTACGTAGCACCACTTGTCCACTTGTCCACTTGTCTTTGTCCACTTGTCCACTCGTCTTTGTCCACTTGGCTCTTTCCTGGGATATGAAACGTGTACCGGAGTGGAGGTTCTTGTCAAGACAGCAGCCCTCAACTTTGGGGTCCCTGTGTCTGGTTGATTTTTTCACTTTCCCAAGGTCAACGCCCATGTGTGGAAGTGCCCTATGCTCTGTGGTTCTGTGTTTTACATGGTTTGGGAAAGAGGATACACTTGTGAAGATTGGCTGTTGGCCATTGACATCCCGCCCATCAGCTTAACAAGGCTCCCTTGACTCCGTGGGCTGTCCTGCCTTTCTGGTTTTTAGACTTTTTTCGCCTGGCCCTTTTGCCCTGGGGGGTGGGGGGGGGCAGAGATTTCTTTGTAGTGCTGATTTGCTCTCCCAGGTTGCTTGGTTGGCCAATAAGGGCGTATGCGTTTTTTCCTGAATATATTCAGGAAAAAACGCATACGCCCTTTTTGGCCAACCGCATCATTGTCCACGTTCTGGCGCTTTTCATGTGCTATCGGGGCCATTCCGATGTACCCGTTGACATCCGTTTCCTGCAATTCTGCCTTGCGTTCAACGCCTCTTCGTAGCCTGACCTCAATATATTTTGGGGCGATAGTTATCGTTTAGAACTCTGCAGGTTTGGGAAGTGCAGTGCCCCTGAGCTCCATTTCCCAAGTCGCTTTTTTGTGAGTGGGACGCAACAGGGCTGGATGGCTTCACGCCCTATTGTCGATCCGCGGTGGCAGGCTGAACCTCTGGTGAATTCTTCTTCGTGATGGGAAATGAGAGTGACATGTGCCCGACCAAACACCTCCAGCGAGTCTCTCATTGGTTCCCCCTCTTGCAGTTCATCCTGCGGACAAATTGCAGACGGTACGAAAGAGGCATGGAAAGGCGCCGAGTCTCCAAGTGGGGAGATTGTTAGTAAGGGGGCCTGAATGGAGAACACGAGCACCAGGAGATGAAAACTGAGGTGAGTTTCAGAAAGCTTTCCCGATCCCACGGTGTAGCATCCGCTGGGTTTCCAATGAGTGCTTTCGCTGTCGGAAGATTGCGTTGAACCAGGAGAGTTGGGACCCATGGAATGGGGAGCACGCAGGATTCCTTTCAAGGGTCTGCATTTGCTTTCCCAACCTCACCCATCGTCTCAGCCCCAAGAGTGTCCAGCCTTATGTCTTCTGCCGCTGGGGCTGTAGATGTGGTCAATCCTGGTTGCATGCCAGTCCCTGAACGCATTTGGGAAGAATTTCTCTCTGTTTTGCCCTGCTTGTTTCTTCTTTGTGTTGGAAATGTATCCTCAGAATGGGTCTGAGCTGATTTTCCCTGCTGGTTTTAGGCCGCTTTACACACACTTGATGCACTTACAGAGAGATATCAAGACTTAGCTTTTAAGATGCTTACTAGTCGGATAGATACTTGTGCGATGAACAGGGTGTGGTGAGTCCAGTTGATTGAGCAAGGAGTAGGTCGTGTCCATGCCATATTCGGTTTTCGGAAGGGTATCTGTGCTCATTTCAAACTCGAGTTTTATGCGTCACCCCACCTCACCTTTCCCCTGAAGCAGGCATAAGTGTGTTTTCTAAAAGCGTGACTCTGTTCTGTTTGGGGATTCAGTTCATGGGGAGCGATTTTTACATTCCCTCGATAAGTGATATCATAAGTTTCTTTTTTTGTGGGACTGATTTCACTGAGGATGATCGTACCTAAATCCACTCAGGATGCTGCTACCAGCCTCATGACGTGGATTTCATGGCTGAGTGACACTCCATTGGAACTACGTAGCACCACTTGTCCACTTGTCCACTTGTCTTTGTCCACTTGTCCACTCGTCTTTGTCCACTTGGCTCTTTCCTGGGATATGAAACGTGTACCGGAGTGGAGGTTCTTGTCAAGACAGCAGCCCTCAACTTTGGGGTCCCTGTGTCTGGTTGATTTTTTCACTTTCCCAAGGTCAACGCCCATGTGTGGAAGTGCCCTATGCTCTGTGGTTCTGTGTTTTACATGGTTTGGGAAAGAGGATACACTTGTGAAGATTGGCTGTTGGCCATTGACATCCCGCCCATCAGCTTAACAAGGCTCCCTTGACTCCGTGGGCTGTCCTGCCTTTCTGGTTTTTAGACTTTTTTCGCCTGGCCCTTTTGCCCCGGGGGGGGGCGAGAGATTTCTTTGTAGTGCTGATTTGCTCTCCCAGGTTGCTTGGTTGGCCAAAAAGGGCGTATGCGTTTTTTCCTGAATATATTCAGGAAAAAACGCATACGCCCTTTTTGGCCAACCGCATCATTGTCCACGTTCTGGCGCTTTTCATGTGCTATCGGGGCCATTCCGATGTACCCGTTGACATCCGTTTCCTGCAATTCTGCCTTGCGTTCAACGCCTCTTCGTAGCCTAACCTCAATATATTTTGGGGCGATAGTTATCGTTTAGAACTCTGCAGGTTTGGGAAGTGCAGTGCCCCTGAGCTCCATTTCCCAAGTCGCTTTTTTGTGAGTGGGACGCAACACGGCTGGATGGCTTCACGCCCTATTGTCGATCCGCGGTGGCAGGCTGAACCTCTGGTGAATTCTTCTTCGTGATGGGAAATGAGAGTGACATGTGCCCGACCAAACACCTCCAGCGAGTCTCTCATTGGTTCCCCCTCTTGCAGTTCATCCTGCGGACAAATTGCAGACGGTACGAAAGAGGCATGGAAAGGCGCCGAGTCTCCAAGTGGGGAGATTGTTAGTAAGGGGGCCTGAATGGAGAACACGAGCACCAGGAGATGAAAACTGAGGTGAGTTTCAGAAAGCTTTCCCGATCCCACGGTGTAGCATCCGCTGGGTTTCCAATGAGTGCTTTCGCTGTCGGAAGATTGCGTTGAACCTGGAGAGTTGGGACCCATGGAATGGGGAGCACGCAGGATTCCTTTCAAGGGTCTGCATTTGCTTTCCCAACCTCACCCATCGTCTCAGCCCCAAGAGTGTCCAGCCTTATGTCTTCTGCCGCTGGGGCTGTAGATGTGGTCAATCCTGGTTGCATGCCAGTCCCTGAACGCATTTGGGAAGAAATTCTCTCTGTTTTGCTCTGCTTGTTTCTTCTTTATGTTGGAAATGTATCCTCAGAATGGGTCTGAGCTGATTTTCCCTGCTGGTTTTAGGCCGCTTTACACACACTTGATGCACTTACACAGAGATATCAAGACTTAGCTTTTAAGATGCTTACTAGTCGGATAGATACTTGTGCGATGAACAGGGTCTGGTGAGTCCAGTTGATTGAGCAAGGAGTAGGTCGTGTCCATTCCATATTCGGTTTTCGGAAGGGTATCTGTGCTCATTTCAAACTCGAGTTTTATGCGTCACCCCACCTCACCTTTCTCCTGAAGCAGGCATAAGTGTGTTTTCTAAAAGCGTGACTCTGTTCTGTTTGGGGATTCAGTTCATGGGGAGCGATTTTTACATTCCCTCGATAAGTGATATCATAAGTTTCTTTTTTTGTGGGACTGATTTCACTGAGGATGATCGTACCTAAATCCACTCAGGATGCTGCTACCAGCCTCATGACGTGGATTTCATGGCTGAGTGACACTCCATTGGACATACGTAGCACCACTTGTCCACTTGTCCACTTGTCTTTGTCCACTTGTCCACTCGTCTTTGTCCACTTGGCTCTTTCCTGGGATATGAAACGTGTACCGGAGTGGAGGTTCTTGTCAAGACAGCAGCCCTCAACTTTGGGGTCCCTGTGTCTGGTTGATTTTTTCATTTTCCCAAGGTCAACGCCCATGTGTGGAAGTGCCCTATGCTCTGTGGTTCTGTGTTTTACATGGTTTGGGAAAGAGGATACACTTGTGAAGATTGGCTGTTGGCCATTGACATCCCGCCCATCAGCTTAACAAGGCTCCCTTGACTCCGTGGGCTGTCCTGCCTTTCTGGTTTTTAGACTTTTTTCGCCTGGCCCTTTTGCCCCGGGGGGGGGGGGGCGAGAGATTTCTTTGTAGTGCTGATTTGCTCTCCCAGGTTGCTTGGTTGGCCAAAAAGGGCGTATGCGTTTTTTCCTGAATATATTCAGGAAAAAACGCATACGCCCTTTTTGGCCAACCGCATCATTGTCCACGTTCTGGCGCTTTTCATGTGCTATCGGGGCCATTCCGATGTACCCGTTGACATCCGTTACCTGCAATTCTGCCTTGCGTTCAACGCCTCTTCGTAGCCTGACCTCAATATATTTTGGGGCGATAGTTATCGTTTAGAACTCTGCAGGTTTGGGAAGTGCAGTGCCCCTGAGCTCCATTTCCCAAGTCGCTTTTTTGTGAGTGGGACGCAACACGGCTGGATGGCTTCACGCCCTATTGTCGATCCGCGGTGGCAGGCTGAACCTCTGGTGAATTCTTCTTCGTGATGGGAAATGAGAGTGACATGTGCCCGACCAAACACCTCCAGCGAGTCTCTCATTGGTTCCCCCTCTTGCAGTTCATCCTGCGGACAAATTGCAGACGGTACGAAAGAGGCATGGAAAGGCGCCGAGTCTCCAAGTGGGGAGATTGTTAGTAAGGGGGCCTGAATGGAGAACACGAGCACCAGGGAGATGAAAACTGAGGTGAGTTTCAGAAAGCTTTCCCGATCCCACGGTGTAGCATCCGCTGGGTTTCCAATGAGTGCTTTCGCTGTCGGAAGATTGCGTTGAACCTGGAGAGTTGGGACCCATGGAATGGGGAGCACGCAGGATTCCTTTCAAGGGTCTGCATTTGCTTTCCCAACCTCACCAATCGTCTCAGCCCCAAGAGTGTCCAGCCTTATGTCTTCTGCCGCTGGGGCTGTAGATGTGGTCAATCCTGGTTGCATGCCAGTCCCTGAACGCATTTTGGAAGAATTTCTCTCTGTTTTGCCCTGCTTGTTTCTTCTTTGTGTTGGAAATGTATCCTCAGAATGGGTCTGAGCTGATTTTCCCTGCTGGTTTTAGGCCGCTTTACACACACTTGATGCACTTACACAGAGATATCAAGACTTAGCTTTTAAGATGCTTACTAGTCGGATAGATACTTGTGCGATGAACAGGGTGTGGTGAGTCCAGTTGATTGAGCAAGGAGTAGGTCGTGTCCATGCCATATTCGGTTTTCGGAAGGGTATCTGTGCTCATTTCAAACTCGAGTTTTATGCGTCACCCCACCTCACCTTTCCCCTGAAGCAGGCATAAGTGTGTTTTCTAAAAGCGTGACTGTGTTCTGTTTGGGGATTCAGTTCATGGGGAGCGATTTTTACATTCCCTCGATAAGTGATATCATAAGTTTCTTTTTTTGTGGGACTGATTTCACTGAGGATGATCGTACCTAAATCCACTCAGGATGCTGCTACCAGCCTCATGACGTGGATTTCATGGCTGAGTGACACTCCATTGGACCTACGTAGCACCACTTGTCCACTTGTCCACTTGTCTTTGTCCACTTGTCCACTCGTCTTTGTCCACTTGGCTCTTTCCTGGGATATGAAACGTGTACCGGAGTGGAGGTTCTTGTCAAGACAGCAGCCCTCAACTTTGGGGTCCCTGTGTCTGGTTGATTTTTTCATTTTCCCAAGGTCAACGCCCATGTGTGGAAGTGCCCTATGCTCTGTGGTTCTGTGTTTTACATGGTTTGGGAAAGAGGATACACTTGTGAAGATTGGCTGTTGGCCATTGACATCCCGCCCATCAGCTTAACAAGGCTCCCTTGACTCCGTGGGCTGTCCTGCCTTTCTGGTTTTTAGACTTTTTTCGCCTGGCCCTTTTGCCCCGGGGGGGGGCGAGAGATTTCTTTGTAGTGCTGCTTTGCTCTCCCAGGTTGCTTGGTTGGCCAAAAAGGGCGTATGCGTTTTTTCCTGAATATATTCAGGAAAAAACGCATACGCCCTTTTTGGCCAACCGCATCATTGTCCACGTTCTGGCGCTTTTCATGTGCTATCGGGGCCATTCCGATGTACCCGTTGACATCCGTTTCCTGCAATTCTGCCTTGCGTTCAACGCCTCTTCGTAGCCTGACCTCAATATATTTTGGGGCGATAGTTATCGTTTAGAACTCTGCAGGTTTGGGAAGTGCAGTGCCCCTGAGCTCCATTTCCCAAGTCGCTTTTTTGTGAGTGGGACGCAACACGGCTGGATGGCTTCACGCCCTATGGTCGATCCGCGGTGGCAGGCTGAACCTCTGGTGAATTCTTCTTCGTGATGGGAAATGAGAGTGACATGTGCCCGACCAAACACCTCCAGCGAGTCTCTCATTGGTTCCCCCTCTTGCAGTTCATCCTGCGGACAAATTGCAGACGGTACGAAAGAGGCATGGAAAGGCGCCGAGTCTCCAAGTGGGGAGATTGTTAGTAAGGGGGCCTGAATGGAGAACACGAGCACCAGGGAGATGAAAACTGAGGTGAGTTTCAGAAAGCTTTCCCGATCCCACGGTGTAGCATCCGCTGGGTTTCCAATGAGTGCTTTCGCTGTCGGAAGATTGCGTTGAACCTGGAGAGTTGGGACCCATGGAATGGGGAGCACGCAGGATTCCTTTCAAGGGTCTGCATTTGCTTTCCCAACCTCACCAATCGTCTCAGCCCCAAGAGTGTCCAGCCTTATGTCTTCTGCCGCTGGGGCTGTAGATGTGGTCAATCCTGGTTGCATGCCAGTCCCTGAACGCATTTGGGAAGAATTTCTCTCTGTTTTGCCCTGCTTGTTTCTTCTTTATGTTGGAAATGTATCCTCAGAATGGGTCTGAGCTGATTTTCCCTGCTGGTTTTAGGCCGCTTTACACACACTTGATGCACTTACACAGAGATATCAAGACTTAGCTTTTAAGATGCTTACTAGTCGGATAGATACTTGTGCGATGAACAGGGTGTGGTGAGTCCAGTTGATTGAGCAAGGAGTAGGTCGTGTCCATTCCATATTCGGTTTTCGGAAGGGTATCTGTGCTCATTTCAAACTCGAGTTTTATGCGTCACCCCACCTCACCTTTCCCCTGAAGCAGGCATAAGTGTGTTTTCTAAAAGCGTGACTCTGTTCTGTTTGGGGATTCAGTTCATGGGGAGCGATTTTTACATTCCCTCGATAAGTGATATCATAAGTTTCTTTTTTTGTGGGACTGATTTCACTGAGGATGATCGTACCTAAATCCACTCAGGATGCTGCTACCAGCCTCATGACGTGGATTTCATGGCTGAGTGACACTCCATTGGACCTACGTAGCACCACTTGTCCACTTGTCCACTTGTCTTTGTCCACTTGTCCACTCGTCTTTGTCCACTTGGCTCTTTCCTGGGATATGAAACGTGTACCGGAGTGGAGGTTCTTGTCAAGACAGCAGCCCTCAACTTTGGGGTCCCTGTGTCTGGTTGATTTTTTCATTTTCCCAAGGTCAAAGCCCATGTGTGGAAGTGCCCTATGCTCTGTGGTTCTGTGTTTTACATGGTTTGGGAAAGAGGATACACTTGTGAAGATTGGCTGTTGGCCATTGACATCCCGCCCATCAGCTTAACAAGGCTCCCTTGACTCCGTGGGCTGTCCTGCCTTTCTGGTTTTTAGACTTTTTTCCCCTGGCCCTTTTGCCCGGGGGGGGCGGGCGAGAGATTTCTTTGTAGTGCTGATTTGCTCTCCCAGGTTGCTTGGTTGGCCAAAAAGGGCGTATGCGTTTTTTCCTGAATATATTCAGGAAAAAACGCATACGCCCTTTTTGGCCAACCGCATCATTGTCCACGTTCTGGCGCTTTTCATGTGCTATCGGGGCCATTCCGATGTACCCGTTGACATCCGTTTCCTGCAATTCTGCCTTGCGTTCAACGCCTCTTCGTAGCCTGACCTCAATATATTTTGGGGCGATAGTTATCGTTTAGAACTCTGCAGGTTTGGGAAGTGCAGTGCCCCTGAGCTCCATTTCCCAAGTCGCTTTTTTGTGAGTGGGACGCAACACGGCTGGATGGCTTCACGCCCTATTGTCGATCCGCGGTGGCAGGCTGAACCTCTGGTGAATTCTTCTTCGTGATGGGAAATGAGAGTGACATGTGCCCGACCAAACACCTCCAGCGAGTCTCTCATTGGTTCCCCCTCTTGCAGTTCATCCTGCGGACAAATTGCAGACGGTACGAAAGAGGCATGGAAAGGCGCCGAGTCTCCAAGTGGGGAGATTGTTAGTAAGGGGGCCTGAATGGAGAACACGAGCACCAGGAGATGAAAACTGAGGTGAGTTTCAGAAAGCTTTCCCGATCCCACGGTGTAGCATCCGCTGGGTTTCCAATGAGTGCTTTCGCTGTCGGAAGATTGCGTTGAACCTGGAGAGTTGGGACCCATGGAATGGGGAGCACGCAGGATTCCTTTCAAGGGTCTGCATTTGCTTTCCCAACCTCACCCATCGTCTCAGCCCCAAGAGTGTCCAGCCTTATGTCTTCTGCCGCTGGGGCTGTAGATGTGGTCAATCCTGGTTGCATGCCAGTCCCTGAACGCATTTGGGAAGAATTTCTCTCTGTTTTCCCCTGCTTGTTTCTTCTTTATGTTGGAAATGTATCCTCAGAATGGGTCTGAGCTGATTTTCCCTGCTGGTTTTAGGCCGCTTTACACACACTTGATGCACTTACACAGAGATGTCAAGACTTAGCTTTTAAGATGCTTACTAGTCGGCTAGATACTTGTGCGATGAACAGGGTGTGGTGAGTCCAGTTGATTGAGCAAGGAGTAGGTCGTGTCCATTCCATATTCGGTTTTCGGAAGGGTATCTGTGCTCATTTCAAACTCGAGTTTTATGCGTCACCCCACCTCACCTTTCCCCTGAAGCAGGCATAAGTGTGTTTTCTAAAAGCGTGACTCTGTTCTGTTTGGGGATTCAGTTCATGGGAAGCGATTTTTACATTCCCTCGATAAGTGATATCATAAGTTTCTTTTTTTGTGGGACTGATTTCACTGAGGATGATCGTACCTAAATCCACTCAGGATGCTGCTACCAGCCTCATGACGTGGATTTCATGGCTGAGTGACACTCCATTGGACCTACGTAGCACCACTTGTCCACTTGTCCACTTGTCGTTGTCCACTTGTCCACTCGTCTTTGTCCACTTGGCTCTTTCCTGGGATATGAAACGTGTACCGGAGTGGAGGTTCTTGTCAAGACAGCAGCCCTCAACTTTAGGGTCCCTGTGTCTGGTTGATTTTTTCATTTTCCCAAGGTCAACGCCCATGTGTGGAAGTGCCCTATGCTCTGTGGTTCTGTGTTTTACATGGTTTGGGAAAGAGGATACACTTGTGAAGATTGGCTGTTGGCCATTGACATCCCGCCCATCAGCTTAACAAGGCTCCCTTGACTCCGTGGGCTGTCCTGCCTTTCTGGTTTTTAGACTTTTTTCCCCTGGCCCTTTTGCCCGGGGGGGGGGGGGCGAGAGATTTCTTTGTAGTGCTGATTTGCTCTCCCAGGTTGCTTGGTTGGCCAAAAAGGGCGTATGCGTTTTTTCCTGAATATATTCAGGAAAAAACGCATACGCCCTTTTTGGCCAACCGCATCATTGTCCACGTTCTGGCGCTTTTCATGTGCTATCGGGGCCATTCCGATGTACCCGTTGACATCCGTTTCCTGCAATTCTGCCTTGCGTTCAACGCCTCTTCGTAGCCTGACCTCAATATATTTTGGGGCGATAGTTATCGTTTAGAACTCTGCAGGTTTGGGAAGTGCAGTGCCCCTGAGCTCCATTTCCCAAGTCGCTTTTTTGTGAGTGGGACGCAACACGGCTGGATGGCTTCACGCCCTATTGTCGATCCGCGGTGGCAGGCTGAACCTCTGGTGAATTCTTCTTCGTGATGGGAAATGAGAGTGACATGTGCCCGACCAAACACCTCCAGCGAGTCTCTCATTGGTTCCCCCTCTTGCAGTTCATCCTGCGGACAAATTGCAGACGGTACGAAAGAGGCATGGAAAGGCGCCGAGTCTCCAAGTGGGGAGATTGTTAGTAAGGGGGCCTGAATGGAGAACACGAGCACCAGGAGATGAAAACTGAGGTGAGTTTCAGAAAGCTTTCCCGATCCCACGGTGTAGCATCCGCTGGGTTTCCAATGAGTGCTTTCGCTGTCGGAAGATTGCGTTGAACCTGGAGAGTTGGGACCCATGGAATGGGGAGCACGCAGGATTCCTTTCAAGGGTCTGCATTTGCTTTCCCAACCTCACCCATCGTCTCAGCCCCAAGAGTGTCCAGCCTTATGTCTTCTGCCGCTGGGGCTGTAGATGTGGTCAATCCTGGTTGCATGCCAGAACCTGAACGCATTTTGGAAGAATTTCTCTCTGTTTTGCCCTGCTTGTTTCTTCTTTATGTTGGAAATGTATCCTCAGAATGGGTCTGAGCTGATTTTCCCTGCTGGTTTTAGGCCGCTTTACACACACTTGATGCACTTACACAGAGATATCAAGACTTAGCTTTTAAGATGCTTACTAGTCGGCTAGATACTTGTGCGATGAACAGGGTCTGGTGAGTCCAGTCGATTGAGCAAGGAGTAGGTCGTGTCCATTCCATATTCGGTTTTCGGAAGGGTATCTGTGCTCATTTCAAACTCGAGTTTTATGCGTCACCCCACCTCACCTTTCCCCTGAAGCAGGCATAAGTGTGTTTTCTAAAAGCGTGACTCTGTTCTGTTTGGGGATTCAGTTCATGGGGAGCGATTTTTACATTCCCTCGATAAGTGATATCATAAGTTTCTTTTTTTGTGGGACTGATTTCACTGAGGATGATCGTACCTAAATCCACTCAGGATGCTGCTACCAGCCTCATGACGTGGATTTCATGGCTGAGTGACACTCCATTGGACATACGTAGCACCACTTGTCCACTTGTCCACTTGTCTTTGTCCACTTGTCCACTCGTCTTTGTCCACTTGGCTCTTTCCTGGGATATGAAACGTGTACCGGAGTGGAGGTTCTTGTCAAGACAGCAGCCCTCAACTTTGGGGTCCCTGTGTCTGGTTGATTTTTTCATTTTCCCAAGGTCAACGCCCATGTGTGGAAGTGCCCTATGCTCTGTGGTTCTGTGTTTTACATGGTTTGGGAAAGAGGATACACTTGTGAAGATTGGCTGTTGGCCATTGACATCCCGCCCATCAGCTTAACAAGGCTCCCTTGACTCCGTGGGCTGTCCTGCCTTTCTGGTTTTTAGACTTTCTTCGCCTGGCCCTTTTGCCCCGGGGGGGGGCGAGAGATTTCTTTGTAGTGCTGATTTGCTCTTCCAGGTTGCTTGGTTGGCCAAAAAGGGCGTATGCGTTTTTTCCTGAATATATTCAGGAAAAAACGCATACGCCCTTTTTGGCCAACCGCATCATTGTCCACGTTCTGGCGCTTTTCATGTGCTATCGGGGCCATTCCGATGTACCCGTTGACATCCGTTTCCTGCAATTCTGCCTTGCGTTCAACGCCTCTTCGTAGCCTGACCTCAATATATTTTGGGGCGATAGTTATCGTTTAGAACTCTGCAGGTTTGGGAAGTGCAGTGCCCCTGAGCTCCATTTCCCAAGTCGCTTTTTTGTGAGTGGGACGCAACACGGCTGGATGGCTTCACGCCCTATTGTCGATCCGCGGTGGCAGGCTGAACCTCTGGTGAATTCTTCTTCGTGATGGGAAATGAGAGTGACATGTGCCCGACCAAACACCTCCAGCGAGTCTCTCATTGGTTCCCCCTCTTGCAGTTCATCCTGCGGACAAATTGCAGACGGTACGAAAGAGGCATGGAAAGGCGCCGAGTCTCCAAGTGGGGAGATTGTTAGTAAGGGGGCCTGAATGGAGAACACGAGCACCAGGAGATGAAAACTGAGGTGAGTTTCAGAAAGCTTTCCCGATCCCACGGTGTAGCATCCGCTGGGTTTCCAATGAGTGCTTTCGCTGTCGGAAGATTGCGTTGAACCTGGAGAGTTGGGACCCATGGAATGGGGAGCACGCAGGATTCCTTTCAAGGGTCTGCATTTGCTTTCCCAACCTCACCCATCGTCTCAGCCCCAAGAGTGTCCAGCCTTATGTCTTCTGCCGCTGGGGCTGTAGATGTGGTCAATCCTGGTTGCATGCCAGTCCCTGAACGCATTTTGGAAGAATTTCTCTCTGTTTTGCCCTGCTTGTTTCTTCTTTGTGTTGGAAATGTATCCTCAGAATGGGTCTGAGCTGATTTTCCTTGCTGGTTTTAGGCCGCTTTACACACACTTGATGCACTTACAGAGAGATATCAAGACTTAGCTTTTAAGATGCTTACTAGTCGGATAGATACTTGTGCGATGAACAGGGTGTGGTGAGTCCAGTTGATTGAGCAAGGAGTAGGTCGTGTCCATTCCATATTCGGTTTTCGGAAGGATATCTGTGCTCATTTCAAACTCGAGTTTTATGCGTCACCCCACCTCACCTTTCCCCTGAAGCAGGCATAAGTGTGTTTTCTAAAAGCGTGACTCTGTTCTGTTTGGGGATTCAGTTCATGGGGAGCGATTTTTACATTCCCTCGATAAGTGATATCATAAGTTTCTTTTTTTGTGGGACTGGTTTCACTGAGGATGATCGTACCTAAATCCACTCAGGATGCTGCTACCAGCCTCATGACGTGGATTTCATGGCTGAGTGACACTCCATTGGACCTACGTAGCACCACTTGTCCACTTGTCCACTTGTCTTTGTCCACTTGTCCACTCGTCTTTGTCCACTTGGCTCTTTCCTGGGATATGAAACGTGTACCGGAGTGGAGGTTCTTGTCAAGACAGCAGCCCTCAACTTTGGGGTCCCTGTGTCTGGTTGATTTTTTCATTTTCCCAAGGTCAACGCCCATGTGTGGAAGTGCCCTATGCTCTGTGGTTCTGTGTTTTACATGGTTTGGGAAAGAGGATACACTTGTGAAGATTGGCTGTTGGCCATTGACATCCCGCCCATCAGCTTAACAAGGCTCCCTTGACTCCGTGGGCTGTCCTGCCTTTCTGGTTTTTAGACTTTTTTCGCCTGGCCCTTTTGCCCCGGGGGGGGGGGGGGGCGAGAGATTTCTTTGTAGTGCTGATTTGCTCTCCCAGGTTGCTTGGTTGGCCAAAAAGGGCGTATGCGTTTTTTCCTGAATATATTCAGGAAAAAACGCATACGCCCTTTTTGGCCAACCGCATCATTGTCCACGTTCTGGCGCTTTTCATGTGCTATCGGGGCCATTCCGATGTACCCGTTGACATCCGTTTCCTGCAATTCTGCCTTGCGTTCAACGCCTCTTCGTAGCCTGACCTCAATATATTTTGGGGCGATAGTTATCGTTTAGAACTCTGCAGGTTTGGGAAGTGCAGTGCCCCTGAGCTCCATTTCCCAAGTCGCTTTTTTGTGAGTGGGACGCAACACGGCTGGATGGCTTCACGCCCTATTGTCGATCCGCGGTGGCAGGCTGAACCTCTGGTGAATTCTTCTTCGTGTTGGGAAATGAGAGTGACATGTGCCCGACCAAACACCTCCAGCGAGTCTCTCATTGGTTCCCCCTCTTGCAGTTCATCCTGCGGACAAATTGCAGACGGTACGAAAGAGGCATGGAAAGGCGCCGAGTCTCCATGTGGGGAGATTGTTAGTAAGGGGGCCTGAATGGAGAACACGAGCACCAGGAGATGAAAACTGAGGTGAGTTTCAGAAAGCTTTCCCGATCCCACGGTGTAGCATCCGCTGGGTTTCCAATGAGTGCTTTCGCTGTCGGAAGATTGCGTTGAACCTGGAGAGTTGGGACCCATGGAATGGGGAGCACGCAGGATGCCTTTCAAGGGTCTGCATTTGCTTTCCCAACCTCACCCATCGTCTCAGCCCCAAGAGTGTCCAGCCTTATGTCTTCTGCCGCTGGGGCTGTAGATGTGGTCAATCCTGGTTGCATGCCAGTCCCTGAACGCATTTTGGAAGAATTTCTCTCTGTTTTGCCCTGCTTGTTTCTTCTTTGTGTTGGAAATGTATCCTCAGAATGGGTCTGAGCTGATTTTCCCTGCTGGTTTTAGGCCGCTTTACACACACTTGATGCACTTACAGAGAGATATCAAGACTTAGCTTTTAAGATGCTTACTAGTCGGATAGATACTTGTGCGATGAACAGGGTGTGGTGAGTCCAGTTGATTGAGCAAGGAGTAGGTCGTGTCCATTCCATATTCGGTTTTCGGAAGGGTATCTGTGCTCATTTCAAACTCGAGTTTTATGCGTCACCCCACCTCACCTTTCCCCTGAAGGCAGGCATAAGTGTGTTTTCTAAAAGCGTGACTCTGTTCTGTTTGGGGATTCAGTTCATGGGGAGCGATTTTTACATTCCCTCGATAAGTGATATCATAAGTTTCTTTTTTTGTGGGACTGATTTCACGAGGATGATCGTACCTAACTCCACTCAGGATGCTGCTACCAGCCTCATGACGTGGATTTCATGGCTGAGCGACACTCCATTGGACCTACGTAGCACCACTTGTCCACTTGTCCACTTGTCTTTGTCCACTTGTCCACTCGTCTTTGTCCACTTGGCTCTTTCCTGGGATATGAAACGTGTACCGGAGTGGAGGTTCTTGTCAAGACAGCAGCCCTCAACTTTGGGGTCCCTGTGTCTGGTTGATTTTTTCATTTTCCCAAGGTCAACGCCCATGTTTGGAAGTGCCCTATGCTCTGTGGTTCTGTGTTTTACATGGTTTGGGAAAGAGGATACACTTGTGAAGATTGGCTGTTGGCCATTGACATCCCGCCCATCAGCTTAACAAGGCTCCCTTGACTCCGTGGGCTGTCCTGCCTTTCTGGTTTTTAGACTTTTTTCGCCTGGCCCTTTTGCCCCCGGGGGGGGGGGGTGAGAGATTTCTTTGTAGTGCTGATTTGCTCTCCCAGGTTGCTTGGTTGGCCAAAAAGGGCGTATGCGTTTTTTCCTGAATATATTCAGGAAAAAACGCATACGCCCTTTTTGGCCAACCGCATCATTGTCCACGTTCTGGCGCTTTTCATGTGCTATCGGGGCCATTCCGATGTACCCGTTGACATCCGTTTCCTGCAATTCTGCCTTGCGTTCAACGCCTCTTCGTAGCCTGACCTCAATATATTTTGGGGCGATAGTTATCGTTTAGAACTCTGCAGGTTTGGGAAGTGCAGTGCCCCTGAGCTCCATTTCCCAAGTCGCTTTTTTGTGAGTGGGACGCAACACGGCTGGATGGCTTCACGCCCTATTGTCGATCCGCGGTGGCAGGCTGAACCTCTGGTGAATTCTTCTTCGTGATGGGAAATGAGAGTGACATGTGCCCGACCAAACACCTCCAGCGAGTCTCTCATTGGTTCCCCCTCTTGCAGTTCATCCTGCGGACAAATTGCAGACGGTACGAAAGAGGCATGGAAAGGCGCCGAGTCTCCAAGTGGGGAGATTGTTAGTAAGGGGGCCTGAATGGAGAACACGAGCACCAGGAGATGAAAACTGAGGTGAGTTTCAGAAAGCTTTCCCGATCCCACGGTGTAGCATCCGCTGGGTTTCCAATGAGTGCTTTCGCTGTCGGAAGATTGCGTTGAACCTGGAGAGTTGGGACCCATGGAATGGGGAGCACGCAGGATTCCTTTCAAGGGTCTGCATTTGCTTTCCCAACCTCACCCATCGTCTCAGCCCCAAGAGTGTCCAGCCTTATGTCTTCTGCCGCTGGGGCTGTAGATGTGGTCAATCCTGGTTGCATGCCAGTCCCTGAACGCATTTGGGAAGAATTTCTCTCTGTTTTGCCCTGCTTGTTTCTTCTTTGTGTTGGAAATGTATCCTCAGAATGGGTCTGAGCTGATTTTCCCTGCTGGTTTTAGGCCGCTTTACACACACTTGATGCACTTACACAGAGATATCAAGACTTAGCTTTTAAGATGCTTACTAGTCGGATAGATACTTGTGCGATGAACAGGGTGTGGTGAGTCCAGTTGATTGAGCAAGGAGTAGGTCGTGTCCATGCCATATTCGGTTTTCGGAAGGGTATCTGTGCTCATTTCAAACTCGAGTTTTATGCGTCACCCCACCTCACCTTTCCCCTGAAGCAGGCATAAGTGTGTTTTCTAAAAGCGTGACTCTGTTCTGTTTGGGGATTCAGTTCATGGGGAGCGATTTTTACATTCCCTCGATAAGTGATATCATAAGTTTCTTTTTTTGTGGGACTGGTTTCACTGAGGATGATCGTACCTAAATCCACTCAGGATGCTGCTACCAGCCTCATGACGTGGATTTCATGGCTGAGTGACACTCCATTGGACCTACGTAGCACCACTTGTCCACTTGTCCACTTGTCTTTGTCCAGTTGTCCACTCGTCTTTGTCCACTTGGCTCTTTCCTGGGATATGAAACGTGTACCTTAGTGGAGGTTCTTGTCAAGACAGCAGCCCTCAACTTTGGGGTCCCTGTGTCTGGTTGATTTTTTCATTTTCCCAAGGTCAACGCCCATGTGTGGAAGTGCCCTATGCTCTGTGGTTCTGTGTTTTACATGGTTTGGGAAAGAGGATACACTTGTGAAGATTGGCTGTTGGCCATTGACATCCCGCCCATCAGCTTAACAAGGCTCCCTTGACTCCGTGGGCTGTCCTGCCTTTCTGGTTTTTAGACTTTTTTCGCCTGGCCCTTTTGCCCCGGGGGGGGGGGGGGCGAGAGATTTCTTTGTAGTGCTGATTTGCTCTCCCAGGTTGCTTGGTTGGCCAAAAAGGGCGTATGCGTTTTTTCCTGAATATATTCAGGAAAAAACGCATACGCCCTTTTTGGCCAACCGCATCATTGTCCACGTTCTGGCGCTTTTCATGTGCTATCGGGGCCATTCCGATGTACCCGTTGACATCCGTTTCCTGCAATTCTGCCTTGCGTTCAACGCCTCTTCGTAGCCTGACCTCAATATATTTTGGGGCGATAGTTATCGTTTAGAACTCTGCAGGTTTGCGAAGTGCAGTGCCCCTGAGCTCCATTTCCCAAGTCGCTTTTTTGTGAGTGGGACGCAACACGGCTGGATGGCTTCACGCCCTATTGTCGATCCGCGGTGGCAGGCTGAACCTCTGGTGAATTCTTCTTCGTGTTGGGAAATGAGAGTGACATGTGCCCGACCAAACACCTCCAGCGAGTCTCTCATTGGTTCCCCCTCTTGCAGTTCATCCTGCGGACAAATTGCAGACGGTACGAAAGAGGCATGGAAAGGCGCCGAGTCTCCAAGTGGGGAGATTGTTAGTAAGGGGGCCTGAATGGAGAACACGAGCACCAGGAGATGAAAACTGAGGTGAGTTTCAGAAAGCTTTCCCGATCCCACGGTGTAGCATCCGCTGGGTTTCCAATGAGTGCTTTCGCTGTCGGAAGATTGCGTTGAACCAGGAGAGTTGGGACCCATGGAATGGGGAGCACGCAGGATTCCTTTCAAGGGTCTGCATTTGCTTTCCCAACCTCACCCATCGTCTCAGCCCCAAGAGTGTCCAGCCTTATGTCTTCTGCCGCTGGGGCTGTAGATGTGGTCAATCCTGGTTGCATGCCAGTCCCTGAACGCATTTGGGAAGAATTTCTCTCTGTTTTGCCCTGCTTGTTTCTTCTTTGTGTTGGAAATGTATCCTCAGAATGGGTCTGAGCTGATTTTCCCTGCTGGTTTTAGGCCGCTTTACACACACTTGATGCACTTACAGAGAGATATCAAGACTTAGCTTTTAAGATGCTTACTAGTCGGATAGATACTTGTGCGATGAACAGGGTGTGGTGAGTCCAGTTGATTGAGCAAGGAGTAGGTCGTGTCCATGCCATATTCGGTTTTCGGAAGGGTATCTGTGCTCATTTCAAACTCGAGTTTTATGCGTCACCCCACCTCACCTTTCCCCTGAAGCAGGCATAAGTGTGTTTTCTAAAAGCGTGACTCTGTTCTGTTTGGGGATTCAGTTCATGGGGAGCGATTTTTACATTCCCTCGATAAGTGATATCATAAGTTTCTTTTTTTGTGGGACTGATTTCACTGAGGATGATCGTACCTAAATCCACTCAGGATGCTGCTACCAGCCTCATGACGTGGATTTCATGGCTGAGTGACACTCCATTGGAACTACGTAGCACCACTTGTCCACTTGTCCACTTGTCTTTGTCCACTTGTCCACTCGTCTTTGTCCACTTGGCTCTTTCCTGGGATATGAAACGTGTACCGGAGTGGAGGTTCTTGTCAAGACAGCAGCCCTCAACTTTGGGGTCCCTGTGTCTGGTTGATTTTTTCACTTTCCCAAGGTCAACGCCCATGTGTGGAAGT
This sequence comes from Kogia breviceps, assembly GCF_026419965.1. NCBI lineage: Eukaryota > Metazoa > Chordata > Mammalia > Artiodactyla > Physeteridae > Kogia > Kogia breviceps. The sequence goes on from NC_081321.1 coordinate 27,880,350, forward strand.
GCCCTATGCTCTGTGGTTCTGTGTTTTACATGGTTTGGGAAAGAGGATACACTTGTGAAGATTGGCTGTTGGCCATTGACATCCCGCCCATCAGCTTAACAAGGCTCCCTTGACTCCGTGGGCTGTCCTGCCTTTCTGGTTTTTAGACTTTTTTCGCCTGGCCCTTTTGCCCCGGGGGGGGGCGAGAGATTTCTTTGTAGTGCTGATTTGCTCTCCCAGGTTGCTTGGTTGGCCAAAAAGGGCGTATGCGTTTTTTCCTGAATATATTCAGGAAAAAACGCATACGCCCTTTTTGGCCAACCGCATCATTGTCCACGTTCTGGCGCTTTTCATGTGCTATCGGGGCCATTCCGATGTACCCGTTGACATCCGTTTCCTGCAATTCTGCCTTGCGTTCAACGCCTCTTCGTAGCCTAACCTCAATATATTTTGGGGCGATAGTTATCGTTTAGAACTCTGCAGGTTTGGGAAGTGCAGTGCCCCTGAGCTCCATTTCCCAAGTCGCTTTTTTGTGAGTGGGACGCAACACGGCTGGATGGCTTCACGCCCTATTGTCGATCCGCGGTGGCAGGCTGAACCTCTGGTGAATTCTTCTTCGTGATGGGAAATGAGAGTGACATGTGCCCGACCAAACACCTCCAGCGAGTCTCTCATTGGTTCCCCCTCTTGCAGTTCATCCTGCGGACAAATTGCAGACGGTACGAAAGAGGCATGGAAAGGCGCCGAGTCTCCAAGTGGGGAGATTGTTAGTAAGGGGGCCTGAATGGAGAACACGAGCACCAGGAGATGAAAACTGAGGTGAGTTTCAGAAAGCTTTCCCGATCCCACGGTGTAGCATCCGCTGGGTTTCCAATGAGTGCTTTCGCTGTCGGAAGATTGCGTTGAACCTGGAGAGTTGGGACCCATGGAATGGGGAGCACGCAGGATTCCTTTCAAGGGTCTGCATTTGCTTTCCCAACCTCACCCATCGTCTCAGCCCCAAGAGTGTCCAGCCTTATGTCTTCTGCCGCTGGGGCTGTAGATGTGGTCAATCCTGGTTGCATGCCAGTCCCTGAACGCATTTGGGAAGAAATTCTCTCTGTTTTGCTCTGCTTGTTTCTTCTTTATGTTGGAAATGTATCCTCAGAATGGGTCTGAGCTGATTTTCCCTGCTGGTTTTAGGCCGCTTTACACACACTTGATGCACTTACACAGAGATATCAAGACTTAGCTTTTAAGATGCTTACTAGTCGGATAGATACTTGTGCGATGAACAGGGTCTGGTGAGTCCAGTTGATTGAGCAAGGAGTAGGTCGTGTCCATTCCATATTCGGTTTTCGGAAGGGTATCTGTGCTCATTTCAAACTCGAGTTTTATGCGTCACCCCACCTCACCTTTCTCCTGAAGCAGGCATAAGTGTGTTTTCTAAAAGCGTGACTCTGTTCTGTTTGGGGATTCAGTTCATGGGGAGCGATTTTTACATTCCCTCGATAAGTGATATCATAAGTTTCTTTTTTTGTGGGACTGATTTCACTGAGGATGATCGTACCTAAATCCACTCAGGATGCTGCTACCAGCCTCATGACGTGGATTTCATGGCTGAGTGACACTCCATTGGACATACGTAGCACCACTTGTCCACTTGTCCACTTGTCTTTGTCCACTTGTCCACTCGTCTTTGTCCACTTGGCTCTTTCCTGGGATATGAAACGTGTACCGGAGTGGAGGTTCTTGTCAAGACAGCAGCCCTCAACTTTGGGGTCCCTGTGTCTGGTTGATTTTTTCATTTTCCCAAGGTCAACGCCCATGTGTGGAAGTGCCCTATGCTCTGTGGTTCTGTGTTTTACATGGTTTGGGAAAGAGGATACACTTGTGAAGATTGGCTGTTGGCCATTGACATCCCGCCCATCAGCTTAACAAGGCTCCCTTGACTCCGTGGGCTGTCCTGCCTTTCTGGTTTTTAGACTTTTTTCGCCTGGCCCTTTTGCCCCGGGGGGGGGGCGAGAGATTTCTTTGTAGTGCTGATTTGCTCTCCCAGGTTGCTTGGTTGGCCAAAAAGGGCGTATGCGTTTTTTCCTGAATATATTCAGGAAAAAACGCATACGCCCTTTTTGGCCAACCGCATCATTGTCCACGTTCTGGCGCTTTTCATGTGCTATCGGGGCCATTCCGATGTACCCGTTGACATCCGTTACCTGCAATTCTGCCTTGCGTTCAACGCCTCTTCGTAGCCTGACCTCAATATATTTTGGGGCGATAGTTATCGTTTAGAACTCTGCAGGTTTGGGAAGTGCAGTGCCCCTGAGCTCCATTTCCCAAGTCGCTTTTTTGTGAGTGGGACGCAACACGGCTGGATGGCTTCACGCCCTATTGTCGATCCGCGGTGGCAGGCTGAACCTCTGGTGAATTCTTCTTCGTGATGGGAAATGAGAGTGACATGTGCCCGACCAAACACCTCCAGCGAGTCTCTCATTGGTTCCCCCTCTTGCAGTTCATCCTGCGGACAAATTGCAGACGGTACGAAAGAGGCATGGAAAGGCGCCGAGTCTCCAAGTGGGGAGATTGTTAGTAAGGGGGCCTGAATGGAGAACACGAGCACCAGGGAGATGAAAACTGAGGTGAGTTTCAGAAAGCTTTCCCGATCCCACGGTGTAGCATCCGCTGGGTTTCCAATGAGTGCTTTCGCTGTCGGAAGATTGCGTTGAACCTGGAGAGTTGGGACCCATGGAATGGGGAGCACGCAGGATTCCTTTCAAGGGTCTGCATTTGCTTTCCCAACCTCACCAATCGTCTCAGCCCCAAGAGTGTCCAGCCTTATGTCTTCTGCCGCTGGGGCTGTAGATGTGGTCAATCCTGGTTGCATGCCAGTCCCTGAACGCATTTTGGAAGAATTTCTCTCTGTTTTGCCCTGCTTGTTTCTTCTTTGTGTTGGAAATGTATCCTCAGAATGGGTCTGAGCTGATTTTCCCTGCTGGTTTTAGGCCGCTTTACACACACTTGATGCACTTACACAGAGATATCAAGACTTAGCTTTTAAGATGCTTACTAGTCGGATAGATACTTGTGCGATGAACAGGGTGTGGTGAGTCCAGTTGATTGAGCAAGGAGTAGGTCGTGTCCATGCCATATTCGGTTTTCGGAAGGGTATCTGTGCTCATTTCAAACTCGAGTTTTATGCGTCACCCCACCTCACCTTTCCCCTGAAGCAGGCATAAGTGTGTTTTCTAAAAGCGTGACTGTGTTCTGTTTGGGGATTCAGTTCATGGGGAGCGATTTTTACATTCCCTCGATAAGTGATATCATAAGTTTCTTTTTTTGTGGGACTGATTTCACTGAGGATGATCGTACCTAAATCCACTCAGGATGCTGCTACCAGCCTCATGACGTGGATTTCATGGCTGAGTGACACTCCATTGGACCTACGTAGCACCACTTGTCCACTTGTCCACTTGTCTTTGTCCACTTGTCCACTCGTCTTTGTCCACTTGGCTCTTTCCTGGGATATGAAACGTGTACCGGAGTGGAGGTTCTTGTCAAGACAGCAGCCCTCAACTTTGGGGTCCCTGTGTCTGGTTGATTTTTTCATTTTCCCAAGGTCAACGCCCATGTGTGGAAGTGCCCTATGCTCTGTGGTTCTGTGTTTTACATGGTTTGGGAAAGAGGATACACTTGTGAAGATTGGCTGTTGGCCATTGACATCCCGCCCATCAGCTTAACAAGGCTCCCTTGACTCCGTGGGCTGTCCTGCCTTTCTGGTTTTTAGACTTTTTTCGCCTGGCCCTTTTGCCCCGGGGGGGGGCGAGAGATTTCTTTGTAGTGCTGCTTTGCTCTCCCAGGTTGCTTGGTTGGCCAAAAAGGGCGTATGCGTTTTTTCCTGAATATATTCAGGAAAAAACGCATACGCCCTTTTTGGCCAACCGCATCATTGTCCACGTTCTGGCGCTTTTCATGTGCTATCGGGGCCATTCCGATGTACCCGTTGACATCCGTTTCCTGCAATTCTGCCTTGCGTTCAACGCCTCTTCGTAGCCTGACCTCAATATATTTTGGGGCGATAGTTATCGTTTAGAACTCTGCAGGTTTGGGAAGTGCAGTGCCCCTGAGCTCCATTTCCCAAGTCGCTTTTTTGTGAGTGGGACGCAACACGGCTGGATGGCTTCACGCCCTATGGTCGATCCGCGGTGGCAGGCTGAACCTCTGGTGAATTCTTCTTCGTGATGGGAAATGAGAGTGACATGTGCCCGACCAAACACCTCCAGCGAGTCTCTCATTGGTTCCCCCTCTTGCAGTTCATCCTGCGGACAAATTGCAGACGGTACGAAAGAGGCATGGAAAGGCGCCGAGTCTCCAAGTGGGGAGATTGTTAGTAAGGGGGCCTGAATGGAGAACACGAGCACCAGGGAGATGAAAACTGAGGTGAGTTTCAGAAAGCTTTCCCGATCCCACGGTGTAGCATCCGCTGGGTTTCCAATGAGTGCTTTCGCTGTCGGAAGATTGCGTTGAACCTGGAGAGTTGGGACCCATGGAATGGGGAGCACGCAGGATTCCTTTCAAGGGTCTGCATTTGCTTTCCCAACCTCACCAATCGTCTCAGCCCCAAGAGTGTCCAGCCTTATGTCTTCTGCCGCTGGGGCTGTAGATGTGGTCAATCCTGGTTGCATGCCAGTCCCTGAACGCATTTGGGAAGAATTTCTCTCTGTTTTGCCCTGCTTGTTTCTTCTTTATGTTGGAAATGTATCCTCAGAATGGGTCTGAGCTGATTTTCCCTGCTGGTTTTAGGCCGCTTTACACACACTTGATGCACTTACACAGAGATATCAAGACTTAGCTTTTAAGATGCTTACTAGTCGGATAGATACTTGTGCGATGAACAGGGTGTGGTGAGTCCAGTTGATTGAGCAAGGAGTAGGTCGTGTCCATTCCATATTCGGTTTTCGGAAGGGTATCTGTGCTCATTTCAAACTCGAGTTTTATGCGTCACCCCACCTCACCTTTCCCCTGAAGCAGGCATAAGTGTGTTTTCTAAAAGCGTGACTCTGTTCTGTTTGGGGATTCAGTTCATGGGGAGCGATTTTTACATTCCCTCGATAAGTGATATCATAAGTTTCTTTTTTTGTGGGACTGATTTCACTGAGGATGATCGTACCTAAATCCACTCAGGATGCTGCTACCAGCCTCATGACGTGGATTTCATGGCTGAGTGACACTCCATTGGACCTACGTAGCACCACTTGTCCACTTGTCCACTTGTCTTTGTCCACTTGTCCACTCGTCTTTGTCCACTTGGCTCTTTCCTGGGATATGAAACGTGTACCGGAGTGGAGGTTCTTGTCAAGACAGCAGCCCTCAACTTTGGGGTCCCTGTGTCTGGTTGATTTTTTCATTTTCCCAAGGTCAAAGCCCATGTGTGGAAGTGCCCTATGCTCTGTGGTTCTGTGTTTTACATGGTTTGGGAAAGAGGATACACTTGTGAAGATTGGCTGTTGGCCATTGACATCCCGCCCATCAGCTTAACAAGGCTCCCTTGACTCCGTGGGCTGTCCTGCCTTTCTGGTTTTTAGACTTTTTTCCCCTGGCCCTTTTGCCCGGGGGGGGCGGGCGAGAGATTTCTTTGTAGTGCTGATTTGCTCTCCCAGGTTGCTTGGTTGGCCAAAAAGGGCGTATGCGTTTTTTCCTGAATATATTCAGGAAAAAACGCATACGCCCTTTTTGGCCAACCGCATCATTGTCCACGTTCTGGCGCTTTTCATGTGCTATCGGGGCCATTCCGATGTACCCGTTGACATCCGTTTCCTGCAATTCTGCCTTGCGTTCAACGCCTCTTCGTAGCCTGACCTCAATATATTTTGGGGCGATAGTTATCGTTTAGAACTCTGCAGGTTTGGGAAGTGCAGTGCCCCTGAGCTCCATTTCCCAAGTCGCTTTTTTGTGAGTGGGACGCAACACGGCTGGATGGCTTCACGCCCTATTGTCGATCCGCGGTGGCAGGCTGAACCTCTGGTGAATTCTTCTTCGTGATGGGAAATGAGAGTGACATGTGCCCGACCAAACACCTCCAGCGAGTCTCTCATTGGTTCCCCCTCTTGCAGTTCATCCTGCGGACAAATTGCAGACGGTACGAAAGAGGCATGGAAAGGCGCCGAGTCTCCAAGTGGGGAGATTGTTAGTAAGGGGGCCTGAATGGAGAACACGAGCACCAGGAGATGAAAACTGAGGTGAGTTTCAGAAAGCTTTCCCGATCCCACGGTGTAGCATCCGCTGGGTTTCCAATGAGTGCTTTCGCTGTCGGAAGATTGCGTTGAACCTGGAGAGTTGGGACCCATGGAATGGGGAGCACGCAGGATTCCTTTCAAGGGTCTGCATTTGCTTTCCCAACCTCACCCATCGTCTCAGCCCCAAGAGTGTCCAGCCTTATGTCTTCTGCCGCTGGGGCTGTAGATGTGGTCAATCCTGGTTGCATGCCAGTCCCTGAACGCATTTGGGAAGAATTTCTCTCTGTTTTGCCCTGCTTGTTTCTTCTTTATGTTGGAAATGTATCCTCAGAATGGGTCTGAGCTGATTTTCCCTGCTGGTTTTAGGCCGCTTTACACACACTTGATGCACTTACACAGAGATGTCAAGACTTAGCTTTTAAGATGCTTACTAGTCGGCTAGATACTTGTGCGATGAACAGGGTGTGGTGAGTCCAGTTGATTGAGCAAGGAGTAGGTCGTGTCCATTCCATATTCGGTTTTCGGAAGGGTATCTGTGCTCATTTCAAACTCGAGTTTTATGCGTCACCCCACCTCACCTTTCCCCTGAAGCAGGCATAAGTGTGTTTTCTAAAAGCGTGACTCTGTTCTGTTTGGGGATTCAGTTCATGGGAAGCGATTTTTACATTCCCTCGATAAGTGATATCATAAGTTTCTTTTTTTGTGGGACTGATTTCACTGAGGATGATCGTACCTAAATCCACTCAGGATGCTGCTACCAGCCTCATGACGTGGATTTCATGGCTGAGTGACACTCCATTGGACCTACGTAGCACCACTTGTCCACTTGTCCACTTGTCGTTGTCCACTTGTCCACTCGTCTTTGTCCACTTGGCTCTTTCCTGGGATATGAAACGTGTACCGGAGTGGAGGTTCTTGTCAAGACAGCAGCCCTCAACTTTAGGGTCCCTGTGTCTGGTTGATTTTTTCATTTTCCCAAGGTCAACGCCCATGTGTGGAAGTGCCCTATGCTCTGTGGTTCTGTGTTTTACATGGTTTGGGAAAGAGGATACACTTGTGAAGATTGGCTGTTGGCCATTGACATCCCGCCCATCAGCTTAACAAGGCTCCCTTGACTCCGTGGGCTGTCCTGCCTTTCTGGTTTTTAGACTTTTTTCCCCTGGCCCTTTTGCCCGGGGGGGGGGGGGCGAGAGATTTCTTTGTAGTGCTGATTTGCTCTCCCAGGTTGCTTGGTTGGCCAAAAAGGGCGTATGCGTTTTTTCCTGAATATATTCAGGAAAAAACGCATACGCCCTTTTTGGCCAACCGCATCATTGTCCACGTTCTGGCGCTTTTCATGTGCTATCGGGGCCATTCCGATGTACCCGTTGACATCCGTTTCCTGCAATTCTGCCTTGCGTTCAACGCCTCTTCGTAGCCTGACCTCAATATATTTTGGGGCGATAGTTATCGTTTAGAACTCTGCAGGTTTGGGAAGTGCAGTGCCCCTGAGCTCCATTTCCCAAGTCGCTTTTTTGTGAGTGGGACGCAACACGGCTGGATGGCTTCACGCCCTATTGTCGATCCGCGGTGGCAGGCTGAACCTCTGGTGAATTCTTCTTCGTGATGGGAAATGAGAGTGACATGTGCCCGACCAAACACCTCCAGCGAGTCTCTCATTGGTTCCCCCTCTTGCAGTTCATCCTGCGGACAAATTGCAGACGGTACGAAAGAGGCATGGAAAGGCGCCGAGTCTCCAAGTGGGGAGATTGTTAGTAAGGGGGCCTGAATGGAGAACACGAGCACCAGGAGATGAAAACTGAGGTGAGTTTCAGAAAGCTTTCCCGATCCCACGGTGTAGCATCCGCTGGGTTTCCAATGAGTGCTTTCGCTGTCGGAAGATTGCGTTGAACCTGGAGAGTTGGGACCCATGGAATGGGGAGCACGCAGGATTCCTTTCAAGGGTCTGCATTTGCTTTCCCAACCTCACCCATCGTCTCAGCCCCAAGAGTGTCCAGCCTTATGTCTTCTGCCGCTGGGGCTGTAGATGTGGTCAATCCTGGTTGCATGCCAGAACCTGAACGCATTTTGGAAGAATTTCTCTCTGTTTTGCCCTGCTTGTTTCTTCTTTATGTTGGAAATGTATCCTCAGAATGGGTCTGAGCTGATTTTCCCTGCTCGTTTTAGGCCGCTTTACACACACTTGATGCACTTACACAGAGATATCAAGACTTAGCTTTTAAGATGCTTACTAGTCGGCTAGATACTTGTGCGATGAACAGGGTCTGGTGAGTCCAGTCGATTGAGCAAGGAGTAGGTCGTGTCCATTCCATATTCGGTTTTCGGAAGGGTATCTGTGCTCATTTCAAACTCGAGTTTTATGCGTCACCCCACCTCACCTTTCCCCTGAAGCAGGCATAAGTGTGTTTTCTAAAAGCGTGACTCTGTTCTGTTTGGGGATTCAGTTCATGGGGAGCGATTTTTACATTCCCTCGATAAGTGATATCATAAGTTTCTTTTTTTGTGGGACTGATTTCACTGAGGATGATCGTACCTAAATCCACTCAGGATGCTGCTACCAGCCTCATGACGTGGATTTCATGGCTGAGTGACACTCCATTGGACATACGTAGCACCACTTGTCCACTTGTCCACTTGTCTTTGTCCACTTGTCCACTCGTCTTTGTCCACTTGGCTCTTTCCTGGGATATGAAACGTGTACCGGAGTGGAGGTTCTTGTCAAGACAGCAGCCCTCAACTTTGGGGTCCCTGTGTCTGGTTGATTTTTTCATTTTCCCAAGGTCAACGCCCATGTGTGGAAGTGCCCTATGCTCTGTGGTTCTGTGTTTTACATGGTTTGGGAAAGAGGATACACTTGTGAAGATTGGCTGTTGGCCATTGACATCCCGCCCATCAGCTTAACAAGGCTCCCTTGACTCCGTGGGCTGTCCTGCCTTTCTGGTTTTTAGACTTTCTTCGCCTGGCCCTTTTGCCCCGGGGGGGGGCGAGAGATTTCTTTGTAGTGCTGATTTGCTCTTCCAGGTTGCTTGGTTGGCCAAAAAGGGCGTATGCGTTTTTTCCTGAATATATTCAGGAAAAAACGCATACGCCCTTTTTGGCCAACCGCATCATTGTCCACGTTCTGGCGCTTTTCATGTGCTATCGGGGCCATTCCGATGTACCCGTTGACATCCGTTTCCTGCAATTCTGCCTTGCGTTCAACGCCTCTTCGTAGCCTGACCTCAATATATTTTGGGGCGATAGTTATCGTTTAGAACTCTGCAGGTTTGGGAAGTGCAGTGCCCCTGAGCTCCATTTCCCAAGTCGCTTTTTTGTGAGTGGGACGCAACACGGCTGGATGGCTTCACGCCCTATTGTCGATCCGCGGTGGCAGGCTGAACCTCTGGTGAATTCTTCTTCGTGATGGGAAATGAGAGTGACATGTGCCCGACCAAACACCTCCAGCGAGTCTCTCATTGGTTCCCCCTCTTGCAGTTCATCCTGCGGACAAATTGCAGACGGTACGAAAGAGGCATGGAAAGGCGCCGAGTCTCCAAGTGGGGAGATTGTTAGTAAGGGGGCCTGAATGGAGAACACGAGCACCAGGAGATGAAAACTGAGGTGAGTTTCAGAAAGCTTTCCCGATCCCACGGTGTAGCATCCGCTGGGTTTCCAATGAGTGCTTTCGCTGTCGGAAGATTGCGTTGAACCTGGAGAGTTGGGACCCATGGAATGGGGAGCACGCAGGATTCCTTTCAAGGGTCTGCATTTGCTTTCCCAACCTCACCCATCGTCTCAGCCCCAAGAGTGTCCAGCCTTATGTCTTCTGCCGCTGGGGCTGTAGATGTGGTCAATCCTGGTTGCATGCCAGTCCCTGAACGCATTTTGGAAGAATTTCTCTCTGTTTTGCCCTGCTTGTTTCTTCTTTGTGTTGGAAATGTATCCTCAGAATGGGTCTGAGCTGATTTTCCTTGCTGGTTTTAGGCCGCTTTACACACACTTGATGCACTTACAGAGAGATATCAAGACTTAGCTTTTAAGATGCTTACTAGTCGGATAGATACTTGTGCGATGAACAGGGTGTGGTGAGTCCAGTTGATTGAGCAAGGAGTAGGTCGTGTCCATTCCATATTCGGTTTTCGGAAGGATATCTGTGCTCATTTCAAACTCGAGTTTTATGCGTCACCCCACCTCACCTTTCCCCTGAAGCAGGCATAAGTGTGTTTTCTAAAAGCGTGACTCTGTTCTGTTTGGGGATTCAGTTCATGGGGAGCGATTTTTACATTCCCTCGATAAGTGATATCATAAGTTTCTTTTTTTGTGGGACTGGTTTCACTGAGGATGATCGTACCTAAATCCACTCAGGATGCTGCTACCAGCCTCATGACGTGGATTTCATGGCTGAGTGACACTCCATTGGACCTACGTAGCACCACTTGTCCACTTGTCCACTTGTCTTTGTCCACTTGTCCACTCGTCTTTGTCCACTTGGCTCTTTCCTGGGATATGAAACGTGTACCGGAGTGGAGGTTCTTGTCAAGACAGCAGCCCTCAACTTTGGGGTCCCTGTGTCTGGTTGATTTTTTCATTTTCCCAAGGTCAACGCCCATGTGTGGAAGTGCCCTATGCTCTGTGGTTCTGTGTTTTACATGGTTTGGGAAAGAGGATACACTTGTGAAGATTGGCTGTTGGCCATTGACATCCCGCCCATCAGCTTAACAAGGCTCCCTTGACTCCGTGGGCTGTCCTGCCTTTCTGGTTTTTAGACTTTTTTCGCCTGGCCCTTTTGCCCCGGGGGGGGGGGGGGCGAGAGATTTCTTTGTAGTGCTGATTTGCTCTCCCAGGTTGCTTGGTTGGCCAAAAAGGGCGTATGCGTTTTTTCCTGAATATATTCAGGAAAAAACGCATACGCCCTTTTTGGCCAACCGCATCATTGTCCACGTTCTGGCGCTTTTCATGTGCTATCGGGGCCATTCCGATGTACCCGTTGACATCCGTTTCCTGCAATTCTGCCTTGCGTTCAACGCCTCTTCGTAGCCTGACCTCAATATATTTTGGGGCGATAGTTATCGTTTAGAACTCTGCAGGTTTGGGAAGTGCAGTGCCCCTGAGCTCCATTTCCCAAGTCGCTTTTTTGTGAGTGGGACGCAACACGGCTGGATGGCTTCACGCCCTATTGTCGATCCGCGGTGGCAGGCTGAACCTCTGGTGAATTCTTCTTCGTGTTGGGAAATGAGAGTGACATGTGCCCGACCAAACACCTCCAGCGAGTCTCTCATTGGTTCCCCCTCTTGCAGTTCATCCTGCGGACAAATTGCAGACGGTACGAAAGAGGCATGGAAAGGCGCCGAGTCTCCATGTGGGGAGATTGTTAGTAAGGGGGCCTGAATGGAGAACACGAGCACCAGGAGATGAAAACTGAGGTGAGTTTCAGAAAGCTTTCCCGATCCCACGGTGTAGCATCCGCTGGGTTTCCAATGAGTGCTTTCGCTGTCGGAAGATTGCGTTGAACCTGGAGAGTTGGGACCCATGGAATGGGGAGCACGCAGGATTCCTTTCAAGGGTCTGCATTTGCTTTCCCAACCTCACCCATCGTCTCAGCCCCAAGAGTGTCCAGCCTTATGTCTTCTGCCGCTGGGGCTGTAGATGTGGTCAATCCTGGTTGCATGCCAGTCCCTGAACGCATTTTGGAAGAATTTCTCTCTGTTTTGCCCTGCTTGTTTCTTCTTTGTGTTGGAAATGTATCCTCAGAATGGGTCTGAGCTGATTTTCCCTGCTGGTTTTAGGCCGCTTTACACACACTTGATGCACTTACAGAGAGATATCAAGACTTAGCTTTTAAGATGCTTACTAGTCGGATAGATACTTGTGCGATGAACAGGGTGTGGTGAGTCCAGTTGATTGAGCAAGGAGTAGGTCGTGTCCATTCCATATTCGGTTTTCGGAAGGGTATCTGTGCTCATTTCAAACTCGAGTTTTATGCGTCACCCCACCTCACCTTTCCCCTGAAGGCAGGCATAAGTGTGTTTTCTAAAAGCGTGACTCTGTTCTGTTTGGGGATTCAGTTCATGGGGAGCGATTTTTACATTCCCTCGATAAGTGATATCATAAGTTTCTTTTTTTGTGGGACTGATTTCACGAGGATGATCGTACCTAACTCCACTCAGGATGCTGCTACCAGCCTCATGACGTGGATTTCATGGCTGAGCGACACTCCATTGGACCTACGTAGCACCACTTGTCCACTTGTCCACTTGTCTTTGTCCACTTGTCCACTCGTCTTTGTCCACTTGGCTCTTTCCTGGGATATGAAACGTGTACCGGAGTGGAGGTTCTTGTCAAGACAGCAGCCCTCAACTTTGGGGTCCCTGTGTCTGGTTGATTTTTTCATTTTCCCAAGGTCAACGCCCATGTTTGGAAGTGCCCTATGCTCTGTGGTTCTGTGTTTTACATGGTTTGGGAAAGAGGATACACTTGTGAAGATTGGCTGTTGGCCATTGACATCCCGCCCATCAGCTTAACAAGGCTCCCTTGACTCCGTGGGCTGTCCTGCCTTTCTGGTTTTTAGACTTTTTTCGCCTGGCCCTTTTGCCCCCGGGGGGGGGGGGCGAGAGATTTCTTTGTAGTGCTGATTTGCTCTCCCAGGTTGCTTGGTTGGCCAAAAAGGGCGTATGCGTTTTTTCCTGAATATATTCAGGAAAAAACGCATACGCCCTTTTTGGCCAACCGCATCATTGTCCACGTTCTGGCGCTTTTCATGTGCTATCGGGGCCATTCCGATGTACCCGTTGACATCCGTTTCCTGCAATTCTGCCTTGCGTTCAACGCCTCTTCGTAGCCTGACCTCAATATATTTTGGGGCGATAGTTATCGTTTAGAACTCTGCAGGTTTGGGAAGTGCAGTGCCCCTGAGCTCCATTTCCCAAGTCGCTTTTTTGTGAGTGGGACGCAACACGGCTGGATGGCTTCACGCCCTATTGTCGATCCGCGGTGGCAGGCTGAACCTCTGGTGAATTCTTCTTCGTGTTGGGAAATGAGAGTGACATGTGCCCGACCAAACACCTCCAGCGAGTCTCTCATTGGTTCCCCCTCTTGCAGTTCATCCTGCGGACAAATTGCAGACGGTACGAAAGAGGCATGGAAAGGCGCCGAGTCTCCATGTGGGGAGATTGTTAGTAAGGGGGCCTGAATGGAGAACACGAGCACCAGGAGATGAAAACTGAGGTGAGTTTCAGAAAGCTTTCCCGATCCCACGGTGTAGCATCCGCTGGGTTTCCAATGAGTGCTTTCGCTGTCGGAAGATTGCGTTGAACCTGGAGAGTTGGGACCCATGGAATGGGGAGCACGCAGGATTCCTTTCAAGGGTCTGCATTTGCTTTCCCAACCTCACCCATCGTCTCAGCCCCAAGAGTGTCCAGCCTTATGTCTTCTGCCGCTGGGGCTGTAGATGTGGTCAATCCTGGTTGCATGCCAGTCCCTGAACGCATTTGGGAAGAATTTCTCTCTGTTTTGCCCTGCTTGTTTCTTCTTTGTGTTGGAAATGTATCCTCAGAATGGGTCTGAGCTGATTTTCCCTGCTGGTTTTAGGCCGCTTTACACACACTTGATGCACTTACACAGAGATATCAAGACTTAGCTTTTAAGATGCTTACTAGTCGGATAGATACTTGTGCGATGAACAGGGTGTGGTGAGTCCAGTTGATTGAGCAAGGAGTAGGTCGTGTCCATGCCATATTCGGTTTTCGGAAGGGTATCTGTGCTCATTTCAAACTCGAGTTTTATGCGTCACCCCACCTCACCTTTCCCCTGAAGGCAGGCATAAGTGTGTTTTCTAAAAGCGTGACTCTGTTCTGTTTGGGGATTCAGTTCATGGGGAGCGATTTTTACATTCCCTCGATAAGTGATATCATAAGTTTCTTTTTTTGTGGGACTGATTTCACGAGGATGATCGTACCTAACTCCACTCAGGATGCTGCTACCAGCCTCATGACGTGGATTTCATGGCTGAGCGACACTCCATTGGACCTACGTAGCACCACTTGTCCACTTGTCCACTTGTCTTTGTCCACTTGTCCACTCGTCTTTGTCCACTTGGCTCTTTCCTGGGATATGAAACGTGTACCGGAGTGGAGGTTCTTGTCAAGACAGCAGCCCTCAACTTTGGGGTCCCTGTGTCTGGTTGATTTTTTCATTTTCCCAAGGTCAACGCCCATGTGTGGAAGTGCCCTATGCTCTGTGGTTCTGTGTTTTACATGGTTTGGGAAAGAGGATACACTTGTGAAGATTGGCTGTTGGCCATTGACATCCCGCCCATCAGCTTAACAAGGCTCCCTTGACTCCGTGGGCTGTCCTGCCTTTCTGGTTTTTAGACTTTTTTCGCCTGGCCCTTTTGCCCCCGGGGGGGGGGGGCGAGAGATTTCTTTGTAGTGCTGATTTGCTCTCCCAGGTTGCTTGGTTGGCCAAAAAGGGCGTATGCGTTTTTTCCTGAATATATTCAGGAAAAAACGCATACGCCCTTTTTGGCCAACCGCATCATTGTCCACGTTCTGGCGCTTTTCATGTGCTATCGGGGCCATTCCGATGTACCCGTTGACATCCGTTTCCTGCAATTCTGCCTTGCGTTCAACGCCTCTTCGTAGCCTGACCTCAATATATTTTGGGGCGATAGTTATCGTTTAGAACTCTGCAGGTTTGGGAAGTGCAGTGCCCCTGAGCTCCATTTCCCAAGTCGCTTTTTTGTGAGTGGGACGCAACACGGCTGGATGGCTTCACGCCCTATTGTCGATCCGCGGTGGCAGGCTGAACCTCTGGTGAATTCTTCTTCGTGATGGGAAATGAGAGTGACATGTGCCCGACCAAACACCTCCAGCGAGTCTCTCATTGGTTCCCCCTCTTGCAGTTCATCCTGCGGACAAATTGCAGACGGTACGAAAGAGGCATGGAAAGGCGCCGAGTCTCCAAGTGGGGAGATTGTTAGTAAGGGGGCCTGAATGGAGAACACGAGCACCAGGAGATGAAAACTGAGGTGAGTTTCAGAAAGCTTTCCCGATCCCACGGTGTAGCATCCGCTGGGTTTCCAATGAGTGCTTTCGCTGTCGGAAGATTGCGTTGAACCTGGAGAGTTGGGACCCATGGAATGGGGAGCACGCAGGATTCCTTTCAAGGGTCTGCATTTGCTTTCCCAACCTCACCCATCGTCTCAGCCCCAAGAGTGTCCAGCCTTATGTCTTCTGCCGCTGGGGCTGTAGATGTGGTCAATCCTGGTTGCATGCCAGTCCCTGAACGCATTTGGGAAGAATTTCTCTCTGTTTTGCCCTGCTTGTTTCTTCTTTGTGTTGGAAATGTATCCTCAGAATGGGTCTGAGCTGATTTTCCCTGCTGGTTTTAGGCCGCTTTACACACACTTGATGCACTTACACAGAGATATCAAGACTTAGCTTTTAAGATGCTTACTAGTCGGATAGATACTTGTGCGATGAACAGGGTGTGGTGAGTCCAGTTGATTGAGCAAGGAGTAGGTCGTGTCCATGCCATATTCGGTTTTCGGAAGGGTATCTGTGCTCATTTCAAACTCGAGTTTTATGCGTCACCCCACCTCACCTTTCCCCTGAAGCAGGCATAAGTGTGTTTTCTAAAAGCGTGACTCTGTTCTGTTTGGGGATTCAGTTCATGGGGAGCGATTTTTACATTCCCTCGATAAGTGATATCATAAGTTTCTTTTTTTGTGGGACTGATTTCACTGAGGATGATCGTACCTAAATCCACTCAGGATGCTGCTACCAGCCTCATGACGTGGATTTCATGGCTGAGTGACACTCCATTGGAACTACGTAGCACCACTTGTCCACTTGTCCACTTGTCTTTGTCCACTTGTCCACTCGTCTTTGTCCACTTGGCTCTTTCCTGGGATATGAAACGTGTACCGGAGTGGAGGTTCTTGTCAAGACAGCAGCCCTCAACTTTGGGGTCCCTGTGTCTGGTTGATTTTTTCACTTTCCCAAGGTCAACGCCCATGTGTGGAAGTGCCCTATGCTCTGTGGTTCTGTGTTTTACATGGTTTGGGAAAGAGGATACACTTGTGAAGATTGGCTGTTGGCCATTGACATCCCGCCCATCAGCTTAACAAGGCTCCCTTGACTCCGTGGGCTGTCCTGCCTTTCTGGTTTTTAGACTTTTTTCGCCTGGCCCTTTTGCCCCGGGGGGGGGGGCGAGAGATTTCTTTGTAGTGCTGATTTGCTCTCCCAGGTTGCTTGGTTGGCCAAAAAGGGCGTATGCGTTTTTTCCTGAATATATTCAGGAAAAAACGCATACGCCCTTTTTGGCCAACCGCATCATTGTCCACGTTCTGGCGCTTTTCATGTGCTATCGGGGCCATTCCGATGTACCCGTTGACATCCGTTTCCTGCAATTCTGCCTTGCGTTCAACGCCTCTTCGTAGCCTGACCTCAATATATTTTGGGGCGATAGTTATCGTTTAGAACTCTGCAGGTTTGGGAAGTGCAGTGCCCCTGAGCTCCATTTCCCAAGTCGCTTTTTTGTGAGTGGGACGCAACACGGCTGGATGGCTTCACGCCCTATTGTCGATCCGCGGTGGCAGGCTGAACCTCTGGTGAATTCTTCTTCGTGATGGGAAATGAGAGTGACATGTGCCCGACCAAACACCTCCAGCGAGTCTCTCATTGGTTCCCCCTCTTGCAGTTCATCCTGCGGACAAATTGCAGACGGTACGAAAGAGGCATGGAAAGGCGCCGAGTCTCCAAGTGGGGAGATTGTTAGTAAGGGGGCCTGAATGGAGAACACGAGCACCAGGAGATGAAAACTGAGGTGAGTTTCAGAAAGCTTTCCCGATCCCACGGTGTAGCATCCGCTGGGTTTCCAATGAGTGCTTTCGCTGTCGGAAGATTGCGTTGAACCTGGAGAGTTGGGACCCATGGAATGGGGAGCACGCAGGATTCCTTTCAAGGGTCTGCATTTGCTTTCCCAACCTCACCCATCGTCTCAGCCCCAAGAGTGTCCAGCCTTATGTCTTCTGCCGCTGGGGCTGTAAATGTGGTCAATCCTGGTTGCATGCCAGAACCTGAACGCATTTGGGAAGAAATTCTCTCTGTTTTGCTCTGCTTGTTTCTTCTTTATGTTGGAAATGTATCCTCAGAATGGGTCTGAGCTGATTTTCCCTGCTGGTTTTAGGCCGCTTTACACACACTTGATGCACTTACACAGAGATATCAAGACTTAGCTTTTAAGATGCTTACTAGTCGGATAGATACTTGTGCGATGAACAGGGTCTGGTGAGTCCAGTTGATTGAGCAAGGAGTAGGTCGTGTCCATTCCATATTCGGTTTTCGGAAGGGTATCTGTGCTCATTTCAAACTCGAGTTTTATGCGTCACCCCACCTCACCTTTCTCCTGAAGCAGGCATAAGTGTGTTTTCTAAAAGCGTGACTCTGTTCTGTTTGGGGATTCAGTTCATGGGGAGCGATTTTTACATTCCCTCGATAAGTGATATCATAAGTTTCTTTTTTTGTGGGACTGATTTCACTGAGGATGATCGTACCTAAATCCACTCAGGATGCTGCTACCAGCCTCATGACGTGGATTTCATGGCTGACTGACACTCCATTGGACATACGTAGCACCACTTGTCCACTTGTCCACTTGTCTTTGTCCACTTGTCCACTCGTCTTTGTCCACTTGGCTCTTTCCTGGGATATGAAACGTGTACCGGAGTGGAGGTTCTTGTCAAGACAGCAGCCCTCAACTTTGGGGTCCCTGTGTCTGGTTGATTTTTTCATTTTCCCAAGGTCAACGCCCATGTGTGGAAGTGCCCTATGCTCTGTGGTTCTGTGTTTTACATGGTTTGGGAAAGAGGATACACTTGTGAAGATTGGCTGTTGGCCATTGACATCCCACCCATCAGCTTAACAAGGCTCCCTTGACTCCGTGGGCTGTCCTGCCTTTCTGGTTTTTAGACTTTTTTCGCCTTGCCCTTTTGCCCCGGGGGGGGGGGGGTGAGAGATTTCTTTGTAGTGCTGATTTGCTCTCCCAGGTTGCTTGGTTGGCCAAAAAGGGCGTATGCGTTTTTTCCTGAATATATTCAGGAAAAAACGCATACGCCCTTTTTGGCCAACCGCATCATTGTCCACGTTCTGGCGCTTTTCATGTGCTATCGGGGCCATTCCGATGTACCCGTTGACATCCGTTTCCTGCAATTCTGCCTTGCGTTCAACGCCTCTTCGTAGCCTGACCTCAATATATTTTGGGGCGATAGTTATCGTTTAGAACTCTGCAGGTTTGGGAAGTGCAGTGCCCCTGAGCTCCATTTCCCAAGTCGCTTTTTTGTGAGTGGGACGCAACACGGCTGGATGGCTTCACGCCCTATTGTCGATCCGCGGTGGCAGGCTGAACCTCTGGTGAATTCTTCTTCGTGATGGGAAATGAGAGTGACATGTGCCCGACCAAACACCTCCAGCGAGTCTCTCATTGGTTCCCCCTCTTGCAGTTCATCCTGCGGACAAATTGCAGACGGTACGAAAGAGGCATGGAAAGGCGCCGAGTCTCCAAGTGCGGAGATTGTTAGTAAGGGGGCCTGAATGGAGAACACGAGCACCAGGAGATGAAAACTGAGGTGAGTTTCAGAAAGCTTTCCCGATCCCACGGTGTAGCATCCGCTGGGTTTCCAATGAGTGCTTTCGCTGTCGGAAGATTGCGTTGAACCTGGAGAGTTGGGACCCATGGAATGGGGAGCACGCAGGATTCCTTTCAAGGGTCTGCATTTGCTTTCCCAACCTCACCCATCGTCTCAGCCCCAAGAGTGTCCAGCCTTATGTCTTCTGCCGCTGGGGCTGTAGATGTGGTCAATCCTGGTTGCATGCCAGTCCCTGAACGCATTTTGGAAGAATTTCTCTCTGTTTTGCCCTGCTTGTTTCTTCTTTGTGTTGGAAATGTATCCTCAGAATGGGTCTGAGCTGATTTTCCCTGCTGGTTTTAGGCCGCTTTACACACACTTGATGCACTTACACAGAGATATCAAGACTTAGCTTTTAAGATGCTTACTAGTCGGATAGATACTTGTGCGATGAACAGGGTGTGGTGAGTCCAGTTGATTGAGCAAGGAGTAGGTCGTGTCCATGCCATATTCGGTTTTCGGAAGGGTATCTGTGCTCATTTCAAACTCGAGTTTTATGCGTCACCCCACCTCACCTTTCCCCTGAAGCAGGCATAAGTGTGTTTTCTAAAAGCGTGACTCTGTTCTGTTTGGGGATTCAGTTCATGGGGAGCGATTTTTACATTCCCTCGATAAGTGATATCATAAGTTTCTTTTTTTGTGGGACTTATTTCACTGAGGATGATCGTACCTAAATCCACTCAGGATGCTGCTACCAGCCTCATGACGTGGATTTCATGGCTGAGTGACACTCCATTGGAACTACGTAGCACCACTTGTCCACTTGTCCACTTGTCTTTGTCCACTTGTCCACTCGTCTTTGTCCACTTGGCTCTTTCCTGGGATATGAAACGTGTACCGGAGTGGAGGTTCTTGTCAAGACAGCAGCCCTCAACTTTGGGGTCCCTGTGTCTGGTTGATTTTTTCACTTTCCCAAGGTCAACGCCCATGTGTGGAAGTGCCCTATGCTCTGTGGTTCTGTGTTTTACATGGTTTGGGAAAGAGGATACACTTGTGAAGATTGGCTGTTGGCCATTGACATCCCGCCCATCAGCTTAACAAGGCTCCCTTGACTCCGTGGGCTGTCCTGCCTTTCTGGTTTTTAGACTTTTTTCGCCTGGCCCTTTTGCCCCGGGGGGGGGCGAGAGATTTCTTTGTAGTGCTGATTTGCTCTCCCAGGTTGCTTGGTTGGCCAAAAAGGGCGTATGCGTTTTTTCCTGAATATATTCAGGAAAAAACGCATACGCCCTTTTTGGCCAACCGCATCATTGTCCACGTTCTGGCGCTTTTCATGTGCTATCGGGGCCATTCCGATGTACCCGTTGACATCCGTTTCCTGCAATTCTGCCTTGCGTTCAACGCCTCTTCGTAGCCTGACCTCAATATATTTTGGGGCGATAGTTATCGTTTAGAACTCTGCAGGTTTGGGAAGTGCAGTGCCCCTGAGCTCCATTTCCCAAGTCGCTTTTTTGTGAGTGGAACGCAACACGGCTGGATGGCTTCACGCCCTATTGTCGATCCGCGGTGGCAGGCTGAACCTCTGGTGAATTCTTCTTCGTGATGGGAAATGAGAGTGACATGTGCCCGACCAAACACCTCCAGCGAGTCTCTCATTGGTTCCCCCTCTTGCAGTTCATCCTGCGGACAAATTGCAGACGGTACGAAAGAGGCATGGAAAGGCGCCGAGTCTCCAAGTGGGGAGATTGTTAGTAAGGGGGCCTGAATGGAGAACACGAGCACCAGGAGATGAAAACTGAGGTGAGTTTCAGAAAGCTTTCCCGATCCCACGGTGTAGCATCCGCTGGGTTTCCAATGAGTGCTTTCGCTGTCGGAAGATTGCGTTGAACCTGGAGAGTTGGGACCCATGGAATGGGGAGCACGCAGGATTCCTTTCAAGGGTCTGCATTTGCTTTCCCAACCTCACCCATCGTCTCAGCCCCAAGAGTGTCCAGCCTTATGTCTTCTGCCGCTGGGGCTGTAGATGTGGTCAATCCTGGTTGCATGCCAGTCCCTGAACGCATTTGGGAAGAAATTCTCTCTGTTTTGCTCTGCTTGTTTCTTCTTTATGTTGGAAATGTATCCTCAGAATGGGTCTGAGCTGATTTTCCCTGCTGGTTTTAGGCCGCTTTACACACACTTGATGCACTTACACAGAGATATCAAGACTTAGCTTTTAAGATGCTTACTAGTCGGATAGATACTTGTGCGATGAACAGGGTCTGGTGAGTCCAGTTGATTGAGCAAGGAGTAGGTCGTGTCCATTCCATATTCAGTTTTCGGAAGGGTATCTGTGCTCATTTCAAACTCGAGTTTTATGCGTCACCCCACCTCACCTTTCTCCTGAAGCAGGCATAAGTGTGTTTTCTAAAAGCGTGACTCTGTTCTGTTTGGGGATTCAGTTCATGGGGAGCGATTTTTACATTCCCTCGATAAGTGATATCATAAGTTTCTTTTTTTGTGGGACTGATTTCACTGAGGATGATCGTACCTAAATCCACTCAGGATGCTGCTACCAGCCTCATGACGTGGATTTCATGGCTGAGTGACACTCCATTGGACATACGTAGCACCACTTGTCCACTTGTCCACTTGTCTTTGTCCACTTGTCCACTCGTCTTTGTCCACTTGGCTCTTTCCTGGGATATGAAACGTGTACCGGAGTGGAGGTTCTTGTCAAGACAGCAGCCCTCAACTTTGGGGTCCCTGTGTCTGGTTGATTTTTTCATTTTCCCAAGGTCAACGCCCATGTGTGGAAGTGCCCTATGCTCTGTGGTTCTGTGTTTTACATGGTTTGGGAAAGAGGATACACTTGTGAAGATTGGCTGTTGGCCATTGACATCCCGCCCATCAGCTTAACAAGGCTCCCTTGACTCCGTGGGCTGTCCTGCCTTTCTGGTTTTTAGACTTTTTTCGCCTGGCCCTTTTGCCCCGGGGGGGGGGCGAGAGATTTCTTTGTAGTGCTGATTTGCTCTCCCAGGTTGCTTGGTTGGCCAAAAAGGGCGTATGCGTTTTTTCCTGAATATATTCAGGAAAAAAGGCATACGCCCTTTTTGGCCAACCGCATCATTGTCCACGTTCTGGCGCTTTTCATGTGCTATCGGGGCCATTCCGATGTACCCGTTGACATCCGTTTCCTGCAATTCTGCCTTGCGTTCAACGCCTCTTCGTAGCCTGACCTCAATATATTTTGGGGCGATAGTTATCGTTTAGAACTCTGCAGGTTTGGGAAGTGCAGTGCCCCTGAGCTCCATTTCCCAAGTCGCTTTTTTGTGAGTGGGACGCAACACGGCTGGATGGCTTCACGCCCTATTGTCGATCCGCGGTGGCAGGCTGAACCTCTGGTGAATTCTTCTTCGTGATGGGAAATGAGAGTGACATGTGCCCGACCAAACACCTCCAGCGAGTCTCTCATTGGTTCCCCCTCTTGCAGTTCATCCTGCGGACAAATTGCAGACGGTACGAAAGAGGCATGGAAAGGCGCCGAGTCTCCAAGTGGGGAGATTGTTAGTAAGGGGGCCTGAATGGAGAACACGAGCACCAGGGAGATGAAAACTGAGGTGAGTTTCAGAAAGCTTTCCCGATCCCACGGTGTAGCATCCGCTGGGTTTCCAATGAGTGCTTTCGCTGTCGGAAGATTGCGTTGAACCTGGAGAGTTGGGACCCATGGAATGGGGAGCACGCAGGATTCCTTTCAAGGGTCTGCATTTGCTTTCCCAACCTCACCCATCGTCTCAGCCCCAAGAGTGTCCAGCCTTATGTCTTCTGCCGCTGGGGCTGTAGATGTGGTCAATCCTGGTTGCATGCCAGTCCCTGAACGCATTTTGGAAGAATTTCTCTCTGTTTTGCCCTGCTTGTTTCTTCTTTGTGTTGGAAATGTATCCTCAGAATGGGTCTGAGCTGATTTTCCCTGCTGGTTTTAGGCCGCTTTACACACACTTGATGCACTTACACAGAGATATCAAGACTTAGCTTTTAAAATGCTTACTAGTCGGATAGATACTTGTGCGATGAACAGGGTCTGGTGAGTCCAGTTGATTGAGCAAGGAGTAGGTCGTGTCCATTCCATATTCGGTTTTCGGAAGGGTATGTGTGCTCATTTCAAACTCGAGTTTTATGCGTCACCCCACCTCACCTTTCCCCTGAAGCAGGCATAAGTGTGTTTTCTAAAAGCGTGACTCTGTTCTGTTTGGGGATTCAGTTCATGGGGAGCGATTTTTACATTCCCTCGATAAGTGATATCATAAGTTTCTTTTTTTGTGGGACTGATTTCACTGAGGATGATCGTACCTAAATCCACTCAGGATGCTGCTACCAGCCTCATGACGTGGATTTCATGGCTGAGTGACACTCCATTGGACCTACGTAGCACCACTTGTCCACTTGTCCACTTGTCTTTGTCCACTTGTCCACTCGTCTTTGTCCACTTGGCTCTTTCCTGGGATATGAAACGTGTACCGGAGTGGAGGTTCTTGTCAAGACAGCAGCCCTCAACTTTGGGGTCCCTGTGTCTGGTTGATTTTTTCATTTTCCCAAGGTCAACGCCCATGTGTGGAAGTGCCCTATGCTCTGTGGTTCTGTGTTTTACATGGTTTGGGAAAGAGGATACACTTGTGAAGATTGGCTGTTGGCCATTGACATCCCGCCCATCAGCTTAACAAGGCTCCCTTGACTCCGTGGGCTGTCCTGCCTTTCTGGTTTTTAGACTTTCTTCGCCTGGCCCTTTTGCCCCGGGGGGGGGGCGAGAGATTTCTTTGTAGTGCTGATTTGCTCTTCCAGGTTGCTTGGTTGGCCAAAAAGGGCGTATGCGTTTTTTCCTGAATATATTCAGGAAAAAACGCATACGCCCTTTTTGGCCAACCGCATCATTGTCCACGTTCTGGCGCTTTTCATGTGCTATCGGGGCCATTCCGATGTACCCGTTGACATCCGTTTCCTGCAATTCTGCCTTGCGTTCAACGCCTCTTCGTAGCCTGACCTCAATATATTTTGGGGCGATAGTTATCGTTTAGAACTCTGCAGGTTTGGGAAGTGCAGTGCCCCTGAGCTCCATTTCCCAAGTCGCTTTTTTGTGAGTGGGACGCAACACGGCTGGATGGCTTCACGCCCTATTGTCGATCCGCGGTGGCAGGCTGAACCTCTGGTGAATTCTTCTTCGTGATGGGAAATGAGAGTGACATGTGCCCGACCAAACACCTCCAGCGAGTCTCTCATTGGTTCCCCCTCTTGCAGTTCATCCTGCGGACAAATTGCAGACGGTACGAAAGAGGCATGGAAAGGCGCCGAGTCTCCAAGTGGGGAGATTGTTAGTAAGGGGGCCTGAATGGAGAACACGAGCACCAGGAGATGAAAACTGAGGTGAGTTTCAGAAAGCTTTCCCGATCCCACGGTGTAGCATCCGCTGGGTTTCCAATGAGTGCTTTCGCTGTCGGAAGATTGCGTTGAACCTGGAGAGTTGGGACCCATGGAATGGGGAGCACGCAGGATTCCTTTCAAGGGTCTGCATTTGCTTTCCCAACCTCACCCATCGTCTCAGCCCCAAGAGTGTCCAGCCTTATGTCTTCTGCCGCTGGGGCTGTAGATGTGGTCAATCCTGGTTGCATGCCAGTCCCTGAACGCATTTGGGAAGAAATTCTCTCTGTTTTGCTCTGCTTGTTTCTTCTTTATGTTGGAAATGTATCCTCAGAATGGGTCTGAGCTGATTTTCCCTGCTGGTTTTAGGCCGCTTTACACACACTTGATGCACTTACACAGAGATATCAAGACTTAGCTTTTAAGATGCTTACTAGTCGGATAGATACTTGTGCGATGAACAGGGTCTGGTGAGTCCAGTTGATTGAGCAAGGAGTAGGTCGTGTCCATTCCATATTCAGTTTTCGGAAGGGTATCTGTGCTCATTTCAAACTCGAGTTTTATGCGTCACCCCACCTCACCTTTCTCCTGAAGCAGGCATAAGTGTGTTTTCTAAAAGCGTGACTCTGTTCTGTTTGGGGATTCAGTTCATGGGGAGCGATTTTTACATTCCCTCGATAAGTGATATCATAAGTTTCTTTTTTTGTGGGACTGATTTCACTGAGGATGATCGTACCTAAATCCACTCAGGATGCTGCTACCAGCCTCATGACGTGGATTTCATGGCTGAGTGACACTCCATTGGACATACGTAGCACCACTTGTCCACTTGTCCACTTGTCTTTGTCCACTTGTCCACTCGTCTTTGTCCACTTGGCTCTTTCCTGGGATATGAAACGTGTACCGGAGTGGAGGTTCTTGTCAAGACAGCAGCCCTCAACTTTGGGGTCCCTGTGTCTGGTTGATTTTTTCATTTTCCCAAGGTCAACGCCCATGTGTGGAAGTGCCCTATGCTCTGTGGTTCTGTGTTTTACATGGTTTGGGAAAGAGGATACACTTGTGAAGATTGGCTGTTGGCCATTGACATCCCGCCCATCAGCTTAACAAGGCTCCCTTGACTCCGTGGGCTGTCCTGCCTTTCTGGTTTTTAGACTTTTTTCGCCTGGCCCTTTTGCCCCGGGGGGGGGGCGAGAGATTTCTTTGTAGTGCTGATTTGCTCTCCCAGGTTGCTTGGTTGGCCAAAAAGGGCGTATGCGTTTTTTCCTGAATATATTCAGGAAAAAAGGCATACGCCCTTTTTGGCCAACCGCATCATTGTCCACGTTCTGGCGCTTTTCATGTGCTATCGGGGCCATTCCGATGTACCCGTTGACATCCGTTTCCTGCAATTCTGCCTTGCGTTCAACGCCTCTTCGTAGCCTGACCTCAATATATTTTGGGGCGATAGTTATCGTTTAGAACTCTGCAGGTTTGGGAAGTGCAGTGCCCCTGAGCTCCATTTCCCAAGTCGCTTTTTTGTGAGTGGGACGCAACACGGCTGGATGGCTTCACGCCCTATTGTCGATCCGCGGTGGCAGGCTGAACCTCTGGTGAATTCTTCTTCGTGATGGGAAATGAGAGTGACATGTGCCCGACCAAACACCTCCAGCGAGTCTCTCATTGGTTCCCCCTCTTGCAGTTCATCCTGCGGACAAATTGCAGACGGTACGAAAGAGGCATGGAAAGGCGCCGAGTCTCCAAGTGGGGAGATTGTTAGTAAGGGGGCCTGAATGGAGAACACGA
Organism: Kogia breviceps; assembly: GCF_026419965.1. NCBI lineage: Eukaryota > Metazoa > Chordata > Mammalia > Artiodactyla > Physeteridae > Kogia > Kogia breviceps. The sequence goes on from NC_081321.1 coordinate 27,906,315, forward strand.
GCACCAGGGAGATGAAAACTGAGGTGAGTTTCAGAAAGCTTTCCCGATCCCACGGTGTAGCATCCGCTGGGTTTCCAATGAGTGCTTTCGCTGTCGGAAGATTGCGTTGAACCTGGAGAGTTGGGACCCATGGAATGGGGAGCACGCAGGATTCCTTTCAAGGGTCTGCATTTGCTTTCCCAACCTCACCCATCGTCTCAGCCCCAAGAGTGTCCAGCCTTATGTCTTCTGCCGCTGGGGCTGTAGATGTGGTCAATCCTGGTTGCATGCCAGTCCCTGAACGCATTTTGGAAGAATTTCTCTCTGTTTTGCCCTGCTTGTTTCTTCTTTGTGTTGGAAATGTATCCTCAGAATGGGTCTGAGCTGATTTTCCCTGCTGGTTTTAGGCCGCTTTACACACACTTGATGCACTTACACAGAGATATCAAGACTTAGCTTTTAAAATGCTTACTAGTCGGATAGATACTTGTGCGATGAACAGGGTCTGGTGAGTCCAGTTGATTGAGCAAGGAGTAGGTCGTGTCCATTCCATATTCGGTTTTCGGAAGGGTATGTGTGCTCATTTCAAACTCGAGTTTTATGCGTCACCCCACCTCACCTTTCCCCTGAAGCAGGCATAAGTGTGTTTTCTAAAAGCGTGACTCTGTTCTGTTTGGGGATTCAGTTCATGGGGAGCGATTTTTACATTCCCTCGATAAGTGATATCATAAGTTTCTTTTTTTGTGGGACTGATTTCACTGAGGATGATCGTACCTAAATCCACTCAGGATGCTGCTACCAGCCTCATGACGTGGATTTCATGGCTGAGTGACACTCCATTGGAACTACGTAGCACCACTTGTCCACTTGTCCACTTGTCTTTGTCCACTTGTCCACTCGTCTTTGTCCACTTGGCTCTTTCCTGGGATATGAAACGTGTACCGGAGTGGAGGTTCTTGTCAAGACAGCAGCCCTCAACTTTGGGGTCCCTGTGTCTGGTTGATTTTTTCACTTTCCCAAGGTCAACGCCCATGTGTGGAAGTGCCCTATGCTCTGTGGTTCTGTGTTTTACATGGTTTGGGAAAGAGGATACACTTGTGAAGATTGGCTGTTGGCCATTGACATCCCGCCCATCAGCTTAACAAGGCTCCCTTGACTCCGTGGGCTGTCCTGCCTTTCTGGTTTTTAGACTTTTTTCGCCTGGCCCTTTTGCCCCGGGGGGGGGGGCGAGAGATTTCTTTGTAGTGCTGATTTGCTCTCCCAGGTTGCTTGGTTGGCCAAAAAGGGCGTATGCGTTTTTTCCTGAATATATTCAGGAAAAAACGCATACGCCCTTTTTGGCCAACCGCATCATTGTCCACGTTCTGGCGCTTTTCATGTGCTATCGGGGCCATTCCGATGTACCCGTTGACATCCGTTTCCTGCAATTCTGCCTTGCGTTCAACGCCTCTTCGTAGCCTGACCTCAATATATTTTGGGGCGATAGTTATCGTTTAGAACTCTGCAGGTTTGGGAAGTGCAGTGCCCCTGAGCTCCATTTCCCAAGTCGCTTTTTTGTGAGTGGGACGCAACACGGCTGGATGGCTTCACGCCCTATTGTCGATCCGCGGTGGCAGGCTGAACCTCTGGTGAATTCTTCTTCGTGATGGGAAATGAGAGTGACATGTGCCCGACCAAACACCTCCAGCGAGTCTCTCATTGGTTCCCCCTCTTGCAGTTCATCCTGCGGACAAATTGCAGACGGTACGAAAGAGGCATGGAAAGGCGCCGAGTCTCCAAGTGGGGAGATTGTTAGTAAGGGGGCCTGAATGGAGAACACGAGCACCAGGAGATGAAAACTGAGGTGAGTTTCAGAAAGCTTTCCCGATCCCACGGTGTAGCATCCGCTGGGTTTCCAATGAGTGCTTTCGCTGTCGGAAGATTGCGTTGAACCTGGAGAGTTGGGACCCATGGAATGGGGAGCACGCAGGATTCCTTTCAAGGGTCTGCATTTGCTTTCCCAACCTCACCCATCGTCTCAGCCCCAAGAGTGTCCAGCCTTATGTCTTCTGCCGCTGGGGCTGTAAATGTGGTCAATCCTGGTTGCATGCCAGAACCTGAACGCATTTGGGAAGAAATTCTCTCTGTTTTGCTCTGCTTGTTTCTTCTTTATGTTGGAAATGTATCCTCAGAATGGGTCTGAGCTGATTTTCCCTGCTGGTTTTAGGCCGCTTTACACACACTTGATGCACTTACACAGAGATATCAAGACTTAGCTTTTAAGATGCTTACTAGTCGGATAGATACTTGTGCGATGAACAGGGTCTGGTGAGTCCAGTTGATTGAGCAAGGAGTAGGTCGTGTCCATTCCATATTCGGTTTTCGGAAGGGTATCTGTGCTCATTTCAAACTCGAGTTTTATGCGTCACCCCACCTCACCTTTCTCCTGAAGCAGGCATAAGTGTGTTTTCTAAAAGCGTGACTCTGTTCTGTTTGGGGATTCAGTTCATGGGGAGCGATTTTTACATTCCCTCGATAAGTGATATCATAAGTTTCTTTTTTTGTGGGACTGATTTCACTGAGGATGATCGTACCTAAATCCACTCAGGATGCTGCTACCAGCCTCATGACGTGGATTTCATGGCTGACTGACACTCCATTGGACATACGTAGCACCACTTGTCCACTTGTCCACTTGTCTTTGTCCACTTGTCCACTCGTCTTTGTCCACTTGGCTCTTTCCTGGGATATGAAACGTGTACCGGAGTGGAGGTTCTTGTCAAGACAGCAGCCCTCAACTTTGGGGTCCCTGTGTCTGGTTGATTTTTTCATTTTCCCAAGGTCAACGCCCATGTGTGGAAGTGCCCTATGCTCTGTGGTTCTGTGTTTTACATGGTTTGGGAAAGAGGATACACTTGTGAAGATTGGCTGTTGGCCATTGACATCCCACCCATCAGCTTAACAAGGCTCCCTTGACTCCGTGGGCTGTCCTGCCTTTCTGGTTTTTAGACTTTTTTCGCCTTGCCCTTTTGCCCCGGGGGGGGGGGGGTGAGAGATTTCTTTGTAGTGCTGATTTGCTCTCCCAGGTTGCTTGGTTGGCCAAAAAGGGCGTATGCGTTTTTTCCTGAATATATTCAGGAAAAAACGCATACGCCCTTTTTGGCCAACCGCATCATTGTCCACGTTCTGGCGCTTTTCATGTGCTATCGGGGCCATTCCGATGTACCCGTTGACATCCGTTTCCTGCAATTCTGCCTTGCGTTCAACGCCTCTTCGTAGCCTGACCTCAATATATTTTGGGGCGATAGTTATCGTTTAGAACTCTGCAGGTTTGGGAAGTGCAGTGCCCCTGAGCTCCATTTCCCAAGTCGCTTTTTTGTGAGTGGGACGCAACACGGCTGGATGGCTTCACGCCCTATTGTCGATCCGCGGTGGCAGGCTGAACCTCTGGTGAATTCTTCTTCGTGATGGGAAATGAGAGTGACATGTGCCCGACCAAACACCTCCAGCGAGTCTCTCATTGGTTCCCCCTCTTGCAGTTCATCCTGCGGACAAATTGCAGACGGTACGAAAGAGGCATGGAAAGGCGCCGAGTCTCCAAGTGCGGAGATTGTTAGTAAGGGGGCCTGAATGGAGAACACGAGCACCAGGAGATGAAAACTGAGGTGAGTTTCAGAAAGCTTTCCCGATCCCACGGTGTAGCATCCGCTGGGTTTCCAATGAGTGCTTTCGCTGTCGGAAGATTGCGTTGAACCTGGAGAGTTGGGACCCATGGAATGGGGAGCACGCAGGATTCCTTTCAAGGGTCTGCATTTGCTTTCCCAACCTCACCCATCGTCTCAGCCCCAAGAGTGTCCAGCCTTATGTCTTCTGCCGCTGGGGCTGTAGATGTGGTCAATCCTGGTTGCATGCCAGTCCCTGAACGCATTTTGGAAGAATTTCTCTCTGTTTTGCCCTGCTTGTTTCTTCTTTGTGTTGGAAATGTATCCTCAGAATGGGTCTGAGCTGATTTTCCCTGCTGGTTTTAGGCCGCTTTACACACACTTGATGCACTTACACAGAGATATCAAGACTTAGCTTTTAAGATGCTTACTAGTCGGATAGATACTTGTGCGATGAACAGGGTGTGGTGAGTCCAGTTGATTGAGCAAGGAGTAGGTCGTGTCCATGCCATATTCGGTTTTCGGAAGGGTATCTGTGCTCATTTCAAACTCGAGTTTTATGCGTCACCCCACCTCACCTTTCCCCTGAAGCAGGCATAAGTGTGTTTTCTAAAAGCGTGACTCTGTTCTGTTTGGGGATTCAGTTCATGGGGAGCGATTTTTACATTCCCTCGATAAGTGATATCATAAGTTTCTTTTTTTGTGGGACTTATTTCACTGAGGATGATCGTACCTAAATCCACTCAGGATGCTGCTACCAGCCTCATGACGTGGATTTCATGGCTGAGTGACACTCCATTGGAACTACGTAGCACCACTTGTCCACTTGTCCACTTGTCTTTGTCCACTTGTCCACTCGTCTTTGTCCACTTGGCTCTTTCCTGGGATATGAAACGTGTACCGGAGTGGAGGTTCTTGTCAAGACAGCAGCCCTCAACTTTGGGGTCCCTGTGTCTGGTTGATTTTTTCACTTTCCCAAGGTCAACGCCCATGTGTGGAAGTGCCCTATGCTCTGTGGTTCTGTGTTTTACATGGTTTGGGAAAGAGGATACACTTGTGAAGATTGGCTGTTGGCCATTGACATCCCGCCCATCAGCTTAACAAGGCTCCCTTGACTCCGTGGGCTGTCCTGCCTTTCTGGTTTTTAGACTTTTTTCGCCTGGCCCTTTTGCCCCGGGGGGGGGCGAGAGATTTCTTTGTAGTGCTGATTTGCTCTCCCAGGTTGCTTGGTTGGCCAAAAAGGGCGTATGCGTTTTTTCCTGAATATATTCAGGAAAAAACGCATACGCCCTTTTTGGCCAACCGCATCATTGTCCACGTTCTGGCGCTTTTCATGTGCTATCGGGGCCATTCCGATGTACCCGTTGACATCCGTTTCCTGCAATTCTGCCTTGCGTTCAACGCCTCTTCGTAGCCTGACCTCAATATATTTTGGGGCGATAGTTATCGTTTAGAACTCTGCAGGTTTGGGAAGTGCAGTGCCCCTGAGCTCCATTTCCCAAGTCGCTTTTTTGTGAGTGGAACGCAACACGGCTGGATGGCTTCACGCCCTATTGTCGATCCGCGGTGGCAGGCTGAACCTCTGGTGAATTCTTCTTCGTGATGGGAAATGAGAGTGACATGTGCCCGACCAAACACCTCCAGCGAGTCTCTCATTGGTTCCCCCTCTTGCAGTTCATCCTGCGGACAAATTGCAGACGGTACGAAAGAGGCATGGAAAGGCGCCGAGTCTCCAAGTGGGGAGATTGTTAGTAAGGGGGCCTGAATGGAGAACACGAGCACCAGGAGATGAAAACTGAGGTGAGTTTCAGAAAGCTTTCCCGATCCCACGGTGTAGCATCCGCTGGGTTTCCAATGAGTGCTTTCGCTGTCGGAAGATTGCGTTGAACCTGGAGAGTTGGGACCCATGGAATGGGGAGCACGCAGGATTCCTTTCAAGGGTCTGCATTTGCTTTCCCAACCTCACCCATCGTCTCAGCCCCAAGAGTGTCCAGCCTTATGTCTTCTGCCGCTGGGGCTGTAGATGTGGTCAATCCTGGTTGCATGCCAGTCCCTGAACGCATTTGGGAAGAAATTCTCTCTGTTTTGCTCTGCTTGTTTCTTCTTTATGTTGGAAATGTATCCTCAGAATGGGTCTGAGCTGATTTTCCCTGCTGGTTTTAGGCCGCTTTACACACACTTGATGCACTTACACAGAGATATCAAGACTTAGCTTTTAAGATGCTTACTAGTCGGATAGATACTTGTGCGATGAACAGGGTCTGGTGAGTCCAGTTGATTGAGCAAGGAGTAGGTCGTGTCCATTCCATATTCAGTTTTCGGAAGGGTATCTGTGCTCATTTCAAACTCGAGTTTTATGCGTCACCCCACCTCACCTTTCTCCTGAAGCAGGCATAAGTGTGTTTTCTAAAAGCGTGACTCTGTTCTGTTTGGGGATTCAGTTCATGGGGAGCGATTTTTACATTCCCTCGATAAGTGATATCATAAGTTTCTTTTTTTGTGGGACTGATTTCACTGAGGATGATCGTACCTAAATCCACTCAGGATGCTGCTACCAGCCTCATGACGTGGATTTCATGGCTGAGTGACACTCCATTGGACATACGTAGCACCACTTGTCCACTTGTCCACTTGTCTTTGTCCACTTGTCCACTCGTCTTTGTCCACTTGGCTCTTTCCTGGGATATGAAACGTGTACCGGAGTGGAGGTTCTTGTCAAGACAGCAGCCCTCAACTTTGGGGTCCCTGTGTCTGGTTGATTTTTTCATTTTCCCAAGGTCAACGCCCATGTGTGGAAGTGCCCTATGCTCTGTGGTTCTGTGTTTTACATGGTTTGGGAAAGAGGATACACTTGTGAAGATTGGCTGTTGGCCATTGACATCCCGCCCATCAGCTTAACAAGGCTCCCTTGACTCCGTGGGCTGTCCTGCCTTTCTGGTTTTTAGACTTTTTTCGCCTGGCCCTTTTGCCCCGGGGGGGGGGCGAGAGATTTCTTTGTAGTGCTGATTTGCTCTCCCAGGTTGCTTGGTTGGCCAAAAAGGGCGTATGCGTTTTTTCCTGAATATATTCAGGAAAAAAGGCATACGCCCTTTTTGGCCAACCGCATCATTGTCCACGTTCTGGCGCTTTTCATGTGCTATCGGGGCCATTCCGATGTACCCGTTGACATCCGTTTCCTGCAATTCTGCCTTGCGTTCAACGCCTCTTCGTAGCCTGACCTCAATATATTTTGGGGCGATAGTTATCGTTTAGAACTCTGCAGGTTTGGGAAGTGCAGTGCCCCTGAGCTCCATTTCCCAAGTCGCTTTTTTGTGAGTGGGACGCAACACGGCTGGATGGCTTCACGCCCTATTGTCGATCCGCGGTGGCAGGCTGAACCTCTGGTGAATTCTTCTTCGTGATGGGAAATGAGAGTGACATGTGCCCGACCAAACACCTCCAGCGAGTCTCTCATTGGTTCCCCCTCTTGCAGTTCATCCTGCGGACAAATTGCAGACGGTACGAAAGAGGCATGGAAAGGCGCCGAGTCTCCAAGTGGGGAGATTGTTAGTAAGGGGGCCTGAATGGAGAACACGAGCACCAGGGAGATGAAAACTGAGGTGAGTTTCAGAAAGCTTTCCCGATCCCACGGTGTAGCATCCGCTGGGTTTCCAATGAGTGCTTTCGCTGTCGGAAGATTGCGTTGAACCTGGAGAGTTGGGACCCATGGAATGGGGAGCACGCAGGATTCCTTTCAAGGGTCTGCATTTGCTTTCCCAACCTCACCCATCGTCTCAGCCCCAAGAGTGTCCAGCCTTATGTCTTCTGCCGCTGGGGCTGTAGATGTGGTCAATCCTGGTTGCATGCCAGTCCCTGAACGCATTTTGGAAGAATTTCTCTCTGTTTTGCCCTGCTTGTTTCTTCTTTGTGTTGGAAATGTATCCTCAGAATGGGTCTGAGCTGATTTTCCCTGCTGGTTTTAGGCCGCTTTACACACACTTGATGCACTTACACAGAGATATCAAGACTTAGCTTTTAAAATGCTTACTAGTCGGATAGATACTTGTGCGATGAACAGGGTCTGGTGAGTCCAGTTGATTGAGCAAGGAGTAGGTCGTGTCCATTCCATATTCGGTTTTCGGAAGGGTATGTGTGCTCATTTCAAACTCGAGTTTTATGCGTCACCCCACCTCACCTTTCCCCTGAAGCAGGCATAAGTGTGTTTTCTAAAAGCGTGACTCTGTTCTGTTTGGGGATTCAGTTCATGGGGAGCGATTTTTACATTCCCTCGATAAGTGATATCATAAGTTTCTTTTTTTGTGGGACTGATTTCACTGAGGATGATCGTACCTAAATCCACTCAGGATGCTGCTACCAGCCTCATGACGTGGATTTCATGGCTGAGTGACACTCCATTGGACCTACGTAGCACCACTTGTCCACTTGTCCACTTGTCTTTGTCCACTTGTCCACTCGTCTTTGTCCACTTGGCTCTTTCCTGGGATATGAAACGTGTACCGGAGTGGAGGTTCTTGTCAAGACAGCAGCCCTCAACTTTGGGGTCCCTGTGTCTGGTTGATTTTTTCATTTTCCCAAGGTCAACGCCCATGTGTGGAAGTGCCCTATGCTCTGTGGTTCTGTGTTTTACATGGTTTGGGAAAGAGGATACACTTGTGAAGATTGGCTGTTGGCCATTGACATCCCGCCCATCAGCTTAACAAGGCTCCCTTGACTCCGTGGGCTGTCCTGCCTTTCTGGTTTTTAGACTTTCTTCGCCTGGCCCTTTTGCCCCGGGGGGGGGGCGAGAGATTTCTTTGTAGTGCTGATTTGCTCTTCCAGGTTGCTTGGTTGGCCAAAAAGGGCGTATGCGTTTTTTCCTGAATATATTCAGGAAAAAACGCATACGCCCTTTTTGGCCAACCGCATCATTGTCCACGTTCTGGCGCTTTTCATGTGCTATCGGGGCCATTCCGATGTACCCGTTGACATCCGTTTCCTGCAATTCTGCCTTGCGTTCAACGCCTCTTCGTAGCCTGACCTCAATATATTTTGGGGCGATAGTTATCGTTTAGAACTCTGCAGGTTTGGGAAGTGCAGTGCCCCTGAGCTCCATTTCCCAAGTCGCTTTTTTGTGAGTGGGACGCAACACGGCTGGATGGCTTCACGCCCTATTGTCGATCCGCGGTGGCAGGCTGAACCTCTGGTGAATTCTTCTTCGTGATGGGAAATGAGAGTGACATGTGCCCGACCAAACACCTCCAGCGAGTCTCTCATTGGTTCCCCCTCTTGCAGTTCATCCTGCGGACAAATTGCAGACGGTACGAAAGAGGCATGGAAAGGCGCCGAGTCTCCAAGTGGGGAGATTGTTAGTAAGGGGGCCTGAATGGAGAACACGAGCACCAGGAGATGAAAACTGAGGTGAGTTTCAGAAAGCTTTCCCGATCCCACGGTGTAGCATCCGCTGGGTTTCCAATGAGTGCTTTCGCTGTCGGAAGATTGCGTTGAACCTGGAGAGTTGGGACCCATGGAATGGGGAGCACGCAGGATTCCTTTCAAGGGTCTGCATTTGCTTTCCCAACCTCACCCATCGTCTCAGCCCCAAGAGTGTCCAGCCTTATGTCTTCTGCCGCTGGGGCTGTAGATGTGGTCAATCCTGGTTGCATGCCAGTCCCTGAACGCATTTGGGAAGAAATTCTCTCTGTTTTGCTCTGCTTGTTTCTTCTTTATGTTGGAAATGTATCCTCAGAATGGGTCTGAGCTGATTTTCCCTGCTGGTTTTAGGCCGCTTTACACACACTTGATGCACTTACACAGAGATATCAAGACTTAGCTTTTAAGATGCTTACTAGTCGGATAGATACTTGTGCGATGAACAGGGTCTGGTGAGTCCAGTTGATTGAGCAAGGAGTAGGTCGTGTCCATTCCATATTCAGTTTTCGGAAGGGTATCTGTGCTCATTTCAAACTCGAGTTTTATGCGTCACCCCACCTCACCTTTCTCCTGAAGCAGGCATAAGTGTGTTTTCTAAAAGCGTGACTCTGTTCTGTTTGGGGATTCAGTTCATGGGGAGCGATTTTTACATTCCCTCGATAAGTGATATCATAAGTTTCTTTTTTTGTGGGACTGATTTCACTGAGGATGATCGTACCTAAATCCACTCAGGATGCTGCTACCAGCCTCATGACGTGGATTTCATGGCTGAGTGACACTCCATTGGACATACGTAGCACCACTTGTCCACTTGTCCACTTGTCTTTGTCCACTTGTCCACTCGTCTTTGTCCACTTGGCTCTTTCCTGGGATATGAAACGTGTACCGGAGTGGAGGTTCTTGTCAAGACAGCAGCCCTCAACTTTGGGGTCCCTGTGTCTGGTTGATTTTTTCATTTTCCCAAGGTCAACGCCCATGTGTGGAAGTGCCCTATGCTCTGTGGTTCTGTGTTTTACATGGTTTGGGAAAGAGGATACACTTGTGAAGATTGGCTGTTGGCCATTGACATCCCGCCCATCAGCTTAACAAGGCTCCCTTGACTCCGTGGGCTGTCCTGCCTTTCTGGTTTTTAGACTTTTTTCGCCTGGCCCTTTTGCCCCGGGGGGGGGGCGAGAGATTTCTTTGTAGTGCTGATTTGCTCTCCCAGGTTGCTTGGTTGGCCAAAAAGGGCGTATGCGTTTTTTCCTGAATATATTCAGGAAAAAAGGCATACGCCCTTTTTGGCCAACCGCATCATTGTCCACGTTCTGGCGCTTTTCATGTGCTATCGGGGCCATTCCGATGTACCCGTTGACATCCGTTTCCTGCAATTCTGCCTTGCGTTCAACGCCTCTTCGTAGCCTGACCTCAATATATTTTGGGGCGATAGTTATCGTTTAGAACTCTGCAGGTTTGGGAAGTGCAGTGCCCCTGAGCTCCATTTCCCAAGTCGCTTTTTTGTGAGTGGGACGCAACACGGCTGGATGGCTTCACGCCCTATTGTCGATCCGCGGTGGCAGGCTGAACCTCTGGTGAATTCTTCTTCGTGATGGGAAATGAGAGTGACATGTGCCCGACCAAACACCTCCAGCGAGTCTCTCATTGGTTCCCCCTCTTGCAGTTCATCCTGCGGACAAATTGCAGACGGTACGAAAGAGGCATGGAAAGGCGCCGAGTCTCCAAGTGGGGAGATTGTTAGTAAGGGGGCCTGAATGGAGAACACGAGCACCAGGGAGATGAAAACTGAGGTGAGTTTCAGAAAGCTTTCCCGATCCCACGGTGTAGCATCCGCTGGGTTTCCAATGAGTGCTTTCGCTGTCGGAAGATTGCGTTGAACCTGGAGAGTTGGGACCCATGGAATGGGGAGCACGCAGGATTCCTTTCAAGGGTCTGCATTTGCTTTCCCAACCTCACCCATCGTCTCAGCCCCAAGAGTGTCCAGCCTTATGTCTTCTGCCGCTGGGGCTGTAGATGTGGTCAATCCTGGTTGCATGCCAGTCCCTGAACGCATTTTGGAAGAATTTCTCTCTGTTTTGCCCTGCTTGTTTCTTCTTTGTGTTGGAAATGTATCCTCAGAATGGGTCTGAGCTGATTTTCCCTGCTGGTTTTAGGCCGCTTTACACACACTTGATGCACTTACACAGAGATATCAAGACTTAGCTTTTAAAATGCTTACTAGTCGGATAGATACTTGTGCGATGAACAGGGTCTGGTGAGTCCAGTTGATTGAGCAAGGAGTAGGTCGTGTCCATTCCATATTCGGTTTTCGGAAGGGTATGTGTGCTCATTTCAAACTCGAGTTTTATGCGTCACCCCACCTCACCTTTCCCCTGAAGCAGGCATAAGTGTGTTTTCTAAAAGCGTGACTCTGTTCTGTTTGGGGATTCAGTTCATGGGGAGCGATTTTTACATTCCCTCGATAAGTGATATCATAAGTTTCTTTTTTTGTGGGACTGATTTCACTGAGGATGATCGTACCTAAATCCACTCAGGATGCTGCTACCAGCCTCATGACGTGGATTTCATGGCTGAGTGACACTCCATTGGACCTACGTAGCACCACTTGTCCACTTGTCCACTTGTCTTTGTCCACTTGTCCACTCGTCTTTGTCCACTTGGCTCTTTCCTGGGATATGAAACGTGTACCGGAGTGGAGGTTCTTGTCAAGACAGCAGCCCTCAACTTTGGGGTCCCTGTGTCTGGTTGATTTTTTCATTTTCCCAAGGTCAACGCCCATGTGTGGAAGTGCCCTATGCTCTGTGGTTCTGTGTTTTACATGGTTTGGGAAAGAGGATACACTTGTGAAGATTGGCTGTTGGCCATTGACATCCCGCCCATCAGCTTAACAAGGCTCCCTTGACTCCGTGGGCTGTCCTGCCTTTCTGGTTTTTAGACTTTCTTCGCCTGGCCCTTTTGCCCCGGGGGGGGGGCGAGAGATTTCTTTGTAGTGCTGATTTGCTCTTCCAGGTTGCTTGGTTGGCCAAAAAGGGCGTATGCGTTTTTTCCTGAATATATTCAGGAAAAAACGCATACGCCCTTTTTGGCCAACCGCATCATTGTCCACGTTCTGGCGCTTTTCATGTGCTATCGGGGCCATTCCGATGTACCCGTTGACATCCGTTTCCTGCAATTCTGCCTTGCGTTCAACGCCTCTTCGTAGCCTGACCTCAATATATTTTGGGGCGATAGTTATCGTTTAGAACTCTGCAGGTTTGGGAAGTGCAGTGCCCCTGAGCTCCATTTCCCAAGTCGCTTTTTTGTGAGTGGGACGCAACACGGCTGGATGGCTTCACGCCCTATTGTCGATCCGCGGTGGCAGGCTGAACCTCTGGTGAATTCTTCTTCGTGATGGGAAATGAGAGTGACATGTGCCCGACCAAACACCTCCAGCGAGTCTCTCATTGGTTCCCCCTCTTGCAGTTCATCCTGCGGACAAATTGCAGACGGTACGAAAGAGGCATGGAAAGGCGCCGAGTCTCCAAGTGGGGAGATTGTTAGTAAGGGGGCCTGAATGGAGAACACGAGCACCAGGAGATGAAAACTGAGGTGAGTTTCAGAAAGCTTTCCCGATCCCACGGTGTAGCATCCGCTGGGTTTCCAATGAGTGCTTTCGCTGTCGGAAGATTGCGTTGAACCTGGAGAGTTGGGACCCATGGAATGGGGAGCACGCAGGATTCCTTTCAAGGGTCTGCATTTGCTTTCCCAACCTCACCCATCGTCTCAGCCCCAAGAGTGTCCAGCCTTATGTCTTCTGCCGCTGGGGCTGTAGATGTGGTCAATCCTGGTTGCATGCCAGTCCCTGAACGCATTTTGGAAGAATTTCTCTCTGTTTTGCCCTGCTTGTTTCTTCTTTGTGTTGGAAATGTATCCTCAGAATGGGTCTGAGCTGATTTTCCTTGCTGGTTTTAGGCCGCTTTACACACACTTGATGCACTTACAGAGAGATATCAAGACTTAGCTTTTAAGATGCTTACTAGTCGGATAGATACTTGTGCGATGAACAGGGTGTGGTGAGTCCAGTTGATTGAGCAAGGAGTAGGTCGTGTCCATTCCATATTCGGTTTTCGGAAGGATATCTGTGCTCATTTCAAACTCGAGTTTTATGCGTCACCCCACCTCACCTTTCCCCTGAAGCAGGCATAAGTGTGTTTTCTAAAAGCGTGACTCTGTTCTGTTTGGGGATTCAGTTCATGGGGAGCGATTTTTACATTCCCTCGATAAGTGATATCATAAGTTTCTTTTTTTGTGGGACTGGTTTCACTGAGGATGATCGTACCTAAATCCACTCAGGATGCTGCTACCAGCCTCATGACGTGGATTTCATGGCTGACTGACACTCCATTGGACCTACGTAGCACCACTTGTCCACTTGTCCACTTGTCTTTGTCCACTTGTCCACTCGTCTTTGTCCACTTGGCTCTTTCCTGGGATATGAAACGTGTACCGGAGTGGAGGTTCTTGTCAAGACAGCAGCCCTCAACTTTGGGGTCCCTGTGTCTGGTTGATTTTTTCATTTTCCCAAGGTCAACGCCCATGTGTGGAAGTGCCCTATGCTCTGTGGTTCTGTGTTTTACATGGTTTGGGAAAGAGGATACACTTGTGAAGATTGGCTGTTGGCCATTGACATCCCGCCCATCAGCTTAACAAGGCTCCCTTGACTCCGTGGGCTGTCCTGCCTTTCTGGTTTTTAGACTTTTTTCGCCTGGCCCTTTTGCCCCGGGGGGGGGGGGGCGAGAGATTTCTTTGTAGTGCTGATTTGCTCTCCCAGGTTGCTTGGTTGGCCAAAAAGGGCGTATGCGTTTTTTCCTGAATATATTCAGGAAAAAACGCATACGCCCTTTTTGGCCAACCGCATCATTGTCCACGTTCTGGCGCTTTTCATGTGCTATCGGGGCCATTCCGATGTACCCGTTGACATCCGTTTCCTGCAATTCTGCCTTGCGTTCAACGCCTCTTCGTAGCCTGACCTCAATATATTTTGGGGCGATAGTTATCGTTTAGAACTCTGCAGGTTTGGGAAGTGCAGTGCCCCTGAGCTCCATTTCCCAAGTCGCTTTTTTGTGAGTGGGACGCAACACGGCTGGATGGCTTCACGCCCTATTGTCGATCCGCGGTGGCAGGCTGAACCTCTGGTGAATTCTTCTTCGTGTTGGGAAATGAGAGTGACATGTGCCCGACCAAACACCTCCAGCGAGTCTCTCATTGGTTCCCCCTCTTGCAGTTCATCCTGCGGACAAATTGCAGACGGTACGAAAGAGGCATGGAAAGGCACCGAGTCTCCATGTGGGGAGATTGTTAGTAAGGGGGCCTGAATGGAGAACACGAGCACCAGGAGATGAAAACTGAGGTGAGTTTCAGAAAGCTTTCCCGATCCCACGGTGTAGCATCCGCTGGGTTTCCAATGAGTGCTTTCGCTGTCGGAAGATTGCGTTGAACCTGGAGAGTTGGGACCCATGGAATGGGGAGCACGCAGGATTCCTTTCAAGGGTCTGCATTTGCTTTCCCAACCTCACCCATCGTCTCAGCCCCAAGAGTGTCCAGCCTTATGTCTTCTGCCGCTGGGGCTGTAGATGTGGTCAATCCTGGTTGCATGCCAGTCCCTGAACGCATTTTGGAAGAATTTCTCTCTGTTTTGCCCTGCTTGTTTCTTCTTTGTGTTGGAAATGTATCCTCAGAATGGGTCTGAGCTGATTTTCCCTGCTGGTTTTAGGCCGCTTTACACACACTTGATGCACTTACAGAGAGATATCAAGACTTAGCTTTTAAGATGCTTACTAGTCGGATAGATACTTGTGCGATGAACAGGGTGTGGTGAGTCCAGTTGATTGAGCAAGGAGTAGGTCGTGTCCATTCCATATTCGGTTTTCGGAAGGGTATCTGTGCTCATTTCAAACTCGAGTTTTATGCGTCACCCCACCTCACCTTTCCCCTGAAGGCAGGCATAAGTGTGTTTTCTAAAAGCGTGACTCTGTTCTGTTTGGGGATTCAGTTCATGGGGAGCGATTTTTACATTCCCTCGATAAGTGATATCATAAGTTTCTTTTTTTGTGGGACTGATTTCACGAGGATGATCGTACCTAACTCCACTCAGGATGCTGCTACCAGCCTCATGACGTGGATTTCATGGCTGAGCGACACTCCATTGGACCTACGTAGCACCACTTGTCCACTTGTCCACTTGTCTTTGTCCACTTGTCCACTCGTCTTTGTCCACTTGGCTCTTTCCTGGGATATGAAACGTGTACCGGAGTGGAGGTTCTTGTCAAGACAGCAGCCCTCAACTTTGGGGTCCCTGTGTCTGGTTGATTTTTTCATTTTCCCAAGGTCAACGCCCATGTTTGGAAGTGCCCTATGCTCTGTGGTTCTGTGTTTTACATGGTTTGGGAAAGAGGATACACTTGTGAAGATTGGCTGTTGGCCATTGACATCCCGCCCATCAGCTTAACAAGGCTCCCTTGACTCCGTGGGCTGTCCTGCCTTTCTGGTTTTTAGACTTTTTTCGCCTGGCCCTTTTGCCCCCGGGGGGGGGGGGCGAGAGATTTCTTTGTAGTGCTGATTTGCTCTCCCAGGTTGCTTGGTTGGCCAAAAAGGGCGTATGCGTTTTTTCCTGAATATATTCAGGAAAAAACGCATACGCCCTTTTTGGCCAACCGCATCATTGTCCACGTTCTGGCGCTTTTCATGTGCTATCGGGGCCATTCCGATGTACCCGTTGACATCCGTTTCCTGCAATTCTGCCTTGCGTTCAACGCCTCTTCGTAGCCTGACCTCAATATATTTTGGGGCGATAGTTATCGTTTAGAACTCTGCAGGTTTGGGAAGTGCAGTGCCCCTGAGCTCCATTTCCCAAGTCGCTTTTTTGTGAGTGGGACGCAACACGGCTGGATGGCTTCACGCCCTATTGTCGATCCGCGGTGGCAGGCTGAACCTCTGGTGAATTCTTCTTCGTGATGGGAAATGAGAGTGACATGTGCCCGACCAAACACCTCCAGCGAGTCTCTCATTGGTTCCCCCTCTTGCAGTTCATCCTGCGGACAAATTGCAGACGGTACGAAAGAGGCATGGAAAGGCGCCGAGTCTCCAAGTGGGGAGATTGTTAGTAAGGGGGCCTGAATGGAGAACACGAGCACCAGGAGATGAAAACTGAGGTGAGTTTCAGAAAGCTTTCCCGATCCCACGGTGTAGCATCCGCTGGGTTTCCAATGAGTGCTTTCGCTGTCGGAAGATTGCGTTGAACCTGGAGAGTTGGGACCCATGGAATGGGGAGCACGCAGGATTCCTTTCAAGGGTCTGCATTTGCTTTCCCAACCTCACCCATCGTCTCAGCCCCAAGAGTGTCCAGCCTTATGTCTTCTGCCGCTGGGGCTGTAGATGTGGTCAATCCTGGTTGCATGCCAGTCCCTGAACGCATTTGGGAAGAATTTCTCTCTGTTTTGCCCTGCTTGTTTCTTCTTTGTGTTGGAAATGTATCCTCAGAATGGGTCTGAGCTGATTTTCCCTGCTGGTTTTAGGCCGCTTTACACACACTTGATGCACTTACACAGAGATATCAAGACTTAGCTTTTAAGATGCTTACTAGTCGGATAGATACTTGTGCGATGAACAGGGTGTGGTGAGTCCAGTTGATTGAGCAAGGAGTAGGTCGTGTCCATGCCATATTCGGTTTTCGGAAGGGTATCTGTGCTCATTTCAAACTCGAGTTTTATGCGTCACCCCACCTCACCTTTCCCCTGAAGCAGGCATAAGTGTGTTTTCTAAAAGCGTGACTCTGTTCTGTTTGGGGATTCAGTTCATGGGGAGCGATTTTTACATTCCCTCGATAAGTGATATCATAAGTTTCTTTTTTTGTGGGACTGGTTTCACTGAGGATGATCGTACCTAAATCCACTCAGGATGCTGCTACCAGCCTCATGACGTGGATTTCATGGCTGAGTGACACTCCATTGGACCTACGTAGCACCACTTGTCCACTTGTCCACTTGTCTTTGTCCACTTGTCCACTCGTCTTTGTCCACTTGGCTCTTTCCTGGGATATGAAACGTGTACCGGAGTGGAGGTTCTTGTCAAGACAGCAGCCCTCAACTTTGGGGTCCCTGTGTCTGGTTGATTTTTTCATTTTCCCAAGGTCAACGCCCATGTGTGGAAGTGCCCTATGCTCTGTGGTTCTGTGTTTTACATGGTTTGGGAAAGAGGATACACTTGTGAAGATTGGCTGTTGGCCATTGACATCCCGCCCATCAGCTTAACAAGGCTCCCTTGACTCCGTGGGCTGTCCTGCCTTTCTGGTTTTTAGACTTTTTTCGCCTGGCCCTTTTGCCCCGGGGGGGGGGGGGCGAGAGATTTCTTTGTAGTGCTGATTTGCTCTCCCAGGTTGCTTGGTTGGCCAAAAAGGGCGTATGCGTTTTTTCCTGAATATATTCAGGAAAAAACGCATACGCCCTTTTTGGCCAACCGCATCATTGTCCACGTTCTGGCGCTTTTCATGTGCTATCGGGGCCATTCCGATGTACCCGTTGACATCCGTTTCCTGCAATTCTGCCTTGCGTTCAACGCCTCTTCGTAGCCTGACCTCAATATATTTTGGGGCGATAGTTATCGTTTAGAACTCTGCAGGTTTGGGAAGTGCAGTGCCCCTGAGCTCCATTTCCCAAGTCGCTTTTTTGTGAGTGGGACGCAACACGGCTGGATGGCTTCACGCCCTATTGTCGATCCGCGGTGGCAGGCTGAACCTCTGGTGAATTCTTCTTCGTGTTGGGAAATGAGAGTGACATGTGCCCGACCAAACACCTCCAGCGAGTCTCTCATTGGTTCCCCCTCTTGCAGTTCATCCTGCGGACAAATTGCAGACGGTACGAAAGAGGCATGGAAAGGCGCCGAGTCTCCAAGTGGGGAGATTGTTAGTAAGGGGGCCTGAATGGAGAACACGAGCACCAGGAGATGAAAACTGAGGTGAGTTTCAGAAAGCTTTCCCGATCCCACGGTGTAGCATCCGCTGGGTTTCCAATGAGTGCTTTCGCTGTCGGAAGATTGCGTTGAACCAGGAGAGTTGGGACCCATGGAATGGGGAGCACGCAGGATTCCTTTCAAGGGTCTGCATTTGCTTTCCCAACCTCACCCATCGTCTCAGCCCCAAGAGTGTCCAGCCTTATGTCTTCTGCCGCTGGGGCTGTAGATGTGGTCAATCCTGGTTGCATGCCAGTCCCTGAACGCATTTGGGAAGAATTTCTCTCTGTTTTGCCCTGCTTGTTTCTTCTTTGTGTTGGAAATGTATCCTCAGAATGGGTCTGAGCTGATTTTCCCTGCTGGTTTTAGGCCGCTTTACACACACTTGATGCACTTACAGAGAGATATCAAGACTTAGCTTTTAAGATGCTTACTAGTCGGATAGATACTTGTGCGATGAACAGGGTGTGGTGAGTCCAGTTGATTGAGCAAGGAGTAGGTCGTGTCCATGCCATATTCGGTTTTCGGAAGGGTATCTGTGCTCATTTCAAACTCGAGTTTTATGCGTCACCCCACCTCACCTTTCCCCTGAAGCAGGCATAAGTGTGTTTTCTAAAAGCGTGACTCTGTTCTGTTTGGGGATTCAGTTCATGGGGAGCGATTTTTACATTCCCTCGATAAGTGATATCATAAGTTTCTTTTTTTGTGGGACTGATTTCACTGAGGATGATCGTACCTAAATCCACTCAGGATGCTGCTACCAGCCTCATGACGTGGATTTCATGGCTGAGTGACACTCCATTGGAACTACGTAGCACCACTTGTCCACTTGTCCACTTGTCTTTGTCCACTTGTCCACTCGTCTTTGTCCACTTGGCTCTTTCCTGGGATATGAAACGTGTACCGGAGTGGAGGTTCTTGTCAAGACAGCAGCCCTCAACTTTGGGGTCCCTGTGTCTGGTTGATTTTTTCACTTTCCCAAGGTCAACGCCCATGTGTGGAAGTGCCCTATGCTCTGTGGTTCTGTGTTTTACATGGTTTGGGAAAGAGGATACACTTGTGAAGATTGGCTGTTGGCCATTGACATCCCGCCCATCAGCTTAACAAGGCTCCCTTGACTCCGTGGGCTGTCCTGCCTTTCTGGTTTTTAGACTTTTTTCGCCTGGCCCTTTTGCCCCGGGGGGGGGCGAGAGATTTCTTTGTAGTGCTGATTTGCTCTCCCAGGTTGCTTGGTTGGCCAAAAAGGGCGTATGCGTTTTTTCCTGAATATATTCAGGAAAAAACGCATACGCCCTTTTTGGCCAACCGCATCATTGTCCACGTTCTGGCGCTTTTCATGTGCTATCGGGGCCATTCCGATGTACCCGTTGACATCCGTTTCCTGCAATTCTGCCTTGCGTTCAACGCCTCTTCGTAGCCTAACCTCAATATATTTTGGGGCGATAGTTATCGTTTAGAACTCTGCAGGTTTGGGAAGTGCAGTGCCCCTGAGCTCCATTTCCCAAGTCGCTTTTTTGTGAGTGGGACGCAACACGGCTGGATGGCTTCACGCCCTATTGTCGATCCGCGGTGGCAGGCTGAACCTCTGGTGAATTCTTCTTCGTGATGGGAAATGAGAGTGACATGTGCCCGACCAAACACCTCCAGCGAGTCTCTCATTGGTTCCCCCTCTTGCAGTTCATCCTGCGGACAAATTGCAGACGGTACGAAAGAGGCATGGAAAGGCGCCGAGTCTCCAAGTGGGGAGATTGTTAGTAAGGGGGCCTGAATGGAGAACACGAGCACCAGGAGATGAAAACTGAGGTGAGTTTCAGAAAGCTTTCCCGATCCCACGGTGTAGCATCCGCTGGGTTTCCAATGAGTGCTTTCGCTGTCGGAAGATTGCGTTGAACCTGGAGAGTTGGGACCCATGGAATGGGGAGCACGCAGGATTCCTTTCAAGGGTCTGCATTTGCTTTCCCAACCTCACCCATCGTCTCAGCCCCAAGAGTGTCCAGCCTTATGTCTTCTGCCGCTGGGGCTGTAGATGTGGTCAATCCTGGTTGCATGCCAGTCCCTGAACGCATTTGGGAAGAAATTCTCTCTGTTTTGCTCTGCTTGTTTCTTCTTTATGTTGGAAATGTATCCTCAGAATGGGTCTGAGCTGATTTTCCCTGCTGGTTTTAGGCCGCTTTACACACACTTGATGCACTTACACAGAGATATCAAGACTTAGCTTTTAAGATGCTTACTAGTCGGATAGATACTTGTGCGATGAACAGGGTCTGGTGAGTCCAGTTGATTGAGCAAGGAGTAGGTCGTGTCCATTCCATATTCGGTTTTCGGAAGGGTATCTGTGCTCATTTCAAACTCGAGTTTTATGCGTCACCCCACCTCACCTTTCTCCTGAAGCAGGCATAAGTGTGTTTTCTAAAAGCGTGACTCTGTTCTGTTTGGGGATTCAGTTCATGGGGAGCGATTTTTACATTCCCTCGATAAGTGATATCATAAGTTTCTTTTTTTGTGGGACTGATTTCACTGAGGATGATCGTACCTAAATCCACTCAGGATGCTGCTACCAGCCTCATGACGTGGATTTCATGGCTGAGTGACACTCCATTGGACATACGTAGCACCACTTGTCCACTTGTCCACTTGTCTTTGTCCACTTGTCCACTCGTCTTTGTCCACTTGGCTCTTTCCTGGGATATGAAACGTGTACCGGAGTGGAGGTTCTTGTCAAGACAGCAGCCCTCAACTTTGGGGTCCCTGTGTCTGGTTGATTTTTTCATTTTCCCAAGGTCAACGCCCATGTGTGGAAGTGCCCTATGCTCTGTGGTTCTGTGTTTTACATGGTTTGGGAAAGAGGATACACTTGTGAAGATTGGCTGTTGGCCATTGACATCCCGCCCATCAGCTTAACAAGGCTCCCTTGACTCCGTGGGCTGTCCTGCCTTTCTGGTTTTTAGACTTTTTTCGCCTGGCCCTTTTGCCCCCGGGGGGGGGGGGCGAGAGATTTCTTTGTAGTGCTGATTTGCTCTCCCAGGTTGCTTGGTTGGCCAAAAAGGGCGTATGCGTTTTTTCCTGAATATATTCAGGAAAAAACGCATACGCCCTTTTTGGCCAACCGCATCATTGTCCACGTTCTGGCGCTTTTCATGTGCTATCGGGGCCATTCCGATGTACCCGTTGACATCCGTTTCCTGCAATTCTGCCTTGCGTTCAACGCCTCTTCGTAGCCTGACCTCAATATATTTTGGGGCGATAGTTATCGTTTAGAACTCTGCAGGTTTGGGAAGTGCAGTGCCCCTGAGCTCCATTTCCCAAGTCGCTTTTTTGTGAGTGGGACGCAACACGGCTGGATGGCTTCACGCCCTATTGTCGATCCGCGGTGGCAGGCTGAACCTCTGGTGAATTCTTCTTCGTGTTGGGAAATGAGAGTGACATGTGCCCGACCAAACACCTCCAGCGAGTCTCTCATTGGTTCCCCCTCTTGCAGTTCATCCTGCGGACAAATTGCAGACGGTACGAAAGAGGCATGGAAAGGCGCCGAGTCTCCAAGTGGGGAGATTGTTAGTAAGGGGGCCTGAATGGAGAACACGAGCACCAGGAGATGAAAACTGAGGTGAGTTTCAGAAAGCTTTCCCGATCCCACGGTGTAGCATCCGCTGGGTTTCCAATGAGTGCTTTCGCTGTCGGAAGATTGCGTTGAACCAGGAGAGTTGGGACCCATGGAATGGGGAGCACGCAGGATTCCTTTCAAGGGTCTGCATTTGCTTTCCCAACCTCACCCATCGTCTCAGCCCCAAGAGTGTCCAGCCTTATGTCTTCTGCCGCTGGGGCTGTAGATGTGGTCAATCCTGGTTGCATGCCAGTCCCTGAACGCATTTGGGAAGAATTTCTCTCTGTTTTGCCCTGCTTGTTTCTTCTTTGTGTTGGAAATGTATCCTCAGAATGGGTCTGAGCTGATTTTCCCTGCTGGTTTTAGGCCGCTTTACACACACTTGATGCACTTACAGAGAGATATCAAGACTTAGCTTTTAAGATGCTTACTAGTCGGATAGATACTTGTGCGATGAACAGGGTGTGGTGAGTCCAGTTGATTGAGCAAGGAGTAGGTCGTGTCCATGCCATATTCGGTTTTCGGAAGGGTATCTGTGCTCATTTCAAACTCGAGTTTTATGCGTCACCCCACCTCACCTTTCCCCTGAAGCAGGCATAAGTGTGTTTTCTAAAAGCGTGACTCTGTTCTGTTTGGGGATTCAGTTCATGGGGAGCGATTTTTACATTCCCTCGATAAGTGATATCATAAGTTTCTTTTTTTGTGGGACTGATTTCACTGAGGATGATCGTACCTAAATCCACTCAGGATGCTGCTACCAGCCTCATGACGTGGATTTCATGGCTGAGTGACACTCCATTGGAACTACGTAGCACCACTTGTCCACTTGTCCACTTGTCTTTGTCCACTTGTCCACTCGTCTTTGTCCACTTGGCTCTTTCCTGGGATATGAAACGTGTACCGGAGTGGAGGTTCTTGTCAAGACAGCAGCCCTCAACTTTGGGGTCCCTGTGTCTGGTTGATTTTTTCACTTTCCCAAGGTCAACGCCCATGTGTGGAAGTGCCCTATGCTCTGTGGTTCTGTGTTTTACATGGTTTGGGAAAGAGGATACACTTGTGAAGATTGGCTGTTGGCCATTGACATCCCGCCCATCAGCTTAACAAGGCTCCCTTGACTCCGTGGGCTGTCCTGCCTTTCTGGTTTTTAGACTTTTTTCGCCTGGCCCTTTTGCCCCGGGGGGGGGCGAGAGATTTCTTTGTAGTGCTGATTTGCTCTCCCAGGTTGCTTGGTTGGCCAAAAAGGGCGTATGCGTTTTTTCCTGAATATATTCAGGAAAAAACGCATACGCCCTTTTTGGCCAACCGCATCATTGTCCACGTTCTGGCGCTTTTCATGTGCTATCGGGGCCATTCCGATGTACCCGTTGACATCCGTTTCCTGCAATTCTGCCTTGCGTTCAACGCCTCTTCGTAGCCTAACCTCAATATATTTTGGGGCGATAGTTATCGTTTAGAACTCTGCAGGTTTGGGAAGTGCAGTGCCCCTGAGCTCCATTTCCCAAGTCGCTTTTTTGTGAGTGGGACGCAACACGGCTGGATGGCTTCACGCCCTATTGTCGATCCGCGGTGGCAGGCTGAACCTCTGGTGAATTCTTCTTCGTGATGGGAAATGAGAGTGACATGTGCCCGACCAAACACCTCCAGCGAGTCTCTCATTGGTTCCCCCTCTTGCAGTTCATCCTGCGGACAAATTGCAGACGGTACGAAAGAGGCATGGAAAGGCGCCGAGTCTCCAAGTGGGGAGATTGTTAGTAAGGGGGCCTGAATGGAGAACACGAGCACCAGGAGATGAAAACTGAGGTGAGTTTCAGAAAGCTTTCCCGATCCCACGGTGTAGCATCCGCTGGGTTTCCAATGAGTGCTTTCGCTGTCGGAAGATTGCGTTGAACCTGGAGAGTTGGGACCCATGGAATGGGGAGCACGCAGGATTCCTTTCAAGGGTCTGCATTTGCTTTCCCAACCTCACCCATCGTCTCAGCCCCAAGAGTGTCCAGCCTTATGTCTTCTGCCGCTGGGGCTGTAGATGTGGTCAATCCTGGTTGCATGCCAGTCCCTGAACGCATTTGGGAAGAAATTCTCTCTGTTTTGCTCTGCTTGTTTCTTCTTTATGTTGGAAATGTATCCTCAGAATGGGTCTGAGCTGATTTTCCCTGCTGGTTTTAGGCCGCTTTACACACACTTGATGCACTTACACAGAGATATCAAGACTTAGCTTTTAAGATGCTTACTAGTCGGATAGATACTTGTGCGATGAACAGGGTCTGGTGAGTCCAGTTGATTGAGCAAGGAGTAGGTCGTGTCCATTCCATATTCGGTTTTCGGAAGGGTATCTGTGCTCATTTCAAACTCGAGTTTTATGCGTCACCCCACCTCACCTTTCTCCTGAAGCAGGCATAAGTGTGTTTTCTAAAAGCGTGACTCTGTTCTGTTTGGGGATTCAGTTCATGGGGAGCGATTTTTACATTCCCTCGATAAGTGATATCATAAGTTTCTTTTTTTGTGGGACTGATTTCACTGAGGATGATCGTACCTAAATCCACTCAGGATGCTGCTACCAGCCTCATGACGTGGATTTCATGGCTGAGTGACACTCCATTGGACATACGTAGCACCACTTGTCCACTTGTCCACTTGTCTTTGTCCACTTGTCCACTCGTCTTTGTCCACTTGGCTCTTTCCTGGGATATGAAACGTGTACCGGAGTGGAGGTTCTTGTCAAGACAGCAGCCCTCAACTTTGGGGTCCCTGTGTCTGGTTGATTTTTTCATTTTCCCAAGGTCAACGCCCATGTGTGGAAGTGCCCTATGCTCTGTGGTTCTGTGTTTTACATGGTTTGGGAAAGAGGATACACTTGTGAAGATTGGCTGTTGGCCATTGACATCCCGCCCATCAGCTTAACAAGGCTCCCTTGACTCCGTGGGCTGTCCTGCCTTTCTGGTTTTTAGACTTTTTTCGCCTGGCCCTTTTGCCCCCGGGGGGGGGGGGCGAGAGATTTCTTTGTAGTGCTGATTTGCTCTCCCAGGTTGCTTGGTTGGCCAAAAAGGGCGTATGCGTTTTTTCCTGAATATATTCAGGAAAAAACGCATACGCCCTTTTTGGCCAACCGCATCATTGTCCACGTTCTGGCGCTTTTCATGTGCTATCGGGGCCATTCCGATGTACCCGTTGACATCCGTTTCCTGCAATTCTGCCTTGCGTTCAACGCCTCTTCGTAGCCTGACCTCAATATATTTTGGGGCGATAGTTATCGTTTAGAACTCTGCAGGTTTGGGAAGTGCAGTGCCCCTGAGCTCCATTTCCCAAGTCGCTTTTTTGTGAGTGGGACGCAACACGGCTGGATGGCTTCACGCCCTATTGTCGATCCGCGGTGGCAGGCTGAACCTCTGGTGAATTCTTCTTCGTGATGGGAAATGAGAGTGACATGTGCCCGACCAAACACCTCCAGCGAGTCTCTCATTGGTTCCCCCTCTTGCAGTTCATCCTGCGGACAAATTGCAGACGGTACGAAAGAGGCATGGAAAGGCGCCGAGTCTCCAAGTGGGGAGATTGTTAGTAAGGGGGCCTGAATGGAGAACACGAGCACCAGGAGATGAAAACTGAGGTGAGTTTCAGAAAGCTTTCCCGATCCCACGGTGTAGCATCCGCTGGGTTTCCAATGAGTGCTTTCGCTGTCGGAAGATTGCGTTGAACCTGGAGAGTTGGGACCCATGGAATGGGGAGCACGCAGGATTCCTTTCAAGGGTCTGCATTTGCTTTCCCAACCTCACCCATCGTCTCAGCCCCAAGAGTGTCCAGCCTTATGTCTTCTGCCGCTGGGGCTGTAGATGTGGTCAATCCTGGTTGCATGCCAGTCCCTGAACGCATTTGGGAAGAATTTCTCTCTGTTTTGCCCTGCTTGTTTCTTCTTTGTGTTGGAAATGTATCCTCAGAATGGGTCTGAGCTGATTTTCCCTGCTGGTTTTAGGCCGCTTTACACACACTTGATGCACTTACACAGAGATATCAAGACTTAGCTTTTAAGATGCTTACTAGTCGGATAGATACTTGTGCGATGAACAGGGTGTGGTGAGTCCAGTTGATTGAGCAAGGAGTAGGTCGTGTCCATGCCATATTCGGTTTTCGGAAGGGTATCTGTGCTCATTTCAAACTCGAGTTTTATGCGTCACCCCACCTCACCTTTCCCCTGAAGCAGGCATAAGTGTGTTTTCTAAAAGCGTGACTCTGTTCTGTTTGGGGATTCAGTTCATGGGGAGCGATTTTTACATTCCCTCGATAAGTGATATCATAAGTTTCTTTTTTTGTGGGACTGGTTTCACTGAGGATGATCGTACCTAAATCCACTCAGGATGCTGCTACCAGCCTCATGACGTGGATTTCATGGCTGAGTGACACTCCATTGGACCTACGTAGCACCACTTGTCCACTTGTCCACTTGTCTTTGTCCACTTGTCCACTCGTCTTTGTCCACTTGGCTCTTTCCTGGGATATGAAACGTGTACCGGAGTGGAGGTTCTTGTCAAGACAGCAGCCCTCAACTTTGGGGTCCCTGTGTCTGGTTGATTTTTTCATTTTCCCAAGGTCAACGCCCATGTGTGGAAGTGCCCTATGCTCTGTGGTTCTGTGTTTTACATGGTTTGGGAAAGAGGATACACTTGTGAAGATTGGCTGTTGGCCATTGACATCCCGCCCATCAGCTTAACAAGGCTCCCTTGACTCCGTGGGCTGTCCTGCCTTTCTGGTTTTTAGACTTTTTTCGCCTGGCCCTTTTGCCCCGGGGGGGGGGGGGGCGAGAGATTTCTTTGTAGTGCTGATTTGCTCTCCCAGGTTGCTTGGTTGGCCAAAAAGGGCGTATGCGTTTTTTCCTGAATATATTCAGGAAAAAACGCATACGCCCTTTTTGGCCAACCGCATCATTGTCCACGTTCTGGCGCTTTTCATGTGCTATCGGGGCCATTCCGATGTACCCGTTGACATCCGTTTCCTGCAATTCTGCCTTGCGTTCAACGCCTCTTCGTAGCCTGACCTCAATATATTTTGGGGCGATAGTTATCGTTTAGAACTCTGCAGGTTTGGGAAGTGCAGTGCCCCTGAGCTCCATTTCCCAAGTCGCTTTTTTGTGAGTGGGACGCAACACGGCTGGATGGCTTCACGCCCTATTGTCGATCCGCGGTGGCAGGCTGAACCTCTGGTGAATTCTTCTTCGTGTTGGGAAATGAGAGTGACATGTGCCCGACCAAACACCTCCAGCGAGTCTCTCATTGGTTCCCCCTCTTGCAGTTCATCCTGCGGACAAATTGCAGACGGTACGAAAGAGGCATGGAAAGGCGCCGAGTCTCCATGTGGGGAGATTGTTAGTAAGGGGGCCTGAATGGAGAACACGAGCACCAGGAGATGAAAACTGAGGTGAGTTTCAGAAAGCTTTCCCGATCCCACGGTGTAGCATCCGCTGGGTTTCCAATGAGTGCTTTCGCTGTCGGAAGATTGCGTTGAACCTGGAGAGTTGGGACCCATGGAATGGGGAGCACGCAGGATTCCTTTCAAGGGTCTGCATTTGCTTTCCCAACCTCACCCATCGTCTCAGCCCCAAGAGTGTCCAGCCTTATGTCTTCTGCCGCTGGGGCTGTAGATGTGGTCAATCCTGGTTGCATGCCAGTCCCTGAACGCATTTTGGAAGAAATTCTCTCTGTTTTGCCCTGCTTGTTTCTTCTTTGTGTTGGAAATGTATCCTCAGAATGGGTCTGAGCTGATTTTCCCTGCTGGTTTTAGGCCGCTTTACACACACTTGATGCACTTACAGAGAGATATCAAGACTTAGCTTTTAAGATGCTTACTAGTCGGATAGATACTTGTGCGATGAACAGGGTGTGGTGAGTCCAGTTGATTGAGCAAGGAGTAGGTCGTGTCCATTCCATATTCGGTTTTCGGAAGGGTATCTGTGCTCATTTCAAACTCGAGTTTTATGCGTCACCCCACCTCACCTTTCCCCTGAAGGCAGGCATAAGTGTGTTTTCTAAAAGCGTGACTCTGTTCTGTTTGGGGATTCAGTTCATGGGGAGCGATTTTTACATTCCCTCGATAAGTGATATCATAAGTTTCTTTTTTTGTGGGACTGATTTCACGAGGATGATCGTACCTAACTCCACTCAGGATGCTGCTACCAGCCTCATGACGTGGATTTCATGGCTGAGCGACACTCCATTGGACCTACGTAGCACCACTTGTCCACTTGTCCACTTGTCTTTGTCCACTTGTCCACTCGTCTTTGTCCACTTGGCTCTTTCCTGGGATATGAAACGTGTACCGGAGTGGAGGTTCTTGTCAAGACAGCAGCCCTCAACTTTGGGGTCCCTGTGTCTGGTTGATTTTTTCATTTTCCCAAGGTCAACGCCCATGTTTGGAAGTGCCCTATGCTCTGTGGTTCTGTGTTTTACATGGTTTGGGAAAGAGGATACACTTATGAAGATTGGCTGTTGGCCATTGACATCCCGCCCATCAGCTTAACAAGGCTCCCTTGACTCCGTGGGCTGTCCTGCCTTTCTGGTTTTTAGACTTTTTTCGCCTGGCCCTTTTGCCCCCGGGGGGGGGGGGCGAGAGATTTCTTTGTAGTGCTGATTTGCTCTCCCAGGTTGCTTGGTTGGCCAAAAAGGGCGTATGCGTTTTTTCCTGAATATATTCAGGAAAAAACGCATACGCCCTTTTTGGCCAACCGCATCATTGTCCACGTTCTGGCGCTTTTCATGTGCTATCGGGGCCATTCCGATGTACCCGTTGACATCCGTTTCCTGCAATTCTGCCTTGCGTTCAACGCCTCTTCGTAGCCTGACCTCAATATATTTTGGGGCGATAGTTATCGTTTAGAACTCTGCAGGTTTGGGAAGTGCAGTGCCCCTGAGCTCCATTTCCCAAGTCGCTTTTTTGTGAGTGGGACGCAACACGGCTGGATGGCTTCACGCCCTATTGTCGATCCGCGGTGGCAGGCTGAACCTCTGGTGAATTCTTCTTCGTGATGGGAAATGAGAGTGACATGTGCCCGACCAAACACCTCCAGCGAGTCTCTCATTGGTTCCCCCTCTTGCAGTTCATCCTGCGGACAAATTGCAGACGGTACGAAAGAGGCATGGAAAGGCGCCGAGTCTCCAAGTGGGGAGATTGTTAGTAAGGGGGCCTGAATGGAGAACACGAGCACCAGGAGATGAAAACTGAGGTGAGTTTCAGAAAGCTTTCCCGATCCCACGGTGTAGCATCCGCTGGGTTTCCAATGAGTGCTTTCGCTGTCGGAAGATTGCGTTGAACCTGGAGAGTTGGGACCCATGGAATGGGGAGCACGCAGGATTCCTTTCAAGGGTCTGCATTTGCTTTCCCAACCTCACCCATCGTCTCAGCCCCAAGAGTGTCCAGCCTTATGTCTTCTGCCGCTGGGGCTGTAGATGTGGTCAATCCTGGTTGCATGCCAGTCCCTGAACGCATTTGGGAAGAATTTCTCTCTGTTTTGCCCTGCTTGTTTCTTCTTTGTGTTGGAAATGTATCCTCAGAATGGGTCTGAGCTGATTTTCCCTGCTGGTTTTAGGCCGCTTTACACACACTTGATGCACTTACACAGAGATATCAAGACTTAGCTTTTAAGATGCTTACTAGTCGGATAGATACTTGTGCGATGAACAGGGTGTGGTGAGTCCAGTTGATTGAGCAAGGAGTAGGTCGTGTCCATGCCATATTCGGTTTTCGGAAGGGTATCTGTGCTCATTTCAAACTCGAGTTTTATGCGTCACCCCACCTCACCTTTCCCCTGAAGCAGGCATAAGTGTGTTTTCTAAAAGCGTGACTCTGTTCTGTTTGGGGATTCAGTTCATGGGGAGCGATTTTTACATTCCCTCGATAAGTGATATCATAAGTTTCTTTTTTTGTGGGACTTATTTCACTGAGGATGATCGTACCTAAATCCACTCAGGATGCTGCTACCAGCCTCATGACGTGGATTTCATGGCTGAGTGACACTCCATTGGAACTACGTAGCACCACTTGTCCACTTGTCCACTTGTCTTTGTCCACTTGTCCACTCGTCTTTGTCCACTTGGCTCTTTCCTGGGATATGAAACGTGTACCGGAGTGGAGGTTCTTGTCAAGACAGCAGCCCTCAACTTTGGGGTCCCTGTGTCTGGTTGATTTTTTCACTTTCCCAAGGTCAACGCCCATGTGTGGAAGTGCCCTATGCTCTGTGGTTCTGTGTTTTACATGGTTTGGGAAAGAGGATACACTTGTGAAGATTGGCTGTTGGCCATTGACATCCCGCCCATCAGCTTAACAAGGCTCCCTTGACTCCGTGGGCTGTCCTGCCTTTCTGGTTTTTAGACTTTTTTCGCCTGGCCCTTTTGCCCCGGGGGGTGGGGGGGGGGCAGAGATTTCTTTGTAGTGCTGATTTGCTCTCCCAGGTTGCTTGGTTGGCCAAAAAGGGCGTATGCGTTTTTTCCTGAATATATTCAGGAAAAAACGCATACGCCCTTTTTGGCCAACCGCATCATTGTCCACGTTCTGGCGCTTTTCATGTGCTATCGGGGCCATTCCGATGTACCCGTTGACATCCGTTTCCTGCAATTCTGCCTTGCGTTCAACGCCTCTTCGTAGCCTGACCTCAATATATTTTGGGGCGATAGTTATCGTTTAGAACTCTGCAGGTTTGGGAAGTGCAGTGCCCCTGAGCTCCATTTCCCAAGTCGCTTTTTTGTGAGTGGGACGCAACACGGCTGGATGGCTTCACGCCCTATTGTCGATCCGCGGTGGCAGGCTGAACCTCTGGTGAATTCTTCTTCGTGATGGGAAATGAGAGTGACATGTGCCCGACCAAACACCTCCAGCGAGTCTCTCATTGGTTCCCCCTCTTGCAGTTCATCCTGCGGACAAATTGCAGACGGTACGAAAGAGGCATGGAAAGGCGCCGAGTCTCCAAGTGGGGAGATTGTTAGTAAGGGGGCCTGAATGGAGAACACGAGCACCAGGAGATGAAAACTGAGGTGAGTTTCAGAAAGCTTTCCCGATCCCACGGTGTAGCATCCGCTGGGTTTCCAATGAGTGCTTTCGCTGTCGGAAGATTGCGTTGAACCTGGAGAGTTGGGACCCATGGAATGGGGAGCACGCAGGATTCCTTTCAAGGGTCTGCATTTGCTTTCCCAACCTCACCCATCGTCTCAGCCCCAAGAGTGTCCAGCCTTATGTCTTCTGCCGCTGGGGCTGTAAATGTGGTCAATCCTGGTTGCATGCCAGAACCTGAACGCATTTGGGAAGAAATTCTCTCTGTTTTGCTCTGCTTGTTTCTTCTTTATGTTGGAAATGTATCCTCAGAATGGGTCTGAGCTGATTTTCCCTGCTGGTTTTAGGCCGCTTTACACACACTTGATGCACTTACACAGAGATATCAAGACTTAGCTTTTAAGATGCTTACTAGTCGGATAGATACTTGTGCGATGAACAGGGTCTGGTGAGTCCAGTTGATTGAGCAAGGAGTAGGTCGTGTCCATTCCATATTCGGTTTTCGGAAGGGTATCTGTGCTCATTTCAAACTCGAGTTTTATGCGTCACCCCACCTCACCTTTCTCCTGAAGCAGGCATAAGTGTGTTTTCTAAAAGCGTGACTCTGTTCTGTTTGGGGATTCAGTTCATGGGGAGCGATTTTTACATTCCCTCGATAAGTGATATCATAAGTTTCTTTTTTTGTGGGACTGATTTCACTGAGGATGATCGTACCTAAATCCACTCAGGATGCTGCTACCAGCCTCATGACGTGGATTTCATGGCTGACTGACACTCCATTGGACATACGTAGCACCACTTGTCCACTTGTCCACTTGTCTTTGTCCACTTGTCCACTCGTCTTTGTCCACTTGGCTCTTTCCTGGGATATGAAACGTGTACCGGAGTGGAGGTTCTTGTCAAGACAGCAGCCCTCAACTTTGGGGTCCCTGTGTCTGGTTGATTTTTTCATTTTCCCAAGGTCAACGCCCATGTGTGGAAGTGCCCTATGCTCTGTGGTTCTGTGTTTTACATGGTTTGGGAAAGAGGATACACTTGTGAAGATTGGCTGTTGGCCATTGACATCCCACCCATCAGCTTAACAAGGCTCCCTTGACTCCGTGGGCTGTCCTGCCTTTCTGGTTTTTAGACTTTTTTCGCCTTGCCCTTTTGCCCCGGGGGGGGGGGGGGTGAGAGATTTCTTTGTAGTGCTGATTTGCTCTCCCAGGTTGCTTGGTTGGCCAAAAAGGGCGTATGCGTTTTTTCCTGAATATATTCAGGAAAAAACGCATACGCCCTTTTTGGCCAACCGCATCATTGTCCACGTTCTGGCGCTTTTCATGTGCTATCGGGGCCATTCCGATGTACCCGTTGACATCCGTTTCCTGCAATTCTGCCTTGCGTTCAACGCCTCTTCGTAGCCTGACCTCAATATATTTTGGGGCGATAGTTATCGTTTAGAACTCTGCAGGTTTGGGAAGTGCAGTGCCCCTGAGCTCCATTTCCCAAGTCGCTTTTTTGTGAGTGGGACGCAACACGGCTGGATGGCTTCACGCCCTATTGTCGATCCGCGGTGGCAGGCTGAACCTCTGGTGAATTCTTCTTCGTGATGGGAAATGAGAGTGACATGTGCCCGACCAAACACCTCCAGCGAGTCTCTCATTGGTTCCCCCTCTTGCAGTTCATCCTGCGGACAAATTGCAGACGGTACGAAAGAGGCATGGAAAGGCGCCGAGTCTCCAAGTGCGGAGATTGTTAGTAAGGGGGCCTGAATGGAGAACACGAGCACCAGGAGATGAAAACTGAGGTGAGTTTCAGAAAGCTTTCCCGATCCCACGGTGTAGCATCCGCTGGGTTTCCAATGAGTGCTTTCGCTGTCGGAAGATTGCGTTGAACCTGGAGAGTTGGGACCCATGGAATGGGGAGCACGCAGGATTCCTTTCAAGGGTCTGCATTTGCTTTCCCAACCTCACCCATCGTCTCAGCCCCAAGAGTGTCCAGCCTTATGTCTTCTGCCGCTGGGGCTGTAGATGTGGTCAATCCTGGTTGCATGCCAGTCCCTGAACGCATTTTGGAAGAATTTCTCTCTGTTTTGCCCTGCTTGTTTCTTCTTTGTGTTGGAAATGTATCCTCAGAATGGGTCTGAGCTGATTTTCCCTGCTGGTTTTAGGCCGCTTTACACACACTTGATGCACTTACACAGAGATATCAAGACTTAGCTTTTAAGATGCTTACTAGTCGGATAGATACTTGTGCGATGAACAGGGTGTGGTGAGTCCAGTTGATTGAGCAAGGAGTAGGTCGTGTCCATGCCATATTCGGTTTTCGGAAGGGTATCTGTGCTCATTTCAAACTCGAGTTTTATGCGTCACCCCACCTCACCTTTCCCCTGAAGCAGGCATAAGTGTGTTTTCTAAAAGCGTGACTCTGTTCTGTTTGGGGATTCAGTTCATGGGGAGCGATTTTTACATTCCCTCGATAAGTGATATCATAAGTTTCTTTTTTTGTGGGACTTATTTCACTGAGGATGATCGTACCTAAATCCACTCAGGATGCTGCTACCAGCCTCATGACGTGGATTTCATGGCTGAGTGACACTCCATTGGAACTACGTAGCACCACTTGTCCACTTGTCCACTTGTCTTTGTCCACTTGTCCACTCGTCTTTGTCCACTTGGCTCTTTCCTGGGATATGAAACGTGTACCGGAGTGGAGGTTCTTGTCAAGACAGCAGCCCTCAACTTTGGGGTCCCTGTGTCTGGTTGATTTTTTCACTTTCCCAAGGTCAACGCCCATGTGTGGAAGTGCCCTATGCTCTGTGGTTCTGTGTTTTACATGGTTTGGGAAAGAGGATACACTTGTGAAGATTGGCTGTTGGCCATTGACATCCCGCCCATCAGCTTAACAAGGCTCCCTTGACTCCGTGGGCTGTCCTGCCTTTCTGGTTTTTAGACTTTTTTCGCCTGGCCCTTTTGCCCCGGGGGGGGGCGAGAGATTTCTTTGTAGTGCTGATTTGCTCTCCCAGGTTGCTTGGTTGGCCAAAAAGGGCGTATGCGTTTTTTCCTGAATATATTCAGGAAAAAACGCATACGCCCTTTTTGGCCAACCGCATCATTGTCCACGTTCTGGCGCTTTTCATGTGCTATCGGGGCCATTCCGATGTACCCGTTGACATCCGTTTCCTGCAATTCTGCCTTGCGTTCAACGCCTCTTCGTAGCCTGACCTCAATATATTTTGGGGCGATAGTTATCGTTTAGAACTCTGCAGGTTTGGGAAGTGCAGTGCCCCTGAGCTCCATTTCCCAAGTCGCTTTTTTGTGAGTGGAACGCAACACGGCTGGATGGCTTCACGCCCTATTGTCGATCCGCGGTGGCAGGCTGAACCTCTGGTGAATTCTTCTTCGTGATGGGAAATGAGAGTGACATGTGCCCGACCAAACACCTCCAGCGAGTCTCTCATTGGTTCCCCCTCTTGCAGTTCATCCTGCGGACAAATTGCAGACGGTACGAAAGAGGCATGGAAAGGCGCCGAGTCTCCAAGTGGGGAGATTGTTAGTAAGGGGGCCTGAATGGAGAACACGAGCACCAGGAGATGAAAACTGAGGTGAGTTTCAGAAAGCTTTCCCGATCCCACGGTGTAGCATCCGCTGGGTTTCCAATGAGTGCTTTCGCTGTCGGAAGATTGCGTTGAACCTGGAGAGTTGGGACCCATGGAATGGGGAGCACGCAGGATTCCTTTCAAGGGTCTGCATTTGCTTTCCCAACCTCACCCATCGTCTCAGCCCCAAGAGTGTCCAGCCTTATGTCTTCTGCCGCTGGGGCTGTAGATGTGGTCAATCCTGGTTGCATGCCAGTCCCTGAACGCATTTGGGAAGAAATTCTCTCTGTTTTGCTCTGCTTGTTTCTTCTTTATGTTGGAAATGTATCCTCAGAATGGGTCTGAGCTGATTTTCCCTGCTGGTTTTAGGCCGCTTTACACACACTTGATGCACTTACACAGAGATATCAAGACTTAGCTTTTAAGATGCTTACTAGTCGGATAGATACTTGTGCGATGAACAGGGTCTGGTGAGTCCAGTTGATTGAGCAAGGAGTAGGTCGTGTCCATTCCATATTCAGTTTTCGGAAGGGTATCTGTGCTCATTTCAAACTCGAGTTTTATGCGTCACCCCACCTCACCTTTCTCCTGAAGCAGGCATAAGTGTGTTTTCTAAAAGCGTGACTCTGTTCTGTTTGGGGATTCAGTTCATGGGGAGCGATTTTTACATTCCCTCGATAAGTGATATCATAAGTTTCTTTTTTTGTGGGACTGATTTCACTGAGGATGATCGTACCTAAATCCACTCAGGATGCTGCTACCAGCCTCATGACGTGGATTTCATGGCTGAGTGACACTCCATTGGACATACGTAGCACCACTTGTCCACTTGTCCACTTGTCTTTGTCCACTTGTCCACTCGTCTTTGTCCACTTGGCTCTTTCCTGGGATATGAAACGTGTACCGGAGTGGAGGTTCTTGTCAAGACAGCAGCCCTCAACTTTGGGGTCCCTGTGTCTGGTTGATTTTTTCATTTTCCCAAGGTCAACGCCCATGTGTGGAAGTGCCCTATGCTCTGTGGTTCTGTGTTTTACATGGTTTGGGAAAGAGGATACACTTGTGAAGATTGGCTGTTGGCCATTGACATCCCGCCCATCAGCTTAACAAGGCTCCCTTGACTCCGTGGGCTGTCCTGCCTTTCTGGTTTTTAGACTTTTTTCGCCTGGCCCTTTTGCCCCGGGGGGGGGGCGAGAGATTTCTTTGTAGTGCTGATTTGCTCTCCCAGGTTGCTTGGTTGGCCAAAAAGGGCGTATGCGTTTTTTCCTGAATATATTCAGGAAAAAACGCATACGCCCTTTTTGGCCAACCGCATCATTGTCCACGTTCTGGCGCTTTTCATGTGCTATCGGGGCCATTCCGATGTACCCGTTGACATCCGTTTCCTGCAATTCTGCCTTGCGTTCAACGCCTCTTCGTAGCCTGACCTCAATATATTTTGGGGCGATAGTTATCGTTTAGAACTCTGCAGGTTTGGGAAGTGCAGTGCCCCTGAGCTCCATTTCCCAAGTCGCTTTTTTGTGAGTGGGACGCAACACGGCTGGATGGCTTCACGCCCTATTGTCGATCCGCGGTGGCAGGCTGAACCTCTGGTGAATTCTTCTTCGTGATGGGAAATGAGAGTGACATGTGCCCGACCAAACACCTCCAGCGAGTCTCTCATTGGTTCCCCCTCTTGCAGTTCATCCTGCGGACAAATTGCAGACGGTACGAAAGAGGCATGGAAAGGCGCCGAGTCTCCAAGTGGGGAGATTGTTAGTAAGGGGGCCTGAATGGAGAACACGAGCACCAGGGAGATGAAAACTGAGGTGAGTTTCAGAAAGCTTTCCCGATCCCACGGTGTAGCATCCGCTGGGTTTCCAATGAGTGCTTTCGCTGTCGGAAGATTGCGTTGAACCTGGAGAGTTGGGACCCATGGAATGGGGAGCACGCAGGATTCCTTTCAAGGGTCTGCATTTGCTTTCCCAACCTCACCCATCGTCTCAGCCCCAAGAGTGTCCAGCCTTATGTCTTCTGCCGCTGGGGCTGTAGATGTGGTCAATCCTGGTTGCATGCCAGTCCCTGAACGCATTTTGGAAGAATTTCTCTCTGTTTTGCCCTGCTTGTTTCTTCTTTGTGTTGGAAATGTATCCTCAGAATGGGTCTGAGCTGATTTTCCCTGCTGGTTTTAGGCCGCTTTACACACACTTGATGCACTTACACAGAGATATCAAGACTTAGCTTTTAAAATGCTTACTAGTCGGATAGATACTTGTGCGATGAACAGGGTCTGGTGAGTCCAGTTGATTGAGCAAGGAGTAGGTCGTGTCCATTCCATATTCGGTTTTCGGAAGGGTATGTGTGCTCATTTCAAACTCGAGTTTTATGCGTCACCCCACCTCACCTTTCCCCTGAAGCAGGCATAAGTGTGTTTTCTAAAAGCGTGACTCTGTTCTGTTTGGGGATTCAGTTCATGGGGAGCGATTTTTACATTCCCTCGATAAGTGATATCATAAGTTTCTTTTTTTGTGGGACTGATTTCACTGAGGATGATCGTACCTAAATCCACTCAGGATGCTGCTACCAGCCTCATGACGTGGATTTCATGGCTGAGTGACACTCCATTGGACCTACGTAGCACCACTTGTCCACTTGTCCACTTGTCTTTGTCCACTTGTCCACTCGTCTTTGTCCACTTGGCTCTTTCCTGGGATATGAAACGTGTACCGGAGTGGAGGTTCTTGTCAAGACAGCAGCCCTCAACTTTGGGGTCCCTGTGTCTGGTTGATTTTTTCATTTTCCCAAGGTCAACGCCCATGTGTGGAAGTGCCCTATGCTCTGTGGTTCTGTGTTTTACATGGTTTGGGAAAGAGGATACACTTGTGAAGATTGGCTGTTGGCCATTGACATCCCGCCCATCAGCTTAACAAGGCTCCCTTGACTCCGTGGGCTGTCCTGCCTTTCTGGTTTTTAGACTTTCTTCGCCTGGCCCTTTTGCCCCGGGGGGGGGCGAGAGATTTCTTTGTAGTGCTGATTTGCTCTTCCAGGTTGCTTGGTTGGCCAAAAAGGGCGTATGCGTTTTTTCCTGAATATATTCAGGAAAAAACGCATACGCCCTTTTTGGCCAACCGCATCATTGTCCACGTTCTGGCGCTTTTCATGTGCTATCGGGGCCATTCCGATGTACCCGTTGACATCCGTTTCCTGCAATTCTGCCTTGCGTTCAACGCCTCTTCGTAGCCTGACCTCAATATATTTTGGGGCGATAGTTATCGTTTAGAACTCTGCAGGTTTGGGAAGTGCAGTGCCCCTGAGCTCCATTTCCCAAGTCGCTTTTTTGTGAGTGGGACGCAACACGGCTGGATGGCTTCACGCCCTATTGTCGATCCGCGGTGGCAGGCTGAACCTCTGGTGAATTCTTCTTCGTGATGGGAAATGAGAGTGACATGTGCCCGACCAAACACCTCCAGCGAGTCTCTCATTGGTTCCCCCTCTTGCAGTTCATCCTGCGGACAAATTGCAGACGGTACGAAAGAGGCATGGAAAGGCGCCGAGTCTCCAAGTGGGGAGATTGTTAGTAAGGGGGCCTGAATGGAGAACACGAGCACCAGGAGATGAAAACTGAGGTGAGTTTCAGAAAGCTTTCCCGATCCCACGGTGTAGCATCCGCTGGGTTTCCAATGAGTGCTTTCGCTGTCGGAAGATTGCGTTGAACCTGGAGAGTTGGGACCCATGGAATGGGGAGCACGCAGGATTCCTTTCAAGGGTCTGCATTTGCTTTCCCAACCTCACCCATCGTCTCAGCCCCAAGAGTGTCCAGCCTTATGTCTTCTGCCGCTGGGGCTGTAGATGTGGTCAATCCTGGTTGCATGCCAGTCCCTGAACGCATTTTGGAAGAATTTCTCTCTGTTTTGCCCTGCTTGTTTCTTCTTTGTGTTGGAAATGTATCCTCAGAATGGGTCTGAGCTGATTTTCCTTGCTGGTTTTAGGCCGCTTTACACACACTTGATGCACTTACAGAGAGATATCAAGACTTAGCTTTTAAGATGCTTACTAGTCGGATAGATACTTGTGCGATGAACAGGGTGTGGTGAGTCCAGTTGATTGAGCAAGGAGTAGGTCGTGTCCATTCCATATTCGGTTTTCGGAAGGATATCTGTGCTCATTTCAAACTCGAGTTTTATGCGTCACCCCACCTCACCTTTCCCCTGAAGCAGGCATAAGTGTGTTTTCTAAAAGCGTGACTCTGTTCTGTTTGGGGATTCAGTTCATGGGGAGCGATTTTTACATTCCCTCGATAAGTGATATCATAAGTTTCTTTTTTTGTGGGACTGGTTTCACTGAGGATGATCGTACCTAAATCCACTCAGGATGCTGCTACCAGCCTCATGACGTGGATTTCATGGCTGACTGACACTCCATTGGACCTACGTAGCACCACTTGTCCACTTGTCCACTTGTCTTTGTCCACTTGTCCACTCGTCTTTGTCCACTTGGCTCTTTCCTGGGATATGAAACGTGTACCGGAGTGGAGGTTCTTGTCAAGACAGCAGCCCTCAACTTTGGGGTCCCTGTGTCTGGTTGATTTTTTCATTTTCCCAAGGTCAACGCCCATGTGTGGAAGTGCCCTATGCTCTGTGGTTCTGTGTTTTACATGGTTTGGGAAAGAGGATACACTTGTGAAGATTGGCTGTTGGCCATTGACATCCCGCCCATCAGCTTAACAAGGCTCCCTTGACTCCGTGGGCTGTCCTGCCTTTCTGGTTTTTAGACTTTTTTCGCCTGGCCCTTTTGCCCCGGGGGGGGGGGGGGCGAGAGATTTCTTTGTAGTGCTGATTTGCTCTCCCAGGTTGCTTGGTTGGCCAAAAAGGGCGTATGCGTTTTTTCCTGAATATATTCAGGAAAAAACGCATACGCCCTTTTTGGCCAACCGCATCATTGTCCACGTTCTGGCGCTTTTCATGTGCTATCGGGGCCATTCCGATGTACCCGTTGACATCCGTTTCCTGCAATTCTGCCTTGCGTTCAACGCCTCTTCGTAGCCTGACCTCAATATATTTTGGGGCGATAGTTATCGTTTAGAACTCTGCAGGTTTGGGAAGTGCAGTGCCCCTGAGCTCCATTTCCCAAGTCGCTTTTTTGTGAGTGGGACGCAACACGGCTGGATGGCTTCACGCCCTATTGTCGATCCGCGGTGGCAGGCTGAACCTCTGGTGAATTCTTCTTCGTGTTGGGAAATGAGAGTGACATGTGCCCGACCAAACACCTCCAGCGAGTCTCTCATTGGTTCCCCCTCTTGCAGTTCATCCTGCGGACAAATTGCAGACGGTACGAAAGAGGCATGGAAAGGCGCCGAGTCTCCATGTGGGGAGATTGTTAGTAAGGGGGCCTGAATGGAGAACACGAGCACCAGGAGATGAAAACTGAGGTGAGTTTCAGAAAGCTTTCCCGATCCCACGGTGTAGCATCCGCTGGGTTTCCAATGAGTGCTTTCGCTGTCGGAAGATTGCGTTGAACCTGGAGAGTTGGGACCCATGGAATGGGGAGCACGCAGGATTCCTTTCAAGGGTCTGCATTTGCTTTCCCAACCTCACCCATCGTCTCAGCCCCAAGAGTGTCCAGCCTTATGTCTTCTGCCGCTGGGGCTGTAGATGTGGTCAATCCTGGTTGCATGCCAGTCCCTGAACGCATTTTGGAAGAATTTCTCTCTGTTTTGCCCTGCTTGTTTCTTCTTTGTGTTGGAAATGTATCCTCAGAATGGGTCTGAGCTGATTTTCCCTGCTGGTTTTAGGCCGCTTTACACACACTTGATGCACTTACAGAGAGATATCAAGACTTAGCTTTTAAGATGCTTACTAGTCGGATAGATACTTGTGCGATGAACAGGGTGTGGTGAGTCCAGTTGATTGAGCAAGGAGTAGGTCGTGTCCATTCCATATTCGGTTTTCGGAAGGGTATCTGTGCTCATTTCAAACTCGAGTTTTATGCGTCACCCCACCTCACCTTTCCCCTGAAGGCAGGCATAAGTGTGTTTTCTAAAAGCGTGACTCTGTTCTGTTTGGGGATTCAGTTCATGGGGAGCGATTTTTACATTCCCTCGATAAGTGATATCATAAGTTTCTTTTTTTGTGGGACTGATTTCACGAGGATGATCGTACCTAACTCCACTCAGGATGCTGCTACCAGCCTCATGACGTGGATTTCATGGCTGAGCGACACTCCATTGGACCTACGTAGCACCACTTGTCCACTTGTCCACTTGTCTTTGTCCACTTGTCCACTCGTCTTTGTCCACTTGGCTCTTTCCTGGGATATGAAACGTGTACCGGAGTGGAGGTTCTTGTCAAGACAGCAGCCCTCAACTTTGGGGTCCCTGTGTCTGGTTGATTTTTTCATTTTCCCAAGGTCAACGCCCATGTGTGGAAGTGCCCTATGCTCTGTGGTTCTGTGTTTTACATGGTTTGGGAAAGAGGATACACTTGTGAAGATTGGCTGTTGGCCATTGACATCCCGCCCATCAGCTTAACAAGGCTCCCTTGACTCCGTGGGCTGTCCTGCCTTTCTGGTTTTTAGACTTTTTTCGCCTGGCCCTTTTGCCCCCGGGGGGGGGGGCGAGAGATTTCTTTGTAGTGCTGATTTGCTCTCCCAGGTTGCTTGGTTGGCCAAAAAGGGCGTATGCGTTTTTTCCTGAATATATTCAGGAAAAAACGCATACGCCCTTTTTGGCCAACCGCATCATTGTCCACGTTCTGGCGCTT
This sequence comes from Kogia breviceps, assembly GCF_026419965.1. Lineage (NCBI taxonomy): Eukaryota > Metazoa > Chordata > Mammalia > Artiodactyla > Physeteridae > Kogia > Kogia breviceps. Next base: position 27,947,262 of record NC_081321.1, read on the forward strand.
TTCATGTGCTATCGGGGCCATTCCGATGTACCCGTTGACATCCGTTTCCTGCAATTCTGCCTTGCGTTCAACGCCTCTTCGTAGCCTGACCTCAATATATTTTGGGGCGATAGTTATCGTTTAGAACTCTGCAGGTTTGGGAAGTGCAGTGCCCCTGAGCTCCATTTCCCAAGTCGCTTTTTTGTGAGTGGGACGCAACACGGCTGGATGGCTTCACGCCCTATTGTCGATCCGCGGTGGCAGGCTGAACCTCTGGTGAATTCTTCTTCGTGATGGGAAATGAGAGTGACATGTGCCCGACCAAACACCTCCAGCGAGTCTCTCATTGGTTCCCCCTCTTGCAGTTCATCCTGCGGACAAATTGCAGACGGTACGAAAGAGGCATGGAAAGGCGCCGAGTCTCCAAGTGGGGAGATTGTTAGTAAGGGGGCCTGAATGGAGAACACGAGCACCAGGAGATGAAAACTGAGGTGAGTTTCAGAAAGCTTTCCCGATCCCACGGTGTAGCATCCGCTGGGTTTCCAATGAGTGCTTTCGCTGTCGGAAGATTGCGTTGAACCTGGAGAGTTGGGACCCATGGAATGGGGAGCACGCAGGATTCCTTTCAAGGGTCTGCATTTGCTTTCCCAACCTCACCCATCGTCTCAGCCCCAAGAGTGTCCAGCCTTATGTCTTCTGCCGCTGGGGCTGTAGATGTGGTCAATCCTGGTTGCATGCCAGTCCCTGAACGCATTTGGGAAGAATTTCTCTCTGTTTTGCCCTGCTTGTTTCTTCTTTGTGTTGGAAATGTATCCTCAGAATGGGTCTGAGCTGATTTTCCCTGCTGGTTTTAGGCCGCTTTACACACACTTGATGCACTTACACAGAGATATCAAGACTTAGCTTTTAAGATGCTTACTAGTCGGATAGATACTTGTGCGATGAACAGGGTGTGGTGAGTCCAGTTGATTGAGCAAGGAGTAGGTCGTGTCCATGCCATATTCGGTTTTCGGAAGGGTATCTGTGCTCATTTCAAACTCGAGTTTTATGCGTCACCCCACCTCACCTTTCCCCTGAAGCAGGCATAAGTGTGTTTTCTAAAAGCGTGACTCTGTTCTGTTTGGGGATTCAGTTCATGGGGAGCGATTTTTACATTCCCTCGATAAGTGATATCATAAGTTTCTTTTTTTGTGGGACTGGTTTCACTGAGGATGATCGTACCTAAATCCACTCAGGATGCTGCTACCAGCCTCATGACGTGGATTTCATGGCTGAGTGACACTCCATTGGACCTACGTAGCACCACTTGTCCACTTGTCCACTTGTCTTTGTCCACTTGTCCACTCGTCTTTGTCCACTTGGCTCTTTCCTGGGATATGAAACGTGTACCGGAGTGGAGGTTCTTGTCAAGACAGCAGCCCTCAACTTTGGGGTCCCTGTGTCTGGTTGATTTTTTCATTTTCCCAAGGTCAACGCCCATGTGTGGAAGTGCCCTATGCTCTGTGGTTCTGTGTTTTACATGGTTTGGGAAAGAGGATACACTTGTGAAGATTGGCTGTTGGCCATTGACATCCCGCCCATCAGCTTAACAAGGCTCCCTTGACTCCGTGGGCTGTCCTGCCTTTCTGGTTTTTAGACTTTTTTCGCCTGGCCCTTTTGCCCCGGGGGGGGGGGGGCGAGAGATTTCTTTGTAGTGCTGATTTGCTCTCCCAGGTTGCTTGGTTGGCCAAAAAGGGCGTATGCGTTTTTTCCTGAATATATTCAGGAAAAAACGCATACGCCCTTTTTGGCCAACCGCATCATTGTCCACGTTCTGGCGCTTTTCATGTGCTATCGGGGCCATTCCGATGTACCCGTTGACATCCGTTTCCTGCAATTCTGCCTTGCGTTCAACGCCTCTTCGTAGCCTGACCTCAATATATTTTGGGGCGATAGTTATCGTTTAGAACTCTGCAGGTTTGGGAAGTGCAGTGCCCCTGAGCTCCATTTCCCAAGTCGCTTTTTTGTGAGTGGGACGCAACACGGCTGGATGGCTTCACGCCCTATTGTCGATCCGCGGTGGCAGGCTGAACCTCTGGTGAATTCTTCTTCGTGTTGGGAAATGAGAGTGACATGTGCCCGACCAAACACCTCCAGCGAGTCTCTCATTGGTTCCCCCTCTTGCAGTTCATCCTGCGGACAAATTGCAGACGGTACGAAAGAGGCATGGAAAGGCGCCGAGTCTCCAAGTGGGGAGATTGTTAGTAAGGGGGCCTGAATGGAGAACACGAGCACCAGGAGATGAAAACTGAGGTGAGTTTCAGAAAGCTTTCCCGATCCCACGGTGTAGCATCCGCTGGGTTTCCAATGAGTGCTTTCGCTGTCGGAAGATTGCGTTGAACCAGGAGAGTTGGGACCCATGGAATGGGGAGCACGCAGGATTCCTTTCAAGGGTCTGCATTTGCTTTCCCAACCTCACCCATCGTCTCAGCCCCAAGAGTGTCCAGCCTTATGTCTTCTGCCGCTGGGGCTGTAGATGTGGTCAATCCTGGTTGCATGCCAGTCCCTGAACGCATTTGGGAAGAATTTCTCTCTGTTTTGCCCTGCTTGTTTCTTCTTTGTGTTGGAAATGTATCCTCAGAATGGGTCTGAGCTGATTTTCCCTGCTGGTTTTAGGCCGCTTTACACACACTTGATGCACTTACAGAGAGATATCAAGACTTAGCTTTTAAGATGCTTACTAGTCGGATAGATACTTGTGCGATGAACAGGGTGTGGTGAGTCCAGTTGATTGAGCAAGGAGTAGGTCGTGTCCATGCCATATTCGGTTTTCGGAAGGGTATCTGTGCTCATTTCAAACTCGAGTTTTATGCGTCACCCCACCTCACCTTTCCCCTGAAGCAGGCATAAGTGTGTTTTCTAAAAGCGTGACTCTGTTCTGTTTGGGGATTCAGTTCATGGGGAGCGATTTTTACATTCCCTCGATAAGTGATATCATAAGTTTCTTTTTTTGTGGGACTGATTTCACTGAGGATGATCGTACCTAAATCCACTCAGGATGCTGCTACCAGCCTCATGACGTGGATTTCATGGCTGAGTGACACTCCATTGGAACTACGTAGCACCACTTGTCCACTTGTCCACTTGTCTTTGTCCACTTGTCCACTCGTCTTTGTCCACTTGGCTCTTTCCTGGGATATGAAACGTGTACCGGAGTGGAGGTTCTTGTCAAGACAGCAGCCCTCAACTTTGGGGTCCCTGTGTCTGGTTGATTTTTTCACTTTCCCAAGGTCAACGCCCATGTGTGGAAGTGCCCTATGCTCTGTGGTTCTGTGTTTTACATGGTTTGGGAAAGAGGATACACTTGTGAAGATTGGCTGTTGGCCATTGACATCCCGCCCATCAGCTTAACAAGGCTCCCTTGACTCCGTGGGCTGTCCTGCCTTTCTGGTTTTTAGACTTTTTTCGCCTGGCCCTTTTGCCCCGGGGGGGGGCGAGAGATTTCTTTGTAGTGCTGATTTGCTCTCCCAGGTTGCTTGGTTGGCCAAAAAGGGCGTATGCGTTTTTTCCTGAATATATTCAGGAAAAAACGCATACGCCCTTTTTGGCCAACCGCATCATTGTCCACGTTCTGGCGCTTTTCATGTGCTATCGGGGCCATTCCGATGTACCCGTTGACATCCGTTTCCTGCAATTCTGCCTTGCGTTCAACGCCTCTTCGTAGCCTAACCTCAATATATTTTGGGGCGATAGTTATCGTTTAGAACTCTGCAGGTTTGGGAAGTGCAGTGCCCCTGAGCTCCATTTCCCAAGTCGCTTTTTTGTGAGTGGGACGCAACACGGCTGGATGGCTTCACGCCCTATTGTCGATCCGCGGTGGCAGGCTGAACCTCTGGTGAATTCTTCTTCGTGATGGGAAATGAGAGTGACATGTGCCCGACCAAACACCTCCAGCGAGTCTCTCATTGGTTCCCCCTCTTGCAGTTCATCCTGCGGACAAATTGCAGACGGTACGAAAGAGGCATGGAAAGGCGCCGAGTCTCCAAGTGGGGAGATTGTTAGTAAGGGGGCCTGAATGGAGAACACGAGCACCAGGAGATGAAAACTGAGGTGAGTTTCAGAAAGCTTTCCCGATCCCACGGTGTAGCATCCGCTGGGTTTCCAATGAGTGCTTTCGCTGTCGGAAGATTGCGTTGAACCTGGAGAGTTGGGACCCATGGAATGGGGAGCACGCAGGATTCCTTTCAAGGGTCTGCATTTGCTTTCCCAACCTCACCCATCGTCTCAGCCCCAAGAGTGTCCAGCCTTATGTCTTCTGCCGCTGGGGCTGTAGATGTGGTCAATCCTGGTTGCATGCCAGTCCCTGAACGCATTTGGGAAGAAATTCTCTCTGTTTTGCTCTGCTTGTTTCTTCTTTATGTTGGAAATGTATCCTCAGAATGGGTCTGAGCTGATTTTCCCTGCTGGTTTTAGGCCGCTTTACACACACTTGATGCACTTACACAGAGATATCAAGACTTAGCTTTTAAGATGCTTACTAGTCGGATAGATACTTGTGCGATGAACAGGGTCTGGTGAGTCCAGTTGATTGAGCAAGGAGTAGGTCGTGTCCATTCCATATTCGGTTTTCGGAAGGGTATCTGTGCTCATTTCAAACTCGAGTTTTATGCGTCACCCCACCTCACCTTTCTCCTGAAGCAGGCATAAGTGTGTTTTCTAAAAGCGTGACTCTGTTCTGTTTGGGGATTCAGTTCATGGGGAGCGATTTTTACATTCCCTCGATAAGTGATATCATAAGTTTCTTTTTTTGTGGGACTGATTTCACTGAGGATGATCGTACCTAAATCCACTCAGGATGCTGCTACCAGCCTCATGACGTGGATTTCATGGCTGAGTGACACTCCATTGGACATACGTAGCACCACTTGTCCACTTGTCCACTTGTCTTTGTCCACTTGTCCACTCGTCTTTGTCCACTTGGCTCTTTCCTGGGATATGAAACGTGTACCGGAGTGGAGGTTCTTGTCAAGACAGCAGCCCTCAACTTTGGGGTCCCTGTGTCTGGTTGATTTTTTCATTTTCCCAAGGTCAACGCCCATGTGTGGAAGTGCCCTATGCTCTGTGGTTCTGTGTTTTACATGGTTTGGGAAAGAGGATACACTTGTGAAGATTGGCTGTTGGCCATTGACATCCCGCCCATCAGCTTAACAAGGCTCCCTTGACTCCGTGGGCTGTCCTGCCTTTCTGGTTTTTAGACTTTTTTCGCCTGGCCCTTTTGCCCCGGGGGGGGGGCGAGAGATTTCTTTGTAGTGCTGATTTGCTCTCCCAGGTTGCTTGGTTGGCCAAAAAGGGCGTATGCGTTTTTTCCTGAATATATTCAGGAAAAAACGCATACGCCCTTTTTGGCCAACCGCATCATTGTCCACGTTCTGGCGCTTTTCATGTGCTATCGGGGCCATTCCGATGTACCCGTTGACATCCGTTACCTGCAATTCTGCCTTGCGTTCAACGCCTCTTCGTAGCCTGACCTCAATATATTTTGGGGCGATAGTTATCGTTTAGAACTCTGCAGGTTTGGGAAGTGCAGTGCCCCTGAGCTCCATTTCCCAAGTCGCTTTTTTGTGAGTGGGACGCAACACGGCTGGATGGCTTCACGCCCTATTGTCGATCCGCGGTGGCAGGCTGAACCTCTGGTGAATTCTTCTTCGTGATGGGAAATGAGAGTGACATGTGCCCGACCAAACACCTCCAGCGAGTCTCTCATTGGTTCCCCCTCTTGCAGTTCATCCTGCGGACAAATTGCAGACGGTACGAAAGAGGCATGGAAAGGCGCCGAGTCTCCAAGTGGGGAGATTGTTAGTAAGGGGGCCTGAATGGAGAACACGAGCACCAGGGAGATGAAAACTGAGGTGAGTTTCAGAAAGCTTTCCCGATCCCACGGTGTAGCATCCGCTGGGTTTCCAATGAGTGCTTTCGCTGTCGGAAGATTGCGTTGAACCTGGAGAGTTGGGACCCATGGAATGGGGAGCACGCAGGATTCCTTTCAAGGGTCTGCATTTGCTTTCCCAACCTCACCAATCGTCTCAGCCCCAAGAGTGTCCAGCCTTATGTCTTCTGCCGCTGGGGCTGTAGATGTGGTCAATCCTGGTTGCATGCCAGTCCCTGAACGCATTTTGGAAGAATTTCTCTCTGTTTTGCCCTGCTTGTTTCTTCTTTGTGTTGGAAATGTATCCTCAGAATGGGTCTGAGCTGATTTTCCCTGCTGGTTTTAGGCCGCTTTACACACACTTGATGCACTTACACAGAGATATCAAGACTTAGCTTTTAAGATGCTTACTAGTCGGATAGATACTTGTGCGATGAACAGGGTGTGGTGAGTCCAGTTGATTGAGCAAGGAGTAGGTCGTGTCCATGCCATATTCGGTTTTCGGAAGGGTATCTGTGCTCATTTCAAACTCGAGTTTTATGCGTCACCCCACCTCACCTTTCCCCTGAAGCAGGCATAAGTGTGTTTTCTAAAAGCGTGACTGTGTTCTGTTTGGGGATTCAGTTCATGGGGAGCGATTTTTACATTCCCTCGATAAGTGATATCATAAGTTTCTTTTTTTGTGGGACTGATTTCACTGAGGATGATCGTACCTAAATCCACTCAGGATGCTGCTACCAGCCTCATGACGTGGATTTCATGGCTGAGTGACACTCCATTGGACCTACGTAGCACCACTTGTCCACTTGTCCACTTGTCTTTGTCCACTTGTCCACTCGTCTTTGTCCACTTGGCTCTTTCCTGGGATATGAAACGTGTACCGGAGTGGAGGTTCTTGTCAAGACAGCAGCCCTCAACTTTGGGGTCCCTGTGTCTGGTTGATTTTTTCATTTTCCCAAGGTCAACGCCCATGTGTGGAAGTGCCCTATGCTCTGTGGTTCTGTGTTTTACATGGTTTGGGAAAGAGGATACACTTGTGAAGATTGGCTGTTGGCCATTGACATCCCGCCCATCAGCTTAACAAGGCTCCCTTGACTCCGTGGGCTGTCCTGCCTTTCTGGTTTTTAGACTTTTTTCGCCTGGCCCTTTTGCCCCGGGGGGGGGCGAGAGATTTCTTTGTAGTGCTGCTTTGCTCTCCCAGGTTGCTTGGTTGGCCAAAAAGGGCGTATGCGTTTTTTCCTGAATATATTCAGGAAAAAACGCATACGCCCTTTTTGGCCAACCGCATCATTGTCCACGTTCTGGCGCTTTTCATGTGCTATCGGGGCCATTCCGATGTACCCGTTGACATCCGTTTCCTGCAATTCTGCCTTGCGTTCAACGCCTCTTCGTAGCCTGACCTCAATATATTTTGGGGCGATAGTTATCGTTTAGAACTCTGCAGGTTTGGGAAGTGCAGTGCCCCTGAGCTCCATTTCCCAAGTCGCTTTTTTGTGAGTGGGACGCAACACGGCTGGATGGCTTCACGCCCTATGGTCGATCCGCGGTGGCAGGCTGAACCTCTGGTGAATTCTTCTTCGTGATGGGAAATGAGAGTGACATGTGCCCGACCAAACACCTCCAGCAAGTCTCTCATTGGTTCCCCCTCTTGCAGTTCATCCTGCGGACAAATTGCAGACGGTACGAAAGAGGCATGGAAAGGCGCCGAGTCTCCAAGTGGGGAGATTGTTAGTAAGGGGGCCTGAATGGAGAACACGAGCACCAGGGAGATGAAAACTGAGGTGAGTTTCAGAAAGCTTTCCCGATCCCACGGTGTAGCATCCGCTGGGTTTCCAATGAGTGCTTTCGCTGTCGGAAGATTGCGTTGAACCTGGAGAGTTGGGACCCATGGAATGGGGAGCACGCAGGATTCCTTTCAAGGGTCTGCATTTGCTTTCCCAACCTCACCAATCGTCTCAGCCCCAAGAGTGTCCAGCCTTATGTCTTCTGCCGCTGGGGCTGTAGATGTGGTCAATCCTGGTTGCATGCCAGTCCCTGAACGCATTTGGGAAGAATTTCTCTCTGTTTTGCCCTGCTTGTTTCTTCTTTATGTTGGAAATGTATCCTCAGAATGGGTCTGAGCTGATTTTCCCTGCTGGTTTTAGGCCGCTTTACACACACTTGATGCACTTACACAGAGATATCAAGACTTAGCTTTTAAGATGCTTACTAGTCGGATAGATACTTGTGCGATGAACAGGGTGTGGTGAGTCCAGTTGATTGAGCAAGGAGTAGGTCGTGTCCATTCCATATTCGGTTTTCGGAAGGGTATCTGTGCTCATTTCAAACTCGAGTTTTATGCGTCACCCCACCTCACCTTTCCCCTGAAGCAGGCATAAGTGTGTTTTCTAAAAGCGTGACTCTGTTCTGTTTGGGGATTCAGTTCATGGGGAGCGATTTTTACATTCCCTCGATAAGTGATATCATAAGTTTCTTTTTTTGTGGGACTGATTTCACTGAGGATGATCGTACCTAAATCCACTCAGGATGCTGCTACCAGCCTCATGACGTGGATTTCATGGCTGAGTGACACTCCATTGGACCTACGTAGCACCACTTGTCCACTTGTCCACTTGTCTTTGTCCACTTGTCCACTCGTCTTTGTCCACTTGGCTCTTTCCTGGGATATGAAACGTGTACCGGAGTGGAGGTTCTTGTCAAGACAGCAGCCCTCAACTTTGGGGTCCCTGTGTCTGGTTGATTTTTTCATTTTCCCAAGGTCAAAGCCCATGTGTGGAAGTGCCCTATGCTCTGTGGTTCTGTGTTTTACATGGTTTGGGAAAGAGGATACACTTGTGAAGATTGGCTGTTGGCCATTGACATCCCGCCCATCAGCTTAACAAGGCTCCCTTGACTCCGTGGGCTGTCCTGCCTTTCTGGTTTTTAGACTTTTTTCCCCTGGCCCTTTTGCCCGGGGGGGGCGGGCGAGAGATTTCTTTGTAGTGCTGATTTGCTCTCCCAGGTTGCTTGGTTGGCCAAAAAGGGCGTATGCGTTTTTTCCTGAATATATTCAGGAAAAAACGCATACGCCCTTTTTGGCCAACCGCATCATTGTCCACGTTCTGGCGCTTTTCATGTGCTATCGGGGCCATTCCGATGTACCCGTTGACATCCGTTTCCTGCAATTCTGCCTTGCGTTCAACGCCTCTTCGTAGCCTGACCTCAATATATTTTGGGGCGATAGTTATCGTTTAGAACTCTGCAGGTTTGGGAAGTGCAGTGCCCCTGAGCTCCATTTCCCAAGTCGCTTTTTTGTGAGTGGGACGCAACACGGCTGGATGGCTTCACGCCCTATTGTCGATCCGCGGTGGCAGGCTGAACCTCTGGTGAATTCTTCTTCGTGATGGGAAATGAGAGTGACATGTGCCCGACCAAACACCTCCAGCGAGTCTCTCATTGGTTCCCCCTCTTGCAGTTCATCCTGCGGACAAATTGCAGACGGTACGAAAGAGGCATGGAAAGGCGCCGAGTCTCCAAGTGGGGAGATTGTTAGTAAGGGGGCCTGAATGGAGAACACGAGCACCAGGAGATGAAAACTGAGGTGAGTTTCAGAAAGCTTTCCCGATCCCACGGTGTAGCATCCGCTGGGTTTCCAATGAGTGCTTTCGCTGTCGGAAGATTGCGTTGAACCTGGAGAGTTGGGACCCATGGAATGGGGAGCACGCAGGATTCCTTTCAAGGGTCTGCATTTGCTTTCCCAACCTCACCCATCGTCTCAGCCCCAAGAGTGTCCAGCCTTATGTCTTCTGCCGCTGGGGCTGTAGATGTGGTCAATCCTGGTTGCATGCCAGTCCCTGAACGCATTTGGGAAGAATTTCTCTCTGTTTTGCCCTGCTTGTTTCTTCTTTATGTTGGAAATGTATCCTCAGAATGGGTCTGAGCTGATTTTCCCTGCTGGTTTTAGGCCGCTTTACACACACTTGATGCACTTACACAGAGATGTCAAGACTTAGCTTTTAAGATGCTTACTAGTCGGCTAGATACTTGTGCGATGAACAGGGTGTGGTGAGTCCAGTTGATTGAGCAAGGAGTAGGTCGTGTCCATTCCATATTCGGTTTTCGGAAGGGTATCTGTGCTCATTTCAAACTCGAGTTTTATGCGTCACCCCACCTCACCTTTCCCCTGAAGCAGGCATAAGTGTGTTTTCTAAAAGCGTGACTCTGTTCTGTTTGGGGATTCAGTTCATGGGAAGCGATTTTTACATTCCCTCGATAAGTGATATCATAAGTTTCTTTTTTTGTGGGACTGATTTCACTGAGGATGATCGTACCTAAATCCACTCAGGATGCTGCTACCAGCCTCATGACGTGGATTTCATGGCTGAGTGACACTCCATTGGACCTACGTAGCACCACTTGTCCACTTGTCCACTTGTCGTTGTCCACTTGTCCACTCGTCTTTGTCCACTTGGCTCTTTCCTGGGATATGAAACGTGTACCGGAGTGGAGGTTCTTGTCAAGACAGCAGCCCTCAACTTTAGGGTCCCTGTGTCTGGTTGATTTTTTCATTTTCCCAAGGTCAACGCCCATGTGTGGAAGTGCCCTATGCTCTGTGGTTCTGTGTTTTACATGGTTTGGGAAAGAGGATACACTTGTGAAGATTGGCTGTTGGCCATTGACATCCCGCCCATCAGCTTAACAAGGCTCCCTTGACTCCGTGGGCTGTCCTGCCTTTCTGGTTTTTAGACTTTTTTCCCCTGGCCCTTTTGCCCGGGGGGGGGGGGGCGAGAGATTTCTTTGTAGTGCTGATTTGCTCTCCCAGGTTGCTTGGTTGGCCAAAAAGGGCGTATGCGTTTTTTCCTGAATATATTCAGGAAAAAACGCATACGCCCTTTTTGGCCAACCGCATCATTGTCCACGTTCTGGCGCTTTTCATGTGCTATCGGGGCCATTCCGATGTACCCGTTGACATCCGTTTCCTGCAATTCTGCCTTGCGTTCAACGCCTCTTCGTAGCCTGACCTCAATATATTTTGGGGCGATAGTTATCGTTTAGAACTCTGCAGGTTTGGGAAGTGCAGTGCCCCTGAGCTCCATTTCCCAAGTCGCTTTTTTGTGAGTGGGACGCAACACGGCTGGATGGCTTCACGCCCTATTGTCGATCCGCGGTGGCAGGCTGAACCTCTGGTGAATTCTTCTTCGTGATGGGAAATGAGAGTGACATGTGCCCGACCAAACACCTCCAGCGAGTCTCTCATTGGTTCCCCCTCTTGCAGTTCATCCTGCGGACAAATTGCAGACGGTACGAAAGAGGCATGGAAAGGCGCCGAGTCTCCAAGTGGGGAGATTGTTAGTAAGGGGGCCTGAATGGAGAACACGAGCACCAGGAGATGAAAACTGAGGTGAGTTTCAGAAAGCTTTCCCGATCCCACGGTGTAGCATCCGCTGGGTTTCCAATGAGTGCTTTCGCTGTCGGAAGATTGCGTTGAACCTGGAGAGTTGGGACCCATGGAATGGGGAGCACGCAGGATTCCTTTCAAGGGTCTGCATTTGCTTTCCCAACCTCACCCATCGTCTCAGCCCCAAGAGTGTCCAGCCTTATGTCTTCTGCCGCTGGGGCTGTAGATGTGGTCAATCCTGGTTGCATGCCAGAACCTGAACGCATTTTGGAAGAATTTCTCTCTGTTTTGCCCTGCTTGTTTCTTCTTTATGTTGGAAATGTATCCTCAGAATGGGTCTGAGCTGATTTTCCCTGCTCGTTTTAGGCCGCTTTACACACACTTGATGCACTTACACAGAGATATCAAGACTTAGCTTTTAAGATGCTTACTAGTCGGCTAGATACTTGTGCGATGAACAGGGTCTGGTGAGTCCAGTCGATTGAGCAAGGAGTAGGTCGTGTCCATTCCATATTCGGTTTTCGGAAGGGTATCTGTGCTCATTTCAAACTCGAGTTTTATGCGTCACCCCACCTCACCTTTCCCCTGAAGCAGGCATAAGTGTGTTTTCTAAAAGCGTGACTCTGTTCTGTTTGGGGATTCAGTTCATGGGGAGCGATTTTTACATTCCCTCGATAAGTGATATCATAAGTTTCTTTTTTTGTGGGACTGATTTCACTGAGGATGATCGTACCTAAATCCACTCAGGATGCTGCTACCAGCCTCATGACGTGGATTTCATGGCTGAGTGACACTCCATTGGACATACGTAGCACCACTTGTCCACTTGTCCACTTGTCTTTGTCCACTTGTCCACTCGTCTTTGTCCACTTGGCTCTTTCCTGGGATATGAAACGTGTACCGGAGTGGAGGTTCTTGTCAAGACAGCAGCCCTCAACTTTGGGGTCCCTGTGTCTGGTTGATTTTTTCATTTTCCCAAGGTCAACGCCCATGTGTGGAAGTGCCCTATGCTCTGTGGTTCTGTGTTTTACATGGTTTGGGAAAGAGGATACACTTGTGAAGATTGGCTGTTGGCCATTGACATCCCGCCCATCAGCTTAACAAGGCTCCCTTGACTCCGTGGGCTGTCCTGCCTTTCTGGTTTTTAGACTTTCTTCGCCTGGCCCTTTTGCCCCGGGGGGGGGCGAGAGATTTCTTTGTAGTGCTGATTTGCTCTTCCAGGTTGCTTGGTTGGCCAAAAAGGGCGTATGCGTTTTTTCCTGAATATATTCAGGAAAAAACGCATACGCCCTTTTTGGCCAACCGCATCATTGTCCACGTTCTGGCGCTTTTCATGTGCTATCGGGGCCATTCCGATGTACCCGTTGACATCCGTTTCCTGCAATTCTGCCTTGCGTTCAACGCCTCTTCGTAGCCTGACCTCAATATATTTTGGGGCGATAGTTATCGTTTAGAACTCTGCAGGTTTGGGAAGTGCAGTGCCCCTGAGCTCCATTTCCCAAGTCGCTTTTTTGTGAGTGGGACGCAACACGGCTGGATGGCTTCACGCCCTATTGTCGATCCGCGGTGGCAGGCTGAACCTCTGGTGAATTCTTCTTCGTGATGGGAAATGAGAGTGACATGTGCCCGACCAAACACCTCCAGCGAGTCTCTCATTGGTTCCCCCTCTTGCAGTTCATCCTGCGGACAAATTGCAGACGGTACGAAAGAGGCATGGAAAGGCGCCGAGTCTCCAAGTGGGGAGATTGTTAGTAAGGGGGCCTGAATGGAGAACACGAGCACCAGGAGATGAAAACTGAGGTGAGTTTCAGAAAGCTTTCCCGATCCCACGGTGTAGCATCCGCTGGGTTTCCAATGAGTGCTTTCGCTGTCGGAAGATTGCGTTGAACCTGGAGAGTTGGGACCCATGGAATGGGGAGCACGCAGGATTCCTTTCAAGGGTCTGCATTTGCTTTCCCAACCTCACCCATCGTCTCAGCCCCAAGAGTGTCCAGCCTTATGTCTTCTGCCGCTGGGGCTGTAGATGTGGTCAATCCTGGTTGCATGCCAGTCCCTGAACGCATTTGGGAAGAATTTCTCTCTGTTTTGCCCTGCTTGTTTCTTCTTTGTGTTGGAAATGTATCCTCAGAATGGGTCTGAGCTGATTTTCCTTGCTGGTTTTAGGCCGCTTTACACACACTTGATGCACTTACAGAGAGATATCAAGACTTAGCTTTTAAGATGCTTACTAGTCGGATAGATACTTGTGCGATGAACAGGGTGTGGTGAGTCCAGTTGATTGAGCAAGGAGTAGGTCGTGTCCATTCCATATTCGGTTTTCGGAAGGATATCTGTGCTCATTTCAAACTCGAGTTTTATGCGTCACCCCACCTCACCTTTCCCCTGAAGCAGGCATAAGTGTGTTTTCTAAAAGCGTGACTCTGTTCTGTTTGGGGATTCAGTTCATGGGGAGCGATTTTTACATTCCCTCGATAAGTGATATCATAAGTTTCTTTTTTTGTGGGACTGGTTTCACTGAGGATGATCGTACCTAAATCCACTCAGGATGCTGCTACCAGCCTCATGACGTGGATTTCATGGCTGAGTGACACTCCATTGGACCTACGTAGCACCACTTGTCCACTTGTCCACTTGTCTTTGTCCACTTGTCCACTCGTCTTTGTCCACTTGGCTCTTTCCTGGGATATGAAACGTGTACCGGAGTGGAGGTTCTTGTCAAGACAGCAGCCCTCAACTTTGGGGTCCCTGTGTCTGGTTGATTTTTTCATTTTCCCAAGGTCAACGCCCATGTGTGGAAGTGCCCTATGCTCTGTGGTTCTGTGTTTTACATGGTTTGGGAAAGAGGATACACTTGTGAAGATTGGCTGTTGGCCATTGACATCCCGCCCATCAGCTTAACAAGGCTCCCTTGACTCCGTGGGCTGTCCTGCCTTTCTGGTTTTTAGACTTTTTTCGCCTGGCCCTTTTGCCCCGGGGGGGGGGGGGCGAGAGATTTCTTTGTAGTGCTGATTTGCTCTCCCAGGTTGCTTGGTTGGCCAAAAAGGGCGTATGCGTTTTTTCCTGAATATATTCAGGAAAAAACGCATACGCCCTTTTTGGCCAACCGCATCATTGTCCACGTTCTGGCGCTTTTCATGTGCTATCGGGGCCATTCCGATGTACCCGTTGACATCCGTTTCCTGCAATTCTGCCTTGCGTTCAACGCCTCTTCGTAGCCTGACCTCAATATATTTTGGGGCGATAGTTATCGTTTAGAACTCTGCAGGTTTGGGAAGTGCAGTGCCCCTGAGCTCCATTTCCCAAGTCGCTTTTTTGTGAGTGGGACGCAACACGGCTGGATGGCTTCACGCCCTATTGTCGATCCGCGGTGGCAGGCTGAACCTCTGGTGAATTCTTCTTCGTGTTGGGAAATGAGAGTGACATGTGCCCGACCAAACACCTCCAGCGAGTCTCTCATTGGTTCCCCCTCTTGCAGTTCATCCTGCGGACAAATTGCAGACGGTACGAAAGAGGCATGGAAAGGCGCCGAGTCTCCATGTGGGGAGATCGTTAGTAAGGGGGCCTGAATGGAGAACACGAGCACCAGGAGATGAAAACTGAGGTGAGTTTCAGAAAGCTTTCCCGATCCCACGGTGTAGCATCCGCTGGGTTTCCAATGAGTGCTTTCGCTGTCGGAAGATTGCGTTGAACCTGGAGAGTTGGGACCCATGGAATGGGGAGCACGCAGGATTCCTTTCAAGGGTCTGCATTTGCTTTCCCAACCTCACCCATCGTCTCAGCCCCAAGAGTGTCCAGCCTTATGTCTTCTGCCGCTGGGGCTGTAGATGTGGTCAATCCTGGTTGCATGCCAGTCCCTGAACGCATTTTGGAAGAATTTCTCTCTGTTTTGCCCTGCTTGTTTCTTCTTTGTGTTGGAAATGTATCCTCAGAATGGGTCTGAGCTGATTTTCCCTGCTGGTTTTAGGCCGCTTTACACACACTTGATGCACTTACAGAGAGATATCAAGACTTAGCTTTTAAGATGCTTACTAGTCGGATAGATACTTGTGCGATGAACAGGGTGTGGTGAGTCCAGTTGATTGAGCAAGGAGTAGGTCGTGTCCATTCCATATTCGGTTTTCGGAAGGGTATCTGTGCTCATTTCAAACTCGAGTTTTATGCGTCACCCCACCTCACCTTTCCCCTGAAGGCAGGCATAAGTGTGTTTTCTAAAAGCGTGACTCTGTTCTGTTTGGGGATTCAGTTCATGGGGAGCGATTTTTACATTCCCTCGATAAGTGATATCATAAGTTTCTTTTTTTGTGGGACTGATTTCACGAGGATGATCGTACCTAACTCCACTCAGGATGCTGCTACCAGCCTCATGACGTGGATTTCATGGCTGAGCGACACTCCATTGGACCTACGTAGCACCACTTGTCCACTTGTCCACTTGTCTTTGTCCACTTGTCCACTCGTCTTTGTCCACTTGGCTCTTTCCTGGGATATGAAACGTGTACCGGAGTGGAGGTTCTTGTCAAGACAGCAGCCCTCAACTTTGGGGTCCCTGTGTCTGGTTGATTTTTTCATTTTCCCAAGGTCAACGCCCATGTTTGGAAGTGCCCTATGCTCTGTGGTTCTGTGTTTTACATGGTTTGGGAAAGAGGATACACTTGTGAAGATTGGCTGTTGGCCATTGACATCCCGCCCATCAGCTTAACAAGGCTCCCTTGACTCCGTGGGCTGTCCTGCCTTTCTGGTTTTTAGACTTTTTTCGCCTGGCCCTTTTGCCCCCGGGGGGGGGGGCGAGAGATTTCTTTGTAGTGCTGATTTGCTCTCCCAGGTTGCTTGGTTGGCCAAAAAGGGCGTATGCGTTTTTTCCTGAATATATTCAGGAAAAAACGCATACGCCCTTTTTGGCCAACCGCATCATTGTCCACGTTCTGGCGCTTTTCATGTGCTATCGGGGCCATTCCGATGTACCCGTTGACATCCGTTTCCTGCAATTCTGCCTTGCGTTCAACGCCTCTTCGTAGCCTGACCTCAATATATTTTGGGGCGATAGTTATCGTTTAGAACTCTGCAGGTTTGGGAAGTGCAGTGCCCCTGAGCTCCATTTCCCAAGTCGCTTTTTTGTGAGTGGGACGCAACACGGCTGGATGGCTTCACGCCCTATTGTCGATCCGCGGTGGCAGGCTGAACCTCTGGTGAATTCTTCTTCGTGATGGGAAATGAGAGTGACATGTGCCCGACCAAACACCTCCAGCGAGTCTCTCATTGGTTCCCCCTCTTGCAGTTCATCCTGCGGACAAATTGCAGACGGTACGAAAGAGGCATGGAAAGGCGCCGAGTCTCCAAGTGGGGAGATTGTTAGTAAGGGGGCCTGAATGGAGAACACGAGCACCAGGAGATGAAAACTGAGGTGAGTTTCAGAAAGCTTTCCCGATCCCACGGTGTAGCATCCGCTGGGTTTCCAATGAGTGCTTTCGCTGTCGGAAGATTGCGTTGAACCTGGAGAGTTGGGACCCATGGAATGGGGAGCACGCAGGATTCCTTTCAAGGGTCTGCATTTGCTTTCCCAACCTCACCCATCGTCTCAGCCCCAAGAGTGTCCAGCCTTATGTCTTCTGCCGCTGGGGCTGTAGATGTGGTCAATCCTGGTTGCATGCCAGTCCCTGAACGCATTTGGGAAGAATTTCTCTCTGTTTTGCCCTGCTTGTTTCTTCTTTGTGTTGGAAATGTATCCTCAGAATGGGTCTGAGCTGATTTTCCCTGCTGGTTTTAGGCCGCTTTACACACACTTGATGCACTTACACAGAGATATCAAGACTTAGCTTTTAAGATGCTTACTAGTTGGATAGATACTTGTGCGATGAACAGGGTGTGGTGAGTCCAGTTGATTGAGCAAGGAGTAGGTCGTGTCCATGCCATATTCGGTTTTCGGAAGGGTATCTGTGCTCATTTCAAACTCGAGTTTTATGCGTCACCCCACCTCACCTTTCCCCTGAAGCAGGCATAAGTGTGTTTTCTAAAAGCGTGACTCTGTTCTGTTTGGGGATTCAGTTCATGGGGAGCGATTTTTACATTCCCTCGATAAGTGATATCATAAGTTTCTTTTTTTGTGGGACTGGTTTCACTGAGGATGATCGTACCTAAATCCACTCAGGATGCTGCTACCAGCCTCATGACGTGGATTTCATGGCTGAGTGACACTCCATTGGACCTACGTAGCACCACTTGTCCACTTGTCCACTTGTCTTTGTCCACTTGTCCACTCGTCTTTGTCCACTTGGCTCTTTCCTGGGATATGAAACGTGTACCGGAGTGGAGGTTCTTGTCAAGACAGCAGCCCTCAACTTTGGGGTCCCTGTGTCTGGTTGATTTTTTCATTTTCCCAAGGTCAACGCCCATGTGTGGAAGTGCCCTATGCTCTGTGGTTCTGTGTTTTACATGGTTTGGGAAAGAGGATACACTTGTGAAGATTGGCTGTTGGCCATTGACATCCCGCCCATCAGCTTAACAAGGCTCCCTTGACTCCGTGGGCTGTCCTGCCTTTCTGGTTTTTAGACTTTTTTCGCCTGGCCCTTTTGCCCCGGGGGGGGGGGGGGCGAGAGATTTCTTTGTAGTGCTGATTTGCTCTCCCAGGTTGCTTGGTTGGCCAAAAAGGGCGTATGCGTTTTTTCCTGAATATATTCAGGAAAAAACGCATACGCCCTTTTTGGCCAACCGCATCATTGTCCACGTTCTGGCGCTTTTCATGTGCTATCGGGGCCATTCCGATGTACCCGTTGACATCCGTTTCCTGCAATTCTGCCTTGCGTTCAACGCCTCTTCGTAGCCTGACCTCAATATATTTTGGGGCGATAGTTATCGTTTAGAACTCTGCAGGTTTGGGAAGTGCAGTGCCCCTGAGCTCCATTTCCCAAGTCGCTTTTTTGTGAGTGGGACGCAACACGGCTGGATGGCTTCACGCCCTATTGTCGATCCGCGGTGGCAGGCTGAACCTCTGGTGAATTCTTCTTCGTGTTGGGAAATGAGAGTGACATGTGCCCGACCAAACACCTCCAGCGAGTCTCTCATTGGTTCCCCCTCTTGCAGTTCATCCTGCGGACAAATTGCAGACGGTACGAAAGAGGCATGGAAAGGCGCCGAGTCTCCATGTGGGGAGATTGTTAGTAAGGGGGCCTGAATGGAGAACACGAGCACCAGGAGATGAAAACTGAGGTGAGTTTCAGAAAGCTTTCCCGATCCCACGGTGTAGCATCCGCTGGGTTTCCAATGAGTGCTTTCGCTGTCGGAAGATTGCGTTGAACCTGGAGAGTTGGGACCCATGGAATGGGGAGCACGCAGGATTCCTTTCAAGGGTCTGCATTTGCTTTCCCAACCTCACCCATCGTCTCAGCCCCAAGAGTGTCCAGCCTTATGTCTTCTGCCGCTGGGGCTGTAGATGTGGTCAATCCTGGTTGCATGCCAGTCCCTGAACGCATTTTGGAAGAAATTCTCTCTGTTTTGCCCTGCTTGTTTCTTCTTTGTGTTGGAAATGTATCCTCAGAATGGGTCTGAGCTGATTTTCCCTGCTGGTTTTAGGCCGCTTTACACACACTTGATGCACTTACAGAGAGATATCAAGACTTAGCTTTTAAGATGCTTACTAGTCGGATAGATACTTGTGCGATGAACAGGGTGTGGTGAGTCCAGTTGATTGAGCAAGGAGTAGGTCGTGTCCATTCCATATTCGGTTTTCGGAAGGGTATCTGTGCTCATTTCAAACTCGAGTTTTATGCGTCACCCCACCTCACCTTTCCCCTGAAGGCAGGCATAAGTGTGTTTTCTAAAAGCGTGACTCTGTTCTGTTTGGGGATTCAGTTCATGGGGAGCGATTTTTACATTCCCTCGATAAGTGATATCATAAGTTTCTTTTTTTGTGGGACTGATTTCACGAGGATGATCGTACCTAACTCCACTCAGGATGCTGCTACCAGCCTCATGACGTGGATTTCATGGCTGAGCGACACTCCATTGGACCTACGTAGCACCACTTGTCCACTTGTCCACTTGTCTTTGTCCACTTGTCCACTCGTCTTTGTCCACTTGGCTCTTTCCTGGGATATGAAACGTGTACCGGAGTGGAGGTTCTTGTCAAGACAGCAGCCCTCAACTTTGGGGTCCCTGTGTCTGGTTGATTTTTTCATTTTCCCAAGGTCAACGCCCATGTTTGGAAGTGCCCTATGCTCTGTGGTTCTGTGTTTTACATGGTTTTGGAAAGAGGATACACTTGTGAAGATTGGCTGTTGGCCATTGACATCCCGCCCATCAGCTTAACAAGGCTCCCTTGACTCCGTGGGCTGTCCTGCCTTTCTGGTTTTTAGACTTTTTTCGCCTGGCCCTTTTGCCCCCGGGGGGGGGGGCGAGAGATTTCTTTGTAGTGCTGATTTGCTCTCCCAGGTTGCTTGGTTGGCCAAAAAGGGCGTATGCGTTTTTTCCTGAATATATTCAGGAAAAAACGCATACGCCCTTTTTGGCCAACCGCATCATTGTCCACGTTCTGGCGCTTTTCATGTGCTATCGGGGCCATTCCGATGTACCCGTTGACATCCGTTTCCTGCAATTCTGCCTTGCGTTCAACGCCTCTTCGTAGCCTGACCTCAATATATTTTGGGGCGATAGTTATCGTTTAGAACTCTGCAGGTTTGGGAAGTGCAGTGCCCCTGAGCTCCATTTCCCAAGTCGCTTTTTTGTGAGTGGGACGCAACACGGCTGGATGGCTTCACGCCCTATTGTCGATCCGCGGTGGCAGGCTGAACCTCTGGTGAATTCTTCTTCGTGATGGGAAATGAGAGTGACATGTGCCCGACCAAACACCTCCAGCGAGTCTCTCATTGGTTCCCCCTCTTGCAGTTCATCCTGCGGACAAATTGCAGACGGTACGAAAGAGGCATGGAAAGGCGCCGAGTCTCCAAGTGGGGAGATTGTTAGTAAGGGGGCCTGAATGGAGAACACGAGCACCAGGAGATGAAAACTGAGGTGAGTTTCAGAAAGCTTTCCCGATCCCACGGTGTAGCATCCGCTGGGTTTCCAATGAGTGCTTTCGCTGTCGGAAGATTGCGTTGAACCTGGAGAGTTGGGACCCATGGAATGGGGAGCACGCAGGATTCCTTTCAAGGGTCTGCATTTGCTTTCCCAACCTCACCCATCGTCTCAGCCCCAAGAGTGTCCAGCCTTATGTCTTCTGCCGCTGGGGCTGTAGATGTGGTCAATCCTGGTTGCATGCCAGTCCCTGAACGCATTTGGGAAGAATTTCTCTCTGTTTTGCCCTGCTTGTTTCTTCTTTGTGTTGGAAATGTATCCTCAGAATGGGTCTGAGCTGATTTTCCCTGCTGGTTTTAGGCCGCTTTACACACACTTGATGCACTTACACAGAGATATCAAGACTTAGCTTTTAAGATGCTTACTAGTCGGATAGATACTTGTGCGATGAACAGGGTGTGGTGAGTCCAGTTGATTGAGCAAGGAGTAGGTCGTGTCCATGCCATATTCGGTTTTCGGAAGGGTATCTGTGCTCATTTCAAACTCGAGTTTTATGCGTCACCCCACCTCACCTTTCCCCTGAAGCAGGCATAAGTGTGTTTTCTAAAAGCGTGACTCTGTTCTGTTTGGGGATTCAGTTCATGGGGAGCGATTTTTACATTCCCTCGATAAGTGATATCATAAGTTTCTTTTTTTGTGGGACTTATTTCACTGAGGATGATCGTACCTAAATCCACTCAGGATGCTGCTACCAGCCTCATGACGTGGATTTCATGGCTGAGTGACACTCCATTGGAACTACGTAGCACCACTTGTCCACTTGTCCACTTGTCTTTGTCCACTTGTCCACTCGTCTTTGTCCACTTGGCTCTTTCCTGGGATATGAAACGTGTACCGGAGTGGAGGTTCTTGTCAAGACAGCAGCCCTCAACTTTGGGGTCCCTGTGTCTGGTTGATTTTTTCACTTTCCCAAGGTCAACGCCCATGTGTGGAAGTGCCCTATGCTCTGTGGTTCTGTGTTTTACATGGTTTGGGAAAGAGGATACACTTGTGAAGATTGGCTGTTGGCCATTGACATCCCGCCCATCAGCTTAACAAGGCTCCCTTGACTCCGTGGGCTGTCCTGCCTTTCTGGTTTTTAGACTTTTTTCGCCTGGCCCTTTTGCCCCGGGGGGGGGGGGCGAGAGATTTCTTTGTAGTGCTGATTTGCTCTCCCAGGTTGCTTGGTTGGCCAAAAAGGGCGTATGCGTTTTTTCCTGAATATATTCAGGAAAAAACGCATACGCCCTTTTTGGCCAACCGCATCATTGTCCACGTTCTGGCGCTTTTCATGTGCTATCGGGGCCATTCCGATGTACCCGTTGACATCCGTTTCCTGCAATTCTGCCTTGCGTTCAACGCCTCTTCGTAGCCTGACCTCAATATATTTTGGGGCGATAGTTATCGTTTAGAACTCTGCAGGTTTGGGAAGTGCAGTGCCCCTGAGCTCCATTTCCCAAGTCGCTTTTTTGTGAGTGGGACGCAACACGGCTGGATGGCTTCACGCCCTATTGTCGATCCGCGGTGGCAGGCTGAACCTCTGGTGAATTCTTCTTCGTGATGGGAAATGAGAGTGACATGTGCCCGACCAAACACCTCCAGCGAGTCTCTCATTGGTTCCCCCTCTTGCAGTTCATCCTGCGGACAAATTGCAGACGGTACGAAAGAGGCATGGAAAGGCGCCGAGTCTCCAAGTGGGGAGATTGTTAGTAAGGGGGCCTGAATGGAGAACACGAGCACCAGGAGATGAAAACTGAGGTGAGTTTCAGAAAGCTTTCCCGATCCCACGGTGTAGCATCCGCTGGGTTTCCAATGAGTGCTTTCGCTGTCGGAAGATTGCGTTGAACCTGGAGAGTTGGGACCCATGGAATGGGGAGCACGCAGGATTCCTTTCAAGGGTCTGCATTTGCTTTCCCAACCTCACCCATCGTCTCAGCCCCAAGAGTGTCCAGCCTTATGTCTTCTGCCGCTGGGGCTGTAAATGTGGTCAATCCTGGTTGCATGCCAGAACCTGAACGCATTTGGGAAGAAATTCTCTCTGTTTTGCTCTGCTTGTTTCTTCTTTATGTTGGAAATGTATCCTCAGAATGGGTCTGAGCTGATTTTCCCTGCTGGTTTTAGGCCGCTTTACACACACTTGATGCACTTACACAGAGATATCAAGACTTAGCTTTTAAGATGCTTACTAGTCGGATAGATACTTGTGCGATGAACAGGGTCTGGTGAGTCCAGTTGATTGAGCAAGGAGTAGGTCGTGTCCATTCCATATTCGGTTTTCGGAAGGGTATCTGTGCTCATTTCAAACTCGAGTTTTATGCGTCACCCCACCTCACCTTTCTCCTGAAGCAGGCATAAGTGTGTTTTCTAAAAGCGTGACTCTGTTCTGTTTGGGGATTCAGTTCATGGGGAGCGATTTTTACATTCCCTCGATAAGTGATATCATAAGTTTCTTTTTTTGTGGGACTGATTTCACTGAGGATGATCGTACCTAAATCCACTCAGGATGCTGCTACCAGCCTCATGACGTGGATTTCATGGCTGACTGACACTCCATTGGACATACGTAGCACCACTTGTCCACTTGTCCACTTGTCTTTGTCCACTTGTCCACTCGTCTTTGTCCACTTGGCTCTTTCCTGGGATATGAAACGTGTACCGGAGTGGAGGTTCTTGTCAAGACAGCAGCCCTCAACTTTGGGGTCCCTGTGTCTGGTTGATTTTTTCATTTTCCCAAGGTCAACGCCCATGTGTGGAAGTGCCCTATGCTCTGTGGTTCTGTGTTTTACATGGTTTGGGAAAGAGGATACACTTGTGAAGATTGGCTGTTGGCCATTGACATCCCACCCATCAGCTTAACAAGGCTCCCTTGACTCCGTGGGCTGTCCTGCCTTTCTGGTTTTTAGACTTTTTTCGCCTTGCCCTTTTGCCCCGGGGGGGGGGGGGTGAGAGATTTCTTTGTAGTGCTGATTTGCTCTCCCAGGTTGCTTGGTTGGCCAAAAAGGGCGTATGCGTTTTTTCCTGAATATATTCAGGAAAAAACGCATACGCCCTTTTTGGCCAACCGCATCATTGTCCACGTTCTGGCGCTTTTCATGTGCTATCGGGGCCATTCCGATGTACCCGTTGACATCCGTTTCCTGCAATTCTGCCTTGCGTTCAACGCCTCTTCGTAGCCTGACCTCAATATATTTTGGGGCGATAGTTATCGTTTAGAACTCTGCAGGTTTGGGAAGTGCAGTGCCCCTGAGCTCCATTTCCCAAGTCGCTTTTTTGTGAGTGGGACGCAACACGGCTGGATGGCTTCACGCCCTATTGTCGATCCGCGGTGGCAGGCTGAACCTCTGGTGAATTCTTCTTCGTGATGGGAAATGAGAGTGACATGTGCCCGACCAAACACCTCCAGCGAGTCTCTCATTGGTTCCCCCTCTTGCAGTTCATCCTGCGGACAAATTGCAGACGGTACGAAAGAGGCATGGAAAGGCGCCGAGTCTCCAAGTGCGGAGATTGTTAGTAAGGGGGCCTGAATGGAGAACACGAGCACCAGGAGATGAAAACTGAGGTGAGTTTCAGAAAGCTTTCCCGATCCCACGGTGTAGCATCCGCTGGGTTTCCAATGAGTGCTTTCGCTGTCGGAAGATTGCGTTGAACCTGGAGAGTTGGGACCCATGGAATGGGGAGCACGCAGGATTCCTTTCAAGGGTCTGCATTTGCTTTCCCAACCTCACCCATCGTCTCAGCCCCAAGAGTGTCCAGCCTTATGTCTTCTGCCGCTGGGGCTGTAGATGTGGTCAATCCTGGTTGCATGCCAGTCCCTGAACGCATTTTGGAAGAATTTCTCTCTGTTTTGCCCTGCTTGTTTCTTCTTTGTGTTGGAAATGTATCCTCAGAATGGGTCTGAGCTGATTTTCCCTGCTGGTTTTAGGCCGCTTTACACACACTTGATGCACTTACACAGAGATATCAAGACTTAGCTTTTAAGATGCTTACTAGTCGGATAGATACTTGTGCGATGAACAGGGTGTGGTGAGTCCAGTTGATTGAGCAAGGAGTAGGTCGTGTCCATGCCATATTCGGTTTTCGGAAGGGTATCTGTGCTCATTTCAAACTCGAGTTTTATGCGTCACCCCACCTCACCTTTCCCCTGAAGCAGGCATAAGTGTGTTTTCTAAAAGCGTGACTCTGTTCTGTTTGGGGATTCAGTTCATGGGGAGCGATTTTTACATTCCCTCGATAAGTGATATCATAAGTTTCTTTTTTTGTGGGACTTATTTCACTGAGGATGATCGTACCTAAATCCACTCAGGATGCTGCTACCAGCCTCATGACGTGGATTTCATGGCTGAGTGACACTCCATTGGAACTACGTAGCACCACTTGTCCACTTGTCCACTTGTCTTTGTCCACTTGTCCACTCGTCTTTGTCCACTTGGCTCTTTCCTGGGATATGAAACGTGTACCGGAGTGGAGGTTCTTGTCAAGACAGCAGCCCTCAACTTTGGGGTCCCTGTGTCTGGTTGATTTTTTCACTTTCCCAAGGTCAACGCCCATGTGTGGAAGTGCCCTATGCTCTGTGGTTCTGTGTTTTACATGGTTTGGGAAAGAGGATACACTTGTGAAGATTGGCTGTTGGCCATTGACATCCCGCCCATCAGCTTAACAAGGCTCCCTTGACTCCGTGGGCTGTCCTGCCTTTCTGGTTTTTAGACTTTTTTCGCCTGGCCCTTTTGCCCCGGGGGGGGGCGAGAGATTTCTTTGTAGTGCTGATTTGCTCTCCCAGGTTGCTTGGTTGGCCAAAAAGGGCGTATGCGTTTTTTCCTGAATATATTCAGGAAAAAACGCATACGCCCTTTTTGGCCAACCGCATCATTGTCCACGTTCTGGCGCTTTTCATGTGCTATCGGGGCCATTCCGATGTACCCGTTGACATCCGTTTCCTGCAATTCTGCCTTGCGTTCAACGCCTCTTCGTAGCCTGACCTCAATATATTTTGGGGCGATAGTTATCGTTTAGAACTCTGCAGGTTTGGGAAGTGCAGTGCCCCTGAGCTCCATTTCCCAAGTCGCTTTTTTGTGAGTGGGACGCAACACGGCTGGATGGCTTCACGCCCTATTGTCGATCCGCGGTGGCAGGCTGAACCTCTGGTGAATTCTTCTTCGTGATGGGAAATGAGAGTGACATGTGCCCGACCAAACACCTCCAGCGAGTCTCTCATTGGTTCCCCCTCTTGCAGTTCATCCTGCGGACAAATTGCAGACGGTACGAAAGAGGCATGGAAAGGCGCCGAGTCTCCAAGTGGGGAGATTGTTAGTAAGGGGGCCTGAATGGAGAACACGAGCACCAGGAGATGAAAACTGAGGTGAGTTTCAGAAAGCTTTCCCGATCCCACGGTGTAGCATCCGCTGGGTTTCCAATGAGTGCTTTCGCTGTCGGAAGATTGCGTTGAACCTGGAGAGTTGGGACCCATGGAATGGGGAGCACGCAGGATTCCTTTCAAGGGTCTGCATTTGCTTTCCCAACCTCACCCATCGTCTCAGCCCCAAGAGTGTCCAGCCTTATGTCTTCTGCCGCTGGGGCTGTAGATGTGGTCAATCCTGGTTGCATGCCAGTCCCTGAACGCATTTGGGAAGAAATTCTCTCTGTTTTGCTCTGCTTGTTTCTTCTTTATGTTGGAAATGTATCCTCAGAATGGGTCTGAGCTGATTTTCCCTGCTGGTTTTAGGCCGCTTTACACACACTTGATGCACTTACACAGAGATATCAAGACTTAGCTTTTAAGATGCTTACTAGTCGGATAGATACTTGTGCGATGAACAGGGTCTGGTGAGTCCAGTTGATTGAGCAAGGAGTAGGTCGTGTCCATTCCATATTCAGTTTTCGGAAGGGTATCTGTGCTCATTTCAAACTCGAGTTTTATGCGTCACCCCACCTCACCTTTCTCCTGAAGCAGGCATAAGTGTGTTTTCTAAAAGCGTGACTCTGTTCTGTTTGGGGATTCAGTTCATGGGGAGCGATTTTTACATTCCCTCGATAAGTGATATCATAAGTTTCTTTTTTTGTGGGACTGATTTCACTGAGGATGATCGTACCTAAATCCACTCAGGATGCTGCTACCAGCCTCATGACGTGGATTTCATGGCTGAGTGACACTCCATTGGACATACGTAGCACCACTTGTCCACTTGTCCACTTGTCTTTGTCCACTTGTCCACTCGTCTTTGTCCACTTGGCTCTTTCCTGGGATATGAAACGTGTACCGGAGTGGAGGTTCTTGTCAAGACAGCAGCCCTCAACTTTGGGGTCCCTGTGTCTGGTTGATTTTTTCATTTTCCCAAGGTCAACGCCCATGTGTGGAAGTGCCCTATGCTCTGTGGTTCTGTGTTTTACATGGTTTGGGAAAGAGGATACACTTGTGAAGATTGGCTGTTGGCCATTGACATCCCGCCCATCAGCTTAACAAGGCTCCCTTGACTCCGTGGGCTGTCCTGCCTTTCTGGTTTTTAGACTTTTTTCGCCTGGCCCTTTTGCCCCGGGGGGGGGGCGAGAGATTTCTTTGTAGTGCTGATTTGCTCTCCCAGGTTGCTTGGTTGGCCAAAAAGGGCGTATGCGTTTTTTCCTGAATATATTCAGGAAAAAAGGCATACGCCCTTTTTGGCCAACCGCATCATTGTCCACGTTCTGGCGCTTTTCATGTGCTATCGGGGCCATTCCGATGTACCCGTTGACATCCGTTTCCTGCAATTCTGCCTTGCGTTCAACGCCTCTTCGTAGCCTGACCTCAATATATTT
This sequence comes from Kogia breviceps, assembly GCF_026419965.1. Classification (NCBI taxonomy): domain Eukaryota; kingdom Metazoa; phylum Chordata; class Mammalia; order Artiodactyla; family Physeteridae; genus Kogia; species Kogia breviceps. Next base: position 27,974,354 of record NC_081321.1, read on the forward strand.
TGGGGCGATAGTTATCGTTTAGAACTCTGCAGGTTTGGGAAGTGCAGTGCCCCTGAGCTCCATTTCCCAAGTCGCTTTTTTGTGAGTGGGACGCAACACGGCTGGATGGCTTCACGCCCTATTGTCGATCCGCGGTGGCAGGCTGAACCTCTGGTGAATTCTTCTTCGTGATGGGAAATGAGAGTGACATGTGCCCGACCAAACACCTCCAGCGAGTCTCTCATTGGTTCCCCCTCTTGCAGTTCATCCTGCGGACAAATTGCAGACGGTACGAAAGAGGCATGGAAAGGCGCCGAGTCTCCAAGTGGGGAGATTGTTAGTAAGGGGGCCTGAATGGAGAACACGAGCACCAGGGAGATGAAAACTGAGGTGAGTTTCAGAAAGCTTTCCCGATCCCACGGTGTAGCATCCGCTGGGTTTCCAATGAGTGCTTTCGCTGTCGGAAGATTGCGTTGAACCTGGAGAGTTGGGACCCATGGAATGGGGAGCACGCAGGATTCCTTTCAAGGGTCTGCATTTGCTTTCCCAACCTCACCCATCGTCTCAGCCCCAAGAGTGTCCAGCCTTATGTCTTCTGCCGCTGGGGCTGTAGATGTGGTCAATCCTGGTTGCATGCCAGTCCCTGAACGCATTTTGGAAGAATTTCTCTCTGTTTTGCCCTGCTTGTTTCTTCTTTGTGTTGGAAATGTATCCTCAGAATGGGTCTGAGCTGATTTTCCCTGCTGGTTTTAGGCCGCTTTACACACACTTGATGCACTTACACAGAGATATCAAGACTTAGCTTTTAAGATGCTTACTAGTCGGATAGATACTTGTGCGATGAACAGGGTGTGGTGAGTCCAGTTGATTGAGCAAGGAGTAGGTCGTGTCCATGCCATATTCGGTTTTCGGAAGGGTATCTGTGCTCATTTCAAACTCGAGTTTTATGCGTCACCCCACCTCACCTTTCCCCTGAAGCAGGCATAAGTGTGTTTTCTAAAAGCGTGACTCTGTTCTGTTTGGGGATTCAGTTCATGGGGAGCGATTTTTACATTCCCTCGATAAGTGATATCATAAGTTTCTTTTTTTGTGGGACTGATTTCACTGAGGATGATCGTACCTAAATCCACTCAGGATGCTGCTACCAGCCTCATGACGTGGATTTCATGGCTGAGTGACACTCCATTGGACCTACGTAGCACCACTTGTCCACTTGTCCACTTGTCTTTGTCCACTTGTCCACTCGTCTTTGTCCACTTGGCTCTTTCCTGGGATATGAAACGTGTACCGGAGTGGAGGTTCTTGTCAAGACAGCAGCCCTCAACTTTGGGGTCCCTGTGTCTGGTTGATTTTTTCATTTTCCCAAGGTCAACGCCCATGTGTGGAAGTGCCCTATGCTCTGTGGTTCTGTGTTTTACATGGTTTGGGAAAGAGGATACACTTGTGAAGATTGGCTGTTGGCCATTGACATCCCGCCCATCAGCTTAACAAGGCTCCCTTGACTCCGTGGGCTGTCCTGCCTTTCTGGTTTTTAGACTTTTTTCGCCTGGCCCTTTTGCCCCGGGGGGGGGGCGAGAGATTTCTTTGTAGTGCTGCTTTGCTCTCCCAGGTTGCTTGGTTGGCCAAAAAGGGCGTATGCGTTTTTTCCTGAATATATTCAGGAAAAAACGCATACGCCCTTTTTGGCCAACCGCATCATTGTCCACGTTCTGGCGCTTTTCATGTGCTATCGGGGCCATTCCGATGTACCCGTTGACATCCGTTTCCTGCAATTCTGCCTTGCGTTCAACGCCTCTTCGTAGCCTGACCTCAATATATTTTGGGGCGATAGTTATCGTTTAGAACTCTGCAGGTTTGGGAAGTGCAGTGCCCCTGAGCTCCATTTCCCAAGTCGCTTTTTTGTGAGTGGGACGCAACACGGCTGGATGGCTTCACGCCCTATTGTCGATCCGCGGTGGCAGGCTGAACCTCTGGTGAATTCTTCTTCGTGATGGGAAATGAGAGTGACATGTGCCCGACCAAACACCTCCAGCGAGTCTCTCATTGGTTCCCCCTCTTGCAGTTCATCCTGCGGACAAATTGCAGACGGTACGAAAGAGGCATGGAAAGGCGCCGAGTCTCCAAGTGGGGAGATTGTTAGTAAGGGGGCCTGAATGGAGAACACGAGCACCAGGGAGATGAAAACTGAGGTGAGTTTCAGAAAGCTTTCCCGATCCCACGGTGTAGCATCCGCTGGGTTTCCAATGAGTGCTTTCGCTGTCGGAAGATTGCGTTGAACCTGGAGAGTTGGGACCCATGGAATGGGGAGCACGCAGGATTCCTTTCAAGGGTCTGCATTTGCTTTCCCAACCTCACCAATCGTCTCAGCCCCAAGAGTGTCCAGCCTTATGTCTTCTGCCGCTGGGGCTGTAGATGTGGTCAATCCTGGTTGCATGCCAGTCCCTGAACGCATTTGGGAAGAATTTCTCTCTGTTTTGCCCTGCTTGTTTCTTCTTTATGTTGGAAATGTATCCTCAGAATGGGTCTGAGCTGATTTTCCCTGCTGGTTTTAGGCCGCTTTACACACACTTGATGCACTTACACAGAGATATCAAGACTTAGCTTTTAAGATGCTTACTAGTCGGATAGATACTTGTGCGATGAACAGGGTGTGGTGAGTCCAGTTGATTGAGCAAGGAGTAGGTCGTGTCCATTCCATATTCGGTTTTCGGAAGGGTATCTGTGCTCATTTCAAACTCGAGTTTTATGCGTCACCCCACCTCACCTTTCCCCTGAAGCAGGCATAAGTGTGTTTTCTAAAAGCGTGACTCTGTTCTGTTTGGGGATTCAGTTCATGGGGAGCGATTTTTACATTCCCTCGATAAGTGATATCATAAGTTTCTTTTTTTGTGGGACTGATTTCACTGAGGATGATCGTACCTAAATCCACTCAGGATGCTGCTACCAGCCTCATGACGTGGATTTCATGGCTGAGTGACACTCCATTGGACCTACGTAGCACCACTTGTCCACTTGTCCACTTGTCTTTGTCCACTTGTCCACTCGTCTTTGTCCACTTGGCTCTTTCCTGGGATATGAAACGTGTACCGGAGTGGAGGTTCTTGTCAAGACAGCAGCCCTCAACTTTGGGGTCCCTGTGTCTGGTTGATTTTTTCATTTTCCCAAGGTCAACGCCCATGTGTGGAAGTGCCCTATGCTCTGTGGTTCTGTGTTTTACATGGTTTGGGAAAGAGGATACACTTGTGAAGATTGGCTGTTGGCCATTGACATCCCGCCCATCAGCTTAACAAGGCTCCCTTGACTCCGTGGGCTGTCCTGCCTTTCTGGTTTTTAGACTTTCTTCGCCTGGCCCTTTTGCCCCGGGGGGGGGCGAGAGATTTCTTTGTAGTGCTGATTTGCTCTTCCAGGTTGCTTGGTTGGCCAAAAAGGGCGTATGCGTTTTTTCCTGAATATATTCAGGAAAAAACGCATACGCCCTTTTTGGCCAACCGCATCATTGTCCACGTTCTGGCGCTTTTCATGTGCTATCGGGGCCATTCCGATGTACCCGTTGACATCCGTTTCCTGCAATTCTGCCTTGCGTTCAACGCCTCTTCGTAGCCTGACCTCAATATATTTTGGGGCGATAGTTATCGTTTAGAACTCTGCAGGTTTGGGAAGTGCAGTGCCCCTGAGCTCCATTTCCCAAGTCGCTTTTTTGTGAGTGGGACGCAACACGGCTGGATGGCTTCACGCCCTATTGTCGATCCGCGGTGGCAGGCTGAACCTCTGGTGAATTCTTCTTCGTGATGGGAAATGAGAGTGACATGTGCCCGACCAAACACCTCCAGCGAGTCTCTCATTGGTTCCCCCTCTTGCAGTTCATCCTGCGGACAAATTGCAGACGGTACGAAAGAGGCATGGAAAGGCGCCGAGTCTCCAAGTGGGGAGATTGTTAGTAAGGGGGCCTGAATGGAGAACACGAGCACCAGGAGATGAAAACTGAGGTGAGTTTCAGAAAGCTTTCCCGATCCCACGGTGTAGCATCCGCTGGGTTTCCAATGAGTGCTTTCGCTGTCGGAAGATTGCGTTGAACCTGGAGAGTTGGGACCCATGGAATGGGGAGCACGCAGGATTCCTTTCAAGGGTCTGCATTTGCTTTCCCAACCTCACCCATCGTCTCAGCCCCAAGAGTGTCCAGCCTTATGTCTTCTGCCGCTGGGGCTGTAGATGTGGTCAATCCTGGTTGCATGCCAGAACCTGAACGCATTTTGGAAGAATTTCTCTCTGTTTTGCCCTGCTTGTTTCTTCTTTATGTTGGAAATGTATCCTCAGAATGGGTCTGAGCTGATTTTCCCTGCTCGTTTTAGGCCGCTTTACACACACTTGATGCACTTACACAGAGATATCAAGACTTAGCTTTTAAGATGCTTACTAGTTGGATAGATACTTGTGCGATGAACAGGGTGTGGTGAGTCCAGTTGATTGAGCAAGGAGTAGGTCGTGTCCATGCCATATTCGGTTTTCGGAAGGGTATCTGTGCTCATTTCAAACTCGAGTTTTATGCGTCACCCCACCTCACCTTTCCCCTGAAGCAGGCATAAGTGTGTTTTCTAAAAGCGTGACTCTGTTCTGTTTGGGGATTCAGTTCATGGGGAGCGATTTTTACATTCCCTCGATAAGTGATATCATAAGTTTCTTTTTTTGTGGGACTGGTTTCACTGAGGATGATCGTACCTAAATCCACTCAGGATGCTGCTACCAGCCTCATGACGTGGATTTCATGGCTGAGTGACACTCCATTGGACCTACGTAGCACCACTTGTCCACTTGTCCACTTGTCTTTGTCCACTTGTCCACTCGTCTTTGTCCACTTGGCTCTTTCCTGGGATATGAAACGTGTACCGGAGTGGAGGTTCTTGTCAAGACAGCAGCCCTCAACTTTGGGGTCCCTGTGTCTGGTTGATTTTTTCATTTTCCCAAGGTCAACGCCCATGTGTGGAAGTGCCCTATGCTCTGTGGTTCTGTGTTTTACATGGTTTGGGAAAGAGGATACACTTGTGAAGATTGGCTGTTGGCCATTGACATCCCGCCCATCAGCTTAACAAGGCTCCCTTGACTCCGTGGGCTGTCCTGCCTTTCTGGTTTTTAGACTTTTTTCGCCTGGCCCTTTTGCCCCGGGGGGGGGGGGGCGAGAGATTTCTTTGTAGTGCTGATTTGCTCTCCCAGGTTGCTTGGTTGGCCAAAAAGGGCGTATGCGTTTTTTCCTGAATATATTCAGGAAAAAACGCATACGCCCTTTTTGGCCAACCGCATCATTGTCCACGTTCTGGCGCTTTTCATGTGCTATCGGGGCCATTCCGATGTACCCGTTGACATCCGTTTCCTGCAATTCTGCCTTGCGTTCAACGCCTCTTCGTAGCCTGACCTCAATATATTTTGGGGCGATAGTTATCGTTTAGAACTCTGCAGGTTTGGGAAGTGCAGTGCCCCTGAGCTCCATTTCCCAAGTCGCTTTTTTGTGAGTGGGACGCAACACGGCTGGATGGCTTCACGCCCTATTGTCGATCCGCGGTGGCAGGCTGAACCTCTGGTGAATTCTTCTTCGTGTTGGGAAATGAGAGTGACATGTGCCCGACCAAACACCTCCAGCGAGTCTCTCATTGGTTCCCCCTCTTGCAGTTCATCCTGCGGACAAATTGCAGACGGTACGAAAGAGGCATGGAAAGGCGCCGAGTCTCCATGTGGGGAGATTGTTAGTAAGGGGGCCTGAATGGAGAACACGAGCACCAGGAGATGAAAACTGAGGTGAGTTTCAGAAAGCTTTCCCGATCCCACGGTGTAGCATCCGCTGGGTTTCCAATGAGTGCTTTCGCTGTCGGAAGATTGCGTTGAACCTGGAGAGTTGGGACCCATGGAATGGGGAGCACGCAGGATTCCTTTCAAGGGTCTGCATTTGCTTTCCCAACCTCACCCATCGTCTCAGCCCCAAGAGTGTCCAGCCTTATGTCTTCTGCCGCTGGGGCTGTAGATGTGGTCAATCCTGGTTGCATGCCAGTCCCTGAACGCATTTTGGAAGAAATTCTCTCTGTTTTGCCCTGCTTGTTTCTTCTTTGTGTTGGAAATGTATCCTCAGAATGGGTCTGAGCTGATTTTCCCTGCTGGTTTTAGGCCGCTTTACACACACTTGATGCACTTACAGAGAGATATCAAGACTTAGCTTTTAAGATGCTTACTAGTCGGATAGATACTTGTGCGATGAACAGGGTGTGGTGAGTCCAGTTGATTGAGCAAGGAGTAGGTCGTGTCCATTCCATATTCGGTTTTCGGAAGGGTATCTGTGCTCATTTCAAACTCGAGTTTTATGCGTCACCCCACCTCACCTTTCCCCTGAAGGCAGGCATAAGTGTGTTTTCTAAAAGCGTGACTCTGTTCTGTTTGGGGATTCAGTTCATGGGGAGCGATTTTTACATTCCCTCGATAAGTGATATCATAAGTTTCTTTTTTTGTGGGACTGATTTCACGAGGATGATCGTACCTAACTCCACTCAGGATGCTGCTACCAGCCTCATGACGTGGATTTCATGGCTGAGCGACACTCCATTGGACCTACGTAGCACCACTTGTCCACTTGTCCACTTGTCTTTGTCCACTTGTCCACTCGTCTTTGTCCACTTGGCTCTTTCCTGGGATATGAAACGTGTACCGGAGTGGAGGTTCTTGTCAAGACAGCAGCCCTCAACTTTGGGGTCCCTGTGTCTGGTTGATTTTTTCATTTTCCCAAGGTCAACGCCCATGTTTGGAAGTGCCCTATGCTCTGTGGTTCTGTGTTTTACATGGTTTGGGAAAGAGGATACACTTGTGAAGATTGGCTGTTGGCCATTGACATCCCGCCCATCAGCTTAACAAGGCTCCCTTGACTCCGTGGGCTGTCCTGCCTTTCTGGTTTTTAGACTTTTTTCGCCTGGCCCTTTTGCCCCCGGGGGGGGGGGGGCGAGAGATTTCTTTGTAGTGCTGATTTGCTCTCCCAGGTTGCTTGGTTGGCCAAAAAGGGCGTATGCGTTTTTTCCTGAATATATTCAGGAAAAAACGCATACGCCCTTTTTGGCCAACCGCATCATTGTCCACGTTCTGGCGCTTTTCATGTGCTATCGGGGCCATTCCGATGTACCCGTTGACATCCGTTTCCTGCAATTCTGCCTTGCGTTCAACGCCTCTTCGTAGCCTGACCTCAATATATTTTGGGGCGATAGTTATCGTTTAGAACTCTGCAGGTTTGGGAAGTGCAGTGCCCCTGAGCTCCATTTCCCAAGTCGCTTTTTTGTGAGTGGGACGCAACACGGCTGGATGGCTTCACGCCCTATTGTCGATCCGCGGTGGCAGGCTGAACCTCTGGTGAATTCTTCTTCGTGATGGGAAATGAGAGTGACATGTGCCCGACCAAACACCTCCAGCGAGTCTCTCATTGGTTCCCCCTCTTGCAGTTCATCCTGCGGACAAATTGCAGACGGTACGAAAGAGGCATGGAAAGGCGCCGAGTCTCCAAGTGGGGAGATTGTTAGTAAGGGGGCCTGAATGGAGAACACGAGCACCAGGAGATGAAAACTGAGGTGAGTTTCAGAAAGCTTTCCCGATCCCACGGTGTAGCATCCGCTGGGTTTCCAATGAGTGCTTTCGCTGTCGGAAGATTGCGTTGAACCTGGAGAGTTGGGACCCATGGAATGGGGAGCACGCAGGATTCCTTTCAAGGGTCTGCATTTGCTTTCCCAACCTCACCCATCGTCTCAGCCCCAAGAGTGTCCAGCCTTATGTCTTCTGCCGCTGGGGCTGTAGATGTGGTCAATCCTGGTTGCATGCCAGTCCCTGAACGCATTTGGGAAGAATTTCTCTCTGTTTTGCCCTGCTTGTTTCTTCTTTGTGTTGGAAATGTATCCTCAGAATGGGTCTGAGCTGATTTTCCCTGCTGGTTTTAGGCCGCTTTACACACACTTGATGCACTTACACAGAGATATCAAGACTTAGCTTTTAAGATGCTTACTAGTCGGATAGATACTTGTGCGATGAACAGGGTGTGGTGAGTCCAGTTGATTGAGCAAGGAGTAGGTCGTGTCCATGCCATATTCGGTTTTCGGAAGGGTATCTGTGCTCATTTCAAACTCGAGTTTTATGCGTCACCCCACCTCACCTTTCCCCTGAAGCAGGCATAAGTGTGTTTTCTAAAAGCGTGACTCTGTTCTGTTTGGGGATTCAGTTCATGGGGAGCGATTTTTACATTCCCTCGATAAGTGATATCATAAGTTTCTTTTTTTGTGGGACTTATTTCACTGAGGATGATCGTACCTAAATCCACTCAGGATGCTGCTACCAGCCTCATGACGTGGATTTCATGGCTGAGTGACACTCCATTGGAACTACGTAGCACCACTTGTCCACTTGTCCACTTGTCTTTGTCCACTTGTCCACTCGTCTTTGTCCACTTGGCTCTTTCCTGGGATATGAAACGTGTACCGGAGTGGAGGTTCTTGTCAAGACAGCAGCCCTCAACTTTGGGGTCCCTGTGTCTGGTTGATTTTTTCACTTTCCCAAGGTCAACGCCCATGTGTGGAAGTGCCCTATGCTCTGTGGTTCTGTGTTTTACATGGTTTGGGAAAGAGGATACACTTGTGAAGATTGGCTGTTGGCCATTGACATCCCGCCCATCAGCTTAACAAGGCTCCCTTGACTCCGTGGGCTGTCCTGCCTTTCTGGTTTTTAGACTTTTTTCGCCTGGCCCTTTTGCCCCGGGGGGGGGGGCGAGAGATTTCTTTGTAGTGCTGATTTGCTCTCCCAGGTTGCTTGGTTGGCCAAAAAGGGCGTATGCGTTTTTTCCTGAATATATTCAGGAAAAAACGCATACGCCCTTTTTGGCCAACCGCATCATTGTCCACGTTCTGGCGCTTTTCATGTGCTATCGGGGCCATTCCGATGTACCCGTTGACATCCGTTTCCTGCAATTCTGCCTTGCGTTCAACGCCTCTTCGTAGCCTGACCTCAATATATTTTGGGGCGATAGTTATCGTTTAGAACTCTGCAGGTTTGGGAAGTGCAGTGCCCCTGAGCTCCATTTCCCAAGTCGCTTTTTTGTGAGTGGGACGCAACACGGCTGGATGGCTTCACGCCCTATTGTCGATCCGCGGTGGCAGGCTGAACCTCTGGTGAATTCTTCTTCGTGATGGGAAATGAGAGTGACATGTGCCCGACCAAACACCTCCAGCGAGTCTCTCATTGGTTCCCCCTCTTGCAGTTCATCCTGCGGACAAATTGCAGACGGTACGAAAGAGGCATGGAAAGGCGCCGAGTCTCCAAGTGGGGAGATTGTTAGTAAGGGGGCCTGAATGGAGAACACGAGCACCAGGAGATGAAAACTGAGGTGAGTTTCAGAAAGCTTTCCCGATCCCACGGTGTAGCATCCGCTGGGTTTCCAATGAGTGCTTTCGCTGTCGGAAGATTGCGTTGAACCTGGAGAGTTGGGACCCATGGAATGGGGAGCACGCAGGATTCCTTTCAAGGGTCTGCATTTGCTTTCCCAACCTCACCCATCGTCTCAGCCCCAAGAGTGTCCAGCCTTATGTCTTCTGCCGCTGGGGCTGTAAATGTGGTCAATCCTGGTTGCATGCCAGAACCTGAACGCATTTGGGAAGAAATTCTCTCTGTTTTGCTCTGCTTGTTTCTTCTTTATGTTGGAAATGTATCCTCAGAATGGGTCTGAGCTGATTTTCCCTGCTGGTTTTAGGCCGCTTTACACACACTTGATGCACTTACACAGAGATATCAAGACTTAGCTTTTAAGATGCTTACTAGTCGGATAGATACTTGTGCGATGAACAGGGTCTGGTGAGTCCAGTTGATTGAGCAAGGAGTAGGTCGTGTCCATTCCATATTCGGTTTTCGGAAGGGTATCTGTGCTCATTTCAAACTCGAGTTTTATGCGTCACCCCACCTCACCTTTCCCCTGAAGCAGGCATAAGTGTGTTTTCTAAAAGCGTGACTCTGTTCTGTTTGGGGATTCAGTTCATGGGGAGCGATTTTTACATTCCCTCGATAAGTGATATCATAAGTTTCTTTTTTTGTGGGACTGATTTCACTGAGGATGATCGTACCTAAATCCACTCAGGATGCTGCTACCAGCCTCATGACGTGGATTTCATGGCTGACTGACACTCCATTGGACATACGTAGCACCACTTGTCCACTTGTCCACTTGTCTTTGTCCACTTGTCCACTCGTCTTTGTCCACTTGGCTCTTTCCTGGGATATGAAACGTGTACCGGAGTGGAGGTTCTTGTCAAGACAGCAGCCCTCAACTTTGGGGTCCCTGTGTCTGGTTGATTTTTTCATTTTCCCAAGGTCAACGCCCATGTGTGGAAGTGCCCTATGCTCTGTGGTTCTGTGTTTTACATGGTTTGGGAAAGAGGATACACTTGTGAAGATTGGCTGTTGGCCATTGACATCCCACCCATCAGCTTAACAAGGCTCCCTTGACTCCGTGGGCTGTCCTGCCTTTCTGGTTTTTAGACTTTTTTCGCCTTGCCCTTTTGCCCCGGGGGGGGGGGGGTGAGAGATTTCTTTGTAGTGCTGATTTGCTCTCCCAGGTTGCTTGGTTGGCCAAAAAGGGCGTATGCGTTTTTTCCTGAATATATTCAGGAAAAAACGCATACGCCCTTTTTGGCCAACCGCATCATTGTCCACGTTCTGGCGCTTTTCATGTGCTATCGGGGCCATTCCGATGTACCCGTTGACATCCGTTTCCTGCAATTCTGCCTTGCGTTCAACGCCTCTTCGTAGCCTGACCTCAATATATTTTGGGGCGATAGTTATCGTTTAGAACTCTGCAGGTTTGGGAAGTGCAGTGCCCCTGAGCTCCATTTCCCAAGTCGCTTTTTTGTGAGTGGGACGCAACACGGCTGGATGGCTTCACGCCCTATTGTCGATCCGCGGTGGCAGGCTGAACCTCTGGTGAATTCTTCTTCGTGATGGGAAATGAGAGTGACATGTGCCCGACCAAACACCTCCAGCGAGTCTCTCATTGGTTCCCCCTCTTGCAGTTCATCCTGCGGACAAATTGCAGACGGTACGAAAGAGGCATGGAAAGGCGCCGAGTCTCCAAGTGCGGAGATTGTTAGTAAGGGGGCCTGAATGGAGAACACGAGCACCAGGAGATGAAAACTGAGGTGAGTTTCAGAAAGCTTTCCCGATCCCACGGTGTAGCATCCGCTGGGTTTCCAATGAGTGCTTTCGCTGTCGGAAGATTGCGTTGAACCTGGAGAGTTGGGACCCATGGAATGGGGAGCACGCAGGATTCCTTTCAAGGGTCTGCATTTGCTTTCCCAACCTCACCCATCGTCTCAGCCCCAAGAGTGTCCAGCCTTATGTCTTCTGCCGCTGGGGCTGTAGATGTGGTCAATCCTGGTTGCATGCCAGTCCCTGAACGCATTTTGGAAGAATTTCTCTCTGTTTTGCCCTGCTTGTTTCTTCTTTGTGTTGGAAATGTATCCTCAGAATGGGTCTGAGCTGATTTTCCCTGCTGGTTTTAGGCCGCTTTACACACACTTGATGCACTTACACAGAGATATCAAGACTTAGCTTTTAAGATGCTTACTAGTCGGATAGATACTTGTGCGATGAACAGGGTGTGGTGAGTCCAGTTGATTGAGCAAGGAGTAGGTCGTGTCCATGCCATATTCGGTTTTCGGAAGGGTATCTGTGCTCATTTCAAACTCGAGTTTTATGCGTCACCCCACCTCACCTTTCCCCTGAAGCAGGCATAAGTGTGTTTTCTAAAAGCGTGACTCTGTTCTGTTTGGGGATTCAGTTCATGGGGAGCGATTTTTACATTCCCTCGATAAGTGATATCATAAGTTTCTTTTTTTGTGGGACTTATTTCACTGAGGATGATCGTACCTAAATCCACTCAGGATGCTGCTACCAGCCTCATGACGTGGATTTCATGGCTGAGTGACACTCCATTGGAACTACGTAGCACCACTTGTCCACTTGTCCACTTGTCTTTGTCCACTTGTCCACTCGTCTTTGTCCACTTGGCTCTTTCCTGGGATATGAAACGTGTACCGGAGTGGAGGTTCTTGTCAAGACAGCAGCCCTCAACTTTGGGGTCCCTGTGTCTGGTTGATTTTTTCACTTTCCCAAGGTCAACGCCCATGTGTGGAAGTGCCCTATGCTCTGTGGTTCTGTGTTTTACATGGTTTGGGAAAGAGGATACACTTGTGAAGATTGGCTGTTGGCCATTGACATCCCGCCCATCAGCTTAACAAGGCTCCCTTGACTCCGTGGGCTGTCCTGCCTTTCTAGTTTTTAGACTTTTTTCGCCTGACCTTTTGCCCCGGGGGGGGGGGCGAGAGATTTCTTTGTAGTGCTGATTTGCTCTCCCAGGTTGCTTGGTTGGCCAAAAAGGGCGTATGCGTTTTTTCCTGAATATATTCAGGAAAAAACGCATACGCCCTTTTTGGCCAACCGCATCATTGTCCACGTTCTGGCGCTTTTCATGTGCTATCGGGGCCATTCCGATGTACCCGTTGACATCCGTTTCCTGCAATTCTGCCTTGCGTTCAACGCCTCTTCGTAGCCTGACCTCAATATATTTTGGGGCGATAGTTATCGTTTAGAACTCTGCAGGTTTGGGAAGTGCAGTGCCCCTGAGCTCCATTTCCCAAGTCGCTTTTTTGTGAGTGGGACGCAACACGGCTGGATGGCTTCACGCCCTATTGTCGATCCGCGGTGGCAGGCTGAACCTCTGGTGAATTCTTCTTCGTGATGGGAAATGAGAGTGACATGTGCCCGACCAAACACCTCCAGCGAGTCTCTCATTGGTTCCCCCTCTTGCAGTTCATCCTGCGGACAAATTGCAGACGGTACGAAAGAGGCATGGAAAGGCGCCGAGTCTCCAAGTGGGGAGATTGTTAGTAAGGGGGCCTGAATGGAGAACACGAGCACCAGGAGATGAAAACTGAGGTGAGTTTCAGAAAGCTTTCCCGATCCCACGGTGTAGCATCCGCTGGGTTTCCAATGAGTGCTTTCGCTGTCGGAAGATTGCGTTGAACCTGGAGAGTTGGGACCCATGGAATGGGGAGCACGCAGGATTCCTTTCAAGGGTCTGCATTTGCTTTCCCAACCTCACCCATCGTCTCAGCCCCAAGAGTGTCCAGCCTTATGTCTTCTGCCGCTGGGGCTGTAGATGTGGTCAATCCTGGTTGCATGCCAGTCCCTGAACGCATTTGGGAAGAAATTCTCTCTGTTTTGCTCTGCTTGTTTCTTCTTTATGTTGGAAATGTATCCTCAGAATGGGTCTGAGCTGATTTTCCCTGCTGGTTTTAGGCCGCTTTACACACACTTGATGCACTTACACAGAGATATCAAGACTTAGCTTTTAAGATGCTTACTAGTCGGATAGATACTTGTGCGATGAACAGGGTCTGGTGAGTCCAGTTGATTGAGCAAGGAGTAGGTCGTGTCCATTCCATATTCAGTTTTCGGAAGGGTATCTGTGCTCATTTCAAACTCGAGTTTTATGCGTCACCCCACCTCACCTTTCTCCTGAAGCAGGCATAAGTGTGTTTTCTAAAAGCGTGACTCTGTTCTGTTTGGGGATTCAGTTCATGGGGAGCGATTTTTACATTCCCTCGATAAGTGATATCATAAGTTTCTTTTTTTGTGGGACTGATTTCACTGAGGATGATCGTACCTAAATCCACTCAGGATGCTGCTACCAGCCTCATGACGTGGATTTCATGGCTGAGTGACACTCCATTGGACATACGTAGCACCACTTGTCCACTTGTCCACTTGTCTTTGTCCACTTGTCCACTCGTCTTTGTCCACTTGGCTCTTTCCTGGGATATGAAACGTGTACCGGAGTGGAGGTTCTTGTCAAGACAGCAGCCCTCAACTTTGGGGTCCCTGTGTCTGGTTGATTTTTTCATTTTCCCAAGGTCAACGCCCATGTGTGGAAGTGCCCTATGCTCTGTGGTTCTGTGTTTTACATGGTTTGGGAAAGAGGATACACTTGTGAAGATTGGCTGTTGGCCATTGACATCCCGCCCATCAGCTTAACAAGGCTCCCTTGACTCCGTGGGCTGTCCTGCCTTTCTGGTTTTTAGACTTTTTTCGCCTGGCCCTTTTGCCCCGGGGGGGGGGCGAGAGATTTCTTTGTAGTGCTGATTTGCTCTCCCAGGTTGCTTGGTTGGCCAAAAAGGGCGTATGCGTTTTTTCCTGAATATATTCAGGAAAAAAGGCATACGCCCTTTTTGGCCAACCGCATCATTGTCCACGTTCTGGCGCTTTTCATGTGCTATCGGGGCCATTCCGATGTACCCGTTGACATCCGTTTCCTGCAATTCTGCCTTGCGTTCAACGCCTCTTCGTAGCCTGACCTCAATATATTTTGGGGCGATAGTTATCGTTTAGAACTCTGCAGGTTTGGGAAGTGCAGTGCCCCTGAGCTCCATTTCCCAAGTCGCTTTTTTGTGAGTGGGACGCAACACGGCTGGATGGCTTCACGCCCTATTGTCGATCCGCGGTGGCAGGCTGAACCTCTGGTGAATTCTTCTTCGTGATGGGAAATGAGAGTGACATGTGCCCGACCAAACACCTCCAGCGAGTCTCTCATTGGTTCCCCCTCTTGCAGTTCATCCTGCGGACAAATTGCAGACGGTACGAAAGAGGCATGGAAAGGCGCCGAGTCTCCAAGTGGGGAGATTGTTAGTAAGGGGGCCTGAATGGAGAACACGAGCACCAGGGAGATGAAAACTGAGGTGAGTTTCAGAAAGCTTTCCCGATCCCACGGTGTAGCATCCGCTGGGTTTCCAATGAGTGCTTTCGCTGTCGGAAGATTGCGTTGAACCTGGAGAGTTGGGACCCATGGAATGGGGAGCACGCAGGATTCCTTTCAAGGGTCTGCATTTGCTTTCCCAACCTCACCCATCGTCTCAGCCCCAAGAGTGTCCAGCCTTATGTCTTCTGCCGCTGGGGCTGTAGATGTGGTCAATCCTGGTTGCATGCCAGTCCCTGAACGCATTTTGGAAGAATTTCTCTCTGTTTTGCCCTGCTTGTTTCTTCTTTGTGTTGGAAATGTATCCTCAGAATGGGTCTGAGCTGATTTTCCCTGCTGGTTTTAGGCCGCTTTACACACACTTGATGCACTTACACAGAGATATCAAGACTTAGCTTTTAAGATGCTTACTAGTCGGATAGATACTTGTGCGATGAACAGGGTGTGGTGAGTCCAGTTGATTGAGCAAGGAGTAGGTCGTGTCCATGCCATATTCGGTTTTCGGAAGGGTATCTGTGCTCATTTCAAACTCGAGTTTTATGCGTCACCCCACCTCACCTTTCCCCTGAAGCAGGCATAAGTGTGTTTTCTAAAAGCGTGACTCTGTTCTGTTTGGGGATTCAGTTCATGGGGAGCGATTTTTACATTCCCTCGATAAGTGATATCATAAGTTTCTTTTTTTGTGGGACTGATTTCACTGAGGATGATCGTACCTAAATCCACTCAGGATGCTGCTACCAGCCTCATGACGTGGATTTCATGGCTGAGTGACACTCCATTGGACCTACCTAGCACCACTTGTCCACTTGTCCACTTGTCTTTGTCCACTTGTCCACTCGTCTTTGTCCACTTGGCTCTTTCCTGGGATATGAAACGTGTACCGGAGTGGAGGTTCTTGTCAAGACAGCAGCCCTCAACTTTGGGGTCCCTGTGTCTGGTTGATTTTTTCATTTTCCCAAGGTCAACGCCCATGTGTGGAAGTGCCCTATGCTCTGTGGTTCTGTGTTTTACATGGTTTGGGAAAGAGGATACACTTGTGAAGATTGGCTGTTGGCCATTGACATCCCGCCCATCAGCTTAACAAGGCTCCCTTGACTCCGTGGGCTGTCCTGCCTTTCTGGTTTTTAGACTTTTTTCGCCTGGCCCTTTTGCCCCGGGGGGGGGCGAGAGATTTCTTTGTAGTGCTGCTTTGCTCTCCCAGGTTGCTTGGTTGGCCAAAAAGGGCGTATGCGTTTTTTCCTGAATATATTCAGGAAAAAACGCATACGCCCTTTTTGGCCAACCGCATCATTGTCCACGTTCTGGCGCTTTTCATGTGCTATCGGGGCCATTCCGATGTACCCGTTGACATCCGTTTCCTGCAATTCTGCCTTGCGTTCAACGCCTCTTCGTAGCCTGACCTCAATATATTTTGGGGCGATAGTTATCGTTTAGAACTCTGCAGGTTTGGGAAGTGCAGTGCCCCTGAGCTCCATTTCCCAAGTCGCTTTTTTGTGAGTGGGACGCAACACGGCTGGATGGCTTCACGCCCTATTGTCGATCCGCGGTGGCAGGCTGAACCTCTGGTGAATTCTTCTTCGTGATGGGAAATGAGAGTGACATGTGCCCGACCAAACACCTCCAGCGAGTCTCTCATTGGTTCCCCCTCTTGCAGTTCATCCTGCGGACAAATTGCAGACGGTACGAAAGAGGCATGGAAAGGCGCCGAGTCTCCAAGTGGGGAGATTGTTAGTAAGGGGGCCTGAATGGAGAACACGAGCACCAGGGAGATGAAAACTGAGGTGAGTTTCAGAAAGCTTTCCCGATCCCACGGTGTAGCATCCGCTGGGTTTCCAATGAGTGCTTTCGCTGTCGGAAGATTGCGTTGAACCTGGAGAGTTGGGACCCATGGAATGGGGAGCACGCAGGATTCCTTTCAAGGGTCTGCATTTGCTTTCCCAACCTCACCAATCGTCTCAGCCCCAAGAGTGTCCAGCCTTATGTCTTCTGCCGCTGGGGCTGTAGATGTGGTCAATCCTGGTTGCATGCCAGTCCCTGAACGCATTTGGGAAGAATTTCTCTCTGTTTTGCCCTGCTTGTTTCTTCTTTATGTTGGAAATGTATCCTCAGAATGGGTCTGAGCTGATTTTCCCTGCTGGTTTTAGGCCGCTTTACACACACTTGATGCACTTACACAGAGATATCAAGACTTAGCTTTTAAGATGCTTACTAGTCGGATAGATACTTGTGCGATGAACAGGGTGTGGTGAGTCCAGTTGATTGAGCAAGGAGTAGGTCGTGTCCATTCCATATTCGGTTTTCGGAAGGGTATCTGTGCTCATTTCAAACTCGAGTTTTATGCGTCACCCCACCTCACCTTTCCCCTGAAGCAGGCATAAGTGTGTTTTCTAAAAGCGTGACTCTGTTCTGTTTGGGGATTCAGTTCATGGGGAGCGATTTTTACATTCCCTCGATAAGTGATATCATAAGTTTCTTTTTTTGTGGGACTGATTTCACTGAGGATGATCGTACCTAAATCCACTCAGGATGCTGCTACCAGCCTCATGACGTGGATTTCATGGCTGAGTGACACTCCATTGGACCTACGTAGCACCACTTGTCCACTTGTCCACTTGTCTTTGTCCACTTGTCCACTCGTCTTTGTCCACTTGGCTCTTTCCTGGGATATGAAACGTGTACCGGAGTGGAGGTTCTTGTCAAGACAGCAGCCCTCAACTTTGGGGTCCCTGTGTCTGGTTGATTTTTTCATTTTCCCAAGGTCAACGCCCATGTGTGGAAGTGCCCTATGCTCTGTGGTTCTGTGTTTTACATGGTTTGGGAAAGAGGATACACTTGTGAAGATTGGCTGTTGGCCATTGACATCCCGCCCATCAGCTTAACAAGGCTCCCTTGACTCCGTGGGCTGTCCTGCCTTTCTGGTTTTTAGACTTTCTTCGCCTGGCCCTTTTGCCCCGGGGGGGGGCGAGAGATTTCTTTGTAGTGCTGATTTGCTCTTCCAGGTTGCTTGGTTGGCCAAAAAGGGCGTATGCGTTTTTTCCTGAATATATTCAGGAAAAAACGCATACGCCCTTTTTGGCCAACCGCATCATTGTCCACGTTCTGGCGCTTTTCATGTGCTATCGGGGCCATTCCGATGTACCCGTTGACATCCGTTTCCTGCAATTCTGCCTTGCGTTCAACGCCTCTTCGTAGCCTGACCTCAATATATTTTGGGGCGATAGTTATCGTTTAGAACTCTGCAGGTTTGGGAAGTGCAGTGCCCCTGAGCTCCATTTCCCAAGTCGCTTTTTTGTGAGTGGGACGCAACACGGCTGGATGGCTTCACGCCCTATTGTCGATCCGCGGTGGCAGGCTGAACCTCTGGTGAATTCTTCTTCGTGATGGGAAATGAGAGTGACATGTGCCCGACCAAACACCTCCAGCGAGTCTCTCATTGGTTCCCCCTCTTGCAGTTCATCCTGCGGACAAATTGCAGACGGTACGAAAGAGGCATGGAAAGGCGCCGAGTCTCCAAGTGGGGAGATTGTTAGTAAGGGGGCCTGAATGGAGAACACGAGCACCAGGAGATGAAAACTGAGGTGAGTTTCAGAAAGCTTTCCCGATCCCACGGTGTAGCATCCGCTGGGTTTCCAATGAGTGCTTTCGCTGTCGGAAGATTGCGTTGAACCTGGAGAGTTGGGACCCATGGAATGGGGAGCACGCAGGATTCCTTTCAAGGGTCTGCATTTGCTTTCCCAACCTCACCCATCGTCTCAGCCCCAAGAGTGTCCAGCCTTATGTCTTCTGCCGCTGGGGCTGTAGATGTGGTCAATCCTGGTTGCATGCCAGAACCTGAACGCATTTTGGAAGAATTTCTCTCTGTTTTGCCCTGCTTGTTTCTTCTTTATGTTGGAAATGTATCCTCAGAATGGGTCTGAGCTGATTTTCCCTGCTGGTTTTAGGCCGCTTTACACACACTTGATGCACTTACACAGAGATATCAAGACTTAGCTTTTAAGATGCTTACTAGTCGGATAGATACTTGTGCGATGAACAGGGTCTGGTGAGTCCAGTTGATTGAGCAAGGAGTAGGTCGTGTCCATTCCATATTCGGTTTTCGGAAGGGTATCTGTGCTCATTTCAAACTCGAGTTTTATGCGTCACCCCACCTCACCTTTCCCCTGAAGCAGGCATAAGTGTGTTTTCTAAAAGCGTGACTCTGTTCTGTTTGGGGATTCAGTTCATGGGGAGCGATTTTTACATTCCCTCGATAAGTGATATCATAAGTTTCTTTTTTTGTGGGACTGATTTCACTGAGGATGATCGTACCTAAATCCACTCAGGATGCTGCTACCAGCCTCATGACGTGGATTTCATGGCTGAGTGACACTCCATTGGACCTACGTAGCACCACTTGTCCACTTGTCCACTTGTCTTTGTCCACTTGTCCACTCGTCTTTGTCCACTTGGCTCTTTCCTGGGATATGAAACGTGTACCGGAGTGGAGGTTCTTGTCAAGACAGCAGCCCTCAACTTTGGGGTCCCTGTGTCTGGTTGATTTTTTCATTTTCCCAAAGTCAACGCCCATGTGTGGAAGTGCCCTATGCTCTGTGGTTCTGTGTTTTACATGGTTTGGGAAAGAGGATACACTTGTGAAGATTGGCTGTTGGCCATTGACATCCCGCCCATCAGCTTAACAAGGCTCCCTTGACTCCGTGGGCTGTCCTGCCTTTCTGGTTTTTAGACTTTCTTCGCCTGGCCCTTTTGCCCCGGGGGGGGGGGGGGCGAGAGATTTCTTTGTAGTGCTGATTTGCTCTTCCAGGTTGCTTGGTTGGCCAAAAAGGGCGTATGCGTTTTTTCCTGAATATATTCAGGAAAAAACGCATACGCCCTTTTTGGCCAACCGCATCATTGTCCACGTTCTGGCGCTTTTCATGTGCTATCGGGGCCATTCCGATGTACCCGTTGACATCCGTTTCCTGCAATTCTGCCTTGCGTTCAACGCCTCTTCGTAGCCTGACCTCAATATATTTTGGGGCGATAGTTATCGTTTAGAACTCTGCAGGTTTGGGAAGTGCAGTGCCCCTGAGCTCCATTTCCCAAGTCGCTCTTTTGTGAGTGGGACGCAACACGGCTGGATGGCTTCACGCCCTATTGTCGATCCGCGGTGGCAGGCTGAACCTCTGGTGAATTCTTCTTCGTGATGGGAAATGAGAGTGACATGTGCCCGACCAAACACCTCCAGCGAGTCTCTCATTGGTTCCCCCTCTTGCAGTTCATCCTGCGGACAAATTGCAGACGGTACGAAAGAGGCATGGAAAGGCGCCGAGTCTCCAAGTGGGGAGATTGTTAGTAAGGGGGCCTGAATGGAGAACACGAGCACCAGGAGATGAAAACTGAGGTGAGTTTCAGAAAGCTTTCCCGATCCCACGGTGTAGCATCCGCTGGGTTTCCAATGAGTGCTTTCGCTGTCGGAAGATTGCGTTGAACCTGGAGTGTTGGGACCCATGGAATGGGGAGCACGCAGGATTCCTTTCAAGGGTCTGCATTTGCTTTCCCAACCTCACCCATCGTCTCAGCCCCAAGAGTGTCCAGCCTTATGTCTTCTGCCGCTGGGGCTGTAGATGTGGTCAATCCTGGTTGCATGCCAGTCCCTGAACGCATTTTGGAAGAATTTCTCTCTGTTTTGCCCTGCTTGTTTCTTCTTTGTGTTGGAAATGTATCCTCAGAATGGGTCTGAGCTGATTTTCCCTGCTGGTTTTAGGCCGCTTTACACACACTTGATGCACTTACAGAGAGATATCAAGACTTAGCTTTTAAGATGCTTACTAGTCGGATAGATACTTGTGCGATGAACAGGGTGTGGTGAGTCCAGTTGATTGAGCAAGGAGTAGGTCGTGTCCATTCCATATTCGGTTTTCGGAAGGGTATCTGTGCTCATTTCAAACTCGAGTTTTATGCGTCACCCCACCTCACCTTTCCCCTGAAGCAGGCATAAGTGTGTTTTCTAAAAGCGTGACTCTGTTCTGTTTGGGGATTCAGTTCATGGGGAGCGATTTTTACATTCCCTCGATAAGTGATATCATAAGTTTCTTTTTTTGTGGGACTGATTTCACTGAGGATGATCGTACCTAAATCCACTCAGGATGCTGCTACCAGCCTCATGACGTGGATTTCATGGCTGAGTGACACTCCATTGGACCTACGTAGCACCACTTGTCCACTTGTCCACTTGTCTTTGTCCACTTGTCCACTCGTCTTTGTCCACTTGGCTCTTTCCTGGGATATGAAACGTGTACCGGAGTGGAGGTTCTTGTCAAGACAGCAGCCCTCAACTTTGGGGTCCCTGTGTCTGGTTGATTTTTTCATTTTCCCAAGGTCAACGCCCATGTGTGGAAGTGCCCTATGCTCTGTGGTTCTGTGTTTTACATGGTTTGGGAAAGAGGATACACTTGTGAAGATTGGCTGTTGGCCATTGACATCCCGCCCATCAGCTTAACAAGGCTCCCTTGACTCCGTGGGCTGTCCTGCCTTTCTGGTTTTTAGACTTTTTTCGCCTGGCCCTTTTGCCCCGGGGGGGGGGGGCGAGAGATTTCTTTGTAGTGCTGATTTGCTCTCCCAGGTTGCTTGGTTGGCCAAAAAGGGCGTATGCGTTTTTTCCTGAATATATTCAGGAAAAAACGCATACGCCCTTTTTGGCCAACCGCATCATTGTCCACGTTCTGGCGCTTTTCATGTGCTATCGGGGCCATTCCGATGTACCCGTTGACATCCGTTTCCTGCAATTCTGCCTTGCGTTCAACGCCTCTTCGTAGCCTGACCTCAATATATTTTGGGGCGATAGTTATCGTTTAGAACTCTGCAGGTTTGGGAAGTGCAGTGCCCCTGAGCTCCATTTCCCAAGTCGCTTTTTTGTGAGTGGGACGCAACACGGCTGGATGGCTTCACGCCCTATTGTCGATCCGCGGTGGCAGGCTGAACCTCTGGTGAATTCTTCTTCGTGATGGGAAATGAGAGTGACATGTGCCCGACCAAACACCTCCAGCGAGTCTCTCATTGGTTCCCCCTCTTGCAGTTCATCCTGCGGACAAATTGCAGACGGTACGAAAGAGGCATGGAAAGGCGCCGAGTCTCCAAGTGGGGAGATTGTTAGTAAGGGGGCCTGAATGGAGAACACGAGCACCAGGAGATGAAAACTGAGGTGAGTTTCAGAAAGCTTTCCCGATCCCACGGTGTAGCATCCGCTGGGTTTCCAATGAGTGCTTTCGCTGTCGGAAGATTGCGTTGAACCTGGAGAGTTGGGACCCATGGAATGGGGAGCACGCAGGATTCCTTTCAAGGGTCTGCATTTGCTTTCCCAACCTCACCCATCGTCTCAGCCCCAAGAGTGTCCAGCCTTATGTCTTCTGCCGCTGGGGCTGTAGATGTGGTCAATCCTGGTTGCATGCCAGTCCCTGAACGCATTTGGGAAGAATTTCTCTCTGTTTTGCCCTGCTTGTTTCTTCTTTGTGTTGGAAATGTATCCTCAGAATGGGTCTGAGCTGATTTTCCCTGCTGGTTTTAGGCCGCTTTACACACACTTGATGCACTTACACAGAGATATCAAGACTTAGCTTTTAAGATGCTTACTAGTCGGATAGATACTTGTGCGATGAACAGGGTGTGGTGAGTCCAGTTGATTGAGCAAGGAGTAGGTCGTGTCCATTCCATATTCGGTTTTCGGAAGGGTATCTGTGCTCATTTCAAACTCGAGTTTTATGCGTCACCCCACCTCACCTTTCCCCTGAAGGCAGGCATAAGTGTGTTTTCTAAAAGCGTGACTCTGTTCTGTTTGGGGATTCAGTTCATGGGGAGCGATTTTTACATTCCCTCGATAAGTGATATCATAAGTTTCTTTTTTTGTGGGACTGATTTCACGAGGATGATCGTACCTAAATCCACTCAGGATGCTGCTACCAGCCTCATGACGTGGATTTCATGGCTGAGTGACACTCCATTGGACCTACGTAGCACCACTTGTCCACTTGTCCACTTGTCTTTGTCCACTTGTCCACTCGTCTTTGTCCACTTGGCTCTTTCCTGGGATATGAAACGTGTACCGGAGTGGAGGTTCTTGTCAAGACAGCAGCCCTCAACTTTGGGGTCCCTGTGTCTGGTTGATTTTTTCATTTTCCCAAGGTCAACGCCCATGTGTGGAAGTGCCCTATGCTCTGTGGTTCTGTGATTTACATGGTTTGGGAAAGAGGATACACTTGTGAAGATTGGCTGTTGGCCATTGACATCCCGCCCATCAGCTTAACAAGGCTCCCTTGACTCCGTGGGCTGTCCTGCCTTTCTGGTTTTTAGACTTTTTTCGCCTGGCCCTTTTGCCCCGGGGGGGGGGGCGAGAGATTTCTTTGTAGTGCTGATTTGCTCTCCCAGGTTGCTTGGTTGGCCAAAAAGGGCGTATGCGTTTTTTCCTGAATATATTCAGGAAAAAACGCATACGCCCTTTTTGGCCAACCGCATCATTGTCCACGTTCTGGCGCTTTTCATGTGCTATCGGGGCCATTCCGATGTACCCGTTGACATCCGTTTCCTGCAATTCTGCCTTGCGTTCAACGCCTCTTCGTAGCCTGACCTCAATATATTTTGGGGCGATAGTTATCGTTTAGAACTCTGCAGGTTTGGGAAGTGCAGTGCCCCTGAGCTCCATTTCCCAAGTCGCTTTTTTGTGAGTGGGACGCAACACGGCTGGATGGCTTCACGCCCTATTGTCGATCCGCGGTGGCAGGCTGAACCTCTGGTGAATTCTTCTTCGTGATGGGAAATGAGAGTGACATGTGCCCGACCAAACACCTCCAGCGAGTCTCTCATTGGTTCCCCCTCTTGCAGTTCATCCTGCGGACAAATTGCAGACGGTACGAAAGAGGCATGGAAAGGCGCCGAGTCTCCAAGTGGGGAGATTGTTAGTAAGGGGGCCTGAATGGAGAACACGAGCACCAGGAGATGAAAACTGAGGTGAGTTTCAGAAAGCTTTCCCGATCCCACGGTGTAGCATCGCTGGGTTTCCAATGAGTGCTTTCGCTGTCGGAAGATTGCGTTGAACCTGGAGAGTTGGGACCCATGGAATGGGGAGCACGCAGGATTCCTTTCAAGGGTCTGCATTTGCTTTCCCAACCTCACCCATCGTCTCAGCCCCAAGAGTGTTCAGCCTTATGTCTTCTGCCGCTGGGGCTGTAGATGTGGTCAATCCTGGTTGCATGCCAGAACCTGAACGCATTTGGGAAGAATTTCTCTCTGTTTTGCCCTGCTTGTTTCTTCTTTATGTTGGAAATGTATCCTCAGAATGGGTCTGAGCTGATTTTCCCTGCTCGTTTTAGGCCGCTTTACACACACTTGATGCACTTACACAGAGATATCAAGACTTAGCTTTTAAGATGCTTACTAGTCGGATAGATACTTGTGCGATGAACAGGGTCTGGTGAGTCCAGTTGATTGAGCAAGGAGTAGGTCATGTCCATTCCATATTCGGTTTTCGGAAGGGTATCTGTGCTCATTTCAAACTCGAGTTTTATGCGTCACCCCACCTCACCTTTCCCCTGAAGCAGGCATAAGTGTGTTTTCTAAAAGCGTGACTCTGTTCTGTTTGGGGATTCAGTTCATGGGGAGCGATTTTTACATTCCCTCGATAAGTGATATCATAAGTTTCTTTTTTTGTGGGACTGATTTCACTGAGGATGATCGTACCTAACTCCACTCAGGATGCTGCTACCAGCCTCATGACGTGGATTTCATGGCTGAGTGACACTCCATTGGACCTACGTAGCACCACTTGTCCACTTGTCCACTTGTCTTTGTCCACTTGTCCACTCGTCTTTGTCCACTTGGCTCTTTCCTGGGATATGAAACGTGTACCGGAGTGGAGGTTCTTGTCAAGACAGCAGCCCTCAACTTTGGGGTCCCTGTGTCTGGTTGATTTTTTCATTTTCCCAAGGTCAACGCCCATGTGTGGAAGTGCCCTATGCTCTGTGGTTCTGTGTTTTACATGGTTTGGGAAAGAGGATACACTTGTGAAGATTGGCTGTTGGCCATTGACATCCCGCCCATCAGCTTAACAAGGCTCCCTTGACTCCGTGGGCTGTCCTGCCTTTCTAGTTTTTAGACTTTTTTCGCCTGACCTTTTGCCCCGGGGGGGGGGCGAGAGATTTCTTTGTAGTGCTGATTTGCTCTCCCAGGTTGCTTGGTTGGCCAAAAAGGGCGTATGCGTTTTTTCCTGAATATATTCAGGAAAAAACGCATACGCCCTTTTTGGCCAACCGCATCATTGTCCACGTTCTGGCGCTTTTCATGTGCTATCGGGGCCATTCCGATGTACCCGTTGACATCCGTTTCCTGCAATTCTGCCTTGCGTTCAACGCCTCTTCGTAGCCTGACCTCAATATATTTTGGGGCGATAGTTATCGTTTAGAACTCTGCAGGTTTGGGAAGTGCAGTGCCCCTGAGCTCCATTTCCCAAGTCGCTTTTTTGTGAGTGGGACGCAACACGGCTGGATGGCTTCACGCCCTATTGTCGATCCGCGGTGGCAGGCTGAACCTCTGGTGAATTCTTCTTCGTGATGGGAAATGAGAGTGACATGTGCCCGACCAAACACCTCCAGCGAGTCTCTCATTGGTTCCCCCTCTTGCAGTTCATCCTGCGGACAAATTGCAGACGGTACGAAAGAGGCATGGAAAGGCGCCGAGTCTCCAAGTGGGGAGATTGTTAGTAAGGGGGCCTGAATGGAGAACACGAGCACCAGGAGATGAAAACTGAGGTGAGTTTCAGAAAGCTTTCCCGATCCCACGGTGTAGCATCCGCTGGGTTTCCAATGAGTGCTTTCGCTGTCGGAAGATTGCGTTGAACCTGGAGAGTTGGGGCCCATGGAATGGGGAGCACGCAGGATTCCTTTCAAGGGTCTGCATTTGCTTTCCCAACCTCACCCATCGTCTCAGCCCCAAGAGTGTCCAGCCTTATGTCTTCTGCCGCTGGGGCTGTAGATGTGGTCAATCCTGGTTGCATGCCAGAACCTGAACGCATTTTGGAAGAATTTCTCTCTGTTTTGCCCTGCTTGTTTCTTCTTTATGTTGGAAATGTATCCTCAGAATGGGTTTGAGCTGATTTTCCCTGCTCGTTTTAGGCCGCTTTACACACACTTGATGCACTTACACAGAGATATCAAGACTTAGCTTTTAAGATGCTTACTAGTCGGATAGATACTTGTGCGATGAACAGGGTCTGGTGAGTCCAGTTGATTGAGCAAGGAGTAGGTCGTGTCCATTCCATATTCGGTTTTCGGAAGGGTATCTGTGCTCATTTCAAACTCGAGTTTTATGCGTCACCCCACCTCACCTTTCCCCTGAAGCAGGCATAAGTGTGTTTTCTAAAAGCGTGACTCTGTTCTGTTTGGGGATTCAGTTCATGGGGAGCGATTTTTACATTCCCTCGATAAGTGATATCATAAGTTTCTTTTTTTGTGGGACTGATTTCACTGAGGATGATCGTACCTAAATCCACTCAGGATGCTGCTACCAGCCTCATGACGTGGATTTCATGGCTGAGTGACACTCCATTGGACCTACGTAGCACCACTTGTCCACTTGTCCAGTTGTCTTTGTCCACTTGTCCACTCGTCTTTGTCCACTTGGCTCTTTCCTGGGATATGAAACGTGTACCGGAGTGGAGGTTCTTGTCAAGACAGCAGCCCTCAACTTTGGGGTCCCTGTGTCTGGTTGATTTTTTCATTTTCCCAAGGTCAACGCCCATGTGTGGAAGTGCCCTATGCTCTGTGGTTCTGTGTTTTACATGGTTTGGGAAAGAGGATACACTTGTGAAGATTGGCTGTTGGCCATTGACATCCCGCCCATCAGCTTAACAAGGCTCCCTTGACTCCGTGGGCTGTCCTGCCTTTCTGGTTTTTAGACTTTCTTCGCCTGGCCCTTTTGCCCCGGGGGGGGGCGAGAGATTTCTTTGTAGTGCTGATTTGCTCTTCCAGGTTGCTTGGTTGGCCAAAAAGGGCGTATGCGTTTTTTCCTGAATATATTCAGGAAAAAACGCATACGCCCTTTTTGGCCAACCGCATCATTGTCCACGTTCTGGCGCTTTTCATGTGCTATCGGGGCCATTCCGATGTACCCGTTGACATCCGTTTCCTGCAATTCTGCCTTGCGTTCAACGCCTCTTCGTAGCCTGACCTCAATATATTTTGGGGCGATAGTTATCGTTTAGAACTCTGCAGGTTTGGGAAGT
This sequence comes from Kogia breviceps, assembly GCF_026419965.1. Classification (NCBI taxonomy): domain Eukaryota; kingdom Metazoa; phylum Chordata; class Mammalia; order Artiodactyla; family Physeteridae; genus Kogia; species Kogia breviceps. The sequence continues at coordinate 28,001,383 of NC_081321.1, forward strand.
GCAGTGCCCCTGAGCTCCATTTCCCAAGTCGCTTTTTTGTGAGTGGGACGCAACACGGCTGGATGGCTTCACGCCCTATTGTCGATCCGCGGTGGCAGGCTGAACCTCTGGTGAATTCTTCTTCGTGATGGGAAATGAGAGTGACATGTGCCCGACCAAACACCTCCAGCGAGTCTCTCATTGGTTCCCCCTCTTGCAGTTCATCCTGCGGACAAATTGCAGACGGTACGAAAGAGGCATGGAAAGGCGCCGAGTCTCCAAGTGGGGAGATTGTTAGTAAGGGGGCCTGAATGGAGAACACGAGCACCAGGAGATGAAAACTGAGGTGAGTTTCAGAAAGCTTTCCCGATCCCACGGTGTAGCATCCGCTGGGTTTCCAATGAGTGCTTTCGCTGTCGGAAGATTGCGTTGAACCTGGAGTGTTGGGACCCATGGAATGGGGAGCACGCAGGATTCCTTTCAAGGGTCTGCATTTGCTTTCCCAACCTCACCCATCGTCTCAGCCCCAAGAGTGTCCAGCCTTATGTCTTCTGCCGCTGGGGCTGTAGATGTGGTCAATCCTGGTTGCATGCCAGTCCCTGAACGCATTTTGGAAGAATTTCTCTCTGTTTTGCCCTGCTTGTTTCTTCTTTGTGTTGGAAATGTATCCTCAGAATGGGTCTGAGCTGATTTTCCCTGCTGGTTTTAGGCCGCTTTACACACACTTGATGCACTTACAGAGAGATATCAAGACTTAGCTTTTAAGATGCTTACTAGTCGGATAGATACTTGTGCGATGAACAGGGTGTGGTGAGTCCAGTTGATTGAGCAAGGAGTAGGTCGTGTCCATTCCATATTCGGTTTTCGGAAGGGTATCTGTGCTCATTTCAAACTCGAGTTTTATGCGTCACCCCACCTCACCTTTCCCCTGAAGCAGGCATAAGTGTGTTTTCTAAAAGCGTGACTCTGTTCTGTTTGGGGATTCAGTTCATGGGGAGCGATTTTTACATTCCCTCGATAAGTGATATCATAAGTTTCTTTTTTTGTGGGACTGATTTCACTGAGGATGATCGTACCTAAATCCACTCAGGATGCTGCTACCAGCCTCATGACGTGGATTTCATGGCTGAGTGACACTCCATTGGACCTACGTAGCACCACTTGTCCACTTGTCCACTTGTCTTTGTCCACTTGTCCACTCGTCTTTGTCCACTTGGCTCTTTCCTGGGATATGAAACGTGTACCGGAGTGGAGGTTCTTGTCAAGACAGCAGCCCTCAACTTTGGGGTCCCTGTGTCTGGTTGATTTTTTCATTTTCCCAAGGTCAACGCCCATGTGTGGAAGTGCCCTATGCTCTGTGGTTCTGTGTTTTACATGGTTTGGGAAAGAGGATACACTTGTGAAGATTGGCTGTTGGCCATTGACATCCCGCCCATCAGCTTAACAAGGCTCCCTTGACTCCGTGGGCTGTCCTGCCTTTCTGGTTTTTAGACTTTTTTCGCCTGGCCCTTTTGCCCCGGGGGGGGGGGGCGAGAGATTTCTTTGTAGTGCTGATTTGCTCTCCCAGGTTGCTTGGTTGGCCAAAAAGGGCGTATGCGTTTTTTCCTGAATATATTCAGGAAAAAACGCATACGCCCTTTTTGGCCAACCGCATCATTGTCCACGTTCTGGCGCTTTTCATGTGCTATCGGGGCCATTCCGATGTACCCGTTGACATCCGTTTCCTGCAATTCTGCCTTGCGTTCAACGCCTCTTCGTAGCCTGACCTCAATATATTTTGGGGCGATAGTTATCGTTTAGAACTCTGCAGGTTTGGGAAGTGCAGTGCCCCTGAGCTCCATTTCCCAAGTCGCTTTTTTGTGAGTGGGACGCAACACGGCTGGATGGCTTCACGCCCTATTGTCGATCCGCGGTGGCAGGCTGAACCTCTGGTGAATTCTTCTTCGTGTTGGGAAATGAGAGTGACATGTGCCCGACCAAACACCTCCAGCGAGTCTCTCATTGGTTCCCCCTCTTGCAGTTCATCCTGCGGACAAATTGCAGACGGTACGAAAGAGGCATGGAAAGGCGCCGAGTCTCCAAGTGGGGAGATTGTTAGTAAGGGGGCCTGAATGGAGAACACGAGCACCAGGAGATGAAAACTGAGGTGAGTTTCAGAAAGCTTTCCCGATCCCACGGTGTAGCATCCGCTGGGTTTCCAATGAGTGCTTTCGCTGTCGGAAGATTGCGTTGAACCTGGAGAGTTGGGACCCATGGAATGGGGAGCACGCAGGATTCCTTTCAAGGGTCTGCATTTGCTTTCCCAACCTCACCCATCGTCTCAGCCCCAAGAGTGTCCAGCCTTATGTCTTCTGCCGCTGGGGCTGTAGATGTGGTCAATCCTGGTTGCATGCCAGAACCTGAACGCATTTTGGAAGAATTTCTCTCTGTTTTGCCCTGCTTGTTTCTTCTTTATGTTGGAAATGTATCCTCAGAATGGGTCTGAGCTGATTTTCCCTGCTCGTTTTAGGCCGCTTTACACACACTTGATGCACTTACACAGAGATATCAAGACTTAGCTTTTAAGATGCTTACTAGTCGGATAGATACTTGTGCGATGAACAGGGTGTGGTGAGTCCAGTTGATTGAGCAAGGAGTAGGTCGTGTCCATTCCATATTCGGTTTTCGGAAGGGTATCTGTGCTCATTTCAAACTCGAGTTTTATGCGTCACCCCACCTCACCTTTCCCCTGAAGCAGGCATAAGTGTGTTTTCTAAAAGCGTGACTCTGTTCTGTTTGGGGATTCAGTTCATGGGGAGCGATTTTTACATTCCCTCGATAAGTGATATCATAAGTTTCTTTTTTTGTGGGACTGATTTCACTGAGGATGATCGTACCTAAATCCACTCAGGATGCTCCTACCAGCCTCATGACGTGGATTTCATGGCTGAGTGACACTCCATTGGACCTACGTAGCACCACTTGTCCACTTGTCCACTTGTCTTTGTCCACTTGTCCACTCGTCTTTGTCCACTTGGCTCTTTCCTGGTATATGAAACGTGTACCGGAGTGGAGGTTCTTGTCAAGACAGCAGCCCTCAACTTTGGGGTCCCTGTGTCTGGTTGATTTTTTCATTTTCCCAAGGTCAACGCCCATGTGTGGAAGTGCCCTATGCTCTGTGGTTCTGTGTTTTACATGGTTTGGGAAAGAGGATACACTTGTGAAGATTGGCTGTTGGCCATTGACATCCCGCCCATCAGCTTAACAAGGCTCCCTTGACTCCGTGGGCTGTCCTGCCTTTCTGGTTTTTAGACTTTTTTCGCCTGGCCCTTTTGCCCCGGGGGGGGGGGGGGGCGAGAGATTTCTTTGTAGTGCTGATTTGCTCTCCCAGGTTGCTTGGTTGGCCAAAAAGGGCGTATGCGTTTTTTCCTGAATATATTCAGGAAAAAACGCATACGCCCTTTTTGGCCAACCGCATCATTGTCCACGTTCTGGCGCTTTTCATGTGCTATCGGGGCCATTCCGATGTACCCGTTGACATCCGTTTCCTGCAATTCTGCCTTGCGTTCAACGCCTCTTCGTAGCCTGACCTCAATATATTTTGGGGCGATAGTTATCGTTTAGAACTCTGCAGGTTTGGGAAGTGCAGTGCCCCTGAGCTCCATTTCCCAAGTCGCTTTTTTGTGAGTGGGACGCAACACGGCTGGATGGCTTCACGCCCTATTGTCGATCCGCGGTGGCAGGCTGAACCTCTGGTGAATTCTTCTTCGTGATGGGAAATGAGAGTGACATGTGCCCGACCAAACACCTCCAGCGAGTCTCTCATTGGTTCCCCCTCTTGCAGTTCATCCTGCGGACAAATTGCAGACGGTACGAAAGAGGCATGGAAAGGCGCCGAGTCTCCAAGTGGGGAGATTGTTAGTAAGGGGGCCTGAATGGAGAACACGAGCACCAGGAGATGAAAACTGAGGTGAGTTTCAGAAAGCTTTCCCGATCCCACGGTGTAGCATCCGCTGGGTTTCCAATGAGTGCTTTCGCTGTCGGAAGATTGCGTTGAACCTGGAGAGTTGGGACCCATGGAATGGGGAGCACGCAGGATTCCTTTCAAGGGTCTGCATTTGCTTTCCCAACCTCACCCATCGTCTCAGCCCCAAGAGTGTCCAGCCTTATGTCTTCTGCCGCTGGGGCTGTAGATGTGGTCAATCCTGGTTGCATGCCAGAACCTGAACGCATTTTGGAAGAATTTCTCTCTGTTTTGCCCTGCTTGTTTCTTCTTTATGTTGGAAATGTATCCTCAGAATGGGTCTGAGCTGATTTTCCCTGCTGGTTTTAGGCCGCTTTACACACACTTGATGCACTTACACAGAGATATCAAGACTTAGCTTTTAAGATGCTTACTAGTCGGATAGATACTTGTGCGATGAACAGGGTGTGGTGAGTCCAGTTGATTGAGCAAGGAGTAGGTCGTGTCCATTCCATATTCGGTTTTCGGAAGGGTATCTGTGCTCATTTCAAACTCGAGTTTTATGCGTCACCCCACCTCACCTTTCCCCTGAAGCAGGCATAAGTGTGTTTTCTAAAAGCGTGACTCTGTTCTGTTTGGGGATTCAGTTCATGGGGAGCGATTTTTACATTCCCTCGATAAGTGATATCATAAGTTTCTTTTTTTGTGGGACTGATTTCACTGAGGATGATCGTACCTAAATCCACTCAGGATGCTGCTACCAGCCTCATGACGTGGATTTCATGGCTGAGTGACACTCCATTGGACCTACGTAGCACCACTTGTCCACTTGTCCACTTGTCTTTGTCCACTTGTCCACTCGTCTTTGTCCACTTGGCTCTTTCCTGGGATATGAAACGTGTACCGGAGTGGAGGTTCTTGTCAAGACAGCAGCCCTCAACTTTGGGGTCCCTGTGTCTGGTTGATTTTTTCATTTTCCCAAGGTCAACGCCCATGTGTGGAAGTGCCCTATGCTCTGTGGTTCTGTGTTTTACATGGTTTGGGAAAGAGGATACACTTGTGAAGATTGGCTGTTGGCCATTGACATCCCGCCCATCAGCTTAACAAGGCTCCCTTGACTCCGTGGGCTGTCCTGCCTTTCTGGTTTTTAGACTTTTTTCGCCTGGCCCTTTTGCCCCGGGGGGGGGGGGCGAGAGATTTCTTTGTAGTGCTGATTTGCTCTCCCAGGTTGCTTGGTTGGCCAAAAAGGGCGTATGCGTTTTTTCCTGAATATATTCAGGAAAAAACGCATACGCCCTTTTTGGCCAACCGCATCATTGTCCACGTTCTGGCGCTTTTCATGTGCTATCGGGGCCATTCCGATGTACCCGTTGACATCCGTTTCCTGCAATTCTGCCTTGCGTTCAACGCCTCTTCGTAGCCTGACCTCAATATATTTTGGGGCGATAGTTATCGTTTAGAACTCTGCAGGTTTGGGAAGTGCAGTGCCCCTGAGCTCCATTTCCCAAGTCGCTTTTTTGTGAGTGGGACGCAACACGGCTGGATGGCTTCACGCCCTATTGTCGATCCGCGGTGGCAGGCTGAACCTCTGGTGAATTCTTCTTCGTGATGGGAAATGAGAGTGACATGTGCCCGACCAAACACCTCCAGCGAGTCTCTCATTGGTTCCCCCTCTTGCAGTTCATCCTGCGGACAAATTGCAGACGGTACGAAAGAGGCATGGAAAGGCGCCGAGTCTCCAAGTGGGGAGATTGTTAGTAAGGGGGCCTGAATGGAGAACACGAGCACCAGGAGATGAAAACTGAGGTGAGTTTCAGAAAGCTTTCCCGATCCCACGGTGTAGCATCCGCTGGGTTTCCAATGAGTGCTTTCGCTGTCGGAAGATTGCGTTGAACCTGGAGAGTTGGGACCCATGGAATGGGGAGCACGCAGGATTCCTTTCAAGGGTCTGCATTTGCTTTCCCAACCTCACCCATCGTCTCAGCCCCAAGAGTGTCCAGCCTTATGTCTTCTGCCGCTGGGGCTGTAGATGTGGTCAATCCTGGTTGCATGCCAGTCCCTGAACGCATTTTGGAAGAATTTCTCTCTGTTTTGCCCTGCTTGTTTCTTCTTTGTGTTGGAAATGTATCCTCAGAATGGGTCTGAGCTGATTTTCCCTGCTGGTTTTAGGCCGCGTTACACACACTTGATGCACTTACAGAGAGATATCAAGACTTAGCTTTTAAGATGCTTACTAGTCGGATAGATACTTGTGCGATGAACAGGGTGTGGTGAGTCCAGTTGATTGAGCAAGGAGTAGGTCGTGTCCATTCCATATTCGGTTTTCGGAAGGGTATCTGTGCTCATTTCAAACTCGAGTTTTATGCGTCACCCCACCTCACCTTTCCCCTGAAGGCAGGCATAAGTGTGTTTTCTAAAAGCGTGACTCTGTTCTGTTTGGGGATTCAGTTCATGGGGAGCGATTTTTACATTCCCTCGATAAGTGATATCATAAGTTTCTTTTTTTGTGGGACTGATTTCACGAGGATGATCGTACCTAAATCCACTCAGGATGCTGCTACCAGCCTCATGACGTGGATTTCATGGCTGAGTGACACTCCATTGGACCTACGTAGCACCACTTGTCCACTTGTCCACTTGTCTTTGTCCACTTGTCCACTCGTCTTTGTCCACTTGGCTCTTTCCTGGGATATGAAACGTGTACCGGAGTGGAGGTTCTTGTCAAGACAGCAGCCCTCAACTTTGGGGTCCCTGTGTCTGGTTGATTTTTTCATTTTCCCAAGGTCAACGCCCATGTGTGGAAGTGCCCTATGCTCTGTGGTTCTGTGTTTTACATGGTTTGGGAAAGAGGATACACTTGTGAAGATTGGCTGTTGGCCATTGACATCCCGCCCATCAGCTTAACAAGGCTCCCTTGACTCCGTGGGCTGTCCTGCCTTTCTGGTTTTTAGACTTTTTTCGCCTGGCCCTTTTGCCCCGGGGGGGGGGGGGGGCGAGAGATTTCTTTGTAGTGCTGATTTGCTCTCCCAGGTTGCTTGGTTGGCCAAAAAGGGCGTATGCGTTTTTTCCTGAATATATTCAGGAAAAAACGCATACGCCCTTTTTGGCCAACCGCATCATTGTCCACGTTCTGGCGCTTTTCATGTGCTATCGGGGCCATTCCGATGTACCCGTTGACATCCGTTTCCTGCAATTCTGCCTTGCGTTCAACGCCTCTTCGTAGCCTGACCTCAATATATTTTGGGGCGATAGTTATCGTTTAGAACTCTGCAGGTTTGGGAAGTGCAGTGCCCCTGAGCTCCATTTCCCAAGTCGCTTTTTTGTGAGTGGGACGCAACACGGCTGGATGGCTTCACGCCCTATTGTCGATCCGCGGTGGCAGGCTGAACCTCTGGTGAATTCTTCTTCGTGATGGGAAATGAGAGTGACATGTGCCCGACCAAACACCTCCAGCGAGTCTCTCATTGGTTCCCCCTCTTGCAGTTCATCCTGCGGACAAATTGCAGACGGTACGAAAGAGGCATGGAAAGGCGCCGAGTCTCCAAGTGGGGAGATTGTTAGTAAGGGGGCCTGAATGGAGAACACGAGCACCAGGAGATGAAAACTGAGGTGAGTTTCAGAAAGCTTTCCCGATCCCACGGTGTAGCATCCGCTGGGTTTCCAATGAGTGCTTTCGCTGTCGGAAGATTGCGTTGAACCTGGAGAGTTGGGACCCATGGAATGGGGAGCACGCAGGATTCCTTTCAAGGGTCTGCATTTGCTTTCCCAACCTCACCCATCGTCTCAGCCCCAAGAGTGTCCAGCCTTATGTCTTCTGCCGCTGGGGCTGTAGATGTGGTCAATCCTGGTTGCATGCCAGAACCTGAACGCATTTGGGAAGAATTTCTCTCTGTTTTGCCCTGCTTGTTTCTTCTTTATGTTGGAAATGTATCCTCAGAATGGGTCTGAGCTGATTTTCCCTGCTGGTTTTAGGCCGCTTTACACACACTTGATGCACTTACACAGAGATATCAAGACTTAGCTTTTAAGATGCTTACTAGTCGGATAGATACTTGTGCGATGAACAGGGTCTGGTGAGTCCAGTTGATTGAGCAAGGAGTAGGTCATGTCCATTCCATATTCGGTTTTCGGAAGGGTATCTGTGCTCATTTCAAACTCGAGTTTTATGCGTCACCCCACCTCACCTTTCCCCTGAAGCAGGCATAAGTGTGTTTTCTAAAAGCGTGACTCTGTTCTGTTTGGGGATTCAGTTCATGGGGAGCGATTTTTACATTCCCTCGATAAGTGATATCATAAGTTTCTTTTTTTGTGGGACTGATTTCACTGAGGATGATCGTACCTAACTCCACTCAGGATGCTGCTACCAGCCTCATGACGTGGATTTCATGGCTGAGTGACACTCCATTGGACCTACGTAGCACCACTTGTCCACTTGTCCACTTGTCTTTGTCCACTTGTCCACTCGTCTTTGTCCACTTGGCTCTTTCCTGGGATATGAAACGTGTACCGGAGTGGAGGTTCTTGTCAAGACAGCAGCCCTCAACTTTGGGGTCCCTGTGTCTGGTTGATTTTTTCATTTTCCCAAGGTCAACGCCCATGTGTGGAAGTGCCCTATGCTCTGTGGTTCTGTGTTTTACATGGTTTGGGAAAGAGGATACACTTGTGAAGATTGGCTGTTGGCCATTGACATCCCGCCCATCAGCTTAACAAGGCTCCCTTGACTCCGTGGGCTGTCCTGCCTTTCTAGTTTTTAGACTTTTTTCGCCTGACCTTTTGCCCCGGGGGGGGGGCGAGAGATTTCTTTGTAGTGCTGATTTGCTCTCCCAGGTTGCTTGGTTGGCCAAAAAGGGCGTATGCGTTTTTTCCTGAATATATTCAGGAAAAAACGCATACGCCCTTTTTGGCCAACCGCATCATTGTCCACGTTCTGGCGCTTTTCATGTGCTATCGGGGCCATTCCGATGTACCCGTTGACATCCGTTTCCTGCAATTCTGCCTTGCGTTCAACGCCTCTTCGTAGCCTGACCTCAATATATTTTGGGGCGATAGTTATCGTTTAGAACTCTGCAGGTTTGGGAAGTGCAGTGCCCCTGAGCTCCATTTCCCAAGTCGCTTTTTTGTGAGTGGGACGCAACACGGCTGGATGGCTTCACGCCCTATTGTCGATCCGCGGTGGCAGGCTGAACCTCTGGTGAATTCTTCTTCGTGATGGGAAATGAGAGTGACATGTGCCCGACCAAACACCTCCAGCGAGTCTCTCATTGGTTCCCCCTCTTGCAGTTCATCCTGCGGACAAATTGCAGACGGTACGAAAGAGGCATGGAAAGGCGCCGAGTCTCCAAGTGGGGAGATTGTTAGTAAGGGGGCCTGAATGGAGAACACGAGCACCAGGAGATGAAAACTGAGGTGAGTTTCAGAAAGCTTTCCCGATCCCACGGTGTAGCATCCGCTGGGTTTCCAATGAGTGCTTTCGCTGTCGGAAGATTGCGTTGAACCTGGAGTGTTGGGACCCATGGAATGGGGAGCACGCTGGATTCCTTTCAAGGGTCTGCATTTGCTTTCCCAACCTCACCCATCGTCTCAGCCCCAAGAGTGTCCAGCCTTATGTCTTCTGCCGCTGGGGCTGTAGATGTGGTCAATCCTGGTTGCATGCCAGTCCCTGAACGCATTTTGGAAGAATTTCTCTCTGTTTTGCCCTGCTTGTTTCTTCTTTGTGTTGGAAATGTATCCTCAGAATGGGTCTGAGCTGATTTTCCCTGCTGGTTTTAGGCCGCTTTACACACACTTGATGCACTTACAGAGAGATATCAAGACTTAGCTTTTAAGATGCTTACTAGTCGGATAGATACTTGTGCGATGAACAGGGTGTGGTGAGTCCAGTTGATTGAGCAAGGAGTAGGTCGTGTCCATTCCATATTCGGTTTTCGGAAGGGTATCTGTGCTCATTTCAAACTCGAGTTTTATGCGTCACCCCACCTCACCTTTCCCCTGAAGCAGGCATAAGTGTGTTTTCTAAAAGCGTGACTCTGTTCTGTTTGGGGATTCAGTTCATGGGGAGCGATTTTTACATTCCCTCGATAAGTGATATCATAAGTTTCTTTTTTTGTGGGACTGATTTCACTGAGGATGATCGTACCTAAATCCACTCAGGATGCTGCTACCAGCCTCATGACGTGGATTTCATGGCTGAGTGACACTCCATTGGACCTACGTAGCACCACTTGTCCACTTGTCCACTTGTCTTTGTCCACTTGTCCACTCGTCTTTGTCCACTTGGCTCTTTCCTGGGATATGAAACGTGTACCGGAGTGGAGGTTCTTGTCAAGACAGCAGCCCTCAACTTTGGGGTCCCTGTGTCTGGTTGATTTTTTCATTTTCCCAAGGTCAACGCCCATGTGTGGAAGTGCCCTATGCTCTGTGGTTCTGTGTTTTACATGGTTTGGGAAAGAGGATACACTTGTGAAGATTGGCTGTTGGCCATTGACATCCCGCCCATCAGCTTAACAAGGCTCCCTTGACTCCGTGGGCTGTCCTGCCTTTCTGGTTTTTAGACTTTTTTCGCCTGGCCCTTTTGCCCCGGGGGGGGGGGGGGGGCGAGAGATTTCTTTGTAGTGCTGATTTGCTCTCCCAGGTTGCTTGGTTGGCCAAAAAGGGCGTATGCGTTTTTTCCTGAATATATTCAGGAAAAAACGCATACGCCCTTTTTGGCCAACCGCATCAGTGTCCACGTTCTGGCGCTTTTCATGTGCTATCGGGGCCATTCCGATGTACCCGTTGACATCCGTTTCCTGCAATTCTGCCTTGCGTTCAACGCCTCTTCGTAGCCTGACCTCAATATATTTTGGGGCGATAGTTATCGTTTAGAACTCTGCAGGTTTGGGAAGTGCAGTGCCCCTGAGCTCCATTTCCCAAGTCGCTTTTTTGTGAGTGGGACGCAACACGGCTGGATGGCTTCACGCCCTATTGTCGATCCGCGGTGGCAGGCTGAACCTCTGGTGAATTCTTCTTCGTGATGGGAAATGAGAGTGACATGTGCCCGACCAAACACCTCCAGCGAGTCTCTCATTGGTTCCCCCTCTTGCAGTTCATCCTGCGGACAAATTGCAGACGGTACGAAAGAGGCATGGAAAGGCGCCGAGTCTCCAAGTGGGGAGATTGTTAGTAAGGGGGCCTGAATGGAGAACACGAGCACCAGGAGATGAAAACTGAGGTGAGTTTCAGAAAGCTTTCCCGATCCCACGGTGTAGCATCCGCTGGGTTTCCAATGAGTGCTTTCGCTGTCGGAAGATTGCGTTGAACCTGGAGAGTTGGGACCCATGGAATGGGGAGCACGCAGGATTCCTTTCAAGGGTCTGCATTTGCTTTCCCAACCTCACCCATCGTCTCAGCCCCAAGAGTGTCCAGCCTTATGTCTTCTGCCGCTGGGGCTGTAGATGTGGTCAATCCTGGTTGCATGCCAGTCCCTGAACGCATTTGGGAAGAATTTCTCTCTGTTTTGCCCTGCTTGTTTCTTCTTTATGTTGGAAATGTATCCTCAGAATGGGTCTGAGCTGATTTTCCCTGCTGGTTTTAGGCCGCTTTACACACACTTGATGCACTTACACAGAGATATCAAGACTTAGCTTTTAAGATGCTTACTAGTCGGATAGATACTTGTGCGATGAACAGGGTGTGGTGAGTCCAGTTGATTGAGCAAGGAGTAGGTCATGTCCATTCCATATTCGGTTTTCGGAAGGGTATCTGTGCTCATTTCAAACTCGAGTTTTATGCGTCACCCCACCTCACCTTTCCCCTGAAGCAGGCATAAGTGTGTTTTCTAAAAGCGTGACTCTGTTCTGTTTGGGGATTCAGTTCATGGGGAGCGATTTTTACATTCCCTCGATAAGTGATATCATAAGTTTCTTTTTTTGTGGGACTGATTTCACTGAGGATGATCGTACCTAACTCCACTCAGGATGCTGCTACCAGCCTCATGACGTGGATTTCATGGCTGAGTGACACTCCATTGGACCTACGTAGCACCACTTGTCCACTTGTCCACTTGTCTTTGTCCACTTGTCCACTCGTCTTTGTCCACTTGGCTCTTTCCTGGGATATGAAACGTGTACCGGAGTGGAGGTTCTTGTCAAGACAGCAGCCCTCAACTTTGGGGTCCCTGTGTCTGGTTGATTTTTTCATTTTCCCAAGGTCAACGCCCATGTGTGGAAGTGCCCTATGCTCTGTGGTTCTGTGTTTTACATGGTTTGGGAAAGAGGATACACTTGTGAAGATTGGCTGTTGGCCATTGACATCCCGGCAATCAGCTTAACAAGGCTCCCTTGACTCCGAGGGCTGTCCTGCCTTTCTGGTTTTTAGACTTTTTTCGCCTGGCCCTTTTGCCCCCGGGGGTGGGGTCGAGAGATTTCTTTGTAGTGCTGATTTGCTCTCCCAGGTTGCTTGGTTGGCCAAAAAGGGCGTATGCGTTTTTTCCTGAATATATTCAGGAAAAAACGCATACGCCCTTTTTGGCCAACCGCATCATTGTCCACGTTCTGGCGCTTTTCATGTGCTATCGGGGCCATTCCGATGTACCCGTTGACATCCGTTTCCTGCAATTCTGCCTTGCGTTCAACGCCTCTTCGTAGCCTGACCTCAATATATTTTGGGGCGATAGTTATCGTTTAGAACTCTGCAGGTTTGGGAAGTGCAGTGCCCCTGAGCTCCATTTCCCAAGTCGCTTTTTTGTGAGTGGGACGCAACACGGCTGGATGGCTTCACGCCCTATTGTCGATCCGCGGTGGCAGGCTGAACCTCTGGTGAATTCTTCTTCGTGATGGGAAATGAGAGTGACATGTGCCCGACCAAACACCTCCAGCGAGTCTCTCATTGGTTCCCCCTCTTGCAGTTCATCCTGCGGACAAATTGCAGACGGTACGAAAGAGGCATGGAAAGGCGCCGAGTCTCCAAGTGGGGAGATTGTTAGTAAGGGGGCCTGAATGGAGAACACGAGCACCAGGAGATGAAAACTGAGGTGAGTTTCAGAAAGCTTTCCCGATCCCACGGTGTAGCATCCGCTGGGTTTCCAATGAGTGCTTTCGCTGTCGGAAGATTGCGTTGAACCTGGAGAGTTGGGACCCATGGAATGGGGAGCACGCAGGATTCCTTTCAAGGGTCTGCATTTGCTTTCCCAACCTCACCCATCGTCTCAGCCCCAAGAGTGTCCAGCCTTATGTCTTCTGCCGCTGGGGCTGTAGATGTGGTCAATCCTGGTTGCATGCCAGTCCCTGAACGCATTTTGGAAGAATTTCTCTCTGTTTTGCCCTGCTTGTTTCTTCTTTGTGTTGGAAATGTATCCTCAGAATGGGTCTGAGCTGATTTTCCCTGCTGGTTTTAGGCCGCTTTACACACACTTGATGCACTTACAGAGAGATATCAAGACTTAGCTTTTAAGATGCTTACTAGTCGGATAGATACTTGTGCGATGAACAGGGTGTGGTGAGTCCAGTTGATTGAGCAAGGAGTAGGTCGTGTCCATTCCATATTCGGTTTTCGGAAGGGTATCTGTGCTCATTTCAAACTCGAGTTTTATGCGTCACCCCACCTCACCTTTCCCCTGAAGGCAGGCATAAGTGTGTTTTCTAAAAGCGTGACTCTGTTCTGTTTGGGGATTCAGTTCATGGGGAGCGATTTTTACATTCCCTCGATAAGTGATATCATAAGTTTCTTTTTTTGTGGGACTGATTTCACTGAGGATGATCGTACCTAAATCCACTCAGGATGCTGCTACCAGCCTCATGACGTGGATTTCATGGCTGAGTGACACTCCATTGGACCTACGTAGCACCACTTGTCCACTTGTCCACTTGTCTTTGTCCACTTGTCCACTCGTCTTTGTCCACTTGGCTCTTTCCTGGGATATGAAACGTGTACCGGAGTGGAGGTTCTTGTCAAGACAGCAGCCCTCAACTTTGGGGTCCCTGTGTCTGGTTGATTTTTTCATTTTCCCAAGGTCAACGCCCATGTGTGGAAGTGCCCTATGCTCTGTGGTTCTGTGTTTTACATGGTTTGGGAAAGAGGATACACTTGTGAAGATTGGCTGTTGGCCATTGACATCCCGCCCATCAGCTTAACAAGGCTCCCTTGACTCCGTGGGCTGTCCTGCCTTTCTAGTTTTTAGACTTTTTTCGCCTGACCTTTTGCCCCGGGGGGGGGGGCGAGAGATTTCTTTGTAGTGCTGATTTGCTCTCCCAGGTTGCTTGGTTGGCCAAAAAGGGCGTATGCGTTTTTTCCTGAATATATTCAGGAAAAAACGCATACGCCCTTTTTGGCCAACCGCATCATTGTCCACGTTCTGGCGCTTTTCATGTGCTATCGGGGCCATTCCGATGTACCCGTTGACATCCGTTTCCTGCAATTCTGCCTTGCGTTCAACGCCTCTTCGTAGCCTGACCTCAATATATTTTGGGGCGATAGTTATCGTTTAGAACTCTGCAGGTTTGGGAAGTGCAGTGCCCCTGAGCTCCATTTCCCAAGTCGCTTTTTTGTGAGTGGGACGCAACACGGCTGGATGGCTTCACGCCCTATTGTCGATCCGCGGTGGCAGGCTGAACCTCTGGTGAATTCTTCTTCGTGATGGGAAATGAGAGTGACATGTGCCCGACCAAACACCTCCAGCGAGTCTCTCATTGGTTCCCCCTCTTGCAGTTCATCCTGCGGACAAATTGCAGACGGTACGAAAGAGGCATGGAAAGGCGCCGAGTCTCCAAGTGGGGAGATTGTTAGTAAGGGGGCCTGAATGGAGAACACGAGCACCAGGAGATGAAAACTGAGGTGAGTTTCAGAAAGCTTTCCCGATCCCACGGTGTAGCATCCGCTGGGTTTCCAATGAGTGCTTTCGCTGTCGGAAGATTGCGTTGAACCTGGAGTGTTGGGACCCATGGAATGGGGAGCACGCAGGATTCCTTTCAAGGGTCTGCATTTGCTTTCCCAACCTCACCCATCGTCTCAGCCCCAAGAGTGTCCAGCCTTATGTCTTCTGCCGCTGGGGCTGTAGATGTGGTCAATCCTGGTTGCATGCCAGTCCCTGAACGCATTTTGGAAGAATTTCTCTCTGTTTTGCCCTGCTTGTTTCTTCTTTGTGTTGGAAATGTATCCTCAGAATGGGTCTGAGCTGATTTTCCCTGCTGGTTTTAGGCCGCTTTACACACACTTGATGCACTTACAGAGAGATATCAAGACTTAGCTTTTAAGATGCTTACTAGTCGGATAGATACTTGTGCGATGAACAGGGTGTGGTGAGTCCAGTTGATTGAGCAAGGAGTAGGTCGTGTCCATTCCATATTCGGTTTTCGGAAGGGTATCTGTGCTCATTTCAAACTCGAGTTTTATGCGTCACCCCACCTCACCTTTCCCCTGAAGCAGGCATAAGTGTGTTTTCTAAAAGCGTGACTCTGTTCTGTTTGGGGATTCAGTTCATGGGGAGCGATTTTTACATTCCCTCGATAAGTGATATCATAAGTTTCTTTTTTTGTGGGACTGATTTCACTGAGGATGATCGTACCTAAATCCACTCAGGATGCTGCTACCAGCCTCATGACGTGGATTTCATGGCTGAGTGACACTCCATTGGACCTACGTAGCACCACTTGTCCACTTGTCCACTTGTCTTTGTCCACTTGTCCACTCGTCTTTGTCCACTTGGCTCTTTCCTGGGATATGAAACGTGTACCGGAGTGGAGGTTCTTGTCAAGACAGCAGCCCTCAACTTTGGGGTCCCTGTGTCTGGTTGATTTTTTCATTTTCCCAAGGTCAACGCCCATGTGTGGAAGTGCCCTATGCTCTGTGGTTCTGTGTTTTACATGGTTTGGGAAAGAGGATACACTTGTGAAGATTGGCTGTTGGCCATTGACATCCCGCCCATCAGCTTAACAAGGCTCCCTTGACTCCGTGGGCTGTCCTGCCTTTCTGGTTTTTAGACTTTTTTCGCCTGGCCCTTTTGCCCCGGGGGGGGGGGGGGGGGCGAGAGATTTCTTTGTAGTGCTGATTTGCTCTCCCAGGTTGCTTGGTTGGCCAAAAAGGGCGTATGCGTTTTTTCCTGAATATATTCAGGAAAAAACGCATACGCCCTTTTTGGCCAACCGCATCAGTGTCCACGTTCTGGCGCTTTTCATGTGCTATCGGGGCCATTCCGATGTACCCGTTGACATCCGTTTCCTGCAATTCTGCCTTGCGTTCAACGCCTCTTCGTAGCCTGACCTCAATATATTTTGGGGCGATAGTTATCGTTTAGAACTCTGCAGGTTTGGGAAGTGCAGTGCCCCTGAGCTCCATTTCCCAAGTCGCTTTTTTGTGAGTGGGACGCAACACGGCTGGATGGCTTCACGCCCTATTGTCGATCCGCGGTGGCAGGCTGAACCTCTGGTGAATTCTTCTTCGTGATGGGAAATGAGAGTGACATGTGCCCGACCAAACACCTCCAGCGAGTCTCTCATTGGTTCCCCCTCTTGCAGTTCATCCTGCGGACAAATTGCAGACGGTACGAAAGAGGCATGGAAAGGCGCCGAGTCTCCAAGTGGGGAGATTGTTAGTAAGGGGGCCTGAATGGAGAACACGAGCACCAGGAGATGAAAACTGAGGTGAGTTTCAGAAAGCTTTCCCGATCCCACGGTGTAGCATCCGCTGGGTTTCCAATGAGTGCTTTCGCTGTCGGAAGATTGCGTTGAACCTGGAGAGTTGGGACCCATGGAATGGGGAGCACGCAGGATTCCTTTCAAGGGTCTGCATTTGCTTTCCCAACCTCACCCATCGTCTCAGCCCCAAGAGTGTCCAGCCTTATGTCTTCTGCCGCTGGGGCTGTAGATGTGGTCAATCCTGGTTGCATGCCAGTCCCTGAACGCATTTGGGAAGAATTTCTCTCTGTTTTGCCCTGCTTGTTTCTTCTTTATGTTGGAAATGTATCCTCAGAATGGGTCTGAGCTGATTTTCCCTGCTGGTTTTAGGCCGCTTTACACACACTTGATGCACTTACACAGAGATATCAAGACTTAGCTTTTAAGATGCTTACTAGTCGGATAGATACTTGTGCGATGAACAGGGTCTGGTGAGTCCAGTTGATTGAGCAAGGAGTAGGTCATGTCCATTCCATATTCGGTTTTCGGAAGGGTATCTGTGCTCATTTCAAACTCGAGTTTTATGCGTCACCCCACCTCACCTTTCCCCTGAAGCAGGCATAAGTGTGTTTTCTAAAAGCGTGACTCTGTTCTGTTTGGGGATTCAGTTCATGGGGAGCGATTTTTACATTCCCTCGATAAGTGATATCATAAGTTTCTTTTTTTGTGGGACTGATTTCACTGAGGATGATCGTACCTAACTCCACTCAGGATGCTGCTACCAGCCTCATGACGTGGATTTCATGGCTGAGTGACACTCCATTGGACCTACGTAGCACCACTTGTCCACTTGTCCACTTGTCTTTGTCCACTTGTCCACTCGTCTTTGTCCACTTGGCTCTTTCCTGGGATATGAAACGTGTACCGGAGTGGAGGTTCTTGTCAAGACAGCAGCCCTCAACTTTGGGGTCCCTGTGTCTGGTTGATTTTTTCATTTTCCCAAGGTCAACGCCCATGTGTGGAAGTGCCCTATGCTCTGTGGTTCTGTGTTTTACATGGTTTGGGAAAGAGGATACACTTGTGAAGATTGGCTGTTGGCCATTGACATCCCGGCAATCAGCTTAACAAGGCTCCCTTGACTCCGAGGGCTGTCCTGCCTTTCTGGTTTTTAGACTTTTTTCGCCTGGCCCTTTTGCCCCCGGGGGTGGGGTCGAGAGATTTCTTTGTAGTGCTGATTTGCTCTCCCAGGTTGCTTGGTTGGCCAAAAAGGGCGTATGCGTTTTTTCCTGAATATATTCAGGAAAAAACGCATACGCCCTTTTTGGCCAACCGCATCATTGTCCACGTTCTGGCGCTTTTCATGTGCTATCGGGGCCATTCCGATGTACCCGTTGACATCCGTTTCCTGCAATTCTGCCTTGCGTTCAACGCCTCTTCGTAGCCTGACCTCAATATATTTTGGGGCGATAGTTATCGTTTAGAACTCTGCAGGTTTGGGAAGTGCAGTGCCCCTGAGCTCCATTTCCCAAGTCGCTTTTTTGTGAGTGGGACGCAACACGGCTGGATGGCTTCACGCCCTATTGTCGATCCGCGGTGGCAGGCTGAACCTCTGGTGAATTCTTCTTCGTGATGGGAAATGAGAGTGACATGTGCCCGACCAAACACCTCCAGCGAGTCTCTCATTGGTTCCCCCTCTTGCAGTTCATCCTGCGGACAAATTGCAGACGGTACGAAAGAGGCATGGAAAGGCGCCGAGTCTCCAAGTGGGGAGATTGTTAGTAAGGGGGCCTGAATGGAGAACACGAGCACCAGGAGATGAAAACTGAGGTGAGTTTCAGAAAGCTTTCCCGATCCCACGGTGTAGCATCCGCTGGGTTTCCAATGAGTGCTTTCGCTGTCGGAAGATTGCGTTGAACCTGGAGAGTTGGGACCCATGGAATGGGGAGCACGCAGGATTCCTTTCAAGGGTCTGCATTTGCTTTCCCAACCTCACCCATCGTCTCAGCCCCAAGAGTGTCCAGCCTTATGTCTTCTGCCGCTGGGGCTGTAGATGTGGTCAATCCTGGTTGCATGCCAGTCCCTGAACGCATTTTGGAAGAATTTCTCTCTGTTTTGCCCTGCTTGTTTCTTCTTTGTGTTGGAAATGTATCCTCAGAATGGGTCTGAGCTGATTTTCCCTGCTGGTTTTAGGCCGCTTTACACACACTTGATGCACTTACAGAGAGATATCAAGACTTAGCTTTTAAGATGCTTACTAGTCGGATAGATACTTGTGCGATGAACAGGGTGTGGTGAGTCCAGTTGATTGAGCAAGGAGTAGGTCGTGTCCATTCCATATTCGGTTTTCGGAAGGGTATCTGTGCTCATTTCAAACTCGAGTTTTATGCGTCACCCCACCTCACCTTTCCCCTGAAGGCAGGCATAAGTGTGTTTTCTAAAAGCGTGACTCTGTTCTGTTTGGGGATTCAGTTCATGGGGAGCGATTTTTACATTCCCTCGATAAGTGATATCATAAGTTTCTTTTTTTGTGGGACTGATTTCACGAGGATGATCGTACCTAAATCCACTCAGGATGCTGCTACCAGCCTCATGACGTGGATTTCATGGCTGAGTGACACTCCATTGGACCTACGTAGCACCACTTGTCCACTTGTCCACTTGTCTTTGTCCACTTGTCCACTCGTCTTTGTCCACTTGGCTCTTTCCTGGGATATGAAACGTGTACCGGAGTGGAGGTTCTTGTCAAGACAGCAGCCCTCAACTTTGGGGTCCCTGTGTCTGGTTGATTTTTTCATTTTCCCAAGGTCAACGCCCATGTGTGGAAGTGCCCTATGCTCTGTGGTTCTGTGTTTTACATGGTTTGGGAAAGAGGATACACTTGTGAAGATTGGCTGTTGGCCATTGACATCCCGCCCATCAGCTTAACAAGGCTCCCTTGACTCCGTGGGCTGTCCTGCCTTTCTGGTTTTTAGACTTTTTTCGCCTGGCCCTTTTGCCCCGGGGGGGGGGGGCGAGAGATTTCTTTGTAGTGCTGATTTGCTCTCCCAGGTTGCTTGGTTGGCCAAAAAGGGCGTATGCGTTTTTTCCTGAATATATTCAGGAAAAAACGCATACGCCCTTTTTGGCCAACCGCATCATTGTCCACGTTCTGGCGCTTTTCATGTGCTATCGGGGCCATTCCGATGTACCCGTTGACATCCGTTTCCTGCAATTCTGCCTTGCGTTCAACGCCTCTTCGTAGCCTGACCTCAATATATTTTGGGGCGATAGTTATCGTTTAGAACTCTGCAGGTTTGGGAAGTGCAGTGCCCCTGAGCTCCATTTCCCAAGTCGCTTTTTTGTGAGTGGGACGCAACACGGCTGGATGGCTTCACGCCCTATTGTCGATCCGGGGTGGCAGGCTGAACCTCTGGTGAATTCCTCTTCGTGATGGGAAATGAGAGTGACATGTGCCCGACCAAACACCTCCAGCGAGTCTCTCATTGGTTCCCCCTCTTGCAGTTCATCCTGCGGACAAATTGCAGACGGTACGAAAGAGGCATGGAAAGGCGCCGAGTCTCCAAGTGGGGAGATTGTTAGTAAGGGGGCCTGAATGGAAAACACGAGCACCAGGAGATGAAAACTGAGGTGAGTTTCAGAAAGCTTTCCCGATCCCACGGTGTAGCATCCGCTGGGTTTCCAATGAGTGCTTTCGCTGTCGGAAGATTGCGTTGAACCTGGAGAGTTGGGACCCATGGATTGGGGAGCACGCAGGATTCCTTTCAAGGGTCTGCATTTGCTTTCCCAACCTCACCCATCGTCTCAGCCCCAAGAGTGTCCAGCCTTATGTCTTCTGCCGCTGGGGCTGTAGATGTGGTCAATCCTGGTTGCATGCAAGACCCTGAACGCATTTGGGAAGAATTTCTCTCTGTTTTGCCCTGCTTGTTTCTTCTTTATGTTGGAAATGTATCCTCAGAATGGGTCTGAGCTGATTTTCCCTGCTGGTTTTAGGCCGCTTTACACACACTTGATGCACTTACACAGAGATATCAAGACTTAGGTTTTAAGATGCTTACTAGTCGGATAGATACTTGTGCGATGAACAGGGTGTGGTGAGTCCATTTGATTGAGCAAGGAGTAGGTCATGTCCATTCCATATTCGGTTTTCGGAAGGGTATCTGTGCTCATTTCAAACTCGAGTTTTATGCGTCACCCCACCTCACCTTTCCCCTGAAGCAGGCATAAGTGTGTTTTCTAAAAGCGTGACTCTGTTCTGTTTGGGGATTCCGTTCATGGGGAGCGATTTTTACATTCCCTCGATAAGTGATATCATAAGTTTCTTTTTTTGTGGGACTGATTTCACTGCGGATGATCGTACCTAAATCCACTCAGGATGCTGCTACCAGCCTCATGACGTGGATTTCATGGCTGAATGACACTCCATTGGACCTACGTAGCACCACTTGTCCACTTGTCCACTTGTCTTTGTCCACTTGTCCACTCGTCTTTGTCCACTTGGCTCTTTCCTGGGATATGAAACGTGTACCGGAGTGGAGGTTCTTGTCAAGACAGCAGCCCTCAACTTTGGGGTCCCTGTGTCTGGTTGATTTTTTCATTTTCCCAAGGTCAACGCCCATGTGTGGAAGTGCCCTATGCTCTGTGGTTCTGTGTTTTACATGGTTTGGGAAAGAGGATACACTTGTGAAGATTGGCTGTTGGCCATTGACATCCCGCCCATCAGCTTAACAAGGCTCCCTTGACTCCGTGGGCTGTCCTGCCTTTCTGGTTTTTAGACTTTCTTCGCCTGGCCCTTTTGCCCCGGGGGGGGGGCGAGAGATTTCTTTGTAGTGCTGATTTGCTCTCCCAGGTTGCTTGGTTGGCCAAAAAGGGCGTATGCGTTTTTTCCTGAATATATTCAGGAAAAAACGCATACGCCCTTTTTGGCCAACCGCATCATTGTCCACGTTCTGGCGCTTTTCATGTGCTATCGGGGCCATTCCGATGTACCCGTTGACATCCGTTTCCTGCAATTCTGCCTTGCGTTCAACGCCTCTTCGTAGCCTGACCTCAATATATTTTGGGGCGATAGTTATCGTTTAGAACTCTGCAGGTTTGGGAAGTGCAGTGCCCCTGAGCTCCATTTCCCAAGTCGCTTTTTTGTGAGTGGGACGCAACACGGCTGGATGGCTTCACGCCCTATTGTCGATCCGGGGTGGCAGGCTGAACCTCTGGTGAATTCCTCTTCGTGATGGGAAATGAGAGTGACATGTGCCCGACCAAACACCTCCAGCGAGTCTCTCATTGGTTCCCCCTCTTGCAGTTCATCCTGCGGACAAATTGCAGACGGTACGAAAGAGGCATGGAAAGGCGCCGAGTCTCCAAGTGGGGAGATTGTTAGTAAGGGGCCCTGAATGGAAAACACGAGCACCAGGAGATGAAAACTGAGGTGAGTTTCAGAAAGCTTTCCCGATCCCACGGTGTAGCATCCGCTGGGTTTCCAATGAGTGCTTTCGCTGTCGGAAGATTGCGTTGAACCTGGAGAGTTGGGACCCATGGATTGGGGAGCACGCAGGATTCCTTTCAAGGGTCTGCATTTGCTTTCCCAACCTCACCCATCGTCTCAGCCCCAAGAGTGTCCAGCCTTATGTCTTCTGCCGCTGGGGCTGTAGATGTGGTCAATCCTGGTTGCATGCAAGACCCTGAACGCATATTGGAAGAATTTCTCTCTGTTTTGCCCTGCTTGTTTCTTCTTTATGTTGGAAATGTATCCTCAGAATGGGTCTGAGCTGATTTTCCCTGCTGGTTTTAGGCCGCTTTACACACACTTGATGCACTTACACAGAGATATCAAGACTTAGGTTTTAAGATGCTTACTAGTCGGATAGATACTTGTGCGATGAACAGGGTGTGGTGAGTCCATTTGATTGAGCAAGGAGTAGGTCATGTCCATTCCATATTCGGTTTTCGGAAGGGTATCTGTGCTCATTTCAAACTCGAGTTTTATGCGTCACCCCACCTCACCTTTCCCCTGAAGCAGGCATAAGTGTGTTTTCTAAAAGCGTGACTCTGTTCTGTTTGGGGATTCCGTTCATGGGGAGCGATTTTTACATTCCCTCGATAAGTGATATCATAAGTTTCTTTTTTTGTGGGACTGATTTCACTGCGGATGATCGTACCTAAATCCACTCAGGATGCTGCTACCAGCCTCATGACGTGGATTTCATGGCTGAGTGACACTCCATTGGACCTACGTAGCACCACTTGTCCACTTGTCCACTTGTCTTTGTCCACTTGTCCACTCGTCTTTGTCCACTTGGCTCTTTCCTGGGATATGAAACGTGTACCGGAGTGGAGGTTCTTGTCAAGACAGCAGCCCTCAACTTTGGGGTCCCTGTGTCTGGTTGATTTTTTCATTTTCCCAAGGTCAACGCCCATGTGTGGAAGTGCCCTATGCTCTGTGGTTCTGTGTTTTACATGGTTTGGGAAAGAGGATACACTTGTGAAGATTGGCTGTTGGCCATTGACATCCCGCCCATCAGCTTAACAAGGCTCCCTTGACTCCGAGGGCTGTCCTGCCTTTCTGGTTTTTAGACTTTTTTCGCCTGGCCCTTTTGCCCCGGGGGGGGGGCGAGAGATTTCTTTGTAGTGCTGATTTGCTCTCCCAGGTTGCTTGGTTGGCCAAAAAGGGCGTATGCGTTTTTTCCTGAATATATTCAGGAAAAAACGCATACGCCCTTTTTGGCCTACCGCATCATTGTCCACGTTCTGGCGCTTTTCATGTGCTATCGGGGCCATTCCGATGTACCCGTTGACATCCGTTTCCTGCAATTCTGCCTTGCGTTCAACGCCTCTTCGTAGCCTGACCTCAATATATTTTGGGGCGATAGTTATCGTTTAGAACTCTGCAGGTTTGGGAAGTGCAGTGCCCCTGAGCTCCATTTCCCAAGTCGCTTTTTTGTGAGTGGGACGCAACACGGCTGGATGGCTTCACGCCCTATTGTCGATCCGCGGTGGCAGGCTGAACCTCTGGTGAATTCTTCTTCGTGATGGGAAATGAGAGTGACATGTGCCCGACCAAACACCTCCAGCGAGTCTCTCATTGGTTCCCCCTCTTGCAGTTCATCCTGCGGACAAATTGCAGACGGTACGAAAGAGGCATGGAAAGGCGCCGAGTCTCCAAGTGGGGAGATTGTTAGTAAGGGGGCCTGAATGGAGAACACGAGCACCAGGGAGATGAAAACTGAGGTGAGTTTCAGAAAGCTTTCCCGATCCCACGGTGTAGCATCCGCTGGGTTTCCAATGAGTGCTTTCGCTGTCGGAAGATTGCGTTGAACCTGGAGAGTTGGGACCCATGGAATGGGGAGCACGCAGGATTCCTTTCAAAGGTCTGCATTTGCTTTCCCAACCTCACCCATCGTCTCAGCCCCAAGAGTGTCCAGCCTTATGTCTTCTGCCGCTGGGGCTGTAGATGTGGTCAATCCTGGTTGCATGCCAGTCCCTGAACGCATTTGGGAAGAATTTCTCTCTGTTTTGCCCTGCTTGTTTCTTCTTTATGTTGGAAATGTATCCTCAGAATGGGTCTGAGCTGATTTTCCCTGCTGGTTTTAGGCCGCTTTACACACACTTGATGCACTTACACAGAGATATCAAGACTTAGCTTTTAAGATGCTTACTAGTCGGATAGATACTTGTGCGATGAACAGGGTCTGGTGAGTCCAGTTGATTGAGCAAGGAGTAGGTCGTGTCCATTCCATATTCGGTTTTCGGAAGGGTATCTGTGCTCATTTCAAACTCGAGTTTTATGCGTCACCCCACCTCACCTTTCCCCTGAAGCAGGCATAAGTGTGTTTTCTAAAAGCGTGACTCTGTTCTGTTTGGGGATTCAGTTCATGGGGAGCGATTTTTACATTCCCTCGATAAGTGATATCATAAGTTTCTTTTTTTGTGGGACTGATTTCACTGAGGATGATCGTACCTAAATCCACTCAGGATGCTGCTACCAGCCTCATGACGTGGATTTCATGGCTGAGTGACACTCCATTGGACCTACGTAGCACCACTTGTCCACTTGTCCACTTGTCGTTGTCCACTTGTCCACTCGTCTTTGTCCACTTGGCTCTTTCCTGGGATATGAAACGTGTACCGGAGTGGAGGTTCTTGTCAAGACAGCAGCCCTCAACTTTGGGGTCCCTGTGTCTGGTTGATTTTTTCATTTTCCCAAGGTCAACGCCCATGTGTGGAAGTGCCCTATGCTCTGTGGTTCTGTGTTTTACATGGTTTGGGAAAGAGGATACACTTGTGAAGATTGGCTGTTGGCCATTGACATCCCGCCCATCAGCTTAACAAGGCTCCCTTGACTCCGTGGGCTGTCCTGCCTTTCTGGTTTTTAGACTTTCTTCGCCTGGCCCTTTTGCCCCGGGGGGGGGGGGGGGGCGAGAGATTTCTTTGTAGTGCTGATTTGCTCTCCCAGGTTGCTTGGTTGGCCAAAAAGGGCGTATGCGTTTTTTCCTGAATATATTCAGGAAAAAACGCATACGCCCTTTTTGGCCAACCGCATCAGTGTCCACGTTCTGGCGCTTTTCATGTGCTATCGGGGCCATTCCGATGTACCCGTTGACATCCGTTTCCTGCAATTCTGCCTTGCGTTCAACGCCTCTTCGTAGCCTGACCTCAATATATTTTGGGGCGATAGTTATCGTTTAGAACTCTGCAGGTTTGGGAAGTGCAGTGCCCCTGAGCTCCATTTCCCAAGTCGCTTTTTTGTGAGTGGGACGCAACACGGCTGGATGGCTTCACGCCCTATTGTCGATCCGCGGTGGCAGGCTGAACCTCTGGTGAATTCTTCTTCGTGATGGGAAATGAGAGTGACATGTGCCCGACCAAACACCTCCAGCGAGTCTCTCATTGGTTCCCCCTCTTGCAGTTCATCCTGCGGACAAATTGCAGACGGTACGAAAGAGGCATGGAAAGGCGCCGAGTCTCCAAGTGGGGAGATTGTTAGTAAGGGGGCCTGAATGGAGAACACGAGCACCAGGAGATGAAAACTGAGGTGAGTTTCAGAAAGCTTTCCCGATCCCACGGTGTAGCATCCGCTGGGTTTCCAATGAGTGCTTTCGCTGTCGGAAGATTGCGTTGAACCTGGAGAGTTGGGACCCATGGAATGGGGAGCACGCAGGATTCCTTTCAAGGGTCTGCATTTGCTTTCCCAACCTCACCCATCGTCTCAGCCCCAAGAGTGTCCAGCCTTATGTCTTCTGCCGCTGGGGCTGTAGATGTGGTCAATCCTGGTTGCATGCCAGTCCCTGAACGCATTTGGGAAGAATTTCTCTCTGTTTTGCCCTGCTTGTTTCTTCTTTATGTTGGAAATGTATCCTCAGAATGGGTCTGAGCTGATTTTCCCTGCTGGTTTTAGGCCGCTTTACACACACTTGATGCACTTACACAGAGATATCAAGACTTAGCTTTTAAGATGCTTACTAGTCGGATAGATACTTGTGCGATGAACAGGGTCTGGTGAGTCCAGTTGATTGAGCAAGGAGTAGGTCATGTCCATTCCATATTCGGTTTTCGGAAGGGTATCTGTGCTCATTTCAAACTCGAGTTTTATGCGTCACCCCACCTCACCTTTCCCCTGAAGCAGGCATAAGTGTGTTTTCTAAAAGCGTGACTCTGTTCTGTTTGGGGATTCAGTTCATGGGGAGCGATTTTTACATTCCCTCGATAAGTGATATCATAAGTTTCTTTTTTTGTGGGACTGATTTCACTGAGGATGATCGTACCTAACTCCACTCAGGATGCTGCTACCAGCCTCATGACGTGGATTTCATGGCTGAGTGACACTCCATTGGACCTACGTAGCACCACTTGTCCACTTGTCCACTTGTCTTTGTCCACTTGTCCACTCGTCTTTGTCCACTTGGCTCTTTCCTGGGATATGAAACGTGTACCGGAGTGGAGGTTCTTGTCAAGACAGCAGCCCTCAACTTTGGGGTCCCTGTGTCTGGTTGATTTTTTCATTTTCCCAAGGTCAACGCCCATGTGTGGAAGTGCCCTATGCTCTGTGGTTCTGTGTTTTACATGGTTTGGGAAAGAGGATACACTTGTGAAGATTGGCTGTTGGCCATTGACATCCCGGCAATCAGCTTAACAAGGCTCCCTTGACTCCGAGGGCTGTCCTGCCTTTCTGGTTTTTAGACTTTTTTCGCCTGGCCCTTTTGCCCCCGGGGGTGGGGTCGAGAGATTTCTTTGTAGTGCTGATTTGCTCTCCCAGGTTGCTTGGTTGGCCAAAAAGGGCGTATGCGTTTTTTCCTGAATATATTCAGGAAAAAACGCATACGCCCTTTTTGGCCAACCGCATCATTGTCCACGTTCTGGCGCTTTTCATGTGCTATCGGGGCCATTCCGATGTACCCGTTGACATCCGTTTCCTGCAATTCTGCCTTGCGTTCAACGCCTCTTCGTAGCCTGACCTCAATATATTTTGGGGCGATAGTTATCGTTTAGAACTCTGCAGGTTTGGGAAGTGCAGTGCCCCTGAGCTCCATTTCCCAAGTCGCTTTTTTGTGAGTGGGACGCAACACGGCTGGATGGCTTCACGCCCTATTGTCGATCCGCGGTGGCAGGCTGAACCTCTGGTGAATTCTTCTTCGTGATGGGAAATGAGAGTGACATGTGCCCGACCAAACACCTCCAGCGAGTCTCTCATTGGTTCCCCCTCTTGCAGTTCATCCTGCGGACAAATTGCAGACGGTACGAAAGAGGCATGGAAAGGCGCCGAGTCTCCAAGTGGGGAGATTGTTAGTAAGGGGGCCTGAATGGAGAACACGAGCACCAGGAGATGAAAACTGAGGTGAGTTTCAGAAAGCTTTCCCGATCCCACGGTGTAGCATCCGCTGGGTTTCCAATGAGTGCTTTCGCTGTCGGAAGATTGCGTTGAACCTGGAGAGTTGGGACCCATGGAATGGGGAGCACGCAGGATTCCTTTCAAGGGTCTGCATTTGCTTTCCCAACCTCACCCATCGTCTCAGCCCCAAGAGTGTCCAGCCTTATGTCTTCTGCCGCTGGGGCTGTAGATGTGGTCAATCCTGGTTGCATGCCAGTCCCTGAACGCATTTTGGAAGAATTTCTCTCTGTTTTGCCCTGCTTGTTTCTTCTTTGTGTTGGAAATGTATCCTCAGAATGGGTCTGAGCTGATTTTCCCTGCTGGTTTTAGGCCGCTTTACACACACTTGATGCACTTACAGAGAGATATCAAGACTTAGCTTTTAAGATGCTTACTAGTCGGATAGATACTTGTGCGATGAACAGGGTGTGGTGAGTCCAGTTGATTGAGCAAGGAGTAGGTCGTGTCCATTCCATATTCGGTTTTCGGAAGGGTATCTGTGCTCATTTCAAACTCGAGTTTTATGCGTCACCCCACCTCACCTTTCCCCTGAAGGCAGGCATAAGTGTGTTTTCTAAAAGCGTGACTCTGTTCTGTTTGGGGATTCAGTTCATGGGGAGCGATTTTTACATTCCCTCGATAAGTGATATCATAAGTTTCTTTTTTTGTGGGACTGATTTCACGAGGATGATCGTACCTAAATCCACTCAGGATGCTGCTACCAGCCTCATGACGTGGATTTCATGGCTGAGTGACACTCCATTGGACCTACGTAGCACCACTTGTCCACTTGTCCACTTGTCTTTGTCCACTTGTCCACTCGTCTTTGTCCACTTGGCTCTTTCCTGGGATATGAAACGTGTACCGGAGTGGAGGTTCTTGTCAAGACAGCAGCCCTCAACTTTGGGGTCCCTGTGTCTGGTTGATTTTTTCATTTTCCCAAGGTCAACGCCCATGTGTGGAAGTGCCCTATGCTCTGTGGTTCTGTGTTTTACATGGTTTGGGAAAGAGGATACACTTGTGAAGATTGGCTGTTGGCCATTGACATCCCGCCCATCAGCTTAACAAGGCTCCCTTGACTCCGTGGGCTGTCCTGCCTTTCTGGTTTTTAGACTTTTTTCGCCTGGCCCTTTTGCCCCGGGGGGGGGGGGCGAGAGATTTCTTTGTAGTGCTGATTTGCTCTCCCAGGTTGCTTGGTTGGCCAAAAAGGGCGTATGCGTTTTTTCCTGAATATATTCAGGAAAAAACGCATACGCCCTTTTTGGCCAACCGCATCATTGTCCACGTTCTGGCGCTTTTCATGTGCTATCGGGGCCATTCCGATGTACCCGTTGACATCCGTTTCCTGCAATTCTGCCTTGCGTTCAACGCCTCTTCGTAGCCTGACCTCAATATATTTTGGGGCGATAGTTATCGTTTAGAACTCTGCAGGTTTGGGAAGTGCAGTGCCCCTGAGCTCCATTTCCCAAGTCGCTTTTTTGTGAGTGGGACGCAACACGGCTGGATGGCTTCACGCCCTATTGTCGATCCGGGGTGGCAGGCTGAACCTCTGGTGAATTCCTCTTCGTGATGGGAAATGAGAGTGACATGTGCCCGACCAAACACCTCCAGCGAGTCTCTCATTGGTTCCCCCTCTTGCAGTTCATCCTGCGGACAAATTGCAGACGGTACGAAAGAGGCATGGAAAGGCGCCGAGTCTCCAAGTGGGGAGATTGTTAGTAAGGGGGCCTGAATGGAAAACACGAGCACCAGGAGATGAAAACTGAGGTGAGTTTCAGAAAGCTTTCCCGATCCCACGGTGTAGCATCCGCTGGGTTTCCAATGAGTGCTTTCGCTGTCGGAAGATTGCGTTGAACCTGGAGAGTTGGGACCCATGGATTGGGGAGCACGCAGGATTCCTTTCAAGGGTCTGCATTTGCTTTCCCAACCTCACCCATCGTCTCAGCCCCAAGAGTGTCCAGCCTTATGTCTTCTGCCGCTGGGGCTGTAGATGTGGTCAATCCTGGTTGCATGCAAGACCCTGAACGCATTTGGGAAGAATTTCTCTCTGTTTTGCCCTGCTTGTTTCTTCTTTATGTTGGAAATGTATCCTCAGAATGGGTCTGAGCTGATTTTCCCTGCTGGTTTTAGGCCGCTTTACACACACTTGATGCACTTACACAGAGATATCAAGACTTAGGTTTTAAGATGCTTACTAGTCGGATAGATACTTGTGCGATGAACAGGGTGTGGTGAGTCCATTTGATTGAGCAAGGAGTAGGTCATGTCCATTCCATATTCGGTTTTCGGAAGGGTATCTGTGCTCATTTCAAACTCGAGTTTTATGCGTCACCCCACATCACCTTTCCCCTGAAGCAGGCATAAGTGTGTTTTCTAAAAGCGTGACTCTGTTCTGTTTGGGGATTCCGTTCATGGGGAGCGATTTTTACATTCCCTCGATAAGTGATATCATAAGTTTCTTTTTTTGTGGGACTGATTTCACTGCGGATGATCGTACCTAAATCCACTCAGGATGCTGCTACCAGCCTCATGACGTGGATTTCATGGCTGAGTGACACTCCATTGGACCTACGTAGCACCACTTGTCCACTTGTCCACTTGTCTTTGTCCACTTGTCCACTCGTCTTTGTCCACTTGGCTCTTTCCTGGGATATGAAACGTGTACCGGAGTGGAGGTTCTTGTCAAGACAGCAGCCCTCAACTTTGGGGTCCCTGTGTCTGGTTGATTTTTTCATTTTCCCAAGGTCAACGCCCATGTGTGGAAGTGCCCTATGCTCTGTGGTTCTGTGTTTTACATGGTTTGGGAAAGAGGATACACTTGTGAAGATTGGCTGTTGGCCATTGACATCCCGCCCATCAGCTTAACAAGGCTCCCTTGACTCCGTGGGCTGTCCTGCCTTTCTGGTTTTTAGACTTTTTTCGCCTGGCCCTTTTGCCCCGCGGGGAGGGGCGAGAGATTTCTTTGTAGTGCTGATTTGCTCTCCCAGGTTGCTTGGTTGGCCAAAAAGGGCGTATGCGTTTTTTCCTGAATATATTCAGGAAAAAACGCATACGCCCTTTTTGGCCAACCGCATCATTGTCCACGTTCTGGCGCTTTTCATGTGCTATCGGGGCCATTCCGATGTACCCGTTGACATCCGTTTCCTGCAATTCTGCCTTGCGTTCAACGCCTCTTCGTAGCCTGACCTCAATATATTTTGGGGCGATAGTTATCGTTTAGAACTCTGCAGGTTTGGGAAGTGCAGTGCCCCTGAGCTCCATTTCCCAAGTCGCTTTTTTGTGAGTGGGACGCAACACGGCTGGATGGCTTCACGCCCTATTGTCGATCCGGGGTGGCAGGCTGAACCTCTGGTGAATTCCTCTTCGTGATGGGAAATGAGAGTGACATGTGCCCGACCAAACACCTCCAGCGAGTCTCTCATTGGTTCCCCCTCTTGCAGTTCATCCTGCGGACAAATTGCAGACGGTACGAAAGAGGCATGGAAAGGCGCCGAGTCTCCAAGTGGGGAGATTGTTAGTAAGGGGCCCTGAATGGAAAACACGAGCACCAGGAGATGAAAACTGAGGTGAGTTTCAGAAAGCTTTCCCGATCCCACGGTGTAGCATCCGCTGGGTTTCCAATGAGTGCTTTCGCTGTCGGAAGATTGCGTTGAACCTGGAGAGTTGGGACCCATGGATTGGGGAGCACGCAGGATTCCTTTCAAGGGTCTGCATTTGCTTTCCCAACCTCACCCATCGTCTCAGCCCCAAGAGTGTCCAGCCTTATGTCTTCTGCCGCTGGGGCTGTAGATGTGGTCAATCCTGGTTGCATGCAAGACCCTGAACGCATATTGGAAGAATTTCTCTCTGTTTTGCCCTGCTTGTTTCTTCTTTATGTTGGAAATGTATCCTCAGAATGGGTCTGAGCTGATTTTCCCTGCTGGTTTTAGGCCGCTTTACACACACTTGATGCACTTACACAGAGATATCAAGACTTAGGTTTTAAGATGCTTACTAGTCGGATAGATACTTGTGCGATGAACAGGGTGTGGTGAGTCCATTTGATTGAGCAAGGAGTAGGTCATGTCCATTCCATATTCGGTTTTCGGAAGGGTATCTGTGCTCATTTCAAACTCGAGTTTTATGCGTCACCCCACCTCACCTTTCCCCTGAAGCAGGCATAAGTGTGTTTTCTAAAAGCGTGACTCTGTTCTGTTTGGGGATTCCGTTCATGGGGAGCGATTTTTACATTCCCTCGATAAGTGATATCATAAGTTTCTTTTTTTGTGGGACTGATTTCACTGCGGATGATCGTACCTAAATCCACTCAGGATGCTGCTACCAGCCTCATGACGTGGATTTCATGGCTGAGTGACACTCCATTGGACCTACGTAGCACCACTTGTCCACTTGTCCACTTGTCTTTGTCCACTTGTCCACTCGTCTTTGTCCACTTGGCTCTTTCCTGGGATATGAAACGTGTACCGGAGTGGAGGTTCTTGTCAAGACAGCAGCCCTCAACTTTGGGGTCCCTGTGTCTGGTTGATTTTTTCATTTTCCCAAGGTCAACGCCCATGTGTGGAAGTGCCCTATGCTCTGTGGTTCTGTGTTTTACATGGTTTGGGAAAGAGGATACACTTGTGAAGATTGGCTGTTGGCCATTGACATCCCGCCCATCAGCTTAACAAGGCTCCCTTGACTCCGAGGGCTGTCCTGCCTTTCTGGTTTTTAGACTTTTTTCGCCTGGCCCTTTTGCCCCGGGGGGGGGGCGAGAGATTTCTTTGTAGTGCTGATTTGCTCTCCCAGGTTGCTTGGTTGGCCAAAAAGGGCGTATGCGTTTTTTCCTGAATATATTCAGGAAAAAACGCATACGCCCTTTTTGGCCTACCGCATCATTGTCCACGTTCTGGCGCTTTTCATGTGCTATCGGGGCCATTCCGATGTACCCGTTGACATCCGTTTCCTGCAATTCTGCCTTGCGTTCAACGCCTCTTCGTAGCCTGACCTCAATATATTTTGGGGCGATAGTTATCGTTTAGAACTCTGCAGGTTTGGGAAGTGCAGTGCCCCTGAGCTCCATTTCCCAAGTCGCTTTTTTGTGAGTGGGACGCAACACGGCTGGATGGCTTCACGCCCTATTGTCGATCCGCGGTGGCAGGCTGAACCTCTGGTGAATTCTTCTTCGTGATGGGAAATGAGAGTGACATGTGCCCGACCAAACACCTCCAGCGAGTCTCTCATTGGTTCCCCCTCTTGCAGTTCATCCTGCGGACAAATTGCAGACGGTACGAAAGAGGCATGGAAAGGCGCCGAGTCTCCAAGTGGGGAGATTGTTAGTAAGGGGGCCTGAATGGAGAACACGAGCACCAGGGAGATGAAAACTGAGGTGAGTTTCAGAAAGCTTTCCCGATCCCACGGTGTAGCATCCGCTGGGTTTCCAATGAGTGCTTTCGCTGTCGGAAGATTGCGTTGAACCTGGAGAGTTGGGACCCATGGAATGGGGAGCACGCAGGATTCCTTTCAAAGGTCTGCATTTGCTTTCCCAACCTCACCCATCGTCTCAGCCCCAAGAGTGTCCAGCCTTATGTCTTCTGCCGCTGGGGCTGTAGATGTGGTCAATCCTGGTTGCATGCCAGTCCCTGAACGCATTTGGGAAGAATTTCTCTCTGTTTTGCCCTGCTTGTTTCTTCTTTATGTTGGAAATGTATCCTCAGAATGGGTCTGAGCTGATTTTCCCTGCTGGTTTTAGGCCGCTTTACACACACTTGATGCACTTACACAGAGATGTCAAGACTTAGCTTTTAAGATGCTTACTAGTCGGATAGATACTTGTGCGATGAACAGGGTCTGGTGAGTCCAGTTGATTGAGCAAGGAGTAGGTCGTGTCCATTCCATATTCGGTTTTCGGAAGGGTATCTGTGCTCATTTCAAACTCGAGTTTTATGCGTCACCCCACCTCACCTTTCCCCTGAAGCAGGCATAAGTGTGTTTTCTAAAAGCGTGACTGTGTTCTGTTTGGGGATTCCGTTCATGGGGAGCGATTTTTACATTCCCTCGATAAGTGATATCATAAGTTTCTTTTTTTGTGGGACTGATTTCACTGAGGATGATCGTACCTAAATCCACTCAGGATGCTGCTACCAGCCTCATGACGTGGATTTCATGGCTGAGTGACACTCCATTGGACCTACGTAGCACCACTTGTCCACTTGTCCACTTGTCGTTGTCCACTTGTCCACTCGTCTTTGTCCACTTGGCTCTTTCCTGGGATATGAAACGTGTACCGGAGTGGAGGTTCTTGTCAAGACAGCAGCCCTCAACTTTGGGGTCCCTGTGTCTGGTTGATTTTTTCATTTTCCCAAGGTCAACGCCCATGTGTGGAAGTGCCCTATGCTCTGTGGTTCTGTGTTTTACATGGTTTGGGAAAGAGGATACACTTGTGAAGATTGGCTGTTGGCCATTGACATCCCGCTCATCAGCTTAACAAGGCTCCCTTGACTCCGAGGGCTGTCCTGCCTTTCTGGTTTTTAGACTTTTTTCGCCTGGCCCTTTTGCCCCCGGGGGGGGGGGGGGCGAGAGATTTCTTTGTAGTGCTGATTTGCTCTCCCAGGTTGCTTGGTTGGCCAAAAAGGGCGTATGCGTTTTTTCCTGAATATATTCAGGAAAAAACGCATACGCCCTTTTTGGCCAACCGCATCATTGTCCACGTTCTGGCGCTTTTCATGTGCTATCGGGGCCATTCCGATGTACCCGTTGACATCCGTTTCCTGCAATTCTGCCTTGCGTTCAACGCCTCTTCGTAGCCTGACCTCAATATATTTTGGGGCGATAGTTATCGTTTAGAACTCTGCAGGTTTGGGAAGTGCAGTGCCCCTGAGCTCCATTTCCCAAGTCGCTTTTTTGTGAGTGGGACGCAACACGGCTGGATGGCTTCACGCCCTATTGTCGATCCGCGGTGGCAGGCTGAACCTCTGGTGAATTCTTCTTCGTGATGGGAAATGAGAGTGACATGTGCCCGACCAAACACCTCCAGCGAGTCTCTCATTGGTTCCCCCTCTTGCAGTTCATCCTGCGGACAAATTGCAGACGGTACGAAAGAGGCATGGAAAGGCGCCGAGTCTCCAAGTGGGGAGATTGTTAGTAAGGGGGCCTGAATGGAGAACACGAGCACCAGGAGATGAAAACTGAGGTGAGTTTCAGAAAGCTTTCCCGATCCCACGGTGTAGCATCCGCTGGGTTTCCAATGAGTGCTTTCGCTGTCGGAAGATTGCGTTGAACCTGGAGAGTTGGGACCCATGGAATGGGGAGCACGCAGGATTCCTTTCAAGGGTCTGCATTTGCTTTCCCAACCTCACCCATCGTCTCAGCCCCAAGAGTGTCCAGCCTTATGTCTTCTGCCGCTGGGGCTGTAGATGTGGTCAATCCTGGTTGCATGCCAGTCCCTGAACGCATTTGGGAAGAATTTCTCTCTGTTTTGCCCTGCTTGTTTCTTCTTTATGTTGGAAATGTATCCTCAGAATGGGTCTGAGCTGATTTTCCCTGCTGGTTTTAGGCCGCTTTACACACACTTGATGCACTTACACAGAGCTGTCAAGACTTAGCTTTTAAGATGCTTACTAGTCGGATAGATACTTGTGCGATGAACAGGGTGTGGTGAGTCCAGTTGATTGAGCAAGGAGTAGGTCGTGTCCATTCCATATTCGGTTTTCGGAAGGGTATCTGTGCTCATTTCAAACTCGAGTTTTATGCGTCACCCCACCTCACCTTTCCCCTGAAGCAGGCATAAGTGTGTTTTCTAAAAGCGTGACTGTGTTCTGTTTGGGGATTCCGTTCATGGGGAGCGATTTTTACATTCCCTCGATAAGTGATATCATAAGTTTCTTTTTTTGTGGGACTGATTTCACTGAGGATGATCGTACCTAAATCCACTCAGGATGCTGCTACCAGCCTCATGACGTGGATTTCATGGCTGAGTGACACTCCATTGGACCTACGTAGCACCACTTGTCCACTTGTCCACTTGTCGTTGTCCACTTGTCCACTCGTCTTTGTCCACTTGGCTCTTTCCTGGGATATGAAACGTGTACCGGAGTGGAGGTTCTTGTCAAGACAGCAGCCCTCAACTTTGGGGTCCCTGTGTCTGGTTGATTTTTTCATTTTCCCAAGGTCAACGCCCATGTGTGGAAGTGCCCTATGCTCTGTGGTTCTGTGTTTTACATGGTTTGGGAAAGAGGATACACTTGTGAAGATTGGCTGTTGGCCATTGACATCCCGCTCATCAGCTTAACAAGGCTCCCTTGACTCCGAGGGCTGTCCTGCCTTTCTGGTTTTTAGACTTTTTTCGCCTGGCCCTTTTGCCCCCGGGGGGGGGGGGCGAGAGATTTCTTTGTAGTGCTGATTTGCTCTCCCAGGTTGCTTGGTTGGCCAAAAAGGGCGTATGCGTTTTTTCCTGAATATATTCAGGAAAAAACGCATACGCCCTTTTTGGCCAACCGCATCATTGTCCACGTTCTGGCGCTTTTCATGTGCTATCGGGGCCATTCCGATGTACCCGTTGACATCCGTTTCCTGCAATTCTGCCTTGCGTTCAACGCCTCTTCGTAGCCTGACCTCAATATATTTTGGGGCGATAGTTATCGTTTAGAACTCTGCAGGTTTGGGAAGTGCAGTGCCCCTGAGCTCCATTTCCCAAGTCGCTTTTTTGTGAGTGGGACGCAACACGGCTGGATGGCTTCACGCCCTATTGTCGATCCGCGGTGGCAGGCTGAACCTCTGGTGAATTCTTCTTCGTGATGGGAAATGAGAGTGACATGTGCCCGACCAAACACCTCCAGCGAGTCTCTCATTGGTTCCCCCTCTTGCAGTTCATCCTGCGGACAAATTGCAGACGGTACGAAAGAGGCATGGAAAGGCGCCGAGTCTCCAAGTGGGGAGATTGTTAGTAAGGGGGCCTGAATGGAGAACACGAGCACCAGGAGATGAAAACTGAGGTGAGTTTCAGAAAGCTTTCCCGATCCCACGGTGTAGCATCCGCTGGGTTTCCAATGAGTGCTTTCGCTGTCGGAAGATTGCGTTGAACCTGGAGAGTTGGGACCCATGGAATGGGGAGCACGCAGGATTCCTTTCAAGGGTCTGCATTTGCTTTCCCAACCTCACCCATCGTCTCAGCCCCAAGAGTGTCCAGCCTTATGTCTTCTGCCGCTGGGGCTGTAGATGTGGTCAATCCTGGTTGCATGCCAGTCCCTGAACGCATTTGGGAAGAATTTCTCTCTGTTTTGCCCTGCTTGTTTCTTCTTTATGTTGGAAATGTATCCTCAGAATGGGTCTGAGCTGATTTTCCCTGCTGGTTTTAGGCCGCTTTACACACACTTGATGCACTTACACAGAGATGTCAAGACTTAGCTTTTAAGATGCTTACTAGTCGGCTAGATACTTGTGCGATGAACAGGGTGTGGTGAGTCCAGTTGATTGAGCAAGGAGTAGGTCGTGTCCATTCCATATTCGGTTTTCGGAAGGGTATCTGTGCTCATTTCAAACTCGAGTTTTATGCGTCACCCCACCTCACCTTTCCCCTGAAGCAGGCATAAGTGTGTTTTCTAAAAGCGTGACTGTGTTCTGTTTGGGGATTCAGTTCATGGGGAGCGATTTTTACATTCCCTCGATAAGTGATATCATAAGTTTCTTTTTTTGTGGGACTGATTTCACTGAGGATGATCGTACCTAAATCCACTCAGGATGCTGCTACCAGCCTCATGACGTGGATTTCATGGCTGAGTGACACTCCATTGGACCTACGTAGCACCACTTGTCCACTTGTCCACTTGTCGTTGTCCACTTGTCCACTCGTCTTTGTCCACTTGGCTCTTTCCTGGGATATGAAACGTGTACCGGAGTGGAGGTTCTTGTCAAGACAGCAGCCCTCAACTTTAGGGTCCCTGTGTCTGGTTGATTTTTTCATTTTCCCAAGGTCAACGCCCATGTGTGGAAGTGCCCTATGCTCTGTGGTTCTGTGTTTTACATGGTTTGGGAAAGAGGATACACTTGTGAAGATTGGCTGTTGGCCATTGACATCCCGCCCATCAGCTTAACAAGGCTCCCTTGACTCCGTGGGCTGTCCTGCCTTTCTAGTTTTTAGACTTTTTTCGCCTGACCTTTTGCCCCGGGGGGGGGGGCGAGAGATTTCTTTGTAGTGCTGATTTGCTCTCCCAGGTTGCTTGGTTGGCCAAAAAGGGCGTATGCGTTTTTTCCTGAATATATTCAGGAAAAAACGCATACGCCCTTTTTGGCCAACCGCATCATTGTCCACGTTCTGGCGCTTTTCATGTGCTATCGGGGCCATTCCGATGTACCCGTTGACATCCGTTTCCTGCAATTCTGCCTTGCGTTCAACGCCTCTTCGTAGCCTGACCTCAATATATTTTGGGGCGATAGTTATCGTTTAGAACTCTGCAGGTTTGGGAAGTGCAGTGCCCCTGAGCTCCATTTCCCAAGTCGCTTTTTTGTGAGTGGGACGCAACACGGCTGGATGGCTTCACGCCCTATTGTCGATCCGCGGTGGCAGGCTGAACCTCTGGTGAATTCTTCTTCGTGATGGGAAATGAGAGTGACATGTGCCCGACCAAACACCTCCAGCGAGTCTCTCATTGGTTCCCCCTCTTGCAGTTCATCCTGCGGACAAATTGCAGACGGTACGAAAGAGGCATGGAAAGGCGCCGAGTCTCCAAGTGGGGAGATTGTTAGTAAGGGGGCCTGAATGGAGAACACGAGCACCAGGGAGATGAAAACTGAGGTGAGTTTCAGAAAGCTTTCCCGATCCCACGGTGTAGCATCCGCTGGGTTTCCAATGAGTGCTTTCGCTGTCGGAAGATTGCGTTGAACCTGGAGAGTTGGGACCCATGGAATGGGGAGCACGCAGGATTCCTTTCAAAGGTCTGCATTTGCTTTCCCAACCTCACCCATCGTCTCAGCCCCAAGAGTGTCCAGCCTTATGTCTTCTGCCGCTGGGGCTGTAGATGTGGTCAATCCTGGTTGCATGCCAGTCCCTGAACGCATTTGGGAAGAATTTCTCTCTGTTTTGCCCTGCTTGTTTCTTCTTTATGTTGGAAATGTATCCTCAGAATGGGTCTGAGCTGATTTTCCCTGCTGGTTTTAGGCCGCTTTACACACACTTGATGCACTTACACAGAGATATCAAGACTTAGCTTTTAAGATGCTTACTAGTCGGATAGATACTTGTGCGATGAACAGGGTCTGGTGAGTCCAGTTGATTGAGCAAGGAGTAGGTCGTGTCCATTCCATATTCGGTTTTCGGAAGGGTATCTGTGCTCATTTCAAACTCGAGTTTTATGCGTCACCCCACCTCACCTTTCCCCTGAAGCAGGCATAAGTGTGTTTTCTAAAAGCGTGACTCTGTTCTGTTTGGGGATTCAGTTCATGGGGAGCGATTTTTACATTCCCTCGATAAGTGATATCATAAGTTTCTTTTTTTGTGGGACTGATTTCACTGAGGATGATCGTACCTAAATCCACTCAGGATGCTGCTACCAGCCTCATGACGTGGATTTCATGGCTGAGTGACACTCCATTGGACCTACGTAGCACCACTTGTCCACTTGTCCACTTGTCGTTGTCCACTTGTCCACTCGTCTTTGTCCACTTGGCTCTTTCCTGGGATATGAAACGTGTACCGGAGTGGAGGTTCTTGTCAAGACAGCAGCCCTCAACTTTGGGGTCCCTGTGTCTGGTTGATTTTTTCATTTTCCCAAGGTCAACGCCCATGTGTGGAAGTGCCCTATGCTCTGTGGTTCTGTGTTTTACATGGTTTGGGAAAGAGGATACACTTGTGAAGATTGGCTGTTGGCCATTGACATCCCGCCCATCAGCTTAACAAGGCTCCCTTGACTCCGTGGGCTGTCCTGCCTTTCTGGTTTTTAGACTTTCTTCGCCTGGCCCTTTTGCCCCGGGGGGGGGCGAGAGATTTCTTTGTAGTGCTGATTTGCTCTCCCAGGTTGCTTGGTTGGCCAAAAAGGGCGTATGCGTTTTTTCCTGAATATATTCAGGAAAAAACGCATACGCCCTTTTTGGCCAACCGCATCATTGTCCACGTTCTGGCGCTTTTCATGTGCTATCGGGGCCATTCCGATGTACCCGTTGACATCCGTTTCCTGCAATTCTGCCTTGCGTTCAACGCCTCTTCGTAGCCTGACCTCAATATATTTTGGGGCGATAGTTATCGTTTAGAACTCTGCAGGTTTGGGAAGTGCAGTGCCCCTGAGCTCCATTTCCCAAGTCGCTTTTTTGTGAGTGGGACGCAACACGGCTGGATGGCTTCACGCCCTATTGTCGATCCGCGGTGGCAGGCTGAACCTCTGGTGAATTCTTCTTCGTGATGGGAAATGAGAGTGACATGTGCCCGACCAAACACCTCCAGCGAGTCTCTCATTGGTTCCCCCTCTTGCAGTTCATCCTGCGGACAAATTGCAGACGGTACGAAAGAGGCATGGAAAGGCGCCGAGTCTCCAAGTGGGGAGATTGTTAGTAAGGGGGCCTGAATGGAGAACACGAGCACCAGGAGATGAAAACTGAGGTGAGTTTCAGAAAGCTTTCCCGATCCCACGGTGTAGCATCCGCTGGGTTTCCAATGAGTGCTTTCGCTGTCGGAAGATTGCGTTGAACCTGGAGAGTTGGGGCCCATGGAATGGGGAGCACGCAGGATTCCTTTCAAGGGTCTGCATTTGCTTTCCCAACCTCACCCATCGTCTCAGCCCCAAGAGTGTCCAGCCTTATGTCTTCTGCCGCTGGGGCTGTAGATGTGGTCAATCCTGGTTGCATGCCAGTCCCTGAACGCATTTGGGAAGAATTTCTCTCTGTTTTGCCCTGCTTGTTTCTTCTTTATGTTGGAAATGTATCCTCAGAATGGGTCTGAGCTGATTTTCCCTGCTGGTTTTAGGCCGCTTTACACACACTTGATGCACTTACACAGAGATGTCAAGACTTAGCTTTTAAGATGCTTACTAGTCGGATAGATACTTGTGCGATGAACAGGGTGTGGTGAGTCCAGTTGATTGAGCAAGGAGTAGGTCGTGTCCATTCCATATTCGGTTTTCGGAAGGGTATCTGTGCTCATTTCAAACTCGAGTTTTATGCGTCACCCCACCTCACCTTTCCCCTGAAGCAGGCATAAGTGTGTTTTCTAAAAGCGTGACTGTGTTCTGTTTGGGGATTCCGTTCATGGGGAGCGATTTTTACATTCCCTCGATAAGTGATATCATAAGTTTCTTTTTTTGTGGGACTGATTTCACTGAGGATGATCGTACCTAAATCCACTCAGGATGCTGCTACCAGCCTCATGACGTGGATTTCATGGCTGAGTGACACTCCATTGGACCTACGTAGCACCACTTGTCCACTTGTCCACTTGTCGTTGTCCACTTGTCCACTCGTCTTTGTCCACTTGGCTCTTTCCTGGGATATGAAACGTGTACCGGAGTGGAGGTTCTTGTCAAGACAGCAGCCCTCAACTTTGGGGTCCCTGTGTCTGGTTGATTTTTTCATTTTCCCAAGGTCAACGCCCATGTGTGGAAGTGCCCTATGCTCTGTGGTTCTGTGTTTTACATGGTTTGGGAAAGAGGATACACTTGTGAAGATTGGCTGTTGGCCATTGACATCCCGCTCATCAGCTTAACAAGGCTCCCTTGACTCCGAGGGCTGTCCTGCCTTTCTGGTTTTTAGACTTTTTTCGCCTGGCCCTTTTGCCCCCGGGGGGGGGGGGGCGAGAGATTTCTTTGTAGTGCTGATTTGCTCTCCCAGGTTGCTTGGTTGGCCAAAAAGGGCGTATGCGTTTTTTCCTGAATATATTCAGGAAAAAACGCATACGCCCTTTTTGGCCAACCGCATCATTGTCCACGTTCTGGCGCTTTTCATGTGCTATCGGGGCCATTCCGATGTACCCGTTGACATCCGTTTCCTGCAATTCTGCCTTGCGTTCAACGCCTCTTCGTAGCCTGACCTCAATATATTTTGGGGCGATAGTTATCGTTTAGAACTCTGCAGGTTTGGGAAGTGCAGTGCCCCTGAGCTCCATTTCCCAAGTCGCTTTTTTGTGAGTGGGACGCAACACGGCTGGATGGCTTCACGCCCTATTGTCGATCCGCGGTGGCAGGCTGAACCTCTGGTGAATTCTTCTTCGTGATGGGAAATGAGAGTGACATGTGCCCGACCAAACACCTCCAGCGAGTCTCTCATTGGTTCCCCCTCTTGCAGTTCATCCTGCGGACAAATTGCAGACGGTACGAAAGAGGCATGGAAAGGCGCCGAGTCTCCAAGTGGGGAGATTGTTAGTAAGGGGGCCTGAATGGAGAACACGAGCACCAGGAGATGAAAACTGAGGTGAGTTTCAGAAAGCTTTCCCGATCCCACGGTGTAGCATCCGCTGGGTTTCCAATGAGTGCTTTCGCTGTCGGAAGATTGCGTTGAACCTGGAGAGTTGGGACCCATGGAATGGGGAGCACGCAGGATTCCTTTCAAGGGTCTGCATTTGCTTTCCCAACCTCACCCATCGTCTCAGCCCCAAGAGTGTCCAGCCTTATGTCTTCTGCCGCTGGGGCTGTAGATGTGGTCAATCCTGGTTGCATGCCAGTCCCTGAACGCATTTGGGAAGAATTTCTCTCTGTTTTGCCCTGCTTGTTTCTTCTTTATGTTGGAAATGTATCCTCAGAATGGGTCTGAGCTGATTTTCCCTGCTGGTTTTAGGCCGCTTTACACACACTTGATGCACTTACACAGAGCTGTCAAGACTTAGCTTTTAAGATGCTTACTAGTCGGATAGATACTTGTGCGATGAACAGGGTGTGGTGAGTCCAGTTGATTGAGCAAGGAGTAGGTCGTGTCCATTC
The DNA here is from genome assembly GCF_026419965.1 of Kogia breviceps. NCBI lineage: Eukaryota > Metazoa > Chordata > Mammalia > Artiodactyla > Physeteridae > Kogia > Kogia breviceps. Next base: position 28,043,626 of record NC_081321.1, read on the forward strand.
CATATTCGGTTTTCGGAAGGGTATCTGTGCTCATTTCAAACTCGAGTTTTATGCGTCACCCCACCTCACCTTTCCCCTGAAGCAGGCATAAGTGTGTTTTCTAAAAGCGTGACTGTGTTCTGTTTGGGGATTCCGTTCATGGGGAGCGATTTTTACATTCCCTCGATAAGTGATATCATAAGTTTCTTTTTTTGTGGGACTGATTTCACTGAGGATGATCGTACCTAAATCCACTCAGGATGCTGCTACCAGCCTCATGACGTGGATTTCATGGCTGAGTGACACTCCATTGGACCTACGTAGCACCACTTGTCCACTTGTCCACTTGTCGTTGTCCACTTGTCCACTCGTCTTTGTCCACTTGGCTCTTTCCTGGGATATGAAACGTGTACCGGAGTGGAGGTTCTTGTCAAGACAGCAGCCCTCAACTTTGGGGTCCCTGTGTCTGGTTGATTTTTTCATTTTCCCAAGGTCAACGCCCATGTGTGGAAGTGCCCTATGCTCTGTGGTTCTGTGTTTTACATGGTTTGGGAAAGAGGATACACTTGTGAAGATTGGCTGTTGGCCATTGACATCCCGCTCATCAGCTTAACAAGGCTCCCTTGACTCCGAGGGCTGTCCTGCCTTTCTGGTTTTTAGACTTTTTTCGCCTGGCCCTTTTGCCCCCGGGGGGGGGGGGCGAGAGATTTCTTTGTAGTGCTGATTTGCTCTCCCAGGTTGCTTGGTTGGCCAAAAAGGGCGTATGCGTTTTTTCCTGAATATATTCAGGAAAAAACGCATACGCCCTTTTTGGCCAACCGCATCATTGTCCACGTTCTGGCGCTTTTCATGTGCTATCGGGGCCATTCCGATGTACCCGTTGACATCCGTTTCCTGCAATTCTGCCTTGCGTTCAACGCCTCTTCGTAGCCTGACCTCAATATATTTTGGGGCGATAGTTATCGTTTAGAACTCTGCAGGTTTGGGAAGTGCAGTGCCCCTGAGCTCCATTTCCCAAGTCGCTTTTTTGTGAGTGGGACGCAACACGGCTGGATGGCTTCACGCCCTATTGTCGATCCGCGGTGGCAGGCTGAACCTCTGGTGAATTCTTCTTCGTGATGGGAAATGAGAGTGACATGTGCCCGACCAAACACCTCCAGCGAGTCTCTCATTGGTTCCCCCTCTTGCAGTTCATCCTGCGGACAAATTGCAGACGGTACGAAAGAGGCATGGAAAGGCGCCGAGTCTCCAAGTGGGGAGATTGTTAGTAAGGGGGCCTGAATGGAGAACACGAGCACCAGGAGATGAAAACTGAGGTGAGTTTCAGAAAGCTTTCCCGATCCCACGGTGTAGCATCCGCTGGGTTTCCAATGAGTGCTTTCGCTGTCGGAAGATTGCGTTGAACCTGGAGAGTTGGGACCCATGGAATGGGGAGCACGCAGGATTCCTTTCAAGGGTCTGCATTTGCTTTCCCAACCTCACCCATCGTCTCAGCCCCAAGAGTGTCCAGCCTTATGTCTTCTGCCGCTGGGGCTGTAGATGTGGTCAATCCTGGTTGCATGCCAGTCCCTGAACGCATTTGGGAAGAATTTCTCTCTGTTTTGCCCTGCTTGTTTCTTCTTTATGTTGGAAATGTATCCTCAGAATGGGTCTGAGCTGATTTTCCCTGCTGGTTTTAGGCCGCTTTACACACACTTGATGCACTTACACAGAGATGTCAAGACTTAGCTTTTAAGATGCTTACTAGTCGGCTAGATACTTGTGCGATGAACAGGGTGTGGTGAGTCCAGTTGATTGAGCAAGGAGTAGGTCGTGTCCATTCCATATTCGGTTTTCGGAAGGGTATCTGTGCTCATTTCAAACTCGAGTTTTATGCGTCACCCCACCTCACCTTTCCCCTGAAGCAGGCATAAGTGTGTTTTCTAAAAGCGTGACTGTGTTCTGTTTGGGGATTCAGTTCATGGGGAGCGATTTTTACATTCCCTCGATAAGTGATATCATAAGTTTCTTTTTTTGTGGGACTGATTTCACTGAGGATGATCGTACCTAAATCCACTCAGGATGCTGCTACCAGCCTCATGACGTGGATTTCATGGCTGAGTGACACTCCATTGGACCTACGTAGCACCACTTGTCCACTTGTCCACTTGTCGTTGTCCACTTGTCCACTCGTCTTTGTCCACTTGGCTCTTTCCTGGGATATGAAACGTGTACCGGAGTGGAGGTTCTTGTCAAGACAGCAGCCCTCAACTTTAGGGTCCCTGTGTCTGGTTGATTTTTTCATTTTCCCAAGGTCAACGCCCATGTGTGGAAGTGCCCTATGCTCTGTGGTTCTGTGTTTTACATGGTTTGGGAAAGAGGATACACTTGTGAAGATTGGCTGTTGGCCATTGACATCCCGCCCATCAGCTTAACAAGGCTCCCTTGACTCCGTGGGCTGTCCTGCCTTTCTAGTTTTTAGACTTTTTTCGCCTGACCTTTTGCCCCGGGGGGGGGGGCGAGAGATTTCTTTGTAGTGCTGATTTGCTCTCCCAGGTTGCTTGGTTGGCCAAAAAGGGCGTATGCGTTTTTTCCTGAATATATTCAGGAAAAAACGCATACGCCCTTTTTGGCCAACCGCATCATTGTCCACGTTCTGGCGCTTTTCATGTGCTATCGGGGCCATTCCGATGTACCCGTTGACATCCGTTTCCTGCAATTCTGCCTTGCGTTCAACGCCTCTTCGTAGCCTGACCTCAATATATTTTGGGGCGATAGTTATCGTTTAGAACTCTGCAGGTTTGGGAAGTGCAGTGCCCCTGAGCTCCATTTCCCAAGTCGCTTTTTTGTGAGTGGGACGCAACACGGCTGGATGGCTTCACGCCCTATTGTCGATCCGCGGTGGCAGGCTGAACCTCTGGTGAATTCTTCTTCGTGATGGGAAATGAGAGTGACATGTGCCCGACCAAACACCTCCAGCGAGTCTCTCATTGGTTCCCCCTCTTGCAGTTCATCCTGCGGACAAATTGCAGACGGTACGAAAGAGGCATGGAAAGGCGCCGAGTCTCCAAGTGGGGAGATTGTTAGTAAGGGGGCCTGAATGGAGAACACGAGCACCAGGAGATGAAAACTGAGGTGAGTTTCAGAAAGCTTTCCCGATCCCACGGTGTAGCATCCGCTGGGTTTCCAATGAGTGCTTTCGCTGTCGGAAGATTGCATTGAACCTGGAGAGTTGGGGCCCATGGAATGGGGAGCACGCAGGATTCCTTTCAAGGGTCTGCATTTGCTTTCCCAACCTCACCCATCGTCTCAGCCCCAAGAGTGTCCAGCCTTATGTCTTCTGCCGCTGGGGCTGTAGATGTGGTCAATCCTGGTTGCATGCCAGTCCCTGAACGCATTTGGGAAGAATTTCTCTCTGTTTTGCCCTGCTTGTTTCTTCTTTATGTTGGAAATGTATCCTCAGAATGGGTCTGAGCTGATTTTCCCTGCTGGTTTTAGGCCGCTTTACACACACTTGATGCACTTACACAGAGATGTCAAGACTTAGCTTTTAAGATGCTTACTAGTCGGATAGATACTTGTGCGATGAACAGGGTGTGGTGAGTCCAGTTGATTGAGCAAGGAGTAGGTCGTGTCCATTCCATATTCGGTTTTCGGAAGGGTATCTGTGCTCATTTCAAACTCGAGTTTTATGCGTCACCCCACCTCACCTTTCCCCTGAAGCAGGCATAAGTGTGTTTTCTAAAAGCGTGACTCTGTTCTGTTTGGGGATTCAGTTCATGGGGAGCGATTTTTACATTCCCTCGATAAGTGATATCATAAGTTTCTTTTTTTGTGGGACTGATTTCACTGAGGATGATCGTACCTAAATCCACTCAGGATGCTGCTACCAGCCTCATGACGTGGATTTCATGGCTGAGTGACACTCCATTGGACCTACGTAGCACCACTTGTCCACTTGTCCACTTGTCGTTGTCCACTTGTCCACTCGTCTTTGTCCACTTGGCTCTTTCCTGGGATATGAAACGTGTACCGGAGTGGAGGTTCTTGTCAAGACAGCAGCCCTCAACTTTGGGGTCCCTGTGTCTGGTTGATTTTTTCATTTTCCCAAGGTCAACGCCCATGTGTGGAAGTGCCCTATGCTCTGTGGTTCTGTGTTTTACATGGTTTGGGAAAGAGGATACACTTGTGAAGATTGGCTGTTGGCCATTGACATCCCGCTCATCAGCTTAACAAGGCTCCCTTGACTCCGAGGGCTGTCCTGCCTTTCTGGTTTTTAGACTTTTTTCGCCTGGCCCTTTTGCCCCCGGGGGGGGGGGCGAGAGATTTCTTTGTAGTGCTGATTTGCTCTCCCAGGTTGCTTGGTTGGCCAAAAAGGGCGTATGCGTTTTTTCCTGAATATATTCAGGAAAAAACGCATACGCCCTTTTTGGCCAACCGCATCATTGTCCACGTTCTGGCGCTTTTCATGTGCTATCGGGGCCATTCCGATGTACCCGTTGACATCCGTTTCCTGCAATTCTGCCTTGCGTTCAACGCCTCTTCGTAGCCTGACCTCAATATATTTTGGGGCGATAGTTATCGTTTAGAACTCTGCAGGTTTGGGAAGTGCAGTGCCCCTGAGCTCCATTTCCCAAGTCGCTTTTTTGTGAGTGGGACGCAACACGGCTGGATGGCTTCACGCCCTATTGTCGATCCGCGGTGGCAGGCTGAACCTCTGGTGAATTCTTCTTCGTGATGGGAAATGAGAGTGACATGTGCCCGACCAAACACCTCCAGCGAGTCTCTCATTGGTTCCCCCTCTTGCAGTTCATCCTGCGGACAAATTGCAGACGGTACGAAAGAGGCATGGAAAGGCGCCGAGTCTCCAAGTGGGGAGATTGTTAGTAAGGGGGCCTGAATGGAGAACACGAGCACCAGGAGATGAAAACTGAGGTGAGTTTCAGAAAGCTTTCCCGATCCCACGGTGTAGCATCCGCTGGGTTTCCAATGAGTGCTTTCGCTGTCGGAAGATTGCGTTGAACCTGGAGAGTTGGGACCCATGGAATGGGGAGCACGCAGGATTCCTTTCATGGGTCTGCATTTGCTTTCCCAACCTCACCCATCGTCTCAGCCCCAAGAGTGTCCAGCCTTATGTCTTCTGCCGCTGGGGCTGTAGATGTGGTCAATCCTGGTTGCATGCCAGTCCCTGAACGCATTTTGGAAGAATTTCTCTCTGTTTTGCCCTGCTTGTTTCTTCTTTGTGTTGGAAATGTATCCTCAGAATGGGTCTGAGCTGATTTTCCCTGCTGGTTTTAGGCCGCTTTACACACACTTGATGCACTTACACAGAGATATCAAGACTTAGCTTTTAAGATGTTTACTAGTCGGATAGATACTTGTGCGATGAACAGGGTGTGGTGAGTCCAGTTGATTGAGCAAGGAGTAGGTCGTGTCCATTCCATATTCGGTTTTCGGAAGGGTATCTGTGCTCATTTCAAACTCGAGTTTTATGCGTCACCCCACCTCACCTTTCCCCTGAAGCAGGCATAAGTGTGTTTTCTAAAAGCGTGACTCTGTTCTGTTTGGGGATTCAGTTCATGGGGAGCGATTTTTACATTCCCTCGATAAGTGATATCATAAGTTTCTTTTTTTGTGGGACTGATTTCACGAGGATGATCGTACCTAAATCCACTCAGGATGCTGCTACCAGCCTCATGACGTGGATTTCATGGCTGAGTGACACTCCATTGGACCTACGTAGCACCACTTGTCCACTTGTCCACTTGTCTTTGTCCACTTGTCCACTCGTCTTTGTCCACTTGGCTCTTTCCTGGGATATGAAACGTGTACCGGAGTGGAGGTTCTTGTCAAGACAGCAGCCCTCAACTTTGGGGTCCCTGTGTCTGGTTGATTTTTTCATTTTCCCAAGGTCAACGCCCATGTGTGGAAGTGCCCTATGCTCTGTGGTTCTGTGTTTTACATGGTTTGGGAAAGAGGATACACTTGTGAAGATTGGCTGTTGGCCATTGACATCCCGCCCATCAGCTTAACAAGGCTCCCTTGACTCCGTGGGCTGTCCTGCCTTTCTGGTTTTTAGACTTTCTTCGCCTGGCCCTTTTGCCCCGAGGGGGAGGGCGAGAGATTTCTTTGTAGTGCTGATTTGCTCTCCCAGGTTGCTTGGTTGGCCAAAAAGGGCGTATGCGTTTTTTCCTGAATATATTCTGAATATATTCAGGAAAAAACGCATACGCCCTTTTTGGCCAACCGCATCATTGTCCACGTTCTGGCGCTTTTCATGTGCTATCGGGGCCATTCCGATGTACCCGTTGACATCCGTTTCCTGCAATTCTGCCTTGCGTTCAACGCCTCTTCGTAGCCTGACCTCAATATATTTTGGGGCGATAGTTATCGTTTAGAACTCTGCAGGTTTGGGAAGTGCAGTGCCCCTGAGCTCCATTTCCCAAGTCGCTTTTTTGTGAGTGGGACACAACACGGCTGGATGGCTTCACGCCCTATTGTCGATCCGCGGTGGCAGGCTGAACCTCTGGTGAATTCTTCTTCGTGATGGGAAATGAGAGTGACATGTGCCCGACCAAACACCTCCAGCGAGTCTCTCATTGGTTCCCCCTCTTGCAGTTCATCCTGCGGACAAATTGCAGACGGTACGAAAGAGGCATGGAAAGGCGCCGAGTCTCCAAGTGGGGAGATTGTTAGTAAGGGGGCCTGAATGGAGAACACGAGCACCAGGAGATGAAAACTGAGGTGAGTTTCAGAAAGCTTTCCCGATCCCACGGTGTAGCATCCGCTGGGTTTCCAATGAGTGCTTTCGCTGTCGGAAGATTGCGTTGAACCTGGAGAGTTGGGACCCATGGAATGGGGAGCACGCAGGATTCCTTTCAAGGGTCTGCATTTGCTTTCCCAACCTCACCCATCGTCTCAGCCCCAAGAGTGTCCAGCCTTATGTCTTCTGCCGCTGGGGCTGTAGATGTGGTCAATCCTGGTTGCATGCCAGTCCCTGAACGCATTTGGGAAGAATTTCTCTCTGTTTTGCCCTGCTTCTTTCTTCTTTATGTTGGAAATGTATCCTCAGAATGGGTCTGAGCTGATTTTCCCTGCTGGTTTTAGGCCGCTTTACACACACTTGATGCACTTACACAGAGATGTCAAGACTTAGCTTTTAAGATGCTTACTAGTCGGCTAGATACTTGTGCGATGAACAGGGTGTGGTGAGTCCAGTTGATTGAGCAAGGAGTAGGTCGTGTCCATTCCATATTCGGTTTTCGGAAGGGTATCTGTGCGCATTTCAAACTCGAGTTTTATGCGTCACCCCACCTCACCTTTCCCCTGAAGCAGGCATAAGTGTGTTTTCTAAAAGCGTGACTGTGTTCTGTTTGGGGATTCAGTTCATGGGGAGCGATTTTTACATTCCCTCGATAAGTGATATCATAAGTTTCTTTTTTTGTGGGACTGATTTCACTGAGGATGATCGTACCTAAATCCACTCAGGATGCTGCTACCAGCCTCATGACGTGGATTTCATGGCTGAGTGACACTCCATTGGACCTACGTAGCACCACTTGTCCACTTGTCCACTTGTCGTTGTCCACTTGTCCACTCGTCTTTGTCCACTTGGCTCTTTCCTGGGATATGAAACGTGTACCGGAGTGGAGGTTCTTGTCAAGACAGCAGCCCTCAACTTTGGGGTCCCTGTGTCTGGTTGATTTTTTCATTTTCCCAAGGTCAACGCCCATGTGTGGCAGTGCCCTATGCTCTGTGGTTCTGTGTTTTACATGGTTTGGGAAAGAGGATACACTTGTGAAGATTGGCTGTTGGCCATTGACATCCCGCCCATCAGCTTAACAAGGCTCCCTTGACTCCGTGGGCTGTCCTGCCTTTCTGGTTTTTAGACTTTCTTCGCCTGGCCCTTTTGCCCCGAGGGGGAGGGCGAGAGATTTCTTTGTAGTGCTGATTTGCTCTCCCAGGTTGCTTGGTTGGCCAAAAAGGGCGTATGCGTTTTTTCCTGAATATATTCTGAATATATTCAGGAAAAAACGCATACGCCCTTTTTGGCCAACCGCATCATTGTCCACGTTCTGGCGCTTTTCATGTGCTATCGGGGCCATTCCGATGTACCCGTTGACATCCGTTTCCTGCAATTCTGCCTTGCGTTCAACGCCTCTTCGTAGCCTGACCTCAATATATTTTGGGGCGATAGTTATCGTTTAGAACTCTGCAGGTTTGGGAAGTGCAGTGCCCCTGAGCTCCATTTCCCAAGTCGCTTTTTTGTGAGTGGGACACAACACGGCTGGATGGCTTCACGCCCTATTGTCGATCCGCGGTGGCAGGCTGAACCTCTGGTGAATTCTTCTTCGTGATGGGAAATGAGAGTGACATGTGCCCGACCAAACACCTCCAGCGAGTCTCTCATTGGTTCCCCCTCTTGCAGTTCATCCTGCGGACAAATTGCAGACGGTACGAAAGAGGCATGGAAAGGCGCCGAGTCTCCAAGTGGGGAGATTGTTAGTAAGGGGGCCTGAATGGAGAACACGAGCACCAGGAGATGAAAACTGAGGTGAGTTTCAGAAAGCTTTCCCGATCCCACGGTGTAGCATCCGCTGGGTTTCCAATGAGTGCTTTCGCTGTCGGAAGATTGCGTTGAACCTGGAGAGTTGGGACCCATGGAATGGGGAGCACGCAGGATTCCTTTCAAGGGTCTGCATTTGCTTTCCCAACCTCACCCATCGTCTCAGCCCCAAGAGTGTCCAGCCTTATGTCTTCTGCCGCTGGGGCTGTAGATGTGGTCAATCCTGGTTGCATGCCAGTCCCTGAACGCATTTGGGAAGAATTTCTCTCTGTTTTGCCCTGCTTCTTTCTTCTTTATGTTGGAAATGTATCCTCAGAATGGGTCTGAGCTGATTTTCCCTGCTGGTTTTAGGCCGCTTTACACACACTTGATGCACTTACACAGAGATGTCAAGACTTAGCTTTTAAGATGCTTACTAGTCGGCTAGATACTTGTGCGATGAACAGGGTGTGGTGAGTCCAGTTGATTGAGCAAGGAGTAGGTCGTGTCCATTCCATATTCGGTTTTCGGAAGGGTATCTGTGCTCATTTCAAACTCGAGTTTTATGCGTCACCCCACCTCACCTTTCCCCTGAAGCAGGCATAAGTGTGTTTTCTAAAAGCGTGACTGTGTTCTGTTTGGGGATTCAGTTCATGGGGAGCGATTTTTACATTCCCTCGATAAGTGATATCATAAGTTTCTTTTTTTGTGGGACTGATTTCACTGAGGATGATCGTACCTAAATCCACTCAGGATGCTGCTACCAGCCTCATGACGTGGATTTCATGGCTGAGTGACACTCCATTGGACCTACGTAGCACCACTTGTCCACTTGTCCACTTGTCTTTGTCCACTTGTCCACTCGTCTTTGTCCACTTGGCTCTTTCCTGGGATATGAAACGTGTACCGGAGTGGAGGTTCTTGTCAAGACAGCAGCCCTCAACTTTAGGGTCCCTGTGTCTGGTTGATTTTTTCATTTTCCCAAGGTCAACGCCCATGTGTGGAAGTGCCCTATGCTCTGTGGTTCTGTGTTTTACATGGTTTGGGAAAGAGGATACACTTGTGAAGATTGGCTGTTGGCCATTGACATCCCGCCCATCAGCTTAACAAGGCTCCCTTGACTCCGTGGGCTGTCCTGCCTTTCTAGTTTTTAGACTTTTTTCGCCTGACCTTTTGCCCCGGGGGGGGGGGCGAGAGATTTCTTTGTAGTGCTGATTTGCTCTCCCAGGTTGCTTGGTTGGCCAAAAAGGGCGTATGCGTTTTTTCCTGAATATATTCAGGAAAAAACGCATACGCCCTTTTTGGCCAACCGCATCATTGTCCACGTTCTGGTGCTTTTCATGTGCTATCGGGGCCATTCCGATGTACCCGTTGACATCCGTTTCCTGCAATTCTGCCTTGCGTTCAACGCCTCTTCGTAGCCTGACCTCAATATATTTTGGGGCGATAGTTATCGTTTAGAACTCTGCAGGTTTGGGAAGTGCAGTGCCCCTGAGCTCCATTTCCCAAGTCGCTTTTTTGTGAGTGGGACGCAACACGGCTGGATGGCTTCACGCCCTATTGTCGATCCGCGGTGGCAGGCTGAACCTCTGGTGAATTCTTCTTCGTGATGGGAAATGAGAGTGACATGTGCCCGACCAAACACCTCCAGCGAGTCTCTCATTGGTTCCCCCTCTTGCAGTTCATCCTGCGGACAAATTGCAGACGGTACGAAAGAGGCATGGAAAGGCGCCGAGTCTCCAAGTGGGGAGATTGTTAGTAAGGGGGCCTGAATGGAGAACACGAGCACCAGGAGATGAAAACTGAGGTGAGTTTCAGAAAGCTTTCCCGATCCCACGGTGTAGCATCCGCTGGGTTTCCAATGAGTGCTTTCGCTGTCGGAAGATTGCGTTGAACCTGGAGAGTTGGGGCCCATGGAATGGGGAGCACGCAGGATTCCTTTCAAGGGTCTGCATTTGCTTTCCCAACCTCACCCATCGTCTCAGCCCCAAGAGTGTCCAGCCTTATGTCTTCTGCCGCTGGGGCTGTAGATGTGGTCAATCCTGGTTGCATGCCAGTCCCTGAACGCATTTTGGAAGAATTTCTCTCTGTTTTGCCCTGCTTGTTTCTTCTTTATGTTGGAAATGTATCCTCAGAATGGGTCTGAGCTGATTTTCCCTGCTGGTTTTAGGCCGCTTTACACACACTTGATGCACTTACACAGAGATGTCAAGACTTAGCTTTTAAGATGCTTACTAGTCGGATAGATACTTGTGCGATGAACAGGGTGTGGTGAGTCCAGTTGATTGAGCAAGGAGTAGGTCGTGTCCATTCCATATTCGGTTTTCGGAAGGGTATCTGTGCTCATTTCAAACTCGAGTTTTATGCGTCACCCCACCTCACCTTTCCCCTGAAGCAGGCATAAGTGTGTTTTCTAAAAGCGTGACTGTGTTCTGTTTGGGGATTCAGTTCATGGGGAGCGATTTTTACATTCCCTCGATAAGTGATATCATAAGTTTCTTTTTTTGTGGGACTGATTTCACTGAGGATGATCGTACCTAAATCCACTCAGGATGCTGCTACCAGCCTCATGACGTGGATTTCATGGCTGAGTGACACTCCATTGGACCTACGTAGCACCACTTGTCCACTTGTCCACTTGTCGTTGTCCACTTGTCCACTCGTCTTTGTCCACTTGGCTCTTTCCTGGGATATGAAACGTGTACCGGAGTGGAGGTTCTTGTCAAGACAGCAGCCCTCAACTTTGGGGTCCCTGTGTCTGGTTGATTTTTTCATTTTCCCAAGGTCAACGCCCATGTGTGGAAGTGCCCTATGCTCTGTGGTTCTGTGTTTTACATGGTTTGGGAAAGAGGATACACTTGTGAAGATTGGCTGTTGGCCATTGACATCCCGCTCATCAGCTTAACAAGGCTCCCTTGACTCCGAGGGCTGTCCTGCCTTTCTGGTTTTTAGACTTTTTTCGCCTGGCCCTTTTGCCCCCGGGGGGGGGGGGGCGAGAGATTTCTTTGTAGTGCTGATTTGCTCTCCCAGGTTGCTTGGTTGGCCAAAAAGGGCGTATGCGTTTTTTCCTGAATATATTCAGGAAAAAACGCATACGCCCTTTTTGGCCAACCGCATCATTGTCCACGTTCTGGCGCTTTTCATGTGCTATCGGGGCCATTCCGATGTACCCGTTGACATCCGTTTCCTGCAATTCTGCCTTGCGTTCAACGCCTCTTCGTAGCCTGACCTCAATATATTTTGGGGCGATAGTTATCGTTTAGAACTCTGCAGGTTTGGGAAGTGCAGTGCCCCTGAGCTCCATTTCCCAAGTCGCTTTTTTGTGAGTGGGACGCAACACGGCTGGATGGCTTCACGCCCTATTGTCGATCCGCGGTGGCAGGCTGAACCTCTGGTGAATTCTTCTTCGTGATGGGAAATGAGAGTGACATGTGCCCGACCAAACACCTCCAGCGAGTCTCTCATTGGTTCCCCCTCTTGCAGTTCATCCTGCGGACAAATTGCAGACGGTACGAAAGAGGCATGGAAAGGCGCCGAGTCTCCAAGTGGGGAGATTGTTAGTAAGGGGGCCTGAATGGAGAACACGAGCACCAGGAGATGAAAACTGAGGTGAGTTTCAGAAAGCTTTCCCGATCCCACGGTGTAGCATCCGCTGGGTTTCCAATGAGTGCTTTCGCTGTCGGAAGATTGCGTTGAACCTGGAGAGTTGGGACCCATGGAATGGGGAGCACGCAGGATTCCTTTCATGGGTCTGCATTTGCTTTCCCAACCTCACCCATCGTCTCAGCCCCAAGAGTGTCCAGCCTTATGTCTTCTGCCGCTGGGGCTGTAGATGTGGTCAATCCTGGTTGCATGCCAGTCCCTGAACGCATTTGGGAAGAATTTCTCTCTGTTTTGCCCTGCTTCTTTCTTCTTTATGTTGGAAATGTATCCTCAGAATGGGTCTGAGCTGATTTTCCCTGCTGGTTTTAGGCCGCTTTACACACACTTGATGCACTTACACAGAGATATCAAGACTTAGCTTTTAAGATGCTTACTAGTCGGATAGATACTTGTGCGATGAACAGGGTGTGGTGAGTCCAGTTGATTGAGCAAGGAGTAGGTCGTGTCCATTCCATATTCGGTTTTCGGAAGGGTATCTGTGCTCATTTCAAACTCGAGTTTTATGCGTCACCCCACCTCACCTTTCCCCTGAAGCAGGCATAAGTGTGTTTTCTAAAAGCGTGACTCTGTTCTGTTTGGGGATTCAGTTCATGGGGAGCGATTTTTACATTCCCTCGATAAGTGATATCATAAGTTTCTTTTTTTGTGGGACTGATTTCACGAGGATGATCGTACCTAAATCCACTCAGGATGCTGCTACCAGCCTCATGACGTGGATTTCATGGCTGAGTGACACTCCATTGGACCTACGTAGCACCACTTGTCCACTTGTCTTTGTCCACTTGTCCACTCGTCTTTGTCCACTTGGCTCTTTCCTGGGATATGAAACGTGTACCGGAGTGGAGGTTCTTGTCAAGACAGCAGCCCTCAACTTTGGGGTCCCTGTGTCTGGTTGATTTTTTCATTTTCCCAAGGTCAACGCCCATGTGTGGAAGTGCCCTATGCTCTGTGGTTCTGTGTTTTACATGGTTTGGGAAAGAGGATACACTTGTGAAGATTGGCTGTTGGCCATTGACATCCCGCCCATCAGCTTAACAAGGCTCCCTTGACTCCGTGGGCTGTCCTGCCTTTCTGGTTTTTAGACTTTCTTCGCCTGGCCCTTTTGCCCCGAGGGGGGGGGCGAGAGATTTCTTTGTAGTGCTGATTTGCTCTCCCAGGTTGCTTTGTTGGCCAAAAAGGGCGTATGCGTTTTTTCCTGAATATATTCTGAATATATTCAGGAAAAAACGCATACGCCCTTTTTGGCCTACCGCATCATTGTCCACGTTCTGGCGCTTTTCATGTGCTATCGGGGCCATTCCGATGTACCCGTTGACATCCGTTTCCTGCAATTCTGCCTTGCGTTCAACGCCTCTTCGTAGCCTGACCTCAATATATTTTGGGGCGATAGTTATCGTTTAGAACTCTGCAGGTTTGGGAAGTGCAGTGCCCCTGAGCTCCATTTCCCAAGTCGCTTTTTTGTGAGTGGGACGCAACACGGCTGGATGGCTTCACGCCCTATTGTCGATCCGCGGTGGCAGGCTGAACCTCTGGTGAATTCTTCTTCGTGATGGGAAATGAGAGTGACATGTGCCCGACCAAACACCTCCAGCGAGTCTCTCATTGGTTCCCCCTCTTGCAGTTCATCCTGCGGACAAATTGCAGACGGTACGAAAGAGGCATGGAAAGGCGCCGAGTCTCCAAGTGGGGAGATTGTTAGTAAGGGGGCCTGAATGGAGAACACGAGCACCAGGAGATGAAAACTGAGGTGAGTTTCAGAAAGCTTTCCCGATCCCACGGTGTAGCATCCGCTGGGTTTCCAATGAGTGCTTTCGCTGTCGGAAGATTGCGTTGAACCTGGAGAGTTGGGGCCCATGGAATGGGGAGCACGCAGGATTCCTTTCAAGGGTCTGCATTTGCTTTCCCAACCTCACCCATCGTCTCAGCCCCAAGAGTGTCCAGCCTTATGTCTTCTGCCGCTGGGGCTGTAGATGTGGTCAATCCTGGTTGCATGCCAGTCCCTGAACGCATTTTGGAAGAATTTCTCTCTGTTTTGCCCTGCTTGTTTCTTCTTTATGTTGGAAAAGTATCCTCAGAATGGGTCTGAGCTGATTTTCCCTGCTGGTTTTAGGCCGCTTTACACACACTTGATGCACTTACACAGAGATGTCAAGACTTAGCTTTTAAGATGCTTACTAGTCGGATAGATACTTGTGCGATGAACAGGGTGTGGTGAGTCCAGTTGATTGAGCAAGGAGTAGGTCGTGTCCATTCCATATTCGGTTTTCGGAAGGGTATCTGTGCTCATTTCAAACTCGAGTTTTATGCGTCACCCCACCTCACCTTTCCCCTGAAGCAGGCATAAGTGTGTTTTCTAAAAGCGTGACTCTGTTCTGTTTGGGGATTCAGTTCATGGGGAGCGATTTTTACATTCCCTCGATAAGTGATATCATAAGTTTCTTTTTTTGTGGGACTGATTTCACGAGGATGATCGTACCTAAATCCACTCAGGATGCTGCTACCAGCCTCATGACGTGGATTTCATGGCTGAGTGACACTCCATTGGACCTACGTAGCACCACTTGTCCACTTGTCCACTTGTCTTTGTCCACTTGTCCACTCGTCTTTGTCCACTTGGCTCTTTCCTGGGATATGAAACGTGTACCGGAGTGGAGGTTCTTGTCAAGACAGCAGCCCTCAACTTTGGGGTCCCTGTGTCTGGTTGATTTTTTCATTTTCCCAAGGTCAACGCCCATGTGTGGAAGTGCCCTATGCTCTGTGGTTCTGTGTTTTACATGGTTTGGGAAAGAGGATACACTTGTGAAGATTGGCTGTTGGCCATTGACATCCCGCCCATCAGCTTAACAAGGCTCCCTTGACTCCGTGGGCTGTCCTGCCTTTCTGGTTTTTAGACTTTCTTCGCCTGGCCCTTTTGCCCCGAGGGGGGGGGCGAGAGATTTCTTTGTAGTGCTGATTTGCTCTCCCAGGTTGCTTTGTTGGCCAAAAAGGGCGTATGCGTTTTTTCCTGAATATATTCTGAATATATTCAGGAAAAAACGCATACGCCCTTTTTGGCCAACCGCATCATTGTCCACGTTCTGGCGCTTTTCATGTGCTATCGGGGCCATTCCGATGTACCCGTTGACATCCGTTTCCTGCAATTCTGCCTTGCGTTCAACGCCTCTTCGTAGCCTGACCTCAATATATTTTGGGGCGATAGTTATCGTTTAGAACTCTGCAGGTTTGGGAAGTGCAGTGCCCCTGAGCTCCATTTCCCAAGTCGCTTTTTTGTGAGTGGGACGCAACACGGCTGGATGGCTTCACGCCCTATTGTCGATCCGCGGTGGCAGGCTGAACCTCTGGTGAATTCTTCTTCGTGATGGGAAATGAGAGTGACATGTGCCCGACCAAACACCTCCAGCGAGTCTCTCATTGGTTCCCCCTCTTGCAGTTCATCCTGCGGACAAATTGCAGACGGTACGAAAGAGGCATGGAAAGGCGCCGAGTCTCCAAGTGGGGAGATTGTTAGTAAGGGGGCCTGAATGGAGAACACGAGCACCAGGAGATGAAAACTGAGGTGAGTTTCAGAAAGCTTTCCCGATCCCACGGTGTAGCATCCGCTGGGTTTCCAATGAGTGCTTTCGCTGTCGGAAGATTGCGTTGAACCTGGAGAGTTGGGACCCATGGAATGGGGAGCACGCAGGATTCCTTTCAAGGGTCTGCATTTGCTTTCCCAACCTCACCCATCGTCTCAGCCCCAAGAGTGTCCAGCCTTATGTCTTCTGCCGCTGGGGCTGTAGATGTGGTCAATCCTGGTTGCATGCCAGTCCCTGAACGCATTTGGGAAGAATTTCTCTCTGTTTTGCCCTGCTTGTTTCTTCTTTATGTTGGAAATGTATCCTCAGAATGGGTCTGAGCTGATTTTCCCTGCTGGTTTTAGGCCGCTTTACACACACTTGATGCACTTACACAGAGATGTCAAGACTTAGCTTTTAAGATGCTTACTAGTCGGCTAGATACTTGTGCGATGAACAGGGTGTGGTGAGTCCAGTTGATTGAGCAAGGAGTAGGTCGTGTCCATTCCATATTCGGTTTTCGGAAGGGTATCTGTGCTCATTTCAAACTCGAGTTTTATGCGTCACCCCACCTCACCTTTCCCCTGAAGCAGGCATAAGTGTGTTTTCTAAAAGCGTGACTGTGTTCTGTTTGGGGATTCAGTTCATGGGGAGCGATTTTTACATTCCCTCGATAAGTGATATCATAAGTTTCTTTTTTTGTGGGACTGATTTCACTGAGGATGATCGTACCTAAATCCACTCAGGATGCTGCTACCAGCCTCATGACGTGGATTTCATGGCTGAGTGACACTCCATTGGACCTACGTAGCACCACTTGTCCACTTGTCCACTTGTCGTTGTCCACTTGTCCACTCGTCTTTGTCCACTTGGCTCTTTCCTGGGATATGAAACGTGTACCGGAGTGGAGGTTCTTGTCAAGACAGCAGCCCTCAACTTTGGGGTCCCTGTGTCTGGTTGATTTTTTCATTTTCCCAAGGTCAACGCCCATGTGTGGAAGTGCCCTATGCTCTGTGGTTCTGTGTTTTACATGGTTTGGGAAAGAGGATACACTTGTGAAGATTGGCTGTTGGCCATTGACATCCCGCTCATCAGCTTAACAAGGCTCCCTTGACTCCGAGGGCTGTCCTGCCTTTCTGGTTTTTAGACTTTTTTCGCCTGGCCCTTTTGCCCCCGGCGGGGGGGGGGCGAGAGATTTCTTTGTAGTGCTGATTTGCTCTCCCAGGTTGCTTGGTTGGCCAAAAAGGGCGTATGCGTTTTTTCCTGAATATATTCAGGAAAAAACGCATACGCCCTTTTTGGCCAACCGCATCATTGTCCACGTTCTGGCGCTTTTCATGTGCTATCGGGGCCATTCCGATGTACCCGTTGACATCCGTTTCCTGCAATTCTGCCTTGCGTTCAACGCCTCTTCGTAGCCTGACCTCAATATATTTTGGGGCGATAGTTATCGTTTAGAACTCTGCAGGTTTGGGAAGTGCAGTGCCCCTGAGCTCCATTTCCCAAGTCGCTTTTTTGTGAGTGGGACGCAACACGGCTGGATGGCTTCACGCCCTATTGTCGATCCGCGGTGGCAGGCTGAACCTCTGGTGAATTCTTCTTCGTGATGGGAAATGAGAGTGACATGTGCCCGACCAAACACGTCCAGCGAGTCTCTCATTGGTTCCCCCTCTTGCAGTTCATCCTGCGGACAAATTGCAGACGGTACGAAAGAGGCATGGAAAGGCGCCGAGTCTCCAAGTGGGGAGATTGTTAGTAAGGGGGCCTGAATGGAGAACACGAGCACCAGGAGATGAAAACTGAGGTGAGTTTCAGAAAGCTTTCCCGATCCCACGGTGTAGCATCCGCTGGGTTTCCAATGAGTGCTTTCGCTGTCGGAAGATTGCGTTGAACCTGGAGAGTTGGGACCCATGGAATGGGGAGCACGCAGGATTCCTTTCAAGGGTCTGCATTTGCTTTCCCAACCTCACCCATCGTCTCAGCCCCAAGAGTGTCCAGCCTTATGTCTTCTGCCGCTGGGGCTGTAGATGTGGTCAATCCTGGTTGCATGCCAGTCCCTGAACGCATTTGGGAAGAATTTCTCTCTGTTTTGCCCTGCTTGTTTCTTCTTTATGTTGGAAATGTATCCTCAGAATGGGTCTGAGCTGATTTTCCCTGCTGGTTTTAGGCCGCTTTACACACACTTGATGCACTTACACAGAGATGTCAAGACTTAGCTTTTAAGATGCTTACTAGTCGGCTAGATACTTGTGCGATGAACAGGGTGTGGTGAGTCCAGTTGATTGAGCAAGGAGTAGGTCGTGTCCATTCCATATTCGGTTTTCGGAAGGGTATCTGTGCTCATTTCAAACTCGAGTTTTATGCGTCACCCCACCTCACCTTTCCCCTGAAGCAGGCATAAGTGTGTTTTCTAAAAGCGTGACTGTGTTCTGTTTGGGGATTCAGTTCATGGGGAGCGATTTTTACATTCCCTCGATAAGTGATATCATAAGTTTCTTTTTTTGTGGGACTGATTTCACTGAGGATGATCGTACCTAAATCCACTCAGGATGCTGCTACCAGCCTCATGACGTGGATTTCATGGCTGAGTGACACTCCATTGGACCTACGTAGCACCACTTGTCCACTTGTCCACTTGTCGTTGTCCACTTGTCCACTCGTCTTTGTCCACTTGGCTCTTTCCTGGGATATGAAACGTGTACCGGAGTGGAGGTTCTTGTCAAGACAGCAGCCCTCAACTTTGGGGTCCCTGTGTCTGGTTGATTTTTTCATTTTCCCAAGGTCAACGCCCATGTGTGGAAGTGCCCTATGCTCTGTGGTTCTGTGTTTTACATGGTTTGGGAAAGAGGATACACTTGTGAAGATTGGCTGTTGGCCATTGACATCCCGGCAATCAGCTTAACAAGGCTCCCTTGACTCCGAGGGCTGTCCTGCCTTTCTGGTTTTTAGACTTTTTTCGCCTGGCCCTTTTGCCCCCGGGGGTGGGGTCGAGAGATTTCTTTGTAGTGCTGATTTGCTCTCCCAGGTTGCTTGGTTGGCCAAAAAGGGCGTATGCGTTTTTTCCTGAATATATTCAGGAAAAAACGCATACGCCCTTTTTGGCCAACCGCATCATTGTCCACGTTCTGGCGCTTTTCATGTGCTATCGGGGCCATTCCGATGTACCCGTTGACATCCGTTTCCTGCAATTCTGCCTTGCGTTCAACGCCTCTTCGTAGCCTGACCTCAATATATTTTGGGGCGATAGTTATCGTTTAGAACTCTGCAGGTTTGGGAAGTGCAGTGCCCCTGAGCTCCATTTCCCAAGTCGCTTTTTTGTGAGTGGGACGCAACACGGCTGGATGGCTTCACGCCCTATTGTCGATCCGGGGTGGCAGGCTGAACCTCTGGTGAATTCCTCTTCGTGATGGGAAATGAGAGTGACATGTGCCCGACCAAACACCTCCAGCGAGTCTCTCATTGGTTCCCCCTCTTGCAGTTCATCCTGCGGACAAATTGCAGACGGTACGAAAGAGGCATGGAAAGGCGCCGAGTCCGGAGATTGTTAGTAAGGGGGCCTGAATGGAGAACACGAGCACCAGGAGATGAAAACTGAGGTGAGTTTCAGAAAGCTTTCCCGATCCCACGGTGTAGCATCCGCTGGGTTTCCAATGAGTGCTTTCGCTGTCGGAAGATTGCGTTGAACCTGGAGAGTTGGGGCCCATGGAATGGGGAGCACGCAGGATTCCTTTCAAGGGTCTGCATTTGCTTTCCCAACCTCACCCATCGTCTCAGCCCCAAGAGTGTCCAGCCTTATGTCTTCTGCCGCTGGGGCTGTAGATGTGGTCAATCCTGGTTGCATGCCAGTCCCTGAACGCATTTGGGAAGAATTTCTCTCTGTTTTGCCCTGCTTGTTTCTTCTTTATGTTGGAAATGTATCCTCAGAATGGGTCTGAGCTGATTTTCCCTGCTGGTTTTAGGCCGCTTTACACACACTTGATGCACTTACACAGAGATGTCAAGACTTAGCTTTTAAGATGCTTACTAGTCGGATAGATACTTGTGCGATGAACAGGGTCTGGTGAGTCCAGTTGATTGAGCAAGGAGTAGGTCGTGTCCATTCCATATTCGGTTTTCGGAAGGGTATCTGTGCTCATTTCAAACTCGAGTTTTATGCGTCACCCCACCTCACCTTTCCCCTGAAGCAGGCATAAATGTGTTTTCTAAAAGCGTGACTGTGTTCTGTTTGGGGATTCAGTTCATGGGGAGCGATTTTTACATTCCCTCGATAAGTGATATCATAAGTTTCTTTTTTTGTGGGACTGATTTCACTGAGGATGATCGTACCTAAATCCACTCAGGATGCTGCTACCAGCCTCATGACGTGGATTTCATGGCTGAGTGACACTCCATTGGACCTACGTAGCACCACTTGTCCACTTGTCCACTTGTCGTTGTCCACTTGTCCACTCGTCTTTGTCCACTTGGCTCTTTCCTGGGATATGAAACGTGTACCGGAGTGGAGGTTCTTGTCAAGACAGCAGCCCTCAACTTTGGGGTCCCTGTGTCTGGTTGATTTTTTCATTTTCCCAAGGTCAACGCCCATGTGTGGAAGTGCCCTATGCTCTGTGGTTCTGTTTTACATGGTTTGGGAAAGAGGATACACTTGTGAAGATTGGCTGTTGGCCATTGACATCCCGCCCATCAGCTTAACAAGGCTGTCCTGCCTTTCTGGTTTTTAGACTTTTTTCGCCTGGCCCTTTTGCCCCGGGGGGGTGGGCGAGAGATTTCTTTGTAGTGCTGATTTGCTCTCCCAGGTTGCTTGGTTGGCCAAAAAGGGCGTATGCGTTTTTTCCTGAATATATTCAGGAAAAAACGCATACGCCCTTTTTGGCCAACCGCATCATTGTCCACGTTCTGGCGCTTTTCATGTGCTATCGGGGCCATTCCGATGTACCCGTTGACATCCGTTTCCTGCAATTCTGCCTTGCGTTCAACGCCTCTTCGTAGCCTGACCTCAATATATTTTGGGGCGATAGTTATCGTTTAGAACTCTGCAGGTTTGGGAAGTGCAGTGCCCCTGAGCTCCATTTCCCAAGTCGCTTTTTTGTGAGTGGGACGCAACACGGCTGGATGGCTTCACGCCCTATTGTCGATCCGCGGTGGCAGGCTGAACCTCTGGTGAATTCTTCTTCGTGATGGGAAATGAGAGTGACATGTGCCCGACCAAACACCTCCAGCGAGTCTCTCATTGGTTCCCCCTCTTGCAGTTCATCCTGCGGACAAATTGCAGACGGTACGAAAGAGGCATGGAAAGGCGCCGAGTCTCCAAGTGGGGAGATTGTTAGTAAGGGGGCCTGAATGGAGAACACGAGCACCAGGAGATGAAAACTGAGGTGAGTTTCAGAAAGCTTTCCCGATCCCACGGTGTAGCATCCGCTGGGTTTCCAATGAGTGCTTTCGCTGTCGGAAGATTGCGTTGAACCTGGAGAGTTGGGACCCATGGAATGGGGAGCACGCAGGATTCCTTTCAAGGGTCTGCATTTGCTTTCCCAACCTCACCCATCGTCTCAGCCCCAAGAGTGTCCAGCCTTATGTCTTCTGCCGCTGGGGCTGTAGATGTGGTCAATCCTGGTTGCATGCCAGTCCCTGAACGCATTTTGGAAGAATTTCTCTCTGTTTTGCCCTGCTTGTTTCTTCTTTGTGTTGGAAATGTATCCTCAGAATGGGTCTGAGCTGATTTTCCCTGCTGGTTTTAGGCCGCTTTACACACACTTGATGCACTTACACAGAGATATCAAGACTTAGCTTTTAAGATGCTTACTAGTCGGATAGATACTTGTGCGATGAACAGGGTGTGGTGAGTCCAGTTGATTGAGCAAGGAGTAGGTCGTGTCCATTCCATATTCGGTTTTCGGAAGGGTATCTGTGCTCATTTCAAACTCGAGTTTTATGCGTCACCCCACCTCACCTTTCCCCTGAAGCAGGCATAAGTGTGTTTTCTAAAAGCGTGACTCTGTTCTGTTTGGGGATTCAGTTCATGGGGAGCGATTTTTACATTCCCTCGATAAGTGATATCATAAGTTTCTTTTTTTGTGGGACTGATTTCACTGAGGATGATCGTACCTAAATCCACTCAGGATGCTGCTACCAGCCTCATGACGTGGATTTCATGGCTGAGTGACACTCCATTGGACCTACGTAGCACCACTTGTCCACTTGTCCACTTGTCGTTGTCCACTTGTCCACTCGTCTTTGTCCACTTGGCTCTTTCCTGGGATATGAAACGTGTACCGGAGTGGAGGTTCTTGTAGAGACAGCAGCCCTCAACTTTGGGGTCCCTGTGTCTGGTTGATTTTTTCATTTTCCCAAGGTCAACGCCCATGTGTGGAAGTGCCCTATGCTCTGTGGTTCTGTTTTACATGGTTTGGGAAAGAGGATACACTTGTGAAGATTGGCTGTTGGCCATTGACATCCCGCCCATCAGCTTAACAAGGCTGTCCTGCCTTTCTGGTTTTTAGACTTTTTTCGCCTGGCCCTTTTGCCCCGGGGGGGTGGGCGAGAGATTTCTTTGTAGTGCTGATTTGCTCTCCCAGGTTGCTTGGTTGGCCAAAAAGGGCGTATGCGTTTTTTCCTGAATATATTCAGGAAAAAACGCATACGCCCTTTTTGGCCAACCGCATCATTGTCCACGTTCTGGCGCTTTTCATGTGCTATCGGGGCCATTCCGATGTACCCGTTGACATCCGTTTCCTGCAATTCTGCCTTGCGTTCAACGCCTCTTCGTAGCCTGACCTCAATATATTTTGGGGCGATAGTTATCGTTTAGAACTCTGCAGGTTTGGGAAGTGCAGTGCCCCTGAGCTCCATTTCCCAAGTCGCTTTTTTGTGAGTGGGACGCAACACGGCTGGATGGCTTCACGCCCTATTGTCGATCCGCGGTGGCAGGCTGAACCTCTGGTGAATTCTTCTTCGTGATGGGAAATGAGAGTGACATGTGCCCGACCAAACACCTCCAGCGAGTCTCTCATTGGTTCCCCCTCTTGCAGTTCATCCTGCGGACAAATTGCAGACGGTACGAAAGAGGCATGGAAAGGCGCCGAGTCTCCAAGTGGGGAGATTGTTAGTAAGGGGGCCTGAATGGAGAACACGAGCACCAGGAGATGAAAACTGAGGTGAGTTTCAGAAAGCTTTCCCGATCCCACGGTGTAGCATCCGCTGGGTTTCCAATGAGTGCTTTCGCTGTCGGAAGATTGCGTTGAACCTGGAGAGTTGGGACCCATGGAATGGGGAGCACGCAGGATTCCTTTCAAGGGTCTGCATTTGCTTTCCCAACCTCACCCATCGTCTCAGCCCCAAGAGTGTCCAGCCTTATGTCTTCTGCCGCTGGGGCTGTAGATGTGGTCAATCCTGGTTGCATGCCAGTCCCTGAACGCATTTGGGAAGAATTTCTCTCTGTTTTGCCCTGCTTGTTTCTTCTTTGTGTTGGAAATGTATCCTCAGAATGGGTCTGAGCTGATTTTCCCTGCTGGTTTTAGGCCGCTTTACACACACTTGATGCACTTACACAGAGATATCAAGACTTAGCTTTTAAGATGCTTACTAGTCGGATAGATACTTGTGCGATGAACAGGGTGTGGTGAGTCCAGTTGATTGAGCAAGGAGTAGGTCGTGTCCATGCCATATTCGGTTTTCGGAAGGGTATCTGTGCTCATTTCAAACTCGAGTTTTATGCGTCACCCCACCTCACCTTTCCCCTGAAGCAGGCATAAGTGTGTTTTCTAAAAGCGTGACTCTGTTCTGTTTGGGGATTCAGTTCATGGGGAGCGATTTTTACATTCCCTCGATAAGTGATATCATAAGTTTCTTTTTTTGTGGGACTGATTTCACTGAGGATGATCGTACCTAAATCCACTCAGGATGCTGCTACCAGCCTCATGACGTGGATTTCATGGCTGAGTGACACTCCATTGGACCTACGTAGCACCACTTGTCCACTTGTCCACTTGTCTTTGTCCACTTGTTCACTCGTCTTTGTCCACTTGGCTCTTTCCTGGGATATGAAACGTGTACCGGAGTGGAGGTTCTTGTCAAGACAGCAGCCCTCAACTTTGGGGTCCCTGTGTCTGGTTGATTTTTTCATTTTCCCAAGGTCAACGCCCATGTGTGGAAGTGCCCTATGCTCTGTGGTTCTGTGTTTTACATGGTTTGGGAAAGAGGATACACTTGTGAAGATTGGCTGTTGGCCATTGACATCCCGCCCATCAGCTTAACAAGGCTCCCTTGACTCCGTGGGCTGTCCTGCCTTTCTGGTTTTTAGACTTTTTTCGCCTGGCCCTTTTGCCCCGGGGGGGGGGGGGGCGAGAGATTTCTTTGTAGTGCTGATTTGCTCTCCCAGGTTGCTTGGTTGGCCAAAAAGGGCGTATGCGTTTTTTCCTGAATATATTCAGGAAAAAACGCATACGCCCTTTTTGGCCAACCGCATCATTGTCCACGTTCTGGCGCTTTTCATGTGCTATCTGGGCCATTCCGATGTACCCGTTGACATCCGTTTCCTGCAATTCTGCCTTGCGTTCAACGCCTCTTCGTAGCCTGACCTCAATATATTTTGGGGCGATAGTTATCGTTTAGAACTCTGCAGGTTTGGGAAGTGCAGTGCCCCTGAGCTCCATTTCCCAAGTCGCTTTTTTGTGAGTGGGACGCAACACGGCTGGATGGCTTCACGCCCTATTGTCGATCCGCGGTGGCAGGCTGAACCTCTGGTGAATTCTTCTTCGTGATGGGAAATGAGAGTGACATGTGCCCGACCAAACACCTCCAGCGAGTCTCTCATTGGTTCCCCCTCTTGCAGTTCATCCTGCGGACAAATTGCAGACGGTACGAAAGAGGCATGGAAAGGCGCCGAGTCTCCAAGTGGGGAGATTGTTAGTAAGGGGGCCTGAATGGAGAACACGAGCACCAGGAGATGAAAACTGAGGTGAGTTTCAGAAAGCTTTCCCGATCCCACGGTGTAGCATCCGCTGGGTTTCCAATGAGTGCTTTCGCTGTCGGAAGATTGCGTTGAACCTGGAGAGTTGGGACCCATGGAATGGGGAGCACGCAGGATTCCTTTCATGGGTCTGCATTTGCTTTCCCAACCTCACCCATCGTCTCAGCCCCAAGAGTGTCCAGCCTTATGTCTTCTGCCGCTGGGTCTGTAGATGTGGTCAATCCTGGTTGCATGCCAGTCCCTGAACGCATTTTGGAAGAATTTCTCTCTGTTTTGCCCTGCTTGTTTCTTCTTTATGTTGGAAATGTATCCTCAGAATGGGTCTGAGCTGATTTTCCCTGCTGGTTTTAGGCCGCTTTACACACACTTGATGCACTTACACAGAGATATCAAGACTTAGCTTTTAAGATGCTTACTAGTCGGCTAGATACTTGTGCGATGAACAGGGTCTGGTGAGTCCAGTTGATTGAGCAAGGAGTAGGTCGTGTCCATTCCATATTCGGTTTTCGGAAGGGTATCTGTGCTCATTTCAAACTCGAGTTTTATGCGTCACCCCACCTCACCTTTCTCCTGAAGCAGGCATAAGTGTGTTTTCTAAAAGCGTGACTCTGTTCTGTTTGGGGATTCAGTTCATGGGGAGCGATTTTTACATTCCCTCGATAAGTGATATCATAAGTTTCTTTTTTTGTGGGACTGATTTCACTGAGGATGATCGTACCTAAATCCACTCAGGATGCTGCTACCAGCCTCATGACGTGGATTTCATGGCTGAGTGACACTCCATTGGACCTACGTAGCACCACTTGTCCACTTGTCCACTTGTCTTTGTCCACTTGTCCACTCGTCTTTGTCCACTTGGCTCTTTCCTGGGATATGAAACGTGTACCGGAGTGGAGGTTCTTGTCAAGACAGCAGCCCTCAACTTTGGGGTCCCTGTGTCTGGTTGATTTTTTCATTTTCCCAAGGTCAACGCCCATGTGTGGAAGTGCCCTATGCTCTGTGGTTCTGTGTTTTACATGGTTTGGGAAAGAGGATACACTTGTGAAGATTGGCTGTTGGCCATTGACATCCCGCCCATCAGCTTAACAAGGCTCCCTTGACTCCGTGGGCTGTCCTGCCTTTCTGGTTTTTAGACTTTTTTCGCCTGGCCCTTTTGCCCCGGGGGGGGGGGGCGAGAGATTTCTTTGTAGTGCTGATTTGCTCTCCCAGGTTGCTTGGTTGGCCAAAAAGGGCGTATGCGTTTTTTCCTGAATATATTCAGGAAAAAACGCATACGCCCTTTTTGGCCAACCGCATCATTGTCCACGTTCTGGCGCTTTTCATGTGCTATCGGGGCCATTCCGATGTACCCGTTGACATCCGTTTCCTGCAATTCTGCCTTGCGTTCAACGCCTCTTCGTAGCCTGACCTCAATATATTTTGGGGCGATAGTTATCGTTTAGAACTCTGCAGGTTTGGGAAGTGCAGTGCCCCTGAGCTCCATTTCCCAAGTCGCTTTTTTGTGAGTGGGACGCAACACGGCTGGATGGCTTCACGCCCTATTGTCGATCCGCGGTGGCAGGCTGAACCTCTGGTGAATTCTTCTTCGTGATGGGAAATGAGAGTGACATGTGCCCGACCAAACACCTCCAGCGAGTCTCTCATTGGTTCCCCCTCTTGCAGTTCATCCTGCGGACAAATTGCAGACGGTACGAAAGAGGCATGGAAAGGCGCCGAGTCTCCAAGTGGGGAGATTGTTAGTAAGGGGGCCTGAATGGAGAACACGAGCACCAGGAGATGAAAACTGAGGTGAGTTTCAGAAAGCTTTCCCGATCCCACGGTGTAGCATCCGCTGGGTTTCCAATGAGTGCTTTCGCTGTCGGAAGATTGCGTTGAACCTGGAGAGTTGGGACCCATGGAATGGGGAGCACGCAGGATTCCTTTCATGGGTCTGCATTTGCTTTCCCAACCTCACCCATCGTCTCAGCCCCAAGAGTGTCCAGCCTTATGTCTTCTGCCGCTGGGTCTGTAGATGTGGTCAATCCTGGTTGCATGCCAGTCCCTGAACGCATTTTGGAAGAATTTCTCTCTGTTTTGCCCTGCTTGTTTCTTCTTTATGTTGGAAATGTATCCTCAGAATGGGTCTGAGCTGATTTTCCCTGCTGGTTTTAGGCCGCTTTACACACACTTGATGCACTTACACAGAGATATCAAGACTTAGCTTTTAAGATGCTTACTAGTCGGCTAGATACTTGTGCGATGAACAGGGTCTGGTGAGTCCAGTTGATTGAGCAAGGAGTAGGTCGTGTCCATTCCATATTCGGTTTTCGGAAGGGTATCTGTGCTCATTTCAAACTCGAGTTTTATGCGTCACCCCACCTCACCTTTCTCCTGAAGCAGGCATAAGTGTGTTTTCTAAAAGCGTGACTCTGTTCTGTTTGGGGATTCAGTTCATGGGGAGCGATTTTTACATTCCCTCGATAAGTGATATCATAAGTTTCTTTTTTTGTGGGACTGATTTCACTGAGGATGATCGTACCTAAATCCACTCAGGATGCTGCTACCAGCCTCATGACGTGGATTTCATGGCTGAGTGACACTCCATTGGACCTACGTAGCACCACTTGTCCACTTGTCCACTTGTCTTTGTCCACTTGTCCACTCGTCTTTGTCCACTTGGCTCTTTCCTGGGATATGAAACGTGTACCGGAGTGGAGGTTCTTGTCAAGACAGCAGCCCTCAACTTTGGGGTCCCTGTGTCTGGTTGATTTTTTCATTTTCCCAAGGTCAACGCCCATGTGTGGAAGTGCCCTATGCTCTGTGGTTCTGTGTTTTACATGGTTTGGGAAAGAGGATACACTTGTGAAGATTGGCTGTTGGCCATTGACATCCCGCCCATCAGCTTAACAAGGCTCCCTTGACTCCGTGGGCTGTCCTGCCTTTCTGGTTTTTAGACTTTTTTCGCCTGGCCCTTTTGCCCCGGGGGGGGGGCGAGAGATTTCTTTGTAGTGCTGATTTGCTCTCCCAGGTTGCTTGGTTGGCCAAAAAGGGCGTATGCGTTTTTTCCTGAATATATTCAGGAAAAAACGCATACGCCCTTTTTGGCCAACCGCATCATTGTCCACGTTCTGGCGCTTTTCATGTGCTATCGGGGCCATTCCGATGTACCCGTTGACATCCGTTTCCTGCAATTCTGCCTTGCGTTCAACGCCTCTTCGTAGCCTGACCTCAATATATTTTGGGGCGATAGTTATCGTTTAGAACTCTGCAGGTTTGGGAAGTGCAGTGCCCCTGAGCTCCATTTCCCAAGTCGCTTTTTTGTGAGTGGGACGCAACACGGCTGGATGGCTTCACGCCCTATTGTCGATCCGCGGTGGCAGGCTGAACCTCTGGTGAATTCTTCTTCGTGATGGGAAATGAGAGTGACATGTGCCCGACCAAACACCTCCAGCGAGTCTCTCATTGGTTCCCCCTCTTGCAGTTCATCCTGCGGACAAATTGCAGACGGTACGAAAGAGGCATGGAAAGGCGCCGAGTCTCCAAGTGGGGAGATTGTTAGTAAGGGGGCCTGAATGGAGAACACGAGCACCAGGAGATGAAAACTGAGGTGAGTTTCAGAAAGCTTTCCCGATCCCACGGTGTAGCATCCGCTGGGTTTCCAATGAGTGCTTTCGCTGTCGGAAGATTGCGTTGAACCTGGAGAGTTGGGACCCATGGAATGGGGAGCACGCAGGATTCCTTTCAAGGGTCTGCATTTGCTTTCCCAACCTCACCCATCGTCTCAGCCCCAAGAGTGTCCAGCCTTATGTCTTCTGCCGCTGGGGCTGTAGATGTGGTCAATCCTGGTTGCATGCCAGTCCCTGAACGCATTTGGGAAGAATTTCTCTCTGTTTTGCCCTGCTTGTTTCTTCTTTGTGTTGGAAATGTATCCTCAGAATGGGTCTGAGCTGATTTTCCCTGCTGGTTTTAGGCCGCTTTACACACACTTGATGCACGTACACAGAGATATCAAGACTTAGCTTTTAAGATGCTTACTAGTCGGATAGATACTTGTGCGATGAACAGGGTGTGGTGAGTCCAGTTGATTGAGCAAGGAGTAGGTCGTGTCCATGCCATATTCGGTTTTCGGAAGGGTATCTGTGCTCATTTCAAACTCGAGTTTTATGCGTCACCCCACCTCACCTTTCCCCTGAAGCAGGCATAAGTGTGTTTTCTAAAAGCGTGACTCTGTTCTGTTTGGGGATTCAGTTCATGGGGAGCGATTTTTACATTCCCTCGATAAGTGATATGAATCATAAGTTTCTTTTTTTGTGGGACTGATTTCACTGAGGATGATCGTACCTAAATCCACTCAGGATGCTGCTACCAGCCTCATGACGTGGATTTCATGGCTGAGTGACACTCCATTGGACCTACGTAGCACCACTTGTCCACTTGTCCACTTGTCGTTGTCCACTTGTCCACTCGTCTTTGTCCACTTGGCTCTTTCCTGGGATATGAAACGTGTACCGGAGTGGAGGTTCTTGTCAAGACAGCAGCCCTCAACTTTGGGGTCCCTGTGTCTGGTTGATTTTTTCATTTTCCCAAGGTCAACGCCCATGTGTGGAAGTGCCCTATGCTCTGTGGTTCTGTGTTTTACATGGTTTGGGAAAGAGGATACACTTGTGAAGATTGGCTGTTGGCCATTGACATCCCGCCCATCAGCTTAACAAGGCTCCCTTGACTCCGTGGGCTGTCCTGCCTTTCTGGTTTTTAGACTTTTTTCGCCTGGCCCTTTTGCCCCGGGGGGGGGGGGGGGCGAGAGATTTCTTTGTAGTGCTGATTTGCTCTCCCAGGTTGCTTGGTTGGCCAAAAAGGGCGTATGCGTTTTTTCCTGAATATATTCAGGAAAAAACGCATACGCCCTTTTTGGCCAACCGCATCATTGTCCACGTTCTGGCGCTTTTCATGTGCTATCGGGGCCATTCCGATGTACCCGTTGACATCCGTTTCCTGCAATTCTGCCTTGCGTTCAACGCCTCTTCGTAGCCTGACCTCAATATATTTTGGGGCGATAGTTATCGTTTAGAACTCTGCAGGTTTGGGAAGTGCAGTGCCCCTGAGCTCCATTTCCCAAGTCGCTTTTTTGTGAGTGGGACGCAACACGGCTGGATGGCTTCACGCCCTATTGTCGATCCGCGGTGGCAGGCTGAACCTCTGGTGAATTCTTCTTCGTGATGGGAAATGAGAGTGACATGTGCCCGACCAAACACCTCCAGCGAGTCTCTCATTGGTTCCCCCTCTTGCAGTTCATCCTGCGGACAAATTGCAGACGGTACGAAAGAGGCATGGAAAGGCGCCGAGTCTCCAAGTGGGGAGATTGTTAGTAAGGGGGCCTGAATGGAGAACACGAGCACCAGGAGATGAAAACTGAGGTGAGTTTCAGAAAGCTTTCCCGATCCCACGGTGTAGCATCCGCTGGGTTTCCAATGAGTGCTTTCGCTGTCGGAAGATTGCGTTGAACCTGGAGAGTTGGGACCCATGGAATGGGGAGCACGCAGGATTCCTTTCAAGGGTCTGCATTTGCTTTCCCAACCTCACCCATCGTCTCAGCCCCAAGAGTGTCCACCCTTATGTCTTCTGCCGCTGGGGCTGTAGATGTGGTCAATCCTGGTTGCATGCCAGTCCCTGAACGCATTTGGGAAGAATTTCTCTCTGTTTTGCCCTGCTTGTTTCTTCTTTGTGTTGGAAATGTATCCTCAGAATGGGTCTGAGCTGATTTTCCCTGCTGGTTTTAGGCCGCTTTACACACACTTGATGCACTTACACAGAGATATCAAGACTTAGCTTTTAAAATGCTTACTAGTCGGATAGATACTTGTGCGATGAACAGGGTCTGGTGAGTCCAGTTGATTGAGCAAGGAGTAGGTCGTGTCCATTCCATATTCGGTTTTCGGAAGGGTATGTGTGCTCATTTCAAACTCGAGTTTTATGCGTCACCCCACCTCACCTTTCCCCTGAAGCAGGCATAAGTGTGTTTTCTAAAAGCGTGACTCTGTTCTGTTTGGGGATTCAGTTCATGGGGAACGATTTTTACATTCCCTCGATAAGTGATATCATAAGTTTCTTTTTTTGTGGGACTGATTTCACTGAGGATGATCGTACCTAAATCCACTCAGGATGCTGCTACCAGCCTCATGACGTGGATTTCATAGCTGAGTGACACTCCATTGGACCTACGTAGCACCACTTGTCCACTTGTCCACTTGTCTTTGTCCACTTGTCCACTCGTCTTTGTCCACTTGGCTCTTTCCTGGGATATGAAACGTGTACCGGAGTGGAGGTTCTTGTCAAGACAGCAGCCCTCAACTTTGGGGTCCCTGTGTCTGGTTGATTTTTTCATTTTCCCAAGGTCAACGCCCATGTGTGGAAGTGCCCTATGCTCTGTGGTTCTGTGTTTTACATGGTTTGGGAAAGAGGATACACTTGTGAAGATTGGCTGTTGGCCATTGACATCCCGCCCATCAGCTTAACAAGGCTCCCTTGACTCCGTGGGCTGTCCTGCCTTTCTGGTTTTTAGACTTTTTTCGCCTGGCCCTTTTGCCCCCGGGGGGGGGGGCGAGAGATTTCTTTGTAGTGCTGATTTGCTCTCCCAGGTTGCTTGGTTGGCCAAAAAGGGCGTATGCGTTTTTTCCTGAATATATTCAGGAAAAAACGCATACGCCCTTTTTGGCCAACCGCATCATTGTCCACGTTCTGGCGCTTTTCATGTGCTATCGGGGCCATTCCGATGTACCCGTTGACATCCGTTTCCTGCAATTCTGCCTTGCGTTCAACGCCTCTTCGTAGCCTGACCTCAATATATTTTGGGGCGATAGTTATCGTTTAGAACTCTGCAGGTTTGGGAAGTGCAGTGCCCCTGAGCTCCATTTCCCAAGTCGCTTTTTTGTGAGTGGGACGCAACACGGCTGGATGGCTTCATGCCCTATTGTCGATCCGCGGTGGCAGGCTGAACCTCTGGTGAATTCTTCTTCGTGATGGGAAATGAGAGTGACATGTGCCCGACCAAGCACCTCCAGCGAGTCTCTCATTGGTTCCCCCTCTTGCAGTTCATCCTGCGGACAAATTGCAGACGGTACGAAAGAGGCATGGAAAGGCGCCGAGTCTCCAAGTGGGGAGATTGTTAGTAAGGGGGCCTGAATGGAGAACACGAGCACCAGGAGATGAAAACTGAGGTGAGTTTCAGAAAGCTTTCCCGATCCCACGGTGTAGCATCCGCTGGGTTTCCAATGAGTGCTTTCGCTGTCGGAAGATTGCGTTGAACCTGGAGAGTTGGGACTCATGGAATGGGGAGCACGCAGGATTCCTTTCAAGGGTCTGCATTTGCTTTCCCAACCTCACCCATCGTCTCAGCCCCAAGAGTGTCCAGCCTTATGTCTTCTGCCGCTGGGGCTGTAGATGTGGTCAATCCTGGTTGCATGCCAGTCCCTGAACGCATTTGGGAAGAATTTCTCTCTGTTTTGCCCTGCTTCTTTCTTCTTTATGTTGGAAATGTATCCTCAGAATGGGTCTGAGCTGATTTTCCCTGCTGGTTTTAGGCCGCTTTACACACACTTGATGCACTTACACAGAGATATCAAGACTTAGCTTTTAAGATGCTTACTAGTCGGATAGATACTTGTGCGATGAACAGGGTCTGGTGAGTCCAGTTGATTGAGCAAGGAGTAGGTCGTGTCCATTCCATATTCGGTTTTCGGAAGGGTATCTGTGCTCATTTCAAACTCGAGTTTTATGCGTCACCCCACCTCACCTTTCCCCTGAAGCAGGCCTAAGTGTGTTTTCTAAAAGCGTGACTGTGTTCTGTTTGGGGATTCAGTTCATGGGGAGCGATTTTTACATTCCCTCGATAAGTGATATCATAAGTTTCTTTTTTTGTGGGACTGATTTCACTGAGGATGATCGTACCTAAATCCACTCAGGATGCTGCTACCAGCCTCATGACGTGGATTTCATGGCTGAGTGACACTCCATTGGACCTACGTAGCACCACTTGTCCACTTGTCCACTTGTCGTTGTCCACTTGTCCACTCCTCTTTGTCCACTTGGCTCTTTCCTGGGATATGAAACGTGTACCGGAGTGGAGGTTCTTGTCAAGACAGCAGCCCTCAACTTTGGGGTCCCTGTGTCTGGTTGATTTTTTCATTTTCCCAAGGTCAACGCCCATGTGTGGAAGTGCCCTATGCTCTGTGGTTCTGTGTTTTACATGGTTTGGGAAAGAGGATACACTTGTGAAGATTGGCTGTTGGCCATTGACATCCCGCCCATCAGCTTAACAAGGCTCCCTTGACTCCGTGGGCTGTCCTGCCTTTCTGGTTTTTAGACTTTTTTCGCCTGGCCCTTTTGCCCCCGGGGTGGGGGGGGCGAGAGATTTCTTTGTAGTGCTGATTTGCTCTCCCAGGTTGCTTGGTTGGCCAAAAAGGGCGTATGCGTTTTTTCCTGAATATATTCAGGAAAAAACGCATACGCCCTTTTTGGCCAACCGCATCATTGTCCACGTTCTGGCGCTTTTCATGTGCTATCGGGGCCATTCCGATGTACCCGTTGACATCCGTTTCCTGCAATTCTGCCTTGCGTTCAACGCCTCTTCGTAGCCTGACCTCAATATATTTTGGGGCGATAGTTATCGTTTAGAACTCTGCAGGTTTGGGAAGTGCAGTGCCCCTGAGCTCCATTTCCCAAGTCGCTTTTTTGTGAGTGGGACGCAACACGGCTGGATGGCTTCACGCCCTATTGTCGATCCGCGGTGGCAGGCTGAACCTCTGGTGAATTCTTCTTCGTGATGGGAAATGAGAGTGACATGTGCCCGACCAAACACCTCCAGCGAGTCTCTCATTGGTTCCCCCTCTTGCAGTTCATCCTGCGGACAAATTGCAGACGGTACGAAAGAGGCATGGAAAGGCGCCGAGTCTCCAAGTGGGGAGATTGTTAGTAAGGGGGCCTGAATGGAGAACACGAGCACCAGGAGATGAAAACTGAGGTGAGTTTCAGAAAGCTTTCCCGATCCCACGGTGTAGCATCCGCTGGGTTTCCAATGAGTGCTTTCGCTGTCGGAAGATTGCGTTGAACCTGGAGAGTTGGGACCCATGGAATGGGGAGCACGCAGGATTCCTTTCAAGGGTCTGCATTTGCTTTCCCAACCTCACCCATCGTCTCAGCCCCAAGAGTGTCCAGCCTTATGTCTTCTGCCGCTGGGGCTGTAGATGTGGTCAATCCTGGTTGCATGCCAGTCCCTGAACGCATTTTGGAAGAATTTCTCTCTGTTTTGCCCTGCTTGTTTCTTCTTTGTGTTGGAAATGTATCCTCAGAATGGGTCTGAGCTGATTTTCCCTGCTGGTTTTAGGCCGCTTTACACACACTTGATGCACTTACACAGAGATATCAAGACTTAGCTTTTAAGATGCTTACTAGTCGGATAGATACTTGTGCGATGAACAGGGTCTGGTGAGTCCAGTTGATTGAGCAAGGAGTAGGTCGTGTCCATGCCATATTCGGTTTTCGGAAGGGTATCTGTGCTCATTTCAAACTCGAGTTTTATGCGTCACCCCACCTCACCTTTCCCCTGAAGCAGGCATAAGTGTGTTTTCTAAAAGCGTGACTCTGTTCTGTTTGGGGATTCAGTTCATGGGGAGCGATTTTTACATTCCCTCGATAAGTGATATCATAAGTTTCTTTTTTTGTGGGACTGATTTCACTGAGGATGATCGTACCTAAATCCACTCAGGATGCTGCTACCAGCCTCATGACGTGGATTTCATGGCTGAGTGACACTCCATTGGACCTACGTAGCACCACTTGTCCACTTGTCCACTTGTCTTTGTCCACTTGTCCACTCGTCTTTGTCCACTTGGCTCTTTCCTGGGATATGAAATGTGTACCGGAGTGGAGGTTCTTGTCAAGACAGCAGCCCTCAACTTTGGGATCCCTGTGTCTGGTTGATTTTTTCATTTTCCCAAGGTCAACGCCCATGTGTGGAAGTGCCCTATGCTCTGTGGTTCTGTGTTTTACATGGTTTGGGAAAGAGGATACACTTGTGAAGATTGGCTGTTGGCCATTGACATCCCGCCCATCAGCTTAACAAGGCTCCCTTGACTCCGTGGGCTGTCCTGCCTTTCTGGTTTTTAGACTTTTTTCCCCTGGCCCTTTTGCCCCGGGGGGGGGGGGAGAGATTTCTTTGTAGTGCTGATTTGCTCTCCCAGGTTGCTTGGTTGGCCAAAAAGGGCGTATGCGTTTTTTCCTGAATATATTCAGGAAAAAACGCATACGCCCTTTTTGGCCAACCGCATCATTGTCCACGTTCTGGCGCTTTTCATGTGCTATCGGGGCCATTCCGATGTACCCGTTGACATCCGTTTCCTGCAATTCTGCCTTGCGTTCAACGCCTCTTCGTAGCCTGACCTCAATATATTTTGGGGCGATAGTTATCGTTTAGAACTCTGCAGGTTTGGGAAGTGCAGTGCCCCTGAGCTCCATTTCCCAAGTCGCTTTTTTGTGAGTGGGACGCAACACGGCTGGATGGCTTCACGCCCTATTGTCGATCCGCGGTGGCAGGCTGAACCTCTGGTGAATTCTTCTTCGTGATGGGAAATGAGAGTGACATGTGCCCGACCAAACACCTCCAGCGAGTCTCTCATTGGTTCCCCCTCTTGCAGTTCATCCTGCGGACAAATTGCAGACGGTACGAAAGAGGCATGGAAAGGCGCCGAGTCTCCAAGTGGGGAGATTGTTAGTAAGGGGGCCTGAATGGAGAACACGAGCACCAGGAGATGAAAACTGAGGTGAGTTTCAGAAAGCTTTCCCGATCCCACGGTGTAGCATCCACTGGGTTTCCAATGAGTGCTTTCGCTGTCGGAAGATTGCGTTGAACCTGGAGAGTTGGGACCCATGGAATGGGGAGCA
Organism: Kogia breviceps; assembly: GCF_026419965.1. Taxonomy (NCBI): domain Eukaryota; kingdom Metazoa; phylum Chordata; class Mammalia; order Artiodactyla; family Physeteridae; genus Kogia; species Kogia breviceps. The sequence continues at coordinate 28,079,228 of NC_081321.1, forward strand.
CGCAGGATTCCTTTCAAGGGTCTGCATTTGCTTTCCCAACCTCACCCATCGTCTCAGCCCCAAGAGTGTCCAGCCTTATGTCTTCTGCCGCTGGGGCTGTAGATGTGGTCAATCCTGGTTGCATGCCAGTCCCTGAACGCATTTGGGAAGAATTTCTCTCTGTTTTGCCCTGCTTCTTTCTTCTTTATGTTGGAAATGTATCCTCAGAATGGGTCTGAGCTGATTTTCCCTGCTGGTTTTAGGCCGCTTTACACACACTTGATGCACTTACACAGAGATATCAAGACTTAGCTTTTAAGATGCTTACTAGTCGGATAGATACTTGTGCGATGAACAGGGTGTGGTGAGTCCAGTTGATTGAGCAAGGAGTAGGTCGTGTCCATTCCATATTCGGTTTTCGGAAGGGTATCTGTGCTCATTTCAAACTCGAGTTTTATGCGTCACCCCACCTCACCTTTCCCCTGAAGCAGGCATAAGTGTGTTTTCTAAAAGCGTGACTCTGTTCTGTTTGGGGATTCAGTTCATGGGGAGCGATTTTTACATTCCCTCGATAAGTGATATCATAAGATTCTTTTTTTGTGGGACTGATTTCACTGAGGATGATCGTACCTAAATCCACTCAGGATGCTGCTACCAGCCTCATGACGTGGATTTCATGGCTGAGTGACACTCCATTGGACCTACGTAGCACCACTTGTCCACTTGTCCACTTGTCGTTGTCCACTTGTCCACTCGTCTTTGTCCACTTGGCTCTTTCCTGGGATATGAAACGTGTACCGGAGTGGAGGTTCTTGTCAAGACAGCAGCCCTCAACTTTGGGGTCCCTGTGTCTGGTTGATTTTTTCATTTTCCCAAGGTCAACGCCCATGTGTGGAAGTGCCCTATGCTCTGTGGTTCTGTGTTTTACATGGTTTGGGAAAGAGGATACACTTGTGAAGATTGGCTGTTGGCCATTGACATCCCGCCCATCAGCTTAACAAGGCTCCCTTGACTCCGTGGGCTGTCCTGCCTTTCTGGTTTTTAGACTTTTTTCGCCTTGCCCTTTTGCCCCGGTGGGGGGGGGGGGCGAGAGATTTCTTTGTAGTGCTGATTTGCTCTCCCAGGTTGCTTGGTTGGCCAAAAAGGGCGTATGCGTTTTTTCCTGAATATATTCAGGAAAAAACGCATACGCCCTTTTTGGCCAACCGCATCATTGTCCACGTTCTGGCGCTTTTCATGTGCTATCGGGGCCATTCCGATGTACCCGTTGACATCCGTTTCCTGCAATTCTGCCTTGCGTTCAACGCCTCTTCGTAGCCTGACCTCAATATATTTTGGGGCGATAGTTATCGTTTAGAACTCTGCAGGTTTGGGAAGTGCAGTGCCCCTGAGCTCCATTTCCCAAGTCGCTTTTTTGTGAGTGGGACGCAACACGGCTGGATGGCTTCACGCCCTATTGTCGATCCGCGGTGGCAGGCTGAACCTCTGGTGAATTCTTCTTCGTGATGGGAAATGAGAGTGACATGTGCCCGACCAAACACCTCCAGCGAGTCTCTCATTGGTTCCCCCTCTTGCAGTTCATCCTGCGGACAAATTGCAGACGGTACGAAAGAGGCATGGAAAGGCGCCGAGTCTCCAAGTGGGGAGATTGTTAGTAAGGGGGCCTGAATGGAGAACACGAGCACCAGGGAGATGAAAACTGAGGTGAGTTTCAGAAAGCTTTCCCGATCCCACGGTGTAGCATCCGCTGGGTTTCCAATGAGTGCTTTCGCTGTCGGAAGATTGCGTTGAACCAGGAGAGTTGGGACCCATGGAATGGGGAGCACGCAGGATTCCTTTCAAGGGTCTGCATTTGCTTTCCCAACCTCACCCATCGTCTCAGCCCCAAGAGTGTCCAGCCTTATGTCTTCTGCCGCTGGGGCTGTAGATGTGGTCAATCCTGGTTGCATGCCAGTCCCTGAACGCATTTTGGAAGAATTTCTCTCTGTTTTGCCCTGCTTGTTTCTTCTTTGTGTTGGAAATGTATCCTCAGAATGGGTCTGAGCTGATTTTCCCTGCTGGTTTTAGGCCGCTTTACACACACTTGATGCACTTACACAGAGATATCAAGACTTAGCTTTTAAGATGCTTACTAGTCGGATAGATACTTGTGCGATGAACAGGGTGTGGTGAGTCCAGTTGATTGAGCAAGGAGTAGGTCGTGTCCATGCCATATTCGGTTTTCGGAAGGGTATCTGTGCTCATTTCAAACTCGAGTTTTATGCGTCACCCCACCTCACCTTTCCCCTGAAGCAGGCATAAGTGTGTTTTCTAAAAGCGTGACTCTGTTCTGTTTGGGGATTCAGTTCATGGGGAGCGATTTTTACATTCCCTCGATAAGTGATATCATAAGTTTCTTTTTTTGTGGGACTGATTTCACTGAGGATGATCGTACCTAAATCCACTCAGGATGCTGCTACCAGCCTCATGACGTGGATTTCATGGCTGAGTGACACTCCATTGGACCTACGTAGCACCACTTGTCCACTTGTCCACTTGTCTTTGTCCACTTGTCCACTCGTCTTTGTCCACTTGGCTCTTTCCTGGGATATGAAACGTGTACCGGAGTGGAGGTTCTTGTCAAGACAGCAGCCCTCAACTTTGGGGTCCCTGTGTCTGGTTGATTTTTTCATTTTCCCAAGGTCAACGCCCATGTGTGGAAGTGCCCTATGCTCTGTGGTTCTGTGTTTTACATGGTTTGGGAAAGAGGATACACTTGTGAAGATTGGCTGCTGGCCATTGACATCCCGCCCATCAGCTTAACAAGGCTCCCTTGACTCCGTGGGCTGTCCTGCCTTTCTGGTTTTTAGACTTTTTTCGCCTGGCCCTTTTGCCCCGGGGGGGGGGGGGCGAGAGATTTCTTTGTAGTGCTGATTTGCTCTCCCAGGTTGCTTGGTTGGCCAAAAAGGGCGTATGCGTTTTTTCCTGAATATATTCAGGAAAAAACGCATACGCCCTTTTTGGCCAACCGCATCATTGTCCACGTTCTGGCGCTTTTCATGTGCTATCGGGGCCATTCCGATGTACCCGTTGACATCCGTTTCCTGCAATTCTGCCTTGCGTTCAACGCCTCTTCGTAGCCTGACCTCAATATATTTTGGGGCGATAGTTATCGTTTAGAACTCTGCAGGTTTGGGAAGTGCAGTGCCCCTGAGCTCCATTTCCCAAGTCGCTTTTTTGTGAGTGGGACGCAACACGGCTGGATGGCTTCACGCCCTATTGTCGATCCGCGGTGGCAGGATGAACCTCTGGTGAATTCTTCTTCGTGATGGGAAATGAGAGTGACATGTGCCCGACCAAACACCTCCAGCGAGTCTCTCATTGGTTCCCCCTCTTGCAGTTCATCCTGCGGACAAATTGCAGACGGTACGAAAGAGGCATGGAAAGGCGCCGAGTCTCCAAGTGGGGAGATTGTTAGTAAGGGGGCCTGAATGGAGAACACGAGCACCAGGAGATGAAAACTGAGGTGAGTTTCAGAAAGCTTTCCCGATCCCACGGTGTAGCATCCGCTGGGTTTCCAATGAGTGCTTTCGCTGTCGGAAGATTGCGTTGAACCTGGAGAGTTGGGACCCATGGAATGGGGAGCACGCAGGATTCCTTTCAAGGGTCTGCATTTGCTTTCCCAACCTCACCCATCGTCTCAGCCCCAAGAGTGTCCAGCCTTATGTCTTCTGCCGCTGGGGCTGTAGATGTGGTCAATCCTGGTTGCATGCCAGTCCCTGAACGCATTTGGGAAGAATTTCTCTCTGTTTTGCCCTGCTTGTTTCTTCTTTGTGTTGGAAATGTATCCTCAGAATGGGTCTGAGCTGATTTTCCCTGCTGGTTTTAGGCCGCTTTACACACACTTGATGCACTTACACAGAGATATCAAGACTTAGCTTTTAAGATGCTTACTAGTCGGATAGATACTTGTGCGATGAACAGGGTGTGGTGAGTCCAGTTGATTGAGCAAGGAGTAGGTCGTGTCCATGCCATATTCGGTTTTCGGAAGGGTATCTGTGCTCATTTCAAACTCGAGTTTTATGCGTCACCCCACCTCACCTTTCCCCTGAAGCAGGCATAAGTGTGTTTTCTAAAAGCGTGACTCTGTTCTGTTTGGGGATTCCGTTCATGGGGAGCGATTTTTACATTCCCTCGATAAGTGATATCATAAGTTTCTTTTTTTGTGGGACTTATTTCACTGAGGATGATCGTACCTAAATCCACTCAGGATGCTGCTACCAGCCTCATGACGTGGATTTCATGGCTGAGTGACACTCCATTGGACCTACGTAGCACCACTTGTCCACTTGTCCACTTGTCTTTGTCCACTTGTCCACTCGTCTTTGTCCACTTGGCTCTTTCCTGTGATATGAAACGTGTACCGGAGTGGAGGTTCTTGTCAAGACAGCAGCCCTCAACTTTGGGGTCCCTGTGTCTGGTTGATTTTTTCATTTTCCCAAGGTCAACGCCCATGTGTGGAAGTGCCCTATGCTCTGTGGTTCTGTGTTTTACATGGTTTGGGAAAGAGGATACACTTGTGAAGATTGGCTGTTGGCCATTGACATCCCGCCCATCAGCTTAACAAGGCTCCCTTGACTCCGTGGGCTGTCCTGCCTTTCTGGTTTTTAGACTTTTTTCGCCTGGCCCTTTTGCCCCGGGGGGGGGGGGGGCCGAGAGATTTCTTTGTAGTGCTGATTTGCTCTCCCAGGTTGCTTGGTTGGCTAAAAAGGGCGTATGCGTTTTTTCCTGAATATATTCAGGAAAAAACGCATACGCCCTTTTTGGCCAACCGCATCATTGTCCACGTTCTGGCGCTTTTCATGTGCTATCGGGGCCATTCCGATGTACCCGTTGACATCCGTTTCCTGCAATTCTGCCTTGCGTTCAACGCCTCTTCGTAGCCTGACCTCAATATATTTTGGGGCGATAGTTATCGTTTAGAACTCTGCAGGTTTGGGAAGTGCAGTGCCCCTGAGCTCCATTTCCCAAGTCGCTTTTTTGTGAGTGGGACGCAACACGGCTGGATGGCTTCACGCCCTATTGTCGATCCGCGGTGGCAGGCTGAACCTCTGGTGAATTCTTCTTCGTGATGGGAAATGAGAGTGACATGTGCCCGACCAAACACCTCCAGCGAGTCTCTCATTGGTTCCCCCTCTTGCAGTTCATCCTGCGGACAAATTGCAGACGGTACGAAAGAGGCATGGAAAGGCGCCGAGTCTCCAAGTGGGGAGATTGTTAGTAAGGGGGCCTGAATGGAGAACACGAGCACCAGGGAGATGAAAACTGAGGTGAGTTTCAGAAAGCTTTCCCGATCCCACGGTGTAGCATCCGCTGGGTTTCCAATGAGTGCTTTCGCTGTCGGAAGATTGCGTTGAACCTGGAGAGTTGGGACCCATGGAATGGGGAGCACGCAGGATTCCTTTCAAGGGTCTGCATTTGCTTTCCCAACCTCACCCATCGTCTCAGCCCCAAGAGTGTCCAGCCTTATGTCTTCTGCCGCTGGGGCTGTAGATGTGGTCAATCCTGGTTGCATGCCAGTCCCTGAGCGCATTTGGGAAGAATTTCTCTCTGTTTTGCCCTGCTTGTTTCTTCTTTGTGTTGGAAATGTATCCTCAGAATGGGTCTGAGCTGATTTTCCCTGCTGGTTTTAGGCCGCTTTACACACACTTGATGCACTTACACAGAGATATCAAGACTTAGCTTTTAAGATGCTTACTAGTCGGATAGATACTTGTGCGATGAACAGGGTGTGGTGAGTCCAGTTGATTGAGCAAGGAGTAGGTCGTGTCCATTCCATATTCGGTTTTCGGAAGGGTATCTGTGCTCATTTCAAACTCGAGTTTTATGCGTCACCCCACCTCACCTTTCCCCTGAAGCAGGCATAAGTGTGTTTTCTAAAGGCGTGACTCTGTTCTGTTTGGGGATTCAGTTCATGGGGAGCGATTTTTACATTCCCTCGATAAGTGATATCATAAGTTTCTTTTTTTGTGGGACTGATTTCACTGAGGATGATCGTACCTAAATCCACTCAGGATGCTGCTACCAGCCTCATGACGTGGATTTCATGGCTGAGTGACACTCCATTGGACCTACGTAGCACCACTTGTCCACTTGTCCACTTGTCCACTCGTCTTTGTCCACTTGGCTCTTTCCTGGGATATGAAACGTGTACCGGAGTGGAGGTTCTTGTCAAGACAGCAGCCCTCAACTTTGGGGTCCCTGTGTCTGGTTGATTTTTTCATTTTCCCAAGGTCAACGCCCATGTGTGGAAGTGCCCTATGCTCTGTGGTTCTGTGTTTTACATGGTTTGGGAAAGAGGATACACTTGTGAAGATTGGCTGTTGGCCATTGACATCCCGCCCATCAGCTTAACAAGGCTCCCTTGACTCCGTGGGCTGTCCTGCCTTTCTGGTTTTTAGACTTTCTTCGCCTGGCCCTTTTGCCCCGGGGGGGGGCGAGAGATTTCTTTGTAGTGCTGATTTGCTCTCCCAGGTTGCTTGGTTGGCCAAAAAGGGCGTATGCGTTTTTTCCTGAATATATTCAGGAAAAAACGCATACGCCCTTTTTGGCCTACCGCATCATTGTCCACGTTCTGGCGCTTTTCATGTGCTATCGGGGCCATTCCGATGTACCCGTTGACATCCGTTTCCTGCAATTCTGCCTTGCGTTCAACGCCTCTTCGTAGCCTGACCTCAATATATTTTGGGGCGATAGTTATCGTTTAGAACTCTGCAGGTTTGGGAAGTGCAGTGCCCCTGAGCTCCATTTCCCAAGTCGCTTTTTTGTGAGTGGGACGCAACACGGCTGGATGGCTTCACGCCCTATTGTCGATCCGCGGTGGCAGGATGAACCTCTGGTGAATTCTTCTTCGTGATGGGAAATGAGAGTGACATGTGCCCGACCAAACACCTCCAGCGAGTCTCTCATTGGTTCCCCCTCTTGCAGTTCATCCTGCGGACAAATTGCAGACGGTACGAAAGAGGCATGGAAAGGCGCCGAGTCTCCAAGTGGGGAGATTGTTAGTAAGGGGGCCTGAATGGAGAACACGAGCACCAGGAGATGAAAACTGAGGTGAGTTTCAGAAAGCTTTCCCGATCCCACGGTGTAGCATCCGCTGGGTTTCCAATGAGTGCTTTCGCTGTCGGAAGATTGCGTTGAACCTGGAGAGTTGGGACCCATGGAATGGGGAGCACGCAGGATTCCTTTCAAGGGTCTGCATTTGCTTTCCCAACCTCACCCATCGTCTCAGCCCCAAGAGTGTCCAGCCTTATGTCTTCTGCCGCTGGGGCTGTAGATGTGGTCAATCCTGGTTGCATGCCAGTCCCTGAACGCATTTGGGAAGAATTTCTCTCTGTTTTGCCCTGCTTGTTTCTTCTTTGTGTTGGAAATGTATCCTCAGAATGGGTCTGAGCTGATTTTCCCTGCTGGTTTTAGGCCGCTTTACACACACTTGATGCACTTACACAGAGATATCAAGACTTAGCTTTTAAGATGCTTACTAGTCGGATAGATACTTGTGCGATGAACAGGGTGTGGTGAGTCCAGTTGATTGAGCAAGGAGTAGGTCGTGTCCATGCCATATTCGGTTTTCGGAAGGGTATCTGTGCTCATTTCAAACTCGAGTTTTATGCGTCACCCCACCTCACCTTTCCCCTGAAGCAGGCATAAGTGTGTTTTCTAAAAGCGTGACTCTGTTCTGTTTGGGGATTCCGTTCATGGGGAGCGATTTTTACATTCCCTCGATAAGTGATATCATAAGTTTCTTTTTTTGTGGGACTGATTTCACTGAGGATGATCGTACCTAAATCCACTCAGGATGCTGCTACCAGCCTCATGACGTGGATTTCATGGCTGAGTGACACTCCATTGGACCTACGTAGCACCACTTGTCCACTTGTCCACTTGTCTTTGTCCACTTGTCCACTCGTCTTTGTCCACTTGGCTCTTTCCTGGGATATGAAACGTGTACCGGAGTGGAGGTTCTTGTCAAGACAGCAGCCCTCAACTTTGGGGTCCCTGTGTCTGGTTGATTTTTTCATTTTCCCAAGGTCAACGCCCATGTGTGGAAGTGCCCTATGCTCTGTGGTTCTGTGTTTTACATGGTTTGGGAAAGAGGATACACTTGTGAAGATTGGCTGTTGGCCATTGACATCCCGCCCATCAGCTTAACAAGGCTCCCTTGACTCCGTGGGCTGTCCTGCCTTTCTGGTTTTTAGACTTTCTTCGCCTGGCCCTTTTGCCCCGGGGGGGGGGGGCGAGAGATTTCTTTGTAGTGCTGATTTGCTCTCCCAGGTTGCTTGGTTGGCCAAAAAGGGCGTATGCGTTTTTTCCTGAATATATTCAGGAAAAAACGCATACGCCCTTTTTGGCCAACCGCATCATTGTCCACGTTCTGGCGCTTTTCATGTGCTATCGGGGCCATTCCGATGTACCCGTTGACATCCGTTTCCTGCAATTCTGCCTTGCGTTCAACGCCTCTTCGTAGCCTGATCTCAATATATTTTGGGGCGATAGTTATCGTTTAGAACTCTGCAGGTTTGGGAAGTGCAGTGCCCCTGAGCTCCATTTCCCAAGTCGCTTTTTTGTGAGTGGGACGCAACACGGCTGGATGGCTTCACGCCCTATTGTCGATCCGGGGTGGCAGGCTGAACCTCTGGTGAATTCTTCTTCGTGATGGGAAATGAGAGTGACATGTGCCCGACCAAACACCTCCAGCGAGTCTCTCATTGGTTCCCCCTCTTGCAGTTCATCCTGCGGACAAATTGCATACGGTACGAAAGAGGCATGGAAAGGCGCCGAGTCCGGAGATTGTTAGTAAGGGGGCCTGAATGGAGAACACGAGCACCAGGAGATGAAAACTGAGGTGAGTTTCAGAAAGCTTTCCCGATCCCACGGTGTAGCATCCGCTGGGTTTCCAATGAGTGCTTTCGCTGTCGGAAGATTGCGTTGAACCTGGAGAGTTGGGACCCATGGAATGGGGAGCACGCAGGATTCCTTTCAAGGGTCTGCATTTGCTTTCCCAACCTCACCCATCGTCTCAGCCCCAAGAGTGTCCAGCCTTATGTCTTCTGCCGCTGGGGCTGTAGATGTGGTCAATCCTGGTTGCATGCCAGAACCTGAACGCATTTTGGAAGAATTTCTCTCTGTTTTGCCCTGCTTGTTTCTTCTTTATGTTGGAAATGTATCCTCAGAATGGGTCTGAGCTGATTTTCCCTGCTGGTTTTAGGCCGCTTTACACACACTTGATGCACTTACACAGAGATATCAAGACTTAGCTTTTAAGATGCTTACTAGTCGGATAGATACTTGTGCGATGAACAGGGTCTGGTGAGTCCAGTTGATTGAGCAAGGAGTAGGTCATGTCCATTCCATATTCGGTTTTCGGAAGGGTATCTGTGCTCATTTCAAACTCGAGTTTTATGCGTCACCCCACCTCACCTTTCCCCTGAAGCAGGCATAAGTGTGTTTTCTAAAAGCGTGACTCTGTTCTGTTTGGGGATTCAGTTCATGGGGAGCGATTTTTACATTCCCTCGATAAGTGATATCATAAGTTTCTTTTTTTGTGGGACTGATTTCACTGAGGATGATCGTACCTAACTCCACTCAGGATGCTGCTACCAGCCTCATGACGTGGATTTCATGGCTGAGTGACACTCCATTGGACCTACGTAGCACCACTTGTCCACTTGTCCACTTGTCTTTGTCCACTTGTCCACTCGTCTTTGTCCACTTGGCTCTTTCCTGGGATATGAAACGTGTACCGGAGTGGAGGTTCTTGTCAAGACAGCAGCCCTCAACTTTGGGGTCCCTGTGTCTGGTTGATTTTTTCATTTTCCCAAGGTCAACGCCCATGTGTGGAAGTGCCCTATGCTCTGTGGTTCTGTGTTTTACATGGTTTGGGAAAGAGGATACACTTGTGAAGATTGGCTGTTGGCCATTGACATCCCGCCCATCAGCTTAACAAGGCTCCCTTGACTCCGTGGGCTGTCCTGCCTTTCTGGTTTTTAGACTTTTTTCGCCTGACCTTTTGCCCCGGGGGGGGGGGCGAGAGATTTCTTTGTAGTGCTGATTTGCTCTCCCAGGTTGCTTGGTTGGCCAAAAAGGGCGTATGCGTTTTTTCCTGAATATATTCAGGAAAAAACGCATACGCCCTTTTTGGCCAACCGCATCATTGTCCACGTTCTGGCGCTTTTCATGTGCTATCGGGGCCATTCCGATGTAGCCGTTGACATCCGTTTCCTGCAATTCTGCCTTGCGTTCAACGCCTCTTCGTAGCCTGACCTCAATATATTTTGGGGCGATAGTTATCGTTTAGAACTCTGCAGGTTTGGGAAGTGCAGTGCCCCTGAGCTCCATTTCCCAAGTCGCTTTTTTGTGAGTGGGACGCAACACGGCTGGATGGCTTCACGCCCTATTGTCGATCCGGGGTGGCAGGCTGAACCTCTGGTGAATTCCTCTTCGTGATGGGAAATGAGAGTGACATGTGCCCGACCAAACACCTCCAGCGAGTCTCTCATTGGTTCCCCCTCTTGCAGTTCATCCTGCGGACAAATTGCAGACGGTACGAAAGAGGCATGGAAAGGCGCCGAGTCTCCAAGTGGGGAGATTGTTAGTAAGGGGGCCTGAATGGAGAACACGAGCACCAGGAGATGAAAACTGAGGTGAGTTTCAGAAAGCTTTCCCGATCCCACGGTGTAGCATCCGCTGGGTTTCCAATGAGTGCTTTCGCTGTCGGAAGATTGCGTTGAACCTGGAGAGTTGGGACACATGGATTGGGGAGCACGCAGGATTCCTTTCAAGGGTCTGCATTTGCTTTCCCAACCTCACCCATCGTCTCAGCCCCAAGAGTGTCCAGTCTTATGTCTTCTGCCGCTGGGGCTGTAGATGTGGTCAATCCTGGTTGCATGCCAGAACCTGAACGCATTTTGGAAGAATTTCTCTCTGTTTTGCCCTGCTTGTTTCTTCTTTATGTTGGAAATGTATCCTCAGAATGGGTCTGAGCTGATTTTCCCTGCTGGTTTTAGGCCGCTTTACACACACTTGATGCACTTACCCAGAGATATCAAGACTTAGCTTTTAAGATGCTTACTAGTCGGATAGATACTTGTGCGATGAACAGGGTGTGGTGAGTCCATTTGATTGAGCAAGGAGTAGGTCATGTCCATTCCATATTCGGTTTTCGGAAGGGTATCTGTGCTCATTTCAAACTCGAGTTTTATGCGTCACCCCACCTCACCTTTCCCCTGAAGCAGGCATAAGTGTGTTTTCTAAAAGCGTGACTCTGTTCTGTTTGGGGATTCCGTTCATGCGGAGCGATTTTTACATTCCCTCGATAAGTGATATCATAAGTTTCTTTTTTTGTGGGACTGATTTCACTGAGGATGATCGTACCTAAATCCACTCAGGATGCTGCTACCAGCCTCATGACGTGGATTTCATGGCTGAGTGACACTCCATTGGACCTACGTAGCACCACTTGTCCACTTGTCCACTTGTCGTTGTCCACTTGTCCACTCGTCTTTGTCCACTTGGCTCTTTCCTGGGATATGAAACGTGTACCGGAGTGGAGGTTCTTGTCAAGACAGCAGCCCTCAACTTTGGGGTCCCTGTGTCTGGTTGATTTTTTCATTTTCCCAAGGTCAACGCCCATGTGTGGAAGTGCCCTATGCTCTGTGGTTCTGTGTTTTACATGGTTTGGGAAAGAGGATACACTTGTGAAGATTGGCTGTTGGCCATTGACATCCCGCCCATCAGCTTAACAAGGCTCCCTTGACTCCGTGGGCTGTCCTGCCTTTCTGGTTTTTAGACTTTTTTCGCCTGGCCCTTTTGCCCCAGGGTGGGGCGAGAGATTTCTTTGTAGTGCTGATTTGCTCTCCCAGGTTGCTTGGTTGGCCAAAAAGGGCGTATGCGTTTTTTCCTGAATATATTCAGGAAAAAACGCATACGCCCTTTTTGGCCAACCGCATCATTGTCCACGTTCTGGCGCTTTTCATGTGCTATCGGGGCCATTCCGATGTACCCGTTGACATCCGTTTCCTGCAATTCTGCCTTGCGTTCAACGCCTCTTCGTAGCCTGACCTCAATATATTTTGGGGCGATAGTTATCGTTTAGAACTCTGCAGGTTTGGGAAGTGCAGTGCCCCTGAGCTCCATTTCCCAAGTCGCTTTTTTGTGAGTGGGACGCAACACGGCTGGATGGCTTCACGCCCTATTGTCGATCCGGGGTGGCAGGCTGAACCTCTGGTGAATTCCTCTTCGTGATGGGAAATGAGAGTGACATGTGCCCGACCAAACACCTCCAGCGAGTCTCTCATTGGTTCCCCCTCTTGCAGTTCATCCTGCGGACAAATTGCAGACGGTACGAAAGAGGCATGGAAAGGCGCCGAGTCTCCAAGTGGGGAGATTGTTAGTAAGGGGGCCTGAATGGAGAACACGAGCACCAGGAGATGAAAACTGAGGTGAGTTTCAGAAAGCTTTCCCGATCCCACGGTGTAGCATCCGCTGGGTTTCCAATGAGTGCTTTCGCTGTCGGAAGATTGCGTTGAACCTGGAGAGTTGGGACACATGGATTGGGGAGCACGCAGGATTCCTTTCAAGGGTCTGCATTTGCTTTCCCAACCTCACCCATCGTCTCAGCCCCAAGAGTGTCCAGCCTTATGTCTTCTGCCGCTGCGGCTGTAGATGTGGTCAATCCTGGTTGCATGCCAGAACCTGAACGCATTTTGGAAGAATTTCTCTCTGTTTTGCCCTGCTTGTTTCTTCTTTATGTTGGAAATGTATCCTCAGAATGGGTCTGAGCTGATTTTCCCTGCTGGTTTTAGGCCGCTTTACACACACTTGATGCACTTACACAGAGATATCAAGACTTAGCTTTTAAGATGCTTACTAGTCGGATAGATACTTGTGCGATGAACAGGGTGTGGTGAGTCCAGTTGATTGAGCAAGGAGTAGGTCATGTCCATTCCATATTCGGTTTTCGGAAGGGTATCTGTGCTCATTTCAAACTCGAGTTTTATGCGTCACCCCACCTCACCTTTCCCCTGAAGCAGGCATAAGTGTGTTTTCTAAAAGCGTGACTCTGTTCTGTTTGGGGATTCAGTTCATGGGGAACGATTTTTACATTCCCTCGATAAGTGATATCATAAGTTTCTTTTTTTGTGGGACTGATTTCACTGAGGATGATCGTACCTAAATCCACTCAGGATGCTGCTACCAGCCTCATGACGTGGATTTCATGGCTGAGTGACACTCCATTGGACCTACGTAGCACCACTTGTCCACTTGTCCACTTGTCTTTGTCCACTTGTCCACTCGTCTTTGTCCACTTGGCTCTTTCCTGGGATATGAAACGTGTACCGGAGTGGAGGTTCTTGTCAAGACAGCAGCCCTCAACTTTGGGGTCCCTGTGTCTGGTTGATTTTTTCATTTTCCCAAGGTCCGCCCATGTGTGGAAGTTCCCTATGCTCTGTGGTTCTGTGTTTTACATGGTTTGGGAAAGAGGATACACTTGTGAAGATTGGCTGTTGGCCATTGACATCCCGCCCATCAGCTTAACAAGGCTCCCTTGACTCCGTGGGCTGTCCTGCCTTTCTGGTTTTTAGACTTTCTTCGCCTGGCCCTTTTGCCCCGGGGGGGGGGGGCGAGAGATTTCTTTGTAGTGCTGATTTGCTCTCCCAGGTTGCTTGGTTGGCCAAAAAGGGCGTATGCGTTTTTTCCTGAATATATTCAGGAAAAAACGCATACGCCCTTTTTGGCCAACCGCATCATTGTCCACGTTCTGGCGCTTTTCATGTGCTATCGGGGCCATTCCGATGTACCCGTTGACATCCGTTTCCTGCAATTCTGCCTTGCGTTCAACGCCTCTTCGTAGCCTGACCTCAATATATTTTGGGGCGATAGTTATCGTTTAGAACTCTGCAGGTTTGGGAAGTGCAGTGCCCCTGAGCTCCATTTCCCAAGTCGCTTTTTTGTGAGTGGGACGCAACACGGCTGGATGGCTTCACGCCCTATTGTCGATCCGCGGTGGCAGGCTGAACCTCTGGTGAATTCTTCTTCGTGATGGGAAATGAGAGTGACATGTGCCCGACCAAACACCTCCAGCGAGTCTCTCATTGGTTCCCCCTCTTGCAGTTCATCCTGCGGACAAATTGCAGACGGTACGAAAGAGGCATGGAAAGGCGCCGAGTCTCCAAGTGGGGAGATTGTTAGTAAGGGGGCCTGAATGGAGAACACGAGCACCAGGAGATGAAAACTGAGGTGAGTTTCAGAAAGCTTTCCCGATCCCACGGTGTAGCATCCGCTGGGTTTCCAATGAGTGCTTTCGCTGTCGGAAGATTGCGTTGAACCTGGAGAGTTGGGACCCATGGAATGGGGAGCACGCAGGATTCCTTTCAAGGGTCTGCATTTGCTTTCCCAACCTCACCCATCGTCTCAGCCCCAAGAGTGTCCAGCCTTATGTCTTCTGCCGCTGGGGCTGTAGATGTGGTCAATCCTGGTTGCATGCCAGTCCCTGAACGCATTTTGGAAGAATTTCTCTCTGTTTTGCCCTGCTTGTTTCTTCTTTGTGTTGGAAATGTATCCTCAGAATGGGTCTGAGCTGATTTTCCCTGCTGGTTTTAGGCCGCTTTACACACACTTGATGCACTTACACAGAGATATCAAGACTTAGCTTTTAAGATGCTTACTAGTCGGATAGATACTTGTGCGATGAACAGGGTCTGGTGAGTCCAGTTGATTGAGCAAGGAGTAGGTCGTGTCCATGCCATATTCGGTTTTCGGAAGGGTATCTGTGCTCATTTCAAACTCGAGTTTTATGCGTCACCCCACCTCACCTTTCCCCTGAAGCAGGCATAAGTGTGTTTTCTAAAAGCGTGACTCTGTTCTGTTTGGGGATTCAGTTCATGGGGAGCGATTTTTACATTCCCTCGATAAGTGATATCATAAGTTTCTTTTTTTGTGGGACTGATTTCACTGAGGATGATCGTACCTAAATCCACTCAGGATGCTGCTACCAGCCTCATGACGTGGATTTCATGGCTGAGTGACACTCCATTGGACCTACGTAGCACCACTTGTCCACTTGTCCACTTGTCTTTGTCCACTTGTCCACTCGTCTTTGTCCACTTGGCTCTTTCCTGGGATATGAAACGTGTACCGGAGTGGAGGTTCTTGTCAAGACAGCAGCCCTCAACTTTGGGGTCCCTGTGTCTGGTTGATTTTTTCATTTTCCCAAGGTCAACGCCCATGTGTGGAAGTGCCCTATGCTCTGTGGTTCTGTGTTTTACATGGTTTGGGAAAGAGGATACACTTGTGAAGATTGGCTGTTGGCCATTGACATCCCGCCCATCAGCTTAACAAGGCTCCCTTGACTCCGTGGGCTGTCCTGCCTTTCTGGTTTTTAGACTTTTTTCGCCTGGCCCTTTTGCCCCCGGGGGGGGGGGGCGAGAGATTTCTTTGTAGTGCTGATTTGCTCTCCCAGGTTGCTTGGTTGGCCAAAAAGGGCGTATGCGTTTTTTCCTGAATATATTCAGGAAAAAACGCATACGCCCTTTTTGGCCAACCGCATCATTGTCCACGTTCTGGCGCTTTTCATGTGCTATCGGGGCCATTCCGATGTACCCGTTGACATCCGTTTCCTGCAATTCTGCCTTGCGTTCAACGCCTCTTCGTAGCCTGACCTCAATATATTTTGGGGCGATAGTTATCGTTTAGAACTCTGCAGGTTTGGGAAGTGCAGTGCCCCTGAGCTCCATTTCCCAAGTCGCTTTTTTGTGAGTGGGACGCAACACGGCTGGATGGCTTCACGCCCTATTGTCGATCCGCGGTGGCAGGCTGAACCTCTGGTGAATTCTTCTTCGTGATGGGAAATGAGAGTGACATGTGCCCGACCAAACACCTCCAGCGAGTCTCTCATTGGTTCCCCCTCTTGCAGTTCATCCTGCGGACAAATTGCAGACGGTACGAAAGAGGCATGGAAAGGCGCCGAGTCTCCAAGTGGGGAGATTGTTAGTAAGGGGGCCTGAATGGAGAACACGAGCACCAGGAGATGAAAACTGAGGTGAGTTTCAGAAAGCTTTCCCGATCCCACGGTGTAGCATCCGCTGGGTTTCCAATGAGTGCTTTCGCTGTCGGAAGATTGCGTTGAACCTGGAGAGTTGGGACCCATGGAATGGGGAGCACGCAGGATTCCTTTCAAGGGTCTGCATTTGCTTTCCCAACCTCACCCATCGTCTCAGCCCCAAGAGTGTCCAGCCTTATGTCTTCTGCCGCTGGGGCTGTAGATGTGGTCAATCCTGGTTGCATGCCAGTCCCTGAACGCATTTGGGAAGAATTTCTCTCTGTTTTGCCCTGCTTGTTTCTTCTTTGTGTTGGAAATGTATCCTCAGAATGGGTCTGAGCTGATTTTCCCTGCTGGTTTTAGGCCGCTTTACACACACTTGATGCACTTACACAGAGATATCAAGACTTAGCTTTTAAAATGCTTACTAGTCGGATAGATACTTGTGCGATGAACAGGGTCTGGTGAGTCCAGTTGATTGAGCAAGGAGTAGGTCGTGTCCATTCCATATTCGGTTTTCGGAAGGGTATGTGTGCTCATTTCAAACTCGAGTTTTATGCGTCACCCCACCTCACCTTTCCCCTGAAGCAGGCATAAGTGTGTTTTCTAAAAGCGTGACTCTGTTCTGTTTGGGGATTCAGTTCATGGGGAACGATTTTTACATTCCCTCGATAAGTGATATCATAAGTTTCTTTTTTTGTGGGACTGATTTCACTGAGGATGATCGTACCTAAATCCACTCAGGATGCTGCTACCAGCCTCATGACGTGGATTTCATAGCTGAGTGACACTCCATTGGACCTACGTAGCACCACTTGTCCACTTGTCCACTTGTCTTTGTCCACTTGTCCACTCGTCTTTGTCCACTTGGCTCTTTCCTGGGATATGAAACGTGTACCGGAGTGGAGGTTCTTGTCAAGACAGCAGCCCTCAACTTTGGGGTCCCTGTGTCTGGTTGATTTTTTCATTTTCCCAAGGTCAACGCCCATGTGTGGAAGTGCCCTATGCTCTGTGGTTCTGTGTTTTACATGGTTTGGGAAAGAGGATACACTTGTGAAGATTGGCTGTTGGCCATTGACATCCCGCCCATCAGCTTAACAAGGCTCCCTTGACTCCGTGGGCTGTCCTGCCTTTCTGGTTTTTAGACTTTTTTCGCCTGGCCCTTTTGCCCCCGGGGGGGGGGGGCGAGAGATTTCTTTGTAGTGCTGATTTGCTCTCCCAGGTTGCTTGGTTGGCCAAAAAGGGCGTATGCGTTTTTTCCTGAATATATTCAGGAAAAAACGCATACGCCCTTTTTGGCCAACCGCATCATTGTCCACGTTCTGGCGCTTTTCATGTGCTATCGGGGCCATTCCGATGTACCCGTTGACATCCGTTTCCTGCAATTCTGCCTTGCGTTCAACGCCTCTTCGTAGCCTGACCTCAATATATTTTGGGGCGATAGTTATCGTTTAGAACTCTGCAGGTTTGGGAAGTGCAGTGCCCCTGAGCTCCATTTCCCAAGTCGCTTTTTTGTGAGTGGGACGCAACACGGCTGGATGGCTTCACGCCCTATTGTCGATCCGCGGTGGCAGGCTGAACCTCTGGTGAATTCTTCTTCGTGATGGGAAATGAGAGTGACATGTGCCCGACCAAGCACCTCCAGCGAGTCTCTCATTGGTTCCCCCTCTTGCAGTTCATCCTGCGGACAAATTGCAGACGGTACGAAAGAGGCATGGAAAGGCGCCGAGTCTCCAAGTGGGGAGATTGTTAGTAAGGGGGCCTGAATGGAGAACACGAGCACCAGGAGATGAAAACTGAGGTGAGTTTCAGAAAGCTTTCCCGATCCCACGGTGTAGCATCCGCTGGGTTTCCAATGAGTGCTTTCGCTGTCGGAAGATTGCGTTGAACCTGGAGAGTTGGGACCCATGGAATGGGGAGCACGCAGGATTCCTTTCAAGGGTCTGCATTTGCTTTCCCAACCTCACCCATCGTCTCAGCCCCAAGAGTGTCCAGCCTTATGTCTTCTGCCGCTGGGGCTGTAGATGTGGTCAATCCTGGTTGCATGCCAGTCCCTGAACGCATTTGGGAAGAATTTCTCTCTGTTTTGCCCTGCTTCTTTCTTCTTTATGTTGGAAATGTATCCTCAGAATGGGTCTGAGCTGATTTTCCCTGCTGGTTTTAGGCCGCTTTACACACACTTGATGCACTTACACAGAGATATCAAGACTTAGCTTTTAAGATGCTTACTAGTCGGATAGATACTTGTGCGATGAACAGGGTCTGGTGAGTCCAGTTGATTGAGCAAGGAGTAGGTCGTGTCCATTCCATATTCGGTTTTCGGAAGGGTATCTGTGCTCATTTCAAACTCGAGTTTTATGCGTCACCCCACCTCACCTTTCCCCTGAAGCAGGCATAAGTGTGTTTTCTAAAAGCGTGACTCTGTTCTGTTTGGGGATTCAGTTCATGGGGAGCGATTTTTACATTCCCTCGATAAGTGATATCATAAGTTTCTTTTTTTGTGGGACTGATTTCACTGAGGATGATCGTACCTAAATCCACTCAGGATGCTGCTACCAGCCTCATGACGTGGATTTCATGGCTGAGTGACACTCCATTGGACCTACGTAGCACTACTTGTCCACTTGTCCACTTGTCGTTGTCCACTTGTCCACTCGTCTTTGTCCACTTGGCTCTTTCCTGGGATATGAAACGTGTACCGGAGTGGAGGTTCTTGTCAAGACAGCAGCCCTCAACTTTGGGGTCCCTGTGTCTGGTTGATTTTTTCATTTTCCCAAGGTCAACGCCCATGTGTGGAAGTGCCCTATGCTCTGTGGTTCTGTGTTTTACATGGTTTGGGAAAGAGGATACACTTGTGAAGATTGGCTGTTGGCCATTGACATCCCGCCCATCAGCTTAACAAGGCTCCCTTGACTCCGTGGGCTGTCCTGCCTTTCTGGTTTTTAGACTTTTTTCGCCTGGCCCTTTTGCCCCCGGGGGGGGGGGCGAGAGATTTCTTTGTAGTGCTGATTTGCTCTCCCAGGTTGCTTGGTTGGCCAAAAAGGGCGTATGCGTTTTTTCCTGAATATATTCAGGAAAAAACGCATACGCCCTTTTTGGCCAACCGCATCATTGTCCACGTTCTGGCGCTTTTCATGTGCTATCGGGGCCATTCCGATGTACCCGTTGACATCCGTTTCCTGCAATTCTGCCTTGCGTTCAACGCCTCTTCGTAGCCTGACCTCAATATATTTTGGGGCGATAGTTATCGTTTAGAACTCTGCAGGTTTGGGAAGTGCAGTGCCCCTGAGCTCCATTTCCCAAGTCGCTTTTTTGTGAGTGGGACGCAACACGGCTGGATGGCTTCACGCCCTATTGTCGATCCGCGGTGGCAGGCTGAACCTCTGGTGAATTCTTCTTCGTGATGGGAAATGAGAGTGACATGTGCCCGACCAAACACCTCCAGCGAGTCTCTCATTGGTTCCCCCTCTTGCAGTTCATCCTGCGGACAAATTGCAGACGGTACGAAAGAGGCATGGAAAGGCGCCGAGTCTCCAAGTGGGGAGATTGTTAGTAAGGGGGCCTGAATGGAGAACACGAGCACCAGGAGATGAAAACTGAGGTGAGTTTCAGAAAGCTTTCCCGATCCCACGGTGTAGCATCCGCTGGGTTTCCAATGAGTGCTTTCGCTGTCGGAAGATTGCGTTGAACCAGGAGAGTTGGGACCCATGGAATGGGGAGCACGCAGGATTCCTTTCAAGGGTCTGCATTTGCTTTCCCAACCTCACCCATCGTCTCAGCCCCAAGAGTGTCCAGCCTTATGTCTTCTGCCGCTGGGGCTGTAGATGTGGTCAATCCTGGTTGCATGCCAGTCCCTGAACGCATTTGGGAAGAATTTCTCTCTGTTTTGCCCTGCTTGTTTCTTCTTTGTGTTGGAAATGTATCCTCAGAATGGGTCTGAGCTGATTTTCCCTGCTGGTTTTAGGCCGCTTTACACACACTTGATGCACTTACACAGAGATATCAAGACTTAGCTTTTAAGATGCTTACTAGTCGGATAGATACTTGTGCGATGAACAGGGTGTGGTGAGTCCAGTTGATTGAGCAAGGAGTAGGTCGTGTCCATGCCATATTCGGTTTTCGGAAGGGTATCTGTGCTCATTTCAAACTCGAGTTTTATGCGTCACCCCACCTCACCTTTCCCCTGAAGCAGGCATAAGTGTGTTTTCTAAAAGCGTGACTCTGTTCTGTTTGGGGATTCAGTTCATGGGGAGCGATTTTTACATTCCCTCGATAAGTGATATCATAAGTTTCTTTTTTTGTGGGACTGATTTCACTGAGGATGATCGTACCTAAATCCACTCAGGATGCTGCTACCAGCCTCATGACGTGGATTTCATGGCTGAGTGACACTCCATTGGACCTACGTAGCACCACTTGTCCACTTGTCCACTTGTCTTTGTCCACTTGTCCACTCCTCTTTGTCCACTTGGCTCTTTCCTGGGATATGAAATGTGTACCGGAGTGGAGGTTCTTGTCAAGACAGCAGCCCTCAACTTTGGGATCCCTGTGTCTGGTTGATTTTTTCATTTTCCCAAGGTCAACGCCCATGTGTGGAAGTGCCCTATGCTGTGTGGTTCTGTGTTTTACATGGTTTGGGAAAGAGGATACACTTGTGAAGATTGGCTGTTGGCCATTGACATCCCGCCCATCAGCTTAACAAGGCTCCCTTGACTCCGTGGGCTGTCCTGCCTTTCTGGTTTTTAGACTTTTTTCCCCTGGCCCTTTTGCCCCGGGGGGGGGGGGAGATTTCTTTGTAGTGCTGATTTGCTCTCCCAGGTTGCTTGGTTGGCCAAAAAGGGCGTATGCGTTTTTTCCTGAATATATTCAGGAAAAAACGCATACGCCCTTTTTGGCCAACCGCATCATTGTCCACGTTCTGGCGCTTTTCATGTGCTATCGGGGCCATTCCGATGTACCCGTTGACATCCGTTTCCTGCAATTCTGCCTTGCGTTCAACGCCTCTTCGTAGCCTGACCTCAATATATTTTGGGGCGATAGTTATCGTTTAGAACTCTGCAGGTTTGGGAAGTGCAGTGCCCCTGAGCTCCATTTCCCAAGTCGCTTTTTTGTGAGTGGGACGCAACACGGCTGGATGGCTTCACGCCCTATTGTCGATCCGCGGTGGCAGGCTGAACCTCTGGTGAATTCCTCTTCGTGATGGGAAATGAGAGTGACATGTGCCCGACCAAACACCTCCAGCGAGTCTCTCATTGGTTCCCCCTCTTGCAGTTCATCCTGCGGACAAATTGTAGACGGTACGAAAGAGGCATGGAAAGGCGCCGAGTCTCCAAGTGGGGAGATTGTTAGTAAGGGGGCCTGAATGGAGAACACGAGCACCAGGAGATGAAAACTGAGGTGAGTTTCAGAAAGCTTTCCCGATCCCACGGTGTAGCATCCGCTGGGTTTCCAATGAGTGCTTTCGCTGTCGGAAGATTGCGTTGAACCTGGAGAGTTGGGACCCATGGAATGGGGAGCACGCAGGATTCCTTTCAAGGGTCTGCATTTGCTTTCCCAACCTCACCCATCGTCTCAGCCCCAAGAGTGTCCAGCCTTATGTCTTCTGCCGCTGGGGCTGTAGATGTGGTCAATCCTGGTTGCATGCCAGTCCCTGAACGCATTTGGGAAGAATTTCTCTCTGTTTTGCCCTGCTTGTTTCTTCTTTGTGTTGGAAATGTATCCTCAGAATGGGTCTGAGCTGATTTTCCCTGCTGGTTTTAGGCCGCTTTACACACACTTGATGCACTTACACAGAGATATCAAGACTTAGCTTTTAAAATGCTTACTAGTCGGATAGATACTTGTGCGATGAACAGGGTCTGGTGAGTCCAGTTGATTGAGCAAGCAGTAGGTCGTGTCCATTCCATATTCGGTTTTCGGAAGGGTATGTGTGCTCATTTCAAACTCGAGTTTTATGCGTCACCCCACCTCACCTTTCCCCTGAAGCAGGCATAAGTGTGTTTTCTAAAAGCGTGACTGTGTTCTGTTTGGGGATTCAGTTCATGGGGAACGATTTTTACATTCCCTCGATAAGTGATATCATAAGTTTCTTTTTTTGTGGGACTGATTTCACTGAGGATGATCGTACCTAAATCCACTCAGGATGCTGCTACCAGCCTCATGACGTGGATTTCATAACTGAGTGACACTCCATTGGACCTACGTAGCACCACTTGTCCACTTGTCCACTTGTCTTTGTCCACTTGTCCACTCGTCTTTGTCCACTTGGCTCTTTCCTGGGATATGAAACGTGTACCGGAGTGGAGGTTCTTGTCAAGACAGCAGCCCTCAACTTTGGGGTCCCTGTGTCTGGTTGATTTTTTCATTTTCCCAAGGTCAACGCCCATGTGTGGAAGTGCCCTATGCTCTGTGGTTCTGTGTTTTACATGGTTTGGGAAAGAGGATACACTTGTGAAGATTGGCTGTTGGCCATTGACATCCCGCCCATCAGCTTAACAAGGCTCCCTTGACTCCGTGGGCTGTCCTGCCTTTCTGGTTTTTAGACTTTTTTCGCCTGGCCCTTTTGCCCCCCGGGGGGGGGGGCGAGAGATTTCTTTGTAGTGCTGATTTGCTCTCCCAGGTTGCTTGGTTGGCCAAAAAGGGCGTATGCGTTTTTTCCTGAATATATTCAGGAAAAAACGCATACGCCCTTTTTGGCCAACCGCATCATTGTCCACGTTCTGGCGCTTTTCATGTGCTATCGGGGCCATTCCGATGTACCCGTTGACATCCGTTTCCTGCAATTCTGCCTTGCGTTCAACGCCTCTTCGTAGCCTGACCTCAATATATTTTGGGGCGATAGTTATCGTTTAGAACTCTGTAGGTTTGGGAAGTGCAGTGCCCCTGAGCTCCATTTCCCAAGTCGCTTTTTTGTGAGTGGGACGCAACACGGCTGGATGGCTTCACGCCCTATTGTCGATCCGCGGTGGCAGGCTGAACCTCTGGTGAATTCTTCTTCGTGATGGGAAATGAGAGTGACATGTGCCCGACCAAGCACCTCCAGCGAGTCTCTCATTGGTTCCCCCTCTTGCAGTTCATCCTGCGGACAAATTGCAGACGGTACGAAAGAGGCATGGAAAGGCGCCGAGTCTCCAAGTGGGGAGATTGTTAGTAAGGGGGCCTGAATGGAGAACACGAGCACCAGGAGATGAAAACTGAGGTGAGTTTCAGAAAGCTTTCCCGATCCCACGGTGTAGCATCCGCTGGGTTTCCAATGAGTGCTTTCGCTGTCGGAAGATTGCGTTGAACCTGGAGAGTTGGGACCCATGGAATGGGGAGCACGCAGGATTCCTTTCAAGGGTCTGCATTTGCTTTCCCAACCTCACCCATCGTCTCAGCCCCAAGAGTGTCCAGCCTTATGTCTTCTGCCGCTGGGGCTGTAGATGTGGTCAATCCTGGTTGCATGCCAGTCCCTGAACGCATTTGGGAAGAATTTCTCTCTGTTTTGCCCTGCTTCTTTCTTCTTTATGTTGGAAATGTATCCTCAGAATGGGTCTGAGCTGATTTTCCCTGCTGGTTTTAGGCCGCTTTACACACACTTGATGCACTTACACAGAGATATCAAGACTTAGCTTTTAAGATGCTTACTAGTCGGATAGATACTTGTGCGATGAACAGGGTCTGGTGAGTCCAGTTGATTGAGCAAGGAGTAGGTCGTGTCCATGCCATATTCGGTTTTCGGAAGGGTATCTGTGCTCATTTCAAACTCGAGTTTTATGCGTCACCCCACCTCACCTTTCCCCTGAAGCAGGCATAAGTGTGTTTTCTAAAAGCGTGACTCTGTTCTGTTTGGGGATTCAGTTCATGGGGAGCGATTTTTACATTCCCTCGATAAGTGATATCATAAGTTTCTTTTTTTGTGGGACTGATTTCACTGAGGATGATCGTACCTAAATCCACTCAGGATGCTGCTACCAGCCTCATGACGTGGATTTCATGGCTGAGTGACACTCCATTGGACCTACGTAGCACCACTTGTCCACTTGTCCACTTGTCGTTGTCCACTTGTCCACTCCTCTTTGTCCACTTGGCTCTTTCCTGGGATATGAAATGTGTACCGGAGTGGAGGTTCTTGTCAAGACAGCAGCCCTCAACTTTGGGATCCCTGTGTCTGGTTGATTTTTTCATTTTCCCAAGGTCAACGCCCATGTGTGGAAGTGCCCTATGCTCTGTGGTTCTGTGTTTTACATGGTTTGGGAAAGAGGATACACTTGTGAAGATTGGCTGTTGGCCATTGACATCCCGCCCATCAGCTTAACAAGGCTCCCTTGACTCCGTGGGCTGTCCTGCCTTTCTGGTTTTTAGACTTTTTTCCCCTGGCCCTTTTGCCCCGGGGGGGGGGGGAGAGATTTCTTTGTAGTGCTGATTTGCTCTCCCAGGTTGCTTGGTTGGCCAAAAAGGGCGTATGCGTTTTTTCCTGAATATATTCAGGAAAAAACGCATACGCCCTTTTTGGCCAACCGCATCATTGTCCACGTTCTGGCGCTTTTCATGTGCTATCGGGGCCATTCCGATGTACCCGTTGACATCCGTTTCCTGCAATTCTGCCTTGCGTTCAACGCCTCTTCGTAGCCTGACCTCAATATATTTTGGGGCGATAGTTATCGTTTAGAACTCTGCAGGTTTGGGAAGTGCAGTGCCCCTGAGCTCCATTTCCCAAGTCGCTTTTTTGTGAGTGGGACGCAACACGGCTGGATGGCTTCACGCCCTATTGTCGATCCGCGGTGGCAGGCTGAACCTCTGGTGAATTCTTCTTCGTGATGGGAAATGAGAGTGACATGTGCCCGACCAAACACCTCCAGCGAGTCTCTCATTGGTTCCCCCTCTTGCAGTTCATCCTGCGGACAAATTGCAGACGGTACGAAAGAGGCATGGAAAGGCGCCGAGTCTCCAAGTGGGGAGATTGTTAGTAAGGGGGCCTGAATGGAGAACACGAGCACCAGGAGATGAAAACTGAGGTGAGTTTCAGAAAGCTTTCCCGATCCCACGGTGTAGCATCCGCTGGGTTTCCAATGAGTGCTTTCGCTGTCGGAAGATTGCGTTGAACCTGGAGAGTTGGGACCCATGGAATGGGGAGCACGCAGGATTCCTTTCAAGGGTCTGCATTTGCTTTCCCAACCTCACCCATCGTCTCAGCCCCAAGAGTGTCCAGCCTTATGTCTTCTGCCGCTGGGGCTGTAGATGTGGTCAATCCTGGTTGCATGCCAGTCCCTGAACGCATTTGGGAAGAATTTCTCTCTGTTTTGCCCTGCTTCTTTCTTCTTTGTGTTGGAAATGTATCCTCAGAATGGGTCTGAGCTGATTTTCCCTGCTGGTTTTAGGCCGCTTTACACACACTTGATGCACTTACACAGAGATATCAAGACTTAGCTTTTAAGATGCTTACTAGTCGGATAGATACTTGTGCGATGAACAGGGTCTGGTGAGTCCAGTTGATTGAGCAAGGAGTAGGTCGTGTCCATTCCATATTCGGTTTTCGGAAGGGTATCTGTGCTCATTTCAAACTCGAGTTTTATGCGTCACCCCACCTCACCTTTCCCCTGAAGCAGGCATAAGTGTGTTTTCTAAAAGCGTGACTCTGTTCTGTTTGGGGATTCAGTTCATGGGGAGCGATTTTTACATTCCCTCGATAAGTGATATCATAAGTTTCTTTTTTTGTGGGACTGATTTCACTGAGGATGATCGTACCTAAATCCACTCAGGATGCTGCTACCAGCCTCATGACGTGGATTTCATGGCTGAGTGACACTCCATTGGACCTACGTAGCACCACTTGTCCACTTGTCCACTTGTCTTTGTCCACTTGTCCACTCGTCTTTGTCCACTTGGCTCTTTCCTGGGATATGAAACGTGTACCGGAGTGGAGGTTCTTGTCAAGACAGCAGCCCTCAACTTTGGGGTCCCTGTGTCTGGTTGATTTTTTCATTTTCCCAAGGTCAACGCCCATGTGTGGAAGTGCCCTATGCTCTGTGGTTCTGTGTTTTACATGGTTTGGGAAAGAGGATACACTTGTGAAGATTGGCTGTTGGCCATTGACATCCCGCCCATCAGCTTAACAAGGCTCCCTTGACTCCGTGGGCTGTCCTGCCTTTCTGGTTTTTAGACTTTTTTCGCCTTGCCCTTTTGCCCCGGTGGGGGCGGGGGCGAGAGATTTCTTTGTAGTGCTGATTTGCTCTCCCAGGTTGCTTGGTTGGCCAAAAAGGGCGTATGCGTTTTTTCCTGAATATATTCAGGAAAAAACGCATACGCCCTTTTTGGCCAACCGCATCATTGTCCACGTTCTGGCGCTTTTCATGTGCTATCGGGGCCATTCCGATGTACCCGTTGACATCCGTTTCCTGCAATTCTGCCTTGCGTTCAACGCCTCTTCGTAGCCTGACCTCAATATATTTTGGGGCGATAGTTATCGTTTAGAACTCTGCAGGTTTGGGAAGTGCAGTGCCCCTGAGCTCCATTTCCCAAGTCGCTTTTTTGTGAGTGGGACGCAACACGGCTGGATGGCTTCACGCCCTATTGTCGATCCGCGGTGGCAGGCTGAACCTCTGGTGAATTCTTCTTCGTGATGGGAAATGAGAGTGACATGTGCCCGACCAAACACCTCCAGCGAGTCTCTCATTGGTTCCCCCTCTTGCAGTTCATCCTGCGGACAAATTGCAGACGGTACGAAAGAGGCATGGAAAGGCGCCGAGTCTCCAAGTGGGGAGATTGTTAGTAAGGGGGCCTGAATGGAGAACACGAGCACCAGGGAGATGAAAACTGAGGTGAGTTTCAGAAAGCTTTCCCGATCCCACGGTGTAGCATCCGCTGGGTTTCCAATGAGTGCTTTCGCTGTCGGAAGATTGCGTTGAACATGGAGAGTTGGGACCCATGGAATGGGGAGCACGCAGGATTCCTTTCAAGGGTCTGCATTTGCTTTCCCAACCTCACCCATCGTCTCAGCCCCAAGAGTGTCCAGCCTTATGTCTTCTGCCGCTGGGGCTGTAGATGTGGTCAATCCTGGTTGCATGCCAGTCCCTGAACGCATTTGGGAAGAATTTCTCTCTGTTTTGCCCTGCTTGTTTCTTCTTTGTGTTGGAAATGTATCCTCAGAATGGGTCTGAGCTGATTTTCCCTGCTGGTTTTAGGCCGCTTTACACACACTTGATGCACTTACACAGAGATATCAAGACTTAGCTTTTAAGATGCTTACTAGTCGGATAGATACTTGTGCGATGAACAGGGTCTGGTGAGTCCAGTTGATTGAGCAAGGAGTAGGTCGTGTCCATGCCATATTCGGTTTTCGGAAGGGTATCTGTGCTCATTTCAAACTCGAGTTTTATGCGTCACCCCACCTCACCTTTCCCCTGAAGCAGGCATAAGTGTGTTTTCTAAAAGCGTGACTCTGTTCTGTTTGGGGATTCAGTTCATGGGGAGCGATTTTTACATTCCCTCGATAAGTGATATCATAAGTTTCTTTTTTTGTGGGACTGATTTCACTGAGGATGATCGTACCTAAATCCACTCAGGATGCTGCTACCAGCCTCATGACGTGGATTTCATGGCTGAGTGACACTCCATTGGACCTACGTAGCACCACTTGTCCACTTGTCCACTTGTCTTTGTCCACTTGTCCACTCGTCTTTGTCCACTTGGCTCTTTCCTGGGATATGAAACGTGTACCGGAGTGGAGGTTCTTGTCAAGACAGCAGCCCTCAACTTTGGGGTCCCTGTGTCTGGTTGATTTTTTCATTTTCCCAAGGTCAACGCCCATGTGTGGAAGTGCCCTATGCTCTGTGGTTCTGTGTTTTACATGGTTTGGGAAAGAGGATACACTTGTGAAGATTGGCTGTTGGCCATTGACATCCCGCCCATCAGCTTAACAAGGCTCCCTTGACTCCGTGGGCTGTCCTGCCTTTCTGGTTTTTAGACTTTCTTCGCCTGGCCCTTTTGCCCCGGGGGGGGGGCGAGAGATTTCTTTGTAGTGCTGATTTGCTCTCCCAGGTTGCTTGGTTGGCCAAAAAGGGCGTATGCGTTTTTTCCTGAATATATTCAGGAAAAAACGCATACGCCCTTTTTGTCCAACCGCATCATTGTCCACGTTCTGGCGCTTTTCATGTGCTATCGGGGCCATTCCGATGTACCCGTTGACATCCGTTTCCTGCAATTCTGCCTTGCGTTCAACGCCTCTTCGTAGCCTGACCTCAATATATTTTGGGGCGATAGTTATCGTTTAGAACTCTGCAGGTTTGGGAAGTGCAGTGCCCCTGAGCTCCATTTCCCAAGTCGCTTTTTTGTGAGTGGGACGCAACACGGCTGGATGGCTTCACGCCCTATTGTCGATCCGGGGTGGCAGGCTGAACCTCTGGTGAATTCTTCTTCGTGATGGGAAATGAGAGTGACATGTGCCCGACCAAACACCTCCAGCGAGTCTCTCATTGGTTCCCCCTCTTGCAGTTCATCCTGCGGACAAATTGCATACGGTACGAAAGAGGCATGGAAAGGCGCCGAGTCCGGAGATTGTTAGTAAGGGGGCCTGAATGGAGAACACGAGCACCAGGAGATGAAAACTGAGGTGAGTTTCACAAAGCTTTCCCGATCCCACGGTGTAGCATCCGCTGGGTTTCCAATGAGTGCTTTCGCTGTCGGAAGATTGCGTTGAACCTGGAGAGTTGGGACCCATGGAATGGGGAGCACGCAGGATTCCTTTCAAGGGTCTGCATTTGCTTTCCCAACCTCACCCATCGTCTCAGCCCCAAGAGTGTCCAGCCTTATGTCTTCTGCCGCTGGGGCTGTAGATGTGGTCAATCCTGGTTGCATGCCAGAACCTGAACGCATTTTGGAAGAATTTCTCTCTGTTTTGCCCTGCTTGTTTCTTCTTTATGTTGGAAATGTATCCTCAGAATGGGTCTGAGCTGATTTTCCCTGCTCGTTTTAGGCCGCTTTACACACACTTGATGCACTTACACAGAGATATCAAGACTTAGCTTTTAAGATGCTTACTAGTCGGATAGATACTTGTGCGATGAACAGGGTCTGGTGAGTCCAGTTGATTGAGCAAGGAGTAGGTCATGTCCATTCCATATTCGGTTTTCGGAAGGGTATCTGTGCTCATTTCAAACTCGAGTTTTATGCGTCACCCCACCTCACCTTTCCCCTGAAGCAGGCATAAGTGTGTTTTCTAAAAGCGTGACTCTGTTCTGTTTGGGGATTCAGTTCATGGGGAGCGATTTTTACATTCCCTCGATAAGTGATATCATAAGTTTCTTTTTTTGTGGGACTGATTTCACTGAGGATGATCGTACCTAACTCCACTCAGGATGCTGCTACCAGCCTCATGACGTGGATTTCATGGCTGAGTGACACTCCATTGGACCTACGTAGCACCACTTGTCCACTTGTCCACTTGTCTTTGTCCACTTGTCCACTCGTCTTTGTCCACTTGGCTCTTTCCTGGGATATGAAACGTGTACCGGAGTGGAGGTTCTTGTCAAGACAGCAGCCCTCAACTTTGGGGTCCCTGTGTCTGGTTGATTTTTTCATTTTCCCAAGGTCAACGCCCATGTGTGGAAGTGCCCTATGCTCTGTGGTTCTGTGTTTTACATGGTTTGGGAAAGAGGATACACTTGTGAAGATTGGCTGTTGGCCATTGACATCCCGCCCATCAGCTTAACAAGGCTCCCTTGACTCCGTGGGCTGTCCTGCCTTTCTGGTTTTTAGACTTTTTTCGCCTGACCTTTTGCCCCCGGGGGGGGGGGCGAGAGATTTCTTTGTAGTGCTGATTTGCTCTCCCAGGTTGCTTGGTTGGCCAAAAAGGGCGTATGCGTTTTTTCCTGAATATATTCAGGAAAAAACGCATACGCCCTTTTTGGCCAACCGCATCATTGTCCACGTTCTGGCGCTTTTCATGTGCTATCGGGGCCATTCCGATGTAGCCGTTGACATCCGTTTCCTGCAATTCTGCCTTGCGTTCAACGCCTCTTCGTAGCCTGACCTCAATATATTTTGGGGCGATAGTTATCGTTTAGAACTCTGCAGGTTTGGGAAGTGCAGTGCCCCTGAGCTCCATTTCCCAAGTCGCTTTTTTGTGAGTGGGACGCAACACGGCTGGATGGCTTCACGCCCTATTGTCGATCCGGGGTGGCAGGCTGAACCTCTGGTGAATTCCTCTTCGTGATGGGAAATGAGAGTGACATGTGCCCGACCAAACACCTCCAGCGAGTCTCTCATTGGTTCCCCCTCTTGCAGTTCATCCTGCGGACAAATTGCAGACGGTACGAAAGAGGCATGGAAAGGCGCCGAGTCTCCAAGTGGGGAGATTGTTAGTAAGGGGGCCTGAATGGAGAACACGAGCACCAGGAGATGAAAACTGAGGTGAGTTTCAGAAAGCTTTCCCGATCCCACGGTGTAGCATCCGCTCGGTTTCCAATGAGTGCTTTCGCTGTCGGAAGATTGCGTTGAACCTGGAGAGTTGGGACACATGGATTGGGGAGCACGCAGGATTCCTTTCAAGGGTCTGC
Source organism: Kogia breviceps (assembly GCF_026419965.1). Lineage (NCBI taxonomy): Eukaryota > Metazoa > Chordata > Mammalia > Artiodactyla > Physeteridae > Kogia > Kogia breviceps. Next base: position 28,109,819 of record NC_081321.1, read on the forward strand.
ATTTGCTTTCCCAACCTCACCCATCGTCTCAGCCCCAAGAGTGTCCAGTCTTATGTCTTCTGCCGCTGGGGCTGTAGATGTGGTCAATCCTGGTTGCATGCCAGAACCTGAACGCATTTTGGAAGAATTTCTCTCTGTTTTGCCCTGCTTGTTTCTTCTTTATGTTGGAAATGTATCCTCAGAATGGGTCTGAGCTGATTTTCCCTGCTGGTTTTAGGCCGCTTTACACACACTTGATGCACTTACCCAGAGATATCAAGACTTAGCTTTTAAGATGCTTACTAGTCGGATAGATACTTGTGCGATGAACAGGGTGTGGTGAGTCCATTTGATTGAGCAAGGAGTAGGTCATGTCCATTCCATATTCGGTTTTCGGAAGGGTATCTGTGCTCATTTCAAACTCGAGTTTTATGCGTCACCCCACCTCACCTTTCCCCTGAAGCAGGCATAAGTGTGTTTTCTAAAAGCGTGACTCTGTTCTGTTTGGGGATTCCGTTCATGGGGAGCGATTTTTACATTCCCTCGATAAGTGATATCATAAGTTTCTTTTTTTGTGGGACTGATTTCACTGAGGATGATCGTACCTAAATCCACTCAGGATGCTGCTACCAGCCTCATGACGTGGATTTCATGGCTGAGTGACACTCCATTGGACCTACGTAGCACCACTTGTCCACTTGTCCACTTGTCTTTGTCCACTTGTCCACTCGTCTTTGTCCACTTGGCTCTTTCCTGGGATATGAAACGTGTACCGGAGTGGAGGTTCTTGTCAAGACAGCAGCCCTCAACTTTGGGGTCCCTGTGTCTGGTTGATTTTTTCATTTTCCCAAGGTCAACGCCCATGTGTGGAAGTGCCCTATGCTCTGTGGTTCTGTGTTTTACATGGTTTGGGAAAGAGGATACACTTGTGAAGATTGGCTGTTGGCCATTGACATCCCGCCCATCAGCTTAACAAGGCTCCCTTGACTCCGTGGGCTGTCCTGCCTTTCTGGTTTTTAGACTTTTTTCGCCTGGCCCTTTTGCCCCAGGGTGGGGCGAGAGATTTCTTTGTAGTGCTGATTTGCTCTCCCAGGTTGCTTGGTTGGCCAAAAAGGGCGTATGCGTTTTTTCCTGAATATATTCAGGAAAAAACGCATACGCCCTTTTTGGCCAACCGCATCATTGTCCACGTTCTGGCGCTTTTCATGTGCTATCGGGGCCATTCCGATGTACCCGTTGACATCCGTTTCCTGCAATTCTGCCTTGCGTTCAACGCCTCTTCGTAGCCTGACCTCAATATATTTTGGGGCGATAGTTATCGTTTAGAACTCTGCAGGTTTGGGAAGTGCAGTGCCCCTGAGCTCCATTTCCCAAGTCGCTTTTTTGTGAGTGGGACGCAACACGGCTGGATGGCTTCACGCCCTATTGTCGATCCGGGGTGGCAGGCTGAACCTCTGGTGAATTCCTCTTCGTGATGGGAAATGAGAGTGACATGTGCCCGACCAAACACCTCCAGCGAGTCTCTCATTGGTTCCCCCTCTTGCAGTTCATCCTGCGGACAAATTGCAGACGGTACGAAAGAGGCATGGAAAGGCGCCGAGTCTCCAAGTGGGGAGATTGTTAGTAAGGGGGCCTGAATGGAGAACACGAGCACCAGGAGATGAAAACTGAGGTGAGTTTCAGAAAGCTTTCCCGATCCCACGGTGTAGCATCCGCTGGGTTTCCAATGAGTGCTTTCGCTGTCGGAAGATTGCGTTGAACCTGGAGAGTTGGGACACATGGATTGGGGAGCACGCAGGATTCCTTTCAAGGGTCTGCATTTGCTTTCCCAACCTCACCCATCGTCTCAGCCCCAAGAGTGTCCAGCCTTATGTCTTCTGCCGCTGGGGCTGTAGATGTGGTCAATCCTGGTTGCATGCCAGAACCTGAACGCATTTTGGAAGAATTTCTCTCTGTTTTGCCCTGCTTGTTTCTTCTTTATGTTGGAAATGTATCCTCAGAATGGGTCTGAGCTGATTTTCCCTGCTGGTTTTAGGCCGCTTTACACACACTTGATGCACTTACACAGAGATATCAAGACTTAGCTTTTAAGATGCTTACTAGTCGGATAGATACTTGTGCGATGAACAGGGTGTGGTGAGTCCATTTGATTGAGCAAGGAGTAGGTCATGTCCATTCCATATTCGGTTTTCGGAAGGGTATCTGTGCTCATTTCAAACTCGAGTTTTATGCGTCACCCCACCTCACCTTTCCCCTGAAGCAGGCATAAGTGTGTTTTCTAAAAGCGTGACTCTGTTCTGTTTGGGGATTCAGTTCATGGGGAACGATTTTTACATTCCCTCGATAAGTGATATCATAAGTTTCTTTTTTTGTGGGACTGATTTCACTGAGGATGATCGTACCTAAATCCACTCAGGATGCTGCTACCAGCCTCATGACGTGGATTTCATAGCTGAGTGACACTCCATTGGACCTACGTAGCACCACTTGTCCACTTGTCCACTTGTCTTTGTCCACTTGTCCACTCGTCTTTGTCCACTTGGCTCTTTCCTGGGATATGAAACGTGTACCGGAGTGGAGGTTCTTGTCAAGACAGCAGCCCTCAACTTTGGGGTCCCTGTGTCTGGTTGATTTTTTCATTTTCCCAAGGTCAACGCCCATGTGTGGAAGTGCCCTATGCTCTGTGGTTCTGTGTTTTACATGGTTTGGGAAAGAGGATACACTTGTGAAGATTGGCTGTTGGCCATTGACATCCCGCCCATCAGCTTAACAAGGCTCCCTTGACTCCGTGGGCTGTCCTGCCTTTCTGGTTTTTAGACTTTTTTCCCCTGGCCCTTTTGCCCCGGGGGGGGGGGGGAGAGAGATTTCTTTGTAGTGCTGATTTGCTCTCCCAGGTTGCTTGGTTGGCAAAAAGGGCGTATGCGTTTTTTCCTGAATATATTCAGGAAAAAACGCATACGCCCTTTTTGGCCAACCGCATCATTGTCCACGTTCTGGCGCTTTTCATGTGCTATCGGGGCCATTCCGATGTACCCGTTGACATCCGTTTCCTGCAATTCTGCCTTGCGTTCAACGCCTCTTCGTAGCCTGACCTCAATATATTTTGGGGCGATAGTTATCGTTTAGAACTCTGCAGGTTTGGGAAGTGCAGTGCCCCTGAGCTCCATTTCCCAAGTCGCTTTTTTGTGAGTGGGACGCAACACGGCTGGATGGCTTCACGCCCTATTGTCGATCCGCGGTGGCAGGCTGAACCTCTGGTGAATTCTTCTTCGTGATGGGAAATGAGAGTGACATGTGCCCGACCAAACACCTCCAGCGAGTCTCTCATTGGTTCCCCCTCTTGCAGTTCATCCTGCGGACAAATTGCAGACGGTACGAAAGAGGCATGGAAAGGCGCCGAGTCTCCAAGTGGGGAGATTGTTAGTAAGGGGGCCTGAATGGAGAACACGAGCACCAGGAGATGAAAACTGAGGTGAGTTTCAGAAAGCTTTCCCGATCCCACGGTGTAGCATCCGCTGGGTTTCCAATGAGTGCTTTCGCTGTCGGAAGATTGCGTTGAACCTGGAGAGTTAGGACCCATGGAATGGGGAGCACGCAGGATTCCTTTCAAGGGTCTGCATTTGCTTTCCCAACCTCACCCATCGTCTCAGCCCCAAGAGTGTCCAGCCTTATGTCTTCTGCCGCTGGGGCTGTAGATGTGGTCAATCCTGGTTGCATGCCAGTCCCTGAACGCATTTGGGAAGAATTTCTCTTGTTTTGCCCTGCTTCTTTCTTCTTTATGTTGGAAATGTATCCTCAGAATGGGTCTGAGCTGATTTTCCCTGCTGGTTTTAGGCCGCTTTACACACACTTGATACACTTACACAGAGATATCAAGACTTAGCTTTTAAGATGCTTACTAGTCGGATAGATACTTGTGCGATGAACAGGGTGTGGTGAGTCCAGTTGATTGAGCAAGGAGTAGGTCGTGTCCATGCCATATTCGGTTTTCGGAAGGGTATCTGTGCTCATTTCAAACTCGAGTTTTATGCGTCACCCCACCTCACCTTTCCCCTGAAGCAGGCATAAGTGTGTTTTCTAAAAGCGTGACTCTGTTCTGTTTGGGGATTCAGTTCATGGGGAGCGATTTTTACATTCCCTCGATAAGTGATATCATAAGTTTCTTTTTTTGTGGGACTGATTTCACTGAGGATGATCGTACCTAAATCCACTCAGGATGCTGCTACCAGCCTCATGACGTGGATTTCATGGCTGAGTGACACTCCATTGGACCTACGTAGCACCACTTGTCCACTTGTCCACTTGTCTTTGTCCACTTGTCCACTCGTCTTTGTCCACTTGGCTCTTTCCTGGGATATGAAACGTGTACCGGAGTGGAGGTTCTTGTCAAGACAGCAGCCCTCAACTTTGGGGTCCCTGTGTCTGGTTGATTTTTTCATTTTCCCAAGGTCAACGCCCATGTGTGGAAGTGCCCTATGCTCTGTGGTTCTGTGTTTTACATGGTTTGGGAAAGAGGATACACTTGTGAAGATTGGCTGTTGGCCATTGACATCCCGCCCATCAGCTTAACAAGGCTCCCTTGACTCCGTGGGCTGTCCTGCCTTTCTGGTTTTTAGACTTTTTTCGCCTTGCCCTTTTGCCCCGGGGGGGGGGGGCGAGAGATTTCTTTGTAGTGCTGATTTGCTCTCCCAGGTTGCTTGGTTGGCCAAAAAGGGCGTATGCGTTTTTTCCTGAATATATTCAGGAAAAAACGCATACGCCCTTTTTGGCCAACCGCATCATTGTCCACGTTCTGGCGCTTTTCATGTGCTATCGGGGCCATTCCGATGTACCCGTTGACATCCGTTTCCTGCAATTCTGCCTTGCGTTCAACGCCTCTTCGTAGCCTGACCTCAATATATTTGGGGGCGATAGTTATCGTTTAGAACTCTGCAGGTTTGGGAAGTGCAGTGCCCCTGAGCTCCATTTCCCAAGTCGCTTTTTTGTGAGTGGGACGCAACACGGCTGGATGGCTTCACGCCCTATTGTCGATCCGCGGTGGCAGGATGAACCTCTGGTGAATTCTTCTTCGTGATGGGAAATGAGAGTGACATGTGCCCGACCAAACACCTCCAGCGAGTCTCTCATTGGTTCCCCCTCTTGCAGTTCATCCTGCGGACAAATTGCAGACGGTACGAAAGAGGCATGGAAAGGCGCCGAGTCTCCAAGTGGGGAGATTGTTAGTAAGGGGGCCTGAATGGAGAACACGAGCACCAGGAGATGAAAACTGAGGTGAGTTTCAGAAAGCTTTCCCGATCCCACGGTGTAGCATCCGCTGGGTTTCCAATGAGTGCTTTCCCTGTCGGAAGATTGCGTTGAACCTGGAGAGTTGGGACCCATGGAATGGGGAGCACGCAGGATTCCTTTCAAGGGTCTCCATTTGCTTTCCCAACCTCACCCATCGTCTCAGCCCCAAGAATGTCCAGCCTTATGTCTTCTGCCTCTGGGTCTATAGATGTGTTCAATCCTGGTTGCATGCCAGTCCCTGAACGCATTTTGGAAGAATTTCTCTCTGTTTTGCCCTGCTTGTTTCTTCTTTGTGTTGGAAATGTATCCTCAGAATGGGTCTGAGCTGATTTTCCCTGCTGGTTTTAGGCCGCTTTACACACACTTGATGCACTTACACAGAGATATCAAGACTTAGCTTTTAAGATGCTTACTAGTCGGATAGATACTTGTGCGATGAACAGGGTGTGGTGAGTCCAGTTGATTGAGCAAGGAGTAGGTCGTGTCCATGCCATATTCGGTTTTCGGAAGGGTATCTGTGCTCATTTCAAACTCGAGTTTTATGCGTCACCCCACCTCACCTTTCCCCTGAAGCAGGCATAAGTGTGTTTTCTAAAAGCGTGACTCTGTTCTGTTTGGGGATTCCGTTCATGGGGAGCGATTTTTACATTCCCTCGATAAGTGATATCATAAGTTTCTTTTTTTGTGGGACTGATTTCACTGAGGATGATCGTACCTAAATCCACTCAGGATGCTGCTACCAGCCTCATGACGTGGATTTCATGGCTGAGTGACACTCCATTGGACCTACGTAGCACCACTTGTCCACTTGTCCACTTGTCGTTGTCCACTTGTCCACTCGTCTTTGTCCACTTGGCTCTTTCCTGGGATATGAAACGTGTACCGGAGTGGAGGTTCTTGTCAAGACAGCAGCCCTCAACTTTGGGGTCCCTGTGTCTGGTTGATTTTTTCATTTTCCCAAGGTCAACGCCCATGTGTGGAAGTGCCCTATGCTCTGTGGTTCTGTGTTTTACATGGTTTGGGAAAGAGGATACACTTGTGAAGATTGGCTGTTGGCCATTGACATCCCGCCCATCAGCTTAACAAGGCTCCCTTGACTCCGTGGGCTGTCCTGCCTTTCTGGTTTTTAGACTTTCTTCGCCTGGCCCTTTTGCCCCGGGGGGGGGGCGAGAGATTTCTTTGTAGTGCTGATTTGCTCTCCCAGGTTGCTTGGTTGGCCAAAAAGTGCGTATGCGTTTTTTCCTGAATATATTCAGGAAAAAACGCATACGCCCTTTTTGGCCAACCGCATCATTGTCCACGTTCTGGCGCTTTTCATGTGCTATCGGGGCCATTCCGATGTACCCGTTGACATCCGTTTCCTGCAATTCTGCCTTGCGTTCAACGCCTCTTCGTAGCCTGACCTCAATATATTTTGGGGCGATAGTTATCGTTTAGAACTCTGCAGGTTTGGGAAGTGCAGTGCCCCTGAGCTCCATTTCCCAAGTCGCTTTTTTGTGAGTGGGACGCAACACGGCTGGATGGCTTCACGCCCTATTGTCGATCCGGGGTGGCAGGCTGAACCTCTGGTGAATTCTTCTTCGTGATGGGAAATGAGAGTGACATGTGCCCGACCAAACACCTCCAGCGAGTCTCTCATTGGTTCCCCCTCTTGCAGTTCATCCTGCGGACAAATTGCAGACGGTACGAAAGAGGCATGGAAAGGCGCCGAGTCCGGAGATTGTTAGTAAGGGGGCCTGAATGGAGAACACGAGCACCAGGAGATGAAAACTGAGGTGAGTTTCAGAAAGCTTTCCCGATCCCACGGTGTAGCATCCGCTGGGTTTCCAATGAGTGCTTTCGCTGTCGGAAGATTGCGTTGAACCTGGAGAGTTGGGACTCATGGATTGGGGAGCACGCAGGATTCCTTTCAAGGGTCTGCATTTGCTTTCCCAACCTCACCCATCGTCTCAGCCCCAAGAGTGTCCAGTCTTATGTCTTCTGCCGCTGGGGCTGTAGATGTGGTCAATCCTGGTTGCATGCCAGAACCTGAACGCATTTTGGAAGAATTTCTCTCTGTTTTGCCCTGCTTGTTTCTTCTTTATGTTGGAAATGTATCCTCAGAATGGGTCTGAGCTGATTTTCCCTGCTGGTTTTAGGCCGCTTTACACACACTTGATGCACTTACCCAGAGATATCAAGACTTAGCTTTTAAGATGCTTACTAGTCGGATAGATACTTGTGCGATGAACAGGGTGTGGTGAGTCCATTTGATTGAGCAAGGAGTAGGTCATGTCCATTCCATATTCGGTTTTCGGAAGGGTATCTGTGCTCATTTCAAACTCGAGTTTTATGCGTCACCCCACCTCACCTTTCCCCTAAAGCAGGCATAAGTGTGTTTTCTAAAAGCGTGACTCTGTTCTGTTTGGGGATTCCGTTCATGGGGAGCGATTTTTACATTCCCTCGATAAGTGATATCATAAGTTTCTTTTTTTGTGGGACTGATTTCACTGAGGATGATCGTACCTAAATCCACTCAGGATGCTGCTACCAGCCTCATGACGTGGATTTCATGGCTGAGTGACACTCCATTGGACCTACGTAGCACCACTTGTCCACTTGTCTTTGTCCACTCGTCCACTCGTCTTTGTCCACTTGGCTCTTTCCTGGGATATGAAACGTGTACCGGAGTGGAGGTTCTTGTCAAGACAGCAGCCCTCAACTTTGGGGTCCCTGTGTCTGGTTGATTTTTTCATTTTCCCAAGGTCAACGCCCATGTGTGGAAGTGCCCTATGCTCTGTGGTTCTGTGTTTTACATGGTTTGGGAAAGAGGATACACTTGTGAAGATTGGCTGTTGGCCATTGACATCCCGCCCATCAGCTTAACAAGGCTCCCTTCACTCCGTGGGCTGTCCTGCCTTTCTGGTTTTTAGACTTTTTTCGCCTGGCCCTTTTGCCCCAGGGGGGGGCGAGAGATTTCTTTGTAGTGCTGATTTGCTCTCCCAGGTTGCTTGGTTGGCCAAAAAGGGCGTATGCGTTTTTTCCTGAATATATTCAGGAAAAAACGCATACGCCCTTTTTGCCTACCGCATCATTGTCCACGTTCTGGCGCTTTTCATGTGCTATCGGGGCCATTCCGATGTACCCGTTGACATCCGTTTCCTGCAATTCTGCCTTGCGTTCAACGCCTCTTCGTAGCCTGACCTCAATATATTTTGGGGCGATAGTTATCGTTTAGAACTCTGCAGGTTTGGGAAGTGCAGTGCCCCTGAGCTCCATTTCCCAAGTCGCTTTTTTGTGAGTGGGACGCAACACGGCTGGATGGCTTCACGCCCTATTGTCGATCCGCGGTGGCAGGCTGAACCTCTGGTGAATTCTTCTTCGTGATGGGAAATGAGAGTGACATGTGCCCGACCAAACACCTCCAGCGAGTCTCTCATTGGTTCCCCCTCTTGCAGTTCATCCTGCGGACAAATTGCAGACGGTACGAAAGAGGCATGGAAAGGCGCCGAGTCTCCAAGTGGGGAGATTGTTAGTAAGGAGGCCTGAATGGAGAACACGAGCACCAGGGAGATGAAAACTGAGGTGAGTTTCAGAAAGCTTTCCCGATCCCACGGTGTAGCATCCGCTGGGTTTCCAATGAGTGCTTTCGCTGTCGGAAGATTGCGTTGAACCTGGAGAGTTGGGACCCATGGAATGGGGAGCACGCAGGATTCCTTTCAAAGGTCTGCATTTGCTTTCCCAACCTCACCCATCGTCTCAGCCCCAAGAGTGTCCAGCCTTATGTCTTCTGCCGCTGGGGCTGTAGATGTGGTCAATCCTGGTTGCATGCCAGTCCCTGAACGCATTTGGGAAGAATTTCTCTCTGTTTTGCCCTGCTTGTTTCTTCTTTATGTTGGAAATGTATCCTCAGAATGGGTCTGAGCTGATTTTCCCTGCTGGTTTTAGGCCGCTTTACACACACTTGATGCACTTACAGAGAGATATCAAGACTTAGCTTTTAAGATGCTTACTAGTCGGCTAGATACTTGTGCGATGAACAGGGTCTGGTGAGTCCAGTTGATTGAGCAAGGAGTAGGTCGTGTCCATTCCATATTCGGTTTTCGGAAGGGTATCTGTGCTCATTTCAAACTCGAGTTTTATGCGTCACCCCACCTCACCTTTCCCCTGAAGCAGGCATAAGTGTGTTTTCTAAAAGCGTGACTCTGTTCTGTTTGGGGATTCAGTTCATGGGGAGCGATTTTTACATTCCCTCGATAAGTGATATCATAAGTTTCTTTTTTTGTGGGACTGATTTCACTGAGGATGATCGTACCTAAATCCACTCAGGATGCTGCTACCAGCCTCATGACGTGGATTTCATGGCTGAGTGACACTCCATTGGACCTACGTAGCACCACTTGTCCACTTGTCCACTTGTCTTTGTCCACTTGTCCACTCCTCTTTGTCCACTTGGCTCTTTCCTGGGATATGAAACGTGTACCGGAGTGGAGGTTCTTGTCAAGACAGCAGCCCTCAACTTTGGGGTCCCTGTGTCTGGTTGATTTTTTCATTTTCCCAAGGTCAACGCCCATGTGTGGAAGTGCCCTATGCTCTGTGGTTCTGTGTTTTACATGGTTTGGGAAAGAGGATACACTTGTGAAGATTGGCTGTTGGCCATTGACATCCCGCCCATCAGCTTAACAAGGCTCCCTTGACTCCGTGGGCTGTCCTGCCTTTCTGGTTTTTAGACTTTCTTCGCCTGGCCCTTTTGCCCCAGGGGGGGGCGAGAGATTTCTTTGTAGTGCTGATTTGCTCTCCCAGGTTGCTTGGTTGGCCAAAAAGGGCGTATGCGTTTTTTCCTGAATATATTCAGGAAAAAACGCATACGCCCTTTTTGGCCAACCGCATCATTGTCCACGTTCTGGCGCTTTTCATGTGCTATCGGGGCCATTCCGATGTACCCGTTGACATCCGTTTCCTGCAATTCTGCCTTGCGTTCAACGCCTCTTCGTAGCCTGACCTCAATATATTTTGGGGCGATAGTTATCGTTTAGAACTCTGCAGGTTTGGGAAGTGCAGTGCCCCTGAGCTCCATTTCCCAAGTCGCTTTTTTGTGAGTGGGACGCAACACGGCTGGATGGCTTCACGCCCTATTGTCGATCCGGGGTGGCAGGCTGAACCTCTGGTGAATTCTTCTTCGTGATGGGAAATGAGAGTGACATGTGCCCGACCAAACACCTCCAGCGAGTCTCTCATTGGTTCCCCCTCTTGCAGTTCATCCTGCGGACAAATTGCAGACGGTACGAAAGAGGCATGGAAAGGCGCCGAGTCTCCAAGTGGGGAGATTGTTAGTAAGGGGGCCTGAATGGAGAACACGAGCACCAGGAGATGAAAACTGAGGTGAGTTTCAGAAAGCTTTCCCGATCCCACGGTGTAGCATCCGCTGGGTTTCCAATGAGTGCTTTCGCTGTCGGAAGATTGCGTTGAACCAGGAGAGTTGGGACCCATGGAATGGGGAGCACGCAGGATTCCTTTCAAGGGTCTGCATTTGCTTTCCCAACCTCACCCATCGTCTCAGCCCCAACAGTGTCCAGCCTTATGTCTTCTGCCGCTGGGGCTGTAGATGTGGTCAATCCTGGTTGCATGCCAGTCCCTGAACGCATTTTGGAAGAATTTCTCTCTGTTTTGCCCTGCTTGTTTCTTCTTTGTGTTGGAAATGTATCCTCAGAATGGGTCTGAGCTGATTTTCCCTGCTGGTTTTAGGCCGCTTTACACACACTTGATGCACTTACAGAGAGATATCAAGACTTAGTTTTAAGATGCTTACTAGTCGGATAGATACTTGTGCGATGAACGGGGTGTGGTGAGTCCAGTTGATTGAGCAAGGAGTAGGTCGTGTCCATGCCATATTCGGTTTTCGGAAGGGTATCTGTGCTCATTTCAAACTCGAGTTTTATGCGTCACCCCACCTCACCTTTCCCCTGAAGCAGGCATAAGTGTGTTTTCTAAAAGCGTGACTCTGTTCTGTTTGGGGATTCCGTTCATGGGGAGCGATTTTTACATTCCCTCGATAAGTGATATCATAAGTTTCTTTTTTTGTGGGACTGATTTCACGAGGATGATCGTACCTAAATCCACTCAGGATGCTGCTACCAGCCTCATGACGTGGATTTCATGGCTGAGTGACACTCCATTGGACCTACGTAGCACCACTTGTCCACTTGTCCACTTGTCTTTGTCCACTTGTCCACTCGTCTTTGTCCACTTGGCTCTTTCCTGGGATATGAAACGTGTACCGGAGTGGAGGTTCTTGTCAAGACAGCAGCCCTCAACTTTGGGGTCCCTGTGTCTGGTTGATTTTTTCATTTTCCCAAGGTCAACGCCCATGTGTGGAAGTGCCCTATGCTCTGTGGTTCTGTGTTTTACATGGTTTGGGAAAGAGGATACACTTGTGAAGATTGGCTGTTGGCCATTGACATCCCGCCCATCAGCTTAACAAGGCTCCCTTGACTCCGTGGGCTGTCCTGCCTTTCTGGTTTTTAGACTTTTTTCGCCTGGCCCTTTTGCCCCGGGGGGGGGGGCGAGAGATTTCTTTGTAGTGCTGATTTGCTCTCCCAGGTTGCTTGGTTGGCCAAAAAGGGCGTATGCGTTTTTTCCTGAATATATTCAGGAAAAAACGCATACGCCCTTTTTGGCCAACCGCATCATTGTCCACGTTCTGGCGCTTTTCATGTGCTATCGGGGCCATTCCGATGTACCCGTTGACATCCGTTTCCTGCAATTCTGCCTTGCGTTCAACGCCTCTTCGTAGCCTGACCTCAATATATTTTGGGGCGATAGTTATCGTTTAGAACTCTGCAGGTTTGGGAAGTGCAGTGCCCCTGAGCTCCATTTCCCAAGTCGCTTTTTTGTGAGTGGGACGCAACACGGCTGGATGGCTTCACGCCCTATTGTCGATCCGCGGTGGCAGGCTGAACCTCTGGTGAATTCTTCTTCGTGATGGGAAATGAGAGTGACATGTGCCCGACCAAACACCTCCAGCGAGTCTCTCATTGGTTCCCCCTCTTGCAGTTCATCCTGCGGACAAATTGCAGACGGTACGAAAGAGGCATGGAAAGGCGCCGAGTCTCCAAGTGGGGAGATTGTTAGTAAGGGGGCCTGAATGGAGAACACGAGCACCAGGAGATGAAAACTGAGGTGAGTTTCAGAAAGCTTTCCCGATCCCACGGTGTAGCATCCGCTGGGTTTCCAATGAGTGCTTTCGCTGTCGGAAGATTGCGTTGAACCTGGAGAGTTGGGACCCATGGAATGGGGAGCACGCAGGATTCGTTTCAAGGGTCTGCATTTGCTTTCCCAACCTCACCCATCGTCTCAGCCCCAAGAGTGTCCAGCCTTATGTCTTCTGCCGCTGGGGCTGTAGATGTGTTCAATCCTGGTTGCATGCCAGTCCCTGAACGCATTTTGGAAGAATTTCTCTCTGTTTTGCCCTGCTTGTTTCTTCTTTATGTTGGAAATGTATCCTCAGAATGGGTCTGAGCTGATTTTCCCTGCTGGTTTTAGGCCGCTTTACACACACTTGATGCACTTACACAGAGATATCAAGACTTAGCTTTTAAGATGCTTACTAGTCGGCTAGATACTTGTGCGATGAACAGGGTCTGGTGAGTCCAGTTGATTGAGCAAGGAGTAGGTCGTGTCCATTCCATATTCGGTTTTCGGAAGGGTATCTGTGCTCATTTCAAACTCGAGTTTTATGCGTCACCCCACCTCACCTTTCTCCTGAAGCAGGCATAAGTGTGTTTTCTAAAAGCGTGACTCTGTTCTGTTTGGGGATTCAGTTCATGGGGAGCGATTTTTACATTCCCTCGATAAGTGATATCATAAGTTTCTTTTTTTGTGGGACTGATTTCACTGAGGATGATCGTACCTAAATCCACTCAGGATGCTGCTACCAGCCTCATGACGTGGATTTCATGGCTGAGTGACACTCCATTGGACCTACGTAGCACCACTTGTCCACTTGTCCACTTGTCTTTGTCCACTTGTCCACTCCTCTTTGTCCACTTGGCTCTTTCCTGGGATATGAAACGTGTACCGGAGTGGAGGTTCTTGTCAAGACAGCAGCCCTCAACTTTGGGATCCCTGTGTCTGGTTGATTTTTTCATTTTCCCAAGGTCAACGCCCATGTGTGGAAGTGCCCTATGCTCTGTGGTTCTGTGTTTTACATGGTTTGGGAAAGAGGATACACTTGTGAAGATTGGCTGTTGGCCATTGACATCCCGCCCATCAGCTTAACAAGGCTCCCTTGACTCCGTGGGCTGTCCTGCCTTTCTGGTTTTTAGACTTTTTTCGCCTGGCCCTTTTGCCCCGGGGGTGGGGGGGTGAGAGATTTCTTTGTAGTGCTGATTTGCTCTCCCAGGTTGCTTGGTTGGCCAAAAAGGGCGTATGCGTTTTTTCCTGAATATATTCAGGAAAAAACGGATACGCCCTTTTTGGCCAACCGCATCATTGTCCACGTTCTGGCGCTTTTCATGTGCTATCGGGGCCATTCCGATGTACCCGTTGACATCCGTTTCCTGCAATTCTGCCTTGCGTTCAGCGCCTGTTCGTCGCCTGACCTCAATATATTTTGGGGCGATAGTTATCGTTTAGAACTCTGCAGGTTTGGGAAGTGCAGTGCCCCTGAGCTCCATTTCCCAAGTCGCTTTTTTGTGAGTGGGACGCAACACGGCTGGATGGCTTCACGCCCTATTGTCGATCCGCGGTGGCAGGCTGAACCTCTGGTGAATTCTTCTTCGTGATGGGAAATGAGAGTGACATGTGCCCGACCAAACACCTCCAGCGAGTCTCTCATTGGTTCCCCCTCTTGCAGTTCATCCTGCGGACAAATTGCAGACGGTACGAAAGAGGCATGGAAAGGCGCCGAGTCTCCAAGTGGGGAGATTGTTAGTAAGGGGGCCTGAATGGAGAACACGAGCACCAGGAGATGAAAACTGAGGTGAGTTTCAGAAAGCTTTCCCGATCCCACGGTGTAGCATCCGCTGGGTTTCCAATGAGTGCTTTCGCTGTCGGAAGATTGCGTTGAACCTGGAGAGTTGGGACCCATGGAATGGGGAGCACGCAGGATTCCTTTCAAGGGTCTGCATTTGCTTTCCCAACCTCACCCATCGTCTCAGCCCCAAGAGTGTCCAGCCTTATGTCTTCTGCCGCTGGGGCTGTAGATGTGGTCAATCCTGGTTGCATGCCAGTCCCTGAACGCATTTGGGAAGAATTTCTCTCTGTTTTGCCCTGCTTGTTTCTTCTTTGTGTTGGAAATGTATCCTCAGAATGGATCTGAGCTGATTTTACCTGCTGGTTTTAGGCCGCTTTACACACACTTGATGCACTTACACAGAGATATCAAGACTTAGCTTTTAAGATGCTTACTAGTCGGATAGATACTTGTGCGATGAACAGGGTGTGGTGAGTCCAGTTGATTGAGCAAGGAGTAGGTCGTGTCCATTCCATATTCGGTTTTCGGAAGGGTATCTGTGCTCATTTCAAACTCGAGTTTTATGCGTCACCCCACCTCACCTTTCCCCTGAAGCAGGCATAAGTGTGTTTTCTAAAAGCGTGACTCTGTTCTGTTTGGGGATTCAGTTCATGGGGAGCGATTTTTACATTCCCTCGATAAGTGATATCATAAGTTTCTTTTTTTGTGGGACTGATTTCACTGAGGATGATCGTACCTAAATCCACTCAGGATGCTGCTACCAGCCTCATGACGTGGATTTCATGGCTGAGTGACACTCCATTGGACCTACGTAGCACCACTTGTCCACTTGTCCACTTGTCTTTGTCCACTTGTCCACTCCTCTTTGTCCACTTGGCTCTTTCCTGGGATATGAAACGTGTACCGGAGTGGAGGTTCTTGTCAAGACAGCAGCCCTCAACTTTGGGGTCCCTGTGTCTGGTTGATTTTTTCATTTTCCCAAGGTCAACGCCCATGTGTGTAAGTGCCCTATGCTCTGTGGTTCTGTTTTACATGGTTTGGGAAAGAGGATACACTTGTGAAGATTGGCTGTTGGTCATTGACATCCCGCCCATCAGCTTAACAAGGCTCCCTTGACTCCGTGGGCTGTCCTGCCTTTCTGGTTTTTAGACTTTTTTCGCCTGGCCCTTTTGCCCCGGGGGGGGGGGGCGAGAGATTTCTTTGTAGTGCTGATTTGCTCTCCCAGGTTGCTTGGTTGGCCAAAAAGGGCGTATGCGTTTTTTCCTGAATATATTCAGGAAAAAACGCATACGCCCTTTTTGGCCAACCGCATCATTGTCCACGTTCTGGCGCTTTTCATGTGCTATCGGGGCCATTCTGATGTAGCCGTTGACATCCGTTTCCTGCAATTCTGCCTTGCGTTCAACGCCTCTTCGTAGCCTGACCTCAATATATTTTGGGGCGATAGTTATCGTTTAGAACTCTGCAGGTTTGGGAAGTGCAGTGCCCCTGAGCTCCATTTCCCAAGTCGCTTTTTTGTGAGTGGGACGCAACACGGCTGGATAGCTTCACGCCCTATTGTCGATCCGCGGTGGCAGGCTGAACCTCTGGTGAATTCTTCTTCGTGATGGGAAATGAGAGTGACATGTGCCCGACCAAACACCTCCAGCGAGTCTCTCATTGGTTCCCCCTCTTGCAGTTCATCCTGCGGACAAATTGCAGACGGTACGAAAGAGGCATGGAAAGGCGCCGAGTCTCCAAGTGGGGAGATTGTTAGTAAGGGGGCCTGAATGGAGAACACGAGCACCAGGAGATGAAAACTGAGGTGAGTTTCAGAAAGCTTTCCCGATCCCACGGTGTAGCATCCGCTGGGTTTCCAATGAGTGCTTTCGCTGTCGGAAGATTGCGTTGAACCTGGAGAGTTAGGACCCATGGAATGGGGAGCACGCAGGATTCCTTTCAAGGGTCTGCATTTGCTTTCCCAACCTCACCCATCGTCTCAGCCCCAAGAGTGTCCAGCCTTATGTCTTCTGCCGCTGGGGCTGTAGATGTGGTCAATCCTGGTTGCATGCCAGTCCCTGAACGCATTTGGGAAGAATTTCTCTCTGTTTTGCCCTGCTTCTTTCTTCTTTATGTTGGAAATGTATCCTCAGAATGGGTCTGAGCTGATTTTCCCTGCTGGTTTTAGGCCGCTTTACACACACTTGATACACTTACACAGAGATATCAAGACTTAGCTTTTAAGATGCTTACTAGTCGGATAGATACTTGTGCGATGAACAGGGTGTGGTGAGTCCAGTTGATTGAGCAAGGAGTAGGTCGTGTCCATGCCATATTCGGTTTTCGGAAGGGTATCTGTGCTCATTTCAAACTCGAGTTTTATGCGTCACCCCACCTCACCTTTCCCCTGAAGCAGGCATAAGTGTGTTTTCTAAAAGCGTGACTCTGTTCTGTTTGGGGATTCAGTTCATGGGGAGCGATTTTTACATTCCCTCGATAAGTGATATCATAAGTTTCTTTTTTTGTGGGACTGATTTCACTGAGGATGATCGTACCTAAATCCACTCAGGATGCTGCTACCAGCCTCATGACGTGGATTTCATGGCTGAGTGACACTCCATTGGACCTACGTAGCACCACTTGTCCACTTGTCCACTTGTCTTTGTCCACTTGTCCACTCGTCTTTGTCCACTTGGCTCTTTCCTGGGATATGAAACGTGTACCGGAGTGGAGGTTCTTGTCAAGACAGCAGCCCTCAACTTTGGGGTCCCTGTGTCTGGTTGATTTTTTCATTTTCCCAAGGTCAACGCCCATGTGTGGAAGTGCCCTATGCTCTGTGGTTCTGTGTTTTACATGGTTTGGGAAAGAGGATACACTTGTGAAGATTGGCTGTTGGCCATTGACATCCCGCCCATCAGCTTAACAAGGCTCCCTTGACTCCGTGGGCTGTCCTGCCTTTCTGGTTTTTAGACTTTTTTCGCCTTGCCCTTTTGCCCCGGGGGGGGGGGGCGAGAGATTTCTTTGTAGTGCTGATTTGCTCTCCCAGGTTGCTTGGTTGGCCAAAAAGGGCGTATGCGTTTTTTCCTGAATATATTCAGGAAAAAACGCATACGCCCTTTTTGGCCAACCGCATCATTGTCCACGTTCTGGCGCTTTTCATGTGCTATCGGGGCCATTCCGATGTACCCGTTGACATCCGTTTCCTGCAATTCTGCCTTGCGTTCAACGCCTCTTCGTAGCCTGACCTCAATATATTTGGGGGCGATAGTTATCGTTTAGAACTCTGCAGGTTTGGGAAGTGCAGTGCCCCTGAGCTCCATTTCCCAAGTCGCTTTTTTGTGAGTGGGACGCAACACGGCTGGATGGCTTCACGCCCTATTGTCGATCCGCGGTGGCAGGATGAACCTCTGGTGAATTCTTCTTCGTGATGGGAAATGAGAGTGACATGTGCCCGACCAAACACCTCCAGCGAGTCTCTCATTGGTTCCCCCTCTTGCAGTTCATCCTGCGGACAAATTGCAGACGGTACGAAAGAGGCATGGAAAGGCGCCGAGTCTCCAAGTGGGGAGATTGTTAGTAAGGGGGCCTGAATGGAGAACACGAGCACCAGGAGATGAAAACTGAGGTGAGTTTCAGAAAGCTTTCCCGATCCCACGGTGTAGCATCCGCTGGGTTTCCAATGAGTGCTTTCCCTGTCGGAAGATTGCGTTGAACCTGGAGAGTTGGGACCCATGGAATGGGGAGCACGCAGGATTCCTTTCAAGGGTCTCCATTTGCTTTCCCAACCTCACCCATCGTCTCAGCCCCAAGAATGTCCAGCCTTATGTCTTCTGCCTCTGGGTCTATAGATGTGTTCAATCCTGGTTGCATGCCAGTCCCTGAACGCATTTTGGAAGAATTTCTCTCTGTTTTGCCCTGCTTGTTTCTTCTTTGTGTTGGAAATGTATCCTCAGAATGGGTCTGAGCTGATTTTCCCTGCTGGTTTTAGGCCGCTTTACACACACTTGATGCACTTACACAGAGATATCAAGACTTAGCTTTTAAGATGCTTACTAGTCGGATAGATACTTGTGCGATGAACAGGGTGTGGTGAGTCCAGTTGATTGAGCAAGGAGTAGGTCGTGTCCATGCCATATTCGGTTTTCGGAAGGGTATCTGTGCTCATTTCAAACTCGAGTTTTATGCGTCACCCCACCTCACCTTTCCCCTGAAGCAGGCATAAGTGTGTTTTCTAAAAGCGTGACTCTGTTCTGTTTGGGGATTCCGTTCATGGGGAGCGATTTTTACATTCCCTCGATAAGTGATATCATAAGTTTCTTTTTTTGTGGGACTGATTTCACTGAGGATGATCGTACCTAAATCCACTCAGGATGCTGCTACCAGCCTCATGACGTGGATTTCATGGCTGAGTGACACTCCATTGGACCTACGTAGCACCACTTGTCCACTTGTCCACTTGTCGTTGTCCACTTGTCCACTCGTCTTTGTCCACTTGGCTCTTTCCTGGGATATGAAACGTGTACCGGAGTGGAGGTTCTTGTCAAGACAGCAGCCCTCAACTTTGGGGTCCCTGTGTCTGGTTGATTTTTTCATTTTCCCAAGGTCAACGCCCATGTGTGGAAGTGCCCTATGCTCTGTGGTTCTGTGTTTTACATGGTTTGGGAAAGAGGATACACTTGTGAAGATTGGCTGTTGGCCATTGACATCCCGCCCATCAGCTTAACAAGGCTCCCTTGACTCCGTGGGCTGTCCTGCCTTTCTGGTTTTTAGACTTTCTTCGCCTGGCCCTTTTGCCCCGGGGGGGGGGCGAGAGATTTCTTTGTAGTGCTGATTTGCTCTCCCAGGTTGCTTGGTTGGCCAAAAAGGGCGTATGCGTTTTTTCCTGAATATATTCAGGAAAAAACGCATACGCCCTTTTTGGCCAACCGCATCATTGTCCACGTTCTGGCGCTTTTCATGTGCTATCGGGGCCATTCCGATGTACCCGTTGACATCCGTTTCCTGCAATTCTGCCTTGCGTTCAACGCCTCTTCGTAGCCTGACCTCAATATATTTTGGGGCGATAGTTATCGTTTAGAACTCTGCAGGTTTGGGAAGTGCAGTGCCCCTGAGCTCCATTTCCCAAGTCGCTTTTTTGTGAGTGGGACGCAACACGGCTGGATGGCTTCACGCCCTATTGTCGATCCGGGGTGGCAGGCTGAACCTCTGGTGAATTCTTCTTCGTGATGGGAAATGAGAGTGACATGTGCCCGACCAAACACCTCCAGCGAGTCTCTCATTGGTTCCCCCTCTTGCAGTTCATCCTGCGGACAAATTGCAGACGGTACGAAAGAGGCATGGAAAGGCGCCGAGTCCGGAGATTGTTAGTAAGGGGGCCTGAATGGAGAACACGAGCACCAGGAGATGAAAACTGAGGTGAGTTTCAGAAAGCTTTCCCGATCCCACGGTGTAGCATCCGCTGGGTTTCCAATGAGTGCTTTCGCTGTCGGAAGATTGCGTTGAACCTGGAGAGTTGGGACTCATGGATTGGGGAGCACGCAGGATTCCTTTCAAGGGTCTGCATTTGCTTTCCCAACCTCACCCATCGTCTCAGCCCCAAGAGTGTCCAGTCTTATGTCTTCTGCCGCTGGGGCTGTAGATGTGGTCAATCCTGGTTGCATGCCAGAACCTGAACGCATTTTGGAAGAATTTCTCTCTGTTTTGCCCTGCTTGTTTCTTCTTTATGTTGGAAATGTATCCTCAGAATGGGTCTGAGCTGATTTTCCCTGCTGGTTTTAGGCCGCTTTACACACACTTGATGCACTTACCCAGAGATATCAAGACTTAGCTTTTAAGATGCTTACTAGTCGGATAGATACTTGTGCGATGAACAGGGTGTGGTGAGTCCATTTGATTGAGCAAGGAGTAGGTCATGTCCATTCCATATTCGGTTTTCGGAAGGGTATCTGTGCTCATTTCAAACTCGAGTTTTATGCGTCACCCCACCTCACCTTTCCCCTAAAGCAGGCATAAGTGTGTTTTCTAAAAGCGTGACTCTGTTCTGTTTGGGGATTCCGTTCATGGGGAGCGATTTTTACATTCCCTCGATAAGTGATATCATAAGTTTCTTTTTTTGTGGGACTGATTTCACTGAGGATGATCGTACCTAAATCCACTCAGGATGCTGCTACCAGCCTCATGACGTGGATTTCATGGCTGAGTGACACTCCATTGGACCTACGTAGCACCACTTGTCCACTTGTCTTTGTCCACTCGTCCACTCGTCTTTGTCCACTTGGCTCTTTCCTGGGATATGAAACGTGTACCGGAGTGGAGGTTCTTGTCAAGACAGCAGCCCTCAACTTTGGGGTCCCTGTGTCTGGTTGATTTTTTCATTTTCCCAAGGTCAACGCCCATGTGTGGAAGTGCCCTATGCTCTGTGGTTCTGTGTTTTACATGGTTTGGGAAAGAGGATACACTTGTGAAGATTGGCTGTTGGCCATTGACATCCCGCCCATCAGCTTAACAAGGCTCCCTTCACTCCGTGGGCTGTCCTGCCTTTCTGGTTTTTAGACTTTTTTCGCCTGGCCCTTTTGCCCCAGGGGGGGGCGAGAGATTTCTTTGTAGTGCTGATTTGCTCTCCCAGGTTGCTTGGTTGGCCAAAAAGGGCGTATGCGTTTTTTCCTGAATATATTCAGGAAAAAACGCATACGCCCTTTTTGCCTACCGCATCATTGTCCACGTTCTGGCGCTTTTCATGTGCTATCGGGGCCATTCCGATGTACCCGTTGACATCCGTTTCCTGCAATTCTGCCTTGCGTTCAACGCCTCTTCGTAGCCTGACCTCAATATATTTTGGGGCGATAGTTATCGTTTAGAACTCTGCAGGTTTGGGAAGTGCAGTGCCCCTGAGCTCCATTTCCCAAGTCGCTTTTTTGTGAGTGGGACGCAACACGGCTGGATGGCTTCACGCCCTATTGTCGATCCGCGGTGGCAGGCTGAACCTCTGGTGAATTCTTCTTCGTGATGGGAAATGAGAGTGACATGTGCCCGACCAAACACCTCCAGCGAGTCTCTCATTGGTTCCCCCTCTTGCAGTTCATCCTGCGGACAAATTGCAGACGGTACGAAAGAGGCATGGAAAGGCGCCGAGTCTCCAAGTGGGGAGATTGTTAGTAAGGAGGCCTGAATGGAGAACACGAGCACCAGGGAGATGAAAACTGAGGTGAGTTTCAGAAAGCTTTCCCGATCCCACGGTGTAGCATCCGCTGGGTTTCCAATGAGTGCTTTCGCTGTCGGAAGATTGCGTTGAACCTGGAGAGTTGGGACCCATGGAATGGGGAGCACGCAGGATTCCTTTCAAAGGTCTGCATTTGCTTTCCCAACCTCACCCATCGTCTCAGCCCCAAGAGTGTCCAGCCTTATGTCTTCTGCCGCTGGGGCTGTAGATGTGGTCAATCCTGGTTGCATGCCAGTCCCTGAACGCATTTGGGAAGAATTTCTCTCTGTTTTGCCCTGCTTGTTTCTTCTTTATGTTGGAAATGTATCCTCAGAATGGGTCTGAGCTGATTTTCCCTGCTGGTTTTAGGCCGCTTTACACACACTTGATGCACTTACAGAGAGATATCAAGACTTAGCTTTTAAGATGCTTACTAGTCGGCTAGATACTTGTGCGATGAACAGGGTCTGGTGAGTCCAGTTGATTGAGCAAGGAGTAGGTCGTGTCCATTCCATATTCGGTTTTCGGAAGGGTATCTGTGCTCATTTCAAACTCGAGTTTTATGCGTCACCCCACCTCACCTTTCCCCTGAAGCAGGCATAAGTGTGTTTTCTAAAAGCGTGACTCTGTTCTGTTTGGGGATTCAGTTCATGGGGAGCGATTTTTACATTCCCTCGATAAGTGATATCATAAGTTTCTTTTTTTGTGGGACTGATTTCACTGAGGATGATCGTACCTAAATCCACTCAGGATGCTGCTACCAGCCTCATGACGTGGATTTCATGGCTGAGTGACACTCCATTGGACCTACGTAGCACCACTTGTCCACTTGTCCACTTGTCTTTGTCCACTTGTCCACTCCTCTTTGTCCACTTGGCTCTTTCCTGGGATATGAAACGTGTACCGGAGTGGAGGTTCTTGTCAAGACAGCAGCCCTCAACTTTGGGGTCCCTGTGTCTGGTTGATTTTTTCATTTTCCCAAGGTCAACGCCCATGTGTGGAAGTGCCCTATGCTCTGTGGTTCTGTGTTTTACATGGTTTGGGAAAGAGGATACACTTGTGAAGATTGGCTGTTGGCCATTGACATCCCGCCCATCAGCTTAACAAGGCTCCCTTGACTCCGTGGGCTGTCCTGCCTTTCTGGTTTTTAGACTTTCTTCGCCTGGCCCTTTTGCCCCAGGGGGGGGCGAGAGATTTCTTTGTAGTGCTGATTTGCTCTCCCAGGTTGCTTGGTTGGCCAAAAAGGGCGTATGCGTTTTTTCCTGAATATATTCAGGAAAAAACGCATACGCCCTTTTTGGCCAACCGCATCATTGTCCACGTTCTGGCGCTTTTCATGTGCTATCGGGGCCATTCCGATGTACCCGTTGACATCCGTTTCCTGCAATTCTGCCTTGCGTTCAACGCCTCTTCGTAGCCTGACCTCAATATATTTTGGGGCGATAGTTATCGTTTAGAACTCTGCAGGTTTGGGAAGTGCAGTGCCCCTGAGCTCCATTTCCCAAGTCGCTTTTTTGTGAGTGGGACGCAACACGGCTGGATGGCTTCACGCCCTATTGTCGATCCGGGGTGGCAGGCTGAACCTCTGGTGAATTCTTCTTCGTGATGGGAAATGAGAGTGACATGTGCCCGACCAAACACCTCCAGCGAGTCTCTCATTGGTTCCCCCTCTTGCAGTTCATCCTGCGGACAAATTGCAGACGGTACGAAAGAGGCATGGAAAGGCGCCGAGTCTCCAAGTGGGGAGATTGTTAGTAAGGGGGCCTGAATGGAGAACACGAGCACCAGGAGATGAAAACTGAGGTGAGTTTCAGAAAGCTTTCCCGATCCCACGGTGTAGCATCCGCTGGGTTTCCAATGAGTGCTTTCGCTGTCGGAAGATTGCGTTGAACCAGGAGAGTTGGGACCCATGGAATGGGGAGCACGCAGGATTCCTTTCAAGGGTCTGCATTTGCTTTCCCAACCTCACCCATCGTCTCAGCCCCAACAGTGTCCAGCCTTATGTCTTCTGCCGCTGGGGCTGTAGATGTGGTCAATCCTGGTTGCATGCCAGTCCCTGAACGCATTTTGGAAGAATTTCTCTCTGTTTTGCCCTGCTTGTTTCTTCTTTGTGTTGGAAATGTATCCTCAGAATGGGTCTGAGCTGATTTTCCCTGCTGGTTTTAGGCCGCTTTACACACACTTGATGCACTTACAGAGAGATATCAAGACTTAGTTTTAAGATGCTTACTAGTCGGATAGATACTTGTGCGATGAACGGGGTGTGGTGAGTCCAGTTGATTGAGCAAGGAGTAGGTCGTGTCCATGCCATATTCGGTTTTCGGAAGGGTATCTGTGCTCATTTCAAACTCGAGTTTTATGCGTCACCCCACCTCACCTTTCCCCTGAAGCAGGCATAAGTGTGTTTTCTAAAAGCGTGACTCTGTTCTGTTTGGGGATTCCGTTCATGGGGAGCGATTTTTACATTCCCTCGATAAGTGATATCATAAGTT
The DNA here is from genome assembly GCF_026419965.1 of Kogia breviceps. Taxonomy (NCBI): domain Eukaryota; kingdom Metazoa; phylum Chordata; class Mammalia; order Artiodactyla; family Physeteridae; genus Kogia; species Kogia breviceps. The sequence goes on from NC_081321.1 coordinate 28,133,706, forward strand.
TCTTTTTTTGTGGGACTGATTTCACGAGGATGATCGTACCTAAATCCACTCAGGATGCTGCTACCAGCCTCATGACGTGGATTTCATGGCTGAGTGACACTCCATTGGACCTACGTAGCACCACTTGTCCACTTGTCCACTTGTCTTTGTCCACTTGTCCACTCGTCTTTGTCCACTTGGCTCTTTCCTGGGATATGAAACGTGTACCGGAGTGGAGGTTCTTGTCAAGACAGCAGCCCTCAACTTTGGGGTCCCTGTGTCTGGTTGATTTTTTCATTTTCCCAAGGTCAACGCCCATGTGTGGAAGTGCCCTATGCTCTGTGGTTCTGTGTTTTACATGGTTTGGGAAAGAGGATACACTTGTGAAGATTGGCTGTTGGCCATTGACATCCCGCCCATCAGCTTAACAAGGCTCCCTTGACTCCGTGGGCTGTCCTGCCTTTCTGGTTTTTAGACTTTTTTCGCCTGGCCCTTTTGCCCCGGGGGGGGGGGCGAGAGATTTCTTTGTAGTGCTGATTTGCTCTCCCAGGTTGCTTGGTTGGCCAAAAAGGGCGTATGCGTTTTTTCCTGAATATATTCAGGAAAAAACGCATACGCCCTTTTTGGCCAACCGCATCATTGTCCACGTTCTGGCGCTTTTCATGTGCTATCGGGGCCATTCCGATGTACCCGTTGACATCCGTTTCCTGCAATTCTGCCTTGCGTTCAACGCCTCTTCGTAGCCTGACCTCAATATATTTTGGGGCGATAGTTATCGTTTAGAACTCTGCAGGTTTGGGAAGTGCAGTGCCCCTGAGCTCCATTTCCCAAGTCGCTTTTTTGTGAGTGGGACGCAACACGGCTGGATGGCTTCACGCCCTATTGTCGATCCGCGGTGGCAGGCTGAACCTCTGGTGAATTCTTCTTCGTGATGGGAAATGAGAGTGACATGTGCCCGACCAAACACCTCCAGCGAGTCTCTCATTGGTTCCCCCTCTTGCAGTTCATCCTGCGGACAAATTGCAGACGGTACGAAAGAGGCATGGAAAGGCGCCGAGTCTCCAAGTGGGGAGATTGTTAGTAAGGGGGCCTGAATGGAGAACACGAGCACCAGGAGATGAAAACTGAGGTGAGTTTCAGAAAGCTTTCCCGATCCCACGGTGTAGCATCCGCTGGGTTTCCAATGAGTGCTTTCGCTGTCGGAAGATTGCGTTGAACCTGGAGAGTTGGGACCCATGGAATGGGGAGCACGCAGGATTCGTTTCAAGGGTCTGCATTTGCTTTCCCAACCTCACCCATCGTCTCAGCCCCAAGAGTGTCCAGCCTTATGTCTTCTGCCGCTGGGGCTGTAGATGTGGTCAATCCTGGTTGCATGCCAGTCCCTGAACGCATTTTGGAAGAATTTCTCTCTGTTTTGCCCTGCTTGTTTCTTCTTTATGTTGGAAATGTATCCTCAGAATGGGTCTGAGCTGATTTTCCCTGCTGGTTTTAGGCCGCTTTACACACACTTGATGCACTTACACAGAGATATCAAGACTTAGCTTTTAAGATGCTTACTAGTCGGCTAGATACTTGTGCGATGAACAGGGTCTGGTGAGTCCAGTTGATTGAGCAAGGAGTAGGTCGTGTCCATTCCATATTCGGTTTTCGGAAGGGTATCTGTGCTCATTTCAAACTCGAGTTTTATGCGTCACCCCACCTCACCTTTCTCCTGAAGCAGGCATAAGTGTGTTTTCTAAAAGCGTGACTCTGTTCTGTTTGGGGATTCAGTTCATGGGGAGCGATTTTTACATTCCCTCGATAAGTGATATCATAAGTTTCTTTTTTTGTGGGACTGATTTCACTGAGGATGATCGTACCTAAATCCACTCAGGATGCTGCTACCAGCCTCATGACGTGGATTTCATGGCTGAGTGACACTCCATTGGACCTACGTAGCACCACTTGTCCACTTGTCCACTTGTCTTTGTCCACTTGTCCACTCCTCTTTGTCCACTTGGCTCTTTCCTGGGATATGAAACGTGTACCGGAGTGGAGGTTCTTGTCAAGACAGCAGCCCTCAACTTTGGGATCCCTGTGTCTGGTTGATTTTTTCATTTTCCCAAGGTCAACGCCCATGTGTGGAAGTGCCCTATGCTCTGTGGTTCTGTGTTTTACATGGTTTGGGAAAGAGGATACACTTGTGAAGATTGGCTGTTGGCCATTGACATCCCGCCCATCAGCTTAACAAGGCTCCCTTGACTCCGTGGGCTGTCCTGCCTTTCTGGTTTTTAGACTTTTTTCGCCTGGCCCTTTTGCCCCGGGGGTGGGGGGGTGAGAGATTTCTTTGTAGTGCTGATTTGCTCTCCCAGGTTGTTTGGTTGGCCAAAAAGGGCGTATGCGTTTTTTCCTGAATATATTCAGGAAAAAACGGATACGCCCTTTTTGGCCAACCGCATCATTGTCCACGTTCTGGCGCTTTTCATGTGCTATCGGGGCCATTCCGATGTACCCGTTGACATCCGTTTCCTGCAATTCTGCCTTGCGTTCAGCGCCTGTTCGTCGCCTGACCTCAATATATTTTGGGGCGATAGTTATCGTTTAGAACTCTGCAGGTTTGGGAAGTGCAGTGCCCCTGAGCTCCATTTCCCAAGTCGCTTTTTTGTGAGTGGGACGCAACACGGCTGGATGGCTTCACGCCCTATTGTCGATCCGCGGTGGCAGGCTGAACCTCTGGTGAATTCTTCTTCGTGATGGGAAATGAGAGTGACATGTGCCCGACCAAACACCTCCAGCGAGTCTCTCATTGGTTCCCCCTCTTGCAGTTCATCCTGCGGACAAATTGCAGACGGTACGAAAGAGGCATGGAAAGGCGCCGAGTCTCCAAGTGGGGAGATTGTTAGTAAGGGGGCCTGAATGGAGAACACGAGCACCAGGAGATGAAAACTGAGGTGAGTTTCAGAAAGCTTTCCCGATCCCACGGTGTAGCATCCGCTGGGTTTCCAATGAGTGCTTTCGCTGTCGGAAGATTGCGTTGAACCTGGAGAGTTGGGACCCATGGAATGGGGAGCACGCAGGATTCCTTTCAAGGGTCTGCATTTGCTTTCCCAACCTCACCCATCGTCTCAGCCCCAAGAGTGTCCAGCCTTATGTCTTCTGCCGCTGGGGCTGTAGATGTGGTCAATCCTGGTTGCATGCCAGTCCCTGAACGCATTTGGGAAGAATTTCTCTCTGTTTTGCCCTGCTTGTTTCTTCTTTGTGTTGGAAATGTATCCTCAGAATGGATCTGAGCTGATTTTACCTGCTGGTTTTAGGCCGCTTTACACACACTTGATGCACTTACACAGAGATATCAAGACTTAGCTTTTAAGATGCTTACTAGTCGGATAGATACTTGTGCGATGAACAGGGTGTGGTGAGTCCAGTTGATTGAGCAAGGAGTAGGTCGTGTCCATTCCATATTCGGTTTTCGGAAGGGTATCTGTGCTCATTTCAAACTCGAGTTTTATGCGTCACCCCACCTCACCTTTCCCCTGAAGCAGGCATAAGTGTGTTTTCTAAAAGCGTGACTCTGTTCTGTTTGGGGATTCAGTTCATGGGGAGCGATTTTTACATTCCCTCGATAAGTGATATCATAAGTTTCTTTTTTTGTGGGACTGATTTCACTGAGGATGATCGTACCTAAATCCACTCAGGATGCTGCTACCAGCCTCATGACGTGGATTTCATGGCTGAGTGACACTCCATTGGACCTACGTAGCACCACTTGTCCACTTGTCCACTTGTCTTTGTCCACTTGTCCACTCCTCTTTGTCCACTTGGCTCTTTCCTGGGATATGAAACGTGTACCGGAGTGGAGGTTCTTGTCAAGACAGCAGCCCTCAACTTTGGGGTCCCTGTGTCTGGTTGATTTTTTCATTTTCCCAAGGTCAACGCCCATGTGTGTAAGTGCCCTATGCTCTGTGGTTCTGTTTTACATGGTTTGGGAAAGAGGATACACTTGTGAAGATTGGCTGTTGGTCATTGACATCCCGCCCATCAGCTTAACAAGGCTCCCTTGACTCCGTGGGCTGTCCTGCCTTTCTGGTTTTTAGACTTTTTTCGCCTGGCCCTTTTGCCCCGGGGGGGGGGGCGAGAGATTTCTTTGTAGTGCTGATTTGCTCTCCCAGGTTGCTTGGTTGGCCAAAAAGGGCGTATGCGTTTTTTCCTGAATATATTCAGGAAAAAACGCATACGCCCTTTTTGGCCAACCGCATCATTGTCCACGTTCTGGCGCTTTTCATGTGCTATCGGGGCCATTCTGATGTAGCCGTTGACATCCGTTTCCTGCAATTCTGCCTTGCGTTCAACGCCTCTTCGTAGCCTGACCTCAATATATTTTGGGGCGATAGTTATCGTTTAGAACTCTGCAGGTTTGGGAAGTGCAGTGCCCCTGAGCTCCATTTCCCAAGTCGCTTTTTTGTGAGTGGGACGCAACACGGCTGGATAGCTTCACGCCCTATTGTCGATCCGCGGTGGCAGGCTGAACCTCTGGTGAATTCTTCTTCGTGATGGGAAATGAGAGTGACATGTGCCCGACCAAACACCTCCAGCGAGTCTCTCATTGGTTCCCCCTCTTGCAGTTCATCCTGCGGACAAATTGCAGACGGTACGAAAGAGGCATGGAAAGGCGCCGAGTCTCCAAGTGGGGAGATTGTTAGTAAGGGGGCCTGAATGGAGAACACGAGCACCAGGAGATGAAAACTGAGGTGAGTTTCAGAAAGCTTTCCCGATCCCACGGTGTAGCATCCGCTGGGTTTCCAATGAGTGCTTTCGCTGTCGGAAGATTGCGTTGAACCAGGAGAGTTGGGACCCATGGAATGGGGAGCACGCAGGATTCCTTTCAAGGGTCTGCATTTGCTTTCCCAACCTCACCCATCGTCTCAGCCCCAAGAGTGTCCAGCCTTATGTCTTCTGCCGCTGGGGCTGTAGATGTGGTCAATCCTGGTTGCATGCCAGTCCCTGAACGCATTTTGGAAGAATTTCTCTCTGTTTTGCCCTGCTCGTTTCTTCTTTGTGTTGGAAATGTATCCTCAGAATGGGTCTGAGCTGATTTTCCCTGCTGGTTTTAGGCCGCTTTACACACACTTGATGCACTTACACAGAGATATCAAGACTTAGCTTTTAAGATGCTTACTAGTCGGCTAGATACTTGTGCGATGAACAGGGTCTGGTGAGTCCAGTTGATTGAGCAAGGAGTAGGTCGTGTCCATTCCATATTCGGTTTTCGGAAGGGTATCTGTGCTCATTTCAAACTCGAGTTTTATGCGTCACCCCACCTCACCTTTCTCCTGAAGCAGGCATAAGTGTGTTTTCTAAAAGCGTGACTCTGTTCTGTTTGGGGATTCAGTTCATGGGGAGCGATTTTTACATTCCCTCGATAAGTGATATCATAAGTTTCTTTTTTTGTGGGACTGATTTCACTGAGGATGATCGTACCTAAATCCACTCAGGATGCTGCTACCAGCCTCATGACGTGGATTTCATGGCTGAGTGACACTCCATTGGACCTACGTAGCACCACTTGTCCACTTGTCCACTTGTCTTTGTCCACTTGTCCACTCCTCTTTGTCCACTTGGCTCTTTCCTGGGATATGAAACGTGTACCGGAGTGGAGGTTCTTGTCAAGACAGCAGCCCTCAACTTTGGGATCCCTGTGTCTGGTTGATTTTTTCATTTTCCCAAGGTCAACGCCCATGTGTGGAAGTGCCCTATGCTCTGTGGTTCTGTGTTTTACATGGTTTGGGAAAGAGGATACACTTGTGAAGATTGGCTGTTGGCCATTGACATCCCGCCCATCAGCTTAACAAGGCTCCCTTGACTCCGTGGGCTGTCCTGCCTTTCTGGTTTTTAGACTTTTTTCGCCTGGCCCTTTTGCCCCGGGGGTGGGGGGGTGAGAGATTTCTTTGTAGTGCTGATTTGCTCTCCCAGGTTGCTTGGTTGGCCAAAAAGGGCGTATGCGTTTTTTCCTGAATATATTCAGGAAAAAACGCATACGCCCTTTTTGGCCAACCGCATCATTGTCCACGTTCTGGCGCTTTTCATGTGCTATCGGGGCCATTCCGATGTACCCGTTGACATCCGTTTCCTGCAATTCTGCCTTGCGTTCAGCGCCTGTTCGTCGCCTGACCTCAATATATTTTGGGGCGATAGTTATCGTTTAGAACTCTGCAGGTTTGGGAAGTGCAGTGCCCCTGAGCTCCATTTCCCAAGTCGCTTTTTTGTGAGTGGGACGCAACACGGCTGGATGGCTTCACGCCCTATTGTCGATCCGCGGTGGCAGGCTGAACCTCTTGTGAATTCTTCTTCGTGATGGGAAATGAGAGTGACATGTGCCCGACCAAACACCTCCAGCGAGTCTCTCATTGGTTCCCCCTCTTGCAGTTCATCCTGCGGACAAATTGCAGACGGTACGAAAGAGGCATGGAAAGGCGCCGAGTCTCCAAGTGGGGAGATTGTTAGTAAGGGGGCCTGAATGGAGAACACGAGCACCAGGAGATGAAAACTGAGGTGAGTTTCAGAAAGCTTTCCCGATCCCACGGTGTAGCATCCGCTGGGTTTCCAATGAGTGCTTTCGCTGTCGGAAGATTGCGTTGAACCTGGAGAGTTGGGACCCATGGAATGGGGAGCACGCAGGATTCCTTTCAAGGGTCTGCATTTGCTTTCCCAACCTCACCCATCGTCTCAGCCCCAAGAGTGTCCAGCCTTATGTCTTCTGCCGCTGGGGCTGTAGATGTGGTCAATCCTGGTTGCATGCCAGTCCCTGAACGCATTTGGGAAGAATTTCTCTCTGTTTTGCCCTGCTTGTTTCTTCTTTGTGTTGGAAATGTATCCTCAGAATGGATCTGAGCTGATTTTCCCTGCTGGTTTTAGGCCGCTTTACACACACTTGATGCACTTACACAGAGATATCAAGACTTAGCTTTTAAGATGCTTACTAGTCGGATAGATACTTGTGCGATGAACAGGGTGTGGTGAGTCCAGTTGATTGAGCAAGGAGTAGGTCGTGTCCATTCCATATTCGGTTTTCGGAAGGGTATCTGTGCTCATTTCAAACTCGAGTTTTATGCGTCACCCCACCTCACCTTTCCCCTGAAGCAGGCATAAGTGTGTTTTCTAAAAGCGTGACTCTGTTCTGTTTGGGGATTCAGTTCATGGGGAGCGATTTTTACATTCCCTCGATAAGTGATATCATAAGTTTCTTTTTTTGTGGGACTGATTTCACTGAGGATGATCGTACCTAAATCCACTCAGGATGCTGCTACCAGCCTCATGACGTGGATTTCATGGCTGAGTGACACTCCATTGGACCTACGTAGCACCACTTGTCCACTTGTCCACTTGTCTTTGTCCACTTGTCCACTCCTCTTTGTCCACTTGGCTCTTTCCTGGGATATGAAACGTGTACCGGAGTGGAGGTTCTTGTCAAGACAGCAGCCCTCAACTTTGGGGTCCCTGTGTCTGGTTGATTTTTTCATTTTCCCAAGGTCAACGCCCATGTGTGTAAGTGCCCTATGCTCTGTGGTTCTGTTTTACATGGTTTGGGAAAGAGGATACACTTGTGAAGATTGGCTGTTGGCCATTGACATCCCGCCCATCAGCTTAACAAGGCTCCCTTGACTCCGTGGGCTGTCCTGCCTTTCTGGTTTTTAGACTTTTTTCGCCTGGCCCTTTTGCCCCGGGGGGGGGGGGCGAGAGATTTCTTTGTAGTGCTGATTTGCTCTCCCAGGTTGCTTGGTTGGCCAAAAAGGGCGTATGCGTTTTTTCCTGAATATATTCAGGAAAAAACGCATACGCCCTTTTTGGCCAACCGCATCATTGTCCACGTTCTGGCGCTTTTCATGTGCTATCGGGGCCATTCCGATGTACCCGTTGACATCCGTTTCCTGCAATTCTGCCTTGCGTTCAACGCCTCTTCGTAGCCTGACCTCAATATATTTTGGGGCGATAGTTATCGTTTAGAACTCTGCAGGTTTGGGAAGTGCAGTGCCCCTGAGCTCCATTTCCCAAGTCGCTTTTTTGTGAGTGGGACGCAACACGGCTGGATGGCTTCACGCCCTATTGTCGATCCGCGGTGGCAGGCTGAACCTCTGGTGAATTCTTCTTCGTGATGGGAAATGAGAGTGACATGTGCCCGACCAAACACCTCCAGCGAGTCTCTCATTGGTTCCCCCTCTTGCAGTTCATCCTGCGGACAAATTGCAGACGGTACGAAAGAGGCATGGAAAGGCGCCGAGTCTCCAAGTGGGGAGATTGTTAGTAAGGGGGCCTGAATGGAGAACACGAGCACCAGGAGATGAAAACTGAGGTGAGTTTCAGAAAGCTTTCCCGATCCCACGGTGTAGCATCCGCTGGGTTTCCAATGAGTGCTTTCGCTGTCGGAAGATTGCGTTGAACCAGGAGAGTTGGGACCCATGGAATGGGGAGCACGCAGGATTCCTTTCAAGGGTCTGCATTTGCTTTCCCAACCTCACCCATCGTCTCAGCCCCAAGAGTGTCCAGCCTTATGTCTTCTGCCGCTGGGGCTGTAGATGTGGTCAATCCTGGTTGCATGCCAGTCCCTGAACGCATTTGGGAAGAATTTCTCTCTGTTTTGCCCTGCCTGTTTCTTCTTTGTGTTGGAAATGTATCCTCAGAATGGGTCTGAGCTGATTTTCCCTGCTGGTTTTAGGCCGCTTTACACACACTTGATGCACTTACACAGAGATATCAAGACTTAGCTTTTAAGATGCTTACTAGTCGGCTAGATACTTGTGCGATGAACAGGGTCTGGTGAGTCCAGTTGATTGAGCAAGGAGTAGGTCGTGTCCATGCCATATTCGGTTTTCGGAAGGGTATCTGTGCTCATTTCAAACTCGAGTTTTATGCGTCACCCCACCTCACCTTTCCCCTGAAGCAGGCATAAGTGTGTTTTCTAAAAGCGTGACTCTGTTCTGTTTGGGGATTCAGTTCATGGGGAGCGATTTTTACATTCCCTCGATAAGTGATATCATAAGTTTCTTTTTTTGTGGGACTGATTTCACTGAGGATGATCGTACCTAAATCCACTCAGGATGCTGCTACCAGCCTCATGACGTGGATTTCATGGCTGAGTGACACTCCATTGTACCTACGTAGCACCACTTGTCCACTTGTCCACTTGTCTTTTTCCACTTGTCCACTCGTCTTTGTCCACTTGGCTCTTTCCTGTGATATGAAACGTGTACCGGAGTGGAGGTTCTTGTCAAGACAGCAGCCCTCAACTTTGGGGTCCCTGTGTCTGGTTGATTTTTTCATTTTCCCAAGGTCAACGCCCATGTGTGGAAGTGCCCTATGCTCTGTGGTTCTGTGTTTTACATGGTTTGGGAAAGAGGATACACTCGTGAAGATTGGCTGTTGGCCATTGACATCCCGCCCATCAGCTTAACAAGGCTCCCTTGACTCCGTGGGCTGTCCTGCCTTTCTGGTTTTTAGACTTTTTTCGCCTGGCCCTTTTGCCCCGGGGGGGGTGGGCGAGAGATTTCTTTGTAGTGCTGATTTGCTCTCCCAGGTTGCTTGGTTGGCCAAAAAGGGCGTATGCGTTTTTTCCTGAATATATTCAGGAAAAAACGCATACGCCCTTTTTGGCCAACCGCATCATTGTCCACGTTCTGGCGCTTTTCATGTGCTATCGGGGCCATTCCGATGTAGCCGTTGACATCCGTTTCCTGCAATTCTGCCTTGCGTTCAACGCCTCTTCGTAGCCTGACCTCAATATATTTTGGGGCGATAGTTATCGTTTAGAACTCTGCAGGTTTGGGAAGTGCAGTGCCCCTGAGCTCCATTTCCCAAGTCGCTTTTTTGTGAGTGGGACGCAACACGGCTGGATGGCTTCACGCCCTATTGTCGATCCGCGGTGGCAGGCTGAACCTCTGGTGAATTCTTCTTCGTGATGGGAAATGAGAGTGACATGTGCCCGACCAAACACCTCCAGCGAGTCTCTCATTGGTTCCCCCTCTTGCAGTTCATCCTGCGGACAAATTGCAGACGGTACGAAAGAGGCATGGAAAGGCGCCGAGTCTCCAAGTGGGGAGATTGTTAGTAAGGGGGCCTGAATGGAGAACACGAGCACCAGGGAGATGAAAACTGAGGTGAGTTTCAGAAAGCTTTCCCGATCCCACGGTGTAGCATCCGCTGGGTTTCCAATGAGTGCTTTCGCTGTCGGAAGATTGCGTTGAACCTGGAGAGTTGGGACCCATGGAATGGGGAGCACGCAGGATTCCTTTCAAGGGTCTGCATTTGCTTTCCCAACCTCACCCATCGTCTCAGCCCCAAGAGTGTCCAGCCTTATGTCTTCTGCCGCTGGGGCTGTAGATGTGGTCAATCCTGGTTGCATGCCAGTCCCTGAACGCATTTGGGAAGAATTTCTCTCTGTTTTGCCCTGCTTGTTTCTTCTTTGTGTTGGAAATGTATCCTCAGAATGGGTCTGAGCTGATTTTCCCTGCTGGTTTTAGGCCGCTTTACACACACTTGATGCACTTACACAGAGATATCAAGACTTAGCTTTTAAGATGCTTACTAGTCGGATAGATACTTGTGCGATGAACAGGGTGTGGTGAGTCCAGTTGATTGAGCAAGGAGTAGGTCGTGTCCATTCCATATTCGGTTTTCGGAAGGGTATCTGTGCTCATTTCAAACTCGAGTTTTATGCGTCACCCCACCTCACCTTTCCCCTGAAGCAGGCATAAGTGTGTTTTCTAAAAGCGTGACTCTGTTCTGTTTGGGGATTCAGTTCATGGGGAGCGATTTTTACATTCCCTCGATAAGTGATATCATAAGTTTCTTTTTTTGTGGGACTGATTTCACTGAGGATGATCGTACCTAAATCCACTCAGGATGCTGCTACCAGCCTCATGACGTGGATTTCATGGCTGAGTGACACTCCATTGGACCTACGTAGCACCACTTGTCCACTTGTCCACTTGTCTTTTTCCACTCGTCCACTCGTCTTTGTCCACTTGGCTCTTTCCTGGGATATGAAACGTGTACCGGAGTGGAGGTTCTTGTCAAGACAGCAGCCCTCAACTTTGGGGTCCCTGTGTCTGGTTGATTTTTTCATTTTCCCAAGGTCAACGCCCATGTGTGGAAGTGCCCTATGCTCTGTGGTTCTGTGTTTTACATGGTTTGGGAAAGAGGATACACTTGTGAAGATTGGCTGTTGGCCATTGACATCCCGCCCATCAGCTTAACAAGGCTCCCTTGACTCCGTGGGCTGTCCTGCCTTTCTGGTTTTTAGACTTTTTTCGCCTGGCCCTTTTGCCCCGGGGGGGGGGGGGCGAGAGATTTCTTTGTAGTGCTGATTTGCTCTCCCAGGTTGCTTGGTTGGCCAAAAAGGGCGTATGCGTTTTTTCCTGAATATATTCAGGAAAAAACGCATACGCCCTTTTTGGCCAACCGCATCATTGTCCACGTTCTGGCGCTTTTCATGTGCTATCGGGGCCATTCCGACGTACCCGTTGACATCCGTTTCCTGCAATTCTGCCTTGCGTTCAACGCCTCTTCGTAGCCTGACCTCAATATATTTTGGGGCGATAGTTATCGTTTAGAACTCTGCAGGTTTGGGAAGTGCAGTGCCCCTGAGCTCCATTTCCCAAGTCGCTTTTTTGTGAGTGGGACGCAACACGGCTGGATGGCTTCACGCCCTATTGTCGATCCGCGGTGGCAGGCTGAACCTCTGGTGAATTCTTCTTCGTGATGGGAAATGAGAGTGACATGTGCCCGACCAAACACCTCCAGCGAGTCTCTCATTGGTTCCCCCTCTTGCAGTTCATCCTGCGGACAAATTGCAGACGGTACGAAAGAGGCATGGAAAGGCGCCGAGTCTCCAAGTGGGGAGTTTGTTAGTAAGGGGGCCTGAATGGAGAACACGAGCACCAGGAGATGAAAACTGAGGTGAGTTTCAGAAAGCTTTCCCGATCCCACGGTGTAGCATCCGCTGGGTTTCCAATGAGTGCTTTCGCTGTCGGAAGATTGCGTTGAACCTGGAGAGTTGGGACCCATGGAATGGGGAGCACGCAGGATTCCTTTCAAGGGTCTGCATTTGCTTTCCCAACCTCACCCATCGTCTCAGCCCCAAGAGTGTCCAGCCTTATGTCTTCTGCCGCTGGGGCTGTAGATGTGGTCAATCCTGGTTGCATGCCAGTCCCTGAACGCATTTTGGAAGAATTTCTCTCTGTTTTGCCCTGCTTGTTTCTTCTTTATGTTGGAAATGTATCCTCAGAATGGGTCTGAGCTGATTTTCCCTGCTGGTTTTAGGCCGCTTTACACACACTTGATGCACTTACACAGAGATATCAAGACTTAGCTTTTAAGATGCTTACTAGTCGGATAGATACTTGTGCGATGAACAGGGTGTGGTGAGTCCAGTTGATTGAGCAAGGAGTAGGTCGTGTCCATTCCATATTCGGTTTTCGGAAGGGTATCTGTGCTCATTTCAAACTCGAGTTTTATGCGTCACCCCACCTCACCTTTCCCCTGAAGCAGGCATAAGTGTGTTTTCTAAAAGCGTGACTCTGTTCTGTTTGGGGATTCAGTTCATGGGGAGCGATTTTTACATTCCCTCGATAAGTGATATCATAAGTTTCTTTTTTTGTGGGACTGATTTCACTGAGGATGATCGTACCTAAATCCACTCAGGATGCTGCTACCAGCCTCATGACGTGGATTTCATGGCTGAGTGACACTCCATTGGACCTACGTAGCACCACTTGTCCACTTGTCCACTTGTCTTTGTCCACTTGTCCACTCGTCTTTGTCCACTTGGCTCTTTCCTGGGATATGAAACGTGTACCGGAGTGGAGGTTCTAGTCAAGACAGCAGCCCTCATCTTTGGGGTCCCTGTGTCTGGTTGATTTTTTCATTTTCCCAAGGTCAACGCCCATGTGTGGAAGTGCCCTATGCTCTGTGGTTCTGTGTTTTACATGGTTTGGGAAAGAGGATACACTTGTGAAGATTGGCTGTTGGCCATTGACATCCCGCCCATCAGCTTAACAAGGCTCCCTTGACTCCGTGGGCTGTCCTGCCTTTCTGGTTTTTAGACTTTTTTCGCCTGGCCCTTTTGCCCGGGGGGGAGCGAGAGATTTCTTTGTAGTGCTGATTTGCTCTCCCAGGTTGCTTGGTTGGCCAAAAAGGGCGAATGCGTTTTTTCCGGAATATATTCAGGAAAAAACGCATTCGCCCTTTTTGGCCAACCGCATCATTGTCCACGTTCTGGCGCTTTTCATGTGCTATCGGGGCCATTCCGATGTACCCGTTGACATCCGTTTCCTGCAATTCTGCCTTGCGTTCAACGCCTCTTCGTAGCCTGACCTCAATATATTTTGGGGCGATAGTTATCGTTTAGAACTCTGCAGGTTTGGGAAGTGCAGTGCCCCTGAGCTCCATTTCCCAAGTCGCTTTTTTGTGAGTGGGACGCAACACGGCTGGATGGCTTCACGCCCTATTGTCGATCCGCGGTGGCAGGCTGAACCTCTGGTGAATTCTTCTTCGTGATGGGAAATGAGAGTGACATGTGCCCGACCAAACACCTCCAGCGAGTCTCTCATTGGTTCCCCCTCTTGCAGTTCATCCTGCGGACAAATTGCAGACGGTACGAAAGAGGCATGGAAAGGCGCCGAGTCTCCAAGTCGGGAGTTTGTTAGTAAGGGGGCCTGAATGGAGAACACGAGCACCAGGAGATGAAAACTGAGGTGAGTTTCAGAAAGCTTTCCCGATCCCACGGTGTAGCATCCGCTGGGTTTCCAATGAGTGCTTTCGCTGTCGGAAGATTGCGTTGAACCTGGAGAGTTGGGACCCATGGAATGGGGAGCACGCAGGATTCCTTTCAAGGGTCTGCATTTGCTTTCCCAACCTCACCCATCGTCTCAGCCCCAAGAGTGTCCAGCCTTATGTCTTCTGCCGCTGGGGCTGTAGATGTGGTCAATCCTGGTTGCATGCCAGTCCCTGAACGCATTTTGGAAGAATTTCTCTCTGTTTTGCCCTGCTTGTTTCTTCTTTGTGTTGGAAATGTATCCTCCGAATGGGTCTGAGCTGATTTTCCCTGCTGTTTTTAGGCCGCTTTACACACACATGATGCACTTACACAGAGATATCAAGACTTAGCTTTTAAGATGCTTACTAGTCGGATAGATACTTGTGCGATGAACAGGGTCTGGTGAGTCCAGTTGATTGAGCAAGGAGTAGGTCGTGTCCATACCATATTCGGTTTTCGCAAGAGTGTCTGTGCTCATTTCAAACTCGAGTTTTATGCATCAGCCCACCTCACCTTTCCCCTGAAGCAGGCATAAGTGTGTTTTCTAAAAGCGTGATTCGGTTGTGTTTTGGGAATTCAGTACATTCGCACATCTGGTTACTAGGGCAGCACAGCCCTTCTGGAAGTCCTGTTCCCAGGTTGTAAATTAGAACGGAATGTGCCAGGAAGGAACCACAGAAGTTTATGTCACATTACTTCTTGTTCGCTCTTTTAATTCTTTTGATCACGCTAATGCTTAGAATATTGTTGGTCCTAGGTGTAAAAAATCTGGTTCATTTATACGTTATGTATGTATATGTATATATATATATATATATATATATATATATATATATATATACACACATATATATATATATATTGTACAGATATTCTTCCAATGTAAATTATTGCGGAGTGTTCTGGTGACCTCCCTTGCTATATGGTCGGTCTGTTTGATATATATATATTTAATATGTGTTTGAACACATATGGTGCCACTAATCTTAATTCATCCATTCCCCCCACCTTTCATTTTACATAAGCTTAGTTTGTTTTCTAAGTGTGTGAGTGTCTTTCTTTGTGGAAATATGTTCATTTGTGTCAGCTGTTAGATAACGCCTATACGTGATGTCATACGGTATGCCTTTTGCTTTCCGACTTAACTCATGTTCTGTGATGGTCTCTACGCTCATCTCGGGTGCCTCAAAGAGCAGTGTTTCCTTGTTTTCCATGGCTAATAGTCCACTGTGTCCACGGACCAGCTCTTCTTATCCATTCATCTGTTGATGGACATTTGGGTTGCTTCGGTGTCTTGGCTACTGTGAAAACTCGTGGAGTGCAGCTCTTGCAGCCTGTCTTCTCTGGTGAGAGGCTCAGCTGTGGGTGTTCTGGATGAAAGGGTGGCTCAATTTTTAATTGAAAACGCAGCTCCTTTTTGTTCTCATTATTGGCTGTTACAACTAGACGTGTCCTCCGCAGACAGAGGGAACAGAGTTCTCTAAAACCCCTTCAGCATTTATTGTTTGTAGTCTTTTGGCTGACGGTAGTTAACTTGGGTGAGCTGAAAGCTTTTTGTAGGTTAGAGGAGTCTGATGATTCCTGATGTTGAGCTTTTCTCCATTTTGCTTTTTTTGATGAAGAGTGAGTAAAACTTACCTCTATCATACTATCTCTTTGACACATTTGCCTGCTTTGAATTTCTTTCGCCACTGCCGAGCTCAGGACATTTTTTTTTTGAGGGCAGGTGTCTTTTAGAGGCCTGAGTCCTTGTGAATGTTAAGTGACCCATAGCTATGCGTTTGAAGCTGCTCTTGCGGGAAACGGCCACAAGGCGGCAGCATTTCTCCATTTCCAACTCTGGGTTTTCCTGCAACAGAGGCTTCCTGGAAATTGTGTTCGTAGGCTGCAAATGAGAGTGCAGTGTGCCGGGGCAAAGCCCCAAGAGCTTATATCTCCTTACTTCTTGTGTTTTTTAAAATTTAATTGCTATCTAGTATCACAGCCAATTGGATAAAAATGTGGTGTGTGTTCTAGGTGTACAGCATCTGGTTCATCATATGTATGTATCGATCTATTCATCTTTGGATCCTTTCCCGTGTAGGTTATTACAGAGTGTTGAGTCGACCTCTCTTGGTATTCCTTAGGTATTTTGTGATTATATATTTCATATGTATCAGTACATGTCTGTAAACCCCCATATCCAAATTCATACATTCCTTACACCTTTCCACTTGGTTAAGCATAGTTGGTTTTCTGGATCTATGCACGGCCTTCTCTTGGAAATGACTTCATGGGTATCAATGTTGAACTAACAACTATAAGTGATGTCATAGGATATTTCTATTTCGGTTTCTTTCGTACTTCCTTTTGGGTGGGTATCTCTAGATTCTTCTACGGTGGTGCCAGCGTCACTGTTCCATGCTTTTCCGTGGCTCATATTCCATTGTGCACATGGGCCCCCTTCTTCTTGGTGCATTGTTCTGTTGATGGACATTTGGGTTTCTTCCAAGTCTTGGCGATGGTACATGTTGCTACAGTGAAGGATGGCCAGCCTGTGTCTTTTTGATTTTGGTCTACTCGGGAGATAGGCGTATCAGTGGGCCTACCCGATTACATGTTAGCTCAATTTTTACCTTTCAACGCACCTCCACGGTGTTCTCACTACTAGCTGTTCCCAGGTTACGTCACAGCGGCAGCTCGAGGGCACAGAGTTCTCTAAAACACCTTGAGCGTTTATTCTTTGAAGACTCTGTGGCTGATGATCATTCTGACGACTGTGGGTGAACGTTTTAGTCGACTGGATTTGCATGGCTTTAATTAATTCCTGATGTTGAGCATTTTTCCATGCCCTTTTATTTATCACAAGAGAAAGAAAGAAAGAGAAGACAAAATGTGCACAAAATATGCCTCTTGAAATTGTCGTTTTGAAATGTGCACGTCTTTTGAGTTTTTTTCCTCGATGTACGACCCAAGAATTGTTTTTGAGGGCAGGTGTCATTTATAGGCCTGCAATGATGTTGAATATCAAGTGACCATTAGCACTGGGTTTAAAGCTGCTGTTTTGAGAAACGGCCACAAGGCGGCAGCAGGTCTCCTTTACCAAACCTGGTTACTCGGGCAACAGAGCCTCCGTGGAAGTCGTATTCTCGGTTGTCAATTAGAATGGACTGTGCCAGGAAAAAGCCCCTTATGTTTGTGCCTCACGACTGACTTGTTCGTTTTTTAATTCAATGTTTATTGTTTCTCACAGCAAGTTTGATTACAATGTTTTGCTTGTTGTAGGTGTGAAAGATGTGGCTCTTTTACACATAAACATGTATCTAGTCTTCTTTGGATCCTTTTCCCATGTAGCTTATGACACAATGTTGAGTACTCTTCTCTTGGTATTCCGTAGGCCTTTGGTGATTTTGTATTTCACCTGTGTTTGTATCTCTCTCTTAAACCCAATTTCCTAATGTACACAATTCTCACACCTGTCCATGGGTGAACCATAAATCTGTTTATTGCATCTGTGATTGCCTTTCTCTGTGGAAATATCTTCAGTGATATCAATTTTTAGGGAACACCTATAAGTGATATCGTAGGCTATGTATCTTTCGCTCTGTGACTTACTGCAAGGTGGGTGATGAACTCTAGCCTCACCGATGGTGCTGTTGATGGCATTGTTTCCTTTTGTTCCTTGGCTAATATTCCATCTGTTCAGGTCCCTGTTCTTCTTTGTCCACTCATCTGTTGATGGGCTTTCTGCTTGCTTCCATGTCCTGGCTCTTGTAATACTCCTGCAATGCAGATTTGCCTGCCTGTGTCTTTCCACTTCTGTCTTCTTTCTTAGGTTATAGGCCCACGAGTGTGCCTGCTGGATCATATCGTAACTCAGTGTTTACCTTGTAAAGGCACCTCCATTCTGTTCCCATTAGTGCCTCTTACCAGGTGAAGTCCTGTGGCGAGCATTGCCCTCTGAGGAAGGCGCCACTAAGACCCTCCTAAGCCTCAGGGCCCGACTGTACTCTCCTTGGTATGCATCCTGGACTTTATGGTATGAACATACAAAAGGAGATGGTCTTTGGCCAAATCGCTCCAGGGACCTGCTCAGTTACTGGGAGTCCCTGGTTGTTCCCTAAAGCTAGGAAAAGCAACCCTGGAGGGGAAATTGGTGCCTTTGAGGGAGAAGCCGAGCAGCCAACCAACCAGCTGATGCTGATAAGGTGTGACTAAGCCGAGAAGCCAACCAACCAGCTGATGCCGATAAGGCGTGAGGAAGCAAATTCCCTGCTTTAGGGGTATATATACGGCTAGGCTTTGTTATTAAACTTGCCTTGCAAGCGTCAGTTGCTTGTGCCCTTCTGATCCCATACCTTGGTGCGTTCAGTTCCCTACCCCCTCTCGTCGGTTGTTGCTACACTTTGAGGACCCGCCGCGGCTGGCGGCAAAGTCCCACTTAACCTAGAGGGTATGCACTTCTCCACAACCCCTTCAGCATGAATTGTTGGTAGTTTTGTTGCTGATGGTTCTTCTGACTGGTGTGAGCCCATACCTCTGTGGTTGGATTTGCATGCGTCTCATAAAGCCTTGAAATTGAGCTTTCAGGGATGTCCTTTTTTCTTCAAACTGTGTGTGTAGCTTACCTCATCACATTCTTTTCTTGAAGTATGTGCCACCTTTTGAAATATTTTGGCCACTACCTCCCTCAAGACATTTTGAGGGCAGGTTTCATTGACAGCCCTCCAGGACTTGTGCACATGAAGTGACCATTAGCACGGGTTTTCAAGCTGCCGTTGCACGTAACGGCCAGAGGGCTGCAGCATTTCTGCGTTTCCCACTCTGGTAACTAGTGAAGCAGACCTTCCTGCCAGTGGTGTTCCTCGGTTATCAATGACGGTGGGATGTGTCTGGAGAAACCCCCCAAAGCTGATGTCTCCTTACTTATATCTGTTTTTAAAATGGAATTTCTACTTTTCACTGGAGCACTCTTCCATTGTGTCCATGGACCACTTCTCCTTTCTGCATTCCTCTGTGGCTGGGCATTTTCATTGCTTCCAAGTGTTGGCTACGGTAAACATTGCTGGATTGCAGGATTGCCAGCCCGTGTCTTTTTTGATTCTCATCCTCTCAGGTGATAGACCAAGCAGTGGCTATGCTTGATTGAACGGTCGCTCAATGTTGACCCTTTCCAGGCAACTCCACTGTGTTTTCCTTAGGGGCTCTTAACACGTCCCACTTAGAACCGAGGGTACGCATTTCTTCACCACCCCGTCAGCATTTCTTGTTTGCAGAAGTTTTGCTGCTGGCCATGCTGAGTCATGTGACATGATAGGTTTTTGTAACGTGTATTTTCGTGTCTAATAATTCCTAAGGTTCAGCATTTTTCCACGCCTTTTTTTATTCTGTTAAACAAAAACAGAAAAAAAAAACCGTGAGTACAATAAACCTCTCGAAATTGTCTTCTTGGAAGGTTGCCCTCTTTCGACTTTTTTGGTCGATTTTCGACCCCAGGATTTCGTTTTGGAGGGCAGGTGTCATTTACAAGCCTGCAATGGGTGTGAATATTGAGTGACCATTAGCACTGACTTTAAAGCTGCTGCTGTGGGAAACGGCCACAAGGCGTCAGCATTGCTACATTCCCACATCTGGTTACTAGGGCAGCAGAGCCTTCTGGAAGTCCTGTTCCCAGGTTGTCAATTAGAATGGAATGTGCCAGGAAAAAACCCCAGATGTGTATGTCACATTACTTCTTGTTCGCTCTTTTAATTTGTTTAAATCGGGGTAATGATTAGAATACTGTTGGTCCTATATGTACAGAATCTGGTTCATTTGTACGTTTTATATATATATATATATTCTTGTACAGATCCTCTTCCCATGTAAATTATTACAGTGTTCTGGTGACCTCCCTTGCTATATGGTCGGTCTGTTTGATATATATATTTAATACGTATTTGTACACATATGGTGACACTAATCTTAATTTATCCATTCCCCCCACCTTTCATTTTACTTAAGCTTAGTTTGTTTTCTAAGTGTGTGAGTGTCTTTCTTTGTGGAAATATGTTCATTTGTGTCAGCTGTTAGATAACGCCTATACGTGATGTCATACGGTATGCCTTTTGCTTTCCGACTTAACTCATGTTCTGTGATGATCTCTAGGCTCATCTCGGGTGCCTCAAAGAGCAGTGTTTCCTTGTTTTCCATGGCTAATAGTCCACTGTGTCCACGGACCAGCTCTTCTTATCCATTCATCTGTTGATGGACATTTGGGTTGCTTCGGTGTCTTGGCTACTGTGAAAACTCGTGGAGTGCAGCTCTTGCAGCCTGTCTTCTCAGGTGAGAGGCTCGGCTGTGGGTGTTCTGGATGGAAGGGTGGCTCAATTTTTAATTGAAAACGCAGCTCCTTTCTGTTCTCATTATTGGCTGTTACAACTAGACGTGTCCTCCGCAGACAGAGGGAGCAGAGTTCTCTAAAACCCCTTCAGCATTTATTGTTTGTAGTCTTTTGGCTGACGGTAGTTAACTTGGGTGAGCTGAAAGCTTTTTGTAGCTTAGAGGAGTCTGATCATTCCTGAGGTTGAGCTTTTCTCCATTTTGCTTTTTTTGATAAAGAGTGAGTAAAACTTACCTCTTCATACTATCTCTTTGACACATTTGCCTGCTTTGAATTTTTTTCACCACTGCCGAGCTCAGGACATTTTTTTTTTTGAGGGCAGGTGTCTTTTAGAGGCCTGAGTCCTTGTGAATGTTAAGTGACCCATAGCTATCCGTTTAAAGCCGCTCTTGCGGGAAACGGCCACAAGGCGGCAGCATTTCTCCATTTCCAACTCTGGGTTTTCCTGCAACAGAGGCTTCCTAGAAATTGTGTTAGTAGGCTGCAAGTGAGAGTGCAGTGTGTCAGGGCAAACCCCCAAGAGCTTATATCTCCTTACTTCTTGTGTGTTTTTTAAAATTTAATTGTTATCTAGTATCACAGCCAATTGGATAAAAATGTGGTGTGTGTTCTAGGTGTACTGCATCTGGTTCATCATATGTATGTATCAATCTATTCATCTTTGGATCCTTTCCCGTGTAGGTTATTACAGAGTGTTGAGTCGACCTCTCTTGGTATTCCTTAGGTATTTTGTGATTATATATTTCATATGTATCAGTACATGTCTGTAAACCCCCATATCCAAATTCATACATTCCTTACACCTTTCCACTTGGTTAAGCATAGTTGGTTTTCTGCATCTATGCACGGCCTTCTCTTGGAAATGACTTCATGGGTATCAATGTTGAAGTAACAGCTATAAGTGATGTCATAGGATATTTCTATTTCGGTTTCTTTCGTACTTCCTTTTGGGTGGGTATCTCTAGATCCTTCTACGGTGGTGCCAGCGGCACTGTTGCATGCTCTTCCGTGGCTCATGTTCCATTGTGCACATGGGCCCCCTTCTTCTTGGTGCATTGTTCTGTTGATGGACATTTGGGTTTCTTCCAAGTCTTGGCGATGGTACATGTTGCTGCAGTGCAGGATGGCCAGCCTGTGTCTTTTTGATTTTGGTCTACTCGGGAGATAGGCCCATCAGTGGGCCTACCCGATTACATGTTAGCTCAATTTTTACCTTTCAACGCACCTCCACGGTGTCCTCACTACTAGCTGTTCCCAGGTTACGTCCCAGCGGCAGCTAGAGGGCACAGAGTTCTCTAAAACACCTTGAGCATTTATTCTTTGTAGACTCTGTGGCTGATGATCATTCTGACGACGGTGGGTGAACGTTTCTGTCGACTGGATTTGCATGGCTTTATTAATTCCTGATGTTGAGCATTTTTCCATGCCCTTTTATTTATCACAAGAGAAAGAAAGAAAGAGAAGACAAAATGTGCACAAAATATGCCTCTTGAAATTGTCGTTTTGAAATGTGCACGTCTTTTGAGTTTTTTTCCTCGATGGACGACCCAAGAATCGTTTTTGAGGGCAGGTGTCATTTATAGGCCTGCAATGATTTTGAATATCAAGTGACCATTAGCACTGGGTTTAAAGCTGCTGTTTTGAGAAACGGCCACAAGGCGGCAGCAGGTCTCCTTTACCAAACCTGGTTACTCGGGCAACAGAGCCTCCGTGGAAGTCGTATTCTCGGTTGTCAATTAGAATGGACTGTGCCAGGAAAAAGCCCCTTATGTTTGTGCCTCACGACTGACTTGTTCGTTTTTTAATTCAATGTTTATTGTTTCTCACAGCAAGTTTGATTACAATGTTTTGCTTGTTGTAGGTGTGAAAGATGTGGCTCTTTTACACATAAACATGTATCTAGTCTTCTTTGGATCCTTTTCCCATGTAGCTTATGACACAATGTTGAGTACTCTTCTCTTGGTATTCCGTAGGCCTTTGGTGATTTTGTATTTCACCTGTGTTTGTATCTCTCTCTTAAACCCAATTTCCTAATGTACACAATTCTCACACCTGTCCATGGGTGAACCATAAATCTGTTTATTGCATCTGTGATTGCCTTTCTCTGTGGAAATATCTTCAGTGATATCAATTTTTAGGGAACACCTATAAGTGATATCGTAGGCTATGTATCTTTCGCTCTGTGACTTACTGCAAGGTGCGTGATGAACTCTAGCCTCACCGATGGTGCTGTTGATGGCATTGTTTCCTTTTGTTCCTTGGCTAATATTCCATCTGTTCAGGTCCCTGTTCTTCTTTGTCCACTCATCTGTTGATGGACTTTCTGCTTGCTTCCATGTCCTGGCTATTGTAATACTCCTGCAATGCAGATTTGCCTGTCTGTGTCTTTCCACTTCTGTCTTCTTTCTTAGGTTATAGGCCCACGAGTGGGCCTGCCGGATCATATCGTAACTCAGTGTTTACCTTGTAAAGGCACCTCCATTCTGTTCCCATTAGTGCCTCTTACCAGGTGAAGTCCTGTGGCGAGCATTGCCCTCTGAGGAAGGCGCCACTAAGACCCTCCTAAGCCTCAGGGCCCGACTGTACTCTCCTTGGTATGCATCCTGGACTTTATGGTATGAACATACAAAAGGAGATGGTCTTTGGCCAAATCGCTCCAGGGACCTGCTCAGTTACTGGGAGTCCCTGGTTGTTCCCTAAAGCTAGGAAAAGCAACCCTGGAGGGGAAATTGGTGCCTTTGAGGGAGAAGCCGAGCAGCCAACCAACCAGCTGATGCTGATAAGGTGTGACTAAGCCGAGAAGCCAACCAACCAGCTGATGCCGATAAGGCGTGACGAAGCAAATTCCCTGCTTTAGGGGTATATATACGGCTAGGCTTTGTTATTAAACTTGCCTTGCAAGCGTCAGTTGCTTGTGCCCTTCTGATCCCATACCTTGGTGCGTTCAGTTCCCTACCCCCTCTCGTCGGTTGTTGCTACACTTTGAGGACCCGCCGCGGCTGGCGGCAAAGTCCCACTTAACCTAGAGGGTATGCACTTCTCCACAACCCCTTCAGCATGAATTGTTGGTAGTTTTGTTGCTGATGGTTCTTCTGACTGGTGTGAGCCCATACCTCTGTGGTTGGATTTGCATGCGTCTCATAAAGCCTTGAAATTGAGCTTTCAGGGATGTCCTTTTTTCTTCAAACTGTGTGTGTAGCTTACCTCATCACATTCTTTTCTTGAAGTATGTGCCACCTTTTGAAATATTTTGGCCACTACCTCCCTCAAGACATTTTGAGGGCAGGTTTCATTGACAGCCCTCCAGGACTTGTGCACATGAAGTGACCATTAGCACGGGTTTTCAAGCTGCCGTTGCACGTAACGGCCAGAGGGCTGCAGCATTTCTGCGTTTCCCACTCTGGTAACTAGTGAAGCAGACCTTCCTGCCAGTGGTGTTCCTCGGTTATCAATGACGGTGGGATGTGTCTGGAGAAACCCCCCAAAGCTGATGTCTCCTTACTTATATCTGTTTTTAAAATGGAATTTCTACTTTTCACTGGAGCACTCTTCCATTGTGTCCATGGACCACTTCTCCTTTCTGCATTCCTCTGTGGCTGGGCATTTTCATTGCTTCCAAGTGTTGGCTACGGTAAACATTGCTGGATTGCAGGATTGCCAGCCCGTGTCTTTTTTGATTCTCATCCTCTCAGGTGATAGACCAAGCAGTGGCTATGCTTGATTGAACGGTCGCTCAATGTTGACCCTTTCCAGGCAACTCCACTGTGTTTTCCTTAGGGGCTCTTAACACGTCCCACTTAGAACCGAGGGTACGCATTTCTTCACCACCCCGTCAGCATTTCTTGTTTGCAGAAGTTTTGCTGCTGGCCATGCTGAGTCATGTGACATGATAGGTTTTTGTAACGTGTATTTTCGTGTCTAATAATTCCTAAGGTTCAGCATTTTTCCACGCCTTTTTTTATTCTGTTAAACAAAAACAGAAAAAAAAAACCGTGAGTACAATAAACCTCTCGAAATTGTCTTCTTGGAAGGTTGCCCTCTTTCGACTTTTTTGGTCGATTTTCGACCCCAGGATTTCGTTTTGGAGGGCAGGTGTCATTTACAAGCCTGCAATGGGTGTGAATATTGAGTGACCATTAGCACTGACTTTAAAGCTGCTGCTGTGGGAAACGGCCACAAGGCGTCAGCATTGCTACATTCCCACATCTGGTTACTAGGGCAGCAGAGCCTTCTGGAAGTCCTGTTCCCAGGTTGTCAATTAGAATGGAATGTGCCAGGAAAAAACCCCAGATGTGTATGTCACATTACTTCTTGTTCGCTCTTTTAATTTGTTTAAATCGGGGTAATGATTAGAATACTGTTGGTCCTATATGTACAGAATCTGGTTCATTTGTACGTTTTATATATATATATATATTCTTGTACAGATCCTCTTCCCATGTAAATTATTACAGTGTTCTGGTGACCTCCCTTGCTATATGGTCGGTCTGTTTGATATATATATTTAATACGTATTTGTACACATATGGTGACACTAATCTTAATTTATCCATTCCCCCCACCTTTCATTTTACTTAAGCTTAGTTTGTTTTCTAAGTGTGTGAGTGTCTTTCTTTGTGGAAATATGTTCATTTGTGTCAGCTGTTAGATAACGCCTATACGTGATGTCATACGGTATGCCTTTTGCTTTCCGACTTAACTCATGTTCTGTGATGATCTCTAGGCTCATCTCGGGTGCCTCAAAGAGCAGTGTTTCCTTGTTTTCCATGGCTAATAGTCCACTGTGTCCACGGACCAGCTCTTCTTATCCATTCATCTGTTGATGGACATTTGGGTTGCTTCGGTGTCTTGGCTACTGTGAAAACTCGTGGAGTGCAGCTCTTGCAGCCTGTCTTCTCAGGTGAGAGGCTCGGCTGTGGGTGTTCTGGATGGAAGGGTGGCTCAATTTTTAATTGAAAACGCAGCTCCTTTCTGTTCTCATTATTGGCTGTTACAACTAGACGTGTCCTCCGCAGACAGAGGGAGCAGAGTTCTCTAAAACCCCTTCAGCATTTATTGTTTGTAGTCTTTTGGCTGACGGTAGTTAACTTGGGTGAGCTGAAAGCTTTTTGTAGCTTAGAGGAGTCTGATCATTCCTGAGGTTGAGCTTTTCTCCATTTTGCTTTTTTTGATAAAGAGTGAGTAAAACTTACCTCTTCATACTATCTCTTTGACACATTTGCCTGCTTTGAATTTTTTTCACCACTGCCGAGCTCAGGACATTTTTTTTTTTGAGGGCAGGTGTCTTTTAGAGGCCTGAGTCCTTGTGAATGTTAAGTGACCCATAGCTATCCGTTTAAAGCCGCTCTTGCGGGAAACGGCCACAAGGCGGCAGCATTTCTCCATTTCCAACTCTGGGTTTTCCTGCAACAGAGGCTTCCTAGAAATTGTGTTAGTAGGCTGCAAGTGAGAGTGCAGTGTGTCAGGGCAAACCCCCAAGAGCTTATATCTCCTTACTTCTTGTGTGTTTTTTAAAATTTAATTGTTATCTAGTATCACAGCCAATTGGATAAAAATGTGGTGTGTGTTCTAGGTGTACTGCATCTGGTTCATCATATGTATGTATCAATCTATTCATCTTTGGATCCTTTCCCGTGTAGGTTATTACAGAGTGTTGAGTCGACCTCTCTTGGTATTCCTTAGGTATTTTGTGATTATATATTTCATATGTATCAGTACATGTCTGTAAACCCCCATATCCAAATTCATACATTCCTTACACCTTTCCACTTGGTTAAGCATAGTTGGTTTTCTGCATCTATGCACGGCCTTCTCTTGGAAATGACTTCATGGGTATCAATGTTGAAGTAACAGCTATAAGTGATGTCATAGGATATTTCTATTTCGGTTTCTTTCGTACTTCCTTTTGGGTGGGTATCTCTAGATCCTTCTACGGTGGTGCCAGCGGCACTGTTGCATGCTCTTCCGTGGCTCATGTTCCATTGTGCACATGGGCCCCCTTCTTCTTGGTGCATTGTTCTGTTGATGGACATTTGGGTTTCTTCCAAGTCTTGGCGATGGTACATGTTGCTGCAGTGCAGGATGGCCAGCCTGTGTCTTTTTGATTTTGGTCTACTCGGGAGATAGGCCCATCAGTGGGCCTACCCGATTACATGTTAGCTCAATTTTTACCTTTCAACGCACCTCCACGGTGTCCTCACTACTAGCTGTTCCCAGGTTACGTCCCAGCGGCAGCTAGAGGGCACAGAGTTCTCTAAAACACCTTGAGCATTTATTCTTTGTAGACTCTGTGGCTGATGATCATTCTGACGACGGTGGGTGAACGTTTCTGTCGACTGGATTTGCATGGCTTTATTAATTCCTGATGTTGAGCATTTTTCCATGCCCTTTTATTTATCACAAGAGAAAGAAAGAAAGACAAAATGTGCACAAAATATGCCTCTTGAAATTGTCGTTTTGAAATGTGCACGTCTTTTGAGTTTTTTTCCTCGATGGACGACCCAAGAATCGTTTTTGAGGGCAGGTGTCATTTATAGGCCTGCAATGATTTTGAATATCAAGTGACCATTAGCACTGGGTTTAAAGCTGCTGTTTTGAGAAACGGCCACAAGGCGGCAGCAGGTCTCCTTTACCAAACCTGGTTACTCGGGCAACAGAGCCTCCGTGGAAGTCGTATTCTCGGTTGTCAATTAGAATGGACTGTGCCAGGAAAAAGCCCCTTATGTTTGTGCCTCACGACTGACTTGTTCGTTTTTTAATTCAATGTTTATTGTTTCTCACAGCAAGTTTGATTACAATGTTTTGCTTGTTGTAGGTGTGAAAGATGTGGCTCTTTTACACATAAACATGTATCTAGTCTTCTTTGGATCCTTTTCCCATGTAGCTTATGACACAATGTTGAGTACTCTTCTCTTGGTATTCCGTAGGCCTTTGGTGATTTTGTATTTCACCTGTGTTTGTATCTCTCTCTTAAACCCAATTTCCTAATGTACACAATTCTCACACCTGTCCATGGGTGAACCATAAATCTGTTTATTGCATCTGTGATTGCCTTTCTCTGTGGAAATATCTTCAGTGATATCAATTTTTAGGGAACACCTATAAGTGATATCGTAGGCTATGTATCTTTCGCTCTGTGACTTACTGCAAGGTGCGTGATGAACTCTAGCCTCACCGATGGTGCTGTTGATGGCATTGTTTCCTTTTGTTCCTTGGCTAATATTCCATCTGTTCAGGTCCCTGTTCTTCTTTGTCCACTCATCTGTTGATGGACTTTCTGCTTGCTTCCATGTCCTGGCTATTGTAATACTCCTGCAATGCAGATTTGCCTGTCTGTGTCTTTCCACTTCTGTCTTCTTTCTTAGGTTATAGGCCCACGAGTGGGCCTGCCGGATCATATCGTAACTCAGTGTTTACCTTGTAAAGGCACCTCCATTCTGTTCCCATTAGTGCCTCTTACCAGGTGAAGTCCTGTGGCGAGCATTGCCCTCTGAGGAAGGCGCCACTAAGACCCTCCTAAGCCTCAGGGCCCGACTGTACTCTCCTTGGTATGCATCCTGGACTTTATGGTATGAACATACAAAAGGAGATGGTCTTTGGCCAAATCGCTCCAGGGACCTGCTCAGTTACTGGGAGTCCCTGGTTGTTCCCTAAAGCTAGGAAAAGCAACCCTGGAGGGGAAATTGGTGCCTTTGAGGGAGAAGCCGAGCAGCCAACCAACCAGCTGATGCTGATAAGGTGTGACTAAGCCGAGAAGCCAACCAACCAGCTGATGCCGATAAGGCGTGACGAAGCAAATTCCCTGCTTTAGGGGTATATATACGGCTAGGCTTTGTTATTAAACTTGCCTTGCAAGCGTCAGTTGCTTGTGCCCTTCTGATCCCATACCTTGGTGCGTTCAGGTCCCTACCCCCTCTCGTCGGTTGTTGCTACACTTTGAGGACCCGCCGCGGCTGGCGGCAAAGTCCCACTTAACCTAGAGGGTATGCACTTCTCCACAACCCCTTCAGCATGAATTGTTGGTAGTTTTGTTGCTGATGGTTCTTCTGACTGGTGTGAGCCCATACCTCTGTGGTTGGATTTGCATGCATCTCATAAAGCCTTGAAATTGAGCTTTCAGGGATGTCCTTTTTTCTTCAAACTGTGTGTGTAGCTTACCTCATCACATTCTTTTCTTGAAGTATGTGCCACCTTTTGAAATATTTTGGCCACTACCTCCCTCAAGACATTTTGAGGGCAGGTTTCATTGACAGCCCTCCAGGACTTGTGCACACGAAGTGACCATTAGCACGGGTTTTCCAGCTGCCGTTGCAGGGAACGGCCAGAGGGCTGCAGCATTTCTGCGTTTCCCACTCTGGTAACTAGTGAAACAGAGCCTTCCTGCCTGTGGTGTTCCTCGGTTATCAATGACGGTGGGATGTGTCTGGAGAAACCCCCCAAAGCTGATGTCTCCTTACTTATATCTGTTTTTAAAATGGAATTTCTACTTTTCACTCGAGGACTCTTCCATTGTGTCCATGGACCACTGCTCCTTTCTGCATTCCTCTGTGGCTGGGCATTTTCATTGCTTCCAAGTGTTGGCTATGGTAAACATTGCTGGATTGCAGGATTGCCAGCCCGTGTCTTTTTGATTCTCATCCTCTCAGGTGATAGACCCAGCAGTGGCTGTGCTTGATTGAACGGTCGCTCAATGTTGACCCTTTCCAGGCAACTCCACTGTGTTTTCCTTAGGGGCTCTTACCACGTCCCACTTAGAACCGAGGGTACGCATTTCTTCACCACCCCTTCAGCATTTCTTGTTTGCAGAAGTTTCGCTGATGGCCATGCTGAGTCGTGTGACATGATAGGTTTTTGTAACGTGTATTTTCGTGTCTAATAATTCCTAAGGTTCAGCATTTTTCCACGCCTTTTTTTATTCTGTTAAACAAAAACAGAAAAAAAAAACCGTGAGTACAATAAACCTCTCGAAATTGTCTTCTTGGAAGGTTGCCCTCTTTCGACTTTTTTGGTCGATTTTCGACCCCAGGATTTCGTTTTGGAGGGCAGGTGTCATTTACAAGCCTGCAATGGGTGTGAATATTGAGTGACCATTAGCACTGACTTTAAAGCTGCTGCTGTGGGAAACGGCCACAAGGCGTCAGCATTGCTACATTCCCACATCTGGTTACTAGGGCAGCAGAGCCTTCTGGAAGTCCTGTTCCCAGGTTGTCAATTAGAATGGAATGTGCCAGGAAAAAACCCCAGATGTGTATGTCACATTACTTCTTGTTCGCTCTTTTAATTTGTTTAAATCGGGGTAATGATTAGAATACTGTTGGTCCTATATGTACAGAATCTGGTTCATTTGTACGTTTTTTATATATATATATATTCTTGTACAGATCCTCTTCCCATGTAAATTATTGCAGAGTGTTCTGGTGACCTCCCTTGCTATATGGTCGGTCTGTTTGATATATATATTTAATACGTATTTGTACACATACGGTGACACTAATCTTAATTTATCCATTCCCCCCACCTTTCATTTTACTTAAGCTTAGTTTGTTTTCTAAGTGTGTGAGTGTCTTTCTTTGTGGAAATATGTTCATTTGTGTCAGCTGTTAGATAACGCCTATACGTGATGTCATACGGTATGCCTTTTGCTTTCCGACTTAACTCATGTTCTGTGATGATCTCTAGGCTCATCTCGGGTGCCTCAAAGAGCAGTGTTTCCTTGTTTTCCATGGCTAATAGTCCACTGTGTCCACGGACCAGCTCTTCTTATCCATTCATCTGTTGATGGACATTTGGGTTGCTTCGGTGTCTTGGCTACTGTGAAAACTCGTGGAGTGCAGCTCTTGCAGCCTGTCTTCTCAGGTGAGAGGCTCGGCTGTGGGTGTTCTGGATGGAAGGGTGGCTCAATTTTTAATTGAAAACGCAGCTCCTTTCTGTTCTCATTATTGGCTGTTACAACTAGACGTGTCCTCCGCAGACAGAGGGAGCAGAGTTCTCTAAAACCCCTTCAGCATTTATTGTTTGTAGTCTTTTGGCTGACGGTAGTTAACTTGGGTGAGCTGAAAGCTTTTTGTAGCTTAGAGGAGTCTGATCATTCCTGAGGTTGAGCTTTTCTCCATTTTGCTTTTTTTGATAAAGAGTGAGTAAAACTTACCTCTTCATACTATCTCTTTGACACATTTGCCTGCTTTGAATTTTTTTCGCCACTGCCGAGCTCAGGACATTTTTTTTTTTGAGGGCAGGTGTCTTTTAGAGGCCTGAGTCCTTGTGAATGTTACGTGACCCATAGCTATCCGTTTAAAGCCGCTCTTGCGGGAAACGGCCACAAGGCGGCAGCATTTCTCCATTTCCAACTCTGGGTTTTCCTGCAACAGAGGCTTCCTGGAGATTGTGTTCGTAGGCTGCAAATGAGAGTGCAGTGTGCCAGGGCAAACCCCCAAGAGCTTATATCTCCTTACTTCTTGTGTGTTTTTTAAAATTTAATTGTTATCTAGTATCACAGCCAATTGGATAAAAATGTGGTGTGTGTTCTAGGTGTACTGCATCTGGTTCATCATATGTATGTATCAATCTATTCATCTTTGGATCCTTTCCCGTGTAGGTTATTACAGAGTGTTGAGTCGACCTCTCTTGGTATTCCTTAGGTATTTTGTGATTATATATTTCATATGTATCAGTACATGTCTGTAAACCCCCATATCCAAATTCATACATTCCTTACACCTTTCCACTTGGTTAAGCATAGTTGGTTTTCTGGATCTATGCACGGCCTTCTCTTGGAAATGACTTCATGGGTATCAATGTTGAAGTAACAGCTATAAGTGATGTCATAGGATATTTCTATTTCGGTTTCTTTCGTACTTCCTTTTGGGTGGGTATCTCTAGATCCTTCTACGGTGGTGCCAGTGGCACTGTTGCATGCTCTTCCGTGGCTCATGTTCCATTGTGCACATGGGCCCCCTTCTTCTTGGTGCATTGTTCTGTTGATGGACATTTGGGTTTCTTCCAAGTCTTGGCGATGGTACATGTTGCTGCAGTGCAGGATGGCCAGCCTGTGTCTTTTTGATTTTGGTCTACTCGGGAGATAGGCGTATCAGTGGGCCTACCCGATTACATGTTAGCTCAATTTTTACCTTTCAACGCACCTCCACGGTGTCCTCACTACTAGCTGTTCCCAGGTTACGTCCCAGCGGCAGCTAGAGGGCACAGAGTTCTCTAAAACACCTTGAGCATTTATTCTTTGTAGACTCTGTGGCTGATGATCATTCTGACGACGGTGGGTGAACGTTTCTGTCGACTGGATTTGCATGGCTTTATTAATTCCTGATGTTGAGCATTTTTCCATGCCCTTTTATTTATCACAAGAGAAAGAAAGAAAGAGAAGACAAAATGTGCACAAAATATGCCTCTTGAAATTGTCGTTTTGAAATGTGCACGTCTTTTGAGTTTTTTTCCTCGATGGACGACCCAAGAATCGTTTTTGAGGGCAGGTGTCATTTATAGGCCTGCAATGATTTTGAATATCAAGTGACCATTAGCACTGGGTTTAAAGCTGCTGTTTTGAGAAACGGCCACAAGGCGGCAGCAGGTCTCCTTTACCAAACCTGGTTACTCGGGCAACAGAGCCTCCGTGGAAGTCGTATTCTCGGTTGTCAATTAGAATGGACTGTGCCAGGAAAAAGCCCCTTATGTTTGTGCCTCACGACTGACTTGTTCGTTTTTTAATTCAATGTTTATTGTTTCTCACAGCAAGTTTGATTACAATGTTTTGCTTGTTGTAGGTGTGAAAGATGTGGCTCTTTTACACATAAACATGTATCTAGTCTTCTTTGGATCCTTTTCCCATGTAGCTTATGACACAATGTTGAGTACTCTTCTCTTGGTATTCCGTAGGCCTTTGGTGATTTTGTATTTCACCTGTGTTTGTATCTCTCTCTTAAACCCAATTTCCTAATGTACACAATTCTCACACCTGTCCATGGGTGAACCATAAATCTGTTTATTGCATCTGTGATTGCCTTTCTCTGTGGAAATATCTTCAGTGATATCAATTTTTAGGGAACACCTATAAGTGATATCGTAGGCTATGTATCTTTCGCTCTGTGACTTACTGCAAGGTGCGTGATGAACTCTAGCCTCACCGATGGTGCTGTTGATGGCATTGTTTCCTTTTGTTCCTTGGCTAATATTCCATCTGTACAGGTCCCTGTTCTTCTTTGTCCACTCATCTGTTGATGGGCTTTCTGCTTGCTTCCATGTCCTGGCTCTTGTAATACTCCTGCAATGCAGATTTGCCTGCCTGTGTCTTTCCACTTCTGTCTTCTTTCTTAGGTTATAGGCCCAGGAGTGGGCCTGCCGGATCATATCGTAACTCAGTGTTTACCTTGTAAAGGCACCTCCATTCTGTTCCCATTAGTGCCTCTTACCAGGTGAAGTCCTGTGGCGAGCATTGCCCTCTGAGGAAGGCGCCACTAAGACCCTCCTAAGCCTCAGGGCCCGACTGTACTCTCCTTGGTATGCATCCTGGACTTTATGGTATGAACATACAAAAGGAGATGGTCTTTGGCCAAATCGCTCCAGGGACCTGCTCAGTTACTGGGAGTCCCTGGTTGTTCCCTAAAGCTAGGAAAAGCAACCCTGGAGGGGAAATTGGTGCCTTTGAGGGAGAAGCCGAGCAGCCAACCAACCACCTGATGCTGATAAGGTGTGACTAAGCCGAGAAGCCAACCAACCAGCTGATGCCGATAAGGCGTGACGAAGCAAAGTCCCTGCTTTAGGGTTATATATACGGCTAGGCTTTGTTATTAAACTTGCCTTGCAAGCGTCGGTTGCTTGTGCCCTTCTGATCCCATACCTTGGTGCGTTCAGGTCCCTACCCCCTCTCGTCGGTTGTTGCTACACTTTGAGGACCCGCCGCGGCTGGCGGCAAAGTCCCACTTAACCTAGAGGGTATGCACTTCTCCACAACCCCTTCAGCATGAATTGTTGGTACTTTTGTTGCTGATGGTTCTTCTGACTGGTGTGAGCCGATACCTCTGTGGTTGGATTTGCATGCGTCTCATAAAGCCTTGAAATTGAGCTTTCAGGGATGTCCTTTTTTTCTTCAAACTGTGTGTGTAGCTTACCTCATCACATTCTTTTCTTGAACTCTGTGCCGCCTTTTGAAATATTTTGGCCACTACCTCCCTCAAGACATTTTGTGGGCAGGTTTCATTGACAGCCCTCCAGGACTTGTGCACACGAAGTGACCATTAGCACGGGTTTTCCAGCTGCCGTTGCAGGGAACGGCCAGAGGGCTGCAGCATTTCTGCGTTTCCCACTCTGGTAACTAGTGAAACAGAGCCTTCCTGCCTGTGGTGTTCCTCGGTTATCAATGACGGTGGGATGTGTCTGGAGAAACCCCCCAAAGCTGATGTCTCCTTACTTATATCTGTTTTTAAAATGGAATTTCTACTTTTCACTCGAGGACTCTTCCATTGTGTCCATGGACCACTGCTCCTTTCTGCATTCCTCTGTGGCTGGGCATTTTCATTGCTTCCAAGTGTTGGCTATGGTAAACATTGCTGGATTGCAGGATTGCCAGCCCGTGTCTTTTTGATTCTCATCCTCTCAGGTGATAGACCCAGCAGTGGCTGTGCTTGATTGAACGGTCGCTCAATGTTGACCCTTTCCAGGCAACTCCACTGTGTTTTCCTTAGGGGCTCTTACCACGTCCCACTTAGAACCGAGGGTACGCATTTCTTCACCACCCCTTCAGCATTTCTTGTTTGCAGAAGTTTCGCTGATGGCCATGCTGAGTCGTGTGACATGATAGGTTTTTGTAACGTGTATTTTCGTGTCTAATAATTCCTAAGGTTCAGCATTTTTCCACGCCTTTTTTTATTCTGTTAAACAAAAACAGAAAAAAAAAACCGTGAGTACAATAAACCTCTCGAAATTGTCTTCTTGGAAGGTTGCCCTCTTTCGACTTTTTTGGTCGATTTTCGACCCCAGGATTTCGTTTTGGAGGGCAGGTGTCATTTACAAGCCTGCAATGGGTGTGAATATTGAG
Source organism: Kogia breviceps (assembly GCF_026419965.1). Classification (NCBI taxonomy): domain Eukaryota; kingdom Metazoa; phylum Chordata; class Mammalia; order Artiodactyla; family Physeteridae; genus Kogia; species Kogia breviceps. The sequence continues at coordinate 28,167,876 of NC_081321.1, forward strand.
TGACCATTAGCACTGACTTTAAAGCTACTGCTGTGGGAAACGGCCACAAGGCGTCAGCATTGCTACATTCCCACATCTGGTTACTAGGGCAGCAGAGCCTTCTGGAAGTCCTGTTCCCAGGTTGTCAATTAGAATGGAATGTGCCAGGAAAAAACCCCAGATGTGTATGTCACATTACTTCTTGTTCGCTCTTTTAATTTGTTTAAATCGGGGTAATGATTAGAATACTGTTGGTCCTATATGTACAGAATCTGGTTCATTTGTACGTTTTATATATATATATATATATATATATATATATATATATATATATATATATATATATATTCTTGTACAGATCCTCTTCCCATGTAAATTATTGCAGAGTGTTCTGGTGACCTCCCTTGCTATATGGTCGGTCTGTTTGATATATATATTTAATACGTATTTGTACACATATGGTGACACTAATCTTAATTTATCCATTCCCCCCACCTTTCATTTTACTTAAGCTTAGTTTGTTTTCTAAGTGTGTGAGTGTCTTTCTTTGTGGAAATATGTTCATTTGTGTCAGCTGTTAGATAACGCCTATACGTGATGTCATACGGTATGCCTTTTGCTTTCCGACTTAACTCATGTTCTGTGATGATCTCTAGGCTCATCTCGGGTGCCTCAAAGAGCAGTGTTTCCTTGTTTTCCATGGCTAATAGTCCACTGTGTCCACGGACCAGCTCTTCTTATCCATTCATCTGTTGATGGACATTTGGGTTGCTTCGGTGTCTTGGCTACTGTGAAAACTCGTGGAGTGCAGCTCTTGCAGCCTGTCTTCTCAGGTGAGAGGCTCGGCTGTGGGTGTTCTGGATGGAAGGGTGGCTCAATTTTTAATTGAAAACGCAGCTCCTTTCTGTTCTCATTATTGGCTGTTACAACTAGACGTGTCCTCCGCAGACAGAGGGAGCAGAGTTCTCTAAAACCCCTTCAGCATTTATTGTTTGTAGTCTTTTGGCTGACGGTAGTTAACTTGGGTGAGCTGAAAGCTTTTTGTAGCTTAGAGGAGTCTGATCATTCCTGAGGTTGAGCTTTTCTCCATTTTGCTTTTTTTGATAAAGAGTGAGTAAAACTTACCTCTTCATACTATCTCTTTGACACATTTGCCTGCTTTGAATTTTTTTCACCACTGCCGAGCTCAGGACATTTTTTTTTTTTGAGGGCAGGTGTCTTTTAGAGGCCTGAGTCCTTGTGAATGTTACGTGACCCATAGCTATCCGTTTAAAGCCGCTCTTGCGGGAAACGGCCACAAGGCGGCAGCATTTCTCCATTTCCAACTCTGGGTTTTCCTGCAACAGAGGCTTCCTGGAGATTGTGTTCGTAGGCTGCAAATGAGAGTGCAGTGTGCCAGGGCAAACCCCCAAGAGCTTATATCTCCTTACTTCTTGTGTGTTTTTTAAAATTTAATTGTTATCTAGTATCACAGCCAATTGGATAAAAATGTGGTGTGTGTTCTAGGTGTACAGCATCTGGTTCATCATATGTATGTATCGATCTATTCATCTTTGGATCCTTTCCCGTGTAGGTTATTACAGAGTGTTGAGTCGACCTCTCCTGGTGTTCCTTAGGTATTTTGTGATTATATATTTCATATGTATCAGTACATGTCTGTAAACCCCCATATCCAAATTCATACATTCCTTACACCTTTCCACTTGGTTAAGCATAGTTGGTTTTCTGGATCTATGCACGGCCTTCTCTTGGAAATGACTTCATGGGTATCAATGTTGAAGTAACAGCTATAAGTGATGTCATAGGATATTTCTATTTCGGTTTCTTTCGTACTTCCTTTTGGGTGGGTATCTCTAGATCCTTCTACGGTGGTGCCAGCGGCACTGTTGCATGCTCTTCCGTGGCTCATGTTCCATTGTGCGCATGGGCCCCCTTCTTCTTGGTGCATTGTTCTGTTGATGGACATTTGGGTTTCTTCCAAGTCTTGGCGATGGTACATGTTGCTGCAGTGCAGGATGGCCAGCCTGTGTCTTTTTGATTTTGGTCTACTCGGGAGATAGGCCCATCGGTGGGCCTACCCGATGACAGGTTAGCTCAATTTTTACCTTTCAACGCACCTCCACGGTGTTCTCACTACTAGCTGTTACCAGGTTACGTCCCAGCGGCCGCTAGAGGGCACAGAGTTCTCTAAAACACCTTGAGCATTTATTCTTTGCAGACTCTGTGGCTGATGATCATTCTGACGACGGTGGGTGAACGTTTCTGTCGACTGGATTTGCATGGCTTTATTAATTCCTGATGTTGAGCATTTTTCCATGCCCTTTTATTTATCACAAGAGAAAGAAAGAGGAGACAAAATGTGCACAAAATATGCCTCTTGAAATTGTCGTTTTGAAATGTGCACGTCTTTTGAGTTGTTTTCCTCGATGGACGACCCAAGAATCGTTTTTGAGGGCAGGTGTCATTTATAGGCCTGCAATGATTTTGAATATCAAGTGACCATTAGCACTGGGTTTAAAGCTGCTGTTTTGAGAAACGGCCACAAGGCGGCAGCAGGTCTCCTTTACCAAACCTGGTTACTCGGGCAACAGAGCCTCCGTGGAAGTCGTATTCTCGGTTGTCAATTAGAATGGACTGTGCCAGGAAAAAGCCCCTTATGTTTGTGCCTCACGACTGACTTGTTCGTTTTTTAATTCAATGTTTATTGTTTCTCACAGCAAGTTTGATTACAATGTTTTGCTTGTTGTAGGTGTGAAAGATGTGGCTCTTTTACACATAAACATGTATCTAGTCTTCTTTGGATCCTTTTCCCATGTAGCTTATGACACAATGTTGAGTACTCTTCTCTTGGTATTCCGTAGGCCTTTGGTGATTTTGTATTTCACCTGTGTTTGTATCTCTCTCTTAAACCCAATTTCCTAATGTACACAATTCTCACACCTGTCCATGGGTGAACCATAAATCTGTTTATTGCATCTGTGATTGCCTTTCTCTGTGGAAATATCTTCAGTGATATCAATTTTTAGGGAACACCTATAAGTGATATCGTAGGCTATGTATCTTTCGCTCTGTGACTTACTGCAAGGTGCGTGATGAACTCTAGCCTCACCGATGGTGCTGTTGATGGCATTGTTTCCTTTTGTTCCTTGGCTAATATTCCATCTGTACAGGTCCCTGTTCTTCTTTGTCCACTCATCTGTTGATGGGCTTTCTGCTTGCTTCCATGTCCTGGCTCTTGTAATACTCCTGCAATGCAGATTTGCCTGCCTGTGTCTTTCCACTTCTGTCTTCTTTCTTAGGTTATAGGCCCAGGAGTGGGCCTGCCGGATCATATCGTAACTCAGTGTTTACCTTGTAAAGGCACCTCCATTCTGTTCCCATTAGTGCCTCTTACCAGGTGAAGTCCTGTGGCGAGCATTGCCCTCTGAGGAAGGCGCCACTAAGACCCTCCTAAGCCTCAGGGCCCGACTGTACTCTCCTTGGTATGCATCCTGGACTTTATGGTATGAACATACAAAAGGAGATGGTCTTTGGCCAAATCGCTCCAGGGACCTGCTCAGTTACTGGGAGTCCCTGGTTGTTCCCTAAAGCTAGGAAAAGCAACCCTGGAGGGGAAATTGGTGCCTTTGAGGGAGAAGCCGAGCAGCCAACCAACCACCTGATGCTGATAAGGTGTGACTAAGCCGAGAAGCCAACCAACCAGCTGATGCCGATAAGGCGTGACGAAGCAAAGTCCCTGCTTTAGGGGTATATATACGGCTAGGCTTTGTTATTAAACTTGCCTTGCAAGCGTCAGTTGCTTGTGCCCTTCTGATCCCATACCTTGGTGCGTTCAGGTCCCTACCCCCTCTCGTCGGTTGTTGCTACACTTTGAGGACCCGCCGCGGCTGGCGGCAAAGTCCCACTTAACCTAGAGGGTATGCACTTCTCCACAACCCCTTCAGCATGAATTGTTGGTACTTTTGTTGCTGATGGTTCTTCTGACTGGTGTGAGCCGATACCTCTGTGGTTGGATTTGCATGCGTCTCATAAAGCCTTGAAATTGAGCTTTCAGGGATGTCCTTTTTTTCTTCAAACTGTGTGTGTAGCTTACCTCATCACATTCTTTTCTTGAACTCTGTGCCGCCTTTTGAAATATTTTGGCCACTACCTCCCTCAAGACATTTTGTGGGCAGGTTTCATTGACAGCCCTCCAGGACTTGTGCACACGAAGTGACCATTAGCACGGGTTTTCCAGCTGCCGTTGCAGGGAACGGCCAGAGGGCTGCAGCATTTCTGCGTTTCCCACTCTGGTAACTAGTGAAACAGAGCCTTCCTGCCTGTGGTGTTCCTCGGTTATCAATGACGGTGGGATGTGTCTGGAGAAACCCCCCAAAGCTGATGTCTCCTTACTTATATCTGTTTTTAAAATGGAATTTCTACTTTTCACTCGAGGACTCTTCCATTGTGTCCATGGACCACTGCTCCTTTCTGCATTCCTCTGTGGCTGGGCATTTTCATTGCTTCCAAGTGTTGGCTATGGTAAACATTGCTGGATTGCAGGATTGCCAGCCCGTGTCTTTTTGATTCTCATCCTCTCAGGTGATAGACCCAGCAGTGGCTGTGCTTGATTGAACGGTCGCTCAATGTTGACCCTTTCCAGGCAACTCCACTGTGTTTTCCTTAGGGGCTCTTACCACGTCCCACTTAGAACCGAGGGTACGCATTTCTTCACCACCCCTTCAGCATTTCTTGTTTGCAGAAGTTTCGCTGATGGCCATGCTGAGTCGTGTGACATGATAGGTTTTTGTAACGTGTATTTTCGTGTCTAATAATTCCTAAGGTTCAGCATTTTTCCACGCCTTTTTTTATTCTGTTAAACAAAAACAGAAAAAAAAAACCGTGAGTACAATAAACCTCTCGAAATTGTCTTCTTGGAAGGTTGCCCTCTTTCGACTTTTTTGGTCAATTTTCGACCCCAGGATTTCGTTTTGGAGGGCAGGTGTCATTTACAAGCCTGCAATGGGTGTGAATATTGAGTGACCATTAGCACTGACTTTAAAGCTGCTGCTGTGGGAAACGGCCACAAGGCGTCAGCATTGCTACATTCCCACATCTGGTTACTAGGGCAGCAGAGCCTTCTGGAAGTCCTGTTCCCAGGTTGTCAATTAGAATGGAATGTGCCAGGAAAAATCCCCAGATGTGTATGTCACATTACTTCTTGTTCGCTCTTTTAATTTGTTTAAATCGGGGTAATGATTAGAATACTGTTGGTCCTATATGTACAGAATCTGGTTCATTTGTACGTTTTATATATATATATATATATATATATATATATATATTCTTGTACAGATCCTCTTCCCATGTAAATTATTGCAGAGTGTTCTGGTGACCTCCCTTGCTATATGGTCGGTCTGTTTGATATATATATTTAATACGTATTTGTACACATATGGTGACACTAATCTTAATTTATCCATTCCCCCCACCTTTCATTTTACTTAAGCTTAGTTTGTTTTCTAAGTGTGTGAGTGTCTTTCTTTGTGGAAATATGTTCATTTGTGTCAGCTGTTAGATAACGCCTATACGTGATGTCATACGGTATGCCTTTTGCTTTCCGACTTAACTCATGTTCTGTGATGATCTCTAGGCTCATCTCGGGTGCCTCAAAGAGCAGTGTTTCCTTGTTTTCCATGGCTAATAGTCCACTGTGTCCACGGACCAGCTCTTCTTATCCATTCATCTGTTGATGGACATTTGGGTTGCTTCGGTGTCTTGGCTACTGTGAAAACTCGTGGAGTGCAGCTCTTGCAGCCTGTCTTCTCAGGTGAGAGGCTCGGCTGTGGGTGTTCTGGATGGAAGGGTGGCTCAATTTTTAATTGAAAACGCAGCTCCTTTCTGTTCTCATTATTGGCTGTTACAACTAGACGTGTCCTCCGCAGACAGAGGGAGCAGAGTTCTCTAAAACCCCTTCAGCATTTATTGTTTGTAGTCTTTTGGCTGACGGTAGTTAACTTGGGTGAGCTGAAAGCTTTTTGTAGCTTAGAGGAGTCTGATCATTCCTGAGGTTGAGCTTTTCTCCATTTTGCTTTTTTTGATAAAGAGTGAGTAAAACTTACCTCTTCATACTATCTCTTTGACACATTTGCCTGCTTTGAATTTTTTTCACCACTGCCGAGCTCAGGACATTTTTTTTTTTTGAGGGCAGGTGTCTTTTAGAGGCCTGAGTCCTTGTGAATGTTACGTGACCCATAGCTATCCGTTTAAAGCCGCTCTTGCGGGAAACGGCCACAAGGCGGCAGCATTTCTCCATTTCCAACTCTGGGTTTTCCTGCAACAGAGGCTTCCTGGAGATTGTGTTCGTAGGCTGCAAATGAGAGTGCAGTGTGCCAGGGCAAACCCCCAAGAGCTTATATCTCCTTACTTCTTGTGTGTTTTTTAAAATTTAATTGTTATCTAGTATCACAGCCAATTGGATAAAAATGTGGTGTGTGTTCTAGGTGTACAGCATCTGGTTCATCATATGTATGTATCGATCTATTCATCTTTGGATCCTTTCCCGTGTAGGTTATTACAGAGTGTTGAGTCGACCTCTCCTGGTGTTCCTTAGGTATTTTGTGATTATATATTTCATATGTATCAGTACATGTCTGTAAACCCCCATATCCAAATTCATACATTCCTTACACCTTTCCACTTGGTTAAGCATAGTTGGTTTTCTGGATCTATGCACGGCCTTCTCTTGGAAATGACTTCATGGGTATCAATGTTGAAGTAACAGCTATAAGTGATGTCATAGGATATTTCTATTTCGGTTTCTTTCGTACTTCCTTTTGGGTGGGTATCTCTAGATCCTTCTACGGTGGTGCCAGCGGCACTGTTGCATGCTCTTCCGTGGCTCATGTTCCATTGTGCGCATGGGCCCCCTTCTTCTTGGTGCATTGTTCTGCTGATGGACATTTGGGTTTCTTCCAAGTCTTGGCGATGGTACATGTTGCTGCAGTGCAGGATGGCCAGCCTGTGTCTTTTTGATTTTGGTCTACTCGGGAGATAGGCCCATCGGTGGGCCTACCCGATGACAGGTTAGCTCAATTTTTACCTTTCAACGCACCTCCACGGTGTTCTCACTACTAGCTGTTACCAGGTTACGTCCCAGCGGCCGCTAGAGGGCACAGAGTTCTCTAAAACACCTTGAGCATTTATTCTTTGCAGACTCTGTGGCTGATGATCATTCTGACGACGGTGGGTGAACGTTTCTGTCGACTGGATTTGCATGGCTTTATTAATTCCTGATGTTGAGCATTTTTCCATGCCCTTTTATTTATCACAAGAGAAAGAAAGAGGAGACAAAATGTGCACAAAATATGCCTCTTGAAATTGTCGTTTTGAAATGTGCACGTCTTTTGAGTTGTTTTCCTCGATGGACGACCCAAGAATCGTTTTTGAGGGCAGGTGTCATTTATAGGCCTGCAATGATTTTGAATATCAAGTGACCATTAGCACTGGGTTTAAAGCTGCTGTTTTGAGAAACGGCCACAAGGCGGCAGCAGGTCTCCTTTACCAAACCTGGTTACTCGGGCAACAGAGCCTCCGTGGAAGTCGTATTCTCGGTTGTCAATTAGAATGGACTGTGCCAGGAAAAAGCCCCTTATGTTTGTGCCTCACGACTGACTTGTTCGTTTTTTAATTCAATGTTTATTGTTTCTCACAGCAAGTTTGATTACAATGTTTTGCTTGTTGTAGGTGTGAAAGATGTGGCTCTTTTACACATAAACATGTATCTAGTCTTCTTTGGATCCTTTTCCCATGTAGCTTATGACACAATGTTGAGTACTCTTCTCTTGGTATTCCGTAGGCCTTTGGTGATTTTGTATTTCACCTGTGTTTGTATCTCTCTCTTAAACCCAATTTCCTAATGTACACAATTCTCACACCTGTCCATGGGTGAACCATAAATCTGTTTATTGCATCTGTGATTGCCTTTCTCTGTGGAAATATCTTCAGTGATATCAATTTTTAGGGAACACCTATAAGTGATATCGTAGGCTATGTATCTTTCGCTCTGTGACTTACTGCAAGGTGCGTGATGAACTCTAGCCTCACCGATGGTGCTGTTGATGGCATTGTTTCCTTTTGTTCCTTGGCTAATATTCCATCTGTACAGGTCCCTGTTCTTCTTTGTCCACTCATCTGTTGATGGGCTTTCTGCTTGCTTCCATGTCCTGGCTCTTGTAATACTCCTGCAATGCAGATTTGCCTGCCTGTGTCTTTCCACTTCTGTCTTCTTTCTTAGGTTATAGGCCCAGGAGTGGGCCTGCCGGATCATATCGTAACTCAGTGTTTACCTTGTAAAGGCACCTCCATTCTGTTCCCATTAGTGCCTCTTACCAGGTGAAGTCCTGTGGCGAGCATTGCCCTCTGAGGAAGGCGCCACTAAGACCCTCCTAAGCCTCAGGGCCCGACTGTACTCTCCTTGGTATGCATCCTGGACTTTATGGTATGAACATACAAAAGGAGATGGTCTTTGGCCAAATCGCTCCAGGGACCTGCTCAGTTACTGGGAGTCCCTGGTTGTTCCCTAAAGCTAGGAAAAGCAACCCTGGAGGGGAAATTGGTGCCTTTGAGGGAGAAGCCGAGCAGCCAACCAACCACCTGATGCTGATAAGGTGTGACTAAGCCGAGAAGCCAACCAACCAGCTGATGCCGATAAGGCGTGACGAAGCAAAGTCCCTGCTTTAGGGGTATATATACGGCTAGGCTTTGTTATTAAACTTGCCTTGCAAGCGTCAGTTGCTTGTGCCCTTCTGATCCCATACCTTGGTGCGTTCAGGTCCCTACCCCCTCTCGTCGGTTGTTGCTACACTTTGAGGACCCGCCGCGGCTGGCGGCAAAGTCCCACTTAACCTAGAGGGTATGCACTTCTCCACAACCCCTTCAGCATGAATTGTTGGTACTTTTGTTGCTGATGGTTCTTCTGACTGGTGTGAGCCGATACCTCTGTGGTTGGATTTGCATGCGTCTCATAAAGCCTTGAAATTGAGCTTTCAGGGATGTCCTTTTTTTCTTCAAACTGTGTGTGTAGCTTACCTCATCACATTCTTTTCTTGAACTCTGTGCCGCCTTTTGAAATATTTTGGCCACTACCTCCCTCAAGACATTTTGTGGGCAGGTTTCATTGACAGCCCTCCAGGACTTGTGCACACGAAGTGACCATTAGCACGGGTTTTCCAGCTGCCGTTGCAGGGAACGGCCAGAGGGCTGCAGCATTTCTGCGTTTCCCACTCTGGTAACTAGTGAAACAGAGCCTTCCTGCCTGTGGTGTTCCTCGGTTATCAATGACGGTGGGATGTGTCTGGAGAAACCCCCCAAAGCTGATGTCTCCTTACTTATATCTGTTTTTAAAATGGAATTTCTACTTTTCACTCGAGGACTCTTCCATTGTGTCCATGGACCACTGCTCCTTTCTGCATTCCTCTGTGGCTGGGCATTTTCATTGCTTCCAAGTGTTGGCTATGGTAAACATTGCTGGATTGCAGGATTGCCAGCCCGTGTCTTTTTGATTCTCATCCTCTCAGGTGATAGACCCAGCAGTGGCTGTGCTTGATTGAACGGTCGCTCAATGTTGACCCTTTCCAGGCAACTCCACTGTGTTTTCCTTAGAGGCTCTTACCACGTCCCACTTAGAACCGAGGGTACGCATTTCTTCACCACCCCTTCAGCATTTCTTGTTTGCAGAAGTTTCGCTGATGGCCATGCTGAGTCGTGTGACATGATAGGTTTTTGTAACGTGTATTTTCGTGTCTAATAATTCCTAAGGTTCAGCATTTTTCCACGCCTTTTTTTATTCTGTTAAACAAAAACAGAAAAAAAAAACCGTAAGTACAATAAACCTCTCGAAATTGTCTTCTTGGAAGGTTGCCCTCTTTCGACTTTTTTGGTCGATTTTCGACCCCAGGATTTCGTTTTGGAGGGCAGGTGTCATTTACAAGCCTGCAATGGGTGTGAATATTGAGTGACCATTAGCACTGACTTTAAAGCTACTGCTGTGGGAAACGGCCACAAGGCGTCAGCATTGCTACATTCCCACATCTGGTTACTAGGGCAGCAGAGCCTTCTGGAAGTCCTGTTCCCAGGTTGTCAATTAGAATGGAATGTGCCAGGAAAAAACCCCAGATGTGTATGTCACATTACTTCTTGTTCGCTCTTTTAATTTGTTTAAATCGGGGTAATGATTAGAATACTGTTGGTCCTATATGTACAGAATCTGGTTCATTTGTACGTTTTATATATATATATATATATATATATATATATATATATATATATATATATATATATATTCTTGTACAGATCCTCTTCCCATGTAAATTATTGCAGAGTGTTCTGGTGACCTCCCTTGCTATATGGGCGGTCTGTTTGATATATATATTTAATACGTATTTGTACACATATGGTGACACTAATCTTAATTTATCCATTCCCCCCACCTTTCATTTTACTTAAGCTTAGTTTGTTTTCTAAGTGTGTGAGTGTCTTTCTTTGTGGAAATATGTTCATTTGTGTCAGCTGTTAGATAACGCCTATACGTGATGTCATACGGTATGCCTTTTGCTTTCCGACTTAACTCATGTTCTGTGATGATCTCTAGGCTCATCTCGGGTGCCTCAAAGAGCAGTGTTTCCTTGTTTTCCATGGCTAATAGTCCACTGTGTCCACGGACCAGCTCTTCTTATCCATTCATCTGTTGATGGACATTTGGGTTGCTTCGGTGTCTTGGCTACTGTGAAAACTCGTGGAGTGCAGCTCTTGCAGCCTGTCTTCTCAGGTGAGAGGCTCGGCTGTGGGTGTTCTGGATGGAAGGGTGGCTCAATTTTTAATTGAAAACGCAGCTCCTTTCTGTTCTCATTATTGGCTGTTACAACTAGACGTGTCCTCCGCAGACAGAGGGAGCAGAGTTCTCTAAAACCCCTTCAGCATTTATTGTTTGTAGTCTTTTGGCTGACGGTAGTTAACTTGGGTGAGCTGAAAGCTTTTTGTAGCTTAGAGGAGTCTGATCATTCCTGAGGTTGAGCTTTTCTCCATTTTGCTTTTTTTGATAAAGAGTGAGTAAAACTTACCTCTTCATACTATCTCTTTGACACATTTGCCTGCTTTGAATTTTTTTCACCACTGCCGAGCTCAGGACATTTTTTTTTTTTGAGGGCAGGTGTCTTTTAGAGGCCTGAGTCCTTGTGAATGTTACGTGACCCATAGCTCTGCGTTTAAAGCCGCTCTTGCGGGAAACGGCCACAAGGCGGCAGCATTTCTCCATTTCCAACTCTGGGTTTTCCTGCAACAGAGGCTTCCTGGAGATTGTGTTCGTAGGCTGCAAATGAGAGTGCAGTGTGCCAGGGCAAACCCCCAAGAGCTTATATCTCCTTACTTCTTGTGTGTTTTTTAAAATTTAATTGTTATCTAGTATCACAGCCAATTGGATAAAAATGTGGTGTGTGTTCTAGGTGTACAGCATCTGGTTCATCATATGTATGTATCGATCTATTCATCTTTGGATCCTTTCCCGTGTAGGTTATTACAGAGTGTTGAGTCGACCTCTCCTGGTGTTCCTTAGGTATTTTGTGATTATATATTTCATATGTATCAGTACATGTCTGTAAACCCCCATATCCAAATTCATACATTCCTTACACCTTTCCACTTGGTTAAGCATAGTTGGTTTTCTGGATCTATGCACGGCCTTCTCTTGGAAATGACTTCATGGGTATCAATGTTGAAGTAACAGCTATAAGTGATGTCATAGGATATTTCTATTTCGGTTTCTTTCGTACTTCCTTTTGGGTGGGTATCTCTAGATCCTTCTACGGTGGTGCCAGCGGCACTGTTGCATGCTCTTCCGTGGCTCATGTTCCATTGTGCGCATGGGCCCCCTTCTTCTTGGTGCATTGTTCTGTTGATGGACATTTGGGTTTCTTCCAAGTCTTGGCGATGGTACATGTTGCTGCAGTGCAGGATGGCCAGCCTGTGTCTTTTTGATTTTGGTCTACTCGGGAGATAGGCCCATCGGTGGGCCTACCCGATGACAGGTTAGCTCAATTTTTACCTTTCAACGCACCTCCACGGTGTTCTCACTACTAGCTGTTACCAGGTTACGTCCCAGCGGCCGCTAGAGGGCACAGAGTTCTCTAAAACACCTTGAGCATTTATTCTTTGCAGACTCTGTGGCTGATGATCATTCTGACGACGGTGGGTGAACGTTTCTGTCGACTGGATTTGCATGGCTTTATTAATTCCTGATGTTGAGCATTTTTCCATGCCCTTTTATTTATCACAAGAGAAAGAAAGAGGAGACAAAATGTGCACAAAATATGCCTCTTGAAATTGTCGTTTTGAAATGTGCACGTCTTTTGAGTTGTTTTCCTCGATGGACGACCCAAGAATCGTTTTTGAGGGCAGGTGTCATTTATAGGCCTGCAATGATTTTGAATATCAAGTGACCATTAGCACTGGGTTTAAAGCTGCTGTTTTGAGAAACGGCCACAAGGCGGCAGCAGGTCTCCTTTACCAAACCTGGTTACTCGGGCAACAGAGCCTCCGTGGAAGTCGTATTCTCAGTTGTCAATTAGAATGGACTGTGCCAGGAAAAAGCCCCTTATGTTTGTGCCTCACGACTGACTTGTTCGTTTTTTAATTCAATGTTTATTGTTTCTCACAGCAAGTTTGATTACAATGTTTTGCTTGTTGTAGGTGTGAAAGATGTGGCTCTTTTACACATAAACATGTATCTAGTCTTCTTTGGATCCTTTTCCCATGTAGCTTATGACACAATGTTGAGTACTCTTCTCTTGGTATTCCGTAGGCCTTTGGTGATTTTGTATTTCACCTGTGTTTGTATCTCTCTCTTAAACCCAATTTCCTAATGTACACAATTCTCACACCTGTCCATGGGTGAACCATAAATCTGTTTATTGCATCTGTGATTGCCTTTCTCTGTGGAAATATCTTCAGTGATATCAATTTTTAGGGAACACCTATAAGTGATATCGTAGGCTATGTATCTTTCGCTCTGTGACTTACTGCAAGGTGCGTGATGAACTCTAGCCTCACCGATGGTGCTGTTGATGGCATTGTTTCCTTTTGTTCCTTGGCTAATATTCCATCTGTACAGGTCCCTGTTCTTCTTTGTCCACTCATCTGTTGATGGGCTTTCTGCTTGCTTCCATGTCCTGGCTCTTGTAATACTCCTGCAATGCAGATTTGCCTGCCTGTGTCTTTCCACTTCTGTCTTCTTTCTTAGGTTATAGGCCCAGGAGTGGGCCTGCCGGATCATATCGTAACTCAGTGTTTACCTTGTAAAGGCACCTCCATTCTGTTCCCATTAGTGCCTCTTACCAGGTGAAGTCCTGTGGCGAGCATTGCCCTCTGAGGAAGGCGCCACTAAGACCCTCCTAAGCCTCAGGGCCCGACTGTACTCTCCTTGGTATGCATCCTGGACTTTATGGTATGAACATACAAAAGGAGATGGTCTTTGGCCAAATCGCTCCAGGGACCTGCTCAGTTACTGGGAGTCCCTGGTTGTTCCCTAAAGCTAGGAAAAGCAACCCTGGAGGGGAAATTGGTGCCTTTGAGGGAGAAGCCGAGCAGCCAACCAACCACCTGATGCTGATAAGGTGTGACTAAGCCGAGAAGCCAACCAACCAGCTGATGCCGATAAGGCGTGACGAAGCAAAGTCCCTGCTTTAGGGGTATATATACGGCTAGGCTTTGTTATTAAACTTGCCTTGCAAGCGTCAGTTGCTTGTGCCCTTCTGATCCCATACCTTGGTGCGTTCAGGTCCCTACCCCCTCTCGTCGGTTGTTGCTACACTTTGAGGACCCGCCGCGGCTGGCGGCAAAGTCCCACTTAACCTAGAGGGTATGCACTTCTCCACAACCCCTTCAGCATGAATTGTTGGTACTTTTGTTGCTGATGGTTCTTCTGACTGGTGTGAGCCGATACCTCTGTGGTTGGATTTGCATGCGTCTCATAAAGCCTTGAAATTGAGCTTTCAGGGATGTCCTTTTTTTCTTCAAACTGTGTGTGTAGCTTACCTCATCACATTCTTTTCTTGAACTCTGTGCCGCCTTTTGAAATATTTTGGCCACTACCTCCCTCAAGACATTTTGTGGGCAGGTTTCATTGACAGCCCTCCAGGACTTGTGCACACGAAGTGACCATTAGCACGGGTTTTCCAGCTGCCGTTGCAGGGAACGGCCAGAGGGCTGCAGCATTTCTGCGTTTCCCACTCTGGTAACTAGTGAAACAGAGCCTTCCTGCCTGTGGTGTTCCTCGGTTATCAATGACGGTGGGATGTGTCTGGAGAAACCCCCCAAAGCTGATGTCTCCTTACTTATATCTGTTTTTAAAATGGAATTTCTACTTTTCACTCGAGGACTCTTCCATTGTGTCCATGGACCACTGCTCCTTTCTGCATTCCTCTGTGGCTGGGCATTTTCATTGCTTCCAAGTGTTGGCTATGGTAAACATTGCTGGATTGCAGGATTGCCAGCCCGTGTCTTTTTGATTCTCATCCTCTCAGGTGATAGACCCAGCAGTGGCTGTGCTTGATTGAACGGTCGCTCAATGTTGACCCTTTCCAGGCAACTCCACTGTGTTTTCCTTAGGGGCTCTTACCACGTCCCACTTAGAACCGAGGGTACGCATTTCTTCACCACCCCTTCAGCATTTCTTGTTTGCAGAAGTTTCGCTGATGGCCATGCTGAGTCGTGTGACATGATAGGTTTTTGTAACGTGTATTTTCGTGTCTAATAATTCCTAAGGTTCAGCATTTTTCCACGCCTTTTTTTATTCTGTTAAACAAAAACAGAAAAAAAAAACCGTGAGTACAATAAACCTCTCGAAATTGTCTTCTTGGAAGGTTGCCCTCTTTCGACTTTTTTGGTCGATTTTCGACCCCAGGATTTCGTTTTGGAGGGCAGGTGTCATTTACAAGCCTGCAATGGGTGTGAATATTGAGTGACCATTAGCACTGACTTTAAAGCTGCTGCTGTGGGAAACGGCCACAAGGCGTCAGCATTGCTACATTCCCACATCTGGTTACTAGGGCAGCAGAGCCTTCTGGAAGTCCTGTTCCCAGGTTGTCAATTAGAATGGAATGTGCCAGGAAAAAACCCCAGATGTGTATGTCACATTACTTCTTGTTCGCTCTTTTAATTTGTTTAAATCGGGGTAATGATTAGAATACTGTTGGTCCTATATGTACAGAATCTGGTTCATTTGTACGTTTTATATATATATATATATATATATATATATATATATATTCTTGTACAGATCCTCTTCCCATGTAAATTATTGCAGAGTGTTCTGGTGACCTCCCTTGCTATATGGTCGGTCTGTTTGATATATATATTTAATACGTATTTGTACACATACGGTGACACTAATCTTAATTTATCCATTCCCCCCACCTTTCATTTTACTTAAGCTTAGTTTGTTTTCTAAGTGTGTGAGTGTCTTTCTTTGTGGAAATATGTTCATTTGTGTCAGCTGTTAGATAACGCCTATACGTGATGTCATACGGTATGCCTTTTGCTTTCCGACTTAACTCATGTTCTGTGATGATCTCTAGGCTCATCTCGGGTGCCTCAAAGAGCAGTGTTTCCTTGTTTTCCATGGCTAATAGTCCACTGTGTCCACGGACCAGCTCTTCTTATCCATTCATCTGTTGATGGACATTTGGGTTGCTTCGGTGTCTTGGCTACTGTGAAAACTCGTGGAGTGCAGCTCTTGCAGCCTGTCTTCTCAGGTGAGAGGCTCGGCTGTGGGTGTTCTGGATGGAAGGGTGGCTCAATTTTTAATTGAAAACGCAGCTCCTTTCTGTTCTCATTATTGGCTGTTACAACTAGACGTGTCCTCCGCAGACAGAGGGAGCAGAGTTCTCTAAAACCCCTTCAGCATTTATTGTTTGTAGTCTTTTGGCTGACGGTAGTTAACTTGGGTGAGCTGAAAGCTTTTTGTAGCTTAGAGGAGTCTGATCATTCCTGAGGTTGAGCTTTTCTCCATTTTGCTTTTTTTGATAAAGAGTGAGTAAAACTTACCTCTTCATACTATCTCTTTGACACATTTGCCTGCTTTGAATTTTTTTCGCCACTGCCGAGCTCAGGACATTTTTTTTTTTGAGGGCAGGTGTCTTTTAGAGGCCTGAGTCCTTGTGAATGTTAAGTGACCCATAGCTATCCGTTAAAAGCCGCTCTTGCGGGAAACGGCCACAAGGCGGCAGCATTTCTCCATTTCCAACTCTGGGTTTTCCTGCAACAGAGGCTTCCTAGAAATTGTGTTAGTAGGCTGCAAGTGAGAGTGCAGTGTGTCAGGGCAAACCCCCAAGAGCTTATATCTCCTTACTTCTTGTGTGTTTTTTAAAATTTAATTGTTATCTAGTATCACAGCCAATTGGATAAAAATGTGGTGTGTGTTCTAGGTGTACTGCATCTGGTTCATCATATGTATGTATCAATCTATTCATCTTTGGATCCTTTCCCGTGTAGGTTATTACAGAGTGTTGAGTCGACCTCTCTTGGTATTCCTTAGGTATTTTGTGATTATATATTTCATATGTATCAGTACATGTCTGTAAACCCCCATATCCAAATTCATACATTCCTTACACCTTTCCACTTGGTTAAGCATAGTTGGTTTTCTGCATCTATGCACGGCCTTCTCTTGGAAATGACTTCATGGGTATCAATGTTGAAGTAACAGCTATAAGTGATGTCATAGGATATTTCTATTTCGGTTTCTTTCGTACTTCCTTTTGGGTGGGTATCTCTAGATCCTTCTACGGTGGTGCCAGCGGCACTGTTGCATGCTCTTCCGTGGCTCATGTTCCATTGTGCGCATGGGCCCCCTTCTTCTTGGTGCATTGTTCTGTTGATGGACATTTGGGTTTCTTCCAAGTCTTGGCGATGGTACATGTTGCTGCAGTGCAGGATGGCCAGCCTGTGTCTTTTTGATTTTGGTCTACTCGGGAGATAGGCGTATCAGTGGGCCTACCCGATTACATGTTAGCTCAATTTTTACCTTTCAACGCACCTCCACGGTGTCCTCACTACTAGCTGTTCCCAGGTTACGTCCCAGCGGCAGCTAGAGGGCACAGAGTTCTCTAAAACACCTTGAGCATTTATTCTTTGTAGACTCTGTGGCTGATGATCATTCTGACGACGGTGGGTGAACGTTTCTGTCGACTGGATTTGCATGGCTTTATTAATTCCTGATGTTGAGCATTTTTCCATGCCCTTTTATTTATCACAAGAGAAAGAAAGAAAGAGAAGACAAAATGTGCACAAAATATGCCTCTTGAAATTGTCGTTTTGAAATGTGCACGTCTTTTGAGTTGTTTTCCTCGATGGACGACCCAAGAATCGTTTTTGAGGGCAGGTGTCATTTATAGGCCTGCAATGATTTTGAATATCAAGTGACCATTAGCACTGGGTTTAAAGCTGCTGTTTTGAGAAACGGCCACAAGGCGGCAGCAGGTCTCCTTTACCAAACCTGGTTACTCGGGCAACAGAGCCTCCGTGGAAGTCGTATTCTCGGTTGTCAATTAGAATGGACTGTGCCAGGAAAAAGCCCCTTATGTTTGTGCCTCACGACTGACTTGTTCGTTTTTTAATTCAATGTTTATTGTTTCTCACAGCAAGTTTGATTACAATGTTTTGCTTGTTGTAGGTGTGAAAGATGTGGCTCTTTTACACATAAACATGTATCTAGTCTTCTTTGGATCCTTTTCCCATGTAGCTTATGACACAATGTTGAGTACTCTTCTCTTGGTATTCCGTAGGCCTTTGGTGATTTTGTATTTCACCTGTGTTTGTATCTCTCTCTTAAACCCAATTTCCTAATGTACACAATTCTCACACCTGTCCATGGGTGAACCATAAATCTGTTTATTGCATCTGTGATTGCCTTTCTCTGTGGAAATATCTTCAGTGATATCAATTTTTAGGGAACACCTATAAGTGATATCGTAGGCTATGTATCTTTCGCTCTGTGACTTACTGCAAGGTGCGTGATGAACTCTAGCCTCACCGATGGTGCTGTTGATGGCATTGTTTCCTTTTGTTCCTTGGCTAATATTCCATCTGTACAGGTCCCTGTTCTTCTTTGTCCACTCATCTGTTGATGGGCTTTCTGCTTGCTTCCATGTCCTGGCTCTTGTAATACTCCTGCAATGCAGATTTGCCTGCCTGTGTCTTTCCACTTCTGTCTTCTTTCTTAGGTTATAGGCTCAGGAGTGGGCCTGCTGGATCATATCGTAACTCAGTGTTTACCTTGTAAAGGCACCTCCATTCTGTTCCCATTAGTGCCTCTTACCAGGTGAAGTCCTGTGGCGAGCATTGCCCTCTGAGGAAGGCGCCACTAAGACCCTCCTAAGCCTCAGGGCCCGACTGTACTCTCCTTGGTATGCATCCTGGACTTTATGGTATGAACATACAAAAGGAGATGGTCTTTGGCCAAATCGCTCCAGGGACCTGCTCAGTTACTGGGAGTCCCTGGTTGTTCCCTAAAGCTAGGAAAAGCAACCCTGGAGGGGAAATTGGTGCCTTTGAGGGAGAAGCCGAGCAGCCAACCAACCACCTGATGCTGATAAGGTGTGACTAAGCCGAGAAGCCAACCAACCAGCTGATGCCGATAAGGCGTGACGAAGCAAAGTCCCTGCTTTAGGGGTATATATACGGCTAGGCTTTGTTATTAAACTTGCCTTGCAAGCGTCAGTTGCTTGTGCCCTTCTGATCCCATACCTTGGTGCGTTCAGGTCCCTACCCCCTCTCGTCGGTTGTTGCTACACTTTGAGGACCCGCCGCGGCTGGCGGCAAAGTCCCACTTAACCTAGAGGGTATGCACTTCTCCACAACCCCTTCAGCATGAATTGTTGGTACTTTTGTTGCTGATGGTTCTTCTGACTGGTGTGAGCCGATACCTCTGTGGTTGGATTTGCATGCGTCTCATAAAGCCTTGAAATTGAGCTTTCAGGGATGTCCTTTTTTTCTTCAAACTGTGTGTGTAGCTTACCTCATCACATTCTTTTCTTGAACTCTGTGCCGCCTTTTGAAATATTTTGGCCACTACCTCCCTCAAGACATTTTGTGGGCAGGTTTCATTGACAGCCCTCCAGGACTTGTGCACACGAAGTGACCATTAGCACGGGTTTTCCAGCTGCCGTTGCAGGGAACGGCCAGAGGGCTGCAGCATTTCTGCGTTTCCCACTCTGGTAACTAGTGAAACAGAGCCTTCCTGCCTGTGGTGTTCCTCGGTTATCAATGACGGTGGGATGTGTCTGGAGAAACCCCCCAAAGCTGATGTCTCCTTACTTATATCTGTTTTTAAAATGGAATTTCTACTTTTCACTCGAGGACTCTTCCATTGTGTCCATGGACCACTGCTCCTTTCTGCATTCCTCTGTGGCTGGGCATTTTCATTGCTTCCAAGTGTTGGCTATGGTAAACATTGCTGGATTGCAGGATTGCCAGCCCGTGTCTTTTTGATTCTCATCCTCTCAGGTGATAGACCCAGCAGTGGCTGTGCTTGATTGAACGGTCGCTCAATGTTGACCCTTTCCAGGCAACTCCACTGTGTTTTCCTTAGGGGCTCTTACCACGTCCCACTTAGAACCGAGGGTACGCATTTCTTCACCACCCCTTCAGCATTTCTTGTTTGCAGAAGTTTCGCTGATGGCCATGCTGAGTCGTGTGACATGATAGGTTTTTGTAACGTGTATTTTCGTGTCTAATAATTCCTAAGGTTCAGCATTTTTCCACGCCTTTTTTTATTCTGTTAAACAAAAACAGAAAAAAAAAAACCGTGAGTACAATAAACCTCTCGAAATTGTCTTCTTGGAAGGTTGTCCTCTTTCGACTTTTTTGGTCGATTTTCGACCCCAGGATTTCGTTTTGGAGGGCAGGTGTCATTTACAAGCCTGCAATGGGTGTGAATATTGAGTGACCATTAGCACTGACTTTAAAGCTGCTGCTGTGGGAAACGGCCACAAGGCGTCAGCATTGCTACATTCCCACATCTGGTTACTAGGGCAGCAGAGCCTTCTGGAAGTCCTGTTCCCAGGTTGTCAATTAGAATGGAATGTGCCAGGAAAAAACCCCAGATGTGTATGTCACATTACTTCTTGTTCGCTCTTTTAATTTGTTTAAATCGGGGTAATGATTAGAATACTGTTGGTCCTATATGTACAGAATCTGGTTCATTTGTACGTTTTATATATATATATATATATATATATATATATATATATATATATATTCTTGTACAGATCCTCTTCCCATGTAAATTATTGCAGAGTGTTCTGGTGACCTCCCTTGCTATATGGTCGGTCTGTTTGATATATATATTTAATACGTATTTGTACACATACGGTGACACTAATCTTAATTTATCCATTCCCCCCACCTTTCATTTTACTTAAGCTTAGTTTGTTTTCTAAGTGTGTGAGTGTCTTTCTTTGTGGAAATATGTTCATTTGTGTCAGCTGTTAGATAACGCCTATACGTGATGTCATACGGTATGCCTTTTGCTTTCCGACTTAACTCATGTTCTGTGATGATCTCTAGGCTCATCTCGGGTGCCTCAAAGAGCAGTGTTTCCTTGTTTTCCATGGCTAATAGTCCACTGTGTCCACGGACCAGCTCTTCTTATCCATTCATCTGTTGATGGACATTTGGGTTGCTTCGGTGTCTTGGCTACTGTGAAAACTCGTGGAGTGCAGCTCTTGCAGCCTGTCTTCTCAGGTGAGAGGCTCGGCTGTGGGTGTTCTGGATGGAAGGGTGGCTCAATTTTTAATTGAAAACGCAGCTCCTTTCTGTTCTCATTATTGGCTGTTACAACTAGACGTGTCCTCCGCAGACAGAGGGAGCAGAGTTCTCTAAAACCCCTTCAGCATTTATTGTTTGTAGTCTTTTGGCTGACGGTAGTTAACTTGGGTGAGCTGAAAGCTTTTTGTAGCTTAGAGGAGTCTGATCATTCCTGAGGTTGAGCTTTTCTCCATTTTGCTTTTTTTGATAAAGAGTGAGTAAAACTTACCTCTTCATACTATCTCTTTGACACATTTGCCTGCTTTGAATTTTTTTCACCACTGCCGAGCTCAGGACATTTTTTTTTTTTGAGGGCAGGTGTCTTTTAGAGGCCTGAGTCCTTGTGAATGTTACGTGACCCATAGCTCTGCGTTTAAAGCCGCTCTTGCGGGAAACGGCCACAAGGCGGCAGCATTTCTCCATTTCCAACTCTGGGTTTTCCTGCAACAGAGGCTTCCTGGAGATTGTGTTCGTAGGCTGCAAATGAGAGTGCAGTGTGCCAGGGCAAACCCCCAAGAGCTTATATCTCCTTACTTCTTGTGTGTTTTTTAAAATTTAATTGTTATCTAGTATCACAGCCAATTGGATAAAAATGTGGTGTGTGTTCTAGGTGTACAGCATCTGGTTCATCATATGTATGTATCGATCTATTCATCTTTGGATCCTTTCCCGTGTAGGTTATTACAGAGTGTTGAGTCGACCTCTCCTGGTGTTCCTTAGGTATTTTGTGATTATATATTTCATATGTATCAGTACATGTCTGTAAACCCCCATATCCAAATTCATACATTCCTTACACCTTTCCACTTGGTTAAGCATAGTTGGTTTTCTGGATCTATGCACGGCCTTCTCTTGGAAGTGACTTCATGGGTATCAATGTTGAAGTAACAGCTATAAGTGATGTCATAGGATATTTCTATTTCGGTTTCTTTCGTACTTCCTTTTGGGTGGGTATCTCTAGATCCTTCTACGGTGGTGCCAGCGGCACTGTTGCATGCTCTTCCGTGGCTCATGTTCCATTGTGCGCATGGGCCCCCTTCTTCTTGGTGCATTGTTCTGTTGATGGACATTTGGGTTTCTTCCAAGTCTTGGCGATGGTACATGTTGCTGCAGTGCAGGATGGCCAGCCTGTGTCTTTTTGATTTTGGTCTACTCGGGAGATAGGCCCATCGGTGGGCCTACCCGATGACAGGTTAGCTCAATTTTTACCTTTCAACGCACCTCCACGGTGTCCTCACTACTAGCTGTTCCCAGGTTACGTCCCAGCGGCAGCTAGAGGGCACAGAGTTCTCTAAAACACCTTGAGCATTTATTCTTTGTAGACTCTGTGGCTGATGATCATTCTGACGACGGTGGGTGAACGTTTCTGTCGACTGGATTTGCATGGCTTTATTAATTCCTGATGTTGAGCATTTTTCCATGCCCTTTTATTTATCACAAGAGAAAGAAAGAAAGAGAAGACAAAATGTGCACAAAATATGCCTCTTGAAATTGTCGTTTTGAAATGTGCACGTCTTTTGAGTTGTTTTCCTCGATGGACGACCCAAGAATCGTTTTTGAGGGCAGGTGTCATTTATAGGCCTGCAATGATTTTGAATATCAAGTGACCATTAGCACTGGGTTTAAAGCTGCTGTTTTGAGAAACGGCCACAAGGCGGCAGCAGGTCTCCTTTACCAAACCTGGTTACTCGGGCAACAGAGCCTCCGTGGAAGTCGTATTCTCGGTTGTCAATTAGAATGGACTGTGCCAGGAAAAAGCCCCTTATGTTTGTGCCTCACGACTGACTTGTTCGTTTTTTAATTCAATGTTTATTGTTTCTCACAGCAAGTTTGATTACAATGTTTTGCTTGTTGTAGGTGTGAAAGATGTGGCTCTTTTACACATAAACATGTATCTAGTCTTCTTTGGATCCTTTTCCCATGTAGCTTATGACACAATGTTGAGTACTCTTCTCTTGGTATTCCGTAGGCCTTTGGTGATTTTGTATTTCACCTGTGTTTGTATCTCTCTCTTAAACCCAATTTCCTAATGTACACAATTCTCACACCTGTCCATGGGTGAACCATAAATCTGTTTATTGCATCTGTGATTGCCTTTCTCTGTGGAAATATCTTCAGTGATATCAATTTTTAGGGAACACCTATAAGTGATATCGTAGGCTATGTATCTTTCGCTCTGTGACTTACTGCAAGGTGCGTGATGAACTCTAGCCTCACCGATGGTGCTGTTGATGGCATTGTTTCCTTTTGTTCCTTGGCTAATATTCCATCTGTACAGGTCCCTGTTCTTCTTTGTCCACTCATCTGTTGATGGGCTTTCTGCTTGCTTCCATGTCCTGGCTCTTGTAATACTCCTGCAATGCAGATTTGCCTGCCTGTGTCTTTCCACTTCTGTCTTCTTTCTTAGGTTATAGGCCCAGGAGTGGGCCTGCCGGATCATATCGTAACTCAGTGTTTACCTTGTAAAGGCACCTCCATTCTGTTCCCATTAGTGCCTCTTACCAGGTGAAGTCCTGTGGCGAGCATTGCCCTCTGAGGAAGGCGCCACTAAGACCCTCCTAAGCCTCAGGGCCCGACTGTACTCTCCTTGGTATGCATCCTGGACTTTATGGTATGAACATACAAAAGGAGATGGTCTTTGGCCAAATCGCTCCAGGGACCTGCTCAGTTACTGGGAGTCCCTGGTTGTTCCCTAAAGCTAGGAAAAGCAACCCTGGAGGGGAAATTGGTGCCTTTGAGGGAGAAGCCGAGCAGCCAACCAACCACCTGATGCTGATAAGGTGTGACTAAGCCGAGAAGCCAACCAACCAGCTGATGCCGATAAGGCGTGACGAAGCAAAGTCCCTGCTTTAGGGGTATATATACGGCTAGGCTTTGTTATTAAACTTGCCTTGCAAGCGTCAGTTGCTTGTGCCCTTCTGATCCCATACCTTGGTGCGTTCAGGTCCCTACCCCCTCTCGTCGGTTGTTGCTACACTTTGAGGACCCGCCGCGGCTGGCGGCAAAGTCCCACTTAACCTAGAGGGTATGCACTTCTCCACAACCCCTTCAGCATGAATTGTTGGTACTTTTGTTGCTGATGGTTCTTCTGACTGGTGTGAGCCGATACCTCTGTGGTTGGATTTGCATGCGTCTCATAAAGCCTTGAAATTGAGCTTTCAGGGATGTCCTTTTTTTCTTCAAACTGTGTGTGTAGCTTACCTCATCACATTCTTTTCTTGAACTCTGTGCCGCCTTTTGAAATATTTTGGCCACTACCTCCCTCAAGACATTTTGTGGGCAGGTTTCATTGACAGCCCTCCAGGACTTGTGCACACGAAGTGACCATTAGCACGGGTTTTCCAGCTGCCGTTGCAGGGAACGGCCAGAGGGCTGCAGCATTTCTGCGTTTCCCACTCTGGTAACTAGTGAAACAGAGCCTTCCTGCCTGTGGTGTTCCTCGGTTATCAATGACGGTGGGATGTGTCTGGAGAAACCCCCCAAAGCTGATGTCTCCTTACTTATATCTGTTTTTAAAATGGAATTTCTACTTTTCACTCGAGGACTCTTCCATTGTGTCCATGGACCACTGCTCCTTTCTGCATTCCTCTGTGGCTGGGCATTTTCATTGCTTCCAAGTGTTGGCTATGGTAAACATTGCTGGATTGCAGGATTGCCAGCCCGTGTCTTTTTGATTCTCATCCTCTCAGGTGATAGACCCAGCAGTGGCTGTGCTTGATTGAACGGTCGCTCAATGTTGACCCTTTCCAGGCAACTCCACTGTGTTTTCCTTAGAGGCTCTTACCACGTCCCACTTAGAACCGAGGGTACGCATTTCTTCACCACCCCTTCAGCATTTCTTGTTTGCAGAAGTTTCGCTGATGGCCATGCTGAGTCGTGTGACATGATAGGTTTTTGTAACGTGTATTTTCGTGTCTAATAATTCCTAAGGTTCAGCATTTTTCCACGCCTTTTTTTATTCTGTTAAACAAAAACAGAAAAAAAAAACCGTGAGTACAATAAACCTCTCGAAATTGTCTTCTTGGAAGGTTGTCCTCTTTCGACTTTTTTGGTCGATTTTCGACCCCAGGATTTCGTTTTGGAGGGCAGGTGTCATTTACAAGCCTGCAATGGGTGTGAATATTGAGTGACCATTAGCACTGACTTTAAAGCTACTGCTGTGGGAAACGGCCACAAGGCGTCAGCATTGCTACATTCCCACATCTGGTTACTAGGGCAGCAGAGCCTTCTGGAAGTCCTGTTCCCAGGTTGTCAATTAGAATGGAATGTGCCAGGAAAAAACCCCAGATGTGTATGTCACATTACTTCTTGTTCGCTCTTTTAATTTGTTTAAATCGGGGTAATGATTAGAATACTGTTGGTCCTATATGTACAGAATCTGGTTCATTTGTACGTTTTATATATATATATATATATATATATATATATATATATATATATATATATTCTTGTACAGATCCTCTTCCCATGTAAATTATTGCAGAGTGTTCTGGTGACCTCCCTTGCTATATGGTCGGTCTGTTTGATATATATATTTAATACGTATTTGTACACATATGGTGACACTAATCTTAATTTATCCATTCCCCCCACCTTTCATTTTACTTAAGCTTAGTTTGTTTTCTAAGTGTGTGAGTGTCTTTCTTTGTGGAAATATGTTCATTTGTGTCAGCTGTTAGATAACGCCTATACGTGATGTCATACGGTATGCCTTTTGCTTTCCGACTTAACTCATGTTCTGTGATGATCTCTAGGCTCATCTCGGGTGCCTCAAAGAGCAGTGTTTCCTTGTTTTCCATGGCTAATAGTCCACTGTGTCCACGGACCAGCTCTTCTTATCCATTCATCTGTTGATGGACATTTGGGTTGCTTCGGTGTCTTGGCTACTGTGAAAACTCGTGGAGTGCAGCTCTTGCAGCCTGTCTTCTCAGGTGAGAGGCTCGGCTGTGGGTGTTCTGGATGGAAGGGTGGCTCAATTTTTAATTGAAAACGCAGCTCCTTTCTGTTCTCATTATTGGCTGTTACAACTAGACGTGTCCTCCGCAGACAGAGGGAGCAGAGTTCTCTAAAACCCCTTCAGCATTTATTGTTTGTAGTCTTTTGGCTGACGGTAGTTAACTTGGGTGAGCTGAAAGCTTTTTGTAGCTTAGAGGAGTCTGATCATTCCTGAGGTTGAGCTTTTCTCCATTTTGCTTTTTTTGATAAAGAGTGAGTAAAACTTACCTCTTCATACTATCTCTTTGACACATTTGCCTGCTTTGAATTTTTTTCACCACTGCCGAGCTCAGGACATTTTTTTTTTTTGAGGGCAGGTGTCTTTTAGAGGCCTGAGTCCTTGTGAATGTTACGTGACCCATAGCTCTGCGTTTAAAGCCGCTCTTGCGGGAAACGGCCACAAGGCGGCAGCATTTCTCCATTTCCAACTCTGGGTTTTCCTGCAACAGAGGCTTCCTGGAGATTGTGTTCGTAGGCTGCAAATGAGAGTGCAGTGTGCCAGGGCAAACCCCCAAGAGCTTATATCTCCTTACTTCTTGTGTGTTTTTTAAAATTTAATTGTTATCTAGTATCACAGCCAATTGGATAAAAATGTGGTGTGTGTTCTAGGTGTACAGCATCTGGTTCATCATATGTATGTATCGATCTATTCATCTTTGGATCCTTTCCCGTGTAGGTTATTACAGAGTGTTGAGTCGACCTCTCCTGGTGTTCCTTAGGTATTTTGTGATTATATATTTCATATGTATCAGTACATGTCTGTAAACCCCCATATCCAAATTCATACATTCCTTACACCTTTCCACTTGGTTAAGCATAGTTGGTTTTCTGGATCTATGCACGGCCTTCTCTTGGAAGTGACTTCATGGGTATCAATGTTGAAGTAACAGCTATAAGTGATGTCATAGGATATTTCTATTTCGGTTTCTTTCGTACTTCCTTTTGGGTGGGTATCTCTAGATCCTTCTACGGTGGTGCCAGCGGCACTGTTGCATGCTCTTCCGTGGCTCATGTTCCATTGTGCGCATGGGCCCCCTTCTTCTTGGTGCATTGTTCTGTTGATGGACATTTGGGTTTCTTCCAAGTCTTGGCGATGGTACATGTTGCTGCAGTGCAGGATGGCCAGCCTGTGTCTTTTTGATTTTGGTCTACTCGGGAGATAGGCCCATCGGTGGGCCTACCCGATGACAGGTTAGCTCAATTTTTACCTTTCAACGCACCTCCACGGTGTCCTCACTACTAGCTGTTCCCAGGTTACGTCCCAGCGGCAGCTAGAGGGCACAGAGTTCTCTAAAACACCTTGAGCATTTATTCTTTGTAGACTCTGTGGCTGATGATCATTCTGACGACGGTGGGTGAACGTTTCTGTCGACTGGATTTGCATGGCTTTATTAATTCCTGATGTTGAGCATTTTTCCATGCCCTTTTATTTATCACAAGAGAAAGAAAGAAAGAGAAGACAAAATGTGCACAAAATATGCCTCTTGAAATTGTCGTTTTGAAATGTGCACGTCTTTTGAGTTGTTTTCCTCGATGGACGACCCAAGAATCGTTTTTGAGGGCAGGTGTCATTTATAGGCCTGCAATGATTTTGAATATCAAGTGACCATTAGCACTGGGTTTAAAGCTGCTGTTTTGAGAAACGGCCACAAGGCGGCAGCAGGTCTCCTTTACCAAACCTGGTTACTCGGGCAACAGAGCCTCCGTGGAAGTCGTATTCTCGGTTGTCAATTAGAATGGACTGTGCCAGGAAAAAGCCCCTTATGTTTGTGCCTCACGACTGACTTGTTCGTTTTTTAATTCAATGTTTATTGTTTCTCACAGCAAGTTTGATTACAATGTTTTGCTTGTTGTAGGTGTGAAAGATGTGGCTCTTTTACACATAAACATGTATCTAGTCTTCTTTGGATCCTTTTCCCATGTAGCTTATGACACAATGTTGAGTACTCTTCTCTTGGTATTCCGTAGGCCTTTGGTGATTTTGTATTTCACCTGTGTTTGTATCTCTCTCTTAAACCCAATTTCCTAATGTACACAATTCTCACACCTGTCCATGGGTGAACCATAAATCTGTTTATTGCATCTGTGATTGCCTTTCTCTGTGGAAATATCTTCAGTGATATCAATTTTTAGGGAACACCTATAAGTGATATCGTAGGCTATGTATCTTTCGCTCTGTGACTTACTGCAAGGTGCGTGATGAACTCTAGCCTCACCGATGGTGCTGTTGATGGCATTGTTTCCTTTTGTTCCTTGGCTAATATTCCATCTGTACAGGTCCCTGTTCTTCTTTGTCCACTCATCTGTTGATGGGCTTTCTGCTTGCTTCCATGTCCTGGCTCTTGTAATACTCCTGCAATGCAGATTTGCCTGCCTGTGTCTTTCCACTTCTGTCTTCTTTCTTAGGTTATAGGCCCAGGAGTGGGCCTGCCGGATCATATCGTAACTCAGTGTTTACCTTGTAAAGGCACCTCCATTCTGTTCCCATTAGTGCCTCTTACCAGGTGAAGTCCTGTGGCGAGCATTGCCCTCTGAGGAAGGCGCCACTAAGACCCTCCTAAGCCTCAGGGCCCGACTGTACTCTCCTTGGTATGCATCCTGGACTTTATGGTATGAACATACAAAAGGAGATGGTCTTTGGCCAAATCGCTCCAGGGACCTGCTCAGTTACTGGGAGTCCCTGGTTGTTCCCTAAAGCTAGGAAAAGCAACCCTGGAGGGGAAATTGGTGCCTTTGAGGGAGAAGCCGAGCAGCCAACCAACCACCTGATGCTGATAAGGTGTGACTAAGCCGAGAAGCCAACCAACCAGCTGATGCCGATAAGGCGTGACGAAGCAAAGTCCCTGCTTTAGGGGTATATATACGGCTAGGCTTTGTTATTAAACTTGCCTTGCAAGCGTCAGTTGCTTGTGCCCTTCTGATCCCATACCTTGGTGCGTTCAGGTCCCTACCCCCTCTCGTCGGTTGTTGCTACACTTTGAGGACCCGCCGCGGCTGGCGGCAAAGTCCCACTTAACCTAGAGGGTATGCACTTCTCCACAACCCCTTCAGCATGAATTGTTGGTACTTTTGTTGCTGATGGTTCTTCTGACTGGTGTGAGCCGATACCTCTGTGGTTGGATTTGCATGCGTCTCATAAAGCCTTGAAATTGAGCTTTCAGGGATGTCCTTTTTTTCTTCAAACTGTGTGTGTAGCTTACCTCATCACATTCTTTTCTTGAACTCTGTGCCGCCTTTTGAAATATTTTGGCCACTACCTCCCTCAAGACATTTTGTGGGCAGGTTTCATTGACAGCCCTCCAGGACTTGTGCACACGAAGTGACCATTAGCACGGGTTTTCCAGCTGCCGTTGCAGGGAACGGCCAGAGGGCTGCAGCATTTCTGCGTTTCCCACTCTGGTAACTAGTGAAACAGAGCCTTCCTGCCTGTGGTGTTCCTCGGTTATCAATGACGGTGGGATGTGTCTGGAGAAACCCCCCAAAGCTGATGTCTCCTTACTTATATCTGTTTTTAAAATGGAATTTCTACTTTTCACTCGAGGACTCTTCCATTGTGTCCATGGACCACTGCTCCTTTCTGCATTCCTCTGTGGCTGGGCATTTTCATTGCTTCCAAGTGTTGGCTATGGTAAACATTGCTGGATTGCAGGATTGCCAGCCCGTGTCTTTTTGATTCTCATCCTCTCAGGTGATAGACCCAGCAGTGGCTGTGCTTGATTGAACGGTCGCTCAATGTTGACCCTTTCCAGGCAACTCCACTGTGTTTTCCTTAGAGGCTCTTACCACGTCCCACTTAGAACCGAGGGTACGCATTTCTTCACCACCCCTTCAGCATTTCTTGTTTGCAGAAGTTTCGCTGATGGCCATGCTGAGTCGTGTGACATGATAGGTTTTTGTAACGTGTATTTTCGTGTCTAATAATTCCTAAGGTTCAGCATTTTTCCACGCCTTTTTTTATTCTGTTAAACAAAAACAGAAAAAAAAAACCGTGAGTACAATAAACCTCTCGAAATTGTCTTCTTGGAAGGTTGTCCTCTTTCGACTTTTTTGGTCGATTTTCGACCCCAGGATTTCGTTTTGGAGGGCAGGTGTCATTTACAAGCCTGCAATGGGTGTGAATATTGAGTGACCATTAGCACTGACTTTAAAGCTACTGCTGTGGGAAACGGCCACAAGGCGTCAGCATTGCTACATTCCCACATCTGGTTACTAGGGCAGCAGAGCCTTCTGGAAGTCCTGTTCCCAGGTTGTCAATTAGAATGGAATGTGCCAGGAAAAAACCCCAGATGTGTATGTCACATTACTTCTTGTTCGCTCTTTTAATTTGTTTAAATCGGGGTAATGATTAGAATACTGTTGGTCCTATATGTACAGAATCTGGTTCATTTGTACGTTTTATATATATATATATATATATATATATATATATATATATATATATATTCTTGTACAGATCCTCTTCCCATGTAAATTATTGCAGAGTGTTCTGGTGACCTCCCTTGCTATATGGTCGGTCTGTTTGATATATATATTTAATACGTATTTGTACACATATGGTGACACTAATCTTAATTTATCCATTCCCCCCACCTTTCATTTTACTTAAGCTTAGTTTGTTTTCTAAGTGTGTGAGTGTCTTTCTTTGTGGAAATATGTTCATTTGTGTCAGCTGTTAGATAACGCCTATACGTGATGTCATACGGTATGCCTTTTGCTTTCCGACTTAACTCATGTTCTGTGATGATCTCTAGGCTCATCTCGGGTGCCTCAAAGAGCAGTGTTTCCTTGTTTTCCATGGCTAATAGTCCACTGTGTCCACGGACCAGCTCTTCTTATCCATTCATCTGTTGATGGACATTTGGGTTGCTTCGGTGTCTTGGCTACTGTGAAAACTCGTGGAGTGCAGCTCTTGCAGCCTGTCTTCTCAGGTGAGAGGCTCGGCTGTGGGTGTTCTGGATGGAAGGGTGGCTCAATTTTTAATTGAAAACGCAGCTCCTTTCTGTTCTCATTATTGGCTGTTACAACTAGACGTGTCCTCCGCAGACAGAGGGAGCAGAGTTCTCTAAAACCCCTTCAGCATTTATTGTTTGTAGTCTTTTGGCTGACGGTAGTTAACTTGGGTGAGCTGAAAGCTTTTTGTAGCTTAGAGGAGTCTGATCATTCCTGAGGTTGAGCTTTTCTCCATTTTGCTTTTTTTGATAAAGAGTGAGTAAAACTTACCTCTTCATACTATCTCTTTGACACATTTGCCTGCTTTGAATTTTTTTCACCACTGCCGAGCTCAGGACATTTTTTTTTTTTGAGGGCAGGTGTCTTTTAGAGGCCTGAGTCCTTGTGAATGTTACGTGACCCATAGCTCTGCGTTTAAAGCCGCTCTTGCGGGAAACGGCCACAAGGCGGCAGCATTTCTCCATTTCCAACTCTGGGTTTTCCTGCAACAGAGGCTTCCTGGAGATTGTGTTCGTAGGCTGCAAATGAGAGTGCAGTGTGCCAGGGCAAACCCCCAAGAGCTTATATCTCCTTACTTCTTGTGTGTTTTTTAAAATTTAATTGTTATCTAGTATCACAGCCAATTGGATAAAAATGTGGTGTGTGTTCTAGGTGTACAGCATCTGGTTCATCATATGTATGTATCGATCTATTCATCTTTGGATCCTTTCCCGTGTAGGTTATTACAGAGTGTTGAGTCGACCTCTCCTGGTGTTCCTTAGGTATTTTGTGATTATATATTTCATATGTATCAGTACATGTCTGTAAACCCCCATATCCAAATTCATACATTCCTTACACCTTTCCACTTGGTTAAGCATAGTTGGTTTTCTGGATCTATGCACGGCCTTCTCTTGGAAATGACTTCATGGGTATCAATGTTGAAGTAACAGCTATAAGTGATGTCATAGGATATTTCTATTTCGGTTTCTTTCGTACTTCCTTTTGGGTGGGTATCTCTAGATCCTTCTACGGTGGTGCCAGCGGCACTGTTGCATGCTCTTCCGTGGCTCATGTTCCATTGTGCGCATGGGCCCCCTTCTTCTTGGTGCATTGTTCTGTTGATGGACATTTGGGTTTCTTCCAAGTCTTGGCGATGGTACATGTTGCTGCAGTGCAGGATGGCCAGCCTGTGTCTTTTTGATTTTGGTCTACTCGGGAGATAGGCCCATCGGTGGGCCTACCCGATGACAGGTTAGCTCAATTTTTACCTTTCAACGCACCTCCACGGTGTTCTCACTACTAGCTGTTACCAGGTTACGTCCCAGCGGCCGCTAGAGGGCACAGAGTTCTCTAAAACACCTTGAGCATTTATTCTTTGCAGACTCTGTGGCTGATGATCATTCTGACGACGGTGGGTGAACGTTTCTGTCGACTGGATTTGCATGGCTTTATTAATTCCTGATGTTGAGCATTTTTCCATGCCCTTTTATTTATCACAAGAGAAAGAAAGAGGAGACAAAATGTGCACAAAATATGCCTCTTGAAATTGTCGTTTTGAAATGTGCACGTCTTTTGAGTTGTTTTCCTCGATGGACGACCCAAGAATCGTTTTTGAGGGCAGGTGTCATTTATAGGCCTGCAATGATTTTGAATATCAAGTGACCATTAGCACTGGGTTTAAAGCTGCTGTTTTGAGAAACGGCCACAAGGCGGCAGCAGGTCTCCTTTACCAAACCTGGTTACTCGGGCAACAGAGCCTCCGTGGAAGTCGTATTCTCGGTTGTCAATTAGAATGGACTGTGCCAGGAAAAAGCCCCTTATGTTTGTGCCTCACGACTGACTTGTTCGTTTTTTAATTCAATGTTTATTGTTTCTCACAGCAAGTTTGATTACAATGTTTTGCTTGTTGTAGGTGTGAAAGATGTGGCTCTTTTACACATAAACATGTATCTAGTCTTCTTTGGATCCTTTTCCCATGTAGCTTATGACACAATGTTGAGTACTCTTCTCTTGGTATTCCGTAGGCCTTTGGTGATTTTGTATTTCACCTGTGTTTGTATCTCTCTCTTAAACCCAATTTCCTAATGTACACAATTCTCACACCTGTCCATGGGTGAACCATAAATCTGTTTATTGCATCTGTGATTGCCTTTCTCTGTGGAAATATCTTCAGTGATATCAATTTTTAGGGAACACCTATAAGTGATATCGTAGGCTATGTATCTTTCGCTCTGTGACTTACTGCAAGGTGCGTGATGAACTCTAGCCTCACCGATGGTGCTGTTGATGGCATTGTTTCCTTTTGTTCCTTGGCTAATATTCCATCTGTACAGGTCCCTGTTCTTCTTTGTCCACTCATCTGTTGATGGGCTTTCTGCTTGCTTCCATGTCCTGGCTCTTGTAATACTCCTGCAATGCAGATTTGCCTGCCTGTGTCTTTCCACTTCTGTCTTCTTTCTTAGGTTATAGGCCCAGGAGTGGGCCTGCCGGATCATATCGTAACTCAGTGTTTACCTTGTAAAGGCACCTCCATTCTGTTCCCATTAGTGCCTCTTACCAGGTGAAGTCCTGTGGCGAGCATTGCCCTCTGAGGAAGGCGCCACTAAGACCCTCCTAAGCCTCAGGGCCCGACTGTACTCTCCTTGGTATGCATCCTGGACTTTATGGTATGAACATACAAAAGGAGATGGTCTTTGGCCAAATCGCTCCAGGGACCTGCTCAGTTACTGGGAGTCCCTGGTTGTTCCCTAAAGCTAGGAAAAGCAACCCTGGAGGGGAAATTGGTGCCTTTGAGGGAGAAGCCGAGCAGCCAACCAACCACCTGATGCTGATAAGGTGTGACTAAGCCGAGAAGCCAACCAACCAGCTGATGCCGATAAGGCGTGACGAAGCAAAGTCCCTGCTTTAGGGGTATATATACGGCTAGGCTTTGTTATTAAACTTGCCTTGCAAGCGTCAGTTGCTTGTGCCCTTCTGATCCCATACCTTGGTGCGTTCAGGTCCCTACCCCCTCTCGTCGGTTGTTGCTACACTTTGAGGACCCGCCGCGGCTGGCGGCAAAGTCCCACTTAACCTAGAGGGTATGCACTTCTCCACAACCCCTTCAGCATGAATTGTTGGTACTTTTGTTGCTGATGGTTCTTCTGACTGGTGTGAGCCGATACCTCTGTGGTTGGATTTGCATGCGTCTCATAAAGCCTTGAAATTGAGCTTTCAGGGATGTCCTTTTTTTCTTCAAACTGTGTGTGTAGCTTACCTCATCACATTCTTTTCTTGAACTCTGTGCCGCCTTTTGAAATATTTTGGCCACTACCTCCCTCAAGACATTTTGTGGGCAGGTTTCATTGACAGCCCTCCAGGACTTGTGCACACGAAGTGACCATTAGCACGGGTTTTCCAGCTGCCGTTGCAGGGAACGGCCAGAGGGCTGCAGCATTTCTGCGTTTCCCACTCTGGTAACTAGTGAAACAGAGCCTTCCTGCCTGTGGTGTTCCTCGGTTATCAATGACGGTGGGATGTGTCTGGAGAAACCCCCCAAAGCTGATGTCTCCTTACTTATATCTGTTTTTAAAATGGAATTTCTACTTTTCACTCGAGGACTCTTCCATTGTGTCCATGGACCACTGCTCCTTTCTGCATTCCTCTGTGGCTGGGCATTTTCATTGCTTCCAAGTGTTGGCTATGGTAAACATTGCTGGATTGCAGGATTGCCAGCCCGTGTCTTTTTGATTCTCATCCTCTCAGGTGATAGACCCAGCAGTGGCTGTGCTTGATTGAACGGTCGCTCAATGTTGACCCTTTCCAGGCAACTCCACTGTGTTTTCCTTAGAGGCTCTTACCACGTCCCACTTAGAACCGAGGGTACGCATTTCTTCACCACCCCTTCAGCATTTCTTGTTTGCAGAAGTTTCGCTGATGGCCATGCTGAGTCGTGTGACATGATAGGTTTTTGTAACGTGTATTTTCGTGTCTAATAATTCCTAAGGTTCAGCATTTTTCCACGCCTTTTTTTATTCTGTTAAACAAAAACAGAAAAAAAAAACCGTGAGTACAATAAACCTCTCGAAATTGTCTTCTTGGAAGGTTGTCCTCTTTCGACTTTTTTGGTCGATTTTCGACCCCAGGATTTCGTTTTGGAGGGCAGGTGTCATTTACAAGCCTGCAATGGGTGTGAATATTGAGTGACCATTAGCACTGACTTTAAAGCTACTGCTGTGGGAAACGGCCACAAGCGTCAGCATTGCTACATTCCCACATCTGGTTACTAGGGCAGCAGAGCCCTTCTGGAAGTCCTGTTCCCAGGTTGTCAATTAGAATGGAATGTGCCAGGAAAAAACCCCAGATGTGTATGTCACATTACTTCTTGTTCGCTCTTTTAATTTGTTTAAATCGGGGTAATGATTAGAATACTGTTGGTCCTATATGTACAGAATCTGGTTCATTTGTACGTTTTATATATATATATATATATATATATATATATATATATATATATATATATATATTCTTGTACAGATCCTCTTCCCATGTAAATTATTGCAGAGTGTTCTGGTGACCTCCCTTGCTATATGGTCGGTCTGTTTGATATATATATATTTAATACGTATTTGTACACATATGGTGACACTAATCTTAATTTATCCATTCCCCCACCTTTCATTTTACTTAAGCTTAGTTTGTTTTCTAAGTGTGTGAGTGTCTTTCTTTGTGGAAATATGTTCATTTGTGTCAGCTGTTAGATAACGCCTATACGTGATGTCATACGGTATGCCTTTTGCTTTCCGACTTAACTCATGTTCTGTGATGATCTCTAGGCTCATCTCGGGTGCCTCAAAGAGCAGTGTTTCCTTGTTTTCCATGGCTAATAGTCCACTGTGTCCACGGACCAGCTCTTCTTATCCATTCATCTGTTGATGGACATTTGGGTTGCTTCGGTGTCTTGGCTACTGTGAAAACTCGTGGAGTGCAGCTCTTGCAGCCTGTCTTCTCAGGTGAGAGGCTCGGCTGTGGGTGTTCTGGATGGAAGGGTGGCTCAATTTTTAATTGAAAACGCAGCTCCTTTCTGTTCTCATTATTGGCTGTTACAACTAGACGTGTCCTCCGCAGACAGAGGGAGCAGAGTTCTCTAAAACCCCTTCAGCATTTATTGTTTGTAGTCTTTTGGCTGACGGTAGTTAACTTGGGTGAGCTGAAAGCTTTTTGTAGCTTAGAGGAGTCTGATCATTCCTGAGGTTGAGCTTTTCTCCATTTTGCTTTTTTTGATAAAGAGTGAGTAAAACTTACCTCTTCATACTATCTCTTTGACACATTTGCCTGCTTTGAATTTTTTTCACCACTGCCGAGCTCAGGACATTTTTTTTTTTTGAGGGCAGGTGTCTTTTAGAGGCCTGAGTCCTTGTGAATGTTACGTGACCCATAGCTCTGCGTTTAAAGCCGCTCTTGCGGGAAACGGCCACAAGGCGGCAGCATTTCTCCATTTCCAACTCTGGGTTTTCCTGCAACAGAGGCTTCCTGGAGATTGTGTTCGTAGGCTGCAAATGAGAGTGCAGTGTGCCAGGGCAAACCCCCAAGAGCTTATATCTCCTTACTTCTTGTGTGTTTTTTAAAATTTAATTGTTATCTAGTATCACAGCCAATTGGATAAAAATGTGGTGTGTGTTCTAGGTGTACAGCATCTGGTTCATCATATGTATGTATCGATCTATTCATCTTTGGATCCTTTCCCGTGTAGGTTATTACAGAGTGTTGAGTCGACCTCTCCTGGTGTTCCTTAGGTATTTTGTGATTATATATTTCATATGTATCAGTACATGTCTGTAAACCCCCATATCCAAATTCATACATTCCTTACACCTTTCCACTTGGTTAAGCATAGTTGGTTTTCTGGATCTATGCACGGCCTTCTCTTGGAAATGACTTCATGGGTATCAATGTTGAAGTAACAGCTATAAGTGATGTCATAGGATATTTCTATTTCGGTTTCTTTCGTACTTCCTTTTGGGTGGGTATCTCTAGATCCTTCTACGGTGGTGCCAGCGGCACTGTTGCATGCTCTTCCGTGGCTCATGTTCCATTGTGCGCATGGGCCCCCTTCTTCTTGGTGCATTGTTCTGTTGATGGACATTTGGGTTTCTTCCAAGTCTTGGCGATGGTACATGTTGCTGCAGTGCAGGATGGCCAGCCTGTGTCTTTTTGATTTTGGTCTACTCGGGAGATAGGCCCATCGGTGGGCCTACCCGATGACAGGTTAGCTCAATTTTTACCTTTCAACGCACCTCCACGGTGTTCTCACTACTAGCTGTTACCAGGTTACGTCCCAGCGGCCGCTAGAGGGCACAGAGTTCTCTAAAACACCTTGAGCATTTATTCTTTGCAGACTCTGTGGCTGATGATCATTCTGACGACGGTGGGTGAACGTTTCTGTCGACTGGATTTGCATGGCTTTATTAATTCCTGATGTTGAGCATTTTTCCATGCCCTTTTATTTATCACAAGAGAAAGAAAGAGGAGACAAAATGTGCACAAAATATGCCTCTTGAAATTGTCGTTTTGAAATGTGCACGTCTTTTGAGTTGTTTTCCTCGATGGACGACCCAAGAATCGTTTTTGAGGGCAGGTGTCATTTATAGGCCTGCAATGATTTTGAATATCAAGTGACCATTAGCACTGGGTTTAAAGCTGCTGTTTTGAGAAACGGCCACAAGGCGGCAGCAGGTCTCCTTTACCAAACCTGGTTACTCGGGCAACAGAGCCTCCGTGGAAGTCGTATTCTCGGTTGTCAATTAGAATGGACTGTGCCAGGAAAAAGCCCCTTATGTTTGTGCCTCACGACTGACTTGTTCGTTTTTTAATTCAATGTTTATTGTTTCTCACAGCAAGTTTGATTACAATGTTTTGCTTGTTGTAGGTGTGAAAGATGTGGCTCTTTTACACATAAACATGTATCTAGTCTTCTTTGGATCCTTTTCCCATGTAGCTTATGACACAATGTTGAGTACTCTTCTCTTGGTATTCCGTAGGCCTTTGGTGATTTTGTATTTCACCTGTGTTTGTATCTCTCTCTTAAACCCAATTTCCTAATGTACACAATTCTCACACCTGTCCATGGGTGAACCATAAATCTGTTTATTGCATCTGTGATTGCCTTTCTCTGTGGAAATATCTTCAGTGATATCAATTTTTAGGGAACACCTATAAGTGATATCGTAGGCTATGTATCTTTCGCTCTGTGACTTACTGCAAGGTGCGTGATGAACTCTAGCCTCACCGATGGTGCTGTTGATGGCATTGTTTCCTTTTGTTCCTTGGCTAATATTCCATCTGTACAGGTCCCTGTTCTTCTTTGTCCACTCATCTGTTGATGGGCTTTCTGCTTGCTTCCATGTCCTGGCTCTTGTAATACTCCTGCAATGCAGATTTGCCTGCCTGTGTCTTTCCACTTCTGTCTTCTTTCTTAGGTTATAGGCCCAGGAGTGGGCCTGCCGGATCATATCGTAACTCAGTGTTTACCTTGTAAAGGCACCTCCATTCTGTTCCCATTAGTGCCTCTTACCAGGTGAAGTCCTGTGGCGAGCATTGCCCTCTGAGGAAGGCGCCACTAAGACCCTCCTAAGCCTCAGGGCCCGACTGTACTCTCCTTGGTATGCATCCTGGACTTTATGGTATGAACATACAAAAGGAGATGGTCTTTGGCCAAATCGCTCCAGGGACCTGCTCAGTTACTGGGAGTCCCTGGTTGTTCCCTAAAGCTAGGAAAAGCAACCCTGGAGGGGAAATTGGTGCCTTTGAGGGAGAAGCCGAGCAGCCAACCAACCACCTGATGCTGATAAGGTGTGACTAAGCCGAGAAGCCAACCAACCAGCTGATGCCGATAAGGCGTGACGAAGCAAAGTCCCTGCTTTAGGGGTATATATACGGCTAGGCTTTGTTATTAAACTTGCCTTGCAAGCGTCAGTTGCTTGTGCCCTTCTGATCCCATACCTTGGTGCGTTCAGGTCCCTACCCCCTCTCGTCGGTTGTTGCTACACTTTGAGGACCCGCCGCGGCTGGCGGCAAAGTCCCACTTAACCTAGAGGGTATGCACTTCTCCACAACCCCTTCAGCATGAATTGTTGGTACTTTTGTTGCTGATGGTTCTTCTGACTGGTGTGAGCCGATACCTCTGTGGTTGGATTTGCATGCGTCTCATAAAGCCTTGAAATTGAGCTTTCAGGGATGTCCTTTTTTTCTTCAAACTGTGTGTGTAGCTTACCTCATCACATTCTTTTCTTGAACTCTGTGCCGCCTTTTGAAATATTTTGGCCACTACCTCCCTCAAGACATTTTGTGGGCAGGTTTCATTGACAGCCCTCCAGGACTTGTGCACACGAAGTGACCATTAGCACGGGTTTTCCAGCTGCCGTTGCAGGGAACGGCCAGAGGGCTGCAGCATTTCTGCGTTTCCCACTCTGGTAACTAGTGAAACAGAGCCTTCCTGCCTGTGGTGTTCCTCGGTTATCAATGACGGTGGGATGTGTCTGGAGAAACCCCCCAAAGCTGATGTCTCCTTACTTATATCTGTTTTTAAAATGGAATTTCTACTTTTCACTCGAGGACTCTTCCATTGTGTCCATGGACCACTGCTCCTTTCTGCATTCCTCTGTGGCTGGGCATTTTCATTGCTTCCAAGTGTTGGCTATGGTAAACATTGCTGGATTGCAGGATTGCCAGCCCGTGTCTTTTTGATTCTCATCCTCTCAGGTGATAGACCCAGCAGTGGCTGTGCTTGATTGAACGGTCGCTCAATGTTGACCCTTTCCAGGCAACTCCACTGTGTTTTCCTTAGAGGCTCTTACCACGTCCCACTTAGAACCGAGGGTACGCATTTCTTCACCACCCCTTCAGCATTTCTTGTTTGCAGAAGTTTCGCTGATGGCCATGCTGAGTCGTGTGACATGATAGGTTTTTGTAACGTGTATTTTCGTGTCTAATAATTCCTAAGGTTCAGCATTTTTCCACGCCTTTTTTTATTCTGTTAAACAAAAACAGAAAAAAAAAACCGTAAGTACAATAAACCTCTCGAAATTGTCTTCTTGGAAGGTTGCCCTCTTTCGACTTTTTTGGTCGATTTTCGACCCCAGGATTTCGTTTTGGAGGGCAGGTGTCATTTACAAGCCTGCAATGGGTGTGAATATTGAGTGACCATTAGCACTGACTTTAAAGCTACTGCTGTGGGAAACGGCCACAAGGCGTCAGCATTGCTACATTCCCACATCTGGTTACTAGGGCAGCAGAGCCTTCTGGAAGTCCTGTTCCCAGGTTGTCAATTAGAATGGAATGTGCCAGGAAAAAACCCCAGATGTGTATGTCACATTACTTCTTGTTCGCTCTTTTAATTTGTTTAAATCGGGGTAATGATTAGAATACTGTTGGTCCTATATGTACAGAATCTGGTTCATTTGTACGTTTTATATATATATATATATATATATATATATATATATATATATATATATATATATTCTTGTACAGATCCTCTTCCCATGTAAATTATTGCAGAGTGTTCTGGTGACCTCCCTTGCTATATGGTCGGTCTGTTTGATATATATATATTTAATACGTATTTGTACACATATGGTGACACTAATCTTAATTTATCCATTCCCCCCACCTTTCATTTTACTTAAGCTTAGTTTGTTTTCTAAGTGTGTGAGTGTCTTTCTTTGTGGAAATATGTTCATTTGTGTCAGCTGTTAGATAACGCCTATACGTGATGTCATACGGTATGCCTTTTGCTTTCCGACTTAACTCATGTTCTGTGATGATCTCTAGGCTCATCTCGGGTGCCTCAAAGAGCAGTGTTTCCTTGTTTTCCATGGCTAATAGTCCACTGTGTCCACGGACCAGCTCTTCTTATCCATTCATCTGTTGATGGACATTTGGGTTGCTTCGGTGTCTTGGCTACTGTGAAAACTCGTGGAGTGCAGCTCTTGCAGCCTGTCTTCTCAGGTGAGAGGCTCGGCTGTGGGTGTTCTGGATGGAAGGGTGGCTCAATTTTTAATTGAAAACGCAGCTCCTTTCTGTTCTCATTATTGGCTGTTACAACTAGACGTGTCCTCCGCAGACAGAGGGAGCAGAGTTCTCTAAAACCCCTTCAGCATTTATTGTTTGTAGTCTTTTGGCTGACGGTAGTTAACTTGGGTGAGCTGAAAGCTTTTTGTAGCTTAGAGGAGTCTGATCATTCCTGAGGTTGAGCTTTTCTCCATTTTGCTTTTTTTGATAAAGAGTGAGTAAAACTTACCTCTTCATACTATCTCTTTGACACATTTGCCTGCTTTGAATTTTTTTCACCACTGCCGAGCTCAGGACATTTTTTTTTTTTGAGGGCAGGTGTCTTTTAGAGGCCTGAGTCCTTGTGAATGTTACGTGACCCATAGCTCTGCGTTTAAAGCCGCTCTTGCGGGAAACGGCCACAAGGCGGCAGCATTTCTCCATTTCCAACTCTGGGTTTTCCTGCAACAGAGGCTTCCTGGAGATTGTGTTCGTAGGCTGCAAATGAGAGTGCAGTGTGCCAGGGCAAACCCCCAAGAGCTTATATCTCCTTACTTCTTGTGTGTTTTTTAAAATTTAATTGTTATCTAGTATCACAGCCAATTGGATAAAAATGTGGTGTGTGTTCTAGGTGTACAGCATCTGGTTCATCATATGTATGTATCGATCTATTCATCTTTGGATCCTTTCCCGTGTAGGTTATTACAGAGTGTTGAGTCGACCTCTCCTGGTGTTCCTTAGGTATTTTGTGATTATATATTTCATATGTATCAGTACATGTCTGTAAACCCCCATATCCAAATTCATACATTCCTTACACCTTTCCACTTGGTTAAGCATAGTTGGTTTTCTGGATCTATGCACGGCCTTCTCTTGGAAATGACTTCATGGGTATCAATGTTGAAGTAACAGCTATAAGTGATGTCATAGGATATTTCTATTTCGGTTTCTTTCGTACTTCCTTTTGGGTGGGTATCTCTAGATCCTTCTACGGTGGTGCCAGCGGCACTGTTGCATGCTCTTCCGTGGCTCATGTTCCATTGTGCGCATGGGCCCCCTTCTTCTTGGTGCATTGTTCTGTTGATGGACATTTGGGTTTCTTCCAAGTCTTGGCGATGGTACATGTTGCTGCAGTGCAGGATGGCCAGCCTGTGTCTTTTTGATTTTGGTCTACTCGGGAGATAGGCCCATCGGTGGGCCTACCCGATGACAGGTTAGCTCAATTTTTACCTTTCAACGCACCTCCACGGTGTTCTCACTACTAGCTGTTACCAGGTTACGTCCCAGCGGCCGCTAGAGGGCACAGAGTTCTCTAAAACACCTTGAGCATTTATTCTTTGCAGACTCTGTGGCTGATGATCATTCTGACGACGGTGGGTGAACGTTTCTGTCGACTGGATTTGCATGGCTTTATTAATTCCTGATGTTGAGCATTTTTCCATGCCCTTTTATTTATCACAAGAGAAAGAAAGAGGAGACAAAATGTGCACAAAATATGCCTCTTGAAATTGTCGTTTTGAAATGTGCACGTCTTTTGAGTTGTTTTCCTCGATGGACGACCCAAGAATCGTTTTTGAGGGCAGGTGTCATTTATAGGCCTGCAATGATTTTGAATATCAAGTGACCATTAGCACTGGGTTTAAAGCTGCTGTTTTGAGAAACGGCCACAAGGCGGCAGCAGGTCTCCTTTACCAAACCTGGTTACTCGGGCAACAGAGCCTCCGTGGAAGTCGTATTCTCGGTTGTCAATTAGAATGGACTGTGCCAGGAAAAAGCCCCTTATGTTTGTGCCTCACGACTGACTTGTTCGTTTTTTAATTCAATGTTTATTGTTTCTCACAGCAAGTTTGATTACAATGTTTTGCTTGTTGTAGGTGTGAAAGATGTGGCTCTTTTACACATAAACATGTATCTAGTCTTCTTTGGATCCTTTTCCCATGTAGCTTATGACACAATGTTGAGTACTCTTCTCTTGGTATTCCGTAGGCCTTTGGTGATTTTGTATTTCACCTGTGTTTGTATCTCTCTCTTAAACCCAATTTCCTAATGTACACAATTCTCACACCTGTCCATGGGTGAACCATAAATCTGTTTATTGCATCTGTGATTGCCTTTCTCTGTGGAAATATCTTCAGTGATATCAATTTTTAGGGAACACCTATAAGTGATATCGTAGGCTATGTATCTTTCGCTCTGTGACTTACTGCAAGGTGCGTGATGAACTCTAGCCTCACCGATGGTGCTGTTGATGGCATTGTTTCCTTTTGTTCCTTGGCTAATATTCCATCTGTACAGGTCCCTGTTCTTCTTTGTCCACTCATCTGTTGATGGGCTTTCTGCTTGCTTCCATGTCCTGGCTCTTGTAATACTCCTGCAATGCAGATTTGCCTGCCTGTGTCTTTCCACTTCTGTCTTCTTTCTTAGGTTATAGGCCCAGGAGTGGGCCTGCCGGATCATATCGTAACTCAGTGTTTACCTTGTAAAGGCACCTCCATTCTGTTCCCATTAGTGCCTCTTACCAGGTGAAGTCCTGTGGCGAGCATTGCCCTCTGAGGAAGGCGCCACTAAGACCCTCCTAAGCCTCAGGGCCCGACTGTACTCTCCTTGGTATGCATCCTGGACTTTATGGTATGAACATACAAAAGGAGATGGTCTTTGGCCAAATCGCTCCAGGGACCTGCTCAGTTACTGGGAGTCCCTGGTTGTTCCCTAAAGCTAGGAAAAGCAACCCTGGAGGGGAAATTGGTGCCTTTGAGGGAGAAGCCGAGCAGCCAACCAACCACCTGATGCTGATAA
The DNA here is from genome assembly GCF_026419965.1 of Kogia breviceps. NCBI lineage: Eukaryota > Metazoa > Chordata > Mammalia > Artiodactyla > Physeteridae > Kogia > Kogia breviceps. The sequence continues at coordinate 28,211,445 of NC_081321.1, forward strand.
GGTGTGACTAAGCCGAGAAGCCAACCAACCAGCTGATGCCGATAAGGCGTGACGAAGCAAAGTCCCTGCTTTAGGGGTATATATACGGCTAGGCTTTGTTATTAAACTTGCCTTGCAAGCGTCAGTTGCTTGTGCCCTTCTGATCCCATACCTTGGTGCGTTCAGGTCCCTACCCCCTCTCGTCGGTTGTTGCTACACTTTGAGGACCCGCCGCGGCTGGCGGCAAAGTCCCACTTAACCTAGAGGGTATGCACTTCTCCACAACCCCTTCAGCATGAATTGTTGGTACTTTTGTTGCTGATGGTTCTTCTGACTGGTGTGAGCCGATACCTCTGTGGTTGGATTTGCATGCGTCTCATAAAGCCTTGAAATTGAGCTTTCAGGGATGTCCTTTTTTTCTTCAAACTGTGTGTGTAGCTTACCTCATCACATTCTTTTCTTGAACTCTGTGCCGCCTTTTGAAATATTTTGGCCACTACCTCCCTCAAGACATTTTGTGGGCAGGTTTCATTGACAGCCCTCCAGGACTTGTGCACACGAAGTGACCATTAGCACGGGTTTTCCAGCTGCCGTTGCAGGGAACGGCCAGAGGGCTGCAGCATTTCTGCGTTTCCCACTCTGGTAACTAGTGAAACAGAGCCTTCCTGCCTGTGGTGTTCCTCGGTTATCAATGACGGTGGGATGTGTCTGGAGAAACCCCCCAAAGCTGATGTCTCCTTACTTATATCTGTTTTTAAAATGGAATTTCTACTTTTCACTCGAGGACTCTTCCATTGTGTCCATGGACCACTGCTCCTTTCTGCATTCCTCTGTGGCTGGGCATTTTCATTGCTTCCAAGTGTTGGCTATGGTAAACATTGCTGGATTGCAGGATTGCCAGCCCGTGTCTTTTTGATTCTCATCCTCTCAGGTGATAGACCCAGCAGTGGCTGTGCTTGATTGAACGGTCGCTCAATGTTGACCCTTTCCAGGCAACTCCACTGTGTTTTCCTTAGAGGCTCTTACCACGTCCCACTTAGAACCGAGGGTACGCATTTCTTCACCACCCCTTCAGCATTTCTTGTTTGCAGAAGTTTCGCTGATGGCCATGCTGAGTCGTGTGACATGATAGGTTTTTGTAACGTGTATTTTCGTGTCTAATAATTCCTAAGGTTCAGCATTTTTCCACGCCTTTTTTTATTCTGTTAAACAAAAACAGAAAAAAAAAACCGTAAGTACAATAAACCTCTCGAAATTGTCTTCTTGGAAGGTTGCCCTCTTTCGACTTTTTTGGTCGATTTTCGACCCCAGGATTTCGTTTTGGAGGGCAGGTGTCATTTACAAGCCTGCAATGGGTGTGAATATTGAGTGACCATTAGCACTGACTTTAAAGCTACTGCTGTGGGAAACGGCCACAAGGCGTCAGCATTGCTACATTCCCACATCTGGTTACTAGGGCAGCAGAGCCTTCTGGAAGTCCTGTTCCCAGGTTGTCAATTAGAATGGAATGTGCCAGGAAAAAACCCCAGATGTGTATGTCACATTACTTCTTGTTCGCTCTTTTAATTTGTTTAAATCGGGGTAATGATTAGAATACTGTTGGTCCTATATGTACAGAATCTGGTTCATTTGTACGTTTTATATATATATATATATATATATATATATATATATATATATATATATATATATATATATTCTTGTACAGATCCTCTTCCCATGTAAATTATTGCAGAGTGTTCTGGTGACCTCCCTTGCTATATGGTCGGTCTGTTTGATATATATATATTTAATACGTATTTGTACACATATGGTGACACTAATCTTAATTTATCCATTCCCCCCACCTTTCATTTTACTTAAGCTTAGTTTGTTTTCTAAGTGTGTGAGTGTCTTTCTTTGTGGAAATATGTTCATTTGTGTCAGCTGTTAGATAACGCCTATACGTGATGTCATACGGTATGCCTTTTGCTTTCCGACTTAACTCATGTTCTGTGATGATCTCTAGGCTCATCTCGGGTGCCTCAAAGAGCAGTGTTTCCTTGTTTTCCATGGCTAATAGTCCACTGTGTCCACGGACCAGCTCTTCTTATCCATTCATCTGTTGATGGACATTTGGGTTGCTTCGGTGTCTTGGCTACTGTGAAAACTCGTGGAGTGCAGCTCTTGCAGCCTGTCTTCTCAGGTGAGAGGCTCGGCTGTGGGTGTTCTGGATGGAAGGGTGGCTCAATTTTTAATTGAAAACGCAGCTCCTTTCTGTTCTCATTATTGGCTGTTACAACTAGACGTGTCCTCCGCAGACAGAGGGAGCAGAGTTCTCTAAAACCCCTTCAGCATTTATTGTTTGTAGTCTTTTGGCTGACGGTAGTTAACTTGGGTGAGCTGAAAGCTTTTTGTAGCTTAGAGGAGTCTGATCATTCCTGAGGTTGAGCTTTTCTCCATTTTGCTTTTTTTGATAAAGAGTGAGTAAAACTTACCTCTTCATACTATCTCTTTGACACATTTGCCTGCTTTGAATTTTTTTCACCACTGCCGAGCTCAGGACATTTTTTTTTTTTGAGGGCAGGTGTCTTTTAGAGGCCTGAGTCCTTGTGAATGTTACGTGACCCATAGCTCTGCGTTTAAAGCCGCTCTTGCGGGAAACGGCCACAAGGCGGCAGCATTTCTCCATTTCCAACTCTGGGTTTTCCTGCAACAGAGGCTTCCTGGAGATTGTGTTCGTAGGCTGCAAATGAGAGTGCAGTGTGCCAGGGCAAACCCCCAAGAGCTTATATCTCCTTACTTCTTGTGTGTTTTTTAAAATTTAATTGTTATCTAGTATCACAGCCAATTGGATAAAAATGTGGTGTGTGTTCTAGGTGTACAGCATCTGGTTCATCATATGTATGTATCGATCTATTCATCTTTGGATCCTTTCCCGTGTAGGTTATTACAGAGTGTTGAGTCGACCTCTCCTGGTGTTCCTTAGGTATTTTGTGATTATATATTTCATATGTATCAGTACATGTCTGTAAACCCCCATATCCAAATTCATACATTCCTTACACCTTTCCACTTGGTTAAGCATAGTTGGTTTTCTGGATCTATGCACGGCCTTCTCTTGGAAATGACTTCATGGGTATCAATGTTGAAGTAACAGCTATAAGTGATGTCATAGGATATTTCTATTTCGGTTTCTTTCGTACTTCCTTTTGGGTGGGTATCTCTAGATCCTTCTACGGTGGTGCCAGCGGCACTGTTGCATGCTCTTCCGTGGCTCATGTTCCATTGTGCGCATGGGCCCCCTTCTTCTTGGTGCATTGTTCTGTTGATGGACATTTGGGTTTCTTCCAAGTCTTGGCGATGGTACATGTTGCTGCAGTGCAGGATGGCCAGCCTGTGTCTTTTTGATTTTGGTCTACTCGGGAGATAGGCCCATCGGTGGGCCTACCCGATGACAGGTTAGCTCAATTTTTACCTTTCAACGCACCTCCACGGTGTTCTCACTACTAGCTGTTACCAGGTTACGTCCCAGCGGCCGCTAGAGGGCACAGAGTTCTCTAAAACACCTTGAGCATTTATTCTTTGCAGACTCTGTGGCTGATGATCATTCTGACGACGGTGGGTGAACGTTTCTGTCGACTGGATTTGCATGGCTTTATTAATTCCTGATGTTGAGCATTTTTCCATGCCCTTTTATTTATCACAAGAGAAAGAAAGAGGAGACAAAATGTGCACAAAATATGCCTCTTGAAATTGTCGTTTTGAAATGTGCACGTCTTTTGAGTTGTTTTCCTCGATGGACGACCCAAGAATCGTTTTTGAGGGCAGGTGTCATTTATAGGCCTGCAATGATTTTGAATATCAAGTGACCATTAGCACTGGGTTTAAAGCTGCTGTTTTGAGAAACGGCCACAAGGCGGCAGCAGGTCTCCTTTACCAAACCTGGTTACTCGGGCAACAGAGCCTCCGTGGAAGTCGTATTCTCGGTTGTCAATTAGAATGGACTGTGCCAGGAAAAAGCCCCTTATGTTTGTGCCTCACGACTGACTTGTTCGTTTTTTAATTCAATGTTTATTGTTTCTCACAGCAAGTTTGATTACAATGTTTTGCTTGTTGTAGGTGTGAAAGATGTGGCTCTTTTACACATAAACATGTATCTAGTCTTCTTTGGATCCTTTTCCCATGTAGCTTATGACACAATGTTGAGTACTCTTCTCTTGGTATTCCGTAGGCCTTTGGTGATTTTGTATTTCACCTGTGTTTGTATCTCTCTCTTAAACCCAATTTCCTAATGTACACAATTCTCACACCTGTCCATGGGTGAACCATAAATCTGTTTATTGCATCTGTGATTGCCTTTCTCTGTGGAAATATCTTCAGTGATATCAATTTTTAGGGAACACCTATAAGTGATATCGTAGGCTATGTATCTTTCGCTCTGTGACTTACTGCAAGGTGCGTGATGAACTCTAGCCTCACCGATGGTGCTGTTGATGGCATTGTTTCCTTTTGTTCCTTGGCTAATATTCCATCTGTACAGGTCCCTGTTCTTCTTTGTCCACTCATCTGTTGATGGGCTTTCTGCTTGCTTCCATGTCCTGGCTCTTGTAATACTCCTGCAATGCAGATTTGCCTGCCTGTGTCTTTCCACTTCTGTCTTCTTTCTTAGGTTATAGGCCCAGGAGTGGGCCTGCCGGATCATATCGTAACTCAGTGTTTACCTTGTAAAGGCACCTCCATTCTGTTCCCATTAGTGCCTCTTACCAGGTGAAGTCCTGTGGCGAGCATTGCCCTCTGAGGAAGGCGCCACTAAGACCCTCCTAAGCCTCAGGGCCCGACTGTACTCTCCTTGGTATGCATCCTGGACTTTATGGTATGAACATACAAAAGGAGATGGTCTTTGGCCAAATCGCTCCAGGGACCTGCTCAGTTACTGGGAGTCCCTGGTTGTTCCCTAAAGCTAGGAAAAGCAACCCTGGAGGGGAAATTGGTGCCTTTGAGGGAGAAGCCGAGCAGCCAACCAACCACCTGATGCTGATAAGGTGTGACTAAGCCGAGAAGCCAACCAACCAGCTGATGCCGATAAGGCGTGACGAAGCAAAGTCCCTGCTTTAGGGGTATATATACGGCTAGGCTTTGTTATTAAACTTGCCTTGCAAGCGTCAGTTGCTTGTGCCCTTCTGATCCCATACCTTGGTGCGTTCAGGTCCCTACCCCCTCTCGTCGGTTGTTGCTACACTTTGAGGACCCGCCGCGGCTGGCGGCAAAGTCCCACTTAACCTAGAGGGTATGCACTTCTCCACAACCCCTTCAGCATGAATTGTTGGTACTTTTGTTGCTGATGGTTCTTCTGACTGGTGTGAGCCGATACCTCTGTGGTTGGATTTGCATGCGTCTCATAAAGCCTTGAAATTGAGCTTTCAGGGATGTCCTTTTTTTCTTCAAACTGTGTGTGTAGCTTACCTCATCACATTCTTTTCTTGAACTCTGTGCCGCCTTTTGAAATATTTTGGCCACTACCTCCCTCAAGACATTTTGTGGGCAGGTTTCATTGACAGCCCTCCAGGACTTGTGCACACGAAGTGACCATTAGCACGGGTTTTCCAGCTGCCGTTGCAGGGAACGGCCAGAGGGCTGCAGCATTTCTGCGTTTCCCACTCTGGTAACTAGTGAAACAGAGCCTTCCTGCCTGTGGTGTTCCTCGGTTATCAATGACGGTGGGATGTGTCTGGAGAAACCCCCCAAAGCTGATGTCTCCTTACTTATATCTGTTTTTAAAATGGAATTTCTACTTTTCACTCGAGGACTCTTCCATTGTGTCCATGGACCACTGCTCCTTTCTGCATTCCTCTGTGGCTGGGCATTTTCATTGCTTCCAAGTGTTGGCTATGGTAAACATTGCTGGATTGCAGGATTGCCAGCCCGTGTCTTTTTGATTCTCATCCTCTCAGGTGATAGACCCAGCAGTGGCTGTGCTTGATTGAACGGTCGCTCAATGTTGACCCTTTCCAGGCAACTCCACTGTGTTTTCCTTAGAGGCTCTTACCACGTCCCACTTAGAACCGAGGGTACGCATTTCTTCACCACCCCTTCAGCATTTCTTGTTTGCAGAAGTTTCGCTGATGGCCATGCTGAGTCGTGTGACATGATAGGTTTTTGTAACGTGTATTTTCGTGTCTAATAATTCCTAAGGTTCAGCATTTTTCCACGCCTTTTTTTATTCTGTTAAACAAAAACAGAAAAAAAAAACCGTAAGTACAATAAACCTCTCGAAATTGTCTTCTTGGAAGGTTGCCCTCTTTCGACTTTTTTGGTCGATTTTCGACCCCAGGATTTCGTTTTGGAGGGCAGGTGTCATTTACAAGCCTGCAATGGGTGTGAATATTGAGTGACCATTAGCACTGACTTTAAAGCTACTGCTGTGGGAAACGGCCACAAGGCGTCAGCATTGCTACATTCCCACATCTGGTTACTAGGGCAGCAGAGCCTTCTGGAAGTCCTGTTCCCAGGTTGTCAATTAGAATGGAATGTGCCAGGAAAAAACCCCAGATGTGTATGTCACATTACTTCTTGTTCGCTCTTTTAATTTGTTTAAATCGGGGTAATGATTAGAATACTGTTGGTCCTATATGTACAGAATCTGGTTCATTTGTACGTTTTATATATATATATATATATATATATATATATATATATATATATATATATATATATATTCTTGTACAGATCCTCTTCCCATGTAAATTATTGCAGAGTGTTCTGGTGACCTCCCTTGCTATATGGTCGGTCTGTTTGATATATATATTTAATACGTATTTGTACACATATGGTGACACTAATCTTAATTTATCCATTCCCCCCACCTTTCATTTTACTTAAGCTTAGTTTGTTTTCTAAGTGTGTGAGTGTCTTTCTTTGTGGAAATATGTTCATTTGTGTCAGCTGTTAGATAACGCCTATACGTGATGTCATACGGTATGCCTTTTGCTTTCCGACTTAACTCATGTTCTGTGATGATCTCTAGGCTCATCTCGGGTGCCTCAAAGAGCAGTGTTTCCTTGTTTTCCATGGCTAATAGTCCACTGTGTCCACGGACCAGCTCTTCTTATCCATTCATCTGTTGATGGACATTTGGGTTGCTTCGGTGTCTTGGCTACTGTGAAAACTCGTGGAGTGCAGCTCTTGCAGCCTGTCTTCTCAGGTGAGAGGCTCGGCTGTGGGTGTTCTGGATGGAAGGGTGGCTCAATTTTTAATTGAAAACGCAGCTCCTTTCTGTTCTCATTATTGGCTGTTACAACTAGACGTGTCCTCCGCAGACAGAGGGAGCAGAGTTCTCTAAAACCCCTTCAGCATTTATTGTTTGTAGTCTTTTGGCTGACGGTAGTTAACTTGGGTGAGCTGAAAGCTTTTTGTAGCTTAGAGGAGTCTGATCATTCCTGAGGTTGAGCTTTTCTCCATTTTGCTTTTTTTGATAAAGAGTGAGTAAAACTTACCTCTTCATACTATCTCTTTGACACATTTGCCTGCTTTGAATTTTTTTCACCACTGCCGAGCTCAGGACATTTTTTTTTTTTGAGGGCAGGTGTCTTTTAGAGGCCTGAGTCCTTGTGAATGTTACGTGACCCATAGCTCTGCGTTTAAAGCCGCTCTTGCGGGAAACGGCCACAAGGCGGCAGCATTTCTCCATTTCCAACTCTGGGTTTTCCTGCAACAGAGGCTTCCTGGAGATTGTGTTCGTAGGCTGCAAATGAGAGTGCAGTGTGCCAGGGCAAACCCCCAAGAGCTTATATCTCCTTACTTCTTGTGTGTTTTTTAAAATTTAATTGTTATCTAGTATCACAGCCAATTGGATAAAAATGTGGTGTGTGTTCTAGGTGTACAGCATCTGGTTCATCATATGTATGTATCGATCTATTCATCTTTGGATCCTTTCCCGTGTAGGTTATTACAGAGTGTTGAGTCGACCTCTCCTGGTGTTCCTTAGGTATTTTGTGATTATATATTTCATATGTATCAGTACATGTCTGTAAACCCCCATATCCAAATTCATACATTCCTTACACCTTTCCACTTGGTTAAGCATAGTTGGTTTTCTGGATCTATGCACGGCCTTCTCTTGGAAATGACTTCATGGGTATCAATGTTGAAGTAACAGCTATAAGTGATGTCATAGGATATTTCTATTTCGGTTTCTTTCGTACTTCCTTTTGGGTGGGTATCTCTAGATCCTTCTACGGTGGTGCCAGCGGCACTGTTGCATGCTCTTCCGTGGCTCATGTTCCATTGTGCGCATGGGCCCCCTTCTTCTTGGTGCATTGTTCTGTTGATGGACATTTGGGTTTCTTCCAAGTCTTGGCGATGGTACATGTTGCTGCAGTGCAGGATGGCCAGCCTGTGTCTTTTTGATTTTGGTCTACTCGGGAGATAGGCCCATCGGTGGGCCTACCCGATGACAGGTTAGCTCAATTTTTACCTTTCAACGCACCTCCACGGTGTTCTCACTACTAGCTGTTACCAGGTTACGTCCCAGCGGCCGCTAGAGGGCACAGAGTTCTCTAAAACACCTTGAGCATTTATTCTTTGCAGACTCTGTGGCTGATGATCATTCTGACGACGGTGGGTGAACGTTTCTGTCGACTGGATTTGCATGGCTTTATTAATTCCTGATGTTGAGCATTTTTCCATGCCCTTTTATTTATCACAAGAGAAAGAAAGAGGAGACAAAATGTGCACAAAATATGCCTCTTGAAATTGTCGTTTTGAAATGTGCACGTCTTTTGAGTTGTTTTCCTCGATGGACGACCCAAGAATCGTTTTTGAGGGCAGGTGTCATTTATAGGCCTGCAATGATTTTGAATATCAAGTGACCATTAGCACTGGGTTTAAAGCTGCTGTTTTGAGAAACGGCCACAAGGCGGCAGCAGGTCTCCTTTACCAAACCTGGTTACTCGGGCAACAGAGCCTCCGTGGAAGTCGTATTCTCGGTTGTCAATTAGAATGGACTGTGCCAGGAAAAAGCCCCTTATGTTTGTGCCTCACGACTGACTTGTTCGTTTTTTAATTCAATGTTTATTGTTTCTCACAGCAAGTTTGATTACAATGTTTTGCTTGTTGTAGGTGTGAAAGATGTGGCTCTTTTACACATAAACATGTATCTAGTCTTCTTTGGATCCTTTTCCCATGTAGCTTATGACACAATGTTGAGTACTCTTCTCTTGGTATTCCGTAGGCCTTTGGTGATTTTGTATTTCACCTGTGTTTGTATCTCTCTCTTAAACCCAATTTCCTAATGTACACAATTCTCACACCTGTCCATGGGTGAACCATAAATCTGTTTATTGCATCTGTGATTGCCTTTCTCTGTGGAAATATCTTCAGTGATATCAATTTTTAGGGAACACCTATAAGTGATATCGTAGGCTATGTATCTTTCGCTCTGTGACTTACTGCAAGGTGCGTGATGAACTCTAGCCTCACCGATGGTGCTGTTGATGGCATTGTTTCCTTTTGTTCCTTGGCTAATATTCCATCTGTACAGGTCCCTGTTCTTCTTTGTCCACTCATCTGTTGATGGGCTTTCTGCTTGCTTCCATGTCCTGGCTCTTGTAATACTCCTGCAATGCAGATTTGCCTGCCTGTGTCTTTCCACTTCTGTCTTCTTTCTTAGGTTATAGGCCCAGGAGTGGGCCTGCCGGATCATATCGTAACTCAGTGTTTACCTTGTAAAGGCACCTCCATTCTGTTCCCATTAGTGCCTCTTACCAGGTGAAGTCCTGTGGCGAGCATTGCCCTCTGAGGAAGGCGCCACTAAGACCCTCCTAAGCCTCAGGGCCCGACTGTACTCTCCTTGGTATGCATCCTGGACTTTATGGTATGAACATACAAAAGGAGATGGTCTTTGGCCAAATCGCTCCAGGGACCTGCTCAGTTACTGGGAGTCCCTGGTTGTTCCCTAAAGCTAGGAAAAGCAACCCTGGAGGGGAAATTGGTGCCTTTGAGGGAGAAGCCGAGCAGCCAACCAACCACCTGATGCTGATAAGGTGTGACTAAGCCGAGAAGCCAACCAACCAGCTGATGCCGATAAGGCGTGACGAAGCAAAGTCCCTGCTTTAGGGGTATATATACGGCTAGGCTTTGTTATTAAACTTGCCTTGCAAGCGTCAGTTGCTTGTGCCCTTCTGATCCCATACCTTGGTGCGTTCAGGTCCCTACCCCCTCTCGTCGGTTGTTGCTACACTTTGAGGACCCGCCGCGGCTGGCGGCAAAGTCCCACTTAACCTAGAGGGTATGCACTTCTCCACAACCCCTTCAGCATGAATTGTTGGTACTTTTGTTGCTGATGGTTCTTCTGACTGGTGTGAGCCGATACCTCTGTGGTTGGATTTGCATGCGTCTCATAAAGCCTTGAAATTGAGCTTTCAGGGATGTCCTTTTTTTCTTCAAACTGTGTGTGTAGCTTACCTCATCACATTCTTTTCTTGAACTCTGTGCCGCCTTTTGAAATATTTTGGCCACTACCTCCCTCAAGACATTTTGTGGGCAGGTTTCATTGACAGCCCTCCAGGACTTGTGCACACGAAGTGACCATTAGCACGGGTTTTCCAGCTGCCGTTGCAGGGAACGGCCAGAGGGCTGCAGCATTTCTGCGTTTCCCACTCTGGTAACTAGTGAAACAGAGCCTTCCTGCCTGTGGTGTTCCTCGGTTATCAATGACGGTGGGATGTGTCTGGAGAAACCCCCCAAAGCTGATGTCTCCTTACTTATATCTGTTTTTAAAATGGAATTTCTACTTTTCACTCGAGGACTCTTCCATTGTGTCCATGGACCACTGCTCCTTTCTGCATTCCTCTGTGGCTGGGCATTTTCATTGCTTCCAAGTGTTGGCTATGGTAAACATTGCTGGATTGCAGGATTGCCAGCCCGTGTCTTTTTGATTCTCATCCTCTCAGGTGATAGACCCAGCAGTGGCTGTGCTTGATTGAACGGTCGCTCAATGTTGACCCTTTCCAGGCAACTCCACTGTGTTTTCCTTAGGGGCTCTTACCACGTCCCACTTAGAACCGAGGGTACGCATTTCTTCACCACCCCTTCAGCATTTCTTGTTTGCAGAAGTTTCGCTGATGGCCATGCTGAGTCGTGTGACATGATAGGTTTTTGTAACGTGTATTTTCGTGTCTAATAATTCCTAAGGTTCAGCATTTTTCCACGCCTTTTTTTATTCTGTTAAACAAAAACAGAAAAAAAAAACCGTGAGTACAATAAACCTCTCGAAATTGTCTTCTTGGAAGGTTGCCCTCTTTCGACTTTTTTGGTCAATTTTCGACCCCAGGATTTCGTTTTGGAGGGCAGGTGTCATTTACAAGCCTGCAATGGGTGTGAATATTGAGTGACCATTAGCACTGACTTTAAAGCTGCTGCTGTGGGAAACGGCCACAAGGCGTCAGCATTGCTACATTCCCACATCTGGTTACTAGGGCAGCAGAGCCTTCTGGAAGTCCTGTTCCCAGGTTGTCAATTAGAATGGAATGTGCCAGGAAAAATCCCCAGATGTGTATGTCACATTACTTCTTGTTCGCTCTTTTAATTTGTTTAAATCGGGGTAATGATTAGAATACTGTTGGTCCTATATGTACAGAATCTGGTTCATTTGTACGTTTTATATATATATATATATATATATATATATATATATATATATTCTTGTACAGATCCTCTTCCCATGTAAATTATTGCAGAGTGTTCTGGTGACCTCCCTTGCTATATGGTCGGTCTGTTTGATATATATATTTAATACGTATTTGTACACATATGGTGACACTAATCTTAATTTATCCATTCCCCCCACCTTTCATTTTACTTAAGCTTAGTTTGTTTTCTAAGTGTGTGAGTGTCTTTCTTTGTGGAAATATGTTCATTTGTGTCAGCTGTTAGATAACGCCTATACGTGATGTCATACGGTATGCCTTTTGCTTTCCGACTTAACTCATGTTCTGTGATGATCTCTAGGCTCATCTCGGGTGCCTCAAAGAGCAGTGTTTCCTTGTTTTCCATGGCTAATAGTCCACTGTGTCCACGGACCAGCTCTTCTTATCCATTCATCTGTTGATGGACATTTGGGTTGCTTCGGTGTCTTGGCTACTGTGAAAACTCGTGGAGTGCAGCTCTTGCAGCCTGTCTTCTCAGGTGAGAGGCTCGGCTGTGGGTGTTCTGGATGGAAGGGTGGCTCAATTTTTAATTGAAAACGCAGCTCCTTTCTGTTCTCATTATTGGCTGTTACAACTAGACGTGTCCTCCGCAGACAGAGGGAGCAGAGTTCTCTAAAACCCCTTCAGCATTTATTGTTTGTAGTCTTTTGGCTGACGGTAGTTAACTTGGGTGAGCTGAAAGCTTTTTGTAGCTTAGAGGAGTCTGATCATTCCTGAGGTTGAGCTTTTCTCCATTTTGCTTTTTTTGATAAAGAGTGAGTAAAACTTACCTCTTCATACTATCTCTTTGACACATTTGCCTGCTTTGAATTTTTTTCACCACTGCCGAGCTCAGGACATTTTTTTTTTTTGAGGGCAGGTGTCTTTTAGAGGCCTGAGTCCTTGTGAATGTTACGTGACCCATAGCTCTGCGTTTAAAGCCGCTCTTGCGGGAAACGGCCACAAGGCGGCAGCATTTCTCCATTTCCAACTCTGGGTTTTCCTGCAACAGAGGCTTCCTGGAGATTGTGTTCGTAGGCTGCAAATGAGAGTGCAGTGTGCCAGGGCAAACCCCCAAGAGCTTATATCTCCTTACTTCTTGTGTGTTTTTTAAAATTTAATTGTTATCTAGTATCACAGCCAATTGGATAAAAATGTGGTGTGTGTTCTAGGTGTACAGCATCTGGTTCATCATATGTATGTATCGATCTATTCATCTTTGGATCCTTTCCCGTGTAGGTTATTACAGAGTGTTGAGTCGACCTCTCCTGGTGTTCCTTAGGTATTTTGTGATTATATATTTCATATGTATCAGTACATGTCTGTAAACCCCCATATCCAAATTCATACATTCCTTACACCTTTCCACTTGGTTAAGCATAGTTGGTTTTCTGGATCTATGCACGGCCTTCTCTTGGAAATGACTTCATGGGTATCAATGTTGAAGTAACAGCTATAAGTGATGTCATAGGATATTTCTATTTCGGTTTCTTTCGTACTTCCTTTTGGGTGGGTATCTCTAGATCCTTCTACGGTGGTGCCAGCGGCACTGTTGCATGCTCTTCCGTGGCTCATGTTCCATTGTGCGCATGGGCCCCCTTCTTCTTGGTGCATTGTTCTGTTGATGGACATTTGGGTTTCTTCCAAGTCTTGGCGATGGTACATGTTGCTGCAGTGCAGGATGGCCAGCCTGTGTCTTTTTGATTTTGGTCTACTCGGGAGATAGGCCCATCGGTGGGCCTACCCGATGACAGGTTAGCTCAATTTTTACCTTTCAACGCACCTCCACGGTGTTCTCACTACTAGCTGTTACCAGGTTACGTCCCAGCGGCCGCTAGAGGGCACAGAGTTCTCTAAAACACCTTGAGCATTTATTCTTTGCAGACTCTGTGGCTGATGATCATTCTGACGACGGTGGGTGAACGTTTCTGTCGACTGGATTTGCATGGCTTTATTAATTCCTGATGTTGAGCATTTTTCCATGCCCTTTTATTTATCACAAGAGAAAGAAAGAGGAGACAAAATGTGCACAAAATATGCCTCTTGAAATTGTCGTTTTGAAATGTGCACGTCTTTTGAGTTGTTTTCCTCGATGGACGACCCAAGAATCGTTTTTGAGGGCAGGTGTCATTTATAGGCCTGCAATGATTTTGAATATCAAGTGACCATTAGCACTGGGTTTAAAGCTGCTGTTTTGAGAAACGGCCACAAGGCGGCAGCAGGTCTCCTTTACCAAACCTGGTTACTCGGGCAACAGAGCCTCCGTGGAAGTCGTATTCTCGGTTGTCAATTAGAATGGACTGTGCCAGGAAAAAGCCCCTTATGTTTGTGCCTCACGACTGACTTGTTCGTTTTTTAATTCAATGTTTATTGTTTCTCACAGCAAGTTTGATTACAATGTTTTGCTTGTTGTAGGTGTGAAAGATGTGGCTCTTTTACACATAAACATGTATCTAGTCTTCTTTGGATCCTTTTCCCATGTAGCTTATGACACAATGTTGAGTACTCTTCTCTTGGTATTCCGTAGGCCTTTGGTGATTTTGTATTTCACCTGTGTTTGTATCTCTCTCTTAAACCCAATTTCCTAATGTACACAATTCTCACACCTGTCCATGGGTGAACCATAAATCTGTTTATTGCATCTGTGATTGCCTTTCTCTGTGGAAATATCTTCAGTGATATCAATTTTTAGGGAACACCTATAAGTGATATCGTAGGCTATGTATCTTTCGCTCTGTGACTTACTGCAAGGTGCGTGATGAACTCTAGCCTCACCGATGGTGCTGTTGATGGCATTGTTTCCTTTTGTTCCTTGGCTAATATTCCATCTGTACAGGTCCCTGTTCTTCTTTGTCCACTCATCTGTTGATGGGCTTTCTGCTTGCTTCCATGTCCTGGCTCTTGTAATACTCCTGCAATGCAGATTTGCCTGCCTGTGTCTTTCCACTTCTGTCTTCTTTCTTAGGTTATAGGCCCAGGAGTGGGCCTGCCGGATCATATCGTAACTCAGTGTTTACCTTGTAAAGGCACCTCCATTCTGTTCCCATTAGTGCCTCTTACCAGGTGAAGTCCTGTGGCGAGCATTGCCCTCTGAGGAAGGCGCCACTAAGACCCTCCTAAGCCTCAGGGCCCGACTGTACTCTCCTTGGTATGCATCCTGGACTTTATGGTATGAACATACAAAAGGAGATGGTCTTTGGCCAAATCGCTCCAGGGACCTGCTCAGTTACTGGGAGTCCCTGGTTGTTCCCTAAAGCTAGGAAAAGCAACCCTGGAGGGGAAATTGGTGCCTTTGAGGGAGAAGCCGAGCAGCCAACCAACCACCTGATGCTGATAAGGTGTGACTAAGCCGAGAAGCCAACCAACCAGCTGATGCCGATAAGGCGTGACGAAGCAAAGTCCCTGCTTTAGGGGTATATATACGGCTAGGCTTTGTTATTAAACTTGCCTTGCAAGCGTCAGTTGCTTGTGCCCTTCTGATCCCATACCTTGGTGCGTTCAGGTCCCTACCCCCTCTCGTCGGTTGTTGCTACACTTTGAGGACCCGCCGCGGCTGGCGGCAAAGTCCCACTTAACCTAGAGGGTATGCACTTCTCCACAACCCCTTCAGCATGAATTGTTGGTACTTTTGTTGCTGATGGTTCTTCTGACTGGTGTGAGCCGATACCTCTGTGGTTGGATTTGCATGCGTCTCATAAAGCCTTGAAATTGAGCTTTCAGGGATGTCCTTTTTTTCTTCAAACTGTGTGTGTAGCTTACCTCATCACATTCTTTTCTTGAACTCTGTGCCGCCTTTTGAAATATTTTGGCCACTACCTCCCTCAAGACATTTTGTGGGCAGGTTTCATTGACAGCCCTCCAGGACTTGTGCACACGAAGTGACCATTAGCACGGGTTTTCCAGCTGCCGTTGCAGGGAACGGCCAGAGGGCTGCAGCATTTCTGCGTTTCCCACTCTGGTAACTAGTGAAACAGAGCCTTCCTGCCTGTGGTGTTCCTCGGTTATCAATGACGGTGGGATGTGTCTGGAGAAACCCCCCAAAGCTGATGTCTCCTTACTTATATCTGTTTTTAAAATGGAATTTCTACTTTTCACTCGAGGACTCTTCCATTGTGTCCATGGACCACTGCTCCTTTCTGCATTCCTCTGTGGCTGGGCATTTTCATTGCTTCCAAGTGTTGGCTATGGTAAACATTGCTGGATTGCAGGATTGCCAGCCCGTGTCTTTTTGATTCTCATCCTCTCAGGTGATAGACCCAGCAGTGGCTGTGCTTGATTGAACGGTCGCTCAATGTTGACCCTTTCCAGGCAACTCCACTGTGTTTTCCTTAGGGGCTCTTACCACGTCCCACTTAGAACCGAGGGTACGCATTTCTTCACCACCCCTTCAGCATTTCTTGTTTGCAGAAGTTTCGCTGATGGCCATGCTGAGTCGTGTGACATGATAGGTTTTTGTAACGTGTATTTTCGTGTCTAATAATTCCTAAGGTTCAGCATTTTTCCACGCCTTTTTTTATTCTGTTAAACAAAAACAGAAAAAAAAAACCGTGAGTACAATAAACCTCTCGAAATTGTCTTCTTGGAAGGTTGCCCTCTTTCGACTTTTTTGGTCGATTTTCGACCCCAGGATTTCGTTTTGGAGGGCAGGTGTCATTTACAAGCCTGCAATGGGTGTGAATATTGAGTGACCATTAGCACTGACTTTAAAGCTGCTGCTGTGGGAAACGGCCACAAGGCGTCAGCATTGCTACATTCCCACATCTGGTTACTAGGGCAGCAGAGCCTTCTGGAAGTCCTGTTCCCAGGTTGTCAATTAGAATGGAATGTGCCAGGAAAAAACCCCAGATGTGTATGTCACATTACTTCTTGTTCGCTCTTTTAATTTGTTTAAATCGGGGTAATGATTAGAATACTGTTGGTCCTATATGTACAGAATCTGGTTCATTTGTACGTTTTATATATATATATATATATATATATATATATATATATATATATATATATATATATATATATATTCTTGTACAGATCCTCTTCCCATGTAAATTATTGCAGAGTGTTCTGGTGACCTCCCTTGCTATATGGTCGGTCTGTTTGATATATATATTTAATACGTATTTGTACACATACGGTGACACTAATCTTAATTTATCCATTCCCCCCACCTTTCATTTTACTTAAGCTTAGTTTGTTTTCTAAGTGTGTGAGTGTCTTTCTTTGTGGAAATATGTTCATTTGTGTCAGCTGTTAGATAACGCCTATACGTGATGTCATACGGTATGCCTTTTGCTTTCCGACTTAACTCATGTTCTGTGATGATCTCTAGGCTCATCTCGGGTGCCTCAAAGAGCAGTGTTTCCTTGTTTTCCATGGCTAATAGTCCACTGTGTCCACGGACCAGCTCTTCTTATCCATTCATCTGTTGATGGACATTTGGGTTGCTTCGGTGTCTTGGCTACTGTGAAAACTCGTGGAGTGCAGCTCTTGCAGCCTGTCTTCTCAGGTGAGAGGCTCGGCTGTGGGTGTTCTGGATGGAAGGGTGGCTCAATTTTTAATTGAAAACGCAGCTCCTTTCTGTTCTCATTATTGGCTGTTACAACTAGACGTGTCCTCCGCAGACAGAGGGAGCAGAGTTCTCTAAAACCCCTTCAGCATTTATTGTTTGTAGTCTTTTGGCTGACGGTAGTTAACTTGGGTGAGCTGAAAGCTTTTTGTAGCTTAGAGGAGTCTGATCATTCCTGAGGTTGAGCTTTTCTCCATTTTGCTTTTTTTGATAAAGAGTGAGTAAAACTTACCTCTTCATACTATCTCTTTGACACATTTGCCTGCTTTGAATTTTTTTCACCACTGCCGAGCTCAGGACATTTTTTTTTTTTGAGGGCAGGTGTCTTTTAGAGGCCTGAGTCCTTGTGAATGTTACGTGACCCATAGCTCTGCGTTTAAAGCCGCTCTTGCGGGAAACGGCCACAAGGCGGCAGCATTTCTCCATTTCCAACTCTGGGTTTTCCTGCAACAGAGGCTTCCTGGAGATTGTGTTCGTAGGCTGCAAATGAGAGTGCAGTGTGCCAGGGCAAACCCCCAAGAGCTTATATCTCCTTACTTCTTGTGTGTTTTTTAAAATTTAATTGTTATCTAGTATCACAGCCAATTGGATAAAAATGTGGTGTGTGTTCTAGGTGTACAGCATCTGGTTCATCATATGTATGTATCGATCTATTCATCTTTGGATCCTTTCCCGTGTAGGTTATTACAGAGTGTTGAGTCGACCTCTCCTGGTGTTCCTTAGGTATTTTGTGATTATATATTTCATATGTATCAGTACATGTCTGTAAACCCCCATATCCAAATTCATACATTCCTTACACCTTTCCACTTGGTTAAGCATAGTTGGTTTTCTGGATCTATGCACGGCCTTCTCTTGGAAGTGACTTCATGGGTATCAATGTTGAAGTAACAGCTATAAGTGATGTCATAGGATATTTCTATTTCGGTTTCTTTCGTACTTCCTTTTGGGTGGGTATCTCTAGATCCTTCTACGGTGGTGCCAGCGGCACTGTTGCATGCTCTTCCGTGGCTCATGTTCCATTGTGCGCATGGGCCCCCTTCTTCTTGGTGCATTGTTCTGTTGATGGACATTTGGGTTTCTTCCAAGTCTTGGCGATGGTACATGTTGCTGCAGTGCAGGATGGCCAGCCTGTGTCTTTTTGATTTTGGTCTACTCGGGAGATAGGCCCATCGGTGGGCCTACCCGATGACAGGTTAGCTCAATTTTTACCTTTCAACGCACCTCCACGGTATTCTCACTACTAGCTGTTACCAGGTTACGTCCCAGCGGCCGCTAGAGGGCACAGAGTTCTCTAAAACACCTTGAGCATTTATTCTTTGCAGACTCTGTGGCTGATGATCATTCTGACGACGGTGGGTGAACGTTTCTGTCGACTGGATTTGCATGGCTTTATTAATTCCTGATGTTGAGCATTTTTCCATGCCCTTTTATTTATCACAAGAGAAAGAAAGAGGAGACAAAATGCACAAAATATGCCTCTTGAAATTGTCGTTTTGAAATGTGCACGTCTTTTGAGTTGTTTTCCTCGATGGACGACCCAAGAATCGTTTTTGAGGGCAGGTGTCATTTATAGGCCTGCAATGATTTTGAATATCAAGTGACCATTAGCACTGGGTTTAAAGCTGCTGTTTTGAGAAACGGCCACAAGGCGGCAGCAGGTCTCCTTTACCAAACCTGGTTACTCGGGCAACAGAGCCTCCGTGGAAGTCGTATTCTCGGTTGTCAATTAGAATGGACTGTGCCAGGAAAAAGCCCCTTATGTTTGTGCCTCACGACTGACTTGTTCGTTTTTTAATTCAATGTTTATTGTTTCTCACAGCAAGTTTGATTACAATGTTTTGCTTGTTGTAGGTGTGAAAGATGTGGCTCTTTTACACATAAACATGTATCTAGTCTTCTTTGGATCCTTTTCCCATGTAGCTTATGACACAATGTTGAGTACTCTTCTCTTGGTATTCCGTAGGCCTTTGGTGATTTTGTATTTCACCTGTGTTTGTATCTCTCTCTTAAACCCAATTTCCTAATGTACACAATTCTCACACCTGTCCATGGGTGAACCATAAATCTGTTTATTGCATCTGTGATTGCCTTTCTCTGTGGAAATATCTTCAGTGATATCAATTTTTAGGGAACACCTATAAGTGATATCGTAGGCTATGTATCTTTCGCTCTGTGACTTACTGCAAGGTGCGTGATGAACTCTAGCCTCACCGATGGTGCTGTTGATGGCATTGTTTCCTTTTGTTCCTTGGCTAATATTCCATCTGTACAGGTCCCTGTTCTTCTTTGTCCACTCATCTGTTGATGGGCTTTCTGCTTGCTTCCATGTCCTGGCTCTTGTAATACTCCTGCAATGCAGATTTGCCTGCCTGTGTCTTTCCACTTCTGTCTTCTTTCTTAGGTTATAGGCCCAGGAGTGGGCCTGCCGGATCATATCGTAACTCAGTGTTTACCTTGTAAAGGCACCTCCATTCTGTTCCCATTAGTGCCTCTTACCAGGTGAAGTCCTGTGGCGAGCATTGCCCTCTGAGGAAGGCGCCACTAAGACCCTCCTAAGCCTCAGGGCCCGACTGTACTCTCCTTGGTATGCATCCTGGACTTTATGGTATGAACATACAAAAGGAGATGGTCTTTGGCCAAATCGCTCCAGGGACCTGCTCAGTTACTGGGAGTCCCTGGTTGTTCCCTAAAGCTAGGAAAAGCAACCCTGGAGGGGAAATTGGTGCCTTTGAGGGAGAAGCCGAGCAGCCAACCAACCACCTGATGCTGATAAGGTGTGACTAAGCCGAGAAGCCAACCAACCAGCTGATGCCGATAAGGCGTGACGAAGCAAAGTCCCTGCTTTAGGGGTATATATACGGCTAGGCTTTGTTATTAAACTTGCCTTGCAAGCGTCAGTTGCTTGTGCCCTTCTGATCCCATACCTTGGTGCGTTCAGGTCCCTACCCCCTCTCGTCGGTTGTTGCTACACTTTGAGGACCCGCCGCGGCTGGCGGCAAAGTCCCACTTAACCTAGAGGGTATGCACTTCTCCACAACCCCTTCAGCATGAATTGTTGGTACTTTTGTTGCTGATGGTTCTTCTGACTGGTGTGAGCCGATACCTCTGTGGTTGGATTTGCATGCGTCTCATAAAGCCTTGAAATTGAGCTTTCAGGGATGTCCTTTTTTTCTTCAAACTGTGTGTGTAGCTTACCTCATCACATTCTTTTCTTGAACTCTGTGCCGCCTTTTGAAATATTTTGGCCACTACCTCCCTCAAGACATTTTGTGGGCAGGTTTCATTGACAGCCCTCCAGGACTTGTGCACACGAAGTGACCATTAGCACGGGTTTTCCAGCTGCCGTTGCAGGGAACGGCCAGAGGGCTGCAGCATTTCTGCGTTTCCCACTCTGGTAACTAGTGAAACAGAGCCTTCCTGCCTGTGGTGTTCCTCGGTTATCAATGACGGTGGGATGTGTCTGGAGAAACCCCCCAAAGCTGATGTCTCCTTACTTATATCTGTTTTTAAAATGGAATTTCTACTTTTCACTCGAGGACTCTTCCATTGTGTCCATGGACCACTGCTCCTTTCTGCATTCCTCTGTGGCTGGGCATTTTCATTGCTTCCAAGTGTTGGCTATGGTAAACATTGCTGGATTGCAGGATTGCCAGCCCGTGTCTTTTTGATTCTCATCCTCTCAGGTGATAGACCCAGCAGTGGCTGTGCTTGATTGAACGGTCGCTCAATGTTGACCCTTTCCAGGCAACTCCACTGTGTTTTCCTTAGAGGCTCTTACCACGTCCCACTTAGAACCGAGGGTACGCATTTCTTCACCACCCCTTCAGCATTTCTTGTTTGCAGAAGTTTCGCTGATGGCCATGCTGAGTCGTGTGACATGATAGGTTTTTGTAACGTGTATTTTCGTGTCTAATAATTCCTAAGGTTCAGCATTTTTCCACGCCTTTTTTTATTCTGTTAAACAAAAACAGAAAAAAAAAACCGTGAGTACAATAAACCTCTCGAAATTGTCTTCTTGGAAGGTTGCCCTCTTTCGACTTTTTTGGTCGATTTTCGACCCCAGGATTTCGTTTTGGAGGGCAGGTGTCATTTACAAGCCTGCAATGGGTGTGAATATTGAGTGACCATTAGCACTGACTTTAAAGCTACTGCTGTGGGAAACGGCCACAAGGCGTCAGCATTGCTACATTCCCACATCTGGTTACTAGGGCAGCAGAGCCTTCTGGAAGTCCTGTTCCCAGGTTGTCAATTAGAATGGAATGTGCCAGGAAAAAACCCCAGATGTGTATGTCACATTACTTCTTGTTCGCTCTTTTAATTTGTTTAAATCGGGGTAATGATTAGAATACTGTTGGTCCTATATGTACAGAATCTGGTTCATTTGTACGTTTTATATATATATATATATATATATATATATATATATATATATATATATATATATATATATATATATACATATATATTCTTGTACAGATCCTCTTCCCATGTAAATTATTGCAGAGTGTTCTGGTGACCTCCCTTGCTATATGGTCGGTCTGTTTGATATATATATTTAATACGTATTTGTACACATATGGTGACACTAATCTTAATTTATCCATTCCCCCCACCTTTCATTTTACTTAAGCTTAGTTTGTTTTCTAAGTGTGTGAGTGTCTTTCTTTGTGGAAATATGTTCATTTGTGTCAGCTGTTAGATAACGCCTATACGTGATGTCATACGGTATGCCTTTTGCTTTCCGACTTAACTCATGTTCTGTGATGATCTCTAGGCTCATCTCGGGTGCCTCAAAGAGCAGTGTTTCCTTGTTTTCCATGGCTAATAGTCCACTGTGTCCACGGACCAGCTCTTCTTATCCATTCATCTGTTGATGGACATTTGGGTTGCTTCGGTGTCTTGGCTACTGTGAAAACTCGTGGAGTGCAGCTCTTGCAGCCTGTCTTCTCAGGTGAGAGGCTCGGCTGTGGGTGTTCTGGATGGAAGGGTGGCTCAATTTTTAATTGAAAACGCAGCTCCTTTCTGTTCTCATTATTGGCTGTTACAACTAGACGTGTCCTCCGCAGACAGAGGGAGCAGAGTTCTCTAAAACCCCTTCAGCATTTATTGTTTGTAGTCTTTTGGCTGACGGTAGTTAACTTGGGTGAGCTGAAAGCTTTTTGTAGCTTAGAGGAGTCTGATCATTCCTGAGGTTGAGCTTTTCTCCATTTTGCTTTTTTTGATAAAGAGTGAGTAAAACTTACCTCTTCATACTATCTCTTTGACACATTTGCCTGCTTTGAATTTTTTTCGCCACTGCCGAGCTCAGGACATTTTTTTTTTTGAGGGCAGGTGTCTTTTAGAGGCCTGAGTCCTTGTGAATGTTAAGTGACCCATAGCTATCCGTTAAAAGCCGCTCTTGCGGGAAACGGCCACAAGGCGGCAGCATTTCTCCATTTCCAACTCTGGGTTTTCCTGCAACAGAGGCTTCCTAGAAATTGTGTTAGTAGGCTGCAAGTGAGAGTGCAGTGTGTCAGGGCAAACCCCCAAGAGCTTATATCTCCTTACTTCTTGTGTGTTTTTTAAAATTTAATTGTTATCTAGTATCACAGCCAATTGGATAAAAATGTGGTGTGTGTTCTAGGTGTACTGCATCTGGTTCATCATATGTATGTATCAATCTATTCATCTTTGGATCCTTTCCCGTGTAGGTTATTACAGAGTGTTGAGTCGACCTCTCTTGGTATTCCTTAGGTATTTTGTGATTATATATTTCATATGTATCAGTACATGTCTGTAAACCCCCATATCCAAATTCATACATTCCTTACACCTTTCCACTTGGTTAAGCATAGTTGGTTTTCTGCATCTATGCACGGCCTTCTCTTGGAAATGACTTCATGGGTATCAATGTTGAAGTAACAGCTATAAGTGATGTCATAGGATATTTCTATTTCGGTTTCTTTCGTACTTCCTTTTGGGTGGGTATCTCTAGATCCTTCTACGGTGGTGCCAGCGGCACTGTTGCATGCTCTTCCGTGGCTCATGTTCCATTGTGCGCATGGGCCCCCTTCTTCTTGGTGCATTGTTCTGTTGATGGACATTTGGGTTTCTTCCAAGTCTTGGCGATGGTACATGTTGCTGCAGTGCAGGATGGCCAGCCTGTGTCTTTTTGATTTTGGTCTACTCGGGAGATAGGCGTATCAGTGGGCCTACCCGATTACATGTTAGCTCAATTTTTACCTTTCAACGCACCTCCACGGTGTCCTCACTACTAGCTGTTCCCAGGTTACGTCCCAGCGGCAGCTAGAGGGCACAGAGTTCTCTAAAACACCTTGAGCATTTATTCTTTGTAGACTCTGTGGCTGATGATCATTCTGACGACGGTGGGTGAACGTTTCTGTCGACTGGATTTGCATGGCTTTATTAATTCCTGATGTTGAGCATTTTTCCATGCCCTTTTATTTATCACAAGAGAAAGAAAGAAAGAGAAGACAAAATGTGCACAAAATATGCCTCTTGAAATTGTCGTTTTGAAATGTGCACGTCTTTTGAGTTTTTTTCCTCGATGGACGACCCAAGAATCGTTTTTGAGGGCAGGTGTCATTTATAGGCCTGCAATGATTTTGAATATCAAGTGACCATTAGCACTGGGTTTAAAGCTGCTGTTTTGAGAAACGGCCACAAGGCGGCAGCAGGTCTCCTTTACCAAACCTGGTTACTCGGGCAACAGAGCCTCCGTGGAAGTCGTATTCTCGGTTGTCAATTAGAATGGACTGTGCCAGGAAAAAGCCCCTTATGTTTGTGCCTCACGACTGACTTGTTCGTTTTTTAATTCAATGTTTATTGTTTCTCACAGCAAGTTTGATTACAATGTTTTGCTTGTTGTAGGTGTGAAAGATGTGGCTCTTTTACACATAAACATGTATCTAGTCTTCTTTGGATCCTTTTCCCATGTAGCTTATGACACAATGTTGAGTACTCTTCTCTTGGTATTCCGTAGGCCTTTGGTGATTTTGTATTTCACCTGTGTTTGTATCTCTCTCTTAAACCCAATTTCCTAATGTACACAATTCTCACACCTGTCCATGGGTGAACCATAAATCTGTTTATTGCATCTGTGATTGCCTTTCTCTGTGGAAATATCTTCAGTGATATCAATTTTTAGGGAACACCTATAAGTGATATCGTAGGCTATGTATCTTTCGCTCTGTGACTTACTGCAAGGTGCGTGATGAACTCTAGCCTCACCGATGGTGCTGTTGATGGCATTGTTTCCTTTTGTTCCTTGGCTAATATTCCATCTGTACAGGTCCCTGTTCTTCTTTGTCCACTCATCTGTTGATGGGCTTTCTGCTTGCTTCCATGTCCTGGCTCTTGTAATACTCCTGCAATGCAGATTTGCCTGCCTGTGTCTTTCCACTTCTGTCTTCTTTCTTAGGTTATAGGCTCAGGAGTGGGCCTGCTGGATCATATCGTAACTCAGTGTTTACCTTGTAAAGGCACCTCCATTCTGTTCCCATTAGTGCCTCTTACCAGGTGAAGTCCTGTGGCGAGCATTGCCCTCTGAGGAAGGCGCCACTAAGACCCTCCTAAGCCTCAGGGCCCGACTGTACTCTCCTTGGTATGCATCCTGGACTTTATGGTAT
This sequence comes from Kogia breviceps, assembly GCF_026419965.1. Taxonomy (NCBI): domain Eukaryota; kingdom Metazoa; phylum Chordata; class Mammalia; order Artiodactyla; family Physeteridae; genus Kogia; species Kogia breviceps. Next base: position 28,236,284 of record NC_081321.1, read on the forward strand.
GAACATACAAAAGGAGATGGTCTTTGGCCAAATCGCTCCAGGGACCTGCTCAGTTACTGGGAGTCCCTGGTTGTTCCCTAAAGCTAGGAAAAGCAACCCTGGAGGGGAAATTGGTGCCTTTGAGGGAGAAGCCGAGCAGCCAACCAACCACCTGATGCTGATAAGGTGTGACTAAGCCGAGAAGCCAACCAACCAGCTGATGCCGATAAGGCGTGACGAAGCAAAGTCCCTGCTTTAGGGGTATATATACGGCTAGGCTTTGTTATTAAACTTGCCTTGCAAGCGTCAGTTGCTTGTGCCCTTCTGATCCCATACCTTGGTGCGTTCAGGTCCCTACCCCCTCTCGTCGGTTGTTGCTACACTTTGAGGACCCGCCGCGGCTGGCGGCAAAGTCCCACTTAACCTAGAGGGTATGCACTTCTCCACAACCCCTTCAGCATGAATTGTTGGTACTTTTGTTGCTGATGGTTCTTCTGACTGGTGTGAGCCGATACCTCTGTGGTTGGATTTGCATGCGTCTCATAAAGCCTTGAAATTGAGCTTTCAGGGATGTCCTTTTTTTCTTCAAACTGTGTGTGTAGCTTACCTCATCACATTCTTTTCTTGAACTCTGTGCCGCCTTTTGAAATATTTTGGCCACTACCTCCCTCAAGACATTTTGTGGGCAGGTTTCATTGACAGCCCTCCAGGACTTGTGCACACGAAGTGACCATTAGCACGGGTTTTCCAGCTGCCGTTGCAGGGAACGGCCAGAGGGCTGCAGCATTTCTGCGTTTCCCACTCTGGTAACTAGTGAAACAGAGCCTTCCTGCCTGTGGTGTTCCTCGGTTATCAATGACGGTGGGATGTGTCTGGAGAAACCCCCCAAAGCTGATGTCTCCTTACTTATATCTGTTTTTAAAATGGAATTTCTACTTTTCACTCGAGGACTCTTCCATTGTGTCCATGGACCACTGCTCCTTTCTGCATTCCTCTGTGGCTGGGCATTTTCATTGCTTCCAAGTGTTGGCTATGGTAAACATTGCTGGATTGCAGGATTGCCAGCCCGTGTCTTTTTGATTCTCATCCTCTCAGGTGATAGACCCAGCAGTGGCTGTGCTTGATTGAACGGTCGCTCAATGTTGACCCTTTCCAGGCAACTCCACTGTGTTTTCCTTAGGGGCTCTTACCACGTCCCACTTAGAACCGAGGGTACGCATTTCTTCACCACCCCTTCAGCATTTCTTGTTTGCAGAAGTTTCGCTGATGGCCATGCTGAGTCGTGTGACATGATAGGTTTTTGTAACGTGTATTTTCGTGTCTAATAATTCCTAAGGTTCAGCATTTTTCCACGCCTTTTTTTATTCTGTTAAACAAAAACAGAAAAAAAAAAACCGTGAGTACAATAAACCTCTCGAAATTGTCTTCTTGGAAGGTTGCCCTCTTTCGACTTTTTTGGTCGATTTTCGACCCCAGGATTTCGTTTTGGAGGGCAGGTGTCATTTACAAGCCTGCAATGGGTGTGAATATTGAGTGACCATTAGCACTGACTTTAAAGCTGCTGCTGTGGGAAACGGCCACAAGGCGTCAGCATTGCTACATTCCCACATCTGGTTACTAGGGCAGCAGAGCCTTCTGGAAGTCCTGTTCCCAGGTTGTCAATTAGAATGGAATGTGCCAGGAAAAAACCCCAGATGTGTATGTCACATTACTTCTTGTTCGCTCTTTTAATTTGTTTAAATCGGGGTAATGATTAGAATACTGTTGGTCCTATATGTACAGAATCTGGTTCATTTGTACGTTTTATATATATATATATATATATATATATATATATATATATATATATATATATATATTCTTGTACAGATCCTCTTCCCATGTAAATTATTGCAGAGTGTTCTGGTGACCTCCCTTGCTATATGGTCGGTCTGTTTGATATATATATTTAATACGTATTTGTACACATACGGTGACACTAATCTTAATTTATCCATTCCCCCCACCTTTCATTTTACTTAAGCTTAGTTTGTTTTCTAAGTGTGTGAGTGTCTTTCTTTGTGGAAATATGTTCATTTGTGTCAGCTGTTAGATAACGCCTATACGTGATGTCATACGGTATGCCTTTTGCTTTCCGACTTAACTCATGTTCTGTGATGATCTCTAGGCTCATCTCGGGTGCCTCAAAGAGCAGTGTTTCCTTGTTTTCCATGGCTAATAGTCCACTGTGTCCACGGACCAGCTCTTCTTATCCATTCATCTGTTGATGGACATTTGGGTTGCTTCGGTGTCTTGGCTACTGTGAAAACTCGTGGAGTGCAGCTCTTGCAGCCTGTCTTCTCAGGTGAGAGGCTCGGCTGTGGGTGTTCTGGATGGAAGGGTGGCTCAATTTTTAATTGAAAACGCAGCTCCTTTCTGTTCTCATTATTGGCTGTTACAACTAGACGTGTCCTCCGCAGACAGAGGGAGCAGAGTTCTCTAAAACCCCTTCAGCATTTATTGTTTGTAGTCTTTTGGCTGACGGTAGTTAACTTGGGTGAGCTGAAAGCTTTTTGTAGCTTAGAGGAGTCTGATCATTCCTGAGGTTGAGCTTTTCTCCATTTTGCTTTTTTTGATAAAGAGTGAGTAAAACTTACCTCTTCATACTATCTCTTTGACACATTTGCCTGCTTTGAATTTTTTTCACCACTGCCGAGCTCAGGACATTTTTTTTTTTTGAGGGCAGGTGTCTTTTAGAGGCCTGAGTCCTTGTGAATGTTACGTGACCCATAGCTCTGCGTTTAAAGCCGCTCTTGCGGGAAACGGCCACAAGGCGGCAGCATTTCTCCATTTCCAACTCTGGGTTTTCCTGCAACAGAGGCTTCCTGGAGATTGTGTTCGTAGGCTGCAAATGAGAGTGCAGTGTGCCAGGGCAAACCCCCAAGAGCTTATATCTCCTTACTTCTTGTGTGTTTTTTAAAATTTAATTGTTATCTAGTATCACAGCCAATTGGATAAAAATGTGGTGTGTGTTCTAGGTGTACAGCATCTGGTTCATCATATGTATGTATCGATCTATTCATCTTTGGATCCTTTCCCGTGTAGGTTATTACAGAGTGTTGAGTCGACCTCTCCTGGTGTTCCTTAGGTATTTTGTGATTATATATTTCATATGTATCAGTACATGTCTGTAAACCCCCATATCCAAATTCATACATTCCTTACACCTTTCCACTTGGTTAAGCATAGTTGGTTTTCTGGATCTATGCACGGCCTTCTCTTGGAAGTGACTTCATGGGTATCAATGTTGAAGTAACAGCTATAAGTGATGTCATAGGATATTTCTATTTCGGTTTCTTTCGTACTTCCTTTTGGGTGGGTATCTCTAGATCCTTCTACGGTGGTGCCAGCGGCACTGTTGCATGCTCTTCCGTGGCTCATGTTCCATTGTGCGCATGGGCCCCCTTCTTCTTGGTGCATTGTTCTGTTGATGGACATTTGGGTTTCTTCCAAGTCTTGGCGATGGTACATGTTGCTGCAGTGCAGGATGGCCAGCCTGTGTCTTTTTGATTTTGGTCTACTCGGGAGATAGGCCCATCGGTGGGCCTACCCGATGACAGGTTAGCTCAATTTTTACCTTTCAACGCACCTCCACGGTGTCCTCACTACTAGCTGTTCCCAGGTTACGTCCCAGCGGCAGCTAGAGGGCACAGAGTTCTCTAAAACACCTTGAGCATTTATTCTTTGTAGACTCTGTGGCTGATGATCATTCTGACGACGGTGGGTGAACGTTTCTGTCGACTGGATTTGCATGGCTTTATTAATTCCTGATGTTGAGCATTTTTCCATGCCCTTTTATTTATCACAAGAGAAAGAAAGAAAGAGAAGACAAAATGTGCACAAAATATGCCTCTTGAAATTGTCGTTTTGAAATGTGCACGTCTTTTGAGTTTTTTTCCTCGATGGACGACCCAAGAATCGTTTTTGAGGGCAGGTGTCATTTATAGGCCTGCAATGATTTTGAATATCAAGTGACCATTAGCACTGGGTTTAAAGCTGCTGTTTTGAGAAACGGCCACAAGGCGGCAGCAGGTCTCCTTTACCAAACCTGGTTACTCGGGCAACAGAGCCTCCGTGGAAGTCGTATTCTCGGTTGTCAATTAGAATGGACTGTGCCAGGAAAAAGCCCCTTATGTTTGTGCCTCACGACTGACTTGTTCGTTTTTTAATTCAATGTTTATTGTTTCTCACAGCAAGTTTGATTACAATGTTTTGCTTGTTGTAGGTGTGAAAGATGTGGCTCTTTTACACATAAACATGTATCTAGTCTTCTTTGGATCCTTTTCCCATGTAGCTTATGACACAATGTTGAGTACTCTTCTCTTGGTATTCCGTAGGCCTTTGGTGATTTTGTATTTCACCTGTGTTTGTATCTCTCTCTTAAACCCAATTTCCTAATGTACACAATTCTCACACCTGTCCATGGGTGAACCATAAATCTGTTTATTGCATCTGTGATTGCCTTTCTCTGTGGAAATATCTTCAGTGATATCAATTTTTAGGGAACACCTATAAGTGATATCGTAGGCTATGTATCTTTCGCTCTGTGACTTACTGCAAGGTGCGTGATGAACTCTAGCCTCACCGATGGTGCTGTTGATGGCATTGTTTCCTTTTGTTCCTTGGCTAATATTCCATCTGTACAGGTCCCTGTTCTTCTTTGTCCACTCATCTGTTGATGGGCTTTCTGCTTGCTTCCATGTCCTGGCTCTTGTAATACTCCTGCAATGCAGATTTGCCTGCCTGTGTCTTTCCACTTCTGTCTTCTTTCTTAGGTTATAGGCCCAGGAGTGGGCCTGCCGGATCATATCGTAACTCAGTGTTTACCTTGTAAAGGCACCTCCATTCTGTTCCCATTAGTGCCTCTTACCAGGTGAAGTCCTGTGGCGAGCATTGCCCTCTGAGGAAGGCGCCACTAAGACCCTCCTAAGCCTCAGGGCCCGACTGTACTCTCCTTGGTATGCATCCTGGACTTTATGGTATGAACATACAAAAGGAGATGGTCTTTGGCCAAATCGCTCCAGGGACCTGCTCAGTTACTGGGAGTCCCTGGTTGTTCCCTAAAGCTAGGAAAAGCAACCCTGGAGGGGAAATTGGTGCCTTTGAGGGAGAAGCCGAGCAGCCAACCAACCACCTGATGCTGATAAGGTGTGACTAAGCCGAGAAGCCAACCAACCAGCTGATGCCGATAAGGCGTGACGAAGCAAAGTCCCTGCTTTAGGGGTATATATACGGCTAGGCTTTGTTATTAAACTTGCCTTGCAAGCGTCAGTTGCTTGTGCCCTTCTGATCCCATACCTTGGTGCGTTCAGGTCCCTACCCCCTCTCGTCGGTTGTTGCTACACTTTGAGGACCCGCCGCGGCTGGCGGCAAAGTCCCACTTAACCTAGAGGGTATGCACTTCTCCACAACCCCTTCAGCATGAATTGTTGGTAGTTTTGTTGCTGATGGTTCTTCTGACTGGTGTGAGCCCATACCTCTGTGGTTGGATTTGCATGCGTCTCATAAAGCCTTGAAATTGAGCTTTCAGGGATGTCCTTTTTTCTTCAAACTGTGTGTGTAGCTTACCTCATCACATTCTTTTCTTGAAGTATGTGCCACCTTTTGAAATATTTTGGCCACTACCTCCCTCAAGACATTTTGAGGGCAAGTTTCATTGACAGCCCTCCAGGACTTGTGCACATGAAGTGACCATTAGCACGGGTTTTCAAGCTGCCGTTGCACGTAACGGCCAGAGGGCTGCAGCATTTCTGCGTTTCCCACTCTGGTAACTAGTGAAGCAGACCTTCCTGCCAGTGGTGTTCCTCGGTTATCAATGACGGTGGGATGTGTCTGGAGAAACCCCCCAAAGCTGATGTCTCCTTACTTATATCTGTTTTTAAAATGGAATTTCTACTTTTCACTGGAGCACTCTTCCATTGTGTCCATGGACCACTTCTCCTTTCTGCATTCCTCTGTGGCTGGGCATTTTCATTGCTTCCAAGTGTTGGCTACGGTAAACATTGCTGGATTGCAGGATTGCCAGCCCGTGTCTTTTTTGATTCTCATCCTCTCAGGTGATAGACCCAGCAGTGGCTATGCTTGATTGAACGGTCGCTCAATGTTGACCCTTTCCAGGCAACTCCACTGTGTTTTCCTTAGGGGCTCTTACCACGTCCCACTTAGAACCGAGGGTACGCATTTCTTCACCACCCCGTCAGCATTTCTTGTTTGCAGAAGTTTTGCTGCTGGCCATGCTGAGTCGTGTGACATGATAGGTTTTTGTAACGTGTATTTTCGTGTCTAATAATTCCTAAGGTTCAGCATTTTTCCACGCCTTTTTTTATTCTGTTAAACAAAAACAGAAAAAAAAACCGTGAGTACAATAAACCTCTCGAAATTGTCTTCTTGGAAGGTTGCCCTCTTTCGACTTTTTTGGTCGATTTTCGACCCCAGGATTTCGTTTTGGAGGGCAGGTGTCATTTACAAGCCTGCAATGGGTGTGAATATTGAGTGACCATTAGCACTGACTTTAAAGCTGCTGCTGTGGGAAACGGCCACAAGGCGTCAGCATTGCTACATTCCCACATCTGGTTACTAGGGCAGCAGAGCCTTCTGGAAGTCCTGTTCCCAGGTTGTCAATTAGAATGGAATGTGCCAGGAAAAAACCCCAGATGTGTATGTCACATTACTTCTTGTTCGCTCTTTTAATTTGTTTAAATCGGGGTAATGATTAGAATACTGTTGGTCCTATATGTACAGAATCTGGTTCATTTGTACGTTTTATATATATATATATATATATATATATATATATATATATTCTTGTACAGATCCTCTTCCCATGTAAATTATTGCAGAGTGTTCTGGTGACCTCCCTTGCTATATGGTCGGTCTGTTTGATATATATATTTAATACGTATTTGTACACATATGGTGACACTAATCTTAATTTATCCATTCCCCCCACCTTTCATTTTACTTAAGCTTAGTTTGTTTTCTAAGTGTGTGAGTGTCTTTCTTTGTGGAAATATGTTCATTTGTGTCAGCTGTTAGATAACGCCTATACGTGATGTCATACGGTATGCCTTTTGCTTTCCGACTTAACTCATGTTCTGTGATGATCTCTAGGCTCATCTCGGGTGCCTCAAAGAGCAGTGTTTCCTTGTTTTCCATGGCTAATAGTCCACTGTGTCCACGGACCAGCTCTTCTTATCCATTCATCTGTTGATGGACATTTGGGTTGCTTCGGTGTCTTGGCTACTGTGAAAACTCGTGGAGTGCAGCTCTTGCAGCCTGTCTTCTCAGGTGAGAGGCTCGGCTGTGGGTGTTCTGGATGGAAGGGTGGCTCAATTTTTAATTGAAAACGCAGCTCCTTTCTGTTCTCATTATTGGCTGTTACAACTAGACGTGTCCTCCGCAGACAGAGGGAGCAGAGTTCTCTAAAACCCCTTCAGCATTTATTGTTTGTAGTCTTTTGGCTGACGGTAGTTAACTTGGGTGAGCTGAAAGCTTTTTGTAGCTTAGAGGAGTCTGATCATTCCTGAGGTTGAGCTTTTCTCCATTTTGCTTTTTTTGATAAAGAGTGAGTAAAACTTACCTCTTCATACTATCTCTTTGACACATTTGCCTGCTTTGAATTTTTTTCGCCACTGCCGAGCTCAGGGCATTTTTTTTTTTGAGGGCAGGTGTCTTTTAGAGGCCTGAGTCCTTGTGAATGTTACGTGACCCATAGCTCTGCGTTTAAAGCCGCTCTTGCGGGAAACGGCCACAAGGCGGCAGCATTTCTCCATTTCCAACTCTGGGTTTTCCTGCAACAGAGGCTTCCTGGAGATTGTGTTCGTAGGCTGCAAATGAGAGTGCAGTGTGCCAGGGCAAACCCCCAAGAGCTTATATCTCCTTACTTCTTGTGTGTTTTTTAAAATTTAATTGTTATCTAGTATCACAGCCAATTGGATAAAAATGTGGTGTGTGTTCTAGGTGTACTGCATCTGGTTCATCATATGTATGTATCAATCTATTCATCTTTGGATCCTTTCCCGTGTAGGTTATTACAGAGTGTTGAGTCGACCTCTCTTGGTATTCCTTAGGTATTTTGTGATTATATATTTCATATGTATCAGTACATGTCTGTAAACCCCCATATCCAAATTCATACATTCCTTACACCTTTCCACTTGGTTAAGCATAGTTGGTTTTCTGGATCTATGCACGGCCTTCTCTTGGAAATGACTTCATGGGTATCAATGTTGAAGTAACAGCTATAAGTGATGTCATAGGATATTTCTATTTCGGTTTCTTTCGTACTTCCTTTTGGGTGGGTATCTCTAGATCCTTCTACGGTGGTGCCAGCGGCACTGTTGCATGCTCTTCCGTGGCTCATGTTCCATTGTGCACATGGGCCCCCTTCTTCTTGGTGCATTGTTCTGTTGATGGACATTTGGGTTTCTTCCAAGTCTTGGCGATGGTACATGTTGCTGCAGTGCAGGATGGCCAGCCTGTGTCTTTTTGATTTTGGTCTACTCGGGAGATAGGCGTATCAGTGGGCCTACCCGATTACATGTTAGCTCAATTTTTACCTTTCAACGCACCTCCACGGTGTCCTCACTACTAGCTGTTCCCAGGTTACGTCCCAGCGGCAGCTAGAGGGCACAGAGTTCTCTAAAACACCTTGAGCATTTATTCTTTGTAGACTCTGTGGCTGATGATCATTCTGACGACGGTGGGTGAACGTTTCTGTCGACTGGATTTGCATGGCTTTATTAATTCCTGATGTTGAGCATTTTTCCATGCCCTTTTATTTATCACAAGAGAAAGAAAGAAAGAGAAGACAAAATGTGCACAAAATATGCCTCTTGAAATTGTCGTTTTGAAATGTGCACGTCTTTTGAGTTTTTTTCCTCGATGGACGACCCAAGAATCGTTTTTGAGGGCAGGTGTCATTTATAGGCCTGCAATGATTTTGAATATCAAGTGACCATTAGCACTGGGTTTAAAGCTGCTGTTTTGAGAAACGGCCACAAGGCGGCAGCAGGTCTCCTTTACCAAACCTGGTTACTCGGGCAACAGAGCCTCCGTGGAAGTCGTATTCTCGGTTGTCAATTAGAATGGACTGTGCCAGGAAAAAGCCCCTTATGTTTGTGCCTCACGACTGACTTGTTCGTTTTTTAATTCAATGTTTATTGTTTCTCACAGCAAGTTTGATTACAATGTTTTGCTTGTTGTAGGTGTGAAAGATGTGGCTCTTTTACACATAAACATGTATCTAGTCTTCTTTGGATCCTTTTCCCATGTAGCTTATGACACAATGTTGAGTACTCTTCTCTTGGTATTCCGTAGGCCTTTGGTGATTTTGTATTTCACCTGTGTTTGTATCTCTCTCTTAAACCCAATTTCCTAATGTACACAATTCTCACACCTGTCCATGGGTGAACCATAAATCTGTTTATTGCATCTGTGATTGCCTTTCTCTGTGGAAATATCTTCAGTGATATCAATTTTTAGGGAACACCTATAAGTGATATCGTAGGCTATGTATCTTTCGCTCTGTGACTTACTGCAAGGTGGGTGATGAACTCTAGCCTCACCGATGGTGCTGTTGATGGCATTGTTTCCTTTTGTTCCTTGGCTAATATTCCATCTGTTCAGGTCCCTGTTCTTCTTTGTCCACTCATCTGTTGATGGACTTTCTGCTTGCTTCCATGTCCTGGCTATTGTAATACTCCTGCAATGCAGATTTGCCTGCCTGTGTCTTTCCACTTCTGTCTTCTTTCTTAGGTTATAGGCCCACGAGTGTGCCTGCTGGATCATATCGTAACTCAGTGTTTACCTTGTAAAGGCACCTCCATTCTGTTCCCATTAGTGCCTCTTACCAGGTGAAGTCCTGTGGCGAGCATTGCCCTCTGAGGAAGGCGCCACTAAGACCCTCCTAAGCCTCAGGGCCCGACTGTACTCTCCTTGGTATGCATCCTGGACTTTATGGTATGAACATACAAAAGGAGATGGTCTTTGGCCAAATCGCTCCAGGGACCTGCTCAGTTACTGGGAGTCCCTGGTTGTTCCCTAAAGCTAGGAAAAGCAACCCTGGAGGGGAAATTGGTGCCTTTGAGGGAGAAGCCGAGCAGCCAACCAACCACCTGATGCTGATAAGGTGTGACTAAGCCGAGAAGCCAACCAACCAGCTGATGCCGATAAGGCGTGACGAAGCAAAGTCCCTGCTTTAGGGGTATATATACGGCTAGGCTTTGTTATTAAACTTGCCTTGCAAGCGTCAGTTGCTTGTGCCCTTCTGATCCCATACCTTGGTGCGTTCAGGTCCCTACCCCCTCTCGTCGGTTGTTGCTACACTTTGAGGACCCGCCGCGGCTGGCGGCAAAGTCCCACTTAACCTAGAGGGTATGCACTTCTCCACAACCCCTTCAGCATGAATTGTTGGTAGTTTTGTTGCTGATGGTTCTTCTGACTGGTGTGAGCCCATACCTCTGTGGTTGGATTTGCATGCGTCTCATAAAGCCTTGAAATTGAGCTTTCAGGGATGTCCTTTTTTCTTCAAACTGTGTGTGTAGCTTACCTCATCACATTCTTTTCTTGAAGTATGTGCCACCTTTTGAAATATTTTGGCCACTACCTCCCTCAAGACATTTTGAGGGCAGGTTTCATTGACAGCCCTCCAGGACTTGTGCACATGAAGTGACCATTAGCACGGGTTTTCAAGCTGCCGTTGCACGTAACGGCCAGAGGGCTGCAGCATTTCTGCGTTTCCCACTCTGGTAACTAGTGAAGCAGACCTTCCTGCCAGTGGTGTTCCTCGGTTATCAATGACGGTGGGATGTGTCTGGAGAAACCCCCCAAAGCTGATGTCTCCTTACTTATATCCATTTTTAAAATGGAATTTCTACTTTTCACTGGAGCACTCTTCCATTGTGTCCATGGACCACTTCTCCTTTCTGCATTCCTCTGTGGCTGGGCATTTTCATTGCTTCCAAGTGTTGGCTACGGTAAACATTGCTGGATTGCAGGATTGCCAGCCCGTGTCTTTTTTGATTCTCATCCTCTCAGGTGATAGACCCAGCAGTGGCTATGCTTGATTGAACGGTCGCTCAATGTTGACCCTTTCCAGGCAACTCCACTGTGTTTTCCTTAGGGGCTCTTAACACGTCCCACTTAGAACCGAGGGTACGCATTTCTTCACCACCCCGTCAGCATTTCTTGTTTGCAGAAGTTTTGCTGCTGGCCATGCTGAGTCGTGTGACATGATAGGTTTTTTTAACGTGTATTTTCGTGTCTAATAATTCCTAAGGTTCAGCATTTTTCCACGCCTTTTTTTATTCTGTTAAACAAAAACAGAAAAAAAAAAAACCGTGAGTACAATAAACCTCTCGAAATTGTCTTCTTGGAAGGTTGCCCTCTTTCGACTTTTTTGGTCGATTTTCGACCCCAGGATTTCGTTTTGGAGGGCAGGTGTCATTTACAAGCCTGCAATGGGTGTGAATATTGAGTGACCATTAGCACTGACTTTAAAGCTGCTGCTGTGGGAAACGGCCACAAGGCGTCAGCATTGCTACATTCCCACATCTGGTTACTAGGGCAGCAGAGCCTTCTGGAAGTCCTGTTCCCAGGTTGTCAATTAGAATGGAATGTGCCAGGAAAAAACCCCAGATGTGTATGTCACATTACTTCTTGTTCGCTGCTCTTTTAATTTGTTTAAATCGGGGTAATGATTAGAATACTGTTGGTCCTATATGTACAGAATCTGGTTCATTTGTACGTTTTATATATATATATATTCTTGTACAGATCCTCTTCCCATGTAAATTATTGCAGAGTGTTCTGGTGACCTCCCTTGCTATATGGTCGGTCTGTTTGATATATATATTTAATACGTATTTGTACACATATGGTGACACTAATCTTAATTTATCCATTCCCCCCACCTTTCATTTTACTTAAGCTTAGTTTGTTTTCTAAGTGTGTGAGTGTCTTTCTTTGTGGAAATATGTTCATTTGTGTCAGCTGTTAGATAACGCCTATACGTGATGTCATACGGTATGCCTTTTGCTTTCCGACTTAACTCATGTTCTGTGATGATCTCTAGGCTCATCTCGGGTGCCTCAAAGAGCAGTGTTTCCTTGTTTTCCATGGCTAATAGTCCACTGTGTCCACGGACCAGCTCTTCTTATCCATTCATCTGTTGATGGACATTTGGGTTGCTTCGGTGTCTTGGCTACTGTGAAAACTCGTGGAGTGCAGCTCTTGCAGCCTGTCTTCTCAGGTGAGAGGCTCGGCTGTGGGTGTTCTGGATGGAAGGGTGGCTCAATTTTAATTGAAAACGCAGCTCTTTCTGTTCTCATTATTGGCTGTTACAACTAGACGTGTCCTCCGCAGACAGAGGGAGCAGAGTTCTCTAAAACCCCTTCAGCATTTATTGTTTGTAGTCTTTTGGCTGACGGTAGTTAACTTGGGTGAGCTGAAAGCTTTTGTAGCTTAGAGGAGTCTGATCATTCCTGAGGTTGAGCTTTTCTCCATTTTGCTTTTTTTGATAAGGAGTGAGTAAAACTTACCTCTTCATACTATCTCTTTGACACATTTGCCTGCTTTGAATTTTTTTCGCCACTGCCGAGCTCAGGACATTTTTTTTTTTGAGGGCAGGTGTCTTTTAGAGGCCTGAGTCCTTGTGAATGTTACGTGACCCATAGCTATCCGTTTAAAGCCGCTCTTGCGGGAAACGGCCACAAGGCGGCAGCATTTCTCCATTTCCAACTCTGGGTTTTCCTGCAACAGAGGCTTCCTAGAAATTGTGTTAGTAGGCTGCAAGTGAGAGTGCAGTGTGTCAGGGCAAACCCCCAAGAGCTTATATCTCCTTACTTCTTGTGTGTTTTTTTAAATTTAATTGTTATCTAGTATCACAGCCAATTGGATAAAAATGTGGTGTGTGTTCTAGGTGTACTGCATCTGGTTCATCATATGTATGTATCAATCTATTCATCTTTGGATCCTTTCCCGTGTAGGTTATTACAGAGTGTTGAGTCGACCTCTCTTGGTATTCCTTAGGTATTTTGTGATTATATATTTCATATGTATCAGTACATGTCTGTAAACCCCCATATCCAAATTCATACATTCCTTACACCTTTCCACTTGGTTAAGCATAGTTGGTTTTCTGGATCTATGCACGGCCTTCTCTTGGAAATGACTTCATGGGTATCAATGTTGAAGTAACAGCTATAAGTGATGTCATAGGATATTTCTATTTCGGTTTCTTTCGTACTTCCTTTTGGGTGGGTATCTCTAGATCCTTCTACGGTGGTGCCAGCGGCACTGTTGCATGCTCTTCCGTGGCTCATGTTCCATTGTGCACATGGGCCCCCTTCTTCTTGGTGCATTGTTCTGTTGATGGACATTTGGGTTTCTTCCAAGTCTTGGCGATGGTACATGTTGCTGCAGTGCAGGATGGCCAGCCTGTGTCTTTTTGATTTTGGTCTACTCGGGAGATAGGCGTATCAGTGGGCCTACCCGATTACATGTTAGCTCAATTTTTACCTTTCAACGCACCTCCACGGTGTCCTCACTACTAGCTGTTCCCAGGTTACGTCCCAGCGGCAGCTAGAGGGCACAGAGTTCTCTAAAACACCTTGAGCATTTATTCTTTGTAGACTCTGTGGCTGATGATCATTCTGACGACGGTGGGTGAACGTTTCTGTCGACTGGATTTGCATGGCTTTATTAATTCCTGATGTTGAGCATTTTTCCATGCCCTTTTATTTATCACAAGAGAAAGAAAGAAAGAGAAGACAAAATGTGCACAAAATATGCCTCTTGAAATTGTCGTTTTGAAATGTGCACGTCTTTTGAGTTTTTTTCCTCGATGGACGACCCAAGAATCGTTTTTGAGGGCAGGTGTCATTTATAGGCCTGCAATGATTTTGAATATCAAGTGACCATTAGCACTGGGTTTAAAGCTGCTGTTTTGAGAAACGGCCACAAGGCGGCAGCAGGTCTCCTTTACCAAACCTGGTTACTCGGGCAACAGAGCCTCCGTGGAAGTCGTATTCTCGGTTGTCAATTAGAATGGACTGTGCCAGGAAAAAGCCCCTTATGTTTGTGCCTCACGACTGACTTGTTCGTTTTTTAATTCAATGTTTATTGTTTCTCACAGCAAGTTTGATTACAATGTTTTGCTTGTTGTAGGTGTGAAAGATGTGGCTCTTTTACACATAAACATGTATCTAGTCTTCTTTGGATCCTTTTCCCATGTAGCTTATGACACAATGTTGAGTACTCTTCTCTTGGTATTCCGTAGGCCTTTGGTGATTTTGTATTTCACCTGTGTTTGTATCTCTCTCTTAAACCCAATTTCCTAATGTACACAATTCTCACACCTGTCCATGGGTGAACCATAAATCTGTTTATTGCATCTGTGATTGCCTTTCTCTGTGGAAATATCTTCAGTGATATCAATTTTTAGGGAACACCTATAAGTGATATCGTAGGCTATGTATCTTTCGCTCTGTGACTTACTGCAAGGTGGGTGATGAACTCTAGCCTCACCGATGGTGCTGTTGATGGCATTGTTTCCTTTTGTTCCTTGGCTAATATTCCATCTGTTCAGGTCCCTGTTCTTCTTTGTCCACTCATCTGTTGATGGACTTTCTGCTTGCTTCCATGTCCTGGCTATTGTAATACTCCTGCAATGCAGATTTGCCTGCCTGTGTCTTTCCACTTCTGTCTTCTTTCTTAGGTTATAGGCCCACGAGTGTGCCTGCTGGATCATATCGTAACTCAGTGTTTACCTTGTAAAGGCACCTCCATTCTGTTCCCATTAGTGCCTCTTACCAGGTGAAGTCCTGTGGCGAGCATTGCCCTCTGAGGAAGGCGCCACTAAGACCCTCCTAAGCCTCAGGGCCCGACTGTACTCTCCTTGGTATGCATCCTGGACTTTATGGTATGAACATACAAAAGGAGATGGTCTTTGGCCAAATCGCTCCAGGGACCTGCTCAGTTACTGGGAGTCCCTGGTTGTTCCCTAAAGCTAGGAAAAGCAACCCTGGAGGGGAAATTGGTGCCTTTGAGGGAGAAGCCGAGCAGCCAACCAACCAGCTGATGCTGATAAGGTGTGACTAAGCCGAGAAGCCAACCAACCAGCTGATGCCGATAAGGCGTGACGAAGCAAAGTCCCTGCTTTAGGGGTATATATACGGCTAGGCTTTGTTATTAAACTTGCCTTGCAAGCGTCAGTTGCTTGTGCCCTTCTGATCCCATACCTTGGTGCGTTCAGGTCCCTACCCCCTCTCGTCGGTTGTTGCTACACTTTGAGGACCCGCCGCGGCTGGCGGCAAAGTCCCACTTAACCTAGAGGGTATGCACTTCTCCACAACCCCTTCAGCATGAATTGTTGGTAGTTTTGTTGCTGATGGTTCTTCTGACTGGTGTGAGCCCATACCTCTGTGGTTGGATTTGCATGCGTCTCATAAAGCCTTGAAATTGAGCTTTCAGGGATGTCCTTTTTTCTTCAAACTGTGTGTGTAGCTTACCTCATCACATTCTTTTCTTGAAGTATGTGCCACCTTTTGAAATATTTTGGCCACTACCTCCCTCAAGACATTTTGAGGGCAGGTTTCATTGACAGCCCTCCAGGACTTGTGCACATGAAGTGACCATTAGCACGGGTTTTCAAGCTGCCGTTGCACGTAACGGCCAGAGGGCTGCAGCATTTCTGCGTTTCCCACTCTGGTAACTAGTGAAGCAGACCTTCCTGCCAGTGGTGTTCCTCGGTTATCAATGACGGTGGGATGTGTCTGGAGAAACCCCCCAAAGCTGATGTCTCCTTACTTATATCCATTTTTAAAATGGAATTTCTACTTTTCACTGGAGCACTCTTCCATTGTGTCCATGGACCACTTCTCCTTTCTGCATTCCTCTGTGGCTGGGCATTTTCATTGCTTCCAAGTGTTGGCTACGGTAAACATTGCTGGATTGCAGGATTGCCAGCCCGTGTCTTTTTTGATTCTCATCCTCTCAGGTGATAGACCCAGCAGTGGCTATGCTTGATTGAACGGTCGCTCAATGTTGACCCTTTCCAGGCAACTCCACTGTGTTTTCCTTAGGGGCTCTTAACACGTCCCACTTAGAACCGAGGGTACGCATTTCTTCACCACCCCGTCAGCATTTCTTGTTTGCAGAAGTTTTGCTGCTGGCCATGCTGAGTCGTGTGACATGATAGGTTTTTTTAACGTGTATTTTCGTGTCTAATAATTCCTAAGGTTCAGCATTTTTCCACGCCTTTTTTTATTCTGTTAAACAAAAACAGAAAAAAAAAAAACCGTGAGTACAATAAACCTCTCGAAATTGTCTTCTTGGAAGGTTGCCCTCTTTCGACTTTTTTGGTCGATTTTCGACCCCAGGATTTCGTTTTGGAGGGCAGGTGTCATTTACAAGCCTGCAATGGGTGTGAATATTGAGTGACCATTAGCACTGACTTTAAAGCTGCTGCTGTGGGAAACGGCCACAAGGCGTCAGCATTGCTACATTCCCACATCTGGTTACTAGGGCAGCAGAGCCTTCTGGAAGTCCTGTTCCCAGGTTGTCAATTAGAATGGAATGTGCCAGGAAAAAACCCCAGATGTGTATGTCACATTACTTCTTGTTCGCTCTTTTAATTTGTTTAAATCGGGGTAATGATTAGAATACTGTTGGTCCTATATGTACAGAATCTGGTTCATTTGTACGTTTTATATATATATATATTCTTGTACAGATCCTCTTCCCATGTAAATTATTGCAGAGTGTTCTGGTGACCTCCCTTGCTATATGGTCGGTCTGTTTGATATATATATTTAATACGTATTTGTACACATATGGTGACACTAATCTTAATTTATCCATTCCCCCCACCTTTCATTTTACTTAAGCTTAGTTTGTTTTCTAAGTGTGTGAGTGTCTTTCTTTGTGGAAATATGTTCATTTGTGTCAGCTGTTAGATAACGCCTATACGTGATGTCATACGGTATGCCTTTTGCTTTCCGACTTAACTCATGTTCTGTGATGATCTCTAGGCTCATCTCGGGTGCCTCAAAGAGCAGTGTTTCCTTGTTTTCCATGGCTAATAGTCCACTGTGTCCACGGACCAGCTCTTCTTATCCATTCATCTGTTGATGGACATTTGGGTTGCTTCGGTGTCTTGGCTACTGTGAAAACTCGTGGAGTGCAGCTCTTGCAGCCTGTCTTCTCAGGTGAGAGGCTCGGCTGTGGGTGTTCTGGATGGAAGGGTGGCTCAATTTTTAATTGAAAACGCAGCTCCTTTCTGTTCTCATTATTGGCTGTTACAACTAGACGTGTCCTCCGCAGACAGAGGGAGCAGAGTTCTCTAAAACCCCTTCAGCATTTATTGTTTGTAGTCTTTTGGCTGACGGTAGTTAACTTGGGTGAGCTGAAAGCTTTTTGTAGCTTAGAGGAGTCTGATCATTCCTGAGGTTGAGCTTTTCTCCATTTTGCTTTTTTTGATAAGGAGTGAGTAAAACTTACCTCTTCATACTATCTCTTTGACACATTTGCCTGCTTTGAATTTTTTTCGCCACTGCCGAGCTCAGGACATTTTTTTTTTTGAGGGCAGGTGTCTTTTAGAGGCCTGAGTCCTTGTGAATGTTACGTGACCCATAGCTATCCGTTTAAAGCCGCTCTTGCGGGAAACGGCCACAAGGCGGCAGCATTTCTCCATTTCCAACTCTGGGTTTTCCTGCAACAGAGGCTTCCTAGAAATTGTGTTAGTAGGCTGCAAGTGAGAGTGCAGTGTGTCAGGGCAAACCCCCAAGAGCTTATATCTCCTTACTTCTTGTGTGTTTTTTTAAATTTAATTGTTATCTAGTATCACAGCCAATTGGATAAAAATGTGGTGTGTGTTCTAGGTGTACTGCATCTGGTTCATCATATGTATGTATCAATCTATTCATCTTTGGATCCTTTCCCGTGTAGGTTATTACAGAGTGTTGAGTCGACCTCTCTTGGTATTCCTTAGGTATTTTGTGATTATATATTTCATATGTATCAGTACATGTCTGTAAACCCCCATATCCAAATTCATACATTCCTTACACCTTTCCACTTGGTTAAGCATAGTTGGTTTTCTGGATCTATGCACGGCCTTCTCTTGGAAATGACTTCATGGGTATCAATGTTGAAGTAACAGCTATAAGTGATGTCATAGGATATTTCTATTTCGGTTTCTTTCGTACTTCCTTTTGGGTGGGTATCTCTAGATCCTTCTACGGTGGTGCCAGCGGCACTGTTGCATGCTCTTCCGTGGCTCATGTTCCATTGTGCACATGGGCCCCCTTCTTCTTGGTGCATTGTTCTGTTGATGGACATTTGGGTTTCTTCCAAGTCTTGGCGATGGTACATGTTGCTGCAGTGCAGGATGGCCAGCCTGTGTCTTTTTGATTTTGGTCTACTCGGGAGATAGGCGTATCAGTGGGCCTACCCGATTACATGTTAGCTCAATTTTTACCTTTCAACGCACCTCCACGGTGTCCTCACTACTAGCTGTTCCCAGGTTACGTCCCAGCGGCAGCTAGAGGGCACAGAGTTCTCTAAAACACCTTGAGCATTTATTCTTTGTAGACTCTGTGGCTGATGATCATTCTGACGACGGTGGGTGAACGTTTCTGTCGACTGGATTTGCATGGCTTTATTAATTCCTGATGTTGAGCATTTTTCCATGCCCTTTTATTTATCACAAGAGAAAGAAAGAAAGAGAAGACAAAATGTGCACAAAATATGCCTCTTGAAATTGTCGTTTTGAAATGTGCACGTCTTTTGAGTTTTTTTCCTCGATGGACGACCCAAGAATCGTTTTTGAGGGCAGGTGTCATTTATAGGCCTGCAATGATTTTGAATATCAAGTGACCATTAGCACTGGGTTTAAAGCTGCTGTTTTGAGAAACGGCCACAAGGCGGCAGCAGGTCTCCTTTACCAAACCTGGTTACTCGGGCAACAGAGCCTCCGTGGAAGTCGTATTCTCGGTTGTCAATTAGAATGGACTGTGCCAGGAAAAAGCCCCTTATGTTTGTGCCTCACGACTGACTTGTTCGTTTTTTAATTCAATGTTTATTGTTTCTCACAGCAAGTTTGATTACAATGTTTTGCTTGTTGTAGGTGTGAAAGATGTGGCTCTTTTACACATAAACATGTATCTAGTCTTCTTTGGATCCTTTTCCCATGTAGCTTATGACACAATGTTGAGTACTCTTCTCTTGGTATTCCGTAGGCCTTTGGTGATTTTGTATTTCACCTGTGTTTGTATCTCTCTCTTAAACCCAATTTCCTAATGTACACAATTCTCACACCTGTCCATGGGTGAACCATAAATCTGTTTATTGCATCTGTGATTGCCTTTCTCTGTGGAAATATCTTCAGTGATATCAATTTTTAGGGAACACCTATAAGTGATATCGTAGGCTATGTATCTTTCGCTCTGTGACTTACTGCAAGGTGGGTGATGAACTCTAGCCTCACCGATGGTGCTGTTGATGGCATTGTTTCCTTTTGTTCCTTGGCTAATATTCCATCTGTTCAGGTCCCTGTTCTTCTTTGTCCACTCATCTGTTGATGGACTTTCTGCTTGCTTCCATGTCCTGGCTATTGTAATACTCCTGCAATGCAGATTTGCCTGCCTGTGTCTTTCCACTTCTGTCTTCTTTCTTAGGTTATAGGCCCACGAGTGTGCCTGCTGGATCATATCGTAACTCAGTGTTTACCTTGTAAAGGCACCTCCATTCTGTTCCCATTAGTGCCTCTTACCAGGTGAAGTCCTGTGGCGAGCATTGCCCTCTGAGGAAGGCGCCACTAAGACCCTCCTAAGCCTCAGGGCCCGACTGTACTCTCCTTGGTATGCATCCTGGACTTTATGGTATGAACATACAAAAGGAGATGGTCTTTGGCCAAATCGCTCCAGGGACCTGCTCAGTTACTGGGAGTCCCTGGTTGTTCCCTAAAGCTAGGAAAAGCAACCCTGGAGGGGAAATTGGTGCCTTTGAGGGAGAAGCCGAGCAGCCAACCAACCACCTGATGCTGATAAGGTGTGACTAAGCCGAGAAGCCAACCAACCAGCTGATGCCGATAAGGCGTGACGAAGCAAAGTCCCTGCTTTAGGGGTATATATACGGCTAGGCTTTGTTATTAAACTTGCCTTGCAAGCGTCAGTTGCTTGTGCCCTTCTGATCCCATACCTTGGTGCGTTCAGGTCCCTACCCCCTCTCGTCGGTTGTTGCTACACTTTGAGGACCCGCCGCGGCTGGCGGCAAAGTCCCACTTAACCTAGAGGGTATGCACTTCTCCACAACCCCTTCAGCATGAATTGTTGGTAGTTTTGTTGCTGATGGTTCTTCTGACTGGTGTGAGCCCATACCTCTGTGGTTGGATTTGCATGCGTCTCATAAAGCCTTGAAATTGAGCTTTCAGGGATGTCCTTTTTTCTTCAAACTGTGTGTGTAGCTTACCTCATCACATTCTTTTCTTGAAGTATGTGCCACCTTTTGAAATATTTTGGCCACTACCTCCCTCAAGACATTTTGAGGGCAGGTTTCATTGACAGCCCTCCAGGACTTGTGCACATGAAGTGACCATTAGCACGGGTTTTCAAGCTGCCGTTGCACGTAACGGCCAGAGGGCTGCAGCATTTCTGCGTTTCCCACTCTGGTAACTAGTGAAGCAGACCTTCCTGCCAGTGGTGTTCCTCGGTTATCAATGACGGTGGGATGTGTCTGGAGAAACCCCCCAAAGCTGATGTCTCCTTACTTATATCCATTTTTAAAATGGAATTTCTACTTTTCACTGGAGCACTCTTCCATTGTGTCCATGGACCACTTCTCCTTTCTGCATTCCTCTGTGGCTGGGCATTTTCATTGCTTCCAAGTGTTGGCTACGGTAAACATTGCTGGATTGCAGGATTGCCAGCCCGTGTCTTTTTTGATTCTCATCCTCTCAGGTGATAGACCCAGCAGTGGCTATGCTTGATTGAACGGTCGCTCAATGTTGACCCTTTCCAGGCAACTCCACTGTGTTTTCCTTAGGGGCTCTTAACACGTCCCACTTAGAACCGAGGGTACGCATTTCTTCACCACCCCGTCAGCATTTCTTGTTTGCAGAAGTTTTGCTGCTGGCCATGCTGAGTCGTGTGACATGATAGGTTTTTTTAACGTGTATTTTCGTGTCTAATAATTCCTAAGGTTCAGCATTTTTCCACGCCTTTTTTTATTCTGTTAAACAAAAACAGAAAAAAAAAAAACCGTGAGTACAATAAACCTCTCGAAATTGTCTTCTTGGAAGGTTGCCCTCTTTCGACTTTTTTGGTCGATTTTCGACCCCAGGATTTCGTTTTGGAGGGCAGGTGTCATTTACAAGCCTGCAATGGGTGTGAATATTGAGTGACCATTAGCACTGACTTTAAAGCTGCTGCTGTGGGAAACGGCCACAAGGCGTCAGCATTGCTACATTCCCACATCTGGTTACTAGGGCAGCAGAGCCTTCTGGAAGTCCTGTTCCCAGGTTGTCAATTAGAATGGAATGTGCCAGGAAAAAACCCCAGATGTGTATGTCACATTACTTCTTGTTCGCTCTTTTAATTTGTTTAAATCGGGGTAATGATTAGAATACTGTTGGTCCTATATGTACAGAATCTGGTTCATTTGTACGTTTTATATATATATATATTCTTGTACAGATCCTCTTCCCATGTAAATTATTGCAGAGTGTTCTGGTGACCTCCCTTGCTATATGGTCGGTCTGTTTGATATATATATTTAATACGTATTTGTACACATATGGTGACACTAATCTTAATTTATCCATTCCCCCCACCTTTCATTTTACTTAAGCTTAGTTTGTTTTCTAAGTGTGTGAGTGTCTTTCTTTGTGGAAATATGTTCATTTGTGTCAGCTGTTAGATAACGCCTATACGTGATGTCATACGGTATGCCTTTTGCTTTCCGACTTAACTCATGTTCTGTGATGATCTCTAGGCTCATCTCGGGTGCCTCAAAGAGCAGTGTTTCCTTGTTTTCCATGGCTAATAGTCCACTGTGTCCACGGACCAGCTCTTCTTATCCATTCATCTGTTGATG
This sequence comes from Kogia breviceps, assembly GCF_026419965.1. NCBI lineage: Eukaryota > Metazoa > Chordata > Mammalia > Artiodactyla > Physeteridae > Kogia > Kogia breviceps. The sequence continues at coordinate 28,258,394 of NC_081321.1, forward strand.
GACATTTGGGTTGCTTCGGTGTCTTGGCTACTGTGAAAACTCGTGGAGTGCAGCTCTTGCAGCCTGTCTTCTCAGGTGAGAGGCTCGGCTGTGGGTGTTCTGGATGGAAGGGTGGCTCAATTTTTAATTGAAAACGCAGCTCCTTTCTGTTCTCATTATTGGCTGTTACAACTAGACGTGTCCTCCGCAGACAGAGGGAGCAGAGTTCTCTAAAACCCCTTCAGCATTTATTGTTTGTAGTCTTTTGGCTGACGGTAGTTAACTTGGGTGAGCTGAAAGCTTTTTGTAGCTTAGAGGAGTCTGATCATTCCTGAGGTTGAGCTTTTCTCCATTTTGCTTTTTTTGATAAGGAGTGAGTAAAACTTACCTCTTCATACTATCTCTTTGACACATTTGCCTGCTTTGAATTTTTTTCGCCACTGCCGAGCTCAGGACATTTTTTTTTTTGAGGGCAGGTGTCTTTTAGAGGCCTGAGTCCTTGTGAATGTTACGTGACCCATAGCTATCCGTTTAAAGCCGCTCTTGCGGGAAACGGCCACAAGGCGGCAGCATTTCTCCATTTCCAACTCTGGGTTTTCCTGCAACAGAGGCTTCCTAGAAATTGTGTTAGTAGGCTGCAAGTGAGAGTGCAGTGTGTCAGGGCAAACCCCCAAGAGCTTATATCTCCTTACTTCTTGTGTGTTTTTTTAAATTTAATTGTTATCTAGTATCACAGCCAATTGGATAAAAATGTGGTGTGTGTTCTAGGTGTACTGCATCTGGTTCATCATATGTATGTATCAATCTATTCATCTTTGGATCCTTTCCCGTGTAGGTTATTACAGAGTGTTGAGTCGACCTCTCTTGGTATTCCTTAGGTATTTTGTGATTATATATTTCATATGTATCAGTACATGTCTGTAAACCCCCATATCCAAATTCATACATTCCTTACACCTTTCCACTTGGTTAAGCATAGTTGGTTTTCTGGATCTATGCACGGCCTTCTCTTGGAAATGACTTCATGGGTATCAATGTTGAAGTAACAGCTATAAGTGATGTCATAGGATATTTCTATTTCGGTTTCTTTCGTACTTCCTTTTGGGTGGGTATCTCTAGATCCTTCTACGGTGGTGCCAGCGGCACTGTTGCATGCTCTTCCGTGGCTCATGTTCCATTGTGCACATGGGCCCCCTTCTTCTTGGTGCATTGTTCTGTTGATGGACATTTGGGTTTCTTCCAAGTCTTGGCGATGGTACATGTTGCTGCAGTGCAGGATGGCCAGCCTGTGTCTTTTTGATTTTGGTCTACTCGGGAGATAGGCGTATCAGTGGGCCTACCCGATTACATGTTAGCTCAATTTTTACCTTTCAACGCACCTCCACGGTGTCCTCACTACTAGCTGTTCCCAGGTTACGTCCCAGCGGCAGCTAGAGGGCACAGAGTTCTCTAAAACACCTTGAGCATTTATTCTTTGTAGACTCTGTGGCTGATGATCATTCTGACGACGGTGGGTGAACGTTTCTGTCGACTGGATTTGCATGGCTTTATTAATTCCTGATGTTGAGCATTTTTCCATGCCCTTTTATTTATCACAAGAGAAAGAAAGAAAGAGAAGACAAAATGTGCACAAAATATGCCTCTTGAAATTGTCGTTTTGAAATGTGCACGTCTTTTGAGTTTTTTTCCTCGATGGACGACCCAAGAATCGTTTTTGAGGGCAGGTGTCATTTATAGGCCTGCAATGATTTTGAATATCAAGTGACCATTAGCACTGGGTTTAAAGCTGCTGTTTTGAGAAACGGCCACAAGGCGGCAGCAGGTCTCCTTTACCAAACCTGGTTACTCGGGCAACAGAGCCTCCGTGGAAGTCGTATTCTCGGTTGTCAATTAGAATGGACTGTGCCAGGAAAAAGCCCCTTATGTTTGTGCCTCACGACTGACTTGTTCGTTTTTTAATTCAATGTTTATTGTTTCTCACAGCAAGTTTGATTACAATGTTTTGCTTGTTGTAGGTGTGAAAGATGTGGCTCTTTTACACATAAACATGTATCTAGTCTTCTTTGGATCCTTTTCCCATGTAGCTTATGACACAATGTTGAGTACTCTTCTCTTGGTATTCCGTAGGCCTTTGGTGATTTTGTATTTCACCTGTGTTTGTATCTCTCTCTTAAACCCAATTTCCTAATGTACACAATTCTCACACCTGTCCATGGGTGAACCATAAATCTGTTTATTGCATCTGTGATTGCCTTTCTCTGTGGAAATATCTTCAGTGATATCAATTTTTAGGGAACACCTATAAGTGATATCGTAGGCTATGTATCTTTCGCTCTGTGACTTACTGCAAGGTGGGTGATGAACTCTAGCCTCACCGATGGTGCTGTTGATGGCATTGTTTCCTTTTGTTCCTTGGCTAATATTCCATCTGTTCAGGTCCCTGTTCTTCTTTGTCCACTCATCTGTTGATGGACTTTCTGCTTGCTTCCATGTCCTGGCTATTGTAATACTCCTGCAATGCAGATTTGCCTGCCTGTGTCTTTCCACTTCTGTCTTCTTTCTTAGGTTATAGGCCCACGAGTGTGCCTGCTGGATCATATCGTAACTCAGTGTTTACCTTGTAAAGGCACCTCCATTCTGTTCCCATTAGTGCCTCTTACCAGGTGAAGTCCTGTGGCGAGCATTGCCCTCTGAGGAAGGCGCCACTAAGACCCTCCTAAGCCTCAGGGCCCGACTGTACTCTCCTTGGTATGCATCCTGGACTTTATGGTATGAACATACAAAAGGAGATGGTCTTTGGCCAAATCGCTCCAGGGACCTGCTCAGTTACTGGGAGTCCCTGGTTGTTCCCTAAAGCTAGGAAAAGCAACCCTGGAGGGGAAATTGGTGCCTTTGAGGGAGAAGCCGAGCAGCCAACCAACCACCTGATGCTGATAAGGTGTGACTAAGCCGAGAAGCCAACCAACCAGCTGATGCCGATAAGGCGTGACGAAGCAAAGTCCCTGCTTTAGGGGTATATATACGGCTAGGCTTTGTTATTAAACTTGCCTTGCAAGCGTCAGTTGCTTGTGCCCTTCTGATCCCATACCTTGGTGCGTTCAGGTCCCTACCCCCTCTCGTCGGTTGTTGCTACACTTTGAGGACCCGCCGCGGCTGGCGGCAAAGTCCCACTTAACCTAGAGGGTATGCACTTCTCCACAACCCCTTCAGCATGAATTGTTGGTAGTTTTGTTGCTGATGGTTCTTCTGACTGGTGTGAGCCCATACCTCTGTGGTTGGATTTGCATGCGTCTCATAAAGCCTTGAAATTGAGCTTTCAGGGATGTCCTTTTTTCTTCAAACTGTGTGTGTAGCTTACCTCATCACATTCTTTTCTTGAAGTATGTGCCACCTTTTGAAATATTTTGGCCACTACCTCCCTCAAGACATTTTGAGGGCAGGTTTCATTGACAGCCCTCCAGGACTTGTGCACATGAAGTGACCATTAGCACGGGTTTTCAAGCTGCCGTTGCACGTAACGGCCAGAGGGCTGCAGCATTTCTGCGTTTCCCACTCTGGTAACTAGTGAAGCAGACCTTCCTGCCAGTGGTGTTCCTCGGTTATCAATGACGGTGGGATGTGTCTGGAGAAACCCCCCAAAGCTGATGTCTCCTTACTTATATCCATTTTTAAAATGGAATTTCTACTTTTCACTGGAGCACTCTTCCATTGTGTCCATGGACCACTTCTCCTTTCTGCATTCCTCTGTGGCTGGGCATTTTCATTGCTTCCAAGTGTTGGCTACGGTAAACATTGCTGGATTGCAGGATTGCCAGCCCGTGTCTTTTTTGATTCTCATCCTCTCAGGTGATAGACCCAGCAGTGGCTATGCTTGATTGAACGGTCGCTCAATGTTGACCCTTTCCAGGCAACTCCACTGTGTTTTCCTTAGGGGCTCTTAACACGTCCCACTTAGAACCGAGGGTACGCATTTCTTCACCACCCCGTCAGCATTTCTTGTTTGCAGAAGTTTTGCTGCTGGCCATGCTGAGTCGTGTGACATGATAGGTTTTTTTAACGTGTATTTTCGTGTCTAATAATTCCTAAGGTTCAGCATTTTTCCACGCCTTTTTTTATTCTGTTAAACAAAAACAGAAAAAAAAAAAACCGTGAGTACAATAAACCTCTCGAAATTGTCTTCTTGGAAGGTTGCCCTCTTTCGACTTTTTTGGTCGATTTTCGACCCCAGGATTTCGTTTTGGAGGGCAGGTGTCATTTACAAGCCTGCAATGGGTGTGAATATTGAGTGACCATTAGCACTGACTTTAAAGCTGCTGCTGTGGGAAACGGCCACAAGGCGTCAGCATTGCTACATTCCCACATCTGGTTACTAGGGCAGCAGAGCCTTCTGGAAGTCCTGTTCCCAGGTTGTCAATTAGAATGGAATGTGCCAGGAAAAAACCCCAGATGTGTATGTCACATTACTTCTTGTTCGCTCTTTTAATTTGTTTAAATCGGGGTAATGATTAGAATACTGTTGGTCCTATATGTACAGAATCTGGTTCATTTGTACGTTTTATATATATATATATTCTTGTACAGATCCTCTTCCCATGTAAATTATTGCAGAGTGTTCTGGTGACCTCCCTTGCTATATGGTCGGTCTGTTTGATATATATATTTAATACGTATTTGTACACATATGGTGACACTAATCTTAATTTATCCATTCCCCCCACCTTTCATTTTACTTAAGCTTAGTTTGTTTTCTAAGTGTGTGAGTGTCTTTCTTTGTGGAAATATGTTCATTTGTGTCAGCTGTTAGATAACGCCTATACGTGATGTCATACGGTATGCCTTTTGCTTTCCGACTTAACTCATGTTCTGTGATGATCTCTAGGCTCATCTCGGGTGCCTCAAAGAGCAGTGTTTCCTTGTTTTCCATGGCTAATAGTCCACTGTGTCCACGGACCAGCTCTTCTTATCCATTCATCTGTTGATGGACATTTGGGTTGCTTCGGTGTCTTGGCTACTGTGAAAACTCGTGGAGTGCAGCTCTTGCAGCCTGTCTTCTCAGGTGAGAGGCTCGGCTGTGGGTGTTCTGGATGGAAGGGTGGCTCAATTTTTAATTGAAAACGCAGCTCCTTTCTGTTCTCATTATTGGCTGTTACAACTAGACGTGTCCTCCGCAGACAGAGGGAGCAGAGTTCTCTAAAACCCCTTCAGCATTTATTGTTTGTAGTCTTTTGGCTGACGGTAGTTAACTTGGGTGAGCTGAAAGCTTTTTGTAGCTTAGAGGAGTCTGATCATTCCTGAGGTTGAGCTTTTCTCCATTTTGCTTTTTTTGATAAGGAGTGAGTAAAACTTACCTCTTCATACTATCTCTTTGACACATTTGCCTGCTTTGAATTTTTTTCGCCACTGCCGAGCTCAGGACATTTTTTTTTTGAGGGCAGGTGTCTTTTAGAGGCCTGAGTCCTTGTGAATGTTACGTGACCCATAGCTATCCGTTTAAAGCCGCTCTTGCGGGAAACGGCCACAAGGCGGCAGCATTTCTCCATTTCCAACTCTGGGTTTTCCTGCAACAGAGGCTTCCTAGAAATTGTGTTAGTAGGCTGCAAGTGAGAGTGCAGTGTGTCAGGGCAAACCCCCAAGAGCTTATATCTCCTTACTTCTTGTGTGTTTTTTTAAATTTAATTGTTATCTAGTATCACAGCCAATTGGATAAAAATGTGGTGTGTGTTCTAGGTGTACTGCATCTGGTTCATCATATGTATGTATCAATCTATTCATCTTTGGATCCTTTCCCGTGTAGGTTATTACAGAGTGTTGAGTCGACCTCTCTTGGTATTCCTTAGGTATTTTGTGATTATATATTTCATATGTATCAGTACATGTCTGTAAACCCCCATATCCAAATTCATACATTCCTTACACCTTTCCACTTGGTTAAGCATAGTTGGTTTTCTGCATCTATGCACGGCCTTCTCTTGGAAATGACTTCATGGGTATCAATGTTGAAGTAACAGCTATAAGTGATGTCATAGGATATTTCTATTTCGGTTTCTTTCGTACTTCCTTTTGGGTGGGTATCTCTAGATCCTTCTACGGTGGTGCCAGCGGCACTGTTGCATGCTCTTCCGTGGCTCATGTTCCATTGTGCACATGGGCCCCCTTCTTCTTGGTGCCTTGTTCTGTTGATGGACATTTGGGTTTCTTCCAAGTCTTGGCGATGGTACATGTTGCTGCAGTGCAGGATGGCCAGCCTGTGTCTTTTTGATTTTGGTCTACTCGGGAGATAGGCGTATCAGTGGGCCTACCCGATTACATGTTAGCTCAATTTTTACCTTTCAACGCACCTCCACGGTGTCCTCACTACTAGCTGTTCCCAGGTTACGTCCCAGCGGCAGCTAGAGGGCACAGAGTTCTCTAAAACACCTTGAGCATTTATTCTTTGTAGACTCTGTGGCTGATGATCATTCTGACGACGGTGGGTGAACGTTTCTGTCGACTGGATTTGCATGGCTTTATTAATTCCTGATGTTGAGCATTTTTCCATGCCCTTTTATTTATCACAAGAGAAAGAAAGAAAGAGAAGACAAAATGTGCACAAAATATGCCTCTTGAAATTGTCGTTTTGAAATGTGCACGTCTTTTGAGTTTTTTTCCTCGATGGACGACCCAAGAATCGTTTTTGAGGGCAGGTGTCATTTATAGGCCTGCAATGATTTTGAATATCAAGTGACCATTAGCACTGGGTTTAAAGCTGCTGTTTTGAGAAACGGCCACAAGGCGGCAGCAGGTCTCCTTTACCAAACCTGGTTACTCGGGCAACAGAGCCTCCGTGGAAGTCGTATTCTCGGTTGTCAATTAGAATGGACTGTGCCAGGAAAAAGCCCCTTATGTTTGTGCCTCACGACTGACTTGTTCGTTTTTTAATTCAATGTTTATTGTTTCTCACAGCAAGTTTGATTACAATGTTTTGCTTGTTGTAGGTGTGAAAGATGTGGCTCTTTTACACATAAACATGTATCTAGTCTTCTTTGGATCCTTTTCCCATGTAGCTTATGACACAATGTTGAGTACTCTTCTCTTGGTATTCCGTAGGCCTTTGGTGATTTTGTATTTCACCTGTGTTTGTATCTCTCTCTTAAACCCAATTTCCTAATGTACACAATTCTCACACCTGTCCATGGGTGAACCATAAATCTGTTTATTGCATCTGTGATTGCCTTTCTCTGTGGAAATATCTTCAGTGATATCAATTTTTAGGGAACACCTATAAGTGATATCGTAGGCTATGTATCTTTCGCTCTGTGACTTACTGCAAGGTGCGTGATGAACTCTAGCCTCACCGATGGTGCTGTTGATGGCATTGTTTCCTTTTGTTCCTTGGCTAATATTCCATCTGTTCAGGTCCCTGTTCTTCTTTGTCCACTCATCTGTTGATGGACTTTCTGCTTGCTTCCATGTCCTGGCTATTGTAATACTCCTGCAATGCAGATTTGCCTGCCTGTGTCTTTCCACTTCTGTCTTCTTTCTTAGGTTATAGGCCCAGGAGTGTGCCTGCTGGATCATATCGTAACTCAGTGTTTACCTTGTAAAGGCACCTCCATTCTGTTCCCATTAGTGCCTCTTACCAGGTGAAGTCCTGTGGCGAGCATTGCCCTCTGAGGAAGGCGCCACTAAGACCCTCCTAAGCCTCAGGGCCCGACTGTACTCTCCTTGGTATGCATCCTGGACTTTATGGTATGAACATACAAAAGGAGATGGTCTTTGGCCAAATCGCTCCAGGGACCTGCTCAGTTACTGGGAGTCCCTGGTTGTTCCCTAAAGCTAGGAAAAGCAACCCTGGAGGGGAAATTGGTGCCTTTGAGGGAGAAGCCGAGCAGCCAACCAACCACCTGATGCTGATAAGGTGTGACTAAGCCGAGAAGCCAACCAACCAGCTGATGCCGATAAGGCGTGACGAAGCAAAGTCCCTGCTTTAGGGGTATATATACGGCTAGGCTTTGTTATTAAACTTGCCTTGCAAGCGTCAGTTGCTTGTGCCCTTCTGATCCCATACCTTGGTGCGTTCAGGTCCCTACCCCCTCTCGTCGGTTGTTGCTACACTTTGAGGACCCGCCGCGGCTGGCGGCAAAGTCCCACTTAACCTAGAGGGTATGCACTTCTCCACAACCCCTTCAGCATGAATTGTTGGTAGTTTTGTTGCTGATGGTTCTTCTGACTGGTGTGAGCCCATACCTCTGTGGTTGGATTTGCATGCGTCTCATAAAGCCTTGAAATTGAGCTTTCAGGGATGTCCTTTTTTCTTCAAACTGTGTGTGTAGCTTACCTCATCACATTCTTTTCTTGAACTCTGTGCCGCCTTTTGAAATATTTTGGCCACTACCTCCCTCAAGACATTTTGTGGGCAGGTTTCATTGACAGCCCTCCAGGACTTGTGCACACGAAGTGACCATTAGCACGGGTTTTCCAGCTGCCGTTGCAGGGAACGGCCAGAGGGCTGCAGCATTTCTGCGTTTCCCACTCTGGTAACTAGTGAAACAGAGCCTTCCTGCCTGTGGTGTTCCTCGGTTATCAATGACGGTGGGATGTGTCTGGAGAAACCCCCCAAAGCTGATGTCTCCTTACTTATATCTGTTTTTAAAATGGAATTTCTACTTTTCACTCAAGGACTCTTCCATTGTGTCCATGGACCACTGCTCCTTTCTGCATTCCTCTGTGGCTGGGCATTTTCATTGCTTCCAAGTGTTGGCTATGGTAAACATTGCTGGATTGCAGGATTGCCAGCCCGTGTCTTTTTGATTCTCATCCTCTCAGGTGATAGACCCAGCAGTGGCTGTGCTTGATTGAACGGTCGCTCAATGTTGACCCTTTCCAGGCAACTCCACTGTGTTTTCCTTAGGGGCTCTTACCACGTCCCACTTAGAACCGAGGGTACGCATTTCTTCACCACCCCTTCAGCATTTCTTGTTTGCAGAAGTTTCGCTGATGGCCATGCTGAGTCGTGTGACATGATAGGTTTTTGTAACGTGTATTTTCGTGTCTAATAATTCCTAAGGTTCAGCATTTTTCCACGCCTTTTTTAATTCTGTTAAACAAAAACAGAAAAAAAAAACCGTGAGTACAATAAACCTCTCGAAATTGTCTTCTTGGAAGGTTGCCCTCTTTCGACTTTTTTGGTCGATTTTCGACCCCAGGATTTCGTTTTGGAGGGCAGGTGTCATTTACAAGCCTGCAGTGGGTGTGAATATTGAGTGACCATTAGCACTGACTTTAAAGCTGCTGCTGTGGGAAACGGCCACAAGGCGTCAGCATTGCTACATTCCCACATCTGGTTACTAGGGCAGCAGAGCCTTCTGGAAGTCCTGTTCCCAGGTTGTCAATTAGAATGGAATGTGCCAGGAAAAAACCCCAGATGTGTATGTCACATTACTTCTTGTTCGCTCTTTTAATTTGTTTAAATCGGGGTAATGATTAGAATACTGTTGGTCCTATATGTACAGAATCTGGTTCATTTGTACGTTTTATATATATATATATATATATATATATATATATATTCTTGTACAGATCCTCTTCCCATGTAAATTATTGCAGAGTGTTCTGGTGACCTCCCTTGCTATATGGTCGGTCTGTTTGATATATATATTTAATACGTATTTGTACACATATGGTGACACTAATCTTAATTTATCCATTCCCCCCACCTTTCATTTTACTTAAGCTTAGTTTGTTTTCTAAGTGTGTGAGTGTCTTTCTTTGTGGAAATATGTTCATTTGTGTCAGCTGTTAGATAACGCCTATACGTGATGTCATACGGTATGCCTTTTGCTTTCCGACTTAACTCATGTTCTGTGATGATCTCTAGGCTCATCTCGGGTGCCTCAAAGAGCAGTGTTTCCTTGTTTTCCATGGCTAATAGTCCACTGTGTCCACGGACCAGCTCTTCTTATCCATTCATCTGTTGATGGACATTTGGGTTGCTTCGGTGTCTTGGCTACTGTGAAAACTCGTGGAGTGCAGCTCTTGCAGCCTGTCTTCTCAGGTGAGAGGCTCGGCTGTGGGTGTTCTGGATGGAAGGGTGGCTCAATTTTTAATTGAAAACGCAGCTCCTTTCTGTTCTCATTATTGGCTGTTACAACTAGACGTGTCCTCCGCAGACAGAGGGAGCAGAGTTCTCTAAAACCCCTTCAGCATTTATTGTTTGTAGTCTTTTGGCTGACGGTAGTTAACTTGGGTGAGCTGAAAGCTTTTTGTAGCTTAGAGGAGTCTGATCATTCCTGAGGTTGAGCTTTTCTCCATTTTGCTTTTTTTGATAAAGAGTGAGTAAAACTTACCTCTTCATACTATCTCTTTGACACATTTGCCTGCTTTGAATTTTTTTCGCCACTGCCGAGCTCAGGACATTTTTTTTTTTGAGGGCAGGTGTCTTTTAGAGGCCTGAGTCCTTGTGAATGTTAAGTGACCCATAGCTATCCGTTTAAAGCCGCTCTTGCGGGAAACGGCCACAAGGCGGCAGCATTTCTCCATTTCCAACTCTGGGTTTTCCTGCAACAGAGGCTTCCTAGAAATTGTGTTAGTAGGCTGCAAGTGAGAGTGCAGTGTGTCAGGGCAAACCCCCAAGAGCTTATATCTCCTTACTTCTTGTGTGTTTTTTTAAATTTAATTGTTATCTAGTATCACAGCCAATTGGATAAAAATGTGGTGTGTGTTCTAGGTGTACTGCATCTGGTTCATCATATGTATGTATCAATCTATTCATCTTTGGATCCTTTCCCGTGTAGGTTATTACAGAGTGTTGAGTCGACCTCTCTTGGTATTCCTTAGGTATTTTGTGATTATATATTTCATATGTATCAGTACATGTCTGTAAACCCCCATATCCAAATTCATACATTCCTTACACCTTTCCACTTGGTTAAGCATAGTTGGTTTTCTGCATCTATGCACGGCCTTCTCTTGGAAATGACTTCATGGGTATCAATGTTGAAGTAACAGCTATAAGTGATGTCATAGGATATTTCTATTTCGGTTTCTTTCGTACTTCCTTTTGGGTGGGTATCTCTAGATCCTTCTACGGTGGTGCCAGTGGCACTGTTGCATGCTCTTCCGTGGCTCATGTTCCATTGTGCGCATGGGCCCCCTTCTTCTTGGTGCATTGTTCTGTTGATGGACATTTGGGTTTCTTCCAAGTCTTGGCGATGGTACATGTTGCTGCAGTGCAGGATGGCCAGCCTGTGTCTTTTTGATTTTGGTCTACTCGGGAGATAGGCCCATCAGTGGGCCTACCCGATTACAGGTTAGCTCAATTTTTACCTTTCAACGCACCTCCACGGTGTCCTCACTACTAGCTGTTCCCAGGTTACGTCCCAGCGGCAGCTAGAGGGCACAGAGTTCTCTAAAACACCTTGAGCATTTATTCTTTGTAGACTCTGTGGCTGATGATCATTCTGACGACGGTGGGTGAACGTTTCTGTCGACTGGATTTGCATGGCTTTATTAATTCCTGATGTTGAGCATTTTTCCATGCCCTTTTATTTATCACAAGAGAAAGAAAGAAAGAGAAGACAAAATGTGCACAAAATATGCCTCTTGAAATTGTCGTTTTGAAATGTGCACGTCTTTTGAGTTGTTTTCCTCGATGGACGACCCAAGAATCGTTTTTGAGGGCAGGTGTCATTTATAGGCCTGCAATGATTTTGAATATCAAGTGACCATTAGCACTGGGTTTAAAGCTGCTGTTTTGAGAAACGGCCACAAGGCGGCAGCAGGTCTCCTTTACCAAACCTGGTTACTCGGGCAACAGAGCCTCCGTGGAAGTCGTATTCTCGGTTGTCAATTAGAATGGACTGTGCCAGGAAAAAGCCCCTTATGTTTGTGCCTCACGACTGACTTGTTCGTTTTTTAATTCAATGTTTATTGTTTCTCACAGCAAGTTTGATTACAATGTTTTGCTTGTTGTAGGTGTGAAAGATGTGGCTCTTTTACACATAAACATGTATCTAGTCTTCTTTGGATCCTTTTCCCATGTAGCTTATGACACAATGTTGAGTACTCTTCTCTTGGTATTCCGTAGGCCTTTGGTGATTTTGTATTTCACCTGTGTTTGTATCTCTCTCTTAAACCCAATTTCCTAATGTACACAATTCTCACACCTGTCCATGGGTGAACCATAAATCTGTTTATTGCATCTGTGATTGCCTTTCTCTGTGGAAATATCTTCAGTGATATCAATTTTTAGGGAACACCTATAAGTGATATCGTAGGCTATGTATCTTTCGCTCTGTGACTTACTGCAAGGTGGGTGATGAACTCTAGCCTCACCGATGGTGCTGTTGATGGCATTGTTTCCTTTTGTTCCTTGGCTAATATTCCATCTGTTCAGGTCCCTGTTCTTCTTTGTCCACTCATCTGTTGATGGACTTTCTGCTTGCTTCCATGTCCTGGCTATTGTAATACTCCTGCAATGCAGATTTGCCTGCCTGTGTCTTTCCACTTCTGTCTTCTTTCTTAGGTTATAGGCCCAGGAGTGGGCCTGCTGGATCATATCGTAACTCAGTGTTTACCTTGTAAAGGCACCTCCATTCTGTTCCCATTAGTGCCTCTTACCAGGTGAAGTCCTGTGGCGAGCATTGCCCTCTGAGGAAGGCGCCACTAAGACCCTCCTAAGCCTCAGGGCCCGACTGTACTCTCCTTGGTATGCATCCTGGACTTTATGGTATGAACATACAAAAGGAGATGGTCTTTGGCCAAATCGCTCCAGGGACCTGCTCAGTTACTGGGAGTCCCTGGTTGTTCCCTAAAGCTAGGAAAAGCAACCCTGGAGGGGAAATTGGTGCCTTTGAGGGAGAAGCCGAGCAGCCAACCAACCACCTGATGCTGATAAGGTGTGACTAAGCCGAGAAGCCAACCAACCAGCTGATGCCGATAAGGCGTGACGAAGCAAAGTCCCTGCTTTAGGGGTATATATACGGCTAGGCTTTGTTATTAAACTTGCCTTGCAAGCGTCAGTTGCTTGTGCCCTTCTGATCCCATACCTTGGTGCGTTCAGGTCCCTACCCCCTCTCGTCGGTTGTTGCTACACTTTGAGGACCCGCCGCGGCTGGCGGCAAAGTCCCACTTAACCTAGAGGGTATGCACTTCTCCACAACCCCTTCAGCATGAATTGTTGGTAGTTTTGTTGCTGATGGTTCTTCTGACTGGTGTGAGCCCATACCTCTGTGGTTGGATTTGCATGCGTCTCATAAAGCCTTGAAATTGAGCTTTCAGGGATGTCCTTTTTTCTTCAAACTGTGTGTGTAGCTTACCTCATCACATTCTTTTCTTGAAGTATGTGCCACCTTTTGAAATATTTTGGCCACTACCTCCCTCAAGACATTTTGAGGGCAGGTTTCATTGACAGCCCTCCAGGACTTGTGCACATGAAGTGACCATTAGCACGGGTTTTCAAGCTGCCGTTGCACGTAACGGCCAGAGGGCTGCAGCATTTCTGCGTTTCCCACTCTGGTAACTAGTGAAGCAGACCTTCCTGCCAGTGGTGTTCCTCGGTTATCAATGACGGTGGGATGTGTCTGGAGAAACCCCCCAAAGCTGATGTCTCCTTACTTATATCTGTTTTTAAAATGGAATTTCTACTTTTCACTGGAGCACTCTTCCATTGTGTCCATGGACCACTTCTCCTTTCTGCATTCCTCTGTGGCTGGGCATTTTCATTGCTTCCAAGTGTTGGCTACGGTAAACATTGCTGGATTGCAGGATTGCCAGCCCGTGTCTTTTTTGATTCTCATCCTCTCAGGTGATAGACCCAGCAGTGGCTATGCTTGATTGAACGGTCGCTCAATGTTGACCCTTTCCAGGCAACTCCACTGTGTTTTCCTTAGGGGCTCTTAACACGTCCCACTTAGAACCGAGGGTACGCATTTCTTCACCACCCCGTCAGCATTTCTTGTTTGCAGAAGTTTTGCTGCTGGCCATGCTGAGTCGTGTGACATGATAGGTTTTTTTAACGTGTATTTTCGTGTCTAATAATTCCTAAGGTTCAGCATTTTTCCACGCCTTTTTTTATTCTGTTAAACAAAAACAGAAAAAAAAAACCGTGAGTACAATAAACCTCTCGAAATTGTCTTCTTGGAAGGTTGCCCTCTTTCGACTTTTTTGGTCGATTTTCGACCCCAGGATTTCGTTTTGGAGGGCAGGTGTCATTTACAAGCCTGCAATGGGTGTGAATATTGAGTGACCATTAGCACTGACTTTAAAGCTGCTGCTGTGGGAAACGGCCACAAGGCGTCAGCATTGCTACATTCCCACATCTGGTTACTAGGGCAGCAGAGCCTTCTGGAAGTCCTGTTCCCAGGTTGTCAATTAGAATGGAATGTGCCAGGAAAAAACCCCAGATGTGTATGTCACATTACTTCTTGTTCGCTCTTTTAATTTGTTTAAATCGGGGTAATGATTAGAATACTGTTGGTCCTATATGTACAGAATCTGGTTCATTTGTACGTTTTATATATATATATATATATATATATATATATATATATATATATATATTCTTGTACAGATCCTCTTCCCATGTAAATTATTGCAGAGTGTTCTGGTGACCTCCCTTGCTATATGGTCGGTCTGTTTGATGTATATATTTAATACGTATTTGTACACATATGGTGACACTAATCTTAATTTATCCATTCCCCCCACCTTTCATTTTACTTAAGCTTAGTTTGTTTTCTAAGTGTGTGAGTGTCTTTCTTTGTGGAAATATGTTCATTTGTGTCAGCTGTTAGATAACGCCTATACGTGATGTCATACGGTATGCCTTTTGCTTTCCGACTTAACTCATGTTCTGTGATGATCTCTAGGCTCATCTCGGGTGCCTCAAAGAGCAGTGTTTCCTTGTTTTCCATGGCTAATAGTCCACTGTGTCCACGGACCAGCTCTTCTTATCCATTCATCTGTTGATGGACATTTGGGTTGCTTCGGTGTCTTGGCTACTGTGAAAACTCGTGGAGTGCAGCTCTTGCAGCCTGTCTTCTCAGGTGAGAGGCTCGGCTGTGGGTGTTCTGGATGGAAGGGTGGCTCAATTTTTAATTGAAAACGCAGCTCCTTTCTGTTCTCATTATTGGCTGTTACAACTAGACGTGTCCTCCGCAGACAGAGGGAGCAGAGTTCTCTAAAACCCCTTCAGCATTTATTGTTTGTAGTCTTTTGGCTGACGGTAGTTAACTTGGGTGAGCTGAAAGCTTTTTGTAGCTTAGAGGAGTCTGATCATTCCTGAGGTTGAGCTTTTCTCCATTTTGCTTTTTTTGATAAAGAGTGAGTAAAACTTACCTCTTCATACTATCTCTTTGACACATTTGCCTGCTTTGAATTTTTTTCACCACTGCCGAGCTCAGGACATTTTTTTTTTTGAGGGCAGGTGTCTTTTAGAGGCCTGAGTCCTTGTGAATGTTACGTGACCCATAGCTCTGCGTTTAAAGCCGCTCTTGCGGGAAACGGCCACAAGGCGGCAGCATTTCTCCATTTCCAACTCTGGGTTTTCCTGCAACAGAGGCTTCCTGGAGATTGTGTTCGTAGGCTGCAAATGAGAGTGCAGTGTGCCAGGGCAAACCCCCAAGAGCTTATATCTCCTTACTTCTTGTGTGTTTTTTAAAATTTAATTGTTATCTAGTATCACAGCCAATTGGATAAAAATGTGGTGTGTGTTCTAGGTGTACTGCATCTGGTTCATCATATGTATGTATCAATCTATTCATCTTTGGATCCTTTCCCGTGTAGGTTATTACAGAGTGTTGAGTCGACCTCTCTTGGTATTCCTTAGGTATTTTGTGATTATATATTTCATATGTATCAGTACATGTCTGTAAACCCCCATATCCAAATTCATACATTCCTTACACCTTTCCACTTGGTTAAGCATAGTTGGTTTTCTGGATCTATGCACGGCCTTCTCTTGGAAATGACTTCATGGGTATCAATGTTGAAGTAACAGCTATAAGTGATGTCATAGGATATTTCTATTTCGGTTTCTTTCGTACTTCCTTTTGGGTGGGTATCTCTAGATCCTTCTACGGTGGTGCCAGTGGCACTGTTGCATGCTCTTCCGTGGCTCATGTTCCATTGTGCACATGGGCCCCCTTCTTCTTGGTGCATTGTTCTGTTGATGGACATTTGGGTTTCTTCCAAGTCTTGGCGATGGTACATGTTGCTGCAGTGCAGGATGGCCAGCCTGTGTCTTTTTGATTTTGGTCTACTCGGGAGATAGGCCCATCAGTGGGCCTACCCGATTACAGGTTAGCTCAATTTTTACCTTTCAACGCACCTCCACGGTGTCCTCACTACTAGCTGTTCCCAGGTTACGTCCCAGCGGCAGCTAGAGGGCACAGAGTTCTCTAAAACACCTTGAGCATTTATTCTTTGTAGACTCTGTGGCTGATGATCATTCTGACGACGGTGGGTGAACGTTTCTGTCGACTGGATTTGCATGGCTTTATTAATTCCTGATGTTGAGCATTTTTCCATGCCCTTTTATTTATCACAAGAGAAAGAAAGAAAGAGAAGACAAAATGTGCACAAAATATGCCTCTTGAAATTGTCGTTTTGAAATGTGCACGTCTTTTGAGTTGTTTTCCTCGATGGACGACCCAAGAATCGTTTTTGAGGGCAGGTGTCATTTATAGGCCTGCAATGATTTTGAATATCAAGTGACCATTAGCACTGGGTTTAAAGCTGCTGTTTTGAGAAACGGCCACAAGGCGGCAGCAGGTCTCCTTTACCAAACCTGGTTACTCGGGCAACAGAGCCTCCGTGGAAGTCGTATTCTCGGTTGTCAATTAGAATGGACTGTGCCAGGAAAAAGCCCCTTATGTTTGTGCCTCACGACTGACTTGTTCGTTTTTTAATTCAATGTTTATTGTTTCTCACAGCAAGTTTGATTACAATGTTTTGCTTGTTGTAGGTGTGAAAGATGTGGCTCTTTTACACATAAACATGTATCTAGTCTTCTTTGGATCCTTTTCCCATGTAGCTTATGACACAATGTTGAGTACTCTTCTCTTGGTATTCCGTAGGCCTTTGGTGATTTTGTATTTCACCTGTGTTTGTATCTCTCTCTTAAACCCAATTTCCTAATGTACACAATTCTCACACCTGTCCATGGGTGAACCATAAATCTGTTTATTGCATCTGTGATTGCCTTTCTCTGTGGAAATATCTTCAGTGATATCAATTTTTAGGGAACACCTATAAGTGATATCGTAGGCTATGTATCTTTCGCTCTGTGACTTACTGCAAGGTGGGTGATGAACTCTAGCCTCACCGATGGTGCTGTTGATGGCATTGTTTCCTTTTGTTCCTTGGCTAATATTCCATCTGTTCAGGTCCCTGTTCTTCTTTGTCCACTCATCTGTTGATGGACTTTCTGCTTGCTTCCATGTCCTGGCTATTGTAATACTCCTGCAATGCAGATTTGCCTGCCTGTGTCTTTCCACTTCTGTCTTCTTTCTTAGGTTATAGGCCCAGGAGTGGGCCTGCTGGATCATATCGTAACTCAGTGTTTACCTTGTAAAGGCACCTCCATTCTGTTCCCATTAGTGCCTCTTACCAGGTGAAGTCCTGTGGCGAGCATTGCCCTCTGAGGAAGGCGCCACTAAGACCCTCCTAAGCCTCAGGGCCCGACTGTACTCTCCTTGGTATGCATCCTGGACTTTATGGTATGAACATACAAAAGGAGATGGTCTTTGGCCAAATCGCTCCAGGGACCTGCTCAGTTACTGGGAGTCCCTGGTTGTTCCCTAAAGCTAGGAAAAGCAACCCTGGAGGGGAAATTGGTGCCTTTGAGGGAGAAGCCGAGCAGCCAACCAACCAGCTGATGCTGATAAGGTGTGACTAAGCCGAGAAGCCAACCAACCAGCTGATGCCGATAAGGCGTGACGAAGCAAAGTCCCTGCTTTAGGGGTATATATACGGCTAGGCTTTGTTATTAAACTTGCCTTGCAAGCGTCAGTTGCTTGTGCCCTTCTGATCCCATACCTTGGTGCGTTCAGTTCCCTACCCCCTCTCGTCGGTTGTTGCTACACTTTGAGGACCCGCCGCGGCTGGCGGCAAAGTCCCACTTAACCTAGAGGGTATGCACTTCTCCACAACCCCTTCAGCATGAATTGTTGGTAGTTTTGTTGCTGATGGTTCTTCTGACTGGTGTGAGCCCATACCTCTGTGGTTGGATTTGCATGCGTCTCATAAAGCCTTGAAATTGAGCTTTCAGGGATGTCCTTTTTTCTTCAAACTGTGTGTGTAGCTTACCTCATCACATTCTTTTCTTGAAGTATGTGCCACCTTTTGAAATATTTTGGCCACTACCTCCCTCAAGACATTTTGAGGGCAGGTTTCATTGACAGCCCTCCAGGACTTGTGCACATGAAGTGACCATTAGCACGGGTTTTCAAGCTGCCGTTGCACGTAACGGCCAGAGGGCTGCAGCATTTCTGCGTTTCCCACTCTGGTAACTAGTGAAGCAGACCTTCCTGCCAGTGGTGTTCCTCGGTTATCAATGACGGTGGGATGTGTCTGGAGAAACCCCCCAAAGCTGATGTCTCCTTACTTATATCTGTTTTTAAAATGGAATTTCTACTTTTCACTGGAGCACTCTTCCATTGTGTCCATGGACCACTTCTCCTTTCTGCATTCCTCTGTGGCTGGGCATTTTCATTGCTTCCAAGTGTTGGCTACGGTAAACATTGCTGGATTGCAGGATTGCCAGCCCGTGTCTTTTTTGATTCTCATCCTCTCAGGTGATAGACCCAGCAGTGGCTATGCTTGATTGAACGGTCGCTCAATGTTGACCCTTTCCAGGCAACTCCACTGTGTTTTCCTTAGGGGCTCTTAACACGTCCCACTTAGAACCGAGGGTACGCATTTCTTCACCACCCCGTCAGCATTTCTTGTTTGCAGAAGTTTTGCTGCTGGCCATGCTGAGTCGTGTGACATGATAGGTTTTTTTAACGTGTATTTTCGTGTCTAATAATTCCTAAGGTTCAGCATTTTTCCACGCCTTTTTTTATTCTGTTAAACAAAAACAGAAAAAAAAAAACCGTGAGTACAATAAACCTCTCGAAATTGTCTTCTTGGAAGGTTGCCCTCTTTCGACTTTTTTGGTCGATTTTCGACCCCAGGATTTCGTTTTGGAGGGCAGGTGTCATTTACAAGCCTGCAATGGGTGTGAATATTGAGTGACCATTAGCACTGACTTTAAAGCTGCTGCTGTGGGAAACGGCCACAAGGCGTCAGCATTGCTACATTCCCACATCTGGTTACTAGGGCAGCAGAGCCTTCTGGAAGTCCTGTTCCCAGGTTGTCAATTAGAATGGAATGTGCCAGGAAAAAACCCCAGATGTGTATGTCACATTACTTCTTGTTCGCTCTTTTAATTTGTTTAAATCGGGGTAATGATTAGAATACTGTTGGTCCTATATGTACAGAATCTGGTTCATTTGTACGTTTTATATATATATATATATATATATATATATATATATTCTTGTACAGATCCTCTTCCCATGTAAATTATTGCAGAGTGTTCTGGTGACCTCCCTTGCTATATGGTCGGTCTGTTTGATATATATATTTAATACGTATTTGTACACATATGGTGACACTAATCTTAATTTATCCATTCCCCCCACCTTTCATTTTACTTAAGCTTAGTTTGTTTTCTAAGTGTGTGAGTGTCTTTCTTTGTGGAAATATGTTCATTTGTGTCAGCTGTTAGATAACGCCTATACGTGATGTCATACGGTATGCCTTTTGCTTTCCGACTTAACTCATGTTCTGTGATGATCTCTAGGCTCATCTCGGGTGCCTCAAAGAGCAGTGTTTCCTTGTTTTCCATGGCTAATAGTCCACTGTGTCCACGGACCAGCTCTTCTTATCCATTCATCTGTTGATGGACATTTGGGTTGCTTCGGTGTCTTGGCTACTGTGAAAACTCGTGGAGTGCAGCTCTTGCAGCCTGTCTTCTCAGGTGAGAGGCTCGGCTGTGGGTGTTCTGGATGGAAGGGTGGCTCAATTTTTAATTGAAAACGCAGCTCCTTTCTGTTCTCATTATTGGCTGTTACAACTAGACGTGTCCTCCGCAGACAGAGGGAGCAGAGTTCTCTAAAACCCCTTCAGCATTTATTGTTTGTAGTCTTTTGGCTGACGGTAGTTAACTTGGGTGAGCTGAAAGCTTTTTGTAGCTTAGAGGAGTCTGATCATTCCTGAGGTTGAGCTTTTCTCCATTTTGCTTTTTTTGATAAAGAGTGAGTAAAACTTACCTCTTCATACTATCTCTTTGACACATTTGCCTGCTTTGAATTTTTTTCGCCACTGCCGAGCTCAGGACATTTTTTTTTTTGAGGGCAGGTGTCTTTTAGAGGCCTGAGTCCTTGTGAATGTTACGTGACCCATAGCTATCCGTTTAAAGCCGCTCTTGCGGGAAACGGCCACAAGGCGGCAGCATTTCTCCATTTCCAACTCTGGGTTTTCCTGCAACAGAGGCTTCCTGGAGATTGTGTTCGTAGGCTGCAAATGAGAGTGCAGTGTGCCAGGGCAAACCCCCAAGAGCTTATATCTCCTTACTTCTTGTGTGTTTTTTAAAATTTAATTGTTATCTAGTATCACAGCCAATTGGATAAAAATGTGGTGTGTGTTCTAGGTGTACTGCATCTGGTTCATCATATGTATGTATCAATCTATTCATCTTTGGATCCTTTCCCGTGTAGGTTATTACAGAGTGTTGAGTCGACCTCTCTTGGTATTCCTTAGGTATTTTGTGATTATATATTTCATATGTATCAGTACATGTCTGTAAACCCCCATATCCAAATTCATACATTCCTTACACCTTTCCACTTGGTTAAGCATAGTTGGTTTTCTGGATCTATGCACGGCCTTCTCTTGGAAATGACTTCATGGGTATCAATGTTGAAGTAACAGCTATAAGTGATGTCATAGGATATTTCTATTTCGGTTTCTTTCGTACTTCCTTTTGGGTGGGTATCTCTAGATCCTTCTACGGTGGTGCCAGTGGCACTGTTGCATGCTCTTCTGTGGCTCATGTTCCATTGTGCGCATGGGCCCCCTTCTTCTTGGTGCATTGTTCTGTTGATGGACATTTGGGTTTCTTCCAAGTCTTGGCGATGGTACATGTTGCTGCAGTGCAGGATGGCCAGCCTGTGTCTTTTTGATTTTGGTCTACTCGGGAGATAGGCGTATCAGTGGGCCTACCCGATTACATGTTAGCTCAATTTTTACCTTTCAACGCACCTCCACGGTGTCCTCACTACTAGCTGTTCCCAGGTTACGTCCCAGCGGCAGCTAGAGGGCACAGAGTTCTCTAAAACACCTTGAGCATTTATTCTTTGTAGACTCTGTGGCTGATGATCATTCTGACGACGGTGGGTGAACGTTTCTGTCGACTGGATTTGCATGGCTTTATTAATTCCTGATGTTGAGCATTTTTCCATGCCCTTTTATTTATCACAAGAGAAAGAAAGAAAGAGAAGACAAAATGTGCACAAAATATGCCTCTTGAAATTGTCGTTTTGAAATGTGCACGTCTTTTGAGTTTTTTTCCTCGATGGACGACCCAAGAATCGTTTTTGAGG
This sequence comes from Kogia breviceps, assembly GCF_026419965.1. Classification (NCBI taxonomy): domain Eukaryota; kingdom Metazoa; phylum Chordata; class Mammalia; order Artiodactyla; family Physeteridae; genus Kogia; species Kogia breviceps. The sequence goes on from NC_081321.1 coordinate 28,279,999, forward strand.
GCAGGTGTCATTTATAGGCCTGCAATGATTTTGAATATCAAGTGACCATTAGCACTGGGTTTAAAGCTGCTGTTTTGAGAAACGGCCACAAGGCGGCAGCAGGTCTCCTTTACCAAACCTGGTTACTCGGGCAACAGAGCCTCCGTGGAAGTCGTATTCTCGGTTGTCAATTAGAATGGACTGTGCCAGGAAAAAGCCCCTTATGTTTGTGCCTCACGACTGACTTGTTCGTTTTTTAATTCAATGTTTATTGTTTCTCACAGCAAGTTTGATTACAATGTTTTGCTTGTTGTAGGTGTGAAAGATGTGGCTCTTTTACACATAAACATGTATCTAGTCTTCTTTGGATCCTTTTCCCATGTAGCTTATGACACAATGTTGAGTACTCTTCTCTTGGTATTCCGTAGGCCTTTGGTGATTTTGTATTTCACCTGTGTTTGTATCTCTCTCTTAAACCCAATTTCCTAATGTACACAATTCTCACACCTGTCCATGGGTGAACCATAAATCTGTTTATTGCATCTGTGATTGCCTTTCTCTGTGGAAATATCTTCAGTGATATCAATTTTTAGGGAACACCTATAAGTGATATCGTAGGCTATGTATCTTTCGCTCTGTGACTTACTGCAAGGTGGGTGATGAACTCTAGCCTCACCGATGGTGCTGTTGATGGCATTGTTTCCTTTTGTTCCTTGGCTAATATTCCATCTGTTCAGGTCCCTGTTCTTCTTTGTCCACTCATCTGTTGATGGACTTTCTGCTTGCTTCCATGTCCTGGCTATTGTAATACTCCTGCAATGCAGATTTGCCTGCCTGTGTCTTTCCACTTCTGTCTTCTTTCTTAGGTTATAGGCTCAGGAGTGGGCCTGCTGGATCATATCGTAACTCAGTGTTTACCTTGTAAAGGCACCTCCATTCTGTTCCCATTAGTGCCTCTTACCAGGTGAAGTCCTGTGGCGAGCATTGCCCTCTGAGGAAGGCGCCACTAAGACCCTCCTAAGCCTCAGGGCCCGACTGTACTCTCCTTGGTATGCATCCTGGACTTTATGGTATGAACATACAAAAGGAGATGGTCTTTGGCCAAATCGCTCCAGGGACCTGCTCAGTTACTGGGAGTCCCTGGTTGTTCCCTAAAGCTAGGAAAAGCAACCCTGGAGGGGAAATTGGTGCCTTTGAGGGAGAAGCCGAGCAGCCAACCAACCACCTGATGCTGATAAGGTGTGACTAAGCCGAGAAGCCAACCAACCAGCTGATGCCGATAAGGCGTGACGAAGCAAAGTCCCTGCTTTAGGGGTATATATACGGCTAGGCTTTGTTATTAAACTTGCCTTGCAAGCGTCAGTTGCTTGTGCCCTTCTGATCCCATACCTTGGTGCGTTCAGGTCCCTACCCCCTCTCGTCGGTTGTTGCTACACTTTGAGGACCCGCCGCGGCTGGCGGCAAAGTCCCACTTAACCTAGAGGGTATGCACTTCTCCACAACCCCTTCAGCATGAATTGTTGGTAGTTTTGTTGCTGATGGTTCTTCTGACTGGTGTGAGCCCATACCTCTGTGGTTGGATTTGCATGCGTCTCATAAAGCCTTGAAATTGAGCTTTCAGGGATGTCCTTTTTTCTTCAAACTGTGTGTGTAGCTTACCTCATCACATTCTTTTCTTGAAGTATGTGCCACCTTTTGAAATATTTTGGCCACTACCTCCCTCAAGACATTTTGAGGGCAGGTTTCATTGACAGCCCTCCAGGACTTGTGCACATGAAGTGACCATTAGCACGGGTTTTCAAGCTGCCGTTGCACGTAACGGCCAGAGGGCTGCAGCATTTCTGCGTTTCCCACTCTGGTAACTAGTGAAGCAGACCTTCCTGCCAGTGGTGTTCCTCGGTTATCAATGACGGTGGGATGTGTCTGGAGAAACCCCCCAAAGCTGATGTCTCCTTACTTATATCTGTTTTTAAAATGGAATTTCTACTTTTCACTGGAGCACTCTTCCATTGTGTCCATGGACCACTTCTCCTTTCTGCATTCCTCTGTGGCTGGGCATTTTCATTGCTTCCAAGTGTTGGCTACGGTAAACATTGCTGGATTGCAGGATTGCCAGCCCGTGTCTTTTTTGATTCTCATCCTCTCAGGTGATAGACCCAGCAGTGGCTATGCTTGATTGAACGGTCGCTCAATGTTGACCCTTTCCAGGCAACTCCACTGTGTTTTCCTTAGGGGCTCTTAACACGTCCCACTTAGAACCGAGGGTACGCATTTCTTCACCACCCCGTCAGCATTTCTTGTTTGCAGAAGTTTTGCTGCTGGCCATGCTGAGTCGTGTGACATGATAGGTTTTTTTAACGTGTATTTTCGTGTCTAATAATTCCTAAGGTTCAGCATTTTTCCACGCCTTTTTTTATTCTGTTAAACAAAAACAGAAAAAAAAAAACCGTGAGTACAATAAACCTCTCGAAATTGTCTTCTTGGAAGGTTGCCCTCTTTCGACTTTTTTGGTCGATTTTCGACCCCAGGATTTCGTTTTGGAGGGCAGGTGTCATTTACAAGCCTGCAATGGGTGTGAATATTGAGTGACCATTAGCACTGACTTTAAAGCTGCTGCTGTGGGAAACGGCCACAAGGCGTCAGCATTGCTACATTCCCACATCTGGTTACTAGGGCAGCAGAGCCTTCTGGAAGTCCTGTTCCCAGGTTGTCAATTAGAATGGAATGTGCCAGGAAAAAACCCCAGATGTGTATGTCACATTACTTCTTGTTCGCTCTTTTAATTTGTTTAAATCGGGGTAATGATTAGAATACTGTTGGTCCTATATGTACAGAATCTGGTTCATTTGTACGTTTTATATATATATATATTCTTGTACAGATCCTCTTCCCATGTAAATTATTGCAGAGTGTTCTGGTGACCTCCCTTGCTATATGGTCGGTCTGTTTGATATATATATTTAATACGTATTTGTACACATATGGTGACACTAATCTTAATTTATCCATTCCCCCCACCTTTCATTTTACTTAAGCTTAGTTTGTTTTCTAAGTGTGTGAGTGTCTTTCTTTGTGGAAATATGTTCATTTGTGTCAGCTGTTAGATAACGCCTATACGTGATGTCATACGGTATGCCTTTTGCTTTCCGACTTAACTCATGTTCTGTGATGATCTCTAGGCTCATCTCGGGTGCCTCAAAGAGCAGTGTTTCCTTGTTTTCCATGGCTAATAGTCCACTGTGTCCACGGACCAGCTCTTCTTATCCATTCATCTGTTGATGGACATTTGGGTTGCTTCGGTGTCTTGGCTACTGTGAAAACTCGTGGAGTGCAGCTCTTGCAGCCTGTCTTCTCAGGTGAGAGGCTCGGCTGTGGGTGTTCTGGATGGAAGGGTGGCTCAATTTTTAATTGAAAACGCAGCTCCTTTCTGTTCTCATTATTGGCTGTTACAACTAGACGTGTCCTCCGCAGACAGAGGGAGCAGAGTTCTCTAAAACCCCTTCAGCATTTATTGTTTGTAGTCTTTTGGCTGACGGTAGTTAACTTGGGTGAGCTGAAAGCTTTTTGTAGCTTAGAGGAGTCTGATCATTCCTGAGGTTGAGCTTTTCTCCATTTTGCTTTTTTTGATAAGGAGTGAGTAAAACTTACCTCTTCATACTATCTCTTTGACACATTTGCCTGCTTTGAATTTTTTTCGCCACTGCCGAGCTCAGGACATTTTTTTTTTTGAGGGCAGGTGTCTTTTAGAGGCCTGAGTCCTTGTGAATGTTAAGTGACCCATAGCTATCCGTTTAAAGCCGCTCTTGCGGGAAACGGCCACAAGGCGGCAGCATTTCTCCATTTCCAACTCTGGGTTTTCCTGCAACAGAGGCTTCCTAGAAATTGTGTTAGTAGGCTGCAAGTGAGAGTGCAGTGTGTCAGGGCAAACCCCCAAGAGCTTATATCTCCTTACTTCTTGTGTGTTTTTTAAAATTTAATTGTTATCTAGTATCACAGCCAATTGGATAAAAATGTGGTGTGTGTTCTAGGTGTACTGCATCTGGTTCATCATATGTATGTATCAATCTATTCATCTTTGGATCCTTTCCCGTGTAGGTTATTACAGAGTGTTGAGTCGACCTCTCTTGGTATTCCTTAGGTATTTTGTGATTATATATTTCATATGTATCAGTACATGTCTGTAAACCCCCATATCCAAATTCATACATTCCTTACACCTTTCCACTTGGTTAAGCATAGTTGGTTTTCTGCATCTATGCACGGCCTTCTCTTGGAAATGACTTCATGGGTATCAATGTTGAAGTAACAGCTATAAGTGATGTCATAGGATATTTCTATTTCGGTTTCTTTCGTACTTCCTTTTGGGTGGGTATCTCTAGATCCTTCTACGGTGGTGCCAGCGGCACTGTTGCATGCTCTTCCGTGGCTCATGTTCCATTGTGCGCATGGGCCCCCTTCTTCTTGGTGCCTTGTTCTGTTGATGGACATTTGGGTTTCTTCCAAGTCTTGGCGATGGTACATGTTGCTGCAGTGCAGGATGGCCAGCCTGTGTCTTTTTGATTTTGGTCTACTCGGGAGATAGGCGTATCAGTGGGCCTACCCGATTACATGTTAGCTCAATTTTTACCTTTCAACGCACCTCCACGGTGTCCTCACTACTAGCTGTTCCCAGGTTACGTCCCAGCGGCAGCTAGAGGGCACAGAGTTCTCTAAAACACCTTGAGCATTTATTCTTTGTAGACTCTGTGGCTGATGATCATTCTGACGACGGTGGGTGAACGTTTCTGTCGACTGGATTTGCATGGCTTTATTAATTCCTGATGTTGAGCATTTTTCCATGCCCTTTTATTTATCACAAGAGAAAGAAAGAAAGAGAAGACAAAATGTGCACAAAATATGCCTCTTGAAATTGTCGTTTTGAAATGTGCACGTCTTTTGAGTTTTTTTCCTCGATGGACGACCCAAGAATCGTTTTTGAGGGCAGGTGTCATTTATAGGCCTGCAATGATTTTGAATATCAAGTGACCATTAGCACTGGGTTTAAAGCTGCTGTTTTGAGAAACGGCCACAAGGCGGCAGCAGGTCTCCTTTACCAAACCTGGTTACTCGGGCAACAGAGCCTCCGTGGAAGTCGTATTCTCGGTTGTCAATTAGAATGGACTGTGCCAGGAAAAAGCCCCTTATGTTTGTGCCTCACGACTGACTTGTTCGTTTTTTAATTCAATGTTTATTGTTTCTCACAGCAAGTTTGATTACAATGTTTTGCTTGTTGTAGGTGTGAAAGATGTGGCTCTTTTACACATAAACATGTATCTAGTCTTCTTTGGATCCTTTTCCCATGTAGCTTATGACACAATGTTGAGTACTCTTCTCTTGGTATTCCGTAGGCCTTTGGTGATTTTGTATTTCACCTGTGTTTGTATCTCTCTCTTAAACCCAATTTCCTAATGTACACAATTCTCACACCTGTCCATGGGTGAACCATAAATCTGTTTATTGCATCTGTGATTGCCTTTCTCTGTGGAAATATCTTCAGTGATATCAATTTTTAGGGAACACCTATAAGTGATATCGTAGGCTATGTATCTTTCGCTCTGTGACTTACTGCAAGGTGGGTGATGAACTCTAGCCTCACCGATGGTGCTGTTGATGGCATTGTTTCCTTTTGTTCCTTGGCTAATATTCCATCTGTTCAGGTCCCTGTTCTTCTTTGTCCACTCATCTGTTGATGGACTTTCTGCTTGCTTCCATGTCCTGGCTATTGTAATACTCCTGCAATGCAGATTTGCCTGCCTGTGTCTTTCCACTTCTGTCTTCTTTCTTAGGTTATAGGCCCAGGAGTGGGCCTGCTGGATCATATCGTAACTCAGTGTTTACCTTGTAAAGGCACCTCCATTCTGTTCCCATTAGTGCCTCTTACCAGGTGAAGTCCTGTGGCGAGCATTGCCCTCTGAGGAAGGCGCCACTAAGACCCTCCTAAGCCTCAGGGCCCGACTGTACTCTCCTTGGTATGCATCCTGGACTTTATGGTATGAACATACAAAAGGAGATGGTCTTTGGCCAAATCGCTCCAGGGACCTGCTCAGTTACTGGGAGTCCCTGGTTGTTCCCTAAAGCTAGGAAAAGCAACCCTGGAGGGGAAATTGGTGCCTTTGAGGGAGAAGCCGAGCAGCCAACCAACCAGCTGATGCTGATAAGGTGTGACTAAGCCGAGAAGCCAACCAACCAGCTGATGCCGATAAGGCGTGACGAAGCAAAGTCCCTGCTTTAGGGGTATATATACGGCTAGGCTTTGTTATTAAACTTGCCTTGCAAGCGTCAGTTGCTTGTGCCCTTCTGATCCCATACCTTGGTGCGTTCAGTTCCCTACCCCCTCTCGTCGGTTGTTGCTACACTTTGAGGACCCGCCGCGGCTGGCGGCAAAGTCCCACTTAACCTAGAGGGTATGCACTTCTCCACAACCCCTTCAGCATGAATTGTTGGTAGTTTTGTTGCTGATGGTTCTTCTGACTGGTGTGAGCCCATACCTCTGTGGTTGGATTTGCATGCGTCTCATAAAGCCTTGAAATTGAGCTTTCAGGGATGTCCTTTTTTCTTCAAACTGTGTGTGTAGCTTACCTCATCACATTCTTTTCTTGAAGTATGTGCCACCTTTTGAAATATTTTGGCCACTACCTCCCTCAAGACATTTTGAGGGCAGGTTTCATTGACAGCCCTCCAGGACTTGTGCACATGAAGTGACCATTAGCACGGGTTTTCAAGCTGCCGTTGCACGTAACGGCCAGAGGGCTGCAGCATTTCTGCGTTTCCCACTCTGGTAACTAGTGAAGCAGACCTTCCTGCCAGTGGTGTTCCTCGGTTATCAATGACGGTGGGATGTGTCTGGAGAAACCCCCCAAAGCTGATGTCTCCTTACTTATATCTGTTTTTAAAATGGAATTTCTACTTTTCACTGGAGCACTCTTCCATTGTGTCCATGGACCACTTCTCCTTTCTGCATTCCTCTGTGGCTGGGCATTTTCATTGCTTCCAAGTGTTGGCTACGGTAAACATTGCTGGATTGCAGGATTGCCAGCCCGTGTCTTTTTTGATTCTCATCCTCTCAGGTGATAGACCCAGCAGTGGCTATGCTTGATTGAACGGTCGCTCAATGTTGACCCTTTCCAGGCAACTCCACTGTGTTTTCCTTAGGGGCTCTTAACACGTCCCACTTAGAACCGAGGGTACGCATTTCTTCACCACCCCGTCAGCATTTCTTGTTTGCAGAAGTTTTGCTGCTGGCCATGCTGAGTCGTGTGACATGATAGGTTTTTTTAACGTGTATTTTCGTGTCTAATAATTCCTAAGGTTCAGCATTTTTCCACGCCTTTTTTTATTCTGTTAAACAAAAACAGAAAAAAAAAAACCGTGAGTACAATAAACCTCTCGAAATTGTCTTCTTGGAAGGTTGCCCTCTTTCGACTTTTTTGGTCGATTTTCGACCCCAGGATTTCGTTTTGGAGGGCAGGTGTCATTTACAAGCCTGCAATGGGTGTGAATATTGAGTGACCATTAGCACTGACTTTAAAGCTGCTGCTGTGGGAAACGGCCACAAGGCGTCAGCATTGCTACATTCCCACATCTGGTTACTAGGGCAGCAGAGCCTTCTGGAAGTCCTGTTCCCAGGTTGTCAATTAGAATGGAATGTGCCAGGAAAAAACCCCAGATGTGTATGTCACATTACTTCTTGTTCGCTCTTTTAATTTGTTTAAATCGGGGTAATGATTAGAATACTGTTGGTCCTATATGTACAGAATCTGGTTCATTTGTACGTTTTATATATATATATATATATATATATATATATATATATATATATATATATATTCTTGTACAGATCCTCTTCCCATGTAAATTATTGCAGAGTGTTCTGGTGACCTCCCTTGCTATATGGTCGGTCTGTTTGATATATATATTTAATACGTATTTGTACACATATGGTGACACTAATCTTAATTTATCCATTCCCCCCACCTTTCATTTTACTTAAGCTTAGTTTGTTTTCTAAGTGTGTGAGTGTCTTTCTTTGTGGAAATATGTTCATTTGTGTCAGCTGTTAGATAACGCCTATACGTGATGTCATACGGTATGCCTTTTGCTTTCCGACTTAACTCATGTTCTGTGATGATCTCTAGGCTCATCTCGGGTGCCTCAAAGAGCAGTGTTTCCTTGTTTTCCATGGCTAATAGTCCACTGTGTCCACGGACCAGCTCTTCTTATCCATTCATCTGTTGATGGACATTTGGGTTGCTTCGGTGTCTTGGCTACTGTGAAAACTCGTGGAGTGCAGCTCTTGCAGCCTGTCTTCTCAGGTGAGAGGCTCGGCTGTGGGTGTTCTGGATGGAAGGGTGGCTCAATTTTTAATTGAAAACGCAGCTCCTTTCTGTTCTCATTATTGGCTGTTACAACTAGACATGTCCTCCGCAGACAGAGGGAACAGAGTTCTCTAAAACCCCTTCAGCATTTATTGTTTGTAGTCTTTTGGCTGACGGTAGTTAACTTGGGTGAGCTGAAAGCTTTTTGTAGGTTAGAGGAGTCTGATCATTCCTGATGTTGAGCTTTTCTCCATTTTGCTTTTTTTGATAAAGAGTGAGTAAAACTTACCTCTTCATACTATCTCTTTGACACATTTGCCTGCTTTGAATTTTTTTCACCACTGCCGAGCTCAGGACATTTTTTTTTTTTGAGGGCAGGTGTCTTTTAGAGGCCTGAGTCCTTGTGAATGTTACGTGACCCATAGCTCTGCGTTTAAAGCCGCTCTTGCGGGAAACGGCCACAAGGCGGCAGCATTTCTCCATTTCCAACTCTGGGTTTTCCTGCAACAGAGGCTTCCTGGAAATTGTGTTCGTAGGCTGCAAATGAGAGTGCAGTGTGCCAGGGCAAACCCCCAAGAGCTTATATCTCCTTACTTCTTGTGTGTTTTTTAAAATTTAATTGTTATCTAGTATCACAGCCAATTGGATAAAAATGTGGTGTGTGTTCTAGGTGTACAGCATCTGGTTCATCATATGTATGTATCGATCTATTCATCTTTGGATCCTTTCCCGTGTAGGTTATTACAGAGTGTTGAGTAGACCTCTCTCTGTATTCCTTAGGTGTTTTTTGATTATGTCTTTCATTATGTATCAGTACTTATCTGTTAACCCCCATATCCTAATTCATGCATTCCTTACAGATGAAATGAGAATTCTCCACATTATACTGGTTATTTCAGAGAGTAGGAAAGGATGGCAAGTGGTAAAATATTATCTTTTACCTTAATCTGTTTAAATTTCCCTTGTTACAACATAGGATTATTATCCCTGAATCATAATTCTGTCAGTACACCAGTATAGAGATTATTTCTTAATAGTTAGGTGAGAACCATTTCCTTCTGTTTTTGAGAAAAATTCTGTTACCTCCTTTCAGTAATGGCACTCTTTCCCAAATCAACGGTTTAACAAGGGAGATGCAAGCAGAATAATCATGCAAATACAAAACAATACAACAGCAAGAGAAAATGTCTAACTTCCAATAAGAGCTCAATTTAGAAGAGGGTTTATATCTTCAGAACAAAAGCATGCCTCCTTGACTTGCTAACCAGTCAAAATCTGTGTATTCTACAGAAAATCTGTGATGTTATTCCCATAAAACTACCCTTTACTGCTTCTGCCTCCAATAGATTTCCTAAGCACTAGTGTTTTAATGTACAGGTTACAAACAAAATCCTAATGAGATTTATTTATATTTGTCTTATCCTAGCGTCTCCATTCCTGGAGCCGAAATAATATTACTTTACCTGCTAAGTGATATCGGGAGAGTGGGAGAGGTTTCATAAATACCCCAACCCTAAAGCATACCCTAAACCTAACCCATACACTAACTCTAACCCATAGACATACCTTAAACTATACCCTAATCCTAACCCGTGCCCTAACCCTAAACTTAACTCTAACCTGTACGCTAATCCTAACTCGTACACTAACACGTATCCATACCCCAATCTTTACCCTAATCCTAACCTGTGCCCTAACCCGAACCCTAACTGACCCTTTCCCTAAGTAAGCCCTGACACTGTCCCGAAGTGAGGCCCTGAGGTTGTCCCTAACTCACATCCTCATGCTAGGCCTAACCCTGGCCTTGTCATTGTCCCTAACAAAAGCCCTGACCCTAGTCTTAGCCTAGGCCTTGATATTTGGTCTATCTCAGGTTCTGATGCTGTCCCTAACTAAGGCCCTAAAGCTGTCCCTAACATCAGCCTTGCTGCCGCCAATAACTAACGTGCTGACACTATCCTGAGCTAATATCTTGATCCATCTCTTACCATGGTCCTGACACTGTCCTTACTAAAGTCCTGATGCCATCCCAAAGTTTGCATCCCCTTAGGAATTCAGCAGAATAAGCCTGAAACCTGGTCTGGAACTGGCACTTCAGAGAGACTTCGTAGCCAGTTGTCTAATTCTACCTAAGTAGGTTTTAACTTCTGATGTAGTATTGACATATCCATAACAGGAGCTACTGAACACTACACATATGTCTCATCTTTCTAATAGTATCTGATCTAAAGTCACTGTTTGAAATTTAATAGTTAAGATAGGAGTCCTTGAAAACGTACGGTTGCAGCTACCAGCAGACATTGTTTTCAGAATGGCTAGTGGCATCCTGAGTCTGATGTAGCTCAGAAATTCAATTTCAACAATACAGTTATGCGGGGGCTTACCTGGTGGCTCAATGGTTAAGACTTCGCCTTCTAACACAGAGGGTGCCGGTTTGAGCCCTGGGCAGGGAGCTAAGATCTCACATGCCTCGTGGCCTAAAAACCAAAACATGAAACAGAAACAATATTGTAACAAATTCAATAGACTTAAAAAATGGTCCACATCCAAAAAAAACTTAAAAAGAAAACAGAAAAAGAATTCAGGAATGCATCTAAATCACATCTACAAAGGTCACTTAGGTTTATCTTGGATGTCTGAACCATAGTTACTACTCCTTTTTGACTGTAAAATGCATTCCCTTCCTCAATGCCAAAGCAGATGTACAATTCGTATCTAAAAGGCCACAAAACAGGCAACTCTGGTCAGTATAATTTAAGTTAAACCATGTATAAGCCAGAGAGATTTCCTCACACCTCAATACGTGAAGTTTTTTTCCCTTTTGATTCCAAGTCTTTCAATAGAAAGCACTGATGATCAAAATGTCAATCCCTCAGTGCCAGAATGATTCAGCTGTTTGGCCCTGGTGTACATCATGTCCCTCAGTGCTAGGCCTCCTTGTTATTTGCCTAGTTAATCCACTTTGGGGGAATACTGATCAGGTATCGTGAACATGCTCAGAGGTATGTTAATGACAAAACGCTTTCTATAGGCCATACATTTTATTATTCATACCCAATTGTCACACAAGCATTGTACATGTGCTTTTAGCAGTAGACCTAAAGCAAACAGTGATACATCATGAGTCATTACATTCTGATAACTTCACTATGTAATTTTCCTTTCCTCTTAAACATCAGGGCAAAATGAAGCCAACACAGTAACTTTCATAAATACACACTTCAATACAGAGGTGTCATTTATCCAATTGCTCCAAGTCCTAAGTAGCTTGAGGGGAAGGACTTCCAATTTTACCAGGACATACTAGATTTTTAGGAATTCCAGGTAATTTAATATACTAATCAAACATTTCTCTCTGAGATAGCTCAAGGGCCTTCTAAAGCATCCCAAAGTTAGCTGGAGATCAAAAGAACGGTTAGAATTGGCCAAAAAACACTTATTCACTGAACCAAAGTAAAGAGATTTCAAACAAAAATACAGATCACAGACACAGGCAAAGGAACTCACCAGCTGTTCACAATCAAAAGCAGCATTCTAAGAAAACTTTGGAGGGAGAAACAAAATGCAGGCTTGCCCTAACCCACTTCCAACAAAATCCATCTTAGAATATCGTGGTCAGGCACAACTCTTCCCTCCATGTTCCCTTTTCACAAATGTTCACCACCTTCTGTATCCATCTTATGTTGTCCTTTATTTTTTTCTGCATTCAGACACAACGAGCTCTAGTACAAAGTGACTTTCTTTTCTCTTTGTACCATCAGCCTGTTACCTAGCCGCTCACCTCCTTTATTACGTAGTTTCATAAATGCTTGAACATATGGAATTTCTTTTGTCTTTCTCCTCCTGTGACAAAATAACTCTAGCTGAAGGATAGTATAGTCATTTAGGCTATCATTCAAAGACCACCTTTCCTCATTTTTCAAGAATGTATCCATACATTGGCCAGACAAAATTACAATAGAATTTCATTCTTTTCTTACTCTTAGGTTTACAACTATAGGTTGACCAGTCTGCCAGGATTTTGCCCATTGGCTCTCAGATGGAACTGAAGAAGAAGCACTTCTTACGTTTGAACCATGGAACACTCACACCACGGACTAAGAACACAATAAAATCCTAAACACCAATGGAAGCCTCACACCAAAGGAACCAGAAACCAAAGAGAAACCAACAACCAAACAGCACAAGACTCAAATCAGCTTCCAAGTCTCAACTTAGCCTGTGACCTCTGTCCAAGTGGTTCACCTTCCAAATGAGATTTCCTGGAATGAAAAGTCACCCAAATGGGAACCAAGGTTCCCCCAAATGTACAGGGCTAAAAGGACCTCAGACTGCTTGCCAGGGGAGTTACCACATACTGGCTGAGGTGCTGCAACATCCCAAATGCTATTTTTCTGGTTCCCCAAAATAATCCCTTGGAGTAGGACATTCAGGGCAATCCAGGCAGGAGGAACAGAGGAACGTCCTCAAGTCAAAGACGGCCTCGGCAGCTGCTAGGGTGGTTCCTCTTCCACCATCTACTCCTGCCCTAGAGTTCTAACTGCTGGGATGACTGGGGCTTGGCCTTTCCAGGCAAGGGTCCCAGGTGGTTTGGCCTCTAAAGGAATTCTCCAACCTTACACTCTCTCGAAAGAGACTAGTGTGGAGAAAATCTCAGTGTCCGATCAAGTCAGGGGACCCACAGGGGGATCCCCAAGTCAGCCCCACATTGGGTACTAAATTTGATGTCGAAAACTCAACCTCTGTGCACCAGTGCCAAATCAAATCTCAGAGAGAGAGGTTTGCAGGAAGTAGAGAAGAATAGCTTTACTCCTTTGGCAGCCAAAGGGGGACACAGAAAACTCCGACCCTCAAAAACCGTGTGTCCCAATGCGGGAGGATCTGGTGAGGAGTTTTACAGCAATGGTTTAAGGAGACAGGTGTCCTAAGGATTACTGTGTGTACAGGGCCTTAACTAAATATAACCTGACCTCAGATGGTCTCTTGAGGACCTTCTCTGGAATGAAGACTAAAATCTTCTATTTTGTGGGGGGGGTTTAGGTTGCTAAAGAGCCCAAAGATGCTCTTAACTGTATCCCTTGAGGCAAAACCAGAATCTTGGCCCAAGGCTGCACTGTTCATTCTATTCTGTTCTTCTTTGGTCTGTGCATTCCCTCCTTTCCATCATTAGCAACTGTTCGAATCTGCCCTTTAGAACTCAGGGAAGGTCTTGGAGTCTCTAGCATAACTAAGGCCCTGAAATTCTCCCTAACTCAGTCCCTGACGCTGTCTCTAACTAAGGCCCAGATGCCAACAATATCTAAAGTCCTGACATTATCCTGAGCTAATATCCTGACCCAGGTCTTACCAAGCACCTGAAACTGACCCAAAGTAAGCCTTGATGCTGTCCATAAATGGGGGCTTGAGGCTATCCCTAATAGAATCCCTGATAATGTCTTCAAAGAAGATCCTCACATTGATCCCACAGAGCCCCTTATGCTGCTCCTAAGACATCTCCTGACAGTGGCACTAACTCAGGCCGTAAAGACAGGCCTCACTTAGGCCCTTTAGCTGTACTTTAGATAGGCTCTGACGCTATCTGTATACAAAACGCTGGAAGACGTCCGGATTTAGGGCCCTGTCACTGGGCCTAACTAAGGTCCTGATGCTCTCAATAATTTTCTGGCACTATGCCTGGAACGGACCTAACTCTGTCCCAAGCTAATGTCCTGCATCTTTTCCTAAGTGAAACCCTAATACACTCCATGACAAAGGCACAGACTAATCCTAACTAAGGCCTTAACACTATATCTCACTACGGCCCGGAATCTGTCCCTAATGGTCCCTGCTGCAACCAATAACTAAAATGCGGACACTGTCCTGAGATAATTTCCTGACACATTTCTATGCACCATCCTGACTGTCCCAAAAAAAGCCCTGTCGGTATCCTTAAGTGAAGACCTGAGGCTGTGCCTAACTCAGGTCCTGAAGCTTTCCTGAACCGAGGCCTTGATTCTGTGACTCACTCAAGCCCTGCTCATGTCTTTCACTATGACCTTTCGCTAACCCAACCAAGGCCCTGATGCTGCTCCTAAGTCATGCCCTGACGGTGTCTGCAGCTAGGGGGCTGACGCTAGGCCTCACTCAGGCCCTAACGTTCTCCATAAGTCAGGTCTGACGCTGTCCCTACCCAAAACACTGAGCCAGATCCTAAATTAGGCCTTGATTCTCTAAGTAATTAAGGTCTTGACACCAAATCTAGGTCATTAACTGACACTACCCCTGGACCTGAATCTAATCTTGACTTTAGCTAATGTCAAGTTTAGAAAAAGAGATTCTTTACGATGAAATTCTTTCATCATATGAATATTGGTTTCTTAAAACAATAATTTTTAAACTCTTGTTAACCTTAAACAAAGTGTACTCAACTGCTGTGGAATATTCCTTCATAGCAGCGTGCATGGTTCACTTTTACATTCTTGTGTGTTGGCCTTCAGGGTTCTTGCAGGAATGGCTCCTCTTATGCTAACTAAATCATCCCTGATGCTGAACATAAATAAGGCGCTGAAATTACTCCCGATGCTCTGAACCGCTCCCTAACTACGGCCTGGAGACTCGTGCTAACCCAGGCGCTGACACTGTCCCTAACAAAGACCCTGACATTACACATAACTCGGACCCTGACACTACTCCTAGCTCACTCCCTGACACTATACCTGACAAAGGCCATAATGATATTCCTAACTCAGACCCTGACACTGACTCTAACTAAGGCCCTACTGCCGCCAGTATCTAAAGTCCTGATACTATCCTGAGTTAATATCCTGACCCAGGTCTTACCAAGGTCCTGAAACTGACCCAAAGTAAGCCTTGATGCTGTCCGAAAATGAGGTCCTGAGGCTCTCCCTAACAGAGGCCCTGATAATGTCTTTAATGAAGACCCTCAGGCTGATCCCACAGAGGCCCTTCTGCTGCTCCTAAGTCATGCCCTGACACTTTCCCTAACTCAGATGCTAAAGATAGGCCTCACTTAGGCACTTGGGCTGTACCTTACTTAGGCTCTGATGCTGTCCTTATATGAAGCCAGGGCAGTGGTCGTGATTTAGGGCCTGACTCTGGTCCTAAGTCAGGCCCCGATGCTCTCAATAACTAAGGTTTTAACGCTTTCTCTTGGTCGTTTCCTGACACTATCCCTGGCCCGGAACCTGACTCTGTCCCAAGCTCATGTCCTGCATCTTATCCTAAATGAAACCCTAACACTCTCCGTAACTAGGGCCCTGAATAATCCTGCCTAAGGCCTTGACACGACTTCTCACTAAGGCCCGGAACCTGACATTGTCCCTAGAAAAGGCCCTGACTATACCTAACAAAGGCTATAATGCTAGTCCTAACTCAGGCCCTGACACTGTTTCTAACTAAAGCCCAGCTGCCGCCAATATCTAAAATCCTGATATTATCCTGAGTTAATATCCTGACCCAGGTCTTACCAAGGTCCTGAAACTGACTAAAAGTAAGCCTTGATGCTGTCCATAAATGAGGCCCTGAGGCTCTCCCTAACAGAGACCCTGATAATGTCTTTAATGAAGAACCTGACACTGATCCCACAGAGGCCCTTCTGCTGCTCCTAAGTCATGCCCTGACAGTGTCCCGAACTCAGGCCCTAAAGATAAGCCTCACTTAGGCCCTTTGGCTGTACCTTCCTTATGCTCTGACCCTGTCTGTATAGGAAGACCTGGCAGTGGTCCTGATTTAGGCCCTGATGCTGGTCCTAAGTAAGGCCCTGATGCTCTCAATAATGAAGGTCTTCACGCTTTTCCTGGGTCATTTCGCGACGCTATCCCTGGCCCGGAACCTGACTCTGTCCCAAGCTCATGTCCTGCATCTTATCCTAAATGAAACCCTAATAGTATCCCTAACTAAGCCCTGATTAAACCTAACAAAGGCCTTCACACTATCTCTCACCAACACCCAGAATATATCCCTAATGGTCCCTGCTGCAATCAATAAATAAACCTGGACACTGTCCTGAGCTATTACCCTGACTCATTTCTATCCACTGTCCTGATACTTTCCAAAAGAAAGCCTGTTGCCGTCCTTAGGTGAAGACCTGAGGCTGTGCCTAACTCAGGCCCTGAAACTTTCCCTAACTGAGGCCTTGATTCTGTGACTAACACAGGCCCTGCTCATTTCTTTCACTATGACCCGAATGCTGACCCAACAAAGGCCCTGATGCTGTTCCTATGTCATGACCTGTGTCTCCAGCTAGTGGGCTGACACTAGGCCGCACTCAGGCCTAGATGTTCTCCCTAAGTCAGGCTCTGACGCTGTCCCTACCCGAAACCCTGACACAGGTCCTAAATTAGGCCCTGATTCTCTAAGTAACCAAGGTCTTGACACCAACCCAGGTCATTGGCTGACACTATCCCTGGCTCGGATCGTGACTCTGTCCCAAGCTAATGTCCTGCATCTTATCCTAATTGAAACCCTAATACTCTCCCTAACTAAGGCGCTCACTGATCCTAACTAAGACTTTCACCCTATCTCTCACTAAGGCCCAGAATCGGTCCCTAACATGGGCCGTGCTGCAGTCAATAATGAAAATCCGGACACTATCCTGAGCTAATATCCTGACACATTTCTATCCACCCACCCACCAGACACAGTCCCAAAGAAAGGCCTGTCGCTGTCCTTAACTGAAGACGAGAGGCTGTGCCTAACTCAGGACCTCAAGATTTCCCTAACTGAGGCCTCGATTCTCTGACTCACTCAGGCCCTGCTCCTGTCTTTCACTATGACCCGAATGCTGACTCCACAAACGCCCTGAATGCTGCTCCTAAGTCATGCCCTGACAGTGTCTGCATCTAGGGGCCTCACTCAGGCCCTCACCTTCTCCCTATATCAGGCTCTGACGCTGTCCCTACCCAAAGCCCTGGCACAGGTCTTAAATTAGGCCCTGATTCTCTAAGTACCTAAGGGCTTGATTCCAAACCTAGGTCATTACCTGACACTAGCCCTAGACCTGAATGTAACCTTGTCTGTTGCTAATGTCAAATTTATCTAAAGAGATTCTTTAGGATGAAATTCTTTCATCTTCTGAATAGAGTTTTCTGAAAAAAATAATGTTTAAACTCTTACTGACCTTAAACAAAATGTACTCAACTTCTGTGGAATATTCCTTTATACCAGCGTGTATGGTTTCCTTCTGCATCTGCGTGTGTTGGCTTAAAGGGTGCTTGTAGGAATGCCTACCGTTATGCTAACTAAATCCCTGATGCTGTCCCTAAATAACGTCCTGAAATTAGTCTCAAGGCTGTGAACCTGTCCCAAACTGAGGCCTGGAGGCTCATCCGAGCTCAGGCCCTGACACTGTCCCTAGCAAAGGCCCTCACACAACTCCTAGCTCAGTCCCTGACACTATACCTAACAAAGGCTATAATGCTAGTCCTAACTCAGGCCCTGACACTGTTTCTAACTAAAGCCCAGCTGCCGCCAATATCTAAAATCCTGATACTATCCTGAGTTAATATCCTGAGCCAGGTCTTACCAAGGTCCTGAAACTGACTAAAACTAAGCCTTGATGCTGTCCATAAATAAGGCCCTGAGGCTCTCCCTAACAGAGGCCCTGATAATGTCTTTAATGAAGAACCTGACGCTGATCCCACAGAGGCCCTTCTGCTGCTCCTAAGTCATGCCCTGACAGTGTCCCGAACTCAGGCCCTAAAGATAAGCCTCACTTAGGCCCTTTGGCTGTACCTTCCTTATGCTCTGACGCTATCTGTATAGGAAGCCCTGGCAGTGGTCCTGATTTAGGCCCTCACGCTGGTCCTAAGTAAGGCCCTGAGGCTCTCAATAACGAAGGTCCTCACGCTTTTCCTGGGTCATTTCGTGACGCTATCCCTGGCCCGGAACCTGACTCTGTCCCAAGCTCATGTCCTGCATCTTATCCTAAATGAAACCCTAATAGTATCCCTAACTAAGCCCTGACCAATCCGAACAAAGGCCTTGACACTATCTCTCACTAAAGCCCGGAATCTGTCCCTAACATGGGACCTGTTGCAATCAATAACTAAAATCCCGACACTGTCCTGAGATAATTTCCTGACACATTTCTATGCACGATCCTGACACTGTCCCAAACCTGTCCGTGTCTTTAAGTGAAGACCTGACGCTGTGCCTAACTCAGGCCCTGAAGCTTTCCCTAACGGAGGCCTTGATTCTGTGACTCACTCAAGGCCTGCTCATGTCTTTCACTATGACCTTTCGCTGACCCAACCAAGGTGTTTATGCTGCTCCGAAGTCATGCCCTGACTGTGTCTACAGCTACGGGGCTGACGCTAGGCCTCACTCAGGCCCTGACGTTCTCCATAAGTCAGGTCTGACGCTGTCCCTACCGAAAATCTTGACGCAGGTCCTAAATTTTAGGCCTTGATTCTCTAAGTAAGTAAGGTCTTGACACTAAAACTAGGCCATTAACTGACACTACCCCTAGACCTGAATCTAATCTTGTCTTTAGCTAATGTCAAGTTTAGGGAAAGAGATTCTTTACGACGAAATTCTTTCATCATATGAATATTGGTTTCTTAAAACAATAATTTTTAAACTCTTGTTAACCTTAAACAAAGTGTACTCAACTGCTGTGGAATATTCCTTCATAGCAGCGTGCATGGTTCACTTTTACATTCTTGTGTGTTGGCCTTCAGGGTTCTTGCAGGAATGGCTCCTCTTATGCTAACTAAATCATCCCTGATGCTGAACATAAATAAGGCGCTCAAATTACTCCCGATGCTCTGAACCGCTCCCTAACTACGGCCTGGAGACTCGTGCTAAACCAGGCCCTGACACTGTCCCAAACCAAGACCCTGACATTACACGTAACTCGGACCCTGACACTACTCCTAGCTCAGTCCCTGACACTATACCTAACAAAGCCCATAATGATATTCCTAACTCAGACCCTGACACTGACTCTAACGAAGGCCCTACTGCCGCCAATATCTAAAGTCCTGATGCTATCCTGAGTTAATATCCTGACCCAGGTCTTACCAAGGTCCTGAAACTGACCCAAAGTAAGCCTTGATGCTGTCTGAAAATGAGGCCCTGAGGCTCTCCCTAACAGAGGCCCTGATAATGTCTTTAGTGAAGACCCTCACGCTGATCCCACAGAGGCCCTTCTGCTGCTCCTAAGTCACGCCCTGACAGTGTCCCGAACTCAGGCCCTAAAGATAAGCCTCACTTAGGACCTTTGGCTGTACCTTCCTTATGCTCTGACGCTGTCTGTATAGGAAGCCCTGGCAGTGGTCCTGATTTAGGCCCTCACGCTGGTCCTAAGTAAGGCCCTGAGGCTCTCAATAACAAAGGTCTTCACGCTTTTCCTGGGTCATTTCGTGACGCTATCCCTGGCCCGGAACCTGACTCTGTCCCAAGCTCATGTCCTGCATCTTATCCTAAATGAAACCCTAATAGTATCCCTAACTAAGCCCTGACCAATCCGAACAAAGGCCTTGACACTATCTCTCACTAAAGCCCGGAATCTGTCCCTAACATGGGACCTGTTGCAATCAATAACTAAAATCCGGACACTGTCCTGAGCTAATATCCTGACTCATTTCTATCCACTGTTCTGATACTTTCCAAAAGAAAGCCTGTTGCCGTCTTTAAGTGAAGACCTGACGCTGTGCCTAACTCAGGCCCTGAAGCTTTCCCTAACGGAGGCCTTGATTCTGTGACTCACTCAAGGCCTGCTCATGTCTTTCACTATGACCTTTCGCTGACCCAACCAAGGTGTTTATGCTGCTCCGAAGTCATGCCCTGACTGTGTCTACAGCTACGGGGCTGACGCTAGGCCTCACTCAGGCCCTGACGTTCTCCATAAGTCAGGTCTGACGCTGTCCCTACCGAAAATCTTGACGCAGGTCCTAAATTTGAGGCCTTGATTCTCTAATTAAGTAAGGTCTTGACACTAAATCTAGGTCATTAACTGACACTACCCCTAGACCTTAATCTAATCTTGACTTTAGCTAATGTCAAGTTTAGGGAAAGAGATTCTTTACGATGAAATTCTTTCATCATATGAATATTGGTTTCTTAAAACAATAATTTTTAAACTCTTGTTAACCTTAAACAAAGTGTACTCAACTGCTGTGGAATATTCCTTCATAGCAGCGTGCATGGTTCACTTTTACATTCTTGTGTGTTGGCCTTCAGGGTTCTTGCAGGAATGGCTCCTCTTATGCTAACTAAATCATCCCTGATGCTGAACATAAATAAGGCGCTGAAATTACTCCCGATGCTCTGAACCGCTCCCTAACTACGGCCTGGAGACTCGTACTAACCCAGGCGCTGACACTGTCCCTAACCAAGACCCTGACATTACACATAACTCGGACCCTGACACTACTCCTAGCTCACTCCCTGACACTATACCTGACAAAGGCCATAATGATATTCCTAACTCAGACCCTGACACTGACTCTAACTAAGGCCCTACTGCCGCCAATATCTAAAGTCCTGATACTATCCTGAGTTAATATCCTGACCCAGGTCTTACCAAGGTCCTGAAACTGACCCAAAGTAAGCCTTGATGCTGTCCGAAAATGAGGTCCTGAGGCTCTCCCTAACAGAGGCCCTGATAATGTCTTTAATGAAGACCCTCAGGCTGATCCCACAGAGGCCCTTCTGCTGCTCCTAAGTCATGCCCTGACACTTTCCCTAACTCAGATGCTAAAGATAGGCCTCACTTAGGCACTTGGGCTGTACCTTACTTAGGCTCTGATGCTGTCCTTATATGAAGCCAGGGCAGTGGTCGTGATTTAGGGCCTGACTCTGGTCCTAAGTCAGGCCCCGATGCTCTCAATAACTAAGGTTTTAACGCTTTCTCTTGGTCGTTTCCTGACACTATCCCTGGCCCGGAACCTGACTCTGTCCCAAGCTCATGTCCTGCATCTTATCCTAAATGAAACCCTAACACTCTCCGTAACTAGGGCCCTGAATAATCCTGCCTAAGGCCTTGACACGACTTCTCACTAAGGCCCGGAACCTGACATTGTCCCTAGAAAAGGCCCTGACTATACCTAACAAAGGCTATAATGCTAGTCCTAACTCAGGCCCTGACACTGTTTCTAACTAAAGCCCAGCTGCCGCCAATATCTAAAATCCTGATATTATCCTGAGTTAATATCCTGACCCAGGTCTTACCAAGGTCCTGAAACTGACTAAAAGTAAGCCTTGATGCTGTCCATAAATGAGGCCCTGAGGCTCTCCCTAACAGAGACCCTGATAATGTCTTTAATGAAGAACCTGACACTGATCCCACAGAGGCCCTTCTGCTGCTCCTAAGTCATGCCCTGACAGTGTCCCGAACTCAGGCCCTAAAGATAAGCCTCACTTAGGCCCTTTGGCTGTACCTTCCTTATGCTCTGACCCTGTCTGTATAGGAAGACCTGGCAGTGGTCCTGATTTAGGCCCTGATGCTGGTCCTAAGTAAGGCCCTGATGCTCTCAATAACGAAGGTCTTCACGCTTTTCCTGGGTCATTTCGCGACGCTATCCCTGGCCCGGAACCTGACTCTGTCACAAGCTCATGTCCTGCATCTTATCCTAAATGAAACCCTAATAGTATCCCTAACTAAGCCCTGATTAAACCTAACAAAGGCCTTCACACTATCTCTCACCAACACCCAGAATATATCCCTAATGGTCCCTGCTGCAATCAATAAATAAACCCGGACACTGTCCTGAGCTATTACCCTGACTCATTTCTATCCACTGTCCTGATACTTTCCAAAAGAAAGCCTGTTGCCGTCCTTAGGTGAAGACCTGAGGCTGTGCCTAACTCAGGCCCTGAAACTTTCCCTAACTGAGGCCTTGATTCTGTGACTAACACAGGCCCTGCTCATTTCTTTCACTATGACCCGAATGCTGACCCAACAAAGGCCCTGATGCTGTTCCTATGTCATGCCCTGTGTCTCCAGCTAGTGGGCTGACACTAGGCCGCACTCAGGCCTAGATGTTCTCCCTAAGTCAGGCTCTGACGCTGTCCCTACCCGAAACCCTGACACAGGTCCTAAATTAGGCCCTGATTCTCTAAGTAACCAAGGTCTTGACACCAACCCAGGTCATTGGCTGACACTATCCCTGGCTCGGATCGTGACTCTGTCCCAAGCTAATGTCCTGCATCTTATCCTAATTGAAACCCTAATACTCTCCCTAACTAAGGCGCTCACTGATCCTAACTAAGACTTTCACCCTATCTCTCACTAAGGCCCAGAATCGGTCCCTAACATGGGCTGTGCTGCAGTCAATAATGAAAATCCGGAGACTATCCTGAGCTAATATCCTGACACATTTCTATCCACCCACCCACCAGACACAGTCCCAAAGAAAGGCCTGTCGCTGTCCTTAACTGAAGACGAGAGGCTGTGCCTAACTCAGGACCTCAAGATTTCCCTAACTGAGGCCTCGATTCTCTGACTCACTCAGGCCCTGCTCCTGTCTTTCACTATGACCCGAATGCTGACTCCACAAACGCCCTGAATGCTGCTCCTAAGTCATGCCCTGACAGTGTCTGCATCTAGGGGCCTCACTCAGGCCCTCACCTTCTCCCTATATCAGGCTCTGACGCTGTCCCTACCCGAAGCCCTGGCACAGGTCTTAAATTAGGCCCTGATTCTCTAAGTACCTAAGGGCTTGATTCCAAACCTAGGTCATTACCTGACACTAGCCCTAGACCTGAATGTAACCTTGTCTGTTGCTAATGTCAAATTTATCTAAAGAGATTCTTTAGGATGAAATTCTTTCATCTTCTGAATAGAGTTTTCTGAAAAAAATAATGTTTAAACTCTTACTGACCTTAAACAAAATGTACTCAACTTCTGTGGAATATTCCTTTATACCAGCGTGTATGGTTTCCTTCTGCATCTGCGTGTGTTGGCTTAAAGGGTGCTTGTAGGAATGCCTACCGTTATGCTAACTAAATCCCTGATGCTGTCCCTAAATAACGTCCTGAAATTAGTCTCAAGGCTGTGAACCTGTCCCAAACTGAGGCCTGGAGGCTCATCCGAGCTCAGGCCCTGACACTGTCCCTAGCAAAGGCCCTCACACAACTCCTAGCTCAGTCCCTGACACTATACCTAACAAAGGCTATAATGCTAGTCCTAACTCAGGCCCTGACACTGTTTCTAACTAAAGCCCAGCTGCCGCCAATATCTAAAATCCTGATACTATCCTGAGTTAATATCCTGAGCCAGGTCTTACCAAGGTCCTGAAACTGACTAAAACTAAGCCTTGATGCTGTCCATAAATAAGGCCCTGAGGCTCTCCCTAACAGAGGCCCTGATAATGTCTTTAATGAAGAACCTGACGCTGATCCCACAGAGGCCCTTCTGCTGCTCCTAAGTCATGCCCTGACAGTGTCCCGAACTCAGGCCCTAAAGATAAGCCTCACTTAGGCCCTTTGGCTGTACCTTCCTTATGCTCTGACGCTCTCTGTATAGGAAGCCCTGGCAGTGGTCCTGATTTAGGCCCTCACGCTGGTCCTAAGTAAGGCCCTGAGGCTCTCAATAACGAAGGTCCTCACGCTTTTCCTGGGTCATTTCGTGACGCTATCCCTGGCCCGGAACCTGACTCTGTCCCAAGCTCATGTCCTGCATCTTATCCTAAATGAAACCCTAATAGTATCCCTAACTAAGCCCTGACCAATCCGAACAAAGGCCTTGACACTATCTCTCACTAAAGCCCGGAATCTGTCCCTAACATGGGACCTGTTGCAATCAATAACTAAAATCCGGACACTGTCCTGAGATAATTTCCTGACACATTTCTATGCACGATCCTGACACTGTCCCAAACCTGTCCGTGTCTTTAAGTGAAGACCTGACGCTGTGCCTAACTCAGGCCCTGAAGCTTTCCCTAACGGAGGCCTTGATTCTGTGACTCACTCAAGGCCTGCTCATGTCTTTCACTATGACCTTTCGCTGACCCAACCAAGGTGTTTATGCTGCTCCGAAGTCATGCCCTGACTGTGTCTACAGCTACGGGGCTGACGCTAGGCCTCACTCAGGCCCTGACGTTCTCCATAAGTCAGGTCTGACGCTGTCCCTACCGAAAATCTTGACGCAAGTCCTAAATTTGAGGCCTTGATTCTCTAATTAAGTAAGGTCTTGACACTAAATCTAGGTCATTAACTGACACTACCCCTAGACCTTAATCTAATCTTGACTTTAGCTAATGTCAAGTTTAGGGAAAGAGATTCTTTACGATGAAATTCTTTCATCATATGAATATTGGTTTCTTAAAACAATAATTTTTAAACTCTTGTTAACCTTAAACAAAGTGTACTCAACTGCTGTGGAATATTCCTTCATAGCAGCGTGCATGGTTCACTTTTACATTCTTGTGTGTTGGCCTTCAGGGTTCTTGCAGGAATGGCTCCTCTTATGCTAACTAAATCATCCCTGATGCTGAACATAAATAAGGCGCTGAAATTACTCCCGATGCTCTGAACCGCTCCCTAACTACGGCCTGGAGACTCGTACTAACCCAGGCGCTGACACTGTCCCTAACCAAGACCCTGACATTACACATAACTCGGACCCTGACACTACTCCTAGCTCACTCCCTGACACTATACCTGACAAAGGCCATAATGATATTCCTAACTCAGACCCTGACACTGACTCTAACTAAGGCCCTACTGCCGCCAATATCTAAAGTCCTGATACTATCCTGAGTTAATATCCTGACCCAGGTCTTACCAAGGTCCTGAAACTGACCCAAAGTAAGCCTTGATGCTGTCCGAAAATGAGGTCCTGAGGCTCTCCCTAACAGAGGCCCTGATAATGTCTTTAATGAAGACCCTCAGGCTGATCCCACAGAGGCCCTTCTGCTGCTCCTAAGTCATGCCCTGACACTTTCCCTAACTCAGATGCTAAAGATAGGCCTCACTTAGGCACTTGGGCTGTACCTTACTTAGGCTCTGATGCTGTCCTTATATGAAGCCAGGGCAGTGGTCGTGATTTAGGGCCTGACTCTGGTCCTAAGTCAGGCCCCGATGCTCTCAATAACTAAGGTTTTAACGCTTTCTCTTGGTCGTTTCCTGACACTATCCCTGGCCCGGAACCTGACTCTGTCCCAAGCTCATGTCCTGCATCTTATCCTAAATGAAACCCTAACACTCTCCGTAACTAGGGCCCTGAATAATCCTGCCTAAGGCCTTGACACGACTTCTCACTAAGGCCCGGAACCTGACATTGTCCCTAGAAAAGGCCCTGACTATACCTAACAAAGGCTATAATGCTAGTCCTAACTCAGGCCCTGACACTGTTTCTAACTAAAGCCCAGCTGCCGCCAATATCTAAAATCCTGATATTATCCTGAGTTAATATCCTGACCCAGGTCTTACCAAGGTCCTGAAACTGACTAAAAGTAAGCCTTGATGCTGTCCATAAATGAGGCCCTGAGGCTCTCCCTAACAGAGACCCTGATAATGTCTTTAATGAAGAACCTGACACTGATCCCACAGAGGCCCTTCTGCTGCTCCTAAGTCATGCCCTGACAGTGTCCCGAACTCAGGCCCTAAAGATAAGCCTCACTTA
The DNA here is from genome assembly GCF_026419965.1 of Kogia breviceps. Classification (NCBI taxonomy): domain Eukaryota; kingdom Metazoa; phylum Chordata; class Mammalia; order Artiodactyla; family Physeteridae; genus Kogia; species Kogia breviceps. Next base: position 28,305,901 of record NC_081321.1, read on the forward strand.
GGCCCTTTGGCTGTACCTTCCTTATGCTCTGACCCTGTCTGTATAGGAAGACCTGGCAGTGGTCCTGATTTAGGCCCTGATGCTGGTCCTAAGTAAGGCCCTGATGCTCTCAATAACGAAGGTCTTCACGCTTTTCCTGGGTCATTTCGCGACGCTATCCCTGGCCCGGAACCTGACTCTGTCACAAGCTCATGTCCTGCATCTTATCCTAAATGAAACCCTAATAGTATCCCTAACTAAGCCCTGATTAAACCTAACAAAGGCCTTCACACTATCTCTCACCAACACCCAGAATATATCCCTAATGGTCCCTGCTGCAATCAATAAATAAACCCGGACACTGTCCTGAGCTATTACCCTGACTCATTTCTATCCACTGTCCTGATACTTTCCAAAAGAAAGCCTGTTGCCGTCCTTAGGTGAAGACCTGAGGCTGTGCCTAACTCAGGCCCTGAAACTTTCCCTAACTGAGGCCTTGATTCTGTGACTAACACAGGCCCTGCTCATTTCTTTCACTATGACCCGAATGCTGACCCAACAAAGGCCCTGATGCTGTTCCTATGTCATGCCCTGTGTCTCCAGCTAGTGGGCTGACACTAGGCCGCACTCAGGCCTAGATGTTCTCCCTAAGTCAGGCTCTGACGCTGTCCCTACCCGAAACCCTGACACAGGTCCTAAATTAGGCCCTGATTCTCTAAGTAACCAAGGTCTTGACACCAACCCAGGTCATTGGCTGACACTATCCCTGGCTCGGATCGTGACTCTGTCCCAAGCTAATGTCCTGCATCTTATCCTAATTGAAACCCTAATACTCTCCCTAACTAAGGCGCTCACTGATCCTAACTAAGACTTTCACCCTATCTCTCACTAAGGCCCAGAATCGGTCCCTAACATGGGCCGTGCTGCAGTCAATAATGAAAATCCGGACACTATCCTGAGCTAATATCCTGACACATTTCTATCCACCCACCCACCAGACACAGTCCCAAAGAAAGGCCTGTCGCTGTCCTTAACTGAAGACGAGAGGCTGTGCCTAACTCAGGACCTCAAGATTTCCCTAACTGAGGCCTCGATTCTCTGACTCACTCAGGCCCTGCTCCTGTCTTTCACTATGACCCGAATGCTGACTCCACAAACGCCCTGAATGCTGCTCCTAAGTCATGCCCTGACAGTGTCTGCATCTAGGGGCCTCACTCAGGCCCTCACCTTCTCCCTATATCAGGCTCTGACGCTGTCCCTACCCAAAGCCCTGGCACAGGTCTTAAATTAGGCCCTGATTCTCTAAGTACCTAAGGGCTTGATTCCAAACCTAGGTCATTACCTGACACTAGCCCTAGACCTGAATGTAACCTTGTCTGTTGCTAATGTCAAATTTATCTAAAGAGATTCTTTAGGATGAAATTCTTTCATCTTCTGAATAGAGTTTTCTGAAAAAAATAATGTTTAAACTCTTACTGACCTTAAACAAAATGTACTCAACTTCTGTGGAATATTCCTTTATACCAGCGTGTATGGTTTCCTTCTGCATCTGCGTGTGTTGGCTTAAAGGGTGCTTGTAGGAATGCCTACCGTTATGCTAACTAAATCCCTGATGCTGTCCCTAAATAACGTCCTGAAATTAGTCTCAAGGCTGTGAACCTGTCCCAAACTGAGGCCTGGAGGCTCATCCGAGCTCAGGCCCTGACACTGTCCCTAGCAAAGGCCCTCACACAACTCCTAGCTCAGTCCCTGACACTATACCTAACAAAGGCTATAATGCTAGTCCTAACTCAGGCCCTGACACTGTTTCTAACTAAAGCCCAGCTGCCGCCAATATCTAAAATCCTGATACTATCCTGAGTTAATATCCTGAGCCAGGTCTTACCAAGGTCCTGAAACTGACTAAAACTAAGCCTTGATGCTGTCCATAAATAAGGCCCTGAGGCTCTCCCTAACAGAGGCCCTGATAATGTCTTTAATGAAGAACCTGACGCTGATCCCACAGAGGCCCTTCTGCTGCTCCTAAGTCATGCCCTGACAGTGTCCCGAACTCAGGCCCTAAAGATAAGCCTCACTTAGGCCCTTTGGCTGTACCTTCCTTATGCTCTGACGCTATCTGTATAGGAAGCCCTGGCAGTGGTCCTGATTTAGGCCCTCACGCTGGTCCTAAGTAAGGCCCTGAGGCTCTCAATAACGAAGGTCCTCACGCTTTTCCTGGGTCATTTCGTGACGCTATCCCTGGCCCGGAACCTGACTCTGTCCCAAGCTCATGTCCTGCATCTTATCCTAAATGAAACCCTAATAGTATCCCTAACTAAGCCCTGACCAATCCGAACAAAGGCCTTGACACTATCTCTCACTAAAGCCCGGAATCTGTCCCTAACATGGGACCTGTTGCAATCAATAACTAAAATCCCGACACTGTCCTGAGATAATTTCCTGACACATTTCTATGCACGATCCTGACACTGTCCCAAACCTGTCCGTGTCTTTAAGTGAAGACCTGACGCTGTGCCTAACTCAGGCCCTGAAGCTTTCCCTAACGGAGGCCTTGATTCTGTGACTCACTCAAGGCCTGCTCATGTCTTTCACTATGACCTTTCGCTGACCCAACCAAGGTGTTTATGCTGCTCCGAAGTCATGCCCTGACTGTGTCTACAGCTACGGGGCTGACGCTAGGCCTCACTCAGGCCCTGACGTTCTCCATAAGTCAGGTCTGACGCTGTCCCTACCGAAAATCTTGACGCAGGTCCTAAATTTTAGGCCTTGATTCTCTAAGTAAGTAAGGTCTTGACACTAAAACTAGGCCATTAACTGACACTACCCCTAGACCTGAATCTAATCTTGTCTTTAGCTAATGTCAAGTTTAGGGAAAGAGATTCTTTACGACGAAATTCTTTCATCATATGAATATTGGTTTCTTAAAACAATAATTTTTAAACTCTTGTTAACCTTAAACAAAGTGTACTCAACTGCTGTGGAATATTCCTTCATAGCAGCGTGCATGGTTCACTTTTACATTCTTGTGTGTTGGCCTTCAGGGTTCTTGCAGGAATGGCTCCTCTTATGCTAACTAAATCATCCCTGATGCTGAACATAAATAAGGCGCTCAAATTACTCCCGATGCTCTGAACCGCTCCCTAACTACGGCCTGGAGACTCGTGCTAAACCAGGCCCTGACACTGTCCCAAACCAAGACCCTGACATTACACGTAACTCGGACCCTGACACTACTCCTAGCTCAGTCCCTGACACTATACCTAACAAAGCCCATAATGATATTCCTAACTCAGACCCTGACACTGACTCTAACTAAGGCCCTACTGCCGCCAATATCTAAAGTCCTGATACTATCCTGAGTTAATATCCTGACCCAGGTCTTACCAAGGTCCTGAAACTGACCCAAAGTAAGCCTTGATGCTGTCCGAAAATGAGGTCCTGAGGCTCTCCCTAACAGAGGCCCTGATAATGTCTTTAATGAAGACCCTCAGGCTGATCCCACAGAGGCCCTTCTGCTGCTCCTAAGTCATGCCCTGACACTTTCCCTAACTCAGATGCTAAAGATAGGCCTCACTTAGGCACTTGGGCTGTACCTTACTTAGGCTCTGATGCTGTCCTTATATGAAGCCAGGGCAGTGGTCGTGATTTAGGGCCTGACTCTGGTCCTAAGTCAGGCCCCGATGCTCTCAATAACTAAGGTTTTAACGCTTTCTCTTGGTCGTTTCCTGACACTATCCCTGGCCCGGAACCTGACTCTGTCCCAAGCTCATGTCCTGCATCTTATCCTAAATGAAACCCTAACACTCTCCGTAACTAGGGCCCTGAATAATCCTGCCTAAGGCCTTGACACGACTTCTCACTAAGGCCCGGAACCTGACATTGTCCCTAGAAAAGGCCCTGACTATACCTAACAAAGGCTATAATGCTAGTCCTAACTCAGGCCCTGACACTGTTTCTAACTAAAGCCCAGCTGCCGCCAATATCTAAAATCCTGATATTATCCTGAGTTAATATCCTGACCCAGGTCTTACCAAGGTCCTGAAACTGACTAAAAGTAAGCCTTGATGCTGTCCATAAATGAGGCCCTGAGGCTCTCCCTAACAGAGACCCTGATAATGTCTTTAATGAAGAACCTGACACTGATCCCACAGAGGCCCTTCTGCTGCTCCTAAGTCATGCCCTGACAGTGTCCCGAACTCAGGCCCTAAAGATAAGCCTCACTTAGGCCCTTTGGCTGTACCTTCCTTATGCTCTGACCCTGTCTGTATAGGAAGACCTGGCAGTGGTCCTGATTTAGGCCCTGATGCTGGTCCTAAGTAAGGCCCTGATGCTCTCAATAACGAAGGTCTTCACGCTTTTCCTGGGTCATTTCGCGACGCTATCCCTGGCCCGGAACCTGACTCTGTCACAAGCTCATGTCCTGCATCTTATCCTAAATGAAACCCTAATAGTATCCCTAACTAAGCCCTGATTAAACCTAACAAAGGCCTTCACACTATCTCTCACCAACACCCAGAATATATCCCTAATGGTCCCTGCTGCAATCAATAAATAAACCCGGACACTGTCCTGAGCTATTACCCTGACTCATTTCTATCCACTGTCCTGATACTTTCCAAAAGAAAGCCTGTTGCCGTCCTTAGGTGAAGACCTGAGGCTGTGCCTAACTCAGGCCCTGAAACTTTCCCTAACTGAGGCCTTGATTCTGTGACTAACACAGGCCCTGCTCATTTCTTTCACTATGACCCGAATGCTGACCCAACAAAGGCCCTGATGCTGTTCCTATGTCATGCCCTGTGTCTCCAGCTAGTGGGCTGACACTAGGCCGCACTCAGGCCTAGATGTTCTCCCTAAGTCAGGCTCTGACGCTGTCCCTACCCGAAACCCTGACACAGGTCCTAAATTAGGCCCTGATTCTCTAAGTAACCAAGGTCTTGACACCAACCCAGGTCATTGGCTGACACTATCCCTGGCTCGGATCGTGACTCTGTCCCAAGCTAATGTCCTGCATCTTATCCTAATTGAAACCCTAATACTCTCCCTAACTAAGGCGCTCACTGATCCTAACTAAGACTTTCACCCTATCTCTCACTAAGGCCCAGAATCGGTCCCTAACATGGGCCGTGCTGCAGTCAATAATGAAAATCCGGACACTATCCTGAGCTAATATCCTGACACATTTCTATCCACCCACCCACCAGACACAGTCCCAAAGAAAGGCCTGTCGCTGTCCTTAACTGAAGACGAGAGGCTGTGCCTAACTCAGGACCTCAAGATTTCCCTAACTGAGGCCTCGATTCTCTGACTCACTCAGGCCCTGCTCCTGTCTTTCACTATGACCCGAATGCTGACTCCACAAACGCCCTGAATGCTGCTCCTAAGTCATGCCCTGACAGTGTCTGCATCTAGGGGCCTCACTCAGGCCCTCACCTTCTCCCTATGTCAGGCTCTGACGCTGTCCCTACCCGAAGCCCTGGCACAGGTCTTAAATTAGGCCCTGATTCTCTAAGTACCTAAGGGCTTGATTCCAAACCTAGGTCATTACCTGACACTAGCCCTAGACCTGAATGTAACCTTGTCTGTTGCTAATGTCAAATTTATCTAAAGAGATTCTTTAGGATGAAATTCTTTCATCTTCTGAATAGAGTTTTCTGAAAAAAATAATGTTTAAACTCTTACTGACCTTAAACAAAATGTACTCAACTTCTGTGGAATATTCCTTTATACCAGCGTGTATGGTTTCCTTCTGCATCTGCGTGTGTTGGCTTAAAGGGTGCTTGTAGGAATGCCTACCGTTATGCTAACTAAATCCCTGATGCTGTCCCTAAATAACGTCCTGAAATTAGTCTCAAGGCTGTGAACCTGTCCCAAACTGAGGCCTGGAGGCTCATCCTAGCTCAGGCCCTGACACTGTCCCTAGCAAAGGCCCTCACACAACTCCTAGCTCAGTCCCTGACACTATACCTAACAAAGGCTATAATGCTAGTCCTAACTCAGGCCCTGACACTGTTTCTAACTAAAGCCCAGCTGCCGCCAATATCTAAAATCCTGATACTATCCTGAGTTAATATCCTGAGCCAGGTCTTACCAAGGTCCTGAAACTGACTAAAACTAAGCCTTGATGCTGTCCATAAATAAGGCCCTGAGGCTCTCCCTAACAGAGGCCCTGATAATGTCTTTAATGAAGAACCTGACGCTGATCCCACAGAGGCCCTTCTGCTGCTCCTAAGTCATGCCCTGACAGTGTCCCGAACTCAGGCCCTAAAGATAAGCCTCACTTAGGCCCTTTGGCTGTACCTTCCTTATGCTCTGACGCTCTCTGTATAGGAAGCCCTGGCAGTGGTCCTGATTTAGGCCCTCACGCTGGTCCTAAGTAAGGCCCTGAGGCTCTCAATAACGAAGGTCCTCACGCTTTTCCTGGGTCATTTCGTGACGCTATCCCTGGCCCGGAACCTGACTCTGTCCCAAGCTCATGTCCTGCATCTTATCCTAAATGAAACCCTAATAGTATCCCTAACTAAGCCCTGACCAATCCGAACAAAGGCCTTGACACTATCTCTCACTAAAGCCCGGAATCTGTCCCTAACATGGGACCTGTTGCAATCAATAACTAAAATCCGGACACTGTCCTGAGATAATTTCCTGACACATTTCTATGCACGATCCTGACACTGTCCCAAACCTGTCCGTGTCTTTAAGTGAAGACCTGACGCTGTGCCTAACTCAGGCCCTGAAGCTTTCCCTAACGGAGGCCTTGATTCTGTGACTCACTCAAGGCCTGCTCATGTCTTTCACTATGACCTTTCGCTGACCCAACCAAGGTGTTTATGCTGCTCCGAAGTCATGCCCTGACTGTGTCTACAGCTACGGGGCTGACGCTAGGCCTCACTCAGGCCCTGACGTTCTCCATAAGTCAGGTCTGACGCTGTCCCTACCGAAAATCTTGACGCAAGTCCTAAATTTGAGGCCTTGATTCTCTAATTAAGTAAGGTCTTGACACTAAATCTAGGTCATTAACTGACACTACCCCTAGACCTTAATCTAATCTTGACTTTAGCTAATGTCAAGTTTAGGGAAAGAGATTCTTTACGATGAAATTCTTTCATCATATGAATATTGGTTTCTTAAAACAATAATTTTTAAACTCTTGTTAACCTTAAACAAAGTGTACTCAACTGCTGTGGAATATTCCTTCATAGCAGCGTGCATGGTTCACTTTTACATTCTTGTGTGTTGGCCTTCAGGGTTCTTGCAGGAATGGCTCCTCTTATGCTAACTAAATCATCCCTGATGCTGAACATAAATAAGGCGCTGAAATTACTCCCGATGCTCTGAACCGCTCCCTAACTACGGCCTGGAGACTCGTACTAACCCAGGCGCTGACACTGTCCCTAACCAAGACCCTGACATTACACATAACTCGGACCCTGACACTACTCCTAGCTCACTCCCTGACACTATACCTGACAAAGGCCATAATGATATTCCTAACTCAGACCCTGACACTGACTCTAACTAAGGCCCTACTGCCGCCAATATCTAAAGTCCTGATACTATCCTGAGTTAATATCCTGACCCAGGTCTTACCAAGGTCCTGAAACTGACCCAAAGTAAGCCTTGATGCTGTCCGAAAATGAGGTCCTGAGGCTCTCCCTAACAGAGGCCCTGATAATGTCTTTAATGAAGACCCTCAGGCTGATCCCACAGAGGCCCTTCTGCTGCTCCTAAGTCATGCCCTGACACTTTCCCTAACTCAGATGCTAAAGATAGGCCTCACTTAGGCACTTGGGCTGTACCTTACTTAGGCTCTGATGCTGTCCTTATATGAAGCCAGGGCAGTGGTCGTGATTTAGGGCCTGACTCTGGTCCTAAGTCAGGCCCCGATGCTCTCAATAACTAAGGTTTTAACGCTTTCTCTTGGTCGTTTCCTGACACTATCCCTGGCCCGGAACCTGACTCTGTCCCAAGCTCATGTCCTGCATCTTATCCTAAATGAAACCCTAACACTCTCCGTAACTAGGGCCCTGAATAATCCTGCCTAAGGCCTTGACACGACTTCTCACTAAGGCCCGGAACCTGACATTGTCCCTAGAAAAGGCCCTGACTATACCTAACAAAGGCTATAATGCTAGTCCTAACTCAGGCCCTGACACTGTTTCTAACTAAAGCCCAGCTGCCGCCAATATCTAAAATCCTGATATTATCCTGAGTTAATATCCTGACCCAGGTCTTACCAAGGTCCTGAAACTGACTAAAAGTAAGCCTTGATGCTGTCCATAAATGAGGCCCTGAGGCTCTCCCTAACAGAGACCCTGATAATGTCTTTAATGAAGAACCTGACACTGATCCCACAGAGGCCCTTCTGCTGCTCCTAAGTCATGCCCTGACAGTGTCCCGAACTCAGGCCCTAAAGATAAGCCTCACTTAGGCCCTTTGGCTGTACCTTCCTTATGCTCTGACCCTGTCTGTATAGGAAGACCTGGCAGTGGTCCTGATTTAGGCCCTGATGCTGGTCCTAAGTAAGGCCCTGATGCTCTCAATAACGAAGGTCTTCACGCTTTTCCTGGGTCATTTCGCGACGCTATCCCTGGCCCGGAACCTGACTCTGTCACAAGCTCATGTCCTGCATCTTATCCTAAATGAAACCCTAATAGTATCCCTAACTAAGCCCTGATTAAACCTAACAAAGGCCTTCACACTATCTCTCACCAACACCCAGAATATATCCCTAATGGTCCCTGCTGCAATCAATAAATAAACCCGGACACTGTCCTGAGCTATTACCCTGACTCATTTCTATCCACTGTCCTGATACTTTCCAAAAGAAAGCCTGTTGCCGTCCTTAGGTGAAGACCTGAGGCTGTGCCTAACTCAGGCCCTGAAACTTTCCCTAACTGAGGCCTTGATTCTGTGACTAACACAGGCCCTGCTCATTTCTTTCACTATGACCCGAATGCTGACCCAACAAAGGCCCTGATGCTGTTCCTATGTCATGCCCTGTGTCTCCAGCTAGTGGGCTGACACTAGGCCGCACTCAGGCCTAGATGTTCTCCCTAAGTCAGGCTCCGACGCTGTCCCTACCCGAAACCCTGACACAGGTCCTAAATTAGGCCCTGATTCTCTAAGTAACCAAGGTCTTGACACCAACCCAGGTCATTGGCTGACACTATCCCTGGCTCGGATCGTGACTCTGTCCCAAGCTAATGTCCTGCATCTTATCCTAATTGAAACCCTAATACTCTCCCTAACTAAGGCGCTCACTGATCCTAACTAAGACTTTCACCCTATCTCTCACTAAGGCCCAGAATCGGTCCCTAACATGGGCCGTGCTGCAGTCAATAATGAAAATCCGGACACTATCCTGAGCTAATATCCTGACACATTTCTATCTACCCACCAGACACAGTCCCAAAGAAAGGCCTGTCGCTGTCCTTAACTGAAGACGAGAGGCTGTGCCTAACTCAGGACCTCAAGATTTCCCTAACTGAGGCCTCGATTCTCTGACTCACTCAGGCCCTGCTCCTGTCTTTCACTATGACCCGAATGCTGACTCCACAAACGCCCTGAATGCTGCTCCTAAGTCATGCCCTGACAGTGTCTGCATCTAGGGGCCTCACTCAGGCCCTCACCTTCTCCCTATATCAGGCTCTGACGCTGTCCCTACCCAAAGCCCTGGCACAGGTCTTAAATTAGGCCCTGATTCTCTAAGTACCTAAGGGCTTGATTCCAAACCTAGGTCATTACCTGACACTAGCCCTAGACCTGAATGTAACCTTGTCTGTTGCTAATGTCAAATTTATCTAAAGAGATTCTTTAGGATGAAATTCTTTCATCTTCTGAATAGAGTTTTCTGAAAAAAATAATGTTTAAACTCTTACTGACCTTAAACAAAATGTACTCAACTTCTGTGGAATATTCCTTTATACCAGCGTGTATGGTTTCCTTCTGCATCTGCGTGTGTTGGCTTAAAGGGTGCTTGTAGGAATGCCTACCGTTATGCTAACTAAATCCCTGATGCTGTCCCTAAATAACGTCCTGAAATTAGTCTCAAGGCTGTGAACCTGTCCCAAACTGAGGCCTGGAGGCTCATCCGAGCTCAGGCCCTGACACTGTCCCTAGCAAAGGCCCTCACACAACTCCTAGCTCAGTCCCTGACACTATACCTAACAAAGGCTATAATGCTAGTCCTAACTCAGGCCCTGACACTGTTTCTAACTAAAGCCCAGCTGCCGCCAATATCTAAAATCCTGATACTATCCTGAGTTAATATCCTGAGCCAGGTCTTACCAAGGTCCTGAAACTGACTAAAACTAAGCCTTGATGCTGTCCATAAATAAGGCCCTGAGGCTCTCCCTAACAGAGGCCCTGATAATGTCTTTAATGAAGAACCTGACGCTGATCCCACAGAGGCCCTTCTGCTGCTCCTAAGTCATGCCCTGACAGTGTCCCGAACTCAGGCCCTAAAGATAAGCCTCACTTAGGCCCTTTGGCTGTACCTTCCTTATGCTCTGACGCTCTCTGTATAGGAAGCCCTGGCAGTGGTCCTGATTTAGGCCCTCACGCTGGTCCTAAGTAAGGCCCTGAGGCTCTCAATAACGAAGGTCCTCACGCTTTTCCTGGGTCATTTCGTGACGCTATCCCTGGCCCGGAACCTGACTCTGTCCCAAGCTCATGTCCTGCATCTTATCCTAAATGAAACCCTAATAGTATCCCTAACTAAGCCCTGACCAATCCGAACAAAGGCCTTGACACTATCTCTCACTAAAGCCCGGAATCTGTCCCTAACATGGGACCTGTTGCAATCAATAACTAAAATCCGGACACTGTCCTGAGATAATTTCCTGACACATTTCTATGCACGATCCTGACACTGTCCCAAACCTGTCCGTGTCTTTAAGTGAAGACCTGACGCTGTGCCTAACTCAGGCCCTGAAGCTTTCCCTAACGGAGGCCTTGATTCTGTGACTCACTCAAGGCCTGCTCATGTCTTTCACTATGACCTTTCGCTGACCCAACCAAGGTGTTTATGCTGCTCCGAAGTCATGCCCTGACTGTGTCTACAGCTACGGGGCTGACGCTAGGCCTCACTCAGGCCCTGACGTTCTCCATAAGTCAGGTCTGACGCTGTCCCTACCGAAAATCTTGACGCAAGTCCTAAATTTGAGGCCTTGATTCTCTAATTAAGTAAGGTCTTGACACTAAATCTAGGTCATTAACTGACACTACCCCTAGACCTTAATCTAATCTTGACTTTAGCTAATGTCAAGTTTAGGGAAAGAGATTCTTTACGATGAAATTCTTTCATCATATGAATATTGGTTTCTTAAAACAATAATTTTTAAACTCTTGTTAACCTTAAACAAAGTGTACTCAACTGCTGTGGAATATTCCTTCATAGCAGCGTGCATGGTTCACTTTTACATTCTTGTGTGTTGGCCTTCAGGGTTCTTGCAGGAATGGCTCCTCTTATGCTAACTAAATCATCCCTGATGCTGAACATAAATAAGGCGCTGAAATTACTCCCGATGCTCTGAACCGCTCCCTAACTACGGCCTGGAGACTCGTACTAACCCAGGCGCTGACACTGTCCCTAACCAAGACCCTGACATTACACATAACTCGGACCCTGACACTACTCCTAGCTCACTCCCTGACACTATACCTGACAAAGGCCATAATGATATTCCTAACTCAGACCCTGACACTGACTCTAACTAAGGCCCTACTGCCGCCAATATCTAAAGTCCTGATACTATCCTGAGTTAATATCCTGACCCAGGTCTTACCAAGGTCCTGAAACTGACCCAAAGTAAGCCTTGATGCTGTCCGAAAATGAGGTCCTGAGGCTCTCCCTAACAGAGGCCCTGATAATGTCTTTAATGAAGACCCTCAGGCTGATCCCACAGAGGCCCTTCTGCTGCTCCTAAGTCATGCCCTGACACTTTCCCTAACTCAGATGCTAAAGATAGGCCTCACTTAGGCACTTGGGCTGTACCTTACTTAGGCTCTGATGCTGTCCTTATATGAAGCCAGGGCAGTGGTCGTGATTTAGGGCCTGACTCTGGTCCTAAGTCAGGCCCCGATGCTCTCAATAACTAAGGTTTTAACGCTTTCTCTTGGTCGTTTCCTGACACTATCCCTGGCCCGGAACCTGACTCTGTCCCAAGCTCATGTCCTGCATCTTATCCTAAATGAAACCCTAACACTCTCCGTAACTAGGGCCCTGAATAATCCTGCCTAAGGCCTTGACACGACTTCTCACTAAGGCCCGGAACCTGACATTGTCCCTAGAAAAGGCCCTGACTATACCTAACAAAGGCTATAATGCTAGTCCTAACTCAGGCCCTGACACTGTTTCTAACTAAAGCCCAGCTGCCGCCAATATCTAAAATCCTGATATTATCCTGAGTTAATATCCTGACCCAGGTCTTACCAAGGTCCTGAAACTGACTAAAAGTAAGCCTTGATGCTGTCCATAAATGAGGCCCTGAGGCTCTCCCTAACAGAGACCCTGATAATGTCTTTAATGAAGAACCTGACACTGATCCCACAGAGGCCCTTCTGCTGCTCCTAAGTCATGCCCTGACAGTGTCCCGAACTCAGGCCCTAAAGATAAGCCTCACTTAGGCCCTTTGGCTGTACCTTCCTTATGCTCTGACCCTGTCTGTATAGGAAGACCTGGCAGTGGTCCTGATTTAGGCCCTGATGCTGGTCCTAAGTAAGGCCCTGATGCTCTCAATAACGAAGGTCTTCACACTTTTCCTGGGTCATTTCGCGACGCTATCCCTGGCCCGGAACCTGACTCTGTCACAAGCTCATGTCCTGCATCTTATCCTAAATGAAACCCTAATAGTATCCCTAACTAAGCCCTGATTAAACCTAACAAAGGCCTTCACACTATCTCTCACCAACACCCAGAATATATCCCTAATGGTCCCTGCTGCAATCAATAAATAAACCCGGACACTGTCCTGAGCTATTACCCTGACTCATTTCTATCCACTGTCCTGATACTTTCCAAAAGAAAGCCTGTTGCCGTCCTTAGGTGAAGACCTGAGGCTGTGCCTAACTCAGGCCCTGAAACTTTCCCTAACTGAGGCCTTGATTCTGTGACTAACACAGGCCCTGCTCATTTCTTTCACTATGACCCGAATGCTGACCCAACAAAGGCCCTGATGCTGTTCCTATGTCATGCCCTGTGTCTCCAGCTAGTGGGCTGACACTAGGCCGCACTCAGGCCTAGATGTTCTCCCTAAGTCAGGCTCTGACGCTGTCCCTACCCGAAACCCTGACACAGGTCCTAAATTAGGCCCTGATTCTCTAAGTAACCAAGGTCTTGACACCAACCCAGGTCATTGGCTGACACTATCCCTGGCTCGGATCGTGACTCTGTCCCAAGCTAATGTCCTGCATCTTATCCTAATTGAAACCCTAATACTCTCCCTAACTAAGGCGCTCACTGATCCTAACTAAGACTTTCACCCTATCTCTCACTAAGGCCCAGAATCGGTCCCTAACATGGGCCGTGCTGCAGTCAATAATGAAAATCCGGACACTATCCTGAGCTAATATCCTGACACATTTCTATCCACCCACCCACCAGACACAGTCCCAAAGAAAGGCCTGTCGCTGTCCTTAACTGAAGACGAGAGGCTGTGCCTAACTCAGGACCTCAAGATTTCCCTAACTGAGGCCTCGATTCTCTGACTCACTCAGGCCCTGCTCCTGTCTTTCACTATGACCCGAATGCTGACTCCACAAACGCCCTGAATGCTGCTCCTAAGTCATGCCCTGACAGTGTCTGCATCTAGGGGCCTCACTCAGGCCCTCACCTTCTCCCTATATCAGGCTCTGACGCTGTCCCTACCCAAAGCCCTGGCACAGGTCTTAAATTAGGCCCTGATTCTCTAAGTACCTAAGGGCTTGATTCCAAACCTAGGTCATTACCTGACACTAGCCCTAGACCTGAATGTAACCTTGTCTGTTGCTAATGTCAAATTTATCTAAAGAGATTCTTTAGGATGAAATTCTTTCATCTTCTGAATAGAGTTTTCTGAAAAAAATAATGTTTAAACTCTTACTGACCTTAAACAAAATGTACTCAACTTCTGTGGAATATTCCTTTATACCAGCGTGTATGGTTTCCTTCTGCATCTGCGTGTGTTGGCTTAAAGGGTGCTTGTAGGAATGCCTACCGTTATGCTAACTAAATCCCTGATGCTGTCCCTAAATAACGTCCTGAAATTAGTCTCAAGGCTGTGAACCTGTCCCAAACTGAGGCCTGGAGGCTCATCCGAGCTCAGGCCCTGACACTGTCCCTAGCAAAGGCCCTCACACAACTCCTAGCTCAGTCCCTGACACTATACCTAACAAAGGCTATAATGCTAGTCCTAACTCAGGCCCTGACACTGTTTCTAACTAAAGCCCAGCTGCCGCCAATATCTAAAATCCTGATACTATCCTGAGTTAATATCCTGAGCCAGGTCTTACCAAGGTCCTGAAACTGACTAAAACTAAGCCTTGATGCTGTCCATAAATAAGGCCCTGAGGCTCTCCCTAACAGAGGCCCTGATAATGTCTTTAATGAAGAACCTGACGCTGATCCCACAGAGGCCCTTCTGCTGCTCCTAAGTCATGCCCTGACAGTGTCCCGAACTCAGGCCCTAAAGATAAGCCTCACTTAGGCCCTTTGGCTGTACCTTCCTTATGCTCTGACGCTATCTGTATAGGAAGCCCTGGCAGTGGTCCTGATTTAGGCCCTCACGCTGGTCCTAAGTAAGGCCCTGAGGCTCTCAATAACGAAGGTCCTCACGCTTTTCCTGGGTCATTTCGTGACGCTATCCCTGGCCCGGAACCTGACTCTATCCCAAGCTCATGTCCTGCATCTTATCCTAAATGAAACCCTAATAGTATCCCTAACTAAGCCCTGACCAATCCGAACAAAGGCCTTGACACTATCTCTCACTAAAGCCCGGAATCTGTCCCTAACATGGGACCTGTTGCAATCAATAACTAAAATCCGGACAATGTCCTGAGATAATTTCCTGACACATTTCTATGCACGATCCTGACACTGTCCCAAACCTGTCCGTGTCTTTAAGTGAAGACCTGACGCTGTGCCTAACTCAGGCCCTGAAGCTTTCCCTAACGGAGGCCTTGATTCTGTGACTCACTCAAGGCCTGCTCATGTCTTTCACTATGACCTTTCGCTGACCCAACCAAGGTGTTTATGCTGCTCCGAAGTCATGCCCTGTGTCTACAGCTACGGGGCTGACGCTAGGCCTCACTCAGGCCCTGACGTTCTCCATAAGTCAGGTCTGACGCTGTCCCTACCGAAAATCTTGACGCAGGTCCTAAATTTTAGGCCTTGATTCTCTAAGTAAGTAAGGTCTTGACACTAAAACTAGGCCATTAACTGACACTACCCCTAGACCTGAATCTAATCTTGTCTTTAGCTAATGTCAAGTTTAGGGAAAGAGATTCTTTACGACGAAATTCTTTCATCATATGAATATTGGTTTCTTAAAACAATAATTTTTAAACTCTTGTTAACCTTAAACAAAGTGTACTCAACTGCTGTGGAATATTCCTTCATAGCAGCGTGCATGGTTCACTTTTACATTCTTGTGTGTTGGCCTTCAGGGTTCTTGCAGGAATGGCTCCTCTTATGCTAACTAAATCATCCCTGATGCTGAACATAAATAAGGCGCTCAAATTACTCCCGATGCTCTGAACCGCTCCCTAACTACGGCCTGGAGACTCGTGCTAAACCAGGCCCTGACACTGTCCCAAACCAAGACCCTGACATTACACGTAACTCGGACCCTGACACTACTCCTAGCTCAGTCCCTGACACTATACCTAACAAAGCCCATAATGATATTCCTAACTCAGACCCTGACACTGACTCTAACTAAGGCCCTACTGCCGCCAATATCTAAAGTCCTGATACTATCCTGAGTTAATATCCTGACCCAGGTCTTACCAAGGTCCTGAAACTGACCCAAAGTAAGCCTTGATGCTGTCCGAAAATGAGGTCCTGAGGCTCTCCCTAACAGAGGCCCTGATAATGTCTTTAATGAAGACCCTCAGGCTGATCCCACAGAGGCCCTTCTGCTGCTCCTAAGTCATGCCCTGACACTTTCCCTAACTCAGATGCTAAAGATAGGCCTCACTTAGGCACTTGGGCTGTACCTTACTTAGGCTCTGATGCTGTCCTTATATGAAGCCAGGGCAGTGGTCGTGATTTAGGGCCTGACTCTGGTCCTAAGTCAGGCCCCGATGCTCTCAATAACTAAGGTTTTAACGCTTTCTCTTGGTCGTTTCCTGACACTATCCCTGGCCCGGAACCTGACTCTGTCCCAAGCTCATGTCCTGCATCTTATCCTAAATGAAACCCTAACACTCTCCGTAACTAGGGCCCTGAATAATCCTGCCTAAGGCCTTGACACGACTTCTCACTAAGGCCCGGAACCTGACATTGTCCCTAGAAAAGGCCCTGACTATACCTAACAAAGGCTATAATGCTAGTCCTAACTCAGGCCCTGACACTGTTTCTAACTAAAGCCCAGCTGCCGCCAATATCTAAAATCCTGATATTATCCTGAGTTAATATCCTGACCCAGGTCTTACCAAGGTCCTGAAACTGACTAAAAGTAAGCCTTGATGCTGTCCATAAATGAGGCCCTGAGGCTCTCCCTAACAGAGACCCTGATAATGTCTTTAATGAAGAACCTGACACTGATCCCACAGAGGCCCTTCTGCTGCTCCTAAGTCATGCCCTGACAGTGTCCCGAACTCAGGCCCTAAAGATAAGCCTCACTTAGGCCCTTTGGCTGTACCTTCCTTATGCTCTGACCCTGTCTGTATAGGAAGACCTGGCAGTGGTCCTGATTTAGGCCCTGATGCTGGTCCTAAGTAAGGCCCTGATGCTCTCAATAACGAAGGTCTTCACGCTTTTCCTGGGTCATTTCGCGACGCTATCCCTGGCCCGGAACCTGACTCTGTCACAAGCTCATGTCCTGCATCTTATCCTAAATGAAACCCTAATAGTATCCCTAACTAAGCCCTGATTAAACCTAACAAAGGCCTTCACACTATCTCTCACCAACACCCAGAATATATCCCTAATGGTCCCTGCTGCAATCAATAAATAAACCCGGACACTGTCCTGAGCTATTACCCTGACTCATTTCTATCCACTGTCCTGATACTTTCCAAAAGAAAGCCTGTTGCCGTCCTTAGGTGAAGACCTGAGGCTGTGCCTAACTCAGGCCCTGAAACTTTCCCTAACTGAGGCCTTGATTCTGTGACTAACACAGGCCCTGCTCATTTCTTTCACTATGACCCGAATGCTGACCCAACAAAGGCCCTGATGCTGTTCCTATGTCATGCCCTGTGTCTCCAGCTAGTGGGCTGACACTAGGCCGCACTCAGGCCTAGATGTTCTCCCTAAGTCAGGCTCTGACGCTGTCCCTACCCGAAACCCTGACACAGGTCCTAAATTAGGCCCTGATTCTCTAAGTAACCAAGGTCTTGACACCAACCCAGGTCATTGGCTGACACTATCCCTGGCTCGGATCGTGACTCTGTCCCAAGCTAATGTCCTGCATCTTATCCTAATTGAAACCCTAATACTCTCCCTAACTAAGGCGCTCACTGATCCTAACTAAGACTTTCACCCTATCTCTCACTAAGGCCCAGAATCGGTCCCTAACATGGGCCGTGCTGCAGTCAATAATGAAAATCCGGACACTATCCTGAGCTAATATCCTGACACATTTCTATCCACCCACCCACCAGACACAGTCCCAAAGAAAGGCCTGTCGCTGTCCTTAACTGAAGACGAGAGGCTGTGCCTAACTCAGGACCTCAAGATTTCCCTAACTGAGGCCTCGATTCTCTGACTCACTCAGGCCCTGCTCCTGTCTTTCACTATGACCCGAATGCTGACTCCACAAACGCCCTGAATGCTGCTCCTAAGTCATGCCCTGACAGTGTCTGCATCTAGGGGCCTCACTCAGGCCCTCACCTTCTCCCTATATCAGGCTCTGACGCTGTCCCTACCCGAAGCCCTGGCACAGGTCTTAAATTAGGCCCTGATTCTCTAAGTACCTAAGGGCTTGATTCCAAACCTAGGTCATTACCTGACACTAGCCCTAGACCTGAATGTAACCTTGTCTGTTGCTAATGTCAAATTTATCTAAAGAGATTCTTTAGGATGAAATTCTTTCATCTTCTGAATAGAGTTTTCTGAAAAAAATAATGTTTAAACTCTTACTGACCTTAAACAAAATGTACTCAACTTCTGTGGAATATTCCTTTATACCAGCGTGTATGGTTTCCTTCTGCATCTGCGTGTGTTGGCTTAAAGGGTGCTTGTAGGAATGCCTACCGTTATGCTAACTAAATCCCTGATGCTGTCCCTAAATAACGTCCTGAAATTAGTCTCAAGGCTGTGAACCTGTCCCAAACTGAGGCCTGGAGGCTCATCCGAGCTCAGGCCCTGACACTGTCCCTAGCAAAGGCCCTCACACAACTCCTAGCTCAGTCCCTGACACTATACCTAACAAAGGCTATAATGCTAGTCCTAACTCAGGCCCTGACACTGTTTCTAACTAAAGCCCAGCTGCCGCCAATATCTAAAATCCTGATACTATCCTGAGTTAATATCCTGAGCCAGGTCTTACCAAGGTCCTGAAACTGACTAAAACTAAGCCTTGATGCTGTCCATAAATAAGGCCCTGAGGCTCTCCCTAACAGAGGCCCTGATAATGTCTTTAATGAAGAACCTGACGCTGATCCCACAGAGGCCCTTCTGCTGCTCCTAAGTCATGCCCTGACAGTGTCCCGAACTCAGGCCCTAAAGATAAGCCTCACTTAGGCCCTTTGGCTGTACCTTCCTTATGCTCTGACGCTCTCTGTATAGGAAGCCCTGGCAGTGGTCCTGATTTAGGCCCTCACGCTGGTCCTAAGTAAGGCCCTGAGGCTCTCAATAACGAAGGTCCTCACGCTTTTCCTGGGTCATTTCGTGACGCTATCCCTGGCCCGGAACCTGACTCTGTCCCAAGCTCATGTCCTGCATCTTATCCTAAATGAAACCCTAATAGTATCCCTAACTAAGCCCTGACCAATCCGAACAAAGGCCTTGACACTATCTCTCACTAAAGCCCGGAATCTGTCCCTAACATGGGACCTGTTGCAATCAATAACTAAAATCCGGACACTGTCCTGAGATAATTTCCTGACACATTTCTATGCACGATCCTGACACTGTCCCAAACCTGTCCGTGTCTTTAAGTGAAGACCTGACGCTGTGCCTAACTCAGGCCCTGAAGCTTTCCCTAACGGAGGCCTTGATTCTGTGACTCACTCAAGGCCTGCTCATGTCTTTCACTATGACCTTTCGCTGACCCAACCAAGGTGTTTATGCTGCTCCGAAGTCATGCCCTGACTGTGTCTACAGCTACGGGGCTGACGCTAGGCCTCACTCAGGCCCTGACGTTCTCCATAAGTCAGGTCTGATGCTGTCCCTACCGAAAATCTTGACGCAAGTCCTAAATTTGAGGCCTTGATTCTCTAATTAAGTAAGGTCTTGACACTAAATCTAGGTCATTAACTGACACTACCCCTAGACCTTAATCTAATCTTGACTTTAGTTAATGTCAAGTTTAGGGAAAGAGATTCTTTACGATGAAATTCTTTCATCATATGAATATTGGTTTCTTAAAACAATAATTTTTAAACTCTTGTTAACCTTAAACAAAGTGTACTCAACTGCTGTGGAATATTCCTTCATAGCAGCGTGCATGGTTCACTTTTACATTCTTGTGTGTTGGCCTTCAGGGTTCTTGCAGGAATGGCTCCTCTTATGCTAACTAAATCATCCCTGATGCTGAACATAAATAAGGCGCTGAAATTACTCCCGATGCTCTGAACCGCTCCCTAACTACGGCCTGGAGACTCGTACTAACCCAGGCGCTGACACTGTCCCTAACCAAGACCCTGACATTACACATAACTCGGACCCTGACACTACTCCTAGCTCACTCCCTGACACTATACCTGACAAAGGCCATAATGATATTCCTAACTCAGACCCTGACACTGACTCTAACTAAGGCCCTACTGCCGCCAATATCTAAAGTCCTGATACTATCCTGAGTTAATATCCTGACCCAGGTCTTACCAAGGTCCTGAAACTGACCCAAAGTAAGCCTTGATGCTGTCCGAAAATGAGGTCCTGAGGCTCTCCCTAACAGAGGCCCTGATAATGTCTTTAATGAAGACCCTCAGGCTGATCCCACAGAGGCCCTTCTGCTGCTCCTAAGTCATGCCCTGACACTTTCCCTAACTCAGATGCTAAAGATAGGCCTCACTTAGGCACTTGGGCTGTACCTTACTTAGGCTCTGATGCTGTCCTTATATGAAGCCAGGGCAGTGGTCGTGATTTAGGGCCTGACTCTGGTCCTAAGTCAGGCCCCGATGCTCTCAATAACTAAGGTTTTAACGCTTTCTCTTGGTCGTTTCCTGACACTATCCCTGGCCCGGAACCTGACTCTGTCCCAAGCTCATGTCCTGCATCTTATCCTAAATGAAACCCTAACACTCTCCGTAACTAGGGCCCTGAATAATCCTGCCTAAGGCCTTGACACGACTTCTCACTAAGGCCCGGAACCTGACATTGTCCCTAGAAAAGGCCCTGACTATACCTAACAAAGGCTATAATGCTAGTCCTAACTCAGGCCCTGACACTGTTTCTAACTAAAGCCCAGCTGCCGCCAATATCTAAAATCCTGATATTATCCTGAGTTAATATCCTGACCCAGGTCTTACCAAGGTCCTGAAACTGACTAAAAGTAAGCCTTGATGCTGTCCATAAATGAGGCCCTGAGGCTCTCCCTAACAGAGACCCTGATAATGTCTTTAATGAAGAACCTGACACTGATCCCACAGAGGCCCTTCTGCTGCTCCTAAGTCATGCCCTGACAGTGTCCCGAACTCAGGCCCTAAAGATAAGCCTCACTTAGGCCCTTTGGCTGTACCTTCCTTATGCTCTGACCCTGTCTGTATAGGAAGACCTGGCAGTGGTCCTGATTTAGGCCCTGATGCTGGTCCTAAGTAAGGCCCTGATGCTCTCAATAACGAAGGTCTTCACGCTTTTCCTGGGTCATTTCGCGACGCTATCCCTGGCCCGGAACCTGACTCTGTCACAAGCTCATGTCCTGCATCTTATCCTAAATGAAACCCTAATAGTATCCCTAACTAAGCCCTGATTAAACCTAACAAAGGCCTTCACACTATCTCTCACCAACACCCAGAATATATCCCTAATGGTCCCTGCTGCAATCAATAAATAAACCCGGACACTGTCCTGAGCTATTACCCTGACTCATTTCTATCCACTGTCCTGATACTTTCCAAAAGAAAGCCTGTTGCCGTCCTTAGGTGAAGACCTGAGGCTGTGCCTAACTCAGGCCCTGAAACTTTCCCTAACTGAGGCCTTGATTCTGTGACTAACACAGGCCCTGCTCATTTCTTTCACTATGACCCGAATGCTGACCCAACAAAGGCCCTGATGCTGTTCCTATGTCATGCCCTGTGTCTCCAGCTAGTGGGCTGACACTAGGCCGCACTCAGGCCTAGATGTTCTCCCTAAGTCAGGCTCTGACGCTGTCCCTACCCGAAACCCTGACACAGGTCCTAAATTAGGCCCTGATTCTCTAAGTAACCAAGGTCTTGACACCAACCCAGGTCATTGGCTGACACTATCCCTGGCTCGGATCGTGACTCTGTCCCAAGCTAATGTCCTGCATCTTATCCTAATTGAAACCCTAATACTCTCCCTAACTAAGGCGCTCACTGATCCTAACTAAGACTTTCACCCTATCTCTCACTAAGGCCCAGAATCGGTCCCTAACATGGGCCGTGCTGCAGTCAATAATGAAAATCCGGACACTATCCTGAGCTAATATCCTGACACATTTCTATCCACCCACCCACCAGACACAGTCCCAAAGAAAGGCCTGTCGCTGTCCTTAACTGAAGACGAGAGGCTGTGCCTAACTCAGGACCTCAAGATTTCCCTAACTGAGGCCTCGATTCTCTGACTCACTCAGGCCCTGCTCCTGTCTTTCACTATGACCCGAATGCTGACTCCACAAACGCCCTGAATGCTGCTCCTAAGTCATGCCCTGACAGTGTCTGCATCTAGGGGCCTCACTCAGGCCCTCACCTTCTCCCTATATCAGGCTCTGACGCTGTCCCTACCCAAAGCCCTGGCACAGGTCTTAAATTAGGCCCTGATTCTCTAAGTACCTAAGGGCTTGATTCCAAACCTAGGTCATTACCTGACACTAGCCCTAGACCTGAATGTAACCTTGTCTGTTGCTAATGTCAAATTTATCTAAAGAGATTCTTTAGGATGAAATTCTTTCATCTTCTGAATAGAGTTTTCTGAAAAAAATAATGTTTAAACTCTTACTGACCTTAAACAAAATGTACTCAACTTCTGTGGAATATTCCTTTATACCAGCGTGTATGGTTTCCTTCTGCATCTGCGTGTGTTGGCTTAAAGGGTGCTTGTAGGAATGCCTACCGTTATGCTAACTAAATCCCTGATGCTGTCCCTAAATAACGTCCTGAAATTAGTCTCAAGGCTGTGAACCTGTCCCAAACTGAGGCCTGGAGGCTCATCCGAGCTCAGGCCCTGACACTGTCCCTAGCAAAGGCCCTCACACAACTCCTAGCTCAGTCCCTGACACTATACCTAACAAAGGCTATAATGCTAGTCCTAACTCAGGCCCTGACACTGTTTCTAACTAAAGCCCAGCTGCCGCCAATATCTAAAATCCTGATACTATCCTGAGTTAATATCCTGAGCCAGGTCTTACCAAGGTCCTGAAACTGACTAAAACTAAGCCTTGATGCTGTCCATAAATAAGGCCCTGAGGCTCTCCCTAACAGAGGCCCTGATAATGTCTTTAATGAAGAACCTGACGCTGATCCCACAGAGGCCCTTCTGCTGCTCCTAAGTCATGCCCTGACAGTGTCCCGAACTCAGGCCCTAAAGATAAGCCTCACTTAGGCCCTTTGGCTGTACCTTCCTTATGCTCTGACGCTATCTGTATAGGAAGCCCTGGCAGTGGTCCTGATTTAGGCCCTCACGCTGGTCCTAAGTAAGGCCCTGAGGCTCTCAATAACGAAGGTCCTCACGCTTTTCCTGGGTCATTTCGTGACGCTATCCCTGGCCCGGAACCTGACTCTGTCCCAAGCTCATGTCCTGCATCTTATCCTAAATGAAACCCTAATAGTATCCCTAACTAAGCCCTGACCAATCCGAACAAAGGCCTTGACACTATCTCTCACTAAAGCCCGGAATCTGTCCCTAACATGGGACCTGTTGCAATCAATAACTAAAATCCGGACACTGTCCTGAGATAATTTCCTGACACATTTCTATGCACGATCCTGACACTGTCCCAAACCTGTCCGTGTCTTTAAGTGAAGACCTGACGCTGTGCCTAACTCAGGCCCTGAAGCTTTCCCTAACGGAGGCCTTGATTCTGTGACTCACTCAAGGCCTGCTCATGTCTTTCACTATGACCTTTCGCTGACCCAACCAAGGTGTTTATGCTGCTCCGAAGTCATGCCCTGACTGTGTCTACAGCTACGGGGCTGACGCTAGGCCTCACTCAGGCCCTGACGTTCTCCATAAGTCAGGTCTGACGCTGTCCCTACCGAAAATCTTGACGCAGGTCCTAAATTTTAGGCCTTGATTCTCTAAGTAAGTAAGGTCTTGACACTAAAACTAGGCCATTAACTGACACTACCCCTAGACCTGAATCTAATCTTGTCTTTAGCTAATGTCAAGTTTAGGGAAAGAGATTCTTTACGACGAAATTCTTTCATCATATGAATATTGGTTTCTTAAAACAATAATTTTTAAACTCTTGTTAACCTTAAACAAAGTGTACTCAACTGCTGTGGAATATTCCTTCATAGCAGCGTGCATGGTTCACTTTTACATTCTTGTGTGTTGGCCTTCAGGGTTCTTGCAGGAATGGCTCCTCTTATGCTAACTAAATCATCCCTGATGCTGAACATAAATAAGGCGCTCAAATTACTCCCGATGCTCTGAACCGCTCCCTAACTACGGCCTGGAGACTCGTGCTAAACCAGGCCCTGACACTGTCCCAAACCAAGACCCTGACATTACACGTAACTCGGACCCTGACACTACTCCTAGCTCAGTCCCTGACACTATACCTAACAAAGCCCATAATGATATTCCTAACTCAGACCCTGACACTGACTCTAACGAAGGCCCTACTGCCGCCAATATCTAAAGTCCTGATGCTATCCTGAGTTAATATCCTGACCCAGGTCTTACCAAGGTCCTGAAACTGACCCAAAGTAAGCCTTGATGCTGTCTGAAAATGAGGCCCTGAGGCTCTCCCTAACAGAGGCCCTGATAATGTCTTTAGTGAAGACCCTCACGCTGATCCCACAGAGGCCCTTCTGCTGCTCCTAAGTCATGCCCTGACAGTGTCCCGAACTCAGGCCCTAAAGATAAGCCTCACTTAGGACCTTTGGCTGTACCTTCCTTATGCTCTGACGCTGTCTGTATAGGAAGCCCTGGCAGTGGTCCTGATTTAGGCCCTCACGCTGGTCCTAAGTAAGGCCCTGAGGCTCTCAATAACAAAGGTCTTCACGCTTTTCCTGGGTCATTTCGTGACGCTATCCCTGGCCCGGAACCTGACTCTGTCCCAAGCTCATGTCCTGCATCTTATCCTAAATGAAACCCTAATAGTATCCCTAACTAAGCCCTGACCAATCCGAACAAAGGCCTTGACACTATCTCTCACTAAAGCCCGGAATCTGTCCCTAACATGGGACCTGTTGCAATCAATAACTAAAATCCGGACACTGTCCTGAGCTAATATCCTGACTCATTTCTATCCACTGTTCTGATACTTTCCAAAAGAAAGCCTGTTGCCGTCTTTAAGTGAAGACCTGACGCTGTGCCTAACTCAGGCCCTGAAGCTTTCCCTAACGGAGGCCTTGATTCTGTGACTCACTCAAGGCCTGCTCATGTCTTTCACTATGACCTTTCGCTGACCCAACCAAGGTGTTTATGCTGCTCCGAAGTCATGCCCTGACTGTGTCTACAGCTACGGGGCTGACGCTAGGCCTCACTCAGGCCCTGACGTTCTCCATAAGTCAGGTCTGACGCTGTCCCTACCGAAAATCTTGACGCAGGTCCTAAATTTGAGGCCTTGATTCTCTAATTAAGTAAGGTCTTGACACTAAATCTAGGTCATTAACTGACACTACCCCTAGACCTTAATCTAATCTTGACTTTAGCTAATGTCAAGTTTAGGGAAAGAGATTCTTTACGATGAAATTCTTTCATCATATGAATATTGGTTTCTTAAAACAATAATTTTTAAACTCTTGTTAACCTTAAACAAAGTGTACTCAACTGCTGTGGAATATTCCTTCATAGCAGCGTGCATGGTTCACTTTTACATTCTTGTGTGTTGGCCTTCAGGGTTCTTGCAGGAATGGCTCCTCTTATGCTAACTAAATCATCCCTGATGCTGAACATAAATAAGGCGCTGAAATTACTCCCGATGCTCTGAACCGCTCCCTAACTACGGCCTGGAGACTCGTACTAACCCAGGCGCTGACACTGTCCCTAACCAAGACCCTGACATTACACATAACTCGGACCCTGACACTACTCCTAGCTCACTCCCTGACACTATACCTGACAAAGGCCATAATGATATTCCTAACTCAGACCCTGACACTGACTCTAACTAAGGCCCTACTGCCGCCAATATCTAAAGTCCTGATACTATCCTGAGTTAATATCCTGACCCAGGTCTTACCAAGGTCCTGAAACTGACCCAAAGTAAGCCTTGATGCTGTCCGAAAATGAGGTCCTGAGGCTCTCCCTAACAGAGGCCCTGATAATGTCTTTAATGAAGACCCTCAGGCTGATCCCACAGAGGCCCTTCTGCTGCTCCTAAGTCATGCCCTGACACTTTCCCTAACTCAGATGCTAAAGATAGGCCTCACTTAGGCACTTGGGCTGTACCTTACTTAGGCTCTGATGCTGTCCTTATATGAAGCCAGGGCAGTGGTCGTGATTTAGGGCCTGACTCTGGTCCTAAGTCAGGCCCCGATGCTCTCAATAACTAAGGTTTTAACGCTTTCTCTTGGTCGTTTCCTGACACTATCCCTGGCCCGGAACCTGACTCTGTCCCAAGCTCATGTCCTGCATCTTATCCTAAATGAAACCCTAACACTCTCCGTAACTAGGGCCCTGAATAATCCTGCCTAAGGCCTTGACACGACTTCTCACTAAGGCCCGGAACCTGACATTGTCCCTAGAAAAGGCCCTGACTATACCTAACAAAGGCTATAATGCTAGTCCTAACTCAGGCCCTGACACTGTTTCTAACTAAAGCCCAGCTGCCGCCAATATCTAAAATCCTGATATTATCCTGAGTTAATATCCTGACCCAGGTCTTACCAAGGTCCTGAAACTGACTAAAAGTAAGCCTTGATGCTGTCCATAAATGAGGCCCTGAGGCTCTCCCTAACAGAGACCCTGATAATGTCTTTAATGAAGAACCTGACACTGATCCCACAGAGGCCCTTCTGCTGCTCCTAAGTCATGCCCTGACAGTGTCCCGAACTCAGGCCCTAAAGATAAGCCTCACTTAGGCCCTTTGGCTGTACCTTCCTTATGCTCTGACCCTGTCTGTATAGGAAGACCTGGCAGTGGTCCTGATTTAGGCCCTGATGCTGGTCCTAAGTAAGGCCCTGATGCTCTCAATAACGAAGGTCTTCACGCTTTTCCTGGGTCATTTCGCGACGCTATCCCTGGCCCGGAACCTGACTCTGTCACAAGCTCATGTCCTGCATCTTATCCTAAATGAAACCCTAATAGTATCCCTAACTAAGCCCTGATTAAACCTAACAAAGGCCTTCACACTATCTCTCACCAACACCCAGAATATATCCCTAATGGTCCCTGCTGCAATCAATAAATAAACCCGGACACTGTCCTGAGCTATTACCCTGACTCATTTCTATCCACTGTCCTGATACTTTCCAAAAGAAAGCCTGTTGCCGTCCTTAGGTGAAGACCTGAGGCTGTGCCTAACTCAGGCCCTGAAACTTTCCCTAACTGAGGCCTTGATTCTGTGACTAACACAGGCCCTGCTCATTTCTTTCACTATGACCCGAATGCTGACCCAACAAAGGCCCTGATGCTGTTCCTATGTCATGCCCTGTGTCTCCAGCTAGTGGGCTGACACTAGGCCGCACTCAGGCCTAGATGTTCTCCCTAAGTCAGGCTCTGACGCTGTCCCTACCCGAAACCCTGACACAGGTCCTAAATTAGGCCCTGATTCTCTAAGTAACCAAGGTCTTGACACCAACCCAGGTCATTGGCTGACACTATCCCTGGCTCGGATCGTGACTCTGTCCCAAGCTAATGTCCTGCATCTTATCCTAATTGAAACCCTAATACTCTCCCTAACTAAGGCGCTCACTGATCCTAACTAAGACTTTCACCCTATCTCTCACTAAGGCCCAGAATCGGTCCCTAACATGGGCCGTGCTGCAGTCAATAATGAAAATCCGGACACTATCCTGAGCTAATATCCTGACACATTTCTATCCACCCACCCACCAGACACAGTCCCAAAGAAAGGCCTGTCGCTGTCCTTAACTGAAGACGAGAGGCTGTGCCTAACTCAGGACCTCAAGATTTCCCTAACTGAGGCCTCGATTCTCTGACTCACTCAGGCCCTGCTCCTGTCTTTCACTATGACCCGAATGCTGACTCCACAAACGCCCTGAATGCTGCTCCTAAGTCATGCCCTGACAGTGTCTGCATCTAGGGGCCTCACTCAGGCCCTCACCTTCTCCCTATATCAGGCTCTGACGCTGTCCCTACCCGAAGCCCTGGCACAGGTCTTAAATTAGGCCCTGATTCTCTAAGTACCTAAGGGCTTGATTCCAAACCTAGGTCATTACCTGACACTAGCCCTAGACCTGAATGTAACCTTGTCTGTTGCTAATGTCAAATTTATCTAAAGAGATTCTTTAGGATGAAATTCTTTCATCTTCTGAATAGAGTTTTCTGAAAAAAATAATGTTTAAACTCTTACTGACCTTAAACAAAATGTACTCAACTTCTGTGGAATATTCCTTTATACCAGCGTGTATGGTTTCCTTCTGCATCTGCGTGTGTTGGCTTAAAGGGTGCTTGTAGGAATGCCTACCGTTATGCTAACTAAATCCCTGATGCTGTCCCTAAATAACGTCCTGAAATTAGTCTCAAGGCTGTGAACCTGTCCCAAACTGAGGCCTGGAGGCTCATCCTAGCTCAGGCCCTGACACTGTCCCTAGCAAAGGCCCTCACACAACTCCTAGCTCAGTCCCTGACACTATACCTAACAAAGGCCATAATGCTAGTCCTAACTCAGGCCCTGACACTGTTTCTAACTAAAGCCCAGCTGCCGCCAATATCTAAAATCCTGATACTATCCTGAGTTAATATCCTGAGCCAGGTCTTACCAAGGTCCTGAAACTGACTAAAACTAAGCCTTGATGCTGTCCATAAATAAGGCCCTGAGGCTCTCCCTAACAGAGGCCCTGATAATGTCTTTAATGAAGAACCTGACGCTGATCCCACAGAGGCCCTTCTGCTGCTCCTAAGTCATGCCCTGACAGTGTCCCGAACTCAGGCCCTAAAGATAAGCCTCACTTAGGCCCTTTGGCTGTACCTTCCTTATGCTCTGACGCTCTCTGTATAGGAAGCCCTGGCAGTGGTCCTGATTTAGGCCCTCACGCTGGTCCTAAGTAAGGCCCTGAGGCTCTCAATAACGAAGGTCCTCACGCTTTTCCTGGGTCATTTCGTGACGCTATCCCTGGCCCGGAACCTGACTCTGTCCCAAGCTCATGTCCTGCATCTTATCCTAAATGAAACCCTAATAGTATCCCTAACTAAGCCCTGACCAATCCGAACAAAGGCCTTGACACTATCTCTCACTAAAGCCCGGAATCTGTCCCTAACATGGGACCTGTTGCAATCAATAACTAAAATCCGGACACTGTCCTGAGATAATTTCCTGACACATTTCTATGCACGATCCTGACACTGTCCCAAACCTGTCCGTGTCTTTAAGTGAAGACCTGACGCTGTGCCTAACTCAGGCCCTGAAGCTTTCCCTAACGGAGGCCTTGATTCTGTGACTCACTCAAGGCCTGCTCATGTCTTTCACTATGACCTTTCGCTGACCCAACCAAGGTGTTTATGCTGCTCCGAAGTCATGCCCTGACTGTGTCTACAGCTACGGGGCTGACGCTAGGCCTCACTCAGGCCCTGACGTTCTCCATAAGTCAGGTCTGACGCTGTCCCTACCGAAAATCTTGACGCAAGTCCTAAATTTGAGGCCTTGATTCTCTAATTAAGTAAGGTCTTGACACTAAATCTAGGTCATTAACTGACACTACCCCTAGACCTTAATCTAATCTTGACTTTAGCTAATGTCAAGTTTAGGGAAAGAGATTCTTTACGATGAAATTCTTTCATCATATGAATATTGGTTTCTTAAAACAATAATTTTTAAACTCTTGTTAACCTTAAACAAAGTGTACTCAACTGCTGTGGAATATTCCTTCATAGCAGCGTGCATGGTTCACTTTTACATTCTTGTGTGTTGGCCTTCAGGGTTCTTGCAGGAATGGCTCCTCTTATGCTAACTAAATCATCCCTGATGCTGAACATAAATAAGGCGCTGAAATTACTCCCGATGCTCTGAACCGCTCCCTAACTACGGCCTGGAGACTCGTACTAACCCAGGCGCTGACACTGTCCCTAACCAAGACCCTGACATTACACATAACTCGGACCCTGACACTACTCCTAGCTCACTCCCTGACACTATACCTGACAAAGGCCATAATGATATTCCTAACTCAGACCCTGACACTGACTCTAACTAAGGCCCTACTGCCGCCAATATCTAAAGTCCTGATACTATCCTGAGTTAATATCCTGACCCAGGTCTTACCAAGGTCCTGAAACTGACCCAAAGTAAGCCTTGATGCTGTCCGAAAATGAGGTCCTGAGGCTCTCCCTAACAGAGGCCCTGATAATGTCTTTAATGAAGACCCTCAGGCTGATCCCACAGAGGCCCTTCTGCTGCTCCTAAGTCATGCCCTGACACTTTCCCTAACTCAGATGCTAAAGATAGGCCTCACTTAGGCACTTGGGCTGTACCTTACTTAGGCTCTGATGCTGTCCTTATATGAAGCCAGGGCAGTGGTCGTGATTTAGGGCCTGACTCTGGTCCTAAGTCAGGCCCCGATGCTCTCAATAACTAAGGTTTTAACGCTTTCTCTTGGTCGTTTCCTGACACTATCCCTGGCCCGGAACCTGACTCTGTCCCAAGCTCATGTCCTGCATCTTATCCTAAATGAAACCCTAACACTCTCCGTAACTAGGGCCCTGAATAATCCTGCCTAAGGCCTTGACACGACTTCTCACTAAGGCCCGGAACCTGACATTGTCCCTAGAAAAGGCCCTGACTATACCTAACAAAGGCTATAATGCTAGTCCTAACTCAGGCCCTGACACTGTTTCTAACTAAAGCCCAGCTGCCGCCAATATCTAAAATCCTGATATTATCCTGAGTTAATATCCTGACCCAGGTCTTACCAAGGTCCTGAAACTGACTAAAAGTAAGCCTTGATGCTGTCCATAAATGAGGCCCTGAGGCTCTCCCTAACAGAGACCCTGATAATGTCTTTAATGAAGAACCTGACACTGATCACACAGAGGCCCTTCTGCTGCTCCTAAGTCATGCCCTGACAGTGTCCCGAACTCAGGCCCTAAAGATAAGCCTCACTTAGGCCCTTTGGCTGTACCTTCCTTATGCTCTGACCCTGTCTGTATAGGAAGACCTGGCAGTGGTCCTGATTTAGGCCCTGATGCTGGTCCTAAGTAAGGCCCTGATGCTCTCAATAACGAAGGTCTTCACACTTTTCCTGGGTCATTTCGCGACGCTATCCCTGGCCCGGAACCTGACTCTGTCACAAGCTCATGTCCTGCATCTTATCCTAAATGAAACCCTAATAGTATCCCTAACTAAGCCCTGATTAAACCTAACAAAGGCCTTCACACTATCTCTCACCAACACCCAGAATATATCCCTAATGGTCCCTGCTGCAATCAATAAATAAACCCGGACACTGTCCTGAGCTATTACCCTGACTCATTTCTATCCACTGTCCTGATACTTTCCAAAAGAAAGCCTGTTGCCGTCCTTAGGTGAAGACCTGAGGCTGTGCCTAACTCAGGCCCTGAAACTTTCCCTAACTGAGGCCTTGATTCTGTGACTAACACAGGCCCTGCTCATTTCTTTCACTATGACCCGAATGCTGACCCAACAAAGGCCCTGATGCTGTTCCTATGTCATGCCCTGTGTCTCCAGCTAGTGGGCTGACACTAGGCCGCACTCAGGCCTAGATGTTCTCCCTAAGTCAGGCTCTGACGCTGTCCCTACCCGAAACCCTGACACAGGTCCTAAATTAGGCCCTGATTCTCTAAGTAACCAAGGTCTTGACACCAACCCAGGTCATTGGCTGACACTATCCCTGGCTCGGATCGTGACTCTGTCCCAAGCTAATGTCCTGCATCTTATCCTAATTGAAACCCTAATACTCTCCCTAACTAAGGCGCTCACTGATCCTAACTAAGACTTTCACCCTATCTCTCACTAAGGCCCAGAATCGGTCCCTAACATGGGCCGTGCTGCAGTCAATAATGAAAATCCGGACACTATCCTGAGCTAATATCCTGACACATTTCTATCCACCCACCCACCAGACACAGTCCCAAAGAAAGGCCTGTCGCTGTCCTTAACTGAAGACGAGAGGCTGTGCCTAACTCAGGACCTCAAGATTTCCCTAACTGAGGCCTCGATTCTCTGACTCACTCAGGCCCTGCTCCTGTCTTTCACTATGACCCGAATGCTGACTCCACAAACGCCCTGAATGCTGCTCCTAAGTCATGCCCTGACAGTGTCTGCATCTAGGGGCCTCACTCAGGCCCTCACCTTCTCCCTATATCAGGCTCTGACGCTGTCCCTACCCAAAGCCCTGGCACAGGTCTTAAATTAGGCCCTGATTCTCTAAGTACCTAAGGGCTTGATTCCAAACCTAGGTCATTACCTGACACTAGCCCTAGACCTGAATGTAACCTTGTCTGTTGCTAATGTCAAATTTATCTAAAGAGATTCTTTAGGATGAAATTCTTTCATCTTCTGAATAGAGTTTTCTGAAAAAAATAATGTTTAAACTCTTACTGACCTTAAACAAAATGTACTCAACTTCTGTGGAATATTCCTTTATACCAGCGTGTATGGTTTCCTTCTGCATCTGCGTGTGTTGGCTTAAAGGGTGCTTGTAGGAATGCCTACCGTTATGCTAACTAAATCCCTGATGCTGTCCCTAAATAACGTCCTGAAATTAGTCTCAAGGCTGTGAACCTGTCCCAAACTGAGGCCTGGAGGCTCATCCGAGCTCAGGCCCTGACACTGTCCCTAGCAAAGGCCCTCACACAACTCCTAGCTCAGTCCCTGACACTATACCTAACAAAGGCTATAATGCTAGTCCTAACTCAGGCCCTGACACTGTTTCTAACTAAAGCCCAGCTGCCGCCAATATCTAAAATCCTGATACTATCCTGAGTTAATATCCTGAGCCAGGTCTTACCAAGGTCCTGAAACTGACTAAAACTAAGCCTTGATGCTGTCCATAAATAAGGCCCTGAGGCTCTCCCTAACAGAGGCCCTGATAATGTCTTTAATGAAGAACCTGACGCTGATCCCACAGAGGCCCTTCTGCTGCTCCTAAGTCATGCCCTGACAGTGTCCCGAACTCAGGCCCTAAAGATAAGCCTCACTTAGGCCCTTTGGCTGTACCTTCCTTATGCTCTGACGCTATCTGTATAGGAAGCCCTGGCAGTGGTCCTGATTTAGGCCCTCACGCTGGTCCTAAGTAAGGCCCTGAGGCTCTCAATAACGAAGGTCCTCACGCTTTTCCTGGGTCATTTCGTGACGCTATCCCTGGCCCGGAACCTGACTCTGTCCCAAGCTCATGTCCTGCATCTTATCCTAAATGAAACCCTAATAGTATCCCTAACTAAGCCCTGACCAATCCGAACAAAGGCCTTGACACTATCTCTCACTAAAGCCCGGAATCTGTCCCTAACATGGGACCTGTTGCAATCAATAACTAAAATCCCGACACTGTCCTGAGATAATTTCCTGACACATTTCTATGCACGATCCTGACACTGTCCCAAACCTGTCCGTGTCTTTAAGTGAAGACCTGACGCTGTGCCTAACTCAGGCCCTGAAGCTTTCCCTAACGGAGGCCTTGATTCTGTGACTCACTCAAGGCCTGCTCATGTCTTTCACTATGACCTTTCGCTGACCCAACCAAGGTGTTTATGCTGCTCCGAAGTCATGCCCTGACTGTGTCTACAGCTACGGGGCTGACGCTAGGCCTCACTCAGGCCCTGACGTTCTCCATAAGTCAGGTCTGACGCTGTCCCTACCGAAAATCTTGACGCAGGTCCTAAATTTTAGGCCTTGATTCTCTAAGTAAGTAAGGTCTTGACACTAAAACTAGGCCATTAACTGACACTACCCCTAGACCTGAATCTAATCTTGTCTTTAGCTAATGTCAAGTTTAGGGAAAGAGATTCTTTACGACGAAATTCTTTCATCATATGAATATTGGTTTCTTAAAACAATAATTTTTAAACTCTTGTTAACCTTAAACAAAGTGTACTCAACTGCTGTGGAATATTCCTTCATAGCAGCGTGCATGGTTCACTTTTACATTCTTGTGTGTTGGCCTTCAGGGTTCTTGCAGGAATGGCTCCTCTTATGCTAACTAAATCATCCCTGATGCTGAACATAAATAAGGCGCTCAAATTACTCCCGATGCTCTGAACCGCTCCCTAACTACGGCCTGGAGACTCGTGCTAAACCAGGCCCTGACACTGTCCCAAACCAAGACCCTGACATTACACGTAACTCGGACCCTGACACTACTCCTAGCTCAGTCCCTGACACTATACCTAACAAAGCCCATAATGATATTCCTAACTCAGACCCTGACACTGACTCTAACGAAGGCCCTACTGCCGCCAATATCTAAAGTCCTGATGCTATCCTGAGTTAATATCCTGACCCAGGTCTTACCAAGGTCCTGAAACTGACCCAAAGTAAGCCTTGATGCTGTCTGAAAATGAGGCCCTGAGGCTCTCCCTAACAGAGGCCCTGATAATGTCTTTAGTGAAGACCCTCACGCTGATCCCACAGAGGCCCTTCTGCTGCTCCTAAGTCATGCCCTGACAGTGTCCCGAACTCAGGCCCTAAAGATAAGCCTCACTTAGGACCTTTGGCTGTACCTTCCTTATGCTCTGACGCTGTCTGTATAGGAAGCCCTGGCAGTGGTCCTGATTTAGGCCCTCACGCTGGTCCTAAGTAAGGCCCTGAGGCTCTCAATAACAAAGGTCTTCACGCTTTTCCTGGGTCATTTCGTGACGCTATCCCTGGCCCGGAACCTGACTCTGTCCCAAGCTCATGTCCTGCATCTTATCCTAAATGAAACCCTAATAGTATCCCTAACTAAGCCCTGACCAATCCGAACAAAGGCCTTGACACTATCTCTCACTAAAGCCCGGAATCTGTCCCTAACATGGGACCTGTTGCAATCAATAACTAAAATCCGGACACTGTCCTGAGCTAATATCCTGACTCATTTCTATCCACTGTTCTGATACTTTCCAAAAGAAAGCCTGTTGCCGTCTTTAAGTGAAGACCTGACGCTGTGCCTAACTCAGGCCCTGAAGCTTTCCCTAACGGAGGCCTTGATTCTGTGACTCACTCAAGGCCTGCTCATGTCTTTCACTATGACCTTTCGCTGACCCAACCAAGGTGTTTATGCTGCTCCGAAGTCATGCCCTGACTGTGTCTACAGCTACGGGGCTGACGCTAGGCCTCACTCAGGCCCTGACGTTCTCCATAAGTCAGGTCTGACGCTGTCCCTACCGAAAATCTTGACGCAGGTCCTAAATTTGAGGCCTTGATTCTCTAATTAAGTAAGGTCTTGACACTAAATCTAGGTCATTAACTGACACTACCCCTAGACCTTAATCTAATCTTGACTTTAGCTAATGTCAAGTTTAGGGAAAGAGATTCTTTACGATGAAATTCTTTCATCATATGAATATTGGTTTCTTAAAACAATAATTTTTAAACTCTTGTTAACCTTAAACAAAGTGTACTCAACTGCTGTGGAATATTCCTTCATAGCAGCGTGCATGGTTCACTTTTACATTCTTGTGTGTTGGCCTTCAGGGTTCTTGCAGGAATGGCTCCTCTTATGCTAACTAAATCATCCCTGATGCTGAACATAAATAAGGCGCTGAAATTACTCCCGATGCTCTGAACCGCTCCCTAACTACGGCCTGGAGACTCGTACTAACCCAGGCGCTGACACTGTCCCTAACCAAGACCCTGACATTACACATAACTCGGACCCTGACACTACTCCTAGCTCACTCCCTGACACTATACCTGACAAAGGCCATAATGATATTCCTAACTCAGACCCTGACACTGACTCTAACTAAGGCCCTACTGCCGCCAATATCTAAAGTCCTGATACTATCCTGAGTTAATATCCTGACCCAGGTCTTACCAAGGTCCTGAAACTGACCCAAAGTAAGCCTTGATGCTGTCCGAAAATGAGGTCCTGAGGCTCTCCCTAACAGAGGCCCTGATAATGTCTTTAATGAAGACCCTCAGGCTGATCCCACAGAGGCCCTTCTGCTGCTCCTAAGTCATGCCCTGACACTTTCCCTAACTCAGATGCTAAAGATAGGCCTCACTTAGGCACTTGGGCTGTACCTTACTTAGGCTCTGATGCTGTCCTTATATGAAGCCAGGGCAGTGGTCGTGATTTAGGGCCTGACTCTGGTCCTAAGTCAGGCCCCGATGCTCTCAATAACTAAGGTTTTAACGCTTTCTCTTGGTCGTTTCCTGACACTATCCCTGGCCCGGAACCTGACTCTGTCCCAAGCTCATGTCCTGCATCTTATCCTAAATGAAACCCTAACACTCTCCGTAACTAGGGCCCTGAATAATCCTGCCTAAGGCCTTGACACGACTTCTCACTAAGGCCCGGAACCTGACATTGTCCCTAGAAAAGGCCCTGACTATACCTAACAAAGGCTATAATGCTAGTCCTAACTCAGGCCCTGACACTGTTTCTAACTAAAGCCCAGCTGCCGCCAATATCTAAAATCCTGATATTATCCTGAGTTAATATCCTGACCCAGGTCTTACCAAGGTCCTGAAACTGACTAAAAGTAAGCCTTGATGCTGTCCATAAATGAGGCCCTGAGGCTCTCCCTAACAGAGACCCTGATAATGTCTTTAATGAAGAACCTGACACTGATCCCACAGAGGCCCTTCTCCTGCTCCTAAGTCATGCCCTGACAGTGTCCCGAACTCAGGCCCTAAAGATAAGCCTCACTTAGGCCCTTTGGCTGTACCTTCCTTATGCTCTGACCCTGTCTGTATAGGAAGACCTGGCAGTGGTCCTGATTTAGGCCCTGATGCTGGTCCTAAGTAAGGCCCTGATGCTCTCAATAACGAAGGTCTTCACGCTTTTCCTGGGTCATTTCGCGACGCTATCCCTGGCCCGGAACCTGACTCTGTCACAAGCTCATGTCCTGCATCTTATCCTAAATGAAACCCTAATAGTATCCCTAACTAAGCCCTGATTAAACCTAACAAAGGCCTTCACACTATCTCTCACCAACACCCAGAATATATCCCTAATGGTCCCTGCTGCAATCAATAAATAAACCCGGACACTGTCCTGAGCTATTACCCTGACTCATTTCTATCCACTGTCCTGATACTTTCCAAAAGAAAGCCTGTTGCCGTCCTTAGGTGAAGACCTGAGGCTGTGCCTAACTCAGGCCCTGAAACTTTCCCTAACTGAGGCCTTGATTCTGTGACTAACACAGGCCCTGCTCATTTCTTTCACTATGACCCGAATGCTGACCCAACAAAGGCCCTGATGCTGTTCCTATGTCATGCCCTGTGTCTCCAGCTAGTGGGCTGACACTAGGCCGCACTCAGGCCTAGATGTTCTCCCTAAGTCAGGCTCTGACGCTGTCCCTACCCGAAACCCTGACACAGGTCCTAAATTAGGCCCTGATTCTCTAAGTAACCAAGGTCTTGACACCAACCCAGGTCATTGGCTGACACTATCCCTGGCTCGGATCGTGACTCTGTCCCAAGCTAATGTCCTGCATCTTATCCTAATTGAAACCCTAATACTCTCCCTAACTAAGGCGCTCACTGATCCTAACTAAGACTTTCACCCTATCTCTCACTAAGGCCCAGAATCGGTCCCTAACATGGGCCGTGCTGCAGTCAATAATGAAAATCCGGACACTATCCTGAGCTAATATCCTGACACATTTCTATCCACCCACCCACCAGACACAGTCCCAAAGAAAGGCCTGTCGCTGTCCTTAACTGAAGACGAGAGGCTGTGCCTAACTCAGGACCTCAAGATTTCCCTAACTGAGGCCTCGATTCTCTGACTCACTCAGGCCCTGCTCCTGTCTTTCACTATGACCCGAATGCTGACTCCACAAACGCCCTGAATGCTGCTCCTAAGTCATGCCCTGACAGTGTCTGCATCTAGGGGCCTCACTCAGGCCCTCACCTTCTCCCTATATCAGGCTCTGACGCTGTCCCTACCCGAAGCCCTGGCACAGGTCTTAAATTAGGCCCTGATTCTCTAAGTACCTAAGGGCTTGATTCCAAACCTAGGTCATTACCTGACACTAGCCCTAGACCTGAATGTAACCTTGTCTGTTGCTAATGTCAAATTTATCTAAAGAGATTCTTTAGGATGAAATTCTTTCATCTTCTGAATAGAGTTTTCTGAAAAAAATAATGTTTAAACTCTTACTGACCTTAAACAAAATGTACTCAACTTCTGTGGAATATTCCTTTATACCAGCGTGTATGGTTTCCTTCTGCATCTGCGTGTGTTGGCTTAAAGGGTGCTTGTAGGAATGCCTACCGTTATGCTAACTAAATCCCTGATGCTGTCCCTAAATAACGTCCTGAAATTAGTCTCAAGGCTGTGAACCTGTCCCAAACTGAGGCCTGGAGGCTCATCCTAGCTCAGGCCCTGACACTGTCCCTAGCAAAGGCCCTCACACAACTCCTAGCTCAGTCCCTGACACTATACCTAACAAAGGCTATAATGCTAGTCCTAACTCAGGCCCTGACACTGTTTCTAACTAAAGCCCAGCTGCCGCCAATATCTAAAATCCTGATACTATCCTGAGTTAATATCCTGAGCCAGGTCTTACCAAGGTCCTGAAACTGACTAAAACTAAGCCTTGATGCTGTCCATAAATAAGGCCCTGAGGCTCTCCCTAACAGAGGCCCTGATAATGTCTTTAATGAAGAACCTGACGCTGATCCCACAGAGGCCCTTCTGCTGCTCCTAAGTCATGCCCTGACAGTGTCCCGAACTCAGGCCCTAAAGATAAGCCTCACTTAGGCCCTTTGGCTGTACCTTCCTTATGCTCTGACGCTCTCTGTATAGGAAGCCCTGGCAGTGGTCCTGATTTAGGCCCTCACGCTGGTCCTAAGTAAGGCCCTGAGGCTCTCAATAACGAAGGTCCTCACGCTTTTCCTGGGTCATTTCGTGACGCTATCCCTGGCCCGGAACCTGACTCTGTCCCAAGCTCATGTCCTGCATCTTATCCTAAATGAAACCCTAATAGTATCCCTAACTAAGCCCTGACCAATCCGAACAAAGGCCTTGACACTATCTCTCACTAAAGCCCGGAATCTGTCCCTAACATGGGACCTGTTGCAATCAATAACTAAAATCCGGACACTGTCCTGAGATAATTTCCTGACACATTTCTATGCACGATCCTGACACTGTCCCAAACCTGTCCGTGTCTTTAAGTGAAGACCTGACGCTGTGCCTAACTCAGGCCCTGAAGCTTTCCCTAACGGAGGCCTTGATTCTGTGACTCACTCAAGGCCTGCTCATGTCTTTCACTATGACCTTTCGCTGACCCAACCAAGGTGTTTATGCTGCTCCGAAGTCATGCCCTGACTGTGTCTACAGCTACGGGGCTGACGCTAGGCCTCACTCAGGCCCTGACGTTCTCCATAAGTCAGGTCTGACGCTGTCCCTACCGAAAATCTTGACGCAAGTCCTAAATTTGAGGCCTTGATTCTCTAATTAAGTAAGGTCTTGACACTAAATCTAGGTCATTAACTGACACTACCCCTAGACCTTAATCTAATCTTGACTTTAGCTAATGTCAAGTTTAGGGAAAGAGATTCTTTACGATGAAATTCTTTCATCATATGAATATTGGTTTCTTAAAACAATAATTTTTAAACTCTTGTTAACCTTAAACAAAGTGTACTCAACTGCTGTGGAATATTCCTTCATAGCAGCGTGCATGGTTCACTTTTACATTCTTGTGTGTTGGCCTTCAGGGTTCTTGCAGGAATGGCTCCTCTTATGCTAACTAAATCATCCCTGATGCTGAACATAAATAAGGCGCTGAAATTACTCCCGATGCTCTGAACCGCTCCCTAACTACGGCCTGGAGACTCGTACTAACCCAGGCGCTGACACTGTCCCTAACCAAGACCCTGACATTACACATAACTCGGACCCTGACACTACTCCTAGCTCACTCCCTGACACTATACCTGACAAAGGCCATAATGATATTCCTAACTCAGACCCTGACACTGACTCTAACTAAGGCCCTACTGCCGCCAATATCTAAAGTCCTGATACTATCCTGAGTTAATATCCTGACCCAGGTCTTACCAAGGTCCTGAAACTGACCCAAAGTAAGCCTTGATGCTGTCCGAAAATGAGGTCCTGAGGCTCTCCCTAACAGAGGCCCTGATAATGTCTTTAATGAAGACCCTCAGGCTGATCCCACAGAGGCCCTTCTGCTGCTCCTAAGTCATGCCCTGACACTTTCCCTAACTCAGATGCTAAAGATAGGCCTCACTTAGGCACTTGGGCTGTACCTTACTTAGGCTCTGATGCTGTCCTTATATGAAGCCAGGGCAGTGGTCGTGATTTAGGGCCTGACTCTGGTCCTAAGTCAGGCCCCGATGCTCTCAATAACTAAGGTTTTAACGCTTTCTCTTGGTCGTTTCCTGACACTATCCCTGGCCCGGAACCTGACTCTGTCCCAAGCTCATGTCCTGCATCTTATCCTAAATGAAACCCTAACACTCTCCGTAACTAGGGCCCTGAATAATCCTGCCTAAGGCCTTGACACGACTTCTCACTAAGGCCCGGAACCTGACATTGTCCCTAGAAAAGGCCCTGACTATACCTAACAAAGGCTATAATGCTAGTCCTAACTCAGGCCCTGACACTGTTTCTAACTAAAGCCCAGCTGCCGCCAATATCTAAAATCCTGATATTATCCTGAGTTAATATCCTGACCCAGGTCTTACCAAGGTCCTGAAACTGACTAAAAGTAAGCCTTGATGCTGTCCATAAATGAGGCCCTGAGGCTCTCCCTAACAGAGACCCTGATAATGTCTTTAATGAAGAACCTGACACTGATCCCACAGAGGCCCTTCTGCTGCTCCTAAGTCATGCCCTGACAGTGTCCCGAACTCAGGCCCTAAAGATAAGCCTCACTTAGGCCCTTTGGCTGTACCTTCCTTATGCTCTGACCCTGTCTGTATAGGAAGACCTGGCAGTGGTCCTGATTTAGGCCCTGATGCTGGTCCTAAGTAAGGCCCTGATGCTCTCAATAACGAAGGTCTTCACACTTTTCCTGGGTCATTTCGCGACGCTATCCCTGGCCCGGAACCTGACTCTGTCACAAGCTCATGTCCTGCATCTTATCCTAAATGAAACCCTAATAGTATCCCTAACTAAGCCCTGATTAAACCTAACAAAGGCCTTCACACTATCTCTCACCAACACCCAGAATATATCCCTAATGGTCCCTGCTGCAATCAATAAATAAACCCGGACACTGTCCTGAGCTATTACCCTGACTCATTTCTATCCACTGTCCTGATACTTTCCAAAAGAAAGCCTGTTGCCGTCCTTAGGTGAAGACCTGAGGCTGTGCCTAACTCAGGCCCTGAAACTTTCCCTAACTGAGGCCTTGATTCTGTGACTAACACAGGCCCTGCTCATTTCTTTCACTATGACCCGAATGCTGACCCAACAAAGGCCCTGATGCTGTTCCTATGTCATGCCCTGTGTCTCCAGCTAGTGGGCTGACACTAGGCCGCACTCAGGCCTAGATGTTCTCCCTAAGTCAGGCTCTGACGCTGTCCCTACCCGAAACCCTGACACAGGTCCTAAATTAGGCCCTGATTCTCTAAGTAACCAAGGTCTTGACACCAACCCAGGTCATTGGCTGACACTATCCCTGGCTCGGATCGTGACTCTGTCCCAAGCTAATGTCCTGCATCTTATCCTAATTGAAACCCTAATACTCTCCCTAACTAAGGCGCTCACTGATCCTAACTAAGACTTTCACCCTATCTCTCACTAAGGCCCAGAATCGGTCCCTAACATGGGCCGTGCTGCAGTCAATAATGAAAATCCGGACACTATCCTGAGCTAATATCCTGACACATTTCTATCCACCCACCCACCAGACACAGTCCCAAAGAAAGGCCTGTCGCTGTCCTTAACTGAAGACGAGAGGCTGTGCCTAACTCAGGACCTCAAGATTTCCCTAACTGAGGCCTCGATTCTCTGACTCACTCAGGCCCTGCTCCTGTCTTTCACTATGACCCGAATGCTGACTCCACAAACGCCCTGAATGCTGCTCCTAAGTCATGCCCTGACAGTGTCTGCATCTAGGGGCCTCACTCAGGCCCTCACCTTCTCCCTATATCAGGCTCTGACGCTGTCCCTACCCAAAGCCCTGGCACAGGTCTTAAATTAGGCCCTGATTCTCTAAGTACCTAAGGGCTTGA
Organism: Kogia breviceps; assembly: GCF_026419965.1. NCBI lineage: Eukaryota > Metazoa > Chordata > Mammalia > Artiodactyla > Physeteridae > Kogia > Kogia breviceps. Next base: position 28,348,029 of record NC_081321.1, read on the forward strand.
TTCCAAACCTAGGTCATTACCTGACACTAGCCCTAGACCTGAATGTAACCTTGTCTGTTGCTAATGTCAAATTTATCTAAAGAGATTCTTTAGGATGAAATTCTTTCATCTTCTGAATAGAGTTTTCTGAAAAAAATAATGTTTAAACTCTTACTGACCTTAAACAAAATGTACTCAACTTCTGTGGAATATTCCTTTATACCAGCGTGTATGGTTTCCTTCTGCATCTGCGTGTGTTGGCTTAAAGGGTGCTTGTAGGAATGCCTACCGTTATGCTAACTAAATCCCTGATGCTGTCCCTAAATAACGTCCTGAAATTAGTCTCAAGGCTGTGAACCTGTCCCAAACTGAGGCCTGGAGGCTCATCCGAGCTCAGGCCCTGACACTGTCCCTAGCAAAGGCCCTCACACAACTCCTAGCTCAGTCCCTGACACTATACCTAACAAAGGCTATAATGCTAGTCCTAACTCAGGCCCTGACACTGTTTCTAACTAAAGCCCAGCTGCCGCCAATATCTAAAATCCTGATACTATCCTGAGTTAATATCCTGAGCCAGGTCTTACCAAGGTCCTGAAACTGACTAAAACTAAGCCTTGATGCTGTCCATAAATAAGGCCCTGAGGCTCTCCCTAACAGAGGCCCTGATAATGTCTTTAATGAAGAACCTGACGCTGATCCCACAGAGGCCCTTCTGCTGCTCCTAAGTCATGCCCTGACAGTGTCCCGAACTCAGGCCCTAAAGATAAGCCTCACTTAGGCCCTTTGGCTGTACCTTCCTTATGCTCTGACGCTATCTGTATAGGAAGCCCTGGCAGTGGTCCTGATTTAGGCCCTCACGCTGGTCCTAAGTAAGGCCCTGAGGCTCTCAATAACGAAGGTCCTCACGCTTTTCCTGGGTCATTTCGTGACGCTATCCCTGGCCCGGAACCTGACTCTATCCCAAGCTCATGTCCTGCATCTTATCCTAAATGAAACCCTAATAGTATCCCTAATTAAGCCCTGACCAATCCGAACAAAGGCCTTGACACTATCTCTCACTAAAGCCCGGAATCTGTCCCTAACATGGGACCTGTTGCAATCAATAACTAAAATCCGGACAATGTCCTGAGATAATTTCCTGACACATTTCTATGCACGATCCTGACACTGTCCCAAACCTGTCCGTGTCTTTAAGTGAAGACCTGACGCTGTGCCTAACTCAGGCCCTGAAGCTTTCCCTAACGGAGGCCTTGATTCTGTGACTCACTCAAGGCCTGCTCATGTCTTTCACTATGACCTTTCGCTGACCCAACCAAGGTGTTTATGCTGCTCCGAAGTCATGCCCTGACTGTGTCTACAGCTACGGGGCTGACGCTAGGCCTCACTCAGGCCCTGACGTTCTCCATAAGTCAGGTCTGACGCTGTCCCTACCGAAAATCTTGACGCAGGTCCTAAATTTTAGGCCTTGATTCTCTAAGTAAGTAAGGTCTTGACACTAAAACTAGGCCATTAACTGACACTACCCCTAGACCTGAATCTAATCTTGTCTTTAGCTAATGTCAAGTTTAGGGAAAGAGATTCTTTACGACGAAATTCTTTCATCATATGAATATTGGTTTCTTAAAACAATAATTTTTAAACTCTTGTTAACCTTAAACAAAGTGTACTCAACTGCTGTGGAATATTCCTTCATAGCAGCGTGCATGGTTCACTTTTACATTCTTGTGTGTTGGCCTTCAGGGTTCTTGCAGGAATGGCTCCTCTTATGCTAACTAAATCATCCCTGATGCTGAACATAAATAAGGCGCTCAAATTACTCCCGATGCTCTGAACCGCTCCCTAACTACGGCCTGGAGACTCGTGCTAAACCAGGCCCTGACACTGTCCCAAACCAAGACCCTGACATTACACGTAACTCGGACCCTGACACTACTCCTAGCTCAGTCCCTGACACTATACCTAACAAAGCCCATAATGATATTCCTAACTCAGACCCTGACACTGACTCTAACTAAGGCCCTACTGCCGCCAATATCTAAAGTCCTGATACTATCCTGAGTTAATATCCTGACCCAGGTCTTACCAAGGTCCTGAAACTGACCCAAAGTAAGCCTTGATGCTGTCCGAAAATGAGGTCCTGAGGCTCTCCCTAACAGAGGCCCTGATAATGTCTTTAATGAAGACCCTCAGGCTGATCCCACAGAGGCCCTTCTGCTGCTCCTAAGTCATGCCCTGACACTTTCCCTAACTCAGATGCTAAAGATAGGCCTCACTTAGGCACTTGGGCTGTACCTTACTTAGGCTCTGATGCTGTCCTTATATGAAGCCAGGGCAGTGGTCGTGATTTAGGGCCTGACTCTGGTCCTAAGTCAGGCCCCGATGCTCTCAATAACTAAGGTTTTAACGCTTTCTCTTGGTCGTTTCCTGACACTATCCCTGGCCCGGAACCTGACTCTGTCCCAAGCTCATGTCCTGCATCTTATCCTAAATGAAACCCTAACACTCTCCGTAACTAGGGCCCTGAATAATCCTGCCTAAGGCCTTGACACGACTTCTCACTAAGGCCCGGAACCTGACATTGTCCCTAGAAAAGGCCCTGACTATACCTAACAAAGGCTATAATGCTAGTCCTAACTCAGGCCCTGACACTGTTTCTAACTAAAGCCCAGCTGCCGCCAATATCTAAAATCCTGATATTATCCTGAGTTAATATCCTGACCCAGGTCTTACCAAGGTCCTGAAACTGACTAAAAGTAAGCCTTGATGCTGTCCATAAATGAGGCCCTGAGGCTCTCCCTAACAGAGACCCTGATAATGTCTTTAATGAAGAACCTGACACTGATCCCACAGAGGCCCTTCTGCTGCTCCTAAGTCATGCCCTGACAGTGTCCCGAACTCAGGCCCTAAAGATAAGCCTCACTTAGGCCCTTTGGCTGTACCTTCCTTATGCTCTGACCCTGTCTGTATAGGAAGACCTGGCAGTGGTCCTGATTTAGGCCCTGATGCTGGTCCTAAGTAAGGCCCTGATGCTCTCAATAACGAAGGTCTTCACGCTTTTCCTGGGTCATTTCGCGACGCTATCCCTGGCCCGGAACCTGACTCTGTCACAAGCTCATGTCCTGCATCTTATCCTAAATGAAACCCTAATAGTATCCCTAACTAAGCCCTGATTAAACCTAACAAAGGCCTTCACACTATCTCTCACCAACACCCAGAATATATCCCTAATGGTCCCTGCTGCAATCAATAAATAAACCCGGACACTGTCCTGAGCTATTACCCTGACTCATTTCTATCCACTGTCCTGATACTTTCCAAAAGAAAGCCTGTTGCCGTCCTTAGGTGAAGACCTGAGGCTGTGCCTAACTCAGGCCCTGAAACTTTCCCTAACTGAGGCCTTGATTCTGTGACTAACACAGGCCCTGCTCATTTCTTTCACTATGACCCGAATGCTGACCCAACAAAGGCCCTGATGCTGTTCCTATGTCATGCCCTGTGTCTCCAGCTAGTGGGCTGACACTAGGCCGCACTCAGGCCTAGATGTTCTCCCTAAGTCAGGCTCTGACGCTGTCCCTACCCGAAACCCTGACACAGGTCCTAAATTAGGCCCTGATTCTCTAAGTAACCAAGGTCTTGACACCAACCCAGGTCATTGGCTGACACTATCCCTGGCTCGGATCGTGACTCTGTCCCAAGCTAATGTCCTGCATCTTATCCTAATTGAAACCCTAATACTCTCCCTAACTAAGGCGCTCACTGATCCTAACTAAGACTTTCACCCTATCTCTCACTAAGGCCCAGAATCGGTCCCTAACATGGGCCGTGCTGCAGTCAATAATGAAAATCCGGACACTATCCTGAGCTAATATCCTGACACATTTCTATCCACCCACCCACCAGACACAGTCCCAAAGAAAGGCCTGTCGCTGTCCTTAACTGAAGACGAGAGGCTGTGCCTAACTCAGGACCTCAAGATTTCCCTAACTGAGGCCTCGATTCTCTGACTCACTCAGGCCCTGCTCCTGTCTTTCACTATGACCCGAATGCTGACTCCACAAACGCCCTGAATGCTGCTCCTAAGTCATGCCCTGACAGTGTCTGCATCTAGGGGCCTCACTCAGGCCCTCACCTTCTCCCTATATCAGGCTCTGACGCTGTCCCTACCCGAAGCCCTGGCACAGGTCTTAAATTAGGCCCTGATTCTCTAAGTACCTAAGGGCTTGATTCCAAACCTAGGTCATTACCTGACACTAGCCCTAGACCTGAATGTAACCTTGTCTGTTGCTAATGTCAAATTTATCTAAAGAGATTCTTTAGGATGAAATTCTTTCATCTTCTGAATAGAGTTTTCTGAAAAAAATAATGTTTAAACTCTTACTGACCTTAAACAAAATGTACTCAACTTCTGTGGAATATTCCTTTATACCAGCGTGTATGGTTTCCTTCTGCATCTGCGTGTGTTGGCTTAAAGGGTGCTTGTAGGAATGCCTACCGTTATGCTAACTAAATCCCTGATGCTGTCCCTAAATAACGTCCTGAAATTAGTCTCAAGGCTGTGAACCTGTCCCAAACTGAGGCCTGGAGGCTCATCCGAGCTCAGGCCCTGACACTGTCCCTAGCAAAGGCCCTCACACAACTCCTAGCTCAGTCCCTGACACTATACCTAACAAAGGCTATAATGCTAGTCCTAACTCAGGCCCTGACACTGTTTCTAACTAAAGCCCAGCTGCCGCCAATATCTAAAATCCTGATACTATCCTGAGTTAATATCCTGAGCCAGGTCTTACCAAGGTCCTGAAACTGACTAAAACTAAGCCTTGATGCTGTCCATAAATAAGGCCCTGAGGCTCTCCCTAACAGAGGCCCTGATAATGTCTTTAATGAAGAACCTGACGCTGATCCCACAGAGGCCCTTCTGCTGCTCCTAAGTCATGCCCTGACAGTGTCCCGAACTCAGGCCCTAAAGATAAGCCTCACTTAGGCCCTTTGGCTGTACCTTCCTTATGCTCTGACGCTCTCTGTATAGGAAGCCCTGGCAGTGGTCCTGATTTAGGCCCTCACGCTGGTCCTAAGTAAGGCCCTGAGGCTCTCAATAACGAAGGTCCTCACGCTTTTCCTGGGTCATTTCGTGACGCTATCCCTGGCCCGGAACCTGACTCTGTCCCAAGCTCATGTCCTGCATCTTATCCTAAATGAAACCCTAATAGTATCCCTAACTAAGCCCTGACCAATCCGAACAAAGGCCTTGACACTATCTCTCACTAAAGCCCGGAATCTGTCCCTAACATGGGACCTGTTGCAATCAATAACTAAAATCCGGACACTGTCCTGAGATAATTTCCTGACACATTTCTATGCACGATCCTGACACTGTCCCAAACCTGTCCGTGTCTTTAAGTGAAGACCTGACGCTGTGCCTAACTCAGGCCCTGAAGCTTTCCCTAACGGAGGCCTTGATTCTGTGACTCACTCAAGGCCTGCTCATGTCTTTCACTATGACCTTTCGCTGACCCAACCAAGGTGTTTATGCTGCTCCGAAGTCATGCCCTGACTGTGTCTACAGCTACGGGGCTGACGCTAGGCCTCACTCAGGCCCTGACGTTCTCCATAAGTCAGGTCTGACGCTGTCCCTACCGAAAATCTTGACGCAAGTCCTAAATTTGAGGCCTTGATTCTCTAATTAAGTAAGGTCTTGACACTAAATCTAGGTCATTAACTGACACTACCCCTAGACCTTAATCTAATCTTGACTTTAGCTAATGTCAAGTTTAGGGAAAGAGATTCTTTACGATGAAATTCTTTCATCATATGAATATTGGTTTCTTAAAACAATAATTTTTAAACTCTTGTTAACCTTAAACAAAGTGTACTCAACTGCTGTGGAATATTCCTTCATAGCAGCGTGCATGGTTCACTTTTACATTCTTGTGTGTTGGCCTTCAGGGTTCTTGCAGGAATGGCTCCTCTTATGCTAACTAAATCATCCCTGATGCTGAACATAAATAAGGCGCTGAAATTACTCCCGATGCTCTGAACCGCTCCCTAACTACGGCCTGGAGACTCGTACTAACCCAGGCGCTGACACTGTCCCTAACCAAGACCCTGACATTACACATAACTCGGACCCTGACACTACTCCTAGCTCACTCCCTGACACTATACCTGACAAAGGCCATAATGATATTCCTAACTCAGACCCTGACACTGACTCTAACTAAGGCCCTACTGCCGCCAATATCTAAAGTCCTGATACTATCCTGAGTTAATATCCTGACCCAGGTCTTACCAAGGTCCTGAAACTGACCCAAAGTAAGCCTTGATGCTGTCCGAAAATGAGGTCCTGAGGCTCTCCCTAACAGAGGCCCTGATAATGTCTTTAATGAAGACCCTCAGGCTGATCCCACAGAGGCCCTTCTGCTGCTCCTAAGTCATGCCCTGACACTTTCCCTAACTCAGATGCTAAAGATAGGCCTCACTTAGGCACTTGGGCTGTACCTTACTTAGGCTCTGATGCTGTCCTTATATGAAGCCAGGGCAGTGGTCGTGATTTAGGGCCTGACTCTGGTCCTAAGTCAGGCCCCGATGCTCTCAATAACTAAGGTTTTAACGCTTTCTCTTGGTCGTTTCCTGACACTATCCCTGGCCCGGAACCTGACTCTGTCCCAAGCTCATGTCCTGCATCTTATCCTAAATGAAACCCTAACACTCTCCGTAACTAGGGCCCTGAATAATCCTGCCTAAGGCCTTGACACGACTTCTCACTAAGGCCCGGAACCTGACATTGTCCCTAGAAAAGGCCCTGACTATACCTAACAAAGGCTATAATGCTAGTCCTAACTCAGGCCCTGACACTGTTTCTAACTAAAGCCCAGCTGCCGCCAATATCTAAAATCCTGATATTATCCTGAGTTAATATCCTGACCCAGGTCTTACCAAGGTCCTGAAACTGACTAAAAGTAAGCCTTGATGCTGTCCATAAATGAGGCCCTGAGGCTCTCCCTAACAGAGACCCTGATAATGTCTTTAATGAAGAACCTGACACTGATCCCACAGAGGCCCTTCTGCTGCTCCTAAGTCATGCCCTGACAGTGTCCCGAACTCAGGCCCTAAAGATAAGCCTCACTTAGGCCCTTTGGCTGTACCTTCCTTATGCTCTGACCCTGTCTGTATAGGAAGACCTGGCAGTGGTCCTGATTTAGGCCCTGATGCTGGTCCTAAGTAAGGCCCTGATGCTCTCAATAACGAAGGTCTTCACGCTTTTCCTGGGTCATTTCGCGACGCTATCCCTGGCCCGGAACCTGACTCTGTCACAAGCTCATGTCCTGCATCTTATCCTAAATGAAACCCTAATAGTATCCCTAACTAAGCCCTGATTAAACCTAACAAAGGCCTTCACACTATCTCTCACCAACACCCAGAATATATCCCTAATGGTCCCTGCTGCAATCAATAAATAAACCCGGACACTGTCCTGAGCTATTACCCTGACTCATTTCTATCCACTGTCCTGATACTTTCCAAAAGAAAGCCTGTTGCCGTCCTTAGGTGAAGACCTGAGGCTGTGCCTAACTCAGGCCCTGAAACTTTCCCTAACTGAGGCCTTGATTCTGTGACTAACACAGGCCCTGCTCATTTCTTTCACTATGACCCGAATGCTGACCCAACAAAGGCCCTGATGCTGTTCCTATGTCATGCCCTGTGTCTCCAGCTAGTGGGCTGACACTAGGCCGCACTCAGGCCTAGATGTTCTCCCTAAGTCAGGCTCTGACGCTGTCCCTACCCGAAACCCTGACACAGGTCCTAAATTAGGCCCTGATTCTCTAAGTAACCAAGGTCTTGACACCAACCCAGGTCATTGGCTGACACTATCCCTGGCTCGGATCGTGACTCTGTCCCAAGCTAATGTCCTGCATCTTATCCTAATTGAAACCCTAATACTCTCCCTAACTAAGGCGCTCACTGATCCTAACTAAGACTTTCACCCTATCTCTCACTAAGGCCCAGAATCGGTCCCTAACATGGGCCGTGCTGCAGTCAATAATGAAAATCCGGACACTATCCTGAGCTAATATCCTGACACATTTCTATCCACCCACCCACCAGACACAGTCCCAAAGAAAGGCCTGTCGCTGTCCTTAACTGAAGACGAGAGGCTGTGCCTAACTCAGGACCTCAAGATTTCCCTAACTGAGGCCTCGATTCTCTGACTCACTCAGGCCCTGCTCCTGTCTTTCACTATGACCCGAATGCTGACTCCACAAACGCCCTGAATGCTGCTCCTAAGTCATGCCCTGACAGTGTCTGCATCTAGGGGCCTCACTCAGGCCCTCACCTTCTCCCTATATCAGGCTCTGACGCTGTCCCTACCCGAAGCCCTGGCACAGGTCTTAAATTAGGCCCTGATTCTCTAAGTACCTAAGGGCTTGATTCCAAACCTAGGTCATTACCTGACACTAGCCCTAGACCTGAATGTAACCTTGTCTGTTGCTAATGTCAAATTTATCTAAAGAGATTCTTTAGGATGAAATTCTTTCATCTTCTGAATAGAGTTTTCTGAAAAAAATAATGTTTAAACTCTTACTGACCTTAAACAAAATGTACTCAACTTCTGTGGAATATTCCTTTATACCAGCGTGTATGGTTTCCTTCTGCATCTGCGTGTGTTGGCTTAAAGGGTGCTTGTAGGAATGCCTACCGTTATGCTAACTAAATCCCTGATGCTGTCCCTAAATAACGTCCTGAAATTAGTCTCAAGGCTGTGAACCTGTCCCAAACTGAGGCCTGGAGGCTCATCCGAGCTCAGGCCCTGACACTGTCCCTAGCAAAGGCCCTCACACAACTCCTAGCTCAGTCCCTGACACTATACCTAACAAAGGCTATAATGCTAGTCCTAACTCAGGCCCTGACACTGTTTCTAACTAAAGCCCAGCTGCCGCCAATATCTAAAATCCTGATACTATCCTGAGTTAATATCCTGAGCCAGGTCTTACCAAGGTCCTGAAACTGACCCAAAGTAAGCCTTGATGCTGTCCATAAATGAGGCCCTGAGGCTCTCCCTAACAGAGGCCCTGATAATGTCTTTAATGAAGAACCTGACGCTGATCCCACAGAGGCCCTTCTGCTGCTCCTAAGTCATGCCCTGACAGTGTCCCGAACTCAGGCCCTAACGATAAGCCTCACTTAGGCCCTTTGGCTGTACCTTCCTTATGCTCTGACGCTATCTGTATAGGAAGCCCTGGCAGTGGTCCTGATTTAGGCCCTCACGCTGGTCCTAAGTAAGGCCCTGAGGCTCTCAATAACGAAGGTCCTCACGCTTTTCCTGGGTCATTTCGTGACGCTATCCCTGGCCCGGAACCTGACTCTGTCCCAAGCTCATGTCCTGCATCTTATCCTAAATGAAACCCTAATAGTATCCCTAACTAAGCCCTGACCAATCCGAACAAAGGCCTTGACACTATCTCTCACTAAAGCCCGGAATCTGTCCCTAACATGGGACCTGTTGCAATCAATAACTAAAATCCGGACACTGTCCTGAGATAATTTCCTTACACATTTCTATGCACGATCCTGACACTGTCCCAAACCTGTCCGTGTCTTTAAGTGAAGACCTGACGCTGTGCCTAACTCAGGCCCTGAAGCTTTCCCTAACGGAGGCCTTGATTCTGTGACTCACTCAAGGCCTGCTCATGTCTTTCACTATGACCTTTCGCTGACCCAACCAAGGTGTTTATGCTGCTCCGAAGTCATGCCCTGACTGTGTCTACAGCTACGGGGCTGACGCTAGGCCTCACTCAGGCCCTGACGTTCTCCATAAGTCAGGTCTGACGCTGTCCCTACCGAAAATCTTGACGCAGGTCCTAAATTTTAGGCCTTGATTCTCTAAGTAAGTAAGGTCTTGACACTAAAACTAGGCCATTAACTGACACTACCCCTAGACCTGAATCTAATCTTGTCTTTAGCTAATGTCAAGTTTAGGGAAAGAGATTCTTTACGACGAAATTCTTTCATCATATGAATATTGGTTTCTTAAAACAATAATTTTTAAACTCTTGTTAACCTTAAACAAAGTGTACTCAACTGCTGTGGAATATTCCTTCATAGCAGCGTGCATGGTTCACTTTTACATTCTTGTGTGTTGGCCTTCAGGGTTCTTGCAGGAATGGCTCCTCTTATGCTAACTAAATCATCCCTGATGCTGAACATAAATAAGGCGCTCAAATTACTCCCGATGCTCTGAACCGCTCCCTAACTACGGCCTGGAGACTCGTGCTAAACCAGGCCCTGACACTGTCCCAAACCAAGACCCTGACATTACACGTAACTCGGACCCTGACACTACTCCTAGCTCAGTCCCTGACACTATACCTAACAAAGCCCATAATGATATTCCTAACTCAGACCCTGACACTGACTCTAACGAAGGCCCTACTGCCGCCAATATCTAAAGTCCTGATGCTATCCTGAGTTAATATCCTGACCCAGGTCTTACCAAGGTCCTGAAACTGACCCAAAGTAAGCCTTGATGCTGTCTGAAAATGAGGCCCTGAGGCTCTCCCTAACAGAGGCCCTGATAATGTCTTTAGTGAAGACCCTCACGCTGATCCCACAGAGGCCCTTCTGCTGCTCCTAAGTCATGCCCTGACAGTGTCCCGAACTCAGGCCCTAAAGATAAGCCTCACTTAGGACCTTTGGCTGTACCTTCCTTATGCTCTGACGCTGTCTGTATAGGAAGCCCTGGCAGTGGTCCTGATTTAGGCCCTCACGCTGGTCCTAAGTAAGGCCCTGAGGCTCTCAATAACAAAGGTCTTCACGCTTTTCCTGGGTCATTTCGTGACGCTATCCCTGGCCCGGAACCTGACTCTGTCCCAAGCTCATGTCCTGCATCTTATCCTAAATGAAACCCTAATAGTATCCCTAACTAAGCCCTGACCAATCCGAACAAAGGCCTTGACACTATCTCTCACTAAAGCCCGGAATCTGTCCCTAACATGGGACCTGTTGCAATCAATAACTAAAATCCGGACACTGTCCTGAGCTAATATCCTGACTCATTTCTATCCACTGTTCTGATACTTTCCAAAAGAAAGCCTGTTGCCGTCTTTAAGTGAAGACCTGACGCTGTGCCTAACTCAGGCCCTGAAGCTTTCCCTAACGGAGGCCTTGATTCTGTGACTCACTCAAGGCCTGCTCATGTCTTTCACTATGACCTTTCGCTGACCCAACCAAGGTGTTTATGCTGCTCCTAAGTCGTACCCTGACTGTGTTTGCATCTAGGGGGCTGACGCTAGGCCTCACTCAGGCCCTGACGTTCTCCATAAGTCAGGTCTGACGCTGTCCCTACCGAAAATCTTGACGCAGGTCCTAAATTTTAGGCCTTGATTCTCTAAGTAAGTAAGGTCTTGACACTAAAACTAGGTCATTAACTGACACTACCCCTAGACCTGAATCTAATCTTGTCTTTAGCTAATGTTAACTTTAGGGAAAGAGATTCTTTACGACGAAATTCTTTCATCATATGAATATTGGTTTCTTAAAACAATAATTTTTAAACTCTTGTTAACCTTGAACAAAGTGTACTCAACTGCTGTGGAATATTCCTTCATAGCAGCGTGCATGGTTCACTTTTACATTCTTGTGTGTTGGCCTTCAGGATTCTTGCAGGAATGGCTCCTCTTAAGCTAACTAAATCATCCCTGATGCTGAACATAAATAAGGCGCTCAAATTACTCCCGATGCTCTGAACCTGTCCCTAACTATGGCCTGGAGACTCGTGCTAAACCAGGCCCTGACACTGTCCCAAACCAAGACCCTGACATTACACGTAACTCGGACCCTGACACTACTCCTAGCTCAGTCCCTGACACTATACCTAACAAAGCCCATAATGATATTCCTAACTCAGACCCTGACACTGACTCTAACGAAGGCCCTACTGCCGCCAATATCTAAAGTCCTGATGCTATCCTGAGTTAATATCCTGACGCAGGTCTTACCAAGGTCCTGAAACTGACCCAAAGTAAGCCTTGATGCTGTCTGAAAATGAGGCCCTGAGGCTCTCCCTAACAGAGGCCCTGATAATGTCTTTAGTGAAGACCCTCACGCTGATCCCACAGAGGCCCTTCTGCTGCTCCTAAGTCATGCCCTGACAGTGTCCCGAACTCAGGCCCTAAAGATAAGCCTCACTTAGGCCCTTTGGCTGTACCTTCCTTATGCTCTGACGCTCTCTGTATAGGAAGCCCTGGCAGTGTTCCTGATTTAGGCCCTCACGCTGGTCCTAAGTAAGGCCCTGAGGCTCTCAATAACGAAGGTCCTCACGCTTTTCCTGGGTCATTTCGTGACGCTATCCCTGGCCCGGAACCTGACTCTGTCCCAAGCTAATGTCCTGCATCTTATCCTAAATGAAACCCTAATAGTATCCCTAACTAAGCCCTGACCAATCCGAACAAAGGCCTTGACACTATCTCTCACTAAAGCCCGGAATCTGTCCCTAACATGGGACCTGTTGCAATCAATAACTAAAATCCGGACACTGTCCTGAGATAATTTCCTGACACATTTCTATGCACGATCCTGACACTGTCCCAAACCGGTCGGTGTCTTTAAGTGAAGACCTGACGCTGTGCCTAACTCAGGCCCTGAAGCTTTCCCTAACGGAGGCCTTGATTCTGTGACTCACTCAAGGCCTGCTCATGTCTTTCACTATGACCTTTCGCTGACCCAACCAAGGTGTTTATGCTGCTCCGAAGTCATGCCCTGACTGTGTCTACAGCTACGGGGCTGACGCTAGGCCTCACTCAGGCCCTGAAGTTCTCCATAAGTCAGGTCTGAGGCTGTCCCTACCGAAAATCTTGACGCAGGTCCTAAATTTTAGGCCTTGATTCTCTAAGTAAGTAAGGTCTTGACACTAAAACTAGGTCATTAACTGACACTACCCCTAGACCTGAATCTAATCTTGTCTTTAGCTAATGTCAAGTTTAGGGAAAGAGATTCTTTACGACGAAATTCTTTCATCATATGAATATTGGTTTCTTAAAACAATAATTTTTAAACTCTTGTTAACCTTAAACAAAGTGTACTCAACTGCTGTGGAATATTCCTTCATAGCAGCGTGCATGGTTCACTTTTACATTCTTGTGTGTTGGCCTTCAGGGTTCTTGCAGGAATGGCTCCTCTTATGCTAACTAAATCATCCCTGATGCTGAACATAAATAAGGCGCTCAAATTACTCCCGATGCTGTGAACCGCTCCCTAACTACGGCCTGGAGACTCGTGCTAAACCAGGCCCTGACACTGTCCCAAACCAAGACCCTGACATTACACGTAACTCGGACCCTGACACTACTCCTAGCTCAGTCCCTGACACTATACCTAACAAAGCCCATAATGATATTCCTAACTCAGACCCTGACACTGACTCTAACGAAGGCCCTACTGCCGCCAATATCTAAAGTCCTGATACTATCCTGAGTTAATATCCTGAGCCAGGTCTTACCAAGGTCCTGAAACTGACCCAAAGTAAGCCTTGATGCTGTCTGAAAATGAGGCCCTAAGGCTCTCCCTAACAGAGGCCCTGATAATTTCTTTAATGAAGAACCTGACGCTGATCCCACAGAGGCCCTTCTGCTGCTCCTAAGTCATGCCCTGACAGTGTCCCGAACTCAGGCCCTAAAGATAAGCCTCACTTAGGCCCTTTGGCTGTACCTTCCTTATGCTCTGACGCTGTCTGTATAGGAAGCCCTGGCAGTGGTCCTGATTTAGGCCCTCACGCTGGTCCTAAGTAAGGCCCTGAGGCTCTCAATAACGAAGGTCTTCACGCTTTTCCTGGGTCATTTCGTGACGCTATCCCTGGCCCGGAACCTGACTCTGTCCCAAGCTCATGTCCTGCATCTTATCCTAAATGAAACCCTAATACTCTCCCTAACTAAGCCCTGACGAAACCTAACAAAGGCCTTCACACTATCTCTCACGAACGCCCGGAATCTGTCCCTAATGGTCCCTGCTGCAATCAATAACTAAAAAAAGGACACTGTCCTGAGCTAATATCCTGACTCATTTCTATCCACTGTCCTGATACTTTCCAAAAGAAAGCCTGTTGCCGTCCTTAAGTGAAGACCTGAGGCTGTGCCTAACTCAGGCCCTGAAGCTTTCCCTAACTGAGGCCTTGATTCTGTGACTAACACAGGCCCTGTTCATGTCTTTCACTATGACCTGCATGCTGACCCCACAAAGGCCCTGATGCTGTTCCGACGTCATGCCCTGACTGTGTCTCCAGCAGGTGGGCTGGCACTAGGCCTCACTTAGGCCTAGACGTTCTCGCTAAGTCAGGCTCTGACGATGTCCCTACCCGAAGCCCTGACACAGGTCCTAAATTAGGCCCTGATTCTCTAAATAACTAAGGTCTTGACACCAACCCAGGTCATCTTCTGACACTATCCCTGGCTCGGATCATGACTCTGTCCCAAGGTAATGTCCTGCATCTTATCCTAATTGAAACCCTAATACTCTCCCTAACTAAGGCCCAGACTAATCCTAATTAAGGCATTGACCCTATCTCTCACTAAGGCCCAGAATCTATCCCTAACATGGGCCCTGCTGCAATCAATAATGAAAATCCGGACACTATCCTGAGCTAATATGCTGACACATTTCTATCCACGGACCTGACACAGTCCCAAAGAAAGGCCTGTCGCTGTCCTTAAATGAAGACCTGAGGCTGTGCCTAACTCAGACCCTGAAGCTTTCCCTAACGGAGGCCTCGATTCTCTGACTCACTCAGGCCCTGCTCATATCTTTAACTATGACCCGAATGCTGACCCAACAAAGGCCCGGATGCTGCTTCGACGTCATGCCCTGACACTGTCACCAGCTAGGAGCCTGAAGGTAGGCCTCACTCAGGCCCTGTTTCTTGCCCAATTCCGGCCCTGATGCTGGTCCTAAATAAGGCCCTCAGGTTCTCAGTAACTAAGGTCTTGACACTATCCCGAGGTCATTTGCTGACACAATCCCTAGACTTTACCCTAACCCTGTCCCTAGCTAATGTCCTGCCTCTTATGCTAACTGAAGCCCTTATGCTGTGCCCATGTCAGGACCTGAATTGAGTCCCCATGCCGTGACACTGTCCCTAACTAAGGCCCTGATGCCATCAATATCTAAAGTCCTCACACTATCCTCAGCTAATTTACTATCCCATCTCTTACTAAGGTCCTGAAAATATCGCTAAGTAAGCCGTGACGCTGTCCCTAACAGAAGGCCTGCTCATGTCTTTAACGAAGACCATAATGCTGATCCAACAACGGCACTGATGCTGCTCCTGTGTCACGCCCTGACAGTGTCCCCACCTACAGGAATGACGCTAGGCCTCACTCAGGCCCTGTCGCTCACCCCAAGCCAGTCCGGGATGCCATTTTTACATGAAGCCCTCACATTGCTTCTAAAGAAGGCCCTGATGCTCTCAGTAACTAAGGTCTTGACACTATCTCTCACTAAGGCCTGGAATCTGTCCCTAACATGGGTCCTGCTGCAATCAATAACTAAAATCCGGACACTATCCTGAGCTAATATCCTGACACATTTCTATCCAAGGTTCTGACACTGTCCCAAAGAGAGCCCTGTCGCTCTCCTTAACTGAAGACGTGAGGCTGTGCCTAACTCAGGCCCTGAAGCTTTCCTTAACCGAGGCCTTGATTCTGTGACTCACTCAAGCCCTGCTCATGTCTTTCACTATGACCCGAATGCTGACTCCACAAAGGCTCTGATGCTGCTCCTAAGTCATGCCCTGACAGTGTCTGCATCTAGGGGCCTGACGCTAGGCCTCACTCAGACCCTCACCTTCTCCCTATACCAGGCTCTGACACTGTCCCTACCCGAAGCCCTGGCACAGATCCTAAATTAGGCCCTGATTCTATAAGTAACTAAGGGCTTGATTCCAAACCTAGGTCATTACCTGACACTAGCCCTAGACCTGAAGGTAAACTTCTCTTTTGCTAATGTTAAATTTAGCTAAAGAGATTCTTTAGGATGAAATTCTTTCATCTTCTGAATAGAGTTTTCTGAAAAAAATAATGTTTAAACTCTTACTGAACTTAAACAAAATGTACTCAACTTCTGTGGAATATTCCTTTATACCAGCCTGCCTGGTTTACTTCTGCATTTGCCTGTGTTGGCTTTCAGGGTGCTTGTAGGAATGCCTCCTCTTATGCTAACGAACTAACTCTTATTATGCTAAATCCCTGATGTTGTCCCTAATAACTTCAGGAAACTCCTCCCAAGGCTGTGAACCTGTCCCAAACTGAGGCCTGCAGGCTCATCCTAGCTCAGGCTCTGACACTGTCCCTAGCAAAGGCCCTGACACAACTCCTAGCTCAGTCCCTGACACTATACCTCTGATCCCACAGAGGCCCTTCTGCTGCTCCTAAGTCATGCCCTGACAGTGTCCCGAACTCAGGCCCTAAAGATAAGCCTCACTTAGGCCTTTTGGCTGTACCTTCCTTATGCTCTGAGGCTGTCTGTATAGGAAGCCCTGGCAGTGGTCCTGATTTAGGCCCTCACGCTGTTCCTAAGTAAGGCCCTGATGCTCTCAATAACGAAGGTCTTCAAGCTTTTCCTTGGTCATTTCGCGACGCTATCCCTGGCCCGGAACCTGACTCTGTCCCAAGCTCATGTCCTGCATCTTATCCTAAATGAAACCCTAATACTCTCCCTAACTAAGCCCTGACGAAACCTAACAAAGGCCTTCACACTATCTCTCACCAACACCCAGAATCTATCCCTAATGGTCCCTGCTGCAATCAATAACTAAAATCCGGACACTGTCCTGAGCTATTACCCTGACTCATTTCTATCCACTGTCCTAATACTTTCCAAAAGAAAGCCTGTTGCAGTCCTTAAGTGAAGACCTGAGGCTGTGCCTAACTCAGGCCCTGAAACTTGCCCTAACTGAGGCCTTGATTCTGTGACTAACACAGGCCCTGCTCATGTCTTTCACTATGACCCGAATGCTGACCCAACAAAGGCCCTGATGCTGTTCCGACGTCATGCCCTGACTGTGTCTCCAGCTAGTGGGCTGACACTGGGCCTCAGTCAGGCCTAGACATTCTCCCTAAGTCAGGCTCTGATGCTGTCCCTACCCGAAGCCCTGACACAGGTCCTAAATTAGGCCCCGATTCTCTAAGTAACTAAGGTCTTGACACCAACCCAGGTCATTGGCTGACACTATCCCTGGCTCGGATCATGAGTCTGTCCCGAGCTAATGTCCTGCATCTTATCCTAATTGAAACCCTAATACTCTCCCTAACTAAGGCGCTCACGAATCCTAACTAAGACTTTCACCTTATCTCTCATTAAGGCCCAGAATCTGTCCCTGACACGGGCCGTGCTGCAGTCAATAATGAAAATCCCGACACTATCCTATGCTAATATCCTGACACATTTCTATCCACGGACCTGACACAGTCCCAAAGAAAGACCTGTCGCTGTCCTTAAATGAAGACGAGAGGCTGTGCCTAACTCAGACCCTGAAGCTTTCCCTAACGGAGGCCTCGATTCTCTGACTCACTCAGGCCCTGCTCATATCTTTAACTATGACCCGAATGCTGACCCAACAAAGGCCCGGATGCTGCTTCGACGTCATGCCCTGACACTGTCACCAGCTAGGAGCCTGAAGGTAGGCCTCACTCAGGCCCTGTTTCTTGCCCAATTCCGGCCCTGATGCTGGTCCTAAATAAGGCCCTCAGGTTCTCAGTAACTAAGGTCTTGACACTATCCCGAGGTCATTTGCTGACACAATCCCTAGACTTTACCCTAACCCTGTCCCTAGCTAATGTCCTGCCTCTTATGCTAACTGAAGCCCTTATGCTGTGCCCATGTCAGGACCTGAATTGAGTCCCCATGCCGTGACACTGTCCCTAACTAAGGCCCTGATGCCATCAATATCTAAAGTCCTCACACTATCCTCAGCTAATTTACTATCCCATCTCTTACTAAGGTCCTGAAAATATCGCTAAGTAAGCCGTGACGCTGTCCCTAACAGAAGGCCTGCTCATGTCTTTAACGAAGACCATAATGCTGATCCAACAACGGCACTGATGCTGCTCCTGTGTCACGCCCTGACAGTGTCCCCACCTACAGGAATGACGCTAGGCCTCACTCAGGCCCTGTCGCTCACCCCAAGCCAGTCCGGGATGCGATTTTTACATGAAGCCCTCACATTGCTTCTAAAGAAGGCCCTGATGCTCTCAGTAACTAAGGTCTTGACACTATCTCTCACTAAGGCCTGGAATCTGTCCCTAACATGGGTCCTGCTGCAATCAATAACTAAAATCCGGACACTATCCTGAGCTAATATCCTGACACATTTCTATCCAAGGTTCTGACACTGTCCCAAAGAGAGCCCTGTCGCTCTCCTTAACTGAAGACGTGAGGCTGTGCCTAACTCAGGCCCTGAAGCTTTCCTTAACCGAGGCCTTGATTCTGTGACTCACTCAAGCCCTGCTCATGTCTTTCACTATGACCCGAATGCTGACTCCACAAAGGCTCTGAGGCTGCTCCTAAGTCATGCCCTGACAGTGTCTGCATCTAGGGGCCTGACGCTAGGCCTCACTCAGGCCCTCACCTTCTCCCTATACCAGGCTCTGACACTGTCCCTACCCGAAGCCCTGGCACAGATCCTAAATTAGGCCCTGATTCTATAAGTAACTAAGGGCTTGATTCCAAACCTAGGTCATTACCTGACACTAGCCCTAGACCTGAAGGTAAACTTCTCTTTTGCTAATGTTAAATTTAGCTAAAGAGATTCTTTAGGATGAAATTCTTTCATCTTCTGAATAGAGTTTTCTGAAAAAAATAATGTTTAAACTCTTACTGAACTTAAACAAAATGTACTCAACTTCTGTGGAATATTCCTTTATACCAGCCTGCCTGGTTTACTTCTGCATTTGCCTGTGTTGGCTTTCAGGGTGCTTGTAGGAATGCCTCCTCTTATGCTAACGAACTAACTCTTATTATGCTAAATCCCTGATGTTTTCCCTAATTAAATTCAGGAAACACCTCCCAAGGCTGTGAACCTCTCCCAAACTGAGGCCTGGAGGCTCATCCTAGCTCAGGCCCTGACACAACTCCTAGCTCAGTCCCTGACACTATACCTAACAAAGGCCATAATGCTAGTCCTAACTCAGGCCCTGACACTGTTTCTAACTAAAGCCCAGCTGCCGCCAATATCTAAAATCCTGATACTATCCTGAGTTAATATCCTGAGCCAGGTCTTACCAAGGTCCTGAAACTGACCCAAAGTAAGCCTTGATGCTGTCCATAAATGAGGCCCTGAGGCTCTCCCTAACAGAGACCCTGATAATGTCTTTAATGAAGAACCTGACGCTGATCCCACAGAGGCCCTTCTGCTGCTCCTAAGTCATGCCCTGACAGTGTCCCGAACTCAGGCCCTAACGATAAGCCTCACTTAGGCCCTTTGGTTGTACCTTCCTTATGCTCTGACGCTGTCTGTATAGGAAGCCCTGGCAGTGGTCCTGATTTAGGCCCTCACGCTGGTCCTAAGTAAGGCCCTGAGGCTCTCAATAACGAAGGTCTTCACGCTTTTCCTGGGTCATTTCGTGACGCTATCCCTGGCCCGGAACCTGACTCTGTCCCAAGCTCATGTCCTGCATCTTATCCTAAATGAAACCCTAATACTCTCCCTAACTAAGCCCTGACGAAACCTAACAAAGGCCTTCACACTATCTCTCACGAACGCCCGGAATCTGTCCCTAATGGTCCCTGCTGCAATCAATAACTAAAAAAAGGACACTGTCCTGAGCTAATATCCTGACTCATTTCTATCCACTGTCCTGATACTTTCCAAAAGAAAGCCTGTTGCCGTCCTTAAGTGAAGACCTGAGGCTGTGCCTAACTCAGGCCCTGAAGCTTTCCCTAACTGAGGCCTTGATTCTGTGACTAACACAGGCCCTGTTCATGTCTTTCACTATGACCTGCATGCTGACCCCACAAAGGCCCTGATGCTGTTCCGACGTCATGCCCTGACTGTGTCTCCAGCAGGTGGGCTGGCACTAGGCCTCACTTAGGCCTAGACGTTCTCGCTAAGTCAGGCTCTGACGATGTCCCTACCCGAAGCCCTGACACAGGTCCTAAATTAGGCCCTGATTCTCTAAATAACTAAGGTCTTGACACCAACCCAGGTCATCTTCTGACACTATCCCTGGCTCGGATCATGACTCTGTCCCAAGGTAATGTCCTGCATCTTATCCTAATTGAAACCCTAATACTCTCCCTAACTAAGGCCCAGACTAATCCTAATTAAGGCATTGACCCTATCTCTCACTAAGGCCCAGAATCTATCCCTAACATGGGCCCTGCTGCAATCAATAATGAAAATCCGGACACTATCCTGAGCTAATATGCTGACACATTTCTATCCACGGACCTGACACAGTCCCAAAGAAAGGCCTGTCGCTGTCCTTAAATGAAGACCTGAGGCTGTGCCTAACTCAGGCCCTGAAGCTTTCCCTAACGGAGGCCTCGATTCTCTGACTCACTCAGGCCCTGCTCATGTCCTTAGCTATGACCCGAATGCTGACCCAACAAAGGCCCGGATGCTGCTTCGACGTCATGCCCTGACACTGTCTCCAGCTAGGGGCCTGAAGCTGGGCCTCACTCAGGCCCTCTTGCTTGCCCTAAGTCCAGTCCTGATGCTGGTCCTAAATAAGGCCCTCAGGTTCTCAGTAACTAAGGTCTTGACACTATCCCGAGGTCATTTGCTGACACAATCCCTAGACTTTACCCTAACCCTGTCCCTAGCTAATGTCCTGCCTCTTATGCTAACTGAAGCCCTTATGCTGTGCCCATGTCAGGACCTGAATTGAGTCCCCATGCCGTGACACTGTCCCTAACTAAGGCCTGGATGTTAGGCCTAACTCACGGCCTGACACTGTCCCTAACTAAGGCCCTGATGCCATCAATATCTAAAGTCCTCACACTATCCTCAGCTAATTTACTATCCCATCTCTTACTAAGGTCCTGAAAATATCGCTAAGTAAGCCGTGACGCTGTCCCTAACAGAAGGCCTGCTCATGTCTTTAACGAAGACCATAATGCTGATCCAACAACGGCACTGATGCTGCTCCTGTGTCACGCCCTGACAGTGTCCCCACCTACAGGAATGACGCTAGGCCTCACTCAGGCCCTGTCGCTCACCCCAAGCCAGTCCGGGATGCGATTTTTACATGAAGCCCTCACATTGCTTCTAAAGAAGGCCCTGATGCTCTCAGTAACTAAGGTCTTGACACTATCTCTCACTAAGGCCTGGAATCTGTCCCTAACATGGGTCCTGCTGCAATCAATAACTAAAATCCGGACACTATCCTGAGCTAATATCCTGACACATTTCTATCCAAGGTTCTGACACTGTCCCAAAGAGAGCCCTGTCGCTCTCCTTAACTGAAGACGTGAGGCTGTGCCTAACTCAGGCCCTGAAGCTTTCCTTAACCGAGGCCTTGATTCTGTGACTCACTCAAGCCCTGCTCATGTCTTTCACTATGACCCGAATGCTGACTCCACAAAGGCTCTGAGGCTGCTCCTAAGTCATGCCCTGACAGTGTCTGCATCTAGGGGCCTGACGCTAGGCCTCACTCAGGCCCTCACCTTCTCCCTATACCAGGCTCTGACACTGTCCCTACCCGAAGCCCTGGCACAGATCCTAAATTAGGCCCTGATTCTATAAGTAACTAAGGGCTTGATTCCAAACCTAGGTCATTACCTGACACTAGCCCTAGACCTGAAGGTAAACTTCTCTTTTGCTAATGTTAAATTTAGCTAAAGAGATTCTTTAGGATGAAATTCTTTCATCTTCTGAATAGAGTTTTCTGAAAAAAATAATGTTTAAACTCTTACTGAACTTAAACAAAATGTACTCAACTTCTGTGGAATATTCCTTTATACCAGCCTGCCTGGTTTACTTCTGCATTTGCCTGTGTTGGCTTTCAGGGTGCTTGTAGGAATGCCTCCTCTTATGCTAACGAACTAACTCTTATTATGCTAAATCCCTGATGTTTTCCCTAATTAAATTCAGGAAACTCCTCCCAAGGCTGTGAACCTCTCCCAAACTGAGGCCTGGAGGCTCATCCTAGCTCAGGCCCTGACACAACTCCTAGCTCAGTCCCTGACACTATACCTAACAAAGGCCATAATGCTAGTCCTAACTCAGGCCCTGACACTGTTTCTAACTAAAGCCCAGCTGCCGCCAATATCTAAAATCCTGATACTATCCTGAGTTAATATCCTGAGCCAGGTCTTACCAAGGTCCTGAAACTGACCCAAAGTAAGCCTTGATGCTGTCCATAAATGAGGCCCTGAGGCTCTCCCTAACAGAGGCCCTGATAATGTCTTTAATGAAGAACCTGACGCTGATCCCACAGAGGCCCTTCTGCTGCTCCTAAGTCATGCCCTGACAGTGTCCCGAACTCAGGCCCTAACGATAAGCCTCACTTAGGCCCTTTGGCTGTACCTTCCTTATGCTCTGACGCTGTCTGTATAGGAAGCCCTGGCAGTGGTCCTGATTTAGGCCCTCACGCTGGTCCTAAGTAAGGCCCTGAGGCTCTCAATAACGAAGGTCTTCACGCTTTTCCTGGGTCATTTCGTGACGCTATCCCTGGCCCGGAACCTGACTCTGTCCCAAGCTCATGTCCTGCATCTTATCCTAAATGAAACCCTAATACTCTCCCTAACTAAGCCCTGACGAAACCTAACAAAGGCCTTCACACTATCTCTCACGAACGCCCGGAATCTGTCCCTAATGGTCCCTGCTGCAATCAATAACTAAAAAAAGGACACTGTCCTGAGCTAATATCCTGACTCATTTCTATCCACTGTCCTGATACTTTCCAAAAGAAAGCCTGTTGCCGTCCTTAAGTGAAGACCTGAGGCTGTGCCTAACTCAGGCCCTGAAGCTTTCCCTAACTGAGGCCTTGATTCTGTGACTAACACAGGCCCTGTTCATGTCTTTCACTATGACCTGCATGCTGACCCCACAAAGGCCCTGATGCTGTTCCGACGTCATGCCCTGACTGTGTCTCCAGCAGGTGGGCTGGCACTAGGCCTCACTTAGGCCTAGACGTTCTCGCTAAGTCAGGCTCTGACGATGTCCCTACCCGAAGCCCTGACACAGGTCCTAAATTAGGCCCTGATTCTCTAAATAACTAAGGTCTTGACACCAACCCAGGTCATCTTCTGACACTATCCCTGGCTCGGATCATGACTCTGTCCCAAGGTAATGTCCTGCATCTTATCCTAATTGAAACCCTAATACTCTCCCTAACTAAGGCCCAGACTAATCCTAATTAAGGCATTGACCCTATCTCTCACTAAGGCCCAGAATCTATCCCTAACATGGGCCCTGCTGCAATCAATAATGAAAATCCGGACACTATCCTGAGTTAATATGCTGACACATTTCTATCCACGGACCTGACACAGTCCCAAAGAAAGGCCTGTCGCTGTCCTTAAATGAAGACCTGAGGCTGTGCCTAACTCAGGCCCTGAAGCTTTCCCTAACGGAGGCCTCGATTCTCTGACTCACTCAGGCCCTGCTCATGTCCTTAGCTATGACCCGAATGCTGACCCAACAAAGGCCCGGATGCTGCTTCGACGTCATGCCCTGACACTGTCTCCAGCTAGGGGCCTGAAGCTGGGCCTCACTCAGGCCCTCTTGCTTGCCCTAAGTCCAGTCCTGATGCTGGTCCTAAATAAGGCCCTCAGGTTCTCAGTAACTAAGGTCTTGACACTATCCCGAGGTCATTTGCTGACACAATCCCTAGACTTTACCCTAACCCTGTCCCTAGCTAATGTCCTGCCTCTTATGCTAACTGAAGCCCTTATGCTGTGCCCATGTCAGGACCTGAATTGAGTCCCCATGCCGTGACACTGTCCCTAACTAAGGCCTGGATGTTAGGCCTAACTCACGGCCTGACACTGTCCCTAACTAAGGCCCTGATGCCATCAATATCTAAAGTCCTCACACTATCCTCAGCTAATTTACTATCCCATCTCTTACTAAGGTCCTGAAAATATCGCTAAGTAAGCCGTGACGCTGTCCCTAACAGAAGGCCTGCTCATGTCTTTAACGAAGACCATAATGCTGATCCAACAACGGCACTGATGCTGCTCCTGTGTCACGCCCTGACAGTGTCCCCACCTACAGGAATGACGCTAGGCCTCACTCAGGCCCTGTCGCTCACCCCAAGCCAGTCCGGGATGCGATTTTTACATGAAGCCCTCACATTGCTTCTAAAGAAGGCCCTGATGCTCTCAGTAACTAAGGTCTTGACACTATCTCTCACTAAGGCCTGGAATCTGTCCCTAACATGGGTCCTGCTGCAATCAATAACTAAAATCCGGACACTATCCTGAGCTAATATCCTGACACATTTCTATCCAAGGTTCTGACACTGTCCCAAAGAGAGCCCTGTCGCTCTCCTTAACTGAAGACGTGAGGCTGTGCCTAACTCAGGCCCTGAAGCTTTCCTTAACCGAGGCCTTGATTCTGTGACTCACTCAAGCCCTGCTCATGTCTTTCACTATGACCCGAATGCTGACTCCACAAAGGCTCTGATGCTGCTCCTAAGTCATGCCCTGACAGTGTCTGCATCTAGGGGCCTGACGCTAGGCCTCACTCAGGCCCTCACCTTCTCCCTATACCAGGCTCTGACACTGTCCCTACCCGAAGCCCTGGCACAGATCCTAAATTAGGCCCTGATTCTATAAGTAACTAAGGGCTTGATTCCAAACCTAGGTCATTACCTGACACTAGCCCTAGACCTGAAGGTAAACTTCTCTTTTGCTAATGTTAAATTTAGCTAAAGAGATTCTTTAGGATGAAATTCTTTCATCTTCTGAATAGAGTTTTCTGAAAAAAATAATGTTTAAACTCTTACTGAACTTAAACAAAATGTACTCAACTTCTGTGGAATATTCCTTTATACCAGCCTGCCTGGTTTACTTCTGCATTTGCCTGTGTTGGCTTTCAGGGTGCTTGTAGGAATGCCTCCTCTTATGCTAACGAACTAACTCTTATTATGCTAAATCCCTGATGTTTTCCCTAATTAAATTCAGGAAACTCCTCCCAAGGCTGTGAACCTCTCCCAAACTGAGGCCTGGAGGCTCATCCTAGCTCAGGCCCTGACACAACTCCTAGCTCAGTCCCTGACACTATACCTAACAAAGGCCATAATGCTAGTCCTAACTCAGGCCCTGACACTGTTTCTAACTAAAGCCCAGCTGCCGCCAATATCTAAAATCCTGATACTATCCTGAGTTAATATCCTGAGCCAGGTCTTACCAAGGTCCTGAAACTGACCCAAAGTAAGCCTTGATGCTGTCCATAAATGAGGCCCTGAGGCTCTCCCTAACAGAGACCCTGATAATGTCTTTAATGAAGAACCTGACGCTGATCCCACAGAGGCCCTTCTGCTGCTCCTAAGTCATGCCCTGACAGTGTCCCGAACTCAGGCCCTAAAGATAAGCCTCACTTAGGCCCTTTGGTTGTACCTTCCTTATGCTCTGACGCTGTCTGTATAGGAAGCCCTGGCAGTGGTCCTGATTTAGGCCCTCACGCTGGTCCTAAGTAAGGCCCTGAGGCTCTCAATAACGAAGGTCTTCACGCTTTTCCTGGGTCATTTCGTGACGCTATCCCTGGCCCGGAACCTGACTCTGTCCCAAGCTCATGTCCTGCATCTTATCCTAAATGAAACCCTAATACTCTCCCTAACTAAGCCCTGACGAAACCTAACAAAGGCCTTCACACTATCTCTCACGAACGCCCGGAATCTGTCCCTAATGGTCCCTGCTGCAATCAATAACTAAAAAAAGGACACTGTCCTGAGCTAATATCCTGACTCATTTCTATCCACTGTCCTGATACTTTCCAAAAGAAAGCCTGTTGCCGTCCTTAAGTGAAGACCTGAGGCTGTGCCTAACTCAGGCCCTGAAGCTTTCCCTAACTGAGGCCTTGATTCTGTGACTAACACAGGCCCTGTTCATGTCTTTCACTATGACCTGCATGCTGACCCCACAAAGGCCCTGATGCTGTTCCGACGTCATGCCCTGACTGTGTCTCCAGCAGGTGGGCTGGCACTAGGCCTCATTTAGGCCTAGACGTTCTCGCTAAGTCAGGCTCTGACGATGTCCCTACCCGAAGCCCTGACACAGGTCCTAAATTAGGCCCTGATTCTCTAAATAACTAAGGTCTTGACACCAACCCAGGTCATCTTCTGACACTATCCCTGGCTCGGATCATGACTCTGTCCCAAGGTAATGTCCTGCATCTTATCCTAATTGAAACCCTAATACTCTCCCTAACTAAGGCCCAGACTAATCCTAATTAAGGCATTGACCCTATCTCTCACTAAGGCCCAGAATCTATCCCTAACATGGGCCCTGCTGCAATCAATAATGAAAATCCGGACACTATCCTGAGCTAATATGCTGACACATTTCTATCCACGGACCTGACACAGTCCCAAAGAAAGGCCTGTCGCTGTCCTTAAATGAAGACCTGAGGCTGTGCCTAACTCAGGCCCTGAAGCTTTCCCTAACGGAGGCCTCGATTCTCTGACTCACTCAGGCCCTGCTCATGTCCTTAGCTATGACCCGAATGCTGACCCAACAAAGGCCCGGATGCTGCTTCGACGTCATGCCCTGACACTGTCTCCAGCTAGGGGCCTGAAGCTGGGCCTCACTCAGGCCCTCTTGCTTGCCCTAAGTCCAGTCCTGATGCTGGTCCTAAATAAGGCCCTCAGGTTCTCAGTAACTAAGGTCTTGACACTATCCCGAGGTCATTTGCTGACACAATCCCTAGACTTTACCCTAACCCTGTCCCTAGCTAATGTCCTGCCTCTTATGCTAACTGAAGCCCTTATGCTGTGCCCATGTCAGGACATGAATTGAGTCCCCATGCCGTGACACTGTCCCTAACTAAGGCCTGGATGTTAGGCCTAACTCACGGCCTGACACTGTCCCTAACTAAGGCCCTGATGCCATCAATATCTAAAGTCCTCACACTATCCTCAGCTAATTTACTATCCCATCTCTTACTAAGGTCCTGAAAATATCGCTAAGTAAGCCGTGACGCTGTCCCTAACAGAAGGCCTGCTCATGTCTTTAACGAAGACCATAATGCTGATCCAACAACGGCACTGATGCTGCTCCTGTGTCACGCCCTGACAGTGTCCCCACCTACAGGAATGACGCTAGGCCTCACTCAGGCCCTGTCGCTCACCCCAAGCCAGTCCGGGATGCGATTTTTACATGAAGCCCTCACATTGCTTCTAAAGAAGGCCCTGATGCTCTCAGTAACTAAGGTCTTGACACTATCTCTCACTAAGGCCTGGAATCTGTCCCTAACATGGGTCCTGCTGCAATCAATAACTAAAATCCGGACACTATCCTGAGCTAATATCCTGACACATTTCTATCCAAGGTTCTGACACTGTCCCAAAGAGAGCCCTGTCGCTCTCCTTAACTGAAGACGTGAGGCTGTGCCTAACTCAGGCCCTGAAGCTTTCCTTAACCGAGGCCTTGATTCTGTGACTCACTCAAGCCCTGCTCATGTCTTTCACTATGACCCGAATGCTGACTCCACAAAGGCTCTGAGGCTGCTCCTAAGTCATGCCCTGACAGTGTCTGCATCTAGGGGCCTGACGCTAGGCCTCACTCAGGCCCTCACCTTCTCCCTATACCAGGCTCTGACACTGTCCCTACCCGAAGCCCTGGCACAGATCCTAAATTAGGCCCTGATTCTATAAGTAACTAAGGGCTTGATTCCAAACCTAGGTCATTACCTGACACTAGCCCTAGACCTGAAGGTAAACTTCTCTTTTGCTAATGTTAAATTTAGCTAAAGAGATTCTTTAGGATGAAATTCTTTCATCTTCTGAATAGAGTTTTCTGAAAAAAATAATGTTTAAACTCTTACTGAACTTAAACAAAATGTACTCAACTTCTGTGGAATATTCCTTTATACCAGCCTGCCTGGTTTACTTCTGCATTTGCCTGTGTTGGCTTTCAGGGTGCTTGTAGGAATGCCTCCTCTTATGCTAACGAACTAACTCTTATTATGCTAAATCCCTGATGTTTTCCCTAATTAAATTCAGGAAACTCCTCCCAAGGCTGTGAACCTCTCCCAAACTGAGGCCTGGAGGCTCATCCTAGCTCAGGCCCTGACACAACTCCTAGCTCAGTCCCTGACACTATACCTAACAAAGGCCATAATGCTAGTCCTAACTCAGGCCCTGACACTGTTTCTAACTAAAGCCCAGCTGCCGCCAATATCTAAAATCCTGATACTATCCTGAGTTAATATCCTGAGCCAGGTCTTACCAAGGTCCTGAAACTGACCCAAAGTAAGCCTTGATGCTGTCCATAAATGAGGCCCTGAGGCTCTCCCTAACAGAGGCCCTGATAATGTCTTTAATGAAGAACCTGACGCTGATCCCACAGAGGCCCTTCTGCTGCTCCTAAGTCATGCCCTGACAGTGTCCCGAACTCAGGCCCTAACGATAAGCCTCACTTAGGCCCTTTGGCTGTACCTTCCTTATGCTCTGACGCTGTCTGTATAGGAAGCCCTGGCAGTGGTCCTGATTTAGGCCCTCACGCTGGTCCTAAGTAAGGCCCTGAGGCTCTCAATAACGAAGGTCTTCACGCTTTTCCTGGGTCATTTCGTGACGCTATCCCTGGCCCGGAACCTGACTCTGTCCCAAGCTCATGTCCTGCATCTTATCCTAAATGAAACCCTAATACTCTCCCTAACTAAGCCCTGACGAAACCTAACAAAGGCCTTCACACTATCTCTCACGAACGCCCGGAATCTGTCCCTAATGGTCCCTGCTGCAATCAATAACTAAAAAAAGGACACTGTCCTGAGCTAATATCCTGACTCATTTCTATCCACTGTCCTGATACTTTCCAAAAGAAAGCCTGTTGCCGTCCTTAAGTGAAGACCTGAGGCTGTGCCTAACTCAGGCCCTGAAGCTTTCCCTAACTGAGGCCTTGATTCTGTGACTAACACAGGCCCTGTTCATGTCTTTCACTATGACCTGCATGCTGACCCCACAAAGGCCCTGATGCTGTTCCGACGTCATGCCCTGACTGTGTCTCCAGCAGGTGGGCTGGCACTAGGCCTCACTTAGGCCTAGACGTTCTCGCTAAGTCAGGCTCTGACGATGTCCCTACCCGAAGCCCTGACACAGGTCCTAAATTAGGCCCTGATTCTCTAAATAACTAAGGTCTTGACACCAACCCAGGTCATCTTCTGACACTATCCCTGGCTCGGATCATGACTCTGTCCCAAGGTAATGTCCTGCATCTTATCCTAATTGAAACCCTAATACTCTCCCTAACTAAGGCCCAGACTAATCCTAATTAAGGCATTGACCCTATCTCTCACTAAGGCCCAGAATCTATCCCTAACATGGGCCCTGCTGCAATCAATAATGAAAATCCGGACACTATCCTGAGCTAATATGCTGACACATTTCTATCCACGGACCTGACACAGTCCCAAAGAAAGGCCTGTCGCTGTCCTTAAATGAAGACCTGAGGCTGTGCCTAACTCAGGCCCTGAAGCTTTCCCTAACGGAGGCCTCGATTCTCTGACTCACTCAGGCCCTGCTCATGTCCTTAGCTATGACCCGAATGCTGACCCAACAAAGGCCCGGATGCTGCTTCGACGTCATGCCCTGACACTGTCTCCAGCTAGGGGCCTGAAGCTGGGCCTCACTCAGGCCCTCTTGCTTGCCCTAAGTCCAGTCCTGATGCTGGTCCTAAATAAGGCCCTCAGGTTCTCAGTAACTAAGGTCTTGACACTATCCCGAGGTCATTTGCTGACACAATCCCTAGACTTTACCCTAACCCTGTCCCTAGCTAATGTCCTGCCTCTTATGCTAACTGAAGCCCTTATGCTGTGCCCATGTCAGGACCTGAATTGAGTCCCCATGCCGTGACACTGTCCCTAACTAAGGCCTGGATGTTAGGCCTAACTCACGGCCTGACACTGTCCCTAACTAAGGCCCTGATGCCATCAATATCTAAAGTCCTCACACTATCCTCAGCTAATTTACTATCCCATCTCTTACTAAGGTCCTGAAAATATCGCTAAGTAAGCCGTGACGCTGTCCCTAACAGAAGGCCTGCTCATGTCTTTAACGAAGACCATAATGCTGATCCAACAACGGCACTGATGCTGCTCCTGTGTCACGCCCTGACAGTGTCCCCACCTACAGGAATGACGCTAGGCCTCACTCAGGCCCTGTCGCTCACCCCAAGCCAGTCCGGGATGCGATTTTTACATGAAGCCCTCACATTGCTTCTAAAGAAGGCCCTGATGCTCTCAGTAACTAAGGTCTTGACACTATCTCTCACTAAGGCCTGGAATCTGTCCCTAACATGGGTCCTGCTGCAATCAATAACTAAAATCCGGACACTATCCTGAGCTAATATCCTGACACATTTCTATCCAAGGTTCTGACACTGTCCCAAAGAGAGCCCTGTCGCTCTCCTTAACTGAAGACGTGAGGCTGTGCCTAACTCAGGCCCTGAAGCTTTCCTTAACCGAGGCCTTGATTCTGTGACTCACTCAAGCCCTGCTCATGTCTTTCACTATGACCCGAATGCTGACTCCACAAAGGCTCTGAGGCTGCTCCTAAGTCATGCCCTGACAGTGTCTGCATCTAGGGGCCTGACGCTAGGCCTCACTCAGGCCCTCACCTTCTCCCTATACCAGGCTCTGACACTGTCCCTACCCGAAGCCCTGGCACAGATCCTAAATTAGGCCCTGATTCTATAAGTAACTAAGGGCTTGATTCCAAACCTAGGTCATTACCTGACACTAGCCCTAGACCTGAAGGTAAACTTCTCTTTTGCTAATGTTAAATTTAGCTAAAGAGATTCTTTAGGATGAAATTCTTTCATCTTCTGAATAGAGTTTTCTGAAAAAAATAATGTTTAAACTCTTACTGAACTTAAACAAAATGTACTCAACTTCTGTGGAATATTCCTTTATACCAGCCTGCCTGGTTTACTTCTGCATTTGCCTGTGTTGGCTTTCAGGGTGCTTGTAGGAATGCCTCCTCTTATGCTAACGAACTAACTCTTATTATGCTAAATCCCTGATGTTTTCCCTAATTAAATTCAGGAAACACCTCCCAAGGCTGTGAACCCCTCCCAAACTGAGGCCTGGAGGCTCATCCTAGCTCAGGCCCTGACACAACTCCTAGCTCAGTCCCTGACACTATATCTAACAAAGGCTATAATGCTAGTCCTAACTCAGGCCCTGACACTGTGTCTAACTAAGGCACTAGTGCCTCCAATATCTAAAATCCTGATACTATCCTGAGTTAATATCCTGAGCCAGGTCTTACCAAGGTCCTGAAACTGACCCAAAGTAAGCCTTGATGCTGTCCATAAATGAGGCCCTGAGGCTCTCCCTAACAGAGACCCTGATAATGTCTTTAATGAAGAACCTGACGCTGATCCCACAGAGGCCCTTCTGCTGCTCCTAAGTCATGCCCTGACAGTGTCCCGAACTCAGGCCCTAAAGATAAGCCTCACTTAGGCCCTTTGGTTGTACCTTCCTTATGCTCTGACGCTGTCTGTATAGGAAGCCCTGGCAGTGGTCCTGATTTAGGCCCTCACGCTGGTCCTAAGTAAGGCCCTGAGGCTCTCAATAACGAAGGTCTTCACGCTTTTCCTGGGTCATTTCGTGACGCTATCCCTGGCCCGGAACCTGACTCTGTCCCAAGCTCATGTCCTGCATCTTATCCTAAATGAAACCCTAATACTCTCCCTAACTAAGCCCTGACGAAACCTAACAAAGGCCTTCACACTATCTCTCACGAACGCCCGGAATCTGTCCCTAATGGTCCCTGCTGCAATCAATAACTAAAAAAAGGACACTGTCCTGAGCTAATATCCTGACTCATTTCTATCCACTGTCCTGATACTTTCCAAAAGAAAGCCTGTTGCCGTCCTTAAGTGAAGACCTGAGGCTGTGCCTAACTCAGGCCCTGAAGCTTTCCCTAACTGAGGCCTTGATTCTGTGACTAACACAGGCCCTGTTCATGTCTTTCACTATGACCTGCATGCTGACCCCACAAAGGCCCTGATGCTGTTCCGACGTCATGCCCTGACTGTGTCTCCAGCAGGTGGGCTGGCACTAGGCCTCACTTAGGCCTAGACGTTCTCGCTAAGTCAGGCTCTGACGATGTCCCTACCCGAAGCCCTGACACAGGTCCTAAATTAGGCCCTGATTCTCTAAATAACTAAGGTCTTGACACCAACCCAGGTCATCTTCTGACACTATCCCTGGCTCGGATCATGACTCTGTCCCAAGGTAATGTCCTGCATCTTATCCTAATTGAAACCCTAATACTCTCCCTAACTAAGGCCCAGACTAATCCTAATTAAGGCATTGACCCTATCTCTCACTAAGGCCCAGAATCTATCCCTAACATGGGCCCTGCTGCAATCAATAATGAAAATCCGGACACTATCCTGAGCTAATATGCTGACACATTTCTATCCACGGACCTGACACAGTCCCAAAGAAAGGCCTGTCGCTGTCCTTAAATGAAGACCTGAGGCTGTGCCTAACTCAGGCCCTGAAGCTTTCCCTAACGGAGGCCTCGATTCTCTGACTCACTCAGGCCCTGCTCATGTCCTTAGCTATGACCCGAATGCTGACCCAACAAAGGCCCGGATGCTGCTTCGACGTCATGCCCTGACACTGTCTCCAGCTAGGGGCCTGAAGCTGGGCCTCACTCAGGCCCTCTTGCTTGCCCTAAGTCCAGTCCTGATGCTGGTCCTAAATAAGGCCCTCAGGTTCTCAGTAACTAAGGTCTTGACACTATCCCGAGGTCATTTGCTGACACAATCCCTAGACTTTACCCTAACCCTGTCCCTAGCTAATGTCCTGCCTCTTATGCTAACTGAAGCCCTTATGCTGTGCCCATGTCAGGACCTGAATTGAGTCCCCATGCCGTGACACTGTCCCTAACTAAGGCCTGGATGTTAGGCCTAACTCACGGCCTGACACTGTCCCTAACTAAGGCCCTGATGCCATCAATATCTAAAGTCCTCACACTATCCTCAGCTAATTTACTATCCCATCTCTTACTAAGGTCCTGAAAATATCGCTAAGTAAGCCGTGACGCTGTCCCTAACAGAAGGCCTGCTCATGTCTTTAACGAAGACCATAATGCTGATCCAACAACGGCACTGATGCTGCTCCTGTGTCACGCCCTGACAGTGTCCCCACCTACAGGAATGACGCTAGGCCTCACTCAGGCCCTGTCGCTCACCCCAAGCCAGTCCGGGATGCGATTTTTACATGAAGCCCTCACATTGCTTCTAAAGAAGGCCCTGATGCTCTCAGTAACTAAGGTCTTGACACTATCTCTCACTAAGGCCTGGAATCTGTCCCTAACATGGGTCCTGCTGCAATCAATAACTAAAATCCGGACACTATCCTGAGCTAATATCCTGACACATTTCTATCCAAGGTTCTGACACTGTCCCAAAGAGAGCCCTGTCGCTCTCCTTAACTGAAGACGTGAGGCTGTGCCTAACTCAGGCCCTGAAGCTTTCCTTAACCGAGGCCTTGATTCTGTGACTCACTCAAGCCCTGCTCATGTCTTTCACTATGACCCGAATGCTGACTCCACAAAGGCTCTGAGGCTGCTCCTAAGTCATGCCCTGACAGTGTCTGCATCTAGGGGCCTGACGCTAGGCCTCACTCAGGCCCTCACCTTCTCCCTATACCAGGCTCTGACACTGTCCCTACCCGAAGCCCTGGCACAGATCCTAAATTAGGCCCTGATTCTATAAGTAACTAAGGGCTTGATTCCAAACCTAGGTCATTACCTGACACTAGCCCTAGACCTGAAGGTAAACTTCTCTTTTGCTAATGTTAAATTTAGCTAAAGAGATTCTTTAGGATGAAATTCTTTCATCTTCTGAATAGAGTTTTCTGAAAAAAATAATGTTTAAACTCTTACTGAACTTAAACAAAATGTACTCAACTTCTGTGGAATATTCCTTTATACCAGCCTGCCTGGTTTACTTCTGCATTTGCCTGTGTTGGCTTTCAGGGTGCTTGTAGGAATGCCTCCTCTTATGCTAACGAACTAACTCTTATTATGCTAAATCCCTGATGTTTTCCCTAATTAAATTCAGGAAACTCCTCCCAAGGCTGTGAACCTCTCCCAAACTGAGGCCTGGAGGCTCATCCTAGCTCAGGCCCTGACACAACTCCTAGCTCAGTCCCTGACACTATACCTAACAAAGGCCATAATGCTAGTCCTAACTCAGGCCCTGACACTGTTTCTAACTAAAGCCCAGCTGCCGCCAATATCTAAAATCCTGATACTATCCTGAGTTAATATCCTGAGCCAGGTCTTACCAAGGTCCTGAAACTGACCCAAAGTAAGCCTTGATGCTGTCCATAAATGAGGCCCTGAGGCTCTCCCTAACAGAGGCCCTGATAATGTCTTTAATGAAGAACCTGACGCTGATCCCACAGAGGCCCTTCTGCTGCTCCTAAGTCATGCCCTGACAGTGTCCCGAACTCAGGCCCTAACGATAAGCCTCACTTAGGCCCTTTGGCTGTACCTTCCTTATGCTCTGACGCTGTCTGTATAGGAAGCCCTGGCAGTGGTCCTGATTTAGGCCCTCACGCTGGTCCTAAGTAAGGCCCTGAGGCTCTCAATAACGAAGGTCTTCACGCTTTTCCTGGGTCATTTCGTGACGCTATCCCTGGCCCGGAACCTGACTCTGTCCCAAGCTCATGTCCTGCATCTTATCCTAAATGAAACCCTAATACTCTCCCTAACTAAGCCCTGACGAAACCTAACAAAGGCCTTCACACTATCTCTCACGAACGCCCGGAATCTGTCCCTAATGGTCCCTGCTGCAATCAATAACTAAAAAAAGGACACTGTCCTGAGCTAATATCCTGACTCATTTCTATCCACTGTCCTGATACTTTCCAAAAGAAAGCCTGTTGCCGTCCTTAAGTGAAGACCTGAGGCTGTGCCTAACTCAGGCCCTGAAGCTTTCCCTAACTGAGGCCTTGATTCTGTGACTAACACAGGCCCTGTTCATGTCTTTCACTATGACCTGCATGCTGACCCCACAAAGGCCCTGATGCTGTTCCGACGTCATGCCCTGACTGTGTCTCCAGCAGGTGGGCTGGCACTAGGCCTCACTTAGGCCTAGACGTTCTCGCTAAGTCAGGCTCTGACGATGTCCCTACCCGAAGCCCTGACACAGGTCCTAAATTAGGCCCTGATTCTCTAAATAACTAAGGTCTTGACACCAACCCAGGTCATCTTCTGACACTATCCCTGGCTCGGATCATGACTCTGTCCCAAGGTAATGTCCTGCATCTTATCCTAATTGAAACCCTAATACTCTCCCTAACTAAGGCCCAGACTAATCCTAATTAAGGCATTGACCCTATCTCTCACTAAGGCCCAGAATCTATCCCTAACATGGGCCCTGCTGCAATCAATAATGAAAATCCGGACACTATCCTGAGCTAATATGCTGACACATTTCTATCCACGGACCTGACACAGTCCCAAAGAAAGGCCTGTCGCTGTCCTTAAATGAAGACCTGAGGCTGTGCCTAACTCAGGCCCTGAAGCTTTCCCTAACGGAGGCCTCGATTCTCTGACTCACTCAGGCCCTGCTCATGTCCTTAGCTATGACCCGAATGCTGACCCAACAAAGGCCCGGATGCTGCTTCGACGTCATGCCCTGACACTGTCTCCAGCTAGGGGCCTGAAGCTGGGCCTCACTCAGGCCCTCTTGCTTGCCCTAAGTCCAGTCCTGATGCTGGTCCTAAATAAGGCCCTCAGGTTCTCAGTAACTAAGGTCTTGACACTATCCCGAGGTCATTTGCTGACACAATCCCTAGACTTTACCCTAACCCTGTCCCTAGCTAATGTCCTGCCTCTTATGCTAACTGAAGCCCTTATGCTGTGCCCATGTCAGGACCTGAATTGAGTCCCCATGCCGTGACACTGTCCCTAACTAAGGCCTGGATGTTAGGCCTAACTCACGGCCTGACACTGTCCCTAACTAAGGCCCTGATGCCATCAATATCTAAAGTCCTCACACTATCCTCAGCTAATTTACTATCCCATCTCTTACTAAGGTCCTGAAAATATCGCTAAGTAAGCCGTGACGCTGTCCCTAACAGAAGGCCTGCTCATGTCTTTAACGAAGACCATAATGCTGATCCAACAACGGCACTGATGCTGCTCCTGTGTCACGCCCTGACAGTGTCCCCACCTACAGGAATGACGCTAGGCCTCACTCAGGCCCTGTCGCTCACCCCAAGCCAGTCCGGGATGCGATTTTTACATGAAGCCCTCACATTGCTTCTAAAGAAGGCCCTGATGCTCTCAGTAACTAAGGTCTTGACACTATCTCTCACTAAGGCCTGGAATCTGTCCCTAACATGGGTCCTGCTGCAATCAATAACTAAAATCCGGACACTATCCTGAGCTAATATCCTGACACATTTCTATCCAAGGTTCTGACACTGTCCCAAAGAGAGCCCTGTCGCTCTCCTTAACTGAAGACGTGAGGCTGTGCCTAACTCAGGCCCTGAAGCTTTCCTTAACCGAGGCCTTGATTCTGTGACTCACTCAAGCCCTGCTCATGTCTTTCACTATGACCCGAATGCTGACTCCACAAAGGCTCTGAGGCTGCTCCTAAGTCATGCCCTGACAGTGTCTGCATCTAGGGGCCTGACGCTAGGCCTCACTCAGGCCCTCACCTTCTCCCTATACCAGGCTCTGACACTGTCCCTACCCGAAGCCCTGGCACAGATCCTAAATTAGGCCCTGATTCTATAAGTAACTAAGGGCTTGATTCCAAACCTAGGTCATTACCTGACACTAGCCCTAGACCTGAAGGTAAACTTCTCTTTTGCTAATGTTAAATTTAGCTAAAGAGATTCTTTAGGATGAAATTCTTTCATCTTCTGAATAGAGTTTTCTAAAAAAAATAATGTTTAAACTCTTACTGAACTTAAACAAAATGTACTCAACTTCTGTGGAATATTCCTTTATACCAGCCTGCCTGGTTTACTTCTGCATTTGCCTGTGTTGGCTTTCAGGGTGCTTGTAGGAATGCCTCCTCTTATGCTAACGAACTAACTCTTATTATGCTAAATCCCTGATGTTTTCCCTAATTAAATTCAGGAAACTCCTCCCAAGGCTGTGAACCTCTCCCAAACTGAGGCCTGGAGGCTCATCCTAGCTCAGGCCCTGACACAACTCCTAGCTCAGTCCCTGACACTATACCTAACAAAGGCCATAATGCTAGTCCTAACTCAGGCCCTGACACTGTTTCTAACTAAAGCCCAGCTGCCGCCAATATCTAAAATCCTGATACTATCCTGAGTTAATATCCTGAGCCAGGTCTTACCAAGGTCCTGAAACTGACCCAAAGTAAGCCTTGATGCTGTCCATAAATGAGGCCCTGAGGCTCTCCCTAACAGAGGCCCTGATAATGTCTTTAATGAAGAACCTGACGCTGATCCCACAGAGGCCCTTCTGCTGCTCCTAAGTCATGCCCTGACAGTGTCCCGAACTCAGGCCCTAACGATAAGCCTCACTTAGGCCCTTTGGCTGTACCTTCCTTATGCTCTGACGCTGTCTGTATAGGAAGCCCTGGCAGTGGTCCTGATTTAGGCCCTCACGCTGGTCCTAAGTAAGGCCCTGAGGCTCTCAATAACGAAGGTCTTCACGCTTTTCCTGGGTCATTTCGTGACGCTATCCCTGGCCCGGAACCTGACTCTGTCCCAAGCTCATGTCCTGCATCTCATCCTAAATGAAACCCTAATACTCTCCCTAACTAAGCCCTGACGAAACCTAACAAAGGCCTTCACACTATCTCTCACGAACGCCCGGAATCTGTCCCTAATGGTCCCTGCTGCAATCAATAACTAAAAAAAGGACACTGTCCTGAGCTAATATCCTGACTCATTTCTATCCACTGTTCTGATACTTTCCAAAAGAAAGCCTGTTGCCGTCCTTAAGTGAAGATCTGAGGCTGTTCCTAACTCACGCCCTGAAGCTTTCCCTAAGTGCGCCTTGATTCTGTGACTAACACAGGCCCTGTTCATGTCTTTCACTATGACCTGCATGCTGACCCCACAAAGGCCCTGATGCTGTTCCGACGTCATGCCCTGACTGTGTCTCCAGCAGGTGGGCTGGCACTAGGCCTCACTCAGGCCTAGACGTTCTCCCTAAGTCAGGCTCTGACGCTGTCCCTACCCGAAGCCCTGACACAGGTCCTAAATTAGGCCCTGATTCTCTAAATAACTAAGGTCTTGACACCAACCCAGGTCATTTTCTGACACTATCCCTGGCTCCGATCATGACTCTGTCGCAAGCTCATGTCCTGCATCTTATCCTAAATGAAACCCTAATAGTATCCCTAACTAAGCCCTGACTAATCCAAACAAAGGCCTTTACACTATCTCTCACTAAAGCCCGGAATCTGTCCCTAACATGGGACCTGTTGCAATCAATAACTAAAATCCGGACACTGTCCTGAGGTAATTTCCTGACACATTTCTATGCAGGATCCTGACACTGTCCCAAACCGGTCGGTGTAATTAAATGAAGACCTGACGCTGTGCCTAACTCAGGCCCTGAAGCTTTCACTAACCGAGGCCTTGATTCTGTGACTCACTCAAAGCCTGCTCATGTCTTTCACTATGACCTTTCGCTGACCCAACCAAGGTGTTTATGCTGCTCCTAAGTCGTACCCTGACTGTGTCTGCAGCTAGGGGGCTGACGCTAGGCCTCACTCAGGCCCTGAAGTTCTCCATAAGTCTGGTCTGATTCTGTCCCTACTGAAAATCTTGACGCAGGTCCTAAATTTTAGGCCTTGATTCTCTAAGTAACTAAGGTCTTGACACCAAATCTAGGTCATTAACTGACACTACCCCTAGACCTTAATCTAATCTTGACTTTAGCTAATGTCAAGTTTAGGGAAAGAGATTCTTTACGATGAAATTCTTTCATCATATGAATATTGGTTTCTTAAAACAATAATTTTTAAACTCTTGTTAACCTTAAACAAAGTGTACTCAACTGCTGTGGAATATTCCTTCATAGCAGCGTGCATGGTTCACTTTTACATTCTTGTGTGTTGGCCTTCAGGGTTCTTGCAGGAATGGCTCCTCTTATGCTAACTAAATCATCCCTGATGCTGAACATAAATAAGGCGCTGAAATTACTCCCGATGCTCTGAACCGCTCCCTAACTACGGCCTGGAGACTCGTGCTAACCCAGGCGCTGACACTGTCCCTAACCAAGACCCTGACATTACACATAACTCGGACCCTGACACTACTCCTAGCTCACTCCCTGACACTATACCTGACAAAGGCCATAATGATATTCCTAACTCAGACCCTGACACTGACTCTAACTAAGGCCCTACTGCCGCCAATATCTAAAGTCCTGATACTATCCTGAGTTAATATCCTGACCCAGGTCTTACCAAGGTCCTGAAACTGACCCAAAGTAAGCCTTGATGCTGTCCGAAAATGAGGTCCTGAGGCTCTCCCTAACAGAGGCCCTGATAATGTCTTTAATGAAGACCCTCAGGCTGATCCCACAGAGGCCCTTCTGCTGCTCCTAAGTCATGCCCTGACACTTTCCCTAACTCAGATGCTAAAGATAGGCCTCACTTAGGCACTTGGGCTGTACCTTACTTAGGCTCTGATGCTGTCCTTATATGAAGCCAGGGCAGTGGTCGTGATTTAGGGCCTGACTCTGGTCCTAAGTCAGGCCCCGATGCTCTCAATAACTAAGGTTTTAACGCTCTCTCTTGGTCGTTTCCTGACACTATCCCTGGCCCGGAACCTGACTCTGTCCCAAGCTCATGTCCTGCATCTTATCCTAAATGAAACCCTAACACTCTCCGTAACTAGGGCCCTGAATAATCCTGCCTAAGGCCTTGACACGACTTCTCACTAAGGCCCGGAACCTGACATTGTCCCTAGAAAAGGCCCTGACACAACGCCTAGCTCATTCCCTGACACTATACCTAACAAAGGCTATAATGCTAGTCCTAACTCAGGCCCTGACACTGTTTCTAACTAAAGCCCAGCTGCCGCCAATATCTAAAATCCTGATATTATCCTGAGTTAATATCCTGATCCAGGTCTTACCAAGGTCCTGAAACTGACCCAAAGTAAGACTTGATGCTGTCCATAAATGAGGCCCTGAGACTCTCCCTAACAGAGACCCTGATAATGTCTTTAATGAAGAACCTGACACTGATCTCACAGAGGCTCTTCTGCTGCTCCTAAGTCATGCCCTGACAGTGTCCCGAACTCAGGCCCTAAAGATAAGCATCACTTAGGCCCTTTGGCTGTACCTTCCTTATGCTCTGACGCTGTCTGTATAGGAAGCCCTGGC
Source organism: Kogia breviceps (assembly GCF_026419965.1). Taxonomy (NCBI): domain Eukaryota; kingdom Metazoa; phylum Chordata; class Mammalia; order Artiodactyla; family Physeteridae; genus Kogia; species Kogia breviceps. The sequence continues at coordinate 28,388,510 of NC_081321.1, forward strand.
AGTGGTCCTGCCTGATTTAGGCCCTGACGCTGGTCCTAAGTAAGGCCCTGATGCTCTCAATAACGAAGGTCTTCACGCTTTTCCTGGGTCATTTCGCGACGCTATCCCTGGCCCGGAACCTGACTCTGTCCCAAGCTCATGTCCTGCATCTTATACTAAATGAAACCCTAATACTCTCCCTAACTATGCCCCGACTAAACCTAACAAAGGCCTTCACACTATCTCTCACCAACACCCAGAATCTATCCCTAATGGTCCCTGCTGCAATCAATAACTAAAATCCGGACACTGTCCTGAGCTATTACTCTGACTCATTTCTATCCACTGTCCTGATACTTTCCAAAAGAAAGCCTGTTGCAGTCCTTAAGTGAAGACCTGAGGCTGTGCCTAACTCAGGCCCTGAAACTTGCCCTGAGGCCTTGATTCTGTGACTAACACAGGCCCTGCTCATGTCTTTCACTATGACCCGAATGCTGACCCAGCATAGGCCCTGATGCTGTTCCTACGTCATGCCCTGACTGAATCTCCATCTAGTGGGCTGACACTAGGCCTCACTCAGGCCTAGACGTTCTCCCTAAGTCAGGCTCTGATGCTGTCCCTACCCCAAGCCCTGACACAGGTCCTAAATTAGTCCCCGATTCTCTAAGTAACTAAGGTCTTGACACCAACCCAGGTCATTGGCTGACACTATCCCTGGCTCGGATCATGAGTCTGTCCCAAGCTAATGTCCTGCATCTTATCCTAATTGAAACCCTAATACTCTCCCTAACTAAGGCGCTCGCGAATCCTAACTAAGACTTTCACCTTATCTCTCATTAAGGCCCAGAATCTGTCCCTGACATGGGCCGTGCTGTAGTCAATAATGAAAATCCCGACACTATCCTGAGCTAATATGCTGACACATTTCTATCCACGGACCTGACACAGTCCCAAAGAAAGGCCTGTCGCTGTCCTTAAATGAAGACGAGAGGCTGTGCCTAACTCAGACCCTGAAGCTTTCCCTAACGGAGGCCTCGATTCTCTGACTCACTCAGGCCCTGCTCATATCTTTAACTATGACCCGAATGCTGACCCAACAAAGGCCCGGATGCTGCTTCGACGTCATGCCCTGACACTGTCACCAGCTAGGAGCCTGAAGCTGGGCCTCACTCAGGCCCTGTTTCTTGCCCAATTCCGGCCCTGATGCTGGTCCTAAATAAGGCCCTCAGGTTCTCAGTAACTAAGGTCTTGACACTATCCTGAGGTCATTTGCTGACACAATCCCTAGACTTTACCCTAACCCTGTCCCTAGCTAATGTCCTGCCTCTTATGCTAGCTGAAGCCCTTATGCTGTGCCGACGTCAGGACCTGAATTGGTTCCCCATGCCGTGACACTGTCCCTAACTAAGGCCTGGATGTTAGGCCTAACTCACAGCCTGACACTGTCCCTAACTAAGTCCCTGATGCCATCAATATCTAAAGTCCTCACACTATCCTCAGCTAATTTACTATCCCATCTCTTACTAAGGTCCTGAAAATATCGCTAAGTAAGCCGTGACGCTGTCCCTAACAGAAGGCCTGCTCATGTCTTTAACGAAGACCATAATGCTGATCCAACAACGGCACTGATGCTGCTTCTGTGTCACGCCCTGACAGTGTCCCCACCTACAGGAATGACGCTAGGCCTCACTCAGGCCCTGTCGCTCGCCCGAAGCCAGTCCGTGATGCTATTTTTACACGAAGCCCTCACATTGCTTCTAAAGAAGGCCCTGATGCTCTCAGTAACTAAGGTCTTGACCCTATCTCTCACTAAAGCCTGGAATCTGTCCTTAACATGGGTCCTGCTGCAATCAATAACTAAAATCCGGATACTATCCTGAGCTAATATGCTGACACATTTCTATCCAAGGTTCTGACACTGTCCCAAAGAGAGCCCTGTCGCTCTCCTTAACTGAAGACGTGAGGCTGTGCCTAACTCAGGCCCTGAAGCATTCCTTAACCGAGGCCTTGATTCTGTGACTCACTCAAGCCCTGCTCATGTCTTTCACTATGATCTGAATGCTGACTCCACAAACGCCCTGATGCTGCTCCTAAGTCATGACCTGACAGTGTCTGCATCTAGGTGCCTGACGCTAGGCCTCACTCAGGCTCTCACATTCTCCCTATATCAGGCTCTGACACTGTCCCTACCCGAAGCCCTGGCACAGGTCCTAAATTAGGCCCTGATTCTCTACGTAACTAAGGGCTTGTTTCCAAACCTAGGTCATTACCTGACACTAGCCCTAGACCTGAACGTAAACTTCTCTTTTGCTAATGTTAAATTTAGCTAAAGAGATTCTTTAGGATGAAATTCCTTCATCTTCTGAATATAGTTTTCTGAAAAAAATAATGTTTAAACTCTTATGCACCTTAAACAAAATGTACTCAACTTCTGTGGAATATTCCTTTATACCAGCGTGCATGGTTTACTTCTGCATCTGCGTGTGTTGGCTTTCCGGGTGCTTGTAGGAATTCCTCCTGTTATGCTAACTAAATCCCTGATGCTGTCCCTAAATAACGCCCTGAAATTAGTCCCGAGGCTGTGAATCTGTCCTAAACTTAGGCCTGGAGGCTCCTCCTAGCTCAGTCCCTGACACTATACCTAACAAAGGCTATAATGCTACTCCTAACTCAGGCCCTGACACTGTGTCTAACTAAGGCACTAGTGCCGCCAATATCTAGAGTCCTGATACTATCCTGAGTTAATATCTTGACCCAGGTCTTACCAAGGTCCTGAAACTGACCCAAAGTTAGCCTTGATGCTGTCCATAAATGAGGCCCTGAGGCTCTCCCTAACAGAGGCCCTGATAATGTCCTTAATGAAGAACCTGACGCTGATCCCACAGAGGACCTTCTGCTGCTCCTAAGTCATGCCCTGACAGTGTCCCGAACTCAGGCCCTAAAGATAAGCCTCACTTAGGCCCTTTGGCTGTACCTTCCTTATGCTCTGACGCTGTCTGTATAGGAAGCCCTGGCAGTGGTCCTGATTTAGGCCCTCACGCTGGTCCTAACTACGGCCCTGAGGCTCTCAATAACGAAGGTCTTCACGCTTCTCCTGGGTCATTTCGTGACGGTATCCCTGGCCCGCAACCTGACTCTGTCCCAAGCTAATATCCTGCATCTTATCCTAACTGAAACCCTAATAGTCTCCCTAACTAAGCCCTGACTAACCCTAAATAAGTCCTTCACACTCGCTCTCACTAAGGCCCGGAATCTGTCCCTAACATGGGACCTGTTGAAATCAATAACTAAAATCTGGACACTATCCTGAGATAATTTCCTGCCACATTTCTATGCACGTTCCTGACTCTCTCCCAAAGAAAGCCCTGTCAGTGTCCTTAAGTGAAGTCTTGAGGCTGTGCCTAACTCAGGCCCTGAAGCTTTTCCTAAATGAAGCCTTGATGTTCTTAGTAACTCAGGTTCTGATCATATCTTTCACTGAGACCATAATGTTGACCCAACAAAGGCCCTGATGCTGCTCTTAAGTCATGCCCTGACAGTTTCTCCAGCTAAGATCCTGTTCATGTACACATTCAACGCAATCCTTACCAAAAGTCCAATGACATTTTCCATAGAAACAGGACGAACCATCTTAGGTTGTGTGTGGAACCACAAAGGACCCAGAAGAACCAAAGCGACCCTGAGGCAGGGGAACGTGTGGAGGCATCTCGCTCCCTGACTTCACACTTCATTATGAAGCTAGTCCCCAAAAATTGTGGCATTGGCAGAAAAACAGGCACACAGACCAGAGGAATAGAGCAGAGAGCCCAGGAATCAACCTACAGGTATGTGATCAGTTAATTCACAAGAAAGGAGCCAGGAACATACACCAGGGAAAGGACAGGCCCCTCAATAAACGGTGCTGGGAAAACCAGACACTACATGCCAAAGAACAACATTCAACTGTCTACACCCCACACAAAATGGGCCAAAAACCCAGTTTTCCACATCAAGCCCTTCCTCTCCTGGGTCCTCTGGAGACAGACACCCACAGCGGTCAGCCCTGCACAGGAACCTTCTCCCCACTTTTCCTCACCTTCTCCCTCAGCGGCATCACCTCCTAGCAGGTCCTGAGGAGATCAGGCTCATGTCAGCCTGAACTGGACCCCCCAGTGTCCCAGAGCTGAAGCCTCGGCGGGTCCTGAGGAGACCCGGTTTCCGTTAGTGTGGACTTGACCCCGGGTTGTACCGAAGCCAGGCCATCAGCGTGGACTCAGCCCCGCGTGTTCCTGAAGCCAAAGCCCCAGCAGGTCCCGAGGAGACAGGGCTCCTCCCAGCATGAACATGAACAGCGTGATCTGAACAGACATCCTGCCAAAAAAGTTACAGATAGTAAAAGTCATACAGAAAAAAGCTCAACATCATATACCATTAGGGAACTACAAATTAAAGTCATGAGACACCATAGCACACCAATTGGGACTGCTAAGCTCCAAAAATATGACAATACCAATTGCTAGAGGGTGAGGAACAAAAGGAACTCTCCCTCATAGCTGGGGGGATGCCTGTGCAGCCACTTTGTGAGACAATTTGGCAGTTTTTTCCAAAGCTAAACAAGTCTCATGTTGGGATCCAACAATCATACTTCCAGTATTTGGGCAACTGCTTTGAAAATCTATGTCCAAATGCAAACAAGGATGCAATTATGCACAGCAGCACTTCCATAATGGCTAAAAACTTGAAATCAGGATATCCTTCAAAAGATGAATGCATAAGCAAATTGGGATACATCCATGTCAAGGCGAGTAGAATATGCCACCTCAAAATATGTCTCTCTGGCATAAGGGTTATTGGTCTGCTTTAAAAAGAATAGGGCTTCCCTGGTGGCTCAGTGAGTAAGAGTCCACCTGCCGATTCAGGGGACACAGGTTCGAGGCCCGGTCCGGGAAGATCCCACATGCCGCAGAGCAACTAAGCCTGTGCGCCACAACTACTGAGCCTGTGCTCTAGAGCCCGCGAGCCACAACTACTGAGCCCGTGTGCCACAACTACTGAAGCCTGCATGCCTAGAGCCTGTGCTCCGTGACAAGAAAAGCCACCACAATGAGAAGCCCCTGCTCGCCAACACCCAGAGAAAAGACTGCACGCAGCAACGAAGACCCAATGAAGCCAAAAATAAAATAATAAATTTATTTTTTTTTTAAATCTCAGAAAACTGAGATTGCCATTTTATGAAGGGCATTTACAATAGAGAAATCTCCATTTATAAGGGTATGTCCCTCTTTGCACCAAACATAGAAGGATAATTAAATCTTAAGTAACTCTTTTCAATGGGGAAGTCCTGACTTAAATGTGCACACAGCCATACCCTTGTTTACTGTGCTTTGCATGATAACCTTCCATAACTGGCCTTCCCCCCTTCCCCAGCATCTTTTCTGTTTTTAGCTGAAGACGGTATTGAAGGGGATGGTTTGGGGAGTGACTCAGTTTTCCGTGGTATCCCCCCCTCTATTCAGAAGGTATACATGTTATTAAACTTCTGCTTTTCTCCTGGTAATCTGTCTTTTATTACAGGGGCGGGGGGGGCCTCAACCAAGAACCTAGAAAAGTAGAGGGAAAATTGTTTTTCCTCCCATACACACGCAGTGGAATACTACTCAGCAGAAAGGAATGCACCATCCACCTATGGAAAGACATGGATAAACCTTCAGCGTGTACTGCTAAGTGAAAAATCCAGCCTGAGCAGGCTGCACACAGTATGACCCCATTGATGACATCCCGGGAAAGGCAAAGCTACATAGATGATAAGCAGATCATGGGGTGGGGGGTTTGAAGTAGTCCATGTGATACTCTAGGATGGATACCTGTCACTATGCATTTGTCTAAGCCCATAGATGTGTGTAGCCCAAGGGGCCAATCATAATCTACTCAAATTTAGTTATTTAGGGTGTAGGATGTTGCACGATGGAATACGTCATGTGACAGAATCTAACTGTATTAGAAATATATGGAAACAACTCACTGTAGGGGATGGGGTAAAAGCTGCTGACTTAAGTTACCTTTGGAAATGAATGGAATCTGTAGGCTAAAGGCAAAATGGCCCGTATATATACAGTGGGCTTTGTTTTATGAAATTCTTTCCAGGGTGTAGTAGCTAACAATTCTGAAACCTCTGCACATGTAATGTGGAAAGGAGCAATGCATAGATAAATGGCAGATGGTGGGAGCCAGGCTCCTTGCTGTGGGAGTGCGAAGTTACAGGTACGCAAGGGGAGAGCCTCTGCCCTCGTAATCCTGGATCTGGGCTTCCTGGGAGGATGCCGACTGGCCGGGGGGAACACACAGATCTTCACGCCGGGAAGACCCTGCAGACATAGGAACTTCGCACCCCATCTTTCCATCCACACCTGCTGGAAACACTCAGCACTCTGTAATCAGTCAACTGCAGCGTTTAAGACATTCTCACCCCTAAGCAGATAAAGGAGCGTGAGGGTCTTGCTTACCCCTAAGCTGTCCCAGAATCTAGGCCCTGGGTGGAGACAGTTTGGGGATTCCTGGGACACTGAATCCAGGCTCTGGGGGTGGAGCCAAGTTGGGGGCTCCTGGGCCTCTGAATCCAGGCCCTGCGGGTGGAGCCAGGTTGGGGGTTCCTGGGCCTCTGACCAGCAGGTGAGAGGAAGGAGGAAGACCAGTCCTGAGGACAGAGGTGCCCTGAAGTCTGTGAGCCCAGGAGCCCCGATGGGACTCATTCCCAGTGAGGACATGGGCGGGGCCTGCAGTGGTTCTGTGTTCCCCCTGGGCCCTTTGATGAAGCCATGGCAGCACTGGGCCCAGACGTCTCCTGGCGGCGTCTCAAACTCTGACACAGTGGTTTTACAAAGGAACAAGAGAATGGAGCTGAGCCCCTGACGGCCACTCCTTTCTGGCTCTGAGTTGCTTCCAACAAGACCGCAGTCACCTGCATTAGTCTGCTGTGACCCATCTGCCCCCACTTTGCCTTTCCTCTCCCTCCCTGCCATGATTCCAGTGACATTTCCAGCCCGGACCCCTCTCCCAGGCCAGACGCCTCCGTCCAGTCACTGCACACCCATCTCACCTTGGGGGCTTAGCAGGGTTTCAGAGGACTGGGATCCTGCAGCTCCCCACACCCAGGAGCAGCCCCACCTTCCCAGGTTGCTGAGCCCAGGCACCAGGTGTAACCGAGCAGGACCCTGTGGGGCCTTCCCAGGACAGACCCCTCCCCCACACCCTCTGCTGTAGCTCCCCTCTGAAGTACCTGGATAACAGTGCCCGATGCATGCTTCCTCCACCACCAAGTGGAAGAAATTAACTACTTGATGATCAGGAACAGGTAACCCCGGAGCTCCTGGTGCTTAAGAATTTATAACGTTAACCGCCCGTTACCTCACCATCAATCAGAGAATTGTGCACCAGCTGATCACATACCCTGCGACCCCCCTCCTTCACTTGGCCTTGAAAATTGCTTTGCTGAAATCCTTCAGGGAGCTCGGGGTTTTAGAGCACAGGCCACCTGGCCTCCTTGTATCGGCACTTTGACAATTCAGGCTGCACCTTCCTCCACCACCCCCGGTGTCAGTAGACTGGCTCTGCTGCCCTCGGGCGAGCGGACCCACGTTCGGTTCGGTAACACTGGGGCCTCCCAGGCTCCCACTCGCCTTGTGCCCCAGTGACTGTCAGCTCCTCCTCCACAGTCTTGTTGCAGCAAAAACAGAAACGAAGTTTCCCTGCCCTGAGAACAAGGGGACAGCGAAAAGACTAGAGAAGAAACGTAACCTGGCCTGAAAGAGCTCATCACTCCTTGTTTCACTTTGTCATTCATTTGTAGTAACTAGATTTGTACTCTACAAAGCTAACCTCACTCCGACACTATGGAATTTACCTTCGGCACCCATCACCCCTCACTGTGTGTGTTACAGCCCCTGCTTCTCACTCCCTAACCTTATTATGTAACGCACTTAGATTCTATACGCTCCTCATAACAAATCACCCCCTAGTTTTTCATTTCAGAAACAAGGTCACTGGCCAATAAACCAGAGGCAAACGGACGCAATTACCAGTCTGCTGGACCCCAATTACCGGCGACCTGATGCCAGCGATGACTGTTTTGAAATAATGCAAAGGAAAGGAGGAATGCAAGACCTTCACTACTTTGATCCTTATCCTCTACCCTGGACTGCGGAAGCCCCACATATAAAATCTTCCCTGATTCTCAAAGAGGGGTGCCCAGTTCTTGAGGTGCTAGCCGGCTGTGTCTTCCCTGCTGCCTGGCAGAAAAATAAAGCCATCTGTCTCTTCCTCCAAAACCCCTGTCTCCGTATTTCTGTTCGGCCTCGGTGCACAGGGAAACCGATACTTTGACAACGGTCTGTGGCCAGTTCCCACACTAATTCCCCTCTACGCCCACAGCCCTGGCACAAGCCCGATCTTGTGCCTGGTTCCTCCATCAGACCTGACAAACCTCCCTGCCCCACGGTGCGTCTCACATCCCACCCCAACGTGGTCTTTCTGAAGCATAAACGAGACTGTGACTCTCTCCCTCCTGTAATCCCCCAAAGTTTCCCCACTTTCGCTAGGGTATCTGCCAAGGCCCTGAGAGTCCCCGGCAGCCCCACTAGGCTGCTGACTCCTGGGTTCCCAGACACTGAGCACCTCAGCAGGCCAGGTGACACGGCAGGAAACCCCAGAACTGCTTACCTCAGGAGGGGGCTGGCACTGCCACTGCCTGATCAAAGAGAGCAGAGAAGGGTTCCCCAGCTGGGACACGAACTCTGCACGAGTGGCCTCTCCTTGAGCCATTAGCTCACCTCATATGACTTGAGGGAAGGAAGGACCGAGGCACACTTGCTTCCTAAGGAGGATGCTATAGGCTCAGTCATGTCTCCCCAAATCCACATGCTGAATGCCTAACCCCCAGGACCCCAGGATGTGTCTGTATTTGGAGATGGGATTTTTAAAGAGATGATCAAAGTAAAAATGACGTCACTAGGGTGGATCCTAATCCAATAGGATTGATGTCCTACAAGAAGAGATTAGGACACAGATAGGCACAGGGGGAGACCATGTGAGGACCTGGGGAGAAGATGGCTGTCTAAGCACCAAGGAGAGAGGCCTCAGGAGAAGCCAGCGTGCAGACACCTCGATCTCCGACAGCATCCAGGACTGGGAGATAGGCCTGTTATTCAAGCTGCACAGTCTGTGGTATTTGTTACGGTGGTCCCGAGCAGACCCACAGGGTAACTCAGGGCTCAGACTGGACAGACCCCGCTCTCCATCCCCTTGTACGTGAGTTACAGGAGCCCCAGGCACTGAGGAGGGGGTCCCTGAGGAGGCACAAGATAGAAGATGCTAGGCATCAACACGACTGCATTCATGTTAAATGTGCCTGAAGTCCATTCACCTGAGATGGTTTTGTCCTGCATGTACATCGGCACCTTTAGTCTGAACTGCAGACCTTTGGCTTCACCACCTCCACTGCGAGCATTAGCTTCACCTGCTGTGGACCATCTCCTATAGGATTTCCAGAACCACAGAGCATCGAAGCTTCACAGAACCCAGAATCTGTGCGCTAGTGTCTGGGCGACCCTCACAACAGAGCCGCACAGCTGCCCATCAGAACCCATTTCCCTTTTTCCTGTGCACAGCTACGCTGCACATCCCAGCCTTCCCACCCCTTACAGCTGGGGCACAGTGTCTCGTGTTACCAAGGGGAAGGGGTGGAGGTGGTGAGGGCCTTGGCCAGCCTGCATCCTAGGACGGAGGGCACGATGTCCCTGTGGTCACCCCACCCCGCTGGTTGAAACACTCACCTGGAAGCAGGGAGGAGAAACAAAGTGGGGGCAGAGCCTGGGAACTGACACCCACCTGCCCTGGACTCTCACAGGAAGGGGACAGAGACATCTTGAGCTTCAGCCCAGTCTTGGGAGACACTATGTTCCAGCAACAAACTTGGCCTTAAACGCTAAGTTGCTTTACAAACCCCTCCCCAGCTGTCACAGAAAGTCAGGCTTCATCTCATCACACGTTTCTCAAACACCAGCTCACGCTGAGACCACCTCTCAGGTGATGGTGTTTCAGAGCAGCCCCTTTAAAAGATCCCTGGATTTCAGCTCTCCCCGCCCTGCCTTCAGTTTAAGCGAGAAGTTTCCTTGACAACCTTGACAAACCTGCTCAGTTTCCTTAACAACCAAGCTTCGCAATCTCCCGAACTCTTCTCCTTCAAACATTCCTATTCTAAGCTTGATGAGCCTAAAGTGACAGTGCTGTCATCACGTGCCACAGGGTGACTCCTCCAAGCCCGTAGTTACTGGTTACATGATGCTACTGATGATGACATCCCAGAAGAGCCAGCTTTGCAATATCACCATTTCTGGACTCGGCACTGGGTCCCTTTCCACGGACAGAGTGGAGTGGCTGTTTCCACGGGCCCCGTGGTGGAAGAGCTCACCTAATGCAGCCAGGACTTCATCCTTTCCAGGTGATTCCAGGGTCCTCATTCTCCCCAGACCCCCACCCACATGGCTGCTGCCTGCTATCTATACGGGACCTTGGTAATCTCCTAAAATTAGGGTTATTTTATACACAGGTAATGGGTTGAATGCTGGTTCCAAAATCTGTTCCCCCCAGAACACAGGAACCGGACCATATCTGGGAAAAGCGTCTTTGTATATGTAGTTAAGGGTCTCAAGGTGAGGCCATCTGGGGTTAGCGTGGCCCCCGATCCAATTGAGAGAGTCCTTATGAGACAAAAGAGGAGAAACACAAACATAGAGGAGAAGCCACGTGAAGGCAGAGACAGGAGGGCTGCAGCCGCAAGCCTGGGGATGCCTGGAGCCCCCCAAAGCTGGAAAAGGCAGGAAGAGCCCTATCCTGGAGCCTCTGGAGGGACGTCCATCCTGGAACACCTTGATCTCAGATGTCTGGTCTCCAGGACTGGGGGAGGATGAATTCCTGTTGTTTTAAACCACCCAGCTTGTGGTCATTTGTTACAGAAGCCACAGAACAGTCACACGGACCCTGCTCTGTGGGACCCTGGAAGTGTGGGTCTCATTAAAGACCAACAGAGGCTGGGTTGCAGAACCCTTAGAGTCAGCACTGGGCCCCAGAAATTCTAAAGCAGTGGCTGGACACCAGAACGTTGAGGGGTCAGTCGGAAGCCAATCCCTAAGGGTGCCGGCTGCACACGGCCTCCCCAGGTTTTTATGCCTGCCTGTACAAGTTGGGGATAAGTATTTCCATCCTGATTCGGGACCTCTGATATTACCGTTCACGCTGCCAATTAAGAACCCACTAGTTACACAGAGGAAAACCCTATCAGGAAAACCCTTGCTCCAGTGGTAAACAATTCTGAAGTTGGTCAGAGGTGGGGAATCATCTCTCATGCAGCCAGCAGCCCCCCCGCAAGGAACGTCCTCATTGCAAAGCTGGGGGACCATGTCAAGGCGTCCCTGAGTAAACATGAGCTGACCCCCAGGCCAGCTGCTGCTGAACTGTTCCCACCCTTCCCAGCTAAAATACCTGAATGTGTGCAAGGACTTGAAAGCCTAGAGGAAGGGCCACGGAGCCACACCAGCACGGAGGCCGACTTGGGGCCTGCAGGCCAGCCAGCATGGTCCTGGCCCCGGGCGCTCTTCTGGAAGCTTTCCATCTCCCTGCCCAATGTACCCCTCCTGTCCCGGCCCCCACCGCTTTTCTCCGTCCTCACCTCTGCCCGGGGAGAAATTCCAGCGGCAGGTATGGGTGACACATCCTCTTCTTTAGCAGGTGGCAGCGCGGCAACTCCTGCAGAAAGTCCACCAGAGCCCCACTCGCACCGGGCCACGCACAGAGCCGTGGGCCCTACTCCCTCCCACCAGCCCAGCCCCGAGACTGCCGATGGGGCAGAGAATATGGCGTCAGGCACAGCTGCAGGGGCTCTTGCTGCCTGGAGCGGTGTTTATATTGACCTCAGCCCAGGCACACCTGCGGAGGACTGGCCGGCCGGGTCAGACTGCCCAGGTCAGCCACTCCTCGCCCCTCAGGGGCTCACAGTTGCATAAAATGGACCTTGCTGCACCGGTCAGTTCCAAGGAACACGTGTAGGTCCTGAGGGTCAGGATAGACAAGGGGCTGCAGCCCTGGCTTGTTTTCTAACCATTTTATCTGGCCCATGAGTGGGAGACAACTTCAAGAAGACCCTCTCCTAATAAGAGGAACCCAGGAGTCAGGGAGAGGAGGGGTGGTGGGTGGAGACAGAGACCTGGTGCCCCGGCTGCAGTGGAAGTCTCTGGAAGACCAGGCGGAGGGAGGCCACACAGAGTGAAGCCCAGGGTCACAGACCTGTCGGAGCTGCTGTTTGTTAGTTCAAGTCCTGCTCTGAGGTGCTCTGTGTCAGCTCTGAGGGACAGGTGAGATGGGGGTGCTCTGCAATGAGGGCTATGCGCACGGTTCCTGTGTGCCCAGCCCTGCCGTGGTACCTGCACAAGGGTGTTCCGTATCCAAGGAGGGGCCTGACCACGAGAGCCCCGTGGGCTGCTGGGTAGCTGCACAGGTGAGCTCCATATCCTGGGAGGGGCCTGACCACGAGAGCCCCGTGGGCTGCTGGGTACCTGCCCAGGTGAGCTCCATACCCTGGGAGGGGCCTGACCACGAGAGCCCCGTGGGCTGCTGGGTACCTGCCCAGGTGAGCTGTATATCCTGCGAGGGGCCTGACCACGAGAGCCCCGTGGGCTACTGGGGAACTGGTAAAGATGTCGGGACAGTCAGTGAAGCCACTGAGGATATGCATCCAATAGTTCCTAATTCCTACACCCTGCTGGTCATTGTACCATCCCCCAGGACATAGTATTCTATATGAGACTTACATGATGCTTTCTTCTGTATTCCATTAGTCCCAGAGGTCACAGAAATTTTGGCTTGTGACTGGCAGGACTCAACATACAAGGAAGACAGTACTGCTGGGCCGTCCTCCCCCAAGGGTTCAAAACTTCCCGCACCACCTTTGGGGAAACTTAACTAAAACCTCAAAGATCTACCTCTGGAGAAGGGAACCCTCCTTCAATATGCAGACGACATTCTGATCCCCAGCCCTACTAAGGAGGCCTCTGAACTACCTAGCCAATAAAGGATAGAAGGGGTCCAAGACAAAGGCTCAAATATCACAGACTAAGGTGACCTGCCTGGGCTTCATTCTCACAGAAGGTCGGAGAAGCCCATCCCAGGAAAGGGAAGAAGTCATTTGCAGCCTTACCCCTTCTAAACCTAGAAGACAGCTTAAGGGTTCCTAGGGAGGTCGGGGTTTGCTGCATCTGGATCCCTAACTACAGTCTAATAGCTGGGCCTCTATATGAAACATTGAAAGGAAAAGATGATGATCTGTTCGAATAGAATCCAGAAGCGGTCTTTCAAGAATGGAAAGAGCAGTTAATTCAGACCCTTGCCCTGGACCTCCCTAATTTAGCTAAACCCTTTGACCTTTACATTCTGGGTAGAAAGTGAATCGCCCTTGGAGTATTAGTGCAAAAACTGGGACCTCTTGAAATGGAACAATGCAAGAATGCCCTCCAGGTAGGAGAAAGTACGGTCACCAAGGGCTTGGCCCGCCGCCCCATCCGGCCAAGATACTGGGGGTATCTAAAAACCTGGAATCCGCAGCCCGCAAGGCCAACTCCCTCCTAAGGGGAAAGGACCGCACGCGGTGATCCTAACCACCCACCATGCCCTGAAGTTGCAGGCGTCGCTCCGTGGGCACACTGACCTCGAGTGAGGAAGCCCTCCAACTCCAACCTCCAGAGGGACAACTGGGGGCAACGGGTCCCCATGATGACCCGTGTGACCATCACTTGACGTGGATCTTCTCTCAGAAAACAACAAGAGCGTGCCCCAAAAGAGCAGACTACTGCTTGCAGGACTTACTGCACCCAGAGCGGAGCTCATAAGCTTGGCGGGGGAACCCTAAATAACGCTGTCACCATAGAAACGCCTACAGACACCGCGGTGACGGCGGCGGCCGATGAGACCGGCTGCACTCCTGGCTACTTGAAAAGGCCGTTGACTCAGTAGCCGTCATGGGTCTGGATCACCACCGGCCCTGGACTGTGTGAGAGTTGAGCAGGCAGGGTTCTGACACCTGGTGCTGTTTGTACGTTAATTCAGGGGCCTAATTGAAGAAAGCGCAGACTACTGCTCAGAGCATCTAGGCTGGCAGAAACCGTCTGCCTAAGGTGGCCGAACAAATGTGGGCGCGGTAAAACCGGCCCCCCCAGCGTCTCTGCGCATCTCTTTCCTGCACCCTTAAAGGTCATTAGAATCTATAACACTTCAAATGCTGGGGCTCAGGCGGACGAGCAGTGAGGGAAGAGCCCTGGGGACAGTCAACCTCACCTGGAGGCTGCTGGGGAGAAGTTCTGCCCCTCCCCCCGGGTATGAGGCCTCCCGACTCAGCACGAAGCAGTTACAGAAGCGGGGTCTGCACCCTCAGCGCCCCAACAATGAGGAATGGGACAAAAGGAGAGGAGGGGTTTGTCACCGGCAGAGCCCATGAAAAAATCCTGGGAGATAAAAATAGAATCCGGGCAATAAAGTAAAGTCTAACGTTTATTCCTTTGTGCTTTGTCTAATTTCACTTGCTCCTAGGTTTCCACATGCAGAGGTCCCACACCCGGCACTTCAGAACCTATTTCCTGGTGCAAAATGGCTGGGCCGACACCTCAGCTCGCGGGGCCCCATGCAGACTCCGCGACATGGAGCCTGAGCTCCAGCCAACCCGGCCCTCGAGACTCCGCCCCTTCCGTCCCGCTGATGCTGCCGGGATCCCCACACAGCAGCCCCGCTCACAGCCCTCGGGGGAGCGCACGCTCTCACCTCTCCCCGTTCTCTGATCAGAATCTAAAGTTTCCTTTGCTTCTGAACCAAACTCAGTCTCGTTCTCTTGGCTCCAATGACACGGGGCAGGGGACCCTTGTTGGGGCCCACTCTGCAGGATCAGTGACAGAAATTGAGAACATTGTAACTTCAATGAACAGATGTGTGAGCCAAACTGTAATTAACCTAGAGCCGTGTATAAGGCTCGGGTAAAATAAGATGTTTCCAACACTTCCATTTGATATTTCCATCACTTTAGTATAGGCAAGTTCAGTGAAGGGGTTTGTCTTATTTGTCAGGTCAACATTAGAGAAATGAAGTGATTTCTTTCCAAGGATGTACATCGAATAATCTTGGCTGAAGCTTCAATATAGTTTTGAATGCTTTTCCATTGAAAATGATACCTCTCTTTCAGCTCCCCCACTTCTGAGAAGCATAAAATCTTATAATTTATTATTACCAAAGGGGAAAGGTGCAGGGAGGAATAAATGAACAGTTTGGGATTAACACGTACACACTGCTATGTATAAAATAGATCATCAACACAGAACTACTGTACAGCACAGGGAACTACACTCAATATTTTGTAATAACCTAGAAGCGGAAATAATCTGAAAACGAATAGATATTTTTATTGACATCATCTATCAATGACAGACACAATGTACCCTAAGGGAGGCCGATGGTCAGCGCTTCTGACCCTGAAGACTTTAATCATCTTAAGTTCGGACTCTGCCTACTGCCCAAGGCCCTTAATGAACATACGTGTAGCCATAGCGTAAAATTCCCCAGTTTAGGGTTCAGGGAGACACTGATTTGGAAACATCCCTGGTGTTCTCTTACCATGCACGGGACCCTTCCTACAGCTAAAACATGACTCTGACACCCAGAAGGTGGTACACCATTTGATCGGGAAGAGTTTGGAAAAGGCATCTCATCTCCTCATCTCCAGGGAGTCGGGTTCACCCCTCCAGTGTCTTTCCTAACAATCTCCCCACTTGGGGATGTCAGCACCTTCAACCTCCTGTTGCGCACAGTTTGGAATTTGTCCAGAGGATGAAGCGGAAGGATGAGAAACAATGAGAGAAAAGTCCTAGGTGTTCGGACAGGCACATGTCACTCTCATTTCCAATCAGGAAGACGAAATGACCAAAGGCTAAGATTGCCCATGGAAAAAGAATACGGCTTGAGGAAATCCCACTGTTTTGTGGCCAGTTCCCAAAAACACAAGTTGAAAAATGGAACTCAGGATCACTAAAATTCACGAAACTGCAGAGTTGAAAATATCTATCATTGAAAAATGTCTTGAGGGAAGTCACCGAAAAGGAATTGTAAGCAAGGGAGAATGGCAGGAAAGGGATTTGAAGAGGTAAAAAGGACTCATCATGAAAGCACAAAAAAGGGGCTGAACATCGCCAACGGTGCAGTTAGCCAAAAAGGGCGTATGCTTTTTTCCTGAATATATTCAAGAAAAGGGCATACACCCTTTTTAGCCAACCAAACTGGTGGGCATTGCAAATCAATACTACAAAAAGTATCACACTTCGCATCAGTCAGAAGAGCCATCCTCATAAAGTGTAAACACCAGAAATGCAGGACAGGGCGAGGAGTGAAGGGAGCCCTGTGAGGCTGATAGTGGAAATGTAAATTGCCAACGGGCACACTGAAGAA
Organism: Kogia breviceps; assembly: GCF_026419965.1. Lineage (NCBI taxonomy): Eukaryota > Metazoa > Chordata > Mammalia > Artiodactyla > Physeteridae > Kogia > Kogia breviceps. The sequence goes on from NC_081321.1 coordinate 28,404,998, forward strand.
GTGTACTGTGTTTACTAAAACATCTAAACAGATGAGCTACAGAGCATAGGGCACTTGCACTCATGGGCGAATATCTTGGGAAAAACAAAAATCGTCAGGATACAGGCACCCCAACGTTTACCGCCTCTCTGTTTAAAAGAGCCTCGACTTGGATAAAACCTAAATATACCTGGAAGGAAAAAATGGATAAAAGAGATGTGGTACATATGTAGAGTGGAATATAACTCAGCCAGGAAATCAATGAAATAAGGCCAGTTGCATCAACTCAGGAGGAGTTACGTAAGATCATTCTAGGTAACATAAGTCAGAAAGAAAAAGACACATATTGTAAGATATAACTTAAAGGTAGAATCAACAATGGCTACACATGAAACAAATTACAAAACAGAAACATAGTCAAATATGTAGAAAACACACATAAGGCTGCTAAAGGGGAAAGGTGGGGAGGGGTGAGGCATTATCCAGGAGGTTGAAATTAGCAAAGATACCGTTCCAAATACCAAATTGATAATAGACGAGGCCTACACGGAACCTCAAAGAACTGCACTCTGCACACTCAAGTCACCAGAAAAAATTCTATACGACTGTTAAGAATCTGAAAAAGAATTTATTGATGTCTGTTTCTACGTGAATCAAGTGGATGTAGAACAGCAACAAACAGCGTTGAAAATCAGCTGTAACCAATATAACAATAGTAGAAAAAGACAGTGACAGACATAAAAACCCTTATAACTTTTGCTCAGGGGCTATGATGCAACATGGATTGAACACACCTAGACACACAGCAGGATGAGACATAAGGTTGAACACTCTTGGGACTGAGAGGAATGGTGAGGTTGAGTGAGCAAATGCAGACCCTTTAAAGTAATACTGTGTGCTACCCATTCCATGGGTCCCAACTCTCCAGGTGCAACACAACCTTCCTACAGCTAAAAGATGCATGGGAAGCCCAGAGGATGATACACCGTGTGATCATGAAAGGTTTCGACAGCGCACCTCATTTTTCATCTCCTGGTGCTCGGGTTCACCATTCCAGCCGCTTTACTAACAATCTCCCCACTTGGAGAATCAGCACCTTTAACCTCCTGTTTCGAACAGTTTGCAATATGTGCCGAGGATGAACGGGAAAAGGGGGAACGAATGAGAGACTCGCTGGAGGTGTTTGGTCGGGCACATGTTACTCTCATTTCCCATCACGAAGAAGAATTCACCAAAGGCTCAGCCTGACGCCCCGAAACCAGGATAGGGCCTGAGGCGATGCTGTGGTTTTCTGGGCCAGCTCACAAAAAGGGCAGTTGAAACATGGAGCTCAGGGGCACTGCAACTCACAAACCTGCACAGTGATAAATGACAACTACCATCCAAAAATACATTGAGTTAAGGCAACGAAGAGGATTTGAAAGCAAGGCAGAATTGCAGGAAACAGATTTCAAGAGGTAGATTGGAGTTTCCTTGAAAGCACATGAAAAGTGGCAGAACTTGGACAATGATGCAGTTGGCCAAAAAGGGAGTATGTGTTCCTTCCTGAATATATTCAGGTAAAAAAGCATACACAGGTTTTGGCCAACCAAGCAAGCTGGGAGAGCAAATCAGCACTACAAAGAAGTCTCACTTCCCCCCCGGTCAAAACAGCCATCTGAAAAAAGTGTAAAAACCACAAATGCAGGACAGGCCATGGAGAACAGGAAACCTTGTTATGCTGACGGGCGGGATGAAAACTGCCGCAGACACTCTACAAAAGTGTATGGTGTTTCCTAAAACATCTAAACAACAGAGCTACAGAGCATAGGGCACTTCCACTCATGGGCGTATATCTTGGGAAGACTAAAAATCAACAAGACACAGGCACCCCAAAGCTTAGGGCTGCTCTGTTTACAAGAACCTCGACTTCGGTACCCGTTCCATATCCCAGGAAAGAGAAAAATGGATACAGAAGTTGTGAAACTTATGTACAATGGAATATCACTCAGCCATGAAATCAATGTCATAAGGCTAGTAGCAGCATAATGAGTGGATTTAGGTACGATAATTCAAAGTGAAAAAGGTCACACAGAAAAAGAAATTTATCAAAACATATCACTTATAGAGGGAATGTAAACATGGCTACAAAGAACTGAATTAAAACAGAACAGAGTCACGCTTTTAGAAAACACACTTATGCCTGCTTCAGGGGAAAGGTGAGGGGGGGTTTTCATAAAACAAGAGTTTGAAATTAGCACAGATACCGTTCCAAAAACCAAATATGTAATAGACAAGACCTACTCCTTGCTCAATGAACTGGACTCAACAGCTCCTATTCATCGCAGAAGAAAAATTCCAGCCCTTGTTTCTCAGGAGCTCTGGGGTCTACCTGCGAGGTAAACTTAACTCACCTGGCACAAGGCGGCCATCCCGGGTTTCACATCAACATGATCTCAGGCACAAACCTCCTGGCTTTTCCATTGTGTCTTTAAGTTACTTGTTGAAACAACTGCACAAATATGACAAAGATATAAAATCAGGCATCTTCTGCCCCAGTGCCTGCTCATAAATGATTTTCTGCCACTTTAATGATAAAGATAGAACATTTCAACATTCTGCTGCCCTTATTATTTGTCATTTTTCTTGATATTTCTATTGAATACTCTTTCAATATTTTAACAGTGGAACATTTATTTACCTTGTTCCAGACCCAGCCTGTAGTGGTAAAGGTTTTGTTGTTATATTTCTATTATGTTTCCTTTAAAAATCATTATGCTATTTAACTGGATTAAGTCAATTCTACAGGCATTTATCTTATGATATTGATGAAATTAATACATAGAGGGCAGTAGTACAAGTTGATTGTACTCCAGAGCCTCTATTAGCACAGTTAAGTAAGTATAACTATTATCTATATGTAAACCAAAGTACATGCCAAGTGAGACTCTCCGACGCTTCTTCACTGTCTGCCCCTCAAGCCTGTGAGAAATGGAATATTTCTTGCCACCTCAGTAAACAAAAGATGCCACAGTCATCCTCTCCAATGTGAGCGGGCAGGCCCTGAGGAACTCAGGATATGCAATTACAGAATGCAGGCCCCAGAGAGCTGAGGTGCATATCAAAGGAAGGAATTCGTGAGCCTGACTCCGGCATCTTCGCATAAGGAAAGCCCTGCATTCCTGTAGAACCTGGGAGAGCAGGTTCTCCTTAGCTGACAATCACCTTTTCACGTCCCCCATCAACTGCGCCAGCCCCCCGCCCTGTCCCCTCCCCCCCCCGGTGCTTTAGCTCAGGGAGGAAGGGGCGCACAGGGCCTCGGCTGAACAAGAGGCCTGGGAGCCTCGGGAGGAACTTTCGCCGCTTTCCCCGCCGTCGGGAGGAGGGTCGCTGACGCTGCGGCCGGACCCTGCGCCTCCCTCGCCCCGTGTCCCCTCAGGACGTTCAGCCGCCCTCTCCCCACGCCCCCCGGGCCCCGCGAGCCAGGCCGAGGGCAGGGCCGAGAGGAGGGGCCGAAGTTCCCCGGGACCAGACCCCGAGGCCGCTCGTTCTGCACAGCAGCGGCGGGTGGCCGCGAAACCCTTCCCCTCAGAAGCTGCTCTTGCGCGGCCGCCCGGGCACCGGACCCACTTACCCGGCCCGCCGTCCCCACGACTGTCGCGGCTTCGGCCGCCGGGGCCCCTCCGCAGCCGGCAGCGTCAGTGAGGCCGCCCTCCCCTCGGGCTCCGGGGCAGCTCCGTGACGGCGGAGGGAAGAGACCCCGAGCCGGGAGCTCCAGCTCTGAGGAAACGCGGGCTCCGTTCCGGGCGCAGTGGGTGGGGCCGTTCTGCCCCGAGGCCTCCTGGGAGGGAGCGGGGCGCCGGGGGAGGAGCCGCCAGGAGCTCAGGGCCCCGTCGGGGGTCCTGGAGGGGCGGCCCGGCCTGAGGGCCCCGCCCACTGTGGCCGCAGCACAGGCCTTTTTCCTGCAATCCTACACAAAAAGTCAGAAAGATACACACGGTCTACAGTGAATGTTCACAAATGGTGGTTGCTGCTGTGCTTACTATCCTATTAAACGTGGGAAATCCATAACACACTTGAAGTTAGAAGTTAACTATGAATGTTTACCTTTCCTTATTATGTCTCTGCTATTCACAATTGTCGTTAATGAATCAGAGACTGTGGCATCACTAGTTAAAAATGAGCTCGTTTAAAAAATAGAACTCAGGCCCACCGGCCCTACTGTATCAGAATCTGCAATTTTACACTCTCTCCAGTGTACTTGTGGACCCATGAATAGTTGAAAGGTACATTTCTACCTCGACATGTCTTTTCTGTCTGAGAAATACGCACATTTTATCCAGTTTGATATAAATGAAACACTTAAAAATGCATATGTCCGTGTTGAAACCACCATTTTATCATTTCTTTTCCAGATAACTATAGTCTCTATACTGGTTTTATGGATCACATGACATACTCTTTTTTGTAGTTAGAAATAGGAAAAGGTACTTTGTAAAAAAAATTGTATATATATATATATATATATATATATATATATATATGTGGATAATAGAAGACACTCTTCTAAATTAAAACCAGTTCTCTTAATTTGCTCTTTTCTTCTTGGGTCACATTATGAACTCTTCCCGTGGCCACATGTCATGTGTACTTTTAATTTCAGGGACTGCTGACATCCCAGGATGTGCCCATAGATTTCTCTCAAGAGGACTGGGAATGCCTGGACCGAGATCAATGGGAATTGTACAGGGATCTGATGTGATAAAAGTATAGGATCATGCACTCCTTGAGTGAGGACACCTTCCTTCCAGAATTCCTTATCCACCCACAGGGTTTAGAGTCCTTCATTTGTAGAATGTCTCCTGGAATGTTCTGCTTCCTACAATAGGGTTTCAGATTGCAACGATTCAGGAAATATTGGGAGTTTGTGGGTATAATTTATGTTATTCTTTGCAAACTGCAGCCTCCTTTATAATATACTTTGTAACTGCTTGGGATGTGTCTATATGAACAGTGTACTATATGCTTCTGTTATAGTCCTTACAATATTTTATTCTCTTATTATCTGTAACAATCTTCCATGGATTCTTTGGGCTTAAGGTGTATTAAAAGGGAGACGGCGATTCTGGGACTTCCCTGGTGATGCAGTGGTTAAGACTGCGCCTGCCAATTCAGGGGACACGGGTTCGATCCCTAGTCTGGGAAGATCCCACGTGCAACGGAGCAACTAACCCAGTGGGCCACAACTACTGAGCCTGCGTGCCACAACTACTGAAGCTGGTGCACCTTGAGCCCGTGTGCCATTCATTTTTAGAGAATAAAATCACCTCTGAGTGATTACAATTTAGACCAGCTAGTCAAAATTCTTTATCACCTGTTCTTCTCAAACACTGATCAATGGAACAAGTTTTACTAGGGATAAGAGTGTAATTGTATTCTAGAGTTCATATCGGCAATATGGTTTTTGACCTTGATGCTGGATCACGACATTTCAATGGTATAACTGCTATTAATTGTCTCTTTGTTCAACGATTAAAGTCTCACATGATCTGAGTTCAGACTGGAGCCATCCTGGTTGGTTTCTGTCTATTGCAGATTTCTTCCAGTATGAAAGGACAAGAGCAATACGGCTTACTTTACACAATGTCTTCAAACTAAATGATGACATAATCTACATTCAATTAATTTATACATACCCTACTGTAGAGCAGGGTTTGTTACGGTGGCAGAGCCCGGTAATTATGTAAAACTGAAACTTTTATCTGCACTGGTTCAAGTCCTCTTCCTAAGAATATGTTTATAATCAACACTCTTTCACAAGTTACCCAATTTAATTCACCATAGCATTCCTCATATTAACTAAATGGAAAATCCTAAGCTATATACAAATCCAGAAAGGGCCAAAAATCATCTGCCCACATGGATTATTACAACCCATTGCTGAGGCATTCAAATTACTTATTAAAGACCCACTATGTCCATCAACAGCATCAATTTATATATTATTGCCCCAATGCTAGCCTTAACCCTGGCTCTCACAACATGAATTCCTCTTCCCATATCTTAGCCACTAATTAATATAAATGTAGGCATACTCTTTATATTAGCCATATCACACCTAGCCATTTATTCCATCCTCAGTTCTGGATGAGCTTCACATTCAACATACTCACTCACTGGAGCTCTAGGGACAGTAGCATAGACAATCTCATATGAAGTAATGTAGCAGTTATTCTATTCTCAGTCTTACTGATAAATGGATCATTTACACTTTCAACAGTAATTATTACACAGGAACACCTATGGCTATTTTCTTCTGACCCCTACTCAGAATTTTATTATCTCCGCAGTAGCAGAAATTCAATGAAGCCTCACTTGATTCAACAGAAGTAGAATCAAAACCTGTATATGACTTCAATGTAGAAGATGTAGCAGGCCCATTCACCTCTTCCTTGCTAGACAATATGTCAATTTCCTTATAATAAACATTTCCACAACAATCCATTTGTAGGAGCATTCGACAATCCCTAGGTGCCAGAATTATATACACCCCAAGTCATCATTAAAACACATCTAACAATCTCCTTTCTATGAATTTGAGCATCCTACCCACAATTTTGATATGATCAACGTCTACATCTCGTATAAAAATTTTTTTTCTACTAACATTAGCCCGATGTATATGAGAGTTTTCACCACCTGTCATCATACCAGGCAACCCACCACAAACTTAAGAAATATGTCTGACAAAAGAGTTACTGTGATAGAGTAAATTATAGAGGTTTCAATGCTCTTATTCCTGGAATTGAATTCTTCCTAAGAATTTTATATTCTCCATGTTACCACATTACAGCACATGCTATATACTAAGGTTCACTAGGTAAGCTTCAGGCCCATACCCCCAACATGTTGTCGTAGATCCTTCCTGTACTAATAAACTCTCATTGTTTTTACTATCATTCTACTGACCATTATCACAGGAAATATAATTGTATACGAAGCTCACACTGGTTAATGGTATCCCCATTCTAATAAAAAACACAAACCCATAAGCTACAGAAGCATCCAACAAATATTTCCTAAAACAATCCACCACACCAATACTACTTATAATGGCTAGTATCATTAATCTAATATACTCTGGTCATGGAACACAACGAATAACAAAAATCTTTCATCCAGCAGCATCCACCCTCATGACAATCGCCCTTGTCACAAAAGTAGGACTTTCCCCATTTCACTTCTGAGTGCCTCACGTCACACAAGGCGTCCCATGAACAGCAGGCCTGATGCTATTAATATGACAAAAGTGCACCCCTGTCACTTTTATACCACATGTCACCATCCATCAACCTAAATATACTATTAATCATAGTGATATTATAAATCATAGCTGGAGGCTGAGGGAGATTTAGTCAGACTCACCTGGAAAAAATTGCACCCTCCTCATCAAGTGCCCATATAGGATGAATAACAGCCGTTATAAAGTATATTCCGATTATAACAATCCTAAACATACTAATTTATATCATAACAGTACTCTCTTCTTATTATTTATGCCCAGAGCATGGACTACAAGAGTGTCATTATCACACACATGAGGTAAAACACCTCCCATCACAATCCTTTTCCTCACCATTATAGTATCATTAGGACATAGTCCATCACTATCAGGGTTTTTACCCAAATGAATACTTATCCAAGAGATAACAAAAATGACAACATCATTCTACCAACATTAATAGCCATCACAGCAGTGCTCAGCATATATTTCTACTTGCAGCTAACATACTCCACATCACTAACTGTATTCCCTTCATGAAACAACACAAAAACAAAGCACATTGAACATTCAAAGAAATAACCTTCCTATCATTACTAATCATAAAACCCAGACAATTACTCCACATAACACCCATTCCATCCGTGCTGGACTAGGAATTTAGGTTAGTTCAGACCAAGAGCTTTCATAACCCAAAACAAGTAAAATTTACTTAATTTCTAAAAATAAGGATTGAAAGACTTCATCCTACATCAATTGAATGTAAAGCAAACATTGTAGTTAAGCCAAATCTTTACGAGACTGATGAGTTTTAACCCCAGGAAACTTTAGTTAACAGGCAAATCCTCTAGTCAACTGGCTTCAATCTGCTTCTTCTTCATTTGAGAAAGAAAAAAAGAAAAAAGGCAGGAAAATCTCTGGCAGAATTGAAGCTGCTTCTCTGAAATTACAATTCAATTTGTTGATTCACCACAGGGTTTGTGAGAAAGAGGGCTCAATCTCTGTCTTCAGATTTACAGTCGAATGCTAGCTCAGTCATTTTACCTCTGTTCATACACTGTTGATTATTTTCAACAAATCACAAAGATATCGGCATCTTATAATTACTATTTGGTGCTTGAGCTGGAGTAGCAGGCAGCACCTTAAGAATATTAATCCAGGCTGAGCTATGCTAACCTGGAGCGCTACTTGGAGATGCACAAATCTGTAACGTGGTCATAACAGTCCCTGCACTTGTAATAATTTTCTTTATTGTTGTACCCCTTATATTGCAGGGTTTGAAAACTCACTTGGGCCACTAATAACTCGCACACCTGAGGTAGCATTTCCCCGAGTAAACCATGTAAATTTTTGACTACTTCCCCCATCGTTCTTACTCCTACGCATATCACCAATAGTAGAAGCTTGTTCTGGTACCAGTGGACCGTGTATTCAGCTCTAGCCTGCAACCTGGCCCACGCAGGAGCCTCTGTCGACATAACCATTTCCTCCTTACATTTATCAGGTGTCTCCTTCTCCTCAATTCTTGGTGCTATTGCTTTTATTACTATAGTCTTTCATACAAAACCAGCAGTCATACCCCAATACCAAACACCATTATTTGTTTAATCTTCACCAACTATAGCCATATTACTATAATTACCACTCTCAGTCCGAGCAGCCAGAATTGCCATACTCTTAAGAGATAGAAATCTCAACACTACTTTCTCTGACCCTGCAGGAGGAGGCCGAATCCTATACCAAAACCTATTTTAATTCTTTGGTCACCCTGAAGTCTGTATTCATGGCCTACCAGGGTTTGTTATAAATTCACACATCATTACACACTATTTAGGACAAAAGGTGCCTTTCAGCTATTTGGGAATAGTATGAGTCATGCCCACTGGCTTTTTAGGATTTCTCTTGTGGGCCCATCATATATTTACCATAGGGAGAGCTGTCCACTCAGGAGCATACTTTGCAAAAGCTACCATAATTGCTTCTATCCCTACAGGAGTGTGCTTTCTCTGGCTGCAGTGAGCAGTAGCGACTCTACGCTGCGGTGCATTGCCTTTTCACTGAAAAGGCTTTCTTTATTGCAGAGCATGGCTTTCACGCTCTAGAGGGCAGGCTCAGTAGTTGTGGCACATGGGCTTTTTGCTCCACGGCAGGTGGAATATTCCCACACGATGGCTCGAACCCGTGTCCCCTGCATTGGCAGGCAAATTCTTAACCACTGCACCACCAGGGAAGTCCCTGGTTAGCAACTGTTCACGGAGGTAATATTATATGACCTCCAATATATTATGAGTTTTAGTTTTTCTTTTTACAGTAGGAGGTTTCACAGGAATCATCTTAGTGAACTCATCCCCGGACACTATCCTCCAGGATACATACTATGTAGCAGCACACTTCCATGATCTAATGTCCATGGGAGCGGGCTTCACTATTACGGGAGGCTTCCTACACGGATTCCCACTATTCTCAGGTTACACAGTGAACTCAGCATGAGCAAAAAGTCACTTCACGCGTATATTTGTAGTAGTAAATATGACTTCCCGCAGCACTTTCTGGCCTCTCAGGAATGTCATTACTTTAGTCTCACTACTCGGAGGCACACACAACATGAAATATTGTGTCTTTTGGCTCACTCATCTCAATAGCAGCAGTAATGCTAATCATAATCTTCATACTTTGAAAAGCATTTGCATCTAAACAAGAAGGCTAAGCACTAGAAACTGATACTCCTAACCTAGAATTGTTACATAAATGCCCTCCACCATATCCTATGTTTCAAGATCCTACCTATGTAAATATAAAATGAGGAAGGTCTCAAGTCCTTTTCAACCACTTTCAAGCCAACACCATAACAATTATGTCTTTCTCAATAAATGAGAGAAAAGTAAAAAGTGATGTAGCTTTGTCAAACTTAAATCAGAGGCTAAAATCCTGTATATCACGAAGGCATATCAATTTCATCTAGGATCTCAAGATATAACATCACCGATTATGGAAGAACATTTACATTCTCATCATCACACATTAATAGTGATTTTTGAAACTAGTTCTCTATATTATTTCTCTAACATTGACAACTAAACTAACTCATATACATATAATAGATGCACAGGTAGAGAAAATGTGAACAATTTATCAGCCATTATTGTAATCTTAATTGCTCTATCATCATTGTGAACCCTTTACATGATACATGAAATCAATAACTCTTCCCAAACCATAAAATCGATGGGTCAGTAATGATACTGAAGCTACAAATACACAGATTATGAAGATTTAAATGTTGGCTCCTCTGTAATCCCCACATCAGGGCTAAAACCAGGAGAATAATGACTAATAGAAGTCAACAACCACGGAGTTAGAGAGAGTCATAGAATATTAGTTTCATCTGAAATTGTTGTACACTCCTGAGCTGTTCCTTCTCAGGCCTAAAAAGGGCTGCTATCCCAGGACGCCTAAATTAAAGAATCCTAATACCAACAGGACCAGGCCTATGTTGTAGACAAGAGAGCTCATTTTCCTGAGTTCAAAGACAGGCCAGAGGGATATGGCTGAGATGAGGGGTGAATCTGGAGCCCATGGGGATGCACTCTCCAAGCTCCAGGATAGGAATGGGCCATTATTGGTTTAATGGACCTCTGGGGTCCCAGGCCACCCACACCACACCCTCCCGAGCAGGATCTTGGCAACATTCCCTGTCAGTGATGAGGCAACCTAGCACTTGTCACGCCCCGATGTTGTGTCCTATGTGGGCACCATGCTGTGGGGACCACAGCCACACTCTGCAGGTCCATGCTACAGGGTCCTTCTTGCCTCAGGAGTAGAGACCACCCAGCAAGCAGTTCGCTCCCCAACCAGCAGGAGGAGGGGAGGAGAGCAGGGGCACCAGGGGAATCTCACTCAGACAACAACACCCAGGGGTGCCAGCGGGGACAGTGATGATGCAGATGAGGCCCAGACCAAGAGATGCGACCAGAGGACACAAAAGGCAGCTGATCAGGTCCTGACTCAACTGCATCCCGGACACCTTTGTCCCTCCTACGCCCCTTCCTCATACATCCCCTCCTGAAATGCAGATTCTTCAGATGCAAACAGGCAGAGCCTCAGACTGAAAGTCAGCTCTTCCAAAATGACCCGTCAGCAAACACTGCAGGATTGTGCTCCAGTGGGGGCCCTGGAGTCCACAACTCAGGGACTGAAGGGGACATCGGTGCCAGGGCCAGTGTGAGGGGATGGGGAGGGAGACTTTCATGGTTGTGGAATGTTGGTTTTGCAAGATGAAAAGTTCTAGGCGTGGTGGTGATGGCTCCACGAGAAAGTGAATAGATCTGATGCCTCAGAAACGTGCACTTAAAATGGTGACGATGGTAAAGGGTATGTGACGTGTGTTTTATTTCACTTAAATTCATAAAATAATGTCTTTTTAAATCAGAGTCCATTTCGACTCCCGTTCATCACAAATGTCGGAGACCCAAACACATTCCCCTACCTTAGGGGCCATCACGGTGCCCTCACATGGCACATGGGAGACCGTTCTCACGGGGGCCTAGTCTGTGCTCACCTCACCTCTGTCCAGGGAGACCCAGGCAGTGGTGACCCCCATAGATTAGACATATGATATGCTATGATATTCATATGACACCACCGAACATTGTCACTCACCAGCACACAGAGCAGCACCCCACTCAAACATGCATGACCTCATATGAATGCGACAAGATTAAGGGAAGAAAAGGAACCACCGGTTAATCAGGGCAACACCCTTAACGCAGAGGTTGGAAATGTCAAAGGGGTAAAGACACACTGCAGGCAAAGAGCACATAGGGGTCTCCCCATACATGTGATCCTGACCCATGCAGATGTGGTGAGACCCATACAGTGCCCGTACCCTATAGCTGGGGTCACACATCCACACCTAAAGTCACACGTTCTCTCTCAACACGTGACCCCACCTCCTCAGACCCCTCCACCTGGGTCACATGTCCAGAGTCCCAGGGTGAACCGCCCTCTGCAGACGTCCCCAACTGGGGTCACACGTGCACATCCTCCAGGGTGACCTCATCTCCCCAGACCCTGCAACTGGGGTCACATGTCCCCTTGGTCAGGGTACCATGGCTCTGCTGCTTGCTCCCCTAATGTAGAAACAACCTGGGTTCCTGGGCCCTGCTGGGATGAGGAAAAGTGTAAGGTGGGTCTCCTGTCCCCACACTTGTCCCACAGAAGTCCTCCTCTTTTCACTTTGGTTCTGTGTGATTTTACCTTTTTTAAAGCTTTCATGCTAGAGTTGAACATATTACTTGGTTCTGGCAGGCACAGTCTCACTTTCTTGTCTCACTTACTTGTTGAGAAAACTCATAGGACAGCAGGGCTGAAAGCCGAAGGGCAGCTCTGGACGCTGCTGACTAGGGACGGCAGACAGGAAGGAGAGCTCAGCAGCAGCCTCAGCTGTTACCCATCGGCCTTTTGCCCGATCTGCGTGCCCTGCAATCAATTCACCAGCTAAACCTGCCTCCCTTCGCACCATGCACGTGCTGGTAAATTGGAATAATCAGCAGGTAGCCCTCCTGAGGATTATCCACGAGCCCCAAGGAAGGTGAACCTTGCAGGAATAAGGACTAAGGCCCTGCCCATAGCACTGCCCTTGGGAGGACCAGGTCACCACAGTCAGAAGAGAGGGTGTTACCTAGACAAGCCCACCTCGGCTCCAGACCCAGACATCTAAGCACTGACTTTCAAATGCAGGCACGGAGCTTCCCAGTACTGAGGCCAGGCCGGCTCTCTTCCCAGCTCTCCATACTCCTAGCATACACGGAACATGGTCAGGTCTAAATCTTCTTATTATAGACAACACATGGTCAGCTCTAAACATAAACAGTAGACAGCACATGGAGAGGTCTAAATTTACCATGTAGACAGGACTTGATCATGTTTCAACTAGCTTAGGGCTGAGCTCATAGGAGGTACAGATCACACATATGGGTCTCTCATCTTTGGACACCCACATCAGGAAACTGAACAATATCATTGTCATTAAACATTTCAACAGGCAAAACAGAAATGTTACCAGTGTCTCTGGCCATCTGATGGTCAGGATCCTCATGTGATGCAAGAATTTCTTAGAGTGCAGCCCAGTCTGCGGCCAGGCCAGACAAGAAGTGGCCTGATTCCAGCCTCCCAGGCTTCCAGAAGGAGACGGCCGCACAGGAGGCCCAGGCAGGACAGTTCTGCATGGTGCGGGCCAGGAGAGCCTGTCTGTCCATTCCACTGGCCGATTCCGCGTGGGGTGCTCAGGGCTGCTGAGAGCCCCGCGCTCAAGTCCTGCCTCCCTGAAGCATGTGCGTGTGCGTGTGCGTGTGCGTGTGCCTGTGTGTGTGTGTGTGTGTGTGTAGAGGGGGCAGTGGCTGACGGCTCCCACGGCTCCCGTCCCGGGCACCGTGATATCTTCGACGGGAGGCACGGGGAGAGGTAGGGGCACAGAAGCCGTTGGAGAGGAGAACCCACCGTGGAATCGCTTGCACACTGGCTGGCCCCACCCGGGGACCCGAGAGCCCATCGTGGGCCAAATGTCCCCCCCAGCCCCCACCCCCGAGGGCAGGGCACCTGCTCTTTCAACAGCACAGGGTCTCACATGAAGTAGACTCAGTGGGGACTGTCACCCCTCCCACTCCTAATGCTCAGTTTGGGGAGAATGAACCCCCTTGACTGGGCGATGGGACCCTGTGATGAAACATGTGGTGCCCCATCCAAGTCGGGGTCTGGCTGACAGATGGGAACACAGGAGCCACGTGCATGGCCTGGAGGCCAGGCCAACAGGACGAGCACCTCCAGCCTTGGTCTAGCTCTCCAACTGTGACATTGTAGTTTATAGGGGACCTGGGGCAGGTGACTGAATGTAATGGGGGCCTCAGGTGGACATCAAAGCTAAGAAAAAGGGAAAAATACATGTCAGCTTCACTTGCTTTCAGGAATTAATGCTTTACGGATTCACTTTATTCCCTGTGTGTGTGCTACGTGTGTGCATGTGCCTGTATGCGTACATGTGCTGTGCATGTGCATAGGTATGTGCACCGGCACACGTTAGTGTGTGCGTGGGTACACGCGTGCGTGTGTGTTCATAGGCTAGTGTGTGAATATATTTGTGCTGTGCGCATGCGTATGTTTGTGTGTGTGCTGTGTCTACCTTTGCGCACACCTGTGTGTTTGCTGCAACCACTTGCAAGTTGATTGCAGACTGAATTGTGCCCCAGATATGTCCGCACGCACCTGCTCTAACAATCCTGCGTAGCCACGTAAAGTTCAGAGATCGCAGGGATTTAAATGGATGGAGCAGGATGTCCTCACACAGGGTCTGTCTTCCAGTGACTGTCACTGTCTGAGTGACATCCTTCACACGTTCTTTAAGCCCCATTCAGGGTCCAGTTTAGACCCCATTACATTCAGTCACCTGCCTCAGGTCCCTTAATGCTACAATGTCACAGTTGGAGAGCTAGACCAAGGCTGGAGGTGCTTGTCCTGTTGGCCTGGCCTCCAGGCCATGCACATGGCTCCTGTGTTCCCATCTGTCAGCCAGACCCCGACTTGGATGGGGCACCACATGTTTCATCACAGGGTCCCATCGCCCAGTCAAGGGGGTTCATTCTCCCCAAACGGAGCACCAGGAGTGGGGGAGTGGGTGACATTCCCCACTGAGTCTCCTTCATGTGAGACCCTGTGCTATTGAAAGAGCAGGCGCCCTGCCTTTTGGGGTGCGGGGCTGGGGGGTGGCATGTGGCCCACGATGGGTAGGCTGGTCCCCGGGTGGGGCGAGCCAGTGTGCAAGGAGCTCCGTGGTGGGTTCTCCTCTCCAATGGCTTCTGTGCCCCTACCTCTCCCTGTACCTCCCCTCGAAGATATCACGGTGCCCGGGACGGGAGCCGTGGGAGCCGTCAGCCACTGCCCCCTCTACACACACACAGATACACACACACACACACACACACACACACACACACACGCACACGCACATGGTGCAGGGAAGCAGGGCCTGAGCGCGGGGCTCTCAGCGGCCCTGAGCACCCCGCCCGGAATCGGCCAGTGGAATGGACAGACAGGCTCTCCTGGCCCGCACCATGCAGAACTGTCCTGCCTGGGCCTCCTGTGCGGCCGCCTCCTTCTGGAAGCCTGGGAGGCTGCAATCAGGCCACTTCTTGTTTGGCCTGGCCGCAGACTGGGCTGCACTCTAAGAAGTTCTTGCATCACATGAGGATCCTGACCATCAGGTGGCCAGACACACTGGTAACATTTCTGTTTTGCCTGTTGAAATGTTTAATGACAATGATATTGTTCAGTTTCCTGATGTGGGTGTCCAAAGATGAGAGACCCATATGTGTGATCTGTACCTCCTATGAGCTCAGCCCTAAGCTAGTTGAAACATGATCAAGTCCTGTCTACATGGTAAATTTAGACCTCTCCATGTGCTGTCTACTGTTTATGTTTAGAGCTGACCATGTGTTGTCTATAATAAGAAGATTTAGACCTGACCATGTTCCGTGTATGCTAGGAGTATGGAGAGCTGGGAAGAGAGCCGGCCTGGCCTCAGTACTGGGAAGCTCCGTGCCTGCATTTGAAAGTCAGTGCTTAGATGTCTGGGTCTGGAGCCGAGGTGGGCTTGTCTAGGTAACACCCTCTCTTCTGACTGTGGTGACCTGGTCCTCCCAAGGGCAGTGCTATGGGCAGGGCCTTAGTCCTTATTCCTGCAAGGTTCACCTTCCTTGGGGCTCGTGGATAATCCTCAGGAGGGCTACCTGCTGATTATTCCAATTTACCAGCACGTGCATGGTGCGAAGGGAGGCAGGTTTAGCTGGTGAATTGATTGCAGGGCACGCAGATCGGGCAAAAGGCCGATGGGTAACAGCTGAGGCTGCTGCTGAGCTCTCCTTCCTGTCTGCCGTCCCTAGTCAGCAGCGTCCAGAGCTGCCCTTCGGCTTTCAGCCCTGCTGTCCTATGAGTTTTCTCAACAAGTAAGTGAGACAAGAAAGTGAGACTGTGCCTGCCAGAACCAAGTAATGTGTTCAACTCTAGCATGAAAGCTTTAAAAAGAGGTAAAATCACACAGAACCAAAGTGAAAAGAGGAGGACTTCTGTGGGACAAGTGTGGGGACAGGAGACCCACCTTACACTTTTTCTCATCCCAGCAGGGCCCAGGAACCCAGCTTGTTTCCAAATTAGGGAGCCAAGAGCAGAGCCATGGTACCCTGACCAAGGGGACATGTGACCCCAGGTGCACGGTCTGGTGAGGTGAGGTCACCCTGGAGGATGTGCACGTGTAACCCCAGTTGGGGGAGTCTGTGGAGGGCAGTTCACCCTGGGACTGTGGATATGTGACCCAGGTGGAGGGGTCTGAGGAGGTGGGGTCACGTGTTGAGAGAGAACGTGTGACTTTAGGTGCAGGGTCTGGGGAGGTGGGGTCACTGTGGTGAGTGTGGATGTGTGACCCCAGCTATAGGGTATGGGCACTGTATGGGTCTCACCACATCTGCATGGGTCAGGATCACATGTATGGGGAGACCCCTATGTGCTCTTTGCCTGCAGTGTGTCTTTACCCCTTTGACATTTCCAACCTCTGCGTTAAGGGTGTTGCCCTGATTAACCGGTGGTTCCTTTTCTTCCCTTAATCTTGTCGCATTCATATGAGGTCATGCATGTTTGAGTGGGGTGCTGCTCTGTGTGCTGGTGAGTGACAATGTTCGGTGGTGTCATATGAATATCATAGCATATCATATGTCTAATCTATGGGGGTCACCACTGCCTGGGTCTCCCTGGACAGAGGTGAGGTGAGCACAGACTAGGCCCCCGTGAGAACGGTCTCCCATGTGCCATGTGAGGGCACCGTGATGGCCCCTAAGGTAGGGGAATGTGTTTGGGTCTCCGACATTTGTGATGAACGGGAGTCGAAATGGACTCTGATTTAAAAAGACATTATTTTATGAATTTAAGTGAAATAAAACACACGTCACATACCCTTTACCATCGTCACCATTTTAAGTGCACGTTTCTGAGGCATCAGATCTATTCACTTTCTCGTGGAGCCATCACCACCACGCCTAGAACTTTTCATCTTGCAAAACCAACATTCCACAACCATGAAAGTCTCCCTCCCCATCCCCTCACACTGGCCCTGGCACCGATGTCCCCTTCAGTCCCTGAGTTGTGGACTCCAGGGCCCCCACTGGAGCACAATCCTGCAGTGTTTGCTGACGGGTCATTTTGGAAGAGCTGACTTTCAGTCTGAGGCTCTGCCTGTTTGCATCTGAAGAATCTGCATTTCAGGAGGGGATGTATGAGGAAGGGGCGTAGGAGGGACAAAGGTGTCCGGGATGCAGTTGAGTCAGGACCTGATCAGCTGCCTTTTGTGTCCTCTGGTCGCATCTCTTGGTCTGGGCCTCATCTGCATCATCACTGTCCCCGCTGGCACCCCTGGGTGTTGTTGTCTGAGTGAGATTCCCCTGGTGCCCCTGCTCTCCTCCCCTCCTCCTGCTGGTTGGGGAGCGAACTGCTTGCTGGGTGGTCTCTACTCCTGAGGCAAGAAGGACCCTGTAGCATGGACCTGCAGAGTGTGGCTGTGGTCCCCACAGCATGGTGCCCACATAGGACACAACATCGGGGCGTGACAAGTGCTAGGTTGCCTCATCACTGACAGGGAATGTTGCCAAGATCCTGCTCGGGAGGGTGTGGTGTGGGTGGCCTGGGACCCCAGAGGTCCATTAAACCAATAATGGCCCATTCCTATCCTGGAGCTTGGAGAGTGCATCCCCATGGGCTCCAGATTCACCCCTCATCTCAGCCATATCCCTCTGGCCTGTCTTTGAACTCAGGAAAATGAGCTCTCTTGTCTACAACATAGGCCTGGTCCTGTTGGTATTAGGATTCTTTAATTTAGGCGTCCTGGGATAGCAGCCCTTTTTAGGCCTGAGAAGGAACAGCTCAGGAGTGTACAACAATTTCAGATGAAACTAATATTCTATGACTCTCTCTAACTCCGTGGTTGTTGACTTCTATTAGTCATTATTCTCCTGGTTTTAGCCCTGATGTGGGGATTACAGAGGAGCCAACATTTAAATCTTCATAATCTGTGTATTTGTAGCTTCAGTATCATTACTGACCCATCGATTTTATGGTTTGGGAAGAGTTATTGATTTCATGTATCATGTAAAGGGTTCACAATGATGATAGAGCAATTAAGATTACAATAATGGCTGATAAATTGTTCACATTTTCTCTACCTGTGCATCTATTATATGTATATGAGTTAGTTTAGTTGTCAATGTTAGAGAAATAATATAGAGAACTAGTTTCAAAAATCACTATTAATGTGTGATGATGAGAATGTAAATGTTCTTCCATAATCGGTGATGTTATATCTTGAGATCCTAGATGAAATTGATATGCCTTCGTGATATACAGGATTTTAGCCTCTGATTTAAGTTTGACAAAGCTACATCACTTTTTACTTTTCTCTCATTTATTGAGAAAGACATAATTGTTATGGTGTTGGCTTGAAAGTGGTTGAAAAGGACTTGAGACCTTCCTCATTTTATATTTACATAGGTAGGATCTTGAAACATAGGATATGGTGGAGGGCATTTATGTAACAATTCTAGGTTAGGAGTATCAGTTTCTAGTGCTTAGCCTTCTTGTTTAGATGCAAATGCTTTTCAAAGTATGAAGATTATGATTAGCATTACTGCTGCTATTGAGATGAGTGAGCCAAAAGACACAATATTTCATGTTGTGTGTGCCTCCGAGTAGTGAGACTAAAGTAATGACATTCCTGAGAGGCCAGAAAGTGCTGCGGGAAGTCATATTTACTACTACAAATATACGCGTGAAGTGACTTTTTGCTCATGCTGAGTTCACTGTGTAACCTGAGAATAGTGGGAATCCGTGTAGGAAGCCTCCCGTAATAGTGAAGCCCGCTCCCATGGACATTAGATCATGGAAGTGTGCTGCTACATAGTATGTATCCTGGAGGATAGTGTCCGGGGATGAGTTCACTAAGATGATTCCTGTGAAACCTCCTACTGTAAAAAGAAAAACTAAAACTCATAATATATTGGAGGTCATATAATATTACCTCCGTGAACAGTTGCTAACCAGGGACTTCCCTGGTGGTGCAGTGGTTAAGAATTTGCCTGCCAATGCAGGGGACACGGGTTCGAGCCATCGTGTGGGAATATTCCACCTGCCGTGGAGCAAAAAGCCCATGTGCCACAACTACTGAGCCTGCCCTCTAGAGCGTGAAAGCCATGCTCTGCAATAAAGAAAGCCTTTTCAGTGAAAAGGCAATGCACCGCAGCGTAGAGTCGCTACTGCTCACTGCAGCCAGAGAAAGCACACTCCTGTAGGGATAGAAGCAATTATGGTAGCTTTTGCAAAGTATGCTCCTGAGTGGACAGCTCTCCCTATGGTAAATATATGATGGGCCCACAAGAGAAATCCTAAAAAGCCAGTGGGCATGACTCATACTATTCCCAAATAGCTGAAAGGCACCTTTTGTCCTAAATAGTGTGTAATGATGTGTGAATTTATAACAAACCCTGGTAGGCCATGAATACAGACTTCAGGGTGACCAAAGAATTAAAATAGGTTTTGGTATAGGATTCGGCCTCCTCCTGCAGGGTCAGAGAAAGTAGTGTTGAGATTTCTATCTCTTAAGAGTATGGCAATTCTGGCTGCTCGGACTGAGAGTGGTAATTATAGTAATATGGCTATAGTTGGTGAAGATTAAACAAATAATGGTGTTTGGTATTGGGGTATGACTGCTGGTTTTGTATGAAAGACTATAGTAATAAAAGCAATAGCACCAAGAATTGAGGAGAAGGAGACACCTGATAAATGTAAGGAGGAAATGGTTATGTCGACAGAGGCTCCTGCGTGGGCCAGGTTGCAGGCTAGAGCTGAATACACGGTCCACTGGTACCAGAACAAGCTTCTACTATTGGTGATATGCGTAGGAGTAAGAACGATGGGGGAAGTAGTCAAAAATTTACATGGTTTACTCGGGGAAATGCTACCTCAGGTGTGCGAGTTATTAGTGGCCCAAGTGAGTTTTCAAACCCTGCAATATAAGGGGTACAACAATAAAGAAAATTATTACAAGTGCAGGGACTGTTATGACCACGTTACAGATTTGTGCATCTCCAAGTAGCGCTCCAGGTTAGCATAGCTCAGCCTGGATTAATATTCTTAAGGTGCTGCCTGCTACTCCAGCTCAAGCACCAAATAGTAATTATAAGATGCCGATATCTTTGTGATTTGTTGAAAATAATCAACAGTGTATGAACAGAGGTAAAATGACTGAGCTAGCATTCGACTGTAAATCTGAAGACAGAGATTGAGCCCTCTTTCTCACAAACCCTGTGGTGAATCAACAAATTGAATTGTAATTTCAGAGAAGCAGCTTCAATTCTGCCAGAGATTTTCCTGCCTTTTTTCTTTTTTTCTTTCTCAAATGAAGAAGAAGCAGATTGAAGCCAGTTGACTAGAGGATTTGCCTGTTAACTAAAGTTTCCTGGGGTTAAAACTCATCAGTCTCGTAAAGATTTGGCTTAACTACAATGTTTGCTTTACATTCAATTGATGTAGGATGAAGTCTTTCAATCCTTATTTTTAGAAATTAAGTAAATTTTACTTGTTTTGGGTTATGAAAGCTCTTGGTCTGAACTAACCTAAATTCCTAGTCCAGCACGGATGGAATGGGTGTTATGTGGAGTAATTGTCTGGGTTTTATGATTAGTAATGATAGGAAGGTTATTTCTTTGAATGTTCAATGTGCTTTGTTTTTGTGTTGTTTCATGAAGGGAATACAGTTAGTGATGTGGAGTATGTTAGCTGCAAGTAGAAATATATGCTGAGCACTGCTGTGATGGCTATTAATGTTGGTAGAATGATGTTGTCATTTTTGTTATCTCTTGGATAAGTATTCATTTGGGTAAAAACCCTGATAGTGATGGACTATGTCCTAATGATACTATAATGGTGAGGAAAAGGATTGTGATGGGAGGTGTTTTACCTCATGTGTGTGATAATGACACTCTTGTAGTCCATGCTCTGGGCATAAATAATAAGAAGAGAGTACTGTTATGATATAAATTAGTATGTTTAGGATTGTTATAATCGGAATATACTTTATAACGGCTGTTATTCATCCTATATGGGCACTTGATGAGGAGGGTGCAATTTTTTCCAGGTGAGTCTGACTAAATCTCCCTCAGCCTCCAGCTATGATTTATAATATCACTATGATTAATAGTATATTTAGGTTGATGGATGGTGACATGTGGTATAAAAGTGACAGGGGTGCACTTTTGTCATATTAATAGCATCAGGCCTGCTGTTCATGGGACGCCTTGTGTGACGTGAGGCACTCAGAAGTGAAATGGGGAAAGTCCTACTTTTGTGACAAGGGCGATTGTCATGAGGGTGGATGCTGCTGGATGAAAGATTTTTGTTATTCGTTGTGTTCCATGACCAGAGTATATTAGATTAATGATACTAGCCATTATAAGTAGTATTGGTGTGGTGGATTGTTTTAGGAAATATTTGTTGGATGCTTCTGTAGCTTATGGGTTTGTGTTTTTTATTAGAATGGGGATACCATTAACCAGTGTGAGCTTCGTATACAATTATATTTCCTGTGATAATGGTCAGTAGAATGATAGTAAAAACAATGAGAGTTTATTAGTACAGGAAGGATCTACGACAACATGTTGGGGGTATGGGCCTGAAGCTTACCTAGTGAACCTTAGTATATAGCATGTGCTGTAATGTGGTAACATGGAGAATATAAAATTCTTAGGAAGAATTCAATTCCAGGAATAAGAGCATTGAAACCTCTATAATTTACTCTATCACAGTAACTCTTTTGTCAGACATATTTCTTAAGTTTGTGGTGGGTTGCCTGGTATGATGACAGGTGGTGAAAACTCTCATATACATCGGGCTAATGTTAGTAGAAAAAAAATTTTTATACGAGATGTAGACGTTGATCATATCAAAATTGTGGGTAGGATGCTCAAATTCATAGAAAGGAGATTGTTAGATGTGTTTTAATGATGACTTGGGGTGTATATAATTCTGGCACCTAGGGATTGTCGAATGCTCCTACAAATGGATTGTTGTGGAAATGTTTATTATAAGGAAATTGACATATTGTCTAGCAAGGAAGAGGTGAATGGGCCTGCTACATCTTCTACATTGAAGTCATATACAGGTTTTGATTCTACTTCTGTTGAATCAAGTGAGGCTTCATTGAATTTCTGCTACTGCGGAGATAATAAAATTCTGAGTAGGGGTCAGAAGAAAATAGCCATAGGTGTTCCTGTGTAATAATTACTGTTGAAAGTGTAAATGATCCATTTATCAGTAAGACTGAGAATAGAATAACTGCTACATTACTTCATATGAGATTGTCTATGCTACTGTCCCTAGAGCTCCAGTGAGTGAGTATGTTGAATGTGAAGCTCATCCAGAACTGAGGATGGAATAAATGGCTAGGTGTGATATGGCTAATATAAAGAGTATGCCTACATTTATATTAATTAGTGGCTAAGATATGGGAAGAGGAATTCATGTTGTGAGAGCCAGGGTTAAGGCTAGCATTGGGGCAATAATATATAAATTGATGCTGTTGATGGACATAGTGGGTCTTTAATAAGTAATTTGAATGCCTCAGCAATGGGTTGTAATAATCCATGTGGGCAGATGATTTTTGGCCCTTTCTGGATTTGTATATAGCTTAGGATTTTCCATTTAGTTAATATGAGGAATGCTATGGTGAATTAAATTGGGTAACTTGTGAAAGAGTGTTGATTATAAACATATTCTTAGGAAGAGGACTTGAACCAGTGCAGATAAAAGTTTCAGTTTTACATAATTACCGGGCTCTGCCACCGTAACAAACCCTGCTCTACAGTAGGGTATGTATAAATTAATTGAATGTAGATTATGTCATCATTTAGTTTGAAGACATTGTGTAAAGTAAGCCGTATTGCTCTTGTCCTTTCATACTGGAAGAAATCTGCAATAGACAGAAACCAACCAGGATGGCTCCAGTCTGAACTCAGATCATGTGAGACTTTAATCGTTGAACAAAGAGACAATTAATAGCAGTTATACCATTGAAATGTCGTGATCCAGCATCAAGGTCAAAAACCATATTGCCGATATGAACTCTAGAATACAATTACACTCTTATCCCTAGTAAAACTTGTTCCATTGATCAGTGTTTGAGAAGAACAGGTGATAAAGAATTTTGACTAGCTGGTCTAAATTGTAATCACTCAGAGGTGATTTTATTCTCTAAAAATGAATGGCACACGGGCTCAAGGTGCACCAGCTTCAGTAGTTGTGGCACGCAGGCTCAGTAGTTGTGGCCCACTGGGTTAGTTGCTCCGTTGCACGTGGGATCTTCCCAGACTAGGGATCGAACCCGTGTCCCCTGAATTGGCAGGCGCAGTCTTAACCACTGCATCACCAGGGAAGTCCCAGAATCGCCGTCTCCCTTTTAATACACCTTAAGCCCAAAGAATCCATGGAAGATTGTTACAGATAATAAGAGAATAAAATATTGTAAGGACTATAACAGAAGCATATAGTACACTGTTCATATAGACACATCCCAAGCAGTTACAAAGTATATTATAAAGGAGGCTGCAGTTTGCAAAGAATAACATAAATTATACCCACAAACTCCCAATATTTCCTGAATCGTTGCAATCTGAAACCCTATTGTAGGAAGCAGAACATTCCAGGAGACATTCTACAAATGAAGGACTCTAAACCCTGTGGGTGGATAAGGAATTCTGGAAGGAAGGTATCCTCACTCAAGGAGAGCATGATCCTATACTTTTGTCACATCACATCCCTGTACAATTCCCATTGATCTCGGTCCAGGCATTCCCAGTCCTCTTGAGAGAAATCTATGGGCACATCCTGGGATGTCAGCAGTCCCTGAAATTAAAAGTACACATGACATGTGGCCACGGGAAGAGTTCATAATGTGACGCAAGAAGAAAAGAGCAAATTAAGAGAACTGGTTTTAATTTAGAAGAGTGTCTTCTATTATCCACATATATATATATATATATATATATATATATATATATATACAATTTTTTTTACAAAGTACCTTTTCCTATTTCTAACTACAAAAAAGAGTATGTCATGTGATCCATAAAACCAGTATAGAGACTATAGTTATCTGGAAAAGAAATGATAAAATGGTGGTTTCAACACGGACCTATGCATTTTTAAGTGTTTCATTTATATCAAACTGGATAAAATGTGCGTATTTCTCAGACAGAAAAGACATGTCGAGGTAGAAATGTACCTTTCAACTATTCATGGGTCCACAAGTACACTGGAGAGAGTGTAAAATTGCAGATTCTGATACAGTAGGGCCGGTGGGCCTGAGTTCTATTTTTTAAACGAGCTCATTTTTAACTAGTGATGCCACAGTCTCTGATTCATTAACGACAATTGTGAATAGCAGAGACATAATAAGGAAAGGTAAACATTCATAGTTAACTTCTAACTTCAAGTGTGTTATGGATTTCCCACGTTTAATAGGATAGTAAGCACAGCAGCAACCACCATTTGTGAACATTCACTGTAGACCGTGTGTATCTTTCTGACTTTTTGTGTAGGATTGCAGGAAAAAGGCCTGTGCTGCGGCCACAGTGGGCGGGGCCCTCAGGCCGGGCCGCCCCTCCAGGACCCCCGACGGGGCCCTGAGCTCCTGGCGGCTCCTCCCCCGGCGCCCCGCTCCCTCCCAGGAGGCCTCAGGCAGAGCGGCCCCACCCGCAGCGCCCAGAACGGAGCCCGCGTTTCCTCAGAGCTGGAGCTCCCGGCTCGGGGTCTCTTCCCTCCGCCGTCACGGAGCTGCCCCGGAGCCCAAGGGGAGGGCGGCCTCACTGACGCTGCCGGCTGCGGAGGGGCCCCGGCGGCCGAAGCCGCGACAGTCGTGGGGACGGCGGGCCGGGTAAGTGGGTCTGGTGCCCGGGCGGCCGCGCAAGAGCAGCTTCTGAGGGGAAGGGTTTCGCGGCCACCCGCCGCTGCTGTGCAGAACGAGCGGCCTCGGGGTCTGGTCCCGGGGAACTTCGGCCCCTCCTCTCGGCCCTGCCCTCGGCCTGGCTCGCGGGGCCCGGGGGGCGTGGGGAGAGGGCGGCTGAACGTCCTGAGGGGACACGGGGCGAGGGAGGCGCAGGGTCCGGCCGCAGCGTCAGCGACCCTCCTCCCGACGGCGGGGAAAGCGGCCGAAAGTTCCTCCCGAGGCTCCCAGGCCTCTTGTTCAGCCGAGGCCCTGTGCGCCCCTTCCTCCCTGAGCTAAAGCACCGGGGGGGGGGGGGTGAGGGGACAGGGCGGGGGGCTGGCGCAGGTGATGGGGGACGTGAAAAGGTGATTGTCAGCTAAGGAGAACCTGCTCTCCCAAGGTGAGCAATGCAGGGCTTTCCTTTGTATGCGAAGATGCCAGAGTCAGGCTCACGAATTCCTTCCTTTGATATGCACCTCAGCTCTCTGGGGCTTGCATCCTGTATTTGCATATCCTGAGTTCCTCAGGGCCTGCCCGCTCACATTGGAGAGGATGACTGTGGCATCTTTTGTTTACTGAGGTGGCAAGAAATATTCCATTTCTCACAGGCTTGAGGGGCAGACAGTGAAGAAGCGTCGGAGAGTCTCACTTGGCATGTACTTTGGTTTACATATAGATAATAGTTATACTTACTTAACTGTGCTAATAGAGGCTCTGGAGTACAATCAACTTGTACTACTGCCCTCTATGTATTAATTTCATCAATATCATAAGATAAATGCCTGTAGAATTGACTTAATCCAGTTAAATAGCATAATGATTTTTAAAGGAAACATAATAGAAATATAACAACAAAACCTTTACCACTACAGGCTGGGTCTGGAACAAGGTAAATAAATGTTCCATTGTTAAAATATTGAAAGAGTATTCAATAGAAATATCAAGAAAAATGACAAATAATAAGGGCAGCAGAATGTTGAAATGTTCTATCTTTATCATTAAAGTGGCAGAAAATCATTTATGAGCAGGCACTGGGGCAGAAGATGCCTGATTTTATATCTTTGTCATATTTGTGCAGTTGTTTCAACAAGTAACTTAAAAACACAATGGAAAAGCCAGGAGGTTTGTGCCTGAGATCATGTTGATGTGAAACCCGGGATGGCCGCCTTGTGCCAGGTGTGTTAAGTTTACCTCGCAGGTAGACCTCAGAGCTCCTGAGAAACAAGGTCTGGAATTTTCCTGCTGGGTGCCCCTTAGGTTCTGTGACTTGATTGATTGTGAGTCATGTTGGGAGAAAGACCTGATCACAGGAAGAGGGTGGGAATAGAGTGATTTGAGGATCAGCTGACAACATTCATCACAGCTCATTGCCTGAATGAATTTTAAAGAAACAGGAAAACAAATGATTCTTATGGAATCAGAGAATGTGAGGGCTGGACAATCCCAGGAAATGAGGAACACCCATCCCGTTTTCCAGATGAGAAAACAGAGGCCCAGCAAGTTGAAATCCCTCAGCCAAGTTGCGCCCGTCTCTCCTCCCCACTACATGGTTTGTGTAAGCAGGACTCTTCCTGTCTTGATCACTGCTGAACCCCGAAAAGGGCCACGCATCTAGTAGCTGCTCCAAAATTTTTGATTGACTGTATGAACAATGCTATTTCTTTCTTTCTCACTCTTATTCAGGATTGTGCCAAGAACTCCCCAGGTTGCAATGTAATTCGATAAATGTCAATATGAATTGAGTTTTGTTGTGATGAGGACTTAGGCTTTAAGGTAACAGACTTGGTTCAGATCCTGGTTCTGCCACTCAATAGCTGTTTGGCTTTGGGAAAATTACCAAACCTCTCTGAGATTATTTCCTCCTTTGTAAAAGTGGGGATAAAACTATCTGAGCCAGCAGAGCACCTGCATGAGACATGTGCACTAAATGTTGGTCTTTCTCACTCTCCCACGCCATCTCTCTGTTCTTCCCAGAGAAGTTGTACAGAAGGATATAGTACTTAAAAAAATATTTATTTATTTATTTTTGGCTGCGTTGGGTCTTCTTTGCTATGCATGGGCTTTCTCTAGTTGCAGCAAGCAGGGGTTACTTTTTGTTGCAGTGCGTGGGCTTCTCATTGCAGTGGCTTCTCTTGCTGTGCCTGTGGTGGAGCATCGGCTCTAGGCGTGCGGGCTTCAGTAGTTGTGGCCTGAAGGCTCAGTAGTTGTGGCACATGGGCTTAGCTACTCCGTGGCATGTGAGATCTTCCCTGACCAGGGCTCGAACCCATGTCTCCTGCCTTAGCATGCAGATTATTAACCACTGCGCCACCAGGGAAGTCCGATACAGTACTTTATAAAGAGGGGTTTTAATTTAATTCGGATAGTGTACATTCTTCTCGTAGAAAAGATTATTCCACTATAGAGACATTAGCATGCAATACCACTACAAATGCAGTATTCTATGGGTTAGATATTATCAGTAAATTTTATAAGGAATTGGACAAATGCCAAAACACTAGCAACTGTTGAGTAAGAGGATTCAAATCTGGGGTGCCCCCACCCCAATTTCAAGAGCAGCATGTGATTTTCAAATCCATGTTTCATCTGGTCTTTGTTTCTCATCCATCCTCTGGGTTTGCCTTTGTCAAGAAGGCTCAGATCCTCTGCTTTCACAGCCTCGCGGCTGGCTGTGCCCCAGCTCCCGTCCTGGAACCTCTGCATGCCTGGCTGTGCCTGCTCTCCCTGTGCATCACCAGCTTTGCCTGGGAGCTGCTGCGTCCTGCACTGCTTGCTGTACCCCAGAGTACCTAGACCCTTCTGGTACATGAAGTACACCCTCATACCATGTGTGGGATCAAAGTGAAGTTCCCAACTTTGGAAGTTGCAGGCTTGAGGGGCACACAGTGATTTAAAGTCGGGTCACCTGACTTAAAGGGGGGGGGTTGATTGTTTTAAAGCCAGGGCAGCTGACTTAAAGTCTGCGTCCCTCAGCTGCAGGATGAGACCAATTTTGGCAGTGCACGGGTTCGCTCCAAGCCAGCACTGCTGTTCAGGAAGAGCTCCAGTAGCGCCTTAGTGCAGGGGGACTTGGTCCGTTGTCTTCCCCTGCCCTCAGAGGGGGGCCACCTGCTCTTCTGGAGGAGAATCAGGGAGGGGGAAGTGCAGAGTCCCGGCTGGAGTTGCGGCACCCCTTGTCTGATGGCAGGGAAAGGGGGGAGGGGCTTTGTGGTGTCCTGGGGCTGGACTCACCAGGTCGACTCAGCCTCTCAATCTCCTAACCTCCCCCTACACACTCCACAAGAGTTTCCAATAATATGTAATTGCGCTTTAGATTCTCGGTCTTCAAACTCATACCCAGGCTCCCGGGTCCCTTGATTCAGCCAATTCCTCTGTGCTCTCTCTTCTATTAGATACAGTCCCAGAGGGAGGGGCCGGGGGATGGGACTGGAGGGACCCCGGCAGCACTGGCCTCAGCCGAGTGCATAGATTCGGGGCCTGTGCTCTCACACATGTGCGAGGACCCTTAAGGCGGAATGGAGGGGGCCAGTTAGAGGCAGTCCTTGCTGCCTCAAGTGAGTATGGATCACCGTCGGGTGGGGAACCCGCTGAGACCTGAGAAGTACTGTTAGGAAGATGTGTTCCTTCCCCGGCTTCAAGGACGTGGGTGGGCTTCATGACTCCAGTTCCCCTCCAGGCCTCAAAGTCCGGCTGCAACCCAGCGCCCTTGCAGACCTGCCTTCCTGTCCCAGAACGTGCCAGGCTCCAGGAAGAATCCAGACTGCAGAGATGGTGCCTGAGCGCTCCAGCTTAAGAATTGCTGTCCCTGGGGACCCAACAGTGGAGGCAGGAAGGGTGAAAGGAGTAGCGGGGTGGGGTAGAGAGGGGTGGCTGCTCTGGGAGACGTTGAGAGAGAAATATCGCCCCCACACCCCCTGCAACTGACCCACTGATGCCATAGGATCTCAGGGCCCTTTAGTCAGAGATGCCTCTGCTTCTTTACTCCTGTGTTCAAAACTATGCAAAACCAACTCTTCATCCTCTTGCTGCCTTGCCAGGACGTTTACAGCCCTGTTCTTTTGAAGCACTCATTCCCTAAACTGCAGTTTGGAGCTGCCCCAGCTACTTAAAAGTGTTCTCCTTAAACTGAGACTAAATCCTACTCTTTTGGAAAAACGACCTTCACTTCAGAGGAGATCGTCTTTTCTGCCCATTCCTTCCTTCTACTGCCCTCTTAAAAACCCCTGTGCTTAAAGAGCTTGGTGATTTATTTTTTGCTTGATGTCAAAAAGAAACCTTCCCCATGAACCCCAAAAAGCTTTCCTGGAAAATAGGTATTTCAAAACCATGACAGTGTTTTGCAGTTAGTATACACTGGGTAGACTGCCTAGCAATCCCTCCAAGTGGCAGAGGTGAGCAACACCTTTACTTATTTGATTGGATGCCCTTCAAATTGAGGAAGGTCCCATTCTTATGGGACCTGAGCCCTGGATGGCTGTGGCTGTGATTAGATAACTTCTGGTGATTTTATTTCCCTTACTGAGCTGCTGCTTCTAGGTTACATTCATTTTGTTACCTGTCCATTTTTAAAGAAAGACTGACAAAGTCACTGTACTAGGTCAGGAGTCTGAGCTCAGGGTTGGTCAAAGGTACTCACAGGGAGAAAGGTGGATAAAAATAGGTGGGTAAATGAGGAGGGTTGGCAAGTACAGCCAGGACACCCGTGTTCACCGTGCGTACTAATAAAGGCCAGAATCTCCTCATTTATCTCCCGTGGGAAGTTCTGATGGTTCACAGGATCAAACTCAAATCATATTTAAACTAGGGCATATTCCTGAGCATAAAAGGAAGTATCCATCCTTAGCAGGAGTCGCTGCAGAGGAATAAAGACGTAGAGAACGGACTTGAGGACACAGGGAGGGGGAAGGGTAAGCTGGAATGAAGTGAGAGAGTGGTATGGACATATATACACTAGCAAAGGTGAAGTGGATAGCTAGTGGAAAGCAGCTGCCTATAGCACAGGGGGATCAGCTCGGTGCTTTGTGACCACCTAGAGGGGTGGGATAGGGAGGGTGGGAGGGAGACACAAGAGGGCGGGGATATGGCGATATGTGTATACGAATAGCTGATTCACTTTGTTATACAGCAGAAGCTAACACAACATGGTAAAGCAATTGTACTCCAATAAGGATGTTAACAACAACAACAACAACAACAACAAAACCCCAAACTAAGTCAATCACGCCAACGGAGACATTGTATATGCTTACAGTTCAAGAAATCCACAAGAGAATCCTTTATTCCGTATCCAATGAATGGTCCATTCGAAAAGAAAAAACACTTTCTAAAATGTTGCTTTTCCATTTATTGTTCAGAACATTTTTATACCTCTTCATTTCTTACTATTCAAAGCCAAGTCACCTGAGTTACAGGGAAGCAGCTGATTTATTTAAAGTTGGGTCATGTGATTTAAAAACCAGTGGCAGTTGATTGATTTAAATCCCAGTCATATGACATGAGGAGAGGATGCTAAAAACTGTTTTTTCATCTCTGGCTCAGAAGATCATATTTACCTTGGTTTTTCTTATGATTTAGAAAACTTGAGCTGTCTCTCCTTGGAATCGTCAGGAGAAAAATATAGTATTTCAGGTTCATTCTTGAAATCAACTTCTCACTGTTAAGGTGTATTGGCTAAAAGATCTTCCTTCTTCAAGAGATTCCATACCTCTGTAGGACACTTCATTGTAATTGGAGAAAAAAGAAGAATGAAATCAGGCCAGCAGCTGCAGGAGGCCAAGGCAGCCCCCAGGACTAGGGAAGGGGGAGGAGGAAGGGCTGAGAGTTGCCATTAGAGCAGACAACCTCCAGAGGGCGCTGAAGCACAGGCACAGCCCGCCTGCCACTTCCAGTTCGGCACTCCAGGGGCAGATTTGGGCTTGGAGATGGGGTTGCTGTAACCCCAAGGAGCTGAGCAGAGAGGAGGAGTTGATTAATAGTCTCCTCTGATCCTCTGGCCAAAATTGCCTGGCTTCACAGGGGGGACAGGGTTTCGCTTTCAGCAACTGATGGGGCACTTCCAGGCTGCTCGGGTTGCCAGTGGCCCGACAGCCTGACAGACTGACTGCGGTGTGACCGCCCTTTGTTTCTCCAGAATGTGTACATCAGGAGGTGCACGGTTGTGGGAGCCCATTCACCGCCACCCCCCCCGCAAGGGGGATGGCACTTTCCCTGGCTGTACCCTATGATCACCAGGTACTTGAAATGAATGTAAGAGTTTTGACTTCAAGGAAAAGCTCACATAACTGCTTCTGCCTCATCATGTGTGGGATTTACTCTAATGGGAGGACATTATAAAGAACAGGTAGAAAACTCACCCGTTGGTCTCCTTGTAGGAGTTTATTTTGCATGAATCCCTCCTACATGAGTAGATAGCAGAGGTTTATTTTTGTTCCCGTGTGTGTGTAGTTGTGGCAGAAGTTGTAGGTATGGTGATTTGAAGCCCTCAAAGAAATATTCTCAGAACTCTCAAGACTTCTCTTGATTGGAACTGAAAGAGACCTGGAAAAGGAGGGAAAGAAAAGGAGGAGGGAGAACGAATGGCTGTTTCTCAGTAAATTCACCTTCCTGGTTGATTGTTCTGTCTTCTTGTTTCTTTTCACTTCTATGTATGTCTAATGGAATAATGCAGAAAGGCTGATTTTATGCTTTAAAAGATTTTACATCACAAAGAAACTAGAAGTGGCTAACAGAACTTATTCAAATCAATTTGACGTGGAGACTCTGATATTAAATTTGTATACTAAAATGGGTTAATCCAAATTTTCTCTTTCTTTTAGAGTGAATATTTGTAAAATATTTTTGTAGATAATAATTTACCCTAGATATACAAAATTGTGAGAATGGGTACCATTCTTTGGTACCCATGGGTACCAAATGGGTACATTTTTCACCACTTAAATGATTTCTTTTCTTTCTTTTATTTTTTATTTATTATTATTATTTTTTTGCGGTACATGGGCCTCTCACCGTTGTGGCCTCTCCCGTTGCGGAGCACAGGCTCCAGACGCGCAGGTTCAGCGGCCATGGCTCATGGGCCCAGCCGCTCCGCAGCACGTGGGATCCTCCCGGACCGGGATACGAACCCATGTCCTCTGCATGAGCCAGCGGATGCTCAACCACTGCGCCACCAGGGAAGCCCATGATTTCTTTTAAATAAATAGATTATACACTTCAAATGCCAATGTTGTGTCTTACATGTTGTTTTTTAATTCCTTGATTTTCAAAACTTGTGTTTATTTAATTGATTTCTATCTAATAATCTGTGTCTCCCTTTTATTGTTCCTTACTTTATATTTTATTGATCTATAGTTAATATACATTATTATATTAATTTCAGAGGTACAACATAGCGATTCATAAAAGTTTAGGTTCTTCTCCATTTATACTTATTATAAAAGAGTGGCTATATTCCCCATGCTATACAGTACATCACTGTAGATGATTGATTATATACCTAGTGATTATACCTCCAAATCTCCTACCACTCTTTTGCTCCTCCACCCTATCTCTCCCTGCTGGTAACCACTAGTCTGTTCTTTAACCTGTGAGGCTGTTTTTTCTTGTTGTTGTTGTTGTTGTATTCAATTTTTTAGATGCCACGTGTAAGTGATAACCTACCATGCTTGTTTTCTCTGCGGCCTATTTTACTAAGCATAATAGCCTCCAAATCCATCCATGTTCTTGCAAATGGCAAAATTTCATTTTTTGCTGAAGTCATCATAAAAAATCTGTTTTATCCCCTAACCTAGTGATGAACACTTAGTTTGACTCTATCTCTTGGCTATGGCAAACAACACTGTTACGAATATTGATGTGCAGTTATTTTTTTGAAATAGTGTTTTTGTTTTCTTCTGATATACCCAAGAGTGAAATTGTTGGATATTATGGTAGTTCTCTTTTTAGTTTTTTGTGGAACCTCCATTCTGCTTTCCACAGTAGCTGCACTACTTCACCTCCACATCAAGAGTGTACATGTGTTTCCCTTTCTCCACATCCTCACTAACCTTTGTTATTTGTGATCTTTTTGATGACAGCCATTCTGACAAGACTGAGGTGATATATCTCATAGTTTTGATTTGCATTTTACTGCCAATTAGCTATGTTTAGCATCTTTGTGAGTTCTGTCTGTCTATCTGTATTTTTTCCTTGGAAAAATGTCTATTTAGGTCTTCTCATTTTTTAAAAAAGATTTTGGGTATTTTTTTGATATTGAGTTGTATGTGCCGTTTCTGTAGTTTAGATATGAACTCTTGCTTGGTCATCTTTTTGATGTTCACGTCTTATCATGTGCAAATATTGTCACTACTTCAGCAGCTTGTCTTTTCATTTTGTCTTTGGTTTCCTTTGCTATTCAAAATCTTTTAAGTTTAGTGAAGTCCCACTTGTTTATTTTTGCTTTTGTTTCATTTGCCTTAGTAGACTGAACCTAAAACTGTTGCTATCATTTATGTTCAAGAATGTTCTATATTTTCCTCTAGGGGTTTTATGGTTTCTGGTCCTACGTTTAGGTCTTTATTCAGTTTTGCATTTATTTTATATATGGTGTGCTAAAATAATCTAATTTTATTCTTTTCCATGTAGCTGACCAGTTTTCCCAGTACCCCTTATTGAAAAGACGTGTTTTCTCCATATTTCCTGCTTCATCATAAATCAATTAAATAGAAGTGTGTGGGCTTATTTCTGGGATATCTATTCTATTCCGGTGATCTTTGTGTCTGTTTTTGCTCCGGTATGATTCTCTTTGATTACTGTCGCTTTGCAGTCTAATCTGAAGTCAAGGTGCGTGATGCCTCCAGCTCTGTTCTTCCTCAAGATTGTTTGGCTATTTGGGGACTTTGTGTTTCTATACAAATTTTCAAATTACTTTTTCAAGTTCTGTGAAAATGCTTTGGTATTCTGATAGGGATTGCATTAAATCTGTAGGTTGTCTTTGGTAGTAAGTTTATTTTCACAGTACTAATTCTTCCATCCACACACATGCTATATTCTCCCCATCTTTTTCTGTTGCCTTCAACTTCTTTCACCAATGGCTGATAGATTTCTGAGTACATGTCTTTTACTGCTTAGGTGTGTTTGTTCCTAGGTATCTTATTCTTTTTGGTGTGATTGCATATGGTATTGTTTTCTTAATTTTTTTCTTTCTGACAGCTTTGAGTTTTGTTTTCTTCTTCTTTTTCTAATTCCTTCAGGTGTAATGTTAGGTTGTTTATTTGATGTTTTTCTTGTTTCCTAACAATAAGCTTGTATCACTATAACTTCTCCCTGTGAACTGCGTTGGCTGTGTCCCATAGATTTTGGATCATTGTGTGTTCATTTTCATCTGTCTTGGGTATTTTTAGAATCCCTCTTTAATTTTTTCAGTGTTCCTTTCTTCTCCTTTTATTCTCTTCATCTGTGATGTGAGGACTATCTTTAATGTTATGTTTGGATTTCTTTCAGTTTTTTAAAGTGTGTGTGTGTGTGCGCGTGTGTGTGATTATTGAAGTTGCTGAGCTCTTAATTTCACGTGGACACTAACAACCCTGCACTGTTACTCTGCTCCACCACAGTTACTGAATTGGACCTTATATTTTACATCTACTTGTTTTGTGTGTCCCTTACCTTCTTATTGTGAATATAGATGATTTTATTAGTATTTTCTTTCATCCTTCCTATTAGCTGTGTTCATGGTTGATTTACTACCTGTGTTGAATATTTGCCTTATCCAATGAGGTTTTTCCTTTAGTAAGTTTCCTTTCCTAATTTTTATGTTTCAGTCGTGGCCTTTTCTTTTTCACTTAGAAAAGCCCCTTTCAGATTTCTCATCCCGCTGGTTTGACGATGCTGAGCTCTTTTAGTTTTGTTTCTCTGTAAAACTTGAGATCTCACCACCAAATCTGAAGGAGAGCCTTGCTGGGTAGAGTATTTTTGGTTATAGGCTTTTCCCTTTCACGACTTTAAATATACCATGCCACTCCCTTCTGGCATGCAGAGGTTATCCTGAAAAGTCAGCTGATAACTTGATGCAAGTTCCCATGTTTGTAACTTGTTGCTTTTCCTTTGCTCCTTTTACTAGTGTCTTTTTCTCTTTATTTTGTTGCCAGATTAATGACAATGAG
The DNA here is from genome assembly GCF_026419965.1 of Kogia breviceps. NCBI lineage: Eukaryota > Metazoa > Chordata > Mammalia > Artiodactyla > Physeteridae > Kogia > Kogia breviceps. Next base: position 28,440,441 of record NC_081321.1, read on the forward strand.
TCTTGGTGTGGTCCTCCTTGGCTTGATCCTGTTTGGGCCTTACTGTGTTTACTGGACTTGGATGTCTGTTTTCTTTCCCAGATTATGGAACTTTTCAGCTCTTATGTCTTCAGGTATGTTCTACATTGCTTTCTCTTACCTTTTTGCTTCTGGGACCAGTATGATGCAAATATTAGTACACTTGATGTTGTGTCACACGTCTGTTCAACTTTCCTCATTGCATTTTAATCTATTGTTTTCCCGTTCATCCTCAGTGACTGCCAGTGCTCTGTCCTTCCGTTTTCGGATGCATTCCTCTGTATCATTTAGTCTACAGTAGTTTCCTTTTAGTGTATTTTTCATTTCAGTTACTGTATTCCTAATCTCTGTTTTGTTGTTCTTTAATGGTCTAACTCTTTCTAAAAACATTCTAACTTCTTGCTCTGGATGTCCATTCTTCTGAGTTTTTTGATCATCTTTACAGTCATTACCTTGAACTCTTTGTTGAGGAGATTGGCTCTCTCCACTTCACTTAGATCTTCTTCTGAGTTCTTATCTTGTTCCTTCATTTGGATCGTGTTTCTGTATCACCTCATTTTTCTTAACTTGCTGTTTTTATTGCTCTGTATGTAGTAAGTTCATTTCGTTTCCTGACCTTGGAGAAGTGGCTTTTTGTAGGAGAGGTCTTATGTGTCCCAGCAACCCACTGTCCCCTGGTCACTAGAACTATATGTTCTAGGTGTACCCCCTATGTGGGCTGCTTGGGCTCTTCTGTTGTGGTGGGCTGACTACTGTGGATGGTCTGGTAGGCTTGGCTGCCCCCAGAGTGCTTGTTTGCCAGACCCTGCCTTGTGTGGAGGCTGTCTGTGCTACTTGCTGAGGCTAAATCGTGAGGCAGCTCGCTGAAAAGCTCTGGGAGACACCAAATCTAGTGCTGGTTCACTTCTGGGTAGAATTGCAGTGCAGGTGGTATCAGGGCTAGTGCCCAGTCCCTGGTCCTGGGGCTATGCTGGCGACTGGGAGGAAGACCCAGGTCCCGAGTTCTGGCTGCAGGCCCCAGGAGTCGCAGAGTTGGTGTTGGATCACTGTCCCTGACACAGCTCTCTGCAGGGTCTGGGCTGTCCCTAGTCTTGTGTTGGCATTCTGACGGGCAGGGTCAGGACCCAGCTGAGCCCGTGGTTGCTTCTGGCCTGCAAGGGAGTGTTCTGGTCACACAGGCTGCTGGGCTGTGGTATTCCTGGGGCCGGTGTGTACCTGTTGGTGTACGAGGCCGATCCCACTGCTGGAGCAGGTTTGTGGTTGTGTAGGTCAAAGCTCCATCCAGTCCCTGGGCAGTAATCACCTGCCGACAGTGAGGCTGATTCCAAGGCCAGAGGAGGCTCACTGGTCAGAGGGGTCAGGGACTCTGGGGCTGGCGCCTGTCCACTGAGGTCTGGAGGCTGGTCCTTGGGCTTTTGGTGGCTGGGCCCATGTCCAGGGGCAGCTGTGCACTGAGGGTCTGAAGGCATCGTGTTCGCTGGTGGATGTGGCTATGCGCCTGCTCAGTTAGTTGCTTGGCCTGCAGCCCCCTAGTGCTTGTGTGTATAGTGTGGTGGAAATGGGTAAGGCTAGGTCCTGAGGCTAAATAGATAGAGGGAGGATTCTGAAATTTTGCTTGCTGGTGCCAGTGGCCGCGAGGTAGAATGAGCTCCCCCAGATGGCTGCTGCCAGTGTCCATGTCCCTGAGGCTGTGCTGTAAATGCCTCTTGCGTCTCTGGGAGACTCTCTAAGATCAGGGGGTAGGTGTAACGCAGGATCCTTGCAAATGACTGCTTCTCTTCTGATTCTCGGATCACGTGGGATTTTGTGAGCATCTTCTAAGAGTGGAATCTCTATTTCCCACAACCCTCTGGCTCTCTGGAAAATAAGCAGTACTGGTGTTCAAAGCCCAACTTTCTAGGAACTCTTCTTCCCAGCACAGGATCCCTGGGCTTGGGAGCCTGATGTTGGGTTCATACCCCTTGCTCTCTGGGAGCCCCTCAGAAATTGTAATTATTCTCCCATGTGTGGGCCACCCCCAGGTGGTGTGGTTCTTGATGCTATTGAGATGTTGCCCCGTCCTTCCTGCCTTGCCGAGGGGCCTCTTATGTCTTTAGCTGTAAAACATCTTTCATGGTGAGTCCCACTCTTTTCTTCAGTTGCTGCTCTGTAAACAATTGTGACTTTGGTGTGCGTCTGAGAGGCATCCAGCTCTGAGTTTCTGAATGCTACCATCTTGGACAGTCTCTCCACTTCATTCTTAAATCATATTATTTAATTTTTCTTAGTATCTTGTTTGATTTGTGACAGTTTGAAATTTATTATCACTCATGTTTACTTCGCCTGTTTTAAAAAATTGAATAGTGCATTCATTCAGTTTGAAATGAAGGTAGTGACCTGTGAATTTCCATACCTCAAAACTCAAGGATAGGACAAAAGCCTTTTCTACCTGTGTTACCCTCAAACTCTGCACCCCAGCCCAGCCTGGGGATTAACCTCTTGTACCCATGCTCACCTTCTGCTTTTGGACCGTAAACCATCACTGCATCTGTATGTGTGTTGACAACGTGAACTCTAGTCTTTCCAGTTTTTGTGTTTTGTTTTTTTGGTTTAGGAAATGGTCCTACTATGAATGTACATTTACTGGTCTGCTGAAGTTCATATATAAACCTGTCAAACACATTACCAGAATTGGAATTGCTTGTATATACACTTTGCTAAATTTTAGAGACAATGCTAGAACAGAAGTAAATTGTATTTCAGGTCCCACAATATTCTCACACCATGAAAACCCTTCCCTTTTTAATATATCTGTGTGTAGTTTATCTTTATACCCATACTATATTTCCCAGAGATGGGTAAGTGTTATGTTTCTTGCCAGCACATTTACCGTATTGTTCAAAGTGAGGTGTTTACTGGTTTTAGCATGATCATATTTCCATGAACTCGCAAATACAAGATCTTCTCTCACACTGTCTTTTACTTCCTGCTGTTTTATATTGCCCTCCTAATTCTCAGTCCTGGTCTTTCTTTATGTTCTTCATCAACCTGGATAGGTTATACTATTTTCTCCTCTATTCAAGACCAACAGAATAGAATAGAACACCTAGAAATAAACCCTGATATATGGCCAAATGATTTTTGACAAGTTGCCAGACTTTTCAAAGTAAAAAGGATAGTATTTTCAACAAATGGTGCTGAGAAGTCTTGTTGTCATCGTGCAAAATAAGGAAGATGGACCCCTTACCTAACATCATATGCAAAAAATAATGAAAACGTATCAAGAAACTAAATATAAGACCTAATAAACTAAACAGTCTTAGAAGAAGACACAAGACAAGAGCTTCATGACATTGGATTTGGCAGTGTCTTCCTCAGTATGAAATGAAGGAACAACAAATGTACAGCTAACAAAAAATAAACAATTTGCAGTACATAATTAAAAAATAATGTGTATGAAAGAAATGTAAACAGAATAAAATGGCAACCCACAGATGGGAGAAAATATTTGAAAGCCATCTATCTGACAAGAGATTTCTCTTCAGAATATACCAAGAACTTCTACAACTCAACAAAAAGCAAACACCCTGATTCAAAAATGGATAAAAGACTTGAATATATGGTTCTTCAAAAAGATGTACAAACGACTAAGCACTTGAATAGATGCTCCATATCACTAAATGCGTGTTTATATATTTGTGTGCATGCATACACACACAAGCACACACACACACATACACAAGCAGAAAACAAGTATTGGTGAGGAAGTGAGGGAGTAGGAAGCATTGTGATGTGTCAGAGGGAATGTAGAATGATACAGCTGCTTTGCAAAAGAGTATGGCAGTTTTTCAGATATTGAAAAATAGAATTACTCCATGATCCAGGAATCTTACTCTGAGGTATACCCAAAGGAACTGAAATCAGGGTCTTAAATATTTGTACTCTAGTGTTTAGAGCAGTAATAATCAGAGTAACTAAAATATGAGAGCAACCTACGTGTTCATTCACTGGTTCCTGGATAAGCAAAGTGTGGTATACTCATAGAATACAATATTATTCAGTGTGAAGAAGGAAAAAATCTAGGAATGTGCTACAACATGGATGAATCTTGAGGACATTTAGCTTCCAAAAATGTCATTTTTGTGACTTTTAGTGAGTCATAACAATACAACTACTTATTTCAATTATATGGGGTACTTAGTGTAGTCAAAACCATAGATCTGGGAGGGTAATGATGCTTTTCATGTGTTTATGGAACAAAAAGGAAAGTTAGGTTTAAAAGATATAGAGTTACAGTTTTAAAACGTAGAAAAGAATTAGAAAGATAAATGGCGATGTTGATCGCCCGATAATATGAATGTATTTAATATTACTGAACGCTGCACTTTATAATAATTAACATGTTATATTTTATGTTATTTGATTTTACCAACATACAAAATTGGGAAAGAATGTAATACGAGGGAAGGGAGTGGACCTGGGATACAGCAGACAGTAATCAGATGGGCGAGACACTGCATACGTTGAAGGAGAAGAGCTGAGAGTCTTCATTACTCTGAGGGTGTATTAAATAGATATGTGTGGGTGTACTGCTATCCCCCGTGGGTTATCTTAAAGAGTCTTTAATAAAGTCCATAAGGCTTGCTGAGGCTTTTTTAAAAACTGGATAACCTAGGAGATAATTAAAGGGTGGTACTTAAGTCTATGTCTAGGTTGACAGATTTTGCAGGGAACACGAACCCGAGAACAGTGGAAGTCCTGAGAGTGTAAGTACATGGAAATTAGAAAAAAAATAAAGGGAATTAGGAAAACTTTGGACTTCGAAGGTCATGTATTAATGAGTCAGACCTGAGGTCTCTAAGGAGTTATATACACAGTTGCTATTTGGATTACTTGTTGATAAAGACCAGTGGAAAAACTAGAGTCGTTTCCAAGTGTAGGTAAGATATACTGAGAGGATGGAGGTGGAAAGTAGGGAGGCCCAGAGAAAAGTGGGAAGGTCATATTGGGCTACGGTGGTGGTAATATCCAGCAGAACAGATGCTAGGGGAGAGTATGGATTCATCTTTCTTCTTTCGATTCCCCACCTCATCCTTAATAATTCTTTGGGACTGTTTCATTGCTCTGTGACGCAGGTACAGAATTCGCGTGAGGAGACTACACCCTCAGTGTCCAGCTGTCTGAGGCCTCAGTGTGCTTCAAGTGATGGAGAACTCTTTCTTCTTTATGAGAAGAGTTAGTACCTCGTAGCTAAACTTAGGCTGGAGCTTATGCAATATTGATTCCGTTTTATATATACTGTTGGCATAGAGGTTCCTCCTCCTCTTTTCTTGACCATTCTGAAATGAATCTATATTTCTCAATATTTGGGTATATCAGATAAATACATTAAGGAAAGGAATCTTATATATTGCTCCCTGCATAGTTTGCTCTTTCTTGTTTCTCCTTTACCTTTACTAAATTAGCACAGGGAGAGACCTTGAAATGTTCTAATCAGGAGAGGTTAGAACATCATATTTCTAGAGAGGTTGGTTGGACAGAGCAGGGGTCCCAGTGAAAATCAAAGCTTCTGTTTCTACTTGGAAGTGTACCTGTATAGAGTAGAGGGCTCCAGGAAATATCCTGGAATATTCCAATGTCCCTGCAGGAGATCATTAAGCGAGGCAGGATGTGGTAGCAGATCAGGGTCCTATGACATGTTTGTCAGTCATCTGATGTGAGATTCTCAGAGCCAATCCCATATGGTAGGACTGACTGCAGAGTGAGGCAGCACCTGTGAAAACCTTTGATCGCATGTTAAAGATGAAGCTCTGATTCTGGGGAGAATTCTGTTGCCTGACTGAATGTCACTCTTCGGTGGGGATGAGATTCTGTGCTTTTCTTCTCTTGATGACCACTGACTGAAAATCTTTAGAGGATCATGTCTAGAAAGCATTCTTGATTTAATTTCTTAAAGAAGAAAACATAGAAAACATTTTTATCCACTTCCAAATTGAGGATCAAGGGGAATGACATCAGCGAAAACGTCAGAGTCGGGAGCTCTGGCTTGTGTCCATCGCCAGAAACACGGACATACGTGGTCAAACCTGTCAGAATGATCTTTTCAACACATGTCAGTTTTCTTTTCTTTTCACCCTGTAGATTTATCTTTCATTGAAACTTAACTTACTACAGGATGTGGAGAATAAACAGGAAAGGTGAAACTGTATTTCCTGATGAAAGAATCAGTAAGTCACATTAGCTGTTCTGAGCTATGTCTTACCCACCGTGACTGTAATTAAAACAAACAAACACTTTTTTTTTGGTAAGTCAGTTCTGACATTTCCTCGTTAAAGACGAGGTAACAGATACAGACTTAGATCTCCCAGAATTGAGCAAACTTTTGATTGTACCTGTGCTGAATATATGAGCATGACCTGCTATAAATCTTCATGATACTGATTGCCACAACTGACAAATTCCCTTTTTCCACTCCTGATATGTTGCATGTAAGGAATGCACAGGTCACTAACCCCAGCTGGTCACAGGTAAACTCTGCCACATGGATTACTGCATGTTTTCCTGCCGGAAGACTACACATTCTTTTTTTTTTTTTTGGTGGTACGCGGGCCTCTCACTGCTGTGGCCTCTCCCGTTGCGGAGCACAGGCTCCGGACGCACCGGCCCAGCGGCCATGGCTCACGGGCCCAGCCGCTCCGCGGCATGTGGGATCTTCTCGGACCGGGGCACGAACCCGTGCCCCCTGCATCCGCAGGCAGATTCTCAACCACTGCGCCACCAGGGAAGCCCGACTACACATTCTTGAGTATCATGCCTGCAGAGTATCAGGACTCTTCTTTTTTCTGGATAATTTTATGAGAAAAATATAAATTGTATTTGCATATTCTTCATGTTTTTATTTATCCATTCTCTTTCAAGTCCTAAGTGCAGATATTAAAATGATTTCCAAGAGGGTGGTAAATAAGACAGCTACGTATATGCTCCAAAATTAGCAATAAAGCATAATACAATTGTAAATGCATTAATGTGTGATTAATATGTAGATATTTATGTAAAAGCAATTTTAGTAATGCATTCTGGAGAGCTTCAGAATCTAGGTATTAAAATAAAAGAAGGAGTTCTTGAAACTCTCAGGGAATTATAGAGAAGTCTTTGTGTCTATAAATATCAACCTGAAATAATGCATATTCTCAGAAATAAACTAAGCATAAAATTGTAGGAAGAAACTTCATGAAATGAAAGAGCGTGTGCTGGCCATACAAGAAAAATAATATTCTCAGAGAATAATGAACAGTGTGGAGTTCAGCAGAAGGGTAATACAGACTCAGGCAGTAAATCTTTGGAGACCCTAATTATGAGTTCCTGATATTTCACCTTTGGAGAGACAGTAGTCAGTCATTTGAAATATGATGTTATAAGATGACGTTAACATACTTAAATACTTTCGTTTAGAAATGACCACTTAGAACCAGAATAAATGAAAGAGATCACAAACGTATGCTTTTGTTGATTTTTAAAGACCTCAGGTGAGTGCTGATAATTTAAAAATCCATGATGTCTTTCACTGCAAAGTAAAGAAACTGTTAGAGTGGAGCGATGACTGGACTGGATGTCAATATTCTGACATCGGCTGAGTGTGATTCGTGTTTGGTAATTGCAGTCATTGTTGCTTTTGTTGTGGTCATCCATTTACAATGCTTGGTGTCAGTTGATTTATCTGTTGTAAAAATAAAATACAGTCTGTGTGTGTAAAAAAACATACGTGATGTCTTGATAAAGTTGTATGGAATTTGAGATCCAGAAAAAAGCATTTATTTTCTGTAATGCTAGGATGCTAATTGGACATTTTTGCAAGAAAGGGATTTCAGGATGCAAAAATCTCATGTCTCTAAGGTGGGAAGTCAGTTCATTGTGGAACATTCTATTAAACTTGTGTGAGTGGAGAAATAATCCTTTGCAAGGAAGAGGTCTCGATTCCCTTTTTAATAGTTAGTGGTTTATAGTATACCGAATGAGGAAAATGGCTATTTCTGAACTTTAGAAAAAAAGAATATAATTTTTCTGCGTTTATATTGAGAAGCTGATGTAGAATATCCAAAATTCTTTATTTTGAAAAACAATGTAATTAATTTGACATAATTCATATATATTGAACCTGTGGTACACACACACAATAAAACTTACATTCAAAAAATGTTTTGCACTTAAGAAATATTTTCTAGGGCTTCCCTGGTGGCGCAGTGGTTGGGAGTCCGCCTGCCGATGCAGGGGTCGCGGGTTCGTGCCCTGGTCCGGGAGGATCCCACGTGCCGCGGAGCGGCTGGGCCCGTGGGCCATGGCCGCTGGGCCTGCGCGTCCGGAGCCTGTGCTCCGCGGCGGGAAAGGCCGCGGCAGTGGGAGGCCCGCATACCACAAAAAAAAAAAAAAAAAAAAAAAAAAAAAAAAAAAAAAAAAAAAGAAATATTTTCTAGTGTAGTCAATTTACAATGTTGTGGGTTTTTTAATACATGTTTATTGGAGTATAGTTGCTTTCTAACACTGTATTACTTTGTGCTTTACAACAAAGTGAATCACCTATAGGTATACGTATATTCCCCTTATCCCCCCTCTTGAGCCTCCTTCCACCCTCCCTATCCCACCCCTCTGGGGGTCATAAAGCACCGATCTGATCTCCCTGGCTATGTGGCCGCTTACCACTAGCTCTTTTACATTTGGTAATGTATATATGTCAGTGCTACTCTCTCACTACGTCCCTGTCTCCCCTTCCACCCTGTGTCCTTAAGTCCGTTCTCTACATCTGTGTCTCTAGTCCTGTCCTATCACTAGGTTAGTCAGTACCATTTTTCTACATTCCATATATATGTGTTCATGTATGGTATTTGCTTTTCTCTTTCTAACTTACTTCACTCTGTATGACAGACTCTAGGTCCAACGACCTCACTACAAATAACTCAATTTTGTTCCTTTTTATGGCTGAGTAATATTCCATTATATATATGGGCTACATCTTCTTTATATATTCATCCATCAGTGGACATTTAGGTTGCTTCTATATCCTGGCTATTGTAAACAGTGCTACAGTGAACATTGTGGTACATGTATCTTTTTTTTTTTTGTGGTACACGGGCCTCTCACTGTTGTGGCCTCTCCCATTGCAGAGCGCAGGCTCCGGACGCGCAGGCTCAGCGGCCATGGCTCACGGGCCCAGCCGCTCTGCGGCATGTGGGATCTTCCCGGACCGGGGCACGAACCCGTGTCCCCTGCATCGGCAGGTGGATTCTCAACCACTGTGCCACCAGGGAAGCCCCATGTATCTTTTTGAATTATGGTTTTCTCCGGGTATATGCCCAGTAGTGGGATTGGTGGGTCATATGATAGTTCTATTTTTAGCTTTTAAGGAACCTCCATACTGTTCTCCATAGTGACTGTATCAGTTTACATTCCCACCAACAATGCAGGAGGGTTCCCTTTTCTCCACCCCCTCTGCAGCCTTTATACATTGTTGTATTAATTTCTGTATAATTAATTAATTATAATTAATTATATATACATATAATTAATATATATATTCTTTTCCATTATGGTTTAACACAGGATATTGAATATAGTTTCCTCTGCTATACAGTAGGTCTTTGTGGGTTGTCCATCCTATGTAGAATAGTTTGCTTCTGCTATTCCAAAACTCCCAATCTTTCCTTCGCTCTCTCCTTGGCAACCACAACTCTGTTTTCTGTATCTGTGTGTTTGTTTCTGTTTCACTGACATATTCATTTGTGTCCTGTTTTCGATTCCACATATAAGTGATATTATATGCTACTTGTCTTTCTGTTTCTGACTTACTTCACTTAGTATCATTATCTCTAGGTCCATCCATGCTGCTGCAAATGCCATTATTTCATTCTTTTTGTCTGAGTAATATCTGTTGTATATGTATGCCACACCTTCTTTATACATTCATTTTTCAATGAGCATTTAGGTTGTTTCCAAGTCTTGGCTATTATAAATAGTGCTGCTATGAACATAGGGTTTCATGTGTCTTTTTGAATTATAGTTTTGTCTGGATATATGTCCACAAGTGAGATTGCTAGATCATATGGCAACTCTCTTTTTTTTTTTTTCAGTACGCGGGCCTCTCACCGTTGTGGCCTCTCCCGCCGCGGAGCACAGGCTCCGGACGCGCAGGCCCAGCGGCCATGGCTCACGGGCCCAGCGCGGCACGTGGGATCTTCCCAGACCGGGGCATGAACCCCCGTTCCCTGCATCGCAGGGGTACCCTCAACCACTGCGCCACCAGGGAAGCCCGAGGCAACTCTCTTTATAGCATTTTTGAGGAACCTCCATACCGTTTTCCATAGTGGGTGCACCTACTTACATGGCCACCAACAGTGTAGAAGGGTTCCTTTTTCTCCATATCCCCTCCAGCATTTGTTAATTGTAGATTTTTTTAATGATGGCCATTCTGATCTGTGTGAAGTGATACCTCATTGTAATTTGGATTTGCATTTCTCTAATCATTAGTGATGATGAGCATCTTTTCATGTGCCTGTTGGCTATACTTATGTCTTCTTTGGAGAAATGTTTATTTAGGTCTTCTACCCATTTTTCCACTGAGTTATTTGTTATTTGTTGTTGAGTCGTATGAGCTGTTTGTATAGTTTGGAAATTAAGCCCTTGTCAGTCTCATCATTTGCTAATATTTTCTCCCAGTCCATAGGGTGTATTTTCATTTTGATTATGGTTTCCTTTGCTGTGCAACAGCTTATAAATTTGGTTAGTTCTTGTTTCTTTTTTGCTTTTACAGTAAGTCTCCTCCATATGAACAAGTTCTGTTCCAAGAGTGCGTTTGTAAGTCCAATTTGTTTGTAAGTCCCACAAAGTTAGCCTAGGTACCCAACTTACACAGTCGGCTCTATGGTATTGTACCGTAATATGTTTATAATACTTTCCACGCAAACAATACATAAAAAACAAACACAAAAATAAAGAAAATGTTTTTAATCTGATAGTACAGTAAGTAGAAAAGTACAGTAGTACAGTACGACAGCTTTGATAATGGGGCTGGCATGGAGGGAAGAGGCAAGAAGAGTTACTGACTGGAGGAGGCAGAGGAGATGGGAGAAGGTAGAGGTGGAGGATTATCAGCAGTAGGAGACAGAGGGCAAGCTGCCATTTCACTCACGCCTGACATTGATGGCAGAGGTTCTGGTTCCTTGCTGGATTTCATTCTATCTACCCTCTTGAAAAAATGATCCATTGATGTCTGGGTAGTAGTTCCTTTTTTCTCATCATAGGTGACAAGGTAGCGTAGCACTGGATTGCATTCTGAATGGTTGCCACCTTTGGGTACCATTCTAGGTTCGGGTCCTATACCTCAAAAACGAACAGTGCTTCCTCAAATAAAGAAGATTCCGTTGCCATTCTCTGTGTCGTGAATCTCTTCAGTTCTTCTGTTACCTCTTCTTCCTCCTGTCCCTCTTCATCCTTTCTCTGGACCTCCAATTCCATCAGCAAGCTCCTCATGTTGCACAGCAAGGAGTTCAATGAAGTCGTCCTCTTGCAGATCTAGCTGCAGCTTCTCGCTGTGGGTCACTACGTTGCTGAAGACCTCTTCAGACTTCTGATCTACCTTCTCAAATCCACAAAAATCACGAACAAACTGTGGGCAAAGTTTCTTCCAAACTCCATCCACGGTGTCCACCATACCCTCACACCGTGCAAAGTCAGTGTTTTTTATGGTCTTGTGGATGTTATAGTCCTTCCAAAGTTGTCCCTAGGTTGTTCCTGATTTGTCACTTACCTTCACTGCCTGACAAAAAGTGGGACATATGTAATATTTCTTGAAAGTCACTTTAACTCCCTGGTCCATAGGTTGAATGAGCAATGTAGTATTCGGTGGCAGATGCACTACTTTGACGTTGAGATGAAAGTCATTCATGGATGGGGGATGGCCCAGAGTATTGTCGAGCAGCAAAAGAATGTTTTGCTGGAATGTCCTTCTGCAAGCGATATTTCTCTACATCTGGGATAAAGTGGTGGTAAAAGCAGTCCTGGAACGTGGCCTGTGCAATCCAGGATTTAGGGTTATGCTTCCACACAACAGGAAGAGAGCCCTTGGCTATGTTTTTAAGGGTTCTTGGGTTCTCTGAATGATAAACTAAGAGAGGCTTCAGCTTCAATTCACCAGAAGCATTGCCACGGAACAACAGTTAGCCTATCCTTTGCTGTTTTACAGCCCGGCATCAACTTTTCCTCCTTACTGATGTAATTTTGGTCTGGCATCTTCCAGTACAGTTGTGTCTCATCCACATTAAAAACCTGGTCGGGTAAATACACACCATCATCAATCATTTCTTAAAGTGTTTCCGGAAGTTCCTGGACATCTACCCTATATGCACTTGCTGCCTCTCCACTTACTTTTACATTGTGAAATTTGGCTCTAGCCTTGAACCGATGAAACCAGCCATGGCTGACATTAAAAGATGTGCCCTCTAATTCTTTTCCGTGTTTCTTCTTCAAGTCTTCATAAAGGCCTTTAGCTTTCTCTTGAATCAGCATTAAGCTGAGCAGGACTCAGCGCTGATGTTGGTCTTGCATCTGCACACTGAGAAGTTTCTCCATCTCCTCCACCACTTTTCCATGCTTCTTCGATATTTTGTCAACATCGTCAGCACAGCAGACTTCACATGTTCCAAGATCTTGTCCTTGGTCTTTAGATTTGTGCCAGTGATTGAATGATTCATGTTATAAGAATGAGCGATGTCTAACATCTTTTTGCCTCGATCCACTCTCTCAATTACTTTCACTTTTCTTTCCATCATTATCGCTTGGCGCTTCGTAACAGTACCAGCTACATCACCACTGCTTTTACACTTGCCTCCAGACATCTTGGCCTTGAAATAAAGGTACTGTACTACTGTACTCTATAATACAGTACTGTAAAGCACACAAAAGCACAACCACTTATAGAGGATGCATGCACGTGACAATGTATGCCAGATACACAAACTAACTTACATGATTTGACACGCGAATGGACGTTTGCATCTTTGAAAGTTTTCAACTTGAAAGTTTGTATGTAGGTGACACTGTATTTCTGCTGCCTCGGGAGAACTACCTAGGAAAACTGTGGTATGATTTACGTCAGAGAATGTTTTGCTTATGTTCTCTTCTAGGAGTTTGAAGGTGTCTTATCTTATATTTAAGCATATAAGCCGTTTGGAGTTGATTTTTGTGTATGCTGTGAGGGTATGTTCTGACTTCACTTATTTGCATATGGCTGTCCAACTTTCAAAACACCACTTGCTGAAGAGACTATCTTTTCTCCACTGTATATTCTTGCCTCCTTTGTCGAAGGTTAATTGACCATAGGTGTGTGGGTTTATTTCTGGGATCTCTATTCCATTCCATTGATCCATGTATCTATTTCTGTGGCAATACCATGCGACTTTGATTACTTTAACTTTGTAGTATTGTCTGAAATTTAGGAGGGTTATGCCTCCTGCTTTGTTCTTTTTCCTCAGGATTGTGTTGACAGTTCTGACTTTTTATGGTTCCAGATATATTTTAGGATTATTCTAGTTCTGGGGGAAATGTCATGGGTATTTTGATAGGGATCACATTAAATCTGTAGATTGCTTTGGGTAGTATAGCCATTTTAACAGTATTAATTCTTCCCATCCAAGAGCATGGGATGTCTTTCCATTTCTTTGAATCATCTTCAGTTTCCTTTACTAATGTTTTGTAGTTTTCAGCATATAAATCTTTCACCTCCTTGATGAGAGTTTTATTCGTAAGTCTTTTATTTTTTTGATGCCATTTAAAAAAGGGATTGTTTGTTCACATTTCCTTTCTGATATTTCATTGTTAGTGTAAAGAAATGCAACCAGGGACTTCCCTGGTGTCTCCATGGTTGAGAATCTGCCTGCAAATACAGGGGACATGGGTTTGAGCCCTGGTGCAGGAAGATCTCACATGCTGTGGAGGAACTAAACCTGTGTGCCACAGCTACTTAGCCTGCACACTAGAGCCCGTGAGCCACAAATACTGAGCCCGTGTGTCACAACTACTTATGCCCGCATGCCTAGAGCCCATGCTCTGCAACAAGAGAAGCCACTGCAATGAGAAGCCTGTGCACCACAATGAAGACTAGTCCCCAGTGGCCACAACTAGCAAAAACCTGTGCACAGCAATGAAGACCCAATGCAGCCAAAATAAATTAACAAAAAAGAAAAACAAGAAATGCAACCAATTTATGTATGTTAATCTTGTATCCTGCTACTTTGCTAATTTTGTTTATCAATTCTAGTAGGTTTTGGGTGGAATTTTTAGGATTTCCTTTATATATATTATCATGTCATCTGCAAATAATGACACATTTACCTCTTCCCTTCCAATTTGGTTAGAGTTTTTTCTTTTTCTTGTCTGATTGTTGTGGCTAGGACTTCCAGTACTATGTTGAAGAGAAGAGGTGAGAGTGGGAATCCTTGTCTTGTTCCGGATTTTAGCGGGAAGGCTTTCACCTTAGGAACATTGAGTATTATATTGCCTGTGGGCTTGTCATAAATAGCTTCTATTATGTTGAGATATGTTTCCTGTATACCCACTTTGGTAAGTGTTTTTATGATGAATGGATACTGAAGTTTTTCAAATGCTTTTTCAGCATCTATTGAGATGATCATTTGTTTTGTTTTTTTCCTTTGTTGATGGGGTGTATCATGTTGATTGATTTGCCTATGTTGAAACAACTTTGTGACACTGGGGTGAATCAAATTTGGACATGGTGTATGATCCTCTTATGTGTTGTCAGATTCGGTTTTCTAATATTCAGATGAGAATTTTTGCATCTAAATTTATCGAAGATATTGGCCTGCAATTTTCTTTTTTGATAGTGTCTTTCTCTGTGCTTTTTCTTTGAAAGTCTTTATTGAATTTGTTCCAATATTGCTACTGTTTTGTTTTGGTTTCTTGTTTGTGAGGCATGTGGGATCTCAGCTCCACCACCAGGGATTGTACTCACACCCCCTGCACTGGAAGGTGAAATCTTAACTGCTGGACCACCAGAAAAGTCCTCATCTGTTTTTTGTTTGTTTGTTTTAGTAAATTTCTTTCTTTATTTTTGGATGCATTGGGTGTTCGTTGCTGTGCACGGGCTCTCTCTAGTTGTGGTGAGCGGGGGCTACTCTTCATTGTGGTGTGCAGGCTGTTCATTTCGGTGGCTTCTTTTTTTGCAGAGCATGGGCTCTAGGTGTGCAGGCTTCAGCAGTTGTGGCTATCAATCTCAGTAATTGTGGCTCATGGGATGTAGAGTGCAGGCACAGTCGTTGTGGCACACAGGCTTAGTTGTCCCATGGCATGTGGGATCTTCCCAGACCAGGGCTCGAACCGATATCCCCTGCATTGGCAGATGGATTCTTAACCACTGTGCCACCAGAGAAGTCACCCCACCTGTTTTTGATATCAAGGTGATGATAGAATGTCTTTGGAAGTATCCCTTACTCTTCAATCGTTTTGAAGAGTTTGAGAAGAATTAGTGTAAGTTCTTTTTTGTATATTTGGTAGAATTTGTCTGTGAAATCATCTGATCCTGGACTTTTGTTGGTAAGGAGTTTTTTAAAATTACAGATTCTATTTTGCTTTTAGTGATCAGTATGTTCAAGTTATCTATTTCTTCTTGATTCAGTTTTGTTTGGCTGTAAAAAACCAACATATATTTTAACGTAATTTTAGCAACTAAATACTTACCATGTATTAGACCACAAAAGAGTGAAGAAAACAATATTAAAACAGTTTTTCAAATAGAAAAAGTATTGAAATATTTTTAAGAAATTGGGATAATAATGCTAATTACAATAATGACAAATTGTTCTGAACTTAAAGACTACTTTATTGGGCTTCCCTGGTAACGCAGTGGTTGCGAGTCTGGGACATGGGTTCATGCCCTGGTCTGGGAGGATCCCACATTCCATGGAGCGGCTGGGCCCGTGAGCCATGGCTGCTGAGCCTGCGCGTCCGGAGCCTGTGCTCCGCAACGGGAGAGGCCACAACAGTAAGAGGCCCGCCTACCACACACAAAAAAAGACTATCTAAGATGCTTATTATATGCTTATTATAAGCATGATATTATATGCTTATATATTATATATGTTTATTATATGCTTATTATATTCTTATTATAGGCATGATATATGCTTATTGTTTTATTGTTTTAAAATACATGGAATGTTTTCTCCTTTCTAATGTAATTCTTTTATTTTACCTGTATATTGTGAAAAAAATGTAGTTGCACATAATATAAAAATTATACTTTAATAGGAGATATTAATCCGTTTACAGTTACTATAGTACTGAAAACACTTAGGTTTAGAGTTACCATGTTATTGAGTGCTCTTATTTATTTATTTATTTAAAAATATTTAATTTGGGGGGGGCATAAATTATTTATTTATTTTTATCATCTTTATTGGACTATAATTGCTTTACAGTGGTGTGTTAGTTTCTGCTTTATAACAAAGTGAACAAGCTCTACATATACATATATCCCCTTATCTCCTCCCTCTTGCGTCTCCCTCCCACCCTCCGTATCCCACCGTCTAAGTGGTCGCAAAGTACTGAGCTGATCTCCCTGTGCTATGCAGTTGTTTCCTACTAGTTATCTGTTTTACATTTGGTAGTATATATAAGTCCATGTCACTCTCTCACTTTGTCAAGGCTTACCCTTCCCCCTCCCCATGTCCTCAAGTCCATTCTCTATGTCTGCGTCTTTATTCCTGTCCTGCCCCTAGGTTCTTCCCAACCATTTTCTTTCTTTTTTTTTTAGATTCCATATATATGTGTTAGCATACAGTATTTGTTTTTCTCTTTCTGACTTACTGCACTCTGTATGACAGACTCTAGGTCCATCCACCTCAGTACAAATAACTCAATTACATTTCTTTTTATGGCTGAGTAATATTCCATTTTATATTGAAGATGTGCAACATCTTCTTGATCCATTCATCAGTTGATGGACACTTAGATTGCTTCCATGTGCTGGCTATTGCAAATAGAGCTCCAATGAACATTATGGAACATGACTCTTTTTGAATGATGGTATTCTCTAGGTGTATGCCCAGTACTGGGATTGCTGTATCATATGGTAGTTCTATTTTTAGGTTTTTAAAGAACCTCCATACTATTCTTGAGAGTGGGTGTATCAATTTACACTCCCACCAACGGGGCAAGAGGGTTCTGTTTTCTCCACACCTCTGCAGCATTTATTGTTTCTAGATTTTTGGATGATGACCATTCTTACCTGTGTGTGGTGATACCTCATTGTAATTTTGATTTGCATTTCTCTGATGATCAGTGATGTTGAGCATTCTTTCATGTGTTTGTTGGCAATCTGTATAACTTCTTTGGAGAAATGTCTATTTAGGTCTTCTGCCCATTTATGGATTGGGTTGTTTGTTTTTTTGATATTGATCTGCACGGGCTGCTTGTAAAGTTTGGAGATTAATCCTTTGTCAGTTGCTTCATTGGAAAATATTTTCTCTCATTCTGAGGGTTGTCTTTTCATCTTGTTTACGTTTTCCTTTGTTGTGCAAAAGCTTTTAAGTCTCATTAGGTCTCATTTGTTTATTTTTGTTTTTATTTCCATTTCTCTAGGAGGTGGGTCAAAAAGGATCTTGCTGTGATTGATGTCATAGAGTGTTCTGCCTATGTTTTTTCCTCTAAGAGTTTTATAGTGTCTGGGCTTACATTTAGGTCTTTAATCCATTTTGAATTTATTTTTGTGTATGGTGTTAGGGAGTCTTCTAATTTCATTCTTTTACCTGTAGATGTCCAGTTTGCCCAGCACCACTTACTGAAGAGGCCATGATTTCTCCATTGTATATTCTTGTCTCCTTTATCAAAACTAAAGTGACCATATGTGCATAGGTTTATCTCTGGGTTTTCTCTCCTGTTCCATTGATCTATATTTCTGTTTTTGTGCCACTACCATACTGTCTTGACTACTGTAGCTTTGTAGTATTGTCTGACGTCAGGGAGCCTGATTTTTCTAGCTCTGTTCTTCTTCTCAAGATTGCTTTGGCTGTTCAGAGTCTTTTGTGTTTCCATACAAATTGTGAATTTTTTTTGTTCCAGTTGTCTGAAAAATGCCATTGGTACTTTGATATGGATTGCATTGAATCTGTAGGTTGCTTTGGGTAGTATAGTCATTTTCACTATGTTGATTCTTCCAATCCAAGAACATGGTATATCTCTCTATCTGTTTGTGTCATCTTTGATTTCTTTCCTCAGTGTCTTATAGTTTGTTGAGTAAACGTCTTTTGTCTCCTTAGGTAGGTTTATTCCTAGGTATTTTATTCTTTTTGTTGCAGTGGTAAATGGGAGTGTTTCCTTAATTTCTCTTTCAGATTTTTCATTTTAGTGTATAGGAATGAAAGAGATATGTGTACATTAATTTTGTATGCTGCAACCTTACCAGATTGATTGATTAAGTCTAGTAGGTTTCTGGTAGCATCTCTAGGATTCTCTATGTATAGTATCATGTCATCTGCAAACAGTGAGAGCTTAACTTCTTATTTTCTGATTTGGATTCCTTTTGTTTCCTTTTCTTCTCTGGTTGCTGTAGCTAAAAATTCCAGAAGTGTGTTGAATCATAGTGGTGAGAGTGGGCAACCTTGTCTTGCTTCTAATATTGGTGGAAATGGTTTCACTTTTTCACCATTGAGAATGATGTTGGCTGTGGGTTTGTCATATATGGCTTTTATTATGTTAAGGAAAGTTCCCTCTATGCCTACTTTCTTGGGTTTTTAAAAAATCATAAATGGTTATTTAATATTGTCAGAAGAATTTTCTGCATCTATTGAGATGATCATATGGTTTTTATCCTTCAGTATTTTAGTATGGTGTATCACATTGATTTGCATATATTGAAGAATCCTTGCATCCCTTGGATAAACCCCACTTGATCTTGGTGTATGATCCTTTTAATGCTCTGTTGATTTCTGTTTGCTAGTATTTTGGTGTGGATTTTTCCATCTATGTTAATCAGTGATATTGACCTGTAGTTTTCTTTCTTTGTGACATCTTTGTCTGGTTTTGGTATCAGGGAGATGGTGGTCTCATAGAATAAGTTTGGGAGAGATCCTCCCTCTGCTCTATTTTGGAAGAGTTTGAGAAGGATAGGTGTTAACTCTTCTCTAAATGTTTGATGGAATTTGCATGTGAAGCCATCTGGTCCTGGGCTTTTGTTTGTTGGAATATTTATAATCACAGTCTCAATTTCAGTGCTTGGGATTGGTTTGTTTATAGTTTCTATTTCTTCCTGGTTCAGTCTTGGAAGGCTGTGCTTTTCTAAGAATTTGTCCATTTCTTCCAGGTTGTCCATTTTATTGGCCTATAGTTGCTTGCAGTAATCTCTCATGATCCTTTGTATTTCTGCAGTGTCAGTTGTTACTTCTCCTTTTTCATTTGTAATTCTATTGATTTGAGTCCTGTCCCTTCTTTTCTTGATGAGTCTGGCTAATAGTTTATCAATTTTGTCTATCTTCTCAGGGAACCAGCTTTTAGTTTGTTTGATCTTTGCTGTTGTTTCCTTCATTTATTTTTCATTTATTTCTGATATGATCTTTATGATTTCTTTCCTCTGCTGACTTTGTTTTTTTTTCTTTCTTTCTCTAATTGCTTTAGGTGTAAGGTTAGCTTGTTTATTTGAGATGTTTCTTGTTTCTTGAGGTAGGATTTTATTGCTATAAACTTCCCTCTTAGAACTCCTTTTGCTGCATCCCATAGGTTTTGGGTCTTCATGTTTTCATTGTCATTTGTTTCTAGGTATTTTAAAATTTCCTCTTTGATTTCATCAGTGATGCCTTGGTTATTAAGTAGAGTATTGTTTAGCATCCATGTGTTTGTATTTTTTACAGATTATTTTTTCCTGTAATTGATATCTAGTCTGATAGCATTGTGGTTGGAAAAGATACTTGATAATGATTTCAATTTTCTTAAATTTACCAAGGCTTGATTTGTGACCCAAGATATGATCTATCCTGGAGAATGTTCCACGAGCCCTTGAGAAAAAGTGTATTCTGTTGTTTTTGGATGGAATGTCCTGTGAGTATCAATTAAGTCCATCTTGTTTAATGTATCATTTTAAAGCTTGTGTTTCTTTATTTATTTTCATTTTGGATGATCTGTTCATTGGTGAAAGAGGGGTGCTAAAGTCCCCTACTATGATTGTGTTACTGTCTATTTCCCCTTTTATGGCTGTTAGCATTTGCCTTATGTATTAAGTTGCTCCTATGTTGGGTGCATAAGTATATAGAATTGTTATATCTTTTTCTTGGATTGATCCCTTGATGATATGTAGTGTCCTTCTTTGTTTCCTGTAATAGTCTTTATTTTAAAGCCTTTTTTGTCGGATATGAGAATTGCTACTCTAGCTTTCTTTTGATTTCCATTTGCATGGATTATCTTATTCCATCCCCTAACTTTCAGTCTGTATGTGTCCCCAGGTCTCAAGTGGGTCTCTTGTAGACCACATATATACCAGTTATGTTTTTGGATCCATTCAGCCAGTCTATGTCTTTTGGTTGGAGCATTTAATCCATTTACATTTAAGGTAATTATTGATATGTATGTTCTTATGACCATTTTCTTAATTGTCTTGGTTTGTTATTGTAGGTCTTTTCCTTCTCTTGTGTTTCCTGCCTAGAGAATTTCCTTTAGCATTTCTTGTAAAGCTGGTTTGGTGGTGCTAAATTCTCTTAGTTTTTGCTTGTCTGTAAAGATTTTAATTTCTCTGTCAAATCTGAATGAGATCTTTGCTGGTTCGAGTAATCTTGGTTGTAGCTTTTCCCCTTTCATCACTTTAAATATGTCCTGCCAGTCCCTTCTGGCTTACAGAGTTTCTGCTGAAAGATCATCTGTTAACCTTACGGGGATTCCCTTGTTTGTTATTTGTTGTTTTTCCCTTGCTGCTTTTAATATTTTTTCTTTGTTATTTAATTTTTGATAGTTTGATTAATATATGTTTTGGCATGTTTCTCCTTGGGTTTATCTTGTATGGGACTCTCTGCACTTCCCGGACTTGATTAATGATTCCCTTTCCCATATTAGGGAACTTTTCAATGAAAATCTCTTCAAATATTTTCTCAGTCTCTTTCTTTTTCTCTTCTACTTCTGGGACCCTGATATTCGAATGTTGGTGTGTTTAATGTGGTCCCAGAAGTGTCTCAGATTGTCCTCAATTCTTTTTTCTTTATTCTGCTCTGCAGTAGTTATTTCCACTATTTTATCTTCCAGGTCATTTATCCATTCTTCTGCCTCAGTTATTCTGCTATTGTTTCCTTCTTGAGAATTTTAAATTCCATTTATTGTGTTGTTCATCATTGTTTGCTCTTTAGTTCTTCTAGGTCCTTGTGAAATGTTTCTTGTATATTCTCCATTCCAGTTCCAAGATTTGGGATCATCTTTACTATCATTACTCTGAATTCTTTTTCAGGTAGACTGCCTGTTTTCTCTACATTTGTTTGGTCCGGTGAGTTTTTACCTTGCTCCTTCATCTGCTGTGTGTTTCTCTGTCTTCTCATTTGGCTTTGGGGACTGTGTTTGGGGTCACCTTTTTGCAGGCTGCAGATTCGTAATTCCCATTGTTTTGGTGTCTGCCTCCAGTGACTAAGGTTGGTTCAGTGGGTTGTGCAGGCTTTCTGGTGGAGGGGACTGGTGCCTGTGTTCTGGTGGGTGTGTCTGGATCTTGTCCTTCTGGTGGGCAATTCTGCATCCGGTGGTGTGTTTTGGGGTGTCTGTGGCCTTATTATGATTTTAGTCAGCCCCTTTGCTAATGGGTGGGCCTGCATTCCTGTCTTGCTAGTTGTTTGGCATGGGATGTCCGGCACCATATCTTGCTGGTCTCTGACTGGAGCCCCAGGTCTCAGCATGGAGACGGATATCTCTGGGAGAGTTTTCATCGTTTGATATTATAAGGTGCTGGAGGTCTCTGGTAGATAAATGTCCTGAACTTGGCTCTCTCACCTCAGAGGCACAGGCCTGACACATGGCCGGAGCAGCAAGATCCTGTCAGCCACACGGCTGGGGGTGAGAGCAAGAGGTAGCTTTGGTACATCTCAAAGACCACCAATGGGATTCACTGACCATTTTCTCCCCAGACGTGAAGAAAACAAAATTCAGTCTTCGTCTAGTCAGCCACTTTGGTAGCCATCCTCCAAGATGGCCCTAATTATCCCCTAATTATCTCCCAGTCTTCATCTACCTGTGTGTCTCCTCACACTTGAAAAAAGCTCACTGTTTAACTAATAAGAAATTGCAGAAATGACAAAGTGCAGTTTCCAAGTTTATCAAAGACATTGCAGCTTCTGCTTTGGTTTCTGCTAGATCACTCATCCTGGGGTAATCCAGCTTCCATGTCATGAGGACACACAAGCAGCCCTAAGGAGAGATCCATGTGTCAAGGAACTGAGCCTCTTACTTACAACCATGTGAGTGAGTCATCTCAGAAGTCAAAAGATTTAATTTTATTTATTTTTTGTTGCATTGGGTCTTCGTTGCTGCACAAGGTTTCTCTAGTTGTGTCACACAGGGGTTACTCATCGTTGCAGCGCACGGGTTTCTCCTTGCAGTGGTTTCTCTTGTTGTGGAGTATGGACTCTAGGTGCATGGGCTTCGTAATTGTGTCATGCAGGCTCAATAGTTATTGCTTGCAGGCTCTAGAGTGCAGGCTCAGTAGTTGTAGTGCACGGGCTTAGTTGTTCCATGGCATGTGGGATCTTCCCAGACAGGGCTCAAACCTGTGTCCCCTTTATTGGTATGGAGATTCTTAACCACTGTGCCACCAGGGAAGCCCCTGGTAACTAGTTCTTGAACTTTTCAGCCTCAGCAATTATGAGAAAACAAAAATATTCTGTTGTTTATAAAATACCAAGTCTCTCGTATTTTGTTTTAGCAGTGAAGGGGCTGGCTGAGGAGAAATATCTGTGAGCTTGAAGACATATCAAGAGAAACCTTTAAATCTCAAAAGAAAAAATGGGCAGGAAAGAAATCAGCAGAACAGAGTAATCAATAATTGTGGAACAGTGAAAATGCTGTGACCTATACATAATGGATATAGCAGGAGGAAAATAAAGGTAACAAAGAACAGAAAGAATTTTTTAAAATGACTGAGAATCTCCCCAAATTAATGTCTCACACTAAATCCATAACATCCAAACTTAGAGAAACATATGAATAGTAAAGAAAATTGACCAATATCTCTCAGGACCATCAATGCAAAAATCGTCAACAAAATATTAACAAATCAAATCCAACAATATTTTGAGAGAATTTTATATCATGAATGAGAAGGAATAATCCCAGTTATGCAAGGCTTGTTCAACATTCTGAAATCAAATAATTATATTCATCATATCAACACCCTAAAGACAATCATTAACATATCACTAGATTCAGAAGACCTTTGAAAAAACCTAAAACCCATTCTTCATAAAAACTCTTAGTTAAAGAAATAGACTGGAAGTTTCTCAAGTTGATAATAAAGATCTACAGGAAACTTTGATCTTACCTCATGATTAATGGTTAAAAACATGAAGCTTTGTCACTAAGTTCAGGTAAAAACAAGGATGTCCCCTTTCATGACTCCTTTTCCATATTTTACTCCAAGTCCTTACTAATGCAATAAGGCATAAAAAGAA
Source organism: Kogia breviceps (assembly GCF_026419965.1). NCBI lineage: Eukaryota > Metazoa > Chordata > Mammalia > Artiodactyla > Physeteridae > Kogia > Kogia breviceps. Next base: position 28,464,125 of record NC_081321.1, read on the forward strand.
ATAAAACAGTACAGATTGGTTAGAAAAAAATGAAAGCAGCCTAAATAAAATGTGGACCATTATACTTTATGGGCACCTCACCAAAGAAAATAGACACCATGCATATAAGTATACAGAAGAATAATCCAGATTACATGCTGCCATAAAAAAGCAAATTAAAAATACAATTACATACCACTATGTAACACTTAGAATGGCTAAAATGTGTACAATGACAAGGACAAATTCTGTAGCGGATGTGGAACATTAGGAAATGACATTTGTTATTGGTGGAAATGAAAAATAATGCAGCTACTTTGGTAGTCTGATTGACACTTGCTATAATATTGAACATTCCATTACTGTACAATCCAGCAAGTGTTCTCATGGATATTAACTGAAAGTAGTTTAAAACATACTTCCAGATGAAAACCTGCATATGGATATTTATAGCACCTAATTCAATATTGCCAAAATGTGAATGAAACTAAGGTGTCCTCCAATAGGTGAATGAAATGATATAGTATTAATATATACTGGGAATGGGATAATATTGAGCACTAAGAAAGTAAGCTATCAAGCCATAAAAATATATGGGAATTCTTTTTTTCTTTTGAAATGAGGTGATTTTCTTTATTTTGTAATTTAAATTTTATGGGAGTATAGTTGATTTACAATGTTGTGTTCATTTCAGCTGCACAGAAAGTGATTCAGTTACACATATGCATATATTCATTCTTTTTCAGAGTCTTTTCTGATAAAGATATTCCCAGAATATTGAGTAGAGTTGCCTGTGCTATACAGTAGGTCCTTGTTGCTTACCTATATTATATAGAGTAGTATTCATATGTTTACCCCAAGTTCTTGATTTACCCCTCCCCCCACCTTTCCCCTTTGGTAACCATAAGTTTGTTTTCCAAGTCTGTGAGTCTGCCTCTGTTTTGTAAGTTAGTTCATTTGTATCAATTTTTAGTTTCCACCTAGAAGTGATATCATACAATATTTGTCTTACTCTGTCTGACTCACTTCACTTAGTACAATCATCTCTAGGTCCATCCATGTTACTGCAATTGACATTATTTTCTTCTATTTTTTTTTCTTTTGCGGTACACAGGCCTCTCACTGTTGTGGCCTCTCCCATTGCGGAGCACAGGCTCAGGATACACAGGCTCCGGACGCGCAGGTTCAGCGGCCATGGCTCACGGGCCTAGTCGCCCCATGGCATGTGGGATCTTCTCAGACCGGGGCATGAACCCGTGTCCCCTGCATCAGCAGGCAGACTCTCAACCACTGCACCACCAGGGAAGCCCCTATTTTCTTCTATTTTATGGCTGAGTCATATTCCATTATATATATGTATCACATATTCTTTACCTATATTCGTATGTTGATGGACATTTTGGTTGCTTCCATGTCTTCACTATTGTAAAGAGTGTTGCAGTGAACATTGGGGAAGATGTGTCTTTTCGATTTATGCTTTCCTCCAGATATGCACACAGGAGTAAACTTGCTGGATCATCTGGTAGCTCTATTTTATTTTATTTTCTTTCATTTCATTTCAATTTCTTTGGAGTATAGTTGATTTACAATGTTGTGTTACTTTCTGCTACACAGCAGAGTGAAGCAGTTATACATATACCCAATCCTTTTTGGATTCCTTTCCCACACAGGTCATTACAGAGTATTGTGTAGAGTTCCTCAAGTGCTATACAGTAGGCCCGTATTTGTTATTTTTAAAATATATAGTGGTGGGCTTCCTTGGTGGCGCAGTGGTTGAGAGTCCGCCTGCCGATGCAGGGGACACGGGTTCGTGTCCTGGTCTGGGAAGATCCCACATGCCGTGGAGCGGCTGGGCCCGTGAGCCATGGCCGCTGAGCCTGCGCGTCCGGAGCCTGTGCTCCGCAACGGGAGAGGCCACAGCAGTGAGAGGCCCGCGTACCGCAAAAAAAAAAAAAAAATATATATATATATATATATATAGTGGTGTGTATATGTCAATCCCAATTTATCCCTCCCGCCTCCCCTTACTCTGGTAACCTCCATTCTGTGCTCCATAGTGGCTGTTGCCAATTGGCATTGCCACCAATAGTGAAGTATTTGTGGCACAGTAGTTAAGAATCTGCCTACCAGTGCAGGGGACACAGGTTTGAACCCTGACCCAGGAAGATCCCACACGCTGCAGAGCACCTAAGCCTGTGTTCCACAACTACTGAGTCTGCGCTCTAGAGCCCATGAGCCACAACTACTGAGCTCACGTGCCACAACTACTGAAGCCTGTGTGCCTAGAGCCTGTGCTCCACAACAAGAGAAGCCACCGCAAAGAGAAGGCTGCGTACCACAACGCTGAGTAGCCCCCGCTTGCTGCAACTATAGAAAAGCCGCATGCAGCAACGGGGACCCAAAGCAGATTAAAATATACGAATAATATGTAGTAGGTTTCTCTTTTTTCCACACCTTCTGAAGCATTTCTTGTTTCTAGACATTGTGAGGATGGCTATTCTGAGTGGTTCTAGGTGATACTTCTTTGTACATCTGATTTGCATTTGTCTGACATAAAGCAATGGTGAGCATCTTCATGTGTGCTTTTTTTTGAACAGTGTGAGTAAAATGTACCCCTTGAAAAAGGGTTATTGAAAGGTTGCCTTGTTTTGAAGTCTATTTCGATTACCTACCCCAAGACATTTTTTTTGTGTGTGGTACACGGGTCTCTCACTGCCGTGGCCTCTGCTACTGCAGAGCACAGGCTCAGGATGCACGGGCTCCAGATGCACAGATTCAGCGGCCATGGCTCACGGGCCCAGCTGGTCCATGGCGTGTGGGATCCTCCCGAACAGGGGCACGAACCCATGTCCCCTGCATCGGTAGGAGGACTCTCAACCACTGTCCCACCAGGGAAGCCCACCAAGACATTTTTTGAGGGCTGTTGTCACTTACAGCTTCCCAGGCATTGTGAATGTGAAGTGCCTATAAGGTCCAGGTTTAGAATTGTTGTTATGGGAAAGAGAAGGTGGCAGGATTTCTCCTGTCCCTCTCTGGTTACTGACACAACCTTAGCTGTAGGGAAAGTCCTGTTCCTGGGTTTTAACTTAGAGCGGGATGTGCCTGACCAAACATGTAAGGGCTTCCGTCCCATTCCTCCTTCCCCCTTCCCCTTCAGCCCCCGAACAAGCATAAACCCCTGCAGAGTCACCTGTTGAGGGGGCTGTCGTGTAGAGTCTGATGACCCTAACGAAGGAGTCAGAAGGTCGGAACCCAAACACCAGGGTATGTTGAGACCAGGTGATTTTCCAAATGTCATGCAGCCCAGAGAGCCCACCATCCTTTGGGTGTCAGAGGGTTGGTTTAGTAGTATGAGGGCACACTTCGATCTGGAGATTGTGATCCCATGCAGAGGGGACCAAGTACTACATGTTCAAGGGGGGTGAATTAGCTGGCGTATCCTCCCGAGGTCCTCAGGCCCACAACAGTCCAGCCTTGGGATCAAATTGTGTCTGTGTCCAAGGATGTGACACTAGCACGTCCACCGTGACTAAATGGATTTAGTGATCATTTTTCTTTTCTATAATTTAATTTTAAATTTATAATGGGGTATAGTTGATTTACCATGTTGTGTTCATTTTTGATATACACCAACATGATTCATTTATACAGAGATGACTATACATTCTCTTTGGAATTATTTTCCCATTGAGGTTACTAAAGGGTGTTGAGAAGAGTTCCAAGTGCTCTACAGCAGATCCAGTTTGATGACAAGTTTTCTCTCTGTAAATATGTATATACTAACTCCAACCTCATGATTTGTGCCTCCAACACACCTTTCCAGTTTGGTAACCATAAGTTTGTGTTCTAAGCCTGGGACTCTGTTTCTGTGTTGTAAGATAGCACCTTTGTATCAATATGTAGATTCCACAGATAAGTAATATCATATGATATTTATCATTGTCTGATTTATGCCACATAGTATGAATGCATCTAGGTCCTTCCGAGTGGCTGCAAATGGCCTTATTTCATTCATTTCATGGCTGAGTAATATTCCACTGTACATATCTACCATAATTTCTTTATCCAGTCTTCCTTCCAAGGACGTTTACGTAGCTTCCAAGTAGGGGCTCTTGTAAACAGGGCTGCATAAATTTTGGAGTGCCTGGGTACTGTCAATTTACGTTTTTTCCAAGATACAGGCCCAGGAGTGGAAGTGCCATATGCTCTGAAGCTCTGCTTTTTAGATTTTTAAGGAATCACCACCCACTTCTCCAGAGTGGCTGTTAGCAATTTACATTCCCACCATCAGCTTGTCAGGGTTCCCTTTTATCCACGCCCTGTCCTGCATTTCAGGTTTTACACTTTGTGAGGTTGGCCATTCTGACTGGTGCAAAGCGATACCGCTTCCTCACTCTTCCCGAACAGACGGTGTACCATCCTCTGGATGTCCCATTCATGTTTTACCTGGAGGAAGGGTCCTCTGCACCTGGAGATATGGGACCCATGGAATGGGGGCCAGGCAGTGTTACTGTAAAAGTACTGCATTTGCTGTCCCATCCTCAGCAAGCCTCTCAGACCCACGAGTGTAGAGCCTTAGGTCCCATCCAGCTGTGTGTCTCGATGTGGTCAGTCCAGGTTGCATCACAGCCCTTGAACACATTTTGTAAGAATTTCTCTCTCTCACTGTCTTTTTTTGTTCTTTTTATTTAATTTTATAATGGGGTAGAGCTGATTTTCAATACTATGATTCTTCCTGCACTACATCTATCCACTTGATTCACTTAAAGAGAGACACCAATCAATTCTTTTACAGATTCTTACAGTCTTATATACGCTTTTCCAGTGACAGCAGTGTGCTGAGTCCAGCTACTTGAGCTATTCCGCAGGTCCTGTTGATTACGTATTTTGTTTATGGAACCGTATCTATGCTAATTCCAACCTCCTGGTTTATGCATCACCCCCACCGCACCTTTCTCTTTTAGAAGTCATAAATGTGTTTTCTTTATGTGTGACTCGGTTTCTGTTTTGTAAGTGAGTTCATGTGTAGCTATTTTTAGATACCACGTATAATTGATACCTTATGATAAGTCTCTATTAATGTCTGACTTAACGTCACTTAGAATGATCGTACGTGAGTCTCCACGAGTTGCTGCAACTGGCCTTATTTCATTGATTTAATTGCTCAGGAATATTACATTGTACATAAGTACCACAAATTCTTTATCCATTTCTTCCTTCAAGGACATGTATGTTGTACCCAAGTCGAGGCATTTTAAGCAGAGCAGCATTAAACGTAGGGATGCCTGTGTCCTGTCGACTTTTGGTTTTACCACGATATACACCCAAGATTGGAAGTGCCGTATGGTCTGTAGCTCTATTTTTTTAGAAGGTTAAGGAAACAGAATGCACTTTTCCAGAGTGGCCGTTGACTATTTACATCCCCCCAATCAGGGTAAAGAGGCTTCCTTTGCTCCAAGGCCTGAGCTGCATTTCTGGTTTACACTTTTCCAAGATGGCACTATTGACTAATGCGAAGTCAGAATACTTTGTAGTGCTGATTTGCATTTCGTGGTTGTTTGGTTCGCCAAAAAGGGCGTATGGGTTTTGCCTGAATATGTTTATGTTTATAATGGGGTTTAGCTGATTTTCACTGCTGTGGTTATGTCGCTTTACACTCACGTGATTCATTTACACAGGGATATTAATAAATACATTTTAATATTTGTACAACTCAGATATATTCTTCTGTGGTGAATAGGGTGGGTTGAGTACAGATCATTGAGCAATGAGTAGGTCTTGAGGATTACATACTTGGTTTATGGAACGGTATCTGTGCTAATTTCAAACTCTTGTTTTATGCATCACCCCACATCACCAATGCCCTAAAGTAGGCATCAGTGTGTTTTCAAATATTTAACTCTCTTCTATATTGTAATTCAGTTGATCTGTAGCGATTTTTAAAGGGATGTTTCCAGCAATTCTGCCTTGAATTCAAATCCTCTTCATAGTCTGACATCAATATATTTTTGGACCAAGTTATCATTTAGAACACTGGAGGTTTGTGAAGTGCAGTGCCCCTGAGCTCCATTTCCCAAGTCGCTTTTTTGTGAGTGGGACGCAACACGGCTGGATGGCTTCACGCCCTATTGTCGATCCGGGGTGGCAGGCTGAGCCTCTGGTGAATTCTTCTTCGCGATGGGAAATGAGAGTGACATGTGCCCGACCAAACACCTCCAGCGAGTCTCTCATTGGTTCCCCCTCTTGCAGTTCATCCTGCGGACAAATTGCAGACGGTACGAAAGAGGCATGGAAAGGCGCCGAGTCTCCAAGTGGGGAGATTGTTAGTAAGGGGGCCTGAATGGAGAACACGAGCACCAGGAGATGAAAACTGAGGTGAGTTTCAGAAAGCTTTCCCGATCCCACGGTGTAGCATCCGCTGGGTTTCCAATGAGTGCTTTCGCTGTCGGAAGATTGCGTTGAACCTGGAGAGTTGGGACCCATGGAATGGGGAGCACGCAGGATTCCTTTCAAGGGTCTGCATTTGCTTTCCCAACCTCACCCATCGTCTCAGCCCCAAGAGTGTCCAGCCTTATGTCTTCTGCCGCTGGCGCTGTAGATGTGGTCAATCCTGGTTGCATGCCAGTCCCTGAACGCATTTTTGAAGAATTTCTCTCTGTTTTGCCCTGCTTGTTTCTTCTTTATGTTGGAAATGTATCCTCAGAATGGGTCTGAGCTGATTTTCCCTGCTGGTTTTAGGCCGCTTTACACACACTTGATGCACTTACACAGAGATATCAAGACTTAGCTTTTAAGATGCTTACTAGTCGGATAGATACTTGTGCGATGAACAGGGTCTGGTGAGTCCAGTTGATTGAGCAAGGAGTAGGTCGTGTCCATTCCATATTCGGTTTTCGGAAGGGTATCTGTGCTCGTTTCTAATTCGAGTTTTATGCGTCACCCCACCTCACCTTTCCCCTGAAGCAGGCATAAGTGTGTTTCCTAAAAGCGTGACTCTGTTCTGTTTGGGGATTCAGTTCATGGGGAGCGATTTTTACATTCCCTCGATAAGTGATATCATAAGTTTCTTTTTTTGTGGGACTTATTTCACTGAGGATGATCGTACCTAAATCCACTCAGGATGCTGCTACCAGCCTCATGAGGTGGATTTCATGGCTGAGTGACACTCCATTGGACCTACGTAGCACCACTTGTCCACTTGTCTTTGTCCACTTGTCCACTTGTCTTTGTCCTCTTGGCTTTTTCCTGGGTTATGAAACGTGTACCGGAGTGGAGGTTCTTGTCAAGACAGCAGCCCTCAACTTTGGGGTCCTTGTGTCTGGTTGAATTTTTCATTTTCCCAAGGTCAACGCCCATGTGTGGAAGTGCCCTATGCTCTGTGGTTCTGTGTTTTACATGGTTTGGGAAAGAGGATACACTTGTGAAGATTGGCTGTTGGCCATTGACATCCCGCCCATCAGCTTAACAAGGCTCCCTTGCCTCTGTGGCCTGTCCTGCCTTTCTGGTTTTTAGACTTTTTTCGCCTGGCCCTTTTCCCCCCCGGGTGGAGGCGAGAGATTTCTTTGTAGTGCTGATTTGCTCTCCCAGGTTGCTTGGTTGGCCAAAAAGGGCGTATGCGTTTTTTCCTGAATATATTCAGGAAAAAACGCATACGCCCTTTTTGGCCAACCGCATCATTGTCCACGTTCTGGCGCTTTTCATGTGCTACCGGGGCCATTCCGATGTACCCGTTGACATACGTTTCCTGCAGTTCTGCCTTGCGTTCAGCGCCTGTTCGTAGCCTGACCTCAATATATTTTGGGGCGATAGTTATCGTTTAGAACTCTTTAGGTTTGGGAAGTGCAGTGCCCCTGAGTTCCATTTCCAAAGTCGCTTTTTTGTGAGTAGGACGCAACACGGCTGGATGGCTTCACGCCCTATTGTCGATCCGGGGTGGCAGGCTGAACCTCTGGTGAATTCTTCTTCGTGATGGGAAATGAGAGTGACATGTGCCCGACCAAACACCTCCAGCGAGTCTCTCATTGGTTCCCCCTCTTGCAGTTCATCCTGCGGACAAATTGCAGACGGTACGAAAGAGGCATGGAAAGGCGCCGAGTCTCCAAGTGGGGAGATTGTTAGTAAGGGGGCCTGAATGGAGAACACGAGCACCAGGAGATGAAAACTGAGGTGAGTTTCAGAAAGCTTTCCCGATCCCACGGTGTAGCATCCGCTGGGTTTCCAATGAGTGCTTTCGCTGTCGGAAGATTGCGTTGAACCTGGAGAGTTGGGACCCATGGAATGGGGAGCACGCAGGATTCCTTTCAAGGGTCTGCATTTGCTTTCCCAAGCTCACCCATCGTCTCAGCCCCAAGAGTGTCCAGCCTTATGTCTTCTGCCGCTGGGGCTGTAGATGTGGTCAATCCTGGTTGCATGCCAGTCCCTGAACGCATTTGGGAAGAATTTCTCTCTGTTTTGCCCTGCTTGTTTCTTCTTTATGTTGGAAATGTATCCTCAGAATGGGTCTGAGCTGATTTTCCCTGCTGATTTTAGGCCGCTTTACACACACTTGATGCACTTACACAGAGATATCAAGACTTAGCTTTTAAGATGCTTACTAGTCGGATAGATACTTGTGCGATGAACAGGGTGTGGTGAGTCCAGTTGATTGAGCAAGGAGTAGGTCGTGTCCATTCCATATTCGGTTTTCGGAAGGGTATCTGTGCTCATTTCAAACTCGAGTTTTATGCGTCACCCCACCTCACCTTTCCCCTGAAGCAGGCATAAGTGTGTTTTCTAAAAGTGTGACTGTGTTCTGTTTGGGGATTCAGTTCATGGGGAGCGATTTTTACATTCCCTCGATAAGTGATATCATAAGTTTCTTTTTTTGTGGGACTTATTTCACTGAGGATGATCGTACCTAAATCCACTCAGGATGCTGGTACCAGCCTCATGACGTGGATTTCATGGCTGAATGACACTCCATTGGACCTACGTAGCACCACTTGTCCACTTGTCCACTTGTCGTTGTCCACTTGTCCACTCGTCTTTGTCCACTTGGCTCTTTCCTGGGATATGAAACGTGTACCGGAGTGGAGGTTCTTGTCAAGACAGCAGCCCTCAACTTTGGGGTCCTTGTGTCTGGTTGATTTTTTCATTTTCCCAAGGTCAACGCCCATGGGTGGAAGTGCCCTATGCTCTGTGGTTCTGTGTTTTACATGGTTTGGGAAAGAGGATACACTTGTGAAGATTGGCTGTTGGCCATTGACATCCCGCCCATCAGCTTAACAAGGCTCCCTTGACTCCGTGGGCTGTCCTGCCTTTCTGGTTTTTAGACTTTTTTCGCCTGGCCCTTTTGCCCCGTGGGGGGGGGGGCGAGAGATTTCTTTGTAGTGCTGATTTGCTCTCCCAGGTTGCTTGGTTGGCCAAAAAGGGCGTATGCGTTTTTTCCTGAATATATTCAGGAAAAAACGCATACGCCCTTTTTGGCCAACCGCATCATTGTCCACGTTCTGGCGCTTTTCATGTGCTATCGGGGCCATTCCGACGTACCCGTTGACATCCGTTTCCTGCAATTCTGCCTTGCGTTCAACGCCTCTTCGTAGCCTGACCTCAATATATTTTGGGGCGATAGTTATCGTTTAGAACTCTGCAGGTTTGGGAAGTGCAGTGCCCCTGAGCTCCATTTCCCAAGTCGCTTTTTTGTGAGTGGGACGCAACACGGCTGGATGGCTTCACGCCCTATTGTCGATCCGCGGTGGCAGGCTGAACCTCTGGTGAATTCTTCTTCGTGATGGGAAATGAGAGTGACATGTGCCCGACCAAACACCTCCAGCGAGTCTCTCATTGGTTCCCCCTCTTGCAGTTCATCCTGCGGACAAATTGCAGACGGTACGAAAGAGGCATGGAAAGGCGCCGAGTCTCCAAGTGGGGAGATTGTTAGCAAAGGGGCCTGAATGGAGAACACGAGCACCAGGAGATGAAAACTGAGGTGAGTTTCAGAAAGCTTTCCCGATCCCACGGTGTAGTATCCGCTGGGTTTCCAATGAGTGCTTTCGCTGTCGGAAGATTGCGTTGAACCTGGAGAGTTGGGACCCATGGAATGGGGAGCACGCAGGATTCCTTTCAAGGGTCTGCATTTGCTTTCCCAACCTCACCCATCGTCTCAGCCCCAAGAGTGTCCAGCCTTATGTCTTCTGCCGCTGGGGCTGTAGATGTGGTCAATCCTGGTTGCATGCCAGTCCCTGAACGCATTTTGGAAGAATTTCTCTCTGTTTTGGCCTGCTTGTTTCTTCTTTGTGTTGGAAATGTATCCTCAGAATGGGTCTGAGCTGATTTTCCCTGCTGTTTTTAGGCCGCTTTACACACACTTGATGCACTTACACAGAGATATCAAGACTTAGCTTTTAAGATGCTTACTAGTCGGATAGATACTTGTGCGATGAACAGGGTCTGGTGAGTCCAGTTGATTGAGCAAGGAGTAGGTCGTGTCCATTCCATATTCGGTTTTCGGAAGGGTATCTGTGCTCATTTCAAACTCGAGTTTTATGCGTCACCCCACCTCACCTTTCCCCTGAAGCAGGCATAAGTGTGTTTTCTAAAAGCGTGACTGTGTTCTGTTTGGGGATTCAGTTCATGGGGAGCGATTTTTACATTCCCTCGATAAGTGATATCATAAGTTTCTTTTTTTGTGGGACTGATTTCACTGAGGATGATCGTAACTAAATGCACTCAGGATGCTGCTACCAGCCTCATGACGTGGATTTCATGGCTGAGTGACACTCCATTGGACCTACGTAGCACCACTTGTCCACTTGTCTTTGTCCACTTGTCTACTCGTCTTTGTCCACTTGGCTCTTTCCTGGGATATGAAACGTGTACCGGAGTGGAGGTTCTTGTCAAGACAGCAGCCCTCAACTTTGGAGTCCCTGTGTCTGGTTGAATTTTTCATTTTCCCAAGGTCAACGCCCATGTGTGGAAGTGCCCTATGGTCTGTGGTTCTGTGTTTTACATGGTTTGGGAAAGAGGATACACTTGTGAAGATTGGCTGTTGGCCATTGACATCCCGCCCATCAGCTTAACAAGGCTCCCTTGACTCCGTGGCCTGTCCTGCCTTTCTGGTTTTTAGACTTTTTTCGCCTGGCCCTTTTGCCCCGGGGGGGGGGGGGCGAGAGATTTCTTTGTAGTGCTGATTTGCTCTCCCAGGTTGCTTGGTTGGCCAAAAAGGGCGTATGCGTTTTTTCCTGAATATATTCAGGAAAAAACGCATACGCCCTTTTTGGCCAACCGCATCATTGTCCACGTTCTGGCGCTTTTCATGTGCTATCGGGGCCATTCCGATGTACCCGTTGACATCCGTTTCCTGCAATTCTGCCTTGCGTTCAACGCCTCTTCGTAGCCTGACCGCAATATATTTTGGGGCGATAGTTATCGTTTAGAACTCTGCAGGTTTGGGAAGTGCAGTGCCCCTGAGCTCCATTTCCCGAGTCGCTTTTTTGTGAGTGCGACGCAACACGGCTGGATGGCTTCACGTCCTATTGTCGATCCGCGGTGGCAGGCTGAACGTCTGGTGAATTCTTCTTCGTGATGGGAAATGAGAGTGACATGTGCCCGACCAAACACCTCCAGCGAGTCTCTCATTGGTTCCCCCTCTTGCAGTTCATCCTGCGGACAAATTGCAGACGGTACGCAAGAGGCATGGAAAGGTGCCGAGCTCCAAGTGGGGAGATTGTTAGTAAGGGGGCCTGAATGGAGAACACGAGCACCAGGAGATGAAAACTGAGGTGAGTTTCAGAAAGCTTTCCCGATCCCACGGTGTAGCATCCGCTGGGTTTCCAATTAGTGCTTTCGCTGTCGGAAGATTGCGTTGAACCTGGAGAGTTGGGACCCATGGAATGGGGAGCACGCAGGATTCCTTTCAAGGGTCTGCATTTGCTTTCCGAACCTCACCAATCGTCTCAGCCCCAAGAGTGTCCAGCCTTATGTCTTCTGCCGCTGGCGCTGTAGATGTGGTCAATCCTGGTTGCATGCCAGTCCCTGAACGCATTTTGGAAGAATTTCTCTCTGTTTTGCCCTGCTTGTTTCTTCTTTATGTTGGAAATGTATCCTCAGAATGGGTCTGAGCTGATTTTCCCTGCTGGTTTTAGGCCGCTTTACACACACTTGATGCACTTACACAGAGATATCAAGACTTAGCTTTTAAGATGCTTACTAGTCGGATAGATACTTGTGCGATGAACAGGGTGTGGTGAGTCCAGTTGATTGAGCAAGGAGTAGGCCGTGTCCATTCCATATTCGGTTTTCGGAAGGGTATCTGTGCTCATTTCAAACTCGAGTTTTATGCGTCACCCCACCTCACCTTTCCCCTGAAGCAGGCATAAGTGTGTTTTCTAAAAGCGTGACTCTGTTCTGTTTGGGGATTCAGTTCATGGGGAGCGATTTTTACATTCCCTCGATAAGTGATATCATAAGTTTCTTTTTTTGTGGGACTGATTTCACTGAGGATGATCGTACCTAAATCCACTCAGGATGCTGCTACCAGCCTCATGACGTGGATTTCATGGCTGAGTGACACTCCATTGGACCTACGTAGCACCACTTGTCCACTTGTCCACTTGTCTTTGTCCACTTGTCCACTTGGCTCTTTCCTGGGATATGAAACGTGTACCGGAGTGGAGGTTCTTGTCAAGACAGCAGCCCTCAACTTTGGGGTCCCTGTGTCTGGTTGATTTTTTCATTTTCCCAAGGTCAACGCCCATGTGTGGAAGTGCCCTATGCTCTGTGGTTCTGTGTTTTACATGGTTTGGGAAAGAGGATACACTTGTGAAGATTGGCTGTTGGCCATTGACATCCCGCCCATCAGCTTAACAAGGCTCCCTTGACTCCGTGGCCTGTCCTGCCTTTCTGGTTTTTAGACTTTTTTCGCCTGGCCCTTTTGCCCCGGGGGGGGGGGGCGAGAGATTTCTTTGTAGTGCTGATTTGCTCTCCCAGGTGGCTTGGTTGGCCAAAAAGGGCGTATGCGTTTTTTCCTGAATATATTCAGGAAAAAACGCATACGCCCTTTTTGGCCAACCGCATCATTGTCCACGTTCTGGCGCTTTTCATGTGCTATCGGGGCCATTCCGATGTACCCGTTGACATCCGTTTCCTGCAGTTCTGCCTTGCGTTCAGCGCCTCTTCGTAGCCTGACCTCAATATATTTTGGGGCGATAGTTATCGTTTAGAACTCTTTAGGTTTGGGAAGTGCAGTGCCCCTGAACTCCATTTCCAAAGTCGCTTTTTTGTGAGTAGGACGCAACACGGCTGGATGGCTTCACGCCCTATTGTCGATCCGCGGTGGCAGGCTGAACCTCTGGTGAATTCTTCTTCGTGATGGGAAATGAGAGTGACATGTGCCCGACCAAACACCTCCAGCGAGTCTCTCATTGGTTCCCCCTCTTGCAGTTCATCCTGCGGACAAATTGCAGACGGTACGAAAGAGGCATGGAAAGGCGCCGAGTCTCCAAGTGGGGAGATTGTTAGCAAAGGGGCCTGAATGGAGAACACGAGCACCAGGAGATGAAAACTGAGGTGAGTTTCAGAAAGCTTTCCCGATCCCACGGTGTAGTATCCGCTGGGTTTCCAATGAGTGCTTTCGCTGTCGGAAGATTGCGTTGAACCTGGAGAGTTGGGACCCATGGAATGGGGAGCACGCAGGATTCCTTTCAAGGGTCTGCATTTGCTTTCCCAACCTCACCCATCGTCTCAGCCCCAAGAGTGTCCAGCCTTATGTCTTCTGCCGCTGGGGCTGTAGATGTGGTCAATCCTGGTTGCATGCCAGTCCCTGAACGCATTTTGGAAGAATTTCTCTCTGTTTTGGCCTGCTTGTTTCTTCTTTGTGTTGGAAATGTATCCTCAGAATGGGTCTGAGCTGATTTTCCCTGCTGTTTTTAGGCCGCTTTACACACACTTGATGCACTTACACAGAGATATCAAGACTTAGCTTTTAAGATGCTTACTAGTCGGATAGATACTTGTGCGATGAACAGGGTCTGGTGAGTCCAGTTGATTGAGCAAGGAGTAGGTCGTGTCCATTCCATATTCGGTTTTCGGAAGGGTATCTGTGCTCATTTCAAACTCGAGTTTTATGCGTCACCCCACCTCACCTTTCCCCTGAAGCAGGCATAAGTGTGTTTTCTAAAAGCGTGACTGTGTTCTGTTTGGGGATTCAGTTCATGGGGAGCGATTTTTACATTCCCTCGATAAGTGATATCATAAGTTTCTTTTTTTGTGGGACTGATTTCACTGAGGATGATCGTAACTAAATGCACTCAGGATGCTGCTACCAGCCTCATGACGTGGATTTCATGGCTGAGTGACACTCCATTGGACCTACGTAGCACCACTTGTCCACTTGTCTTTGTCCACTTGTCTACTCGTCTTTGTCCACTTGGCTCTTTCCTGGGATATGAAACGTGTACCGGAGTGGAGGTTCTTGTCAAGACAGCAGCCCTCAACTTTGGAGTCCCTGTGTCTGGTTGAATTTTTCATTTTCCCAAGGTCAACGCCCATGTGTGGAAGTGCCCTATGGTCTGTGGTTCTGTGTTTTACATGGTTTGGGAAAGAGGATACACTTGTGAAGATTGGCTGTTGGCCATTGACATCCCGCCCATCAGCTTAACAAGGCTCCCTTGACTCCGTGGCCTGTCCTGCCTTTCTGGTTTTTAGACTTTTTTCGCCTGGCCCTTTTGCCCCTGGGGGGGGGGCGAGAGATTTCTTTGTAGTGCTGATTTGCTCTCCCAGGTTGCTTGGTTGGCCAAAAAGGGCGTATGCGTTTTTTCCTGAATATATTCAGGAAAAAACGCATACGCCCTTTTTGGCCAACCGCATCATTGTCCACGTTCTGGCGCTTTTCATGTGCTATCGGGGCCATTCCGATGTACCCGTTGACATCCGTTTCCTGCAATTCTGCCTTGCGTTCAACGCCTCTTCGTAGCCTGACCGCAATATATTTTGGGGCGATAGTTATCGTTTAGAACTCTGCAGGTTTGGGAAGTGCAGTGCCCCTGAGCTCCATTTCCCGAGTCGCTTTTTTGTGAGTGCGACGCAACACGGCTGGATGGCTTCACGTCCTATTGTCGATCCGCGGTGGCAGGCTGAACGTCTGGTGAATTCTTCTTCGTGATGGGAAATGAGAGTGACATGTGCCCGACCAAACACCTCCAGCGAGTCTCTCATTGGTTCCCCCTCTTGCAGTTCATCCTGCGGACAAATTGCAGACGGTACGCAAGAGGCATGGAAAGGTGCCGAGCTCCAAGTGGGGAGATTGTTAGTAAGGGGGCCTGAATGGAGAACACGAGCACCAGGAGATGAAAACTGAGGTGAGTTTCAGAAAGCTTTCCCGATCCCACGGTGTAGCATCCGCTGGGTTTCCAATTAGTGCTTTCGCTGTCGGAAGATTGCGTTGAACCTGGAGAGTTGGGACCCATGGAATGGGGAGCACGCAGGATTCCTTTCAAGGGTCTGCATTTGCTTTCCGAACCTCACCAATCGTCTCAGCCCCAAGAGTGTCCAGCCTTATGTCTTCTGCCGCTGGCGCTGTAGATGTGGTCAATCCTGGTTGCATGCCAGTCCCTGAACGCATTTTGGAAGAATTTCTCTCTGTTTTGCCCTGCTTGTTTCTTCTTTATGTTGGAAATGTATCCTCAGAATGGGTCTGAGCTGATTTTCCCTGCTGGTTTTAGGCCGCTTTACACACACTTGATGCACTTACACAGAGATATCAAGACTTAGCTTTTAAGATGCTTACTAGTCGGATAGATACTTGTGCGATGAACAGGGTGTGGTGAGTCCAGTTGATTGAGCAAGGAGTAGGCCGTGTCCATTCCATATTCGGTTTTCGGAAGGGTATCTGTGCTCATTTCAAACTCGAGTTTTATGCGTCACCCCACCTCACCTTTCCCCTGAAGCAGGCATAAGTGTGTTTTCTAAAAGCGTGACTCTGTTCTGTTTGGGGATTCAGTTCATGGGGAGCGATTTTTACATTCCCTCGATAAGTGATATCATAAGTTTCTTTTTTTGTGGGACTGATTTCACTGAGGATGATCGTACCTAAATCCACTCAGGATGCTGCTACCAGCCTCATGACGTGGATTTCATGGCTGAGTGACACTCCATTGGACCTACGTAGCACCACTTGTCCACTTGTCCACTTGTCTTTGTCCACTTGTCCACTTGGCTCTTTCCTGGGATATGAAACGTGTACCGGAGTGGAGGTTCTTGTCAAGACAGCAGCCCTCAACTTTGGGGTCCCTGTGTCTGGTTGATTTTTTCATTTTCCCAAGGTCAACGCCCATGTGTGGAAGTGCCCTATGCTCTGTGGTTCTGTGTTTTACATGGTTTGGGAAAGAGGATACACTTGTGAAGATTGGCTGTTGGCCATTGACATCCCGCCCATCAGCTTAACAAGGCTCCCTTGACTCCGTGGCCTGTCCTGCCTTTCTGGTTTTTAGACTTTTTTCGCCTGGCCCTTTTGCCCCGGGGGGGGGGGGGCGAGAGATTTCTTTGTAGTGCTGATTTGCTCTCCCAGGTGGCTTGGTTGGCCAAAAAGGGCGTATGCGTTTTTTCCTGAATATATTCAGGAAAAAACGCATACGCCCTTTTTGGCCAACCGCATCATTGTCCACGTTCTGGCGCTTTTCATGTGCTATCGGGGCCATTCCGATGTACCCGTTGACATCCGTTTCCTGCAGTTCTGCCTTGCGTTCAGCGCCTCTTCGTAGCCTGACCTCAATATATTTTGGGGCGATAGTTATCGTTTAGAACTCTTTAGGTTTGGGAAGTGCAGTGCCCCTGAACTCCATTTCCAAAGTCGCTTTTTTGTGAGTAGGACGCAACACGGCTGGATGGCTTCATGCCCTATTGTCGATCCGGGGTGGCAGGCTGAACCTCTGGTGAATTCTTCTTCGTGATGGGAAATGAGAGTGACATGTGCCCGACCAAACACCTCCAGCGAGTCTCTCATTGGTTCCCCCTCTTGCAGTTCATCCTGCGGACAAATTGCAGACGGTACGAAAGAGGCATGGAAAGGCGCCGAGTCTCCAAGTGGGGAGATTGTTAGTAAGGGGGCCTGAATGGAGAACACGAGCACCAGGAGATGAAAACTGAGGTGAGTTTCAGAAAGCTTTCCCGATCCCACGGTGTAGCATCCGCTGGGTTTCCAATGAGTGCTTTCGCTGTCGGAAGATTGCGTTGAACCTGGAGAGTTGGGACCCATGGAATGGGGAGCACGCAGGATTCCTTTCAAGGGTCTGCATTTGCTTTCCCAACCTCACCCATCGTCTCAGCCCCAAGAGTGTCCAGCCTTATGTCTTCTGCCGCTGGCGCTGTAGATGTGGTCAATCCTGGTTGCATGCCAGTCCCTGAACGCATTTTGGAAGAATTTCTCTCTGTTTTGCCCTGCTTGTTTCTTCTTTATGTTGGAAATGTATCCTCAGAATGGGTCTGAGCTGATTTTCCCTGCTGGTTTTAGGCCGCTTTACACACACTTGATGCACTTACACAGAGATATCAAGACTTAGCTTTTAAGATGCTTACTAGTCGGATAGATACTTGTGCGATGAACAGGGTGTGGTGAGTCCAGTTGATTGAGCAAGGAGTAGGTCGTGTCCATTCCATATTTGGTTTTCGGAAGGGTATCTGTGCTCATTTCAAACTCGAGTTTTATGCGTCACCCCACCTCACCTTTCCCCTGAAGCAGGCATAAGTGTGTTTTCTAAAAGTGTGACTGTGTTCTGTTTGGGGATTCAGTTCATGGGGAGCGATTTTTACATTCCCTCGATAAGTGATATCATAAGTTTCTTTTTTTGTGGGACTGATTTCACTGAGGATGATCGTACCTAAATCCACTCAGGATGCTGCTACCAGCCTCATGACGTGGATTTCATGGCTGAATGACACTCCATTGGACCTACGTAGCACCACTTGTCCACTTGTCCACTTGTCGTTGTCCACTTGTCCACTCGTCTTTGTCCACTTGGCTCTTTCCTGGGATATGAAACGTGTACCGGAGTGGAGGTTCTTGTCAAGACAGCAGCCCTCAACTTTGGGGTCCTTGTGTCTGGTTGATTTTTTCATTTTCCCAAGGTCAACGCCCATGGGTGGAAGTGCCCTATGCTCTGTGGTTCTGTGTTTTACATGGTTTGGGAAAGAGGATACACTTGTGAAGATTGGCTGTTGGCCATTGACATCCCGCCCATCAGCTTAACAAGGCTCCCTTGACTCCGTGGGCTGTCCTGCCTTTCTGGTTTTTAGACTTTTTTCGCCTGGCCCTTTTGCCCCGGGGGGGGGGGGCGAGAGATTTCTTTGTAGTGCTGATTTGCTCTCCCAGGTTGCTTGGTTGGCCAAAAAGGGCCTATGCGTTTTTTCCTGAATATATTCAGGAAAAAACGCATAGGCCCTTTTTGGCCAACCGCATCATTGTCCACCTTCTGGCGCTTTTCATGTGCTATCGGGGCCATTCCGATGTACCCGTTGACATCCGTTTCCTGCAATTCTGCCTTGCGTTCAACGCCTCTTCGTAGCCTGACCTCAATATATTTTGGGGCGATAGTTATCGTTTAGAACTCTGCAGGTTTGGGAAGTGCAGTGCCCCTGAGCTCCATTTCCCAAGTCGCTTTTTTGTGAGTGGGACGCAACACGGCTGGATGGCTTCACGCCCTATTGTCGATCCGCGGTGGCAGGCTGAACCTCTGGTGAATTCTTCTTCGTGATGGGAAATGAGAGTGACATGTGCCCGACCAAACACCTCCAGCGAGTCTCTCATTGGTTCCCCCTCTTGCAGTTCATCCTGCGGACAAATTGCAGACGGTACGAAAGAGGCATGGAAAGGCGCCGAGTCTCCACGTGGGGAGATTGTTAGCAAAGGGGCCTGAATGGAGAACACGAGCACCAGGAGATGAAAACTGAGGTGAGTTTCAGAAAGCTTTCCCGATCCCACGGTGTAGCATCCGCTGGGTTTCCAATGAGTGCTTTCGCTGTCGGAAGATTGCGTTGAACCTGGAGAGTTGGGACCCATGGAATGGGGAGCACGCAGGATTCCTTTCAAGGGTCTGCATTTGCTTTCCCAACCTCACCCATCGTCTCAGCCCCAAGAGTGTCCAGCCTTATGTCTTCTGCCGCTGGGGCTGTAGATGTGGTCAATCCTGGTTGCATGCCAGTCCCTGAACGCATTTTGGAAGAATTTCTCTCTGTTTTGGCCTGCTTGTTTCTTCTTTGTGTTGGAAATGTATCCTCAGAATGGGTCTGAGCTGATTTTCCCTGCTGTTTTTAGGCCGCTTTACACACACTTGATGCACTTACACAGAGATATCAAGACTTAGCTTTTAAGATGCTTACTAGTCGGATAGATACTTGTGCGATGAACAGGGTCTGGTGAGTCCAGTTGATTGAGCAAGGAGTAGGTCGTGTCCATTCCATATTCGGTTTTCGGAAGGGTATCTGTGCTCATTTCAAACTCGAGTTTTATGCGTCACCCCACCTCACCTTTCCCCTGAAGCAGGCATAAGTGTGTTTTCTAAAAGCGTGACTCTGTTCTGTTTGGGGATTCAGTTCATGGGGAGCGATTTTTACATTCCCTCGATAAGTGATATCATAAGTTTCTTTTTTTGTGGGACTGATTTCACTGAGGATGATCGTACCTAAATCCACTCAGGATGTTGCTACCAGCCTCATGACGTGGATTTCATGGCTGAGTGACCCTCCATTGGACCTACGTAGCACCACTTGTCCACTTGTCCACTTGTCCTTGTCCACTTGTCCACCCGTCTTTGTCCACTTGGCTCTTTCCTGGGATATGAAACGTGTACCGGAGTGGAGGTTCTTGTCAAGACAGCAGCCCTCAACTTTGGGGTCCCTGTGTCTGGTTGATTTTTTCATTTTCCCAAGGTCAACGCCCATGTGTGGAAGTGCCCTATGCTCTGTGGTTCTGTGTTTTACATGGTTTGGGAAAGAGGATACACTTGTGAAGATTGGCTGTTGGCCATTGACATCCCGCCCATCAGCTTAACAAGGCTCCCTTGACTCCGTGGCCTGTCCTGCCTTTCTGGTTTTTAGACTTTTTTCGTCTGGCCCTTTTGCCCCGGGGGGGGGGGGCGAGAGGTTTCTTTGTAGTGCTGATTTGCTCTCCCAGGTTGCTTGGTTGGCCAAAAAGGGCGTATGCGTTTTTTCCTGAATATATTCAGGAAAAAACGCATACGCCCTTTTTGGCCAACCGCATCATTGTCCACGTTCTGGCGCTTTTCATGTGCTATCGGGGCCATTCCGATGTACCCGTTGACATCCGTTTCCTGCAATTCTGCCTTGCGTTCAACGCCTCTTCGTAGCCTGACCTCAATATATTTTGGGGCGATAGTTATCGTTTAGAACTCTGCAGGTTTGGGAAGTGCAGTGCCCCTGAGCTCCATTTCCCAAGTCGCTTTTTTGTGAGTGGGACGCAACACGGCTGGATGGCTTCACGCCCTATTGTCGATCCGCGGTGGCAGGCTGAACCTCTGGTGAATTCTTCTTCGTGATGGGAAATGAGAGTGACATGTGCCCGACCAAACACCTCCAGCGAGTCTCTCATTGGTTCCCCCTCTTGCAGTTCATCCTGCGGACAAATTGCAGACGGTACGCAAGAGGCATGGAAAGGCGCCGAGTCTCCAAGTGGGGAGATTGTTAGTAAGGGGGTCTGAATGGAGAACACGAGCACCAGGAGATGAAAACTGAGGTGAGTTTCAGAAAGCTTTCCCGATCCCACGGTGTAGCATCCGCTGGGTTTCCAATGAGTGCTTTCGCTGTCGGAAGATTGCGTTGAACCTGGAGAGTTGGGACCCATGGAATGGGGAGCACGCAGGATTCCTTTCAAGGGTCTGCATTTGCTTTCCGAACCTCACCAATCGTCTCAGCCCCAAGAGTGTCCAGCCTTATGTCTTCTGCCGCTGGCGCTGTAGATGTGGTCAATCCTGGTTGCATGCCAGTCCCTGAACGCATTTTGGAAGAATTTCTCTCTGTTTTGCCCTGCTTGTTTCTTCTTTATGTTGGAAATGTATCCTCAGAATGGGTCTGAGCTGATTTTCCCTGCTGGTTTTAGGCCGCTTTACACACACTTGATGCACTTACACAGAGATATCAAGACTTAGCTTTTAAGATGCTTACTAGTCGGATAGATACTTGTGCGATGAACAGGGTCTGGTGAGTCCAGTTGATTGAGCAAGGAGTAGGTCGTGTCCATTCCATATTCGGTTTTCGGAAGGGTATCTGTGCTCATTTCAAACTCGAGTTTTATGCGTCACCCCACCTCACCTTTCCCCTGAAGCAGGCATAAGTGTGTTTTCTAAAAGCGTGACTCTGTTCTGTTTGGGGATTCAGTTCATGGGGAGCGATTTTTACATTCCCTCGATAAGTGATATCATAAGTTTCTTTTTTTGTGGGACTGATTTCACTGAGGATGATCGTACCTAAATCCACTCAGGATGCTGCTACCAGCCTCATGACGTGGATTTCATGGCTGAGTGACACTCCATTGGACCTACGTAGCACCACTTGTCCACTTGTCCACTTGTCTTTGTCCACTTGTCCACTCGTCTTTGTCCACTTGGCTCTTTCCTGGGATATGAAACGTGTACCGGAGTGGAGGTTCTTGTCAAGACAGCAGCCCTCAACTTTGGGGTCCCTGTGTCTGGTTGATTTTTTCATTTTCCCAAGGTCAACGCCCATGTGTGGAAGTGCCCTATGGTCTGTGGTTCTGTGTTTTACATGGTTTGGGAAAGAGGATACACTTGTGAAGATTGGCTGTTGGCCATTGACATCCCGCCCATCAGCTTAACAAGGCTCCCTTGACTCCGTGGGCTGTCCTGCCTTTCTGGTTTTTAGACTTTTTTCGCCTGGCCCTTTTGCCCCCGGGGGGGGGGGGCAAGAGATTTCTTTGTAGTGCTGATTTGCTCTCCCAGGTTGCTTGGTTGGCCAAAAAGGGCGTATGCGTTTTTTCCTGAATATATTCAGGAAAAAACGCATAGGCCCTTTTTGGCCAACCGCATCATTGTCCACGTTCTGGCGCTTTTCATGTGCTATCGGGGCCATTCCGATGTACCCGTTGACATCCGTTTCCTGCAATTCTGCCTTGCGTTCAACGCCTCTTCGTAGCCTGACCTCAATATATTTTGGGGCGATAGTTATCGTTTAGAACTCTGCAGGTTTGGGAAGTGCAGTGCCCCTGAGCTCCATTTCCCAAGTCGCTTTTTTGTGAGTGGGACGCAACACGGCTGGATGGCTTCACGCCCTATTGTCGATCCGCGGTGGCAGGCTGAACCTCTGGTGAATTCTTCTTCGTGATGGGAAATGAGAGTGACATGTGCCCGACCAAACACCTCCAGCGAGTCTCTCATTGGTTCCCCCTCTTGCAGTTCATCCTGCGGACAAATTGCAGACGGTACGAAAGAGGCATGGAAAGGCGCCGAGTCTCCACGTGGGGAGATTGTTAGCAAAGGGGCCTGAATGGAGAACACGAGCACCAGGAGATGAAAACTGAGGTGAGTTTCAGAAAGCTTTCCCGATCCCACGGTGTAGCATCCGCTGGGTTTCCAATGAGTGCTTTCGCTGTCGGAAGATTGCGTTGAACCTGGAGAGTTGGGACCCATGGAATGGGGAGCACGCAGGATTCCTTTCAAGGGTCTGCATTTGCTTTCCCAACCTCACCCATCGTCTCAGCCCCAAGAGTGTCCAGCCTTATGTCTTCTGCCGCTGGGGCTGTAGATGTGGTCAATCCTGGTTGCATGCCAGTCCCTGAACGCATTTTGGAAGAATTTCTCTCTGTTTTGGCCTGCTTGTTTCTTCTTTGTGTTGGAAATGTATCCTCAGAATGGGTCTGAGCTGATTTTCCCTGCTGTTTTTAGGCCGCTTTACACACACTTGATGCACTTACACAGAGATATCAAGACTTAGCTTTTAAGATGCTTACTAGTCGGATAGATACTTGTGCGATGAACAGGGTCTGGTGAGTCCAGTTGATTGAGCAAGGAGTAGGTCGTGTCCATTCCATATTCGGTTTTCGGAAGGGTATCTGTGCTCATTTCAAACTCGAGTTTTATGCGTCACCCCACCTCACCTTTCCCCTGAAGCAGGCATAAGTGTGTTTTCTAAAAGCGTGACTCTGTTCTGTTTGGGGATTCAGTTCATGGGGAGCGATTTTTACATTCCCTCGATAAGTGATATCATAAGTTTCTTTTTTTGTGGGACTGATTTCACTGAGGATGATCGTACCTAAATCCACTCAGGATGTTGCTACCAGCCTCATGACGTGGATTTCATGGCTGAGTGACCCTCCATTGGACCTACGTAGCACCACTTGTCCACTTGTCCACTTGTCCTTGTCCACTTGTCCACCCGTCTTTGTCCACTTGGCTCTTTCCTGGGATATGAAACGTGTACCGGAGTGGAGGTTCTTGTCAAGACAGCAGCCCTCAACTTTGGGGTCCCTGTGTCTGGTTGATTTTTTCATTTTCCCAAGGTCAACGCCCATGTGTGGAAGTGCCCTATGCTCTGTGGTTCTGTGTTTTACATGGTTTGGGAAAGAGGATACACTTGTGAAGATTGGCTGTTGGCCATTGACATCCCGCCCATCAGCTTAACAAGGCTCCCTTGACTCCGTGGCCTGTCCTGCCTTTCTGGTTTTTAGACTTTTTTCGTCTGGCCCTTTTGCCCCGGGGGGGGGGGGGCGAGAGGTTTCTTTGTAGTGCTGATTTGCTCTCCCAGGTTGCTTGGTTGGCCAAAAAGGGCGTATGCGTTTTTTCCTGAATATATTCAGGAAAAAACGCATACGCCCTTTTTGGCCAACCGCATCATTGTCCACGTTCTGGCGCTTTTCATGTGCTATCGGGGCCATTCCGATGTACCCGTTGACATCCGTTTCCTGCAATTCTGCCTTGCGTTCAACGCCTCTTCGTAGCCTGACCTCAATATATTTTGGGGCGATAGTTATCGTTTAGAACTCTGCAGGTTTGGGAAGTGCAGTGCCCCTGAGCTCCATTTCCCAAGTCGCTTTTTTGTGAGTGGGACGCAACACGGCTGGATGGCTTCACGCCCTATTGTCGATCCGCGGTGGCAGGCTGAACCTCTGGTGAATTCTTCTTCGTGATGGGAAATGAGAGTGACATGTGCCCGACCAAACACCTCCAGCGAGTCTCTCATTGGTTCCCCCTCTTGCAGTTCATCCTGCGGACAAATTGCAGACGGTACGCAAGAGGCATGGAAAGGCGCCGAGTCTCCAAGTGGGGAGATTGTTAGTAAGGGGGTCTGAATGGAGAACACGAGCACCAGGAGATGAAAACTGAGGTGAGTTTCAGAAAGCTTTCCCGATCCCACGGTGTAGCATCCGCTGGGTTTCCAATGAGTGCTTTCGCTGTCGGAAGATTGCGTTGAACCTGGAGAGTTGGGACCCATGGAATGGGGAGCACGCAGGATTCCTTTCAAGGGTCTGCATTTGCTTTCCGAACCTCACCAATCGTCTCAGCCCCAAGAGTGTCCAGCCTTATGTCTTCTGCCGCTGGCGCTGTAGATGTGGTCAATCCTGGTTGCATGCCAGTCCCTGAACGCATTTTGGAAGAATTTCTCTCTGTTTTGCCCTGCTTGTTTCTTCTTTATGTTGGAAATGTATCCTCAGAATGGGTCTGAGCTGATTTTCCCTGCTGGTTTTAGGCCGCTTTACACACACTTGATGCACTTACACAGAGATATCAAGACTTAGCTTTTAAGATGCTTACTAGTCGGATAGATACTTGTGCGATGAACAGGGTCTGGTGAGTCCAGTTGATTGAGCAAGGAGTAGGTCGTGTCCATTCCATATTCGGTTTTCGGAAGGGTATCTGTGCTCATTTCAAACTCGAGTTTTATGCGTCACCCCACCTCACCTTTCCCCTGAAGCAGGCATAAGTGTGTTTTCTAAAAGCGTGACTCTGTTCTGTTTGGGGATTCAGTTCATGGGGAGCGATTTTTACATTCCCTCGATAAGTGATATCATAAGTTTCTTTTTTTGTGGGACTGATTTCACTGAGGATGATCGTACCTAAATCCACTCAGGATGCTGCTACCAGCCTCATGACGTGGATTTCATGGCTGAGTGACACTCCATTGGACCTACGTAGCACCACTTGTCCACTTGTCCACTTGTCTTTGTCCACTTGTCCACTCGTCTTTGTCCACTTGGCTCTTTCCTGGGATATGAAACGTGTACCGGAGTGGAGGTTCTTGTCAAGACAGCAGCCCTCAACTTTGGGGTCCCTGTGTCTGGTTGATTTTTTCATTTTCCCAAGGTCAACGCCCATGTGTGGAAGTGCCCTATGCTCTGTGGTTCTGTGTTTTCCATGGTTTGGGAAAGAGGATACACTTGTGAAGATTGGCTGTTGGCCATTGACATCCCGCCCATCAGCTTAACAAGGCTCCCTTGACTCCGTGGCCTGTCCTGCCTTTCTGGTTTTTAGACTTTTTTCGGCTGGCCCTTTTGCCCCGGGGGGGGGGGCGAGAGATTTCTTTGTAGTGCTGATTTGCTCTCCCAGGTTGCTTGGTTGGCCAAAAAGGGCGTATGCGTTTTTTCCTGAATATATTCAGGAAAAAACGCATACGCCCTTTTTGGCCAACCGCATCATTGTCCACGTTCTGGCGCTTTTCATGTGCTATCGGGGCCATTCCGATGTACCCGTTGACATCCGTTTCCTGCAATTCTGCCTTGCGTTCAACGCCTCTTCGTAGCCTGACCTCAATATATTTTGGGGCGATAGTTATCGTTTAGAACTCTGCAGGTTTGGGAAGTGCAGTGCCCCTGAGCTCCATTTCCCAAGTCGCTTTTTTGTGAGTGGGACGCAACACGGCTGGATGGCTTCACGCCCTATTGTCGATCCGCGGTGGCAGGCTGAACCTCTGGTGAATTCTTCTTCGTGATGGGAAATGAGAGTGACATGTGCCCGACCAAACACCTCCAGCGAGTCTCTCATTGGTTCCCCCTCTTGCAGTTCATCCTGCGGACAAATTGCAGACGGTACGAAAGAGGCATGGAAAGGCGCCGAGTCTCCAAGTGGGGAGATTGTTAGTAAGGGGGCCTGAATGGAGAACACGAGCACCAGGAGATGAAAACTGAGGTGAGTTTCAGAAAGCTTTCCCGATCCCACGGTGTAGCATCCGCTGGGTTTCCAATGAGTGCTTTCGCTGTCGGAAGATTGCGTTGAACCTGGAGAGTTGGGACCCATGGAATGGGGAGCACGCAGGATTCCTTTCAAGGGTCTGCATTTGCTTTCCCAACCTCACCAATCGTCTCAGCCCCAAGAGTGTCCAGCCTTATGTCTTCTGCCGCTGGCGCTGTAGATGTGGTCAATCCTGGTTGCATGCCAGTCCCTGAACGCATTTTGGAAGAATTTCTCTCTGTTTTGCCCTGCTTGTTTCTTCTTTATGTTGGAAATGTATCCTCAGAATGGGTCTGAGCTGATTTTCCCTGCTGGTTTTAGGCCGCTTTACACACACTTGATGCACTTACACAGAGATATCAAGACTTAGCTTTTAAGATGCTTACTAGTTGGATAGATACTTGTGCGATGAACAGGGTGTGGTGAGTCCAGTTGATTGAGCAAGGAGTAGGTCGTGTCCATTCCATATTCGGTTTTCGGAAGGGTATCTGTGCTCATTTCAAACTCGAGTTTTATGCGTCACCCCACCTCACCTTTCCCCTGAAGCAGGCATAAGTGTGTTTTCTAAAAGCGTGACTCTGTTCTGTTTGGGGATTCAGTTCATGGGGAGCGATTTTTACATTCCCTCGATAAGTGATATCATAAGTTTCTTTTTTTGTGGGACTGATTTCACTGAGGATGATCGTACCTAAATCCACTCAGGATGCTGCTACCAGCCTCATGACGTGGATTTCATGGCTGAGTGACACTCCATTGGACCTACGTAGCACCACTTGTCCACTTGTCCACTTGTCTTTGTCCACTTGTCCACTCGTCTTTGTCCACTTGGCTCTTTCCTGGGATATGAAACGTGTACCGGAGTGGAGGTTCTTGTCAAGACAGCAGCCCTCAACTTTGGGGTCCCTGTGTCTGGTTGATTTTTTCATTTTCCCAAGGTCAACGCCCATGTGTGGAAGTGCCCTATGGTCTGTGGTTCTGTGTTTTACATGGTTTGGGAAAGAGGATACACTTGTGAAGATTGGCTGTTGGCCATTGACATCCCGCCCATCAGCTTAACAAGGCTCCCTTGACTCCGTGGGCTGTCCTGCCTTTCTGGTTTTTAGACTTTTTTCGCCTGGCCCTTTTGCCCCCGGGGGGGGGGGCAAGAGATTTCTTTGTAGTGCTGATTTGCTCTCCCAGGTTGCTTGGTTGGCCAAAAAGGGCGTATGCGTTTTTTCCTGAATATATTCAGGAAAAAACGCATACGCCCTTTTTGGCCAACCGCATCATTGTCCACGTTCTGGCGCTTTTCATGTGCTATCGGGGCCATTCCGATGTACCCGTTGACATCCGTTTCCTGCAATTCTGCCTTGCGTTCAACGCCTCTTCGTAGCCTGACCTCAATATATTTTGGGGCGATAGTTATCGTTTAGAACTCTGCAGGTTTGGGAAGTGCAGTGCCCCTGAGCTCCATTTCCCAAGTCGCTTTTTTGTGAGTGGGACGCAACACGGCTGGATGGCTTCACGCCCTATTGTCGATCCGCGGTGGCAGGCTGAACCTCTGGTGAATTCTTCTTCGTGATGGGAAATGAGAGTGCCATGTGCCCGACCAAACACCTCCAGCGAGTCTCTCATTGGTTCCCCCTCTTGCAGTTCATCCTGCGGACAAATTGCAGACGGTACGAAAGAGGCATGGAAAGGCGCCGAGTCTCCAAGTGGGGAGATTGTTAGTAAGGGGGCCTGAATGGAGAACACGAGCACCAGGAGATGAAAACTGAGGTGAGTTTCAGAAAGCTTTCCCGATCCCACGGTGTAGCATCCGCTGGGTTTCCAATGAGTGCTTTCGCTGTCGGAAGATTGCGTTGAACCTGGAGAGTTGGGACCCATGGAATGGGGAGCACGCAGGATTCCTTTCAAGGGTCTGCATTTGCTTTCCCAACCTCACCCATCGTCTCAGCCCCAAGAGTGTCCAGCCTTATGTCTTCTGCCGCTGGGGCTGTAGATGTGGTCAATCCTGGTTGCATGCCAGTCCCTGAACGCATTTTGGAAGAATTTCTCTCTGTTTTGCCCTGCTTGTTTCTTCTTTGTGTTGGAAATGTATCCTCAGAATGGGTCTGAGCTGATTTTCCCTGCTGTTTTTAGGCCGCTTTACACACACTTGATGCACTTACACAGAGATAACAAGACTTAGCCTTTAAGATGCTTACTAGTCGGATAGATACTTGTGCGATGAACAAGGTCTGGTGAGTCCAGTTGATTGAGCAAGGAGTAGGTCGTGTCCATTCCATATTCGGTTTTCGGAAGGGTATCTGTGCTCATTTCAAACTCGAGTTTTATGTGTCACCCCACCTCACCTTTCCCCTGAAGCAGGCATAAGTGTGTTTTCTAAAAGCATGACTCTGTTCTGTTTGGGGATTCAGTTCATGGGGAGCGATTTTTACATTCCCTCGATAAGTGATATCATAAGTTTCTTTTTTTGTGGGACTGATTTCACTGAGGATGATCGTACCTAAATCCACTCAGGATGCTGCTACCAGCCTCATGACGTGGATTTCATGGCTGAGTGACCCTCCATTGGACCTACGTAGCACCACTTGTCCACTTGTCCACTTGTCTCTGTCCACTTGTCCACTCGTCTTTGTCCACTTGGCTCTTTCCTGGGATATGAAACATGTACCGGAGTGGAGGTTCTTGTCAAGACAGCAGCCCTCAACTTTGGGGTCCCTGTGTCTGGTTGATTTTTTCATTTTCCCAAGGTCAACGCCCAAGTGTGGAAGTGCCCTATGGTCTGTGGTTCTGTGTTTTACATGGTTTGGGAAAGAGGATACACTTGTGAAGATTGGCTGTTGGCCATTGACATCCCGCCCATCAGCTAAACAAGGCTCCCTTGACTCCATGGGCTGTCCTGCCTTTCTGGTTTTTAGACTTTTTTCGCCTGGCCCTTTTGCCCCGGGGGGGGTGCGAGAGATTTCTTTGTAGTGCTGATATGCTCTCCCAGGTTGCTTGGTTGGCCAAAAAGGGCGTATGCGTTTTTTCCTGAATATATTCAGGAAAAAACGCATACGCCCTTTTTGGCCAACCGCATCATTGTCCACGTTCTGGCGCTTTTCATGTGCTATCGGGGCCATTCCGATGTACCCGTTGACATCCGTTTCCTGCAATTCTGCCTTGCGTTCAACGCCTCTTCGTAGCCTGACCTCAATATATTTTGGGGCGATAGTTATCGTTTAGAACTCTGCAGGTTTGGGAAGTGCAGTGCCCCTGAGCTCCATTTCCCAAGTCGCTTTTTTGTGAGTGGGACGCAACACGGCTGGATGGCTTCAGGCCCGATTGTCGATCCGGGGTGGCAGGCTGAGCCTCTGGTGAATTCTTCTTCGCGATGGAAAATGAGAGTGACATGTGCCCGACCAAACACCTCCAGCGAGTCTCTCATTGGTTCCCCCTCTTGCAGTTCATCCTGCGGACAAATTGCAGACGGTACGAAAGAGGCATGGAAAGGCGCCGAGTCTCCAAGTGGGGAGATTGTTAGTAAGGGGGCCTGAATGGAGAACACGAGCACCAGGAGATGAAAACTGAGGTGAGTTTCAGAAAGCTTTCCCGATCCCACGGTGTAGCATCCGCTGGGTTTCCAATGAGTGCTTTCGCTGTCGGAAGATTGCGTTGAACCTGGAGAGTTGGGACCCATGGAATGGGGAGCACGCAGGATTCCTTTCAAGGGTCTGCATTTGCTTTCCCAACCTCACCCATCGTCTCAGCCCCAAGAGTGTCCAGGCTTATGTCTTCTGCCGCTGGGGCTGTAGATGTGGTCAATCCTGGTTGCATGCCAGTCCCTGAACGCATTTTGGAAGAATTTCTCTCTGTTTTGCCCTGCTTGTTTCTTCTTTATGTTGGAAATGTATCCTCAGAATGGGTCTGAGCTGATTTTCCCTGGTGGTTTTAGGCCGCTTTACACACACTTGATGCACTTACACAGAGATATCAAGACTTAGCTTTTAAGATGCTTACTAGTCGGATAGATACTTGTGCGATGAACAGGGTGTGGTGAGTCCAGTTGATTGAGCAAGGAGTAGGTCGTGTCCATTCCATATTCGGTTTTCGGAAGGGTATCTGTGCTCATTTCAAACTCGAGTTTTATGCGTCACCCCACCTCACCTTTCCCCTGAAGCAGGCATAAGTGTGTTTTCTAAAAGCGTGACTCTGTTCTGTTTGGGGATTCAGTTCATGGGGAGCGATTTTTACATTCCCTCGATAAGTGATATCATAAGTTTCTTTTTTTGTGGGACTGATTTCACTGAGGATGATCGTACCTAAATCCACTCAGGATGCTGCTACCAGCCTCATGACGTGGATTTCATGGCTGAGTGACACTCCATTGGACCTACGTAGCACCACTTGTCCACTTGTCCACTTGTCTTTGTCCACTTGTCCACTCGTCTTTGTCCACTTGGCTCTTTCCTGGGATATGAAACGTGTACCGGAGTGGAGGTTCTTGTCAAGACAGCAGCCCTCAACTTTGGGGTCCCAGTGTCTGGTTGATTTTTTCATTTTCCCAAGGTCAACGCCCATGTGTGGAAGTGCCCTATGCTCTGTGGTTCTGTGTTTTACATGGTTTGGGAAAGAGGATACACTTGTGAAGATTGGCTGTTGGCCATTGACATCCCGCCCATCAGCTTAACAAGGCTCCCTTGACTCCGTGGGCTGTCCTGCCTTTCTGGTTTTTAGACTTTTTTCGCCTGGCCCTTTTGCCCCGGGGGGGGGGGCGCGAGAGATTTCTTTGTAGTGCTGATTTGCTCTCCCAGGTTGCTTGGTTGGCCAAAAAGGGCGTATGCGTTTTTTCCTGAATATATTCAGGAAAAAACGCATACGCCCTTTTTGGCCAACCGCATCATTGTCCACGTTCTGGCGCTTTTCATGTGCTATCGGGGCCATTCCGATGTACCCGTTGACATCCGTTTCCTGCAATTCTGCCTTGCGTTCAACGCCTCTTCGTAGCCTGACCTCAATATATTTTGGGGCGATAGTTATCGTTTAGAACTCTGCAGGTTTGGGAAGTGCAGTGCCCCTGAGCTCCATTTCCCAAGTCGCTTTTTTGTGAGTGGGACGCAACACGGCTGGATGGCTTCACGCCCGATTGTCGATCCGGGGTGGCAGGCTGAGCCTCTGGTGAATTCTTCTTCGCGATGGAAAATGAGAGTGACATGTGCCCGACCAAACACCTCCAGCGAGTCTCTCATTGGTTCCCCCTCTTGCAGTTCATCCTGCGGACAAATTGCAGACGGTACGAAAGAGGCATGGAAAGGCGCCGAGTCTCCAAGTGGGGAGATTGTTAGTAAGGGGGCCTGAATGGAGAACACGAGCACCAGGAGATGAAAACTGAGGTGAGTTTCAGAAAGCTTTCCCGATCCCACGGTGTAGCATCCGCTGGGTTTCCAATGAGTGCTTTCGCTGTCGGAAGATTGCGTTGAACCTGGAGAGTTGGGACCCATGGAATGGGGAGCACGCAGGATTCCTTTCAAGGGTCTGCATTTGCTTTCCCAAGCTCACCCATCGTCTCAGCCCCAAGAGTGTCCAGCCTTATGTCTTCTGCCGCTGGGGCTGTAGATGTGGTCAATCCTGGTTGCATGCCAGTCCCTGAACGCATTTTGGAAGAATTTCTCTCTGTTTTGCCCTGCTTGTTTCTTCTTTATGTTGGAAATGTATCCTCAGAATGGGTCTGAGCTGATTTTCCCTGCTGGTTTTAGGCCGCTTTACACACACTTGATGCACTTACACAGAGATATCAAGACTTAGCTTTTAAGATGCTTACTAGTCGGATAGATACTTGTGCGATGAACAGGGTGTGGTGAGTCCAGTTGATTGAGCAAGGAGTAGGTCGTGTCCATATCATATTCGGTTTTCGGAAGGGTATCTGTGCTCATTTCAAACTCGAGTTTTATGCGTCACCCCACCTCACCTTTCCCCTGAAGCAGGCATAAGTGTGTTTTCTAAAAGCGTGACTCTGTTCTGTTTGGGGATTCAGTTCATGGGGAGCGATTTTTACATTCCCTCGATAAGTGATATGATAAGTTTCTTTTTTTGTGGGACTGATTTCACTGAGGATGATCGTACCTAAATCCACTCAGGATGCTGCTACCAGCCTCATGACGTGGATTTCATGGCTGAGTGACACTCCATTGGACCTACGTAGCACCACTTGTCCACTTGTCCACTTGTCTTTGTCCACTTGTCCACTCGTCTTTGTCCACTTGGCTCTTTCCTGGGATATGAAACGTGTACCGGAGTGGAGGTTCTTGTCAAGACAGCAGCCCTCAACTTTGGGGTCCCTGTGTCTGGTTGATTTTTTCATTTTCCCAAGGTCAACGCCCATGTGTGGAAGTGCCCTATGCTCTGTGGTTCTGTGTTTTACATGGTTTGGGAAAGAGGATACACTTGTGAAGATTGGCTGTTGGCCATTGACATCCCGCCCATCAGCTTAACAAGGCTCCCTTGACTCCATGGGCTGTCCTGCCTTTCTGGTTTTTAGACTTTTTTCGCCTGGCCCTTTTGCCCCGGGGGGGGGGCGAGAGATTTCTTTGTAGTGCTGATTTGCTCTCCCAGGTTGCTTGGTTGGCCAAAAAGGGCGTATGCGTTTTTTCCTGAATATATTCAGGAAAAAACGCATACGCCCTTTTTGGCCAACCGCATCATTGTCCACGTTCTGGCGCTTTTCATGTGCTATCGGGGCCATTCCGATGTACCCGTTGACATCCGTTTCCTGCAATTCTGCCTTGCGTTCAACGCCTCTTCGTAGCCTGACCTCAATATATTTTGGGGCGATAGTTATCGTTTAGAACTCTGCAGGTTTGGGAAGTGCAGTGCCCCTGAGCTCCATTTCCCAAGTCGCTTTTTTGTGAGTGGGACGCAACACGGCTGGATGGCTTCACGCCCTATTGTCGATCCGCGGTGGCAGGCTGAACCTCTGGTGAATTCTTCTTCGTGATGGGAAATGAGAGTGCCATGTGCCCGACCAAACACCTCCAGCGAGTCTCTCATTGGTTCCCCCTCTTGCAGTTCATCCTGCGGACAAATTACAGACGGTACGAAAGAGGCATGGAAAGGCGCCGAGTCTCCAAGTGGGGAGATTGTTAGTAAGGGGGCCTGAATGGAGAACACGAGCACCAGGAGATGAAAACTGAGGTGAGTTTCAGAAAGCTTTCCCGATCCCACGGTGTAGCATCCGCTGGGTTTCCAATGAGTGCTTTCGCTGTCGGAAGATTGCGTTGAACCTGGAGAGTTGGGACCCATGGAATGGGGAGCACGCAGGATTCCTTTCAAGGGTCTGCATTTGCTTTCCCAACCTCACCCATCGTCTCAGCCCCAAGAGTGTCCAGCCTTATGTCTTCTGCCGCTGGCGCTGTACATGTGGTCAATCCTGGTTGCATGCCAGTCCCTGAACGCATTTGGGAAGAATTTCTCTCTGTTTTGCCCTGCTTGTTTCTTCTTTATGTTGGAAATGTATCCTCAGAATGGGTCTGAGCTGATTTTCCCTGCTGGTTTTAGGCCGCTTTACACACACTTGATGCACTTACACAGAGATATCAAGACTTAGCTTTTAAGATGCTTACTAGTCGGATAGATACTTGTGCGATGAACAGGGTGTGGTGAGTCCAGTTGATTGAGCAAGGAGTAGGTCGTGTCCATTCCATATTCGGTTTTCGGAAGGGTATCTGTGCTCATTTCAAACTCGAGTTTTATGCGTCACCCCACCTCACCTTTCCCCTGAAGCAGGCATAAGTGTGTTTTCTAAAAGCGTGACTCTGTTCTGTTTGGGGATTCAGTTCATGGGGAGCGATTTTTACATTCCCTCGATAAGTGATATCATAAGTTTCTTTTTTTGTGGGACTGATTTCACTGAGGATGATCGTACCTAAATCCACTCAGGATGGTGCTACCAGCCTCATGACGTGGATTTCATGGCTGAGTGACACTCCATTGGACCTACGTAGCACCACTTGTCCACTTGTCCACTTGTCTTTGTCCACTTGTCCACTCGTCTTTGTCCACTTGGCTCTTTCCTGGGATATGAAACGTGTACCGGAGTGGAGGTTCTTGTCAAGACAGCAGCCCTCAACTTTGGGGTCCCTGTGTCTGGTTGATTTTTTCATTTTCCCAAGGTCAACGCGCATGTGTGGAAGTGCCCTATGCTCTGTGGTTCTGTGTTTTACATGGTTTGGGAAAGAGGATACACTTGTGAAGATTGGCTGTTGGCCATTGACATCCCGCCCATCAGCTTAACAAGGCTCCCTTGACTCCGTGGGCTGTCCTGCCTTTCTGGTTTTTAGACTTTTTTCGCCTGGCCCTTTTGCCCCGGTGGGGGGGGGGGCGAGAGATTTCTTTGTAGTGCTGATTTGCTCTCCCAGGTTGCTTGGTTGGCCAAAAAGGGCGTATGCGTTTTTTCCTGAATATATTCAGGAAAAAACGCATACGCCCTTTTTGGCCAACCGCATCATTGTCCACGTTCTGTTGCTTTTCATGTGCTATCGGGGCCATTCCGATGTACCCGTTGACAACCGTTTCCTGCAGTTCTGCCTTGCGTTCAACGCCTCTTCGTAGCCTGACCTCAATATATTTGGGGGCGATAGTTATCGTTTAGAACTCTGCAGGTTTGGGAAGTGCAGTGCCCCTGAGCTCCATTTCCCAAGTTGCTTTTTTGTGAGTGGGACGCAACACGGCTGGATGGCTTCACGCCCGATTGTCGATCGGGGGGGCAGGCTGAGCCTCCGGTGAATTCTTCTTCGCGATGGAAAATGAGAGTGACATGTGCCCGACCAAACACCTCCAGCGAGTCTCTCATTGGTTCCCCCTCTTGCAGTTCATCCTGCGGACAAATTGCAGACGGTACGAAAGAGGCATGGAAAGGCGCCGAGTCTCCAAGTGGGGAGATTGTTAGTAAGGGGGCCTGAATGGAGAACACGAGCACCAGGAGATGAAAACTGAGGTGAGTTTCAGAAAGCTTTCCCGATCCCACGGTGTAGCATCCGCTGGGTTTCCAATGAGTGCTTTCGCTGTCGGAAGATTGCGTTGAACCTGGAGAGTTGGGACCCATGGAATGGGGAGCACGCAGGATTCCTTTCAAGGGTCTGCATTTGCTTTCCCAACCTCACCCATCGTCTCAGCCCCAAGAGTGTCCAGGCTTATGTCTTCTGCCGCTGGGGCTGTAGATGTGGTCAATCCTGGTTGCATGCCAGTCCCTGAACGCATTTTGGAAGAATTTCTCTCTGTTTTGGCCTGCTTGTTTCTTCTTTGTGTTGGAAATGTATCCTCAGAATGGGTCTGAGCTGATTTTCCATGCTGTTTTTAGGCCGCTTTACACACACTTGATGCACTTACACAGAGATAACAAGACTTAGCTTTTAAGATGCTTACTAGTCGGATAGATACTTGTGCGATGAACAAGGTCTGGTGAGTCCAGTTGATTGAGCAAGGAGTAGGTCGTGTCCATTCCATATTCGGTTTTCGGAAGGGTATCTGTGCTCATTTCAAACTCGAGTTTTATGCGTCACCCCACCTCACCTTTCCCCTGAAGCAGGCATAAGTGTGTTTTCTAAAAGCGTGACTCTGTTCTGTTTGGGGATTCAGTTCATGGGGAGCGATTTTTACATTCCCTCGATAAGTGATATCATAAGTTTCTTTTTTTGTGGGACTGATTTCACTGAGGATGATCGTACCTAAATCCACTCAGGATGCTGCTACCAGCCTCATGACGTGGATTTCATGGCTGAGTGACCCTCCATTGGACCTACGTAGCACCACTTGTCCACTTGTCCACTTGTCTCTGTCCACTTGTCCACTCGTCTTTGTCCACTTGGCTCTTTCCTGGGATATGAATCATGTACCGGAGTGGAGGTTCTTGTCAAGACAGCAGCCCTCAACTTTGGGGTCCCTGTGTCTGGTTGATTTTTTCATTTTCCCAAGGTCAACACCCATGTGTGGAAGTGCCCTATGGTCTGTGGTTCTGTGTTTTACATGGTTTGGGAAAGAGGATACACTTGTGAAGATTGGCTGTTGGCCATTGACATCCCGCCCATCAGCTTAACAAGGCTCCCTTGACTCCATGGGCTGTCCTGCCTTTCTGGTTTTTAGACTTTTTTCGCCTGGCCCTTTTGCCCCGGTGGGGGGGGGGCGAGAGATTTCTTTGTAGTGCTGATTTGCTCTCCCAGGTTGCTTGGTTGGCCAAAAAGGGCGTATGCGTTTTTTCCTGAATATATTCAGGAAAAAACGCATACGCCCTTTTTGGCCAACCGCATCATTGTCCACGTTCTGGCGCTTTTCATGTGCTATCGGGGCCATTCCGATGTACCCGTTGACATCCGTTTCCTGCAATTCTGCCTTGCGTTCACCGCCTCTTCGTAGCCTGACCTCAATATATTTTGGGGCGATAGTTATCGTTTAGAACTCTGCAGGTTTGGGAAGTGCAGTGCCCCTGAGCTCCATTTCCCAAGTCGCTTTTTTGTGAGTGGGTCGCAACACGGCTGGATGGCTTCACGCCCTATTGTCGATCCGCGGTGGCAGGCTGAACCTCTGGTGAATTCTTCTTCGTGATGGGAAATGAGAGTGACATGTGCCCGACCAAACACCTCCAGCGAGTCTCTCATTGGTTCCCCCTCTTGCAGTTCATCCTGCGGACAAATTGCAGACGGTACGAAAGAGGCATGGAAAGGCGCCGAGTCTCCAAGTGGGGAGATTGTTAGTAAGGGGGCCTGAATGGAGAACACGAGCACCAGGAGATGAAAACTGAGGTGAGTTTCAGAAAGCTTTCCCGATCCCACGATGTAGCATCCGCTGGGTTTCCAATGAGTGCTTTCGCTGTCGGAAGATTGCGTTGAACCTGGAGAGTTGGGACCCATGGAATGGGGAGCACGCAGGATTCCTTTCAAGGGTCTGCATTTGCTTTCCCAACCTC
This sequence comes from Kogia breviceps, assembly GCF_026419965.1. Taxonomy (NCBI): domain Eukaryota; kingdom Metazoa; phylum Chordata; class Mammalia; order Artiodactyla; family Physeteridae; genus Kogia; species Kogia breviceps. Next base: position 28,501,190 of record NC_081321.1, read on the forward strand.
ACCCATCGTCTCAGCCCCAAGAGTGTCCAGCCTTATGTCTTCTGCCGCTGGCGCTGTAGATGTGGTCAATCCTGGTTGCATGCCAGTCCCTGAACGCATTTTGGAAGAATTTCTCTCTGTTTTGCCCTGCTTGTTTCTTCTTTATGTTGGAAATGTATCCTCAGAATGGGTCTGAGCTGATTTTCCCTGCTGGTTTTAGGCCGCTTTACACACACTTGATGCACTTACACAGAGATATCAAGACTTAGCTTTTAAGATGCTTACTAGTCGGATAGATACTTGTGCGATGAACAGGGTGTGGTGAGTCCAGTTGATTGAGCAAGGAGTAGGTCGTGTCCATTCCATATTCGGTTTTCGGAAGGGTATCTGTGCTCATTTCAAACTCGAGTTTTATGCGTCACCCCACCTCACCTTTCCCCTGAAGCAGGCATAAGTGTGTTTTCTAAAAGCGTGACTCTGTTCTGTTTGGGGATTCAGTTCATGGGGAGCGATTTTTACATTCCCTCGATAAGTGATATGATAAGTTTCTTTTTTTGTGGGACTGATTTCACTGAGGATGATCGTACCTAAATCCACTCAGGATGCTGCTACCAGCCTCATGACGTGGATTTCATGGCTGAGTGACACTCCATTGGACCTACGTAGCACCACATGTCCACTTGTCCACTTGTCTCTGTCCACTTGTCCACTCGTCTTTGTCCACTTGGCTCTTTCCTGGGATATGAAACGTGTACCGGAGTGGAGGTTCTTGTCAAGACAGCAGCCCTCAACTTTGGGGTCCCAGTGTCTGGTTGATTGTTTCATTTTCCCAAGGTCAACGCCCATGTGTGGAAGTGCCCTATGCTCTGTGGTTCTGTGTTTTACATGGTTTGGGAAAGAGGATACACTTGTGAAGATTGGCTGTTGGCCATTGACATCCCGCCCATCAGCTTAACAAGGCTCCCTTGACTCCGTGGGCTGTCCTGCCTTTCTGGTTTTTAGACTTTTTTCGCCTGGCCCTTTTGCCCCGGGGTGGGGGGGGGCGAGAGATTTCTTTGTAGTGCTGATTTGCTCTCCCAGGTTGCTTGGTTGGCCAAAAAGGGCGTATGCGTTTTTTCCTGAATATATTCAGGAAAAAACGCATACGCCCTTTTTGGCCAACCGCATCATTGTCCACGTTCTGTTGCTTTTCATGTGCTATCGGGGCCATTCCGATGTACCCGTTGACAACCGTTTCCTGCAGTTCTGCCTTGCGTTCAACGCCTCTTCGTAGCCTGACCTCAATATATTTGGGGGCGATAGTTATCGTTTAGAACTCTGCAGGTTTGGGAAGTGCAGTGCCCCTGAGCTCCATTTCCCAAGTTGCTTTTTTGTGAGTGGGACGCAACACGGCTGGATGGCTTCACGCCCGATTGTCGATCGGGGGGGCAGGCTGAGCCTCCGGTGAATTCTTCTTCGCGATGGAAAATGAGAGTGACATGTGCCCGACCAAACACCTCCAGCGAGTCTCTCATTGGTTCCCCCTCTTGCAGTTCATCCTGCGGACAAATTGCAGACGGTACGAAAGAGGCATGGAAAGGCGCCGAGTCTCCAAGTGGGGAGATTGTTAGTAAGGGGGCCTGAATGGAGAACACGAGCACCAGGAGATGAAAACTGAGGTGAGTTTCAGAAAGCTTTCCCGATCCCACGGTGTAGCATCCGCTGGGTTTCCAATGAGTGCTTTCGCTGTCGGAAGATTGCGTTGAACCTGGAGAGTTGGGACCCATGGAATGGGGAGCACGCAGGATTCCTTTCAAGGGTCTGCATTTGCTTTCCCAACCTCACCCATCGTCTCAGCCCCAAGAGTGTCCAGCCTTATGTCTTCTGCCGCTGGCGCTGTACATGTGGTCAATCCTGGTTGCATGCCAGTCCCTGAACGCATTTTGGAAGAATTTCTCTCTGTTTTGGCCTGCTTGTTTCTTCTTTGTGTTGGAAATGTATCCTCAGAATGGGTCTGAGCTGATTTTCCATGCTGTTTTTAGGCCGCTTTACACACACTTGATGCACTTACACAGAGATAACAAGACTTAGCTTTTAAGATGCTTACTAGTCGGATAGATACTTGTGCGATGAACAAGGTCTGGTGAGTCCAGTTGATTGAGCAAGGAGTAGGTCGTGTCCATTCCATATTCGGTTTTCGGAAGGGTATCTGTGCTCATTTCAAACTCGAGTTTTATGCGTCACCCCACCTCACCTTTCCCCTGAAGCAGGCATAAGTGTGTTTTCTAAAAGCGTGACTCTGTTCTGTTTGGGGATTCAGTTCATGGGGAGCGATTTTTACATTCCCTCGATAAGTGATATCATAAGTTTCTTTTTTTGTGGGACTGATTTCACTGAGGATGATCGTACCTAAATCCACTCAGGATGCTGCTACCAGCCTCATGACGTGGATTTCATGGCTGAGTGACCCTCCATTGAACCTACGTAGCACCACTTGTCCACTTGTCCACTTGTCTCTGTCCACTTGTCCACTCGTCTTTGTCCACTTGGCTCTTTCCTGGGATATGAAACATGTACCGGAGTGGAGGTTCTTGTCAAGACAGCAGCCCTCAACTTTGGGGTCCCTGTGTCTGGTTGATTTTTTCATTTTCCCAAGGTCAACGCCCATGTGTGGAAGTGCCCTATGGTCTGTGGTTCTGTGTTTTACATGGTTTGGGAAAGAGGATACACTTGTGAAGATTGGCTGTTGGCCATTGACATCCCGCCCATCAGCTTAACAAGGCTCCCTTGACTCCATGGGCTGTCCTGCCTTTCTGGTTTTTAGACTTTTTTCGCCTGGCCCTTTTGCCCCGGTGGGGGGGGGGCGAGAGATTTCTTTGTAGTGCTGATTTGCTCTCCCAGGTTGCTTGGTTGGCCAAAAAGGGCGTATGCGTTTTTTCCTGAATATATTCAGGAAAAAACGCATACGCCCTTTTTGGCCAACCGCATCATTGTCCACGTTCTGGCGCTTTTCATGTGCTATCGGGGCCATTCCGATGTACCCGTTGACATCCGTTTCCTGCAATTCTGCCTTGCGTTCACCGCCTCTTCGTAGCCTGACCTCAATATATTTTGGGGCGATAGTTATCGTTTAGAACTCTGCAGGTTTGGGAAGTGCAGTGCCCCTGAGCTCCATTTCCCAAGTCGCTTTTTTGTGAGTGGGTCGCAACACGGCTGGATGGCTTCACGCCCTATTGTCGATCCGCGGTGGCAGGCTGAACCTCTGGTGAATTCTTCTTCGTGATGGGAAATGAGAGTGACATGTGCCCGACCAAACACCTCCAGCGAGTCTCTCATTGGTTCCCCCTCTTGCAGTTCATCCTGCGGACAAATTGCAGACGGTACGAAAGAGGCATGGAAAGGCGCCGAGTCTCCAAGTGGGGAGATTGTTAGTAAGGGGGCCTGAATGGAGAACACGAGCACCAGGAGATGAAAACTGAGGTGAGTTTCAGAAAGCTTTCCCGATCCCACGGTGTAGCATCCGCTGGGTTTCCAATGAGTGCTTTCGCTGTCGGAAGATTGCGTTGAACCTGGAGAGTTGGGACCCATGGAATGGGGAGCACGCAGGATTCCTTTCAAGGGTCTGCATTTGCTTTCCCAACCTCACCCATCGTCTCAGCCCCAAGAGTGTCCAGCCTTATGTCTTCTGCCGCTGGGGCTGTAGATGTGGTCAATCCTGGTTGCATGCCAGTCCCTGAACGCATTTTGGAAGAATTTCTCTCTGTTTTGCCCTGCTTGTTTCTTCTTTATGTTGGAAATGTATCCTCAGAATGGGTCTGAGCTGATTTTCCCTGCTGGTTTTAGGCCGCTTTACACACACTTGATGCACTTACACAGAGATATCAAGACTTAGCTTTTAAGATGCTTACTAGTCGGATAGATACTTGTGCGATGAACAGGGTGTGGTGAGTCCAGTTGATTGAGCAAGGAGTAGGTCGTGTCCATTCCATATTCGGTTTTCGGAAGGGTATCTGTGCTCATTTCAAACTCGAGTTTTATGCGTCACCCCACCTCACCTTTCCCCTGAAGCAGGCATAAGTGTGTTTTCTAAAAGCGTGACTCTGTTCTGTTTGGGGATTCAGTTCATGGGGAGCGATTTTTACATTCCCTCGATAAGTGATATCATAAGTTTCTTTTTTTGTGGGACTGATTTCACTGAGGATGATCGTACCTAAATCCACTCAGGATGCTGCTACCAGCCTCATGACGTGGATTTCATGGCTGAGTGACACTCCATTGGACCTACGTAGCACCACATGTCCACTTGTCCACTTGTCTCTGTCCACTTGTCCACTCGTCTTTGTCCACTTGGCTCTTTCCTGGGATATGAAACGTGTACCGGAGTGGAGGTTCTTGTCAAGACAGCAGCCCTCAACTTTGGGGTCCCAGTGTCTGGTTGATTTTTTCATTTTCCCAAGGTCAACGCCCATGTGTGGAAGTGCCCTATGCTCTGTGGTTCTGTGTTTTACATGGTTTGGGAAAGAGGATACACTTGTGAAGATTGGCTGTTGGCCATTGACATCCCGCCCATCAGCTTAACAAGGCTCCCTTGACTCCGTGGGCTGTCCTGCCTTTCTGGTTTTTAGACTTTTTTCGCCTGGCCCTTTTGCCCCGGGTTGGGGGGGGGCGAGAGATTTCTTTGTAGTGCTGATTTGCTCTCCCAGGTTGCTTGGTTGGCCAAAAAGGGCGTATGCGTTTTTTCCTGAATATATTCAGGAAAAAACGCATACGCCCTTTTTGGCCAACCGCATCATTGTCCACGTTCTGTTGCTTTTCATGTGCTATCGGGGCCATTCCGATGTACCCGTTGACATCCGTTTCCTGCAATTCTGCCTTGCGTTCAACGCCTCTTCGTAGCCTGACCTCAATATATTTTGGGGCGATAGTTATCGTTTAGAACTCTGCAGGTTTGGGAAGTGCAGTGCCCCTGAGCTCCATTTCCCAAGTCGCTTTTTTGTGAGTGGGACGCAACACGGCTGGATGGCTTCACGCCCGATTGTCGATCCGGGGTGGCAGGCTGAGCCTCTGGTGAATTCTTCTTCGCGATGGAAAATGAGAGTGACATGTGCCCGACCAAACACCTCCAGCGAGTCTCTCATTGGTTCCCCCTCTTGCAGTTCATCCTGCGGACAAATTGCAGACGGTACGAAAGAGGCATGGAAAGGCGCCGAGTCTCCAAGTGGGGAGATTGTTAGTAAGGGGGCCTGAATGGAGAACACGAGCACCAGGAGATGAAAACTGAGGTGAGTTTCAGAAAGCTTTCCCGATCCCACGGTGTAGCATCCGCTGGGTTTCCAATGAGTGCTTTCGCTGTCGGAAGATTGCGTTGAACCTGGAGAGTTGGGACCCATGGAATGGGGAGCACGCAGGATTCCTTTCAAGGGTCTGCATTTGCTTTCCCAACCTCACCCATCGTCTCAGCCCCAAGAGTGTCCAGCCTTATGTCTTCTGCCGCTGGGGCTGTAGATGTGGTCAATCCTGGTTGCATGCCAGTCCCTGAACGCATTTTGGAAGAATTTCTCTCTGTTTTGCCCTGCTTGTTTCTTCTTTATGTTGGAAATGTATCCTCAGAATGGGTCTGAGCTGATTTTCCCTGCTGGTTTTAGGCCGCTTTACACACACTTGATGCACTTACACAGAGATATCAAGACTTAGCTTTTAAGATGCTTACTAGTCGGATAGATACTTGTGCGATGAACAGGGTGTGGTGAGTCCAGTTGATTGTGCAAGGAGTAGGTCGTGTCCATTCCATATTTGGTTTTCGGAAGGGTATCTGTGCTCATTTCAAACTCGAGTTTTATGCGTCACCCCACCTCACCTTTCCCCTGAAGCAGGCATAAGTGTGTTTTCTAAAAGTGTGACTGTGTTCTGTTTGGGGATTCAGTTCATGGGGAGCGATTTTTACATTCCCTCGATAAGTGATATCATAAGTTTCTTTTTTTGTGGGACTGATTTCACTGAGGATGATCGTACCTAAATCCACTCAGGATGCTGCTACCAGCCTCATGACGTGGATTTCATGGCTGAGTGACACTCCATTGGACCTACGTAGCACCACTTGTCCACTTGTCCACTTGTCTTTGTCCACTTGTCCACTCGTCTTTGTCCACTTGGCTCTTTCCTGGGATATGAAACGTGTATCGGAGTGGAGGTTCTTGTCAAGACAGCAGCCCTCAACTTTGGGGTCCCTGTGTCTGGTTGATTTTTTCATTTTCCCAAGGTCAACGCCCATGTGTGGAAGTGCCCTATGCTCTGTGGTTCTGTGTTTTACATGGTTTGGGAAAGAGGATACACTTGTGAAGATTGGCTGTTGGCCATTGACATCCCGCCCATCAGCTTAACAAGGCTCCCTTGACTCCGTGGCCTGTCCTGCCTTTCTGGTTTTTAGACTTTTTTCGCCTGGCCCTTTTGCCCCGGGGGGGGGGGGCGAGAGATTTCTTTGTAGTGCTGATTTGCTCTCCCAGGTGGCTTGGTTGGCCAAAAAGGGCGTATGCGTTTTTTCCTGAATATATTCAGGAAAAAACGCATACGCCCTTTTTGGCCAACCGCATCATTGTCCACGTTCTGGCGCTTTTCATGTGCTATCGGGGCCATTCCGATGTACCCGTTGACATCCGTTTCCTGCAGTTCTGCCTTGCGTTCAGCGCCTCTTCGTAGCCTGACCTCAATATATTTTGGGGCGATAGTTATCGTTTAGAACTCTTTAGGTTTGGGAAGTGCAGTGCCCCTGAGCTCCATTTCCAAAGTCGCTTTTTTGTGAGTAGGACGCAACACGGCTGGATGGCTTCATGCCCTATTGTCGATCCGGGGTGGCAGGCTGAACCTCTGGTGAATTCTTCTTCGTGATGGGAAATGAGAGTGACATGTGCCCGACCAAACACCTCCAGCGAGTCTCTCATTGGTTCCCCCTCTTGCAGTTCATCCTGCGGACAAATTGCAGACGGTACGAAAGAGGCATGGAAAGGCGCCGAGTCTCCAAGTGGGGAGATTGTTAGTAAGGGGGCCTGAATGGAGAACACGAGCACCAGGAGATGAAAACTGAGGTGAGTTTCAGAAAGCTTTCCCGATCCCACGGTGTAGCATCCGCTGGGTTTCCAATGAGTGCTTTCGCTGTCGGAAGATTGCGTTGAACCTGGAGAGTTGGGACCCATGGAATGGGGAGCACGCAGGATTCCTTTCAAGGGTCTGCATTTGCTTTCCCAACCTCACCCATCGTCTCAGCCCCAAGAGTGTCCAGCCTTATGTCTTCTGCCGCTGGGGCTGTAGATGTGGTCAATCCTGGTTGCATGCCAGTCCCTGAACGCATTTTGGAAGAATTTCTCTCTGTTTTGCCCTGCTTGTTTCTTCTTTATGTTGGAAATGTATCCTCAGAATGGGTCTGAGCTGATTTTCCCTGCTGGTTTTAGGCCGCTTTACACACACTTGATGCACTTACACAGAGATATCAAGACTTAGCTTTTAAGATGCTTACTAGTCGGATAGATACTTGTGCGATGAACAGGGTGTGGTGAGTCCAGTTGATTGAGCAAGGAGTAGGTCGTGTCCATTCCATATTTGGTTTTCGGAAGGGTATCTGTGCTCATTTCAAACTCGAGTTTTATGCGTCACCCCACCTCACCTTTCCCCTGAAGCAGGCATAAGTGTGTTTTCTAAAAGTGTGACTGTGTTCTGTTTGGGGATTCAGTTCATGGGGAGCGATTTTTACATTCCCTCGATAAGTGATATCATAAGTTTCTTTTTTTGTGGGACTGATTTCACTGAGGATGATCGTACCTAAATCCACTCAGGATGCTGCTACCAGCCTCATGACGTGGATTTCATGGCTGAATGACACTCCATTGGACCTACGTAGCACCACTTGTCCACTTGTCCACTTGTCGTTGTCCACTTGTCCACTCGTCTTTGTCCACTTGGCTCTTTCCTGGGATATGAAACGTGTACCGGAGTGGAGGTTCTTGTCAAGACAGCAGCCCTCAACTTTGGGGTCCTTGTGTCTGGTTGATTTTTTCATTTTCCCAAGGTCAACGCCCATGTGTGGAAGTGCCCTATGCTCTGTGGTTCTGTGTTTTACATGGTTTGGGAAAGAGGATACACTTGTGAAGATTGGCTGTTGGCCATTGACATCCCGCCCATCAGCTTAACAAGGCTCCCTTGACTCCGTGGGCTGTCCTGCCTTTCTGGTTTTTAGACTTTTTTCGCCTGGCCCTTTTGCCCCGGGGGGGGGGGGGGGCGAGAGATTTCTTTGTAGTGCTGATTTGCTCTCCCAGGTTGCTTGGTTGGCCAAAAAGGGCCTATGCGTTTTTTCCTGAATATATTCAGGAAAAAACGCATAGGCCCTTTTTGGCCAACCGCATCATTGTCCACGTTCTGGCGCTTTTCATGTGCTATCGGGGCCATTCCGATGTACCCGTTGACATCCGTTTCCTGCAATTCTGCCTTGCGTTCAACGCCTCTTCGTAGCCTGACCTCAATATATTTTGGGGCGATAGTTATCGTTTAGAACTCTGCAGGTTTGGGAAGTGCAGTGCCCCTGAGCTCCATTTCCCAAGTCGCTTTTTTGTGAGTGGGACGCAACACGGCTGGATGGCTTCACGCCCTATTGTCGATCCGCGGTGGCAGGCTGAACCTCTGGTGAATTCTTCTTCGTGATGGGAAATGAGAGTGACATGTGCCCGACCAAACACCTCCAGCGAGTCTCTCATTGGTTCCCCCTCTTGCAGTTCATCCTGCGGACAAATTGCAGACGGTACGAAAGAGGCATGGAAAGGCGCCGAGTCTCCACGTGGGGAGATTGTTAGCAAAGGGGCCTGAATGGAGAACACGAGCACCAGGAGATGAAAACTGAGGTGAGTTTCAGAAAGCTTTCCCGATCCCACGGTGTAGCATCCGCTGGGTTTCCAATGAGTGCTTTCGCTGTCGGAAGATTGCGTTGAACCTGGAGAGTTGGGACCCATGGAATGGGGAGCACGCAGGATTCCTTTCAAGGGTCTGCATTTGCTTTCCCAACCTCACCCATCGTCTCAGCCCCAAGAGTGTCCAGCCTTATGTCTTCTGCCGCTGGGGCTGTAGATGTGGTCAATCCTGGTTGCATGCCAGTCCCTGAACGCATTTTGGAAGAATTTCTCTCTGTTTTGGCCTGCTTGTTTCTTCTTTGTGTTGGAAATGTATCCTCAGAATGGGTCTGAGCTGATTTTCCCTGCTGTTTTTAGGCCGCTTTACACACACTTGATGCACTTACACAGAGATATCAAGACTTAGCTTTTAAGATGCTTACTAGTCGGATAGATACTTGTGCGATGAACAGGGTCTGGTGAGTCCAGTTGATTGAGCAAGGAGTAGGTCGTGTCCATTCCATATTCGGTTTTCGGAAGGGTATCTGTGCTCATTTCAAACTCGAGTTTTATGCGTCACCCCACCTCACCTTTCCCCTGAAGCAGGCATAAGTGTGTTTTCTAAAAGCGTGACTCTGTTCTGTTTGGGGATTCAGTTCATGGGGAGCGATTTTTACATTCCCTCGATAAGTGATATGATAAGTTTCTTTTTTTGTGGGACTGATTTCACTGAGGATGATCGTACCTAAATCCACTCAGGATGCTGCTACCAGCCTCATGACGTGGATTTCATGGCTGAGTGACCCTCCATTGGACCTACGTAGCACCACTTGTCCACTTGTCCACTTGTCCTTGTCCACTTGTCCACCCGTCTTTGTCCACTTGGCTCTTTCCTGGGATATGAAACGTGTACCGGAGTGGAGGTTCTTGTCAAGACAGCAGCCCTCAACTTTGGGGTCCCTGTGTCTGGTTGATTTTTTCATTTTCCCAAGGTCAACGCCCATGTGTGGAAGTGCCCTATGCTCTGTGGTTCTGTGTTTTACATGGTTTGGGAAAGAGGATACACTTGTGAAGATTGGCTGTTGGCCATTGACATCCCGCCCATCAGCTTAACAAGGCTCCCTTGACTCCGTGGCCTGTCCTGCCTTTCTGGTTTTTAGACTTTTTTCGTCTGGCCCTTTTGCCCCGGGGGGGGGGGCGAGAGGTTTCTTTGTAGTGCTGATTTGCTCTCCCAGGTTGCTTGGTTGGCCAAAAAGGGCGTATGCGTTTTTTCCTGAATATATTCAGGAAAAAACGCATACGCCCTTTTTGGCCAACCGCATCATTGTCCACGTTCTGGCGCTTTTCATGTGCTATCGGGGCCATTCCGATGTACCCGTTGACATCCGTTTCCTGCAATTCTGCCTTGCGTTCACCGCCTCTTCGTAGCCTGACCTCAATATATTTTGGGGCGATAGTTATCGTTTAGAACTCTGCAGGTTTGGGAAGTGCAGTGCCCCTGAGCTCCATTTCCCAAGTCGCTTTTTTGTGAGTGGGACGCAACACGGCTGGATGGCTTCACGCCCTATTGTCGATCCGCGGTGGCAGGCTGAACCTCTGGTGAATTCTTCTTCGTGATGGGAAATGAGAGTGACATGTGCCCGACCAAACACCTCCAGCGAGTCTCTCATTGGTTCCCCCTCTTGCAGTTCATCCTGCGGACAAATTGCAGACGGTACGCAAGAGGCATGGAAAGGCGCCGAGTCTCCAAGTGGGGAGATTGTTAGTAAGGGGGTCTGAATGGAGAACACGAGCACCAGGAGATGAAAACTGAGGTGAGTTTCAGAAAGCTTTCCCGATCCCACGGTGTAGCATCCGCTGGGTTTCCAATGAGTGCTTTCGCTGTCGGAAGATTGCGTTGAACCTGGAGAGTTGGGACCCATGGAATGGGGAGCACGCAGGATTCCTTTCAAGGGTCTGCATTTGCTTTCCGAACCTCACCAATCGTCTCAGCCCCAAGAGTGTCCAGCCTTATGTCTTCTGCCGCTGGCGCTGTAGATGTGGTCAATCCTGGTTGCATGCCAGTCCCTGAACGCATTTGGGAAGAATTTCTCTCTGTTTTGCCCTGCTTGTTTCTTCTTTATGTTGGAAATGTATCCTCAGAATGGGTCTGAGCTGATTTTCCCTGCTGGTTTTAGGCCGCTTTACACACACTTGATGCACTTACACAGAGATATCAAGACTTAGCTTTTAAGATGCTTACTAGTCGGATAGATACTTGTGCGATGAACAGGGTCTGGTGAGTCCAGTTGATTGAGCAAGGAGTAGGTCGTGTCCATTCCATATTCGGTTTTCGGAAGGGTATCTGTGCTCATTTCAAACTCGAGTTTTATGCGTCACCCCACCTCACCTTTCCCCTGAAGCAGGCATAAGTGTGTTTTCTAAAAGCGTGACTCTGTTCTGTTTGGGGATTCAGTTCATGGGGAGCGATTTTTACATTCCCTCGATAAGTGATATCATAAGTTTCTTTTTTTGTGGGACTGATTTCACTGAGGATGATCGTACCTAAATCCACTCAGGATGCTGCTACCAGCCTCATGACGTGGATTTCATGGCTGAGTGACACTCCATTGGACCTACGTAGCACCACTTGTCCACTTGTCCACTTGTCTTTGTCCACTTGTCCACTCGTCTTTGTCCACTTGGCTCTTTCCTGGGATATGAAACGTGTACCGGAGTGGAGGTTCTTGTCAAGACAGCAGCCCTCAACTTTGGGGTCCCTGTGTCTGGTTGATTTTTTCATTTTCCCAAGGTCAACGCCCATGTGTGGAAGTGCCCTATGCTCTGTGGTTCTGTGTTTTCCATGGTTTGGGAAAGAGGATACACTTGTGAAGATTGGCTGTTGGCCATTGACATCCCGCCCATCAGCTTAACAAGGCTCCCTTGACTCCGTGGCCTGTCCTGCCTTTCTGGTTTTTAGACTTTTTTCGGCTGGCCCTTTTGCCCCGGGGGGGGGGGCGAGAGATTTCTTTGTAGTGCTGATTTGCTCTCCCAGGTTGCTTGGTTGGCCAAAAAGGGCGTATGCGTTTTTTCCTGAATATATTCAGGAAAAAACGCATACGCCCTTTTTGGCCAACCGCATCATTGTCCACGTTCTGGCGCTTTTCATGTGCTATCGGGGCCATTCCGATGTACCCGTTGACATCCGTTTCCTGCAATTCTGCCTTGCGTTCAACGCCTCTTCGTAGCCTGACCTCAATATATTTTGGGGCGATAGTTATCGTTTAGAACTCTGCAGGTTTGGGAAGTGCAGTGCCCCTGAGCTCCATTTCCCAAGTCGCTTTTTTGTGAGTGGGACGCAACACGGCTGGATGGCTTCACGCCCTATTGTCGATCCGCGGTGGCAGGCTGAACCTCTGGTGAATTCTTCTTCGTGATGGGAAATGAGAGTGACATGTGCCCGACCAAACACCTCCAGCGAGTCTCTCATTGGTTCCCCCTCTTGCAGTTCATCCTGCGGACAAATTGCAGACGGTACGCAAGAGGCATGGAAAGGCGCCGAGTCTCCAAGTGGGGAGATTGTTAGTAAGGGGGCCTGAATGGAGAACACGAGCACCAGGAGATGAAAACTGAGGTGAGTTTCAGAAAGCTTTCCCGATCCCACGGTGTAGCATCCGCTGGGTTTCCAATGAGTGCTTTCGCTGTCGGAAGATTGCGTTGAACCTGGAGAGTTGGGACCCATGGAATGGGGAGCACGCAGGATTCCTTTCAAGGGTCTGCATTTGCTTTCCCAACCTCACCAATCGTCTCAGCCCCAAGAGTGTCCAGCCTTATGTCTTCTGCCGCTGGCGCTGTAGATGTGGTCAATCCTGGTTGCATGCCAGTCCCTGAACGCATTTTGGAAGAATTTCTCTCTGTTTTGCCCTGCTTGTTTCTTCTTTATGTTGGAAATGTATCCTCAGAATGGGTCTGAGCTGATTTTCCCTGCTGGTTTTAGGCCGCTTTACACACACTTGATGCACTTACACAGAGATATCAAGACTTAGCTTTTAAGATGCTTACTAGTTGGATAGATACTTGTGCGATGAACAGGGTGTGGTGAGTCCAGTTGATTGAGCAAGGAGTAGGTCGTGTCCATTCCATATTCGGTTTTCGGAAGGGTATCTGTGCTCATTTCAAACTCGAGTTTTATGCGTCACCCCACCTCACCTTTCCCCTGAAGCAGGCATAAGTGTGTTTTCTAAAAGCGTGACTCTGTTCTGTTTGGGGATTCAGTTCATGGGGAGCGATTTTTACATTTCCTCGATAAGTGATATCATAAGTTTCTTTTTTTGTGGGACTGATTTCACTGAGGATGATCGTACCTAAATCCACTCAGGATGCTGCTACCAGCCTCATGACGTGGATTTCATGGCTGAGTGACACTCCATTGGACCTACGTAGCACCACTTGTCCACTTGTCCACTTGTCTTTGTCCACTTGTCCACTCGTCTTTGTCCACTTGGCTCTTTCCTGGGATATGAAACGTGTACCGGAGTGGAGGTTCTTGTCAAGACAGCAGCCCTCAACTTTGGGGTCCCTGTGTCTGGTTGATTTTTTCATTTTCCCAAGGTCAACGCCCAAGTGTGGAAGTGCCCTATGGTCTGTGGTTCTGTGTTTTACATGGTTTGGGAAAGAGGATACACTTGTGAAGATTGGCTGTTGGCCATTGACATCCCGCCCATCAGCTAAACAAGGCTCCCTTGACTCCATGGGCTGTCCTGCCTTTCTGGTTTTTAGACTTTTTTCGCCTGGCCCTTTTGCCCCCGGGGGGGGGGCAAGAGATTTCTTTGTAGTGCTGATTTGCTCTCCCAGGTTGCTTGGTTGGCCAAAAAGGGCGTATGCGTTTTTTCCTGAATATATTCAGGAAAAAACGCATACGCCCTTTTTGGCCAACCGCATCATTGTCCACGTTCTGGCGCTTTTCATGTGCTATCGGGGCCATTCCGATGTACCCGTTGACATCCGTTTCCTGCATTTCTGCCTTGCGTTCAACGCCTCTTCGTAGCCTGACCTCAATATATTTTGGGGCGATAGTTATCGTTTAGAACTCTGCAGGTTTGGGAAGTGCAGTGCCCCTGAGCTCCATTTCCCAAGTCGCTTTTTTGTGAGTGGGACGCAACACGGCTGGATGGCTTCACGCCCTATTGTCGATCCGCGGTGGCAGGCTGAACCTCTGGTGAATTCTTCTTCGTGATGGGAAATGAGAGTGCCATGTGCCCGACCAAACACCTCCAGCGAGTCTCTCATTGGTTCCCCCTCTTGCAGTTCATCCTGCGGACAAATTGCAGACGGTACGAAAGAGGCATGGAAAGGCGCCGAGTCTCCAAGTGGGGAGATTGTTAGTAAGGGGGCCTGAATGGAGAACACGAGCACCAGGAGATGAAAACTGAGGTGAGTTTCAGAAAGCTTTCCCGATCCCACGGTGTAGCATCCGCTGGGTTTCCAATGAGTGCTTTCGCTGTCGGAAGATTGCGTTGAACCTGGAGAGTTGGGACCCATGGAATGGGGAGCACGCAGGATTCCTTTCAAGGGTCTGCATTTGCTTTCCCAACCTCACCCATCGTCTCAGCCCCAAGAGTGTCCAGCCTTATGTCTTCTGCCGCTGGGGCTGTAGATGTGGTCAATCCTGGTTGCATGCCAGTCCCTGAACGCATTTTGGAAGAATTTCTCTCTGTTTTGCCCTGCTTGTTTCTTCTTTGTGTTGGAAATGTATCCTCAGAATGGGTCTGAGCTGATTTTCCCTGCTGTTTTTAGGCCGCTTTACACACACTTGATGCACTTACACAGAGATAACAAGACTTAGCCTTTAAGATGCTTACTAGTCGGATAGATACTTGTGCGATGAACAAGGTCTGGTGAGTCCAGTTGATTGAGCAAGGAGTAGGTCGTGTCCATTCCATATTCGGTTTTCGGAAGGGTATCTGTGCTCATTTCAAACTCGAGTTTTATGTGTCACCCCACCTCACCTTTCCCCTGAAGCAGGCATAAGTGTGTTTTCTAAAAGCATGACTCTGTTCTGTTTGGGGATTCAGTTCATGGGGAGCGATTTTTACATTCCCTCGATAAGTGATATCATAAGTTTCTTTTTTTGTGGGACTGATTTCACTGAGGATGATCGTACCTAAATCCACTCAGGATGCTGCTACCAGCCTCATGACGTGGATTTCATGGCTGAGTGACCCTCCATTGGACCTACGTAGCACCACTTGTCCACTTGTCCACTTGTCTCTGTCCACTTGTCCACTCGTCTTTGTCCACTTGGCTCTTTCCTGGGATATGAAACATGTACCGGAGTGGAGGTTCTTGTCAAGACAGCAGCCCTCAACTTTGGGGTCCCTGTGTCTGGTTGATTTTTTCATTTTCCCAAGGTCAACGCCCAAGTGTGGAAGTGCCCTATGGTCTGTGGTTCTGTGTTTTACATGGTTTGGGAAAGAGGATACACTTGTGAAGATTGGCTGTTGGCCATTGACATCCCGCCCATCAGCTTAACAAGGCTCCCTTGACTCCATGGGCTGTCCTGCCTTTCTGGTTTTTAGACTTTTTTCGCCTGGCCCTTTTGCCCCGGGGGGGGTGCGAGAGATTTCTTTGTAGTGCTGATTTGCTCTCCCAGGTTGCTTGGTTGGCCAAAAAGGGCGTATGCGTTTTTTCCTGAATATATTCAGGAAAAAACGCATACGCCCTTTTTGGCCAACCGCATCATTGTCCACGTTCTGGCGCTTTTCATGTGCTATCGGGGCCATTCCGATGTACCCGTTGACATCCGTTTCCTGCAATTCTGCCTTGCGTTCAACGCCTCTTCGTAGCCTGACCTCAATATATTTTGGGGCGATAGTTATCGTTTAGAACTCTGCAGGTTTGGGAAGTGCAGTGCCCCTGAGCTCCATTTCCCAAGTCGCTTTTTTGTGAGTGGGACGCAACACGGCTGGATGGCTTCAGGCCCGATTGTCGATCCGGGGTGGCAGGCTGAGCCTCTGGTGAATTCTTCTTCGCGATGGAAAATGAGAGTGACATGTGCCCGACCAAACACCTCCAGCGAGTCTCTCATTGGTTCCCCCTCTTGCAGTTCATCCTGCGGACAAATTGCAGACGGTACGAAAGAGGCATGGAAAGGCGCCGAGTCTCCAAGTGGGGAGATTGTTAGTAAGGGGGCCTGAATGGAGAACACGAGCACCAGGAGATGAAAACTGAGGTGAGTTTCAGAAAGCTTTCCCGATCCCACGGTGTAGCATCCGCTGGGTTTCCAATGAGTGCTTTCGCTGTCGGAAGATTGCGTTGAACCTGGAGAGTTGGGACCCATGGAATGGGGAGCACGCAGGATTCCTTTCAAGGGTCTGCATTTGCTTTCCCAACCTCACCCATCGTCTCAGCCCCAAGAGTGTCCAGGCTTATGTCTTCTGCCGCTGGGGCTGTAGATGTGGTCAATCCTGGTTGCATGCCAGTCCCTGAACGCATTTTGGAAGAATTTCTCTCTGTTTTGCCCTGCTTGTTTCTTCTTTATGTTGGAAATGTATCCTCAGAATGGGTCTGAGCTGATTTTCCCTGCTGGTTTTAGGCCGCTTTACACACACTTGATGCACTTACACAGAGATATCAAGACTTAGCTTTTAAGATGCTTACTAGTCGGATAGATACTTGTGCGATGAACAGGGTGTGGTGAGTCCAGTTGATTGAGCAAGGAGTAGGTCGTGTCCATATCATATTCGGTTTTCGGAAGGGTATCTGTGCTCATTTCAAACTCGAGTTTTATGCGTCACCCCACCTCACCTTTCCCCTGAAGCAGGCATAAGTGTGTTTTCTAAAAGCGTGACTCTGTTCTGTTTGGGGATTCAGTTCATGGGGAGCGATTTTTACATTCCCTCGATAAGTGATATCATAAGTTTCTTTTTTTGTGGGACTGATTTCACTGAGGATGATCGTACCTAAATCCACTCAGGATGCTGCTACCAGCCTCATGACGTGGATTTCATGGCTGAGTGACACTCCATTGGACCTACGTAGCACCACTTGTCCACTTGTCCACTTGTCTTTGTCCACTTGTCCACTCGTCTTTGTCCACTTGGCTCTTTCCTGGGATATGAAACGTGTACCGGAGTGGAGGTTCTTGTCAAGACAGCAGCCCTCAACTTTGGGGTCCCTGTGTCTGGTTGATTTTTTCATTTTCCCAAGGTCAACGCCCATGTGTGGAAGTGCCCTATGCTCTGTGGTTCTGTGTTTTACATGGTTTGGGAAAGAGGATACACTTGTGAAGATTGGCTGTTGGCCATTGACATCCCGCCCATCAGCTTAACAAGGCTCCCTTGACTCCATGGGCTGTCCTGCCTTTCTGGTTTTTAGACTTTTTTCGCCTGGCCCTTTTGCCCCGGGGGGGGGGCGAGAGATTTCTTTGTAGTGCTGATTTGCTCTCCCAGGTTGCTTGGTTGGCCAAAAAGGGCGTATGCATTTTTTCCTGAATATATTCAGGAAAAAACGCATACGCCCTTTTTGGCCAACCGCATCATTGTCCACGTTCTGGCGCTTTTCATGTGCTATCGGGGCCATTCCGATGTACCCGTTGACATCCGTTTCCTGCAATTCTGCCTTGCGTTCAACGCCTCTTCGTAGCCTGACCTCAATATATTTTGGGGCGATAGTTATCGTTTAGAACTCTGCAGGTTTGGGAAGTGCAGTGCCCCTGAGCTCCATTTCCCAAGTCGCTTTTTTGTGAGTGGGACGCAACACGGCTGGATGGCTTCACGCCCTATTGTCGATCCGCGGTGGCAGGCTGAACCTCTGGTGAATTCTTCTTCGTGATGGGAAATGAGAGTGCCATGTGCCCGACCAAACACCTCCAGCGAGTCTCTCATTGGTTCCCCCTCTTGCAGTTCATCCTGCGGACAAATTACAGACGGTACGAAAGAGGCATGGAAAGGCGCCGAGTCTCCAAGTGGGGAGATTGTTAGTAAGGGGGCCTGAATGGAGAACACGAGCACCAGGAGATGAAAACTGAGGTGAGTTTCAGAAAGCTTTCCCGATCCCACGGTGTAGCATCCGCTGGGTTTCCAATGAGTGCTTTCGCTGTCGGAAGATTGCGTTGAACCTGGAGAGTTGGGACCCATGGAATGGGGAGCACGCAGGATTCCTTTCAAGGGTCTGCATTTGCTTTCCCAACCTCACCCATCGTCTCAGCCCCAAGAGTGTCCAGCCTTATGTCTTCTGCCGCTGGCGCTGTACATGTGGTCAATCCTGGTTGCATGCCAGTCCCTGAACGCATTTGGGAAGAATTTCTCTCTGTTTTGCCCTGCTTGTTTCTTCTTTATGTTGGAAATGTATCCTCAGAATGGGTCTGAGCTGATTTTCCCTGCTGGTTTTAGGCCGCTTTACACACACTTGATGCACTTACACAGAGATATCAAGACTTAGCTTTTAAGATGCTTACTAGTCGGATAGATACTTGTGCGATGAACAGGGTGTGGTGAGTCCAGTTGATTGAGCAAGGAGTAGGTCGTGTCCATTCCATATTCGGTTTTCGGAAGGGTATCTGTGCTCATTTCAAACTCGAGTTTTATGCGTCACCCCACCTCACCTTTCCCCTGAAGCAGGCATAAGTGTGTTTTCTAAAAGCGTGACTCTGTTCTGTTTGGGGATTCAGTTCATGGGGAGCGATTTTTACATTCCCTCGATAAGTGATATGATAAGTTTCTTTTTTTGTGGGACTGATTTCACTGAGGATGATCGTACCTAAATCCACTCAGGATGGTGCTACCAGCCTCATGACGTGGATTTCATGGCTGAGTGACACTCCATTGGACCTACGTAGCACCACTTGTCCACTTGTCCACTTGTCTTTGTCCACTTGTCCACTCGTCTTTGTCCACTTGGCTCTTTCCTGGGATATGAAACGTGTACCGGAGTGGAGGTTCTTGTCAAGACAGCAGCCCTCAACTTTGGGGTCCCTGTGTCTGGTTGATTTTTTCATTTTCCCAAGGTCAACGCGCATGTGTGGAAGTGCCCTATGCTCTGTGGTTCTGTGTTTTACATGGTTTGGGAAAGAGGATACACTTGTGAAGATTGGCTGTTGGCCATTGACATCCCGCCCATCAGCTTAACAAGGCTCCCTTGACTCCGTGGGCTGTCCTGCCTTTCTGGTTTTTAGACTTTTTTCGCCTGGCCCTTTTGCCCCGGTGGGGGGGGGGGCGAGAGATTTCTTTGTAGTGCTGATTTGCTCTCCCAGGTTGCTTGGTTGGCCAAAAAGGGCGTATGCGTTTTTTCCTGAATATATTCAGGAAAAAACGCATACGCCCTTTTTGGCCAACCGCATCATTGTCCACGTTCTGTTGCTTTTCATGTGCTATCGGGGCCATTCCGATGTACCCGTTGACAACCGTTTCCTGCAGTTCTGCCTTGCGTTCAACGCCTCTTCGTAGCCTGACCTCAATATATTTGGGGGCGATAGTTATCGTTTAGAACTCTGCAGGTTTGGGAAGTGCAGTGCCCCTGAGCTCCATTTCCCAAGTTGCTTTTTTGTGAGTGGGACGCAACACGGCTGGATGGCTTCACGCCCGATTGTCGATCGGGGGGGCAGGCTGAGCCTCCGGTGAATTCTTCTTCGCGATGGAAAATGAGAGTGACATGTGCCCGACCAAACACCTCCAGCGAGTCTCTCATTGGTTCCCCCTCTTGCAGTTCATCCTGCGGACAAATTGCAGACGGTACGAAAGAGGCATGGAAAGGCGCCGAGTCTCCAAGTGGGGAGATTGTTAGTAAGGGGGCCTGAATGGAGAACACGAGCACCAGGAGATGAAAACTGAGGTGAGTTTCAGAAAGCTTTCCCGATCCCACGGTGTAGCATCCGCTGGGTTTCCAATGAGTGCTTTCGCTGTCGGAAGATTGCGTTGAACCTGGAGAGTTGGGACCCATGGAATGGGGAGCACGCAGGATTCCTTTCAAGGGTCTGCATTTGCTTTCCCAACCTCACCCATCGTCTCAGCCCCAAGAGTGTCCAGCCTTATGTCTTCTGCCGCTGGCGCTGTACATGTGGTCAATCCTGGTTGCATGCCAGTCCCTGAACGCATTTTGGAAGAATTTCTCTCTGTTTTGGCCTGCTTGTTTCTTCTTTGTGTTGGAAATGTATCCTCAGAATGGGTCTGAGCTGATTTTCCATGCTGTTTTTAGGCCGCTTTACACACACTTGATGCACTTACACAGAGATAACAAGACTTAGCTTTTAAGATGCTTACTAGTCGGATAGATACTTGTGCGATGAACAAGGTCTGGTGAGTCCAGTTGATTGAGCAAGGAGTAGGTCGTGTCCATTCCATATTCGGTTTTCGGAAGGGTATCTGTGCTCATTTCAAACTCGAGTTTTATGCGTCACCCCACCTCACCTTTCCCCTGAAGCAGGCATAAGTGTGTTTTCTAAAAGCGTGACTCTGTTCTGTTTGGGGATTCAGTTCATGGGGAGCGATTTTTACATTCCCTCGATAAGTGATATCATAAGTTTCTTTTTTTGTGGGACTGATTTCACTGAGGATGATCGTACCTAAATCCACTCAGGATGCTGCTACCAGCCTCATGACGTGGATTTCATGGCTGAGTGACCCTCCATTGGACCTACGTAGCACCACTTGTCCACTTGTCCACTTGTCTCTGTCCACTTGTCCACTCGTCTTTGTCCACTTGGCTCTTTCCTGGGATATGAAACATGTACCGGAGTGGAGGTTCTTGTCAAGACAGCAGCCCTCAACTTTGGGGTCCCTGTGTCTGGTTGATTTTTTCATTTTCCCAAGGTCAACGCCCATGTGTGGAAGTGCCCTATGGTCTGTGGTTCTGTGTTTTACATGGTTTGGGAAAGAGGATACACTTGTGAAGATTGGCTGTTGGCCATTGACATCCCGCCCATCAGCTTAACAAGGCTCCCTTGACTCCATGGGCTGTCCTGCCTTTCTGGTTTTTAGACTTTTTTCGCCTGGCCCTTTTGCCCCGGTGGGGGGGGGGGGCGAGAGATTTCTTTGTAGTGCTGATTTGCTCTCCCAGGTTGCTTGGTTGGCCAAAAAGGGCGTATGCGTTTTTTCCTGAATATATTCAGGAAAAAACGCATACGCCCTTTTTGGCCAACCGCATCATTGTCCACGTTCTGGCGCTTTTCATGTGCTATCGGGGCCATTCCGATGTACCCGTTGACATCCGTTTCCTGCAATTCTGCCTTGCGTTCAACGCCTCTTCGTAGCCTGACCTCAATATATTTTGGGGCGATAGTTATCGTTTAGAACTCTGTAGGTTTGGGAAGTGCAGTGCCCCTGAGCTCCATTTCCCAAGTCGCTTTTTTGTGAGTGGGACGCAACACGGCTGGATGGCTTCACGCCCTATTGTCGATCCGCGGTGGCAGGCTGAACCTCTGGTGAATTCTTCTTCGTGATGGGAAATGAGAGTGCCATGTGCCCGACCAAACACCTCCAGCGAGTCTCTCATTGGTTCCCCCTCTTGCAGTTCATCCTGCGGACAAATTACAAACGGTACGAAAGAGGCATGGAAAGGCGCCGAGTCTCCAAGTGGGGAGATTGTTAGTAAGGGGGCCTGAATGGAGAACACGAGCACCAGGAGATGAAAACTGAGGTGAGTTTCAGAAAGCTTTCCCGATCCCACGGTGTAGCATCCGCTGGGTTTCCAATGAGTGCTTTCGCTGTCGGAAGATTGCGTTGAACCTGGAGAGTTGGGACCCATGGAATGGGGAGCACGCAGGATTCCTTTCAAGGGTCTGCATTTGCTTTCCCAACCTCACCCATCGTCTCAGCCCCAAGAGTGTCCAGCCTTATGTCTTCTGCCGCTGGCGCTGTACATGTGGTCAATCCTGGTTGCATGCCAGTCCCTGAACGCATTTGGGAAGAATTTCTCTCTGTTTTGCCCTGCTTGTTTCTTCTTTATGTTGGAAATGTATCCTCAGAATGGGTCTGAGCTGATTTTCCCTGCTGGTTTTAGGCCGCTTTACACACACTTGATGCACTTACACAGAGATATCAAGACTTAGCTTTTAAGATGCTTACTAGTCGGATAGATACTTGTGCGATGAACAGGGTGTGGTGAGTCCAGTTGATTGAGCAAGGAGTAGGTCGTGTCCATTCCATATTCGGTTTTCGGAAGGGTATCTGTGCTCATTTCAAACTCGAGTTTTATGCGTCACCCCACCTCACCTTTCCCCTGAAGCAGGCATAAGTGTGTTTTCTAAAAGCGTGACTCTGTTCTGTTTGGGGATTCAGTTCATGGGGAGCGATTTTTACATTCCCTCGATAAGTGATATCATAAGTTTCTTTTTTTGTGGGACTGATTTCACTGAGGATGATCGTACCTAAATCCACTCAGGATGCTGCTACCAGCCTCATGACGTGGATTTCATGGCTGAGTGACACTCCATTGGACCTACGTAGCACCACTTGTCCACTTGTCCACTTGTCTCTGTCCACTTGTCCACTCGTCTTTGTCCACTTGGCTCTTTCCTGGGATATGAAACGTGTACCGGAGTGGAGGTTCTTGTCAAGACAGCAGCCCTCAACTTTGGGGTCCCAGTGTCTGGTTGATTTTTTCATTTTCCCAAGGTCAACGCCCATGTGTGGAAGTGCCCTATGCTCTGTGGTTCTGTGTTTTACATGGTTTGGGAAAGAGGATACACTTGTGAAGATTGGCTGTTGGCCATTGACATCCCGCCCATCAGCTTAACAAGGCTCCCTTGACTCCGTGGGCTGTCCTGCCTTTCTGGTTTTTAGACTTTTTTCGCCTGGCCCTTTTGCCCCGGGGGGGGGGCGAGAGATTTCTTTGTAGTGCTGATTTGCTCTCCCAGGTTGCTTGGTTGGCCAAAAAGGGCGTATGCGTTTTTTCCTGAATATATTCAGGAAAAAACGCATACGCCCTTTTTGGCCAACCGCATCATTGTCCACGTTCTGTTGCTTTTCATGTGCTATCGGGGCCATTCCGATGTACCCGTTGACATCCGTTTCCTGCAATTCTGCCTTGCGTTCAACGCCTCTTCGTAGCCTGACCTCAATATATTTTGGGGCGATAGTTATCGTTTAGAACTCTGCAGGTTTGGGAAGTGCAGTGCCCCTGAGCTCCATTTCCCAAGTCGCTTTTTTGTGAGTGGGACGCAACACGGCTGGATGGCTTCACGCCCGATTGTCGATCCGGGGTGGCAGGCTGAGCCTCTGGTGAATTCTTCTTCGCGATGGAAAATGAGAGTGACATGTGCCCGACCAAACACCTCCAGCGAGTCTCTCATTGGTTCCCCCTCTTGCAGTTCATCCTGCGGACAAATTGCAGACGGTACGAAAGAGGCATGGAAAGGCGCCGAGTCTCCAAGTGGGGAGATTGTTAGTAAGGGGGCCTGAATGGAGAACACGAGCACCAGGAGATGAAAACTGAGGTGAGTTTCAGAAAGCTTTCCCGATCCCACGGTGTAGCATCCGCTGGGTTTCCAATGAGTGCTTTCGCTGTCGGAAGATTGCGTTGAACCTGGAGAGTTGGGACCCATGGAATGGGGAGCACGCAGGATTCCTTTCAAGGGTCTGCATTTGCTTTCCCAACCTCACCCATCGTCTCAGCCCCAAGAGTGTCCAGGCTTATGTCTTCTGCCGCTGGGGCTGTAGATGTGGTCAATCCTGGTTGCATGCCAGTCCCTGAACGCATTTTGGAAGAATTTCTCTCTGTTTTGCCCTGCTTCTTTCTTCTTTATGTTGGAAATGTATCCTCAGAATGGGTCTGAGCTGATTTTCCCTGCTGGTTTTAGGCCGCTTTACACACACTTGATGCACTTACACAGAGATATCAAGACTTAGCTTTTAAGATGCTTACTAGTCGGATAGATACTTGTGCGATGAACAGGGTGTGGTGAGTCCAGTTGATTGAGCAAGGAGTAGGTCGTGTCCATATCATATTCGGTTTTCGGAAGGGTATCTGTGCTCATTTCAAACTCGAGTTTTATGCGTCACCCCACCTCACCTTTCCCCTGAAGCAGGCATAAGTGTGTTTTCTAAAAGCGTGACTCTGTTCTGTTTGGGGATTCAGTTCATGGGGAGCGATTTTTACATTCCCTCGATAAGTGATATCATAAGTTTCTTTTTTTGTGGGACTGATTTCACTGAGGATGATCGTACCTAAATCCACTCAGGATGCTGCTACCAGCCTCATGACGTGGATTTCATGGCTGAGTGACACTCCATTGGACCTACGTAGCACCATTTGTCCACTTGTCCACTTGTCTTTGTCCACTTGTCCACTCGTCTTTGTCCACTTGGCTCTTTCCTGGGATATGAAACGTGTACTGGAGTGGAGGTTCTTGTCAAGACAGCAGCCCTCAACTTTGGGGTCCCTGTGTCTGGTTGATTTTTTCATTTTCCCAAGGTCAACGCCCATGTGTGGAAGTGCCCTATGCTCTGTGGTTCTGTGTTTTACATGGTTTGGGAAAGAGGATACACTTGTGAAGATTGGCTCTTGGCCATTGACATCCCGCCCATCAGCTTAACAAGGCTCCCTTGACTCCGTGGCCTGTCCTGCCTTTCTGGTTTTTAGACTTTTTTCGCCTGGCCCTTTTCCCCGGGGGGGGGGGGGCGAGAGATTTCTTTGTAGTGCTGATTTGCTCTCCCAGGTTGCTTGGTTGGCCAAAAAGGGCGTATGCGTTTTTTCCTGAATATATTCAGGAAAAAACGCATACGCCCTTTTTGGCCAACCGCATCATTGTCCACGTTCTGGCGCTTTTCATGTGCTATCGGGGCCATTCCGATGTACCCGTTGACATCCGTTTCCTGCAATTCTGCCTTGCGTTCAACGCCTCTTCGTAGCCTGACCTCAATATATTTTGGGGCGATAGTTATCGTTTAGAACTCTGCAGGTTTGGGAAGTGCAGTGCCCCTGAGCTCCATTTCCCAAGTTGCTTTTTTGTGAGTGGGACGCAACACGGCTGGATGGCTTCACGCCCGATTGTCGATCGGGGGGGCAGGCTGAGCCTCCGGTGAATTCTTCTTCGCGATGGAAAATGAGAGTGACATGTGCCCGACCAAACACCTCCAGCGAGTCTCTCATTGGTTCCCCCTCTTGCAGTTCATCCTGCGGACAAATTGCAGACGGTACGAAAGAGGCATGGAAAGGCGCCGAGTCTCCAAGTGGGGAGATTGTTAGTAAGGGGGCCTGAATGGAGAACACGAGCACCAGGAGATGAAAACTGAGGTGAGTTTCAGAAAGCTTTCCCGATCCCACGGTGTAGCATCCGCTGGGTTTCCAATGAGTGCTTTCGCTGTCGGAAGATTGCGTTGAACCTGGAGAGTTGGGACCCATGGAATGGGGAGCACGCAGGATTCCTTTCAAGGGTCTGCATTTGCTTTCCCAACCTCACCCATCGTCTCAGCCCCAAGAGTGTCCAGCCTTATGTCTTCTGCCGCTGGCGCTGTACATGTGGTCAATCCTGGTTGCATGCCAGTCCCTGAACGCATTTTGGAAGAATTTCTCTCTGTTTTGGCCTGCTTGTTTCTTCTTTGTGTTGGAAATGTATCCTCAGAATGGGTCTGAGCTGATTTTCCATGCTGTTTTTAGGCCGCTTTACACACACTTGATGCACTTACACAGAGATAACAAGACTTAGCTTTTAAGATGCTTACTAGTCGGATAGATACTTGTGCGATGAACAAGGTCTGGTGAGTCCAGTTGATTGAGCAAGGAGTAGGTCGTGTCCATTCCATATTCGGTTTTCGGAAGGGTATCTGTGCTCATTTCAAACTCGAGTTTTATGCGTCACCCCACCTCACCTTTCCCCTGAAGCAGGCATAAGTGTGTTTTCTAAAAGCGTGACTCTGTTCTGTTTGGGGATTCAGTTCATGGGGAGCGATTTTTACATTCCCTCGATAAGTGATATCATAAGTTTCTTTTTTTGTGGGACTGATTTCACTGAGGATGATCGTACCTAAATCCACTCAGGATGCTGCTACCAGCCTCATGACGTGGATTTCATGGCTGAGTGACCCTCCATTGGACCTACGTAGCACCACTTGTCCACTTGTCCACTTGTCTCTGTCCACTTGTCCACTCGTCTTTGTCCACTTGGCTCTTTCCTGGGATATGAAACATGTACCGGAGTGGAGGTTCTTGTCAAGACAGCAGCCCTCAACTTTGGGGTCCCTGTGTCTGGTTGATTTTTTCATTTTCCCAAGGTCAACGCCCATGTGTGGAAGTGCCCTATGGTCTGTGGTTCTGTGTTTTACATGGTTTGGGAAAGAGGATACACTTGTGAAGATTGGCTGTTGGCCATTGACATCCCGCCCATCAGCTTAACAAG
Source organism: Kogia breviceps (assembly GCF_026419965.1). NCBI lineage: Eukaryota > Metazoa > Chordata > Mammalia > Artiodactyla > Physeteridae > Kogia > Kogia breviceps. Next base: position 28,527,329 of record NC_081321.1, read on the forward strand.
GCTCCCTTGACTCCATGGGCTGTCCTGCCTTTCTGGTTTTTAGACTTTTTTCGCCTGGCCCTTTTGCCCCGGTGGGGGGGGGGGCGAGAGATTTCTTTGTAGTGCTGATTTGCTCTCCCAGGTTGCTTGGTTGGCCAAAAAGGGCGTATGCGTTTTTTCCTGAATATATTCAGGAAAAAACGCATACGCCCTTTTTGGCCAACCGCATCATTGTCCACGTTCTGGCGCTTTTCATGTGCTATCGGGGCCATTCCGATGTACCCGTTGACATCCGTTTCCTGCAATTCTGCCTTGCGTTCACCGCCTCTTCGTAGCCTGACCTCAATATATTTTGGGGCGATAGTTATCGTTTAGAACTCTGCAGGTTTGGGAAGTGCAGTGCCCCTGAGCTCCATTTCCCAAGTCGCTTTTTTGTGAGTGGGTCGCAACACGGCTGGATGGCTTCACGCCCTATTGTCGATCCGGGGTGGCAGGCTGAACCTCTGGTGAATTCTTCTTCGTGATGGGAAATGAGAGTGACATGTGCCCGACCAAACACCTCCAGCGAGTCTCTCATTGGTTCCCCCTCTTGCAGTTCATCCTGCGGACAAATTGCAGACGGTACGAAAGAGGCATGGAAAGGCGCCGAGTCTCCAAGTGGGGAGATTGTTAGTAAGGGGGCCTGAATGGAGAACACGAGCACCAGGAGATGAAAACTGAGGTGAGTTTCAGAAAGCTTTCCCGATCCCACGGTGTAGCATCCGCTGGGTTTCCAATGAGTGCTTTCGCTGTCGGAAGATTGCGTTGAACCTGGAGAGTTGGGACCCATGGAATGGGGAGCACGCAGGATTCCTTTCAAGGGTCTGCATTTGCTTTCCCAACCTCACCCATCGTCTCATCCCCAAGAGTGTCCAGGCTTATGTCTTCTGCCGCTGGGGCTGTAGATGTGGTCAATCCTGGTTGCATGCCAGTCCCTGAACGCATTTTGGAAGAATTTCTCTCTGTTTTGGCCTGCTTGTTTCTTCTTTATGTTGGAAATGTATCCTCAGAATGGGTCTGAGCTGATTTTCCCTGCTGGTTTTAGGCCGCTTTACACACACTTGATGCACTTACACAGAGATATCAAGACTTAGCTTTTAAGATGCTTACTAGTCGGCTAGATACTTGTGCGATGAACAGGGTGTGGTGAGTCCAGTTGATTGAGCAAGGAGTAGGTCGTGTCCATTCCATATTCGGTTTTCGGAAGGGTATCTGTGCTCATTTCAAACTCGAGTTTTATGCGTCACCCCACCTCACCTTTCCCCTGAAGCAGGCATAAGTGTGTTTTCTAAAAGCGTGACTCTGTTCTGTTTGGGGATTCAGTTCATGGGGAGCGATTTTTACATTCCCTCGATAAGTGATATCATAAGTTTCTTTTTTTGTGGGACTGATTTCACTGAGGATGATCGTACCTAAATCCACTCAGGATGCTGCTACCAGCCTCATGACGTGGATTTCATGGCTGAGTGACACTCCATTGGACCTACGTAGCACCACATGTCCACTTGTCCACTTGTCTCTGTCCACTTGTCCACTCGTCTTTGTCCACTTGGCTCTTTCCTGGGATATGAAACGTGTACCGGAGTGGAGGTTCTTGTCAAGACAGCAGCCCTCAACTTTGGGGTCCCAGTGTCTGGTTGATTTTTTCATTTTCCCAAGGTCAACGCCCATGTGTGGAAGTGCCCTATGCTCTGTGGTTCTGTGTTTTACATGGTTTGGGAAAGAGGATACACTTGTGAAGATTGGCTGTTGGCCATTGACATCCCGCCCATCAGCTTAACAAGGCTCCCTTGACTCCGTGGGCTGTCCTGCCTTTCTGGTTTTTAGACTTTTTTCGCCTGGCCCTTTTGCCCCGGGGTGGGGGGGGGCGAGAGATTTCTTTGTAGTGCTGATTTGCTCTCCCAGGTTGCTTGGTTGGCCAAAAAGGGCGTATGCGTTTTTTCCTGAATATATTCAGGAAAAAACGCATACGCCCTTTTTGGCCAACCGCATCATTGTCCACGTTCTGTTGCTTTTCATGTGCTATCGGGGCCATTCCGATGTACCCGTTGACATCCGTTTCCTGCAATTCTGCCTTGCGTTCAACGCCTCTTCGTAGCCTGACCTCAATATATTTTGGGGCGATAGTTATCGTTTAGAACTCTGCAGGTTTGGGAAGTGCAGTGCCCCTGAGCTCCATTTCCCAAGTCGCTTTTTTGTGAGTGGGACGCAACACGGCTGGATGGCTTCACGCCCGATTGTCGATCCGGGGTGGCAGGCTGAGCCTCTGTTGAATTCTTCTTCGCGATGGAAAATGAGAGTGACATGTGCCCGACCAAACACCTCCAGCGAGTCTCTCATTGGTTCCCCCTCTTGCAGTTCATCCTGCGGACAAATTGCAGACGGTACGAAAGAGGCATGGAAAGGCGCCGAGTCTCCAAGTGGGGAGATTGTTAGTAAGGGGGCCTGAATGGAGAACACGAGCACCAGGAGATGAAAACTGAGGTGAGTTTCAGAAAGCTTTCCCGATCCCACGGTGTAGCATCCGCTGGGTTTCCAATGAGTGCTTTCGCTGTCGGAAGATTGCGTTGAACCTGGAGAGTTGGGACCCATGGAATGGGGAGCACGCAGGATTCCTTTCAAGGGTCTGCATTTGCTTTCCCAACCTCACCCATCGTCTCAGCCCCAAGAGTGTCCAGGCTTATGTCTTCTGCCGCTGGGGCTGTAGATGTGGTCAATCCTGGTTGCATGCCAGTCCCTGAACGCATTTTGGAAGAATTTCTCTCTGTTTTGCCCTGCTTGTTTCTTCTTTATGTTGGAAATGTATCCTCAGAATGGGTCTGAGCTGATTTTCCCTGCTGGTTTTAGGCCGCTTTACACACACTTGATGCACTGACACAGAGATATCAAGACTTAGCTTTTAAGATGCTTACTAGTCGGATAGATACTTGTGCGATGAACAGGGTCTGCTGAGTCCAGTTGATTGAGCAAGGAGTAGGTCGTGTCCATATCATATTCGGTTTTCGGAAGGGTATCTGTGCTCATTTCAAACTCGAGTTTTATGCGTCACCCCACCTCACCTTTCCCCTGAAGCAGGCATAAGTGTGTTTTCTAAAAGCGTGACTCTGTTCTGTTTGGGGATTCCGTTCATGGGGAGCGATTTTTACATTCCCTCGATAAGTGATATCATAAGTTTCTTTTTTTGTGGGACTGATTTCACTGAGGATGATCGTACCTAAATCCACTCAGGATGCTGCTACCAGCCTCATGACGTGGATTTCATGGCTGAGTGACACTCCATTGGACCTACGTAGCACCACTTGTCCACTTGTCCACTTGTCTCTGTCCACTTGTCCACTCGTCTTTGTCCACTTGGCTCTTTCCTGGGATATGAAACGTGTATCGGAGTGGAGGTTCTTGTCAAGACAGCAGCCCTCAACTTTGGGGTCCCTGTGTCTGGTTGATTTTTTCATTTTCCCAAGGTCAACGCCCATGTGTGGAAGTGCCCTATGCTCTGTGGTTCTGTGTTTTACATGGTTTGGGAAAGAGGATACACTTGTGAAGATTGGCTGTTGGCCATTGACATCCCGCCCATCAGCTTAACAAGGCTCCCTTGACTCCGTGGCCTGTCCTGCCTTTCTGGTTTTTAGACTTTTTTCGCCTGGCCCTTTTGCCCCGGGGGGGGGGGGCGAGAGATTTCTTTGTAGTGCTGATTTGCTCTCCCAGGTTGCTTGGTTGGCCAAAAAGGGCGTATGCGTTTTTTCCTGAATATATTCAGGAAAAAACGCATACGCCCTTTTTGGCCAACCGCATCATTGTCCACGTTCTGGCGCTTTTCATGTGCTATCGGGGCCATTCCGATGTACCCGTTGACATCCGTTTCCTGCAATTCTGCCTTGCGTTCAACGCCTCTTCGTAGCCTGACCTCAATATATTTTGGGGCGATAGTTATCGTTTAGAACTCTGCAGGTTTGGGAAGTGCAGTGCCCCTGAGCTCCATTTCCCAAGTCGCTTTTTTGTGAGTGGGACGCAACACGGCTGGATGGCTTCACGCCCTATTGTCGATCCGCGGTGGCAGGCTGAACCTCTGGTGAATTCTTCTTCGTGATGGGAAATGAGAGTGACATGTGCCCGACCAAACACCTCCAGCGAGTCTCTCATTGGTTCCCCCTCTTGCAGTTCATCCTGCGGACAAATTGCAGACGGTACGAAAGAGGCATGGAAAGGCGCCGAGTCTCCAAGTGGGGAGATTGTTAGTAAGGGGGCCTGAATGGAGAACACGAGCACCAGGAGATGAAAACTGAGGTGAGTTTCAGAAAGCTTTCCCGATCCCACGGTGTAGCATCCGCTGGGTTTCCAATGAGTGCTTTCGCTGTCGGAAGATTGCGTTGAACCTGGAGAGTTGGGACCCATGGAATGGGGAGCACGCAGGATTCCTTTCAAGGGTCTGCATTTGCTTTCCCAACCTCACCCATCGTCTCAGCCCCAAGAGTGTCCAGCCTTATGTCTTCTGCCGCTGGGGCTGTAGATGTGGTCAATCCTGGTTGCATGCCAGTCCCTGAACGCATTTTGGAAGAATTTCTCTCTGTTTTGCCCTGCTTGTTTCTTCTTTATGTTGGAAATGTATCCTCAGAATGGGTCTGAGCTGATTTTCCCTGCTGGTTTTAGGCCGCTTTACACACACTTGATGCACTGACACAGAGATATCAAGACTTAGCTTTTAAGATGCTTACTAGTCGGATAGATACTTGTGCGATGAACAGGGTCTGCTGAGTCCAGTTGATTGAGCAAGGAGTAGGTCGTGTCCATATCATATTCGGTTTTCGGAAGGGTATCTGTGCTCATTTCAAACTCGAGTTTTATGCGTCACCCCACCTCACCTTTCCCCTGAAGCAGGCATAAGTGTGTTTTCTAAAAGCGTGACTCTGTTCTGTTTGGGGATTCCGTTCATGGGGAGCGATTTTTACATTCCCTCGATAAGTGATATCATAAGTTTCTTTTTTTGTGGGACTGATTTCACTGAGGATGATCGTACCTAAATCCACTCAGGATGCTGCTACCAGCCTCATGACGTGGATTTCATGGCTGAGTGACACTCCATTGGACCTACGTAGCACCACTTGTCCACTTGTCCACTTGTCTTTGTCCACTTGTCCACTCGTCTTTGTCCACTTGGCTCTTTCCTGGGATATGAAACGTGTATCGGAGTGGAGGTTCTTGTCAAGACAGCAGCCCTCAACTTTGGGGTCCCTGTGTCTGGTTGATTTTTTCATTTTCCCAAGGTCAACGCCCATGTGTGGAAGTGCCCTATGCTCTGTGGTTCTGTGTTTTACATGGTTTGGGAAAGAGGATACACTTGTGAAGATTGGCTGTTGGCCATTGACATCCCGCCCATCAGCTTAACAAGGCTCCCTTGACTCCGTGGCCTGTCCTGCCTTTCTGGTTTTTAGACTTTTTTCGCCTGGCCCTTTTGCCCCGGGGGGGGGGGGGGCGAGAGATTTCTTTGTAGTGCTGATTTGCTCTCCCAGGTTGCTTGGTTGGCCAAAAAGGGCGTATGCGTTTTTTCCTGAATATATTCAGGAAAAAACGCATACGCCCTTTTTGGCCAACCGCATCATTGTCCACGTTCTGGCGCTTTTCATGTGCTATCGGGGCCATTCCGATGTACCCGTTGACATCCGTTTCCTGCAATTCTGCCTTGCGTTCAACGCCTCTTCGTAGCCTGACCTCAATATATTTTGGGGCGATAGTTATCGTTTAGAACTCTGCAGGTTTGGGAAGTGCAGTGCCCCTGAGCTCCATTTCCCAAGTCGCTTTTTTGTGAGTGGGACGCAACACGGCTGGATGGCTTCACGCCCTATTGTCGATCCGCGGTGGCAGGCTGAACCTCTGGTGAATTCTTCTTCGTGATGGGAAATGAGAGTGACATGTGCCCGACCAAACACCTCCAGCGAGTCTCTCATTGGTTCCCCCTCTTGCAGTTCATCCTGCGGACAAATTGCAGACGGTACGAAAGAGGCATGGAAAGGCGCCGAGTCTCCAAGTGGGGAGATTGTTAGTAAGGGGGCGTGAATGGAGAACACGAGCACCAGGAGATGAAAACTGAGGTGAGTTTCAGAAAGCTTTCCCGATCCCACGGTGTAGCATCCGCTGGGTTTCCAATGAGTGCTTTCGCTGTCGGAAGATTGCGTTGAACCTGGAGAGTTGGGACCCATGGAATGGGGAGCACGCAGGATTCCTTTCAAGGGTCTGCATTTGCTTTCCCAACCTCACCCATCGTCTCAGCCCCAAGAGTGTCCAGCCTTATGTCTTCTGCCGCTGGGGCTGTAGATGTGGTCAATCCTGGTTGCATGCCAGTCCCTGAACGCATTTTGGAAGAATTTCTCTCTGTTTTGCCCTGCTTGTTTCTTCTTTATGTTGGAAATGTATCCTCAGAATGGGTCTGAGCTGATTTTCCCTGCTGGTTTTAGGCCGCTTTACACACACTTGATGCACTTACACAGAGATATCAAGACTTAGCTTTTAAGATGCTTACTAGTCGGATAGATACTTGTGCGATGAACAGGGTGTGGTGAGTCCAGTTGATTGAGCAAGGAGTAGGTCGTGTCCATTCCATATTCGGTTTTCGGAAGGGTATCTGTGCTCATTTCAAACTCGAGTTTTATGCGTCACCCCACCTCACCTTTCCCCTGAAGCAGGCATAAGTGTGTTTTCTAAAAGCGTGACTCTGTTCTGTTTGGGGATTCAGTTCATGGGGAGCGATTTTTACATTCCCTCGATAAGTGATATGATAAGTTTCTTTTTTTGTGGGACTGATTTCACTGAGGATGATCGTACCTAAATCCACTCAGGATGCTGCTACCAGCCTCATGACGTGGATTTCATGGCTGAGTGACACTCCATTGGACCTACGTAGCACCACTTGTCCACTTGTCCACTTGTCTTTGTCCACTTGTCCACTCGTCTTTGTCCACTTGGCTCTTTCCAGGGATATGAAACGTGTACCGGAGTGGAGGTTCTTGTCAAGACAGCAGCCCTCAACTTTGGGGTCCCTGTGTCTGGTTGATTTTTTCATTTTCCCAAGGTCAACGCCCATGTGTGGAAGTGCCCTATGCTCTGTGGTTCTGTGTTTTACATGGTTTGGGAAAGAGGATACACTTGTGAAGATTGGCTGTTGGCCATTGACATCCCGCCCATCAGCTTAACAAGGCTCCCTTGACTCCGTGGCCTGTCCTGCCTTTCTGGTTTTTAGACTTTTTTCGCCTGGCCCTTTTCCCCGGGGGGGGGGGGGGGCGAGAGATTTCTTTGTAGTGCTGATTTGCTCTCCCAGGTTGCTTGGTTGGCCAAAAAGGGCGTATGCGTTTTTTCCTGAATATATTCAGGAAAAAACGCATACGCCCTTTTTGGCCAACCGCATCATTGTCCACGTTCTGGCGCTTTTCATGTGCTATCGGGGCCATTCCGATGTACCCGTTGACATCCGTTTCCTGCAATTCTGCCTTGCGTTCACCGCCTCTTCGTAGCCTGACCTCAATATATTCTGGGGCGATAGTTATCGTTTAGAACTCTGCAGGTTTGGGAAGTGCAGTGCCCCTGAGCTCCATTTCCCAAGTCGCTTTTTTGTGAGTGGGACGCAACACGGCTGGATGGCTTCACGCCCTATTGTCGATCCGCGGTGGCAGGCTGAACCTCTGGTGAATTCTTCTTCGTGATGGGAAATGAGAGTGACATGTGCCCGACCAAACACCTCCAGCGAGTCTCTCATTGGTTCCCCCTCTTGCAGTTCATCCTGCGGACAAATTGCAGACGGTACGAAAGAGGCATGGAAAGGCGCCGAGTCTCCAAGTGGGGAGATTGTTAGTAAGGGGGCCTGAATGGAGAACACGAGCACCAGGAGATGAAAACTGAGGTGAGTTTCAGAAAGCTTTCCCGATCCCACGGTGTAGCATCCGCTGGGTTTCCAATGAGTGCTTTCGCTGTCGGAAGATTGCGTTGAACCTGGAGAGTTGGGACCCATGGAATGGGGAGCACGCAGGATTCCTTTCAAGGGTCTGCATTTGCTTTCCCAACCTCACCCATCGTCTCAGCCCCAAGAGTGTCCAGCCTTATGTCTTCTGCCGCTGGGGCTGTAGATGTGGTCAATCCTGGTTGCATGCCAGTCCCTGAACGCATTTGGGAAGAATTTCTCTCTGTTTTGCCCTGCTTGTTTCTTCTTTATGTTGGAAATGTATCCTCAGAATGGGTCTGAGCTGATTTTCCCTGCTGGTTTTAGGCCGCTTTACACACACTTGATGCACTTACACAGAGATATCAAGACTTAGCTTTTAAGATGCTTACTAGTCGGATAGATACTTGTGCGATGAACAGGGTGTGGTGAGTCCAGTTGATTGAGCAAGGAGTAGGTCGTGTCCATTCCATATTCGGTTTTCGGAAGGGTATCTGTGCTCATTTCAAACTCGAGTTTTATGCGTCACCCCACCTCACCTTTCCCCTGAAGCAGGCATAAGTGTGTTTTCTAAAAGCGTGACTCTGTTCTGTTTGGGGATTCAGTTCATGGGGAGCGATTTTTACATTCCCTCGATAAGTGATATCATAAGTTTCTTTTTTTGTGGGACTGATTTCACTGAGGATGATCGTACCTAAATCCACTCAGGATGCTGCTACCAGCCTCATGACGTGGATTTCATGGCTGAGTGACACTCCATTGGACCTACGTAGCACCACTTGTCCACTTGTCCACTTGTCTCTGTCCACTTGTCCACTCGTCTTTGTCCACTTGGCTCTTTCCTGGGATATGAAACGTGTACCGGAGTGGAGGTTCTTGTCAAGACAGCAGCCCTCAACTTTGGGGTCCCAGTGTCTGGTTGATTTTTTCATTTTCCCAAGGTCAACGCCCATGTGTGGAAGTGCCCTATGCTCTGTGGTTCTGTGTTTTACATGGTTTGGGAAAGAGGATACACTTGTGAAGATTGGCTGTTGGCCATTGACATCCCGCCCATCAGCTTAACAAGGCTCCCTTGACTCCGTGGGCTGTCCTGCCTTTCTGGTTTTTAGACTTTTTTCGCCTGGCCCTTTTGCCCCGGGGGGGGGGCGAGAGATTTCTTTGTAGTGCTGATTTGCTCTCCCAGGTTGCTTGGTTGGCCAAAAAGGGCGTATGCGTTTTTTCCTGAATATATTCAGGAAAAAACGCATACGCCCTTTTTGGCCAACCGCATCATTGTCCACGTTCTGTTGCTTTTCATGTGCTATCGGGGCCATTCCGATGTACCCGTTGACATCCGTTTCCTGCAATTCTGCCTTGCGTTCAACGCCTCTTCGTAGCCTGACCTCAATATATTTTGGGGCGATAGTTATCGTTTAGAACTCTGCAGGTTTGGGAAGTGCAGTGCCCCTGAGCTCCATTTCCCAAGTCGCTTTTTTGTGAGTGGGACGCAACACGGCTGGATGGCTTCACGCCCGATTGTCGATCCGGGGTGGCAGGCTGAGCCTCTGGTGAATTCTTCTTCGCGATGGAAAATGAGAGTGACATGTGCCCGACCAAACACCTCCAGCGAGTCTCTCATTGGTTCCCCCTCTTGCAGTTCATCCTGCGGACAAATTGCAGACGGTACGAAAGAGGCATGGAAAGGCGCCGAGTCTCCAAGTGGGGAGATTGTTAGTAAGGGGGCCTGAATGGAGAACACGAGCACCAGGAGATGAAAACTGAGGTGAGTTTCAGAAAGCTTTCCCGATCCCACGGTGTAGCATCCGCTGGGTTTCCAATGAGTGCTTTCGCTGTCGGAAGATTGCGTTGAACCTGGAGAGTTGGGACCCATGGAATGGGGAGCACGCAGGATTCCTTTCAAGGGTCTGCATTTGCTTTCCCAACCTCACCCATCGTCTCAGCCCCAAGAGTGTCCAGGCTTATGTCTTCTGCCGCTGGGGCTGTAGATGTGGTCAATCCTGGTTGCATGCCAGTCCCTGAACGCATTTTGGAAGAATTTCTCTCTGTTTTGCCCTGCTTGTTTCTTCTTTATGTTGGAAATGTATCCTCAGAATGGGTCTGAGCTGATTTTCCCTGCTGGTTTTAGGCCGCTTTACACACACTTGATGCACTTACACAGAGATATCAAGACTTAGCTTTTAAGATGCTTACTAGTCGGATAGATACTTGTGCGATGAACAGGGTGTGGTGAGTCCAGTTGATTGAGCAAGGAGTAGGTCGTGTCCATATCATATTCGGTTTTCGGAAGGGTATCTGTGCTCATTTCAAACTCGAGTTTTATGCGTCACCCCACCTCACCTTTCCCCTGAAGCAGGCATAAGTGTGTTTTCTAAAAGCGTGACTCTGTTCTGTTTGGGGATTCAGTTCATGGGGAGCGATTTTTACATTCCCTCGATAAGTGATATCATAAGTTTCTTTTTTTGTGGGACTGATTTCACTGAGGATGATCGTACCTAAATCCACTCAGGATGCTGCTACCAGCCTCATGACGTGGATTTCATGGCTGAGTGACACTCCATTGGACCTACGTAGCACCATTTGTCCACTTGTCCACTTGTCTTTGTCCACTTGTCCACTCGTCTTTGTCCACTTGGCTCTTTCCTGGGATATGAAACGTGTACTGGAGTGGAGGTTCTTGTCAAGACAGCAGCCCTCAACTTTGGGGTCCCTGTGTCTGGTTGATTTTTTCATTTTCCCAAGGTCAACGCCCATGTGTGGAAGTGCCCTATGCTCTGTGGTTCTGTGTTTTACATGGTTTGGGAAAGAGGATACACTTGTGAAGATTGGCTCTTGGCCATTGACATCCCGCCCATCAGCTTAACAAGGCTCCCTTGACTCCGTGGCCTGTCCTGCCTTTCTGGTTTTTAGACTTTTTTCGCCTGGCCCTTTTCCCCGGGGGGGGGGGGGCGAGAGATTTCTTTGTAGTGCTGATTTGCTCTCCCAGGTTGCTTGGTTGGCCAAAAAGGGCGTATGCGTTTTTTCCTGAATATATTCAGGAAAAAACGCATACGCCCTTTTTGGCCAACCGCATCATTGTCCACGTTCTGGCGCTTTTCATGTGCTATCGGGGCCATTCCGATGTACCCGTTGACATCCGTTTCCTGCAATTCTGCCTTGCGTTCAACGCCTCTTCGTAGCCTGACCTCAATATATTTTGGGGCGATAGTTATCGTTTAGAACTCTGCAGGTTTGGGAAGTGCAGTGCCCCTGAGCTCCATTTCCCAAGTCGCTTTTTTGTGAGTGGGACGCAACACGGCTGGATGGCTTCACGCCCTATTGTCGATCCGCGGTGGCAGGCTGAACCTCTGGTGAATTCTTCTTGGTGATGGGAAATGAGAGTGACATGTGCCCGACCAAACACCTCCAGCGAGTCTCTCATTGGTTCCCCCTCTTGCAGTTCATCCTGCGGACAAATTGCAGACGGTACGAAAGAGGCATGGAAAGGCGCCGAGTCTCCAAGTGGGGAGATTGTTAGTAAGGGGGCCTGAATGGAGAACACGAGCACCAGGAGATGAAAACTGAGGTGAGTTTCAGAAAGCTTTCCCGATCCCACGGTGTAGCATCCGCTGGGTTTCCAATGAGTGCTTTCGCTGTCGGAAGATTGCGTTGAACCTGGAGAGTTGGGACCCATGGAATGGGGAGCACGCAGGATTCCTTTCAAGGGTCTGCATTTGCTTTCCCAACCTCACCCATCGTCTCAGCCCCAAGAGTGTCCAGCCTTATGTCTTCTGCCGCTGGCGCTGTACATGTGGTCAATCCTGGTTGCATGCCAGTCCCTGAACGCATTTGGGAAGAATTTCTCTCTGTTTTGCCCTGCTTGTTTCTTCTTTATGTTGGAAATGTATCCTCAGAATGGGTCTGAGCTGATTTTCCCTGCTGGTTTTAGGCCGCTTTACACACACTTGATGCACTTACACAGAGATATCAAGACTTAGCTTTTAAGATGCTTACTAGTCGGATAGATACTTGTGCGATGAACAGGGTGTGGTGAGTCCAGTTGATTGAGCAAGGAGTAGGTCGTGTCCATTCCATATTCGGTTTTCGGAAGGGTATCTGTGCTCATTTCAAACTCGAGTTTTATGCGTCACCCCACCTCACCTTTCCCCTGAAGCAGGCATAAGTGTGTTTTCTAAAAGCGTGACTCTGTTCTGTTTGGGGATTCAGTTCATGGGGAGCGATTTTTACATTCCCTCGATAAGTGATATCATAAGTTTCTTTTTTTGTGGGACTGATTTCACTGAGGATGATCGTACCTAAATCCACTCAGGATGCTGCTACCAGCCTCATGACGTGGATTTCATGGCTGAGTGACACTCCATTGGACCTACGTAGCACCACTTGTCCACTTGTCCACTTGTCTTTGTCCACTTGTCCACTCGTCTTTGTCCACTTGGCTCTTTCCTGGGATATGAAACGTGTACCGGAGTGGAGGTTCTTGTCAAGACAGCAGCCCTCAACTTTGGGGTCCCAGTGTCTGGTTGATTTTTTCATTTTCCCAAGGTCAACGCCCATGTGTGGAAGTGCCCTATGCTCTGTGGTTCTGTGTTTTACATGGTTTGGGAAAGAGGATACACTTGTGAAGATTGGCTGTTGGCCATTGACATCCCGCCCATCAGCTTAACAAGGCTCCCTTGACTCCGTGGGCTGTCCTGCCTTTCTGGTTTTTAGACTTTTTTCGCCTGGCCCTTTTGACCCGGGCGGGGGCCAGAGATTTCTTTGTAGTGCTGATTTGCTCTCCCAGGTTGCTTGGTTGGCCAAAAAGGGCGTATGCGTTTTTTCCTGAATATATTCAGGAAAAAACGCATACGCCCTTTTTGGGCAACCGCATCATTGTCCACGTTCTGGCGCTTTTCATGTGCTATCGGGGCCATTCCGATGTACCCGTTGACATCCGTTTCCTGCAATTCTGCCTTGCGTTCAACGCCTCTTCGTAGCCTGACCTCAATATATTTTGGGGCGATAGTTATCGTTTAGAACTCTGCAGGTTTGGGAAGTGCAGTGCCCCTGAGCTCCATTTCCCGAGTCGCTTTTTTGTGAGTGGGACGCAACACGGCTGGATGGCTTCACGCCCTATTGTCGATCCGGGGTGGCAGGCTGAACCTCTGGTGAATTCTTCTTCGTGATGGGAAATGAGAGTGACATGTGCCCGACCAAACACCTCCAGCGAGTCTCTCATTGGTTCCCCCTCTTGCAGTTCATCCTGCGGACAAATTGCAGACGGTACGAAAGAGGCATGGAAAGGCGCCGAGTCTCCAAGTGGGGAGATTGTTAGTAAGGGGGCCTGAATGGAGAACACGAGCACCAGGAGATGAAAACTGAGGTGAGTTTCAGAAAGCTTTCCCGATCCCACGGTGTAGCATCCGCTGGGTTTCCAATGAGTGCTTTCGCTGTCGGAAGATTGCGTTGAACCTGGAGAGTTGGGACCCATGGAATGGGGAGCACGCAGGATTCCTTTCAAGGGTCTGCATTTGCATTCCCAACCTCACCCATCGTCTCAGCCCCAAGAGTGTCCAGCCTTATGTCTTCTGCCGCTGGGGCTGTAGATGTGGTCAATCCTGGTTGCATGCCAGTCCCTGAACGCATTTTGGAAGAATTTCTCTCTGTTTTGCCCTGCTTGTTTCTTCTTTATGTTGGAAATGTATCCTCAGAATGGGTCTGAGCTGATTTTCCCTGCTGGTTTTAGGCCTCTTTACACACACTTGATGCACTTACACAGAGATATCAAGACTTAGCTTTTAAGATGCTTACTAGTCGGATAGATACTTGTGCGATGAACAGGGTGTGGTGAGTCCAGTTGATTGAGCAAGGAGTAGGTCGTGTCCATTCCATATTCGGTTTTCGGAAGGGTATCTGTGCTCATTTCAAACTCGAGTTTTATGCGTCACCCCACCTCACCTTTCCCCTGAAGCAGGCATAAGTGTGTTTTCTAAAAGCGTGACTCTGTTCTGTTTGGGGATTCAGTTCATGGGGAGCGATTTTTACATTCCCTCGATAAGTGATATCATAAGTTTCTTTTTTTGTGGGACTGATTTCACTGAGGATGATCGTACCTAAATCCACTCAGGATGCTGCTACCAGCCTCATGACGTGGATTTCATGGCTGAGTGACCCTCCATTGGACCTACGTAGCACCACTTGTCCACTTGTCCACTTGTCTTTGTCCACTTGTCCACTCGTCTTTGTCCACTTGGCTCTTTCCTGGGATATGAAACGTGTACCGGAGTGGAGGTTCTTGTCAAGACAGCAGCCCTCAACTTTGGGGTCCCTGTGTCTGGTTGATTTTTTCATTTTCCCAAGGTCAACGCCCATGTGTGGAAGTGCCCTATGCTCCGTGGTTCTGTGTTTTACATGGTTTGGGAAAGAGGATACACTTGTGAAGATTGTCTGTTGGCCATTGACATCCCCCCCATCAGCTTAACAAGGCTCCCTTGACTCCGTGGCCTGTCCTGCCTTTCTGGTTTTTAGACTTTTTTCGCCTGGCCCTTTTGCCCCCGGGGGGGGGGGCGAGAGATTTCTTCGTAGTGCTGATTTGATCTCCCAGGTTGCTTGGTTGGCCAAAAAGGGCGTATGCGTTTTTTCCTGAATATATTCAGGAAAAAACGCATACGCCCTTTTTGGCCAACCGCATCATTGTCCACGTTCTGGCGCTTTTCATGTGCTATCGGGGCCATTCCGATGTACCCGTTGACATCCGTTTCCTGCAATTCTGCCTTGCGTTCAACGCCTCTTCGTAGCCTGACCTCAATATATTTGGGGGCGATAGTTATCGTTTAGAACTCTGCAGGTTTGGGAAGTGCAGTGCCCCCGAGCTCCATTTCCCGAGTCGCTTTTTTGTGAGTGGGACGCAACACGGCTGGATGGCTTCACGCCCTATTGTCGATCCGGGGTGGCAGGCTGAACCTCTGGTGAATTCTTCTTCGTGATGGGAAATGAGAGTGACATGTGCCCGACCAAACACCTCCAGCGAGTCTCTCATTGGTTCCCCCTCTTGCAGTTCATCCTGCGGACAAATTGCAGACGGTACGAAAGAGGCATGGAAAGGCGCCGAGTCTCCAAGTGGGGAGATTGTTAGTAAGGGGGCCTGAATGGAGAACACGAGCACCAGGAGATGAAAACTGAGGTGAGTTTCAGAAAGCTTTCCCGATCCCACGGTGTAGCATCCGCTGGGTTTCCAATGAGTGCTTTCGCTGTCGGAAGATTGCGTTGAACCTGGAGAGTTGGGACCCATGGAATGGGGAGCACGCAGGATTCCTTTCAAGGGTCTGCATTTGCATTCCCAACCTCACCCATCGTCTCAGCCCCAAGAGTGTCCAGCCTTATGTCTTCTGCCGCTGGGGCTGTAGATGTGGTCAATCCTGGTTGCATGCCAGTCCCTGAACGCATTTTGGAAGAATTTCTCTCTGTTTTGCCCTGCTTGTTTCTTCTTTATGTTGGAAATGTATCCTCAGAATGGGTCTGAGCTGATTTTCCCTGCTGGTTTTAGGCCTCTTTACACACACTTGATGCACTTACACAGAGATATCAAGACTTAGCTTTTAAGATGCTTACTAGTCGGATAGATACTTGTGCGATGAACAGGGTGTGGTGAGTCCAGTTGATTGAGCAAGGAGTAGGTCGTGTCCATTCCATATTCGGTTTTCGGAAGGGTATCTGTGCTCATTTCAAACTCGAGTTTTATGCGTCACCCCACCTCACCTTTCCCCTGAAGCAGGCATAAGTGTGTTTTCTAAAAGCGTGACTCTGTTCTGTTTGGGGATTCAGTTCATGGGGAGCGATTTTTACATTCCCTCGATAAGTGATATCATAAGTTTCTTTTTTTGTGGGACTGATTTCACTGAGGATGATCGTACCTAAATCCACTCAGGATGCTGCTACCAGCCTCATGACGTGGATTTCATGGCTGAGTGACCCTCCATTGGACCTACGTAGCACCACTTGTCCACTTGTCCACTTGTCTTTGTCCACTTGTCCACTCGTCTTTGTCCACTTGGCTCTTTCCTGGGATATGAAACGTGTACCGGAGTGGAGGTTCTTGTCAAGACAGCAGCCCTCAACTTTGGGGTCCCTGTGTCTGGTTGATTTTTTCATTTTCCCAAGGTCAACGCCCATGTGTGGAAGTGCCCTATGCTCCGTGGTTCTGTGTTTTACATGGTTTGGGAAAGAGGATACACTTGTGAAGATTGTCTGTTGGCCATTGACATCCCCCCCATCAGCTTAACAAGGCTCCCTTGACTCCGTGGCCTGTCCTGCCTTTCTGGTTTTTAGACTTTTTTCGCCTGGCCCTTTTGCCCCGGGGGGGGGGGGGGGCGAGAGATTTCTTTGTAGTGCTGATTTGCTCTCCCAGGTTGCTTGGTTGGCCAAAAAGGGCGTATGCGTTTTTTCCTGAATATATTCAGGAAAAAACGCATACGCCCTTTTTGGCCAACCGCATCATTGTCCACGTTCTGGCGCTTTTCATGTGCTATCGGGGCCATTCCGATGTACCCGTTGACATCCGTTTCCTGCAATTCTGCCTTGCGTTCAACGCCTCTTCGTAGCCTGACCTCAATATATTTTGGGGCGATAGTTATCGTTTAGAACTCTGCAGGTTTGGGAAGTGCAGTGCCCCTGAGCTCCATTTCCCAAGTCGCTTTTTTGTGAGTGGGACGCAACACGGCTGGATGGCTTCACGCCCTATTGTCGATCCGCGGTGGCAGGCTGAACCTCTGGTGAATTCTTCTTCGTGATGGGAAATGAGAGTGACATGTGCCCGACCAAACACCTCCAGCGAGTCTCTCATTGGTTCCCCCTCTTGCAGTTCATCCTGCGGACAAATTGCAGACGGTACGAAAGAGGCATGGAAAGGCGCCGAGTCTCCAAGTGGGGAGATTGTTAGTAAGGGGGCGTGAATGGAGAACACGAGCACCAGGAGATGAAAACTGAGGTGAGTTTCAGAAAGCTTTCCCGATCCCACGGTGTAGCATCCGCTGGGTTTCCAATGAGTGCTTTCGCTGTCGGAAGATTGCGTTGAACCTGGAGAGTTGGGACCCATGGAATGGGGAGCACGCAGGATTCCTTTCAAGGGTCTGCATTTGCTTTCCCAACCTCACCCATCGTCTCAGCCCCAAGAGTGTCCAGCCTTATGTCTTCTGCCGCTGGGGCTGTAGATGTGGTCAATCCTGGTTGCATGCCAGTCCCTGAACGCATTTGGGAAGAATTTCTCTCTGTTTTGCCCTGCTTGTTTCTTCTTTATGTTGGAAATGTATCCTCAGAATGGGTCTGAGCTGATTTTCCCTGCTGGTTTTAGGCCTCTTTACACACACTTGATGCACTTACACAGAGATATCAAGACTTAGCTTTTAAGATGCTTACTAGTCGGATAGATACTTGTGCGATGAACAGGGTGTGGTGAGTCCAGTTGATTGAGCAAGGAGTAGGTCGTGTCCATTCCATATTCGGTTTTCGGAAGGGTATCTGTGCTCATTTCAAACTCGAGTTTTATGCGTCACCCCACCTCACCTTTCCCCTGAAGCAGGCATAAGTGTGTTTTCTAAAAGCGTGACTCTGTTCTGTTTGGGGATTCAGTTCATGGGGAGCGATTTTTACATTCCCTCGATAAGTGATATGATAAGTTTCTTTTTTTGTGGGACTGATTTCACTGAGGATGATCGTACCTAAATCCACTCAGGATGCTGCTACCAGCCTCATGACGTGGATTTCATGGCTGAGTGACACTCCATTGGACCTACGTAGCACCACTTGTCCACTTGTCCACTTGTCTTTGTCCACTTGTCCACTCGTCTTTGTCCACTTGGCTCTTTCCAGGGATATGAAACGTGTACCGGAGTGGAGGTTCTTGTCAAGACAGCAGCCCTCAACTTTGGGGTCCCTGTGTCTGGTTGATTTTTTCATTTTCCCAAGGTCAACGCCCATGTGTGGAAGTGCCCTATGCTCTGTGGTTCTGTGTTTTACATGGTTTGGGAAAGAGGATACACTTGTGAAGATTGGCTGTTGGCCATTGACATCCCGCCCATCAGCTTAACAAGGCTCCCTTGACTCCGTGGCCTGTCCTGCCTTTCTGGTTTTTAGACTTTTTTCGCCTGGCCCTTTTCCCCGGGGGGGGGGGGGGGGGCGAGAGATTTCTTTGTAGTGCTGATTTGCTCTCCCAGGTTGCTTGGTTGGCCAAAAAGGGCGTATGCGTTTTTTCCTGAATATATTCAGGAAAAAACGCATACGCCCTTTTTGGCCAACCGCATCATTGTCCACGTTCTGGCGCTTTTCATGTGCTATCGGGGCCATTCCGATGTACCCGTTGACATCCGTTTCCTGCAATTCTGCCTTGCGTTCACCGCCTCTTCGTAGCCTGACCTCAATATATTCTGGGGCGATAGTTATCGTTTAGAACTCTGCAGGTTTGGGAAGTGCAGTGCCCCTGAGCTCCATTTCCCAAGTCGCTTTTTTGTGAGTGGGACGCAACACGGCTGGATGGCTTCACGCCCTATTGTCGATCCGCGGTGGCAGGCTGAACCTCTGGTGAATTCTTCTTCGTGATGGGAAATGAGAGTGACATGTGCCCGACCAAACACCTCCAGCGAGTCTCTCATTGGTTCCCCCTCTTGCAGTTCATCCTGCGGACAAATTGCAGACGGTACGAAAGAGGCATGGAAAGGCGCCGAGTCTCCAAGTGGGGAGATTGTTAGTAAGGGGGCCTGAATGGAGAACACGAGCACCAGGAGATGAAAACTGAGGTGAGTTTCAGAAAGCTTTCCCGATCCCACGGTGTAGCATCCGCTGGGTTTCCAATGAGTGCTTTCGCTGTCGGAAGATTGCGTTGAACCTGGAGAGTTGGGACCCATGGAATGGGGAGCACGCAGGATTCCTTTCAAGGGTCTGCATTTGCTTTCCCAACCTCACCCATCGTCTCAGCCCCAAGAGTGTCCAGCCTTATGTCTTCTGCCGCTGGGGCTGTAGATGTGGTCAATCCTGGTTGCATGCCAGTCCCTGAACGCATTTGGGAAGAATTTCTCTCTGTTTTGCCCTGCTTGTTTCTTCTTTATGTTGGAAATGTATCCTCAGAATGGGTCTGAGCTGATTTTCCCTGCTGGTTTTAGGCCGCTTTACACACACTTGATGCACTTACACAGAGATATCAAGACTTAGCTTTTAAGATGCTTACTAGTCGGATAGATACTTGTGCGATGAACAGGGTGTGGTGAGTCCAGTTGATTGAGCAAGGAGTAGGTCGTGTCCATTCCATATTCGGTTTTCGGAAGGGTATCTGTGCTCATTTCAAACTCGAGTTTTATGCGTCACCCCACCTCACCTTTCCCCTGAAGCAGGCATAAGTGTGTTTTCTAAAAGCGTGACTCTGTTCTGTTTGGGGATTCAGTTCATGGGGAGCGATTTTTACATTCCCTCGATAAGTGATATCATAAGTTTCTTTTTTTGTGGGACTGATTTCACTGAGGATGATCGTACCTAAATCCACTCAGGATGCTGCTACCAGCCTCATGACGTGGATTTCATGGCTGAGTGACACTCCATTGGACCTACGTAGCACCACTTGTCCACTTGTCCACTTGTCTTTGTCCACTTGTCCACTCGTCTTTGTCCACTTGGCTCTTTCCAGGGATATGAAACGTGTACCGGAGTGGAGGTTCTTGTCAAGACAGCAGCCCTCAACTTTGGGGTCCCTGTGTCTGGTTGATTTTTTCATTTTCCCAAGGTCAACGCCCATGTGTGGAAGTGCCCTATGCTCTGTGGTTCTGTGTTTTACATGGTTTGGGAAAGAGGATACACTTGTGAAGATTGGCTGTTGGCCATTGACATCCCGCCCATCAGCTTAACAAGGCTCCCTTGACTCCGTGGCCTGTCCTGCCTTTCTGGTTTTTAGACTTTTTTCGCCTGGCCCTTTTCCCCGGGGGGGGGGGGGGGGGGCGAGAGATTTCTTTGTAGTGCTGATTTGCTCTCCCAGGTTGCTTGGTTGGCCAAAAAGGGCGTATGCGTTTTTTCCTGAATATATTCAGGAAAAAACGCATACGCCCTTTTTGGCCAACCGCATCATTGTCCACGTTCTGGCGCTTTTCATGTGCTATCGGGGCCATTCCGATGTACCCGTTGACATCCGTTTCCTGCAATTCTGCCTTGCGTTCACCGCCTCTTCGTAGCCTGACCTCAATATATTCTGGGGCGATAGTTATCGTTTAGAACTCTGCAGGTTTGGGAAGTGCAGTGCCCCTGAGCTCCATTTCCCAAGTCGCTTTTTTGTGAGTGGGACGCAACACGGCTGGATGGCTTCACGCCCTATTGTCGATCCGCGGTGGCAGGCTGAACCTCTGGTGAATTCTTCTTCGTGATGGGAAATGAGAGTGACATGTGCCCGACCAAACACCTCCAGCGAGTCTCTCATTGGTTCCCCCTCTTGCAGTTCATCCTGCGGACAAATTGCAGACGGTACGAAAGAGGCATGGAAAGGCGCCGAGTCTCCAAGTGGGGAGATTGTTAGTAAGGGGGCCTGAATGGAGAACACGAGCACCAGGAGATGAAAACTGAGGTGAGTTTCAGAAAGCTTTCCCGATCCCACGGTGTAGCATCCGCTGGGTTTCCAATGAGTGCTTTCGCTGTCGGAAGATTGCGTTGAACCTGGAGAGTTGGGACCCATGGAATGGGGAGCACGCAGGATTCCTTTCAAGGGTCTGCATTTGCTTTCCCAACCTCACCCATCGTCTCAGCCCCAAGAGTGTCCAGCCTTATGTCTTCTGCCGCTGGGGCTGTAGATGTGGTCAATCCTGGTTGCATGCCAGTCCCTGAACGCATTTGGGAAGAATTTCTCTCTGTTTTGCCCTGCTTGTTTCTTCTTTATGTTGTAAATGTATCCTCAGAATGGGTCTGAGCTGATTTTCCCTGCTGGTTTTAGGCCGCTTTACACACACTTGATGCACTTACACAGAGATATCAAGACTTAGCTTTTAAGATGCTTACTAGTCGGATAGATACTTGTGCGATGAACAGGGTGTGGTGAGTCCAGTTGATTGAGCAAGGAGTAGGTCGTGTCCATTCCATATTCGGTTTTCGGAAGGGTATCTGTGCTCATTTCAAACTCGAGTTTTATGCGTCACCCCACCTCACCTTTCCCCTGAAGCAGGCATAAGTGTGTTTTCTAAAAGCGTGACTCTGTTCTGTTTGGGGATTCAGTTCATGGGGAGCGATTTTTACATTCCCTCGATAAGTGATATCATAAGTTTCTTTTTTTGTGGGACTGATTTCACTGAGGATGATCGTACCTAAATCCACTCAGGATGCTGCTACCAGCCTCATGACGTGGATTTCATGGCTGAGTGACACTCCATTGGACCTACGTAGCACCACTTGTCCACTTGTCCACTTGTCTCTGTCCACTTGTCCACTCGTCTTTGTCCACTTGGCTCTTTCCTGGGATATGAAACGTGTACCGGAGTGGAGGTTCTTGTCAAGACAGCAGCCCTCAACTTTGGGGTCCCAGTGTCTGGTTGATTTTTTCATTTTCCCAAGGTCAACGCCCATGTGTGGAAGTGCCCTATGCTCTGTGGTTCTGTGTTTTACATGGTTTGGGAAAGAGGATACACTTGTGAAGATTGGCTGTTGGCCATTGACATCCCGCCCATCAGCTTAACAAGGCTCCCTTGACTCCGTGGGCTGTCCTGCCTTTCTGGTTTTTAGACTTTTTTCGCCTGGCCCTTTTGCCCCGGGGGGGGGGCGAGAGATTTCTTTGTAGTGCTGATTTGCTCTCCCAGGTTGCTTGGTTGGCCAAAAAGGGCGTATGCGTTTTTTCCTGAATATATTCAGGAAAAAACGCATACGCCCTTTTTGGCCAACCGCATCATTGTCCACGTTCTGTTGCTTTTCATGTGCTATCGGGGCCATTCCGATGTACCCGTTGACATCCGTTTCCTGCAATTCTGCCTTGCGTTCAACGCCTCTTCGTAGCCTGACCTCAATATATTTTGGGGCGATAGTTATCGTTTAGAACTCTGCAGCTTTGGGAAGTGCAGTGCCCCTGAGCTCCATTTCCCAAGTCGCTTTTTTGTGAGTGGGACGCAACACGGCTGGATGGCTTCACGCCCGATTGTCGATCCGGGGTGGCAGGCTGAGCCTCTGGTGAATTCTTCTTCGCGATGGAAAATGAGAGTGACATGTGCCCGACCAAACACCTCCAGCGAGTCTCTCATTGGTTCCCCCTCTTGCAGTTCATCCTGCGGACAAATTGCAGACGGTACGAAAGAGGCATGGAAAGGCGCCGAGTCTCCAAGTGGGGAGATTGTTAGTAAGGGGGCCTGAATGGAGAACACGAGCACCAGGAGATGAAAACTGAGGTGAGTTTCAGAAAGCTTTCCCGATCCCACGGTGTAGCATCCGCTGGGTTTCCAATGAGTGCTTTCGCTGTCGGAAGATTGCGTTGAA
This sequence comes from Kogia breviceps, assembly GCF_026419965.1. Lineage (NCBI taxonomy): Eukaryota > Metazoa > Chordata > Mammalia > Artiodactyla > Physeteridae > Kogia > Kogia breviceps. Next base: position 28,549,728 of record NC_081321.1, read on the forward strand.
CCTGGAGAGTTGGGACCCATGGAATGGGGAGCACGCAGGATTCCTTTCAAGGGTCTGCATTTGCTTTCCCAACCTCACCCATCGTCTCAGCCCCAAGAGTGTCCAGGCTTATGTCTTCTGCCGCTGGGGCTGTAGATGTGGTCAATCCTGGTTGCATGCCAGTCCCTGAACGCATTTTGGAAGAATTTCTCTCTGTTTTGCCCTGCTTCTTTCTTCTTTATGTTGGAAATGTATCCTCAGAATGGGTCTGAGCTGATTTTCCCTGCTGGTTTTAGGCCGCTTTACACACACTTGATGCACTTACACAGAGATATCAAGACTTAGCTTTTAAGATGCTTACTAGTCGGATAGATACTTGTGCGATGAACAGGGTGTGGTGAGTCCAGTTGATTGAGCAAGGAGTAGGTCGTGTCCATATCATATTCGGTTTTCGGAAGGGTATCTGTGCTCATTTCAAACTCGAGTTTTATGCGTCACCCCACCTCACCTTTCCCCTGAAGCAGGCATAAGTGTGTTTTCTAAAAGCGTGACTCTGTTCTGTTTGGGGATTCAGTTCATGGGGAGCGATTTTTACATTCCCTCGATAAGTGATATCATAAGTTTCTTTTTTTGTGGGACTGATTTCACTGAGGATGATCGTACCTAAATCCACTCAGGATGCTGCTACCAGCCTCATGACGTGGATTTCATGGCTGAGTGACACTCCATTGGACCTACGTAGCACCATTTGTCCACTTGTCCACTTGTCTTTGTCCACTTGTCCACTCGTCTTTGTCCACTTGGCTCTTTCCTGGGATATGAAACGTGTACTGGAGTGGAGGTTCTTGTCAAGACAGCAGCCCTCAACTTTGGGGTCCCTGTGTCTGGTTGATTTTTTCATTTTCCCAAGGTCAACGCCCATGTGTGGAAGTGCCCTATGCTCTGTGGTTCTGTGTTTTACATGGTTTGGGAAAGAGGATACACTTGTGAAGATTGGCTCTTGGCCATTGACATCCCGCCCATCAGCTTAACAAGGCTCCCTTGACTCCGTGGCCTGTCCTGCCTTTCTGGTTTTTAGACTTTTTTCGCCTGGCCCTTTTCCCCGGGGGGGGGGGGGCGAGAGATTTCTTTGTAGTGCTGATTTGCTCTCCCAGGTTGCTTGGTTGGCCAAAAAGGGCGTATGCGTTTTTTCCTGAATATATTCAGGAAAAAACGCATACGCCCTTTTTGGCCAACCGCATCATTGTCCACGTTCTGGCGCTTTTCATGTGCTATCGGGGCCATTCCGATGTACCCGTTGACATCCGTTTCCTGCAATTCTGCCTTGCGTTCAACGCCTCTTCGTAGCCTGACCTCAATATATTTTGGGGCGATAGTTATCGTTTAGAACTCTGCAGGTTTGGGAAGTGCAGTGCCCCTGAGCTCCATTTCCCAAGTCGCTTTTTTGTGAGTGGGACGCAACACGGCTGGATGGCTTCACGCCCTATTGTCGATCCGCGGTGGCAGGCTGAACCTCTGGTGAATTCTTCTTCGTGATGGGAAATGAGAGTGACATGTGCCCGACCAAACACCTCCAGCGAGTCTCTCATTGGTTCCCCCTCTTGCAGTTCATCCTGCGGACAAATTGCAGACGGTACGAAAGAGGCATGGAAAGGCGCCGAGTCTCCAAGTGGGGAGATTGTTAGTAAGGGGGCCTGAATGGAGAACACGAGCACCAGGAGATGAAAACTGAGGTGAGTTTCAGAAAGCTTTCCCGATCCCACGGTGTAGCATCCGCTGGGTTTCCAATGAGTGCTTTCGCTGTCGGAAGATTGCGTTGAACCTGGAGAGTTGGGACCCATGGAATGGGGAGCACGCAGGATTCCTTTCAAGGGTCTGCATTTGCTTTCCCAACCTCACCCATCGTCTCAGCCCCAAGAGTGTCCAGCCTTATGTCTTCTGCCGCTGGCGCTGTACATGTGGTCAATCCTGGTTGCATGCCAGTCCCTGAACGCATTTGGGAAGAATTTCTCTCTGTTTTGCCCTGCTTGTTTCTTCTTTATGTTGGAAATGTATCCTCAGAATGGGTCTGAGCTGATTTTCCCTGCTGGTTTTAGGCCGCTTTACACACACTTGATGCACTTACACAGAGATATCAAGACTTAGCTTTTAAGATGCTTACTAGTCGGATAGATACTTGTGCGATGAACAGGGTGTGGTGAGTCCAGTTGATTGAGCAAGGAGTAGGTCGTGTCCATTCCATATTCGGTTTTCGGAAGGGTATCTGTGCTCATTTCAAACTCGAGTTTTATGCGTCACCCCACCTCACCTTTCCCCTGAAGCAGGCATAAGTGTGTTTTCTAAAAGCGTGACTCTGTTCTGTTTGGGGATTCAGTTCATGGGGAGCGATTTTTACATTCCCTCGATAAGTGATATCATAAGTTTCTTTTTTTGTGGGACTGATTTCACTGAGGATGATCGTACCTAAATCCACTCAGGATGCTGCTACCAGCCTCATGACGTGGATTTCATGGCTGAGTGACACTCCATTGGACCTACGTAGCACCACTTGTCCACTTGTCCACTTGTCTTTGTCCACTTGTCCACTCGTCTTTGTCCACTTGGCTCTTTCCTGGGATATGAAACGTGTACCGGAGTGGAGGTTCTTGTCAAGACAGCAGCCCTCAACTTTGGGGTCCCAGTGTCTGGTTGATTTTTTCATTTTCCCAAGGTCAACGCCCATGTGTGGAAGTGCCCTATGCTCTGTGGTTCTGTGTTTTACATGGTTTGGGAAAGAGGATACACTTGTGAAGATTGGCTGTTGGCCATTGACATCCCGCCCATCAGCTTAACAAGGCTCCCTTGACTCCGTGGGCTGTCCTGCCTTTCTGGTTTTTAGACTTTTTTCGCCTGGCCCTTTTGACCCGGGCGGGGGCCAGAGATTTCTTTGTAGTGCTGATTTGCTCTCCCAGGTTGCTTGGTTGGCCAAAAAGGGCGTATGCGTTTTTTCCTGAATATATTCAGGAAAAAACGCATACGCCCTTTTTGGGCAACCGCATCATTGTCCACGTTCTGGCGCTTTTCATGTGCTATCGGGGCCATTCCGATGTACCCGTTGACATCCGTTTCCTGCAATTCTGCCTTGCGTTCAACGCCTCTTCGTAGCCTGACCTCAATATATTTTGGGGCGATAGTTATCGTTTAGAACTCTGCAGGTTTGGGAAGTGCAGTGCCCCTGAGCTCCATTTCCCGAGTCGCTTTTTTGTGAGTGGGACGCAACACGGCTGGATGGCTTCACGCCCTATTGTCGATCCGGGGTGGCAGGCTGAACCTCTGGTGAATTCTTCTTCGTGATGGGAAATGAGAGTGACATGTGCCCGACCAAACACCTCCAGCGAGTCTCTCATTGGTTCCCCCTCTTGCAGTTCATCCTGCGGACAAATTGCAGACGGTACGAAAGAGGCATGGAAAGGCGCCGAGTCTCCAAGTGGGGAGATTGTTAGTAAGGGGGCCTGAATGGAGAACACGAGCACCAGGAGATGAAAACTGAGGTGAGTTTCAGAAAGCTTTCCCGATCCCACGGTGTAGCATCCGCTGGGTTTCCAATGAGTGCTTTCGCTGTCGGAAGATTGCGTTGAACCTGGAGAGTTGGGACCCATGGAATGGGGAGCACGCAGGATTCCTTTCAAGGGTCTGCATTTGCATTCCCAACCTCACCCATCGTCTCAGCCCCAAGAGTGTCCAGCCTTATGTCTTCTGCCGCTGGGGCTGTAGATGTGGTCAATCCTGGTTGCATGCCAGTCCCTGAACGCATTTTGGAAGAATTTCTCTCTGTTTTGCCCTGCTTGTTTCTTCTTTATGTTGGAAATGTATCCTCAGAATGGGTCTGAGCTGATTTTCCCTGCTGGTTTTAGGCCTCTTTACACACACTTGATGCACTTACACAGAGATATCAAGACTTAGCTTTTAAGATGCTTACTAGTCGGATAGATACTTGTGCGATGAACAGGGTGTGGTGAGTCCAGTTGATTGAGCAAGGAGTAGGTCGTGTCCATTCCATATTCGGTTTTCGGAAGGGTATCTGTGCTCATTTCAAACTCGAGTTTTATGCGTCACCCCACCTCACCTTTCCCCTGAAGCAGGCATAAGTGTGTTTTCTAAAAGCGTGACTCTGTTCTGTTTGGGGATTCAGTTCATGGGGAGCGATTTTTACATTCCCTCGATAAGTGATATCATAAGTTTCTTTTTTTGTGGGACTGATTTCACTGAGGATGATCGTACCTAAATCCACTCAGGATGCTGCTACCAGCCTCATGACGTGGATTTCATGGCTGAGTGACCCTCCATTGGACCTACGTAGCACCACTTGTCCACTTGTCCACTTGTCTTTGTCCACTTGTCCACTCGTCTTTGTCCACTTGGCTCTTTCCTGGGATATGAAACGTGTACCGGAGTGGAGGTTCTTGTCAAGACAGCAGCCCTCAACTTTGGGGTCCCTGTGTCTGGTTGATTTTTTCATTTTCCCAAGGTCAACGCCCATGTGTGGAAGTGCCCTATGCTCCGTGGTTCTGTGTTTTACATGGTTTGGGAAAGAGGATACACTTGTGAAGATTGTCTGTTGGCCATTGACATCCCCCCCATCAGCTTAACAAGGCTCCCTTGACTCCGTGGCCTGTCCTGCCTTTCTGGTTTTTAGACTTTTTTCGCCTGGCCCTTTTGCCCCCGGGGGGGGGGGCGAGAGATTTCTTCGTAGTGCTGATTTGATCTCCCAGGTTGCTTGGTTGGCCAAAAAGGGCGTATGCGTTTTTTCCTGAATATATTCAGGAAAAAACGCATACGCCCTTTTTGGCCAACCGCATCATTGTCCACGTTCTGGCGCTTTTCATGTGCTATCGGGGCCATTCCGATGTACCCGTTGACATCCGTTTCCTGCAATTCTGCCTTGCGTTCAACGCCTCTTCGTAGCCTGACCTCAATATATTTGGGGGCGATAGTTATCGTTTAGAACTCTGCAGGTTTGGGAAGTGCAGTGCCCCCGAGCTCCATTTCCCGAGTCGCTTTTTTGTGAGTGGGACGCAACACGGCTGGATGGCTTCACGCCCTATTGTCGATCCGGGGTGGCAGGCTGAACCTCTGGTGAATTCTTCTTCGTGATGGGAAATGAGAGTGACATGTGCCCGACCAAACACCTCCAGCGAGTCTCTCATTGGTTCCCCCTCTTGCAGTTCATCCTGCGGACAAATTGCAGACGGTACGAAAGAGGCATGGAAAGGCGCCGAGTCTCCAAGTGGGGAGATTGTTAGTAAGGGGGCCTGAATGGAGAACACGAGCACCAGGAGATGAAAACTGAGGTGAGTTTCAGAAAGCTTTCCCGATCCCACGGTGTAGCATCCGCTGGGTTTCCAATGAGTGCTTTCGCTGTCGGAAGATTGCGTTGAACCTGGAGAGTTGGGACCCATGGAATGGGGAGCACGCAGGATTCCTTTCAAGGGTCTGCATTTGCATTCCCAACCTCACCCATCGTCTCAGCCCCAAGAGTGTCCAGCCTTATGTCTTCTGCCGCTGGGGCTGTAGATGTGGTCAATCCTGGTTGCATGCCAGTCCCTGAACGCATTTTGGAAGAATTTCTCTCTGTTTTGCCCTGCTTGTTTCTTCTTTATGTTGGAAATGTATCCTCAGAATGGGTCTGAGCTGATTTTCCCTGCTGGTTTTAGGCCTCTTTACACACACTTGATGCACTTACACAGAGATATCAAGACTTAGCTTTTAAGATGCTTACTAGTCGGATAGATACTTGTGCGATGAACAGGGTGTGGTGAGTCCAGTTGATTGAGCAAGGAGTAGGTCGTGTCCATTCCATATTCGGTTTTCGGAAGGGTATCTGTGCTCATTTCAAACTCGAGTTTTATGCGTCACCCCACCTCACCTTTCCCCTGAAGCAGGCATAAGTGTGTTTTCTAAAAGCGTGACTCTGTTCTGTTTGGGGATTCAGTTCATGGGGAGCGATTTTTACATTCCCTCGATAAGTGATATCATAAGTTTCTTTTTTTGTGGGACTGATTTCACTGAGGATGATCGTACCTAAATCCACTCAGGATGCTGCTACCAGCCTCATGACGTGGATTTCATGGCTGAGTGACCCTCCATTGGACCTACGTAGCACCACTTGTCCACTTGTCCACTTGTCTTTGTCCACTTGTCCACTCGTCTTTGTCCACTTGGCTCTTTCCTGGGATATGAAACGTGTACCGGAGTGGAGGTTCTTGTCAAGACAGCAGCCCTCAACTTTGGGGTCCCTGTGTCTGGTTGATTTTTTCATTTTCCCAAGGTCAACGCCCATGTGTGGAAGTGCCCTATGCTCCGTGGTTCTGTGTTTTCCATGGTTTGGGAAAGAGGATACACTTGTGAAGATTGTCTGTTGGCCATTGACATCCCCCCCATCAGCTTAACAAGGCTCCCTTGACTCCGTGGCCTGTCCTGCCTTTCTGGTTTTTAGACTTTTTTCGCCTGGCCCTTTTGCCCCCGGGGGGGTGGGCGAGAGATTTCTTCGTAGTGCTGATTTGATCTCCCAGGTTGCTTGGTTGGCCAAAAAGGGCGTATGCGTTTTTTCCTGAATATATTCAGGAAAAAACGCATACGCCCTTTTTGGCCAACCGCATCATTGTCCACGTTCTGGCGCTTTTCATGTGCTATCGGGGCCATTCTGATGTACCCGTTGACATCCGTTTCCTGCAATTCTGCCTTGCGTTCAACGCCTCTTCGTACCCTGACCTCAATATATTTTGGGGCGATAGTTATCGTTTAGAACTCTGCAGGTTTGGGAAGTGCAGTGCCCCCGAGCTCCATTTCCCGAGTCGCTTTTTTGTGAGTGGGACGCAACACGGCTGGATGGCTTCACGCCCTATTGTCGATCCGGGGTGGCAGGCTGAACCTCTGGTGAATTCTTCTTCGTGATGGGAAATGAGAGTGACATGTGCCCGACCAAACACCTCCAGCGAGTCTCTCATTGGTTCCCCCTCTTGCAGTTCATCCTGCGGACAAATTGCAGACGGTACGAAAGAGGCATGGAAAGGCGCCGAGTCTCCAAGTGGGGAGATTGTTAGTAAGGGGGCCTGAATGGAGAACACGAGCACCAGGAGATGAAAACTGAGGTGAGTTTCAGAAAGCTTTCCCGATCCCACGGTGTAGCATCCGCTGGGTTTCCAATGAGTGCTTTCGCTGTCGGAAGATTGCGTTGAACCTGGAGAGTTGGGACCCATGGAATGGGGAGCACGCAGGATTCCTTTCAAGGGTCTGCATTTGCATTCCCAACCTCACCCATCGTCTCAGCCCCAAGAGTGTCCAGCCTTATGTCTTCTGCCGCTGGGGCTGTAGATGTGGTCAATCCTGGTTGCATGCCAGTCCCTGAACGCATTTTGGAAGAATTTCTCTCTGTTTTGCCCTGCTTGTTTCTTCTTTATGTTGGAAATGTATCCTCAGAATGGGTCTGAGCTGATTTTCCCTGCTGGTTTTAGGCCTCTTTACACACACTTGATGCACTTACACAGAGATATCAAGACTTAGCTTTTAAGATGCTTACTAGTCGGATAGATACTTGTGCGATGAACAGGGTGTGGTGACTCCAGTTGATTGAGCAAGGAGTAGGTCGTGTCCATTCCATATTCGGTTTTCGGAAGGGTATCTGTGCTCATTTCAAACTCGAGTTTTATGCGTCACCCCACCTCACCTTTCCCCTGAAGCAGGCATAAGTGTGTTTTCTAAAAGCGTGACTCTGTTCTGTTTGGGGATTCCGTTCATGGGGAGCGATTTTTACATTCCCTCGATAAGTGATATCATAAGTTTCTTTTTTTGTGGGACTGATTTCACTGAGGATGATCGTACCTAAATCCACTCAGGATGCTGCTACCAGCCTCATGACGTGGATTTCATGGCTGAGTGACACTCCATTGGACCTACGTAGCACCACTTGTCCACTTGTCCACTTGTCGTTGTCCACTTGTCCACTCGTCTTTGTCCACTTGGCTCTTTCCTGGGATATGAAACGTGTACCGGAGTGGAGGTTCTTGTCAAGACAGCAGCCCTCAACTTTGGGGTCCCTGTGTCTGGTTGATTTTTTCATTTTCCCAAGGTCAACGCCCATGTGTGAAAGTGCCCTATGCTCTGTGGTTCTGTGTTTTACATGGTTTGGGAAAGAGGATACACTTGTGAAGATTGGCTGTTGGCCATTGACATCCCCCCCATCAGCTTAACAAGGCTCCCTTGACTCCGTGGGCTGTCCTGCCTTTCTGGTTTTTAGACTTTTTTCGCCTGGCCCTTTTGCCCCGCGGGGGGGGAGGGGGGGCGAGAGATTTCTTTGTAGTGCTGATTTGCTCTCCCAGGTTGCTTGGTTGGCCAAAAAGGGCGTATGCGTTTTTTCCTGAATATATTCAGGAAAAAACGCATACGCCCTTTTTGGCCAACCGCATCATTGTCCACGTTCTGGCGCTTTTCATGTGCTATCGGGGCCATTCCGATGTACCCGTTGACATCCGTTTCCTGCAATTCTGCCTTGCGTTTAACGCCTCTTCGTAGCCTGACCTCAATATATTTTGGGGCGATAGTTATCGTTTAGAACTCTGCAGGTTTGGGAAGTGCAGTGCCCCTGAGCTCCATTTCCCAAGTCGCTTTTTTGTGAGTGGGACGCAACACGGCTGGATGGCTTCACGCCCTATTGTCGATCCGCGGTGGCAGGCTGAACCTCTGGTGAATTCTTCTTCGTGATGGGAAATGAGAGTGACATGTGCCCGACCAAACACCTCCAGCGAGTCTCTCATTGGTTCCCCCTCTTGCAGTTCATCCTGCGGACAAATTGCAGACGGTACGAAAGAGGCATGGAAAGGCGCCGAGTCTCCAAGTGGGGAGATTGTTAGTAAGGGGGCGTGAATGGAGAACACGAGCACCAGGAGATGAAAACTGAGGTGAGTTTCAGAAAGCTTTCCCGATCCCACGGTGTAGCATCCGCTGGGTTTCCAATGAGTGCTTTCGCTGTCGGAAGATTGCGTTGAACCTGGAGAGTTGGGACCCATGGAATGGGGAGCACGCAGGATTCCTTTCAAGGGTCTGCATTTGCTTTCCCAACCTCACCCATCGTCTCAGCCCCAAGAGTGTCCAGCCTTATGTCTTCTGCCGCTGGGGCTGTAGATGTGGTCAATCCTGGTTGCATGCCAGTCCCTGAACGCATTTTGGAAGAATTTCTCTCTGTTTTGGCCTGCTTGTTTCTTCTTTGTGTTGGAAATGTATCCTCAGAATGGGTCTGAGCTGATTTTCCCTGCTGGTTTTAGGCCGCTTTACACACACTTGATGCACTTACACAGAGATATCAAGACTTAGCTTTTAAGATGCTTACTAGTCGGATAGATACTTGTGCGATGAACAGGGTGTGGTGAGTCCAGTTGATTGAGCAAGGAGTAGGTCGTGTCCATTCCATATTCGGTTTTCGGAAGGGTATCTGTGCTCATTTCAAACTCGAGTTTTATGCGTCACCCCACCTCACCTTTCCCCTGAAGCAGGCATAAGTGTGTTTTCTAAAAGCGTGACTCTGTTCTGTTTGGGGATTCAGTTCATGGGGAGCGATTTTTACATTCCCTCGATAAGTGATATCATAAGTTTCTTTTTTTGTGGGACTGATTTCACTGAGGATGATCGTACCTAAATCCACTCAGGATGCTGCTACCAGCCTCATGACGTGGATTTCATGGCTGAGTGACACTCCATTGGACCTACGTAGCACCACTTGTCCACTTGTCCACTTGTCTCTGTCCACTTGTCCACTCGTCTTTGTCCACTTGGCTCTTTCCTGGGATATGAAACGTGTACCGGAGTGGAGGTTCTTGTCAAGACAGCAGCCCTCAACTTTGGGGTCCCAGTGTCTGGTTGATTTTTTCATTTTCCCAAGGTCAACGCCCATGTGTGGAAGTGCCGTATGCTCTGTGGTTCTGTGTTTTACATGGTTTGGGAAAGAGGATACACTTGTGAAGATTGGCTGTTGGCCATTGACATCCCGCCCATCAGCTTAACAAGGCTCCCTTGACTCCATGGGCTGTCCTGCCTTTCTGGTTTTTAGACTTTTTTCGCCTGGCCCTTTTGCCCCGGGGGGGGGGGGGGGCGAGAGATTTCTTTCTAGTGCTGATTTGCTCTCCCAGGTTGCTTGGTTGGCCAAAAAGGGCGTATGCGTTTTTTCCTGAATATATTCAGGTAAAAAAGGAATACGCCCTTTTTGGCCAACCACATCATTGTCCACGTTCTGGCGCTTTTCATGTGCTATCGGGGCCATTCCAATGTACCCGTTGACATCCGTTTCCTGCAATTCTGCCTTGCGTTCAACCCCTCTTCGTAGCCTGACCTCAATATATTTTGGGGCGATAGTTATCGTTTAGAACTCTGCAGGTTTGGGAAGTGCAGTGCCCCTGAGCTCCATTTCCCAAGTCGCTTTTTTGTGAGTGGGACGCAACACGGCTGGATGGCTTCACGCCCGATTGTCGATCCGGGGTGGCAGGCTGAGCCTCTGGTGAATTCTTCTTCGCGATGGGAAATGAGAGTGACATGTGCCCGACCAAACACCTCCAGCGAGTCTCTCATTGGTTCCCCCTCTTGCAGTTCATCCTGCGGACAAATTGCAGACGGTACGAAAGAGGCATGGAAAGGCGCCGAGTCTCCAAGTGGGGAGATTGTTAGTAAGGGGGCCTGAATGGAGAACACGAGCACCAGGAGATGAAAACTGAGGTGAGTTTCAGAAAGATTTCCCGATCCCACGGTGTAGCATCCGCTGGGTTTCCAATGAGTGCTTTCGCTGTCGGAAGATTGCGTTGAACCTGGAGAGTTGGGACCCATGGAATGGGGAGCACGCAGGATTCCTTTCAAGGGTCTGCATTTGCTTTCCCAACCTCACCCATCGTCTCAGCCCCAAGAGTGTCCAGCCTTATGTCTTCTGCCGCTGGGGCTGTAGATGTGGTCAATCCTGGTTGCATGCCAGTCCCTGAACGCACTTGGGAAGAATTTCTCTCTGTTTTGCCCTGCTTGTTTCTTCTTTATGTTGGAAATGTATCCTCAGAATGGGTCTGAGCTGATTTTCCCTGCTGGTTTTAGGCCGCTTTACACACACTTGATGCACTTACACAGAGATATCAAGACTTAGCTTTTAAGATGCTTACTAGTCGGATAGATACTTGTGCGATGAACAGGGTGTGGTGAGTCCAGTTGATTGAGCAAGGAGTAGGTCGTGTCCATTCCATATTCGGTTTTCGGAAGGGTATCTGTGCTCATTTCAAACTCGAGTTTTATGCGTCACCCCACCTCACCTTTCCCCTGAAGCAGGCATAAGTGTGTTTTCTAAAAGCGTGACTCTGTTCTGTTTGGGGATTCCGTTCATGGGGAGCGATTTTTACATTCCCTCGATAAGTGATATCATAAGTTTCTTTTTTTGTGGGACTGATTTCACTGAGGATGATCGTACCTAAATCCACTCAGGATGCTGCTACCAGCCTCATGACGTGGATTTCATGGCTGAGTGACACTCCATTGGACCTACGTAGCACCAGTTGTCCACTTGTCCACTTGTCTTTGTCCACTTGTCCACTCGTCTTTGTCCACTTGGCTCTTTCCTGGGATATGAAACGTGTACCGGAGTGGAGGTTCTTGTCAAGACAGCAGCCCTCAACTTTGGGGTCCCTGTGTCTGGTTGATTTTTTCATTTTCCCAAGGTCAACGCCCATGTGTGAAAGTGCCGTATGCTCTGTGGTTCTGTGTTTTACATGGTTTGGGAAAGAGGATACACTTGTGAAGATTGGCTGTTGGCCATTGACATCCCGCCCATCAGCTTAACAAGGCTCCCTTGACTCCGTGGCCTGTCCTGCCTTTCTGGTTTTTAGACTTTTTTCGCCTGGCCCTTTTGCCCGGGGGGGGGGGGCGAGAGATTTCTTTGTAGTGCTGATTTGCTCTCCCAGGTTGCTTGGTTGGCCAAAAAGGGCGTATGCGTTTTTTCCTGAATATATTCAGGAAAAAACGCATACGCCCTTTTTGGCCAACCGCATCATTGTCCACGTTCTGGCGCTTTTCATGTGCTATCGGGGCCATTCCGATGTACCCGTTGACATCCGTTTCCTGCAATTCTGCCTTGCGTTCACCGCCTCTTCGTAGCCTGACCTCAATATATTTTGGGGCGATAGTTATCGTTTAGAACTCTGCAGGTTTGGGAAGTGCAGTGCCCCTGAGCTCCATTTCCCAAGTCGCTTTTTTGTGAGTGGGACGCAACACGGCTGGATGGCTTCACGCCCTATTGTCGATCCGCGGTGGCAGGCTGAACCTCTGGTGAATTCTTCTTCGTGATGGGAAATGAGAGTGACATGTGCCCGACCAAACACCTCCAGCGAGTCTCTCATTGGTTCCCCCTCTTGCAGTTCATCCTGCGGACAAATTGCAGACGGTACGAAAGAGGCATGGAAAGGCGCCGAGTCTCCAAGTGGGGAGATTGTTAGTAAGGGGGCCTGAATGGAGAACACGAGCACCAGGAGATGAAAACTGAGGTGAGTTTCAGAAAGCTTTCCCGATCCCACGGTGTAGCATCCGCTGGGTTTCCAATGAGTGCTTTCGCTGTCGGAAGATTGCGTTGAACCTGGAGAGTTGGGACCCATGGAATGGGGAGCACGCAGGATTCCTTTCAAGGGTCTGCATTTGCTTTCCCAAGCTCACCCATCGTCTCAGCCCCAAGAGTGTCCAGCCTTATGTTTTCTGCCGCTGGGGCTGTAGATGTGGTCAATCCTGGTTGCATGCCAGTCCCTGAACGCATTTGGGAAGAATTTCTCTCTGTTTTGCCCTGCTTGTTTCTTCTTTATGTTGGAAATGTATCCTCAGAATGGGTCTGAGCTGATTTTCCCTGCTGGTTTTAGGCCGCTTTACACACACTTGATGCACTTACACAGAGATATCAAGACTTAGCTTTTAAGATGCTTACTAGTCGGATAGATACTTGTGCGATGAACAGGGTGTGGTGAGTCCAGTTGATTGAGCAAGGAGTAGGTCGTGTCCATTCCATATTCGGTTTTCGGAAGGGTATCTGTGCTCATTTCAAACTCGAGTTTTATGCGTCACCCCACCTCACCTTTCCCCTGAAGCAGGCATAAGTGTGTTTTCTAAAAGCGTGACTCTGTTCTGTTTGGGGATTCCGTTCATGGGGAGCGATTTTTACATTCCCTCGATAAGTGATATGATAAGTTTCTTTTTTTGTGGGACTGATTTCACTGAGGATGATCGTACCTAAATCCACGCAGGATGCTGCTACCAGCCTCATGACGTGGATTTCATGGCTGAGTGACACTCCATTGGACCTACGTAGCACCACTTGTCCACTTGTCCACTTGTCTCTGTCCACTTGTCCACTCGTCTTTGTCCACTTGGCTCTTTCCTGGGATATGAAACGTGTACCGGAGTGGAGGTTCTTGTCAAGACAGCAGCCCTCAACTTTGGGGTCCCTGTGTCTGGTTGATTTTTTCATTTTCCCAAGGTCAACGCCCATGTGTGGAAGTGCCCTATGCTCTGTGGTTCTGTGTTTTACATGGTTTGGGAAAGAGGATACACTTGTGAAGATTGGCTGTTGGCCATTGACATCCCGCCCATCAGCTTAACAAGGCTCCCTTGACTCCGTGGGCTGTCCTGCCTTTCTGGTTTTTAGACTTTTTTCGCCTGGCCCTTTTGCCCCGGGGGGGGGGGGGGGGGCGAGAGATTTGTTTGTAGTGCTGATTTGCTCTCCCAGGTTGCTTGGTTGGCCAAAAAGGGCGTATGCGTTTTTTCCTGAATATATTCAGGAAAAAACGCATACGCCCTTTTTGGCCAACCGCATCATTGTCCACGTTCTGGCGCTTTTCATGTGCTATCGGGGCCATTCCGAAGTACCCGTTGACATCCGTTTCCTGCAATTCTGCCTTGCGTTCACCGCCTCTTCGTAGCCTGACCTCAATATATTTTGGGGCGATAGTTATCGTTTAGAACTCTGCAGGTTTGGGAAGTGCAGTGCCCCTGAGCTCCATTTCCCAAGTCGCATTTTTGTGAGTGGGAAGCAACACGGCTGGATGGCTTCACGCCCTATTGTCGATCCGCGGTGGCAGGCTGAACCTCTGGTGAATTCTTCTTCGTGATGGGAAATGAGAGTGACATGTGCCCGACCAAACACCTCCAGCGAGTCTCTCATTGGTTCCCCCTCTTGCAGTTCATCCTGCGGACAAATTGCAGACGGTACGAAAGAGGCATGGAAAGGCACCGAGTCTCCAAGTGGGGAGATTGTTAGTAAGGGGGCCTGAATGGAGAACACGAGCACCAGGAGTTGAAAACTGAGGTGAGTTTCAGAAAGCTTTCCCGATCCTACGGTGTAGCATCCGCTGGGTTTCCAATGAGTGCTTTCGCTGTCGGAAGATTGCGTTGAACCTGGAGAGTTGGGACCCATGGAATGGGGAGCACGCAGGATTCCTTTCAAGGGTCTGCATTTGCTTTCCCAAGCTCACCCATCGTCTCAGCCCCAAGAGTGTCCAGCCTTATGTCTTCTGCCGCTGGGGCTGTAGATGTGGTCAATCCTGGTTGCATGCCAGTCCCTGAACGCATTTTGGAAGAATTTCTCTCTGTTTTGCCCTGCTTGTTTCTTCTTTTTTTTTTTTTTTTTTTTTTCGGTATGCGGGCCTCTCACTGTTGTGGCCTCTCCCGTTGCGGAGCACAGGCTCCGGACGCGCAGGCCCAGCGGCCATGGCTCACGGGCTTAGTTGCTCCGCAGCATGTGGGATCCTCCCGGACCAGGGCACGAACCCGTGTCCCCTGCATCGGCAGGCGGATTCTCAACCACTGCGCCACCAGGGAAGCCCTTGTTTCTTCTTTATGTTGGAAATGTATCCTCAGAATGGGTCTGAGCTGATTTTCCCTGCTGGTTTTAGGCCGCTTTACACACACTTGATGCACTTACACAGAGATATCAAGACTTAGCTTTTAAGATGCTTACTAGTCGGATAGATACTTGTGCGATGAACAGGGTGTGGTGAGTCCAGTTGATTGAGCAAGGAGTAGGTCGTGTCCATTCCATATTCGGTTTTCGGAAGGGTATCTGTGCTCATTTCAAACTCGAGTTTTATGCGTCACCCCACCTCACCTTTCCCCTGAAGCAGGCATAAGTGTGTTTTCTAAAAGCGTGACTCTGTTCTGTTTGGGGATTCCGTTCATGGGGAGCGATTTTTACATTCCCTCGATAAGTGATATCATAAGTTTCTTTTTTTGTGGGACTGATTTCACTGAGGATGATCGTACCTAAATCCACTCAGGATGCTGCTACCAGCCTCATGACGTGGATTTCATGGCTGAGTGACACTCCATTGGACCTACGTAGCACCACTTGTCCACTTGTCCACTTGTCTTTGTCCACTTGTCCACTCGTCTTTGTCCACTTGGCTCTTTCCTGGGATATGAAACGTGTACCGGAGTGGAGGTTCTTGTCAAGACAGCAGCCCTCAACTTTGGGGTCCCTGTGTCTGGTTGATTTTTTCATTTTCCCAAGGTCAACGCCCATGTGTGGAAGTGCCCTATGCTCTGTGGTTCTGTGTTTTACATGGTTTGGGAAAGAGGATACACTTGTGAAGATTGGCTGTTGGCCATTGACATCCCGCCCATCAGCTTAACAAGGCTCCCTTGACTCCGTGGGCTGTCCTGCCTTTCTGGTTTTTAGACTTTTTTCGCCTGGCCCTTTTGCCCCGGGGGGGGGGGCGAGAGATTTCTTTGTAGTGCTGATTTGCTCTCCCAGGTTGCTTGGTTGGCCAAAAAGGGCGTATGCGTTTTTTCCTGAATATATTCAGGAAAAAACGCATACGCCCTTTTTGGCCAACCGCATCATTGTCCACGTTCTGTTGCTTTTCATGTGCTATCGGGGCCATTCCGATGTACCCGTTGACAACCGTTTCCTGCAGTTCTGCCTTGCGTTCAACGCCTCTTCGTAGCCTGACCTCAATATATTTGGGGGCGATAGTTATCGTTTAGAACTCTGCAGGTTTGGGAAGTGCAGTGCCCCTGAGCTCCATTTCCCGAGTTGCATTTTTGTGAGTGGGAAGCAACACGGCTGGATGGCTTCACGCCCTATTGTCGATCCGCGGTGGCAGGCTGAACCTCTGGTGAATTCTTCTTCGTGATGGGAAATGAGAGTGACATGTGCCCGACCAAACACCTCCAGCGAGTCTCTCATTGGTTCCCCCTCTTGCAGTTCATCCTGCGGACAAATTGCAGACGGTACGAAAGAGGCATGGAAAGGCGCCGAGTCTCCAAGTGGGGAGATTGTTAGTAAGGGGGCCTGAATGGAGAACACGAGCACCAGGAGATGAAAACTGAGGTGAGTTTCAGAAAGCTTTCCCGATCCCACGGTGTAGCATCTGCTGGGTTTCCAATGAGTGCTTTCGCTGTCGGAAGATTGCGTTGAACCTGGAGAGTTGGGACCCATGGAATGGGGAGCACGCAGGATTCCTTTCAAGGGTCTGCATTTGCTTTCGCAAGCTCACCCATCGTCTCAGCCCCAAGAGTGTCCAGCCTTATGTCTTCTGCCGCTGGGGCTGTAGATGTGGTCAATCCTGGTTGCATGCCAGTCCCTGAACGCATTTTGGAAGAATTTCTCTCTGTTTTGCCCTGCTTGTTTCTTCTTTATGTTGGAAATGTATCCTCAGAATGGGTCTGAGCTGATTTTCCCTGCTGGTTTTAGGCCGCTTTACACACACTTGATGCACTTACACAGAGATATCAAGACTTAGCTTTTAAGATGCTTACTAGTCGGATAGATACTTGTGCGATGACCAGGGTGTGGTGAGTCCAGTTGATTGAGCAAGGAGTAGGTCGTGTCCATTCCATATTCGGTTTTCGGAAGGGTATCTGTGCTCATTTCAAACTCGAGTTTTATGCGTCACCCCACCTCACCTTTCCCCTGAAGCAGGCATAAGTGTGTTTTCTAAAAGCGTGACTCTGTTCTGTTTGGGGATTCCGTTCATGGGGAGCGATTTTTACATTCCCTCGATAAGTGATATCATAAGTTTCTTTTTTTGTGGGACTGATTTCACTGAGGATGATCGTACCTAAATCCACTCAGGATGCTGCTACCAGCCTCATGACGTGGATTTCATGGCTGAGTGACACTCCATTGGACCTACGTAGCACCACTTGTCCACTTGTCCACTTGTCTTTGTCCACTTGTCCACTCGTCTTTGTCCACTTGGCTCTTTCCTGGGATATGAAACGTGTACCGGAGTGGAGGTTCTTGTCAAGACAGCAGCCCTCAACTTTGGGGTCCCAGTGTCTGGTTGATTTTTTCATTTTCCCAAGGTCAACGCCCATGTGTGGAAGTGCCCTATGCTCTGTGGTTCTGTGTTTTACATGGTTTGGGAAAGAGGATACACTTGTGAAGATTGGCTGTTGGCCATTGACATCCCGCCCATCAGCTTAACAAGACTCCCTTGACTCCGTGGGCTGTCCTGCCTTTCTGGTTTTTAGACTTTTTTCGCCTGGCCCTTTTGCCCCGGGGGGGGGGGCGAGAGATTTCTTTGTAGTGCTGATTTGCTCTCCCAGGTTGCTTGGTTGGCCAAAAAGGGCGTATGCGTTTTTTCCTGAATATATTCAGGAAAAAACGCATACGCCCTTTTTGGCCAACCGCATCATTGTCCACGTTCTGTTGCTTTTCATGTGCTATCGGGGCCATTCCGATGTACCCGTTGACAACCGTTTCCTGCAGTTCTGCCTTGCGTTCAACGCCTCTTCGTAGCCTGACCTCAATATATTTTGGGGCGATAGTTATCGTTTAGAACTCTGCAGGTTTGGGAAGTGCAGTGCCCCTGAGCTCCATTTCCCGAGTCGCATTTTTGTGAGTGGGAAGCAACCCGGCTGGATGGCTTCACGCCCTATTGTCGATCTGCGCTGGCAGGCTGAACCTCTGGTGAATTCTTCTTCGTGATGGGAAATGAGAGTGACATGTGCCCGACCAAACACCTCCAGCGAGTCTCTCATTGGTTCCCCCTCTTGCAGTTCATCCTGCGGACAAATTGCAGACGGTACGAAAGAGGCATGGAAAGGCGCCGAGTCTCCAAGTGGGGAGATTGTTAGTAAGGGGGCCTGAATGGAGAACACGAGCACCAGGAGATGAAAACTGAGGTGAGTTTCAGAAAGCTTTCCCGATCCCACGGTGTAGCATCCGCTGGGTTTCCAATGAGTGCTTTCGCTGTCGGAAGATTGCGTTGAACCTGGAGAGTTGGGACCCATGGAATGGGGAGCACGCAGGATTCCTTTCAAGGGTCTGCATTTGCTTTCCCAAGCTCACCCATCGTCTCAGCCCCAAGAGTGTCCAGCCTTATGTCTTCTGCCGCTGGGGCTGTAGATGTGGTCAATCCTGGTTGCATGCCAGTCCCTGAACGCATTTTGGAAGAATTTCTCTCTGTTTTGCCCTGCTTGTTTCTTCTTTATGTTGGAAATGTATCCTCAGAATGGGTCTGAGCTGATTTTCCCTGCTGGTTTTAGGCCGCTTTACACACACTTGATGCACTTACACAGAGATATCAAGACTTAGCTTTTAAGATGCTTACTAGTCGGATAGATACTTGTGCGATGAACAGGGTGTGGTGAGTCCAGTTGATTGAGCAAGGAGTAGGTCGTGTCCATTCCATATTCGGTTTTCGGAAGGGTATCTGTGCTCATTTCAAACTCGAGTTTTATGCGTCACCCCACCTCACCTTTCCCCTGAAGCAGGCATAAGTGTGTTTTCTAAAAGCGTGACTCTGTTCTGTTTGGGGATTCCGTTCATGGGGAGCGATTTTTACATTCCCTCGATAAGTGATATCATAAGTTTCTTTTTTTGTGGGACTGATTTCACTGAGGATGATCGTACCTAAATCCACTCAGGATGCTGCTACCAGCCTCATGACGTGGATTTCATGGCTGAGTGACACTCCATTGGACCTACGTAGCACCACTTGTCCACTTGTCCACTTGTCTCTGTCCACTTGTCCACTCGTCTTTGTCCACTTGGCTCTTTCCTGGGATATGAAACGTGTACCGGAGTGGAGGTTCTTGTCAAGACAGCAGCCCTCAACTTTGGGGTCCCTGTGTCTGGTTGATTTTTTCATTTTCCCAAGGTCAACGCCCATGTGTGGAAGTGCCCTATGCTCTGTGGTTCTGTGTTTTACATGGTTTGGGAAAGAGGATACACTTGTGAAGATTGGCTGTTGGCCATTGACATCCCCCCCATCAGCTTAACAAGGCTCCCTTGACACCGTGGCCTTTCTGGTTTTTAGACTTTTTTCGCCTGGCCCTTTTGCCCCGGGGGGGGGGGGCGAGAGATTTCTTTGTAGTGCTGATTTGCTCTCCCAGGTTGCTTGGTTGGCCAAAAAGGGCGTATGCGTTTTTTCCTGAATATATTCAGGAAAAAACGCATACGCCCTTTTTGGCCAACTGCATCATTGTCCACGTTCTGGCGCTTTTCATGTGCTATCGGGGCCATCCCGATGTACCCGTTGACATCCGTTTCCTGCAATTCTGCCTTGCGTTCAACGCCTCTTCGTAGCCTGACCTCAATATATTTTGGGGCGATACTTATCGTTTAGAACTCTGCAGGTTTGGGAAGTGCAGTGCCCCTGAGCTGCATTTCCCAAGTCGCTTTTTTGTGAGTGGGACGCAACACGGGTGGATGGCTTCACGCCCTATTGTCGATCCGCGGTGGCAGGCTGAACCTCTGGTGAATTCTTCTTCGTGATGGGAAATGAGAGTGACATGTGCCCGACCAAACACCTCCAGCGAGTCTCTCATTGGTTCCCCCTCTTGCAGTTCATCCTGCGGACAAATTGCAGACGGTACGAAAGAGGCATGGAAAGGCGCCGAGTCTCCAAGTGGGGAGATTGTTAGTAAGGGGGCCTGAATGGAGAACACGAGCACCAGGCGATGAAAACTGAGGTGAGTTTCAGAAAGCTTTCCCGATCCCACGGTGTAGCATCCGCTGGGTTTCCAATGAGTGCTTTCGCTGTCGGAAGATTGCGTTGAACCTGGAGAGTTGGGACCCATGGAATGGGGAGCACGCAGGATTCCTTTCAAGGGTCTGCATTTGCTTTCGCAAGCTCACCCATCGTCTCAACCCCAAGAGTGTCCAGCCTTATGTCTTCTGCCGCTGGGGCTGTAGATGTGGTCAATCCTGGTTGCATGCCAGTCCCTGAACGCATTTGGGAAGAATTTCTCTCTGTTTTGCCCTGCTTGTTTCTTCTTTATGTTGGAAATGTATCCTCAGAATGGGTCTGAGCTGATTTTCCCTGCTGGTTTTAGGCCGCTTTACACACACTTGATGCACTTACACAGAGATATCAAGACTTAGCTTTTAAGATGCTTACTAGTCGGATAGATACTTGTGCGATGAACAGGGTGTGGTGAGTCCAGTTGATTGAGCAAGGAGTAGGTCGTGTCCATTCCATATTCGGTTTTCGGAAGGGTATCTGTGCTCATTTCAAACTCGAGTTTTATGCGTCACCCCACCTCACCTTTCCCCTGAAGCAGGCATAAGTGTGTTTTCTAAAAGCATGACTCTGTTCTGTTTGGGGATTCAGTTCATGGGGAGCGATTTTTACATTCCCTCGATAAGTGATATCATAAGTTTCTTTTTTTGTGGGACTGATTTCACTGAGGATGATCGTACCTAAATCCACTCAGGATGCTGCTACCAGCCTCATGACGTGGATTTCATGGCTGTGTGACACTCCATTGGACCTACGTAGCACCACTTGTCCACTTGTCCACTTGTCTTTGTCCACTTGTCCACTCGTCTTTGTCCACTTGGCTCTTTCCTGGGATATGAAACGTGTACCGGAGTGGAGGTTCTTGTCAAGACAGCAGCCCTCAACTTTGGGGTCCCAGTGTCTGGTTGATTTTTTCATTTTCCCAAGGTCAACGCCCATGTGTGGAAGTGCCCTATGCTCTGTGGTTCTGTGTTTTACATGGTTTGGGAAAGAGGATACACTTGTGAAGATTGGCTGTTGGCCATTGACATCCCGCCCATCAGCTTAACAAGGCTCCCTTGACTCCGTGGGCTGTCCTGCCTTTCTGGTTTTTAGACTTTTTTCGCCTGGCCCTTTTGCCCCGGGGGGGGGGCGAGAGATTTCTTTGTAGTGCTGATTTGCTCTCCCAGGTTGCTTGGTTGGCCAAAAAGGGCGTATGCGTTTTTTCCTGAATATATTCAGGAAAAAACGCATACGCCCTTTTTGGCCAACCGCATCATTGTCCACGTTCTGTTGCTTTTCATGTGCTATCGGGGCCATTCCGATGTACCCGTTGACAACCGTTTCCTGCAGTTCTGCCTTGCGTTCAACGCCTCTTCGTAGCCTGACCTCAATATATTTTGGGGCGATAGTTATCGTTTAGAACTCTGCAGGTTTGGGAAGTGCAGTGCCCCTGAGCTCCATTTCCCAAGTCGCTTTTTTGTGAGTGGGACGCAACACGGCTGGATGGCTTCACGCCCGATTGTCGATCCGGGGTGGCAGGCTGAGCCTCTGGTGAATTCTTCTTCGCGATGGGAAATGAGAGTGACATGTGCCCGACCAAACACCTCCAGCGAGTCTCTCATTGGTTCCCCCTCTTGCAGTTCATCCTGCGGACAAATTGCAGACGGTACAAAAGAGGCATGGAAAGGCGCCGAGTCTCCAAGTGGGGAGATTGTTAGTAAGGGGGCCTGAATGGAGAACACGAGCACCAGGAGATGAAAACTGAGGTGAGTTTCAGAAAGCTTTCCCGATCCCACGGTGTAGCATCCGCTGGGTTTCCAATGAGTGCTTTCGCTGTCGGAAGATTGCGTTGAACCTGGAGAGTTGGGACCCATGGAATGGGGAGCACGCAGGATTCCTTTCAAGGGTCTGCATTTGCTTTCCCAACCTCACCCATCGTCTCAGCCCCAAGAGTGTCCAGCCTTATGTCTTCTGCCGCTGGGGCTGTAGATGTGGTCAATCCTGGTTGCATGCCAGTCCCTGAACGCATTTGGGAAGAATTTCTCTCTGTTTTGCCCTGCTTGTTTCTTCTTTATGTTGGAAATGTATCCTCAGAATGGGTCTGAGCTGATTTTCCCTGCTGGTTTTAGGCCGCTTTACACACACTTGATGCACTTACACAGAGATATCAAGACTTAGCTTTTAAGATGCTTACTAGTCGGATAGATACTTGTGCGATGAACAGGGTGTGGTGAGTCCAGTTGATTGAGCAAGGAGTAGGTCGTGTCCATTCCATATTCGGTTTTCGGAAGGGTATCTGTGCTCATTTCAAACTCGAGTTTTATGCGTCACCCCACCTCACCTTTCCCCTGAAGCAGGCATAAGTGTGTTTTCTAAAAGCGTGACTCTGTTCTGTTTGGGGATTCAGTTCATGGGGAGCGATTTTTACATTCCCTCGATAAGTGATATCATAAGTTTCTTTTTTTGTGGGACTGATTTCACTGAGGATGATCGTACCTAAATCCACTCAGGATGCTGCTACCAGCCTCATGACGTGGATTTCATGGCTGAGTGACACTCCATTGGACCTACGTAGCACCACTTGTCCACTTGTCCACTTGTCTTTGTCCACTTGTCCACTCGTCTTTGTCCACTTGGCTCTTTCCTGGGATATGAAACGTGTACCGGAGTGGAGGTTCTTGTCAAGACAGCAGCCCTCAACTTTGGGGTCCCAGTGTCTGGTTGATTTTTTCATTTTCCCAAGGTCAACGCCCATGTGTGGAAGTGCCCTATGCTCTGTGGTTCTGTGTTTTACATGGTTTGGGAAAGAGGATACACTTGTGAAGATTGGCTGTTGGCCATTGACATCCCCCCCATCAGCTTAACAAGGCTCCCTTGACACCGTGGCCTTTCTGGTTTTTAGACTTTTTTCGCCTGGCCCTTTTGCCCCGGGGGGGGGGGGGCGAGAGATTTCTTTGTAGTGCTGATTTGCTCTCCCAGGTTGCTTGGTTGGCCAAAAAGGGCGTATGCGTTTTTTCCTGAATATATTCAGGAAAAAACGCATACGCCCTTTTTGGCCAACTGCATCATTGTCCACGTTCTGGCGCTTTTCATGTGCTATCGGGGCCATTCCGATGTACCCGTTGACATCCGTTTCCTGCAATTCTGCCTTGCGTTCAACGCCTCTTCGTAGCCTGACCTCAATATATTTTGGGGCGATACTTATCGTTTAGAACTCTGCAGGTTTGGGAAGTGCAGTGCCCCTGAGCTCCATTTCCCAAGTCGCTTTTTTGTGAGTGGGACGCAACACGGGTGGATGGCTTCACGCCCTATTGTCGATCCGCGGTGGCAGGCTGAACCTCTGGTGAATTCTTCTTCGTGATGGGAAATGAGAGTGACATGTGCCCGACCAAACACCTCCAGCGAGTCTCTCATTGGTTCCCCCTCTTGCAGTTCATCCTGCGGACAAATTGCAGACGGTACGAAAGAGGCATGGAAAGGCGCCGAGTCTCCAAGTGGGGAGATTGTTAGTAAGGGGGCCTGAATGGAGAACACGAGCACCAGGCGATGAAAACTGAGGTGAGTTTCAGAAAGCTTTCCCGATCCCACGGTGTAGCATCCGCTGGGTTTCCAATGAGTGCTTTCGCTGTCGGAAGATTGCGTTGAACCTGGAGAGTTGGGACCCATGGAATGGGGAGCACGCAGGATTCCTTTCAAGGGTCTGCATTTGCTTTCGCAAGCTCACCCATCGTCTCAGCCCCAAGAGTGTCCAGCCTTATGTCTTCTGCCGCTGGGGCTGTAGATGTGGTCAATCCTGGTTGCATGCCAGTCCCTGAACGCATTTGGGAAGAATTTCTCTCTGTTTTGCCCTGCTTGTTTCTTCTTTATGTTGGAAATGTATCCTCAGAATGGGTCTGAGCTGATTTTCCCTGCTGGTTTTAGGCCGCTTTACACACACTTGATGCACTTACACAGAGATATCAAGACTTAGCTTTTAAGATGCTTACTAGTCGGCTAGATACTTGTGCGATGAACAGGGTGTGGTGAGTCCAGTTGATTGAGCAAGGAGTAGGTCGTGTCCATTCCATATTCGGTTTTCGGAAGGGTATCTGTGCTCATTTCAAACTCGAGTTTTATGCGTCACCCCACCTCACCTTTCCCCTGAAGCAGGCATAAGTGTGTTTTCTAAAAGCGTGACTCTGTTCTGTTTGGGGATTCCGTTCATGGGGAGCGATTTTTACATTCCCTCGATAAGTGATATCATAAGTTTCTTTTTTTGTGGGACTGATTTCACTGAGGATGATCGTACCTAAATCCACTCAGGATGCTGCTACCAGCCTCATGACGTGGATTTCATGGCTGAGTGACACTCCATTGGACCTACGTAGCACCACTTGTCCACTTGTCCACTTGTCTTTGTCCACTTGTCCACTCGTCTTTGTCCACTTGGCTCTTTCCTGGGATATGAAACGTGTACCGGAGTGGAGGTTCTTGTCAAGACAGCAGCCCTCAACTTTGGGGTCCCAGTGTCTGGTTGATTTTTTCATTTTCCCAAGGTCAACGCCCATGTGTGGAAGTGCCCTATGCTCTGTGGTTCTGTGTTTTACATGGTTTGGGAAAGAGGATACACTTGTGAAGATTGGCTGTTGGCCATTGACATCCCGCCCATCAGCTTAACAAGACTCCCTTGACTCCGTGGGCTGTCCTGCCTTTCTGGTTTTTAGACTTTTTTCGCCTGGCCCTTTTGCCCCGGGGGGGGGGGCGAGAGATTTCTTTGTAGTGCTGATTTGCTCTCCCAGGTTGCTTGGTTGGCCAAAAAGGGCGTATGCGTTTTTTCCTGAATATATTCAGGAAAAAACGCATACGCCCTTTTTGGCCAACCGCATCATTGTCCACGTTCTGTTGCTTTTCATGTGCTATCGGGGCCATTCCGATGTACCCGTTGACAACCGTTTCCTGCAGTTCTGCCTTGCGTTCAACGCCTCTTCGTAGCCTGACCTCAATATATTTGGGGGCGATAGTTATCGTTTAGAACTCTGCAGGTTTGGGAAGTGCAGTGCCCCTGAGCTCCATTTCCCGAGTCGCATTTTTGTGAGTGGGAAGCAACACGGCTGGATGGCTTCACGCCCTATTGTCGATCTGCGCTGGCAGGCTGAACCTCTGGTGAATTCTTCTTCGTGATGGGAAATGAGAGTGACATGTGCCCGACCAAACACCTCCAGCGAGTCTCTCATTGGTTCCCCCTCTTGCAGTTCATCCTGCGGACAAATTGCAGACGGTACGAAAGAGGCATGGAAAGGCGCCGAGTCTCCAAGTGGGGAGATTGTTAGTAAGGGGGCCTGAATGGAGAACACGAGCACCAGGAGATGAAAACTGAGGTGAGTTTCAGAAAGCTTTCCCGATCCCACGGTGTAGCATCCGCTGGGTTTCCAATGAGTGCTTTCGCTGTCGGAAGATTGCGTTGAACCTGGAGAGTTGGGACCCATGGAATGGGGAGCACGCAGGATTCCTTTCAAGGGTCTGCATTTGCTTTCCCAACCTCACCCATCGTCTCAGCCCCAAGAGTGTCCAGCCTTATGTCTTCTGCCGCTGGGGCTGTAGATGTGGTCAATCCTGGTTGCATGCCAGTCCCTGAACGCATTTTGGAAGAATTTCTCTCTGTTTTGCCCTGCTTGTTTCTTCTTTATGTTGGAAATGTATCCTCAGAATGGGTCTGAGCTGATTTTCCCTGCTGGTTTTAGGCCGCTTTACACACACTTGATGCACTTACACAGAGATATCAAGACTTAGCTTTTAAGATGCTTACTAGTCGGATAGATACTTGTGCGATGAACAGGGTGTGGTGAGTCCAGTTGATTGAGCAAGGAGTAGGTCGTGTCCATTCCATATTCGGTTTTCGGAAGGGTATCTGTGCTCATTTCAAACTCGAGTTTTATGCGTCACCCCACCTCACCTTTCCCCTGAAGCAGGCATAAGTGTGTTTTCTAAAAGCGTGACTCTGTTCTGTTTGGGGATTCCGTTCATGGGGAGCGATTTTTACATTCCCTCGATAAGTGATATCATAAGTTTCTTTTTTTGTGGGACTGATTTCACTGAGGATGATCGTACCTAAATCCACTCAGGATGCTGCTACCAGCCTCATGACGTGGATTTCATGGCTGAGTGACACTCCATTGGACCTACGTAGCACCACTTGTCCACTTGTCCACTTGTCTCTGTCCACTTGTCCACTCGTCTTTGTCCACTTGGCTCTTTCCTGGGATATGAAACGTGTACCGGAGTGGAGGTTCTTGTCAAGACAGCAGCCCTCAACTTTGGGGTCCCTGTGTCTGGTTGATTTTTTCATTTTCCCAAGGTCAACGCCCATGTGTGGAAGTGCCCTATGCTCTGTGGTTCTGTGTTTTACATGGTTTGGGAAAGAGGATACACTTGTGAAGATTGGCTGTTGGCCATTGACATCCCCCCCATCAGCTTAACAAGGCTCCCTTGACACCGTGGCCTTTCTGGTTTTTAGACTTTTTTCGCCTGGCCCTTTTGCCCCGGGGGGGGGGCGAGAGATTTCTTTGTAGTGCTGATTTGCTCTCCCAGGTTGCTTGGTTGGCCAAAAAGGGCGTATGCGTTTTTTCCTGAATATATTCAGGAAAAAACGCATACGCCCTTTTTGGCCAACCGCATCATTGTCCACGTTCTGGCGCTTTTCATGTGCTATCGGGGCCATTCCGATGTACCCGTTGACATCCGTTTCCTGCAATTCTGCCTTGCGTTCAACGCCTCTTCGTAGCCTGACCTCAATATATTTTGGGGCGATACTTATCGTTTAGAACTCTGCAGGTTTGGGAAGTGCAGTGCCCCTGAGCTCCATTTCCCAAGTCGCTTTTTTGTGAGTGGGACGCAACACGGGTGGATGGCTTCACGCCCTATTGTCGATCCGCGGTGGCAGGCTGAACCTCTGGTGAATTCTTCTTCGTGATGGGAAATGAGAGTGACATGTGCCCGACCAAACACCTCCAGCGAGTCTCTCATTGGTTCCCCCTCTTGCAGTTCATCCTGCGGACAAATTGCAGACGGTACGAAAGAGGCATGGAAAGGCGCCGAGTCTCCAAGTGGGGAGATTGTTAGTAAGGGGGCCTGAATGGAGAACACGAGCACCAGGCGATGAAAACTGAGGTGAGTTTCAGAAAGCTTTCCCGATCCCACGGTGTAGCATCCGCTGGGTTTCCAATGAGTGCTTTCGCTGTCGGAAGATTGCGTTGAACCTGGAGAGTTGGGACCCATGGAATGGGGAGCACGCAGGATTCCTTTCAAGGGTCTGCATTTGCTTTCCCAAGCTCACCCATCGTCTCAGCCCCAAGAGTGTCCAGCCTTATGTCTTCTGCCGCTGGGGCTGTAGATGTGGTCAATCCTGGTTGCATGCCAGTCCCTGAACGCATTTGGGAAGAATTTCTCTCTGTTTTGCCCTGCTTGTTTCTTCTTTATGTTGGAAATGTATCCTCAGAATGGGTCTGAGCTGATTTTCCCTGCTGGTTTTAGGCCGCTTTACACACACTTGATGCACTTACACAGAGATATCAAGACTTAGCTTTTAAGATGCTTACTAGTCGGATAGATACTTGTGCGATGAACAGGGTGTGGTGAGTCCAGTTGATTGAGCAAGGAGTAGGTCGTGTCCATTCCATATTCGGTTTTCGGAAGGGTATCTGTGCTCATTTCAAACTCGAGTTTTATGCGTCACCCCACCTCACCTTTCCCCTGAAGCAGGCATAAGTGTGTTTTCTAAAAGCGTGACTCTGTTCTGTTTGGGGATTCAGTTCATGGGGAGCGATTTTTACATTCCCTCGATAAGTGATATCATAAGTTTCTTTTTTTGTGGGACTGATTTCACTGAGGATGATCGTACCTAAATCCACTCAGGATGCTGCTACCAGCCTCATGACGTGGATTTCATGGCTGAGTGACACTCCATTGGACCTACGTAGCACCACTTGTCCACTTGTCCACTTGTCTTTGTCCACTTGTCCACTCGTCTTTGTCCACTTGGCTCTTTCCTGGGATATGAAACGTGTACCGGAGTGGAGGTTCTTGTCAAGACAGCAGCCCTCAACTTTGGGGTCCCAGTGTCTGGTTGATTTTTTCATTTTCCCAAGGTCAACGCCCATGTGTGGAAGTGCCCTATGCTCTGTGGTTCTGTGTTTTACATGGTTTGGGAAAGAGGATACACTTGTGAAGATTGGCTGTTGGCCATTGACATCCCGCCCATCAGCTTAACAAGGCTCCCTTGACTCCGTGGGCTGTCCTGCCTTTCTGGTTTTTAGACTTTTTTCGCCTGGCCCTTTTGCCCCGGGGGGGGGCGAGAGATTACTTTGTAGTGCTGATTTGCTCTCCCAGGTTGCTTGGTTGGCCAAAAAGGGCGTATGCGTTTTTTCCTGAATATATTCAGGAAAAAACGCATACGCCCTTTTTGGCCAACCGCATCATTGTCCACGTTCTGTTGCTTTTCATGTGCTATCGGGGCCATTCCGATGTACCCGTTGACAACCGTTTCCTGCAGTTCTGCCTTGCGTTCAACGCCTCTTCGTAGCCTGACCTCAATATATTTTGGGGCGATAGTTATCGTTTAGAACTCTGCAGGTTTGGGAAGTGCAGTGCCCCTGAGCTCCATTTCCCAAGTCGCTTTTTTGTGAGTGGGACGCAACACGGCTGGATGGCTTCACGCCCTATTGTCGATCCGGGGTTGCAGGCTGAGCCTCTGGTGAATTCTTCTTCGCGATGGGAAATGAGAGTGACATGTGCCCGACCAAACACCTCCAGCGAGTCTCTCATTGGTTCCCCCTCTTGCAGTTCATCCTGCGGACAAATTGCAGACGGTACGAAAGAGGCATGGAAAGGCGCCGAGTCTCCAAGTGGGGAGATTGTTAGTAAGGGGGCCTGAATGGAGAACACGAGCACCAGGAGATGAAAACTGAGGTGAGTTTCAGAAAGCTTTCCCGATCCCACGGTGTAGCATCCGCTGGGTTTCCAATGAGTGCTTTCGCTGTCGGAAGATTGCGTTGAACCTGGAGAGTTGGGACCCATGGAATGGGGAGCACGCAGGATTCCTTTCAAGGGTCTGCATTTGCTTTCGCAAGCTCACCCATCGTCTCAGCCCCAAGAGTGTCCAGCCTTATGTCTTCTGCCGCTGGGGCTGTAGATGTGGTCAATCCTGGTTGCATGCCAGTCCCTGAACGCATTTGGGAAGAATTTCTCTCTGTTTTGCCCTGCTTGTTTCTTCTTTATGTTGGAAATGTATCCTCAGAATGGGTCTGAGCTGATTTTCCCTGCTGGTTTTAGGCCGCTTTACACACACTTGATGCACTTACACAGAGATATCAAGACTTAGCTTTTAAGATGCTTACTAGTCGGCTAGATACTTGTGCGATGAACAGGGTGTGGTGAGTCCAGTTGATTGAGCAAGGAGTAGGTCGTGTCCATTCCATATTCGGTTTTCGGAAGGGTATCTGTGCTCATTTCAAACTCGAGTTTTATGCGTCACCCCACCTCACCTTTCCCCTGAAGCAGGCATAAGTGTGTTTTCTAAAAGCGTGACTCTGTTCTGTTTGGGGATTCCGTTCATGGGGAGCGATTTTTACATTCCCTCGATAAGTGATATCATAAGTTTCTTTTTTTGTGGGACTGATTTCACTGAGGATGATCGTACCTAAATCCACTCAGGATGCTGCTACCAGCCTCATGACGTGGATTTCATGGCTGAGTGACACTCCATTGGACCTACGTAGCACCACTTGTCCACTTGTCCACTTGTCTTTGTCCACTTGTCCACTCGTCTTTGTCCACTTGGCTCTTTCCTGGGATATGAAACGTGTACCGGAGTGGAGGTTCTTGTCAAGACAGCAGCCCTCAACTTTGGGGTCCCAGTGTCTGGTTGATTTTTTCATTTTCCCAAGGTCAACGCCCATGTGTGGAAGTGCCCTATGCTCTGTGGTTCTGTGTTTTACATGGTTTGGGAAAGAGGATACACTTGTGAAGATTGGCTGTTGGCCATTGACATCCCGCCCATCAGCTTAACAAGACTCCCTTGACTCCGTGGGCTGTCCTGCCTTTCTGGTTTTTAGACTTTTTTCGCCTGGCCCTTTTGCCCCGGGGGGGGGGGCGAGAGATTTCTTTGTAGTGCTGATTTGCTCTCCCAGGTTGCTTGGTTGGCCAAAAAGGGCGTATGCGTTTTTTCCTGAATATATTCAGGAAAAAACGCATACGCCCTTTTTGGCCAACCGCATCATTGTCCACGTTCTGTTGCTTTTCATGTGCTATCGGGGCCATTCCGATGTACCCGTTGACAACCGTTTCCTGCAGTTCTGCCTTGCGTTCAACGCCTCTTCGTAGCCTGACCTCAATATATTTGGGGGCGATAGTTATCGTTTAGAACTCTGCAGGTTTGGGAAGTGCAGTGCCCCTGAGCTCCATTTCCCGAGTCGCATTTTTGTGAGTGGGAAGCAACACGGCTGGATGGCTTCACGCCCTATTGTCGATCTGCGCTGGCAGGCTGAACCTCTGGTGAATTCTTCTTCGTGATGGGAAATGAGAGTGACATGTGCCCGACCAAACACCTCCAGCGAGTCTCTCATTGGTTCCCCCTCTTGCAGTTCATCCTGCGGACAAATTGCAGACGGTACGAAAGAGGCATGGAAAGGCGCCGAGTCTCCAAGTGGGGAGATTGTTAGTAAGGGGGCCTGAATGGAGAACACGAGCACCAGGAGATGAAAACTGAGGTGAGTTTCAGAAAGCTTTCCCGATCCCACGGTGTAGCATCCGCTGGGTTTCCAATGAGTGCTTTCGCTGTCGGAAGATTGCGTTGAACCTGGAGAGTTGGGACCCATGGAATGGGGAGCACGCAGGATTCCTTTCAAGGGTCTGCATTTGCTTTCCCAACCTCACCCATCGTCTCAGCCCCAAGAGTGTCCAGCCTTATGTCTTCTGCCGCTGGGGCTGTAGATGTGGTCAATCCTGGTTGCATGCCAGTCCCTGAACGCATTTTGGAAGAATTTCTCTCTGTTTTGCCCTGCTTGTTTCTTCTTTATGTTGGAAATGTATCCTCAGAATGGGTCTGAGCTGATTTTCCCTGCTGGTTTTAGGCCGCTTTACACACACTTGATGCACTTACACAGAGATATCAAGACTTAGCTTTTAAGATGCTTACTAGTCGGATAGATACTTGTGCGATGAACAGGGTGTGGTGAGTCCAGTTGATTGAGCAAGGAGTAGGTCGTGTCCATTCCATATTCGGTTTTCGGAAGGGTATCTGTGCTCATTTCAAACTCGAGTTTTATGCGTCACCCCACCTCACCTTTCCCCTGAAGCAGGCATAAGTGTGTTTTCTAAAAGCGTGACTCTGTTCTGTTTGGGGATTCCGTTCATGGGGAGCGATTTTTACATTCCCTCGATAAGTGATATCATAAGTTTCTTTTTTTGTGGGACTGATTTCACTGAGGATGATCGTACCTAAATCCACTCAGGATGCTGCTACCAGCCTCATGACGTGGATTTCATGGCTGAGTGACACTCCATTGGACCTACGTAGCACCACTTGTCCACTTGTCCACTTGTCTCTGTCCACTTGTCCACTCGTCTTTGTCCACTTGGCTCTTTCCTGGGATATGAAACGTGTACCGGAGTGGAGGTTCTTGTCAAGACAGCAGCCCTCAACTTTGGGGTCCCTGTGTCTGGTTGATTTTTTCATTTTCCCAAGGTCAACGCCCATGTGTGGAAGTGCCCTATGCTCTGTGGTTCTGTGTTTTACATGGTTTGGGAAAGAGGATACACTTGTGAAGATTGGCTGTTGGCCATTGACATCCCCCCCATCAGCTTAACAAGGCTCCCTTGACACCGTGGCCTTTCTGGTTTTTAGACTTTTTTCGCCTGGCCCTTTTGCCCCGGGGGGGGGGCGAGAGATTTCTTTGTAGTGCTGATTTGCTCTCCCAGGTTGCTTGGTTGGCCAAAAAGGGCGTATGCGTTTTTTCCTGAATATATTCAGGAAAAAACGCATACGCCCTTTTTGGCCAACCGCATCATTGTCCACGTTCTGGCGCTTTTCATGTGCTATCGGGGCCATTCCGATGTACCCGTTGACATCCGTTTCCTGCAATTCTGCCTTGCGTTCAACGCCTCTTCGTAGCCTGACCTCAATATATTTTGGGGCGATACTTATCGTTTAGAACTCTGCAGGTTTGGGAAGTGCAGTGCCCCTGAGCTCCATTTCCCAAGTCGCTTTTTTGTGAGTGGGACGCAACACGGGTGGATGGCTTCACGCCCTATTGTCGATCCGCGGTGGCAGGCTGAACCTCTGGTGAATTCTTCTTCGTGATGGGAAATGAGAGTGACATGTGCCCGACCAAACACCTCCAGCGAGTCTCTCATTGGTTCCCCCTCTTGCAGTTCATCCTGCGGACAAATTGCAGACGGTACGAAAGAGGCATGGAAAGGCGCCGAGTCTCCAAGTGGGGAGATTGTTAGTAAGGGGGCCTGAATGGAGAACACGAGCACCAGGCGATGAAAACTGAGGTGAGTTTCAGAAAGCTTTCCCGATCCCACGGTGTAGCATCCGCTGGGTTTCCAATGAGTGCTTTCGCTGTCGGAAGATTGCGTTGAACCTGGAGAGTTGGGACCCATGGAATGGGGAGCACGCAGGATTCCTTTCAAGGGTCTGCATTTGCTTTCCCAAGCTCACCCATCGTCTCAGCCCCAAGAGTGTCCAGCCTTATGTCTTCTGCCGCTGGGGCTGTAGATGTGGTCAATCCTGGTTGCATGCCAGTCCCTGAACGCATTTGGGAAGAATTTCTCTCTGTTTTGCCCTGCTTGTTTCTTCTTTATGTTGGAAATGTATCCTCAGAATGGGTCTGAGCTGATTTTCCCTGCTGGTTTTAGGCCGCTTTACACACACTTGATGCACTTACACAGAGATATCAAGACTTAGCTTTTAAGATGCTTACTAGTCGGATAGATACTTGTGCGATGAACAGGGTGTGGTGAGTCCAGTTGATTGAGCAAGGAGTAGGTCGTGTCCATTCCATATTCGGTTTTCGGAAGGGTATCTGTGCTCATTTCAAACTCGAGTTTTATGCGTCACCCCACCTCACCTTTCCCCTGAAGCAGGCATAAGTGTGTTTTCTAAAAGCGTGACTCTGTTCTGTTTGGGGATTCAGTTCATGGGGAGCGATTTTTACATTCCCTCGATAAGTGATATCATAAGTTTCTTTTTTTGTGGGACTGATTTCACTGAGGATGATCGTACCTAAATCCACTCAGGATGCTGCTACCAGCCTCATGACGTGGATTTCATGGCTGAGTGACACTCCATTGGACCTACGTAGCACCACTTGTCCACTTGTCCACTTGTCTTTGTCCACTTGTCCACTCGTCTTTGTCCACTTGGCTCTTTCCTGGGATATGAAACGTGTACCGGAGTGGAGGTTCTTGTCAAGACAGCAGCCCTCAACTTTGGGGTCCCAGTGTCTGGTTGATTTTTTCATTTTCCCAAGGTCAACGCCCATGTGTGGAAGTGCCCTATGCTCTGTGGTTCTGTGTTTTACATGGTTTGGGAAAGAGGATACACTTGTGAAGATTGGCTGTTGGCCATTGACATCCCGCCCATCAGCTTAACAAGGCTCCCTTGACTCCGTGGGCTGTCCTGCCTTTCTGGTTTTTAGACTTTTTTCGCCTGGCCCTTTTGCCCCGGGGGGGGGCGAGAGATTACTTTGTAGTGCTGATTTGCTCTCCCAGGTTGCTTGGTTGGCCAAAAAGGGCGTATGCGTTTTTTCCTGAATATATTCAGGAAAAAACGCATACGCCCTTTTTGGCCAACCGCATCATTGTCCACGTTCTGTTGCTTTTCATGTGCTATCGGGGCCATTCCGATGTACCCGTTGACAACCGTTTCCTGCAGTTCTGCCTTGCGTTCAACGCCTCTTCGTAGCCTGACCTCAATATATTTTGGGGCGATAGTTATCGTTTAGAACTCTGCAGGTTTGGGAAGTGCAGTGCCCCTGAGCTCCATTTCCCAAGTCGCTTTTTTGTGAGTGGGACGCAACACGGCTGGATGGCTTCACGCCCTATTGTCGATCCGGGGTTGCAGGCTGAGCCTCTGGTGAATTCTTCTTCGCGATGGGAAATGAGAGTGACATGTGCCCGACCAAACACCTCCAGCGAGTCTCTCATTGGTTCCCCCTCTTGCAGTTCATCCTGCGGACAAATTGCAGACGGTACGAAAGAGGCATGGAAAGGCGCCGAGTCTCCAAGTGGGGAGATTGTTAGTAAGGGGGCCTGAATGGAGAACACGAGCACCAGGAGATGAAAACTGAGGTGAGTTTCAGAAAGCTTTCCCGATCCCACGGTGTAGCATCCGCTGGGTTTCCAATGAGTGCTTTCGCTGTCGGAAGATTGCGTTGAACCTGGAGAGTTGGGACCCATGGAATGGGGAGCACGCAGGATTCCTTTCAAGGGTCTGCATTTGCTTTCCCAACCTCACCCATCGTCTCAGCCCCAAGAGTGTCCAGCCTTATGTCTTCTGCCGCTGGGGCTGTAGATGTGGTCAATCCTGGTTGCATGCCAGTCCCTGAACGCATTTTGGAAGAATTTCTCTCTGTTTTGGCCTGCTTGTTTCTTCTTTATGTTGGAAATGTATCCTCAGAATGGGTCTGAGCTGATTTTCCCTGCTGGTTTTAGGCCGCTTTACACACACTTGATGCACTTACACAGAGATATCAAGACTTAGCTTTTAAGATGCTTACTAGTCGGATAGATACTTGTGCGATGAACAGGGTCTGGTGAGTCCAGTTGATTGAGCAAGGAGTAGGTCGTGTCCATTCCATATTCGGTTTTCGGAAGGGTATCTGTGCTCATTTCAAACTCGAGTTTTATGCGTCACCCCACCTCACCTTTCCCCTGAAGCAGGCATAAGTGTGTTTTCTAAAAGCGTGACTCTGTTCTGTTTGGGGATTCAGTTCATGGGGAGCGATTTTTACATTCCCTCGATAAGTGATATCATAAGTTTCTTTTTTTGTGGGACTGATTTCACTGAGGATGATCGTACCTAAATCCACTCAGGATGCTGCTACCAGCCTCATGACGTGGATTTCATGGCTGAGTGACACTCCATTGGACCTACGTAGCACCACTTGTCCACTTGTCCACTTGTCTTTGTCCACTTGTCCACTCGTCTTTGTCCACTTGGCTCTTTCCTGGGATATGAAACGTGTACCGGAGTGGAGGTTCTTGTCAAGACAGCAGCCCTCAACTTTGGGGTCCCAGTGTCTGGTTGATTTTTTCATTTTCCCAAGGTCAACGCCCATGTGTGGAAGTGCCCTATGCTCTGTGGTTCTGTGTTTTACATGGTTTGGGAAAGAGGATACACTTGTGAAGATTGGCTGTTGGCCATTGACATCCCGCCCATCAGCTTAACAAGGCTCCCTTGACTCCGTGGGCTGTCCTGCCTTTCTGGTTTTTAGACTTTTTTCGCCTGGCCCTTTTGACCTGGGCGGGGGCCAGAGATTTCTTTGTAGTGCTGATTTGCTCTCCCAGGTTGCTTGGTTGGCCAAAAAGGGCGTATGCGTTTTTTCCTGAATATATTCAGGAAAAAACGCATACGCCCTTTTTGGCCAACCGCATCATTGTCCACGTTCTGTTGCTTTTCATGTGCTATCGGGGCCATTCCGATGTACCCGTTGACAACCGTTTCCTGCAGTTCTGCATTGCGTTCAACGCCTCTTCGTAGCCTGACCTCAATATATTTTGGGGCGATAGTTATCGTTTAGAACTCTGCAGGTTTGGGAAGTGCAGTGCCCCTGAGCTCCATTTCCCAAGTCGCTTTTTTGTGAGTGGGACGCAACACGGCTGGATGGCTTCACGCCCTATTGTCGATCCGGGGTTGCAGGCTGAGCCTCTGGTGAATTCTTCTTCGCGATGGGAAATGAGAGTGACATGTGCCCGACCAAACACCTCCAGCGAGTCTCTCATTGGTTCCCCCTCTTGCAGTTCATCCTGCGGACAAATTGCAGACGGTACGAAAGAGGCATGGAAAGGCGCCGAGTCTCCAAGTGGGGAGATTGTTAGTAAGGGGGCCTGAATGGAGAACACGAGCACCAGGAGATGAAAACTGAGGTGAGTTTCAGAAAGCTTTCCCGATCCCACGGTGTAGCATCCGCTGGGTTTCCAATGAGTGCTTTCGCTGTCGGAAGATTGCGTTGAACCTGGAGAGTTGGGACCCATGGAATGGGGAGCACGCAGGATTCCTTTCAAGGGTCTGCATTTGCTTTCCCAACCTCACCCATCGTCTCAGCCCCAAGAGTGTCCAGCCTTATGTCTTCTGCCGCTGGGGCTGTAGATGTGGTCAATCCTGGTTGCATGCCAGTCCCTGAACGCATTTTGGAAGAATTTCTCTCTGTTTTGCCCTGCTTGTTTCTTCTTTATGTTGGAAATGTATCCTCAGAATGGGTCTGAGCTGATTTTCCCTGCTGGTTTTAGGCCGCTTTACACACACTTGATGCACTTACACAGAGATATCAAGACTTAGCTTTTAAGATGCTTACTAGTCGGATAGATACTTGTGCGATGAACAGGGTGTGGTGAGTCCAGTTGATTGAGCAAGGAGTAGGTCGTGTCCATTCCATATTCGGTTTTCGGAAGGGTATCTGTGCTCATTTCAAACTCGAGTTTTATGCGTCACCCCACCTCACCTTTGCCCTGAAGCAGGCATAAGTGTGTTTTCTAAAAGCGTGACTCTGTTCTGTTTGGGGATTCCGTTCATGGGGAGCGATTTTTACATTCCCTCGATAAGTGATATCATAAGTTTCTTTTTTTGTGGGACTGATTTCACTGAGGATGATCGTACCTAAATCCACTCAGGATGCTGCTACCAGCCTCATGACGTGGATTTCATGGCTGAGTGACACTCCATTGGACCTACGTAGCACCACTTGTCCACTTGTCCAATTGTCTCTGTCCACTTGTCCACTCGTCTTTGTCCACTTGGCTCTTTCCTGGGATATGAAACGTGTACCGGAGTGGAGGTTCTTGTCAAGACAGCAGCCCTCAACTTTGGGGTCCCTGTGTCTGGTTGATTTTTTCATTTTCCCAAGGTCAACGCCCATGTGTGGAAGTGCCCTATGCTCTGGGGTTCTGTGTTTTACATGGTTTGGGAAAGAGGATACACTTGTGAAGATTGGCTGTTGGCCATTGACATCCCCCCCATCAGCTTAACAAGGCTCCCTTGACACCGTGGCCTTTCTGGTTTTTAGACTTTTTTCGCCTGGCCCTTTTGCCCCGGGGGGGGGGGGGCGAGAGATTTCTTTGTAGTGCTGATTTGCTCTCCCAGGTTGCTTGGTTGGCCAAAAAGGGCGTATGCGTTTTTTCCTGAATATATTCAGGAAAAAACGCATACGCCCTTTTTGGCCAACTGCATCATTGTCCACGTTCTGGCGCTTTTCATGTGCTATCGGGGCCATTCCGATGTACCCGTTGACATCCGTTTCCTGCAATTCTGCCTTGCGTTCAACGCCTCTTCGTAGCCTGACCTCAATATATTTTGGGGCGATACTTATCGTTTAGAACTCTGCAGGTTTGGGAAGTGCAGTGCCCCTGAGCTCCATTTCCCAAGTCGCTTTTTTGTGAGTGGGACGCAACACGGGTGGATGGCTTCACGCCCTATTGTCGATCCGCGGTGGCAGGCTGAACCTCTGGTGAATTCTTCTTCGTGATGGGAAATGAGAGTGACATGTGCCCGACCAAACACCTCCAGCGAGTCTCTCATTGGTTCCCCCTCTTGCAGTTCATCCTGCGGACAAATTGCAGACGGTACGAAAGAGGCATGGAAAGGCGCCGAGTCTCCAAGTGGGGAGATTGTTAGTAAGGGGGCCTGAATGGAGAACACGAGCACCAGGCGATGAAAACTGAGGTGAGTTTCAGAAAGCTTTCCCGATCCCACGGTGTAGCATCCGCTGGGTTTCCAATGAGTGCTTTCGCTGTCGGAAGATTGCGTTGAACCTGGAGAGTTGGGACCCATGGAATGGGGAGCACGCAGGATTCCTTTCAAGGGTCTGCATTTGCTTTCCCAAGCTCACCCATCGTCTCAGCCCCAAGAGTGTCCAGCCTTATGTCTTCTGCCGCTGGGGCTGTAGATGTGGTCAATCCTGGTTGCATGCCAGTCCCTGAACGCATTTTGGAAGAATTTCTCTCTGTTTTGCCCTGCTTGTTTCTTCTTTATGTTGGAAATGTATCCTCAGAATGGGTCTGAGCTGATTTTCCCTGCTGGTTTTAGGCCGCTTTACACACACTTGATGCACTGACACAGAGATATCAAGACTTAGCTTTTAAGATGCTTACTAGTCGGATAGATACTTGTGCGATGAACAGGGTGTGGTGAGTCCAGTTGATTGAGCAAGGAGTAGGTCGTGTCCATTCCATATTCGGTTTTCGGAAGGGTATCTGTGCTCATTTCAAACTCGAGTTTTATGCGTCACCCCACCTCACCTTTCCCCTGAAGCAGGCATAAGTGTGTTTTCTAAAAGCGTGACTCTGTTCTGTTTGGGGATTCCGTTCATGGGGAGCGATTTTTACATTCCCTCGATAAGTGATATCATAAGTTTCTTTTTTTGTGGGACTGATTTCACTGAGGATGATCGTACCTAAATCCACTCAGGATGCTGCTACCAGCCTCATGACGTGGATTTCATGGCTGAGTGACACTCCATTGGACCTACGTAGCACCACTTGTCCACTTGTCCACTTGTCTTTGTCCACTTGTCCACTCGTCTTTGTCCACTTGGCTCTTTCCTGGGATATGAAACGTGTACCGGAGTGGAGGTTCTTGTCAAGACAGCAGCCCTCAACTTTGGGGTCCCAGTGTCTGGTTGATTTTTTCATTTTCCCAAGGTCAACGCCCATGTGTGGAAGTGCCCTATGCTCTGTGGTTCTGTGTTTTACATGGTTTGGGAAAGAGGATACACTTGTGAAGATTGGCTGTTGGCCATTGACATCCCGCCCATCAGCTTAACAAGGCTCCCTTGACTCCGTGGGCTGTCCTGCCTTTCTGGTTTTTAGACTTTTTTCGCCTGGCCCTTTTGCCCCGGGGGGGGGCGAGAGATTTCTTTGTAGTGCTGATTTGCTCTCCCAGGTTGCTTGGTTGGCCAAAAAGGGCGTATGCGTTTTTTCCTGAATATATTCAGGAAAAAACGCATACGCCCTTTTTGGCCAACCGCATCATTGTCCACGTTCTGTTGCTTTTCATGTGCTATCGGGGCCATTCCGATGTACCCGTTGACAACCGTTTCCTGCAGTTCTGCCTTGCGTTCAACGCCTCTTCGTAGCCTGACCTCAATATATTTTGGGGCGATAGTTATCGTTTAGAACTCTGCAGGTTTGGGAAGTGCAGTGCCCCTGAGCTCCATTTCCCAAGTCGCTTTTTTGTGAGTGGGACGCAACACGGCTGGATGGCTTCACGCCCTATTGTCGATCCGGGGTTGCAGGCTGAGCCTCTGGTGAATTCTTCTTCGCGATGGGAAATGAGAGTGACATGTGCCCGACCAAACACCTCCAGCGAGTCTCTCATTGGTTCCCCCTCTTGCAGTTCATCCTGCGGACAAATTGCAGACGGTACGAAAGAGGCATGGAAAGGCGCCGAGTCGTCAAGTGGGGAGATTGTTAGTAAGGGGGCCTGAATGGAGAACACGAGCACCAGGAGATGAAAACTGAGGTGAGTTTCAGAAAGCTTTCCCGATCCCACGGTGTAGCATCCGCTGGGTTTCCAATGAGTGCTTTCGCTGTCGGAAGATTGCGTTGAACCTGGAGAGTTGGGACCCATGGAATGGGGAGCACGCAGGATTCCTTTCAAGGGTCTGCATTTGCTTTCCCAACCTCACCCATCGTCTCAGCCCCAAGAGTGTCCAGCCTTATGTCTTCTGCCGCTGGGGCTGTAGATGTGGTCAATCCTGGTTGCATGCCAGTCCCTGAACGCATTTTGGAAGAATTTCTCTCTGTTTTGCCCTGCTTGTTTCTTCTTTATGTTGGAAATGTATCCTCAGAATGGGTCTGAGCTGATTTTCCCTGCTGGTTTTAGGCCGCTTTACACACACTTGATGCACTTACACAGAGATATCAAGACTTAGCTTTTAAGATGCTTACTAGTCGGATAGATACTTGTGCGATGAACAGGGTGTGGTGAGTCCAGTTGATTGAGCAAGGAGTAGGTCGTGTCCATTCCATATTCGGTTTTCGGAAGGGTATCTGTGCTCATTTCAAACTCGAGTTTTATGCGTCACCCCACCTCACCTTTCCCCTGAAGCAGGCATAAGTGTGTTTTCTAAAAGCGTGACTCTGTTCTGTTTGGGGATTCAGTTCATGGGGAGCGATTTTTACATTCCCTCGATAAGTGATATCATAAGTTTCTTTTTTTGTGGGACTGATTTCACTGAGGATGATCGTACCTAAATCCACTCAGGATGCTGCTACCAGCCTCATGACGTGGATTTCATGGCTGAGTGACACTCCATTGGACCTACGTAGCACCACTTGTCCACTTGTCCACTTGTCTTTGTCCACTTGTCCACTCGTCTTTGTCCACTTGGCTCTTTCCTGGGATATGAAACGTGTACCGGAGTGGAGGTTCTTGTCAAGACAGCAGCCCTCAACTTTGGGGTCCCAGTGTCTGGTTGATTTTTTCATTTTCCCAAGGTCAACGCCCATGTGTGGAAGTGCCCTATGCTCTGTGGTTCTGTGTTTTACATGGTTTGGGAAAGAGGATACACTTGTGAAGATTGGCTGTTGGCCATTGACATCCCGCCCATCAGCTTAACAAGGCTCCCTTGACTCCGTGGGCTGTCCTGCCTTTCTGGTTTTTAGACTTTTTTCGCCTGGCCCTTTTGACCCGGGCGGGGGCGAGAGATTTCTTTGTAGTGCTGATTTGCTCTCCCAGGTTGCTTGGTTGGCCAAAAAGGGCGTATGCGTTTTTTCCTGAATATATTCAGGAAAAAACGCATACGCCCTTTTTGGCCAACCGCATCATTGTCCACGTTCTGTTGCTTTTCATGTGCTATCGGGGCCATTCCGATGTACCCGTTGACAACCGTTTCCTGCAGTTCTGCCTTGCGTTCAACGCCTCTTCGTAGCCTGACCTCAATATATTTTGGGGCGATAGTTATCGTTTAGAACTCTGCAGGTTTGGGAAGTGCAGTGCCCCTGAGCTCCATTTCCCAAGTCGCTTTTTTGTGAGTGGGACGCAACACGGCTGGATGGCTTCACGCCCGATTGTCGATCCGGGGTGGCAGGCTGAGCCTCTGGTGAATTCTTCTTCGCGATGGGAAATGAGAGTGACATGTGCCCGACCAAACACCTCCAGCGAGTCTCTCATTGGTTCCCCCTCTTGCAGTTCATCCTGCGGACAAATTGCAGACGGTACGCAAGAGGCATGGAAAGGCGCCGAGTCTCCAAGTGGGGAGATTGTTAGTAAGGGGGCCTGAATGGAGAACACGAGCACCAGGAGATGAAAACTGAGGTGAGTTTCAGAAAGCTTTCCCGATCCCACGGTGTAGCATCCGCTGGGTTTCCAATGAGTGCTTTCGCTGTCGGAAGATTGCGTTGAACCTGGAGAGTTGGGACCCATGGAATGGGGAGCACGCAGGATTCCTTTCAAGGGTCTGCATTTGCTTTCCCAACCTCACCCATCGTGTCAGCCCCAAGAGTGTCCAGCCTTATGTCTTCTGCCGCTGGGGCTGTAGATGTGGTCAATCCTGGTTGCATGCCAGTCCCTGAACGCATTTTGGAAGAATTTCTCTCTGTTTTGGCCTGCTTGTTTCTTCTTTATGTTGGAAATGTATCCTCAGAATGGGTCTGAGCTGATTTTCCCTGCTGGTTTTAGGCCGCTTTACACACACTTGATGCACTGACACAGAGATATCAAGACTTAGCTTTTAAGATGCTTACTAGTCGGATAGATACTTGTGCGATGAACAGGGTGTGGTGAGTCCAGTTGATTGAGCAAGGAGTAGGTCGTGTCCATTCCATATTCGGTTTTCGGAAGGGTATCTGTGCTCATTTCAAACTCGAGTTTTATGCGTCACCCCACCTCACCTTTCCCCTGAAGCAGGCATAAGTGTGTTTTCTAAAAGCGTGACTCTGTTCTGTTTGGGGATTCCGTTCATGGGGAGCGATTTTTACATTCCCTCGATAAGTGATATCATAAGTTTCTTTTTTTGTGGGACTGATTTCACTGAGGATGATCGTACCTAAATCCACTCAGGATGCTGCTACCAGCCTCATGACGTGGATTTCATGGCTGAGTGACACTCCATTGGACCTACGTAGCACCACTTGTCCACTTGTCCACTTGTCTTTGTCCACTTGTCCACTCGTCTTTGTCCACTTGGCTCTTTCCTGGGATATGAAACGTGTACCGGAGTGGAGGTTCTTGTCAAGACAGCAGCCCTCAACTTTGGGGTCCCAGTGTCTGGTTGATTTTTTCATTTTCCCAAGGTCAACGCCCATGTGTGGAAGTGCCCTATGCTCTGTGGTTCTGTGTTTTACATGGTTTGGGAAAGAGGATACACTTGTGAAGATTGGCTGTTGGCCATTGACATCCCGCCCATCAGCTTAACAAGGCTCCCTTGACTCCGTGGGCTGTCCTGCCTTTCTGGTTTTTAGACTTTTTTCGCCTGGCCCTTTTGACCCGGGCGGGGGCCAGAGATTTCTTTGTAGTGCTGATTTGCTCTCCCAGGTTGCTTGGTTGGCCAAAAAGGGCGTATGCGTTTTTTCCTGAATATATTCAGGAAAAAACGCATACGCCCTTTTTGGCCAACCGCATCATTGTCCACGTTCTGTTGCTTTTCATGTGCTATCGGGGCCATTCCGATGTACCCGTTGACAACCGTTTCCTGCAGTTCTGCCTTGCGTTCAACGCCTCTTCGTAGCCTGACCTCAATATATTTTGGGGCGATAGTTATCGTTTAGAACTCTGCAGGTTTGGGAAGTGCAGTGCCCCTGAGCTCCATTTCCCAAGTCGCTTTTTTGTGAGTGGGACGCAACACGGCTGGATGGCTTCACGCCCGATTGTCGATCCGGGGTGGCAGGCTGAGCCTCTGGTGAATTCTTCTTCGCGATGGGAAATGAGAGTGACATGTGCCCGACCAAACACCTCCAGCGAGTCTCTCATTGGTTCCCCCTCTTGCAGTTCATCCTGCGGACAAATTGCAGACGGTACGAAAGAGGCATGGAAAGGCGCCGAGTCTCCAAGTGGGGAGATTGTTAGTAAGGGGGCCTGAATGGAGAACACGAGCACCAGGAGATGAAAACTGAGGTGAGTTTCAGAAAGCTTTCCCGATCCCACGGTGTAGCATCCGCTGGGTTTCCAATGAGTGCTTTCGCTGTCGGAAGATTGCGTTGAACCTGGAGAGTTGGGACCCATGGAATGGGGAGCACGCAGGATTCCTTTCAAGGGTCTGCATTTGCTTTCCCAACCTCACCCATCGTCTCAGCCCCAAGAGTGTCCAGCCTTATGTCTTCTGCCGCTGGGGCTGTAGATGTGGTCAATCCTGGTTGCATGCCAGTCCCTGAACGCATTTGGGAAGAATTTCTCTCTGTTTTGGCCTGCTTGTTTCTTCTTTATGTTGGAAATGTATCCTCAGAATGGGTCTGAGCTGATTTTCCCTGCTGGTTTTAGGCCGCTTTACACACACTTGATGCACTGACACAGAGATATCAAGACTTAGCTTTTCAGATGCTTACTAGTCGGATAGATACTTGTGCGATGAACAGGGTGTGGTGAGTCCAGTTGATTGAGCAAGGAGTAGGTCGTGTCCATTCCATATTCGGTTTTCGGAAGGGTATCTGTGCTCATTTCAAACTCGAGTTTTATGCGTCACCCCACCTCACCTTTCCCCTGAAGCAGGCATAAGTGTGTTTTCTAAAAGCGTGACTCTGTTCTGTTTGGGGATTCAGTTCATGGGGAGCGATTTTTACATTCCCTCGATAAGTGATATCATAAGTTTCTTTTTTTGTGGGACTGATTTCACTGAGGATGATCGTACCTAAATCCACTCAGGATGCTGCTACCAGCCTCATGACGTGGATTTCATGGCTGAGTGACACTCCATTGGACCTACGTAGCACCACTTGTCCACTTGTCCACTTGTCTTTGTCCACTTGTCCACTCGTCTTTGTCCACTTGGCTCTTTCCTGGGATATGAAACGTGTACCGGAGTGGAGGTTCTTGTCAAGACAGCAGCCCTCAACTTTGGGGTCCCAGTGTCTGGTTGATTTTTTCATTTTCCCAAGGTCAACGCCCATGTGTGGAAGTGCCCTATGCTCTGTGGTTCTGTGTTTTACATGGTTTGGGAAAGAGGATACACTTGTGAAGATTGGCTGTTGGCCATTGACATCCCGCCCATCAGCTTAACAAGGCTCCCTTGACTCCGTGGGCTGTCCTGCCTTTCTGGTTTTTAGACTTTTTTCGCCTGGCCCTTTTGACCCGGGCGGGGGCCAGAGATTTCTTTGTAGTGCTGATTTGCTCTCCCAGGTTGCTTGGTTGGCCAAAAAGGGCGTATGCGTTTTTTCCTGAATATATTCAGGAAAAAACGCATACGCCCTTTTTGGCCAACCGCATCATTGTCCACGTTCTGTTGCTTTTCATGTGCTATCGGGGCCATTCCGATGTACCCGTTGACAACCGTTTCCTGCAGTTCTG
Organism: Kogia breviceps; assembly: GCF_026419965.1. NCBI lineage: Eukaryota > Metazoa > Chordata > Mammalia > Artiodactyla > Physeteridae > Kogia > Kogia breviceps. The sequence goes on from NC_081321.1 coordinate 28,594,389, forward strand.
CCTTGCGTTCAACGCCTCTTCGTAGCCTGACCTCAATATATTTTGGGGCGATAGTTATCGTTTAGAACTCTGCAGGTTTGGGAAGTGCAGTGCCCCTGAGCTCCATTTCCCAAGTCGCTTTTTTGTGAGTGGGACGCAACACGGCTGGATGGCTTCACGCCCGATTGTCGATCCGGGGTGGCAGGCTGAGCCTCTGGTGAATTCTTCTTCGCGATGGGAAATGAGAGTGACATGTGCCCGACCAAACACCTCCAGCGAGTCTCTCATTGGTTCCCCCTCTTGCAGTTCATCCTGCGGACAAATTGCAGACGGTACGCAAGAGGCATGGAAAGGCGCCGAGTCTCCAAGTGGGGAGATTGTTAGTAAGGGGGCCTGAATGGAGAACACGAGCACCAGGAGATGAAAACTGAGGTGAGTTTCAGAAAGCTTTCCCGATCCCACGGTGTAGCATCCGCTGGGTTTCCAATGAGTGCTTTCGCTGTCGGAAGATTGCGTTGAACCTGGAGAGTTGGGACCCATGGAATGGGGAGCACGCAGGATTCCTTTCAAGGGTCTGCATTTGCTTTCCCAACCTCACCCATCGTCTCAGCCCCAAGAGTGTCCAGCCTTATGTCTTCTGCCGCTGGGGCTGTAGATGTGGTCAATCCTGGTTGCATGCCAGTCCCTGAACGCATTTGGGAAGAATTTCTCTCTGTTTTGCCCTGCTTGTTTCTTCTTTATGTTGGAAATGTATCCTCAGAATGGGTCTGAGCTGATTTTCCCTGCTGGTTTTAGGCCGCTTTACACACACTTGATGCACTTACACAGAGATATCAAGACTTAGCTTTTAAGATGCTTACTAGTCGGATAGATACTTGTGCGATGAACAGGGTCTGGTGAGTCCAGTTGATTGAGCAAGGAGTAGGTCGTGTCCATTCCATATTCGGTTTTCGGAAGGGTATCTGTGCTCATTTCAAACTCGAGTTTTATGCGTCACCCCACCTCACCTTTCCCCTGAAGCAGGCATAAGTGTGTTTTCTAAAAGCGTGACTCTGTTCTGTTTGGGGATTCCGTTCATGGGGAGCGATTTTTACATTCCCTCGATAAGTGATATCATAAGTTTCTTTTTTTGTGGGACTGATTTCACTGAGGATGATCGTACCTAAATCCACTCAGGATGCTGCTACCAGCCTCATGACGTGGATTTCATGGCTGAGTGACACTCCATTGGACCTACGTAGCACCACTTGTCCACTTGTCCACTTGTCTTTGTCCACTTGTCCACTCGTCTTTGTCCACTTGGCTCTTTCCTGGGATATGAAACGTGTACCGGAGTGGAGGTTCTTGTCAAGACAGCAGCCCTCAACTTTGGGGTCCCAGTGTCTGGTTGATTTTTTCATTTTCCCAAGGTCAACGCCCATGTGTGGAAGTGCCCTATGCTCTGTGGTTCTGTGTTTTACATGGTTTGGGAAAGAGGATACACTTGTGAAGATTGGCTGTTGGCCATTGACATCCCGCCCATCAGCTTAACAAGGCTCCCTTGACTCCGTGGGCTGTCCTGCCTTTCTGGTTTTTAGACTTTTTTCGCCTGGCCCTTTTGACCCGGGCGGGGGCCAGAGATTTCTTTGTAGTGCTGATTTGCTCTCCCAGGTTGCTTGGTTGGCCAAAAAGGGCGTATGCGTTTTTTCCTGAATATATTCAGGAAAAAACGCATACGCCCTTTTTGGCCAACCGCATCATTGTCCACGTTCTGTTGCTTTTCATGTGCTATCGGGGCCATTCCGATGTACCCGTTGACAACCGTTTCCTGCAGTTCTGCCTTGCGTTCAACGCCTCTTCGTAGCCTGACCTCAATATATTTTGGGGCGATAGTTATCGTTTAGAACTCTGCAGGTTTGGGAAGTGCAGTGCCCCTGAGCTCCATTTCCCAAGTCGCTTTTTTGTGAGTGGGACGCAACACGGCTGGATGGCTTCACGCCCGATTGTCGATCCGGGGTGGCAGGCTGAGCCTCTGGTGAATTCTTCTTCGCGATGGGAAATGAGAGTGACATGTGCCCGACCAAACACCTCCAGCGAGTCTCTCATTGGTTCCCCCTCTTGCAGTTCATCCTGCGGACAAATTGCAGACGGTACGAAAGAGGCATGGAAAGGCGCCGAGTCTCCAAGTGGGGAGATTGTTAGTAAGGGGGCCTGAATGGAGAACACGAGCACCAGGAGATGAAAACTGAGGTGAGTTTCAGAAAGCTTTCCCGATCCCACGGTGTAGCATCCGCTGGGTTTCCAATGAGTGCTTTCGCTGTCGGAAGATTGCGTTGAACCTGGAGAGTTGGGACCCATGGAATGGGGAGCACGCAGGATTCCTTTCAAGGGTCTGCATTTGCTTTCCCAACCTCACCCATCGTCTCAGCCCCAAGAGTGTCCAGCCTTATGTCTTCTGCCGCTGGGGCTGTAGATGTGGTCAATCCTGGTTGCATGCCAGTCCCTGAACGCATTTGGGAAGAATTTCTCTCTGTTTTGGCCTGCTTGTTTCTTCTTTATGTTGGAAATGTATCCTCAGAATGGGTCTGAGCTGATTTTCCCTGCTGGTTTTAGGCCGCTTTACACACACTTGATGCACTGACACAGAGATATCAAGACTTAGCTTTTAAGATGCTTACTAGTCGGATAGATACTTGTGCGATGAACAGGGTGTGGTGAGTCCAGTTGATTGAGCAAGGAGTAGGTCGTGTCCATTCCATATTCGGTTTTCGGAAGGGTATCTGTGCTCATTTCAAACTCGAGTTTTATGCGTCACCCCACCTCACCTTTCCCCTGAAGCAGGCATAAGTGTGTTTTCTAAAAGCATGACTCTGTTCTGTTTGGGGATTCCGTTCATGGGGAGCGATTTTTACATTCCCTCGATAAGTGATATCATAAGTTTCTTTTTTTGTGGGACTGATTTCACTGAGGATGATCGTACCTAAATCCACTCAGGATGCTGCTACCAGCCTCATGACGTGGATTTCATGGCTGAGTGACACTCCATTGGACCTACGTAGCACCACTTGTCCACTTGTCCACTTGTCTTTGTCCACTTGTCCACTCGTCTTTGTCCACTTGGCTCTTTCCTGGGATATGAAACGTGTACCGGAGTGGAGGTTCTTGTCAAGACAGCAGCCCTCAACTTTGGGGTCCCAGTGTCTGGTTGATTTTTTCATTTTCCCAAGGTCAACGCCCATGTGTGGAAGTGCCCTATGCTCTGTGGTTCTGTGTTTTACATGGTTTGGGAAAGAGGATACACTTGTGAAGATTGGCTGTTGGCCATTGACATCCCGCCCATCAGCTTAACAAGGCTCCCTTGACTCCGTGGGCTGTCCTGCCTTTCTGGTTTTTAGACTTTTTTCGCCTGGCCCTTTTGACCCGGGCGGGGGCCAGAGATTTCTTTGTAGTGCTGATTTGCTCTCCCAGGTTGCTTGGTTGGCCAAAAAGGGCGTATGCGTTTTTTCCTGAATATATTCAGGAAAAAACGCATACGCCCTTTTTGGCCAACCGCATCATTGTCCACGTTCTGTTGCTTTTCATGTGCTATCGGGGCCATTCCGATGTACCCGTTGACAACCGTTTCCTGCAGTTCTGCCTTGCGTTCAACGCCTCTTCGTAGCCTGACCTCAATATATTTTGGGGCGATAGTTATCATTTAGAACTCTGCAGGTTTGGGAAGTGCAGTGCCCCTGAGCTCCATTTCCCAAGTCGCTTTTTTGTGAGTGGGACGCAACACGGCTGGATGGCTTCACGCCCGATTGTCGATCCGGGGTGGCAGGCTGAGCCTCTGGTGAATTCTTCTTCGCGATGGGAAATGAGAGTGACATGTGCCCGACCAAACACCTCCAGCGAGTCTCTCATTGGTTCCCCCTCTTGCAGTTCATCCTGCGGACAAATTGCAGACGGTACGAAAGAGGCATGGAAAGGCGCCGAGTCTCCAAGTGGGGAGATTGTTAGTAAGGGGGCCTGAATGGAGAACACGAGCACCAGGAGATGAAAACTGAGGTGAGTTTCAGAAAGCTTTCCCGATCCCACGGTGTAGCATCCGCTGGGTTTCCAATGAGTGCTTTCGCTGTCGGAAGATTGCGTTGAACCTGGAGAGTTGGGACCCATGGAATGGGGAGCACGCAGGATTCCTTTCAAGGGTCTGCATTTGCTTTCCCAACCTCACCCATCGTCTCAGCCCCAAGAGTGTCCAGCCTTATGTCTTCTGCCGCTGGGGCTGTAGATGTGGTCAATCCTGGTTGCATGCCAGTCCCTGAACGCATTTGGGAAGAATTTCTCTCTGTTTTGGCCTGCTTGTTTCTCCTTTATGTTGGAAATGTATCCTCAGAATGGGTCTGAGCTGATTTTCCCTGCTGGTTTTAGGCCGCTTTACACACACTTGATGCACTGACACAGAGATATCAAGACTTAGCTTTTAAGATGCTTACTAGTCGGATAGATACTTGTGCGATGAACAGGGTGTGGTGAGTCCAGTTGATTGAGCAAGGAGTAGGTCGTGTCCATTCCATATTCGGTTTTCGGAAGGGTATCTGTGCTCATTTCAAACTCGAGTTTTATGCGTCACCCCACCTCACCTTTCCCCTGAAGCAGGCATAAGTGTGTTTTCTAAAAGCGTGACTCTGTTCTGTTTGGGGATTCCGTTCATGGGGAGCGATTTTTACATTCCCTCGATAAGTGATATCATAAGTTTCTTTTTTTGTGGGACTGATTTCACTGAGGATGATCGTACCTAAATCCACTCAGGATGCTGCTACCAGCCTCATGACGTGGATTTCATGGCTGAGTGACACTCCATTGGACCTACGTAGCACCACTTGTCCACTTGTCCACTTGTCTCTGTCCACTTGTCCACTCGTCTTTGTCCACTTGGCTCTTTCCTGGGATATGAAACGTGTACCGGAGTGGAGGTTCTTGTCAAGACAGCAGCCCTCAACTTTGGGGTCCCTGTGTCTGGTTGATTTTTTCATTTTCCCAAGGTCAACGCCCATGTGTGGAAGTGCCCTATGCTCTGTGGTTCTGTGTTTTACATGGTTTGGGAAAGAGGATACACTTGTGAAGATTGGCTGTTGGCCATTGACATCCCGCCCATCAGCATAACAAGGCTCCCTTGACTCCGTGGGCTGTCCTGCCTTTCTGGTTTTTAGACTTTTTTCGCCTGGCCCTTTTGCCCCGGGGGGGGGGGGGCGAGAGATTTCTTTGTAGTGCTGATTTGCTCTCCCAGGTTGCTTGGTTGGCCAAAAAGGGCGTATGCGTTTTTTCCTGAATATATTCAGGAAAAAACGCATACGCCCTTTTTGGCCAACCGCATCATTGTCCACGTTCTGGCGCTTTTCATGTGCTATCGGGGCCATTCCGATGTACCCGTTGACATCCGTTTCCTGCAATTCTGCCTTGCGTTCAACGCCTCTTCGTAGCCTGACCTCAATATATTTTGGGGCGATACTTATCGTTTAGAACTCTGCAGGTTTGGGAAGTGCAGTGCCCCTGAGCTCCATTTCCCAAGTCGCTTTTTTGTGAGTGGGACGCAACACGGGTGGATGGCTTCACGCCCTATTGTCGATACGCGGTGGCAGGCTGAACCTCTGGTGAATTCTTCTTCGTGATGGGAAATGAGAGTGACATGTGCCCGACCAAACACCTCCAGCGAGTCTCTCATTGGTTCCCCCTCTTGCAGTTCATCCTGCGGACAAATTGCAGACGGTACGAAAGAGGCATGGAAAGGCGCCGAGTCTCCAAGTGGGGAGATTGTTAGTAAGGGGGCCTGAATGGAGAACACGAGCACCAGGAGTTGAAAACTGAGGTGAGTTTCAGAAAGCTTTCCCGATCCCACGGTGTAGCATCCGCTGGGTTTCCAATGAGTGCTTTCGCTGTCGGAAGATTGCGTTGAACATGGAGAGTTGGGACCCATGGAATGGGGAGCACGCAGGATTCCTTTCAAGGGTCTGCATTTGCTTTCCCAACCTCACCCATCGTCTCAGCCCCAAGAGTGTCCAGCCTTATGTCTTCTGCCGCTGGGGCTGTAGATGTGGTCAATCCTGGTTGCATGCCAGTCCCTGAACGCATTTGGGAAGAATTTCTCTCTGTTTTGGCCTGCTTGTTTCTTCTTTGTGTTGGAAATGTATCCTCAGAATGGGTCTGAGCTGATTTTCCCTGCTGGTTTTAGGCCGCTTTACACACACTTGATGCACTTACACAGAGATATGAAGACTTAGCTTTTAAGATGCTTACTAGTCGGATAGATACTTGTGCGATGAACAGGGTGTGGTGAGTCCAGTTGATTGAGCAAGGAGTAGGTCGTGTCCATTCCATATTCGGTTTTCGGAAGGGAATCTGTGCTCATTTCAAACTCGAGTTTTATGCGTCACCCCACCTCACCTTTCCCCTGAAGCAGGCATAAGTGTGTTTTCTAAAAGCGTGACTCTGTTCTGTTTGGGGATTCAGTTCATGGGGAGCGATTTTTACATTCCCTCGATAAGTGATATCATAAGTTTCTTTTTTTGTGGGACTGATTTCACTGAGGATGATCGTACCTAAATCCACTCAGGATGCTGCTACCAGCCTCATGACGTGGATTTCATGGCTGAGTGACACTCCATTGGACCTACGTAGCACCACTTGTCCACTTGTCCACTTGTCTTTGTCCACTTGTCCACTCGTCTTTGTCCACTTGGCTCTTTCCTGGGATATGAAACGTGTACCGGAGTGGAGGTTCTTGTCAAGACAGCAGCCCTCAACTTTGGGGTCCCTGTGTCTGGTTGATTTTTTCATTTTCCCAAGGTCAACGCCCATGTGTGGAAGTGCCCTATGCTCTGTGGTTCTGTGTTTTACATGGTTTGGGAAAGAGGATACACTTGTGAAGATTGGCTGTTGGCCATTGACATCCCGCCCATCAGCTTAACAAGGCTCCCTTGACTCCGTGGGCTGTCCTGCCGTTCTGGTTTTTAGACTTTTTTCGCCTGGCCCTTTTCCCCCGGGGGGGGGGGGCGAGAGATTTCTTTGTAGTGCTGATTTGCTCTCCCAGGTTGCTTGGTTGGCCAAAAAGGGCGTATGCGTTTTTTCCTGAATATATTCAGGAAAAAACGCATACGCCCTTTTTGGCCAACCGCATCATTGTCCACGTTCTGTTGCTTTTCATGTGCTATCGGGGCCATTCCGATGTACCCGTTGACAACCGTTTCCTGCAGTTCTGCCTTGCGTTCAACGCCTCTTCGTAGCCTGACCTCAATATATTTTGGGGCGATAGTTATCGTTTAGAACTCTGCAGGTTTGGGAAGTGCAGTGCCCCTGAGCTCCATTTCCCAAGTCGCTTTTTTGTGAGTGGGACGCAACACGGCTGGATGGCTTCACGCCCGATTGTCGATCCGGGGTGGCAGGCTGAGCCTCTGGTGAATTCTTCTTCGCGATGGGAAATGAGAGTGACATGTGCCCGACCAAACACCTCCAGCGAGTCTCTCATTGGTTCCCCCTCTTGCAGTTCATCCTGCGGACAAATTGCAGACGGTACGAAAGAGGCATGGAAAGGCGCCGAGTCTCCAAGTGGGGAGATTGTTAGTAAGGGGGCCTGAATGGAGAACACGGGCACCAGGAGATGAAAACTGAGGTGAGTTTCAGAAAGCTTTCCCGATCCCACGGTGTAGCATCCGCTGGGTTTCCAATGAGTGCTTTCGCTGTCGGAAGATTGCGTTGAACCTGGAGAGTTGGGACCCATGGAATGGGGAGCACGCAGGATTCCTTTCAAGGGTCTGCATTTGCTTTCCCAACCTCACCCATCGTCTCAGCCCCAAGAGTGTCCAGCCTTATGTCTTCTGCCGCTGGGGCTGTAGATGTGGTCAATCCTGGTTGCATGCCAGTCCCTGAACGCATTTGGGAAGAATTTCTCTCTGTTTTGGCCTGCTTGTTTCTTCTTTATGTTGGAAATGTATCCTCAGAATGGGTCTGAGCTGATTTTCCCTGCTGGTTTTAGGCCGCTTTACACACACTTGATGCACTGACACAGAGATATCAAGACTTAGCTTTTAAGATGCTTACTAGTCGGATAGATACTTGTGCGATGAACAGGGTGTGGTGAGTCCAGTTGATTGAGCAAGGAGTAGGTCGTGTCCATTCCATATTCGGTTTTCGGAAGGGAATCTGTGCTCATTTCAAACTCGAGTTTTATGCGTCACCCCACCTCACCTTTCCCCTGAAGCAGGCATAAGTGTGTTTTCTAAAAGCGTGACTCTGTTCTGTTTGGGGATTCAGTTCATGGGGAGCGATTTTTACATTCCCTCGATAAGTGATATCATAAGTTTCTTTTTTTGTGGGACTGATTTCACTGAGGATGATCGTACCTAAATCCACTCAGGATGCTGCTACCAGCCTCATGACGTGGATTTCATGGCTGAGTGACACTCCATTGGACCTACGTAGCACCACTTGTCCACTTGTCCACTTGTCTTTGTCCACTTGTCCACTCGTCTTTGTCCACTTGGCTCTTTCCTGGGATATGAAACGTGTACTGGAGTGGAGGTTCTTGTCAAGACAGCAGCCCTCAACTTTGGGGTCCCTGTGTCTGGTTGATTTTTTCATTTTCCCAAGGTCAACGCCCATGTGTGGAAGTGCCCTATGCTCTGTGGTTCTGTGTTTTACATGGTTTGGGAAAGAGGATACACTTGTGAAGATTGGCTGTTGGCCATTGACATCCCGCCCATCAGCTTAACAAGGCTCCCTTGACTCCGTGGGCTGTCCTGCCTTTCTGGTTTTTAGACTTTTTTCGCCTGACCCTTTTGCCCCGGGGGGGGGGGCGAGAGATTTCTTTGTAGTGCTGATTTGCTCTCCCAGGTTGCTTGGTTGGCCAAAAAGGGCGTATGCGTTTTTTCCTGAATATATTCAGGAAAAAACGCATACGCCCTTTTTGTCCAACCGCATCATTGTCCACGTTCTGGCGCTTTTCATGTGCTATCGGGGCCATTCCAATGTACCCGTTGACATCAGTTTCCTGCAATTCTGCCTTGCGTTCAACGCCTCTTCGTAGCCTGACCTCAATATATTTTGGGGCGATAGTTATCGTTTAGAACTCTGCAGGTTTGGGAAGTGCAGTGCCCCTGAGCTCCATTTCCCAAGTCGCTTTTTTGTGAGTGGGACGCAACACGGCTGGATGGCTTCACGCCCTATTGTCGATCCGCGGTGGCAGGCTGAACCTCTGGTGAATTCTTCTTCGTGATGGGAAATGAGAGTGACATGTGCCCGACCAAACACCTCCAGCGAGTCTCTCATTGGTTCCCCCTCTTGCAGTTCATCCTGCGGACAAATTGCAGACGGTACGAAAGAGGCATGGAAAGGCGCCGAGTCTCCAAGTGGGGAGATTGTTAGTAAGGGGGCCTGAATGGAGAACACGAGCACCAGGAGTTGAAAACTGAGGTGAGTTTCAGAAAGCTTTCCCGATCCCACGGTGTAGCATCCGCTGGGTTTCCAATGAGTGCTTTCGCTGTCGGAAGATTGCGTTGAACCTGGAGAGTTGGGACCCATGGAATGGGGAGCACGCAGGATTCCTTTCAAGGGTCTGCATTTGCTTTCCCAACCTCACCCATCGTCTCAGCCCCAAGAGTGTCCAGCCTTATGTCTTCTGCCGCTGGGGCTGTAGATGTGGTCATTCCTGGTTGCATGCCAGTCCCTGAAGGCATTTTGGAAGAATTTCTCTCTGTTTTGCCCTGCTTGTTTCTTCTTTATGTTGGAAATGTATCCTCAGAATGGGTCTGAGCTGATTTTCCCTGCTGGTTTTAGGCCGCTTTACACACACTTGATGCACTTACACAGAGATATCAAGACTTAGCTTTTAAGATGCTTACTAGTCGGATAGATACTTGTGCGATGACCAGGGTGTGGTGAGTCCAGTTGATTGAGCAAGGAGGAGGTCGTGTCCATTCCATATTCGGTTTTCGGAAGGGTATCTGTGCTCATTTCAAACTCGAGTTTTATGCGTCACCCCACCTCACCTTTCCCCTGAAGCAGGCATAAGTGTGTTTTCTAAAAGCGTGACTCTGTTCTGTTTGGGGATTCCGTTCATGGGGAGCGATTTTTACATTCCCTCGATAAGTGATATCATAAGTTTCTTTTTTTGTGGGACTGATTTCACTGAGGATGATCGTACCTAAATCCACTCAGGATGCTGCTACCAGCCTCATGACGTGGATTTCATGGCTGAGTGACACTCCATTGGACCTACGTAGCACCACTTGTCCACTTGTCCACTTGTCTTTGTCCACTTGTCCACTCGTCTTTGTCCACTTGGCTCTTTCCTGGGATATGAAACGTGTACCGGAGTGGAGGTTCTTGTCAAGACAGCAGCCCTCAACTTTGGGGTCCCTGTGTCTGGTTGATTTTTTCATTTTCCCAAGGTCAACGCCCATGTGTGGAAGTGCCCTATGCTCTGTGGTTCTGTGTTTTACATGGTTTGGGAAAGAGGATACACTTGTGAAGATTGGCTGTTGGCCATTGACATCCCGCCCATCAGCTTAACAAGGCTCCCTTGACTCCGTGGGCTGTCCTGCCTTTCTGGTTTTTAGACTTTTTTCGCCTGACCCTTTTGCCCCGGGGGAGGGGCGAGAGATTTCTTTGTAGTGCTGATTTGCTCTCCCAGGTTGCTTGGTTGGCCAAAAAGGGCGTATGCGTTTTTTCCTGAATATATTCAGGAAAAAACGCATACGCCCTTTTTGGCCAACCGCATCATTGTCCACGTTCTGGCGCTTTTCATGTGCTATCGGGGCCATTCCGATGTACCCGTTGACATTCGTTTCCTGCAATTCTGCCTTGCGTTCAACGCCTCTTCGTAGCCTGACCTCAATATGTTTTGGGGCGATAGTTATCGTTTAGAACTCTGCAGGTTTGGGAAGTGCAGTGCCCCTGAGCTCCATTTCCCAAGTCGCTTTTTTGTGAGTGGGACGCAACACGGCTGGATGGCTTCACGCCCTATTGTCGATCCGCGGTGGCAGGCTGAACCTCTGGTGAATTCTTCTTCGTGATGGGAAATGAGAGTGACATGTGCCCGATCAAACACCTCCAGCGAGTCTCTCATTGGTTCCCCCTCTTGCAGTTCATCCTGCGGACAAATTGCAGACGGTACGAAAGAGGCATGGAAAGGCGCCGAGTCTCCAAGTGGGGAGATTGTTAGTAAGGGGGCCTGAATGGAGAACACGAGCACCAGGAGATGAAAACTGAGGTGAGTTTCAGAAAGCTTTCCCGATCCCACGGTGTAGCATCCGCTGGGTTTCCAATGAGTGCTTTCGCTGTCGGAAGATTGCGTTGAACCTGGAGAGTTGGGACCCATGGAATGGGGAGCACGCAGGATTCCTTTCAAGGGTCTGCATTTGCTTTCCCAACCTCACCCATCGTCTCAGCCCCAAGAGTGTCCAGCCTTATGTCTTCTGCCGCTGGGGCTGTAGATGTGGTCAATCCTGGTTGCATGCCAGTCCCTGAACGCATTTTGGAAGAATTTCTCTCTGTTTTGCCCTGCTTGTTTCTTCTTTATGTTGGAAATGTATCCTCAGAATGGGTCTGAGCTGATTTTCCCTGCTGGTTTTAGGCCGCTTTACACACACTTGATGCACTTACACAGAGATATCAAGACTTAGCTTTTCAGATGCTTACTAGTCGGATAGATACTTGTGCGATGAACAGGGTCTGGTGAGTCCAGTTGATTGAGCAAGGAGTAGGTCGTGTCCATTCCATATTCGGTTTTCGGAAGGGTATCTGTGCTCATTTCAAACTCGAGTGTTATGCGTCACCCCACCTCACCTTTCCCCTGAAGCAGGAATAAGTGTGTTTTCTAAAAGCGTGACTCTGTTCTGTTTGGGGATTCAGTTCATGGGGAGCGATTTTTACATTCCCTCGATAAGTGATATCATAAGTTTCTTTTTTTGTGGGACTGATTTCACTGAGGATGATCGTACCTAAATCCACTCAGGATGCTGCTACCAGCCTCATGACGTGGATTTCATGGCTGAGTGACACTCCATTGGACCTACGTAGCACCACTTGTCCACTTGTCCACTTGTCTTTGTCCACTTGTCCACTCGTCTTTGTCCACTTGGCTCTTTCCTGGGATATGAAACGTGTACTGGAGTGGAGGTTCTTGTCAAGACAGCAGCCCTCAACTTTGGGGTCCCTGTGTCTGGTTGATTTTTTCATTTTCCCAAGGTCAACGCCCATGTGTGGAAGTGCCCTATGCTCTGTGGTTCTGTGTTTTACATGGTTTGGGAAAGAGGATACACTTGTGAAGATTGGCTGTTGGCCATTGACATCCCGCCCATCAGCTTAACAAGGCTCGCTTGACTCCGTGGGCTGTCCTGCCTTTCTGGTTTTTAGACTTTTTTGCCTGGCCCTTTTGCCCCGGGGGGGGGGCGAGAGATTTCTTTGTAGTGCTGATTTGCTCTCCCAGGTTGCTTGGTTGGCCAAAAAGGGCGTATGCGTTTTTTCCTGAATATATTCAGGAAAAAACGCATACGCCCTTTTTGGCCAACCGCATCATTGTCCACGTTCTGGCGCTTTTCATGTGCTATCGGGGCCATTCCGACGTACCCGTTGACATCCGTTTCCTGCAATTCTGCCTTGCGTTCAACGCCTCTTCGTAGCCTGACCTCAATATATTTTGGGGCGATAGTTATCGTTTAGAACTCTGCAGGTTTGGGAAGTGCAGTGCCCCTGAGCTCCATTTCCCAAGTCGCTTTTTTGTGAGTGGGACGCAACACGGCTGGATGGCTTCACGCCCTATTGTCGATCCGCGGTGGCAGGCTGAACCTCTGGTGAATTCTTCTTCGTGATGGGAAATGAGAGTGACATGTGCCCGACCAAACACCTCCAGCGAGTCTCTCATTGGTTCCCCCTCTTGCAGTTCATCCTGCGGACAAATTGCAGACGGTACGAAAGAGGCATGGAAAGGCGCCGAGTCTCCAAGTGGGGAGATTGTTTGTAAGGGGGCCTGAATGGAGAACACGAGCACCAGGAGTTGAAAACCGAGGTGAGTTTCAGAAAGCTTTCCCGATCCCACGGTGTAGCATCCGCTGGGTTTCCAATGAGTGCTTTCGCTGTCGGAAGATTGCGTTGAACCTGGAGAGTTGGGACCCATGGAATGGGGAGCACGCAGGATTCCTTTCAAGGGTCTGCATTTGCTTTCCCAACCTCACCCATCGTCTCAGCCCCAAGAGTGTCCAGCCTTATGTCTTCTGCCGCTGGGGCTGTAGATGTGGTCATTCCTGGTTGCATGCCAGTCCCTGAACGCATTTTGGAAGAATTTCTCTCTGTTTTGCCCTGCTTGTTTCTTCTTTATGTTGGAAATGTATCCTCAGAATGGGTCTGAGCTGATTTTCCCTGCTGGTTTTAGGCCGCTTTACACACACTTGATGCACTTACACAGAGATATCAAGACTTAGCTTTTCAGATGCTTACTAGTCGGATAGATACTTGTGCGATGAACAGGGTGTGGTGAGTCCAGTTGATTGAGCAAGGAGTAGGTCGTGTCCATTCCATATTCGGTTTTCGGAAGGGTATCTGTGCTCATTTCAAACTCGAGTTTTATGCGTCACCCCACCTCACCTTTCCCCTGAAGCAGGCATAAGTGTGTTTTCTAAAAGCGTGACTCTGTTCTGTTTGGGGATTCCGTTCATGGGGAGCGATTTTTACATTCCCTCGATAAGTGATATCATAAGTTTCTTTTTTTGTGGGACTGATTTCACTGAGGATGATCGTACCTAAATCCACTCAGGATGCTGCTACCAGCCTCATGACGTGGATTTCATGGCTGAGTGACACTCCATTGGACCTACGTAGCACCACTTGTCCACTTGTCTTTGTCCACTTGTCCACTCGTCTTTGTCCACTTGGCTCTTTCCTGGGATATGAAACGTGTACTGGAGTGGAGGTTCTTGTCAAGACAGCAGCCCTCAACTTTGGGGTCCCTGTGTCTGGTTGATTTTTTCATTTTCCCAAGGTCAACGCCCATGTGTGGAAGTGCCCTATGCTCTGTGGTTCTGTGTTTTACATGGTTTGGGAAAGAGGATACACTTGTGAAGATTGGCTGTTGGCCATTGACATCCCGCCCATCAGCTTAACAAGGCTCCCTTGACTCCGTGGGCTGTCCTGCCTTTCTGGTTTTTAGACTTTTTTCGCCTGACCCTTTTGCCCCGGGGGGGGGGGGCGAGAGATTTCTTTGTAGTGCTGATTTGCTCTCCCAGGTTGCTTGGTTGGCCAAAAAGGGCGTATGCGTTTTTTCCTGAATATATTCAGGAAAAAACGCATACGCCCTTTTTGTCCAACCGCATTATTGTCCACGTTCTGGCGCTTTTCATGTGCTATCGGGGCCATTCCAATGTACCCGTTGACATCAGTTTCCTGCAATTCTGCCTTGCGTTCAACGCCTCTTCGTAGCCTGACCTCAATATATTTTGGGGCGATAGTTATCGTTTAGAACTCTGCAGGTTTGGGAAGTGCAGTGCCCCTGAGCTCCATTTCCCAAGTCGCTTTTTTGTGAGTGGGACGCAACACGGCTGGATGGCTTCACGCCCTATTGTCGATCCGCGGTGGCAGGCTGAACCTCTGGTGAATTCTTCTTCGTGATGGGAAATGAGAGTGACATGTGCCCGACCAAACACCTCCAGCGAGTCTCTCATTGGTTCCCCCTCTTGCAGTTCATCCTGCGGACAAATTGCAGACGGTACGAAAGAGGCATGGAAAGGCGCCGAGTCTCCAAGTGGGGAGATTGTTAGTAAGGGGGCCTGAATGGAGAACACGAGCACCAGGAGTTGAAAACTGAGGTGAGTTTCAGAAAGCTTTCCCGATCCCACGGTGTAGCATCCGCTGGGTTTCCAATGAGTGCTTTCGCTGTCGGAAGATTGCGTTGAACCTGGAGAGTTGGGACCCATGGAATGGGGAGCACGCAGGATTCCTTTCAAGGGTCTGCATTTGCTTTCCCAACCTCACCCATCGTCTCAGCCCCAAGAGTGTCCAGCCTTATGTCTTCTGCCGCTGGGGCTGTAGATGTGGTCATTCCTGGTTGCATGCCAGTCCCTGAAGGCATTTTGGAAGAATTTCTCTCTGTTTTGCCCTGCTTGTTTCTTCTTTATGTTGGAAATGTATCCTCAGAATGGGTCTGAGCTGATTTTCCCTGCTGGTTTTAGGCCGCTTTACACACACTTGATGCACTTACACAGAGATATCAAGACTTAGCTTTTAAGATGCTTACTAGTCGGATAGATACTTGTGCGATGACCAGGGTGTGGTGAGTCCAGTTGATTGAGCAAGGAGGAGGTCGTGTCCATTCCATATTCGGTTTTCGGAAGGGTATCTGTGCTCATTTCAAACTCGAGTTTTATGCGTCACCGCACCTCACCTTTCCCCTGAAGCAGGCATAAGTGTGTTTTCTAAAAGCGTGACTCTGTTCTGTTTGGGGATTCCGTTCATGGGGAGCGATTTTTACATTCCCTCGATAAGTGATATCATAAGTTTCTTTTTTTGTGGGACTGATTTCACTGAGGATGATCGTACCTAAATCCACTCAGGATGCTGCTACCAGCCTCATGACGTGGATTTCATGGCTGAGTGACACTCCATTGGACCTACGTAGCACCACTTGTCCACTTGTCCACTTGTCTTTGTCCACTTGTCCACTCGTCTTTGTCCACTTGGCTCTTTCCTGGGATATGAAACGTGTACCGGAGTGGAGGTTCTTGTCAAGACAGCAGCCCTCAACTTTGGGGTCCCTGTGTCTGGTTGATTTTTTCATTTTCCCAAGGTCAACGCCCATGTGTGGAAGTGCCCTATGCTCTGTGGTTCTGTGTTTTACATGGTTTGGGAAAGAGGATACACTTGTGAAGATTGGCTGTTGGCCATTGACATCCCGCCCATCAGCTTAACAAGGCTCCCTTGACTCCGTGGGCTGTCCTGCCTTTCTGGTTTTTAGACTTTTTTCGCCTGACCCTTTTGCCCCGGGGGGGCGGCGAGAGATTTCTTTGTAGTGCTGATTTGCTCTCCCAGGTTGCTTGGTTGGCCAAAAAGGGCGTATGCGTTTTTTCCTGAATATATTCAGGAAAAAACGCATACGCCCTTTTTGTCCAACCGCATCATTGTCCACGTTCTGGCGCTTTTCATGTGCTATCGGGGCCATTCCGATGTACCCGTTGACATCAGTTTCCTGCAATTCTGCCTTGCGATCAACGCCTCTTCGTAGCCTGACCTCAATATATTTTGGGGCGATAGTTATCGTTTAGAACTCTGCAGGTTTGGGAAGTGCAGTGCCCCTGAGCTCCATTTCCCAAGTCGCTTTTTTGTGAGTGGGACGCAACACGGCTGGATGGCTTCACGCCCTATTGTCGATCCGCGGTGGCAGGCTGAACCTCTGGTGAAGTCTTCTTCGTGATGGGAAATGAGAGTGACATGTGCCCGACCAAACACCTCCAGCGAGTCTCTCATTGGTTCCCCCTCTTGCAGTTCATCCTGCGGACAAATTGCAGACGGTACGAAAGAGGCATGGAAAGGCGCCGAGTCTCCAAGTGGGGAGATTGTTAGTAAGGGGGCCTGAATGGAGAACACGAGCACCAGGAGTTGAAAACTGAGGTGAGTTTCAGAAAGCTTTCCCGATCCCACGGTGTAGCATCCGCTGGGTTTCCAATGAGTGCTTTCGCTGTCGGAAGATTGCGTTGAACCTGGAGAGTTGGGACCCATGGAATGGGGAGCACGCAGGATTCCTTTCAAGGGTCTGCATTTGCTTTCCCAACCTCACCCATCGTCTCAGCCCCAAGAGTGTCCAGCCTTATGTCTTCTGCCGCTGGGGCTGTAGATGTGGTCAATCCTGGTTGCATGCCAGTCCCTGAACGCATTTTGGAAGAATTTCTCTCTGTTTTGCCCTGCTTGTTTCTTCTTTATGTTGGAAATGTATCCTCAGAATGGGCCTGAGCTGATTTTCCCTGCTGGTTTTAGGCCGCTTTACACACACTTGATGCACTGACACAGAGATATCAAGACTTAGCTTTTAAGATGCTTAGTAGTCGGATAGATACTTGTGCGATGAACAGGGTCTGGTGAGTCCAGTTGATTGAGCAAGGAGGAGGTCGTGTCCATTCCATATTCGGTTTTCGGAAGGGTATCTGTGCTCATTTCAAACTCGAGTTTTATGCGTCACCCCACCTCACCTTTCCCCTGAAGCAGGCATAAGTGTGTTTTCTAAAAGCGTGACTCTGTTCTGTTTGGGGATTCCGTTCATGGGGAGCGATTTTTACATTCCCTCCATAAGTGATTTCATAAGTTTCTTTTTTTGTGGGACTGATTTCACTGAGGATGATCGTACCTAAATCCACTCAGGATGCTGCTACCAGCCTCATGACGTGGATTTCATGGCTGAGTGACACTCCATTGGAACTACGTAGCACCACTTGTCCACTTGTCCACTTGTCTTTGTCCACTTGTCCACTCGTCTTTGTCCACTTGGCTCTTTCCTGGGATATGAAACGTGTACCGGCGTGGAGGTTCTTGTCAAGACAGCAGCCCTCAACTTTGGGGTCCCTGTGTCTGGTTGATTTTTTCATTTTCCCAAGGTCAACGCCCATGTGTGGAAGTGCCCTGTGCTCTGTGGTTCTGTGTTTTACATGGTTTGGGAAAGAGGATACACTTGTGAAGATTGGCTGTTGGCCATTGACATCCCGCCCAACAGCTTAACAAGGCTCCCTTGACTCCGTAGGCTGTCCTGCCTTTCTGGTTTTTAGACTTTTTTCGCCTTGCCCTTTTGCCCCGGTGGGGTGGGGGGGGCGAGAGATTTCTTTGTAGTGCTGATTTGCTCTCCCAGGTTGCTTGGTTGGCCAAAAAGGGCGTATGCGTTTTTTCCTGAATATATTCAGGAAAAAACGCATACGCCCTTTTTGGCCAACCGCATCATTGTCCACGTTCTGGTGCTTTTCATGTGCTATCGGGGCCATTCCGATGTACCCGTTGACATCCGTTTCCTGCAATTCTGCCTTGCGTTCAACGCCTCTTCGTAGCCTGACCTCAATATATTTTGGGGCGATAGTTATCGTTTAGAACTCTGCAGGTTTGGGAAGTGCAGTGCCCCTGAGCTCCATTTCCCAAGTCGCTTTTTTGTGAGTGGGACGCAACACGGCTGGATGGCTTCACGCCCTATTGTCGATCCGCGGTGGCAGGCTGAACCTCTGGTGAATTCTTCTTCGTGATGGGAAATGAGAGTGACATGTGCCCGACCAAACACCTCCAGCGAGTCTCTCATTGGTTCCCCCTCTTGCAGTTCATCCTGCGGACAAATTGCAGATGGTACGAAAGAGGCATGGAAAGGCGCCGAGTCTCCAAGTGGGGAGATTGTTAGTAAGGGGGCCTGAATGGAGAACACGAGCACCAGGAGATGAAAACTGAGGTGAGTTTCAGAAAGCTTTCCCGATCCCACGGTGTAGCATCCGCTGGGTTTCCAATGAGTGCTTTCGCTGTCGGAAGATTGCGTTGAACCTGGAGAGTTGGGACCCATGGAATGGGGAGCACACAGGATTCCTTTCAAGGGTCTGCATTTGCTTTCCCAACCTCACCCATCGTCTCAGCCCCAAGAGTGTCCAGCCTTATGTCTTCTGCCGCTGGGGCTGTAGATGTGGTCAATCCTGGTTGCATGCCAGTCCCTGAACGCATTTTGGAAGAATTTCTCTCTGTTTTGCCCTGCTTGTTTCTTCTTTATGTTGGAAATGTATCCTCTGAATGGGTCTGAGCTGATTTTCCCTGCTGGTTTTAGGCCGCTTTACACACACTTGATGCACTTACACAGAGATATCAAGACTTAGCTTTTAAGATGCTTACTAGTCGGATAGATACTTGTGCGATGAACAGGGTGTGGTGAGTCCAGTTGATTGAGCAAGGAGTAGGTCGTGTCCATTCCATATTCGGTTTTCGGAAGGGTATCTGTGCTCATTTCAAACTCGAGTTTTATGCGTCACCCCACCTCACCTTTCCCCTGAAGCAGGCATAAGTGTGTTTTCTAAAAGCGTGACTCTGTTCTGTTTGGGGATTCCGTTCATGGGGAGCGATTTTTACATTCCCTCGATAAGTGATATCATAAGTTTCTTTTTTTGTGGGACTGATTTCACTGAGGATGATCTTACCTAAATCCACTCAGGATGCTGCTACCAGCCTCATGACGTGGATTTCATGGCTGAGTGACACTCCATTGGACCTACGTAGCACCACTTGTCCACTTGTCCACTTGTCTTTGTCCACTTGTCCACTCGTCTTTGTCCACTTGGCTCTTTCCTGGGATATGAAACGTGTACTGGAGTGGAGGTTCTTGTCAAGACAGCAGCCCTCAACTTTGGGGTCCCTGTGTCTGGTTGATTTTTTCATTTTCCCAAGGTCAACGCCCATGTGTGGAAGTGCCCTATGCTCTGTGGTTCTGTGTTTTACATGGTTTGGGAAAGAGGATACACTTGTGAAGATTGGCTGTTGGCCATTGACATCCCGCCCATCAGCTTAACAAGGCTCCCTTGACTCCGTGGGCTGTCCTGCCTTTCTGGTTTTTAGACTTTTTTCGCCTGACCCTTTTGCCCCGGGGGGGGGGCGAGAGATTTCTTTGTAGTGCTGATTTGCTCTCCCAGGTTGCTTGGTTGGCCAAAAAGGGCGTATGCGTTTTTTCCTGAATATATTCAGGAAAAAACGCATACGCCCTTTTTGGCCAACCGCATCATTGTCCACGTTCTGGCGCTTTTCATGTGCTATCGGGGCCATTCCGATGTACCCGTTGACATCAGTTTCCTGCAATTCTGCCTTGCGTTCAACGCCTCTTCGTAGCCTGACCTCAATATATTTTGGGGCGATAGTTATCGTTTAGAACTCTGCAGGTTTGGGAAGTGCAGTGCCCCTGAACTCCATTTCCCAAGTCGCTTTTTTGTGAGTGGGACGCAACCCGGCTGGATGGCTTCACGCCCTATTGTCGATCCGCGGTGGCAGGCTGAACCTCTGGTGAATTCTTCTTCGTGATGGGAAATGAGAGTGACATGTGCCCGACCAAACACCTCCAGCGAGTCTCTCATTGGTTCCCCCTCTTGCAGTTCATCCTCCGGACAAATTGCAGACGGTTCGAAAGAGGCATGGAAAGGCGCCGAGTCTCCAAGTGGGGAGATTGTTAGTAAGGGGGCCTGAATGGAGAACACGAGCACCAGGAGTTGAAAACTGAGGTGAGTTTCAGAAAGCTTTCCCGATCCCACGGTGTAGCATCCGCTGGGTTTCCAATGAGTGCTTTCGCTGTCGGAAGATTGCGTTGAACCTGGAGAGTTGGGACCCATGGAATGGGGAGCACGCAGGATTCCTTTCAAGGGTCTGCATTTGCTTTCCCAACCTCACCCATCGTCTCAGCCCCAAGAGTGTCCAGCCTTATGTCTTCTGCCGCTGGGGCTGTAGATGTGGTCATTCCTGGTTGCATGCCAGTCCCTGAAGGCATTTTGGAAGAATTTCTCTCTGTTTTGCCCTGCTTGTTTCTTCTTTATGTTGGAAATGTATCCTCAGAATGGGTCTGAGCTGATTTTCCCTGCTGGTTTTAGGCCGCTTTACACACACTTGATGCACTTACACAGAGATATCAAGACTTAGCTTTTAAGATGCTTACTAGTCGGATAGATACTTGTGCGATGAACAGGGTGTGGTGAGTCCAGTTGATTGAGCAAGGAGTAGGTCGTGTCCATTCCATATTCGGTTTTCGGAAGGGTATCTGTGCTCATTTCAAACTCGAGTTTTATGCGTCACCCCACCTCACCTTTCCCCTGAAGCAGGCATAAGTGTGTTTTCTAAAAGCGTGACTCTGTTCTGTTTGGGGATTCCGTTCATGGGGAGCGATTTTTACATTCCCTCGATAAGTGATATCATAAGTTTCTTTTTTTGTGGGACTGATTTCACTGAGGATGATCGTACCTAAATCCACTCAGGATGCTGCTACCAGCCTCATGACGTGGATTTCATGGCTGAGTGACACTCCATTGGACCTACGTAGCACCACTTGTCCACTTGTCCACTTGTCTTTGTCCACTTGTCCACTCGTCTTTGTCCACTTGGCTCTTTCCTGGGATATGAAACGTGTACTGGAGTGGAGGTTCTTGTCAAGACAGCAGCCCTCAACTTTGGGGTCCCTGTGTCTGGTTGATTTTTTCATTTTCCCAAGGTCAACGCCCATGTGTGGAAGTGCCCTATGCTCTGTGGTTCTGTGTTTTACATGGTTTGGGAAAGAGGATACACTTGTGAAGATTGGCTGTTGGCCATTGACATCCCGCCCATCAGCTTAACAAGGCTCCCTTGACTCCGTGGGCTGTCCTGCCTTTCTGGTTTTTAGACTTTTTTCGCCTGACCCTTTTGCCCCGGGGGGGGGGGCGAGAGATTTCTTTGTAGTGCTGATTTGCTCTCCCAGGTTGCTTGGTTGGCCAAAAAGGGCGTATGCGTTTTTTCCTGAATATATTCAGGAAAAAACGCATACGCCCTTTTTGTCCAACCGCATCATTGTCCACGTTCTGGCGCTTTTCATGTGCTATCGGGGCCATTCCGATGTACCCGTTGACATCAGTTTCCTGCAATTCTGCCTTGCGTTCAACGCCTCTTCGTAGCCTGACCTCAATATATTTTGGGGCGATAGTTATCGTTTAGAACTCTGCAGGTTTGGGAAGTGCAGTGCCCCTGAACTCCATTTCCCAAGTCGCTTTTTTGTGAGTGGGACGCAACACGGCTGGATGGCTTCACGCCCTATTGTCGATCCGCGGTGGCAGGCTGAACCTCTGGTGAATTCTTCTTCGTGATGGGAAATGAGAGTGACATGTGCCCGACCAAACACCTCCAGCGAGTCTCTCATTGGTTCCCCCTCTTGCAGTTCATCCTGCGGACAAATTGCAGACGGTTCGAAAGAGGCATGTAAAGGCGCCGAGTCTCCAAGTGGGGAGATTGTTAGTAAGGGGGCCTGAATGGAGAACACGAGCACCAGGAGTTGAAAACTGAGGTGAGTTTCAGAAAGCTTTCCCGATCCCACGGTGTAGCATCCGCTGGGTTTCCAATGAGTGCTTTCGCTGTCGGAAGATTGCGTTGAACCTGGAGAGTTGGGACCCATGGAATGGGGAGCACGCAGGATTCCTTTCAAGGGTCTGCATTTGCTTTCCCAACCTCACCCATCGTCTCAGCCCCAAGAGTGTCCAGCCTTATGTCTTCTGCCGCTGGGGCTGTAGATGTGGTCATTCCTGGTTGCATGCCAGTCCCTGAAGGCATTTTGGAAGAATTTCTCTCTGTTTTGCCCTGCTTGTTTCTTCTTTATGTTGGAAATGTATCCTCAGAATGGGTCTGAGCTGATTTTCCCTGCTGGTTTTAGGCCGCTTTACACACACTTGATGCACTTACACAGAGATATCAAGACTTAGCTTTTAAGATGCTTACTAGTCGGATAGATACTTGTGCGATGAACAGGGTGTGGTGAGTCCAGTTGATTGAGCAAGGAGTAGGTCGTGTCCATTCCATATTCGGTTTTCGGAAGGGTATCTGTGCTCATTTCAAACTCGAGTTTTATGCGTCACCCCACCTCACCTTTCCCCTGAAGCAGGCATAAGTGTGTTTTCTAAAAGCGTGACTCTGTTCTGTTTGGGGATTCAGTTCATGGGGAGCGATTTTTACATTCCCTCGATAAGTGATATCATAAGTTTCTTTTTTTGTGGGACTGATTTCACTGAGGATGATCGTACCTAAATCCACTCAGGATGCTGCTACCAGCCTCATGACGTGGATTTCATGGCTGAGTGACACTCCATTGGACCTACGTAGCACCACTTGTCCACTTGTCCACTTGTCTTTGTCCACTTGTCCACTCGTCTTTGTCCACTTGGCTCTTTCCTGGGATATGAAACGTGTACCGGAGTGGAGGTTCTTGTCAAGACAGCAGCCCTCAACTTTGGGGTCCCTGTGTCTGGTTGATTTTTTCATTTTCCCAAGGTCAACGCCCATGTGTGGAAGTGCCCTATGCTCTGTGGTTCTGTGTTTTACATGGTTTGGGAAAGAGGATACACTTGTGAAGATTGGCTGTTGGCCATTGACATCCCGCCCATCAGCTTAACAAGGCTCCCTTGACTCCGTGGGCTGTCCTGCCTTTCTGGTTTTTAGACTTTTTTGCCTGGCCCTTTTGCCCCGGGGGGGGGCGAGAGATTTCTTTGTAGTGCTGATTTGCTCTCCCAGGTTGCTTGGTTGGCCAAAAAGGGCGTATGCGTTTTTTCCTGAATATATTCAGGAAAAAACGCATACGCCCTTTTTGGCCAACCGCATCATTGTCCACGTTCTGGCGCTTTTCATGTGCTATCGGGGCCATTCCGACGTACCCGTTGACATCCGCTTCCTGCAATTCTGCCTTGCGTTCAACGCCTCTTCGTAGCCTGACCTCAATATATTTTGGGGCGATAGTTATCGTTTAGAACTCTGCCGGTTTGGGAAGTGCAGTGCCCCTGAGCTCCATTTCCCAAGTCGCTTTTTTGTGAGTGGGACGCAACACGGCTGGATCGCTTCACGCCCTATTGTCGATCCGCGGTGGCAGGCTGAACCTCTGGTGAATTCTTCTTCGTGATGGGAAATGAGAGTGACATGTGCCCGACCAAACACCTCCAGCGAGTCTCTCATTGGTTCCCCCTCTTGCAGTTCATCCTGCGGACAAATTGCAGACGGTACGAAAGAGGCATGGAAAGGCGCCGAGTCTCCAAGTGGGGAGATTGTTAGTAAGGGGGCCTGAATGGAGAACACGAGCACCAGGAGTTGAAAACTGAGGTGAGTTTCAGAAAGCTTTCCCGATCCCACGGTGTAGCATCCGCTGGGTTTCCAATGAGTGCTTTCGCTGTCGGAAGATTGCGTTGAACCTGGAGAGTTGGGACCCATGGAATGGGGAGCACGCAGGATTCCTTTCAAGGGTCTGCATTTGCTTTCCCAACCTCACCCATCGTCTCAGCCCCAAGAGTGTCCAGCCTTATGTCTTCTGCCGCTGGGGCTGTAGATGTGGTCAATCCTGGTTGCATGCCAGTCCCTGAACGCATTTTGGAAGAATTTCTCTCTGTTTTGCCCTGCTTGTTTCTTCTTTATGTTGGAAATGTATCCTCAGAATGGGCCTGAGCTGATTTTCCCTGCTGGTTTTAGGCCGCTTTACACACACTTGATGCACTGACACAGAGATATCAAGACTTAGCTTTTAAGATGCTTACTAGTCGGATAGATACTTGTGCGATGAACAGGGTGTGGTGAGTCCAGTTGATTGAGCAAGGAGTAGGTCGTGTCCATTCCATATTCGGTTGACGGAAGGGTATCTGTGCTCATTTCAAACTCGAGTTTTATGCGTCACCCCACCTCACCTTTCCCCTGAAGCAGGCATAAGTGTGTTTTCTAAAAGCGTGACTCTGTTCTGCTTGGGGATTCCGTTCATGGGGAGCGATTTTTACATTCCCTCCATAAGTGATTTCATAAGTTTCTTTTTTTGTGGGACTGATTTCACTGAGGATGATCGTACCTAAATCCACTCAGGATGCTGCTACCAGCCTCATGACGTGGATTTCATGGCTGAGTGACACTCCATTGGACCTACGTAGCACCACTTGTCCACTTGTCCACTTGTCTTTGTCCACTTGTCCACTCGTCTTTGTCCACTTGGCTCTTTCCTGGGATATGAAACGTGTACCGGCGTGGAGGTTCTTGTCAAGACAGCAGCCCTCAACTTTGGGGTCCCTGTGTCTGGTTGATTTTTTCATTTTCCCAAGGTCAACGCCCATGTGTGGAAGTGCCCTATGCTCTGTGGTTCTGTGTTTTCCATGGTTTGGGAAAGAGGATACACTTGTGAAGATTGGCTGTTGGCCATTGACATCCCGCCCATCAGCTTAACAAGGCTCCCTTGACTCCGTGGGCTGTCCTGCCTTTCTGGTTTTTAGACTTTTTTCGCCTGACCCTTTTGCCCCGGGGGGGGGGCGAGAGATTTCTTTGTAGTGCTGATTTGCTCTCCCAGGTTGCTTGGTTGGCCAAAAAGGGCGTATGCGTTTTTTCCTGAATATATTCAGGAAAAAACGCATACGCCCTTTTTGTCCAACCGCATCATTGTCCACGTTCTGGCGCTTTTCATGTGCTATCGGGGCCATTCCGATGTACCCGTTGACATCAGTTTCCTGCAATTCTGCCTTGCGTTCAACGCCTCTTCGTAACCTGACCTCAATATATTTTGGGGCGATAGTTATCGTTTAGAACTCTGCAGGTTTGGGAAGTGCAGTGCCCCTGAGCTCCATTTCCCAAGTCGCTATTTTGTGAGTGGGACGCAACACGGCTGGATGGCTTCACGCCCTATTGTCGATCCGCGGTGGCAGGCTGAACCTCTGGTGAATTCTTCTTCGTGATGGGAAATGAGAGTGACATGTGCCCGACCAAACACCTCCAGCGAGTCTCTCATTGGTTCCCCCTCTTGCAGTTCATCCTGCGGACAAATTGCAGACGGTACGAAAGAGGCATGGAAAGGCGCCGAGTCTCCAAGTGGGGAGATTGTTAGTAAGGGGGCCTGAATGGAGAACACGAGCACCAGGAGTTGAAAACTGAGGTGAGTTTCAGAAAGCTTTCCCGATCCCACGGTGTAGCATCCGCTGGGTTTCCAATGAGTGCTTTCGCTGTCGGAAGATTGCGTTGAACCTGGAGAGTTGGGACCCATGGAATGGGGAGCACGCAGGATTCCTTTCAAGGGTCTGCATTTGCTTTCCCAACCTCACCCATCGTCTCAGCCCCAAGAGTGTCCAGCCTTATGTCTTCTGCCGCTGGGGCTGTAGATGTGGTCATTCCTGGTTGCATGCCAGTCCCTGAAGGCATTTTGGAAGAATTTCTCTCTGTTTTGCCCTGCTTGTTTCTTCTTTATGTTGGAAATGTATCCTCAGAATGGGTCTGAGCTGATTTTCCCTGCTGGTTTTAGGCCGCTTTACACACACTTGATGCACTTACACAGAGATATCAAGACTTAGCTTTTAAGATGCTTACTAGTCGGATAGATACTTGTGCGATGACCAGGGTGTGGTGAGTCCAGTTGATTGAGCAAGGAGGAGGTCGTGTCCATTCCATATTCGGTTTTCGGAAGGGTATCTGTGCTCATTTCAAACTCGAGTTTTATGCGTCACCCCACCTCACCTTTCCCCTGAAGCAGGCATAAGTGTGTTTTCTAAAAGCGTGACTCTGTTCTGTTTGGGGATTCAGTTCATGGGGAGCGATTTTTACATTCCCTCGATAAGTGATATCATAAGTTTCTTTTTTTGTGGGACTGATTTCACTGAGGATGATCGTACCTAAATCCACTCAGGATGCTGCTACCAGCCTCATGACGTGGATTTCATGGCTGAGTGACACTCCATTGGACCTACGTAGCACCACTTGTCCACTTGTCCACTTGTCTTTGTCCACTTGTCCACTCGTCTTTGTCCACTTGGCTCTTTCCTGGGATATGAAACGTGTACCGGAGTGGAGGTTCTTGTCAAGACAGCAGCCCTCAACTTTGGGGTCCCTGTGTCTGGTTGATTTTTTCATTTTCCCAAGGTCAACGCCCATGTGTGGAAGTGCCCTATGCTCTGTGGTTCTGTGTTTTACATGGTTTGGGAAAGAGGATACACTTGTGAAGATTGGCTGTTGGCCATTGACATCCCGCCCATCAGCTTAACAAGGCTCCCTTGACTCCGTGGGCTGTCCTGCCTTTCTGGTTTTTAGACTTTTTTGCCTGGCCCTTTTGCCCCGGGGTGGGGCGAGAGATTTCTTTGTATTGCTGATTTGCTCTCCCAGGTTGCTTGGTTGGCCAAAAAGGGCGTATGCGTTTTTTCCTGAATATATTCAGGAAAAAACGCATACGCCCTTTTTGGCCAACCGCATCATTGTCCACGTTCTGGCGCTTTTCATGTGCTATCGGGGCCATTCCGACGTACCCGTTGACATCCGTTTCCTGCAATTCTGCCTTGCGTTCAACGCCTCTTCGTAGCCTGACCTCAATATATTTTGGGGCGATAGTTATCGTTTAGAACTCTGCAGGTTTGGGAAGTGCAGTGCCCCTGAGCTCCATTTCCCAAGTCGCTTTTTTGTGAGTGGGACGCAACACGGCTGGATGGCTTCACGCCCTATTGTCGATCCGCGGTGGCAGGCTGAACCTCTGGTGAATTCTTCTTCGTGATGGGAAATGAGAGTGACATGTGCCCGACCAAACACCTCCAGCGAGTCTCTCATTGGTTCCCCCTCTTGCAGTTCATCCTGCGGACAAATTGCAGACGGTACGAAAGAGGCATGGAAAGGCGCCGAGTCTCCAAGTGGGGAGATTGTTAGTAAGGGGGCCTGAATGGAGAACACGAGCACCAGGAGTTGAAAACTGAGGTGAGTTTCAGAAAGCTTTCCCGATCCCACGGTGTAGCATCCGCTGGGTTTCCAATGAGTGCTTTCGCTGTCGGAAGATTGCGTTGAACCTGGAGAGTTGGGACCCATGGAATGGGGAGCACGCAGGATTCCTTTCAAGGGTCTGCATTTGCTTTCCCAACCTCACCCATCGTCTCAGCCCCAAGAGTGTCCAGCCTTATGTCTTCTGCCGCTGGGGCTGTAGATGTGGTCAATCCTGGTTGCATGCCAGTCCCTGAACGCATTTTGGAAGAATTTCTCTCTGTTTTGCCCTGCTTGTTTCTTCTTTATGTTGGAAATGTATCCTCAGAATGGGCCTGAGCTGATTTTCCCTGCTGGTTTTAGGCCGCTTTACACACACTTGGTGCACTGACACAGAGATATCAAGACTTAGCTTTTAAGATGCTTACTAGTCGGATAGATACTTGTGCGATGAACAGGGTCTGGTGAGTCCAGTTGATTGAGCAAGGAGTAGGTCGTGTCCATTCCATATTCGGTTTTCGGAAGGGTATCTGTGCTCATTTCAAACTCGAGTTTTATGCGTCACCCCACCTCACCTTTCCCCTGAAGCAGGCATAAGTGTGTTTTCTAAAAGCGTGACTCTGTTCTGTTTGGGGATTCCGTTCATGGGGAGCGATTTTTACATTCCCTCCATAAGTGATTTCATAAGTTTCTTTTTTTGTGGGACTGATTTCACTGAGGATGATCGTACCTAAATCCACTCAGGATGCTGCTACCAGCCTCATGACGTGGATTTCATGGCTGAGTGACACTCCATTGGACCTACGTAGCACCACTTGTCCACTTGTCCACTTGTCTTTGTCCACTTGTCCACTCGTCTTTGTCCACTTGGCTCTTTCCTGGGATATGAAACGTGTACCGGCGTGGAGGTTCTTGTCAAGACAGCAGCCCTCAACTTTGGGGTCCCTGTGTCTGGTTGATTTTTTCATTTTCCCAAGGTCAACGCCCATGTGTGGAAGTGCCCTGTGCTCTGTGGTTCTGTGTTTTACATGGTTTGGGAAAGAGGATACACTTGTGAAGATTGGCTGTTGGCCATTGACATCCCGCCCATCAGCTTAACAAGGCTCCCTTGACTCCGTAGGCTGTCCTGCCTTTCTGGTTTTTAGACTTTTTTCGCCTTGCCCTTTTGCCCCGGTGGGGTGGGGGGGGCGAGAGATTTCTTTGTAGTGCTGATTTGCTCTCCCAGGTTGCTTGGTTGGCCAAAAAGGGCGTATGCGTTTTTTCCTGAATATATTCAGGAAAAAACGCATACGCCCTTTTTGGCCAACCGCATCATTGTCCACGTTCTGGCGCTTTTCATGTGCTATCGGGGCCATTCCGATGTACCCGTTGACATCCGTTTCCTGCAATTCTGCCTTGCGTTCAACGCCTCTTCCTAGCCTGACCTCAATATATTTTGGGGCGATAGTTATCGTTTAGAACTCTGCAGGTTTGGGAAGTGCAGTGCCCCTGAGCTCCATTTCCCAAGTCGCTTTTTTGTGAGTGGGACGCAACACGGCTGGATGGCTTCACGCCCTATTGTCGATCCGCGGTGGCAGGCTGAACCTCTGGTGAATTCTTCTTCGTGATGGGAAATGAGAGTGACATGTGCCCGACCAAACACCTCCAGCGAGTCTCTCATTGGTTCCCCCTCTTGCAGTTCATCCTGCGGACAAATTGCAGACGGTACGAAAGAGGCATGGAAAGGCGCCGAGTCTCCAAGTGGGGAGATTGTTAGTAAGGCGGCCTGAATGGAGAACACGAGCACCAGGAGATGAAAACTGAGGTGAGTTTCAGAAAGCTTTCCCGATCCCACGGTGTAGCATCCGCTGGGTTTCCAATGAGTGCTTTCGCTGTCGGAAGATTGCGTTGAACCTGGAGAGTTGGGACCCATGGAATGGGGAGCACGCAGGATTCCTTTCAAGGGTCTGCATTTGCTTTCCCAACCTCACCCATCGTCTCAGCCCCAAGAGTGTCCAGCCTTATGTCTTCTGCCGCTGGGGCTGTAGATGTGGTCAATCCTGGTTGCATGCCAGTCCCTGAACGCATTTTGGAAGAATTTCTCTCTGTTTTGCCCTGCTTGTTTCTTCTTTATGTTGGAAATGTATCCTCAGAATGGGTCTGAGCTGATTTTCCCTGCTGGTTTTAGGCCGCTTTACACACACTTGATGCACTTACACAGAGATATCAAGACTTAGCTTTTAAGATGCTTACTAGTCGGATAGATACTTGTGCGATGAACAGGGTGTGGTGAGTCCAGTTGATTGAGCAAGGAGTAGGTCGTGTCCATTCCATATTCGGTTTTCGGAAGGGTATCTGTGCTCATTTCAAACTCGAGTTTTATGCGTCACCCCACCTCACCTTTCCCCTGAAGCAGGCATAAGTGTGTTTTCTAAAAGCGTGACTCTGTTCTGTTTGGGGATTCCGTTCATGGGGAGCGATTTTTACATTCCCTCGATAAGTGATATCATAAGTTTCTTTTTTTGTGGGACTGATTTCACTGAGGATGATCTTACCTAAATCCACTCAGGATGCTGCTACCAGCCTCATGACGTGGATTTCATGGCTGAGTGACACTCCATTGGACCTACGTAGCACCACTTGTCCACTTGTCCACTTGTCTTTGTCCACTTGTCCACTCGTCTTTGTCCACTTGGCTCTTTCCTGGGATATGAAACGTGTACTGGAGTGGAGGTTCTTGTCAAGACAGCAGCCCTCAACTTTGGGGTCCCTGTGTCTGGTTGATTTTTTCATTTTCCCAAGGTCAACGCCCATGTGTGGAAGTGCCCTATGCTCTGTGGTTCTGTGTTTTACATGGTTTGGGAAAGAGGATACACTTGTGAAGATTGGCTGTTGGCCATTGACATCCCGCCCATCAGCTTAACAAGGCTCCCTTGACTCCGTGGGCTGTCCTGCCTTTCTGGTTTTTAGACTTTTTTCGCCTGACCCTTTTGCCCCGGGGGGGGGGCGAGAGATTTCTTTGTAGTGCTGATTTGCTCTCCCAGGTTGCTTGGTTGGCCAAAAAGGGCGTATGCGTTTTTTCCTGAATATATTCAGGAAAAAACGCATACGCCCTTTTTGGCCAACCGCATCATTGTCCACGTTCTGGCGCTTTTCATGTGCTATCGGGGCCATTCCGACGTACCCGTTGACATCCGCTTCCTGCAATTCTGCCTTGCGTTCAACGCCTCTTCGTAGCCTGACCTCAATATATTTTGGGGCGATAGTTATCGTTTAGAACTCTGCCGGTTTGGGAAGTGCAGTGCCCCTGAGCTCCATTTCCCAAGTCGCTTTTTTGTGAGTGGGACGCAACACGGCTGGATCGCTTCACGCCCTATTGTCGATCCGCGGTGGCAGGCTGAACCTCTGGTGAATTCTTCTTCGTGATGGGAAATGAGAGTGACATGTGCCCGACCAAACACCTCCAGCGAGTCTCTCATTGGTTCCCCCTCTTGCAGTTCATCCTGCGGACAAATTGCAGACGGTACGAAAGAGGCATGGAAAGGCGCCGAGTCTCCAAGTGGGGAGATTGTTAGTAAGGGGGCCTGAATGGAGAACACGAGCACCAGGAGTTGAAAACTGAGGTGAGTTTCAGAAAGCTTTCCCGATCCCACGGTGTAGCATCCGCTGGGTTTCCAATGAGTGCTTTCGCTGTCGGAAGATTGCGTTGAACCTGGAGAGTTGGGACCCATGGAATGGGGAGCACGCAGGATTCCTTTCAAGGGTCTGCATTTGCTTTCCCAACCTCACCCATCGTCTCAGCCCCAAGAGTGTCCAGCCTTATGTCTTCTGCCGCTGGGGCTGTAGATGTGGTCAATCCTGGTTGCATGCCAGTCCCTGAACGCATTTTGGAAGAATTTCTCTCTGTTTTGCCCTGCTTGTTTCTTCTTTATGTTGGAAATGTATCCTCAGAATGGGCCTGAGCTGATTTTCCCTGCTGGTTTTAGGCCGCTTTACACACACTTGATGCACTGACACAGAGATATCAAGACTTAGCTTTTAAGATGCTTACTAGTCGGATAGATACTTGTGCGATGAACAGGGTGTGGTGAGTCCAGTTGATTGAGCAAGGAGTAGGTCGTGTCCATTCCATATTCGGTTTTCGGAAGGGTATCTGTGCTCATTTCAAACTCGAGTTTTATGCGTCACCCCACCTCACCTTTCCCCTGAAGCAGGCATAAGTGTGTTTTCTAAAAGCGTGACTCTGTTCTGCTTGGGGATTCCGTTCATGGGGAGCGATTTTTACATTCCCTCGATAAGTGATATCATAAGTTTCTTTTTTTGTGGGACTGATTTCACTGAGGATGATCGTACCTAAATCCACTCAGGATGCTGCTACCAGCCTCATGACGTGGATTTCATGGCTGAGTGACACTCCATTGGACCTACGTAGCACCACTTGTCCACTTGTCCACTTGTCTTTGTCCACTTGTCCACTCGTCTTTGTCCACTTGGCTCTTTCCTGGGATATGAAACGTGTACCGGCGTGGAGGTTCTTGTCAAGACAGCAGCCCTCAACTTTGGGGTCCCTGTGTCTGGTTGATTTTTTCATTTTCCCAAGGTCAACGCCCATGTGTGGAAGTGCCCTATGCTCTGTGGTTCTGTGTTTTCCATGGTTTGGGAAAGAGGATACACTTGTGAAGATTGGCTGTTGGCCATTGACATCCCGCCCATCAGCTTAACAAGGCTCCCTTGACTCCGTGGGCTGTCCTGCCTTTCTGGTTTTTAGACTTTTTTCGCCTGACCCTTTTGCCCCGGGGGGGGGGGCGAGAGATTTCTTTGTAGTGCTGATTTGCTCTCCCAGGTTGCTTGGTTGGCCAAAAAGGGCGTATGCGTTTTTTCCTGAATATATTCAGGAAAAAACGCATACGCCCTTTTTGTCCAACCGCATCATTGTCCACGTTCTGGCGCTTTTCATGTGCTATCGGGGCCATTCCGATGTACCCGTTGACATCAGTTTCCTGCAATTCTGCCTTGCGTTCAACGCCTCTTCGTAACCTGACCTCAATATATTTTGGGGCGATAGTTATCGTTTAGAACTCTGCAGGTTTGGGAAGTGCAGTGCCCCTGAGCTCCATTTCCCAAGTCGCTATTTTGTGAGTGGGACGCAACACGGCTGGATGGCTTCACGCCCTATTGTCGATCCGCGGTGGCAGGCTGAACCTCTGGTGAATTCTTCTTCGTGATGGGAAATGAGAGTGACATGTGCCCGACCAAACACCTCCAGCGAGTCTCTCATTGGTTCCCCCTCTTGCAGTTCATCCTGCGGACAAATTGCAGACGGTACGAAAGAGGCATGGAAAGGCGCCGAGTCTCCAAGTGGGGAGATTGTTAGTAAGGGGGCCTGAATGGAGAACACGAGCACCAGGAGTTGAAAACTGAGGTGAGTTTCAGAAAGCTTTCCCGATCCCACGGTGTAGCATCCGCTGGGTTTCCAATGAGTGCTTTCGCTGTCGGAAGATTGCGTTGAACCTGGAGAGTTGGGACCCATGGAATGGGGAGCACGCAGGATTCCTTTCAAGGGTCTGCATTTGCTTTCCCAACCTCACCCATCGTCTCAGCCCCAAGAGTGTCCAGCCTTATGTCTTCTGCCGCTGGGGCTGTAGATGTGGTCATTCCTGGTTGCATGCCAGTCCCTGAAGGCATTTTGGAAGAATTTCTCTCTGTTTTGCCCTGCTTGTTTCTTCTTTATGTTGGAAATGTATCCTCAGAATGGGTCTGAGCTGATTTTCCCTGCTGGTTTTAGGCCGCTTTACACACACTTGATGCACTTACACAGAGATATCAAGACTTAGCTTTTAAGATGCTTACTAGTCGGATAGATACTTGTGCGATGACCAGGGTGTGGTGAGTCCAGTTGATTGAGCAAGGAGGAGGTCGTGTCCATTCCATATTCGGTTTTCGGAAGGGTATCTGTGCTCATTTCAAACTCGAGTTTTATGCGTCACCCCACCTCACCTTTCCCCTGAAGCAGGCATAAGTGTGTTTTCTAAAAGCGTGACTCTGTTCTGTTTGGGGATTCAGTTCATGGGGAGCGATTTTTACATTCCCTCGATAAGTGATATCATAAGTTTCTTTTTTTGTGGGACTGATTTCACTGAGGATGATCGTACCTAAATCCACTCAGGATGCTGCTACCAGCCTCATGACGTGGATTTCATGGCTGAGTGACACTCCATTGGACCTACGTAGCACCACTTGTCCACTTGTCCACTTGTCTTTGTCCACTTGTCCACTCGTCTTTGTCCACTTGGCTCTTTCCTGGGATATGAAACGTGTACCGGAGTGGAGGTTCTTGTCAAGACAGCAGCCCTCAACTTTGGGGTCCCTGTGTCTGGTTGATTTTTTCATTTTCCCAAGGTCAACGCCCATGTGTGGAAGTGCCCTATGCTCTGTGGTTCTGTGTTTTACATGGTTTGGGAAAGAGGATACACTTGTGAAGATTGGCTGTTGGCCATTGACATCCCGCCCATCAGCTTAACAAGGCTCCCTTGACTCCGTGGGCTGTCCTGCCTTTCTGGTTTTTAGACTTTTTTGCCTGGCCCTTTTGCCCCGGGGTGGGGCGAGAGATTTCTTTGTATTGCTGATTTGCTCTCCCAGGTTGCTTGGTTGGCCAAAAAGGGCGTATGCGTTTTTTCCTGAATATATTCAGGAAAAAACGCATACGCCCTTTTTGGCCAACCGCATCATTGTCCACGTTCTGGCGCTTTTCATGTGCTATCGGGGCCATTCCGATGTACCCGTTGACATCCGTTTCCTGCAATTCTGCCTTGCGTTCAACGCCTCTTCCTAGCCTGACCTCAATATATTTTGGGGCGATAGTTATCGTTTAGAACTCTGCAGGTTTGGGAAGTGCAGTGCCCCTGAGCTCCATTTCCCAAGTCGCTTTTTTGTGAGTGGGACGCAACACGGCTGGATGGCTTCACGCCCTATTGTCGATCCGCGGTGGCAGGCTGAACCTCTGGTGAATTCTTCTTCGTGATGGGAAATGAGAGTGACATGTGCCCGACCAAACACCTCCAGCGAGTCTCTCATTGGTTCCCCCTCTTGCAGTTCATCCTGCGGACAAATTGCAGACGGTACGAAAGAGGCATGGAAAGGCGCCGAGTCTCCAAGTGGGGAGATTGTTAGTAAGGCGGCCTGAATGGAGAACACGAGCACCAGGAGATGAAAACTGAGGTGAGTTTCAGAAAGCTTTCCCGATCCCACGGTGTAGCATCCGCTGGGTTTCCAATGAGTGCTTTCGCTGTCGGAAGATTGCGTTGAACCTGGAGAGTTGGGACCCATGGAATGGGGAGCACGCAGGATTCCTTTCAAGGGTCTGCATTTGCTTTCCCAACCTCACCCATCGTCTCAGCCCCAAGAGTGTCCAGCCTTATGTCTTCTGCCGCTGGGGCTGTAGATGTGGTCAATCCTGGTTGCATGCCAGTCCCTGAACGCATTTTGGAAGAATTTCTCTCTGTTTTGCCCTGCTTGTTTCTTCTTTATGTTGGAAATGTATCCTCAGAATGGGTCTGAGCTGATTTTCCCTGCTGGTTTTAGGCCGCTTTACACACACTTGATGCACTTACACAGAGATATCAAGACTTAGCTTTTAAGATGCTTACTAGTCGGATAGATACTTGTGCGATGAACAGGGTGTGGTGAGTCCAGTTGATTGAGCAAGGAGTAGGTCGTGTCCATTCCATATTCGGTTTTCGGAAGGGTATCTGTGCTCATTTCAAACTCGAGTTTTATGCGTCACCCCACCTCACCTTTCCCCTGAAGCAGGCATAAGTGTGTTTTCTAAAAGCGTGACTCTGTTCTGTTTGGGGATTCCGTTCATGGGGAGCGATTTTTACATTCCCTCGATAAGTGATATCATAAGTTTCTTTTTTTGTGGGACTGATTTCACTGAGGATGATCTTACCTAAATCCACTCAGGATGCTGCTACCAGCCTCATGACGTGGATTTCATGGCTGAGTGACACTCCATTGGACCTACGTAGCACCACTTGTCCACTTGTCCACTTGTCTTTGTCCACTTGTCCACTCGTCTTTGTCCACTTGGCTCTTTCCTGGGATATGAAACGTGTACTGGAGTGGAGGTTCTTGTCAAGACAGCAGCCCTCAACTTTGGGGTCCCTGTGTCTGGTTGATTTTTTCATTTTCCCAAGGTCAACGCCCATGTGTGGAAGTGCCCTATGCTCTGTGGTTCTGTGTTTTACATGGTTTGGGAAAGAGGATACACTTGTGAAGATTGGCTGTTGGCCATTGACATCCCGCCCATCAGCTTAACAAGGCTCCCTTGACTCCGTGGGCTGTCCTGCCTTTCTGGTTTTTAGACTTTTTTCGCCTGACCCTTTTGCCCCGGGGGGGGGGCGAGAGATTTCTTTGTAGTGCTGATTTGCTCTCCCAGGTTGCTTGGTTGGCCAAAAAGGGCGTATGCGTTTTTTCCTGAATATATTCAGGAAAAAACGCATACGCCCTTTTTGGCCAACCGCATCATTGTCCACGTTCTGGCGCTTTTCATGTGCTATCGGGGCCATTCCGATGTACCCGTTGACATCAGTTTCCTGCAATTCTGCCTTGCGTTCAACGCCTCTTCGTAGCCTGACCTCAATATATTTTGGGGCGATAGTTATCGTTTAGAACTCTGCAGGTTTGGGAAGTGCAGTGCCCCTGAACTCCATTTCCCAAGTCGCTTTTTTGTGAGTGGGACGCAACCCGGCTGGATGGCTTCACGCCCTATTGTCGATCCGCGGTGGCAGGCTGAACCTCTGGTGAATTCTTCTTCGTGATGGGAAATGAGAGTGACATGTGCCCGACCAAACACCTCCAGCGAGTCTCTCATTGGTTCCCCCTCTTGCAGTTCATCCTCCGGACAAATTGCAGACGGTTCGAAAGAGGCATGGAAAGGCGCCGAGTCTCCAAGTGGGGAGATTGTTAGTAAGGGGGCCTGAATGGAGAACACGAGCACCAGGAGTTGAAAACTGAGGTGAGTTTCAGAAAGCTTTCCCGATCCCACGGTGTAGCATCCGCTGGGTTTCCAATGAGTGCTTTCGCTGTCGGAAGATTGCGTTGAACCTGGAGAGTTGGGACCCATGGAATGGGGAGCACGCAGGATTCCTTTCAAGGGTCTGCATTTGCTTTCCCAACCTCACCCATCGTCTCAGCCCCAAGAGTGTCCAGCCTTATGTCTTCTGCCGCTGGGGCTGTAGATGTGGTCATTCCTGGTTGCATGCCAGTCCCTGAAGGCATTTTGGAAGAATTTCTCTCTGTTTTGCCCTGCTTGTTTCTTCTTTATGTTGGAAATGTATCCTCAGAATGGGTCTGAGCTGATTTTCCCTGCTGGTTTTAGGCCGCTTTACACACACTTGATGCACTTACACAGAGATATCAAGACTTAGCTTTTAAGATGCTTACTAGTCGGATAGATACTTGTGCGATGAACAGGGTGTGGTGAGTCCAGTTGATTGAGCAAGGAGTAGGTCGTGTCCATTCCATATTCGGTTTTCGGAAGGGTATCTGTGCTCATTTCAAACTCGAGTTTTATGCGTCACCCCACCTCACCTTTCCCCTGAAGCAGGCATAAGTGTGTTTTCTAAAAGCGTGACTCTGTTCTGTTTGGGGATTCCGTTCATGGGGAGCGATTTTTACATTCCCTCGATAAGTGATATCATAAGTTTCTTTTTTTGTGGGACTGATTTCACTGAGGATGATCGTACCTAAATCCACTCAGGATGCTGCTACCAGCCTCATGACGTGGATTTCATGGCTGAGTGACACTCCATTGGACCTACGTAGCACCACTTGTCCACTTGTCCACTTGTCTTTGTCCACTTGTCCACTCGTCTTTGTCCACTTGGCTCTTTCCTGGGATATGAAACGTGTACTGGAGTGGAGGTTCTTGTCAAGACAGCAGCCCTCAACTTTGGGGTCCCTGTGTCTGGTTGATTTTTTCATTTTCCCAAGGTCAACGCCCATGTGTGGAAGTGCCCTATGCTCTGTGGTTCTGTGTTTTACATGGTTTGGGAAAGAGGATACACTTGTGAAGATTGGCTGTTGGCCATTGACATCCCGCCCATCAGCTTAACAAGGCTCCCTTGACTCCGTGGGCTGTCCTGCCTTTCTGGTTTTTAGACTTTTTTCGCCTGACCCTTTTGCCCCGGGGGGGGGGGCGAGAGATTTCTTTGTAGTGCTGATTTGCTCTCCCAGGTTGCTTGGTTGGCCAAAAAGGGCGTATGCGTTTTTTCCTGAATATATTCAGGAAAAAACGCATACGCCCTTTTTGTCCAACCGCATCATTGTCCACGTTCTGGCGCTTTTCATGTGCTATCGGGGCCATTCCGATGTACCCGTTGACATCAGTTTCCTGCAATTCTGCCTTGCGTTCAACGCCTCTTCGTAGCCTGACCTCAATATATTTTGGGGCGATAGTTATCGTTTAGAACTCTGCAGGTTTGGGAAGTGCAGTGCCCCTGAACTCCATTTCCCAAGTCGCTTTTTTGTGAGTGGGACGCAACACGGCTGGATGGCTTCACGCCCTATTGTCGATCCGCGGTGGCAGGCTGAACCTCTGGTGAATTCTTCTTCGTGATGGGAAATGAGAGTGACATGTGCCCGACCAAACACCTCCAGCGAGTCTCTCATTGGTTCCCCCTCTTGCAGTTCATCCTGCGGACAAATTGCAGACGGTTCGAAAGAGGCATGTAAAGGCGCCGAGTCTCCAAGTGGGGAGATTGTTAGTAAGGGGGCCTGAATGGAGAACACGAGCACCAGGAGTTGAAAACTGAGGTGAGTTTCAGAAAGCTTTCCCGATCCCACGGTGTAGCATCCGCTGGGTTTCCAATGAGTGCTTTCGCTGTCGGAAGATTGCGTTGAACCTGGAGAGTTGGGACCCATGGAATGGGGAGCACGCAGGATTCCTTTCAAGGGTCTGCATTTGCTTTCCCAACCTCACCCATCGTCTCAGCCCCAAGAGTGTCCAGCCTTATGTCTTCTGCCGCTGGGGCTGTAGATGTGGTCATTCCTGGTTGCATGCCAGTCCCTGAAGGCATTTTGGAAGAATTTCTCTCTGTTTTGCCCTGCTTGTTTCTTCTTTATGTTGGAAATGTATCCTCAGAATGGGTCTGAGCTGATTTTCCCTGCTGGTTTTAGGCCGCTTTACACACACTTGATGCACTTACACAGAGATATCAAGACTTAGCTTTTAAGATGCTTACTAGTCGGATAGATACTTGTGCGATGAACAGGGTGTGGTGAGTCCAGTTGATTGAGCAAGGAGTAGGTCGTGTCCATTCCATATTCGGTTTTCGGAAGGGTATCTGTGCTCATTTCAAACTCGAGTTTTATGCGTCACCCCACCTCACCTTTCCCCTGAAGCAGGCATAAGTGTGTTTTCTAAAAGCGTGACTCTGTTCTGTTTGGGGATTCAGTTCATGGGGAGCGATTTTTACATTCCCTCGATAAGTGATATCATAAGTTTCTTTTTTTGTGGGACTGATTTCACTGAGGATGATCGTACCTAAATCCACTCAGGATGCTGCTACCAGCCTCATGACGTGGATTTCATGGCTGAGTGACACTCCATTGGACCTACGTAGCACCACTTGTCCACTTGTCCACTTGTCTTTGTCCACTTGTCCACTCGTCTTTGTCCACTTGGCTCTTTCCTGGGATATGAAACGTGTACCGGAGTGGAGGTTCTTGTCAAGACAGCAGCCCTCAACTTTGGGGTCCCTGTGTCTGGTTGATTTTTTCATTTTCCCAAGGTCAACGCCCATGTGTGGAAGTGCCCTATGCTCTGTGGTTCTGTGTTTTACATGGTTTGGGAAAGAGGATACACTTGTGAAGATTGGCTGTTGGCCATTGACATCCCGCCCATCAGCTTAACAAGGCTCCCTTGACTCCGTGGGCTGTCCTGCCTTTCTGGTTTTTAGACTTTTTTGCCTGGCCCTTTTGCCCCGGGGGGGGGCGAGAGATTTCTTTGTAGTGCTGATTTGCTCTCCCAGGTTGCTTGGTTGGCCAAAAAGGGCGTATGCGTTTTTTCCTGAATATATTCAGGAAAAAACGCATACGCCCTTTTTGGCCAACCGCATCATTGTCCACGTTCTGGCGCTTTTCATGTGCTATCGGGGCCATTCCGACGTACCCGTTGACATCCGCTTCCTGCAATTCTGCCTTGCGTTCAACGCCTCTTCGTAGCCTGACCTCAATATATTTTGGGGCGATAGTTATCGTTTAGAACTCTGCCGGTTTGGGAAGTGCAGTGCCCCTGAGCTCCATTTCCCAAGTCGCTTTTTTGTGAGTGGGACGCAACACGGCTGGATCGCTTCACGCCCTATTGTCGATCCGCGGTGGCAGGCTGAACCTCTGGTGAATTCTTCTTCGTGATGGGAAATGAGAGTGACATGTGCCCGACCAAACACCTCCAGCGAGTCTCTCATTGGTTCCCCCTCTTGCAGTTCATCCTGCGGACAAATTGCAGACGGTACGAAAGAGGCATGGAAAGGCGCCGAGTCTCCAAGTGGGGAGATTGTTAGTAAGGGGGCCTGAATGGAGAACACGAGCACCAGGAGTTGAAAACTGAGGTGAGTTTCAGAAAGCTTTCCCGATCCCACGGTGTAGCATCCGCTGGGTTTCCAATGAGTGCTTTCGCTGTCGGAAGATTGCGTTGAACCTGGAGAGTTGGGACCCATGGAATGGGGAGCACGCAGGATTCCTTTCAAGGGTCTGCATTTGCTTTCCCAACCTCACCCATCGTCTCAGCCCCAAGAGTGTCCAGCCTTATGTCTTCTGCCGCTGGGGCTGTAGATGTGGTCAATCCTGGTTGCATGCCAGTCCCTGAACGCATTTTGGAAGAATTTCTCTCTGTTTTGCCCTGCTTGTTTCTTCTTTATGTTGGAAATGTATCCTCAGAATGGGCCTGAGCTGATTTTCCCTGCTGGTTTTAGGCCGCTTTACACACACTTGATGCACTGACACAGAGATATCAAGACTTAGCTTTTAAGATGCTTACTAGTCGGATAGATACTTGTGCGATGAACAGGGTGTGGTGAGTCCAGTTGATTGAGCAAGGAGTAGGTCGTGTCCATTCCATATTCGGTTTTCGGAAGGGTATCTGTGCTCATTTCAAACTCGAGTTTTATGCGTCACCCCACCTCACCTTTCCCCTGAAGCAGGCATAAGTGTGTTTTCTAAAAGCGTGACTCTGTTCTGCTTGGGGATTCCGTTCATGGGGAGCGATTTTTACATTCCCTCCATAAGTGATTTCATAAGTTTCTTTTTTTGTGGGACTGATTTCACTGAGGATGATCGTACCTAAATCCACTCAGGATGCTGCTACCAGCCTCATGACGTGGATTTCATGGCTGAGTGACACTCCATTGGACCTACGTAGCACCACTTGTCCACTTGTCCACTTGTCTTTGTCCACTTGTCCACTCGTCTTTGTCCACTTGGCTCTTTCCTGGGATATGAAACGTGTACCGGCGTGGAGGTTCTTGTCAAGACAGCAGCCCTCAACTTTGGGGTCCCTGTGTCTGGTTGATTTTTTCATTTTCCCAAGGTCAACGCCCATGTGTGGAAGTGCCCTATGCTCTGTGGTTCTGTGTTTTACATGGTTTGGGAAAGAGGATACACTTGTGAAGATTGGCTGTTGGCCATTGACATCCCGCCCATCAGCTTAACAAGGCTCCCTTGACTCCGTGGGCTGTCCTGCCTTTCTGGTTTTTAGACTTTTTTCGCCTGACCCTTTTGCCCCGGGGGGGGGGCGAGAGATTTCTTTGTAGTGCTGATTTGCTCTCCCAGGTTGCTTGGTTGGCCAAAAAGGGCGTATGCGTTTTTTCCTGAATATATTCAGGAAAAAACGCATACGCCCTTTTTGTCCAACCGCATCATTGTCCACGTTCTGGCGCTTTTCATGTGCTATCGGGGCCATTCCGATGTACCCGTTGACATCAGTTTCCTGCAATTCTGCCTTGCG
The DNA here is from genome assembly GCF_026419965.1 of Kogia breviceps. Classification (NCBI taxonomy): domain Eukaryota; kingdom Metazoa; phylum Chordata; class Mammalia; order Artiodactyla; family Physeteridae; genus Kogia; species Kogia breviceps. The sequence continues at coordinate 28,635,754 of NC_081321.1, forward strand.
TTCAACGCCTCTTCGTAACCTGACCTCAATATATTTTGGGGCGATAGTTATCGTTTAGAACTCTGCAGGTTTGGGAAGTGCAGTGCCCCTGAGCTCCATTTCCCAAGTCGCTATTTTGTGAGTGGGACGCAACACGGCTGGATGGCTTCACGCCCTATTGTCGATCCGCGGTGGCAGGCTGAACCTCTGGTGAATTCTTCTTCGTGATGGGAAATGAGAGTGACATGTGCCCGACCAAACACCTCCAGCGAGTCTCTCATTGGTTCCCCCTCTTGCAGTTCATCCTGCGGACAAATTGCAGACGGTACGAAAGAGGCATGGAAAGGCGCCGAGTCTCCAAGTGGGGAGATTGTTAGTAAGGGGGCCTGAATGGAGAACACGAGCACCAGGAGTTGAAAACTGAGGTGAGTTTCAGAAAGCTTTCCCGATCCCACGGTGTAGCATCCGCTGGGTTTCCAATGAGTGCTTTCGCTGTCGGAAGATTGCGTTGAACCTGGAGAGTTGGGACCCATGGAATGGGGAGCACGCAGGATTCCTTTCAAGGGTCTGCATTTGCTTTCCCAACCTCACCCATCGTCTCAGCCCCAAGAGTGTCCAGCCTTATGTCTTCTGCCGCTGGGGCTGTAGATGTGGTCATTCCTGGTTGCATGCCAGTCCCTGAAGGCATTTTGGAAGAATTTCTCTCTGTTTTGCCCTGCTTGTTTCTTCTTTATGTTGGAAATGTATCCTCAGAATGGGTCTGAGCTGATTTTCCCTGCTGGTTTTAGGCCGCTTTACACACACTTGATGCACTTACACAGAGATATCAAGACTTAGCTTTTAAGATGCTTACTAGTCGGATAGATACTTGTGCGATGACCAGGGTGTGGTGAGTCCAGTTGATTGAGCAAGGAGGAGGTCGTGTCCATTCCATATTCGGTTTTCGGAAGGGTATCTGTGCTCATTTCAAACTCGAGTTTTATGCGTCACCCCACCTCACCTTTCCCCTGAAGCAGGCATAAGTGTGTTTTCTAAAAGCGTGACTCTGTTCTGTTTGGGGATTCAGTTCATGGGGAGCGATTTTTACATTCCCTCGATAAGTGATATCATAAGTTTCTTTTTTTGTGGGACTGATTTCACTGAGGATGATCGTACCTAAATCCACTCAGGATGCTGCTACCAGCCTCATGACGTGGATTTCATGGCTGAGTGACACTCCATTGGACCTACGTAGCACCACTTGTCCACTTGTCCACTTGTCTTTGTCCACTTGTCCACTCGTCTTTGTCCACTTGGCTCTTTCCTGGGATATGAAACGTGTACCGGAGTGGAGGTTCTTGTCAAGACAGCAGCCCTCAACTTTGGGGTCCCTGTGTCTGGTTGATTTTTTCATTTTCCCAAGGTCAACGCCCATGTGTGGAAGTGCCCTATGCTCTGTGGTTCTGTGTTTTACATGGTTTGGGAAAGAGGATACACTTGTGAAGATTGGCTGTTGGCCATTGACATCCCGCCCATCAGCTTAACAAGGCTCCCTTGACTCCGTGGGCTGTCCTGCCTTTCTGGTTTTTAGACTTTTTTGCCTGGCCCTTTTGCCCCGGGGTGGGGCGAGAGATTTCTTTGTATTGCTGATTTGCTCTCCCAGGTTGCTTGGTTGGCCAAAAAGGGCGTATGCGTTTTTTCCTGAATATATTCAGGAAAAAACGCATACGCCCTTTTTGGCCAACCGCATCATTGTCCACGTTCTGGCGCTTTTCATGTGCTATCGGGGCCATTCCGACGTACCCGTTGACATCCGTTTCCTGCAATTCTGCCTTGCGTTCAACGCCTCTTCGTAGCCTGACCTCAATATATTTTGGGGCGATAGTTATCGTTTAGAACTCTGCAGGTTTGGGAAGTGCAGTGCCCCTGAGCTCCATTTCCCAAGTCGCTTTTTTGTGAGTGGGACGCAACACGGCTGGATGGCTTCACGCCCTATTGTCGATCCGCGGTGGCAGGCTGAACCTCTGGTGAATTCTTCTTCGTGATGGGAAATGAGAGTGACATGTGCCCGACCAAACACCTCCAGCGAGTCTCTCATTGGTTCCCCCTCTTGCAGTTCATCCTGCGGACAAATTGCAGACGGTACGAAAGAGGCATGGAAAGGCGCCGAGTCTCCAAGTGGGGAGATTGTTAGTAAGGGGGCCTGAATGGAGAACACGAGCACCAGGAGTTGAAAACTGAGGTGAGTTTCAGAAAGCTTTCCCGATCCCACGGTGTAGCATCCGCTGGGTTTCCAATGAGTGCTTTCGCTGTCGGAAGATTGCGTTGAACCTGGAGAGTTGGGACCCATGGAATGGGGAGCACGCAGGATTCCTTTCAAGGGTCTGCATTTGCTTTCCCAACCTCACCCATCGTCTCAGCCCCAAGAGTGTCCAGCCTTATGTCTTCTGCCGCTGGGGCTGTAGATGTGGTCAATCCTGGTTGCATGCCAGTCCCTGAACGCATTTTGGAAGAATTTCTCTCTGTTTTGCCCTGCTTGTTTCTTCTTTATGTTGGAAATGTATCCTCAGAATGGGCCTGAGCTGATTTTCCCTGCTGGTTTTAGGCCGCTTTACACACACTTGGTGCACTGACACAGAGATATCAAGACTTAGCTTTTAAGATGCTTACTAGTCGGATAGATACTTGTGCGATGAACAGGGTCTGGTGAGTCCAGTTGATTGAGCAAGGAGTAGGTCGTGTCCATTCCATATTCGGTTTTCGGAAGGGTATCTGTGCTCATTTCAAACTCGAGTTTTATGCGTCACCCCACCTCACCTTTCCCCTGAAGCAGGCATAAGTGTGTTTTCTAAAAGCGTGACTCTGTTCTGTTTGGGGATTCCGTTCATGGGGAGCGATTTTTACATTCCCTCCATAAGTGATTTCATAAGTTTCTTTTTTTGTGGGACTGATTTCACTGAGGATGATCGTACCTAAATCCACTCAGGATGCTGCTACCAGCCTCATGACGTGGATTTCATGGCTGAGTGACACTCCATTGGACCTACGTAGCACCACTTGTCCACTTGTCCACTTGTCTTTGTCCACTTGTCCACTCGTCTTTGTCCACTTGGCTCTTTCCTGGGATATGAAACGTGTACCGGCGTGGAGGTTCTTGTCAAGACAGCAGCCCTCAACTTTGGGGTCCCTGTGTCTGGTTGATTTTTTCATTTTCCCAAGGTCAACGCCCATGTGTGGAAGTGCCCTGTGCTCTGTGGTTCTGTGTTTTACATGGTTTGGGAAAGAGGATACACTTGTGAAGATTGGCTGTTGGCCATTGACATCCCGCCCATCAGCTTAACAAGGCTCCCTTGACTCCGTAGGCTGTCCTGCCTTTCTGGTTTTTAGACTTTTTTCGCCTTGCCCTTTTGCCCCGGTGGGGTGGGGGGGGCAAGAGATTTCTTTGTAGTGCTGATTTGCTCTCCCAGGTTGCTTGGTTGGCCAAAAAGGGCGTATGCGTTTTTTCCTGAATATATTCAGGAAAAAACGCATACGCCCTTTTTGGCCAACCGCATCATTGTCCACGTTCTGGCGCTTTTCATGTGCTATCGGGGCCATTCCGATGTACCCGTTGACATCCGTTTCCTGCAATTCTGCCTTGCGTTCAACGCCTCTTCCTAGCCTGACCTCAATATATTTTGGGGCGATAGTTATCGTTTAGAACTCTGCAGGTTTGGGAAGTGCAGTGCCCCTGAGCTCCATTTCCCAAGTCGCTTTTTTGTGAGTGGGACGCAACACGGCTGGATGGCTTCACGCCCTATTGTCGATCCGCGGTGGCAGGCTGAACCTCTGGTGAATTCTTCTTCGTGATGGGAAATGAGAGTGACATGTGCCCGACCAAACACCTCCAGCGAGTCTCTCATTGGTTCCCCCTCTTGCAGTTCATCCTGCGGACAAATTGCAGACGGTACGAAAGAGGCATGGAAAGGCGCCGAGTCTCCAAGTGGGGAGATTGTTAGTAAGGCGGCCTGAATGGAGAACACGAGCACCAGGAGATGAAAACTGAGGTGAGTTTCAGAAAGCTTTCCCGATCCCACGGTGTAGCATCCGCTGGGTTTCCAATGAGTGCTTTCGCTGTCGGAAGATTGCGTTGAACCTGGAGAGTTGGGACCCATGGAATGGGGAGCACGCAGGATTCCTTTCAAGGGTCTGCATTTGCTTTCCCAACCTCACCCATCGTCTCAGCCCCAAGAGTGTCCAGCCTTATGTCTTCTGCCGCTGGGGCTGTAGATGTGGTCAATCCTGGTTGCATGCCAGTCCCTGAACGCATTTTGGAAGAATTTCTCTCTGTTTTGCCCTGCTTGTTTCTTCTTTATGTTGGAAATGTATCCTCAGAATGGGTCTGAGCTGATTTTCCCTGCTGGTTTTAGGCCGCTTTACACACACTTGATGCACTTACACAGAGATATCAAGACTTAGCTTTTAAGATGCTTACTAGTCGGATAGATACTTGTGCGATGAACAGGGTGTGGTGAGTCCAGTTGATTGAGCAAGGAGTAGGTCGTGTCCATTCCATATTCGGTTTTCGGAAGGGTATCTGTGCTCATTTCAAACTCGAGTTTTATGCGTCACCCCACCTCACCTTTCCCCTGAAGCAGGCATAAGTGTGTTTTCTAAAAGCGTGACTCTGTTCTGTTTGGGGATTCCGTTCATGGGGAGCGATTTTTACATTCCCTCGATAAGTGATATCATAAGTTTCTTTTTTTGTGGGACTGATTTCACTGAGGATGATCGTACCTAAATCCACTCAGGATGCTGCTACTAGCCTCATGACGTGGATTTCATGGCTGAGTGACACTCCATTGGACCTACGTAGCACCACTTGTCCACTTGTCCACTTGTCTTTGTCCACTTGTCCACTCGTCTTTGTCCACTTGGCTCTTTCCTGGGATATGAAACGTGTACCGGAGTGGAGGTTCTTGTCAAGACAGCAGCCCTCAACTTTGGGGTCCCTGTGTCTGGTTGATTTTTTCATTTTCCCAAGGTCAACGCCCATGTGTGGAAGTGCCCTATGCACTGTGGTTCTGTGTTTTACATGGTTTGGGAAAGAGGATACACTTGTGAAGATTGGCTGTTGGCCATTGACATCCCGCCCATCAGCTTAACAAGGCTCCCTTGACTCCGTGGGCTGTCCTGCCTTTCTGGTTTTTAGACTTTTTTGCCTGGCCCTTTTGCCCCGGGGGGGGGGCGAGAGATTTCTTTGTAGTGCTGATTTGCTCTCCCAGGTTGCTTGGTTGGCCAAAAAGGGCGTATGCGTTTTTTCCTGAATATATTCAGGAAAAAACGCATACGCCCTTTTTGGCCAACCGCATCATTGTCCACGTTCTGGCGCTTTTCATGTGCTATCGGGGACATTCCGACGTACCCGTTGACATCCGTTTCCTGCAATTCTGCCTTGCGTTCAACGCCTCTTCGTAGCCTGACCTCAATATATTTTGGGGCGATAGTTATCGTTTAGAACTCTGCAGGTTTGGGAAGTGCAGTGCCCTTGAGCTCCATTTCCCAAGTCGCTTTTTTGTGAGTGGGACGCAACACGGCTGGATGGCTTCACGCCCTATTGTCGATCCGCGGTGGCAGGCTGAACCTCTGGTGAATTCTTCTTCGTGATGGGAAATGAGAGTGACATGTGCCCGACCAAACACCTCCAGCGAGTCTCTCATTGGTTCCCCCTCTTGCAGTTCATCCTGCGGACAAATTGCAGACGGTACGAAAGAGGCATGGAAAGGCGCCGAGTCTCCAAGTGGGGAGATTGTTAGTAAGGGGGCCTGAATGGAGAACACGAGCACCAGGAGATGAAAACTGAGGTGAGTTTCAGAAAGCTTTCCCGATCCCACGGTGTAGCATCCGCTGGGTTTCCAATGAGTGCTTTCGCTGTCGGAAGATTGCGTTGAACCTGGAGAGTTGGGACCCATGGAATGGGGAGCACGCAGGATTCCTTGCAAGGGTCTGCATTTGCTTTCCCAACCTCACCCATCGTCTCAGCCCCAAGAGTGTCCAGCCTTATGTCTTCTGCCGCTGGGGCTGTAGATGTGGTCAATCCTGGTTGCATGCCAGTCCCTGAACGCATTTGGGAAGAATTTCTCTCTGTTTTGCCCTGCTTGTTTCTTCTTTATGTTGGAAATGTATCCTCAGAATGGGTCTGAGCTGATTTTCCCTGCTGGTTTTAGGCCGCTTTACACACACTTGATGCACTTACACAGAGATATCAAGACTTAGCTTTTCAGATGCTTACTAGTCGGATAGATACTTGTGCGATGAACAGGGTCTGGTGAGTCCAGTTGATTGAGCAAGGAGTAGGTCGTGTCCATTCCATATTCGGTTTTCGGAAGGGTATCTGTGCTCATTTCAAACTCGAGTTTTATGCGTCACCCCACCTCACCTTTCCCCTGAAGCAGGCATAAGTGTGTTTTCTAAAAGCGTGACTCTGTTCTGTTTGGGGATTCAGTTCATGGGGAGCGATTTTTACATTCCCTCGATAAGTGATATCATAAGTTTCTTTTTTTGTGGGACTGATTTCACTGAGGATGATCGTACCTAAATCCACTCAGGATGCTGCTACCAGCCTCATGACGTGGATTTCATGGCTGAGTGACAGTCCATTGGACCTACGTAGCACCACTTGTCCACTTATCCACTTGTCTTTGTCCACTTGTCTACTCGTCTTTGTCCACTTGGCTCTTTCCTGGGATATGAAACGTGTACCGGAGTGGAGGTTCTTGTCGAGACAGCAGAGCTCAACTTTGGGGTCCCTGTGTCTGGTTGATTTTTTCATTTTCCCAAGGTCAACGCCCATGTGTGGAAGTGCCCTATGCTCTGTGGTTCTGTGTTTTACATGGTTTGGGAAAGAGGATACACTTGTGAAGATTGGCTGTTGGCCATTGACATCCCGCCCATCAGCTTAACTAGGCTCCCTTGACTCTGTGGGCTGTCCTGCCTTTCTGGTTTTTAGACTTTTTTCACCTGGCCCTTTTGCCCCGGGGGGGGGGGGGGCGAGAGATTTCTTTGTAGTGCTGATTTGCTCTCCCAGGTTGCTTGGTTGGCCAAAAAGGGCGTATGCGTTTTTTCCTGAATATATTCAGGAAAAAACGCATACGCCCTTTTTGTCCAACCGCATCATTGTCCACGTTCTGGCGCTTTTCATGTGCTATCGGGGCCATTCCGACGTACCCGTTGACATCCGTTTCCTGCAATTCTGCCTTGCGTTCAACGCCTCTTCGTAGCCTGACCTCAATATATTTTGGGGAGATAGTTATAGTTTAGAACTCTGCAGGTTTGGAAATTGCAGTGCCCCTGAGCTCCATTTCCCAAGTCGCTTTTTTGTGAGTGGGACGCAACACGGCTGGATGGCTTCACGCCCTATTGTCGATCCGCGGTGGCAGGCTGAACCTCTGGTGAATTCTTCTTCGTGATGGGAAATGAGAGTGACATGTGCCCGACCAAACACCTCCAGCGAGTCTCTCATTGGGTCCCCCTCTTGCAGTTCATCCTGCGGACAAATTGCAGACGGTACGAAAGAGGCATGGAAAGGCGCCGAGTCTCCAAGTGGGGAGATTGTTAGTAAGGGGGCCTGAATGGAGAACACGAGCACCAGGAGATGAAAACTGAGGTGAGTTTCAGAAAGCTTTCCCGATCCCACGGTGTAGCATCCGCTGGGTTTCCAATGAGTGCTTTCGCTGTCGGAAGATTGCGTTGAACCTGGAGAGTTGGGACCCATGGAATGGGGAGCACGCAGGATTCCTTTCAAGGGTCTGCATTTGCTTTCCCAACCTCACCCATCGTCTCAGCCCCAAGAGTGTCCAGCCTTATGTCTTCTGCCGCTGGGGCTGTAGATGTGGTCAATCCTGGTTGCATGCCAGTCCCTGAACGCATTTGGGAAGAATTTCTCTCTGTTTTGCCCTGCTTGTTTCTTCTTTATGTTGGAAATGTATCCTCAGAATGGGTCTGAGCTGATTTTCCCTGCTGGTTTTAGGCCGCTTTACACACACTTGATGCACTTACACAGAGATATCAAGACTTAGCTTTTCAGATGCTTACTAGTCGGATAGATACTTGTGCGATGAACAGGGTCTGGTGAGTCCAGTTGATTGAGCAAGGAGTAGGTCGTGTCCATTCCATATTCGGTTTTCGGAAGGGTATCTGTGCTCATTTCAAACTCGAGTTTTATGCGTCACCCCACCTCACCTTTCCCCTGAAGCAGGCATAAGTGTGTTTTCTAAAAGCGTGACTCTGTTCTGTTTGGGGATTCAGTTCATGGGGAGCGATTTTTACATTCCCTCGATAAGTGATATCATAAGTTTCTTTTTTTGTGGGACTGATTTCACTGAGGATGATCGTACCTAAATCCACTCAGGATGCTGCTACCAGCCTCATGACGTGGATTTCATGGCTGAGTGACACTCCATTGGACCTACGTAGCACCACTTGTCCACTTGTCCACTTGTCTTTGTCCACTTGTCCACTCGTCTTTGTCCACTTGGCTCTTTCCTGGGATATGAAACGTGTACCGGAGTGGAGGTTCTTGTCAAGACAGCAGCCCTCAACTTTGGGGTCCCTGTGTCTGGTTGATTTTTTCATTTTCCCAAGGTCAACACCCATGTGTGGAAGTGCCCTATGCTCTGTGGTTCTGTGTTTTACATGGTTTGGGAAAGAGGATACACTTGTGAAGATTGGCTGTTGGCCATTGACATCCCGCCCATCAGCTTAACAAGGCTCCCTTGACTCCGTGGGCTGTCCTGCCTTTCTGGTTTTTAGACTTTTTTCGCCTGGCCCTTTTGCCCCGGGGTGGGGGGCGAGAGATTTCTTAGTACTGCTGATTTGCTCTCCCAGGTTGCTTGGTTGGCCAAAAAGGGCGTATGCGTTTTTTCCTGAATATATTCAGGAAAAAACGCATACGCCCTTTTTGGCCAACCGCATCATTGTCCACGTTCTGGCGCTTTTCATGTGCTATCGGGGCCATTCCGACGTACCCGTTGACATCCGTTTCCTGCAATTCTGCCTTGCGTTCAACGCCTCTTCGTAGCCTGACCTCAATATATTTTGGGGCGATAGTTATCGTTTAGAACTCTGCAGGTTTGGGAAGTGCAGTGCCCCTGAGCTCCATTTCCCAAGTCGCTTTTTTGTGAGTGGGACGCAACACGGCTGGATGGCTTCACGCCCTATTGTCGATCCGCGGTGGCAGGCTGAACCTCTGGTGAATTCTTCTTCGTGATGGGAAATGAGAGTGACATGTGCCCGACCAAACACCTCCAGCGAGTCTCTCATTGGGTCCCCCTCTTGCAGTTCATCCTGCGGACAAATTGCAGACGGTACGAAAGAGGCATGGAAAGGCGCCGAGTCTCCAAGTGGGGAGATTGTTAGTAAGGGGGCCTGAATGGAGAACACGAGCACCAGGAGATGAAAACTGAGGTGAGTTTCAGAAAGCTTTCCCGATCCCACGGTGTAGCATCCGCTGGGTTTCCAATGAGTGCTTTCGCTGTCGGAAGATTGCGTTGAACCTGGAGAGTTGGGACCCATGGAATGGGGAGCACGCAGGATTCCTTTCAAGGGTCTGCATTTGCTTTCCCAACCTCACCCATCGTCTCAGCCCCAAGAGTGTCCAGCCTTATGTCTTCTGCCGCTGGGGCTGTAGATGTGGTCAATCCTGGTTGCATGCCAGTCCCTGAACGCATTTGGGAAGAATTTCTCTCTGTTTTGCCCTGCTTGTTTCTTCTTTATGTTGGAAATGTATCCTCAGAATGGGTCTGAGCTGATTTTCCCTGCTGGTTTTAGGCCGCTTTACACACACTTGATGCACTTACACAGAGATATCAAGACTTAGCTTTTCAGATGCTTACTAGTCGGATAGATACTTGTGCGATGAACAGGGTCTGGTGAGTCCAGTTGATTGAGCAAGGAGGAGGTCGTGTCCATTCCATATTCGGTTTTCGGAAGGGTATCTGTGCTCATTTCAAACTCGAGTTTTATGCGTCACCCCACCTCACCTTTCCCCTGAAGCAGGCATAAGTGTGCTTTCTAAAAGCGTGACTCTGTTCTGTTTGGGGATTCCGTTCATGGGGAGCGATTTTTACATTCCCTCGATAAGTGATATCATAAGTTTCTTTTTTTGTGGGACTGATTTCACTGAGGATGATCGTACCTAAATCCACTCAGGATGCTGCTACCAGCCTCATGACGTGGATTTCATGGCTGAGTGACACTCCATTGGACCTACGTAGCACCACTTGTCCACTTATCCACTTGTCTTTGTCCACTTGTCTACTCGTCTTTGTCCACTTGGCTCTTTCCTGGGATATGAAACGTGTACCGGAGTGGAGGTTCTTGTCGAGACAGCAGAGCTCAACTTTGGGGTCCCTGTGTCTGGTTGATTTTTTCATTTTCCCAAGGTCAACGCCCATGTGTGGAAGTGCCCTATGCTCTGTGGTTCTGTGTTTTACATGGTTTGGGAAAGAGGATACACTTGTGAAGATTGGCTGTTGGCCATTGACATCCCGCCCATCAGCTTAACTAGGCTCCCTTGACTCTGTGGGCTGTCCTGCCTTTCTGGTTTTTAGACTTTTTTCACCTGGCCCTTTTGCCCCGGGGGGGGGGGGGCGAGAGATTTCTTTGTAGTGCTGATTTGCTCTCCCAGGTTGCTTGGTTGGCCAAAAAGGGCGTATGCGTTTTTTCCTGAATATATTCAGGAAAAAACGCATACGCCCTTTTTGGCCAACCGCATCATTGTCCACGTTCTGGCGCTTTTCATGTGCTATCGGGGCCATTCCGACGTACCCGTTGACATCCGTTTCCTGCAATTCTGCCTTGCGTTCAACGCCTCTTCGTAGCCTGACCTCAATATATTTTGGGGAGATAGTTATAGTTTAGAACTCTGCAGGTTTGGAAATTGCAGTGCCCCTGAGCTCCATTTCCCAAGTCGCTTTTTTGTGAGTGGGACGCAACACGGCTGGATGGCTTCACGCCCTATTGTCGATCCGCGGTGGCAGGCTGAACCTCTGGTGAATTCTTCTTCGTGATGGGAAATGAGAGTGACATGTGCCCGACCAAACACCTCCAGCGAGTCTCTCATTGGGTCCCCCTCTTGCAGTTCATCCTGCGGACAAATTGCAGACGGTACGAAAGAGGCATGGAAAGGCGCCGAGTCTCCAAGTGGGGAGATTGTTAGTAAGGGGGCCTGAATGGAGAACACGAGCACCAGGAGATGAAAACTGAGGTGAGTTTCAGAAAGCTTTCCCGATCCCACGGTGTAGCATCCGCTGGGTTTCCAATGAGTGCTTTCGCTGTCGGAAGATTGCGTTGAACCTGGAGAGTTGGGACCCATGGAATGGGGAGCACGCAGGATTCCTTTCAAGGGTCTGCATTTGCTTTCCCAACCTCACCCATCGTCTCAGCCCCAAGAGTGTCCAGCCTTATGTCTTCTGCCGCTGGGGCTGTAGATGTGGTCAATCCTGGTTGCATGCCAGTCCCTGAACGCATTTGGGAAGAATTTCTCTCTGTTTTGCCCTGCTTGTTTCTTCTTTATGTTGGAAATGTATCCTCAGAATGGGTCTGAGCTGATTTTCCCTGCTGGTTTTAGGCCGCTTTACACACACTTGATGCACTTACACAGAGATATCAAGACTTAGCTTTTCAGATGCTTACTAGTCGGATAGATACTTGTGCGATGAACAGGGTCTGGTGAGTCCAGTTGATTGAGCAAGGAGTAGGTCGTGTCCATTCCATATTCGGTTTTCGGAAGGGTATCTGTGCTCATTTCAAACTCGAGTTTTATGCGTCACCCCACCTCACCTTTCCCCTGAAGCAGGCATAAGTGTGTTTTCTAAAAGCGTGACTCTGTTCTGTTTGGGGATTCAGTTCATGGGGAGCGATTTTTACATTCCCTCGATAAGTGATATCATAAGTTTCTTTTTTTGTGGGACTGATTTCACTGAGGATGATCGTACCTAAATCCACTCAGGATGCTGCTACCAGCCTCATGACGTGGATTTCATGGCTGAGTGACACTCCATTGGACCTACGTAGCACCACTTGTCCACTTGTCCACTTGTCTTTGTCCACTTGTCCACTCGTCTTTGTCCACTTGGCTCTTTCCTGGGATATGAAACGTGTACCGGAGTGGAGGTTCTTGTCAAGACAGCAGCCCTCAACTTTGGGGTCCCTGTGTCTGGTTGATTTTTTCATTTTCCCAAGGTCAACACCCATGTGTGGAAGTGCCCTATGCTCTGTGGTTCTGTGTTTTACATGGTTTGGGAAAGAGGATACACTTGTGAAGATTGGCTGTTGGCCATTGACATCCCGCCCATCAGCTTAACAAGGCTCCCTTGACTCCGTGGGCTGTCCTGCCTTTCTGGTTTTTAGACTTTTTTCGCCTGGCCATTTTGCCCCGGGGTGGGGGGCGAGAGATTTCTTAGTACTGCTGATTTGCTCTCCCAGGTTGCTTGGTTGGCCAAAAAGGGCGTATGCGTTTTTTCCTGAATATATTCAGGAAAAAACGCATACGCCCTTTTTGGCTAACCGCATCATTGTCCACGTTCTGGCGCTTTTCATGTGCTATCGGGGCCATTCCGATGTACCCGTTGACATCCGTTTCCTGCAATTCTGCCTTGCGTTCAACGCCTCTTCGTAGCCTGACCTCAATATATTTTGGGGCGATAGTTATCGTTTAGAACTCTGCAGGTTTGGGAAGTGCAGTGCCCCTGAGCTCCATTTCCCAAGTCGCTTTTTTGTGAGTGGGACGCAACACGGCTGGATGGCTTCACGCCCTATTGTCGATCCGCGGTGGCAGGCTGAACCTCTGGTGAATTCTTCTTCGTGATGGGAAATGAGAGTGACATGTGCCCGACCAAACACCTCCAGCGAGTCTCTCATTGGGTCCCCCTCTTGCAGTTCATCCTGCGGACAAATTGCAGACGGTACGAAAGAGGCATGGAAAGGCGCCGAGTCTCCAAGTGGGGAGATTGTTAGTAAGGGGGCCTGAATGGAGAACACGAGCACCAGGAGATGAAAACTGAGGTGAGTTTCAGAAAGCTTTCCCGATCCCACGGTGTAGCATCCGCTGGGTTTCCAATGAGTGCTTTCGCTGTCGGAAGATTGCGTTGAACCTGGAGAGTTGGGACCCATGGAATGGGGAGCACGCAGGATTCCTTTCAAGGGTCTGCATTTGCTTTCCCAACCTCACCCATCGTCTCAGCCCCAAGAGTGTCCAGCCTTATGTCTTCTGCCGCTGGGGCTGTAGATGTGGTCAATCCTGGTTGCATGCCAGTCCCTGAACGCATTTTGGAAGAATTTCTCTCTGTTTTGCCCTGCTTGTTTCTTCTTTATGTTGGAAATGTATCCTCAGAATGGGTCTGAGCTGATTTTCCCTGCTGGTTTTAGGCCGCTTTACACACACTTGATGCACTTACACAGAGATATCAAGACTTAGCTTTTCAGATGCTTACTAGTCGGATAGATACTTGTGCGATGAACAGGGTCTGGTGAGTCCAGTTGATTGAGCAAGGAGGAGGTCGTGTCCATTCCATATTCGGTTTTCGGAAGGGTATCTGTGCTCATTTCAAACTCGAGTTTTATGCGTCACCCCACCTCACCTTTCCCCTGAAGCAGGCATAAGTGTGTTTTCTAAAAGCGTGACTCTGTTCTGTTTGGGGATTTCGTTCATGGGGAGCGATTTTTACATTCCCTCGATAAGTGATATCATAAGTTTCTTTTTTTGTGGGACTGATTTCACTGAGGATGATCGTACCTAAATCCACTCAGGATGCTGCTACCAGCCTCATGACGTGGATTTCTTGGCTGAGTGACACTCCATTGGACCTACGTAGCACCACTTGTCCACTTGTCCACTTGTCTTTGTCCACTTGTCCACTCGTCTTTGTCCACTTGGCTCTTTCCTGGGATATGAAACGTGTACCGGAGTGGAGGTTCTTGTCAAGACAACAGCCCTCAACTTTGGGGTCCCTGTGTCTGGTTGATTTTTTCATTTTCCCAAGGTCAACACCCATGTGTGGAAGTGCCCTATGCTCTGTGGTTCTGTGTTTTACATGGTTTGGGAAAGAGGATACACTTGTGAAGATTGGCTGTTGGCCATTGACATCCCGCCCATCAGCTTAACAAGGCTCCCTTGACTCCGTGGGCTGTCCTGCCTTTCTGGTTTTTAGACTTTTTTCGCCTGACCCTTTTGCCCCGGGGGGGGGGGGGGCGAGAGATTTCTTTGTAGTGCTGATTTGCTCTCCCAGGTTGCTTGGTTGGCCAAAAAGGGCGTATGCGTTTTTTCCTGAATATATTCAGGAAAAAACGCATACGCCCTTTTTGGCCAACCGCATCATTGTCCACGTTCTGGCGCTTTTCATGTGCTATCGGGGCCATTCCGATGTACCCGTTGACATCCGTTTCCTGCAATTCTGCCTTGCGTTCAACGCCTCTTCGTAGCCTGACCTCAATATATTTTGGGGCGATAGTTATCGTTTAGAACTCTGCAGGTTTGGGAAGTGCAGTGCCCCTGAGCTCCATTTCCCAAGTCGCTTTTTTGTGAGTGGGACGCAACACGGCTGGATGGCTTCACGCCCTATTGTCGATCCGCGGTGGCAGGCTGAACCTCTGGTGAATTCTTCTTCGTGATGGGAAATGAGAGTGACATGTGCCCGACCAAACACCTCCAGCGAGTCTCTCATTGGTTCCCCCTCTTGCAGTTCATCCTGCGGACAAATTGCAGACGGTACGAAAGAGGCATGGAAAGGCGCCGAGTCTCCAAGTGGGGAGATTGTTAGTAAGGGGGCCTGAATGGAGAACACGAGCACCAGGAGATGAAAACTGAGGTGAGTTTCAGAAAGCTTTCCCGATCCCACGGTGTAGCATCCGCTGGGTTTCCAATGAGTGCTTTCGCTGTCGGAAGATTGCGTTGAACCTGGAGAGTTGGGACCCATGGAATGGGGAGCACGCAGGATTCCTTTCAAGGGTCTGCATTTGCTTTCCCAACCTCACCCATCGTCTCAGCCCCAAGAGTGTCCAGCCTTATGTCTTCTGCCGCTGGGGCTGTAGATGTGGTCAATCCTGGTTGCATGCCAGTCCCTGAACGCATTTGGGAAGAATTTCTCTCTGTTTTGCCCTGCTTGTTTCTTCTTTATGTTGGAAATGTATCCTCAGAATGGGTCTGAGCTGATTTTCCCTGCTGGTTTTAGGCCGCTTTACACACACTTGATGCACTTACACAGAGATATCAAGACTTAGCTTTTCAGATGCTTACTAGTCGGATAGATACTTGTGCGATGAACAGGGTCTGGTGAGTCCAGTTGATTGAGCAAGGAGTAGGTCGTGTCCATTCCATATTCGGTTTTCGGAAGGGTATCTGTGCTCATTTCAAACTCGAGTTTTATGCGTCACCCCACCTCACCTTTCCCCTGAAGCAGGCATAAGTGTGTTTTCTAAAAGCGTGACTCTGTTCTGTTTGGGGATTCAGTTCATGGGGAGCGATTTTTACATTCCCTCGATAAGTGATATCATAAGTTTCTTTTTTTGTGGGACTGATTTCACTGAGGATGATCGTACCTAAATCCACTCAGGATGCTGCTACCAGCCTCATGACGTGGATTTCATGGCTGAGTGACAGTCCATTGGACCTACGTAGCACCACTTGTCCACTTGTCCACTTGTCTTTGTCCACTTGTCCACTCGTCTTTGTCCACTTGGCTCTTTCCTGGGATATGAAACGTGTACCGGAGTGGAGGTTCTTGTCAAGACAGCAGAGCTCAACTTTGGGGTCCCTGTGTCTGGTTGATTTTTTCATTTTCCCAAGGTCAACGCCCATGTGTGGAAGTGCCCTATGCTCTGTGGTTCTGTGTTTTACATGGTTTGGGAAAGAGGATACACTTGTGAAGATTGGCTGTTGGCCATTGACATCCCGCCCATCAGCTTAACAAGGCTCCCTTGACTCTGTGGGCTGTCCTGCCTTTCTGGTTTTTAGACTTTTTTCGCCTGGCCCTTTTGCCCCGGGGGGGGGGCGAGAGATTTCTTTGTAGAGCTGATTTGCTCTCCCAGGTTGCTTGGTTGGCCAAAAAGGGCGTATGCGTTTTTTCCTGAATATATTCAGGAAAAAACGCATACGCCCTTTTTGGCCAACCGCATCATTGTCCACGTTCTGGCGCTTTTCATGTGCTATCGGGGCCATTCCGACGTACCCGTTGACATCCGTTTCCTGCAATTCTGCCTTGCGTTCAAAGCCTCTTCGTAGCCTGACCTCAATATATTTTGGGGCGATAGTTATCGTTTAGAACTCTGCAGGTTTGGGAAGTGCAGTGCCCCTGAGCTCCATTTCCCAAGTCGCTTTTTTGTGAGTGGGACGCAACACGGCTGGATGGCTTCACGCCCTATTGTCGATCCGCGGTGGCAGGCTGAACCTCTGGTGAATTCTTCTTCGTGATGGGAAATGAGAGTGACATGTGCCCGACCAAACACCTCCAGCGAGTCTCTCATTGGTTCCCCCTCTTGCAGTTCATCCTGCGGACAAATTGCAGACGGTACGAAAGAGGCATGGAAAGGCGCCGAGTCTCCAAGTGGGGAGATTGTTAGTAAGGGGGCCTGAATGGAGAACACGAGCACCAGGAGATGAAAACTGAGGTGAGTTTCAGAAAGCTTTCCCGATCCCACGGTGTAGCATCCGCTGGGTTTCCAATGAGTGCTTTCGCTGTCGGAAGATTGCGTTGAACCTGGAGAGTTGGGACCCATGGAATGGGGAGCACTCAGGATTCCTTGCAAGGGTCTGCATTTGCTTTCCCAACCTCACCCATCGTCTCAGCCCCAAGAGTGTCCAGCCTTATGTCTTCTGCCGCTGGGGCTGTAGATGTGGTCAATCCTGGTTGCATGCCAGTCCCTGAACGCATTTGGGAAGAATTTCTCTCTGTTTTGCCCTGCTTGTTTCTTCTTTATGTTGGAAATGTATCCTCAGAATGGGTCTGAGCTGATTTTCCCTGCTGGTTTTAGGCCGCTTTACACACACTTGATGCACTTACACAGAGATATCAAGACTTAGCTTTTAAGATGCTTACTAGTCGGATAGATACTTGTGCGATGAACAGGGTCTGGTGAGTCCAGTTGATTGAGCAAGGAGTAGGTCGTGTCCATTCCATATTCGGTTTTTGGAAGGGTATCTGTGCTCATTTCAAACTCGAGTTTTATGCGTCACCCCACCTCACCTTTCCCCTGAAGCAGGCATAAGTGTGTTTTCTAAAAGCGTGACTCTATTCTGTTTGGGGATTCAGTTCATGGGGAGCGATTTTTACATTCCCTCGATAAGTGATATCATAAGTTTCTTTTTTTGTGGGACTGATTTCACTGAGGATGATCGTACCTAAATCCACTCAGGATGCTGCTACCAGCCTCATGACGTGGATTTCATGGCTGAGTGACAGTCCATTGGACCTACGTAGCACCACTTGTCCACTTGTCCACTTGTCTTTGTCCACTTGTCCACTCGTCTTTGTCCACTTGGCTCTTTCCTGGGATATGAAACGTGTACCGGAGTGGAGGTTCTTGTCAAGCCAGCAGAGCTCAACTTTGGGGTCCCTGTGTCTGGTTGATTTTTTCATTTTCCCAAGGTCAACGCCCATGTGTGGAAGTGCCCTATGCTCTGTGGTTCTGTGTTTTACATGGTTTGGGAAAGAGGATACACTTGTGAAGATTGGCTGTTGGCCATTGACATCCCGCCCATCAGCTTAACAAGGCTCCCTTGACTCCGTGGGCTGTCCTGCCTTTCTGGTTTTTAGACTTTTTTCGCCTGACCCTTTTGCCCCGGGGTGGGGGGGCGAGAGATTTCTTTGTAGTGCTGATTTGCTCTCCCAGGTTGCTTGGTTGGCCAAAAAGGGCGTATGCGTTTTTTCCTGAATATATTCAGGAAAAAACTCATACGCCCTTTTTGGCTAACCGCATCATTGTCCACGTTCTGGCGCTTTTCATGTGCTATCGGGGCCATTCCGATGTACCCGTTGACATCCGTTTCCTGCAATTCTGCCTTGCGTTCAACGCCTCTTCGTAGCCTGACCTCAATATATTTTGGGGCGATAGTTATCGTTTAGAACTCTGCAGGTTTGGGAAGTGCAGTGCCCCTGAGCTCCATTTCCCAAGTCGCTTTTTTGTGAGTGGGACGCAACACGGCTGGATGGCTTCACGCCCTATTGTCGATCCGCGGTGGCAGGCTGAACCTCTGGTGAATTCTTCTTCGTGATGGGAAATGAGAGTGACATGTGCCCGACCAAACACCTCCAGCGAGTCTCTCATTGGTTCCCCCTCTTGCAGTTCATCCTGCGGACAAATTGCAGACGGTACGAAAGAGGCATGGAAAGGCCCCGAGTCTCCAAGTGGGGAGATTGTTAGTAAGGGGGCCTGAATGGAGAACACGAGCACCAGGAGATGAAAACTGAGGTGAGTTTCAGAAAGCTTTCCCGATCCCACGGTGTAGCATCCGCTGGGTTTCCAATGAGTGCTTTCGCTGTCGGAAGATTGCGTTGAACCTGGAGAGTTGGGACCCATGGAATGGGGAGCACGCAGGATTCCTTGCAAGGGTCTGCATTTGCTTTCCCAACCTCACCCATCGTCTCAGCCCCAAGAGTGTCCAGCCTTATGTCTTCTGCCACTGGGGCTGTAGATGTGGTCAATCCTGGTTGCATGCCAGTCCCTGAACGCATTTTGGAAGAATTTCTCTCTGTTTTGCCCTGCTTGTTTCTTCTTTATGTTGGAAATGTATCCTCAGAATGGGTCTGAGCTGATTTTCCCTGCTGGTTTTAGGCCGCTTTACACACACTTGATGCACTTACACAGAGATATCAAGACTTAGCTTTTCAGATGCTTACTAGTCGGATAGATACTTGTGCGATGAACAGGGTCTGGTGAGTCCAGTTGATTGAGCAAGGAGTAGGTCGTGTCCATTCCATATTCGGTTTTCGGAAGGGTATCTGTGCTCATTTCAAACTCGAGTTTTATGCGTCACCCCACCTCACCTTTCCCCTGAAGCAGGCATAAGTGTGTTTTCTAAAAGCGTGACTCTGTTCTGTTTGGGGATTCAGTTCATGGGGAGCGATTTTTACATTCCCTCGATAAGTGATATCATAAGTTTCTTTTTTTGTGGGACTGATTTCACTGAGGATGATCGTACCTAAATCCACTCAGGATGCTGCTACCAGCCTCATGACGTGGATTTCATGGCTGAGTGACACTCCATTGGACCTACGTAGCACCACTTGTCCACTTGTCCACTTGTCTTTGTCCACTTGTCCACTCGTCTTTGTCCACTTGGCTCTTTCCTGGGATATGAAACGTGTACCGGAGTGGAGGTTCTTGTCAAGACAGCAGAGCTCAACTTTGGGGTCCCTGTGTCTGGTTGATTTTTTCATTTTCCCAAGGTCAACGCCCATGTGTGGAAGTGCCCTATGCTCTGTGGTTCTGTGTTTTACATGGTTTGGGAAAGAGGATACACTTGTGAAGATTGGCTGTTGGCCATTGACATCCCGCCCATCAGCTTAACAAGGCTCCCTTGACTCCGTGGGCTGTCCTGCCTTTCTGGTTTTTAGACTTTTTTCGCCTGGCCCTTTTGCCCCGGGGGGGGGGGCGAGAGATTTCTTTGTAGTGCTGATTTGCTCTCCCAGGTTGCTTGGTTGGCCAAAAAGGGCGTATGCGTTTTTTCCTGAATATATTCAGGAAAAAACGCATACGCCCTTTTTGGCCAACCGCATCATTGTCCACGTTCTGGCGCTTTTCATGTGCTATCGGGGCCATTCCGACGTACCCGTTGACATCCGTTTCCTGCAATTCTGCCTTGCGTTCAACGCCTCTTCGTAGCCTGACCTCAATATATTTTGGGGAGATAGTTATAGTTTAGAACTCTGCAGGTTTGGGAAGTGCAGTGCCCCTGAGCTCCATTTCCCAAGTCGCTTTTTTGTGAGTGGGACGCAACACGGCTGGATGGCTTCACGCCCTATTGTCGATCCGCGGTGGCAGGCTGAACCTCTGGTGAATTCTTCTTCGTGATGGGAAATGAGAGTGACATGTGCCCGACCAAACACCTCCAGCGAGTCTCTCATTGGTTCCCCCTCTTGCAGTTCATCCTGCGGACAAATTGCAGACGGTACGAAAGAGGCATGGAAAGGCGCCGAGTCTCCAAGTGGGGAGATTGTTAGTAAGGGGGCCTGAATGGAGAACACGAGCACCAGGAGATGAAAACTGAGGTGAGTTTCAGAAAGCTTTCCCGATCCCACGGTGTAGCATCCGCTGGGTTTCCAATGAGTGCTTTCGCTGTCGGAAGATTGCGTTGAACCTGGAGAGTTGGGACCCATGGAATGGGGAGCACGCAGGATTCCTTTCAAGGGTCTGCATTTGCTTTCCCAACCTCACCCATCGTCTCAGCCCCAAGAGTGTCCAGCCTTATGTCTTCTGCCGCTGGGGCTGTAGATGTGGTCAATCCTGGTTGCATGCCAGTCCCTGAACGCATTTTGGAAGAATTTCTCTCTGTTTTGCCCTGCTTGTTTCTTCTTTATGTTGGAAATGTATCCTCAGAATGGGCCTGAGCTGATTTTCCCTGCTGGTTTTAGGCCGCTTTACACACACTTGATGCACTTACACAGAGATATCAAGACTTAGCTTTTAAGATGCTTACTAGTCGGATAGATACTTGTGCGATGAACAGGGTCTGGTGAGTCCAGTTGATTGAGCAAGGAGTAGGTCGTGTCCATTCCATATTCGGTTTTCGGAAGGGTATCTGTGCTCATTTCAAACTCGAGTTTTATGCGTCACCCCACCTCACCTTTCCCCTGAAGCAGGCATAAGTGTGTTTTCTAAAAGCGTGACTCTGTTCTGTTTGGGGATTCAGTTCATGGGGAGCGATTTTTACATTCCCTCGATAAGTGATATCATAAGTTTCTTTTTTTGTGGGACTGATTTCACTGAGGATGATCGTACCTAAATCCACTCAGGATGCTGCTACCAGCCTCATGACGTGGATTTCATGGCTGAGTGACAGTCCATTGGACCTACGTAGCACCACTTGTCCACTTGTCCACTTGTCTTTGTCCACTTGTCCACTCGTCTTTGTCCACTTGGCTCTTTCCTGGGATATGAAACGTGTACCGGAGTGGAGGTTCTTGTCAAGACAGCAGAGCTCAACTTTGGGGTCCCTGTGTCTGGTTGATTTTTTCATTTTCCCAAGGTCAACGCCCATGTGTGGAAGTGCCCTATGCTCTGTGGTTCTGTGTTTTACATGGTTTGGGAAAGAGGATACACTTGTGAAGATTGGCTGTTGGCCATTGACATCCCGCCCATCAGCTTAACAAGGCTCCCTTGACTCTGTGGGCTGTCCTGCCTTTCTGGTTTTTAGACTTTTTTCGCCTGGCCCTTTTGCCCCGGGGGGGGGGGCGAGAGATTTCTTTGTAGTGCTGATTTGCTCTCCCAGGTTGCTTGGTTGGCCAAAAAGGGCGTATGCGTTTTTTCCTGAATATATTCAGGAAAAAACGCATACGCCCTTTTTGGCCAACCGCATCATTGTCCACGTTCTGGCGCTTTTCATGTGCTATCGGGGCCATTCCGACGTACCCGTTGACATCCGTTTCCTGCAATTCTGCCTTGCGTTCAACGCCTCTTCGTAGCCTGACCTCAATATATTTTGGGGCGATAGTTATCGTTTAGAACTCTGCAGGTTTGGGAAGTGCAGTGCCCCTGAGCTCCATTTCCCAAGTCGCTTTTTTGTGAGTGGGACGCAACACGGCTGGATGGCTTCACGCCCTATTGTCGATCCGCGGTGGCAGGCTGAACCTCTGGTGAATTCTTCTTCGTGATGGGAAATGAGAGTGACATGTGCCCGACCAAACACCTCCAGCGAGTCTCTCATTGGTTCCCCCTCTTGCAGTTCATCCTGCGGACAAATTGCAGACGGTACGAAAGAGGCATGGAAAGGCGCCGAGTCTCCAAGTGGGGAGATTGTTAGTAAGGGGGCCTGAATGGAGAACACGAGCACCAGGAGATGAAAACTGAGGTGAGTTTCAGAAAGCTTTCCCGATCCCACGGTGTAGCATCCGCTGGGTTTCCAATGAGTGCTTTCGCTGTCGGAAGATTGCGTTGAACCTGGAGAGTTGGGACCCATGGAATGGGGAGCACGCAGGATTCCTTTCAAGGGTCTGCATTTGCTTTCCCAACCTCACCCATCGTCTCAGCCCCAAGAGTGTCCAGCCTTATGTCTTCTGCCACTTGGGCTGTAGATGTGGTCAATCCTGGTTGCATGCCAGTCCCTGAACGCATTTTGGAAGAATTTCTCTCTGTTTTGCCCTGCTTGTTTCTTCTTTATGTTGGAAATGTATCCTCAGAATGGGTCTGAGCTGATTTTCCCTGCTGGTTTTAGGCCGCTTTACACACACTTGATGCACTTACACAGAGATATCAAGACTTAGCTTTTCAGATGCTTACTAGTCGGATAGATACTTGTGCGATGAACAGGGTGTGGTGAGTCCAGTTGATTGAGCAAGGAGTAGGTCGTGTCCATTCCATATTCGGTTTTCGGAAGGGTATCTGTGCTCATTTCAAACTCGAGTTTTATGCGTCACCCCACCTCACCTTTCCCCTGAAGCAGGCATAAGTGTGTTTTCTAAAAGCGTGACTCTGTTCTGTTTGGGGATTCAGTTCATGGGGAGCGATTTTTACATTCCCTCGATAAGTGATATCATAAGTTTCTTTTTTTGTGGGACTGATTTCACTGAGGATGATCGTACCTAAATCCACTCAGGATGCTGCTACCAGCCTCATGACGTGGATTTCATGGCTGAGTGACACTCCATTGGACCTACGTAGCACCACTTGTCCACTTGTCCACTTGTCTTTGTCCACTTGTCCACTCGTCTTTGTCCACTTGGCTCTTTCCTGGGATATGAAACGTGTACCGGAGTGGAGGTTCTTGTCAAGACAGCAGAGCTCAACTTTGGGGTCCCTGTGTCTGGTTGATTTTTTCATTTTCCCAAGGTCAACGCCCATGTGTGGAAGTGCCCTATGCTCTGTGGTTCTGTGTTTTACATGGTTTGGGAAAGAGGATACACTTGTGAAGATTGGCTGTTGGCCATTGACATCCCGCCCATCAGCTTAACAAGGCTCCCTTGACTCCGTGGGCTGTCCTGCCTTTCTGGTTTTTAGACTTTTTTCGCCTGGCCCTTTTGCCCCGGGGGGGGGGGGGCGAGAGATTTCTTTGTAGTGCTGATTTGCTCTCCCAGGTTGCTTGGTTGGCCAAAAAGGGCGTATGCGTTTTTTCCTGAATATATTCAGGAAAAAACGCATACGCCCTTTTTGGCCAACCGCATCATTGTCCACGTTCTGGCGCTTTTCATGTGCTATCGGGGCCATTCCGACGTACCCGTTGACATCCGTTTCCTGCAATTCTGCCTTGCGTTCAACGCCTCTTCGTAGCCTGACCTCAATATATTTTGGGGCGATAGTTATCGTTTAGAACTCTGCAGGTTTGGGAAGTGCAGTGCCCCTGAGCTCCATTTCCCAAGTCGCTTTTTTGTGAGTGGGACGCAACACGGCTGGATGGCTTCACGCCCTATTGTCGATCCGCGGTGGCAGGCTGAACCTCTGGTGAATTCTTCTTCGTGATGGGAAATGAGAGTGACATGTGCCCGACCAAACACCTCCAGCGAGTCTCTCATTGGTTCCCCCTCTTGCAGTTCATCCTGCGGACAAATTGCAGACGGTACGAAAGAGGCATGGAAAGGCGCCGAGTCTCCAAGTGGGGAGATTGTTAGTAAGGGGGCCTGAATGGAGAACACGAGCACCAGGAGATGAAAACTGAGGTGAGTTTCAGAAAGCTTTCCCGATCCCACGGTGTAGCATCCGCTGGGTTTCCAATGAGTGCTTTCGCTGTCGGAAGATTGCGTTGAACCTGGAGAGTTGGGACCCATGGAATGGGGAGCACGCAGGATTCCTTTCAAGGGTCTGCATTTGCTTTCCCAACCTCACCCATCGTCTCAGCCCCAAGAGTGTCCAGCCTTATGTCTTCTGCCGCTGGGGCTGTAGATGTGGTCAATCCTGGTTGCATGCCAGTCCCTGAACGCATTTGGGAAGAATTTCTCTCTGTTTTGCCCTGCTTGTTTCTTCTTTATGTTGGAAATGTATCCTCAGAATGGGTCTGAGCTGATTTTCCCTGCTGGTTTTAGGCCGCTTTACACACACTTGATGCACTTACACAGAGATATCAAGACTTAGCTTTTCAGATGCTTACTAGTCGGATAGATACTTGTGCGATGAACAGGGTCTGGTGAGTCCAGTTGATTGAGCAAGGAGTAGGTCGTGTCCATTCCATATTCGGTTTTCGGAAGGGTATCTGTGCTCATTTCAAACTCGAGTTTTATGCGTCACCCCACCTCACCTTTCCCCTGAAGCAGGCATAAGTGTGTTTTCTAAAAGCGTGACTCTGTTCTGTTTGGGGATTCCGTTCATGGGGAGCGATTTTTACATTCCCTCGATAAGTGATATCATAAGTTTCTTTTTTTGTGGGACTGATTTCACTGAGGATGATCGTACCTAAATCCACTCAGGATGCTGCTACCAGCCTCATGACGTGGATTTCATGGCTGAGTGACACTCCATTGGACCTACGTAGCACCACTTGTCCACTTGTCCACTTGTCTTTGTCCACTTGTCCACTCGTCTTTGTCCACTTGGCTCTTTCCTGGGATATGAAACGTGTACCGGAGTGGAGGTTCTTGTCAAGACAGCAGCCCTCAACTTTGGGGTCCCTGTGTCTGGTTGATTTTTTCATTTTCCCAAGGTCAACCCCCATGTGTGGAAGTGCCCTATGCTCTGTGGTTCTGTGTTTTACATGGTTTGGGAAAGAGGATACACTTGTGAAGATTGGCTGTTGGCCATTGACATCCCGCCCATCAGCTTAACAAGGCTCCCTTGACTCCGTGGGCTGTCCTGCCTTTCTGGTTTTTAGACTTTTTTCGCCTGGCCCTTTTGCCCCGGGGTGGGGGGCGAGAGATTTCTTTGTAGTGCTGATTTGCTCTCCCAGGTTGCTTGGTTGGCCAAAAAGGGCGTATGCGTTTTTTCCTGAATATATTCAGGAAAAAACGCATACGCCCTTTTTGGCCAACCGCATCATTGTCCACGTTCTGGCGCTTTTCATGTGCTATCGGGGCCATTCCGATGTACCCGTTGACATCCGTTTCCTGCAATTCTGCCTTGCGTTCAACGCCTCTTCGTAGCCTGACCTCAATATATTTTGGGGCGATAGTTATCGTTTAGAACTCTGCAGGTTTGGGAAGTGCAGTGCCCCTGAGCTCCATTTCCCAAGTCGCTTTTTTGTGAGTGGGACGCAACACGGCTGGATGGCTTCACGCCCTATTGTCGATCCGCGGTGGCAGGCTGAACCTCTGGTGAATTCTTCTTCGTGATGGGAAATGAGAGTGACATGTGCCCGACCAAACACCTCCAGCGAGTCTCTCATTGGTTCCCCCTCTTGCAGTTCATCCTGCGGACAAATTGCAGACGGTACGAAAGAGGCATGGAAAGGCGCCGAGTCTCCAAGTGGGGAGATTGTTAGTAAGGGGGCCTGAATGGAGAACACGAGCACCAGGAGATGAAAACTGAGGTGAGTTTCAGAAAGCTTTCCCGATCCCACGGTGTAGCATCCGCTGGGTTTCCAATGAGTGCTTTCGCTGTCGGAAGATTGCGTTGAACCTGGAGAGTTGGGACCCATGGAATGGGGAGCACGCAGGATTCCTTTCAAGGGTCTGCATTTGCTTTCCCAACCTCACCCATCGTCTCAGCCCCAAGAGTGTC
The DNA here is from genome assembly GCF_026419965.1 of Kogia breviceps. Taxonomy (NCBI): domain Eukaryota; kingdom Metazoa; phylum Chordata; class Mammalia; order Artiodactyla; family Physeteridae; genus Kogia; species Kogia breviceps. Next base: position 28,661,545 of record NC_081321.1, read on the forward strand.
CAGCCTTATGTCTTCTGCCGCTGGGGCTGTAGATGTGGTCAATCCTGGTTGCATGCCAGTCCCTGAACGCATTTGGGAAGAATTTCTCTCTGTTTTGCCCTGCTTGTTTCTTCTTTATGTTGGAAATGTATCCTCAGAATGGGTCTGAGCTGATTTTCCCTGCTGGTTTTAGGCCGCTTTACACACACTTGATGCACTTACACAGAGATATCAAGACTTAGCTTTTCAGATGCTTACTAGTCGGATAGATACTTGTGCGATGAACAGGGTCTGGTGAGTCCAGTTGATTGAGCAAGGAGTAGGTCGTGTCCATTCCATATTCGGTTTTCGGAAGGGTATCTGTGCTCATTTCAAACTCGAGTTTTATGCGTCACCCCACCTCACCTTTCCCCTGAAGCAGGCATAAGTGTGTTTTCTAAAAGCGTGACTCTGTTCTGTTTGGGGATTCAGTTCATGGGGAGCGATTTTTACATTCCCTCGATAAGTGATATCATAAGTTTCTTTTTTTGTGGGACTGATTTCACTGAGGATGATCGTACCTAAATCCACTCAGGATGCTGCTACCAGCCTCATGACGTGGATTTCATGGCTGAGTGACAGTCCATTGGACCTACGTAGCACCACTTGTCCACTTGTCCACTTGTCTTTGTCCACTTGTCCACTCGTCTTTGTCCACTTGGCTCTTTCCTGGGATATGAAACGTGTACCGGAGTGGAGGTTCTTGTCAAGACAGCAGAGCTCAACTTTGGGGTCCCTGTGTCTGGTTGATTTTTTCATTTTCCCAAGGTCAACGCCCATGTGTGGAAGTGCCCTATGCTCTGTGGTTCTGTGTTTTACATGGTTTGGGAAAGAGGATACACTTGTGAAGATTGGCTGTTGGCCATTGACATCCCGCCCATCAGCTTAACAAGGCTCCCTTGACTCTGTGGGCTGTCCTGCCTTTCTGGTTTTTAGACTTTTTTCGCCTGGCCCTTTTGCCCCGGGGGGGGGGGGGGCGAGAGATTTCTTTGTAGTGCTGATTTGCTCTCCCAGGTTGCTTGGTTGGCCAAAAAGGGCGTATGCGTTTTTTCCTGAATATATTCAGGAAAATACGCATACGCCCTTTTTGGCCAACCGCATCATTGTCCACGTTCTGGCGCTTTTCATGTGCTATCGGGGCCATTCCGACGTACCCGTTGACATCCGTTTCCTGCAATTCTGCCTTGCGTTCAACGCCTCTTCGTAGCCTGACCTCAATATATTTTGGGGCGATAGTTATCGTTTAGAACTCTGCAGGTTTGGGAAGTGCAGTGCCCCTGAGCTCCATTTCCCAAGTCGCTTTTTTGTGAGTGGGACGCAACACGGCTGGATGGCTTCACGCCCTATTGTCGATCCGCGGTGGCAGGCTGAACCTCTGGTGAATTCTTCTTCGTGATGGGAAATGAGAGTGACATGTGCCCGACCAAACACCTCCAGCGAGTCTCTCATTGGTTCCCCCTCTTGCAGTTCATCCTGCGGACAAATTGCAGACGGTACGAAAGAGGCATGGAAAGGCGCCGAGTCTCCAAGTGGGGAGATTGTTAGTAAGGGGGCCTGAATGGAGAACACGAGCACCAGGAGATGAAAACTGAGGTGAGTTTCAGAAAGCTTTCCCGATCCCACGGTGTAGCATCCGCTGGGTTTCCAATGAGTGCTTTCGCTGTCGGAAGATTGCGTTGAACCTGGAGAGTTGGGACCCATGGAATGGGGAGCACGCAGGATTCCTTTCAAGGGTCTGCATTTGCTTTCCCAACCTCACCCATCGTCTCAGCCCCAAGAGTGTCCAGCCTTATGTCTTCTGCCACTGGGGCTGTAGATGTGGTCAATCCTGGTTGCATGCCAGTCCCTGAACGCATTTTGGAAGAATTTCTCTCTGTTTTGCCCTGCTTGTTTCTTCTTTATGTTGGAAATGTATCCTCAGAATGGGTCTGAGCTGATTTTCCCTGCTGGTTTTAGGCCGCTTTACACACACTTGATGCACTTACACAGAGATATCAAGACTTAGCTTTTAAGATGCTTACTAGTCGGATAGATATTGTGCGATGAACAGGGTCTGGTGAGTCCAGTTGATTGAGCAAGGAGTAGGTCGTGTCCATTCCATATTCGGTTTTCGGAAGGGTATCTGTGCTCATTTCAAACCCGAGTTTTATGCGTCACCCCACCTCACCTTTCCCCTGAAGCAGGCATAAGTGTGTTTTCTAAAAGCGTGACTCTGTTCTGTTTGGGGATTCAGTTCATGGGGAGCGATTTTTACATTCCCTCGATAAGTGATATCATAAGTTTCTTTTTTTGTGGGACTGATTTCACTGAGGATGATCGTACCTAAATCCACTCAGGATGCTGCTACCAGCCTCATGACGTGGATTTCATGGCTGAGTGACACTCCATTGGACCTACGTAGCACCACTTGTCCACTTGTCCACTTGTCTTTGTCCACTTGTCCACTCGTCTTTGTCCACTTGGCTCTTTCCTGGGATATGAAACGTGTACCGGAGTGGAGGTTCTTGTCAAGACAGCAGAGCTCAACTTTGGGGTCCCTGTGTCTGGTTGATTTTTTCATTTTCCCAAGGTCAACGCCCATGTGTGGAAGTGCCCTATGCTCTGTGGTTCTGTGTTTTACATGGTTTGGGAAAGAGGATACACTTGTGAAGATTGGCTGTTGGCCATTGACATCCCGCCCATCAGCTTAACAAGGCTCCCTTGACTCTGTGGGCTGTCCTGCCTTTCTGGTTTTTAGACTTTTTTCGCCTGGTCCTTTTGCCCCGGGGGGGGGGGCGAGAGATTTCTTTGTAGTGCTGATTTGCTCTCCCAGGTTGCTTGGTTGGCCAAAAAGGGCGTATGCGTTTTTTCCTGAATATATTCAGGAAAAAACGCATACGCCCTTTTTGGCCAACCGCATCATTGTCCACGTTCTGGCGCTTTTCATGTGCTATCGGGGCCATTCCGACATACCCGTTGACATCCGTTTCCTGCAATTCTGCCTTGCGTTCAACGCCTCTTCGTAGCCTGACCTCAATATATTTTGGGGAGATAGTTATAGTTTAGAACTCTGCAGGTTTGGGAAGTGCAGTGCCCCTGAGCTCCATTTCCCAAGTCACTTTTTTGTGAGTGGGACGCAACACGGCTGGATGGCTTCACGCCCTATTGTCGATCCGCGGTGGCAGGCTGAACCTCTGGTGAATTCTTCTTCGTGATGGGAAATGAGAGTGACATGTGCCCAACCAAACACCTCCAGCGAGTCTCTCATTGGTTCCCCCTCTTGCAGTTCATCCTGCGGACAAATTGCAGACGGTACGAAAGAGGCATGGAAAGGCGCCGAGTCTCCAAGTGGGGAGATTGTTAGTAAGGGGGCCTGAATGGAGAACACGAGCACCAGGAGATGAAAACTGAGGTGAGTTTCAGAAAGCTTTCCCGATCCCACGGTGTAGCATCCGCTGGGTTTCCAATGAGTGCTTTCGCTGTCGGAAGATTGCGTTGAACCTGGAGAGTTGGGACCCATGGAATGGGGAGCACGCAGGATTCCTTTCAAGGGTCTGCATTTGCTTTCCCAACCTCACCCATCGTCTCAGCCCCAAGAGTGTCCAGCCTTATGTCTTCTGCCGCTGGGGCTGTAGATGTGGTCAATCCTGGTTGCATGCCAGTCCCTGAACGCATTTTGGAAGAATTTCTCTCTGTTTTGCCCTGCTTGTTTCTTCTTTATGTTGGAAATGTATCCTCAGAATGGGTCTGAGCTGATTTTCCCTGCTGGTTTTAGGCCGCTTTACACACACTTGATGCACTTACACAGAGATATCAAGACTTAGCTTTTAAGATGCTTACTAGTCGGATAGATACTTGTGCGATGAACAGGGTCTGGTGAGTCCAGTTGATTGAGCAAGGAGGAGGTCGTGTCCATTCCATATTCGGTTTTCGGAAGGGTATCTGTGCTCATTTCAAACTCGAGTTTTATGCGTCACCCCACCTCACCTTTCCCCTGAAGCAGGCATAAGTGTGTTTTCTAAAAGCGTGACTCTGTTCTGTTTGGGGATTCAGTTCATGGGGAGCGATTTTTACATTCCCTCGATAAGTGATATCATAAGTTTCTTTTTTTGTGGGACTGATTTCACTGAGAATGATCGTACCTAAATCCACTCAGGATGCTGCTACCAGCCTCATGACGTGGATTTCATGGCTGAGTGACACTCCATTGGACCTACGTAGCACCACTTGTCCACTTGTCCACTTGTCTTTGTCCACTTGTCCACTCGTCTTTGTCCACTTGGCTCTTTCCTGGGATATGAAACGTGTACCGGAGTGGAGGTTCTTGTCAAGACAGCAGCCCCCAACTTTGGGGTCCCTGTGTCTGGTTGATTTTTTCATTTTCCCAAGGTCAACGCCCATGTGTGGAAGTGCCCTATGCTCTGTGGTTCTGTGTTTTACATGGTTTGGGAAAGAGGATACACTTGTGAAGATTGGCTGTTGGCCATTGACATCCCGCCCATCAGCTTAACAAGGCTCCCTTGACTCCGTGGGCTGTCCTGCCTTTCTGGTTTTTAGACTTTTTTCGCCTGACCCTTTTGCCCCGGGGGGGGGGGCGAGAGATTTCTTTGTAGTGCTGATTTGCTCTCCCAGGTTGCTTGGTTGGCCAAAAAGGGCGTATGCGTTTTTTCCTGAATATATTCAGGAAAAAACGCATACGCCCTTTTTGGCCAACCGCATCATTGTCCACGTTCTGGCGCTTTTCATGTGCTATCGGGGCCATTCCGACGTACCCGTTGACATCCGTTTCCTGCAATTCTGCCTTGCGTTCAACGCCTCTTCGTAGCCTGACCTCAATATATTTTGGGGCGATAGTTATCGTTTAGAACTCTGCAGGTTTGGGAAGTGCAGTGCCCCTGAGCTCCATTTCCCAAGTCGCTTTTTTGTGAGTGGGACGCAACACGGCTGGATGGCTTCACGCCCTATTGTCGATCCGCGGTGGCAGGCTGAACCTCTGGTGAATTCTTCTTCGTGATGGGAAATGAGAGTGACATGTGCCCGACCAAACACCTCCAGCGAGTCTCTCATTGGTTCCCCCTCTTGCAGTTCATCCTGCGGACAAATTGCAGACGGTACGAAAGAGGCATGGAAAGGCGCCGAGTCTCCAAGTGGGGAGATTGTTAGTAAGGGGGCCTGAATGGAGAACACGAGCACCAGGAGATGAAAACTGAGGTGAGTTTCAGAAAGCTTTCCCGATCCCACGGTGTAGCATCCGCTGGGTTTCCAATGAGTGCTTTCGCTGTCGGAAGATTGCGTTGAACCTGGAGAGTTGGGACCCATGGAATGGGGAGCACGCAGGATTCCTTTCAAGGGTCTGCATTTGCTTTCCCAACCTCACCCATCGTCTCAGCCCCAAGAGTGTCCAGCCTTATGTCTTCTGCCGCTGGGGCTGTAGATGTGGTCAATCCTGGTTGCATGCCAGTCCCTGAACGCATTTTGGAAGAATTTCTCTCTGTTTTGCCCTGCTTGTTTCTTCTTTATGTTGGAAATGTATCCTCAGAATGGGTCTGAGCTGATTTTCCCTGCTGGTTTTAGGCCGCTTTACACACACTTGATGCACTTACACAGAGATATCAAGACTTAGCTTTTAAGATGCTTACTAGTCGGATAGATACTTGTGCGATGAACAGGGTGTGGTGAGTCCAGTTGATTGAGCAAGGAGTAGGTCGTGTCCATTCCATATTCGGTTTTCGGAAGGGTATCTGTGCTCATTTCAAACTCGAGTTTTATGCGTCACCCCACCTCACCTTTCCCCTGAAGCAGGCATAAGTGTGTTTTCTAAAAGCGTGACTCTGTTCTGTTTGGGGATTCAGTTCATGGGGAGCGATTTTTACATTCCCTCGATAAGTGATATCATAAGTTTCTTTTTTTGTGGGACTGATTTCACTGAGGATGATCGTACCTAAATCCACTCAGGATGCTGCTACCAGCCTCATGACGTGGATTTCATGGCTGAGTGACAGTCCATTGGACCTACGTAGCACCACTTGTCCACTTGTCCACTTGTCTTTGTCCACTTGTCCACTCGTCTTTGTCCACTTGGCTCTTTCCTGGGATATGAAACGTGTACCGGAGTGGAGGTTCTTGTCAAGACAGCAGCCCCCAACTTTGGGGTCCCTGTGTCTGGTTGATTTTTTCATTTTCCCAAGGTCAACGCCCATGTGTGGAAGTGCCCTATGCTCTGTGGTTCTGTGTTTTACATGGTTTGGGAAAGAGGATACACTTGTGAAGATTGGCTGTTGGCCATTGACATCCCGCCCATCAGCTTAACAAGGCTCCCTTGACTCTGTGGGCTGTCCTGCCTTTCTGGTTTTTAGACTTTTTTCGCCTGGCCCTTTTGCCCCGGGGGGGGGGGGGGCGAGAGATTTCTTTGTAGTGCTGATTTGCTCTCCCAGGTTGCTTGGTTGGCCAAAAAGGGCGTATGCGTTTTTTCCTGAATATATTCAGGAAAAAACGCATACGCCCTTTTTGGCCAACCGCATCATTGTCCACGTTCTGGCGCTTTTCATGTGCTATCGGGGCCATTCCGACGTACCCGTTGACATCCGTTTCCTGCAATTCTGCCTTGCGTTCACCGCCTCTTCGTAGCCTGACCTCAATATATTTTGGGGCGATAGTTATCGTTTAGAACTCTGCAGGTTTGGGAAGTGCAGTGCCCCTGAGCTCCATTTCCCAAGTCGCTTTTTTGTGAGTGGGACGCAACACGGCTGGATGGCTTCACGCCCTATTGTCGATCCGCGGTGGCAGGCTGAACCTCTGGTGAATTCTTCTTCGTGATGGGAAATGAGAGTGACATGTGCCCGACCAAACACCTCCAGCGAGTCTCTCATTGGTTCCCCCTCTTGCAGTTCATCCTGCGGACAAATTGCAGACGGTACGAAAGAGGCATGGAAAGGCGCCGAGTCTCCAAGTGGGGAGATTGTTAGTAAGGGGGCCTGAATGGAGAACACGAGCACCAGGAGATGAAAACTGAGGTGAGTTTCAGAAAGCTTTCCCGATCCCACGGTGTAGCATCCGCTGGGTTTCCAATGAGTGCTTTCGCTGTCGGAAGATTGCGTTGAACCTGGAGAGTTGGGACCCATGGAATGGGGAGCACGCAGGATTCCTTTCAAGGGTCTGCATTTGCTTTCCCAACCTCACCCATCGTCTCAGCCCCAAGAGTGTCCAGCCTTATGTCTTCTGCCGCTGGGGCTGTAGATGTGGTCAATCCTGGTTGCATGCCAGTCCCTGAACGCATTTGGGAAGAATTTCTCTCTGTTTTGCCCTGCTTGTTTCTTCTTTATGTTGGAAATGTATCCTCAGAATGGGTCTGAGCTGATTTTCCCTGCTGGTTTTAGGCCGCTTTACACACACTTGATGCACTTACACAGAGATATCAAAATTTAGCTTTTCAGATGCTTACTAGTCGGATAGATACTTGTGCGATGAACAGGGTGTGGTGAGTCCAGTTGATTGAGCAAGGAGTAGGTCGTGTCCATTCCATATTCGGTTTTCGGAAGGGTATCTGTGCTCATTTCAAACTCGAGTTTTATGCGTCACCCCACCTCACCTTTCCCCTGAAGCAGGCATAAGTGTGTTTTCTAAAAGCGTGACTCTGTTCTGTTTGGGGATTCAGTTCATGGGGAGCGATTTTTACATTCCCTCGATAAGTGATATCATAAGTTTCTTTTTTTGTGGGACTGATTTCACTGAGGATGATCGTACCTAAATCCACTCAGGATGCTGCTACCAGCCTCATGACGTGGATTTCATGGCTGAGTGACACTCCATTGGACCTACGTAGCACCACTTGTCCACTTGTCCACTTGTCTTTGTCCACTTGTCCACTCGTCTTTGTCCACTTGGCTCTTTCCTGGGATATGAAACGTGTACCGGAGTGGAGGTTCTTGTCAAGACAGCAGAGCTCAACTTTGGGGTCCCTGTGTCTGGTTGATTTTTTCATTTTCCCAAGGTCAACGTCCATGTGTGGAAGTGCCCTATGCTCTATGGTTCTGTGTTTTACATGGTTTGGGAAAGAGGATACACTTGTGAAGATTGGCTGTTGGCCATTGACATCCCGCCCATCAGCTTAACAAGGCTCCCTTGACTCCGTGGGCTGTCCTGCCTTTCTGGTTTTTAGACTTTTTTCGCCTGGCCCTTTTGCCCCGGGGTGGGGGGCGAGAGATTTCTTAGTAGTGCTGATTTGCTCTCCCAGGTTGCTTGGTTGGCCAAAAAGGGCGTATGCGTTTTTTCCTGAATATATTCAGGAAAAAACGCATACGCCCTTTTTGGCCAACCGCATCATTGTCCACGTTCTGGCGCTTTTCATGTGCTATCGGGGCCATTCCGATGTACCCGTTGACATCCGTTTCCTGCAATTCTGCCTTGCGTTCAACGCCTCTTCGTAGCCTGACCTCAATATATTTTGGGGCGATAGTTATCGTTTAGAACTCTGCAGGTTTGGGAAGTGCAGTGCCCCTGAGCTCCATTTCCCAAGTCGCTTTTTTGTGAGTGGGACGCAACACGGCTGGATGGCTTCACGCCCTATTGTCGATCCGCGGTGGCAGGCTGAACCTCTGGTGAATTCTTCTTCGTGATGGGAAATGAGAGTGACATGTGCCCGACCAAACACCTCCAGCGAGTCTCTCATTGGTTCCCCCTCTTGCAGTTCATCCTGCGGACAAATTGCAGACGGTACGAAAGAGGCATGGAAAGGCGCCGAGTCTCCAAGTGGGGAGATTGTTAGTAAGGGGGCCTGAATGGAGAACACGAGCACCAGGAGATGAAAACTGAGGTGAGTTTCAGAAAGCTTTCCCGATCCCACGGTGTAGCATCCGCTGGGTTTCCAATGAGTGCTTTCGCTGTCGGAAGATTGCGTTGAACCTGGAGAGTTGGGACCCATGGAATGGGGAGCACGCAGGATTCCTTTCAAGGGTCTGCATTTGCTTTCCCAACCTCACCCATCGTCTCAGCCCCAAGAGTGTCCAGCCTTATGTCTTCTGCCGCTGGGGCTGTAGATGTGGTCAATCCTGGTTGCATGCCAGTCCCTGAACGCATTTTGGAAGAATTTCTCTCTGTTTTGCCCTGCTTGTTTCTTCTTTTTGTTGGAAATGTATCCTCAGAATGGGTCTGAGCTGATTTTCCCTGCTGGTTTTAGGCCGCTTTACACACACTTGATGCACTTACACAGAGATATCAAGACTTAGCTTTTAAGATGCTTACTAGTCGGATAGATACTTGTGCGATGAACAGGGTGTGGTGAGTCCAGTTGATTGAGCAAGGAGTAGGTCGTGTCCATTCCATATTCGGTTTTCGGAAGGGTATCTGTGCTCATTTCAAACTCGAGTTTTATGCGTCACCCCACCTCACCTTTCCCCTGAAGCAGGCATAAGTGTGTTTTCTAAAAGCGTGACTCTGTTCTGTTTGGGGATTCAGTTCATGGGGAGCGATTTTTACATTCCCTCGATAAGTGATATCATAAGTTTCTTTTTTTGTGGGACTGATTTCACTGAGGATGATCGTACCTAAATCCACTCAGGATGCTGCTACCAGCCTCATGACGTGGATTTCATGGCTGAGTGACAGTCCATTGGACCTACGTAGCACCACTTGTCCACTTGTCCACTTGTCTTTGTCCACTTGTCCACTCGTCTTTGTCCACTTGGCTCTTTCCTGGGATATGAAACGTGTACCGGAGTGGAGGTTCTTGTCAAGACAGCAGCCCCCAACTTTGGGGTCCCTGTGTCTGGTTGATTTTTTCATTTTCCCAAGGTCAACGCCCATGTGTGGAAGTGCCCTATGCTCTGTGGTTCTGTGTTTTACATGGTTTGGGAAAGAGGATACACTTGTGAAGATTGGCTGTTGGCCATTGACATCCCGCCCATCAGCTTAACAAGGCTCCCTTGACTCTGTGGGCTGTCCTGCCTTTCTGGTTTTTAGACTTTTTTCGCCTGGCCCTTTTGCCCCGGGGGGGGGGGGGGCGAGAGATTTCTTTGTAGTGCTGATTTGCTCTCCCAGGTTGCTTGGTTGGCCAAAAAGGGCGTATGCGTTTTTTCCTGAATATATTCAGGAAAAAACGCATACGCCCTTTTTGGCCAACCGCATCATTGTCCACGTTCTGGCGCTTTTCATGTGCTATCGGGGCCATTCCGACGTACCCGTTGACATCCGTTTCCTGCAATTCTGCCTTGCGTTCACCGCCTCTTCGTAGCCTGACCTCAATATATTTTGGGGCGATAGTTATCGTTTAGAACTCTGCAGGTTTGGGAAGTGCAGTGCCCCTGAGCTCCATTTCCCAAGTCGCTTTTTTGTGAGTGGGACGCAACACGGCTGGATGGCTTCACGCCCTATTGTCGATCCGCGGTGGCAGGCTGAACCTCTGGTGAATTCTTCTTCGTGATGGGAAATGAGAGTGACATGTGCCCGACCAAACACCTCCAGCGAGTCTCTCATTGGTTCCCCCTCTTGCAGTTCATCCTGCGGACAAATTGCAGACGGTACGAAAGAGGCATGGAAAGGCGCCGAGTCTCCAAGTGGGGAGATTGTTAGTAAGGGGGCCTGAATGGAGAACACGAGCACCAGGAGATGAAAACTGAGGTGAGTTTCAGAAAGCTTTCCCGATCCCACGGTGTAGCATCCGCTGGGTTTCCAATGAGTGCTTTCGCTGTCGGAAGATTGCGTTGAACCTGGAGAGTTGGGACCCATGGAATGGGGAGCACGCAGGATTCCTTTCAAGGGTCTGCATTTGCTTTCCCAACCTCACCCATCGTCTCAGCCCCAAGAGTGTCCAGCCTTATGTCTTCTGCCGCTGGGGCTGTAGATGTGGTCAATCCTGGTTGCATGCCAGTCCCTGAACGCATTTGGGAAGAATTTCTCTCTGTTTTGCCCTGCTTGTTTCTTCTTTATGTTGGAAATGTATCCTCAGAATGGGTCTGAGCTGATTTTCCCTGCTGGTTTTAGGCCGCTTTACACACACTTGATGCACTTACACAGAGATATCAAAATTTAGCTTTTCAGATGCTTACTAGTCGGATAGATACTTGTGCGATGAACAGGGTGTGGTGAGTCCAGTTGATTGAGCAAGGAGTAGGTCGTGTCCATTCCATATTCGGTTTTCGGAAGGGTATCTGTGCTCATTTCAAACTCGAGTTTTATGCGTCACCCCACCTCACCTTTCCCCTGAAGCAGGCATAAGTGTGTTTTCTAAAAGCGTGACTCTGTTCTGTTTGGGGATTCAGTTCATGGGGAGCGATTTTTACATTCCCTCGATAAGTGATATCATAAGTTTCTTTTTTTGTGGGACTGATTTCACTGAGGATGATCGTACCTAAATCCACTCAGGATGCTGCTACCAGCCTCATGACGTGGATTTCATGGCTGAGTGACACTCCATTGGACCTACGTAGCACCACTTGTCCACTTGTCCACTTGTCTTTGTCCACTTGTCCACTCGTCTTTGTCCACTTGGCTCTTTCCTGGGATATGAAACGTGTACCGGAGTGGAGGTTCTTGTCAAGACAGCAGAGCTCAACTTTGGGGTCCCTGTGTCTGGTTGATTTTTTCATTTTCCCAAGGTCAACGTCCATGTGTGGAAGTGCCCTATGCTCTATGGTTCTGTGTTTTACATGGTTTGGGAAAGAGGATACACTTGTGAAGATTGGCTGTTGGCCATTGACATCCCGCCCATCAGCTTAACAAGGCTCCCTTGACTCCGTGGGCTGTCCTGCCTTTCTGGTTTTTAGACTTTTTTCGCCTGGCCCTTTTGCCCCGGGGTGGGGGGCGAGAGATTTCTTAGTAGTGCTGATTTGCTCTCCCAGGTTGCTTGGTTGGCCAAAAAGGGCGTATGCGTTTTTTCCTGAATATATTCAGGAAAAAACGCATACGCCCTTTTTGGCCAACCGCATCATTGTCCACGTTCTGGCGCTTTTCATGTGCTATCGGGGCCATTCCGATGTACCCGTTGACATCCGTTTCCTGCAATTCTGCCTTGCGTTCAACGCCTCTTCGTAGCCTGACCTCAATATATTTTGGGGCGATAGTTATCGTTTAGAACTCTGCAGGTTTGGGAAGTGCAGTGCCCCTGAGCTCCATTTCCCAAGTCGCTTTTTTGTGAGTGGGACGCAACACGGCTGGATGGCTTCACGCCCTATTGTCGATCCGCGGTGGCAGGCTGAACCTCTGGTGAATTCTTCTTCGTGATGGGAAATGAGAGTGACATGTGCCCGACCAAACACCTCCAGCGAGTCTCTCATTGGTTCCCCCTCTTGCAGTTCATCCTGCGGACAAATTGCAGACGGTACGAAAGAGGCATGGAAAGGCGCCGAGTCTCCAAGTGGGGAGATTGTTAGTAAGGGGGCCTGAATGGAGAACACGAGCACCAGGAGATGAAAACTGAGGTGAGTTTCAGAAAGCTTTCCCGATCCCACGGTGTAGCATCCGCTGGGTTTCCAATGAGTGCTTTCGCTGTCGGAAGATTGCGTTGAACCTGGAGAGTTGGGACCCATGGAATGGGGAGCACGCAGGATTCCTTTCAAGGGTCTGCATTTGCTTTCTCAACCTCACCCATCGTCTCAGCCCCAAGAGTGTCCAGCCTTATGTCTTCTGCCGCTGGGGCTGTAGATGTGGTCAATCCTGGTTGCATGCCAGTCCCTGAACGCATTTGGGAAGAATTTCTCTCTGTTTTGCCCTGCTTGTTTCTTCTTTATGTTGGAAATGTATCCTCAGAATGGGTCTGAGCTGATTTTCCCTGCTGGTTTTAGGCCGCTTTACACACACTTGATGCACTTACACAGAGATATCAAGACTTAGCTTTTCAGATGCTTACTAGTCGGATAGATACTTGTGCGATGACCAGGGTGTGGTGAGTCCAGTTGATTGAGCAAGGAGGAGGTCGTGTCCATTCCATATTCGGTTTTCGGAAGGGTATCTGTGCTCATTTCAAACTCGAGTTTTATGCGTCACCCCACCTCACCTTTCCCCTGAAGCAGGCATAAGTGTGTTTTCTAAAAGCGTGACTCTGTTCTGTTTGGGGATTCCGTTCATGGGGAGCGATTTTTACATTCCCTCGATAAGTGATATCATAAGTTTCTTTTTTTGTGGGACTGATTTCACTGAGGATGATCGTACCTAAATCCACTCAGGATGCTGCTACCAGCCTCATGACGTGGATTTCATGGCTGAGTGACACTCCATTGGACCTACGTAGCACCACTTGTCCACTTGTCCACTTGTCTTTGTCCACTTGTCCACTCGTCTTTGTCCACTTGGCTCTTTCCTGGGATATGAAACGTGTACCGGAGTGGAGGTTCTTGTCAAGACAACAGCCCTCAACTTTGGGGTCCCTGTGTCTGGTTGATTTTTTCATTTTCCCAAGGTCAACACCCATGTGTGGAAGTGCCCTATGCTCTGTGGTTCTGTGTTTTACATGGTTTGGGAAAGAGGATACACTTGTGAAGATTGGCTGTTGGCCATTGACATCCCGCCCATCAGCTTAACAAGGCTCCCTTGACTCCGTGGGCTGTCCTGCCTTTCTGGTTTTTAGACTTTTTTCGCCTGACCCTTTTGCCCCGGGGGGGGGGGGCGAGAGATTTCTTTGTAGTGCTGATTTGCTCTCCCAGGTTGCTTGGTTGGCCAAAAAGGGCGTATGCGTTTTTTCCTGAATATATTCAGGAAAAAACGCATACGCCCTTTTTGGCCAACCGCATCATTGTCCACGTTCTGGCGCTTTTCATGTGCTATCGGGGCCATTCCGATGTACCCGTTGACATCCGTTTCCTGCAATTCTGCCTTGCGTTCAACGCCTCTTCGTAGCCTGACCTCAATATATTTTGGGGCGATAGTTATCGTTTAGAACTCTGCAGGTTTGGGAAGTGCAGTGCCCCTGAGCTCCATTTCCCAAGTCGCTTTTTTGTGAGTGGGACGCAACACGGCTGGATGGCTTCACGCCCTATTGTCGATCCGCGGTGGCAGGCTGAACCTCTGGTGAATTCTTCTTCGTGATGGGAAATGAGAGTGACATGTGCCCGACCAAACACCTCCAGCGAGTCTCTCATTGGTTCCCCCTCTTGCAGTTCATCCTGCGGACAAATTGCAGACGGTACGAAAGAGGCATGGAAAGGCCCCGAGTCTCCAAGTGGGGAGATTCTTAGTAAGGGGGCCTGAATGGAGAACAAGAGCACCAGGAGATGAAAACTGAGGTGAGTTTCAGAAAGCTTTCCCGATCCCACGGTGTAGCATCCGCTGGGTTTCCAATGAGTGCTTTCGCTGTCGGAAGATTGCGTTGAACCTGGAGAGTTGGGACCCATGGAATGGGGAGCACGCAGGATTCCTTGCAAGGGTCTGCATTTGCTTTCCCAACCTCACCCATCGTCTCAGCCCCAAGAGTGTCCAGCCTTATGTCTTCTGCCGCTGGGGCTGTAGATGGGGTCAATCCTGGTTGCATGCCAGTCCGTGAACGCATTTTGGAAGAATTTCTCTCTGTTTTGCCCTGCTTGTTTCTTCTTTATGTTGGAAATGTATCCTCAGAATGGGTCTGAGCTGATTTTCCCTGCTGGTTTTAGGCCGCTTTACACACACTTGATGCACTTACACAGAGATATCAAGACTTAGCTTTTAAGATGCTTACTAGTCGGATAGATACTTGTGCGATGAACAGGGTGTGGTGAGTCCAGTTGATTGAGCAAGGAGTAGGTCGTGTCCATTCCATATTCGGTTTTCGGAAGGGTATCTGTGCTCATTTCAAACTCGAGTTTTATGCGTCACCCCACCTCACCTTTCCCCTGAAGCAGGCATAAGTGTGTTTTCTAAAAGCGTGACTCTGTTCTGTTTGGGGATTCAGTTCATGGGGAGCGATTTTTACATTCCCTCGATAAGTGATATCATAAGTTTCTTTTTTTGTGGGACTGATTTCACTGAGGATGATCGTACCTAAATCCACTCAGGATGCTGCTACCAGCCTCATGACGTGGATTTCATGGCTGAGTGACAGTCCATTGGACCTACGTAGCACCACTTGTCCACTTGTCCACTTGTCTTTGTCCACTTGTCCACTCGTCTTTGTCCACTTGGCTCTTTCCTGGGATATGAAACGTGTACCAGAGTGGAGGTTCTTGTCAAGACAGCAGCCCCCAACTTTGGGGTCCCTGTGTCTGGTTGATTTTTTCATTTTCCCAAGGTCAACGCCCATGTGTGGAAGTGCCCTATGCTCTGTGGTTCTGTGTTTTACATGGTTTGGGAAAGAGGATACACTTGTGAAGATTGGCTGTTGGCCATTGACATCCCGCCCATCAGCTTAACAAGGCTCCCTTGACTCTGTGGGCTGTCCTGCCTTTCTGGTTTTTAGACTTTTTTCGCCTGGCCCTTTTGCCCCGGGGGGGGGGGGCGAGAGATTTCTTTGTAGTGCTGATTTGCTCTCCCAGGTTGCTTGGTTGGCCAAAAAGGGCGTATGCGTTTTTTCCTGAATATATTCAGGAAAAGACGCATACGCCCTTTTTGGCCAACCGCATCATTGTCCACGTTCTGGCGCTTTTCATGTGCTATCGGGGCCATTCCGACGTACCCGTTGACATCCGTTTCCTGCAATTCTGCCTTGCGTTCACCGCCTCTTCGTAGCCTGACCTCAATATATTTTGGGGCGATAGTTATCGTTTAGAACTCTGCAGGTTTGGGAAGTGCAGTGCCCCTGAGCTCCATTTCCCAAGTCGCTTTTTTGTGAGTGGGACGCAACACGGCTGGATGGCTTCACGCCCTATTGTCGATCCGCGGTGGCAGGCTGAACCTCTGGTGAATTCTTCTTCGTGATGGGAAATGAGAGTGACATGTGCCCGACCAAACACCTCCAGCGAGTCTCTCATTGGTTCCCCCTCTTGCAGTTCATCCTGCGGACAAATTGCAGACGGTACGAAAGAGGCATGGAAAGGCCCCGAGTCTCCAAGTGGGGAGATTCTTAGTAAGGGGGCCTGAATGGAGAACAAGAGCACCAGGAGATGAAAACTGAGGTGAGTTTCAGAAAGCTTTCCCGATCCCACGGTGTAGCATCCGCTGGGTTTCCAATGAGTGCTTTCGCTGTCGGAAGATTGCGTTGAACCTGGAGAGTTGGGACCCATGGAATGGGGAGCACGCAGGATTCCTTGCAAGGGTCTGCATTTGCTTTCCCAACCTCACCCATCGTCTCAGCCCCAAGAGTGTCCAGCCTTATGTCTTCTGCCGCTGGGGCTGTAGATGTGGTCAATCCTGGTTGCATGCCAGTCCCTGAACGCATTTGGGAAGAATTTCTCTCTGTTTTGCCCTGCTTGTTTCTTCTTTATGTTGGAAATGTATCCTCAGAATGGGTCTGAGCTGATTTTCCCTGCTGGTTTTAGGCCGCTTTACACACACTTGATGCACTTACACAGAGATATCAAAATTTAGCTTTTCAGATGCTTACTAGTCGGATAGATACTTGTGCGATGAACAGGGTGTGGTGAGTCCAGTTGATTGAGCAAGGAGTAGGTCGTGTCCATTCCATATTCGGTTTTCGGAAGGGTATCTGTGCTCATTTCAAACTCGAGTTTTATGCGTCACCCCACCTCACCTTTCCCCTGAAGCAGGCATAAGTGTGTTTTCTAAAAGCGTGACTCTGTTCTGTTTGGGGATTCAGTTCATGGGGAGCGATTTTTACATTCCCTCGATAAGTGATATCATAAGTTTCTTTTTTTGTGGGACTGATTTCACTGAGGATGATCGTACCTAAATCCACTCAGGATGCTGCTACCAGCCTCATGACGTGGATTTCATGGCTGAGTGACACTCCATTGGACCTACGTAGCACCACTTGTCCACTTGTCCACTTGTCTTTGTCCACTTGTCCACTCGTCTTTGTCCACTTGGCTCTTTCCTGGGATATGAAACGTGTACCGGAGTGGAGGTTCTTGTCAAGACAGCAGAGCTCAACTTTGGGGTCCCTGTGTCTGGTTGATTTTTTCATTTTCCCAAGGTCAACGTCCATGTGTGGAAGTGCCCTATGCTCTATGGTTCTGTGTTTTACATGGTTTGGGAAAGAGGATACACTTGTGAAGATTGGCTGTTGGCCATTGACATCCCGCCCATCAGCTTAACAAGGCTCCCTTGACTCCGTGGGCTGTCCTGCCTTTCTGGTTTTTAGACTTTTTTCGCCTGGCCCTTTTGCCCCGGGGTGGGGGGCGAGAGATTTCTTAGTAGTGCTGATTTGCTCTCCCAGGTTGCTTGGTTGGCCAAAAAGGGCGTATGCGTTTTTTCCTGAATATATTCAGGAAAAAACGCATACGCCCTTTTTGGCCAACCGCATCATTGTCCACGTTCTGGCGCTTTTCATGTGCTATCGGGGCCATTCCGATGTACCCGTTGACATCCGTTTCCTGCAATTCTGCCTTGCGTTCAACGCCTCTTCGTAGCCTGACCTCAATATATTTTGGGGCGATAGTTATCGTTTAGAACTCTGCAGGTTTGGGAAGTGCAGTGCCCCTGAGCTCCATTTCCCAAGTCGCTTTTTTGTGAGTGGGACGCAACACGGCTGGATGGCTTCACGCCCTATTGTCGATCCGCGGTGGCAGGCTGAACCTCTGGTGAATTCTTCTTCGTGATGGGAAATGAGAGTGACATGTGCCCGACCAAACACCTCCAGCGAGTCTCTCATTGGTTCCCCCTCTTGCAGTTCATCCTGCGGACAAATTGCAGACGGTACGAAAGAGGCATGGAAAGGCCCCGAGTATCCAAGTGGGGAGATTCTTAGTAAGGGGGCCTGAATGGAGAACAAGAGCACCAGGAGATGAAAACTGAGGTGAGTTTCAGAAAGCTTTCCCGATCCCACGGTGTAGCATCCGCTGGGTTTCCAATGAGTGCTTTCGCTGTCGGAAGATTGCGTTGAACCTGGAGAGTTGGGACCCATGGAATGGGGAGCACGCAGGATTCCTTGCAAGGGTCTGCATTTGCTTTCCCAACCTCACCCATCGTCTCAGCCCCAAGAGTGTCCAGCCTTATGTCTTCTGCCGCTGGGGCTGTAGATGTGGTCAATCCTGGTTGCATGCCAGTCCCTGAACGCATTTGGGAAGAATTTCTCTCTGTTTTGCCCTGCTTGTTTCTTCTTTATGTTGGAAATGTATCCTCAGAATGGGTCTGAGCTGATTTTCCCTGCTGGTTTTAGGCCGCTTTACACACACTTGATGCACTTACACAGAGATATCAAGACTTAGCTTTTCAGATGCTTACTAGTCGGATAGATACTTGTGCGATGAACAGGGTCTGGTGAGTCCAGTTGATTGAGCAAGGAGTAGGTCGTGTCCATTCCATATTCGGTTTTCGGAAGGGTATCTGTGCTCATTTCAAACTCGAGTTTTATGCGTCACCCCACCTCACCTTTCCCCTGAAGCAGGCATAAGTGTGTTTTCTAAAAGCGTGACTCTGTTCTGTTTGGGGATTCCGTTCATGGGGAGCGATTTTTACATTCCCTCGATAAGTGATATCATAAGTTTCTTTTTTTGTGGGACTGATTTCACTGAGGATGATCGTACCTAAATCCACTCAGGATGCTGATACCAGCCTCATGACGTGGATTTCATGGCTGAGTGACACTCCATTGGACCTACGTAGCACCACTTGTCCACTTGTCCACTTGTCTTTGTCCACTTGTCCACTCGTCTTTGTCCACTTGGCTCTTTCCTGGGATATGAAACGTGTACCGGAGTGGAGGTTCTTGTCAAGACAGCAGCCCTCAACTTTGGGGTCCCTGTGTCTGGTTGATTTTTTCATTTTCCCAAGGTCAACGCCCATGTGTGGAAGTGCCCTATGCTCTGTGGTTCTGTGTTTTACATGGTTTGGGAAAGAGGATACACTTGTGAAGATTGGCTGTTGGCCATTGACATCCCGCCCATCAGCTTAACAAGGCTCCCTTGACTCTGTGGGCTGTCCTGCCTTTCTGGTTTTTAGACTTTTTTCGCCTGGCCCTTTTGCCCCCGGGGGGGGGGGCGAGAGATTTCTTTGTAGAGCTGATTTGCCCTCCCAGGTTGCTTGGTTGGCCAAAAAGGGCGTATGCGTTTTTTCCTGAATATATTCAGGAAAAAACGCATACGCCCTTTTTGGCCAACCGCATCATTGTCCACGTTCTGGCGCTTTTCATGTGCTATCGGGGCCATTCCGACGTACCCGTTGACATCCGTTTCCTGCAATTCTGCCTTGCGTTCAACGCCTCTTCGTAGCCTGACCTCAATATATTTTGGGGAGATAGTTATCGTTTAGAACTCTGCAGGTTTGGGAAGTGCAGTGCCCCTGAGCTCCATTTCCCAAGTCGCTTTTTTGTGAGTGGGACGCAACACGGCTGGATGGCTTCACGCCCTATTGTCGATCCGCGGTGGCAGGCTGAACCTCTGGTGAATTCTTCTTCGTGATGGGAAATGAGAGTGATATGTGCCCAACCAAACACCTCCAGCGAGTCTCTCATTGGTTCCCCCTCTTGCAGTTCATCCTGCGGACAAATTGCAGACGGTACGAAAGAGGCATGGAAAGGCGCCGAGTCTCCAAGTGGGGAGATTGTTAGTAAGGGGGCCTGAATGGAGAACACGAGCACCAGGAGATGAAAACTGAGGTGAGTTTCAGAAAGCTTTCCCGATCCCACGGTGTAGCATCCGCTGGGTTTCCAATGAGTGCTTTCGCTGTCGGAAGATTGCGTTGAACCTGGAGAGTTGGGACCCATGGAATGGGGAGCACGCAGGATTCCTTTCAAGGGTCTGCATTTGCTTTCCCAACCTCACCCATCGTCTCAGCCCCAAGAGTGTCCAGCCTTATGTCTTCTGCCGCTGGGGCTGTAGATGTGGTCAATCCTGGTTGCATGCCAGTCCCTGAACGCATTTGGGAAGAATTTCTCTCTGTTTTGCCCTGCTTGTTTCTTCTTTATGTTGGAAATGTATCCTCAGAATGGGTCTGAGCTGATTTTCCCTGCTGGTTTTAGGCCGCTTTACACACACTTGATGCACTTACACAGAGATATCAAGACTTAGCTTTTAAGATGCTTACTAGTCGGATAGATACTTGTGCGATGAACAGGGTGTGGTGAGTCCAGTTGATTGAGCAAGGAGTAGGTCGTGTCCATTCCATATTCAGTTTTCGGAAGGGTATCTGTGCTCATTTCAAACTCGAGTTTTATGCGTCACCCCACCTCACCTTTCCCCTGAAGCAGGCATAAGTGTGTTTTCTAAAAGCGTGACTCTGTTCTGTTTGGGGATTCAGTTCATGGGGAGCGATTTTTACATTCCCTCGATAAGTGATATCATAAGTTACTTTTTTTGTGGGACTGATTTCACTGAGGATGATCGTACCTAAATCCACTCAGGATGCTGCTACCAGCCTCATGACGTGGATTTCATGGCTGAGTGACACTCCATTGGACCTACGTAGCACCACTTGTCCACTTGTCCACTTGTCTTTGTCCACTTGTCCACTCGTCTTTGTCCACTTGGCTCTTTCCTGGGATATGAAACGTGTACCGGAGTGGAGGTTCTTGTCAAGACAGCAGCCCTCAACTTTGGGGTCCCTGTGTCTGGTTGATTTTTTCATTTTCCCAAGGTCAACACCCATGTGTGGAAGTGCCCTATGCTCTGTGGTTCTGTGTTTTACATGGTTTGGGAAAGAGGATACACTTGTGAAGATTGGCTGTTGGCCATTGACATCCCGCCCATCAGCTTAACAAGGCTCCCTTGACTCCGTGGGCTGTCCTGCCTTTCTGGTTTTTAGACTTTTTTCGCCTGGCCCTTTTGCCCCGGGGTGGGGTCGAGAGATTTCTTTGTAGTGCTGATTTGCTCTCCCAGGTTGCTTGGTTGGCCAAAAAGGGCGTATGCGTTTTTTCCTGAATATATTCAGGAAAAAACGCATACGCCCTTTTTGGCCAACCGCATCATTGTCCACGTTCTGGCGCTTTTCATGTGCTATCGGGGCCATTCCGATGTACCCGTTGACATCCGTTTCCTGCAATTCTGCCTTGCGTTCAACGCCTCTTCGTAGCCTGACCTCAATATATTTTGGGGCGATAGTTATCGTTTAGAACTCTGCAGGTTTGGGAAGTGCAGTGCCCCTGAGCTCCATTTCCCAAGTCGCTTTTTTGTGAGTGGGACGCAACACGGCTGGATGGCTTCACGCCCTATTGTCGATCCGCGGTGGCAGGCTGAACCTCTGGTGAATTCTTCTTCGTGATGGGAAATGAGAGTGACATGTGCCCGACCAAACACCTCCAGCGAGTCTCTCATTGGTTCCCCCTCTTGCAGTTCATCCTGCGGACAAATTGCAGACGGTACGAAAGAGGCATGGAAAGGCGCCGAGTCTCCAAGTGGGGAGATTGTTAGTAAGGGGGCCTGAATGGAGAACACGAGCACCAGGAGATGAAAACTGAGGTGAGTTTCAGAAAGCTTTCCCGATCCCACGGTGTAGCATCCGCTGGGTTTCCAATGAGTGCTTTCGCTGTCGGAAGATTGCGTTGAACCTGGAGAGTTGGGACCCATGGAATGGGGAGCACGCAGGATTCCTTTCAAGGGTCTGCATTTGCTTTCCCAACCTCACCCATCGTCTCAGCCCCAAGAGTGTCCAGCCTTATGTCTTCTGCCGCTGGGGCTGTAGATGTGGTCAATCCTGGTTGCATGCCAGTCCCTGAACGCATTTGGGAAGAATTTCTCTCTGTTTTGCCCTGCTTGTTTCTTCTTTATGTTGGAAATGTATCCTCAGAATGGGTCTGAGCTGATATTCCCTGCTGGTTTTAGGCCGCTTTACACACACTTGATGCACTTACACAGAGATATCAAGACTTAGCTTTTAAGATGCTTACTAGTCGGATAGATACTTGTGCGATGAACAGGGTCTGGTGAGTCCAGTTGATTGAGCAAGGAGTAGGTCGTGTCCATTCCATATTCGGTTTTCGGAAGGGTATCTGTGCTCATTTCAAACTCGAGTTTTATGCGTCACCCCACCTCACCTTTCCCCTGAAGCAGGCATAAGTGTGTTTTCTAAAAGCGTGACTCTGTTCTGTTTGGGGATTCAGTTCATGGGGAGCGATTTTTACATTCCCTCGATAAGTGATATCATAAGTTTCTTTTTTTGTGGGACTGATTTCACTGAGAATGATCGTACCTAAATCCACTCAGGATGCTGCTACCAGCCTCATGACGTGGATTTCATGGCTGAGTGACACTCCATTGGACCTACGTAGCACCACTTGTCCACTTGTCCACTTGTCTTTGTCCACTTGTCCACTCGTCTTTGTCCACTTGGCTCTTTCCTGGGATATGAAACGTGTACCGGAGTGGAGGTTCTTGTCAAGACAGCAGCCCCCAACTTTGGGGTCCCTGTGTCTGGTTGATTTTTTCATTTTCCCAAGGTCAACGCCCATGTGTGGAAGTGCCCTATGCTCTGTGGTTCTGTGTTTTACATGGTTTGGGAAAGAGGATACACTTGTGAAGATTGGCTGTTGGCCATTGACATCCCGCCCATCAGCTTAACAAGGCTCCCTTGACTCCGTGGGCTGTCCTGCCTTTCTGGTTTTTAGACTTTTTTCGCCTGACCCTTTTGCCCCGGGGGGGGGGGGGCGAGAGATTTCTTTGTAGTGCTGATTTGCTCTCCCAGGTTGCTTGGTTGGCCAAAAAGGGCGTATGCGTTTTTTCCTGAATATATTCAGGAAAAAACGCATACGCCCTTTTTGGCCAACCGCATCATTGTCCACGTTCTGGCGCTTTTCATGTGCTATCGGGGCCATTCCGATGTACCCGTTGACATCCGTTTCCTGCAATTCTGCCTTGCGTTAAACGCCTCTTCGTAGCCTGACCTCAATATATTTTGGGGCGATAGTTATCGTTTAGAACTCTGCAGGTTTGGGAAGTGCAGTGCCCCTGAGCTCCATTTCCCAAGTCGCTTTTTTGTGAGTGGGACGCAACACGGCTGGATGGCTTCACGCCCTATTGTCGATCCGCGGTGGCAGGCTGAACCTCTGGTGAATTCTTCTTCGTGATGGGAAATGAGAGTGACATGTGCCCAACCAAACACCTCCAGCGAGTCTCTCATTGGTTCCCCCTCTTGCAGTTCATCCTGCGGACAAATTGCAGACGGTACGAAAGAGGCATGGAAAGGCGCCGAGTCTCCAAGTGGGGAGATTGTTAGTAAGGGGGCCTGAATGGAGAACACGAGCACCAGGAGATGAAAACTGAGGTGAGTTTCAGAAAGCTTTCCCGATCCCACGGTGTAGCATCCGCTGGGTTTCCAATGAGTGCTTTCGCTGTCGGAAGATTGCGTTGAACCTGGAGAGTTGGGACCCATGGAATGGGGAGCACGCAGGATTCCTTTCAAGGGTCTGCATTTGCTTTCCCAACCTCACCCATCGTCTCAGCCCCAAGAGTGTCCAGCCTTATGTCTTCTGCCGCTGGGGCTGTAGATGTGGTCAATCCTGGTTGCATGCCAGTCCCTGAACGCATTTGGGAAGAATTTCTCTCTGTTTTGCCCTGCTTGTTTCTTCTTTATGTTGGAAATGTATCCTCAGAATGGGTCTGAGCTGATTTTCCCTGCTGGTTTTAGGCCGCTTTACACACACTTGATGCACTTACACAGAGATATCAAGACTTAGCTTTTCAGATGCTTACTAGTCGGATAGATACTTGTGCGATGAACAGGGTCTGGTGAGTCCAGTTGATTGAGCAAGGAGTAGGTCGTGTCCATTCCATATTCGGTTTTCGGAAGGGTATCTGTGCTCATTTCAAACTCGAGTTTTATGCGTCACCCCACCTCACCTTTCCCCTGAAGCAGGCATAAGTGTGTTTTCTAAAAGCGTGACTCTGTTCTGTTTGGGGATTCCGTTCATGGGGAGCGATTTTTACATTCCCTCGATAAGTGATATCATAAGTTTCTTTTTTTGTGGGACTGATTTCACTGAGGATGATCGTACCTAAATCCACTCAGGATGCTGCTACCAGCCTCATGACGTGGATTTCATGGCTGAGTGACACTCCATTGGACCTACGTAGCACCACTTGTCCACTTGTCCACTTGTCTTTGTCCACTTGTCCACTCGTCTTTGTCCACTTGGCTCTTTCCTGGGATATGAAACGTGTACCGGAGTGGAGGTTCTTGTCAAGACAGCAGCCCTCAACTTTGGGGTCCCTGTGTCTGGTTGATTTTTTCATTTTCCCAAGGTCAACGCCCATGTGTGGAAGTGCCCTATGCTCTGTGGTTCTGTGTTTTACATGGTTTGGGAAAGAGGATACACTTGTGAAGATTGGCTGTTGGCCATTGACATCCCGCCCATCAGCTTAACAAGGCTCCCTTGACTCTGTGGGCTGTCCTGCCTTTCTGGTTTTTAGACTTTTTTCGCCTGGCCCTTTTGCCCCGGGGGGTGGGGCGAGAGATTTCTTTGTAGTGCTGATTTGCTCTCCCAGGTTGCTTGGTTGGCCAAAAAGGGCGTATGCGTTTTTTCCTGAATATATTCAGGAAAAAACGCATACGCCCTTTTTGGCCAACCGCATCATTGTCCACGTTCTGGCGCTTTTCATGTGCTATCGGGGCCATTCCGACGTACCCGTTGACATCCGTTTCCTGCAATTCTGCCTTGCGTTCAACGCCTCTTCGTAGCCTGACCTCAATATATTTTGGGGAGATAGTTATAGTTTAGAACTCTGCAGGTTTGGGAAGTGCAGTGCCCCTGAGCTCCATTTCCCAAGTCGCTTTTTTGTGAGTGGGACGCAACACGGCTGGATGGCTTCACGCCCTATTGTCGATCCGCGGTGGCAGGCTGAACCTCTGGTGAATTCTTCTTCGTGATGGGAAATGAGAGTGATATGTGCCCGACCAAACACCTCCAGCGAGTCTCTCATTGGTTCCCCCTCTTGCAGTTCATCCTGCGGACAAATTGCAGACGGTACGAAAGAGGCATGGAAAGGCGCCGAGTCTCCAAGTGGGGAGATTGTTAGTAAGGGGGCCTGAATGGAGAACACGAGCACCAGGAGATGAAAACTGAGGTGAGTTTCAGAAAGCTTTCCCGATCCCACGGTGTAGCATCCGCTGGGTTTCCAATGAGTGCTTTCGCTGTCGGAAGATTGCGTTGAACCTGGAGAGTTGGGACCCATGGAATGGGGAGCACGCAGGATTCCTTTCAAGGGTCTGCATTTGCTTTCCCAACCTCACCCATCGTCTCAGCCCCAAGAGTGTCCAGCCTTATGTCTTCTGCCGCTGGGGCTGTAGATGTGGTCAATCCTGGTTGCATGCCAGTCCCTGAACGCATTTTGGAAGAATTTCTCTCTGTTTTGCCCTGCTTGTTTCTTCTTTATGTTGGAAATGTATCCTCAGAATGGGTCTGAGCTGATTTTCCCTGCTGGTTTTAGGCCGCTTTACACACACTGGATGCACTTACACAGAGATATCAAGACTTAGCTTTTAAGATGCTTACTAGTCGGATAGATACTTGTGCGATGAACAGGGTGTGGTGAGTCCAGTTGATTGAGCAAGGAGTAGGTCGTGTCCATTCCATATTCGGTTTTCGGAAGGGTATCTGTGCTCATTTCAAACTCGAGTTTTATGCGTCACCCCACCTCACCTTTCCCCTGAAGCAGGCATAAGTGTGTTTTCTAAAAGCGTGACTCTGTTCTGTTTGGGGATTCCGTTCATGGGGAGCGATTTTTACATTCCCTCGATAAGTGATATCATAAGTTTCTTTTTTTGTGGGACTGATTTCACTGAGGATGATCGTACCTAAATCCACTCAGGATGCTGCTACCAGCCTCATGACGTGGATTTCATGGCTGAGTGACACTCCGTTGGACCTACGTAGCACCACTTGTCCACTTGTCCACTTGTCTTTGTCCACTTGTCCACTCGTCTTTGTCCACTTGGCTCTTTCCTGGGATATGAAACGTGTACCGGAGTGGAGGTTCTTGTCAAGACAGCAGCCCTCAACTTTGGGGTCCCTGTGTCTGGTTGATTTTTTCATTTTCCCAAGGTCAACGCCCATGTGTGGAAGTGCCCTATGCTCTGTGGTTCTGTGTTTTACATGGTTTGGGAAAGAGGATACACTTGTGAAGATTGGCTGTTGGCCATTGACATCCCGCCCATCAGCTTAACAAGGCTCCCTTGACTCCTTGGGCTGTCCTGCCTTTCTGGTTTTTAGACTTTTTTCGCCTGACCCTTTTGCCCCGGGGGGGGGGCGAGAGATTTCTTTGTAGTGCTGATTTGCTCTCCCAGGTTGCTTGGTTGGCCAAAAAGGGCGTATGCGTTTTTTCCTGAATATATTGAGGAAAAAACGCATACGCCCTTTTTGGCCAACCGCATCATTGTCCACGTTCTGGCGCTTTTCATGTGCTATCGGGGCCATTCCGATGTACCCGTTGACATCCGTTTCCTGCAATTCTGCCTTGCGTTCAACGCCTCTTCGTAGCCTGACCTCAATATATTTTGGGGCGATAGTTATCGTTTAGAACTCTGCAGGTTTGGGAAGTGCAGTGCCCCTGAGCTCCATTTCCCAAGTCGCTTTTTTGTGAGTGGGACGCAACACGGCTGGATGGCTTCACGCCCTATTGTCGATCCGCGGTGGCAGGCTGAACCTCTGGTGAATTCTTCTTCGTGATGGGAAATGAGAGTGACATGTGCCCAACCAAACACCTCCAGCGAGTCTCTCATTGGTTCCCCCTCTTGCAGTTCATCCTGCGGACAAATTGCAGACGGTACGAAAGAGGCATGGAAAGGCGCCGAGTCTCCAAGTGGGGAGATTGTTAGTAAGGGGGCCTGAATGGAGAACACGAGCACCAGGAGATGAAAACTGAGGTGAGTTTCAGAAAGCTTTCCCGATCCCACGGTGTAGCATCCGCTGGGTTTCCAATGAGTGCTTTCGCTGTCGGAAGATTGCGTTGAACCTGGAGAGTTGGGACCCATGGAATGGGGAGCACGCAGGATTCCTTTCAAGGGTCTGCATTTGCTTTCCCAACCTCACCCATCGTCTCAGCCCCAAGAGTGTCCAGCCTTATGTCTTCTGCCGCTGGGGCTGTAGATGTGGTCAATCCTGGTTGCATGCCAGTCCCTGAACGCATTTTGGAAGAATTTCTCTCTGTTTTGCCCTGCTTGTTTCTTCTTTATGTTGGAAATGTATCCTCAGAATGGGTCTGAGCTGATTTTCCCTGCTGGTTTTAGGCCGCTTTACACACACTTGATGCACTTACACAGAGATATCAAGACTTAGCTTTTAAGATGCTTACTAGTCGGATAGATACTTGTGCGATGAACAGGGTGTGGTGAGTAAAGTTGATTGAGCAAGGAGTAGGTCGTGTCCATTCCATATTCGGTTTTCGGAAGGGTATCTGTGCTCATTTCAAACTCGAGTTTTATGCGTCACCCCACCTCACCTTTCCCCTGAAGCAGGCATAAGTGTGTTTTCTAAAAGCGTGACTCTGTTCTGTTTGGGGATTCCGTTCATGGGGAGCGATTTTTACATTCCCTCGATAAGTGATATCATAAGTTTCTTTTTTTGTGGGACTGATTTCACTGAGGATGATCGTACCTAAATCCACTCAGGATGCTGCTACCAGCCTCATGACGTGGATTTCATGGCTGAGTGACACTCCATTGGACCTACGTAGCACCACTTGTCCACTTGTCCACTTGTCTTTGTCCACTTGTCCACTCGTCTTTGTCCACTTGGCTCTTTCCTGGGATATGAAACGTGTACCGGAGTGGAGGTTCTTGTCAAGACAGCAGCCCTCAACATTGGGGTCCCTGTGTCTGGTTGATTTTTTCATTTTCCCAAGGTCAACACCCATGTGTGGAAGTGCCCTATGCTCTGTGGTTCTGTGTTTTACATGGTTTGGGAAAGAGGATACACTTGTGAAGATTGGCTGTTGGCCATTCACATCCCGCCCATCAGCTTAACAAGGCTCCCTTGACTCCGTGGGCTGTCCTGCCTTTCTGGTTTTTAGACTTTTTTCGCCTGGCCCTTTTGCCCCGGTGGGGGGGGGGGCGAGAGATTTCTTTGTAGTGCTGATTTGCTCTCCCAGGTTGCTTGGTTGGCCAAAAAGGGCGTATGCGTTTTTTCCTGAATATATTCAGGAAAAAACGCATACGCCCTTTTTGGCCAACCGCATCATTGTCCACGTTCTGGCGCTTTTCATGTGCTATCGGGGCCATTCCGATGTACCCGTTGACATCCGTTTCCTGCAATTCTGCCTTGCGTTCAACGCCTCTTCGTAGCCTGACCTCAATATATTTTGGGGCGATAGTTATCGTTTAGAACTCTGCAGGTTTGGGAAGTGCAGTGCCCCTGAGCTCCATTTCCCAAGTCGCTTTTTTGTGAGTGGGACGCAACACGGCTGGATGGCTTCACGCCCTATTGTCGATCCGCGGTGGCAGGCTGAACCTCTGGTGAATTCTTCTTCGTGATGGGAAATGAGAGTGACATGTGCCCGACCAAACACCTCCAGCGAGTCTCTCATTGGTTCCCCCTCTTGCAGTTCATCCTGCGGACAAATTGCAGACGGTACGAAAGAGGCATGGAAAGGCACCGAGTCTCCAAGTGGGGAGATTGTTAGTAAGGGGGCCTGAATGGAGAACACGAGCACCAGGAGATGAAAACTGAGGTGAGTTTCAGAAAGCTTTCCCGATCCCACGGTGTAGCATCCGCTGGGTTTCCAATGAGTGCTTTCGCTGTCGGAAGATTGCGTTGAACCTGGAGAGTTGGGACCCATGGAATGGGGAGCACGCAGGATTCCTTTCAAGGGTCTGCATTTGCTTTCCCAACCTCACCCATCGTCTCAGCCCCAAGAGTGTCCAGCCTTATGTCTTCTGCCGCTGGGGCTGTAGATGTGGTCAATCCTGGTTGCATGCCAGTCCCTGAACGCATTTGGGAAGAATTTCTCTCTGTTTTGCCCTGCTTGTTTCTTCTTTATGTTGGAAATGTATCCTCAGAATGGGTCTGAGCTGATTTTCCCTGCTGGTTTTAGGCCGCTTTACACACACTTGATGCACTTACACAGAGATATCAAGACTTAGCTTTTCAGATGCTTACTAGTCGGATAGATACTTGTGCGATGAACAGGGTCTGGTGAGTCCAGTTGATTGAGCAAGGAGTAGGTCGTGTCCATTCCATATTCGGTTTTCGGAAGGGTATCTGTGCTCATTTCAAACTCGAGTTTTATGCGTCACCCCACCTCACCTTTCCCCTGAAGCAGGCATAAGTGTGTTTTCTAAAAGCGTGACTCTGTTCTGTTTGGGGATTCCGTTCATGGGGAGCGATTTTTACATTCCCTCGATAAGTGATATCATAAGTTTCTTTTTTTGTGGGACTGATTTCACTGAGGATGATCGTACCTAAATCCACTCAGGATGCTGCTACCAGCCTCATGACGTGGATTTCATGGCTGAGTGACACTCCATTGGACCTACGTAGCACCACTTGTCCACTTGTCCACTTGTCTTTGTCCACTTGTCCACTCGTCTTTGTCCACTTGGCTCTTTCCTGGGATATGAAACGTGTACCGGAGTGGAGGTTCTTGTCAAGACAGCAGCCCTCAACTTTGGGGTCCCTGTGTCTGGTTGATTTTTTTCATTTTCCCAAGGTCAACGCCCATGTGTGGAAGTGCCCTATGCTCTGTGGTTCTGTGTTTTACATGGTTTGGGAAAGAGGATACACTTGTGAGGATTGGCTGTTGGCCATTGACATCCCGCCCATCAGCTTAACAAGGCTCCCTTGACTCCGTGGGCTGTCCTGCCTTTCTGGTTTTTAGACTTTTTTCGCCTGGCCCTTTTGCCCCGGGGGGGGGGGCGAGAGATTTCTTTGTAGTGCTGATTTGCTCTCCCAGGTTGCTTGGTTGGCCAAAAAGGGCGTATGCGTTTTTTCCTGAATATATTCAGGAAAAAACGCATACGCCCTTTTTGGCCAACCGCATCATTGTCCACGTTCTGGCGCTTTTCATGTGCTATCGGGGCCATTCCGATGTACCCGTTGACATCCGTTTCCTGCAATTCTGCCTTGCGTTCAACGCCTCTTCGTAGCCTGACCTCAATATATTTTGGGGCGATAGTTATCATTTAGAACTCTGCAGGTTTGGGAAGTGCAGTGCCCCTGAGCTCCATTTCCCAAGTCGCTTTTTTGTGAGTGGGACGCAACACGGCTGGATGGCTTCACGCCCTATTGTCGATCCGCGGTGGCAGGCTGAACCTCTGGTGAATTCTTCTTCGTGATGGGAAATGAGAGTGACATGTGCCCGACCAAACACCTCCAGCGAGTCTCTCATTGGTTCCCCCTCTTGCAGTTCATCCTGCGGACAAATTGCAGACGGTACGAAAGAGGCATGGAAAGGCGCCGAGTCTCCAAGTGGGGAGATTGTTAGTAAGGGGGCCTGAATGGAGAACACGAGCACCAGGAGATGAAAACTGAGGTGAGTTTCAGAAAGCTTTCCCGATCCCACGGTGTAGCATCCGCTGGGTTTCCAATGAGTGCTTTCGCTGTCGGAAGATTGCGTTGAACCTGGAGAGTTGGGACCCATGGAATGGGGAGCACGCAGGATTCCTTTCAAGGGTCTGCATTTGCTTTCCCAACCTCACCCATCGTCTCAGCCCCAAGAGTGTCCAGCCTTATGTCTTCTGCCGCTGGGGCTGTAGATGTGGTCAATCCTGGTTGCATGCCAGTCCCTGAACGCATTTTGGAAGAATTTCTCTCTGTTTTGCCCTGCTTGTTTCTTCTTTATGTTGGAAATGTATCCTCAGAATGGGTCTGAGCTGATTTTCCCTGCTGGTTTTAGGCCGCTTTACACACACTTGATGCACTTACACAGAGATATCAAGACTTAGCTTTTAAGATGCTTACTAGTCGGATAGATACTTGTGCGATGAACAGGGTGTGGTGAGTCCAGTTGATTGAGCAAGGAGTAGGTCGTGTCCATTCCATATTCGGTTTTCGGAAGGGTATCTGTGCTCATTTCAAACTCGAGTTTTATGCGTCACCCCACCTCACCTTTCCCCTGAAGCAGGCATAAGTGTGTTTTCTAAAAGCGTGACTCTGTTCTGTTTGGGGATTCCGTTCATGGGGAGCGATTTTTACATTCCCTCGATAAGTGATATCATAAGTTTCTTTTTTTGTGGGACTGATTTCACTGAGGATGATCGTACCTAAATCCACTCAGGATGCTGCTACCAGCCTCATGACGTGGATTTCATGGCTGAGTGACACTCCGTTGGACCTACGTAGCACCACTTGTCCACTTGTCCACTTGTCTTTGTCCACTTGTCCACTCGTCTTTGTCCACTTGGCTCTTTCCTGGGATATGAAACGTGTAACGGAGTGGAGGTTCTTGTCAAGACAGCAGAGCTCAACTTTGGGGTCCCTGTGTCTGGTTGATTTTTTCATTTTCCCAAGGTCAACGCCCATGTGTGGAAGTGCCCTATGCTCTGTGGTTCTGTGTTTTACATGGTTTGGGAAAGAGGATACACTTGTGAAGATTGGCTGTTGGCCATTGACATCCCGCCCATCAGCTTAAGAAGGCTCCCTTGACTCCGTAGGCTGTCCTGCCTTTCTGGTTTTTAGACTTTTTTCGCCTGGCCCTTTTGCCCCGGGGGGGGGCGAGAGATTTCTTTGTAGTGCTGATTTGCTCTCCCAGGTTGCTTGGTTGGCCAAAAAGGGCGTATGCGTTTTTTCCTGAATATATTCAGGAAAAAACGCATACGCCCTTTTTGGCCAACCGCATCATTGTCCACGTTCTGGCGCTTTTCATGTGCTATCGGGGCCATTCCGATGTACCCGTTGACATCCGTTTCCTGCAATTCTGCCTTGCGTTCACCGCCTCTTCGTAGCCTGACCTCAATATATTTTGGGGCGATAGTTATCGTTTAGAACTCTGCAGGTTTGGGAAGTGCAGTGCCCCTGAGCTCCATTTCCCAAGTCGCTTTTTTGTGAGTGGGACGCAACACGGCTGGATGGCTTCACGCCCTATTGTCGATCCGCGGTGGCAGGCTGAACCTCTGGTGAATTCTTCTTCGTGATGGGAAATGAGAGTGACATGTGCCCGACCAAACACCTCCAGCGAGTCTCTCATTGGTTCCCCCTCTTGCAGTTCATCCTGCGGACAAATTGCAGACGGTACGAAAGAGGCATGGAAAGGCGCCGAGTCTCCAAGTGGGGAGATTGTTAGTAAGGGGGCCTGAATGGAGAACACGAGCACCAGGAGATGAAAACTGAGGTGAGTTTCAGAAAGCTTTCCCGATCCCACGGTGTAGCATCCGCTGGGTTTCCAATGAGTGCTTTCGCTGTCGGAAGATTGCGTTGAACCTGGAGAGTTGGGACCCATGGAATGGGGAGCACGCAGGATTCCTTTCAAGGGTCTGCATTTGCTTTCCCAACCTCACCCATCGTCTCAGCCCCAAGAGTGTCCAGCCTTATGTCTTCTGCCGCTGGGGCTGTAGATGTGGTCAATCCTGGTTGCATGCCAGTCCCTGAACGCATTTGGGAAGAATTTCTCTCTGTTTTGCCCTGCTTGTTTCTTCTTTATGTTGGAAATGTATCCTCAGAATGGGTCTGAGCTGATTTTCCCTGCTGGTTTTAGGCCGCTTTACACACACTTGATGCACTTACACAGAGATATCAAGACTTAGCTTTTAAGATGCTTACTAGTGGGATAGATACTTGTGCGATGAACAGGGTGTGGTGAGTCCAGTTGATTGAGCAAGGAGTAGGTCGTGTCCATTCCATATTCGGTTTTCGGAAGGGTATCTGTGCTCATTTCAAACTCGAGTTTTATGCGTCACCCCACCTCACCTTTCCCCTGAAGCAGGCATAAGTGTGTTTTCTAAAAGCGTGACTCTGTTCTGTTTGGGGATTCCGTTCATGGGGAGCGATTTTTACATTCCCTCGATAAGTGATATCATAAGTTTCTTTTTTTGTGGGACTGATTTCACTGAGGATGATCGTACCTAAATCCACTCAGGATGCTGCTACCAGCCTCATGACGTGGATTTCATGGCTGAGTGACACTCCGTTGGACCTACGTAGCACCACTTGTCCACTTGTCCACTTGTCTTTGTCCACTTGTCCACTCGTCTTTGTCCACTTGGCTCTTTCCTGGGATATGAAACGTGTACCGGAGTGGAGGTTCTTGTCAAGACAGCAGCCCTCAACTTTGGGGTCCCTGTGTCTGGTTGATTTTTTCATTTTCCCAAGGTCAACGCCCATGTGTGGAAGTGCCCTATGCTCTGTGGTTCTGTGTTTTACATGGTTTGGGAAAGAGGATACACTTGTGAAGATTGGCTGTTGGCCATTGACATCCCGCCCATCAGCTTAACAAGGCTCCCTTGACTCCTTGGGCTGTCCTGCCTTTCTGGTTTTTAGACTTTTTTCGCCTGACCCTTTTGCCCCGGGGGGGGGGCGAGAGATTTCTTTGTAGTGCTGATTTGCTCTCCCAGGTTGCTTGGTTGGCCAAAAAGGGCGTATGCGTTTTTTCCTGAATATATTGAGGAAAAAACGCATACGCCCTTTTTGGCCAACCGCATCATTGTCCACGTTCTGGCGCTTTTCATGTGCTATCGGGGCCATTCCGATGTACCCGTTGACATCCGTTTCCTGCAATTCTGCCTTGCGTTCAACGCCTCTTCGTAGCCTGACCTCAATATATTTTGGGGCGATAGTTATCGTTTAGAACTCTGCAGGTTTGGGAAGTGCAGTGCCCCTGAGCTCCATTTCCCAAGTCGCTTTTTTGTGAGTGGGACGCAACACGGCTGGATGGCTTCACGCCCTATTGTCGATCCGCGGTGGCAGGCTGAACCTCTGGTGAATTCTTCTTCGTGATGGGAAATGAGAGTGACATGTGCCCAACCAAACACCTCCAGCGAGTCTCTCATTGGTTCCCCCTCTTGCAGTTCATCCTGCGGACAAATTGCAGACGGTACGAAAGAGGCATGGAAAGGCGCCGAGTCTCCAAGTGGGGAGATTGTTAGTAAGGGGGCCTGAATGGAGAACACGAGCACCAGGAGATGAAAACTGAGGTGAGTTTCAGAAAGCTTTCCCGATCCCACGGTGTAGCATCCGCTGGGTTTCCAATGAGTGCTTTCGCTGTCGGAAGATTGCGTTGAACCTGGAGAGTTGGGACCCATGGAATGGGGAGCACGCAGGATTCCTTTCAAGGGTCTGCATTTGCTTTCCCAACCTCACCCATCGTCTCAGCCCCAAGAGTGTCCAGCCTTATGTCTTCTGCCGCTGGGGCTGTAGATGTGGTCAATCCTGGTTGCATGCCAGTCCCTGAACGCATTTGGGAAGAATTTCTCTCTGTTTTGCCCTGCTTGTTTCTTCTTTATGTTGGAAATGTATCCTCAGAATGGGTCTGAGCTGATTTTCCCTGCTGGTTTTAGGCCGCTTTACACACACTTGATGCACTTACACAGAGATATCAAGACTTAGCTTTTAAGATGCTTACTAGTCGGATAGATACTTGTGCGATGAACAGGGTGTGGTGAGTCCAGTTGATTGAGCAAGGAGTAGGTCGTGTCCATTCCATATTCGGTTTTCGGAAGGGTATCTGTGCTCATTTCAAACTCGAGTTTTATGCGTCACCCCACCTCACCTTTCCCCTGAAGCAGGCATAAGTGTGTTTTCTAAAAGCGTGACTCTGTTCTGTTTGGGGATTCCGTTCATGGGGAGCGATTTTTACATTCCCTCGATAAGTGATATCATAAGTTTCTTTTTTTGTGGGACTGATTTCACTGAGGATGATCGTACCTAAATCCACTCAGGATGCTGCTACCAGCCTCATGACGTGGATTTCATGGCTGAGTGACACTCCGTTGGACCTACGTAGCACCACTTGTCCACTTGTCCACTTGTCTTTGTCCACTTGTCCACTCGTCTTTGTCCACTTGGCTCTTTCCTGGGATATGAAACGTGTAACGGAGTGGAGGTTCTTGTCAAGACAGCAGAGCTCAACTTTGGGGTCCCTGTGTCTGGTTGATTTTTTCATTTTCCCAAGGTCAACGCCCATGTGTGGAAGTGCCCTATGCTCTGTGGTTCTGTGTTTTACATGGTTTGGGAAAGAGGATACACTTGTGAAGATTGGCTGTTGGCCATTGACATCCCGCCCATCAGCTTAAGAAGGCTCCCTTGACTCCGTAGGCTGTCCTGCCTTTCTGGTTTTTAGACTTTTTTCGCCTGGCCCTTTTGCCCCGGGGGGGGGCGAGAGATTTCTTTGTAGTGCTGATTTGCTCTCCCAGGTTGCTTGGTTGGCCAAAAAGGGCGTATGCGTTTTTTCCTGAATATATTCAGGAAAAAACGCATACGCCCTTTTTGGCCAACCGCATCATTGTCCACGTTCTGGCGCTTTTCATGTGCTATCGGGGCCATTCCGATGTACCCGTTGACATCCGTTTCCTGCAATTCTGCCTTGCGTTCACCGCCTCTTCGTAGCCTGACCTCAATATATTTTGGGGCGATAGTTATCGTTTAGAACTCTGCAGGTTTGGGAAGTGCAGTGCCCCTGAGCTCCATTTCCCAAGTCGCTTTTTTGTGAGTGGGACGCAACACGGCTGGATGGCTTCACGCCCTATTGTCGATCCGCGGTGGCAGGCTGAACCTCTGGTGAATTCTTCTTCGTGATGGGAAATGAGAGTGACATGTGCCCGACCAAACACCTCCAGCGAGTCTCTCATTGGTTCCCCCTCTTGCAGTTCATCCTGCGGACAAATTGCAGACGGTACGAAAGAGGCATGGAAAGGCACCGAGTCTCCAAGTGGGGAGATTGTTAGTAAGGGGGCCTGAATGGAGAACACGAGCACCAGGAGATGAAAACTGAGGTGAGTTTCAGAAAGCTTTCCCGATCCCACGGTGTAGCATCCGCTGGGTTTCCAATGAGTGCTTTCGCTGTCGGAAGATTGCGTTGAACCTGGAGAGTTGGGACCCATGGAATGGGGAGCACGCAGGATTCCTTTCAAGGGTCTGCATTTGCTTTCCCAACCTCACCCATCGTCTCAGCCCCAAGAGTGTCCAGCCTTATGTCTTCTGCCGCTGGGGCTGTAGATGTGGTCAATCCTGGTTGCATGCCAGTCCCTGAACGCATTTGGGAAGAATTTCTCTCTGTTTTGCCCTGCTTGTTTCTTCTTTATGTTGGAAATGTATCCTCAGAATGGGTCTGAGCTGATTTTCCCTGCTGGTTTTAGGCCGCTTTACACACACTTGATGCACTTACACAGAGATATCAAGACTTAGCTTTTAAGATGCTTACTAGTGGGATAGATACTTGTGCGATGAACAGGGTGTGGTGAGTCCAGTTGATTGAGCAAGGAGTAGGTCGTGTCCATTCCATATTCGGTTTTCGGAAGGGTATCTGTGCTCATTTCAAACTCGAGTTTTATGCGTCACCCCACCTCACCTTTCCCCTGAAGCAGGCATAAGTGTGTTTTCTAAAAGCGTGACTCTGTTCTGTTTGGGGATTCCGTTCATGGGGAGCGATTTTTACATTCCCTCGATAAGTGATATCTTAAGTTTCTTTTTTTGTGGGACTGATTTCACTGAGGATGATCGTACCTAAATCCACTCAGGATGCTGCTACCAGCCTCATGACGTGGATTTCATGGCTGAGTGACACTCCGTTGGACCCACGTAGCACCACTTGTCCACTTGTCCACTTGTCTTTGTCCACTTGTCCACTCGTCTTTGTCCACTTGGCTCTTTCCTGGGATATGAAACGTGTACCGGAGTGGAGGTTCTTGTCAAGACAGCAGCCCTCAACTTTGGGGTCCCTGTGTCTGGTTGATTTTTTCATTTTCCCAAGGTCAACGCCCATGTGTGGAAGTGCCCTATGCTCTGTGGTTCTGTGTTTTACATGGTTTGGGAAAGAGGATACACTTGTGAAGATTGGCTGTTGGCCATTGACATCCCGCCCATCAGCTTAACAAGGCTCCCTTGACTCCTTGGGCTGTCCTGCCTTTCTGGTTTTTAGACTTTTTTCGCCTGACCCTTTTGCCCCGGGGGGGGGGCGAGAGATTTCTTTGTAGTGCTGATTTGCTCTCCCAGGTTGCTTGGTTGGCCAAAAAGGGCGTATGCGTTTTTTCCTGAATATATTGAGGAAAAAACGCATACGCCCTTTTTGGCCAACCGCATCATTGTCCACGTTCTGGCGCTTTTCATGTGCTATCGGGGCCATTCCGATGTACCCGTTGACATCCGTTTCCTGCAATTCTGCCTTGCGTTCAACGCCTCTTCGTAGCCTGACCTCAATATATTTTGGGGCGATAGTTATCGTTTAGAACTCTGCAGGTTTGGGAAGTGCAGTGCCCCTGAGCTCCATTTCCCAAGTCGCTTTTTTGTGAGTGGGACGCAACACGGCTGGATGGCTTCACGCCCTATTGTCGATCCGCGGTGGCAGGCTGAACCTCTGGTGAATTCTTCTTCGTGATGGGAAATGAGAGTGACATGTGCCCAACCAAACACCTCCAGCGAGTCTCTCATTGGTTCCCCCTCTTGCAGTTCATCCTGCGGACAAATTGCAGACGGTACGAAAGAGGCATGGAAAGGCGCCGAGTCTCCAAGTGGGGAGATTGTTAGTAAGGGGGCCTGAATGGAGAACACGAGCACCAGGAGATGAAAACTGAGGTGAGTTTCAGAAAGCTTTCCCGATCCCACGGTGTAGCATCCGCTGGGTTTCCAATGAGTGCTTTCGCTGTCGGAAGATTGCGTTGAACCTGGAGAGTTGGGACCCATGGAATGGGGAGCACGCAGGATTCCTTTCAAGGGTCTGCATTTGCTTTCCCAACCTCACCCATCGTCTCAGCCCCAAGAGTGTCCAGCCTTATGTCTTCTGCCGCTGGGGCTGTAGATGTGGTCAATCCTGGTTGCATGCCAGTCCCTGAACGCATTTGGGAAGAATTTCTCTCTGTTTTGCCCTGCTTGTTTCTTCTTTATGTTGGAAATGTATCCTCAGAATGGGTCTGAGCTGATTTTCCCTGCTGGTTTTAGGCCGCTTTACACACACTTGATGCACTTACACAGAGATATCAAGACTTAGCTTTTAAGATGCTTACTAGTCGGATAGATACTTGTGCGATGAACAGGGTGTGGTGAGTAAAGTTGATTGAGCAAGGAGTAGGTCGTGTCCATTCCATATTCGGTTTTCGGAAGGGTATCTGTGCTCATTTCAAACTCGAGTTTTATGCGTCACCCCACCTCACCTTTCCCCTGAAGCAGGCATAAGTGTGTTTTCTAAAAGCGTGACTCTGTTCTGTTTGGGGATTCCGTTCATGGGGAGCGATTTTTACATTCCCTCGATAAGTGATATCATAAGTTTCTTTTTTTGTGGGACTGATTTCACTGAGGATGATCGTACCTAAATCCACTCAGGATGCTGCTACCAGCCTCATGACGTGGATTTCATGGCTGAGTGACACTCCGTTGGACCTACGTAGCACCACTTGTCCACTTGTCCACTTGTCTTTGTCCACTTGTCCACTCGTCTTTGTCCACTTGGCTCTTTCCTGGGATATGAAACGTGTAACGGATTGGAGGTTCTTGTCAAGACAGCAGAGCTCAACTTTGGGGTCCCTGTGTCTGGTTGATTTTTTCATTTTCCCAAGGTCAACGCCCATGTGTGGAAGTGCCCTATGCTCTGTGGTTCTGTGTTTTACATGGTTTGGGAAAGAGGATACACTTGTGAAGATTGGCTGTTGGCCATTCACATCCCGCCCATCAGCTTAAGAAGGCTCCCTTGACTCCGTAGGCTGTCCTGCCTTTCTGGTTTTTAGACTTTTTTCGCCTGGCCCTTTTGCCCCGGGGGGGGGGCGAGAGATTTCTTTGTAGTGCTGATTTGCTCTCCCAGGTTGCTTGGTTGGCCAAAAAGGGCGTATGCGTTTTTTCCTGAATATATTCAGGAAAAAACGCATACGCCCTTTTTGGCCAACCGCATCATTGTCCACGTTCTGGCGCTTTTCATGTGCTATCGGGGCCATTCCCATGTACCCGTTGACATCCGTTTCCTGCAATTCTGCCTTGCGTTCAACGCCTCTTCGTAGCCTGACCTCAATATATTTTGGGGCGATAGTTATCGTTTAGAACTCTGCAGGTTTGGGAAGTGCAGTGCCCCTGAGCTCCATTTCCCAAGTCGCTTTTTTGTGAGTGGGACGCAACACGGCTGGATGGCTTCACGCCCTATTGTCGATCCGCGGTGGCAGGCTGAACCTCTGGTGAATTCTTCTTCGTGATGGGAAATGAGAGTGACATGTGCCCAACCAAACACCTCCAGCGAGTCTCTCATTGGTTCCCCCTCTTGCAGTTCATCCTGCGGACAAATTGCAGACGGTACGAAAGAGGCATGGAAAGGCGCCGAGTCTCCAAGTGGGGAGATTGTTAGTACGGGGGCCTGAATGGAGAACACGAGCACCAGGAGATGAAAACTGAGGTGAGTTTCAGAAAGCTTTCCCGATCCCACGGTGTAGCATCCGCTGGGTTTCCAATGAGTGCTTTCGCTGTCGGAAGATTGCGTTGAACCTGGAGAGTTGGGACCCATGGAATGGGGAGCACGCAGGATTCCTTTCAAGGGTCTGCATTTGCTTTCCCAACCTCACCCATCGTCTCAGCCCCAAGAGTGTCCAGCCTTATGTCTTCTGCCGCTGGGGCTGTAGATGTGGTCAATCCTGGTTGCATGCCAGTCCCTGAACGCATTTGGGAAGAATTTCTCTCTGTTTTGCCCTGCTTGTTTCTTCTTTATGTTGGAAATGTATCCTCAGAATGGGTCTGAGCTGATTTTCCCTGCTGGTTTTAGGCCGCTTTACACACACTTGATGCACTTACACAGAGATATCAAGACTTAGCTTTTCAGATGCTTACTAGTCGGATAGATACTTGTGCGATGAACAGGGTCTGGTGAGTCCAGTTGATTGAGCAAGGAGTAGGTCGTGTCCATTCCATATTCGGTTTTCGGAAGGGTATCTGTGCTCATTTCAAACTCGAGTTTTATGCGTCACCCCACCTCACCTTTCCCCTGAAGCAGGCATAAGTGTGTTTTCTAAAAGCGTGACTCTGTTCTGTTTGGGGATTCCGTTCATGGGGAGCGATTTTTACATTCCCTCGATAAGTGATATCATAAGTTTCTTTTTTTGTGGGACTGATTTCACTGAGGATGATCGTACCTAAATCCACTCAGGATGCTGCTACCAGCCTCATGACGTGGATTTCATGGCTGAGTGACACTCCATTGGACCTACGTAGCACCACTTGTCCACTTGTCCACTTGTCTTTGTCCACTTGTCCACTCGTCTTTGTCCACTTGGCTCTTTCCTGGGATATGAAACGTGTACCGGAGTGGAGGTTCTTGTCAAGACAGCAGCCCTCAACTTTGGGGTCCCTGTGTCTGGTTGATTTTTTCATTTTCCCAAGGTCAACGCCCATGTGTGGAAGTGCCCTATGCTCTGTGGTTCTGTGTTTTACATGGTTTGGGAAAGAGGATACACTTGTGAAGATTGGCTGTTGGCCATTGACATCCCGCCCATCAGCTTAACAAGGCTCCCTTGACTCTGTGGGCTGTCCTGCCTTTCTGGTTTTTAGACTTTTTTCGCCTGGCCCTTTTGCCCCGGGGGGTGGGGCGAGAGATTTCTTTGTAGTGCTGATTTGCTCTCCCAGGTTGCTTGGTTGGCCAAAAAGGGCGTATGCGTTTTTTCCTGAATATATTCAGGAAAAAACGCATACGCCCTTTTTGGCCAACCGCATCATTGTCCACGTTCTGGCGCTTTTCATGTGCTATCGGGGCCATTCCGACGTACCCGTTGACATCCGTTTCCTGCAATTCTGCCTTGCGTTCAACGCCTCTTCGTAGCCTGACCTCAATATATTTTGGGGAGATAGTTATAGTTTAGAACTCTGCAGGTTTGGGAAGTGCAGTGCCCCTGAGCTCCATTTCCCAAGTCGCTTTTTTGTGAGTGGGACGCAACACGGCTGGATGGCTTCACGCCCTATTGTCGATCCGCGGTGGCAGGCTGAACCTCTGGTGAATTCTTCTTCGTGATGGGAAATGAGAGTGATATGTGCCCGACCAAACACCTCCAGCGAGTCTCTCATTGGTTCCCCCTCTTGCAGTTCATCCTGCGGACAAATTGCAGACGGTACGAAAGAGGCATGGAAAGGCGCCGAGTCTCCAAGTGGGGAGATTGTTAGTAAGGGGGCCTGAATGGAGAACACGAGCACCAGGAGATGAAAACTGAGGTGAGTTTCAGAAAGCTTTCCCGATCCCACGGTGTAGCATCCGCTGGGTTTCCAATGAGTGCTTTCGCTGTCGGAAGATTGCGTTGAACCTGGAGAGTTGGGACCCATGGAATGGGGAGCACGCAGGATTCCTTTCAAGGGTCTGCATTTGCTTTCCCAACCTCACCCATCGTCTCAGCCCCAAGAGTGTCCAGCCTTATGTCTTCTGCCGCTGGGGCTGTAGATGTGGTCAATCCTGGTTGCATGCCAGTCCCTGAACGCATTTTGGAAGAATTTCTCTCTGTTTTGCCCTGCTTGTTTCTTCTTTATGTTGGAAATGTATCCTC
Organism: Kogia breviceps; assembly: GCF_026419965.1. Classification (NCBI taxonomy): domain Eukaryota; kingdom Metazoa; phylum Chordata; class Mammalia; order Artiodactyla; family Physeteridae; genus Kogia; species Kogia breviceps. The sequence continues at coordinate 28,703,065 of NC_081321.1, forward strand.
AGAATGGGTCTGAGCTGATTTTCCCTGCTGGTTTTAGGCCGCTTTACACACACTTGATGCACTTACACAGAGATATCAAGACTTAGCTTTTAAGATGCTTACTAGTCGGATAGATACTTGTGCGATGAACAGGGTGTGGTGAGTCCAGTTGATTGAGCAAGGAGTAGGTCGTGTCCATTCCATATTCGGTTTTCGGAAGGGTATCTGTGCTCATTTCAAACTCGAGTTTTATGCGTCACCCCACCTCACCTTTCCCCTGAAGCAGGCATAAGTGTGTTTTCTAAAAGCGTGACTCTGTTCTGTTTGGGGATTCCGTTCATGGGGAGCGATTTTTACATTCCCTCGATAAGTGATATCATAAGTTTCTTTTTTTGTGGGACTGATTTCACTGAGGATGATCGTACCTAAATCCACTCAGGATGCTGCTACCAGCCTCATGACGTGGATTTCATGGCTGAGTGACACTCCGTTGGACCTACGTAGCACCACTTGTCCACTTGTCCACTTGTCTTTGTCCACTTGTCCACTCGTCTTTGTCCACTTGGCTCTTTCCTGGGATATGAAACGTGTACCGGAGTGGAGGTTCTTGTCAAGACAGCAGCCCTCAACTTTGGGGTCCCTGTGTCTGGTTGATTTTTTCATTTTCCCAAGGTCAACGCCCATGTGTGGAAGTGCCCTATGCTCTGTGGTTCTGTGTTTTACATGGTTTGGGAAAGAGGATACACTTGTGAAGATTGGCTGTTGGCCATTGACATCCCGCCCATCAGCTTAACAAGGCTCCCTTGACTCCTTGGGCTGTCCTGCCTTTCTGGTTTTTAGACTTTTTTCGCCTGACCCTTTTGCCCCGGGGGGGGGGCGAGAGATTTCTTTGTAGTGCTGATTTGCTCTCCCAGGTTGCTTGGTTGGCCAAAAAGGGCGTATGCGTTTTTTCCTGAATATATTGAGGAAAAAACGCATACGCCCTTTTTGGCCAACCGCATCATTGTCCACGTTCTGGCGCTTTTCATGTGCTATCGGGGCCATTCCGATGTACCCGTTGACATCCGTTTCCTGCAATTCTGCCTTGCGTTCAACGCCTCTTCGTAGCCTGACCTCAATATATTTTGGGGCGATAGTTATCGTTTAGAACTCTGCAGGTTTGGGAAGTGCAGTGCCCCTGAGCTCCATTTCCCAAGTCGCTTTTTTGTGAGTGGGACGCAACACGGCTGGATGGCTTCACGCCCTATTGTCGATCCGCGGTGGCAGGCTGAACCTCTGGTGAATTCTTCTTCGTGATGGGAAATGAGAGTGACATGTGCCCAACCAAACACCTCCAGCGAGTCTCTCATTGGTTCCCCCTCTTGCAGTTCATCCTGCGGACAAATTGCAGACGGTACGAAAGAGGCATGGAAAGGCGCCGAGTCTCCAAGTGGGGAGATTGTTAGTAAGGGGGCCTGAATGGAGAACACGAGCACCAGGAGATGAAAACTGAGGTGAGTTTCAGAAAGCTTTCCCGATCCCACGGTGTAGCATCCGCTGGGTTTCCAATGAGTGCTTTCGCTGTCGGAAGATTGCGTTGAACCTGGAGAGTTGGGACCCATGGAATGGGGAGCACGCAGGATTCCTTTCAAGGGTCTGCATTTGCTTTCCCAACCTCACCCATCGTCTCAGCCCCAAGAGTGTCCAGCCTTATGTCTTCTGCCGCTGGGGCTGTAGATGTGGTCAATCCTGGTTGCATGCCAGTCCCTGAACGCATTTTGGAAGAATTTCTCTCTGTTTTGCCCTGCTTGTTTCTTCTTTATGTTGGAAATGTATCCTCAGAATGGGTCTGAGCTGATTTTCCCTGCTGGTTTTAGGCCGCTTTACACACACTTGATGCACTTACACAGAGATATCAAGACTTAGCTTTTAAGATGCTTACTAGTCGGATAGATACTTGTGCGATGAACAGGGTGTGGTGAGTAAAGTTGATTGAGCAAGGAGTAGGTCGTGTCCATTCCATATTCGGTTTTCGGAAGGGTATCTGTGCTCATTTCAAACTCGAGTTTTATGCGTCACCCCACCTCACCTTTCCCCTGAAGCAGGCATAAGTGTGTTTTCTAAAAGCGTGACTCTGTTCTGTTTGGGGATTCCGTTCATGGGGAGCGATTTTTACATTCCCTCGATAAGTGATATCATAAGTTTCTTTTTTTGTGGGACTGATTTCACTGAGGATGATCGTACCTAAATCCACTCAGGATGCTGCTACCAGCCTCATGACGTGGATTTCATGGCTGAGTGACACTCCATTGGACCTACGTAGCACCACTTGTCCACTTGTCCACTTGTCTTTGTCCACTTGTCCACTCGTCTTTGTCCACTTGGCTCTTTCCTGGGATATGAAACGTGTACCGGAGTGGAGGTTCTTGTCAAGACAGCAGCCCTCAACATTGGGGTCCCTGTGTCTGGTTGATTTTTTCATTTTCCCAAGGTCAACACCCATGTGTGGAAGTGCCCTATGCTCTGTGGTTCTGTGTTTTACATGGTTTGGGAAAGAGGATACACTTGTGAAGATTGGCTGTTGGCCATTCACATCCCGCCCATCAGCTTAACAAGGCTCCCTTGACTCCGTGGGCTGTCCTGCCTTTCTGGTTTTTAGACTTTTTTCGCCTGGCCCTTTTGCCCCGGTGGGGGGGGGGGCGAGAGATTTCTTTGTAGTGCTGATTTGCTCTCCCAGGTTGCTTGGTTGGCCAAAAAGGGCGTATGCGTTTTTTCCTGAATATATTCAGGAAAAAACGCATACGCCCTTTTTGGCCAACCGCATCATTGTCCACGTTCTGGCGCTTTTCATGTGCTATCGGGGCCATTCCGATGTACCCGTTGACATCCGTTTCCTGCAATTCTGCCTTGCGTTCAACGCCTCTTCGTAGCCTGACCTCAATATATTTTGGGGCGATAGTTATCGTTTAGAACTCTGCAGGTTTGGGAAGTGCAGTGCCCCTGAGCTCCATTTCCCAAGTCGCTTTTTTGTGAGTGGGACGCAACACGGCTGGATGGCTTCACGCCCTATTGTCGATCCGCGGTGGCAGGCTGAACCTCTGGTGAATTCTTCTTCGTGATGGGAAATGAGAGTGACATGTGCCCGACCAAACACCTCCAGCGAGTCTCTCATTGGTTCCCCCTCTTGCAGTTCATCCTGCGGACAAATTGCAGACGGTACGAAAGAGGCATGGAAAGGCACCGAGTCTCCAAGTGGGGAGATTGTTAGTAAGGGGGCCTGAATGGAGAACACGAGCACCAGGAGATGAAAACTGAGGTGAGTTTCAGAAAGCTTTCCCGATCCCACGGTGTAGCATCCGCTGGGTTTCCAATGAGTGCTTTCGCTGTCGGAAGATTGCGTTGAACCTGGAGAGTTGGGACCCATGGAATGGGGAGCACGCAGGATTCCTTTCAAGGGTCTGCATTTGCTTTCCCAACCTCACCCATCGTCTCAGCCCCAAGAGTGTCCAGCCTTATGTCTTCTGCCGCTGGGGCTGTAGATGTGGTCAATCCTGGTTGCATGCCAGTCCCTGAACGCATTTGGGAAGAATTTCTCTCTGTTTTGCCCTGCTTGTTTCTTCTTTATGTTGGAAATGTATCCTCAGAATGGGTCTGAGCTGATTTTCCCTGCTGGTTTTAGGCCGCTTTACACACACTTGATGCACTTACACAGAGATATCAAGACTTAGCTTTTCAGATGCTTACTAGTCGGATAGATACTTGTGCGATGAACAGGGTCTGGTGAGTCCAGTTGATTGAGCAAGGAGTAGGTCGTGTCCATTCCATATTCGGTTTTCGGAAGGGTATCTGTGCTCATTTCAAACTCGAGTTTTATGCGTCACCCCACCTCACCTTTCCCCTGAAGCAGGCATAAGTGTGTTTTCTAAAAGCGTGACTCTGTTCTGTTTGGGGATTCCGTTCATGGGGAGCGATTTTTACATTCCCTCGATAAGTGATATCATAAGTTTCTTTTTTTGTGGGACTGATTTCACTGAGGATGATCGTACCTAAATCCACTCAGGATGCTGCTACCAGCCTCATGACGTGGATTTCATGGCTGAGTGACACTCCATTGGACCTACGTAGCACCACTTGTCCACTTGTCCACTTGTCTTTGTCCACTTGTCCACTCGTCTTTGTCCACTTGGCTCTTTCCTGGGATATGAAACGTGTACCGGAGTGGAGGTTCTTGTCAAGACAGCAGCCCTCAACTTTGGGGTCCCTGTGTCTGGTTGATTTTTTTCATTTTCCCAAGGTCAACGCCCATGTGTGGAAGTGCCCTATGCTCTGTGGTTCTGTGTTTTACATGGTTTGGGAAAGAGGATACACTTGTGAGGATTGGCTGTTGGCCATTGACATCCCGCCCATCAGCTTAACAAGGCTCCCTTGACTCCGTGGGCTGTCCTGCCTTTCTGGTTTTTAGACTTTTTTCGCCTGGCCCTTTTGCCCCGGGGGGGGGGGCGAGAGATTTCTTTGTAGTGCTGATTTGCTCTCCCAGGTTGCTTGGTTGGCCAAAAAGGGCGTATGCGTTTTTTCCTGAATATATTCAGGAAAAAACGCATACGCCCTTTTTGGCCAACCGCATCATTGTCCACGTTCTGGCGCTTTTCATGTGCTATCGGGGCCATTCCGATGTACCCGTTGACATCCGTTTCCTGCAATTCTGCCTTGCGTTCAACGCCTCTTCGTAGCCTGACCTCAATATATTTTGGGGCGATAGTTATCATTTAGAACTCTGCAGGTTTGGGAAGTGCAGTGCCCCTGAGCTCCATTTCCCAAGTCGCTTTTTTGTGAGTGGGACGCAACACGGCTGGATGGCTTCACGCCCTATTGTCGATCCGCGGTGGCAGGCTGAACCTCTGGTGAATTCTTCTTCGTGATGGGAAATGAGAGTGACATGTGCCCGACCAAACACCTCCAGCGAGTCTCTCATTGGTTCCCCCTCTTGCAGTTCATCCTGCGGACAAATTGCAGACGGTACGAAAGAGGCATGGAAAGGCGCCGAGTCTCCAAGTGGGGAGATTGTTAGTAAGGGGGCCTGAATGGAGAACACGAGCACCAGGAGATGAAAACTGAGGTGAGTTTCAGAAAGCTTTCCCGATCCCACGGTGTAGCATCCGCTGGGTTTCCAATGAGTGCTTTCGCTGTCGGAAGATTGCGTTGAACCTGGAGAGTTGGGACCCATGGAATGGGGAGCACGCAGGATTCCTTTCAAGGGTCTGCATTTGCTTTCCCAACCTCACCCATCGTCTCAGCCCCAAGAGTGTCCAGCCTTATGTCTTCTGCCGCTGGGGCTGTAGATGTGGTCAATCCTGGTTGCATGCCAGTCCCTGAACGCATTTTGGAAGAATTTCTCTCTGTTTTGCCCTGCTTGTTTCTTCTTTATGTTGGAAATGTATCCTCAGAATGGGTCTGAGCTGATTTTCCCTGCTGGTTTTAGGCCGCTTTACACACACTTGATGCACTTACACAGAGATATCAAGACTTAGCTTTTAAGATGCTTACTAGTCGGATAGATACTTGTGCGATGAACAGGGTGTGGTGAGTCCAGTTGATTGAGCAAGGAGTAGGTCGTGTCCATTCCATATTCGGTTTTCGGAAGGGTATCTGTGCTCATTTCAAACTCGAGTTTTATGCGTCACCCCACCTCACCTTTCCCCTGAAGCAGGCATAAGTGTGTTTTCTAAAAGCGTGACTCTGTTCTGTTTGGGGATTCCGTTCATGGGGAGCGATTTTTACATTCCCTTGATAAGTGATATCATAAGTTTCTTTTTTTGTGGGACTGATTTCACTGAGGATGATCGTACCTAAATCCACTCAGGATGCTGCTACCAGCCTCATGACGTGGATTTCATGGCTGAGTGACACTCCGTTGGACCTACGTAGCACCACTTGTCCACTTGTCCACTTGTCTTTGTCCACTTGTCCACTCGTCTTTGTCCACTTGGCTCTTTCCTGGGATATGAAACGTGTAACGGAGTGGAGGTTCTTGTCAAGACAGCAGAGCTCAACTTTGGGGTCCCTGTGTCTGGTTGATTTTTTCATTTTCCCAAGGTCAACGCCCATGTGTGGAAGTGCCCTATGCTCTGTGGTTCTGTGTTTTACATGGTTTGGGAAAGAGGATACACTTGTGAAGATTGGCTGTTGGCCATTGACATCCCGCCCATCAGCTTAAGAAGGCTCCCTTGACTCCGTAGGCTGTCCTGCCTTTCTGGTTTTTAGACTTTTTTCGCCTGGCCCTTTTGCCCCGGGGGGGGGCGAGAGATTTCTTTGTAGTGCTGATTTGCTCTCCCAGGTTGCTTGGTTGGCCAAAAAGGGCGTATGCGTTTTTTCCTGAATATATTCAGGAAAAAACGCATACGCCCTTTTTGGCCAACCGCATCATTGTCCACGTTCTGGCGCTTTTCATGTGCTATCGGGGCCATTCCGATGTACCCGTTGACATCCGTTTCCTGCAATTCTGCCTTGCGTTCACCGCCTCTTCGTAGCCTGACCTCAATATATTTTGGGGCGATAGTTATCGTTTAGAACTCTGCAGGTTTGGGAAGTGCAGTGCCCCTGAGCTCCATTTCCCAAGTCGCTTTTTTGTGAGTGGGACGCAACACGGCTGGATGGCTTCACGCCCTATTGTCGATCCGCGGTGGCAGGCTGAACCTCTGGTGAATTCTTCTTCGTGATGGGAAATGAGAGTGACATGTGCCCGACCAAACACCTCCAGCGAGTCTCTCATTGGTTCCCCCTCTTGCAGTTCATCCTGCGGACAAATTGCAGACGGTACGAAAGAGGCATGGAAAGGCGCCGAGTCTCCAAGTGGGGAGATTGTTAGTAAGGGGGCCTGAATGGAGAACACGAGCACCAGGAGATGAAAACTGAGGTGAGTTTCAGAAAGCTTTCCCGATCCCACGGTGTAGCATCCGCTGGGTTTCCAATGAGTGCTTTCGCTGTCGGAAGATTGCGTTGAACCTGGAGAGTTGGGACCCATGGAATGGGGAGCACGCAGGATTCCTTTCAAGGGTCTGCATTTGCTTTCCCAACCTCACCCATCGTCTCAGCCCCAAGAGTGTCCAGCCTTATGTCTTCTGCCGCTGGGGCTGTAGATGTGGTCAATCCTGGTTGCATGCCAGTCCCTGAACGCATTTGGGAAGAATTTCTCTCTGTTTTGCCCTGCTTGTTTCTTCTTTATGTTGGAAATGTATCCTCAGAATGGGTCTGAGCTGATTTTCCCTGCTGGTTTTAGGCCGCTTTACACACACTTGATGCACTTACACAGAGATATCAAGACTTAGCTTTTAAGATGCTTACTAGTGGGATAGATACTTGTGCGATGAACAGGGTGTGGTGAGTCCAGTTGATTGAGCAAGGAGTAGGTCGTGTCCATTCCATATTCGGTTTTCGGAAGGGTATCTGTGCTCATTTCAAACTCGAGTTTTATGCGTCACCCCACCTCACCTTTCCCCTGAAGCAGGCATAAGTGTGTTTTCTAAAAGCGTGACTCTGTTCTGTTTGGGGATTCCGTTCATGGGGAGCGATTTTTACATTCCCTCGATAAGTGATATCATAAGTTTCTTTTTTTGTGGGACTGATTTCACTGAGGATGATCGTACCTAAATCCACTCAGGATGCTGCTACCAGCCTCATGACGTGGATTTCATGGCTGAGTGACACTCCGTTGGACCTACGTAGCACCACTTGTCCACTTGTCCACTTGTCTTTGTCCACTTGTCCACTCGTCTTTGTCCACTTGGCTCTTTCCTGGGATATGAAACGTGTACCGGAGTGGAGGTTCTTGTCAAGACAGCAGCCCTCAACTTTGGGGTCCCTGTGTCTGGTTGATTTTTTCATTTTCCCAAGGTCAACGCCCATGTGTGGAAGTGCCCTATGCTCTGTGGTTCTGTGTTTTACATGGTTTGGGAAAGAGGATACACTTGTGAAGATTGGCTGTTGGCCATTGACATCCCGCCCATCAGCTTAACAAGGCTCCCTTGACTCCTTGGGCTGTCCTGCCTTTCTGGTTTTTAGACTTTTTTCGCCTGACCCTTTTGCCCCGGGGGGGGGGCGAGAGATTTCTTTGTAGTGCTGATTTGCTCTCCCAGGTTGCTTGGTTGGCCAAAAAGGGCGTATGCGTTTTTTCCTGAATATATTGAGGAAAAAACGCATACGCCCTTTTTGGCCAACCGCATCATTGTCCACGTTCTGGCGCTTTTCATGTGCTATCGGGGCCATTCCGATGTACCCGTTGACATCCGTTTCCTGCAATTCTGCCTTGCGTTCAACGCCTCTTCGTAGCCTGACCTCAATATATTTTGGGGCGATAGTTATCGTTTAGAACTCTGCAGGTTTGGGAAGTGCAGTGCCCCTGAGCTCCATTTCCCAAGTCGCTTTTTTGTGAGTGGGACGCAACACGGCTGGATGGCTTCACGCCCTATTGTCGATCCGCGGTGGCAGGCTGAACCTCTGGTGAATTCTTCTTCGTGATGGGAAATGAGAGTGACATGTGCCCAACCAAACACCTCCAGCGAGTCTCTCATTGGTTCCCCCTCTTGCAGTTCATCCTGCGGACAAATTGCAGACGGTACGAAAGAGGCATGGAAAGGCGCCGAGTCTCCAAGTGGGGAGATTGTTAGTAAGGGGGCCTGAATGGAGAACACGAGCACCAGGAGATGAAAACTGAGGTGAGTTTCAGAAAGCTTTCCCGATCCCACGGTGTAGCATCCGCTGGGTTTCCAATGAGTGCTTTCGCTGTCGGAAGATTGCGTTGAACCTGGAGAGTTGGGACCCATGGAATGGGGAGCACGCAGGATTCCTTTCAAGGGTCTGCATTTGCTTTCCCAACCTCACCCATCGTCTCAGCCCCAAGAGTGTCCAGCCTTATGTCTTCTGCCGCTGGGGCTGTAGATGTGGTCAATCCTGGTTGCATGCCAGTCCCTGAACGCATTTGGGAAGAATTTCTCTCTGTTTTGCCCTGCTTGTTTCTTCTTTATGTTGGAAATGTATCCTCAGAATGGGTCTGAGCTGATTTTCCCTGCTGGTTTTAGGCCGCTTTACACACACTTGATGCACTTACACAGAGATATCAAGACTTAGCTTTTAAGATGCTTACTAGTCGGATAGATACTTGTGCGATGAACAGGGTGTGGTGAGTCCAGTTGATTGAGCAAGGAGTAGGTCGTGTCCATTCCATATTCGGTTTTCGGAAGGGTATCTGTGCTCATTTCAAACTCGAGTTTTATGCGTCACCCCACCTCACCTTTCCCCTGAAGCAGGCATAAGTGTGTTTTCTAAAAGCGTGACTCTGTTCTGTTTGGGGATTCCGTTCATGGGGAGCGATTTTTACATTCCCTCGATAAGTGATATCATAAGTTTCTTTTTTTGTGGGACTGATTTCACTGAGGATGATCGTACCTAAATCCACTCAGGATGCTGCTACCAGCCTCATGACGTGGATTTCATGGCTGAGTGACACTCCGTTGGACCTACGTAGCACCACTTGTCCACTTGTCCACTTGTCTTTGTCCACTTGTCCACTCGTCTTTGTCCACTTGGCTCTTTCCTGGGATATGAAACGTGTAACGGAGTGGAGGTTCTTGTCAAGACAGCAGAGCTCAACTTTGGGGTCCCTGTGTCTGGTTGATTTTTTCATTTTCCCAAGGTCAACGCCCATGTGTGGAAGTGCCCTATGCTCTGTGGTTCTGTGTTTTACATGGTTTGGGAAAGAGGATACACTTGTGAAGATTGGCTGTTGGCCATTGACATCCCGCCCATCAGCTTAAGAAGGCTCCCTTGACTCCGTAGGCTGTCCTGCCTTTCTGGTTTTTAGACTTTTTTCGCCTGGCCCTTTTGCCCCGGGGGGGGGCGAGAGATTTCTTTGTAGTGCTGATTTGCTCTCCCAGGTTGCTTGGTTGGCCAAAAAGGGCGTATGCGTTTTTTCCTGAATATATTCAGGAAAAAACGCATACGCCCTTTTTGGCCAACCGCATCATTGTCCACGTTCTGGCGCTTTTCATGTGCTATCGGGGCCATTCCGATGTACCCGTTGACATCCGTTTCCTGCAATTCTGCCTTGCGTTCACCGCCTCTTCGTAGCCTGACCTCAATATATTTTGGGGCGATAGTTATCGTTTAGAACTCTGCAGGTTTGGGAAGTGCAGTGCCCCTGAGCTCCATTTCCCAAGTCGCTTTTTTGTGAGTGGGACGCAACACGGCTGGATGGCTTCACGCCCTATTGTCGATCCGCGGTGGCAGGCTGAACCTCTGGTGAATTCTTCTTCGTGATGGGAAATGAGAGTGACATGTGCCCGACCAAACACCTCCAGCGAGTCTCTCATTGGTTCCCCCTCTTGCAGTTCATCCTGCGGACAAATTGCAGACGGTACGAAAGAGGCATGGAAAGGCGCCGAGTCTCCAAGTGGGGAGATTGTTAGTAAGGGGGCCTGAATGGAGAACACGAGCACCAGGAGATGAAAACTGAGGTGAGTTTCAGAAAGCTTTCCCGATCCCACGGTGTAGCATCCGCTGGGTTTCCAATGAGTGCTTTCGCTGTCGGAAGATTGCGTTGAACCTGGAGAGTTGGGACCCATGGAATGGGGAGCACGCAGGATTCCTTTCAAGGGTCTGCATTTGCTTTCCCAACCTCACCCATCGTCTCAGCCCCAAGAGTGTCCAGCCTTATGTCTTCTGCCGCTGGGGCTGTAGATGTGGTCAATCCTGGTTGCATGCCAGTCCCTGAACGCATTTGGGAAGAATTTCTCTCTGTTTTGCCCTGCTTGTTTCTTCTTTATGTTGGAAATGTATCCTCAGAATGGGTCTGAGCTGATTTTCCCTGCTGGTTTTAGGCCGCTTTACACACACTTGATGCACTTACACAGAGATATCAAGACTTAGCTTTTAAGATGCTTACTAGTGGGATAGATACTTGTGCGATGAACAGGGTGTGGTGAGTCCAGTTGATTGAGCAAGGAGTAGGTCGTGTCCATTCCATATTCGGTTTTCGGAAGGGTATCTGTGCTCATTTCAAACTCGAGTTTTATGCGTCACCCCACCTCACCTTTCCCCTGAAGCAGGCATAAGTGTGTTTTCTAAAAGCGTGACTCTGTTCTGTTTGGGGATTCCGTTCATGGGGAGCGATTTTTACATTCCCTCGATAAGTGATATCTTAAGTTTCTTTTTTTGTGGGACTGATTTCACTGAGGATGATCGTACCTAAATCCACTCAGGATGCTGCTACCAGCCTCATGACGTGGATTTCATGGCTGAGTGACACTCCGTTGGACCCACGTAGCACCACTTGTCCACTTGTCCACTTGTCTTTGTCCACTTGTCCACTCGTCTTTGTCCACTTGGCTCTTTCCTGGGATATGAAACGTGTACCGGAGTGGAGGTTCTTGTCAAGACAGCAGCCCTCAACTTTGGGGTCCCTGTGTCTGGTTGATTTTTTCATTTTCCCAAGGTCAACGCCCATGTGTGGAAGTGCCCTATGCTCTGTGGTTCTGTGTTTTACATGGTTTGGGAAAGAGGATACACTTGTGAAGATTGGCTGTTGGCCATTGACATCCCGCCCATCAGCTTAACAAGGCTCCCTTGACTCCTTGGGCTGTCCTGCCTTTCTGGTTTTTAGACTTTTTTCGCCTGACCCTTTTGCCCCGGGGGGGGGGCGAGAGATTTCTTTGTAGTGCTGATTTGCTCTCCCAGGTTGCTTGGTTGGCCAAAAAGGGCGTATGCGTTTTTTCCTGAATATATTGAGGAAAAAACGCATACGCCCTTTTTGGCCAACCGCATCATTGTCCACGTTCTGGCGCTTTTCATGTGCTATCGGGGCCATTCCGATGTACCCGTTGACATCCGTTTCCTGCAATTCTGCCTTGCGTTCAACGCCTCTTCGTAGCCTGACCTCAATATATTTTGGGGCGATAGTTATCGTTTAGAACTCTGCAGGTTTGGGAAGTGCAGTGCCCCTGAGCTCCATTTCCCAAGTCGCTTTTTTGTGAGTGGGACGCAACACGGCTGGATGGCTTCACGCCCTATTGTCGATCCGCGGTGGCAGGCTGAACCTCTGGTGAATTCTTCTTCGTGATGGGAAATGAGAGTGACATGTGCCCAACCAAACACCTCCAGCGAGTCTCTCATTGGTTCCCCCTCTTGCAGTTCATCCTGCGGACAAATTGCAGACGGTACGAAAGAGGCATGGAAAGGCGCCGAGTCTCCAAGTGGGGAGATTGTTAGTAAGGGGGCCTGAATGGAGAACACGAGCACCAGGAGATGAAAACTGAGGTGAGTTTCAGAAAGCTTTCCCGATCCCACGGTGTAGCATCCGCTGGGTTTCCAATGAGTGCTTTCGCTGTCGGAAGATTGCGTTGAACCTGGAGAGTTGGGACCCATGGAATGGGGAGCACGCAGGATTCCTTTCAAGGGTCTGCATTTGCTTTCCCAACCTCACCCATCGTCTCAGCCCCAAGAGTGTCCAGCCTTATGTCTTCTGCCGCTGGGGCTGTAGATGTGGTCAATCCTGGTTGCATGCCAGTCCCTGAACGCATTTGGGAAGAATTTCTCTCTGTTTTGCCCTGCTTGTTTCTTCTTTATGTTGGAAATGTATCCTCAGAATGGGTCTGAGCTGATTTTCCCTGCTGGTTTTAGGCCGCTTTACACACACTTGATGCACTTACACAGAGATATCAAGACTTAGCTTTTAAGATGCTTACTAGTCGGATAGATACTTGTGCGATGAACAGGGTGTGGTGAGTAAAGTTGATTGAGCAAGGAGTAGGTCGTGTCCATTCCATATTCGGTTTTCGGAAGGGTATCTGTGCTCATTTCAAACTCGAGTTTTATGCGTCACCCCACCTCACCTTTCCCCTGAAGCAGGCATAAGTGTGTTTTCTAAAAGCGTGACTCTGTTCTGTTTGGGGATTCCGTTCATGGGGAGCGATTTTTACATTCCCTCGATAAGTGATATCATAAGTTTCTTTTTTTGTGGGACTGATTTCACTGAGGATGATCGTACCTAAATCCACTCAGGATGCTGCTACCAGCCTCATGACGTGGATTTCATGGCTGAGTGACACTCCGTTGGACCTACGTAGCACCACTTGTCCACTTGTCCACTTGTCTTTGTCCACTTGTCCACTCGTCTTTGTCCACTTGGCTCTTTCCTGGGATATGAAACGTGTAACGGATTGGAGGTTCTTGTCAAGACAGCAGAGCTCAACTTTGGGGTCCCTGTGTCTGGTTGATTTTTTCATTTTCCCAAGGTCAACGCCCATGTGTGGAAGTGCCCTATGCTCTGTGGTTCTGTGTTTTACATGGTTTGGGAAAGAGGATACACTTGTGAAGATTGGCTGTTGGCCATTCACATCCCGCCCATCAGCTTAAGAAGGCTCCCTTGACTCCGTAGGCTGTCCTGCCTTTCTGGTTTTTAGACTTTTTTCGCCTGGCCCTTTTGCCCCGGGGGGGGGGCGAGAGATTTCTTTGTAGTGCTGATTTGCTCTCCCAGGTTGCTTGGTTGGCCAAAAAGGGCGTATGCGTTTTTTCCTGAATATATTCAGGAAAAAACGCATACGCCCTTTTTGGCCAACCGCATCATTGTCCACGTTCTGGCGCTTTTCATGTGCTATCGGGGCCATTCCCATGTACCCGTTGACATCCGTTTCCTGCAATTCTGCCTTGCGTTCAACGCCTCTTCGTAGCCTGACCTCAATATATTTTGGGGCGATAGTTATCGTTTAGAACTCTGCAGGTTTGGGAAGTGCAGTGCCCCTGAGCTCCATTTCCCAAGTCGCTTTTTTGTGAGTGGGACGCAACACGGCTGGATGGCTTCACGCCCTATTGTCGATCCGCGGTGGCAGGCTGAACCTCTGGTGAATTCTTCTTCGTGATGGGAAATGAGAGTGACATGTGCCCAACCAAACACCTCCAGCGAGTCTCTCATTGGTTCCCCCTCTTGCAGTTCATCCTGCGGACAAATTGCAGACGGTACGAAAGAGGCATGGAAAGGCGCCGAGTCTCCAAGTGGGGAGATTGTTAGTACGGGGGCCTGAATGGAGAACACGAGCACCAGGAGATGAAAACTGAGGTGAGTTTCAGAAAGCTTTCCCGATCCCACGGTGTAGCATCCGCTGGGTTTCCAATGAGTGCTTTCGCTGTCGGAAGATTGCGTTGAACCTGGAGAGTTGGGACCCATGGAATGGGGAGCACGCAGGATTCCTTTCAAGGGTCTGCATTTGCTTTCCCAACCTCACCCATCGTCTCAGCCCCAAGAGTGTCCAGCCTTATGTCTTCTGCCGCTGGGGCTGTAGATGTGGTCAATCCTGGTTGCATGCCAGTCCCTGAACGCATTTTGGAAGAATTTCTCTCTGTTTTGCCCTGCTTGTTTCTTCTTTATGTTGGAAATGTATCCTCAGAATGGGTCTGAGCTGATTTTCCCTGCTGGTTTTAGGCCGCTTTACACACACTTGATGCACTTACACAGAGATATCAAGACTTAGCTTTTAAGATGCTTACTAGTCGGATAGATACTTGTGCGATGAACAGGGTGTGGTGAGTCCAGTTGATTGAGCAAGGAGTAGGTCGTGTCCATTCCATATTCAGTTTTCGGAAGGGTATCTGTGCTCATTTCAAACTCGAGTTTTATGCGTCACCCCACCTCACCTTTCCCCTGAAGCAGGCATAAGTGTGTTTTCTAAAAGCGTGACTCTGTTCTGTTTGGGGATTCAGTTCATGGGGAGCGATTTTTACATTCCCTCGATAAGTGATATCATAAGTTACTTTTTTTGTGGGACTGATTTCACTGAGGATGATCGTACCTAAATCCACTCAGGATGCTGCTACCAGCCTCATGACGTGGATTTCATGGCTGAGTGACACTCCATTGGACCTACGTAGCACCACTTGTCCACTTGTCTTTGTCCACTTGTCCACTCGTCTTTGTCCACTTGGCTCTTTCCTGGGATATGAAACGTGTACCGGAGTGGAGGTTCTTGTCAAGACAGCAGCCCTCAACTTTGGGGTCCCTGTGTCTGGTTGATTTTTTCATTTTCCCAAGGTCAACACCCATGTGTGGAAGTGCCCTATGGTCTGTGGTTCTGTGTTTTACATGGTTTGGGAAAGAGGATACACTTGTGAAGATTGGCTGTTGGCCATTGACATCCCGCCCATCAGCTTAACAAGGCTCCCTTGACTCCGTGGGCTGTCCTGCCTTTCTGGTTTTTAGACTTTTTTCGCCTGGCCCTTTTGCCCCGGGGTGGGGGGCGAGAGATTTCTTTGTAGTGCTGATTTGCTCTCCCAGGTTGCTTGGTTGGCCAAAAAGGGCGTATGCGTTTTTTCCTGAATATATTCAGGAAAAAACGCATACGCCCTTTTTGGCCAACCGCATCATTGTCCACGTTCTGGCGCTTTTCATGTGCTATCGGGGCCATTCCGATGTACCCGTTGACATCCGTTTCCTGCAATTCTGCCTTGCGTTCAACGCCTCTTCGTAGCCTGACCTCAATATATTTTGGGGCGATAGTTATCGTTTAGAACTCTGCAGGTTTGGGAAGTGCAGTGCCCCTGAGCTCCATTTCCCAAGTCGCTTTTTTGTGAGTGGGACGCAACACGGCTGGATGGCTTCACGCCCTATTGTCGATCCGCGGTGGCAGGCTGAACCTCTGGTGAATTCTTCTTCGTGATGGGAAATGAGAGTGACATGTGCCCGACCAAACACCTCCAGCGAGTCTCTCATTGGTTCCCCCTCTTGCAGTTCATCCTGCGGACAAATTGCAGACGGTACGAAAGAGGCATGGAAAGGCGCCGAGTCTCCAAGTGGGGAGATTGTTAGTAAGGGGGCCTGAATGGAGAACACGAGCACCAGGAGATGAAAACTGAGGTGAGTTTCAGAAAGCTTTCCCGATCCCACGGTGTAGCATCCGCTGGGTTTCCAATGAGTGCTTTCGCTGTCGGAAGATTGCGTTGAACCTGGAGAGTTGGGACCCATGGAATGGGGAGCACGCAGGATTCCTTTCAAGGGTCTGCATTTGCTTTCCCAACCTCACCCATCGTCTCAGCCCCAAGAGTGTCCAGCCTTATGTCTTCTGCCGCTGGGGCTGTAGATGTGGTCAATCCTGGTTGCATGCCAGTCCCTGAACGCATTTTGGAAGAATTTCTCTCTGTTTTGCCCTGCTTGTTTCTTCTTTATGTTGGAAATGTATCCTCAGAATGGGTCTGAGCTGATTTTCCCTGCTGGTTTTAGGCCGCTTTACACACACTTGATGCACTTACACAGAGATATCAAGACTTAGCTTTTCAGATGCTTACTAGTCGGATAGATACTTGTGCGATGAACAGGGTCTGGTGAGTCCAGTTGATTGAGCAAGGAGTAGGTCGTGTCCATTCCATATTCGGTTTTCGGAAGGGTATCTGTGCTCATTTCAAACTCGAGTTTTATGCGTCACCCCACCTCACCTTTCCCCTGAAGCAGGCATAAGTGTGTTTTCTAAAAGCGTGACTCTGTTCTGTTTGGGGATTCCGTTCATGGGGAGCGATTTTTACATTCCCTCGATAAGTGATATCATAAGTTTCTTTTTTTGTGGGACTGATTTCACTGAGGATGATCGTACCTAAATCCACTCAGGATGCTGCTACCAGCCTCATGACGTGGATTTCATGGCTGAGTGACCCTCCATTGGACCTACGTAGCACCACTTGTCCACTTGTCCACTTGTCTTTGTCCACTTGTCCACTCGTCTTTGTCCACTTGGCTCTTTCCTGGGATATGAAACGTGTACCGGAGTGGAGGTTCTTGTCAAGACAGCAGCCCTCAACTTTGGGGTCCCTGTGTCTGGTTGATTTTTTCATTTTCCCAAGGTCAACGCCCATGTGTGGAAGTGCCCTATGCTCTGTGGTTCTGTGTTTTACATGGTTTGGGAAAGAGGATACACTTGTGAAGATTGGCTGTTGGCCATTGACATCCCGCCCATCAGCTTAACAAGGCTCCCTTGACTCCTTGGGCTGTCCTGCCTTTCTGGTTTTTAGACTTTTTTCGCCTGACCCTTTTGCCCCGGGGGGGGGGCGAGAGATTTCTTTGTAGTGCTGATTTGCTCTCCCAGGTTGCTTGGTTGGCCAAAAAGGGCGTATGCGTTTTTTCCTGAATATATTGAGGAAAAAACGCATACGCCCTTTTTGGCCAACCGCATCATTGTCCACGTTCTGGCGCTTTTCATGTGCTATCGGGGCCATTCCGATGTACCCGTTGACATCCGTTTCCTGCAATTCTGCCTTGCGTTCAACGCCTCTTCGTAGCCTGACCTCAATATATTTTGGGGCGATAGTTATCGTTTAGAACTCTGCAGGTTTGGGAAGTGCAGTGCCCCTGAGCTCCATTTCCCAAGTCGCTTTTTTGTGAGTGGGACGCAACACGGCTGGATGGCTTCACGCCCTATTGTCGATCCGCGGTGGCAGGCTGAACCTCTGGTGAATTCTTCTTCGTGATGGGAAATGAGAGTGACATGTGCCCGACCAAACACCTCCAGCGAGTCTCTCATTGGTTCCCCCTCTTGCAGTTCATCCTGCGGACAAATTGCAGACGGTACGAAAGAGGCATGGAAAGGCACCGAGTCTCCAAGTGGGGAGATTGTTAGTAAGGGGGCCTGAATGGAGAACACGAGCACCATGAGATGAAAACTGAGGTGAGTTTCAGAAAGCTTTCCCGATCCCACGGTGTAGCATCCGCTGGGTTTCCAATGAGTGCTTTCGCTGTCGGAAGATTGCGTTGAACCTGGAGAGTTGGGACCCATGGAATGGGGAGCACGCAGGATTCCTTTCAAGGGTCTGCATTTGCTTTCCCAACCTCACCCATCGTCTCAGCCCCAAGAGTGTCCAGCCTTATGTCTTCTGCCGCTGGGGCTGTAGATGTGGTCAATCCTGGTTGCATGCCAGTCCCTGAACGCATTTGGGAAGAATTTCTCTCTGTTTTGCCCTGCTTGTTTCTTCTTTATGTTGGAAATGTATCCTCAGAATGGGTCTGAGCTGATTTTCCCTGCTGGTTTTAGGCCGCTTTACACACACTTGATGCACTTACACAGAGATATCAAGACTTAGCTTTTAAGATGCTTACTAGTCGGATAGATACTTGTGCGATGAACAGGGTCTGGTGAGTCCAGTTGATTGAGCAAGGAGTAGGTCGTGTCCATTCCATATTCGGTTTTCGGAAGGGTATCTGTGCTCATTTCAAACTCGAGTTTTATGCGTCACCCCACCTCACCTTTCCCCTGAAGCAGGCATAAGTGTGTTTTCTAAAAGCGTGACTCTGTTCTGTTTGGGGATTCCGTTCATGGGGAGCGATTTTTACATTCCCTCGATAAGTGATATCATAAGTTTCTTTTTTTGTGGGACTGATTTCACTGAGGATGATCGTACCTAAATCCACTCAGGATGCTGCTACCAGCCTCATGACGTGGATTTCATGGCTGAGTGACACTCCATTGGACCTACGTAGCACCACTTGTCCACTTGTCCACTTGTCTTTGTCCACTTGTCCACTCGTCTTTGTCCACTTGGCTCTTTCCTGGGATATGAAACGTGTACCGGAGTGGAGGTTCTTGTCAAGACAGCAGCCCTCAACTTTGGGGTCCCTGTGTCTGGTTGATTTTTTCATTTTCCCAAGGTCAACGCCCATGTGTGGAAGTGCCCTATGCTCTGTGGTTCTGTGTTTTACATGGTTTGGGAAAGAGGATACACTTGTGAAGATTGGCTGTTGGCCATTGACATCCCGCCCATCAGCTTAAGAATGCTCCCTTGACTCCGTAGGCTGTCCTGCCTTTCTGGTTTTTAGACTTTTTTCGCCTGGCCCTTTTGCCCCGGGGGTGGGCGAGAGATTTCTTTGTAGTGCTGATTTGCTCTCCCAGGTTGCTTGGTTGGCCAAAAAGGGCGTATGCGTTTTTTCCTGAATATATTCAGGAAAAAACGCATACGCCCTTTTTGGCCAACCGCATCATTGTCCACGTTCTGGCGCTTTTCATGTGCTATCGGGGCCATTCCGATGTACCCGTTGACATCCGTTTCCTGCAATTCTGCCTTGCGTTCAACGCCTCTTCGTAGCCTGACCTCAATATATTTTGGGGCGATAGTTATCGTTTAGAACTCTGCAGGTTTGGGAAGTGCAGTGCCCCTGAGCTCCATTTCCCAAGTCGCTTTTTTGTGAGTGGGACGCAACACGGCTGGATGGCTTCACGCCCTATTGTCGATCCGCGGTGGCAGGCTGAACCTCTGGTGAATTCTTCTTCGTGATGGGAAATGAGAGTGACATGTGCCCAACCAAACACCTCCAGCGAGTCTCTCATTGGTTCCCCCTCTTGCAGTTCATCCTGCGGACAAATTGCAGACGGTACGAAAGAGGCATGGAAAGGCGCCGAGTCTCCAAGTGGGGAGATTGTTAGTAAGGGGGCCTGAATGGAGAACACGAGCACCAGGAGATGAAAACTGAGGTGAGTTTCAGAAAGCTTTCCCGATCCCACGGTGTAGCATCCGCTGGGTTTCCAATGAGTGCTTTCGCTGTCGGAAGATTGCGTTGAACCTGGAGAGTTGGGACCCATGGAATGGGGAGCACGCAGGATTCCTTTCAAGGGTCTGCATTTGCTTTCCCAACCTCACCCATCGTCTCAGCCCCAAGAGTGTCCAGCCTTATGTCTTCTGCCGCTGGGGCTGTAGATGTGGTCAATCCTGGTTGCATGCCAGTCCCTGAACGCATTTTGGAAGAATTTCTCTCTGTTTTGCCCTGCTTGTTTCTTCTTTATGTTGGAAATGTATCCTCAGAATGGGTCTGAGCTGATTTTCCCTGCTGGTTTTAGGCCGCTTTACACACACTTGATGCACTTACACAGAGATATCAAGACTTAGCTTTTAAGATGCTTACTAGTCGGATAGATACTTGTGCGATGAACAGGGTGTGGTGAGTCCAGTTGATTGAGCAAGGAGTAGGTCGTGTCCATTCCATATTCGGTTTTCGGAAGGGTATCTGTGCTCATTTCAAACTCGAGTTTTATGCGTCACCCCACCTCACCTTTCCCCTGAAGCAGGCATAAGTGTGTTTTCTAAAAGCGTGACTCTGTTCTGTTTGGGGATTCCGTTCATGGGGAGCGATTTTTACATTCCCTCGATAAGTGATATCATAAGTTTCTTTTTTTGTGGGACTGATTTCACTGAGGATGATCGTACCTAAATCCACTCAGGATGCTGCTACCAGCCTCATGACGTGGATTTCATGGCTGAGTGACACTCCGTTGGACCTACGTAGCACCACTTGTCCACTTGTCCACTTGTCTTTGTCCACTTGTCCACTCGTCTTTGTCCACTTGGCTCTTTCCTGGGATATGAAACGTGTACCGGAGTGGAGGTTCTTGTCAAGACAGCAGAGCTCAACTTTGGGGTCCCTGTGTCTGGTTGATTTTTTCATTTTCCCAAGGTCAACGCCCATGTGTGGAAGTGCCCTATGCTCTGTGGTTCTGTGTTTTACATGGTTTGGGAAAGAGGATACACTTGTGAAGATTGGCTGTTGGCCATTGACATCCCGCCCATCAGCTTAAGAAGGCTCCCTTGACTCCGTAGGCTGTCCTGCCTTTCTGGTTTTTAGACTTTTTTCGCCTGGCCCTTTTGCCCCGGGGGGGGGCGAGAGATTTCTTTGTAGTGCTGATTTGCTCTCCCAGGTTGCTTGGTTGGCCAAAAAGGGCGTATGCGTTTTTTCTTGAATATATTCAGGAAAAAACGCATACGCCCTTTTTGGCCAACCGCATCATTGTCCACGTTCTGGCGCTTTTCATGTGCTATCGGGGCCATTCCGATGTACCCGTTGACATCCGTTTCCTGCAATTCTGCCTTGCGTTCACCGCCTCTTCGTAGCCTGACCTCAATATATTTTGGGGCGATAGTTATCGTTTAGAACTCTGCAGGTTTGGGAAGTGCAGTGCCCCTGAGCTCCATTTCCCAAGTCGCTTTTTTGTGAGTGGGACGCAACACGGCTGGATGGCTTCACGCCCTATTGTCGATCCGCGGTGGCAGGCTGAACCTCTGGTGAATTCTTCTTCGTGATGGGAAATGAGAGTGACATGTGCCCGACCAAACACCTCCAGCGAGTCTCTCATTGGTTCCCCCTCTTGCAGTTCATCCTGCGGACAAATTGCAGACGGTACGAAAGAGGCATGGAAAGGCGCCGAGTCTCCAAGTGGGGAGATTGTTAGTAAGGGGGCCTGAATGGAGAACACGAGCACCAGGAGATGAAAACTGAGGTGAGTTTCAGAAAGCTTTCCCGATCCCACGGTGTAGCATCCGCTGGGTTTCCAATGAGTGCTTTCGCTGTCGGAAGATTGCGTTGAACCTGGAGAGTTGGGACCCATGGAATGGGGAGCACGCAGGATTCCTTTCAAGGGTCTGCATTTGCTTTCCCAACCTCACCCATCGTCTCAGCCCCAAGAGTGTCCAGCCTTATGTCTTCTGCCGCTGGGGCTGTAGATGTGGTCAATCCTGGTTGCATGCCAGTCCCTGAACGCATTTTGGAAGAATTTCTCTCTGTTTTGCCCTGATTGTTTCTTCTTTATGTTGGAAATGTATCCTCAGAATGGGTCTGAGCTGATTTTCCCTGCTGGTTTTAGGCCGCTTTACACACACTTGATGCACTTACACAGAGATATCAAGACTTAGCTTTTCAGATGCTTACTAGTCGGATAGATACTTGTGCGATGAACAGGGTCTGGTGAGTCCAGTTGATTGAGCAAGGAGTAGGTCGTGTCCATTCCATATTCGGTTTTCGGAAGGGTATCTGTGCTCATTTCAAACTCGAGTTTTATGCGTCACCCCACCTCACCTTTCCCCTGAAGCAGGCATAAGTGTGTTTTCTAAAAGCGTGACTCTGTTCTGTTTGGGGATTCCGTTCATGGGGAGCGATTTTTACATTCCCTCGATAAGTGATATCATAAGTTTCTTTTTTTGTGGGACTGATTTCACTGAGGATGATCGTACCTAAATCCACTCAGGATGCTGCTACCAGCCTCATGACGTGGATTTCATGGCTGAGTGACACTCCGTTGGACCTACGTAGCACCACTTGTCCACTTGTCCACTTGTCTTTGTCCACTTGTCCACTCGTCTTTGTCCACTTGGCTCTTTCCTGGGATATGAAACGTGTACCGGAGTGGAGGTTCTTGTCAAGACAGCAGCCCTCAACTTTGGGGTCCCTGTGTCTGGTTGATTTTTTCATTTTCCCAAGGTCAACGCCCATGTGTGGAAGTGCCCTATGCTCTGTGGTTCTGTGTTTTACATGGTTTGGGAAAGAGGATACACTTGTGAAGATTGGCTGTTGGCCATTGACATCCCGCCCATCAGCTTAACAAGGCTCCCTTGACTCCGTGGGCTGTCCTGCCTTTCTGGTTTTTAGACTTTTTTCGCCTGGCCCTTTTGCCCCGGTGGGGGGGGGGCGAGAGATTTCTTTGTAGTGCTGATTTGCTCTCCCAGGTTGCTTGGTTGGCCAAAAAGGGCGTATGCGTTTTTTCCTGAATATATTCAGGAAAAAACGCATACGCCCTTTTTGGCCAACCGCATCATTGTCCACGTTCTGGCGCTTTTCATGTGCTATCGGGGCCATTCCGATGTACCCGTTGACATCCGTTTCCTGCAATTCTGCCTTGCGTTCAACGCCTCTTCGTAGCCTGACCTCAATATATTTTGGGGCGATAGTTATCGTTTAGAACTCTGCAGGTTTGGGAAGTGCAGTGCCCCTGAGCTCCATTTCCCAAGTCGCTTTTTTGTGAGTGGGACGCAACACGGCTGGATGGCTTCACGCCCTATTGTCGATCCGCGGTGGCAGGCTGAACCTCTGGTGAATTCTTCTTCGTGATGGGAAATGAGAGTGACATGTGCCCGACCAAACACCTCCAGCGAGTCTCTCATTGGTTCCCCCTCTTGCAGTTCATCCTGCGGACAAATTGCAGACGGTACGAAAGAGGCATGGAAAGGCCCCGAGTCTCCAAGTGGGGAGATTGTTAGTAAGGGGGCCTGAATGGAGAACACGAGCACCAGGAGATGAAAACTGAGGTGAGTTTCAGAAAGCTTTCCCGATCCCACGGTGTAGCATCCGCTGGGTTTCCAATGAGTGCTTTCGCTGTCGGAAGATTGCGTTGAACCTGGAGAGTTGGGACCCATGGAATGGGGAGCACGCAGGATTCCTTTCAAGGGTCTGCATTTGCTTTCCCAACCTCACCCATCGTCTCAGCCCCAAGAGTGTCCAGCCTTATGTCTTCTGCCGCTGGGGCTGTAGATGTGGTCAATCCTGGTTGCATGCCAGTCCCTGAACGCATTTGGGAAGAATTTCTCTCTGTTTTGCCCTGCTTGTTTCTTCTTTATGTTGGAAATGTATCCTCAGAATGGGTCTGAGCTGATTTTCCCTGCTGGTTTTAGGCCGCTTTACACACACTTGATGCACTTACACAGAGATATCAAGACTTAGCTTTTCAGATGCTTACTAGTCGGATAGATACTTGTGCGATGAACAGGGTCTGGTGAGTCCAGTTGATTGAGCAAGGAGTAGGTCGTGTCCATTCCATATTCGGTTTTCGGAAGGGTATCTGTGCTCATTTCAAACTCGAGTTTTATGCGTCACCCCACCTCACCTTTCCCCTGAAGCAGGCATAAGTGTGTTTTCTAAAAGCGTGACTCTGTTCTGTTTGGGGATTCCGTTCATGGGGAGCGATTTTTACATTCCCTCGATAAGTGATATCATAAGTTTCTTTTTTTGTGGGACTGATTTCACTGAGGATGATCGTACCTAAATCCACTCAGGATGCTGCTACCAGCCTCATGACGTGGATTTCATGGCTGAGTGACACTCCATTGGACCTACGTAGCACCACTTGTCCACTTGTCCACTTGTCTTTGTCCACTTGTCCACTCGTCTTTGTCCACTTGGCTCTTTCCTGGGATATGAAACGTGTACCGGAGTGGAGGTTCTTGTCAAGACAGCAGCCCTCAACTTTGGGGTCCCTGTGTCTGGTTGATTTTTTCATTTTCCCAAGGTCAACACCCATGTGTGGAAGTGCCCTATGCTCTGTGGTTCTGTGTTTTACATGGTTTGGGAAAGAGGATACACTTGTGAAGATTGGCTGTTGGCCATTGACATCCCGCCCATCAGCTTAACAAGGCTCCCTTGAGTCCGTGGGCTGTCCTGCCTTTCTGGTTTTTAGACTTTTTTCGCCTGGCCCTTTTGCCCCGGGGGGGGGGGGCGAGAGATTTCTTTGTAGTGCTGATTTGCTCTCCCAGGTTGCTTGGTTGGCCAAAAAGGGCGTATGCGTTTTTTCCTGAATATATTCAGGAAAAAACGCATACGCCCTTTTTGGCCAACCGCATCATTGTCCACGTTCTGGCGCTTTTCATGTGCTATCGGGGCCATTCCGACGTACCCGTTGACATCCGTTTCCTGCAATTCTGCCTTGCGTTCAACGCCTCTTCGTAGCCTGACCTCAATATATTTTGGGGCGATAGTTATCGTTTAGAACTCTGCAGGTTTGGGAAGTGCAGTGCCCCTGAGCTCCATTTCCCAAGTCGCTTTTTTGTGAGTGGGACGCAACACGGCTGGATGGCTTCACGCCCTATTGTCGATCCGCGGTGGCAGGCTGAACCTCTGGTGAATTCTTCTTCGTGATGGGAAATGAGAGTGACATGTGCCCGACCAAACACCTCCAGCGAGTCTCTCATTGGTTCCCCCTCTTGCAGTTCATCCTGCGGACAAATTGCAGACGGTACGAAAGAGGCATGGAAAGGCGCCGAGTCTCCAAGTGGGGAGATTGTTAGTAAGGGGGCCTGAATGGAGAACACGAGCACCAGGAGATGAAAACTGAGGTGAGTTTCAGAAAGCTTTCCCGATCCCACGGTGTAGCATCCGCTGGGTTTCCAATGAGTGCTTTCGCTGTCGGAAGATTGCGTTGAACCTGGAGAGTTGGGACCCATGGAATGGGGAGCACGCAGGATTCCTTTCAAGGGTCTGCATTTGCTTTCCCAACCTCACCCATCGTCTCAGCCCCAAGAGTGTCCAGCCTTATGTCTTCTGCCGCTGGGGCTGTAGATGTGGTCAATCCTGGTTGCATGCCAGTCCCTGAACGCATTTTGGAAGAATTTCTCTCTGTTTTGCCCTGCTTGTTTCTTCTTTATGTTGGAAATGTATCCTCAGAATGGGTCTGAGCTGATTTTCCCTGCTGGTTTTAGGCCGCTTTACACACACTTGATGCACTTACACAGAGATATCAAGACTTAGCTTTTAAGATGCTTACTAGTCGGATAGATACTTGTGCGATGAACAGGGTGTGGTGAGTCCAGTTGATTGAGCAAGGAGTAGGTCGTGTCCATTCCATATTCGGTTTTCGGAAGGGTATCTGTGCTCATTTCAAACTCGAGTTTTATGCGTCACCCCACCTCACCTTTCCCCTGAAGCAGGCATAAGTGTGTTTTCTAAAAGCGTGACTCTGTTCTGTTTGGGGATTCCGTTCATGGGGAGCGATTTTTACATTCCCTCGATAAGTGATATCATAAGTTTCTTTTTTTGTGGGACTGATTTCACTGAGGATGATCGTACCTAAATCCACTCAGGATGCTGCTACCAGCCTCATGACGTGGATTTCATGGCTGAGTGACACTCCGTTGGACCTACGTAGCACCACTTGTCCACTTGTCCACTTGTCTTTGTCCACTTGTCCACTCGTCTTTGTCCACTTGGCTCTTTCCTGGGATATGAAACGTGTACCGGAGTGGAGGTTCTTGTCAAGACAGCAGAGCTCAACTTTGGGGTCCCTGTGTCTGGTTGATTTTTTCATTTTCCCAAGGTCAACGCCCATGTGTGGAAGTGCCCTATGCTCTGTGGTTCTGTGTTTTACATGGTTTGGGAAAGAGGATACACTTGTGAAGATTGGCTGTTGGCCATTGACATCCCGCCCATCAGCTTAAGAAGGCTCCCTTGACTCCGTAGGCTGTCCTGCCTTTCTGGTTTTTAGACTTTTTTCGCCTGGCCCTTTTGCCCCGGGGGGGGGCGAGAGATTTCTTTGTAGTGCTGATTTGCTCTCCCAGGTTGCTTGGTTGGCCAAAAAGGGCGTATGCGTTTTTTCCTGAATATATTCAGGAAAAAACGCATACGCCCTTTTTGGCCAACCGCATCATTGTCCACGTTCTGGCGCTTTTCATGTGCTATCGGGGCCATTCCGATGTACCCGTTGACATCCGTTTCCTGCAATTCTGCCTTGCGTTCACCGCCTCTTCGTAGCCTGACCTCAATATATTTTGGGGCGATAGTTATCGTTTAGAACTCTGCAGGTTTGGGAAGTGCAGTGCCCCTGAGCTCCATTTCCCAAGTCGCTTTTTTGTGAGTGGGACGCAACACGGCTGGATGGCTTCACGCCCTATTGTCGATCCGCGGTGGCAGGCTGAACCTCTGGTGAATTCTTCTTCGTGATGGGAAATGAGAGTGACATGTGCCCGACCAAACACCTCCAGCGAGTCTCTCATTGGTTCCCCCTCTTGCAGTTCATCCTGCGGACAAATTGCAGACGGTACGAAAGAGGCATGGAAAGGCGCCGAGTCTCCAAGTGGGGAGATTGTTAGTAAGGGGGCCTGAATGGAGAACACGAGCACCAGGAGATGAAAACTGAGGTGAGTTTCAGAAAGCTTTCCCGATCCCACGGTGTAGCATCCGCTGGGTTTCCAATGAGTGCTTTCGCTGTCGGAAGATTGCGTTGAACCTGGAGAGTTGGGACCCATGGAATGGGGAGCACGCAGGATTCCTTTCAAGGGTCTGCATTTGCTTTCCCAACCTCACCCATCGTCTCAGCCCCAAGAGTGTCCAGCCTTATGTCTTCTGCCGCTGGGGCTGTAGATGTGGTCAATCCTGGTTGCATGCCAGTCCCTGAACGCATTTTGGAAGAATTTCTCTCTGTTTTGCCCTGCTTGTTTCTTCTTTATGTTGGAAATGTATCCTCAGAATGGGTCTGAGCTGATTTTCCCTGCTGGTTTTAGGCCGCTTTACACACACTTGATGCACTTACACAGAGATATCAAGACTTAGCTTTTAAGATGCTTACTAGTCGGATAGATACTTGTGCGATGAACAGGGTGTGGTGAGTCCAGTTGATTGAGCAAGGAGTAGGTCGTGTCCATTCCATATTCGGTTTTCGGAAGGGTATCTGTGCTCATTTCAAACTCGAGTTTTATGCGTCACCCCACCTCACCTTTCCCCTGAAGCAGGCATAAGTGTGTTTTCTAAAAGCGTGACTCTGTTCTGTTTGGGGATTCCGTTCATGGGGAGCGATTTTTACATTCCCTCGATAAGTGATATCATAAGTTTCTTTTTTTGTGGGACTGATTTCACTGAGGATGATCGTACCTAAATCCACTCAGGATGCTGCTACCAGCCTCATGACGTGGATTTCATGGCTGAGTGACACTCCGTTGGACCTACGTAGCACCACTTGTCCACTTGTCCACTTGTCTTTGTCCACTTGTCCACTCGTCTTTGTCCACTTGGCTCTTTCCTGGGATATGAAACGTGTACCGGAGTGGAGGTTCTTGTCAAGACAGCAGCCCTCAACTTTGGGGTCCCTGTGTCTGGTTGATTTTTTCATTTTCCCAAGGTCAACGCCCATGTGTGGAAGTGCCCTATGCTCTGTGGTTCTGTGTTTTACATGGTTTGGGAAAGAGGATACACTTGTGAAGATTGGCTGTTGGCCATTGACATCCCGCCCATCAGCTTAACAAGGCTCCCTTGACTCCGTGGGCTGTCCTGCCTTTCTGGTTTTTAGACTTTTTTCGCCTGGCCCTTTTGCCCCGGTGGGGGGGGGGCGAGAGATTTCTTTGTAGTGCTGATTTGCTCTCCCAGGTTGCTTGGTTGGCCAAAAAGGGCGTATGCGTTTTTTCCTGAATATATTCAGGAAAAAACGCATACGCCCTTTTTGGCCAACCGCATCATTGTCCACGTTCTGGCGCTTTTCATGTGCTATCGGGGCCATTCCGATGTACCCGTTGACATCCGTTTCCTGCAATTCTGCCTTGCGTTCAACGCCTCTTCGTAGCCTGACCTCAATATATTTTGGGGCGATAGTTATCGTTTAGAACTCTGCAGGTTTGGGAAGTGCAGTGCCCCTGAGCTCCATTTCCCAAGTCGCTTTTTTGTGAGTGGGACGCAACACGGCTGGATGGCTTCACGCCCTATTGTCGATCCGCGGTGGCAGGCTGAACCTCTGGTGAATTCTTCTTCGTGATGGGAAATGAGAGTGACATGTGCCCGACCAAACACCTCCAGCGAGTCTCTCATTGGTTCCCCCTCTTGCAGTTCATCCTGCGGACAAATTGCAGACGGTACGAAAGAGGCATGGAAAGGCACCGAGTCTCCAAGTGGGGAGATTGTTAGTAAGGGGGCCTGAATGGAGAACACGAGCACCAGGAGATGAAAACTGAGGTGAGTTTCAGAAAGCTTTCCCGATCCCACGGTGTAGCATCCGCTGGGTTTCCAATGAGTGCTTTCGCTGTCGGAAGATTGCGTTGAACCTGGAGAGTTGGGACCCATGGAATGGGGAGCACGCAGGATTCCTTTCAAGGGTCTGCATTTGCTTTCCCAACCTCACCCATCGTCTCAGCCCCAAGAGTGTCCAGCCTTATGTCTTCTGCCGCTGGGGCTGTAGATGTGGTCAATCCTGGTTGCATGCCAGTCCCTGAACGCATTTGGGAAGAATTTCTCTCTGTTTTGCCCTGCTTGTTTCTTCTTTATGTTGGAAATGTATCCTCAGAATGGGTCTGAGCTGATTTTCCCTGCTGGTTTTAGGCCGCTTTACACACACTTGATGCACTTACACAGAGATATCAAGACTTAGCTTTTCAGATGCTTACTAGTCGGATAGATACTTGTGCGATGAACAGGGTCTGGTGAGTCCAGTTGATTGAGCAAGGAGTAGGTCGTGTCCATTCCATATTCGGTTTTCGGAAGGGTATCTGTGCTCATTTCAAACTCGAGTTTTATGCGTCACCCCACCTCACCTTTCCCCTGAAGCAGGCATAAGTGTGTTTTCTAAAAGCGTGACTCTGTTCTGTTTGGGGATTCCGTTCATGGGGAGCGATTTTTACATTCCCTCGATAAGTGATATCATAAGTTTCTTTTTTTGTGGGACTGATTTCACTGAGGATGATCGTACCTAAATCCACTCAGGATGCTGCTACCAGCCTCATGACGTGGATTTCATGGCTGAGTGACACTCCATTGGACCTACGTAGCACCACTTGTCCACTTGTCCACTTGTCTTTGTCCACTTGTCCACTCGTCTTTGTCCACTTGGCTCTTTCCTGGGATATGAAACGTGTACCGGAGTGGAGGTTCTTGTCAAGACAGCAGCCCTCAACTTTGGGGTCCCTGTGTCTGGTTGATTTTTTCATTTTCCCAAGGTTAACACCCATGTGTGGAAGTGCCCTATGCTCTGTGGTTCTGTGTTTTACATGGTTTGGGAAAGAGGATACACTTGTGAAGATTGGCTGTTGGCCATTGACATCCCGCCCATCAGCTTAACAAGGCTCCCTTGACTCCGTGGGCTGTCCTGCCTTTCTGGTTTTTAGACTTTTTTCGCCTGGCCCTTTTGCCCCGGGGGGGGGGGGCGAGAGATTTCTTTGTAGTGCTGATTTGCTCTCCCAGGTTGCTTGGTTGGCCAAAAAGGGCGTATGCGTTTTTTCCTGAATATATTCAGGAAAAAACGCATACGCCCTTTTTGGCCAACCGCATCATTGTCCACGTTCTGGCGCTTTTCATGTGCTATCGGGGCCATTCCGACGTACCCGTTGACATCCGTTTCCTGCAATTCTGCCTTGCGTTCAACGCCTCTTCGTAGCCTGACCTCAATATATTTTGGGGCGATAGTTATCGTTTAGAACTCTGCAGGTTTGGGAAGTGCAGTGCCCCTGAGCTCCATTTCCCAAGTCGCTTTTTTGTGAGTGGGACGCAACACGGCTGGATGGCTTCACGCCCTATTGTCGATCCGCGGTGGCAGGCTGAACCTCTGGTGAATTCTTCTTCGTGATGGGAAATGAGAGTGACATGTGCCCGACCAAACACCTCCAGCGAGTCTCTCATTGGTTCCCCCTCTTGCAGTTCATCCTGCGGACAAATTGCAGACGGTACGAAAGAGGCATGGAAAGGCGCCGAGTCTCCAAGTGGGGAGATTGTTAGTAAGGGGGCCTGAATGGAGAACACGAGCACCAGGAGATGAAAACTGAGGTGAGTTTCAGAAAGCTTTCCCGATCCCACGGTGTAGCATCCGCTGGGTTTCCAATGAGTGCTTTCGCTGTCGGAAGATTGCGTTGAACCTGGAGAGTTGGGACCCATGGAATGGGGAGCACGCAGGATTCCTTTCAAGGGTCTGCATTTGCTTTCCCAACCTCACCCATCGTCTCAGCCCCAAGAGTGTCCAGCCTTATGTCTTCTGCCGCTGGGGCTGTAGATGTGGTCAATCCTGGTTGCATGCCAGTCCCTGAACGCATTTTGGAAGAATTTCTCTCTGTTTTGCCCTGCTTGTTTCTTCTTTATGTTGGAAATGTATCCTCAGAATGGGTCTGAGCTGATTTTCCCTGCTGGTTTTAGGCCGCTTTACACACACTTGATGCACTTACACAGAGATATCAAGACTTAGCTT
Organism: Kogia breviceps; assembly: GCF_026419965.1. Classification (NCBI taxonomy): domain Eukaryota; kingdom Metazoa; phylum Chordata; class Mammalia; order Artiodactyla; family Physeteridae; genus Kogia; species Kogia breviceps. The sequence goes on from NC_081321.1 coordinate 28,733,724, forward strand.
TTAAGATGCTTACTAGTCGGATAGATACTTGTGCGATGAACAGGGTGTGGTGAGTCCAGTTGATTGAGCAAGGAGTAGGTCGTGTCCATTCCATATTCGGTTTTCGGAAGGGTATCTGTGCTCATTTCAAACTCGAGTTTTATGCGTCACCCCACCTCACCTTTCCCCTGAAGCAGGCATAAGTGTGTTTTCTAAAAGCGTGACTCTGTTCTGTTTGGGGATTCCGTTCATGGGGAGCGATTTTTACATTCCCTCGATAAGTGATATCATAAGTTTCTTTTTTTGTGGGACTGATTTCACTGAGGATGATCGTACCTAAATCCACTCAGGATGCTGCTACCAGCCTCATGACGTGGATTTCATGGCTGAGTGACACTCCGTTGGACCTACGTAGCACCACTTGTCCACTTGTCCACTTGTCTTTGTCCACTTGTCCACTCGTCTTTGTCCACTTGGCTCTTTCCTGGGATATGAAACGTGTAACGGAGTGGAGGTTCTTGTCAAGACAGCAGAGCTCAACTTTGGGGTCCCTGTGTCTGGTTGATTTTTTCATTTTCCCAAGGTCAACGCCCATGTGTGGAAGTGCCCTATGCTCTGTGGTTCTGTGTTTTACATGGTTTGGGAAAGAGGATACACTTGTGAAGATTGGCTGTTGGCCATTGACATCCCGCCCATCAGCTTAAGAAGGCTCCCTTGAATCCGTAGGCTGTCCTGCCTTTCTGGTTTTTAGACTTTTTTCGCCTGGCCCTTTTGCCCCGGGGGGGGGCGAGAGATTTCTTTGTAGTGCTGATTTGCTCTCCCAGGTTGCTTGGTTGGCCAAAAAGGGCGTATGCGTTTTTTCCTGAATATATTCAGGAAAAAACGCATACGCCCTTTTTGGCCAACCGCATCATTGTCCACGTTCTGGCGCTTTTCATGTGCTATCGGGGCCATTCCGATGTACCCGTTGACATCCGTTTCCTGCAATTCTGCCTTGCGTTCACCGCCTCTTCGTAGCCTGACCTCAATATATTTTGGGGCGATAGTTATCGTTTAGAACTCTGCAGGTTTGGGAAGTGCAGTGCCCCTGAGCTCCATTTCCCAAGTCGCTTTTTTGTGAGTGGGACGCAACACGGCTGGATGGCTTCACGCCCTATTGTCGATCCGCGGTGGCAGGCTGAACCTCTGGTGAATTCTTCTTCGTGATGGGAAATGAGAGTGACATGTGCCCGACCAAACACCTCCAGCGAGTCTCTCATTGGTTCCCCCTCTTGCAGTTCATCCTGCGGACAAATTGCAGACGGTACGAAAGAGGCATGGAAAGGCGCCGAGTCTCCAAGTGGGGAGATTGTTAGTAAGGGGGCCTGAATGGAGAACACGAGCACCAGGAGATGAAAACTGAGGTGAGTTTCAGAAAGCTTTCCCGATCCCACGGTGTAGCATCCGCTGGGTTTCCAATGAGTGCTTTCGCTGTCGGAAGATTGCGTTGAACCTGGAGAGTTGGGACCCATGGAATGGGGAGCACGCAGGATTCCTTTCAAGGGTCTGCATTTGCTTTCCCAACCTCACCCATCGTCTCAGCCCCAAGAGTGTCCAGCCTTATGTCTTCTGCCGCTGGGGCTGTAGATGTGGTCAATCCTGGTTGCATGCCAGTCCCTGAACGCATTTGGGAAGAATTTCTCTCTGTTTTGCCCTGCTTGTTTCTTCTTTATGTTGGAAATGTATCCTCAGAATGGGTCTGAGCTGATTTTCCCTGCTGGATTTAGGCCGCTTTACACACACTTGATGCACTTACACAGAGATATCAAGACTTAGCTTTTAAGATGCTTACTAGTGGGATAGATACTTGTGCGATGAACAGGGTGTGGTGAGTCCAGTTGATTGAGCAAGGAGTAGGTCGTGTCCATTCCATATTCGGTTTTCGGAAGGGTATCTGTGCTCATTTCAAACTCGAGTTTTATGCGTCACCCCACCTCACCTTTCCCCTGAAGCAGGCATAAGTGTGTTTTCTAAAAGCGTGACTCTGTTCTGTTTGGGGATTCCGTTCATGGGGAGCGATTTTTACATTCCCTCGATAAGTGATATCATAAGTTTCTTTTTTTGTGGGACTGATTTCACTGAGGATGATCGTACCTAAATCCACTCAGGATGCTGCTACCAGCCTCATGACGTGGATTTCATGGCTGAGTGACACTCCGTTGGACCTACGTAGCACCACTTGTCCACTTGTCTTTGTCCACTTGTCCACTCGTCTTTGTCCACTTGGCTCTTTCCTGGGATATGAAACGTGTACCGGAGTGGAGGTTCTTGTCAAGACAGCAGCCCTCAACTTTGGGGTCCCTGTGTCTGGTTGATTTTTTCATTTTCCCAAGGTCAACGCCCATGTGTGGAAGTGCCCTATGCTCTGTGGTTCTGTGTTTTACATGGTTTGGGAAAGAGGATACACTTGTGAAGATTGGCTGTTGGCCATTGACATCCCGCCCATCAGCTTAACAAGGCTCCCTTGACTCCTTGGGCTGTCCTGCCTTTCTGGTTTTTAGACTTTTTTCGCCTGACCCTTTTGCCCCGGGGGGGGGGCGAGAGATTTCTTTGTAGTGCTGATTTGCTCTCCCAGGTTGCTTGGTTGGCCAAAAAGGGCGTATGCGTTTTTTCCTGAATATATTGAGGAAAAAACGCATACGCCCTTTTTGGCCAACCGCATCATTGTCCACGTTCTGGCGCTTTTCATGTGCTATCGGGGCCATTCCGATGTACCCGTTGACATCCGTTTCCTGCAATTCTGCCTTGCGTTCAACGCCTCTTCGTAGCCTGACCTCAATATATTTTGGGGCGATAGTTATCGTTTAGAACTCTGCAGGTTTGGGAAGTGCAGTGCCCCTGAGCTCCATTTCCCAAGTCGCTTTTTTGTGAGTGGGACGCAACACGGCTGGATGGCTTCACGCCCTATTGTCGATCCGCGGTGGCAGGCTGAACCTCTGGTGAATTCTTCTTCGTGATGGGAAATGAGAGTGACATGTGCCCAACCAAACACCTCCAGCGAGTCTCTCATTGGTTCCCCCTCTTGCAGTTCATCCTGCGGACAAATTGCAGACGGTACGAAAGAGGCATGGAAAGGCGCCGAGTCTCCAAGTGGGGAGATTGTTAGTACGGGGGCCTGAATGGAGAACACGAGCACCAGGAGATGAAAACTGAGGTGAGTTTCAGAAAGCTTTCCCGATCCCACGGTGTAGCATCCGCTGGGTTTCCAATGAGTGCTTTCGCTGTCGGAAGATTGCGTTGAACCTGGAGAGTTGGGACCCATGGAATGGGGAGCACGCAGGATTCCTTTCAAGGGTCTGCATTTGCTTTCCCAACCTCACCCATCGTCTCAGCCCCAAGAGTGTCCAGCCTTATGTCTTCTGCCGCTGGGGCTGTAGATGTGGTCAATCCTGGTTGCATGCCAGTCCCTGAACGCATTTTGGAAGAATTTCTCTCTGTTTTGCCCTGCTTGTTTCTTCTTTATGTTGGAAATGTATCCTCAGAATGGGTCTGAGCTGATTTTCCCTGCTGGTTTTAGGCCGCTTTACACACACTTGATGCACTTACACAGAGATATCAAGACTTAGCTTTTAAGATGCTTACTAGTGGGATAGATACTTGTGCGATGAACAGGGTGTGGTGAGTCCAGTTGATTGAGCAAGGAGTAGGTCGTGTCCATTCCATATTCGGTTTTCGGAAGGGTATCTGTGCTCATTTCAAACTCGAGTTTTATGCGTCACCCCACCTCACCTTTCCCCTGAAGCAGGCATAAGTGTGTTTTCTAAAAGCGTGACTCTGTTCTGTTTGGGGATTCCGTTCATGGGGAGCGATTTTTACATTCCCTCGATAAGTGATATCATAAGTTTCTTTTTCTGTGGGACTGATTTCACTGAGGATGATCGTACCTAAATCCACTCAGGATGCTGCTACCAGCCTCATGACGTGGATTTCATGGCTGAGTGACACTCCATTGGACCTACGTAGCACCACTTGTCCACTTGTCCACTTGTCTTTGTCCACTTGTCCACTCGTCTTTGTCCACTTGGCTCTTTCCTGGGATATGAAACGTGTACCGGAGTGGAGGTTCTTGTCAAGACAGCAGCCCTCAACTTTGGGGTCCCTGTGTCTGGTTGATTTTTTCATTTTCCCAAGGTCAACGCCCATGTGTGGAAGTGCCCTATGCTCTGTGGTTCTGTGTTTTACATGGTTTGGGAAAGAGGATACACTTGTGAAGATTGGCTGTTGGCCATTGACATCCCGCCCATCAGCTTAAGAATGCTCCCTTGACTCCGTAGGCTGTCCTGCCTTTCTGGTTTTTAGACTTTTTTCGCCTGGCCCTTTTGCCCCGGGGGGGGGGCGAGAGATTTCTTTGTAGTGCTGATTTGCTCTCCCAGGTTGCTTGGTTGGCCAAAAAGGGCGTATGCGTTTTTTCCTGAATATATTCAGGAAAAAACGCATACGCCCTTTTTGGCCAACCGCATCATTGTCCACGTTCTGGCGCTTTTCATGTGCTATCGGGGCCATTCCGATGTACCCGTTGACATCCGTTTCCTGCAATTCTGCCTTGCGTTCAACGCCTCTTCGTAGCCTGACCTCAATATATTTTGGGGCGATAGTTATCGTTTAGAACTCTGCAGGTTTGGGAAGTGCAGTGCCCCTGAGCTCCATTTCCCAAGTCGCTTTTTTGTGAGTGGGACGCAACACGGCTGGATGGCTTCACGCCCTATTGTCGATCCGCGGTGGCAGGCTGAACCTCTGGTGAATTCTTCTTCGTGATGGGAAATGAGAGTGACATGTGCCCGACCAAACACCTCCAGCGAGTCTCTCATTGGTTCCCCCTCTTGCAGTTCATCCTGCGGACAAATTGCAGACGGTACGAAAGAGGCATGGAAAGGCGCCGAGTCTCCAAGTGGGGAGATTGTTAGTAAGGGGGCCTGAATGGAGAACACGAGCACCAGGAGATGAAAACTGAGGTGAGTTTCAGAAAGCTTTCCCGATCCCACGGTGTAGCATCCGCTGGGTTTCCAATGAGTGCTTTCGCTGTCGGAAGATTGCGTTGAACCTGGAGAGTTGGGACCCATGGAATGGGGAGCACGCAGGATTCCTTTCAAGGGTCTGCATTTGCTTTCCCAACCTCACCCATCGTCTCAGCCCCAAGAGTGTCCAGCCTTATGTCTTCTGCCGCTGGGGCTGTAGATGTGGTCAATCCTGGTTGCATGCCAGTCCCTGAACGCATTTGGGAAGAATTTCTCTCTGTTTTGCCCTGCTTGTTTCTTCTTTATGTTGGAAATGTATCCTCAGAATGGGTCTGAGCTGATTTTCCCTGCTGGTTTTAGGCCGCTTTACACACACTTGATGCACTTACACAGAGATATCAAGACTTAGCTTTTAAGATGCTTACTAGTCGGATAGATACTTGTGCGATGAACAGGGTGTGGTGAGTAAAGTTGATTGAGCAAGGAGTAGGTCGTGTCCATTCCATATTCGGTTTTCGGAAGGGTATCTGTGCTCATTTCAAACTCGAGTTTTATGCGTCACCCCACCTCACCTTTCCCCTGAAGCAGGCATAAGTGTGTTTTCTAAAAGCGTGACTCTGTTCTGTTTGGGGATTCCGTTCATGGGGAGCGATTTTTACATTCCCTCGATAAGTGATATCATAAGTTTCTTTTTTTGTGGGACTGATTTCACTGAGGATGATCGTACCTAAATCCACTCAGGATGCTGCTACCAGCCTCATGACGTGGTTTTCATGGCTGAGTGACACTCCATTGGACCTACGTAGCACCACTTGTCCACTTGTCCACTTGTCTTTGTCCACTTGTCCACTCGTCTTTGTCCACTTGGCTCTTTCCTGGGATATGAAACGTGTACCGGAGTGGAGGTTCTTGTCAAGACAGCAGCCCTCAACTTTGGGGTCCCTGTGTCTGGTTGATTTTTTCATTTTCCCAAGGTCAACACCCATGTGTGGAAGTGCCCTATGCTCTGTGGTTCTGTGTTTTACATGGTTTGGGAAAGAGGATACACTTGTGAAGATTGGCTGTTGGCCATTCACATCCCGCCCATCAGCTTAACAAGGCTCCCTTGACTCCGTGGGCTGTCCTGCCTTTCTGGTTTTTAGACTTTTTTCGCCTGGCCCTTTTGCCCCGGTGGGGGGGGGGGTGAGAGATTTCTTTGTAGTGCTGATTTGCTCTCCCAGGTTGCTTGGTTGGCCAAAAAGGGCGTATGCGTTTTTTCCTGAATATATTCAGGAAAAAACGCATACGCCCTTTTTGGCCAACCGCATCATTGTCCACGTTCTGGCGCTTTTCATGTGCTATCGGGGCCATTCCGATGTACCCGTTGACATCCGTTTCCTGCAATTCTGCCTTGCGTTCAACGCCTCTTCGTAGCCTGACCTCAATATATTTTGGGGCGATAGTTATCGTTTAGAACTCTGCAGGTTTGGGAAGTGCAGTGCCCCTGAGCTCCATTTCCCAAGTCGCTTTTTTGTGAGTGGGACGCAACACGGCTGGATGGCTTCACGCCCTATTGTCGATCCGCGGTGGCAGGCTGAACCTCTGGTGAATTCTTCTTCGTGATGGGAAATGAGAGTGACATGTGCCCGACCAAACACCTCCAGCGAGTCTCTCATTGGTTCCCCCTCTTGCAGTTCATCCTGCGGACAAATTGCAGACGGTACGAAAGAGGCATGGAAAGGCGCCGAGTCTCCAAGTGGGGAGATTGTTAGTAAGGGGGCCTGAATGGAGAACACGAGCACCAGGAGATGAAAACTGAGGTGAGTTTCAGAAAGCTTTCCCGATCCCACGGTGTAGCATCCGCTGGGTTTCCAATGAGTGCTTTCGCTGTCGGAAGATTGCGTTGAACCTGGAGAGTTGGGACCCATGGAATGGGGAGCACGCAGGATTCCTTTCAAGGGTCTGCATTTGCTTTCCCAACCTCACCCATCGTCTCAGCCCCAAGAGTGTCCAGCCTTATGTCTTCTGCCGCTGGGGCTGTAGATGTGGTCAATCCTGGTTGCATGCCAGTCCCTGAACGCATTTGGGAAGAATTTCTCTCTGTTTTGCCCTGCTTGTTTCTTCTTTATGTTGGAAATGTATCCTCAGAATGGGTCTGAGCTGATTTTCCCTGCTGGTTTTAGGCCGCTTTACACACACTTGATGCACTTACACAGAGATATCAAGACTTAGCTTTTAAGATGCTTACTAGTCGGATAGATACTTGTGCGATGAACAGGGTGTGGTGAGTCCAGTTGATTGAGCAAGGAGGAGGTCGTGTCCATTCCATATTCGGTTTTCGGAAGGGTATCTGTGCTCATTTCAAACTCGAGTTTTATGCGTCACCCCACCTCACCTTTCCCCTGAAGCAGGCATAAGTGTGTTTTCTAAAAGCGTGACTCTGTTCTGTTTGGGGATTCCGTTCATGGGGAGCGATTTTTACATTCCCTCGATAAGTGATATCATAAGTTCCTTTTTTTGTGGGACTGATTTCACTGAGGATGATCGTACCTAAATCCACTCAGGATGCTGCTACCAGCCTCATGACGTGGATTTCATGGCTGAGTGACACTCCGTTGGACCTACGTAGCACCACTTGTCCACTTGTCCACTTGTCTTTGTCCACTTGTCCACTCGTCTTTGTCCACTTGGCTCTTTCCTGGGATATGAAACGTGTACCGGAGTGGAGGTTCTTGTCAAGACAGCAGCCCTCAACTTTGGGGTCCCTGTGTCTGGTTGATTTTTTCATTTTCCCAAGGTCAACGCCCATGTGTGGAAGTGCCCTATGCTCTGTGGTTCTGTGTTTTACATGGTTTGGGAAACAGGATACACTTGTGAAGATTGGCTGTTGGCCATTCACATCCCGCCCATCAGCTTAAGAAGGCTCCCTTGACTCCGTAGGCTGTCCTGCCTTTCTGGTTTTTAGACTTTTTTCGCCTGGCCCTTTTGCCCCGGGGGGGGGCGAGAGATTTCTTTGTAGTGCTGATTTGCTCTCCCAGGTTGCTTGGTTGGCCAAAAAGGGCGTATGCGTTTTTTCCTGAATATATTCAGGAAAAAACGCATACGCCCTTTTTGGCCAACCGCATCATTGTCCACGTTCTGGCGCTTTTCATGTGCTATCGGGGCCATTCCCATGTACCCGTTGACATCCGTTTCCTGCAATTCTGCCTTGCGTTCAACGCCTCTTCGTAGCCTGACCTCAATATATTTTGGGGCGATAGTTATCGTTTAGAACTCTGCAGGTTTGGGAAGTGCAGTGCCCCTGAGCTCCATTTCCCAAGTCGCTTTTTTGTGAGTGGGACGCAACACGGCTGGATGGCTTGACGCCCTATTGTCGATCCGCGGTGGCAGGCTGAACCTCTGGTGAATTCTTCTTCGTGATGGGAAATGAGAGTGACATGTGCCCGACCAAACACCTCCAGCGAGTCTCTCATTGGTTCCCCCTCTTGCAGTTCATCCTGCGGACAAATTGCAGACGGTACGAAAGAGGCATGGAAAGGCGCCGAGTCTCCAAGTGGGGAGATTGTTAGTAAGGGGGCCTGAATGGAGAACACGAGCACCAGGAGATGAAAACTGAGGTGAGTTTCAGAAAGCTTTCCCGATCCCACGGTGTAGCATCCGCTGGGTTTCCATTGAGTGCTTTCGCTGTCGGAAGATTGCGTTGAACCTGGAGAGTTGGGACCCATGGAATGGGGAGCACGCAGGATTCCTTTCAAGGGTCTGCATTTGCTTTCCCAACCTCACCCATCGTCTCAGCCCCAAGAGTGTCCAGCCTTATGTCTTCTGCCGCTGGGGCTGTAGATGTGGTCAATCCTGGTTGCATGCCAGTCCCTGAACGCATTTTGGAAGAATTTCTCTCTGTTTTGCCCTGCTTGTTTCTTCTTTATGTTGGAAATGTATCCTCAGAATGGGTCTGAGCTGATTTTCCCTGCTGGTTTTAGGCCGCTTTACACACACTTGATGCACTTACACAGAGATATCAAGACTTAGCTTTTAAGATGCTTACTAGTCGGATAGATACTTGTGCGATGAACAGGGTGTGGTGAGTCCAGTTGATTGAGCAAGGAGTAGGTCGTGTCCATTCCATATTCGGTTTTCGGAAGGGTATCTGTGCTCATTTCAAACTCGAGTTTTATGCGTCACCCCACCTCACCTTTCCCCTGAAGCAGGCATAAGTGTGTTTTCTAAAAGCGTGACTCTGTTCTGTTTGGGGATTCCGTTCATGGGGAGCGATTTTTACATTCCCTCGATAAGTGATATCATAAGTTTCTTTTTTTGTGGGACTGATTTCACTGAGGATGATCGTACCTAAATCCACTCAGGATGCTGCTACCAGCCTCATGACGTGGATTTCATGGCTGAGTGACACTCCGTTGGACCTACGTAGCACCACTTGTCCACTTGTCCACTTGTCTTTGTCCACTTGTCCACTCGTCTTTGTCCACTTGGCTCTTTCCTGGGATATGAAACGTGTACCGGAGTGGAGGTTCTTGTCAAGACAGCAGCCCCCAACTTTGGGGTCCCTGTGTCTGGTTGATTTTTTCATTTTCCCAAGGTCAACGCCCATGTGTGGAAGTGCCCTATGCTCTGTGGTTCTGTGTTTTACATGGTTTGGGAAACAGGATACACTTGTGAAGATTGGCTGTTGGCCATTGACATCCCGCCCATCAGCTTAACAAGGTTCCCTTGACTCTGTGGGCTGTCCTGCCTTTCTGGTTTTTAGACTTTTTTCGCCTGGCCCTTTTGCCCCGGGGGGGGGGCGAGAGATTTCTTTGTAGTGCTGATTTGCTCTCCCAGGTTGCTTGGTTGGCCAAAAAGGGCGTATGCGTTTTTTCCTTTCAGGAAAAAACGCATACGCCCTTTTTGGCCAACCGCATCATTGTCCACGTTCTGGCGCTTTTCATGTGCTATCGGGGCCATTCCGACGTACCCGTTGACATCCGTTTCCTGCAATTCTGCCTTGCGTTCAACGCCTCTTCGTAGCCTGACCTCAATATATATTGGGGAGATAGTTATCGTTTAGAACTCTGCCGGTTTGGGAAGTGCAGTGCCCCTGAGCTCCATTTCCCAAGTCGCTTTTTTGTGAGTGGGACGCAACACGGCTGGATGGCTTCACGCCCTATTGTCGATCCGCGGTGGCAGGCTGAACCTCTGGTGAATTCTTCTTCGTGATGGGAAATGAGAGTGACATGTGCCCAACCAAACACCTCCAGCGAGTCTCTCATTGGTTCCCCCTCTTGCAGTTCATCCTGCGGACAAATTGCAGACGGTACGAAAGAGGCATGGAAAGGCGCCGAGTCTCCAAGTGGGGAGATTGTTAGTAAGGGGGCCTGAATGGAGAACACGAGCACCAGGAGATGAAAACTGAGGTGAGTTTCAGAAAGCTTTCCCGATCCCACGGTGTAGCATCCGCTGGGTTTCCAATGAGTGCTTTCGCTGTCGGAAGATTGCGTTGAACCTGGAGAGTTGGGACCCATGGAATGGGGAGCACGCAGGATTCCTTTCAAGGGTCTGCATTTGCTTTCCCAACCTCACCCATCGTCTCAGCCCCAAGAGTGTCCAGCCTTATGTCTTCTGCCGCTGGGGCTGTAGATGTGGTCAATCCTGGTTGCATGCCAGTCCCTGAACGCATTTGGGAAGAATTTCTCTCTGTTTTGCCCTGCTTGTTTCTTCTTTATGTTGGAAATGTATCCTCAGAATGGGTCTGAGCTGATTTTCCCTGCTGGTTTTAGGCCGCTTTACACACACTTGATGCACTTACACAGAGATATCAAGACTTAGCTTTTCAGATGCTTACTAGTCGGATAGATACTTGTGCGATGAACAGGGTGTGGTGAGTAAAGTTGATTGAGCAAGGAGTAGGTCGTGTCCATTCCATATTCGGTTTTCGGAAGGGTATCTGTGCTCATTTCAAACTCGAGTTTTATGCGTCACCCCACCTCACCTTTCCCCTGAAGCAGGCATAAGTGTGTTTTCTAAAAGCGTGACTCTGTTCTGTTTGGGGATTCCGTTCATGGGGAGCGATTTTTACATTCCCTCGATAAGTGATATCATAAGTTTCTTTTTTTGTGGGACTGATTTCACTGAGGATGATCGTACCTAAATCCACTCAGGATGCTGCTACCAGCCTCATGACGTGGATTTCATGGCTGAGTGACACTCCATTGGACCTACGTAGCACCACTTGTCCACTTGTCCACTTGTCTTTGTCCACTTGTCCACTCGTCTTTGTCCACTTGGCTCTTTCCTGGGATATGAAACGTGTACCGGAGTGGAGGTTCTTGTCAAGACAGCAGCCCTCAACTTTGGGGTCCCTGTGTCTGGTTGATTTTTTTCATTTTCCCAAGGTCAACACCCATGTGTGGAAGTGCCATATGCTCTGTGGTTCTGTGTTTTACATGGTTTGGGAAAGAGGATACACTTGTGAAGATTGGCTGTTGGCCATTCACATCCCGCCCATCAGCTTAACAAGGCTCCCTTGACTCCGTGGGCTGTCCTGCCTTTCTGGTTTTTAGACTTTTTTCGCCTGGCCCTTTTGCCCCGGGGGGGGGGGCGAGAGATTTCTTTGTAGTGCTGATTTGCTCTCCCAGGTTGCTTGGTTGGCCAAAAAGGGCGTATGCGTTTTTTCCTGAATATATTCAGGAAAAAACGCATACGCCCTTTTTGGCCAACCGCATCATTGTCCACGTTCTGGCGCTTTTCATGTGCTATCGGGGCCATTCCGATGTACCCGTTGACATCCGTTTCCTGCAATTCTGCCTTGCGTTCAACGCCTCTTCGTAGCCTGACCTCAATATATTTGGGGGCGATAGTTATCGTTTAGAACTCTGCAGGTTTGGGAAGTGCAGTGCCCCTGAGCTCCATTTCCCAAGTCGCTTTTTTGTGAGTGGGACGCAACACGGCTGGATGGCTTCACGCCCTATTGTCGATCCGCGGTGGCAGGCTGAACCTCTGGTGAATTCTTCTTCGTGATGGGAAATGAGAGTGACATGTGCCCGACCAAACACCTCCAGCGAGTCTCTCATTGGTTCCCCCTCTTGCAGTTCATCCTGCGGACAAATTGCAGACGGTACGAAAGAGGCATGGAAAGGCGCCGAGTCTCCAAGTGGGGAGATTGTTAGTAAGGGGGCCTGAATGGAGAACACGAGCACCAGGAGATGAAAACTGAGGTGAGTTTCAGAAAGCTTTCCCGATCCCACGGTGTAGCATCCGCTGGGTTTCCAATGAGTGCTTTCGCTGTCGGAAGATTGCGTTGAACCTGGAGAGTTGGGACCCATGGAATGGGGAGCACGCAGGATTCCTTTCAAGGGTCTGCATTTGCTTTCCCAACCTCACCCATCGTCTCAGCCCCAAGAGTGTCCAGCCTTATGTCTTCTGCCGCTGGGGCTGTAGATGTGGTCAATCCTGGTTGCATGCCAGTCCCTGAACGCATTTTGGAAGAATTTCTCTCTGTTTTGCCCTGCTTGTTTCTTCTTTATGTTGGAAATGTATCCTCAGAATGGGTCTGAGCTGATTTTCCCTGCTGGTTTTAGGCCGCTTTACACACACTTGATGCACTTACACAGAGATATCAAGACTTAGCTTTTCAGATGCTTACTAGTCGGATAGATACTTGTGCGATGAACAGGGTCTGGTGAGTCCAGTTGATTGAGCAAGGAGTAGGTCGTGTCCATTCCATATTCGGTTTTCGGAAGGGTATCTGTGCTCATTTCAAACTCGAGTTTTATGCGTCACCCCACCTCACCTTTCCCCTGAAGCAGGCATAAGTGTGTTTTCTAAAAGCGTGACTCTGTTCTGTTTGGGGATTCCGTTCATGGGGAGCGATTTTTACATTCCCTCGATAAGTGATATCATAAGTTTCTTTTTTTGTGGGACTGATTTCACTGAGGATGATCGTACCTAAATCCACTCAGGATGCTGCTACCAGCCTCATGACGTGGATTTCATGGCTGAGTGACACTCCGTTGGACCTACGTAGCACCACTTGTCCACTTGTCCACTTGTCTTTGTCCACTTGTCCACTCGTCTTTGTCCACTTGGCTCTTTCCTGGGATATGAAACGTGTACCGGAGTGGAGGTTCTTGTCAAGACAGCAGCCCTCAACTTTGGGGTCCCTGTGTCTGGTTGATTTTTTCATTTTCCCAAGGTCAACGCCCATGTGTGGAAGTGCCCTATGCTCTGTGGTTCTGTGTTTTACATGGTTTGGGAAAGAGGATACACTTGTGAAGATTGGCTGTTGGCCATTGACATCCCGCCCATCAGCTTAACAAGGCTCCCTTGACTCCGTGGGCTCTCCTGCCTTTCTGGTTTTTAGACTTTTTTCGCCTGACCCTTTTGCCCCGGGGGGGGGGGGGCGAGAGATTTCTTTGTAGTGCTGATTTGCTCTCCCAGGTTGCTTGGTTGGCCAAAAAGGGCGTATGCGTTTTTTCCTGAATATATTCAGGAAAAAACGCATACGCCCTTTTTGGCCAACCGCATCATTGTCCACGTTCTGTCGCTTTTCATGTGCTATCGTGGCCATTCCGATGTACCCTTTGACATCCGTTTCCTGCAATTCTGCCTTGCGTTCAACGCCTCTTCGTAGCCTGACCTCAATATATTTTGGGGCGATAGTTATCGTTTAGAACTCTGCAGGTTTGGGAAGTGCAGTGCCCCTGAGCTCCATTTCCCAAGTCGCTTTTTTGTGAGTGGGACGCAACACGGCTGGATGGCTTCACGCCCTATTGTCGATCCGCGGTGGCAGGCTGAACCTCTGGTGAATTCTTCTTCGTGATGGGAAATGAGAGTGACATGTGCCCGACCAAACACCTCCAGCGAGTCTCTCATTGGTTCCCCCTCTTGCAGTTCATCCTGCGGACAAATTGCAGACGGTACGAAAGAGGCATGGAAAGGCACCGAGTCTCCAAGTGGGGAGATTGTTAGTAAGGGGGCCTGAATGGAGAACACGAGCACCAGGAGATGAAAACTGAGGTGAGTTTCAGAAAGCTTTCCCGATCCCACGGTGTAGCATCCGCTGGGTTTCCAATGAGTGCTTTCGCTGTCGGAAGATTGCGTTGAACCTGGAGAGTTGGGACCCATGGAATGGGGAGCACGCAGGATTCCTTTCAAGGGTCTGCATTTGCTTTCCCAACCTCACCCATCGTCTCAGCCCCAAGAGTGTCCAGCCTTATGTCTTCTGCCGCTGGGGCTGTAGATGTGGTCAATCCTGGTTGCATGCCAGTCCCTGAACGCATTTGGGAAGAATTTCTCTCTGTTTTGCCCTGCTTGTTTCTTCTTTATGTTGGAAATGTATCCTCAGAATGGGTCTGAGCTGATTTTCCCTGCTGGTTTTAGGCCGCTTTACACACACTTGATGCACTTACACAGAGATATCAAGACTTAGCTTTTCAGATGCTTACTAGTCGGCTAGATACTTGTGCGATGAACAGGGTCTGGTGAGTCCAGTTGATTGAGCAAGGAGTAGGTCGTGTCCATTCCATATTCGGTTTTCGGAAGGGTATCTGTGCTCATTTCAAACTCGAGTTTTATGCGTCACCCCACCTCACCTTTCCCCTGAAGCAGGCATAAGTGTGTTTTCTAAAAGCGTGACTCTGTTCTGTTTGGGGATTCAGTTCATGGGGAGCGATTTTTACATTCCCTCGATAAGTGATATCATAAGTTTCTTTTTTTGTGGGACTGATTTCACTGAGGATGATCGTACCTAAATCCACTCAGGATGCTGATACCAGCCTCATGACGTGGATTTCATGGCTGAGTGACACTCCATTGGACCTACGTAGCACCACTTGTCCACTTGTCCACTTGTCTTTGTCCACTTGTCCACTCGTCTTTGTCCACTTGGCTCTTTCCTGGGATATGAAACGTGTACCGGAGTGGAGGTTCTTGTCAACACAGCAGCCCTGAACTTTGGGGTCCCTGTGTCTGGTTGATTTTTTCATTTTCCCAAGGTCAACGCCCATGTGTGGAAGTGCCCTATGCTCTGTGGTTCTGTGTTTTACATGGTTTGGGAAAGAGGATACACTTGTGAAGATTGGCTGTTGGCCATTGACATCCCGCCCATCAGATTAACAAGGCTCCCTTGACTCCATAGGCTGTCCTGCCTTTCTGGTTTTTAGACTTTTTTCGCCTGGCCCTTTTGCCCCGGGGGGGGGGGCGAGAGATTTCTTTGTAGTGCTGATTTGCTCTCCCAGGTTGCTTGGTTGGCCAAAAAGGGCGTATGCGTTTTTTCCTGAATATATTCAGGAAAAAACGCATACGCCCTTTTTGGCCAACCGCATCATTGTCCACGTTCTGGCGCTTTTCATGTGCTATCGGGGCCATTCCGATGTACCCGTTGACATCCGTTTCCTGCAATTCTGCCTTGCGTTCAACGCCTCTTCGTAGCCTGACCTCAATATATTTTGGAGCGATAGTTATCGTTTAGAACTCTGCAGGTTTGGGAAGTGCAGTGCCCCTGAGCTCCATTTCCCAAGTCGCTTTTTTGTGAGTGGGACGCAACACGGCTGGATGGCTTCACGCCCTATTGTCGATCCGCGGTGGCAGGCTGAACCTCTGGTGAATTCTTCTTCGTGATGGGAAATGAGAGTGACATGTGCCCGACCAAACACCTCCAGCGAGTCTCTCATTGGTTCCCCCTCTTGCAGTTCATCCTGCGGACAAATTGCAGACGGTACGAAAGAGGAATGGAAAGGCGCCGAGTCTCCAAGTGGGGAGATTATTAGTAAGGGGGCCTGAATGGAGAACACGAGCACCAGGAGATGAAAACTGAGGTGAGTTTCAGAAAGCTTTCCTGATCCCACGGTGTAGCATCCGCTGGGTTTCCAATGAGTGCTTTCGCTGTCGGAAGATTGCGTTGAACCTGGAGAGTTGGGACCCATGGAATGGGGAGCACGCAGGATTCCTTTCAAGGGTCTGCATTTGCTTTCCCAACCTCACCCATCGTCTCAGCCCCAAGAGTGTCCAGCCTTATGTCTTCTGCCGCTGGGGCTGTAGATGTGGTCAATCCTGGTTGCATGCCAGTCCCTGAACGCATTTTGGAAGAATTTCTCTCTGTTTTGCCCTGCTTGTTTCTTCTTTATGTTGGAAATGTATCCTCAGAATGGGTCTGAGCTGATTTTCCCTGCTGGTTTTAGGCCGCTTTACACACACTTGATGCACTTACACAGAGATATCAAGACTTAGCTTTTCAGATGCTTACTAGTCGGATAGATACTTGTGCGATGAACAGGGTCTGGTGAGTCCAGTTGATTGAGCAAGGAGTAGGTCGTGTCCATTCCATATTCGGTTTTCGGAAGGGTATCTGTGCTCATTTCAAACTCGAGTTTTATGCGTCACCCCACCTCACCTTTCCCCTGAAGCAGGCATAAGTGTGTTTTCTAAAAGCGTGACTCTGTTCTGTTTGGGGATTCAGTTCATGGGGAGCGATTTTTACATTCCCTCGATAAGTGATATCATAAGTTTCTTTTTTTGTGGGACTGATTTCACTGAGGATGATCGTACCTAAATCCACTCAGGATGCTGCTACCAGCCTCATGATGTGGATTTCATGGCTGAGTGACACTCCATTGGACCTACGTAGCACCACTTGTCCACTTGTCCACTTGTCGTTGTCCACTTGTCCACTCGTCTTTGTCCACTTGGCTCTTTCCTGGGATATGAAACGTGTACCGGAGTGGAGGTTCTTGTCAAGACAGCAGCCCTCAACTTTGGGGTCCCTGTGTCTGGTTGATTTTTTCATTTTCCCAAGGTCAACGCCCATGTGTGGAAGTGCCCTATGCTCTGTGGTTCTGTGTTTTACATGGTTTGGGAAAGAGGATACACTTGTGAAGATTGGCTGTTGGCCATTGACATCCCGCCCATCAGCTTAACAAGGCTCCCTTGACTCCGTGGGCTGTCCTGCCTTTCTGGTTTTTAGACTTTTTTCGCCTGGCCCTTTTGCCCCGGGGGGGGGGGCGAGAGATTTCTTTGTAGTGCTGATTTGCTCTCCCAGGTTGCTTGGTTGGCCAAAAAGGGCGTATGCGTTTTTTCCTGAATATATTCAGGAAAAAACGCATACGCCCTTTTTGGCCAACCGCATCATTGTCCACGTTCTGGCGCTTTTCATGTGCTATCGGGGCCATTCCGACGTACCCGTTGACATCCGTTTCCTGCAATTCTGCCTTGCGTTCAACGCCTCTTCGTAGCCTGACCTCAATATATTTTGGGGCGATAGTTATCGTTTAGAACTCTGCAGGTTTGGGAAGTGCAGTGCCCCTGAGCTCCATTTCCCAAGTCGCTTTTTTGTGAGTGGGACGCAACACGGCTGGATGGCTTCACGCCCTATTGTCGATCCGCGGTGGCAGGCTGAACCTCTGGTGAATTCTTCTTCGTGATGGGAAATGAGAGTGACATGTGCCCGACCAAACACCTCCAGCGAGTCTCTCATTGGTTCCCCCTCTTGCAGTTCATCCTGCGGACAAATTGCAGACGGTACGAAAGAGGCATGGAAAGGCGCCGAGTCTCCAAGTGGGGAGATTGTTAGTAAGGGGGCCTGAATGGAGAACACGAGCACCAGGAGATGAAAACTGAGGTGAGTTTCAGAAAGCTTTCCCGATCCCACGGTGTAGCATCCGCTGGGTTTCCAATGAGTGCTTTCGCTGTCGGAAGATTGCGTTGAACCTGGAGAGTTGGGACCCATGGAATGGGGAGCACGCAGGATTCCTTTCAAGGGTCTGCATTTGCTTTCCCAACCTCACCCATCGTCTCAGCCCCAAGAGTGTCCAGCCTTATGTCTTCTGCCGCTGGGGCTGTAGATGTGGTCAATCCTGGTTGCATGCCAGTCCCTGAACGCATTTGGGAAGAATTTCTCTCTGTTTTGCCCTGCTTGTTTCTTCTTTATGTTGGAAATGTATCCTCAGAATGGGTCTGAGCTGATTTTCCCTGCTGGTTTTAGGCCGCTTTACACACACTTGATGCACTTACACAGAGATATCAAGACTTAGCTTTTAAGATGCTTACTAGTCGGATAGATACTTGTGCGATGAACAGGGTGTGGTGAGTCCAGTTGATTGAGCAAGGAGTAGGTCGTGTCCATTCCATATTCGGTTTTCGGAAGGGTATCTGTGCTCATTTCAAACTCGAGTTTTATGCGTCACCCCACCTCACCTTTCCCCTGAAGCAGGCATAAGTGTGTTTTCTAAAAGCGTGACTCTGTTCTGTTTGGGGATTCAGTTCATGGGGAGCGATTTTTACATTCCCTCGATAAGTGATATCATAAGTTTCTTTTTTTGTGGGACTGATTTCACTGAGGATGATCGTACCTAAATCCACTCAGGATGCTGCTACCAGCCTCATGACGTGGATTTCATGGCTGAGTGACACTCCATTGGACCTACGTAGCACCACTTGTCCACTTGTCCACTTGTCTTTGTCCACTTGTCCACTCGTCTTTGTCCACTTGGCTCTTTCCTGGGATATGAAACGTGTACCGGAGTGGAGGTTCTTGTCAAGACAGCAGCCCTCAACTTTGGGGTCCCTGTTTCTGGTTGATTTTTTCATTTTCCCAAGGTCAACGCCCATGTGTGGAAGTGCCCTATGCTCTGTGGTTCTGTGTTTTACATGGTTTGGGAAAGAGGATACACTTGTGAAGATTGGCTGTTGGCCATTGACATCCCGCCCATCAGCTTAACAAGGCTCCCTTGACTCCGTGGCCTGTCCTACCTTTCTGGTTTTTAGACTTTTTTCGCCTGACCCTTTTGCCCCAGGGTGGGGGGGGCGAGAGATTTCTTTGTAGTGCTGATTTGCTCTCCCAGGTTGCTTGGTTGGCCAAAAAGGGCGTATCCTGAATATATTCAGGAAAAAACGCATACGCCCTTTTTGGCCAACCGCATCATTGTCCACGTTCTGGCGCTTTTCATGTGCTATCGGGGCCATTCCGATGTACCCGTTGACATCCGTTTCCTGCAATTCTGCCTTGCGTTCAACGCCTCTTCGTAGCCTGACCTCAATATATTTTGGGGCGATAGTTATCGTTTAGAACTCTGCAGGTTTGGGAAGTGCAGTGCCCCTGAGCTCCATTTCCCAAGTCGCTTTTTTGTGAGTGGGACGCAACACGGCTGGATGGCTTCACGCCCTATTGTCGATCCGCGGTGGCAGGCTGAACCTCTGGTGAATTCTTCTTCGTGATGGGAAATGAGAGTGACATGTGCCCGACCAAACACCTCCAGCGAGTCTCTCATTGGTTCCCCCTCTTGCAGTTCATCCTGCGGACAAATTGCAGACGGTACGAAAGAGGCATGGAAAGGCGCCGAGTCTCCAAGTGGGGAGATTGTTAGTAAGGGGGCCTGAATGGAGAACTCGAGCACCAGGAGATGAAAACTGAGGTGAGTTTCAGAAAGCTTTCCCGATCCCACGGTGTAGCATCCGCTGGGTTTCCAATGAGTGCTTTCGCTGTCGGAAGATTGCGTTGAACCTGGAGAGTTGGGACCCATGGAATGGGGAGCACGCAGGATTCCTTTCAAGGGTCTGCATTTGCTTTCCCAACCTCACCCATCGTCTCAGCCCCAAGAGTGTCCAGCCTTATGTCTTCTGCCGCTGGGGCTGTAGATGTGGTCAATCCTGGTTGCATGCCAGTCCCTGAACGCATTTGGGAAGAATTTCTCTCTGTTTTGCCCTGCTTGTTTCTTCTTTATGTTGGAAATGTATCCTCAGAATGGGTCTGAGCTGATTTTCCCTGCTGGTTTTAGGCCGCTTTACACACACTTGATGCACTTACACAGAGATATCAAGACTTAGCTTTTAAGATGCTTACTAGTCGGATAGATACTTGTGCGATGAACAGGGTGTGGTGAGTCCAGTTGATTGAGCAAGGAGTAGGTCGTGTCCATTCCATATTCGGTTTTCGGAAGGGTATCTGTGCTCATTTCAAACTCGAGTTTTATGCGTCACCCCACCTCACCTTTCCCCTGAAGCAGGCATAAGTGTGTTTTCTAAAAGCGTGACTCTGTTCTGTTTGGGGATTCCGTTCATGGGGAGCGATTTTTACATTCCCTCGATAAGTGATATCATAAGTTTCTTTTTTTGTGGGACTGATTTCACTGAGGATGATCGTACCTAAATCCACTCAGGATGCTGCTACCAGCCTCATGACGTGGATTTCATGGCTGAGTGACACTCCATTGGACCTACGTAGCACCACTTGTCCACTTGTCCACTTGTCTTTGTCCACTTGTCCACTCGTCTTTGTCCACTTGGCTCTTTCCTGGGATATGAAACGTTTACCGGAGTGGAGGTTCTTGTCAAGATAGCAGCCCTCAACTTTGGGGTCCCTGTGTCTGGTTGATTTTTTCATTTTCCCAAGGTCAACGCCCATGTGTGGAAGTGCCCTATGCTCTGTGGTTCTGTGTTTTACATGGTTTGGGAAAGAGGATACACTTGTGAAGATTGGCTGTTGGCCATTGACATCCCGCCCATCAGCTTAACAAGGCTCCCTTGACTCCGTAGGCTGTCCTGCCTTTCTGATTTTTAGACTTTTTTCGCCTGGCCCTTTTGCCCCGGGGGGGGGCGAGAGATTTCTTTGTAGTGCTGATTTGCTCTCCCAGGTTGCTTGGTTGGCCAAAAAGGGCGTATGCGTTTTTTCCTGAATATATTGAGGAAAAAACGCATACGCCCTTTTTGGCCAACCGCATCATTGTCCACGTTCTGGCGCTTTTCATGTGCTATCGGGGCCATTCCGATGTACCCGTTGACATCCGTTTCCTGCAATTCTGCCTTGCGTTCAACGCCTCTTCGTAGCCTGACATCAATATATTTTGGGGCGATAGTTATCGTTTAGAACTCTGCAGGTTTGGGAAGTGCAGTGCCCCTGAGCTCCATTTCCCAAGTCGCTTTTTTGTGAGTGGGACGCAACACGGCTGGATGGCTTCACGCCCTATTGTCGATCCGCGGTGGCAGGCTGAACCTCTGGTGAATTCTTCTTCGTGATGGGAAATGAGAGTGACCTGTGCCCGACCAAACACCTCCAGCGAGTCTCTCATTGGTTCCCCCTCTTGCAGTTCATCCTGCGGACAAATTGCAGACGGTACGAAAGAGGCATGGAAAGGCGCCGAGTCTCCAAGTGGGGAGATTGTTAGTAAGGGGGCCTGAATGGAGAACACGAGCACCAGGAGATGAAAACTGAGGTGAGTTTCAGAAAGCTTTCCCGATCCCACGGTGTAGCATCCGCTGGGTTTCCAATGAGTGCTTTCGCTGTCGGAAGATTGCGTTGAACCTGGAGAGTTGGGACCCATGGAATGGGGAGCACGCAGGATTCCTTTCAAGGGTCTGCATTTGCTTTCCCAACCTCACCCATCGTCTCAGCCCCAAGAGTGTCCAGCCTTATGTCTTCTGCCGCTGGGGCTGTAGATGTGGTCAATCCTGGTTGCATGCCAGTCCCTGAACGCATTTGGGAAGAATTTCTCTCTGTTTTGCCCTGCTTGTTTCTTCTTTATGTTGGAAATGTATCCTCAGAATGGGTCTGAGCTGATTTTCCCTGCTGGTTTTAGGCCGCTTTACACACACTTGATGCACTTACACAGAGATATCAAGACTTAGCTTTTAAGATGCTTACTAGTCGGATAGATACTTGTGCGATGAACAGGGTGTGGTGAGTCCAGTTGATTGAGCAAGGAGTAGGTCGTGTCCATTCCATATTCGGTTTTCGGAAGGGTATCTGTGCTCATTTCAAACTCGAGTTTTATGCGTCACCCCACCTCACCTTTCCCCTGAAGCAGGCATAAGTGTGTTTTCTAAAAGCGTGACTCTGTTCTGTTTGGGGATTCAGTTCATGGGGAGCGATTTTTACATTCCCTCGATAAGTGATATCATAAGTTTCTTTTTTTGTGGGACTGATTTCACTGAGGATGATCGTACCTAAATCCACTCAGGATGCTGCTACCAGCCTCATGACGTGGATTTCATGGCTGAGTGACACTCCATTGGACCTACGTAGCACCACTTGTCCACTTGTCCACTTGTCTTTGTCCACTTGTCCACTCGTCTTTGTCCACTTGGCTCTTTCCTGGGATATGAAACGTGTACCGGAGTGGAGGTTCTTGTCAAGACAGCAGCCCTCAACTTTGGGGTCCCTGTGTCTGGTTGATTTTTTCATTTTCCCAAGGTCAACGCCCATGTGTGGAAGTGCCCTATGCTCTGTGGTTCTGTGTTTTACATGGTTTGGGAAAGAGGATACACTTGTGAAGATTGGCTGTTGGCCATTGACATCCCGCCCATCAGCTTAACAAGGCTCCCTTGACTCCGTGGGCTGTCCTGCCTTTCTGGTTTTTAGACTTTTTTGCCTGGCCCTTTTGCCCCGGGGGGGGGGGGGCGAGAGATTTCTTTGTAGTGCTGATTTGCTCTCCCAGGTTGCTTGGTTGGCCAAAAAGGGCGTATGCGTTTTTTCCTGAATATATTCAGGAAAAAACGCATACGCCCTTTTTGGCCAACCGCATCATTGTCCACGTTCTGGCGCTTTTCATGTGCTATCGGGGCCATTCCGACGTACCCGTTGACATCCGTTTCCTGCAATTCTGCCTTGCGTTCAACGCCTCTTCGTAGCCTGACCTCAATATATTTTGGGGCGATAGTTATCGTTTAGAACTCTGCAGGTTTGGGAAGTGCAGTGCCCCTGAGCTCCATTTCCCAAGTCGCTTTTTTGTGAGTGGGACGCAACACGGCTGGATGGCTTGACGCCCTATTGTCGATCCGCGGTGGCAGGCTGAACCTCTGGTGAATTCTTCTTCGTGATGGGAAATGAGAGTGACATGTGCCCGACCAAACACCTCCAGCGAGTCTCTCATTGGTTCCCCCTCTTGCAGTTCATCCTGCGGACAAATTGCAGACGGTACGAAAGAGGCATGGAAAGGCGCCGAGTCTCCAAGTGGGGAGATTGTTAGTAAGGGGGCCTGAATGGAGAACACGAGCACCAGGAGATGAAAACTGAGGTGAGTTTCAGAAAGCTTTCCCGATCCCACGGTGTAGCATCCGCTGGGTTTCCAATGAGTGCTTTCGCTGTCGGAAGATTGCGTTGAACCTGGAGAGTTGGGACCCATGGAATGGGGAGCACGCAGGATTCCTTTCAAGGGTCTGCATTTGCTTTCCCAACCTCACCCATCGTCTCAGCCCCAAGAGTGTCCAGCCTTATGTCTTCTGCCGCTGGGGCTGTAGATGTGGTCAATCCTGGTTGCATGCCAGTCCCTGAACGCATTTGGGAAGAATTTCTCTCTGTTTTGCCCTGCTTGTTTCTTCTTTATGTTGGAAATGTATCCTCAGAATGGGTCTGAGCTGATTTTCCCTGCTGGTTTTAGGCCGCTTTACACACACTTGATGCACTTACACAGAGATATCAAGACTTAGCTTTTAAGATGCTTACTAGTCGGCTAGATACTTGTGCGATGAACAGGGTGTGGTGAGTCCAGTTGATTGAGCAAGGAGTAGGTCGTGTCCATTCCATATTCGGTTTTCGGAAGGGTATCTGTGCTCATTTCAAACTCGAGTTTTATGCGTCACCCCACCTCACCTTTCCCCTGAAGCAGGCATAAGTGTGTTTTCTAAAAGCGTGACTCTGTTCTGTTTGGGGATTCCGTTCATGGGGAGCGATTTTTACATTCCCTCGATAAGTGATATCATAAGTTTCTTTTTTTGTGGGACTGATTTCACTGAGGATGATCGTACCTAAATCCACTCAGGATGCTGCTACCAGCCTCATGACGTGGATTTCATGGCTGAGTGACACTCCATTGGAACTACGTAGCACCACTTGTCCACTTGTCCACTTGTCTTTGTCCACTTGTCCACTCGTCTTTGTCCACTTGGCTCTTTCCTGGGATATGAAACGTGTACCGGAGTGGAGGTTCTTGTCAAGACAGCAGCCCTCAACTTTGGGGTCCCTGTGTCTGGTTGATTTTTTCATTTTCCCAAGGTCAACGCCCATGTGTGGAAGTGCCCTATGCTCTGTGGTTCTGTGTTTTACATGGTTTGGGAAAGAGGATACACTTGTGAAGATTGGCTGTTGGCCATTGACATCCCGCCCATCAGCTTAACAAGGCTCCCTTGACTCCGTAGGCTGTCCTGCCTTTCTGATTTTTAGACTTTTTTCGCCTGGCCCTTTTGCCCCGGGGGGGGGGCGAGAGATTTCTTTGTAGTGCTGATTTGCTCTCCCAGGTTGCTTGGTTGGCCAAAAAGGGCGTATGCGTTTTTTCCTGAATATATTCAGGAAAAAACGCATACGCCCTTTTTGGCCAACCGCATCATTGTCCACGTTCTGGCGCTTTTCATGTGCTATCGGGGCCATTCCGATGTACCCGTTGACATCCGTTTCCTGCAATTCTGCCTTGCGTTCAACGCCTCTTCGTAGCCTGACCTCAATATGTTTTGGGGCGATAGTTATCGTTTAGAACTCTGCAGGTTTGGGAAGTGCAGTGCCCCTGAGCTCCATTTCCCAAGTCGCTTTTTTGTGAGTGGGACGCAACACGGCTGGATGGCTTCACGCCCTATTGTCGATCCGCGGTGGCAGGCTGAACCTCTGGTGAATTCTTCTTCGTGATGGGAAATGAGAGTGACATGTGCCCGACCAAACACCTCCAGCGAGTCTCTCATTGGTTCCCCCTCTTGCAGTTCATCCTGCGGACAAATTGCAGACGGTACGAAAGAGGCATGGAAAGGCGCCGAGTCTCCAAGTGGGGAGATTGTTAGTAAGGGGGCCTGAATGGAGAACACGAGCACCAGGAGATGAAAACTGAGGTGAGTTTCAGAAAGCTTTCCCGATCCCACGGTGTAGCATCCGCTGGGTTTCCAATGAGTGCTTTCGCTGTCGGAAGATTGCGTTGAACCTGGAGAGTTGGGACCCATGGAATGGGGAGCACGCAGGATTCCTTTCAAGGGTCTGCATTTGCTTTCCCAACCTCACCCATCGTCTCAGCCCCAAGAGTGTCCAGCCTTATGTCTTCTGCCGCTGGGGCTGTAGATGTGGTCAATCCTGGTTGCATGCCAGTCCCTGAACGCATTTGGGAAGAATTTCTCTCTGTTTTGCCCTGCTTGTTTCTTCTTTATGTTGGAAATGTATCCTCAGAATGGGTCTGAGCTGATTTTCCCTGCTGGTTTTAGGCCGCTTTACACACACTTGATGCACTTACACAGAGATATCAAGACTTAGCTTTTAAGATGCTTACTAGTCGGATAGATACTTGTGCGATGAACAGGGTGTGGTGAGTCCAGTTGATTGAGCAAGGAGTAGGTCGTGTCCATTCCATATTCGGTTTTCGGAAGGGTATCTGTGCTCATTTCAAACTCGAGTTTTATGCGTCACCCCACCTCACCTTTCCCCTGAAGCAGGCATAAGTGTGTTTTCTAAAAGCGTGACTCTGTTCTGTTTGGGGATTCCGTTCATGGGGAGCGATTTTTACATTCCCTCGATAAGTGATATCATAAGTTTCTTTTTTTGTGGGACTGATTTCACTGAGGATGATCGTACCTAAATCCACTCAGGATGCTGCTACCAGCCTCATGACGTGGATTTCATGGCTGAGTGACACTCCATTGGACCTACGTAGCACCACTTGTCCACTTGTCCACTTGTCTTTGTCCACTTGTCCACTCGTCTTTGTCCACTTGGCTCTTTCCTGGGATATGAAACGTGTACCGGAGTGGAGGTTCTTGTCAAGACAGCAGCCCTCAACTTTGGGGTCCCTGTGTCTGGTTGATTTTTTCATTTTCCCAAGGTCAACGCCCATGTGTGGAAGTGCCCTATGCTCTGTGGTTCTGTGTTTTACATGGTTTGGGAAAGAGGATACACTTGTGAAGATTGGCTGTTGGCCATTGACATCCCGCCCATCAGCTTAACAAGGCTCCCTTGACTCCGTGGGCTGTCCTGCCTTTCTGGTTTTTAGACTTTTTTCGCCTGGCCCTTTTGCCCCCGGGGGGGGGGCGAGAGATTTCTTTGTAGTGCTGATTTGCTCTCCCAGGTTGCTTGGTTGGCCAAAAAGGGCGTATGCGTTTTTTCCTGAATATATTCAGGAAAAAACGCATACGCCCTTTTTGGCCAACCGCATCATTGTCCACGTTCTGGCGCTTTTCATGTGCTATCGGGGCCATTCCGACGTACCCGTTGACATCCGTTTCCTGCAATTCTGCCTTGCGTTCAACGCCTCTTCGTAGCCTGACCTCAATATATTTTGGGGCGATAGTTATCGTTTAGAACTCTGCAGGTTTGGGAAGTGCAGTGCCCCTGAGCTCCATTTCCCAAGTCGCTTTTTTGTGAGTGGGACGCAACACGGCTGGATGGCTTCACGCCCTATTGTCGATCCGCGGTGGCAGGCTGAACCTCTGGTGAATTCTTCTTCGTGATGGGAAATGAGAGTGACATGTGCCCGACCAAACACCTCCAGCGAGTCTCTCATTGGTTCCCCCTCTTGCAGTTCATCCTGCGGACAAATTGCAGACGGTACGAAAGAGGCATGGAAAGGCGCCGAGTCTCCAAGTGGGGAGATTGTTAGTAAGGGGGCCTGAATGGAGAACACGAGCACCAGGAGATGAAAACTGAGGTGAGTTTCAGAAAGCTTTCCCGATCCCACGGTGTAGCATCCGCTGGGTTTCCAATGAGTGCTTTCGCTGTCGGAAGATTGCGTTGAACCTGGAGAGTTGGGACCCATGGAATGGGGAGCACGCAGGATTCCTTTCAAGGGTCTGCATTTGCTTTCCCAACCTCACCCATCGTCTCAGCCCCAAGAGTGTCCAGCCTTATGTCTTCTGCCGCTGGGGCTGTAGATGTGGTCAATCCTGGTTGCATGCCAGTCCCTGAACGCATTTGGGAAGAATTTCTCTCTGTTTTGCCCTGCTTGTTTCTTCTTTATGTTGGAAATGTATCCTCAGAATGGGTCTGAGCTGATTTTCCCTGCTGGTTTTAGGCCGCTTTACACACACTTGATGCACTTACACAGAGATATCAAGACTTATCTTTTAAGATGCTTACTAGTCGGCTAGATACTTGTGCGATGAACAGGGTGTGGTGAGTCCAGTTGATTGAGCAAGGAGTAGGTCGTGTCCATTCCATATTCGGTTTTCGGAAGGGTATCTGTGCTCATTTCAAACTCGAGTTTTATGCGTCACCCCACCTCACCTTTCCCCTGAAGCAGGCATAAGTGTGTTTTCTAAAAGCGTGACTCTGTTCTGTTTGTGGATTCAGTTCATGGGGAGCGATTTTTACATTCCCTCGATAAGTGATATCATAAGTTTCTTTTTTTGTGGGACTGATTTCACTGAGGATGATCGTACCTAAATCCACTCAGGATGCTGCTACCAGCCTCATGACGTGGATTTCATGGCTGAGTGACACTCCATTGGAACTACGTAGCACCACTTGTCCACTTGTCCACTTGTCTTTGTCCACTTGTCCACTCGTCTTTGTCCACTTGGCTCTTTCCTGGGATATGAAACGTGTACCGGAGTGGAGGTTCTTGTCAAGACAGCAGCCCTCAACTTTGGGGTCCCTGTGTCTGGTTGATTTTTTCATTTTCCCAAGGTCAACGCCCATGTGTGGAAGTGCCCTATGCTCTGTGGTTCTGTGTTTTACATGGTTTGGGAAAGAGGATACACTTGTGAAGATTGGCTGTTGGCCATTGACATCCCGCCCATCAGCTTAACAAGGCTCCCTTGACTCCGTGGCCTGTCCTACCTTTCTGGTTTTTAGACTTTTTTCGCCTGACCCTTTTGCCCCAGGGTGGGGGGGGCGAGAGATTTCTTTGTAGTGCTGATTTGCTCTCCCAGGTTGCTTGGTTGGCCAAAAAGGGCGTATCCTGAATATATTCAGGAAAAAACGCATACGCCCTTTTTGGCCAACCGCATCATTGTCCACGTTCTGGCGCTTTTCATGTGCTATCGGGGCCATTCCGATGTACCCGTTGACATCCGTTTCCTGCAATTCTGCCTTGCGTTCAACGCCTCTTCGTAGCCTGACCTCAATATATTTTGGGGCGATAGTTATCGTTTAGAACTCTGCAGGTTTGGGAAGTGCAGTGCCCCTGAGCTCCATTTCCCAAGTCGCTTTTTTGTGAGTGGGACGCAACACGGCTGGATGGCTTCACGCCCTATTGTCGATCCGCGGTGGCAGGCTGAACCTCTGGTGAATTCTTCTTCGTGATGGGAAATGAGAGTGACCTGTGCCCGACCAAACACCTCCAGCGAGTCTCTCATTGGTTCCCCCTCTTGCAGTTCATCCTGCGGACAAATTGCAGACGGTACGAAAGAGGCATGGAAAGGCGCCGAGTCTCCAAGTGGGGAGATTGTTAGTAAGGGGGCCTGAATGGAGAACACGAGCACCAGGAGATGAAAACTGAGGTGAGTTTCAGAAAGCTTTCCCGATCCCACGGTGTAGCATCCGCTGGGTTTCCAATGAGTGCTTTCGCTGTCGGAAGATTGCGTTGAACCTGGAGAGTTGGGACCCATGGAATGGGGAGCACGCAGGATTCCTTTCAAGGGTCTGCATTTGCTTTCCCAACCTCACCCATCGTCTCAGCCCCAAGAGTGTCCAGCCTTATGTCTTCTGCCGCTGGGGCTGTAGATGTGGTCAATCCTGGTTGCATGCCAGTCCCTGAACGCATTTGGGAAGAATTTCTCTCTGTTTTGCCCTGCTTGTTTCTTCTTTATGTTGGAAATGTATCCTCAGAATGGGTCTGAGCTGATTTTCCCTGCTGGTTTTAGGCCGCTTTACACACACTTGATGCACTTACACAGAGATATCAAGACTTAGCTTTTAAGATGCTTACTAGTCGGATAGATACTTGTGCGATGAACAGGGTGTGGTGAGTCCAGTTGATTGAGCAAGGAGTAGGTCGTGTCCATTCCATATTCGGTTTTCGGAAGGGTATCTGTGCTCATTTCAAACTCGAGTTTTATGCGTCACCCCACCTCACCTTTCCCCTGAAGCAGGCATAAGTGTGTTTTCTAAAAGCGTGACTCTGTTCTGTTTGGGGATTCAGTTCATGGGGAGCGATTTTTACATTCCCTCGATAAGTGATATCATAAGTTTCTTTTTTTGTGGGACTGATTTCACTGAGGATGATCGTACCTAAATCCACTCAGGATGCTGCTACCAGCCTCATGACGTGGATTTCATGGCTGAGTGACACTCCATTGGACCTACGTAGCACCACTTGTCCACTTGTCCACTTGTCTTTGTCCACTTGTCCACTCGTCTTTGTCCACTTGGCTCTTTCCTGGGATATGAAACGTGTACCGGAGTGGAGGTTCTTGTCAAGACAGCAGCCCTCAACTTTGGGGTCCCTGTGTCTGGTTGATTTTTTCATTTTCCCAAGGTCAACGCCCATGTGTGGAAGTGCCCTATGCTCTGTGGTTCTGTGTTTTACATGGTTTGGGAAAGAGGATACACTTGTGAAGATTGGCTGTTGGCCATTGACATCCCGCCCATCAGCTTAACAAGGCTCCCTTGACTCCGTGGGCTGTCCTGCCTTTCTGGTTTTTAGACTTTTTTCGCCTGGCCCTTTTGCCCCGGGGGGGGGGCGAGAGATTTCTTTGTAGTGCTGATTTGCTCTCCCAGGTTGCTTGGTTGGCCAAAAAGGGCGTATGCGTTTTTTCCTGAATATATTCAGGAAAAAACGCATACGCCCTTTTTGGCCAACCGCATCATTGTCCACGTTCTGGCGCTTTTCATGTGCTATCGGGGCCATTCCGACGTACCCGTTGACATCCGTTTCCTGCAATTCTGCCTTGCGTTCAACGCCTCTTCGTAGCCTGACCTCAATATATTTTGGGGCGATAGTTATCGTTTAGAACTCTGCAGGTTTGGGAAGTGCAGTGCCCCTGAGCTCCATTTCCCAAGTCGCTTTTTTGTGAGTGGGACGCAACACGGCTGGATGGCTTCACGCCCTATTGTCGATCCGCGGTGGCAGGCTGAACCTCTGGTGAATTCTTCTTCGTGATGGGAAATGAGAGTGACATGTGCCCGACCAAACACCTCCAGCGAGTCTCTCATTGGTTCCCCCTCTTGCAGTTCATCCTGCGGACAAATTGCAGACGGTACGAAAGAGGCATGGAAAGGCGCCGAGTCTCCAAGTGGGGAGATTGTTAGTAAGGGGGCCTGAATGGAGAACACGAGCACCAGGAGATGAAAACTGAGGTGAGTTTCAGAAAGCTTTCCCGATCCCACGGTGTAGCATCCGCTGGGTTTCCAATGAGTGCTTTCGCTGTCGGAAGATTGCGTTGAACCTGGAGAGTTGGGACCCATGGAATGGGGAGCACGCAGGATTCCTTTCAAGGGTCTGCATTTGCTTTCCCAACCTCACCCATCGTCTCAGCCCCAAGAGTGTCCAGCCTTATGTCTTCTGCCGCTGGGGCTGTAGATGTGGTCAATCCTGGTTGCATGCCAGTCCCTGAACGCATTTGGGAAGAATTTCTCTCTGTTTTGCCCTGCTTGTTTCTTCTTTATGTTGGAAATGTATCCTCAGAATGGGTCTGAGCTGATTTTCCCTGCTGGTTTTAGGCCGCTTTACACACACTTGATGCACTTACACAGAGATATCAAGACTTATCTTTTAAGATGCTTACTAGTCGGCTAGATACTTGTGCGATGAACAGGGTGTGGTGAGTCCAGTTGATTGAGCAAGGAGTAGGTCGTGTCCATTCCATATTCGGTTTTCGGAAGGGTATCTGTGCTCATTTCAAACTCGAGTTTTATGCGTCACCCCACCTCACCTTTCCCCTGAAGCAGGCATAAGTGTGTTTTCTAAAAGCGTGACTCTGTTCTGTTTGGGGATTCCGTTCATGGGGAGCGATTTTTACATTCCCTCGATAAGTGATATCATAAGTTTCTTTTTTTGTGGGACTGATTTCACTGAGGATGATCGTACCTAAATCCACTCAGGATGCTGCTACCAGCCTCATGACGTGGATTTCATGGCTGAGTGACACTCCATTGGAACTACGTAGCACCACTTGTCCACTTGTCCACTTGTCTTTGTCCACTTGTCCACTCGTCTTTGTCCACTTGGCTCTTTCCTGGGATATGAAACGTGTACCGGAGTGGAGGTTCTTGTCAAGACAGCAGCCCTCAACTTTGGGGTCCCTGTGTCTGGTTGATTTTTTCATTTTCCCAAGGTCAACGCCCATGTGTGGAAGTGCCCTATGCTCTGTGGTTCTGTGTTTTACATGGTTTGGGAAAGAGGATACACTTGTGAAGATTGGCTGTTGGCCATTGACATCCCGCCCATCAGCTTAACAAGGCTCCCTTGACTCCGTAGGCTGTCCTGCCTTTCTGATTTTTAGACTTTTTTCGCCTGGCCCTTTTGCCCCGGGGGGGGGCGAGAGATTTCTTTGTAGTGCTGATTTGCTCTCCCAGGTTGCTTGGTTGGCCAAAAAGGGCGTATGCGTTTTTTCCTGAATATATTCAGGAAAAAACGCATACGCCCTTTTTGGCCAACCGCATCATTGTCCACGTTCTGGCGCTTTTCATGTGCTATCGGGGCCATTCCGATGTACCCGTTGACATCCGTTTCCTGCAATTCTGCCTTGCGTTCAACGCCTCTTCGTAGCCTGACCTCAATATATTTTGGGGCGATAGTTATCGTTTAGAACTCTGCAGGTTTGGGAAGTGCAGTGCCCCTGAGCTCCATTTCCCAAGTCGCTTTTTTGTGAGTGGGACGCAACACGGCTGGATGGCTTCACGCCCTATTGTCGATCCGCGGTGGCAGGCTGAACCTCTGGTGAATTCTTCTTCGTGATGGGAAATGAGAGTGACATGTGCCCGACCAAACACCTCCAGCGAGTCTCTCATTGGGTCCCCCTCTTGCAGTTCATCCTGCGGACAAATTGCAGACGGTACGAAAGAGGCATGGAAAGGCGCCGAGTCTCCAAGTGGGGAGATTGTTAGTAAGGGGGCCTGAATGGAGAACACGAGCACCAGGAGATGAAAACTGAGGTGAGTTTCAGAAAGCTTTCCCGATCCCACGGTGTAGCATCCGCTGGGTTTCCAATGAGTGCTTTCGCTGTCGGAAGATTGCGTTGAACCTGGAGAGTTGGGACCCATGGAATGGGGAGCACGCAGGATTCCTTTCAAGGGTCTGCATTTGCTTTCCCAACCTCACCCATCGTCTCAGCCCCAAGAGTGTCCAGCCTTATGTCTTCTGCCGCTGGGGCTGTAGATGTGGTCAATCCTGGTTGCATGCCAGTCCCTGAACGCATTTGGGAAGAATTTCTCTCTGTTTTGCCCTGCTTGTTTCTTCTTTATGTTGGAAATGTATCCTCAGAATGGGTCTGAGCTGATTTTCCCTGCTGGTTTTAGGCCGCTTTACACACACTTGATGCACTTACACAGAGATATCAAGACTTAGCTTTTAAGATGCTTACTAGTCGGATAGATACTTGTGCGATGAACAGGGTGTGGTGAGTCCAGTTGATTGAGCAAGGAGTAGGTCGTGTCCATTCCATATTCGGTTTTCGGAAGGGTATCTGTGCTCATTTCAAACTCGAGTTTTATGCGTCACCCCACCTCACCTTTCCCCTGAAGCAGGCATAAGTGTGTTTTCTAAAAGCGTGACTCTGTTCTGTTTGGGGATTCCGTTCATGGGGAGCGATTTTTACATTCCCTCGATAAGTGATATCATAAGTTTCTTTTTTTGTGGGACTGATTTCACTGAGGATGATCGTACCTAAATCCACTCAGGATGCTGCTACCAGCCTCATGACGTGGATTTCATGGCTGAGTGACACTCCATTGGACCTACGTAGCACCACTTGTCCACTTGTCCACTTGTCTTTGTCCACTTGTCCACTCGTCTTTGTCCACTTGGCTCTTTCCTGGGATATGAAACGTTTACCGGAGTGGAGGTTCTTGTCAAGATAGCAGCCCTCAACTTTGGGGTCCCTGTGTCTGGTTGATTTTTTCATTTTCCCAAGGTCAACGCCCATGTGTGGAAGTGCCCTATGCTCTGTGGTTCTGTGTTTTACATGGTTTGGGAAAGAGGATACACTTGTGAAGATTGGCTGTTGGCCATTGACATCCCGCCCATCAGCTTAACAAGGCTCCCTTGACTCCGTAGGCTGTCCTGCCTTTCTGATTTTTAGACTTTTTTCGCCTGGCCCTTTTGCCCCGGGGGGGGGCGAGAGATTTCTTTGTAGTGCTGATTTGCTCTCCCAGGTTGCTTGGTTGGCCAAAAAGGGCGTATGCGTTTTTTCCTGAATATATTCAGGAAAAAACGCATACGCCCTTTTTGGCCAACCGCATCATTGTCCACGTTCTGGCGCTTTTCATGTGCTATCGGGGCCATTCCGATGTACCCGTTGACATCCGTTTCCTGCAATTCTGCCTTGCGTTCAACGCCTCTTCGTAGCCTGACCTCAATATATTTTGGGGCGATAGTTATCGTTTAGAACTCTGCAGGTTTGGGAAGTGCAGTGCCCCTGAGCTCCATTTCCCAAGTCGCTTTTTTGTGAGTGGGACGCAACACGGCTGGATGGCTTCACGCCCTATTGTCGATCCGCGGTGGCAGGCTGAACCTCTGGTGAATTCTTCTTCGTGATGGGAAATGAGAGTGACATGTGCCCGACCAAACACCTCCAGCGAGTCTCTCATTGGTTCCCCCTCTTGCAGTTCATCCTGCGGACAAATTGCAGACGGTACGAAAGAGGCATGGAAAGGCGCCGAGTCTCCAAGTGGGGAGATTGTTAGTAAGGGGGCCTGAATGGAGAACACGAGCACCAGGAGATGAAAACTGAGGTGAGTTTCAGAAAGCTTTCCCGATCCCACGGTGTAGCATCCGCTGGGTTTCCAATGAGTGCTTTCGCTGTCGGAAGATTGCGTTGAACCTGGAGAGTTGGGACCCATGGAATGGGGAGCACGCAGGATTCCTTTCAAGGGTCTGCATTTGCTTTCCCAACCTCACCCATCGTCTCAGCCCCAAGAGTGTCCAGCCTTATGTCTTCTGCCGCTGGGGCTGTAGATGTGGTCAATCCTGGTTGCATGCCAGTCCCTGAACGCATTTGGGAAGAATTTCTCTCTGTTTTGCCCTGCTTGTTTCTTCTTTATGTTGGAAATGTATCCTCAGAATGGGTCTGAGCTGATTTTCCCTGCTGGTTTTAGGCCGCTTTACACACACTTGATGCACTTACACAGAGATATCAAGACTTAGCTTTTAAGATGCTTACTAGTCGGCTAGATACTTGTGCGATGAACAGGGTGTGGTGAGTCCAGTTGATTGAGCAAGGAGTAGGTCGTGTCCATTCCATATTCGGTTTTCGGAAGGGTATCTGTGCTCATTTCAAACTCGAGTTTTATGCGTCACCCCACCTCACCTTTCCCCTGAAGCAGGCATAAGTGTTTTTTCTAAAAGCGTGACTCTGTTCTGTTTGGGGATTCCGTTCATGGGGAGCGATTTTTACATTCCCTCGATAAGTGATATCATAAGTTTCTTTTTTTGTGGGACTGATTTCACTGAGGATGATCGTACCTAAATCCACTCAGGATGCTGCTACCAGCCTCATGACGTGGATTTCATGGCTGAGTGACACTCCATTGGAACTACGTAGCACCACTTGTCCACTTGTCCACTTGTCTTTGTCCACTTGTCCACTCGTCTTTGTCCACTTGGCTCTTTCCTGGGATATGAAACGTGTACCGGAGTGGAGGTTCTTGTCAAGACAGCAGCCCTCAACTATGGGGTCCCTGTGTCTGGTTGATTTTTTCATTTTCCCAAGGTCAACGCCCATGTGTGGAAGTGCCCTATGCTCTGTGGTTCTGTGTTTTACATGGTTTGGGAAAGAGGATACACTTGTGAAGATTGGCTGTTGGCCATTGACATCCCGCCCATCAGCTTAACAAGGCTCCCTTGACTCCGTGGCCTGTCCTGCCTTTCTGGTTTTTAGACTTTTTTGCCGGGCCCTTTTGCCCCGGGGGGGGGCGAGAGATTTCTTTGTAGTGCTGATTTGCTCTCCCAGGTTGCTTGGTTGGCCAAAAAGGGCGTATGCGTTTTTTCCTGAATATATTCAGGAAAAAACGCATACGCCCTTTTTGGCCAACCGCATCATTGTCCACGTTCTGGCGCTTTTCATGTGCTATCGGAGCCATTCCGACGTACCCGTTGACATCCGTTTCCTGCAATTCTGCCTTGCGTTCAACGCCTCTTCGTAGCCTGACCTCAATATATTTTGGGGCGATAGTTATCGTTTAGAACTCTGCAGGTTTGGGAAGTGCAGTGCCCCTGAGCTCCATTTCCCAAGTCGCTTTTTTGTGAGTGGGACGCAACACGGCTGGATGGCTTCACGCCCTATTGTCGATCCGCGGTGGCAGGCTGAACCTCTGGTGAATTCTTCTTCGTGATGGGAAATGAGAGTGACATGTGCCCGACCAAACACCTCCAGCGAGTCTCTCATTGGTTCCCCCTCTTGCAGTTCATCCTGCGGACAAATTGCAGACGGTACGAAAGAGGCATGGAAAGGCGCCGAGTCTCCAAGTGGGGAGATTGTTAGTAAGGGGGCCTGAATGGAGAACACGAGCACCAGGAGTTGAAAACTGAGGTGAGTTTCAGAAAGCTTTCCCGATCCCACGCTGTAGCATCCGCTGGGTTTCCAATGAGTGCTTTCGCTGTCGGAAGATTGCGTTGAACCTGGAGAGTTGGGACCCATGGAATGGGGAGCACGCAGGATTCCTTTCAAGGGTCTGCATTTGCTTTCCCAACCTCACCCATCGTCTCAGCCCCAAGAGTGTCCAGCCTTATGTCTTCTGCCGCTGGGGCTGTAGATGTGGTCAATCCTGGTTGCATGCCAGTCCCTGAACGCATTTGGGAAGAATTTCTCTCTGTTTTGCCCTGCTTGTTTCTTCTTTATGTTGGAAATGTATCCTCAGAATGGGTCTGAGCTGATTTTCCCTGCTGGTTTTAGGCCGCTTTACACACACTTGATGCACTTACACAGAGATATCAAGACTTAGCTTTTAAGATGCTTACTAGTCGGCTAGATACTTGTGCGATGAACAGGGTGTGGTGAGTCCAGTTGATTGAGCAAGGAGTAGGTCGTGTCCATTCCATATTCGGTTTTC
Source organism: Kogia breviceps (assembly GCF_026419965.1). Lineage (NCBI taxonomy): Eukaryota > Metazoa > Chordata > Mammalia > Artiodactyla > Physeteridae > Kogia > Kogia breviceps. The sequence continues at coordinate 28,769,769 of NC_081321.1, forward strand.
GGAAGGGTATCTGTGCTCATTTCAAACTCGAGTTTTATGCGTCACCCCACCTCACCTTTCCCCTGAAGCAGGCATAAGTGTGTTTTCTAAAAGCGTGACTCTGTTCTGTTTGGGGATTCCGTTCATGGGGAGCGATTTTTACATTCCCTCGATAAGTGATATCATAAGTTTCTTTTTTTGTGGGACTGATTTCACTGAGGATGATCGTACCTAAATCCACTCAGGATGCTGCTACCAGCCTCATGACGTGGATTTCATGGCTGAGTGACACTCCATTGGAACTACGTAGCACCACTTGTCCACTTGTCCACTTGTCTTTGTCCACTTGTCCACTCGTCTTTGTCCACTTGGCTCTTTCCTGGGATATGAAACGTGTACCGGAGTGGAGGTTCTTGTCAAGACAGCAGCCCTCAACTTTGGGGTCCCTGTGTCTGGTTGATTTTTTCATTTTCCCAAGGTCAACGCCCATGTGTGGAAGTGCCCTATGCTCTGTGGTTCTGTGTTTTACATGGTTTGGGAAAGAGGATACACTTGTGAAGATTGGCTGTTGGCCATTGACATCCCGCCCATCAGCTTAACAAGGCTCCCTTGACTCCGTAGGCTGTCCTGCCTTTCTGATTTTTAGACTTTTTTCGCCTGGCCCTTTTGCCCCGGGGGGGGGCGAGAGATTTCTTTGTAGTGCTGATTTGCTCTCCCAGGTTGCTTGGTTGGCCAAAAAGGGCGTATGCGTTTTTTCCTGAATATATTCAGGAAAAAACGCATACGCCCTTTTTGGCCAACCGCATCATTGTCCACGTTCTGGCGCTTTTCATGTGCTATCGGGGCCATTCCGATGTACCCGTTGACATCCGTTTCCTGCAATTCTGCCTTGCGTTCAACGCCTCTTCGTAGCCTGACCTCAATATGTTTTGGGGCGATAGTTATCGTTTAGAACTCTGCAGGTTTGGGAAGTGCAGTGCCCCTGAGCTCCATTTCCCAAGTCGCTTTTTTGTGAGTGGGACGCAACACGGCTGGATGGCTTCACGCCCTATTGTCGATCCGCGGTGGCAGGCTGAACCTCTGGTGAATTCTTCTTCGTGATGGGAAATGAGAGTGACATGTGCCCGACCAAACACCTCCAGCGAGTCTCTCATTGGGTCCCCCTCTTGCAGTTCATCCTGCGGACAAATTGCAGACGGTACGAAAGAGGCATGGAAAGGCGCCGAGTCTCCAAGTGGGGAGATTGTTAGTAAGGGGGCCTGAATGGAGAACACGAGCACCAGGAGATGAAAACTGAGGTGAGTTTCAGAAAGCTTTCCCGATCCCACGGTGTAGCATCCGCTGGGTTTCCAATGAGTGCTTTCGCTGTCGGAAGATTGCGTTGAACCTGGAGAGTTGGGACCCATGGAATGGGGAGCACGCAGGATTCCTTTCAAGGGTCTGCATTTGCTTTCCCAACCTCACCCATCGTCTCAGCCCCAAGAGTGTCCAGCCTTATGTCTTCTGCCGCTGGGGCTGTAGATGTGGTCAATCCTGGTTGCATGCCAGTCCCTGAACGCATTTGGGAAGAATTTCTCTCTGTTTTGCCCTGCTTGTTTCTTCTTTATGTTGGAAATGTATCCTCAGAATGGGTCTGAGCTGATTTTCCCTGCTGGTTTTAGGCCGCTTTACACACACTTGATGCACTTACACAGAGATATCAAGACTTAGCTTTTAAGATGCTTACTAGTCGGATAGATACTTGTGCGATGAACAGGGTGTGGTGAGTCCAGTTGATTGAGCAAGGAGTAGGTCGTGTCCATTCCATATTCGGTTTTCGGAAGGGTATCTGTGCTCATTTCAAACTCGAGTTTTATGCGTCACCCCACCTCACCTTTCCCCTGAAGCAGGCATAAGTGTGTTTTCTAAAAGCGTGACTCTGTTCTGTTTGGGGATTCCGTTCATGGGGAGCGATTTTTACATTCCCTCGATAAGTGATATCATAAGTTTCTTTTTTTGTGGGACTGATTTCACTGAGGATGATCGTACCTAAATCCACTCAGGATGCTGCTACCAGCCTCATGACGTGGATTTCATGGCTGAGTGACACTCCATTGGACCTACGTAGCACCACTTGTCCACTTGTCCACTTGTCTTTGTCCACTTGTCCACTCGTCTTTGTCCACTTGGCTCTTTCCTGGGATATGAAACGTTTACCGGAGTGGAGGTTCTTGTCAAGATAGCAGCCCTCAACTTTGGGGTCCCTGTGTCTGGTTGATTTTTTCATTTTCCCAAGGTCAACGCCCATGTGTGGAAGTGCCCTATGCTCTGTGGTTCTGTGTTTTACATGGTTTGGGAAAGAGGATACACTTGTGAAGATTGGCTGTTGGCCATTGACATCCCGCCCATCAGCTTAACAAGGCTCCCTTGACTCCGTAGGCTGTCCTGCCTTTCTGATTTTTAGACTTTTTTCGCCTGGCCCTTTTGCCCCGGGGGGGGGCGAGAGATTTCTTTGTAGTGCTGATTTGCTCTCCCAGGTTGCTTGGTTGGCCAAAAAGGGCGTATGCGTTTTTTCCTGAATATATTCAGGAAAAAACGCATACGCCCTTTTTGGCCAACCGCATCATTGTCCACGTTCTGGCGCTTTTCATGTGCTATCGGGGCCATTCCGATGTACCCGTTGACATCCGTTTCCTGCAATTCTGCCTTGCGTTCAACGCCTCTTCGTAGCCTGACCTCAATATATTTTGGGGCGATAGTTATCGTTTAGAACTCTGCAGGTTTGGGAAGTGCAGTGCCCCTGAGCTCCATTTCCCAAGTCGCTTTTTTGTGAGTGGGACGCAACACGGCTGGATGGCTTCACGCCCTATTGTCGATCCGCGGTGGCAGGCTGAACCTCTGGTGAATTCTTCTTCGTGATGGGAAATGAGAGTGACATGTGCCCGACCAAACACCTCCAGCGAGTCTCTCATTGGTTCCCCCTCTTGCAGTTCATCCTGCGGACAAATTGCAGACGGTACGAAAGAGGCATGGAAAGGCGCCGAGTCTCCAAGTGGGGAGATTATTAGTAAGGGGGCCTGAATGGAGAACACGAGCACCAGGAGATGAAAACTGAGGTGAGTTTCAGAAAGCTTTCCCGATCCCACGGTGTAGCATCCGCTGGGTTTCCAATGAGTGCTTTCGCTGTCGGAAGATTGCGTTGAACCTGGAGAGTTGGGACCCATGGAATGGGGAGCACGCAGGATTCCTTTCAAGGGTCTGCATTTGCTTTCCCAACCTCACCCATCGTCTCAGCCCCAAGAGTGTCCAGCCTTATGTCTTCTGCCGCTGGGGCTGTAGATGTGGTCAATCCTGGTTGCATGCCAGTCCCTGAACGCATTTGGGAAGAATTTCTCTCTGTTTTGCCCTGCTTGTTTCTTCTTTATGTTGGAAATGTATCCTCAGAATGGGTCTGAGCTGATTTTCCCTGCTGGTTTTAGGCCGCTTTACACACACTTGATGCACTTACACAGAGATATCAAGACTTAGCTTTTAAGATGCTTACTAGTCGGCTAGATACTTGTGCGATGAACAGGGTGTGGTGAGTCCAGTTGATTGAGCAAGGAGTAGGTCGTGTCCATTCCATATTCGGTTTTCGGAAGGGTATCTGTGCTCATTTCAAACTCGAGTTTTATGCGTCACCCCACCTCACCTTTCCCCTGAAGCAGGCATAAGTGTTTTTTCTAAAAGCGTGACTCTGTTCTGTTTGGGGATTCCGTTCATGGGGAGCGATTTTTACATTCCCTCGATAAGTGATATCATAAGTTTCTTTTTTTGTGGGACTGATTTCACTGAGGATGATCGTACCTAAATCCACTCAGGATGCTGCTACCAGCCTCATGACGTGGATTTCATGGCTGAGTGACACTCCATTGGAACTACGTAGCACCACTTGTCCACTTGTCCACTTGTCTTTGTCCACTTGTCCACTCGTCTTTGTCCACTTGGCTCTTTCCTGGGATATGAAACGTGTACCGGAGTGGAGGTTCTTGTCAAGACAGCAGCCCTCAACTATGGGGTCCCTGTGTCTGGTTGATTTTTTCATTTTCCCAAGGTCAACGCCCATGTGTGGAAGTGCCCTATGCTCTGTGGTTCTGTGTTTTACATGGTTTGGGAAAGAGGATACACTTGTGAAGATTGGCTGTTGGCCATTGACATCCCGCCCATCAGCTTAACAAGGCTCCCTTGACTCCGTGGCCTGTCCTGCCTTTCTGGTTTTTAGACTTTTTTGCCGGGCCCTTTTGCCCCGGGGGGGGGCGAGAGATTTCTTTGTAGTGCTGATTTGCTCTCCCAGGTTGCTTGGTTGGCCAAAAAGGGCGTATGCGTTTTTTCCTGAATATATTCAGGAAAAAACGCATACGCCCTTTTTGGCCAACCGCATCATTGTCCACGTTCTGGCGCTTTTCATGTGCTATCGGAGCCATTCCGACGTACCCGTTGACATCCGTTTCCTGCAATTCTGCCTTGCGTTCAACGCCTCTTCGTAGCCTGACCTCAATATATTTTGGGGCGATAGTTATCGTTTAGAACTCTGCAGGTTTGGGAAGTGCAGTGCCCCTGAGCTCCATTTCCCAAGTCGCTTTTTTGTGAGTGGGACGCAACACGGCTGGATGGCTTCACGCCCTATTGTCGATCCGCGGTGGCAGGCTGAACCTCTGGTGAATTCTTCTTCGTGATGGGAAATGAGAGTGACATGTGCCCGACCAAACACCTCCAGCGAGTCTCTCATTGGTTCCCCCTCTTGCAGTTCATCCTGCGGACAAATTGCAGACGGTACGAAAGAGGCATGGAAAGGCGCCGAGTCTCCAAGTGGGGAGATTGTTAGTAAGGGGGCCTGAATGGAGAACACGAGCACCAGGAGTTGAAAACTGAGGTGAGTTTCAGAAAGCTTTCCCGATCCCACGCTGTAGCATCCGCTGGGTTTCCAATGAGTGCTTTCGCTGTCGGAAGATTGCGTTGAACCTGGAGAGTTGGGACCCATGGAATGGGGAGCACGCAGGATTCCTTTCAAGGGTCTGCATTTGCTTTCCCAACCTCACCCATCGTCTCAGCCCCAAGAGTGTCCAGCCTTATGTCTTCTGCCGCTGGGGCTGTAGATGTGGTCAATCCTGGTTGCATGCCAGTCCCTGAACGCATTTGGGAAGAATTTCTCTCTGTTTTGCCCTGCTTGTTTCTTCTTTATGTTGGAAATGTATCCTCAGAATGGGTCTGAGCTGATTTTCCCTGCTGGTTTTAGGCCGCTTTACACACACTTGATGCACTTACACAGAGATATCAAGACTTAGCTTTTAAGATGCTTACTAGTCGGCTAGATACTTGTGCGATGAACAGGGTGTGGTGAGTCCAGTTGATTGAGCAAGGAGTAGGTCGTGTCCATTCCATATTCGGTTTTCGGAAGGGTATCTGTGCTCATTTCAAACTCGAGTTTTATGCGTCACCCCACCTCACCTTTCCCCTGAAGCAGGCATAAGTGTGTTTTCTAAAAGCGTGACTCTGTTCTGTTTGGGGATTCAGTTCATGGGGAGCGATTTTTACATTCCCTCGATAAGTGATATCATAAGTTTCTTTTTTTGTGGGACTGATTTCACTGAGGATGATCGTACCTAAATCCACTCAGGATGCTGCTACCAGCCTCATGACGTGGATTTCATGGCTGAGTGACACTCCATTGGACCTACGTAGCACCACTTGTCCACTTGTCCACTTGTCTTTGTCCACTTGTCCACTCGTCTTTGTCCACTTGGCTCTTTCCTGGGATATGAAACGTGTACCGGAGTGGAGGTTCTTGTCAAGACAGCAGCCCTCAACTTTGGGGTCCCTGTGTCTGGTTGATTTTTTCATTTTCCCAAGGTCAACGCCCATGTGTGGAAGTGCCCTATGCTCTGTGGTTCTGTGTTTTACATGGTTTGGGAAAGAGGATACACTTGTGAAGATTGGCTGTTGGCCATTGACATCCCGCCCATCAGCTTAACAAGGCTTCCTTGACTCCGTGGGCTGTCCTGCCTTTCTGGTTTTTAGACTTTTTTCGCCTGGCCCTTTTGCCCCGGGGGGGGGGCGAGAGATTTCTTTGTAGTGCTGATTTGCTCTCCCAGGTTGCTTGGTTGGCCAAAAAGGGCGTATGCGTTTTTTCCTGAATATATTCAGGAAAAAACGCATACGCCCTTTTTGGCCAACCGCATCATTGTCCACGTTCTGGCGCTTTTCATGTGCTATCGGGGCCATTCCGACGTACCCGTTGACATCCGTTTCCTGCAATTCTGCCTTGCGTTCAACGCCTCTTCGTAGCCTGACCTCAATATATTTTGGGGCGATAGTTATCGTTTAGAACTCTGCAGGTTTGGGAAGTGCAGTGCCCCTGAGCTCCATTTCCCAAGTCGCTTTTTTGTGAGTGGGACGCAACACGGCTGGATGGCTTCACGCCCTATTGTCGATCCGCGGTGGCAGGCTGAACCTCTGGTGAATTCTTCTTCGTGATGGGAAATGAGAGTGACATGTGCCCGACCAAACACCTCCAGCGAGTCTCTCATTGGTTCCCCCTCTTGCAGTTCATCCTGCGGACAAATTGCAGACGGTACGAAAGAGGCATGGAAAGGCGCCGAGTCTCCAAGTGGGGAGATTGTTAGTAAGGGGGCCTGAATGGAGAACACGAGCACCAGGAGATGAAAACTGAGGTGAGTTTCAGAAAGCTTTCCCGATCCCACGGTGTAGCATCCGCTGGGTTTCCAATGAGTGCTTTCGCTGTCGGAAGATTGCGTTGAACCTGGAGAGTTGGGACCCATGGAATGGGGAGCACGCAGGATTCCTTTCAAGGGTCTGCATTTGCTTTCCCAACCTCACCCATCGTCTCAGCCCCAAGAGTGTCCAGCCTTATGTCTTCTGCCGCTGGGGCTGTAGATGTGGTCAATCCTGGTTGCATGCCAGTCCCTGAACGCATTTGGGAAGAATTTCTCTCTGTTTTGCCCTGCTTGTTTCTTCTTTATGTTGGAAATGTATCCTCAGAATGGGTCTGAGCTGATTTTCCCTGCTGGTTTTAGGCCGCTTTACACACACTTGATGCACTTACACAGAGATATCAAGACTTAGCTTTTAAGATGCTTACTAGTCGGCTAGATACTTGTGCGATGAACAGGGTGTGGTGAGTCCAGTTGATTGAGCAAGGAGTAGGTCGTATCCATTCCATATTCGGTTTTCGGAAGGGTATCTGTGCTCATTTCAAACTCGAGTTTTATGCGTCACCCCACCTCACCTTTCCCCTGAAGCAGGCATAAGTGTTTTTTCTAAAAGCGTGACTCTGTTCTGTTTGGGGATTCCGTTCATGGGGAGCGATTTTTACATTCCCTCGATAAGTGATATCATAAGTTTCTTTTTTTGTGGGACTGATTTCACTGAGGATGATCGTACCTAAATCCACTCAGGATGCTGCTACCAGCCTCATGACGTGGATTTCATGGCTGAGTGACACTCCATTGGAACTACGTAGCACCACTTGTCCACTTGTCCACTTGTCTTTGTCCACTTGTCCACTCGTCTTTGTCCACTTGGCTCTTTCCTTGGATATGAAACGTGTACCGGAGTGGAGGTTCTTGTCAAGACAGCAGCCCTCAACTTTGGGGTCCCTGTGTCTGGTTGATTTTTTCATTTTCCCAAGGTCAACGCCCATGTGTGGAAGTGCCCTATGCTCTGTGGTTCTGTGTTTTACATGGTTTGGGAAAGAGGATACACTTGTGAAGATTGGCTGTTGGCCATTGACATCCCGCCCATCAGCTTAACAAGGCTCCCTTGACTCCGTGGGCTGTCCTGCCTTTCTGGTTTTTAGACTTTTTTGCCTGGCCCTTTTGCCCCGGGGGGGGGGGCGAGAGATTTCTTTGTAGTGCTGATTTGCTCTCCCAGGTTGCTTGGTTGGCCAAAAAGGGCGTATGCGTTTTTTCCTGAATATATTCAGGAAAAAACGCATACGCCCTTTTTGGCCAACCGCATCATTGTCCACGTTCTGGCGCTTTTCATGTGCTATCGGAGCCATTCCGACGTACCCGTTGACATCCGTTTCCTGCAATTCTGCCTTGCGTTCAACGCCTCTTCGTAGCCTGACATCAATATATTTTGGGGCGATAGTTATCGTTTAGAACTCTGCAGGTTTGGGAAGTGCAGTGCCCCTGAGCTCCATTTCCCAAGTCGCTTTTTTGTGAGTGGGACGCAACACGGCTGGATGGCTTCACGCCCTATTGTCGATCCGCGGTGGCAGGCTGAACCTCTGGTGAATTCTTCTTCGTGATGGGAAATGAGAGTGACATGTGCCCGACCAAACACCTCCAGCGAGTCTCTCATTGGTTCCCCCTCTTGCAGTTCATCCTGCGGACAAATTGCAGACGGTACGAAAGAGGCATGGAAAGGCGCCGAGTCTCCAAGTGGGGAGATTGTTAGTAAGGGGGCCTGAATGGAGAACACGAGCACCAGGAGATGAAAACTGAGGTGAGTTTCAGAAAGCTTTCCCGATCCCACGGTGTAGCATCCGCTGGGTTTCCAATGAGTGCTTTCGCTGTCGGAAGATTGCGTTGAACCTGGAGAGTTGGGACCCATGGAATGGGGAGCACGCAGGATTCCTTTCAAGGGTCTGCATTTGCTTTCCCAACCTCACCCATCGTCTCAGCCCCAAGAGTGTCCAGCCTTATGTCTTCTGCCGCTGGGGCTGTAGATGTGGTCAATCCTGGTTGCATGCCAGTCCCTGAACGCATTTTGGAAGAATTTCTCTCTGTTTTGCCCTGCTTGTTTCTTCTTTATGTTGGAAATGTATCCTCAGAATGGGTCTGAGCTGATTTTCCCTGCTGGTTTTAGGCCGCTTTACACACACTTGATGCACTTACACAGAGATATCAAGACTTAGCTTTTAAGATGCTTACTAGTCGGCTAGATACTTGTGCGATGAACAGGGTGTGGTGAGTCCAGTTGATTGAGCAAGGAGTAGGTCGTGTCCATTCCATATTCGGTTTTCGGAAGGGTATCTGTGCTCATTTCAAACTCGAGTTTTATGCGTCACCCCACCTCACCTTTCCCCTGAAGCAGGCATAAGTGTGTTTTCTAAAAGCGTGACTCTGTTCTGTTTGGGGATTCCGTTCATGGGGAGCGATTTTTACATTCCCTCGATAAGTGATATCATAAGTTTCTTTTTTTGTGGGACTGATTTCACTGAGGATGATCGTACCTAAATCCACTCAGGATGCTGCTACCAGCCTCATGACGTGGATTTCATGGCTGAGTGACACTCCATTGGACCTACGTAGCACCACTTGTCCACTTGTCCACTTGTCTTTGTCCACTTGTCCACTTGGCTCTTTCCTGGGATATGAAACGTGTACCGGAGTGGAGGTTCTTGTCAAGACAGCAGCCCCCAACTTTGGGGTCCCTGTGTCTGGTTGATTTTTTCATTTTCCCAAGGTCAACGCCCATGTGTGGAAGTGCCCTATGCTCTGTGGTTCTGTGTTTTACATGTTTTGGGAAGGAGGATACACTTGTGAAGATTGGCTGTTGGCCATTGACATCCCGCCCATCAGCTTAACAAGGCTCCCTTGACTCCGTGGGCTGTCCTGCCTTTCTGGTTTTTAGACTTTTTTCGCCTGGCCCTTTTGCCCCGGGGGTGGGGGGCGAGAGATTTCTTTGTAGTGCTGATTTGCTCTCCCAGGTTGCTTGGTTGGCCAAAAAGGGCGTATGCGTTTTTTCCTGAATATATTCAGGAAAAAACGCATACGCCCTTTTTGGCCAACCGCATCATTGTCCACGTTCTGGCGCTTTTCATGTGCTATCGGGGCCATTCCGATGTACCCGTTGACATCCGTTTCCTGCAATTCTGCCTTGCGTTCAACGCCTCTTCGTAGCCTGACCTCAATACATTTTGGGGCGATAGTTATCGTTTAGAACTCTGCAGGTTTGGGAAGTGCAGTGCCCCTGAGCTCCATTTCCCAAATCGCTTTTTTGTGAGTGGGACCCAACACGGCTGGATGGCTTCACGCCCTATTGTCGATCCGCGGTGGCAGGCTGAACCTCTGGTGAATTCTTCTTCGTGATGGGAAATGAGAGTGACATGTGCCCAACCAAACACCTCCAGCGAGTCTCTCATTGGTTCCCCCTCTTGCAGTTCATCCTGCGGACAAATTGCAGACGGTACGAAAGAGGCATGGAAAGGCGCCGAGTCTCCAAGTGGGGAGATTGTTAGTAAGGGGGCCTGAATGGAGAACACGAGCACCAGGAGATGAAAACTGAGGTGAGTTTCAGAAAGCTTTCCCGATCCCACGGTGTAGCATCCGCTGGGTTTCCAATGAGTGCTTTCGCTGTCGGAAGATTGCGTTGAACCTGGAGAGTTGGGACCCATGGAATGGGGAGCACGCAGGATTCCTTTCAAGGGTCTGCATTTGCTTTCCCAACCTCACCCATCGTCTCAGCCCCAAGAGTGTCCAGCCTTATGTCTTCTGCCGCTGGGGCTGTAGATGTGGTCAATCCTGGTTGCATGCCAGTCCCTGAACGCATTTTGGAAGAATTTCTCTCTGTTTTGCCCTGCTTGTTTCTTCTTTATGTTGGAAATGTATCCTCAGAATGGGTCTGAGCTGATTTTCCCTGCTGGTTTTAGGCCGCTTTACACACACTTGATGCACTTACACAGAGATATCAAGACTTAGCTTTTAAGATGCTTACTAGTCGGATAGATACTTGTGCGATGAACAGGGTGTGGTGAGTCCAGTTGATTGAGCAAGGAGTAGGTCGTGTCCATTCCATATTCGGTTTTCGGAAGGGTATCTGTGCTCATTTCAAACTCGAGTTTTATGCGTCACCCCACCTCACCTTTCCCCTGAAGCAGGCATAAGTGTGTTTTCTAAAAGCGTGACTCTGTTCTGTTTGGGGATTCCGTTCATGGGGAGCGATTTTTACATTCCCTCGATAAGTGATATCATAAGTTTCTTTTTTTGTGGGACTGATTTCACTGAGGATGATCGTACCTAAATCCACTCAGGATGCTGCTACCAGCCTCATGACGTGGATTTCATGGCTGAGTGACACTCCATTGGACCTACGTAGCACCACTTGTCCACTTGTCCACTTGTCTTTGTCCACTTGTCCACTCGTCTTTGTCCACTTGGCTCTTTCCTGGGATATGAAACGTGTACCGGAGTGGAGGTTCTTGTCAAGACAGCAGCCCTCAACTTTGGGGTCCCTGTGTCTGGTTGATTTTTTCATTTTCCCAAGGTCAACGCCCATGTGTTGAAGTGCCGTATGCTCTGTGGTTCTGTGTTTTACATGGTTTGGGAAAGAGGATACACTTGTGAAGATTGGCTGTTGGCCATTGACATCCCGCCCATCAGCTTAACAAGGCTCCCTTGACTCCGTGGGCTGTCCTGCCTTTCTGGTTTTTAGACTTTTTTGCCTGGCCCTTTTGCCCCGGGGGGGGGGCGAGAGATTTCTTTGTAGTGCTGATTTGCTCTCCCAGGTTGCTTGGTTGGCCAAAAAGGGCGTATGCGTTTTTTCCTGAATATATTCAGGAAAAAACGCATACGCCCTTTTTGGCCAACCGCATCATTGTCCACGTTCTGGCGCTTTTCATGTGCTATCGGGGCCATTCCGACGTACCCGTTGACATCCGTTTCCTGCAATTCTGCCTTGCGTTCAACGCCTCTTCGTAGCCTGACCTCAATATATTTTGGGGCGATAGTTATCGTTTAGAACTCTACAGGTTTGGGAAGTGCAGTGCCCCTGAGCTCCATTTCCCAAGTCGCTTTTTTGTGAGTGGGACGCAACACGGCTGGATGGCTTCACGCCCTATTGTCGATCCGCGGTGGCAGGCTGAACCTCTGGTGAATTCTTCTTCGTGATGGGAAATGAGAGTGACATGTGCCCAACCAAACACCTCCAGCGAGTCTCTCATTAGTTCCCCCTCTTGCAGTTCATCCTGCGAACAAATTGCAGACGGTACGAAAGAGGCATGGAAAGGCGCCGAGTCTCCAAGTGGGGAGATTGTTAGTAAGGGGGCCTGAATGGAGAACACGAGCACCAGGAGTTGAAAACTGAGGTGAGTTTCAGAAAGCTTTCCCGATCCCACGGTGTAGCATCCGCTGGGTTTCCAATGAGTGCTTTCGCTGTCGGAAGATTGCGTTGAACCTGGAGAGTTCGGACCCATGGAATGGGGAGCACGCAGGATTCCTTTCAAGGGTCTGCATTTGCTTTCCCAACCTCACCCATCGTCTCAGCCCCAAGAGTGTCCAGCCTTATGTCTTCTGCCGCTGGGGCTGTAGATGTGGTCATTCCTGGTTGCATGCCAGTCCCTGAACGCATTTTGGAAGAATTTCTCTCTGTTTTGCCCTGCTTGTTTCTTCTTTATGTTGGAAATGTATCCTCAGAATGGGTCTGAGCTGATTTTCCCTGCTGGTTTTAGGCCGCTTTACACACACTTGATGCACTTACACAGAGATATCAAGACTTAGCTTTTAAGATGCTTACTAGTCGGATAGATACTTGTGCGATGAACAGGGTGTGGTGAGTCCAGTTGATTGAGCAAGGAGTAGGTCGTGTCCATTCCATATTCGGTTTTCGGAAGGGTATCTGTGCTCATTTCAAACTCGAGTTTTATGCGTCACCCCACCTCACCTTTCCCCTGAAGGAGGCATAAGTGTGTTTTCTAAAAGCGTGACTCTGTTCTGTTTGGGGATTCCGTTCATGGCGAGCGATTTTTACATTGCCTCGATAAGTGATATCATAAGTTTCTTTTTTTGTGGGACTGATTTCACTGAGGATGATCGTACCTAAATCCACTCAGGATGTTGCTACCAGCCTCATGACGTGGATTTCATGGCTGAGTGACACTCCATTGGACCTACGTAGCACCACTTGTCCACTTGTCCACTTGTCTTTGTCCACTTGTCCACTCGTCTTTGTCCACTTCGCTCTTTCCTGGGATATGAAACGTGTACCGGAGTGGAGGTTCTTGTCAAGACAGCAGCCCTCAACTTTGGGGTCCCTGTGTCTGGTTGATTTTTTCATTTTCCCAAGGTCAACCCCCATGTGTGGAAGTGCCCTATGCTCTGTGGTTCTGTGTTTTACATGGTTTGGGAAAGAGGATACACTTGTGAAGATTGGCTGTTGGCCATTGACATCCCGCCCATCAGCTTAACAAGGCTCCCTTGACTCCGTGGGCTGTCCTGCCTTTCTGGTTTTTAGACTTTTTTCGCCTGGCCCTTTTGCCCCGGGGGGGGGGGGCGGGCGAGAGATTTCTTTGTAGTGCTGATTTGCTCTCCCAGGTTGCTTGGTTGGCCAAAAAGGGCGTATGCGTTTTTTCCTGAATATATTCAGGAAAAAACGCATACGCCCTTTTTGGCCAACCGCATCATTGTCCACGTTCTGGCGCTTTTCATGTGCTATCGGGGCCATTCCGATGTACCCGTTGACATCCGTTTCCTGCAATTCTGCCTTGCGTTCAACGCCTCTTCGTAGCCTGACCTCAATATATTTTGGGGCGATAGTTATCGTTTAGAACTCTGCAGGTTTGGGAAGTGCAGTGACCCTGAGCTCCATTTCCCAAGTCGCTTTTTTGTGAGTGGGACGCAACACGGCTGGATGGCTTCACGCCCTATTGTCGATCCGCGGTGGCAGGCTGAACCTCTGGTGAATTCTTCTTCGTGATGGGAAATGAGAGTGACATGTGCCCGACCAAACACCTCCAGCGAGTCTCTCATTGGTTCCCCCTCTTGCAGTTCATCCTGCGGACAAATTGCAGACGGTACGAAAGAGGCATGGAAAGGCGCCGAGTCTCCAAGTGGGGAGATTGTTAGTAAGGGGGCCTGAATGGAGAACACGAGCACCAGGAGATGAAAACTGATGTGAGTTTCAGAAAGCTTTCCCGATCCCACGGTGTAGCATCCGCTGGGTTTCCAATGAGTGCTTTCGCTGTCGGAAGATTGCGTTGAACCTGGAGAGTTGGGACCCATGGAATGGGGAGCACGCAGGATTCCTTTCAAGGGTCTGCATTTGCTTTCCCAACCTCACCCATCGTCTCAGCCCCAAGAGTGTCCAGCCTTATGTCTTCTGCCGCTGGGGCTGTAGATGTGGTCAATCCTGGTTGCATGCCAGTCCCTGAAGGCATTTTGGAAGAATTTCTCTCTGTTTTGCCCTGCTTGTTTCTTCTTTATGTTGGAAATGTATCCTCAGAATGGGTCTGAGCTGATTTTCCCTGCTGGTTTTAGGCCGCTTTACACACACTTGATGCACTTACACAGAGATATCAAGACTTAGCTTTTAAGATGCTTACTAGTCGGATAGATACTTGTGCGATGAACAGGGTGTGGTGAGTCCAGTTGATTGAGCAAGGAGTAGGTCGTGTCCATTCCATATTCGGTTTTCGGAAGGGTATCTGTGCTCATTTCAAACTCGAGTTTTATTCGTCACCCCACCTCACCTTTCCCCTGAAGCAGGCATAAGTGTGTTTTCTAAAAGCGTGACTCTGTTCTGTTTGGGGATTCAGTTCATGGGGAGCGATTTTTACATTCCCTCGATAAGTGATATCATAAGTTTCTTTTTTTGTGGGACTGATTTCACTGAGGATGATCGTACCTAAATCCACTCAGGATGCTGCTACCAGCCTCATGACGTGGATTTCATGGCTGAGTGACACTCCATTGGACCTACGTAGCACCACTTGTCCACTTGTCCACTTGTCTTTGTCCACTTGTCCACTCGTCTTTGTCCACTTGGCTCTTTCCTGGGATATGAAACGTGTACCGGAGTGGAGGTTCTTGTCAAGACAGCAGCCCTCAACTTTGGGGTCCCTGTGTCTGGTTGATTTTTTCATTTTCCCAAGGTCAACGCCCATGTGTGGAAGTGCCCTATGCTCTGTGGTTCTGTGTTTTACATGGTTTGGGAAAGAGGATACACTTGTGAAGATTGGCTGTTGGCCATTGACATCCCGCCCATCAGCTTAACAAGGCTCCCTTGACTCCTTGGGCTGTCCTGCCTTTCTGGTTTTTAGACTTTTTTCGCCTGACCCTTTTGCCCCGGGGGGGGGGCGAGAGATTTCTTTGTAGTGCTGATTTGCTCTCCCAGGTTGCTTGGTTGGCCAAAAAGGGCGTATGCGTTTTTTCCTGAATATATTCAGGAAAAAACGCATACGCCCTTTTTGGCCAACCGCATCATTGTCCACGTTCTGGCGCTTTTCATGTGCTATCGGGGCCATTCCGATGTACCCGTTGACATCCGTTTCCTGCAATTCTGCCTTGCGTTCAACGCCTCTTCGTAGCCTGACCTCAATATATTTTGGGGCGATAGTTATCGTTTAGAACTCTGCAGGTTTGGGAAGTGCAGTGCCCCTGAGCTCCATTTCCCAAGTCGCTTTTTTGTGAGTGGGACCCAACACGGCTGGATGGCTTCACGCCCTATTGTCGATCCGCGGTGGCAGGCTGAACCTCTGGTGAATTCTTCTTCGTGATGGGAAATGAGAGTGACATGTGCCCGACCAAACACCTCCAGCGAGTCTCTCATTGGTTCCCCCTCTTGCAGTTCATCCTGCGGACAAATTGCAGACGGTACGAAAGAGGCATGGAAAGGCACCGAGTCTCCAAGTGGGGAGATTGTTAGTAAGGGGGCCTGAATGGAGAACACGAGCACCAGGAGATGAAAACTGAGGTGAGTTTCAGAAAGCTTTCCCGATCCCACGGTGTAGCATCCGCTGGGTTTCCAATGAGTGCTTTCGCTGTCGGAAGATTGTGTTGAACCTGGAGAGTTGGGACCCATGGAATGGGGAGCACGCAGGATTCCTTTCAAGGGTCTGCATTTGCTTTCCCAACCTCACCCATCGTCTCAGCCCCAAGAGTGTCCAGCCTTATGTCTTCTGCCGCTGGGGCTGTAGATGTGGTCAATCCTGGTTGCATGCCAGTCCCTGAACGCATTTTGGAAGAATTTCTCTCTGTTTTGCCCTGCTTGTTTCTTCTTTATGTTGGAAATGTATCCTCAGAATGGGTCTGAGCTGATTTTCCCTGCTGGTTTTAGGCCGCTTTACACACACTTGATGCACTTACACAGAGATATCAAGACTTAGCTTTTAAGATGCTTACTAGTCGGATAGATACTTGTGCGATGAACAGGGTGTGGTGAGTCCAGTTGATTGAGCAAGGAGTAGGTCGTGTCCATTCCATATTCGGTTTTCGGAAGGGTATCTGTGCTCATTTCAAACTCGAGTTTTATGCGTCACCCCACCTCACCTTTCCCCTGAAGCAGGCATAAGTGTGTTTTCTAAAAGCGTGACTCTGTTCTGTTTGGGGATTCCGTTCATGGGGAGCGATTTTTACATTCCCTCGATAAGTGATATCATAAGTTTCTTTTTTTGTGGGACTGATTTCACTGAGGATGATCGTACCTAAATCCACTCAGGATGCTGCTACCAGCCTCATGACGTGGATTTCATGGCTGAGTGACACTCCATTGGACCTACATAGCACCACTTGTCCACTTGTCCACTTGTCTTTGTCCACTTGTCCACTCGTCTTTGTCCACTTGGCTCTTTCCTGGGATATGAAACGTGTACCGGAGTGGAGGTTCTTGTCAAGACAACAGCCCTCAACTTTGGGGTCCCTGTGTCTGGTTGATTTTTTCATTTTCCCAAGGTCAACACCCATGTGTGGAAGTGCCCTATGCTCTGTGGTTCTGTGTTTTACATGGTTTGGGAAAGAGGATACACTTGTGAAGATTGGCTGTTGGCCATTGACATCCCACCCATCAGCTTAACAAGGCTCCCTTGACTCCGTGGGCTGTCCTGCCTTTCTGGTTTTTAGACTTTTTTCGACTGACCCTTTTGCCCCGGGGGGGGGGGGGGGCGAGAGATTTCTTTGTAGTGCTGATTTGCTCTCCCAGGTTGCTTGGTTGGCCAAAAAGGGCGTATGCGTTTTTTCCTGAATATATTCAGGAAAAAACGCATACGCCCTTTTTGGCCAACCGCATCATTGTCCACGTTCTGGCGCTTTTCATGTGCTATCGGGGCCATTCCGATGTACCCGTTGACATCTGTTTCCTGCAATTCTGCTTTGCGTTCAACGCCTCTTCGTAGCCTGACCTCAATATATTTTGGGGCGATAGTTATCGTTTAGAACTCTGCAGGTTTGGGAAGTGCAGTGCCCCTGAGCTCCATTTCCCAAGTCGCTTTTTTGTGAGTGGGACGCAACACGGCTGGATGGCTTCACGCCCTATTGTCGATCCGCGGTGGCAGGCTGAACCTCTGGTGAATTCTTCTTCGTGATGGGAAATGAGAGTGACATGTGCCCGACCAAACACCTCCAGCGAGTCTCTCATTGGTTCCCCCTCTTGCAGTTCATCCTGCGGACAAATTGCAGACGGTACGAAAGAGGCATGGAAAGGCGACGAGTCTCCAAGTGGGGAGATTGTTAGTAAGGGGGCCTGAATGGAGAACACGAGCACCAGGAGATGAAAACTGAGGTGAGTTTCAGAAAGCTTTCCCGATCCCACGGTGTAGCATCCTCTGGGTTTCCAATGAGTGCTTTCGCTGTCGGAAGATTGCGTTGAACCTGGAGAGTTGGGACCCATGGAATGGGGAGCACGCAGGATTCCTTTCAAGGGTGTGCATTTGCTTTCCCAACCTCACCCATCGTCTCAGCCCCAAGAGTGTCCAGCCTTATGTCTTCTGCCGCTGGGTCTGTAGATGTGGTCAATCCAGGTTGCATGCCAGTCCCTGAACGCATTTTGGAAGAATTTCTCTCTGTTTTGCCCTGCTTGTTTCTTCTTTATGTTGGAAATGTATCCTCAGAATGGGTCTGAGCTGATTTTCCCTGCTGGTTTTAGGCCGCTTTACACACACTTGATGCACTTACACAGAGATATCAAGACTTAGCTTTTAAGATGCTTACTAGTCGGATAGATACTTGTGCGATGAACAGGGTCTGGTGAGTCCAGTTGATTGAGCAAGGAGTAGGTCGTGTCCATTCCATATTCGGTTTTCGGAAGGGTATCTGTGCTCATTTCAAACTCGAGTTTTATGCGTCACCCCACCTCACCTTTCCCCTGAAGCAGGCATAAGTGTGTTTTCTAAAAGCGTGACTCTGTTCTGTTTGGGGATTCCGTTCATGGGGAGCGATTTTTACATTCCCTCGATAAGTGATATCATAAGTTTCTTTTTTTGTGGGACTGATTTCACTGAGGATGATCGTACCTAAATCCACTCAGGATGCTGCTACCAGCCTCATGACGTGGATTTCATGGCTGAGTGACACTCCATTGGACCTACGTAGCACCACTTGTCCACTTGTCCACTTGTCTTTGTCCACTTGTCCACTCGTCTTTGTCCACTTGGCTCTTTCCTGGGATATGAAACGTGTACCGGAGTGGAGGTTCGTGTCAAGACAGCAGCCCTCAACTTTGGGGTCCCTGTGTCTGGTTGATTTTTTCATTTTCCCAAGGTCAACGCCCATGTGTGGAAGTGCCCTATGCTCTGTGGTTCTGTGTTTTACATGGTTTGGGAAAGAGGATACACTTGTGAAGATTGGCTGTTGGCCATTGACATCCCGCCCATCAGCTTAACAAGGCTCCCTTGACTCCGTGGGCTGTCCTGCCTTTCTGGTTTTTAGACTTTTTTGCCTGGCCCTTTTCCCCCGGGGGGGGGAGAGAGATTTCTTTGTAGTGCTGATTTGCTCTCCCAGGTTGCTTGGTTGGCCAAAAAGGGCGTATGCGTTTTTTCCTGAATATATTCAGGAAAAAACGCATACGCCCTTTTTGGCCAACCGCATCATTGTCCACGTTCTGGCGCTTTTCATGTGCTATCGGGGCCATTCCGACGTACCCGTTGACATCCGTTTCCTGCAATTCTGCCTTGCGTTCAACGCCTCTTCGTAGCCTGACCTCAATATATTTTGGGGCGATAGTTATCGTTTAGAACTCTGCAGGTTTGGGAAGTGCAGTGCCCCTGAGCTCCATTTCCCAAGTCGCTTTTTTGTGAGTGGGACGCAACACGGCTGGATGGCTTCACGCCCTATTGTCGATCCGCGGTGGCAGGCTGAACCTCTGGTGAATTCTTCTTCGTGATGGGAAATGAGAGTGACATGTGCCCGACCAAACACCTCCAGCGAGTCTCTCATTGGTTCCCCCTCTTGCAGTTCATCCTGCGGACAAATTGCAGACGGTACGAAAGAGGCATGGAAAGGCGCCGAGTCTCCAAGTGGGGAGATTGTTAGTAAGGGGGCCTGAATGGAGAACACGAGCACCAGGAGATGAAAACTGAGGTGAGTTTCAGAAAGCTTTCCCGATCCCACGGTGTAGCATCCGCTGGGTTTCCATTGAGTGCTTTCGCTGTCGGAAGATTGCGTTGAACCTGGAGAGTTGGGACCCATGGAATGGGGAGCACGCAGGATTCCTTTCAAGGGTCTGCATTTGCTTTCCCAACCTCACCCATCGTCTCAGCCCCAAGAGTGTCCAGCCTTATGTCTTCTGCCGCTGGGGCTGTAGATGTGGTCAATCCTGGTTGCATGCCAGTCCCTGAACGCATTTTGGAAGAATTTCTCTCTGTTTTGCCCTGCTTGTTTCTTCTTTATGTTGGAAATGTATCCTCAGAATGGGTCTGAGCTGATTTTCCCTGCTGGTTTTAGGCCGCTTTACACACACTTGATGCACTTACACAGAGATATCAAGACTTAGCTTTTAAGATGCTTACTAGTCGGATAGATACTTGTGCGATGAACAGGGTGTGGTGAGTCCAGTTGATTGAGCAAGGAGTAGGTCGTGTCCATTCCATATTCGGTTTTCGGAAGGGTATCTGTGCTCATTTCAAACTCGAGTTTTATGCGTCACCCCACCTCACCTTTCCCCTGAAGCAGGCATAAGTGTGTTTTCTAAAAGCGTGACTATGTTCTGTTTGGGGATTCCGTTCATGGGGAGCGATTTTTACATTCCCTCGATAAGTGATATCATAAGTTTCTTTTTTTGTGGGACTGATTTCACTGAGGATGATCGTACCTAAATCCACTCAGGATGCTGCTACCAGCCTCATGACGTGGATTTCATGGCTGAGTGACACTCCATTGGACCTACGTAGCACCACTTGTCCACTTGTCCACTTGTCTTTGTCCACTTGTCCACTCGTCTTTGTCCACTTGGCTCTTTCCTGGGATATGAAACGTGTACCGGAGTGGAGGTTCTTGTCAAGACAGCAGCCCCCAACTTTGGGGTCCCTGTGTCTGGTTGATTTTTTCATTTTCCCAAGGTCAACGCCCATGTGTGGAAGTGCCCTATGCTCTGTGGTTCTGTGTTTTACATGGTTTGGGAAAGAGGATACACTTGTGAAGATTGGCTGTTGGCCATTGACATCCCGCCCATCAGCTTAACAAGGTTCCCTTGACTCTGTGGGCTGTCCTGCCTTTCTGGTTTTTAGACTTTTTTCGCCTGGCCCTTTTGCCCCGGGGGGGGGGGGGCGAGAGATTTCTTTGTAGTGCTGATTTGCTCTCCCAGGTTGCTTGGTTGGCCAAAAAGGGCGTATGCGTTTTTTCCTGAATATATTCAGGAAAAAACGCATACGCCCTTTTTGGCCAACCGCATCATTGTCCACGTTCTGGCGCTTTTCATGTGCTATCGGGGCCATTCCGACGTACCCGTTGACATCCGTTTCCTGCAATTCTGCCTTGCGTTCAACGCCTCTTCGTAGCCTGACCTCAATATATATTGGGGAGATAGTTATCGTTTAGAACTCTGCCGGTTTGGGAAGTGCAGTGCCCCTGAGCTCCATTTCCCAAGTCGCTTTTTTGTGAGTGGGACGCAACACGGCTGGATGGCTTCACGCCCTATTGTCGATCCGCGGTGGCAGGCTGAACCTCTGGTGAATTCTTCTTCGTGATGGGAAATGAGAGTGACATGTGCCCAACCAAACACCTCCAGCGAGTCTCTCATTGGTTCCCCCTCTTGCAGTTCATCCTGCGGACAAATTGCAGACGGTACGAAAGAGGCATGGAAAGGCGCCGAGTCTCCAAGTGGGGAGATTGTTAGTAAGGGGGCCTGAATGGAGAACACGAGCACCAGGAGATGAAAACTGAGGTGAGTTTCAGAAAGCTTTCCCGATCCCACGGTGTAGCATCCGCTGGGTTTCCAATGAGTGCTTTCGCTGTCGGAAGATTGCGTTGAACCTGGAGAGTTCGGACCCATGGAATGGGGAGCACGCAGGATTCCTTTCAAGGGTCTGCATTTGCTTTCCCAACCTCACCCATCGTCTCAGCCCCAAGAGTGTCCAGCCTTATGTCTTCTGCCGCTGGGGCTGTAGATGTGGTCAATCCTGGTTGCATGCCAGTCCCTGAACGCATTTGGGAAGAATTTCTCTCTGTTTTGCCCTGCTTGTTTCTTCTTTATGTTGGAAATGTATCCTCAGAATGGGTCTGAGCTGATTTTCCCTGCTGGTTTTAGGCCGCTTTACACACACTTGATGCACTTACACAGAGATATCAAGACTTATCTTTTAAGATGCTTACTAGTCGGCTAGATACTTGTGCGATGAACAGGGTGTGGTGAGTCCAGTTGATTGAGCAAGGAGTAGGTCGTGTCCATTCCATATTCGGTTTTCGGAAGGGTATCTGTGCTCATTTCAAACTCGAGTTTTATGCGTCACCCCACCTCACCTTTCCCCTGAAGCAGGCATAAGTGTGTTTTCTAAAAGCGTGACTCTGTTCTGTTTGTGGATTCAGTTCATGGGGAGCGATTTTTACATTCCCTCGATAAGTGATATCATAAGTTTCTTTTTTTGTGGGACTGATTTCACTGAGGATGATCGTACCTAAATCCACTCAGGATGCTGCTACCAGCCTCATGACGTGGATTTCATGGCTGAGTGACACTCCGTTGGACCTACGTAGCACCACTTGTCCACTTGTCCACTTGTCTTTGTCCACTTGTCCACTCGTCTTTGTCCACTTGGCTCTTTCCTGGGATATGAAACGTGTACCGGAGTGGAGGTTCTTGTCAAGACAGCAGCCCTCAACTTTGGGGTCCCTGTGTCTGGTTGATTTTTTCATTTTCCCAAGGTCAACGCCCATGTGTGGAAGTGCCCTATGCTCTGTGGTTCTGTGTTTTACATGGTTTGGGAAAGAGGATACACTTGTGAAGATTGGCTGTTGGCCATTGACATCCCGCCCATCAGCTTAACAAGGCTCCCTTGACTCCGTGGGCTGTCCTGCCTTTCTGGTTTTTAGACTTTTTTCGCCTGACCCTTTTGCCCCGGGGGGGGGGGGGTGCGAGAGATTTCTTTGTAGTGCTGATTTGCTCTCCCAGGTTGCTTGGTTGGCCAAAAAGGGCGTATGCGTTTTTTCCTGCGTATGCGTTTTTTCCTGAATATATTCAGGAAAAAACGCATACGCCCTTTTTGGCCAACCACATCATTGTCCACGTTCTGGCGCTTTTCATGTGCTATCGGGGCCATTCCGATGTACCCGTTGACATCCGTTTCCTGCAATTCTGCCTTGCGTTCAACGCCTCTTCGTAGCCTGACCTCAATATATTTTGGGGCGATAGTTATCGTTTAGAACTCTGCAGGTTTGGGAAGTGCAGTGCCCCTGAGCTCCATTTCCCAAGTCGCTTTTTTGTGAGTGGGACGCAACACGGCTGGATGGCTTCACGCCCTATTGTCGATCCGCGGTGGCAGGCTGAACCTCTGGTGAATTCTTCTTCGTGATGGGAAATGAGAGTGACATGTGCCCGACCAAACACCTCCAGCGAGTCTCTCATTGGTTCCCCCTCTTGCAGTTCATCCTGCGGACAAATTGCAGACGGTACGAAAGAGGAATGGAAAGGCGCCGAGTCTCCAAGTGGGGAGATTATTAGTAAGGGGGCCTGAATGGAGAACACGAGCACCAGGAGATGAAAACTGAGGTGAGTTTCAGAAAGCTTTCCCGATCCCACGGTGTAGCATCCGCTGGGTTTCCAATGAGTGCTTTCGCTGTCGGAAGATTGCGTTGAACCTGGAGAGTTGGGACCCATGGAATGGGGAGCACGCAGGATTCCTTTCAAGGGTCTGCATTTGCTTTCCCAACCTCACCCATCGTCTCAGCCCCAAGAGTGTCCAGCCTTATGTCTTCTGCCGCTGGGGCTGTAGATGTGGTCAATCCTGGTTGCATGCCAGTCCCTGAACGCATTTGGGAAGAATTTCTCTCTGTTTTGCCCTGCTTGTTTCTTCTTTATGTTGGAAATGTATCCTCAGAATGGGTCTGAGCTGATTTTCCCTGCTGGTTTTAGGCCGCTTTACACACACTTGATGCACTTACACAGAGATATCAAGACTTAGCTTTTCAGATGCTTACTAGTCGGATAGATACTTGTGCGATGAACAGGGTGTGGTGAGTCCAGTTGATTGAGCAAGGAGTAGGTCGTGTCCATTCCATATTCGGTTTTCGGAAGGGTATCTGTGCTCATTTCAAACTCGAGTTTTATGCGTCACCCCACCTCACCTTTCCCCTGAAGCAGGCATAAGTGTGTTTTCTAAAAGCGTGACTCTGTTCTGTTTGGGGATTCAGTTCATGGGGAGCGATTTTTACATTCCCTCGATAAGTGATATCATAAGTTTCTTTTTTTGTGGGACTGATTTCACTGAGGATGATCGTACCTAAATCCACTCAGGATGCTGCTACCAGCCTCATGACGTGGATTTCATGGCTGAGTGACACTCCATTGGACCTACGTAGCACCACTTGTCCACTTGTCCACTTGTCTTTGTCCACTTGTCCACTCGTCTTTGTCCACTTGGCTCTTTCCTGGGATATGAAACGTGTACCGGAGTGGAGGTTCTTGTCAAGACAGCAGCCCTCAACTTTGGGGTCCCTGTGTCTGGTTGATTTTTTCATTTTCCCAAGGTCAACGCCCATGTGTGGAAGTGCCCTATGCTCTGTGGTTCTGTGTTTTACATGGTTTGGGAAAGAGGATACACTTGTGAAGATTGGCTGTTGGCCATTGACATCCCGCCCATCAGCTTAACAAGGCTCCCTTGACTCCGTGGCCTGTCCTGCCTTTCTGGTTTTTAGACTTTTTTGGCCTGGCCCTTTTGCCCCGGGGGGGGGGCGAGAGATTTCTTTGTAGTGCTGATTTGCTCTCCCAGGTTGCTTGGTTGGCCAAAAAGGGCGTATGCGTTTTTTCCTGAATATATTCAGGAAAAAACGCATACGCCCTTTTTGGCCAACCGCATCATTGTCCACGTTCTGGCGCTTTTCATGTGCTATCGGGGCCATTCCGACGTACCCGTTGACATCCGTTTCCTGCAATTCTGCCTTGCGTTCAACGCCTCTTCGTAGCCTGACCTCAATATATTTTGGGGCGATAGTTATCGTTTAGAACTCTGCAGGTTTGGGAAGTGCAGTGCCCCTGAGCTCCATTTCCCAAGTCGCTTTTTTGTGAGTGGGACGCAACACGGCTGGATGGCTTCACGCCCTATTGTCGATCCGCGGTGGCAGGCTGAACCTCTGGTGAATTCTTCTTCGTGATGGGAAATGAGAGTGACCTGTGCCCGACCAAACACCTCCAGCGAGTCTCTCATTGGTTCCCCCTCTTGCAGTTCATCCTGCGGACAAATTGCAGACGGTACGAAAGAGGCATGGAAAGGCGCCGAGTCTCCAAGTGGGGAGATTGTTAGTAAGGGGGCCTGAATGGAGAACACGAGCACCAGGAGATGAAAACTGAGGTGAGTTTCAGAAAGCTTTCCCGATCCCACGGTGTAGCATCCGCTGGGTTTCCAATGAGTGCTTTCGCTGTCGGAAGATTGCGTTGAACCTGGAGAGTTGGGACCCATGGAATGGGGAGCACGCAGGATTCCTTTCAAGGGTCTGCATTTGCTTTCCCAACCTCACCCATCGTCTCAGCCCCAAGAGTGTCCAGCCTTATGTCTTCTGCCGCTGGGGCTGTAGATGTGGTCAATCCTGGTTGCATGCCAGTCCCTGAACGCATTTGGGAAGAATTTCTCTCTGTTTTGCCCTGCTTGTTTCTTCTTTATGTTGGAAATGTATCCTCAGAATGGGTCTGAGCTGATTTTCCCTGCTGGTTTTAGGCCGCTTTACACACACTTGATGCACTTACACAGAGATATCAAGACTTAGCTTTTAAGATGCTTACTAGTCGGCTAGATACTTGTGCGATGAACAGGGTGTGGTGAGTCCAGTTGATTGAGCAAGGAGTAGGTCGTGTCCATTCCATATTCGGTTTTCGGAAGGGTATCTGTGCTCATTTCAAACTCGAGTTTTATGCGTCACCCCACCTCACCTTTCCCCTGAAGCAGGCATAAGTGTGTTTTCTAAAAGCGAGACTCTGTTCTGTTTGGGGATTCAGTTCATGGGGAGCGATTTTTACATTCCCTCGATAAGTGATATCATAAGTTTCTTTTTTTGTGGGACTGATTTCACTGAGGATGATCGTACCTAAATCCACTCAGGATGCTGCTACCAGCCTCATGACGTGGATTTCATGGCTGAGTGACACTCCATTGGACCTACGTAGCACCACTTGTCCACTTGTCCACTTGTCTTTGTCCACTTGTCCACTCGTCTTTGTCCACTTGGCTCTTTCCTGGGATATGAAACGTGTACCGGAGTGGAGGTTCTTGTCAAGACAGCAGCCCTCAACTTTGGGGTCCCTGTGTCTGGTTGATTTTTTCATTTTCCCAAGGTCAACGCCCATGTGTGGAAGTGCCCTATGCTCTGTGGTTCTGTGTTTTACATGGTTTGGGAAAGAGGATACACTTGTGAAGATTGGCTGTTGGCCATTGACATCCCGCCCATCAGCTTAACAAGGCTCCCTTGACTCCGTGGGCTGTCCTGCCTTTCTGGTTTTTAGACTTTTTTCGCCTGGCCCTTTTGCCCCGGGGGGGGGGGGGCGAGAGATTTCTTTGTAGTGCTGATTTGCTCTCCCAGGTTGCTTGGTTGGCCAAAAAGGGCGTATGCGTTTTTTCCTGAATATATTCAGGAAAAAACGCATACGCCCTTTTTGGCCAACCGCATCATTGTCCACGTTCTGGCGCTTTTCATGTGCTATCGGGGCCATTCCGACGTACCCGTTGACATCCGTTTCCTGCAATTCTGCCTTGCGTTCAACGCCTCTTCGTAGCCTGACCTCAATATATTTTGGGGCGATAGTTATCGTTTAGAACTCTGCAGGTTTGGGAAGTGCAGTGCCCCTGAGCTCCATTTCCCAAGTCGCTTTTTTGTGAGTGGGACGCAACACGGCTGGATGGCTTCACGCCCTATTGTCGATCCGCGGTGGCAGGCTGAACCTCTGGTGAATTCTTCTTCGTGATGGGAAATGAGAGTGACATGTGCCCGACCAAACACCTCCAGCGAGTCTCTCATTGGTTCCCCCTCTTGCAGTTCATCCTGCGGACAAATTGCAGACGGTACGAAAGAGGCATGGAAAGGCGCCGAGTCTCCAAGTGGGGAGATTGTTAGTAAGGGGGCCTGAATGGAGAACACGAGCACCAGGAGATGAAAACTGAGGTGAGTTTCAGAAAGCTTTCCCGATCCCACGGTGTAGCATCCGCTGGGTTTCCAATGAGTGCTTTCGCTGTCGGAAGATTGCGTTGAACCTGGAGAGTTGGGACCCATGGAATGGGGAGCACGCAGGATTCCTTTCAAGGGTCTGCATTTGCTTTCCCAACCTCACCCATCGTCTCAGCCCCAAGAGTGTCCAGCCTTATGTCTTCTGCCGCTGGGGCTGTAGATGTGGTCAATCCTGGTTGCATGCCAGTTCCTGAACGCATTTGGGAAGAATTTCTCTCTGTTTTGCCCTGCTTGTTTCTTCTTTATGTTGCAAATGTATCCTCAGAATGGGTCTGAGCTGATTTTCCCTGCTGGTTTTAGGCCGCTTTACACACACTTGATGCACTTACACAGAGATATCAAGACTTAGCTTTTAAGATGCTTACTAGTCGGATAGATACTTGTGCGATGAACAGGGTCTGGTGAGTCCAGTTGATTGAGCAAGGAGTAGGTCGTGTCCATTCCATATTCGGTTTTCGGAAGGGTATCTGTGCTCATTTCAAACTCGAGTTTTATGCGTCACCCCACCTCACCTTTCCCCTGAAGCAGGCATAAGTGTTTTTTCTAAAAGCGTGACTCTGTTCTGTTTGGGGATTCCGTTCATGGGGAGCGATTTTTACATTCCCTCGATAAGTGATATCATAAGTTTCTTTTTTTGTGGGACTGATTTCACTGAGGATGATCGTACCTAAATCCACTCAGGATGCTGCTACCAGCCTCATGACGTGGATTTCATGGCTGAGTGACACTCCATTGGAACTACGTAGCACCACTTGTCCACTTGTCCACTTGTCTTTGTCCACTTGTCCACTCGTCTTTGTCCACTTGGCTCTTTCCTGGGATATGAAACGTGTACCGGAGTGGAGGTTCTTGTCAAGACAGCAGCCCTCAACTTTGGGGTCCCTGTGTCTGGTTGATTTTTTCATTTTCCCAAGGTCAACCCCCATGTGTGGAAGTGCCCTATGCTCTGTGGTTCTGTGTTTTACATGGTTTGGGAAAGAGGATACACTTGTGAAGATTGGCTGTTGGCCATTGACATCCCGCCCATCAGCTTAACAAGGCTCCCTTGACTCCGTGGCCTGTCCTACCTTTCTGGTTTTTAGACTTTTTTCGCCTGACCCTTTTGCCCCAGGGGGGGGGGGGCGAGAGATTTCTTTGTAGTGCTGATTTGCTCTCCCAGGTTGCTTGGTTGGCCAAAAAGGGCGTATGCGTTTTTTCCTGAATATATTCAGGAAAAAACGCATACGCCCTTTTTGGCCAACCGCATCATTGTCCACGTTCTGGCGCTTTTCATGTGCTATCGGGGCCATTCCGATGTACCCGTTGACATCCGTTTCCTGCAATTCTGCCTTGCGTTCAACGCCTCTTCGTAGCCTGACCTCAATATATTTTGGGGCGATAGTTATCGTTTAGAACTCTGCAGGTTTGGGAAGTGCAGTGCCCCTGAGCTCCATTTCCCAAGTCGCTTTTTTGTGAGTGGGACGCAACACGGCTGGATGGCTTCACGCCCTATTGTCGATCCGCGGTGGCAGGCTGAACCTCTGGTGAATTCTTCTTCGTGATGGGAAATGAGAGTGACATGTGCCCGACCAAACACCTCCAGCGAGTCTCTCATTGGTTCCCCCTCTTGCAGTTCATCCTGCGGACAAATTGCAGACGGTACGAAAGAGGCATGGAAAGGCGCCGAGTCTCCAAGTGGGGAGATTGTTAGTAAGGGGGCCTGAATGGAGAACACGAGCACCAGGAGATGAAAACTGAGGTGAGTTTCAGAAAGCTTTCCCGATCCCACGGTGTAGCATCCGCTGGGTTTCCAATGAGTGCTTTCGCTGTCGGAAGATTGCGTTGAACCTGGAGAGTTGGGACCCATGGAATGGGGAGCACGCAGGATTCCTTTCAAGGGTCTGCATTTGCTTTCCCAACCTCACCCATCGTCTCAGCCCCAAGAGTGTCCAGCCTTATGTCTTCTGCCGCTGGGGCTGTAGATGTGGTCAATCCTGGTTGCATGCCAGTCCCTGAACGCATTTGGGAAGAATTTCTCTCTGTTTTGCCCTGCTTGTTTCTTCTTTATGTTGGAAATGTATCCTCAGAATGGGTCTGAGCTGATTTTCCCTGCTGGTTTTAGGCCGCTTTACACACACTTGATGCACTTACACAGAGATATCAAGACTTAGCTTTTAAGATGCTTACTAGTCGGCTAGATACTTGTGCGATGAACAGGGTGTGGTGAGTCCAGTTGATTGAGCAAGGAGGAGGTCGTGTCCATTCCATATTCGGTTTTCGGAAGGGTATCTGTGCTCATTTCAAACTCGAGTTTTATGCGTCACCCCACCTCACCTTTCCCCTGAAGCAGGCATAAGTGTGTTTTCTAAAAGCGTGACTCTGTTCTGTTTGGGGATTCCGTTCATGGGGAGCGATTTTTACATTCCCTCGATAAGTGATATCATAAGTTTCTTTTTTTGTGGGACTGATTTCACTGAGGATGATCGTACCTAAATCCACTCAGGATGCTGCTACCAGCCTCATGACGTGGATTTCATGGCTGAGTGACACTCCATTGGACCTACGTAGCACCACTTGTCCACTTGTCCACTTGTCGTTGTCCACTTGTCCACTCGTCTTTGTCCACTTGGCTCTTTCCTGGGATATGAAACGTGTACCGGAGTGGAGGTTCTTGTCAAGACAGCAGCCCTCAACTTTGGGGTCCCTGTGTCTGGTTGATTTTTTCATTTTCCCAAGGTCAACGCCCATGTGTGGAAGTGCCCTATGCTCTGTGGTTCTGTGTTTTACATGGTTTGGGAAAGAGGATACACTTGTGAAGATTGGCTGTTGGCCATTGACATCCCGCCCATCAGCTTAACAAGGCTCCCTTGACTCCGTGGCCTGTCCTGCCTTTCTGGTTTTTAGACTTTTTTGCCTGGCCCTTTTGCCCCGGGGGGGGGCGAGAGATTTCTTTGTAGTGCTGATTTGCTCTCCCAGGTTGCTTGGTTGGCCAAAAAGGGCGTATGCGTTTTTTCCTGAATATATTCAGGAAAAAACGCATACGCCCTTTTTGGCCAACCGCATCATTGTCCACGTTCTGGCGCTTTTCATGTGCTATCGGAGCCATTCCGACGTACCCGTTGACATCCGTTTCCTGCAATTCTGCCTTGCGTTCAACGCCTCTTCGTAGCCTGACCTCAATATATTTTGGGGCGATAGTTATCGTTTAGAACTCTGCAGGTTTGGGAAGTGCAGTGCCCCTGAGCTCCATTTCCCAAGTCGCTTTTTTGTGAGTGGGACGCAACACGGCTGGATGGCTTCACGCCCTATTGTCGATCCGCGGTGGCAGGCTGAACCTCTGGTGAATTCTTCTTCGTGATGGGAAATGAGAGTGACATGTGCCCGACCAAACACCTCCAGCGAGTCTCTCATTGGTTCCCCCTCTTGCAGTTCATCCTGCGGACAAATTGCAGACGGTACGAAAGAGGCATGGAAAGGCGCCGAGTCTCCAAGTGGGGAGATTGTTAGTAAGGGAGCCTGAATGGAGAACACGAGCACCAGGAGTTGAAAACTGAGGTGAGTTTCAGAAAGCTTTCCCGATCCCACGCTGTAGCATCCGCTGGGTTTCCAATGAGTGCTTTCGCTGTCGGAAGATTGCGTTGAACCTGGAGAGTTGGGACCCATGGAATGGGGAGCACGCAGGATTCCTTTCAAGGGTCTGCATTTGCTTTCCCAACCTCACCCATCGTCTCAGCCCCAAGAGTGTCCAGCCTTATGTCTTCTGCCGCTGGGGCTGTAGATGTGGTCAATGCTGGTTGCATGCCAGTCCCTGAACGCATTTTGGAAGAATTTCTCTCTGTTTTGCCCTGCTTGTTTCTTCTTTATGTTGGAAATGTATCCTCAGAATGGGTCTGAGCTGATTTTCCCTGCTGGTTTTAGGCCGCTTTACACACACTTGATGCACTTACACAGAGATATCAAGACTTATCTTTTAAGATGCTTACTAGTCGGCTAGATACTTGTGCGATGAACAGGGTGTGGTGAGTCCAGTTGATTGAGCAAGGAGTAGGTCGTGTCCATTCCATATTCGGTTTTCGGAAGGGTATCTGTGCTCATTTCAAACTCGAGTTTTATGCGTCACCCCACCTCACCTTTCCCCTGAAGCAGGCATAAGTGTGTTTTCTAAAAGCGTGACTCTGTTCTGTTTGGGGATTCCGTTCATGGGGAGCGATTTTTACATTCCCTCGATAAGTGATATCATAAGTTTCTTTTTTTGTGGGACTGATTTCACTGAGGATGATCGTACCTAAATCCACTCAGGATGCTGCTACCAGCCTCATGACGTGGATTTCATGGCTGAGTGACACTCCATTGGACCTACGTAGCACCACTTGTCCACTTGTCCACTTGTCTTTGTCCACTTGTCCACTCGTCTTTGTCCACTTGGCTCTTTCCTGGGATATGAAACGTGTACCGGAGTGGAGGTTCTTGTCAAGACAGCAGCCCTCAACTTTGGGGTCCCTGTGTCTGGTTGATTTTTTCATTTTCCCAAGGTCAACGCCCATGTGTGGAAGTGCCCTATGCTCTGTGGTTCTGTGTTTTACATGGTTTGGGAAAGAGGATACACTTGTGAAGATTGGCTGTTGGCCATTGACATCCCGCCCATCAGCTTAACAAGGCTCCCTTGACTCCGTGGGCTGTCCTGCCTTTCTGGTTTTTAGACTTTTTTCGCCTGGCCCTTTTGCCCCGGGGGGGGGGGGCGAGAGATTTCATTGTAGTGCTGATTTGCTCTCCCAGGTTGCTTGGTTGGCCAAAAAGGGCGTATGCGTTTTTTCCTGAATATATTCAGGAAAAAACGCATACGCCCTTTTTGGCCAACCGCATCATTGTCCACGTTCTGGCGCTTTTCATGTGCTATCGGGGCCATTCCGACGTACCCGTTGACATCCGTTTCCTGCAATTCTGCCTTGCGTTCAACGCCTCTTCGTAGCCTGACCTCAATATATTTTGGGGCGATAGTTATCGTTTAGAACTCTGCAGGTTTGGGAAGTGCAGTGCCCCTGAGCTCCATTTCCCAAGTCGCTTTTTTGTGAGTGGGACGCAACACGGCTGGATGGCTTCACGCCCTATTGTCGATCCGCGGTGGCAGGCTGAACCTCTGGTGAATTCTTCTTCGTGATGGGAAATGAGAGTGACATGTGCCCGACCAAACACCTCCAGCGAGTCTCTCATTGGTTCCCCCTCTTGCAGTTCATCCTGCGGACAAATTGCAGACGGTACGAAAGAGGCATGGAAAGGCGCCGAGTCTCCAAGTGGGGAGATTGTTAGTAAGGGGGCCTGAATGGAGAACACGAGCACCAGGAGATGAAAACTGAGGTGAGTTTCAGAAAGCTTTCCCGATCCCACGGTGTAGCATCCGCTGGGTTTCCAATGAGTGCTTTCGCTGTCGGAAGATTGCGTTGAACCTGGAGAGTTGGGACCCATGGAATGGGGAGCACGCAGGATTCCTTTCAAGGGTCTGCATTTGCTTTCCCAACCTCACCCATCGTCTCAGCCCCAAGAGTGTCCAGCCTTATGTCTTCTGCCGCTGGGGCTGTAGATGTGGTCAATCCTGGTTGCATGCCAGTCCCTGAACGCATTTGGGAAGAATTTCTCTCTGTTTTGCCCTGCTTGTTTCTTCTTTATGTTGGAAATGTATCCTCAGAATGGGTCTGAGCTGATTTTCCCTGCTGGTTTTAGGCCGCTTTACACACACTTGATGCACTTACACAGAGATATCAAGACTTATCTTTTAAGATGCTTACTAGTCGGCTAGATACTTGTGCGATGAACAGGGTGTGGTGAGTCCAGTTGATTGAGCAAGGAGTAGGTCATGTCCATTCCATATTCGGTTTTCGGAAGGGTATCTGTGCTCATTTCAAACTCGAGTTTTATGCGTCACCCCATCTCACCTTTCCCCTGAAGCAGGCATAAGTGTTTTTTCTAAAAGCGTGACTCTGTTCTGTTTGGGGATTCTGTTCATGGGGAGCGATTTTTACATTCCCTCGATAAGTGATATCATAAGTTTCTTTTTTTGTGGGACTGATTTCACTGAGGATGATCGTACCTAAATCCACTCAGGATGCTGCTACCAGCCTCATGACGTGGATTTCATGGCTGAGTGACACTCCATTGGAACTACGTAGCACCACTTGTCCACTTGTCCACTTGTCTTTGTCCACTTGTCCACTTGGCTCTTTCCTGGGATATGAAACGTGTACCGGAGTGGAGGTTCTTGTCAAGACAGCAGCCCCCAACTTTGGGGTCCCTGTGTCTGGTTGATTTTTTCATTTTCCCAAGGTCAACGCCCATGTGTGGAAGTGCCCTATGCTCTGTGGTTCTGTGTTTTACATGTTTTGGGAAAGAGGATACACTTGTGAAGATTGGCTGTTGGCCATTGACATCCCGCCCATCAGCTTAACAAGGCTCCCTTGACTCCGTGGGCTGTCCTGCCTTTCTGGTTTTTAGACTTTTTTCGCCTGGCCCTTTTGCCCCGGGGGGGGGGCGGGCGAGAGATTTCTTTGTAGTGCTGATTTGCTCTCCCAGGTTGCTTGGTTGGCCAAAAAGGGCGTATGCGTTTTTTCCTGAATATATTCAGGAAAAAACGCATATGCCCTTTTTGGCCAACCGCATCATTGTCCACGTTCTGGCGCTTTTCATGTGCTATCGGGGCCATTCCGATGTACCCGTTGACATCCGTTTCCTGCAATTCTGCCTTGCGTTCAACGCCTCTTCGTAGCCTGACCTCAATACATTTTGGGGCGATAGTTATCGTTTAGAACTCTGCAGGTTTGGGAAGTGCAGTGCCCCTGAGCTCCATTTCCCAAGTCGCTTTTTTGTGAGTGGGACCCAACACGGCTGGATGGCTTCACGCCCTATTGTCGATCCGCGGTGGCAGGCTGAACCTCTGGTGAATTCTTCTTCGTGATGGGAAATGAGAGTGACATGTGCCCAACCAAACACCTCCAGCGAGTCTCTCATTGGTTCCCCCTCTTGCAGTTCATCCTGCGGACAAATTGCAGACGGTACGAAAGAGGCATGGAAAGGCGCCGAGTCTCCAAGTGGGGAGATTGTTAGTAAGGGGGCCTGAATGGAGAACACGAGCACCAGGAGATGAAAACTGAGGTGAGTTTCAGAAAGCTTTCCGATCCCACGGTGTAGCATCCGCTGGGTTTCCAATGAGTGCTTTCGCTGTCGGAAGATTGCGTTGAACCTGGAGAGTTGGGACCCATGGAATGGGGAGCACGCAGGATTCCTTTCAAGGGTCTGCATTTGCTTTCCCAACCTCACCCATCGTCTCAGCCCCAAGAGTGTCCAGCCTTATGTCTTCTGCCGCTGGGGCTGTAGATGTGGTCAATCCTGGTTGCATGCCAGTCCCTGAACGCATTTGGGAAGAATTTCTCTCTGTTTTGCCCTGCTTGTTTCTTCTTTATGTTGGAAATGTATCCTCAGAATGGGTCTGAGCTGATTTTCCCTGCTGGTTTTAGGCCGCTTTACACACACTTGATGCACTTACACAGAGATATCAAGACTTATCTTTTAAGATGCTTACTAGTGGGCTAGATACTTGTGCGATGAACAGGGTGTGGTGAGTCCAGTTGATTGAGCAAGGAGTAGGTCGTGTCCATTCCATATTCGGTTTTCGGAAGGGTATCTGTGCTCATTTCAAACTCGAGTTTTATGCGTCACCCCACCTCACCTTTCCCCTGAAGCAGGCATAAGTGTGTTTTCTAAAAGCGTGACTCTGTTCTGTTTGGGGATTCCGTTCATGGGGAGCGATTTTTACATTCCCTCGATAAGTGATATCATAAGTTTCTTTTTTTGTGGGACTGATTTCACTGAGGATGATCGTACCTAAATCCACTCAGGATGCTGCTACCAGCCTCATGACGTGGATTTCATGGCTGAGTGACACTCCATTGGACCTACGTAGCACCACTTGTCCACTTGTCTTTGTCCACTTGTCCACTCGTCTTTGTCCACTTGGCTCTTTCCTGGGATATGAAACGTGTACCGGAGTGGAGGTTCTTGTCAAGACAGCAGCCCTCAACTTTGGGGTCCCTGTGTCTGGTTGATTTTTTCATTTTCCCAAGGTCAACGCCCATGTGTGGAAGTGCCCTATGCTCTGTGGTTCTGTGTTTTACATGGTTTGGGAAAGAGGATACACTTGTGAAGATTGGCTGTTGGCCATTGACATCCCGCCCATCAGCTTAACAAGGCTCCCTTGACTCCGTGGGCTGTCCTGCCTTTCTGGTTTTTAGACTTTTTTCGCCTGACCCTTTTGCCCCCGGGGGGGGGCGAGAGATTTCTTTGTAGTGCTGATTTGCTCTCCCAGGTTGCTTGGTTGGCCAAAAAGGGCGTATGCGTTTTTTCCTGAATATATTCAGGAAAAAACGCATACGCCCTTTTTGGCCAACCGCATCATTGTCCACGTTCTGGCGCTTTTCATGTGCTATCGGGGCCATTCCGATGTACCCGTTGACATCCGTTTCCTGCAATTCTGCCTTGCGTTCAACGCCTCTTCGTAGCCTGACCTCAATATATTTTGGGGCGATAGTTATCGTTTAGAACTCTGCAGGTTTGGGAAGTGCAGTGCCCCTGAGCTCCATTTCCCAAGTCGCTTTTTTGTGAGTGGGACGCAACACGGCTGGATGGCTTCACGCCCTATTGTCGATCCGCGGTGGCAGGCTGAACCTCTGGTGAATTCTTCTTCGTGATGGGAAATGAGAGTGACATGTGCCCGACCAAACACCTCCAGCGAGTCTCTCATTGGTTCCCCCTCTTGCAGTTCATCCTGCGGACAAATTGCAGACGGTACGAAAGAGGCATGGAAAGGCGCCGAGTCTCCAAGTGGGGAGATTGTTAGTAAGGGGGCCTGAATGGAGAACACGAGCACCAGGAGATGAAAACTGAGGTGAGTTTCAGAAAGCTTTCCCGATCCCACGGTGTAGCATCCGCTGGGTTTCCAATGAGTGCTTTCGCTGTCGGAAGATTGCGTTGAACCTGGAGAGTTGGGACCCATGGAATGGGGAGCACGCAGGATTCCTTTCAAGGGTCTGCATTTGCTTTCCCAACCTCACCCATCGTCTCAGCCCCAAGAGTGTCCAGCCTTATGTCTTCTGCCGCTGGGGCTGTAGATGTGGTCAATCCTGGTTGCATGCCAGTCCCTGAACGCATTTGGGAAGAATTTCTCTCTGTTTTGGCCTGCTTGTTTCTTCTTTATGTTGGAAATGTATCCTCAGAATGGGTCTGAGCTGATTTTCCCTGCTGGTTTTAGGCCGCTTTACACACACTTGATGCACTTACACAGAGATATCAAGACTTAGCTTTTAAGATGCTTACTAGTCGGCTAGATACTTGTGCGATGAACAGGGTGTGGTGAGTCCAGTTGATTGAGCAAGGAGTAGGTCGTGTCCATTCCATATTCGGTTTTCGGAAGGGTATCTGTGCTCATTTCAAACTCGAGTTTTATGCGTCACCCCACCTCACCTTTCCCCTGAAGCAGGCATAAGTGTGTTTTCTAAAAGCGTGACTCTGTTCTGTTTGGGGATTCCGTTCATGGGGAGCGATTTTTACATTCCCTCGATAAGTGATATCATAAGTTTCTTTTTTTGTGGGACTGATTTCACTGAGGATGATCGTACCTAAATCCACTCAGGATGCTGCTACCAGCCTCATGACGTGGATTTCATGGCTGAGTGACACTCCATTGGACCTACGTAGCACCACTTGTCCACTTGTCCACTTGTCTTTGTCCACTTGTCCACTCGTCTTTGTCCACTTGGCTCTTTCCTGGGATATGAAACGTGTACCGGAGTGGAGGTTCTTGTCAAGACAGCAGCCCTCAACTTTGGGGTCCCTGTGTCTGGTTGATTTTTTCATTTTCCCAAGGTCAACGCCCATGTGTGGAAGTGCCCTATGCTCTGTGGTTCTGTGTTTTACATGGTTTGGGAAAGAGGATACACTTGTGAAGATTGGCTGTTGGCCATTGACATCCCGCCCATCAGCTTAACAAGGCTCCCTTGACTCCGTGGCCTGTTCTGCCTTTCTGGTTTTTAGACTTTTTTGCCTGGCCCTTTTGCCCCGGGCGGGGGGCGAGAGATTTCTTTGTAGTGCTGATTTGCTCTCCCAGGTTGCTTGGTTGGCCAAAAAGGGCGTATGCGTTTTTTCCTGAATATATTCAGGAAAAAACGCATACGCCCTTTTTGGCCAACCGCATCATTGTCCACGTTCTGGCGCTTTTCATGTGCTATCGGAGCCATTCCGACGTACCCGTTGACATCCGTTTCCTGCAATTCTGCCTTGCGTTCAACGCCTCTTCGTAGCCTGACCTCAATATATTTTGGGGCGATAGTTATCGTTTAGAACTCTGCAGGTTTGGGAAGTGCAGTGCCCCTGAGCTCCATTTCCCAAGTCGCTTTTTTGTGAGTGGGACGCAACACGGCTGGATGGCTTCACGCCCTATTGTCGATCCGCGGTGGCAGGCTGAACCTCTGGTGAATTCTTCTTCGTGATGGGAAATGAGAGTGACATGTGCCCGACCAAACACCTCCAGCGAGTCTCTCATTGGTTCCCCCTCTTGCAGTTCATCCTGCGGACAAATTGCAGACGGTACGAAAGAGGCATGGAAAGGCGCCGAGTCTCCAAGTGGGGAGATTGTTAGTAAGGGGGCCTGAATGGAGAACACGAGCACCAGGAGTTGAAAACTGAGGTGAGTTTCAGAAAGCTTTCCCGATCCCACGCTGTAGCATCCGCTGGGTTTCCAATGAGTGCTTTCGCTGTCGGAAGATTGCGTTGAACCTGGAGAGTTGGGACCCATGGAATGGGGAGCACGCAGGATTCCTTTCAAGGGTCTGCATTTGCTTTCCCAACCTCACCCATCGTCTCAGCCCCAAGAGTGTCCAGCCTTATGTCTTCTGCCGCTGGGGCTGTAGATGTGGTCAATCCTGGTTGCATGCCAGTCCCTGAACGCATTTTGGAAGAATTTCTCTCTGTTTTGCCCTGCTTGTTTCTTCTTTATGTTGGAAATGTATCCTCAGAATGGGTCTGAGCTGATTTTCCCTGCTGGTTTTAGGCCGCTTTACACACACTTGATGCACTTACACAGAGATATCAAGACTTAGCTTTTAAGATGCTTACTAGTCGGCTAGATACTTGTGCGATGAACAGGGTGTGGTGAGTCCAGTTGATTGAGCAAGGAGTAGGTCGTGTCCATTCCATATTCGGTTTTCGGAAGGGTATCTGTGCTCATTTCAAACTCGAGTTTTATGCGTCACCCCACCTCACCTTTCCCCTGAAGCAGGCATAAGTGTGTTTTCTAAAAGCGTGACTCTGTTCTGTTTGGGGATTCCGTTCATGGGGAGCGATTTTTACATTCCCTCGATAAGTGATATCATAAGTTTCTTTTTTTGTGGGACTGATTTCACTGAGGATGATCGTACCTAAATCCACTCAGGATGCTGCTACCAGCCTCATGACGTGGATTTCATGGCTGAGTGACACTCCATTGGACCTACGTAGCACCACTTGTCCACTTGTCCACTTGTCTTTGTCCACTTGTCCACTCGTCTTTGTCCACTTGGCTCTTTCCTGGGATATGAAACGTGTACCGGAGTGGAGGTTCTTGTCAAGACAGCAGCCCTCAACTTTGGGGTCCCTGTGTCTGGTTGATTTTTTCATTTTCCCAAGGTCAACGCCCATGTGTGGAAGTGCCCTATGCTCTGTGGTTCTGTGTTTTACATGGTTTGGGAAAGAGGATACACTTGTGAAGATTGGCTGTTGGCCATTGACATCCCGCCCATCAGCTTAACAAGGCTCCCTTGACTCCGTGGCCTGTCCTGCCTTTCTGGTTTTTAGACTTTTTTCGCCTGGCCCTTTTGCCCCGGGGGGGGGGCGAGAGATTTCTTTGTAGTGCTGATTTGCTCTCCCAGGTTGCTTGGTTGGCCAAAAAGGGCGTATGCGTTTTTTCCTGAATATATTCAGGAAAAAACGCATACGCCCTTTTTGGCCAACCGCATCATTGTCCACGTTCTGGCGCTTTTCATGTGCTATCGGGGCCATTCCGACGTACCCGTTGACATCCGTTTCCTGCAATTCTGCCTTGCGTTCAACGCCTCTTCGTAGCCTGACCTCAATATATTTTGGGGCGATAGTTATCGTTTAGAACTCTGCAGGTTTGGGAAGTGCAGTGCCCCTGAGCTCCATTTCCCAAGTCGCTTTTTTGTGAGTGGGACGCAACACGGCTGGATGGCTTCACGCCCTATTGTCGATCCGCGGTGGCAGGCTGAACCTCTGGTGAATTCTTCTTCGTGATGGGAAATGAGAGTGACCTGTGCCCGACCAAACACCTCCAGCGAGTCTCTCATTGGTTCCCCCTCTTGCAGTTCATCCTGCGGACAAATTGCAGACGGTACGAAAGAGGCATGGAAAGGCGCCGAGTCTCCAAGTGGGGAGATTGTTAGTAAGGGGGCCTGAATGGAGAACACGAGCACCAGGAGATGAAAACTGAGGTGAGTTTCAGAAAGCTTTCCCGATCCCACGGTGTAGCATCCGCTGGGTTTCCAATGAGTGCTTTCGCTGTCGGAAGATTGCGTTGAACCTGGAGAGTTGGGACCCATGGAATGGGGAGCACGCAGGATTCCTTTCAAGGGTCTGCATTTGCTTTCCCAACCTCACCCATCGTCTCAGCCCCAAGAGTGTCCAGCCTTATGTCTTCTGCCGCTGGGGCTGTAGATGTGGTCAATCCTGGTTGCATGCCAGTCCCTGAACGCATTTGGGAAGAATTTCTCTCTGTTTTGCCCTGCTTGTTTCTTCTTTATGTTGGAAATGTATCCTCAGAATGGGTCTGAGCTGATTTTCCCTGCTGGTTTTAGGCCGCTTTACACACACTTGATGCACTTACACAGAGATATCAAGACTTAGCTTTTAAGATGCTTACTAGTCGGCTAGATACTTGTGCGATGAACAGGGTGTGGTGAGTCCAGTTGATTGAGCAAGGAGTAGGTCGTGTCCATTCCATATTCGGTTTTCGGAAGGGTATCTGTGCTCATTTCAAACTCGAGTTTTATGCGTCACCCCACCTCACCTTTCCCCTGAAGCAGGCATAAGTGTGTTTTCTAAAAGCGAGACTCTGTTCTGTTTGGGGATTCAGTTCATGGGGAGCGATTTTTACATTCCCTCGATAAGTGATATCATAAGTTTCTTTTTTTGTGGGACTGATTTCACTGAGGATGATCGTACCTAAATCCACTCAGGATGCTGCTACCAGCCTCATGACGTGGATTTCATGGCTGAGTGACACTCCATTGGACCTACGTAGCACCACTTGT
Organism: Kogia breviceps; assembly: GCF_026419965.1. NCBI lineage: Eukaryota > Metazoa > Chordata > Mammalia > Artiodactyla > Physeteridae > Kogia > Kogia breviceps. The sequence goes on from NC_081321.1 coordinate 28,809,628, forward strand.
CCACTTGTCCACTTGTCTTTGTCCACTTGTCCACTCGTCTTTGTCCACTTGGCTCTTTCCTGGGATATGAAACGTGTACCGGAGTGGAGGTTCTTGTCAAGACAGCAGCCCTCAACTTTGGGGTCCCTGTGTCTGGTTGATTTTTTCATTTTCCCAAGGTCAACGCCCATGTGTGGAAGTGCCCTATGCTCTGTGGTTCTGTGTTTTACATGGTTTGGGAAAGAGGATACACTTGTGAAGATTGGCTGTTGGCCATTGACATCCCGCCCATCAGCTTAACAAGGCTCCCTTGACTCCGTGGGCTGTCCTGCCTTTCTGGTTTTTAGACTTTTTTCGCCTGGCCCTTTTGCCCCGGGGGGGGGTCGAGAGATTTCTTTGTAGTGCTGATTTGCTCTCCCAGGTTGCTTGGTTGGCCAAAAAGGGCGTATGCGTTTTTTCCTGAATATATTCAGGAAAAAACGCATACGCCCTTTTTGGCCAACCGCATCATTGTCCACGTTCTGGCGCTTTTCATGTGCTATCGGGGCCATTCCGACGTACCCGTTGACATCCGTTTCCTGCAATTCTGCCTTGCGTTCAACGCCTCTTCGTAGCCTGACCTCAATATATTTTGGGGCGATAGTTATCGTTTAGAACTCTGCAGGTTTGGGAAGTGCAGTGCCCCTGAGCTCCATTTCCCAAGTCGCTTTTTTGTGAGTGGGACGCAACACGGCTGGATGGCTTCACGCCCTATTGTCGATCCGCGGTGGCAGGCTGAACCTCTGGTGAATTCTTCTTCGTGATGGGAAATGAGAGTGACATGTGCCCGACCAAACACCTCCAGCGAGTCTCTCATTGGTTCCCCCTCTTGCAGTTCATCCTGCGGACAAATTGCAGACGGTACGAAAGAGGCATGGAAAGGCGCCGAGTCTCCAAGTGGGGAGATTGTTAGTAAGGGGGCCTGAATGGAGAACACGAGCACCAGGAGATGAAAACTGAGGTGAGTTTCAGAAAGCTTTCCCGATCCCACGGTGTAGCATCCGCTGGGTTTCCAATGAGTGCTTTCGCTGTCGGAAGATTGCGTTGAACCTGGAGAGTTGGGACCCATGGAATGGGGAGCACGCAGGATTCCTTTCAAGGGTCTGCATTTGCTTTCCCAACCTCACCCATCGTCTCAGCCCCAAGAGTGTCCAGCCTTATGTCTTCTGCCGCTGGGGCTGTAGATGTGGTCAATCCTGGTTGCATGCCAGTCCCTGAACGCATTTGGGAAGAATTTCTCTCTGTTTTGCCCTGCTTGTTTCTTCTTTATGTTGCAAATGTATCCTCAGAATGGGTCTGAGCTGATTTTCCCTGCTGGTTTTAGGCCGCTTTACACACAGTTGATGCACTTACACAGAGATATCAAGACTTAGCTTTTCAGATGCTTACTAGTCGGATAGATACTTGTGCGATGAACAGGGTCTGGTGAGTCCAGTTGATTGAGCAAGGAGTAGGTCGTGTCCATTCCATATTCGGTTTTCGGAAGGGTATCTGTGCTCATTTCAAACTCGAGTTTTATGCGTCACCCCACCTCACCTTTCCCCTGAAGCAGGCATAAGTGTTTTTTCTAAAAGCGTGACTCTGTTCTGTTTGGGGATTCCGTTCATGGGGAGCGATTTTTACATTCCCTCGATAAGTGATATCATAAGTTTCTTTTTTTGTGGGACTGATTTCACTGAGGATGATCGTACCTAAATCCACTCAGGATGCTGCTACCAGCCTCATGACGTGGATTTCATGGCTGAGTGACACTCCATTGGAACTACGTAGCACCACTTGTCCACTTGTCCACTTGTCTTTGTCCACTTGTCCACTCGTCTTTGTCCACTTGGCTCTTTCCTGGGATATGAAACGTGTACCGGAGTGGAGGTTCTTGTCAAGACAGCAGCCCTCAACTTTGGGGTCCCTGTGTCTGGTTGATTTTTTCATTTTCCCAAGGTCAACCCCCATGTGTGGAAGTGCCCTATGCTCTGTGGTTCTGTGTTTTACATGGTTTGGGAAAGAGGATACACTTGTGAAGATTGGCTGTTGGCCATTGACATCCCGCCCATCAGCTTAACAAGGCTCCCTTGACTCCGTGGCCTGTCCTACCTTTCTGGTTTTTAGACTTTTTTCGCCTGACCCTTTTGCCCCAGGGGGGGGGGGGCGAGAGATTTCTTTGTAGTGCTGATTTGCTCTCCCAGGTTGCTTGGTTGGCCAAAAAGGGCGTATGCGTTTTTTCCTGAATATATTCAGGAAAAAACGCATACGCCCTTTTTGGCCAACCGCATCATTGTCCACGTTCTGGCGCTTTTCATGTGCTATCGGGGCCATTCCGATGTACCCGTTGACATCCGTTTCCTGCAATTCTGCCTTGCGTTCAACGCCTCTTCGTAGCCTGACCTCAATATATTTTGGGGCGATAGTTATCGTTTAGAACTCTGCAGGTTTGGGAAGTGCAGTGCCCCTGAGCTCCATTTCCCAAGTCGCTTTTTTGTGAGTGGGACGCAACACGGCTGGATGGCTTCACGCCCTATTGTCGATCCGCGGTGGCAGGCTGAACCTCTGGTGAATTCTTCTTCGTGATGGGAAATGAGAGTGACATGTGCCCGACCAAACACCTCCAGCGAGTCTCTCATTGGTTCCCCCTCTTGCAGTTCATCCTGCGGACAAATTGCAGACGGTACGAAAGAGGCATGGAAAGGCGCCGAGTCTCCAAGTGGGGAGATTGTTAGTAAGGGGGCCTGAATGGAGAACACGAGCACCAGGAGATGAAAACTGAGGTGAGTTTCAGAAAGCTTTCCCGATCCCACGGTGTAGCATCCGCTGGGTTTCCAATGAGTGCTTTCGCTGTCGGAAGATTGCGTTGAACCTGGAGAGTTGGGACCCATGGAATGGGGAGCACGCAGGATTCCTTTCAAGGGTCTGCATTTGCTTTCCCAACCTCACCCATCGTCTCAGCCCCAAGAGTGTCCAGCCTTATGTCTTCTGCCGCTGGGGCTGTAGATGTGGTCAATCCTGGTTGCATGCCAGTCCCTGAACGCATTTGGGAAGAATTTCTCTCTGTTTTGCCCTGCTTGTTTCTTCTTTATGTTGGAAATGTATCCTCAGAATGGGTCTGAGCTGATTTTCCCTGCTGGTTTTAGGCCGCTTTACACACACTTGATGCACTTACACAGAGATATCAAGACTTAGCTTTTAAGATGCTTACTAGTCGGCTAGATACTTGTGCGATGAACAGGGTGTGGTGAGTCCAGTTGATTGAGCAAGGAGGAGGTCGTGTCCATTCCATATTCGGTTTTCGGAAGGGTATCTGTGCTCATTTCAAACTCGAGTTTTATGCGTCACCCCACCTCACCTTTCCCCTGAAGCAGGCATAAGTGTGTTTTCTAAAAGCGTGACTCTGTTCTGTTTGGGGATTCCGTTCATGGGGAGCGATTTTTACATTCCCTCGATAAGTGATATCATAAGTTTCTTTTTTTGTGGGACTGATTTCACTGAGGATGATCGTACCTAAATCCACTCAGGATGCTGCTACCAGCCTCATGACGTGGATTTCATGGCTGAGTGACACTCCATTGGACCTACGTAGCACCACTTGTCCACTTGTCCACTTGTCGTTGTCCACTTGTCCACTCGTCTTTGTCCACTTGGCTCTTTCCTGGGATATGAAACGTGTACCGGAGTGGAGGTTCTTGTCAAGACAGCAGCCCTCAACTTTGGGGTCCCTGTGTCTGGTTGATTTTTTCATTTTCCCAAGGTCAACGCCCATGTGTGGAAGTGCCCTATGCTCTGTGGTTCTGTGTTTTACATGGTTTGGGAAAGAGGATACACTTGTGAAGATTGGCTGTTGGCCATTGACATCCCGCCCATCAGCTTAACAAGGCTCCCTTGACTCCGTGGCCTGTCCTGCCTTTCTGGTTTTTAGACTTTTTTGCCTGGCCCTTTTGCCCCGGGGGGGGGCGAGAGATTTCTTTGTAGTGCTGATTTGCTCTCCCAGGTTGCTTGGTTGGCCAAAAAGGGCGTATGCGTTTTTTCCTGAATATATTCAGGAAAAAACGCATACGCCCTTTTTGGCCAACCGCATCATTGTCCACGTTCTGGCGCTTTTCATGTGCTATCGGAGCCATTCCGACGTACCCGTTGACATCCGTTTCCTGCAATTCTGCCTTGCGTTCAACGCCTCTTCGTAGCCTGACCTCAATATATTTTGGGGCGATAGTTATCGTTTAGAACTCTGCAGGTTTGGGAAGTGCAGTGCCCCTGAGCTCCATTTCCCAAGTCGCTTTTTTGTGAGTGGGACGCAACACGGCTGGATGGCTTCACGCCCTATTGTCGATCCGCGGTGGCAGGCTGAACCTCTGGTGAATTCTTCTTCGTGATGGGAAATGAGAGTGACATGTGCCCGACCAAACACCTCCAGCGAGTCTCTCATTGGTTCCCCCTCTTGCAGTTCATCCTGCGGACAAATTGCAGACGGTACGAAAGAGGCATGGAAAGGCGCCGAGTCTCCAAGTGGGGAGATTGTTAGTAAGGGGGCCTGAATGGAGAACACGAGCACCAGGAGTTGAAAACTGAGGTGAGTTTCAGAAAGCTTTCCCGATCCCACGCTGTAGCATCCGCTGGGTTTCCAATGAGTGCTTTCGCTGTCGGAAGATTGCGTTGAACCTGGAGAGTTGGGACCCATGGAATGGGGAGCACGCAGGATTCCTTTCAAGGGTCTGCATTTGCTTTCCCAACCTCACCCATCGTCTCAGCCCCAAGAGTGTCCAGCCTTATGTCTTCTGCCGCTGGGGCTGTAGATGTGGTCAATGCTGGTTGCATGCCAGTCCCTGAACGCATTTTGGAAGAATTTCTCTCTGTTTTGCCCTGCTTGTTTCTTCTTTATGTTGGAAATGTATCCTCAGAATGGGTCTGAGCTGATTTTCCCTGCTGGTTTTAGGCCGCTTTACACACACTTGATGCACTTACACAGAGATATCAAGACTTATCTTTTAAGATGCTTACTAGTCGGCTAGATACTTGTGCGATGAACAGGGTGTGGTGAGTCCAGTTGATTGAGCAAGGAGTAGGTCGTGTCCATTCCATATTCGGTTTTCGGAAGGGTATCTGTGCTCATTTCAAACTCGAGTTTTATGCGTCACCCCACCTCACCTTTCCCCTGAAGCAGGCATAAGTGTGTTTTCTAAAAGCGTGACTCTGTTCTGTTTGGGGATTCCGTTCATGGGGAGCGATTTTTACATTCCCTCGATAAGTGATATCATAAGTTTCTTTTTTTGTGGGACTGATTTCACTGAGGATGATCGTACCTAAATCCACTCAGGATGCTGCTACCAGCCTCATGACGTGGATTTCATGGCTGAGTGACACTCCATTGGACCTACGTAGCACCACTTGTCCACTTGTCCACTTGTCTTTGTCCACTTGTCCACTCGTCTTTGTCCACTTGGCTCTTTCCTGGGATATGAAACGTGTACCGGAGTGGAGGTTCTTGTCAAGACAGCAGCCCTCAACTTTGGGGTCCCTGTGTCTGGTTGATTTTTTCATTTTCCCAAGGTCAACGCCCATGTGTGGAAGTGCCCTATGCTCTGTGGTTCTGTGTTTTACATGGTTTGGGAAAGAGGATACACTTGTGAAGATTGGCTGTTGGCCATTGACATCCCGCCCATCAGCTTAACAAGGCTCCCTTGACTCCGTGGGCTGTCCTGCCTTTCTGGTTTTTAGACTTTTTTCGCCTGGCCCTTTTGCCCCGGGGGGGGGGCGAGAGATTTCATTGTAGTGCTGATTTGCTCTCCCAGGTTGCTTGGTTGGCCAAAAAGGGCGTATGCGTTTTTTCCTGAATATATTCAGGAAAAAACGCATACGCCCTTTTTGGCCAACCGCATCATTGTCCACGTTCTGGCGCTTTTCATGTGCTATCGGGGCCATTCCGACGTACCCGTTGACATCCGTTTCCTGCAATTCTGCCTTGCGTTCAACGCCTCTTCGTAGCCTGACCTCAATATATTTTGGGGCGATAGTTATCGTTTAGAACTCTGCAGGTTTGGGAAGTGCAGTGCCCCTGAGCTCCATTTCCCAAGTCGCTTTTTTGTGAGTGGGACGCAACACGGCTGGATGGCTTCACGCCCTATTGTCGATCCGCGGTGGCAGGCTGAACCTCTGGTGAATTCTTCTTCGTGATGGGAAATGAGAGTGACATGTGCCCGACCAAACACCTCCAGCGAGTCTCTCATTGGTTCCCCCTCTTGCAGTTCATCCTGCGGACAAATTGCAGACGGTACGAAAGAGGCATGGAAAGGCGCCGAGTCTCCAAGTGGGGAGATTGTTAGTAAGGGGGCCTGAATGGAGAACACGAGCACCAGGAGATGAAAACTGAGGTGAGTTTCAGAAAGCTTTCCCGATCCCACGGTGTAGCATCCGCTGGGTTTCCAATGAGTGCTTTCGCTGTCGGAAGATTGCGTTGAACCTGGAGAGTTGGGACCCATGGAATGGGGAGCACGCAGGATTCCTTTCAAGGGTCTGCATTTGCTTTCCCAACCTCACCCATCGTCTCAGCCCCAAGAGTGTCCAGCCTTATGTCTTCTGCCGCTGGGGCTGTAGATGTGGTCAATCCTGGTTGCATGCCAGTCCCTGAACGCATTTGGGAAGAATTTCTCTCTGTTTTGCCCTGCTTGTTTCTTCTTTATGTTGGAAATGTATCCTCAGAATGGGTCTGAGCTGATTTTCCCTGCTGGTTTTAGGCCGCTTTACACACACTTGATGCACTTACACAGAGATATCAAGACTTATCTTTTAAGATGCTTACTAGTCGGCTAGATACTTGTGCGATGAACAGGGTGTGGTGAGTCCAGTTGATTGAGCAAGGAGTAGGTCATGTCCATTCCATATTCGGTTTTCGGAAGGGTATCTGTGCTCATTTCAAACTCGAGTTTTATGCGTCACCCCATCTCACCTTTCCCCTGAAGCAGGCATAAGTGTTTTTTCTAAAAGCGTGACTCTGTTCTGTTTGGGGATTCTGTTCATGGGGAGCGATTTTTACATTCCCTCGATAAGTGATATCATAAGTTTCTTTTTTTGTGGGACTGATTTCACTGAGGATGATCGTACCTAAATCCACTCAGGATGCTGCTACCAGCCTCATGACGTGGATTTCATGGCTGAGTGACACTCCATTGGAACTACGTAGCACCACTTGTCCACTTGTCCACTTGTCTTTGTCCACTTGTCCACTTGGCTCTTTCCTGGGATATGAAACGTGTACCGGAGTGGAGGTTCTTGTCAAGACAGCAGCCCCCAACTTTGGGGTCCCTGTGTCTGGTTGATTTTTTCATTTTCCCAAGGTCAACGCCCATGTGTGGAAGTGCCCTATGCTCTGTGGTTCTGTGTTTTACATGTTTTGGGAAAGAGGATACACTTGTGAAGATTGGCTGTTGGCCATTGACATCCCGCCCATCAGCTTAACAAGGCTCCCTTGACTCCGTGGGCTGTCCTGCCTTTCTGGTTTTTAGACTTTTTTCGCCTGGCCCTTTTGCCCCGGGGGGGGGGCGGGCGAGAGATTTCTTTGTAGTGCTGATTTGCTCTCCCAGGTTGCTTGGTTGGCCAAAAAGGGCGTATGCGTTTTTTCCTGAATATATTCAGGAAAAAACGCATACGCCCTTTTTGGCCAACCGCATCATTGTCCACGTTCTGGCGCTTTTCATGTGCTATCGGGGCCATTCCGATGTACCCGTTGACATCCGTTTCCTGCAATTCTGCCTTGCGTTCAACGCCTCTTCGTAGCCTGACCTCAATACATTTTGGGGCGATAGTTATCGTTTAGAACTCTGCAGGTTTGGGAAGTGCAGTGCCCCTGAGCTCCATTTCCCAAGTCGCTTTTTTGTGAGTGGGACCCAACACGGCTGGATGGCTTCACGCCCTATTGTCGATCCGCGGTGGCAGGCTGAACCTCTGGTGAATTCTTCTTCGTGATGGGAAATGAGAGTGACATGTGCCCAACCAAACACCTCCAGCGAGTCTCTCATTGGTTCCCCCTCTTGCAGTTCATCCTGCGGACAAATTGCAGACGGTACGAAAGAGGCATGGAAAGGCGCCGAGTCTCCAAGTGGGGAGATTGTTAGTAAGGGGGCCTGAATGGAGAACACGAGCACCAGGAGATGAAAACTGAGGTGAGTTTCAGAAAGCTTTCCGATCCCACGGTGTAGCATCCGCTGGGTTTCCAATGAGTGCTTTCGCTGTCGGAAGATTGCGTTGAACCTGGAGAGTTGGGACCCATGGAATGGGGAGCACGCAGGATTCCTTTCAAGGGTCTGCATTTGCTTTCCCAACCTCACCCATCGTCTCAGCCCCAAGAGTGTCCAGCCTTATGTCTTCTGCCGCTGGGGCTGTAGATGTGGTCAATCCTGGTTGCATGCCAGTCCCTGAACGCATTTGGGAAGAATTTCTCTCTGTTTTGCCCTGCTTGTTTCTTCTTTATGTTGGAAATGTATCCTCAGAATGGGTCTGAGCTGATTTTCCCTGCTGGTTTTAGGCCGCTTTACACACACTTGATGCACTTACACAGAGATATCAAGACTTATCTTTTAAGATGCTTACTAGTCGGCTAGATACTTGTGCGATGAACAGGGTGTGGTGAGTCCAGTTGATTGAGCAAGGAGTAGGTCGTGTCCATTCCATATTCGGTTTTCGGAAGGGTATCTGTGCTCATTTCAAACTCGAGTTTTATGCGTCACCCCACCTCACCTTTCCCCTGAAGCAGGCATAAGTGTGTTTTCTAAAAGCGTGACTCTGTTCTGTTTGGGGATTCCGTTCATGGGGAGCGATTTTTACATTCCCTCGATAAGTGATATCATAAGTTTCTTTTTTTGTGGGACTGATTTCACTGAGGATGATCGTACCTAAATCCACTCAGGATGCTGCTACCAGCCTCATGACGTGGATTTCATGGCTGAGTGACACTCCATTGGACCTACGTAGCACCACTTGTCCACTTGTCTTTGTCCACTTGTCCACTCGTCTTTGTCCACTTGGCTCTTTCCTGGGATATGAAACGTGTACCGGAGTGGAGGTTCTTGTCAAGACAGCAGCCCTCAACTTTGGGGTCCCTGTGTCTGGTTGATTTTTTCATTTTCCCAAGGTCAACGCCCATGTGTGGAAGTGCCCTATGCTCTGTGGTTCTGTGTTTTACATGGTTTGAGAAAGAGGATACACTTGTGAAGATTGGCTGTTGGCCATTGACATCCCGCCCATCAGCTTAACAAGGCTCCCTTGACTCCGTGGGCTGTCCTGCCTTTCTGGTTTTTAGACTTTTTTCGCCTGACCCTTTTGCCCCCGGGGGGGGGCGAGAGATTTCTTTGTAGTGCTGATTTGCTCTCCCAGGTTGCTTGGTTGGCCAAAAAGGGCGTATGCGTTTTTTCCTGAATATATTCAGGAAAAAACGCATACGCCCTTTTTGGCCAACCGCATCATTGTCCACGTTCTGGCGCTTTTCATGTGCTATCGGGGCCATTCCGATGTACCCGTTGACATCCGTTTCCTGCAATTCTGCCTTGCGTTCAACGCCTCTTCGTAGCCTGACCTCAATATATTTTGGGGCGATAGTTATCGTTTAGAACTCTGCAGGTTTGGGAAGTGCAGTGCCCCTGAGCTCCATTTCCCAAGTCGCTTTTTTGTGAGTGGGACGCAACACGGCTGGATGGCTTCACGCCCTATTGTCGATCCGCGGTGGCAGGCTGAACCTCTGGTGAATTCTTCTTCGTGATGGGAAATGAGAGTGACATGTGCCCGACCAAACACCTCCAGCGAGTCTCTCATTGGTTCCCCCTCTTGCAGTTCATCCTGCGGACAAATTGCAGACGGTACGAAAGAGGCATGGAAAGGCGCCGAGTCTCCAAGTGGGGAGATTGTTAGTAAGGGGGCCTGAATGGAGAACACGAGCACCAGGAGATGAAAACTGAGGTGAGTTTCAGAAAGCTTTCCCGATCCCACGGTGTAGCATCCGCTGGGTTTCCAATGAGTGCTTTCGCTGTCGGAAGATTGCGTTGAACCTGGAGAGTTGGGACCCATGGAATGGGGAGCACGCAGGATTCCTTTCAAGGGTCTGCATTTGCTTTCCCAACCTCACCCATCGTCTCAGCCCCAAGAGTGTCCAGCCTTATGTCTTCTGCCGCTGGGGCTGTAGATGTGGTCAATCCTGGTTGCATGCCAGTCCCTGAACGCATTTGGGAAGAATTTCTCTCTGTTTTGCCCTGCTTGTTTCTTCTTTATGTTGGAAATGTATCCTCAGAATGGGTCTGAGCTGATTTTCCCTGCTGGTTTTAGGCCGCTTTACACACACTTGATGCACTTACACAGAGATATCAAGACTTAGCTTTTAAGATGCTTACTAGTCGGCTAGATACTTGTGCGATGAACAGGGTGTGGTTAGTCCAGTTGATTGAGCAAGGAGTAGGTCGTGTCCATTCCATATTCGGTTTTCGGAAGGGTATCTGTGCTCATTTCAAACTCGAGTTTTATGCGTCACCCCACCTCACCTTTCCCCTGAAGCAGGCATAAGTGTGTTTTCTAAAAGCGTGACTCTGTTCTGTTTGGGGATTCAGTTCATGGGGAGCGATTTTTACATTCCCTCGATAAGTGATATCATAAGTTTCTTTTTTTGTGGGACTGATTTCACTGAGGATGATCGTACCTAAATCCACTCAGGATGCTGCTACCAGCCTCATGACGTGGATTTCATGGCTGAGTGACACTCCATTGGACCTACGTAGCACCACTTGTCCACTTGTCCACTTGTCTTTGTCCACTTGTCCACTCGTCTTTGTCCACTTGGCTCTTTCCTGGGATATGAAACGTGTACCGGAGTGGAGGTTCTTGTCAAGACAGCAGCCCTCAACTTTGGGGTCCCTGTGTCTGGTTGATTTTTTCATTTTCCCAAGGTCAACGCCCATGTGTGGAAGTGCCCTATGCTCTGTGGTTCTGTGTTTTACATGGTTTGGGAAAGAGGATACACTTGTGAAGATTGGCTGTTGGCCATTGACATCCCGCCCATCAGCTTAACAAGGCTCCCTTGACTCCGTGGGCTGTCCTGCCTTTCTGGTTTTTAGACTTTTTTCGCCTGGCCCTTTTGCCCCGGGGGGGGGGCGAGAGATTTCTTTGTAGTGCTGATTTGCTCTCCCAGGTTGCTTGGTTGGCCAAAAAGGGCGTATGCGTTTTTTCCTGAATATATTCAGGAAAAAACGCATACGCCCTTTTTGGCCAACCGCATCATTGTCCACGTTCTGGCGCTTTTCATGTGCTATCGGGGCCATTCCGACGTACCCGTTGACATCCGTTTCCTGCAATTCTGCCTTGCGTTCAACGCCTCTTCGTAGCCTGACCTCAATATATTTTGGGGCGATAGTTATCGTTTAGAACTCTGCAGGTTTGGGAAGTGCAGTGCCCCTGAGCTCCATTTCCCAAGTCGCTTTTTTGTGAGTGGGACGCAACACGGCTGGATGGCTTCACGCCCTATTGTCGATCCGCGGTGGCAGGCTGAACCTCTGGTGAATTCTTCTTCGTGATGGGAAATGAGAGTGACATGTGCCCGACCAAACACCTCCAGCGAGTCTCTCATTGGTTCCCCCTCTTGCAGTTCATCCTGCGGACAAATTGCAGACGGTACGAAAGAGGCATGGAAAGGCGCCGAGTCTCCAAGTGGGGAGATTGTTAGTAAGGGGGCCTGAATGGAGAACACGAGCACCAGGAGATGAAAACTGAGGTGAGTTTCAGAAAGCTTTCCCGATCCCACGGTGTAGCATCCGCTGGGTTTCCAATGAGTGCTTTCGCTGTCGGAAGATTGCGTTGAACCTGGAGAGTTGGGACCCATGGAATGGGGAGCACGCAGGATTCCTTTCAAGGGTCTGCATTTGCTTTCCCAACCTCACCCATCGTCTCAGCCCCAAGAGTGTCCAGCCTTATGTCTTCTGCCGCTGGGGCTGTAGATGTGGTCAATCCTGGTTGCATGCCAGTCCCTGAACGCATTTGGGAAGAATTTCTCTCTGTTTTGCCCTGCTTGTTTCTTCTTTATGTTGGAAATGTATCCTCACAATGGGTCTGAGCTGATTTTCCCTGCTGGTTTTAGGCCGCTTTACACACACTTGATGCACTTACACAGAGATATCAAGACTTAGCTTTTAAGATGCTTACTAGTCGGATAGATACTTGTGCGATGAACAGGGTGTGGTGAGTCCAGTTGATTGAGCAAGGAGTAGGTCGTGTCCATTCCATATTCGGTTTTCGGAAGGGTATCTGTGCTCATTTCAAACTCGAGTTTTATGCGTCACCCCACCTCACCTTTCCCCTGAAGCAGGCATAAGTGTGTTTTCTAAAAGCGTGACTCTGTTCTGTTTGGGGATTCTGTTCATGGGGAGCGATTTTTACATTCCCTCGATAAGTGATATCATAAGTTTCTTTTTTTGTGGGACTGATTTCACTGAGGATGATCGTACCTAAATCCACTCAGGATGCTGCTACCAGCCTCATGACGTGGATTTCATGGCTGATTGACACTCCATTGGAACTACGTAGCACCACTTGTCCACTTGTCCAATTGTCTTTGTCCACTTGTCCACTCGTCTTTGTCCACTTGGCTCTTTCCTGGGATATGAAACGTGTACCGGAGTGGAGGTTCTTGTCAAGACAGCAGCCCTCAACTTTGGGGTCCCTGTGTCTGGTTGATTTTTTCATTTTCCCAAGGTCAACGCCCATGTGTGGAAGTGCCCTATGCTCTGTGGTTCTGTGTTTTACATGGTTTGGGAAAGAGGATACACTTGTGAAGATTGGCTGTTGGCCATTGACATCCCGCCCATCAGCTTAACAAGGCTCCCTTGACTCCGTAGGCTGTCCTGCCTTTCTGATTTTTAGACTTTTTTCGCCTGGCCCTTTTGCCCCGGGGGGGGGGGCGAGAGATTTCTTTGTAGTGCTGATTTGCTCTCCCAGGTTGCTTGGTTGGCCAAAAAGGGCGTATGCGTTTTTTCCTGAATATATTCAGGAAAAAACGCATACGCCCTTTTTGGCCAACCGCATCATTGTCCACGTTCTGGCGCTTTTCATGTGCTATCGGAGCCATTCCGACGTACCCGTTGACATCCGTTTCCTGCAATTCTGCCTTGCGTTCAACGCCTCTTCGTAGCCTGACCTCAATATATTTTGGGGCGATAGTTATCGTTTAGAACTCTGCAGGTTTGGGAAGTGCAGTGCCCCTGAGCTCCATTTCCCAAGTCGCTTTTTTGTGAGTGGGACGCAACACGGCTGGATGGCTTCACGCCCTATTGTCGATCCGCGGTGGCAGGCTGAACCTCTGGTGAATTCTTCTTCGTGATGGGAAATGAGAGTGACATGTGCCCGACCAAATACCTCCAGCGAGTCTCTCATTGGTTCCCCCTCTTGCAGTTCATCCTGCGGACAAATTGCAGACGGTACGAAAGAGGCATGGAAAGGCGCCGAGTCTCCAAGTGGGGAGATTGTTAGTAAGGGGGCCTGAATGGAGAACACGAGCACCAGGAGTTGAAAACTGAGGTGAGTTTCAGAAAGCTTTCCCGATCCCACGCTGTAGCATCCGCTGGGTTTCCAATGAGTGCTTTCGCTGTCGGAAGATTGCGTTGAACCTGGAGAGTTGGGACCCATGGAATGGGGAGCACGCAGGATTCCTTTCAAGGGTCTGCATTTGCTTTCCCAACCTCACCCATCGTCTCAGCCCCAAGAGTGTCCAGCCTTATGTCTTCTGCCGCTGGGGCTGTAGATGTGGTCAATCCTGGTTGCATGCCAGTCCCTGAACGCATTTGGGAAGAATTTCTCTCTGTTTTGCCCTGCTTGTTTCTTCTTTATGTTGGAAATGTATCCTCAGAATGGGTCTGAGCTGATTTTCCCTGCTGGTTTTAGGCCGCTTTACACACACTTGATGCACTTACACAGAGATATCAAGACTTAGCTTTTAAGATGCTTACTAGTCGGCTAGATACTTGTGCGATGAACAGGGTGTGGTGAGTCCAGTTGATTGAGCAAGGAGTAGGTCGTGTCCATTCCATATTCGGTTTTCGGAAGGGTATCTGTGCTCATTTCAAACTCGAGTTTTATGCGTCACCCCACCTCACCTTTCCTCTGAAGCAGGCATAAGTGTTTTTTCTAAAAGCGTGACTCTGTTCTGTTTGGGGATTCAGTTCATGGGGAGCGATTTTTACATTCCCTCGATAAGTGATATCATAAGTTTCTTTTTTTGTGGGACTGATTTCACTGAGGATGATCGTACCTAAATCCACTCAGGATGCTGCTACCAGCCTCATGACGTGGATTTCATGGCTGAGTGACACTCCATTGGACCTACGTAGCACCACTTGTCCACTTGTCCACTTGTCTTTGTCCATTTGTCCACTCGTCTTTGTCCACTTGTCCACTCGTCTTTGTCCACTTGGCTCTTTCCTGGGATATGAAACGTGTAACGGAGTGGAGGTTCTTGTCAAGACAGCAGCCCTCAACTTTGGGGTCCCTGTGTCTGGTTGATTTTTTCATTTTCCCAAGGTCAACGCCCATGTGTGGAAGTGCCCTATGCTCTGTGGTTCTGTGTTTTACATGGTTTGGGAAAGAGGATACACTTGTGAAGATTGGCTGTTGGCCATTGACATCCCGCCCATCAGCTTAACAAGGCTCCCTTGACTCCGTGGCCTGTCCTGCCTTTCTGGTTTTTAGACTTTTTTCGCCTGGCCCTTTTGCCCCGGGGGGGGGTCGAGAGATTTCTTTGTAGTGCTGATTTGCTCTCCCAGGTTGCTTGGTTGGCCAAAAAGGGCGTATGCGTTTTTTCCTGAATATATTCAGGAAAAAACGCATACGCCCTTTTTGGCCAACCGCATCATTGTCCACGTTCTGGCGCTTTTCATGTGCTATCGGGGCCATTCCGACGTACCCGTTGACATCCGTTTCCTGCAATTCTGCCTTGCGTTCAACGCCTCTTCGTAGCCTGACCTCAATATATTTTGGGGCGATAGTTATCGTTTAGAACTCTGCAGGTTTGGGAAGTGCAGTGCCCCTGAGCTCCATTTCCCAAGTCGCTTTTTTGTGAGTGGGACGCAACACGGCTGGATGGCTTCACGCCCTATTGTCGATCCGCGGTGGCAGGCTGAACCTCTGGTGAATTCTTCTTCGTGATGGGAAATGAGAGTGACATGTGCCCGACCAAACACCTCCAGCGAGTCTCTCATTGGTTCCCCCTCTTGCAGTTCATCCTGCGGACAAATTGCAGACGGTACGAAAGAGGCATGGAAAGGCGCCGAGTCTCCAAGTGGGGAGATTGTTAGTAAGGGGGCCTGAATGGAGAACACGAGCACCAGGAGATGAAAACTGAGGTGAGTTTCAGAAAGCTTTCCCGATCCCACGGTGTAGCATCCGCTGGGTTTCCAATGAGTGCTTTCGCTGTCGGAAGATTGCGTTGAACCTGGAGAGTTGGGACCCATGGAATGGGGAGCACGCAGGATTCCTTTCAAGGGTCTGCATTTGCTTTCCCAACCTCACCCATCGTCTCAGCCCCAAGAGTGTCCAGCCTTATGTCTTCTGCCGCTGGGGCTGTAGATGTGGTCAATCCTGGTTGCATGCCAGTCCCTGAACGCATTTGGGAAGAATTTCTCTCTGTTTTGCCCTGCTTGTTTCTTCTTTATGTTGGAAATGTATCCTCAGAATGGGTCTGAGCTGATTTTCCCTGCTGGTTTTAGGCCGCTTTACACACACTTGATGCACTTACACAGAGATATCAAGACTTAGCTTTTAAGATGCTTACTAGTCGGCTAGATACTTGTGCGATGAACAGGGTGTGGTGAGTCCAGTTGATTGAGCAAGGAGTAGGTCGTGTCCATTCCATATTCGGTTTTCGGAAGGGTATCTGTGCTCATTTCAAACTCGAGTTTTATGCGTCACCCCACCTCACCTTTCCCCTGAAGCAGGCATAAGTGTGTTTTCTAAAAGCGTGACTCTGTTCTGTTTGGGGATTCCGTTCATGGGGAGCGATTTTTACATTCCCTCGATAAGTGATATCATAAGTTTCTTTTTTTGTGGGACTGATTTCACTGAGGATGATCGTACCTAAATCCACTCAGGATGCTGCTACCAGCCTCATGACGTGGATTTCATGGCTGAGTGACACTCCATTGGACCTACGTAGCACCACTTGTCCACTTGTCCACTTGTCTTTGTCCACTTGTCCACTCGTCTTTGTCCACTTGGCTCTTTCCTGGGATATGAAACGTGTACCGGAGTGGAGGTTCTTGTCAAGACAGCAGCCCTCAACTTTGGGGTCCCTGTGTCTGGTTGATTTTTTCATTTTCCCAAGGTCAACGCCCATGTGTGGAAGTGCCCTATGCTCTGTGGTTCTGTGTTTTACATGGTTTGGGAAAGAGGATACACTTGTGAAGATTGGCTGTTGGCCATTGACATCCCGCCCATCAGCTTAACAAGGCTCCCTTGACTCCGTGGCCTGTCCTGCCTTTCTGGTTTTTAGACTTTTTCGCCTGGCCCTTTTGCCCCGGGGGGGGGGTCGAGAGATTTCTTTGTAGTGCTGATTTGCTCTCCCAGGTTGCTTGGTTGGCCAAAAAGGGCGTATGCGTTTTTTCCTGAATATATTCAGGAAAAAACGCATACGCCCTTTTTGGCCAACCGCATCATTGTCCACGTTCTGGCGCTTTTCATGTGCTATCGGGGCCATTCCGACGTACCCGTTGACATCCGTTTCCTGCAATTCTGCCTTGCGTTCAACGCCTCTTCGTAGCCTGACCTCAATATATTTTGGGGCGATAGTTATCGTTTAGAACTCTGCAGGTTTGGGAAGTGCAGTGCCCCTGAGCTCCATTTCCCAAGTCGCTTTTTTGTGAGTGGGACGCAACACGGCTGGATGGCTTCACGCCCTATTGTCGATCCGCGGTGGCAGGCTGAACCTCTGGTGAATTCTTCTTCGTGATGGGAAATGAGAGTGACATGTGCCCGACCAAACACCTCCAGCGAGTCTCTCATTGGTTCCGCCTCTTGCAGTTCATCCTGCGGACAAATTGCAGACGGTACGAAAGAGGCATGGAAAGGCGCCGAGTCTTCAAGTGGGGAGATTGTTAGTAAGGGGGCCTGAATGGAGAACACGAGCACCAGGAGATGAAAACTGAGGTGAGTTTCAGAAAGCTTTCCCGATCCCACGGTGTAGCATCCGCTGGGTTTCCAATGAGTGCTTTCGCTGTCGGAAGATTGCGTTGAACCTGGAGAGTTGGGACCCATGGAATGGGGAGCACGCAGGATTCCTTTCAAGGGTCTGCATTTGCTTTCCCAATCTCACCCATCGTCTCAGCCCCAAGAGTGTCCAGCCTTATGTCTTCTGCCGCTGGGGCTGTAGATGTGGTCAATCCTGGTTGCATGCCAGTCCCTGAACGCATTTGGGAAGAATTTCTCTCTGTTTTGCCCTGCTTGTTTCTTCTTTATGTTGGAAATGTATCCTCAGAATGGGTCTGAGCTGATTTTCCCTGCTGGTTTTAGGCCGCTTTACACACACTTGATGCACTTACACAGAGATATCAAGACTTAGCTTTTAAGATGCTTACTAGTCGGCTAGATACTTGTGCGATGAACAGGGTGTGGTGAGTCCAGTTGATTGAGCAAGGAGTAGGTCGTGTCCATTCCATATTCGGTTTTCGGAAGGGTATCTGTGCTCATTTCAAACTCGAGTTTTATGCCTCACCCCACCTCACCTTTCCCCTGAAGCAGGCATAAGTGTGTTTTCTAAAAGCGTGACTCTGTTCTGTTTGGGGATTCAGTTCATGGGGAGCGATTTTTACATTCCCTCGATAAGTGATATCATAAGTTTCTTTTTTTGTGGGACTGATTTCACTGAGGATGATCGTACCTAAATCCACTCAGGATGCTGCTACCAGCCTCATGACGTGGATTTCATGGCTGAGTGACACTCCATTGGACCTACGTAGCACCACTTGTCCACTTGTCCACTTGTCTTTGTCCATTTGTCCACTCCTCTTTGTCCACTTGTCCACTCGTCTTTGTCCACTTGGCTCTTTCCTGGGATATGAAACGTGTACCGGAGTGGAGGTTCTTGTCAAGACAGCAGCCCTCAACTTTGGGGTCCCTGTGTCTGGTTGATTTTTTCATTTTCCCAAGGTCAACGCCCATGTGTGGAAGTGCCCTATGCTCTGTGGTTCTGTGTTTTACATGGTTTGGGAAAGAGGATACACTTGTGAAGATTGGCTGTTGGCCATTGACATCCCGTCCATCAGCTTAACAAGGCTCCCTTGACTCCGTGGGCTGTCCTGCCTTTCTGGTTTTTAGACTTTTTTGCCTGGCCCTTTTGCCCCGGGGGGGGCGAGAGATTTCTTTGTAGTGCTGATTTGCTCTCCCAGGTTGCTTGGTTGGCCAAAAAGGGCGTATGCGTTTTTTCCTGAATATATTCAGGAAAAAACGCATACGCCCTTTTTGGCCAACCGCATCATTGTCCACGTTCTGGCGCTTTTCATGTGCTATCGGGGCCATTCCGATGTACCCGTTGACATCCGTTTCCTGCAATTCTGCCTTGCGTTCAACGCCTCTTCGTAGCCTGACCTCAATATATTTTGGGGCGATAGTTATCGTTTAGAACTCTGTAGGTTTGGGAAGTGCAGTGCCCCTGAGCTCCATTTCCCAAGTCGCTTTTTTGTGAGTGGGACGCAACACGGCTGGATGGCTTCACGCCCTATTGTCGATCCGCGGTGGCAGGCTGAACCTCTGGTGAATTCTTCTTCGTGATGGGAAATGAGAGTGACATGTGCCCGACCAAACACCTCCAGCGAGTCTCTCATTGGTTCCCCCTCTTGCAGTTCATCCTGCGGACAAATTGCAGACGGTACGAAAGAGGCATGGAAAGGCGCCCAGTCTCCAAGTGGGGAGATTGTTAGTAAGGGGGCCTGAATGGAGAACACGAGCACCAGGAGATGAAAACTGAGGTGAGTTTCAGAAAGCTTTCCGATCCCACGGTGTAGCATCCGCTGGGTTTCCAATGAGTGCTTTCGCTGTCGGAAGATTGCGTTGAACCTGGAGAGTTGGGACCCATGGAATGGGGAGCACGCAGGATTCCTTTCAAGGGTCTGCATTTGCTTTCCCAACCTCACCCATCGTCTCAGCCCCAAGAGTGTCCAGCCTTATGTCTTCTGCCGCTGGGGCTGTAGATGTGGTCAATCCTGGTTGCATGCCAGTCCCTGAACGCATTTGGGAAGAATTTCTCTCTGTTTTGCCCTGCTTGTTTCTTCTTTATGTTGGAAATGTATCCTCAGAATGGGTCTGAGCTGATTTTCCCTGCTGGTTTTAGGCCGCTTTACACACACTTGATGCACTTACACAGAGATATCAAGACTTAGCTTTTAAGATGCTTACTAGTCGGCTAGATACTTGTGCGATGAACAGGGTGTGGTGAGTCCAGTTGATTGAGCAAGGAGTAGGTCGTGTCCATTCCATATTCGGTTTTCGGAAGGGTATCTGTGCTCATTTCAAACTCGAGTTTTATGCCTCACCCCACCTCACCTTTCCCCTGAAGCAGGCATAAGTGTGTTTTCTAAAAGCGTGACTCTGTTCTGTTTGGGGATTCAGTTCATGGGGAGCGATTTTTACATTCCCTCGATAAGTGATATCATAAGTTTCTTTTTTTGTGGGACTGATTTCACTGAGGATGATCGTACCTAAATCCACTCAGGATGCTGCTACCAGCCTCATGACGTGGATTTCATGGCTGAGTGACACTCCATTGGACCTACGTAGCACCACTTGTCCACTTGTCCACTTGTCTTTGTCCATTTGTCCACTCCTCTTTGTCCACTTGTCCACTCGTCTTTGTCCACTTGGCTCTTTCCTGGGATATGAAACGTGTACCGGAGTGGAGGTTCTTGTCAAGACAGCAGCCCTCAACTTTGGGGTCCCTGTGTCTGGTTGATTTTTTCATTTTCCCAAGGTCAACGCCCATGTGTGGAAGTGCCCTATGCTCTGTGGTTCTGTGTTTTACATGGTTTGGGAAAGAGGATACACTTGTGAAGATTGGCTGTTGGCCATTGACATCCCGTCCATCAGCTTAACAAGGCTCCCTTGACTCCGTGGGCTGTCCTGCCTTTCTGGTTTTTAGACTTTTTTGCCTGGCCCTTTTGCCCCGGGGGGGGCGAGAGATTTCTTTGTAGTGCTGATTTGCTCTCCCAGGTTGCTTGGTTGGCCAAAAAGGGCGTATGCGTTTTTTCCTGAATATATTCAGGAAAAAACGCATACGCCCTTTTTGGCCAACCGCATCATTGTCCACGTTCTGGCGCTTTTCATGTGCTATCGGGGCCATTCCGATGTACCCGTTGACATCCGTTTCCTGCAATTCTGCCTTGCGTTCAACGCCTCTTCGTAGCCTGACCTCAATATATTTTGGGGCGATAGTTATCGTTTAGAACTCTGTAGGTTTGGGAAGTGCAGTGCCCCTGAGCTCCATTTCCCAAGTCGCTTTTTTGTGAGTGGGACGCAACACGGCTGGATGGCTTCACGCCCTATTGTCGATCCGCGGTGGCAGGCTGAACCTCTGGTGAATTCTTCTTCGTGATGGGAAATGAGAGTGACATGTGCCCGACCAAACACCTCCAGCGAGTCTCTCATTGGTTCCCCCTCTTGCAGTTCATCCTGCGGACAAATTGCAGACGGTACGAAAGAGGCATGGAAAGGCGCCCAGTCTCCAAGTGGGGAGATTGTTAGTAAGGGGGCCTGAATGGAGAACACGAGCACCAGGAGATGAAAACTGAGGTGAGTTTCAGAAAGCTTTCCGATCCCACGGTGTAGCATCCGCTGGGTTTCCAATGAGTGCTTTCGCTGTCGGAAGATTGCGTTGAACCTGGAGAGTTGGGACCCATGGAATGGGGAGCACGCAGGATTCCTTTCAAGGGTCTGCATTTGCTTTCCCAACCTCACCCATCGTCTCAGCCCCAAGAGTGTCCAGCCTTATGTCTTCTGCCGCTGGGGCTGTAGATGTGGTCAATCCTGGTTGCATGCCAGTCCCTGAACGCATTTGGGAAGAATTTCTCTCTGTTTTGCCCTGCTTGTTTCTTCTGTATGTTGGAAATGTATCCTCAGAATGGGTCTGAGCTGATTTTCCCTGCTGGTTTTAGGCCGCTTTACACACACTTGATGCACTTACACAGAGATATCAAGACTTAGCTTTTAAGATGCTTACTAGTCGGCTAGATACTTGTGCGATGAACAGGGTGTGGTGAGTCCAGTTGATTGAGCAAGGAGTAGGTCGTGTCCATTCCATATTCGGTTTTCGGAAGGGTATCTGTGCTCATTTCAAACTCGAGTTTTATGCGTCACCCCACCTCACCTTTCCCCTGAAGCAGGCATAAGTGTGTTTTCTAAAAGCGTGACTCTGTTCTGTTTGGGGATTCCGTTCATGGGGAGCGATTTTTACATTCCCTCGATAAGTGATATCATAAGTTTCTTTTTTTGTGGGACTGATTTCACTGAGGATGATCGTACCTAAATCCACTCAGGATGCTGCTACCAGCCTCATGACGTGGATTTCATGGCTGAGTGACACTCCATTGGACCTACGTAGCACCACTTGTCCACTTGTCCACTTGTCTTTGTCCACTTGTCCACTCGTCTTTGTCCACTTGGCTCTTTCCTGGGATATGAAACGTGTACCGGAGTGGAGGTTCTTGTCAAGACAGCAGCCCTCAACTTTGGGGTCCCTGTGTCTGGTTGATTTTTTCATTTTCCCAAGGTCAACGCCCATGTGTGGAAGTGCCCTATGCTCTGTGGTTCTGTGTTTTACATGGTTTGGGAAAGAGGATACACTTGTGAAGATTGGCTGTTGGCCATTGACATCCCGCCCATCAGCTTAACAAGGCTCCCTTGACTCCGTGGGCTGTCCTGCCTTTCTGGTTTTTAGACTTTTTTCGCCTGACCCTTTTGCCCCGGGGGGGGGGGGGCGAGAGATTTCTTTGTAGTGCTGATTTGCTCTCCCAGGTTGCTTGGTTGGCCAAAAAGGGCGTATGCGTTTTTTCCTGAATATATTCAGGAAAAAACGCATACGCCCTTTTTGGCCAACCGCATCATTGTCCACGTTCTGGCGCTTTTCATGTGCTATCGGGGCCATTCCGATGTACCCGTTGACATCCGTTTCCTGCAATTCTGCCTTGCGTTCAACGCCTCTTCGTAGCCTGACCTCAATATATTTTGGGGCGATAGTTATCGTTTAGAACTCTGCAGGTTTGGGAAGTGCAGTGCCCCTGAGCTCCATTTCCCAAGTCGCTTTTTTGTGAGTGGGACGCAACACGGCTGGATGGCTTCACGCCCTATTATCGATCCGCGGTGGCAGGCTGAACCTCTGGTGAATTCTTCTTCGTGATGGGAAATGAGAGTGACATGTGCCCGACCAAACACCTCCAGCGAGTCTCTCATTGGTTCCCCCTCTTGCAGTTCATCCTGCGGACAAATTGCAGACGGTACGAAAGAGGCATGGAAAGGCGCCGAGTCTCCAAGTGGGGAGATTGTTAGTAAGGGGGCCTGAATGGAGAACACGAGCACCAGGAGATGAAAACTGATGTGAGTTTCAGAAAGCTTTCCCGATCCCACGGTGTAGCATCCGCTGGGTTTCCAATGAGTGCTTTCGCTGTCGGAAGATTGCGTTGAACCTGGAGAGTTGGGACCCATGGAATGGGGAGCACGCAGGATTCCTTTCAAGGGTCTGCATTTGCTTTCCCAACCTCACCCATCGTCTCAGCCCCAAGAGTGTCCAGCCTTATGTCTTCTGCCGCTGGGGCTGTAGATGTGGTCAATCCTGGTTGCATGCCAGTCCCTGAACGCATTTTGGAAGAATTTCTCTCTGTTTTGCCCTGCTTGTTTCTTCTTTATGTTGGAAATGTATCCTCAGAATGGGTCTGAGCTGATTTTCCCTGCTGGTTTTAGGCCGCTTTACACACACTTGATGCACTTACACAGAGATATCAAGACTTAGCTTTTAAGATGCTTACTAGTCGGATAGATACTTGTGCGATGAACAGGGTCTGGTGAGTCCAGTTGATTGAGCAAGGAGTAGGTCGTGTCCATTCCATATTCGGTTTTCGGAAGGGTATCTGTGCTCATTTCAAACTCGAGTTTTATGCGTCACCCCACCTCACCTTTCCTCTGAAGCAGGCATAAGTGTGTTTTCTAAAAGCGTGACTCTGTTCTGTTTGGGGATTCAGTTCATGGGGAGCGATTTTTACATTCCCTCGATAAGTGATATCATAAGTTTCTTTTTTTGTGGGACTGATTTCACTGAGGATTATCGTACCTAAATCCACTCAGGATGCTGCTACCAGCCTCATGACGTGGATTTCATGGCTGAGTGACACTCCATTGGACCTACGTAGCACCACTTGTCCACTTGTCCACTTGTCTTTGTCCACTTGTCCACTTGGCTCTTTCCTGAGATATGAAACGTGTACCGGAGTGGAGGTTCTTGTCAAGACAGCAGCCCCCAACTTTGGGGTCCCTGTGTCTGGTTGATTTTTTCATTTTCCCAAGGTCAACGCCCATGTGTGGAAGTGCCCTATGCTCTGTGGTTCTGTGTTTTACATGTTTTGGGAAGGAGGATACACTTGTGAAGATTGGCTGTTGGCCATTGACATCCCGCCCATCAGCTTAACAAGGCTCCCTTGACTCCGTGGGCTGTCCTGCCTTTCTGGTTTTTAGACTTTTTTGCCTGGCCCTTTTGCCCCGGGGGGGGCGAGAGATTTCTTTGTAGTGCTGATTTGCTCTCCCAGGTTGCTTGGTTGGCCAAAAAGGGCGTATGCGTTTTTTCCTGAATATATTCAGGAAAAAACGCATACGCCCTTTTTGGCCAACCGCATCATTGTCCACGTTCTGGCGCTTTTCATGTGCTATCGGGGCCATTCCGATGTACCCGTTGACATCCGTTTCCTGCAATTCTGCCTTGCGTTCAACGCCTCTTCGTAGCCTGACCTCAATATATTTTGGGGCGATAGTTATCGTTTAGAACTCTGTAGGTTTGGGAAGTGCAGTGCCCCTGAGCTCCATTTCCCAAGTCGCTTTTTTGTGAGTGGGACGCAACACGGCTGGATGGCTTCACGCCCTATTGTCGATCCGCGGTGGCAGGCTGAACCTCTGGTGAATTCTTCTTCGTGATGGGAAATGAGAGTGACATGTGCCCGACCAAACACCTCCAGCGAGTCTCTCATTGGTTCCCCCTCTTGCAGTTCATCCTGCGGACAAATTGCAGACGGTACGAAAGAGGCATGGAAAGGCGCCCAGTCTCCAAGTGGGGAGATTGTTAGTAAGGGGGCCTGAATGGAGAACACGAGCACCAGGAGATGAAAACTGAGGTGAGTTTCAGAAAGCTTTCCGATCCCACGGTGTAGCATCCGCTGGGTTTCCAATGAGTGCTTTCGCTGTCGGAAGATTGCGTTGAACCTGGAGAGTTGGGACCCATGGAATGGGGAGCACGCAGGATTCCTTTCAAGGGTCTGCATTTGCTTTCCCAACCTCACCCATCGTCTCAGCCCCAAGAGTGTCCAGCCTTATGTCTTCTGCCGCTGGGGCTGTAGATGTGGTCAATCCTGGTTGCATGCCAGTCCCTGAACGCATTTGGGAAGAATTTCTCTCTGTTTTGCCCTGCTTGTTTCTTCTTTATGTTGGAAATGTATCCTCAGAATGGGTCTGAGCTGATTTTCCCTGCTGGTTTTAGGCCGCTTTACACACACTTGATGCACTTACACAGAGATATCAAGACTTAGCTTTTAAGATGCTTACTAGTCGGATAGATACTTGTGCGATGAACAGGGTGTGGTGAGTCCAGTTGATTGAGCAAGGAGTAGGTCGTGTCCATTCCATATTCGGTTTTCGGAAGGGTATCTGTGCTCATTTCAAACTCGAGTTTTATGCGTCACCCCACCTCACCTTTCCCCTGAAGCAGGCATAAGTGTGTTTTCTAAAAGCGTGACTCTGTTCTGTTTGGGGATTCCGTTCATGGGGAGCGATTTTTACATTCCCTCGATAAGTGATATCATAAGTTTCTTTTTTTGTGGGACTGATTTCACTGAGGATGATCGTACCTAAATCCACTCAGGATGCTGCTACCAGCCTCATGACGTGGATTTCATGGCTGAGTGACACTCCATTGGACCTACGTAGCACCACTTGTCCACTTGTCCACTTGCCTTTGTCCACTTGTCCACTCGTCTTTGTCCACTTGTCCACTCGTCTTTGTCCACTTGGCTCTTTCCTGGGATATGAAACGTGTACCGGAGTGGAGGTTCTTGTCAAGACAGCAGCCCTCAACTTTGGGGTCCCTGTGTCTGGTTGATTTTTTCATTTTCCCAAGGTCAACGCCCATGTGTGGAAGTGCCCTATGCTCTGTGGTTCTGTGTTTTACATGGTTTGGGAAAGAGGATACACTTGTGAAGATTGGCTGTTGGCCATTGACATCCCGCCCATCAGCTTAACAAGGCTCCCTTGACTCCGTGGCCTGTCCTGCCTTTCTGGTTTTTAGACTTTTTCGCCTGGCCCTTTTGCCCCGGGGGGGGGTCGAGAGATTTCTTTGTAGTGCTGATTTGCTCTCCCAGGTTGCTTGGTTGGCCAAAAAGGGCGTATGCGTTTTTTCCTGAATATATTCAGGAAAAAACGCATACGCCCTTTTTGGCCAACCGCATCATTGTCCACGTTCTGGCGCTTTTCATGTGCTATCGGGGCCATTCGGACGTACCCGTTGACATCCGTTTCCTGCAATTCTGCCTTGCGTTCAACGCCTCTTCGTAGCCTGACCTCAATATATTTTGGGGCGATAGTTATCGTTTAGAACTCTGCAGGTTTGGGAAGTGCAGTGCCCCTGAGCTCCATTTCCCAAGTCGCTTTTTTGTGAGTGGGACGCAACACGGCTGGATGGCTTCACGCCCTATTGTCGATCCGCGGTGGCAGGCTGAACCTCTGGTGAATTCTTCTTCGTGATGGGAAATGAGAGTGACATGTGCCCGACCAAACACCTCCAGCGAGTCTCTCATTGGTTCCCCCTCTTGCAGTTCATCCTGCGGACAAATTGCAGACGGTACGAAAGAGGCATGGAAAGGCGCCGAGTCTCCAAGTGGGGAGATTGTTAGTAAGGGGGCCTGAATGGAGAACACGAGCACCAGGAGATGAAAACTGAGGTGAGTTTCAGAAAGCTTTCCCGATCCCACGGTGTAGCATCCGCTGGGTTTCCAATGAGTGCTTTCGCTGTCGGAAGATTGCGTTGAACCTGGAGAGTTGGGACCCATGGAATGGGGAGCACGCAGGATTCCTTTCAAGGGTCTGCATTTGCTTTCCCAATCTCACCCATCGTCTCAGCCCCAAGAGTGTCCAGCCTTATGTCTTCTGCCGCTGGGGCTGTAGATGTGGTCAATCCTGGTTGCATGCCAGTCCCTGAACGCATTTGGGAAGAATTTCTCTCTGTTTTGCCCTGCTTGTTTCTTCTTTATGTTGTAAATGTATCCTCAGAATGGGTCTGAGCTGATTTTCCCTGCTGGTTTTAGGCCGCTTTACACACACTTGATGCACTTACACAGAGATATCAAGACTTAGCTTTTAAGATGCTTACTAGTCGGCTAGATACTTGTGCGATGAACAGGGTGTGGTGAGTCCAGTTGATTGAGCAAGGAGTAGGTCGTGTCCATTCCATATTCGGTTTTCGGAAGGGTATCTGTGCTCATTTCAAACTCGAGTTTTATGCCTCACCCCACCTCACCTTTCCCCTGAAGCAGGCATAAGTGTGTTTTCTAAAAGCGTGACTCTGTTCTGTTTGGGGATTCAGTTCATGGGGAGCGATTTTTACATTCCCTCGATAAGTGATATCATAAGTTTCTTTTTTTGTGGGACTGATTTCACTGAGGATGATCGTACCTAAATCCACTCAGGATGCTGCTACCAGCCTCATGACGTGGATTTCATGGCTGAGTGACACTCCATTGGACCTACGTAGCACCACTTGTCCACTTGTCCACTTGTCTTTGTCCATTTGTCCACTCGTCTTTGTCCACTTGTCCACTCGTCTTTGTCCACTTGGCTCTTTCCTGGGATATGAAACGTGTACCGGAGTGGAGGTTCTTGTCAAGACAGCAGCCCTCAACTTTGGGGTCCCTGTGTCTGGTTGATTTTTTCATTTTCCCAAGGTCAACGCCCATGTGTGGAAGTGCCCTATGCTCTGTGGTTCTGTGTTTTACATGGTTTGGGAAAGAGGATACACTTGTGAAGATTGGCTGTTGGCCATTGACATCCCGTCCATCAGCTTAACAAGGCTCCCTTGACTCCGTGGGCTGTCCTGCCTTTCTGCTTTTTAGACTTTTTTGCCTGGCCCTTTTGCCCCGGGGGGGGCGAGAGATTTCTTTGTAGTGCTGATTTGCTCTCCCAGGTTGCTTGGTTGGCCAAAAAGGGCGTATGCGTTTTTTCCTGAATATATTCAGGAAAAAACGCATACGCCCTTTTTGGCCAACCGCATCATTGTCCACGTTCTGGCGCTTTTCATGTGCTATCGGGGCCATTCCGATGTACCCGTTGACATCCGTTTCCTGCAATTCTGCCTTGCGTTCAACGCCTCTTCGTAGCCTGACCTCAATATATTTTGGGGCGATAGTTATCGTTTAGAACTCTGTAGGTTTGGGAAGTGCAGTGCCCCTGAGCTCCATTTCCCAAGTCGCTTTTTTGTGAGTGGGACGCAACACGGCTGGATGGCTTCACGCCCTATTGTCGATCCGCGGTGGCAGGCTGAACCTCTGGTGAATTCTTCTTCGTGATGGGAAATGAGAGTGACATGTGCCCGACCAAACACCTCCAGCGAGTCTCTCATTGGTTCCCCCTCTTGCAGTTCATCCTGCGGACAAATTGCAGACGGTACGAAAGAGGCATGGAAAGGCGCCCAGTCTCCAAGTGGGGAGATTGTTAGTAAGGGGGCCTGAATGGAGAACACGAGCACCAGGAGATGAAAACTGAGGTGAGTTTCAGAAAGCTTTCCGATCCCACGGTGTAGCATCCGCTGGGTTTCCAATGAGTGCTTTCGCTGTCGGAAGATTGCGTTGAACCTGGAGAGTTGGGACCCATGGAATGGGGAGCACGCAGGATTCCTTTCAAGGGTCTGCATTTGCTTTCCCAACCTCACCCATCGTCTCAGCCCCAAGAGTGTCCAGCCTTATGTCTTCTGCCGCTGGGGCTGTAGATGTGGTCAATCCTGGTTGCATGCCAGTCCCTGAACGCATTTGGGAAGAATTTCTCTCTGTTTTGCCCTGCTTGTTTCTTCTGTATGTTGGAAATGTATCCTCAGAATGGGTCTGAGCTGATTTTCCCTGCTGGTTTTAGGCCGCTTTACACACACTTGATGCACTTACACAGAGATATCAAGACTTAGCTTTTAAGATGCTTACTAGTCGGCTAGATACTTGTGCGATGAACAGGGTGTGGTGAGTCCAGTTGATTGAGCAAGGAGTAGGTCGTGTCCATTCCATATTCGGTTTTCGGAAGGGTATCTGTGCTCATTTCAAACTCGAGTTTTATGCGTCACCCCACCTCACCTTTCCCCTGAAGCAGGCATAAGTGTGTTTTCTAAAAGCGTGACTCTGTTCTGTTTGGGGATTCCGTTCATGGGGAGCGATTTTTACATTCCCTCGATAAGTGATATCATAAGTTTCTTTTTTTGTGGGACTGATTTCACTGAGGATGATCGTACCTAAATCCACTCAGGATGCTGCTACCAGCCTCATGACGTGGATTTCATGGCTGAGTGACACTCCATTGGACCTACGTAGCACCACTTGTCCACTTGTCCACTTGTCTTTGTCCACTTGTCCACTCGTCTTTGTCCACTTGGCTCTTTCCTGGGATATGAAACGTGTACCGGAGTGGAGGTTCTTGTCAAGACAGCAGCCCTCAACTTTGGGGTCCCTGTGTCTGGTTGATTTTTTCATTTTCCCAAGGTCAACGCCCATGTGTGGAAGTGCCCTATGCTCTGTGGTTCTGTGTTTTACATGGTTTGGGAAAGAGGATACACTTGTGAAGATTGGCTGTTGGCCATTGACATCCCGCCCATCAGCTTAACAAGGCTCCCTTGACTCCGTGGGCTGTCCTGCCTTTCTGGTTTTTAGACTTTTTTCGCCTGACCCTTTTGCCCCCGGGGGGGGGGGCGAGAGATTTCTTTGTAGTGCTGATTTGCTCTCCCAGGTTGCTTGGTTGGCCAAAAAGGGCGTATGCGTTTTTTCCTGAATATATTCAGGAAAAAACGCATACGCCCTTTTTGGCCAACCGCATCATTGTCCACGTTCTGGCGCTTTTCATGTGCTATCGGGGCCATTCCGATGTACCCGTTGACATCCGTTTCCTGCAATTCTGCCTTGCGTTCAACGCCTCTTCGTAGCCTGACCTCAATATATTTTGGGGCGATAGTTATCGTTTAGAACTCTGTAGGTTTGGGAAGTGCAGTGCCCCTGAGCTCCATTTCCCAAGTCGCTTTTTTGTGAGTGGGACGCAACACGGCTGGATGGCTTCACGCCCTATTGTGGATCCGCGGTGGCAGGCTGAACCTCTGGTGAATTCTTCTTCGTGATGGGAAATGAGAGTGACATGTGCCCGACCAAACACCTCCAGCGAGTCTCTCATTGGTTCCCCCTCTTGCAGTTCATCCTGCGGACAAATTGCAGACGGTACGAAAGAGGCATGGAAAGGCGCCGAGTCTCCAAGTGGGGAGATTGTTAGTAAGGGGGCCTGAATGGAGAACACGAGCACCAGGAGATGAAAACTGAGGTGAGTTTCAGAAAGCTTTCCGATCCCACGGTGTAGCATCCGCTGGGTTTCCAATGAGTGCTTTCGCTGTCGGAAGATTGCGTTGAACCTGGAGAGTTGGGACCCATGGAATGGGGAGCACGCAGGATTCCTTTCAAGGGTCTGCATTTGCTTTCCCAACCTCACCCATCGTCTCAGCCCCAAGAGTGTCCAGCCTTATGTCTTCTGCCGCTGGGGCTGTAGATGTGGTCAATCCTGGTTGCATGCCAGTCCCTGAACGCATTTGGGAAGAATTTCTCTCTGTTTTGCCCTGCTTGTTTCTTCTTTATGTTGGAAATGTATCCTCAGAATGGGTCTGAGCTGATTTTCCCTGCTGGTTTTAGGCCGCTTTACACACACTTGATGCACTTACACAGAGATATCAAGACTTAGCTTTTAAGATGCTTACTAGTCGGATAGATACTTGTGCGATGAACAGGGTGTGGTGAGTCCAGTTGATTGAGCAAGGAGTAGGTCGTGTCCATTCCATATTCGGTTTTCGGAAGGGTATCTGTGCTCATTTCAAACTCGAGTTTTATGAGTCACCCCACCTCACCTTTCCCCTGAAGCAGGCATAAGTGTGTTTTCTAAAAGCGTGACTCTGTTCTGTTTGGGGATTCCGTTCATGGGGAGCGATTTTTACATTCCCTCGATAAGTGATATCATAAGTTTCTTTTTTTGTGGGACTGATTTCACTGAGGATGATCGTACCTAAATCCACTCAGGATGCTGCTACCAGCCTCATGACGTGGATTTCATGGCTGAGTGACACTCCATTGGACCTACGTAGCACCACTTGTCCACTTGTCCACTTGTCTTTGTCCACTTGTCCACTCGTCTTTGTCCACTTGGCTCTTTCCTGGGATATGAAACGTGTACCGGAGTGGAGGTTCTTGTCAAGACAGCAGCCCCCAACTTTGGGGTCCCTGTGTCTGGTTGATTTTTTCATTTTCCCAAGGTCAACGCCCATGTGTGGAAGTGCCCTATGCTCTGTGGTTCTGTGTTTTACATGGTTTGGGAAAGAGGATACACTTGTGAAGATTGGCTGTTGGCCATTGACATCCCGCCCATCAGCTTAACAAGGCTCCCTTGACTCCGTGGGCTGTCCTGCCTTTCTGGTTTTTAGACTTTTTTCGCCTGGCCCTTTTGCCCCGGGGGGGGGGGGGTGGGGCGAGAGATTTCATTGTAGTGCTGATTTGCTCTCCCAGGTTGCTTGGTTGGCCAAAAAGGGCGTATGCGTTTTTTCCTGAATATATTCAGGAAAAAACGCATACGCCCTTTTTGGCCAACCGCATCATTGTCCACGTTCTGGCGCTTTTCATGTGCTATCGGGGCCATTCCGACGTACCCGTTGACATCCGTTTCCTGCAATTCTGCCTTGCGTTCAACGCCTCTTCGTAGCCTGACCTCAATATATTTTGGGGCGATAGTTATCGTTTAGAACTCTGCAGGTTTGGGAAGTGCAGTGCCCCTGAGCTCCATTTCCCAAGTCGCTTTTTTGTGAGTGGGACGCAACACGGCTGGATGGCTTCACGCCCTATTATCGATCCGCGGTGGCAGGCTGAACCTCTGGTGAATTCTTCTTCGTGATGGGAAATGAGAGTGACATGTGCCCGACCAAACACCTCCAGCGAGTCTCTCATTGGTTCCCCCTCTTGCAGTTCATCCTGCGGACAAATTGCAGACGGTACGAAAGAGGCATGGAAAGGCGCCGAGTCTCCAAGTGGGGAGATTGTTAGTAAGGGGGCCTGAATGGAGAACACGAGCACCAGGAGATGAAAACTGAGGTGAGTTTCAGAAAGCTTTCCCGATCCCACGGTGTAGCATCCGCTGGGTTTCCAATGAGTGCTTTCGCTGTCGGAAGATTGCGTTGAACCTGGAGAGTTGGGACCCATGGAATGGGGAGCACGCAGGATTCCTTTCAAGGGTCTGCATTTGCTTTCCCAACCTCACCCATCGTCTCAGCCCCAAGAGTGTCCAGCCTTATGTCTTCTGCCGCTGGGGCTGTAGATGTGGTCAATCCTGGTTGCATGCCAGTCCCTGAACG
Organism: Kogia breviceps; assembly: GCF_026419965.1. NCBI lineage: Eukaryota > Metazoa > Chordata > Mammalia > Artiodactyla > Physeteridae > Kogia > Kogia breviceps. Next base: position 28,841,507 of record NC_081321.1, read on the forward strand.
CATTTTGGAAGAATTTCTCTCTGTTTTGCCCTGCTTGTTTCTTCTTTATGTTGGAAATGTATCCTCAGAATGGGTCTGAGCTGATTTTCCCTGCTGGTTTTAGGCCGCTTTACACACACTTGATGCACTTACACAGAGATATCAAGACTTAGCTTTTAAGATGCTTACTAGTCGGCTAGATACTTGTGCGATGAACAGGGTGTGGTGAGTCCAGTTGATTGAGCAAGGAGTAGGTCGTGTCCATTCCATATTCGGTTTTCGGAAGGGTATCTGTGCTCATTTCAAACTCGAGTTTTATGCGTCACCCCACCTCACCTTTCCTCTGAAGCAGGCATAAGTGTGTTTTCTAAAAGCGTGACTCTGTTCTGTTTGGGGATTCAGTTCATGGGGAGCGATTTTTACATTCCCTCGATAAGTGATATCATAAGTTTCTTTTTTTGTGGGACTGATTTCACTGAGGATTATCGTACCTAAATCCACTCAGGATGCTGCTACCAGCCTCATGACGTGGATTTCATGGCTGAGTGACACTCCATTGGACCTACGTAGCACCACTTGTCCACTTGTCCACTTGTCTTTGTCCACTTGTCCACTTGGCTCTTTCCTGGGATATGAAACGTGTACCGGAGTGGAGGTTCTTGTCAAGACAGCAGCCCCCAACTTTGGGGTCCCTGTGTCTGGTTGATTTTTTCATTTTCCCAAGGTCAACGCCCATGTGTGGAAGTGCCCTATGCTCTGTGGTTCTGTGTTTTACATGTTTTGGGAAGGAGGATACACTTGTGAAGATTGGCTGTTGGCCATTGACATCCCGCCCATCAGCTTAACAAGGCTCCCTTGACTCCGTGGGCTGTCCTGCCTTTCTGGTTTTTAGACTTTTTTCGCCTGGCCCTTTTGCCCCGGGGGTGGGGGGCGAGAGATTTCTTTGTAGTGCTGATTTGCTCTCCCAGGTTGCTTGGTTGGCCAAAAAGGGCGTATGCGTTTTTTCCTGAATATATTCAGGAAAAAACGCATACGCCCTTTTTGGCCAACCGCATCATTGTCCACGTTCTGGCGCTTTTCATGTGCTATCGGGGCCATTCCGATGTACCCGTTGACATCCGTTTCCTGCAATTCTGCCTTGCGTTCAACGCCTCTTCGTAGCTTGACCTCAATACATTTTGGGGCGATAGTTATCGTTTAGAACTCTGCAGGTTTGGGAAGTGCAGTGCCCCTGAGCTCCATTTCCCAAGTCGCTTTTTTGTGAGTGGGACCCAACACGGCTGGATGGCTTCACGCCCTATTGTCGATCCGCGGTGGCAGGCTGAACCTCTGGTGAATTCTTCTTCGTGATGGGAAATGAGAGTGACATGTGCCCAACCAAACACCTCCAGCGAGTCTCTCATTGGTTCCCCCTCTTGCAGTTCATCCTGCGGACAAATTGCAGACGGTACGAAAGAGGCATGGAAAGGCGCCGAGTCTCCAAGTGGGGAGATTGTTAGTAAGGGGGCCTGAATGGAGAACACGAGCACCAGGAGATGAAAACTGAGGTGAGTTTCAGAAAGCTTTCCCGATCCCACGGTGTAGCATCCGCTGGGTTTCCAATGAGTGCTTTCGCTGTCGGAAGATTGCGTTGAACCTGGAGAGTTGGGACCCATGGAATGGGGAGCACGCAGGATTCCTTTCAAGGGTCTGCATTTGCTTTCCCAACCTCACCCATCGTCTCAGCCCCAAGAGTGTCCAGCCTTATGTCTTCTGCCGCTGGGGCTGTAGATGTGGTCAATCCTGGTTGCATGCCAGTCCCTGAACGCATTTTGGAAGAATTTCTCTCTGTTTTGCCCTGCTTGTTTCTTCTTTATGTTGGAAATGTATCCTCAGAATGGGTCTGAGCTGATTTTCCCTGCTGGTTTTAGGCCGCTTTACACACACTTGATGCACTTACACAGAGATATCAAGACTTAGCTTTTAAGATGCTTACTAGTCGGATAGATACTTGTGCGATGAACAGGGTGTGGTGAGTCCAGTTGATTGAGCAAGGAGTAGGTCGTGTCCATTCCATATTCGGTTTTCGGAAGGGTATCTGTGCTCATTTCAAACTCGAGTTTTATGCGTCACCCCACCTCACCTTTCCCCTGAAGCAGGCATAAGTGTGTTTTCTAAAAGCGTGACTCTGTTCTGTTTGGGGATTCCGTTCATGGGGAGCGATTTTTACATTCCCTCGATAAGTGATATCATAAGTTTCTTTTTTTGTGGGACTGATTTCACTGAGGATGATCGTACCTAAATCCACTCAGGATGCTGCTACCAGCCTCATGACGTGGATTTCATGGCTGAGTGACACTCCATTGGACCTACGTAGCACCACTTGTCCACTTGTCCACTTGTCTTTGTCCACTTGTCCACTCGTCTTTGTCCACTTGGCTCTTTCCTGGGATATGAAACGTGTACCGGAGTGGAGGTTCTTGTCAAGACAGCAGCCCTCAACTTTGGGGTCCCTGTGTCTGGTTGATTTTTTCATTTTCCCAAGGTCAACCCCCATGTGTGGAAGTGCCCTATGCTCTGTGGTTCTGTGTTTTACATGGTTTGGGAAAGAGGATACACTTGTGAAGATTGGCTGTTGGCCATTGACATCCCGCCCATCAGCTTAACAAGGCTCCCTTGACTCCGTGGGCTGTCCTGCCTTTCTGGTTTTTAGACTTTTTTCGCCTGGCCCTTTTGCCCCGGGGGTGGGGGGCGAGAGATTTCTTTGTAGTGCTGATTTGCTCTCCCAGGTTGCTTGGTTGGCCAAAAAGGGCGTATGCGTTTTTTCCTGAATATATTCAGGAAAAAACGCATACGCCCTTTTTGGCCAACCGCATCATTGTCCACGTTCTGGCGCTTTTCATGTGCTATCGGGGCCATTCCGATGTACCCGTTGACATCCGTTTCCTGCAATTCTGCCTTGCGTTCAACGCCTCTTCGTAGCTTGACCTCAATACATTTTGGGGCGATAGTTATCGTTTAGAACTCTGCAGGTTTGGGAAGTGCAGTGCCCCTGAGCTCCATTTCCCAAGTCGCTTTTTTGTGAGTGGGACCCAACACGGCTGGATGGCTTCACGCCCTATTGTCGATCCGCGGTGGCAGGCTGAACCTCTGGTGAATTCTTCTTCGTGATGGGAAATGAGAGTGACATGTGCCCAACCAAACACCTCCAGCGAGTCTCTCATTGGTTCCCCCTCTTGCAGTTCATCCTGCGGACAAATTGCAGACGGTACGAAAGAGGCATGGAAAGGCGCCGAGTCTCCAAGTGGGGAGATTGTTAGTAAGGGGGCCTGAATGGAGAACACGAGCACCAGGAGATGAAAACTGAGGTGAGTTTCAGAAAGCTTTCCCGATCCCACGGTGTAGCATCCGCTGGGTTTCCAATGAGTGCTTTCGCTGTCGGAAGATTGCGTTGAACCTGGAGAGTTGGGACCCATGGAATGGGGAGCACGCAGGATTCCTTTCAAGGGTCTGCATTTGCTTTCCCAACCTCACCCATCGTCTCAGCCCCAAGAGTGTCCAGCCTTATGTCTTCTGCCGCTGGGGCTGTAGATGTGGTCAATCCTGGTTGCATGCCAGTCCCTGAACGCATTTTGGAAGAATTTCTCTCTGTTTTGCCCTGCTTGTTTCTTCTTTATGTTGGAAATGTATCCTCAGAATGGGTCTGAGCTGATTTTCCCTGCTGGTTTTAGGCCGCTTTACACACACTTGATGCACTTACACAGAGATATCAAGACTTAGCTTTTAAGATGCTTACTAGTCGGATAGATACTTGTGCGATGAACAGGGTGTGGTGAGTCCAGTTGATTGAGCAAGGAGTAGGTCGTGTCCATTCCATATTCGGTTTTCGGAAGGGTATCTGTGCTCATTTCAAACTCGAGTTTTATGCGTCACCCCACCTCACCTTTCCCCTGAAGCAGGCATAAGTGTGTTTTCTAAAAGCGTGACTCTGTTCTGTTTGGGGATTCCGTTCATGGGGAGCGATTTTTACATTCCCTCGATAAGTGATATCATAAGTTTCTTTTTTTGTGGGACTGATTTCACTGAGGATGATCGTACCTAAATCCACTCAGGATGCTGCTACCAGCCTCATGACGTGGATTTCATGGCTGAGTGACACTCCATTGGACCTACGTAGCACCACTTGTCCACTTGTCCACTTGTCTTTGTCCACTTGTCCACTCGTCTTTGTCCACTTGGCTCTTTCCTGGGATATGAAACGTGTACCGGAGTGGAGGTTCTTGTCAAGACAGCAGCCCTCAACTTTGGGGTCCCTGTGTCTGGTTGATTTTTTCATTTTCCCAAGGTCAACCCCCATGTGTGGAAGTGCCCTATGCTCTGTGGTTCTGTGTTTTACATGGTTTGGGAAAGAGGATACACTTGTGAAGATTGGCTGTTGGCCATTGACATCCCGCCCATCAGCTTAACAAGGCTCCCTTGACTCCGTGGGCTGTCCTGCCTTTCTGGTTTTTAGACTTTTTTCGCCTGGCCCTTTTGCCCCGGGGGGGGGGGGGCGGGCGAGAGATTTCTTTGTAGTGCTGATTTGCTCTCCCAGGTTGCTTGGTTGGCCAAAAAGGGCGTATGCGTTTTTTCCTGAATATATTCAGGAGAAAACGCATACGCCCTTTTTGGCCAACCGCATCATTGTCCACGTTCTGGCGCTTTTCATGTGCTATCGGGGCCATTCCGATGTACCCGTTGACATCCGTTTCCTGCAATTCTGCCTTGCGTTCAACGCCTCTTCGTAGCCTGACCTCAATATATTTTGGGGCGATAGTTATCGTTTAGAACTCTGCAGGTTTGGGAAGTGCAGTGCCCCTGAGCTCCATTTCCCAAGTCGCTTTTTTGTGAGTGGGACGCAACACGGCTGGATGGCTTCACGCCCTATTGTCGATCCGCGGTGGCAGGCTGAACCTCTGGTGAATTCTTCTTCGTGATGGGAAATGAGAGTGACATGTGCCCGACCAAACACCTCCAGCGAGTCTCTCATTGGTTCCCCCTCTTGCAGTTCATCCTGCGGACAAATTGCAGACGGTACGAAAGAGGCATGGAAAGGCGCCGAGTCTCCAAGTGGGGAGATTGTTAGTAAGGGGGCCTGAATGGAGAACACGAGCACCAGGAGATGAAAACTGAGGTGAGTTTCAGAAAGCTTTCCCGATCCCACGGTGTAGCATCCGCTGGGTTTCCAATGAGTGCTTTCGCTGTCGGAAGATTGCGTTGAACCTGGAGAGTTGGGACCCATGGAATGGGGAGCACGCAGGATTCCTTTCAAGGGTCTGCATTTGCTTTCCCAACCTCACCCATCGTCTCAGCCCCAAGAGTGTCCAGCCTTATGTCTTCTGCCGCTGGGGCTGTAGATGTGGTCAATCCTGGTTGCATGCCAGTCCCTGAACGCATTTGGGAAGAATTTCTCTCTGTTTTGCCCTGCTTGTTTCTTCTTTATGTTGGAAATGTATCCTCAGAATGGGTCTGAGCTGATTTTCCCTGCTGGTTTTAGGCCGCTTTACACACACTTGATGCACTTACACAGAGATATCAAGACTTAGCTTTTAAGATGCTCACTAGTCGGATAGATACTTGTGCGATGAACAGGGTGTGGTGAGTCCAGTTGATTGAGCAAGGAGTAGGTCGTGTCCATTCCATATTCGGTTTTCGGAAGGGTATCAGTGCTCATTTCAAACTCGAGTTTTATGCGTCACCCCACCTCACCTTTCCCCTGAAGCAGGCATAAGTGTGTTTTCTAAAAGCGTGACTCTGTTCTGTTTGGGGATTCCGTTCATGGGGAGCGATTTTTACATTCCCTCGATAAGTGATATCATAAGTTTCTTTTTTTGTGGGACTGATTTCACTGAGGATGATCGTACCTAAATCCACTCAGGATGCTGCTACCAGCCTCATGACGTGGATTTCATGGCTGAGTGACACTCCATTGGACCTACGTAGCACCACTTGTCCACTTGTCCACTTGTCTTTGTCCACTTGTCCACTCGTCTTTGTCCACTTGGCTCTTTCCTGGGATATGAAACGTGTACCGGAGTGGAGGTTCTTGTCAAGACAGCAGCCCTCAACTTTGGGGTCCCTGTGTCTGGTTGATTTTTTCATTTTCCCAAGGTCAACCCCCATGTGTGGAAGTGCCCTATGCTCTGTGGTTCTGTGTTTTACATGGTTTGGGAAAGAGGATACACTTGTGAAGATTGGCTGTTGGCCATTGACATCCCGCCCATCAGCTTAACAAGGCTCCCTTGACTCCGTGGGCTGTCCTGCCTTTCTGGTTTTTAGACTTTTTTCGCCTGGCCCTTTTGCCCCGGGTGGGGGGGGGCGGGCGAGAGATTTCTTTGTAGTGCTGATTTGCTCTCCCAGGTTGCTTGGTTGGCCAAAAAGGGCGTATGCGTTTTTTCCTGAATATATTCAGGAAAAAACGCATACGCCCTTTTTGGCCAACCGCATCATTGTCCACGTTCTGGCGCTTTTCATGTGCTATCGGGGCCATTCCGATGTACCCGTTGACATCCGTTTGCTGCAATTCTGCCTTGCGTTCAACGCCTCTTCGTAGCCTGACCTCAATATATTTTGGGGCGCTAGTTATCGTTTAGAACTCTGCAGGTTTGGGAAGTGCAGTGCCCCTGAGCTCCATTTCCCAAGTCGCTTTTTTGTGAGTGGGACGCAACACGGCTGGATGGCTTCACGCCCTATTGTCGATCCGCGGTGGCAGGCTGAACCTCTGGTGAATTCTTCTTCGTGATGGGAAATGAGAGTGACATGTGCCCGACCAAACACCTCCAGCGAGTCTCTCATTGGTTCCCCCTCTTGCAGTTCATCCTGCGGACAAATTGCAGACGGTACGAAAGAGGCATGGAAAGGCGCCGAGTCTCCAAGTGGGGAGATTGTTAGTAAGGGGGCCTGAATGGAGAACACGAGCACCAGGAGATGAAAACTGAGGTGAGTTTCAGAAAGCTTTCCCGATCCCACGGTGTAGCATCCGCTGGGTTTCCAATGAGTGCTTTCGCTGTCGGAAGATTGCGTTGAACCTGGAAAGTTGGGACCCATGGAATGGGGAGCACGCAGGATTCCTTTCAAGGGTCTGCATTTGCTTTCCCAACCTCACCCATCGTCTCAGCCCCAAGAGTGTCCAGCCTTATGTCTTCTGCCGCTGGGGCTGTAGATGTGGTCAATCCTGGTTGCATGCCAGTCCCTGAACGCATTTTGGAAGAATTTCTCTCTGTTTTGCCCTGCTTGTTTCTTCTTTATGTTGGAAATGTATCCTCAGAATGGGTCTGAGCTGATTTTCCCTGCTGGTTTTAGGCCGCTTTACACACACTTGATGCACTTACACAGAGATATCAAGACTTAGCTTTTAAGATGCTTACTAGTCGGATAGATACTTGTGCGATGAACAGGGTCTGGTGAGTCCAGTTGATTGAGCAAGGAGTAGGTCGTGTCCATTCCATATTCGGTTTTCGGAAGGGTATCTGTGCTCATTTCAAACTCGAGTTTTATGCGTCACCCCACCTCACCTTTCCCCTGAAGCAGGCATAAGTGTGTTTTCTAAAAGCGTGACTCTGTTCTGTTTGGGGATTCAGTTCATGGGGAGCGATTTTTACATTCCCTCGATAAGTGATATCATAAGTTTCTTTTTTTCTGGGACTGATTTCACTGAGGATGATCGTACCTAAATCCACTCAGGATGCTGCTACCAGCCTCATGACGTGGATTTCATGGCTTAGTGACACTGCATTGGAACTACGTAGCACCACTTGTCCACTTGTCCACTTGTCTTTGTCCACTTGTCCACTCGTCTTTGTCCACTTGGCTCTTTCCTGGGATATGAAACGTGTAACGGAGTGGAGGTTCTTGTCAAGACAGCAGAGCTCAACTTTGAGGTCCCTGTGTCTGGTTGATTTTTTCATTTTCCCAAGGTCAACGCCCATGTGTGGAAGTGCCCTATGCTCTGTGGTTCTGTGTTTTACATGGTTTGGGAAAGAGGATACACTTGTGAAGATTGGCTGTTGGCCATTGACATCCCGCCCATCAGCTTAAGAAGGCTCCCTTGACTCCGTAGGCTGTCCTGCCTTTCTGGTTTTTAGACTTTTTTCGCCTGGCCCTTTTGCCCCGGGGGGGGGGCGAGAGATTTCTTTGTAGTGCTGATTTGCTCTCCCAGGTTGCTTGGTTGGCCAAAAAGGGCGTATGCGTTTTTTCCTGAATATATTCAGGAAAAAACGCATACGCCCTTTTTGGCCAACCGCATCATTGTCCACGTTCTGGCGCTTTTCATGTGCTATCGGGGCCATTCCGATGTACCCGTTGACATCCGTTTGCTGCAATTCTGCCTTGCGTTCAACGCCTCTTCGTAGCCTGACCTCAATATATTTTGGGGCGATAGTTATCGTTTAGAACTCTGCAGGTTTGGGAAGTGCAGTGCCCCTGAGCTCCATTTCCCAAGTCGCTTTTTTGTGAGTGGGACGCAACACGGCTGGATGGCTTCACGCCCTATTGTCGATCCGCGGTGGCAGGCTGAACCTCTGGTGAATTCTTCTTCGTGATGGGAAATGAGAGTGACATGTGCCCGACCAAACACCTCCAGCGAGTCTCTCATTGGTTCCCCCTCTTGCAGTTCATCCTGCGGACAAATTGCAGACGGTACGAAAGAGGCATGGAAAGGCGCCGAGTCTCCAAGTGGGGAGATTGTTAGTAAGGGGGCCTGAATGGAGAACACGAGCACCAGGAGTTGAAAACTGAGGTGAGTTTCAGAAAGCTTTCCCGATCCCACGGTGTAACATCCGCTGGGTTTCCAATGAGTGCTTTCGCTGTCAGAAGATTGCGTTGAACCTGGAGAGTTGGGACCCATGGAATGGGGAGCACGCAGGATTCCTTTCAAGGGTCTGCATTTGCTTTCCCAACCTCACCCATCGTCTCAGCCCCAAGAGTGTCCAGCCTTATGTCTTCTGCCGCTGGGGCTGTAGATGTGGTCATTCCTGGTTGCATGCCAGTCCCTGAACGCATTTTGGAAGAATTTCTCTCTGTTTTGCCCTGCTTGTTTCTTCTTTATGTTGGAAATGTATCCTCAGAATGGGTCTGAGCTGATTTTCCCTGCTGGTTTTAGGCCGCTTTACACACACTTGATGCACTTACACAGAGATATCAAGACTTAGCTTTTAAGATGCTTACTAGTCGGATAGATACTTGTGCGATGAACAGGGTGTGGTGAGTCCAGTTGATTGAGCAAGGAGTAGGTCGTGTCCATTCCATATTCGGTTTTCGGAAGGGTATCTGTGCTCATTTCAAACTCGAGTTTTATGCGTCACCCCACCTCACCTTTCCCCTGAAGCAGGCATAAGTGTGTTTTCTAAAAGCGTGACTCTGTTCTGTTTGGGGATTCCGTTCATGGGGAGCGATTTTTACATTCCCTCGATAAGTGATATCATAAGTTTCTTTTTTTGTGGGACTGATTTCACTGAGGATGATCGTACCTAAATCCACTCAGGATGCTGCTACCAGCCTCATGACGTGGATTTCATGGCTGAGTGACACTCCATTGGACCTACGTAGCACCACTTGTCCACTTGTCCACTTGTCTTTGTCCACTTGTCCACTCGTCTTTGTCCACTTGGCTCTTTCCTGGGATATGAAACGTGTACCGGAGTGGAGGTTCTTGTCAAGACAGCACCCCTCAACTTTGGGGTCCCTGTGTCTGGTTGATTTTTTCATTTTCCCAAGGTCAACGCCCATGTGTGGAAGTGCCCTATGCTCTGTGGTTCTGTGTTTTCCATGGTTTGGGAAAGAGGATACACTTGTGAAGATTGGCTGTTGGCCATTGACATCCCGCCCATCAGCTTAACAAGGCTCCCTTGACTCCGTGGGCTGTCCTGCCTTTCTGGTTTTTAGACTTTTTTCGCCTGACCCTTTTGCCCCCGGGGGGGGCGAGAGATTTCTTTGTAGTGCTGATTTGCTCTCCCAGGTTGCTTGGTTGGCCAAAAAGGGCGTATGCGTTTTTTCCTGAATATATTCAGGAAAAAACGCATACGCCCTTTTTGGCCAACCGCATCATTGTCCACGTTCTGGCGCTTTTCATGTGCTATCGGGGCCATTCCGATGTACCCGTTGACATCCGTTTCCTGCAATTCTGCCTTGCGTTCAACGCCTCTTCGTAGCCTGACCTCAATATATTTTGGGGCGATAGTTATCGTTTAGAACTCTGCAGGTTTGGGAAGTGCAGTGCCCCTGAGCTCCATTTCCCAAGTCGCTTTTTTGTGAGTGGGACGCAACACGGCTGGATGGCTTCACGCCCTATTGTCGATCCGCGGTGGCAGGCTGAACCTCTGGTGAATTCTTCTTCGTGATGGGAAATGAGAGTGACATGTGCCCGACCAAACACCTCCAGCGAGTCTCTCATTGGTTCCGCCTCTTGCAGTTCATCCTGCGGACAAATTGCAGACGGTACGAAAGAGGCATGGAAAGGCGCCGAGTCTTCAAGTGGGGAGATTGTTAGTAAGGGGGCCTGAATGGAGAACACGAGCACCAGGAGATGAAAACTGAGGTGAGTTTCAGAAAGCTTTCCCGATCCCACGGTGTAGCATCCGCTGGGTTTCCAATGAGTGCTTTCGCTGTCGGAAGATTGCGTTGAACCTGGAGAGTTGGGACCCATGGAATGGGGAGCACGCAGGATTCCTCTCAAGGGTCTGCATTTGCTTTCCCAACCTCACCCATCGTCTCAGCCCCAAGAGTGTCCAGCCTTATGTCTTCTGCCGCTGGGGCTGTAGATGTGGTCAATCCTGGTTGCATGCCAGTCCCTGAACGCATTTTGGAAGAATTTCTCTCTGTTTTGCCCTGCTTGTTTCTTCTTTATGTTGGAAATGTATCCTCAGAATGGGTCTGAGCTGATTTTCCCTGCTGGTTTTAGGCCGCTTTACACACACTTGATGCACTTACACAGAGATATCAAGACTTAGCTTTTAAGATGCTTACTAGTCGGCTAGATACTTGTGCGATGAACAGGGTGTGGTGAGTCCAGTTGATTGAGCAAGGAGTAGGTCGTGTCCATTCCATATTCGGTTTTCGGAAGGGTATCTGTGCTCATTTCAAACTCGAGTTTTATGCGTCACCCCACCTCACCTTTCCCCTGAAGCAGGCATAAGTGTTTTTTCTAAAAGCGTGACTCTGTTCTGTTTGGGGATTCAGTTCATGGGGAGCGATTTTTACATTCCCTCGATAAGTGATATCATAAGTTTCTTTTTTTGTGGGACTGATTTCACTGAGGATGATCGTACCTAAATCCACTCAGGATGCTGCTACCAGCCTCATGACGTGGATTTCATGGCTGAGTGACACTCCATTGGACCTACGTAGCACCACTTGTCCACTTGTCCACTTGTCTTTGTCCACTTGTCCACTCGTCTTTGTCCACTTGGCTCTTTCCTGGGATATGAAACGTGTACCGGAGTGGAGGTTCTTGTCAAGACAGCAGCCCTCAACTTTGGGGTCCCTGTGTCTGGTTGATTTTTTCATTTTCCCAAGGTCAACGCCCATGTGTGGAAGTGCCCTATGCTCTGTGGTTCTGAGTTTTACATGGTTTGGGAAAGAGGATACACTTGTGAAGATTGGCTGTTGGCCATTGACATCCCGCCCATCAGCTTAACAAGGCTCCCTTGACTCCGTGGGCTGTCCTGCCTTTCTGGTTTTTAGACTTTTTTGCCTGGCCCTTTTGCCCCGGGGGGGGGCGAGAGATTTCTTTGTAGTGCTGATTTGCTCTCCCAGGTTGCTTGGTTGGCCAAAAAGGGCGTATGCGTTTTTTCCTGAATATATTCAGGAAAAAACGCATACGCCCTTTTTGGCCAACCGCATCATTGTCCACGTTCTGGCGCTTTTCATGTGCTATCGGGGCCATTCCGACGTACCCGTTGACATCCGTTTCCTGCAATTCTGCCTTGCGTTCAACGCCTCTTCGTAGCCTGACCTCAATATATTTTGGGGCGATAGTTATCGTTTAGAACGCTGCAGGTTTGGGAAGTGCAGTGCCCCTGAGCTCCATTTCCCAAGTCGCTTTTTTGTGAGTGGGACGCAACACTGCTGGATGGCTTCACGCCCTATTGTCGATCCGCGGTGGCAGGCTGAACCTCTGGTGAATTCTTCTTCGTGATGGGAAATGAGAGTGACATGTGCCCGACCAAACACCTCCAGCGAGTCTCTCATTGGTTCCCCCTCTTGCAGTTCATCCTGCGGACAAATTGCAGACGGTACGAAAGAGGCATGGAAAGGCGCCGAGTCTCCAAGTGGGGAGATTGTTAGTAAGGGGGCCTGAATGGAGAACACGAGCACCAGGAGTTGAAAACTGAGGTGAGTTTCAGAAAGCTTTCCCGATCCCACGGTGTAGCATCCGCTGGGTTTCCAATGAGTGCTTTCGCTGTCGGAAGATTGCGTTGAACCTGGAGAGTTGGGACCCATGGAATGGGGAGCACGCAGGATTCCTTTCAAGGGTCTGCATTTGCTTTCCCAACCTCACCCATCGTCTCAGCCCCAAGAGTGTCCAGCCTTATGTCTTCTGCCGCTGGGGCTGTAGATGTGGTCAATCCTGGTTGCATGCCAGTCCCTGAACGCATTTTGGAAGAATTTCTCTCTGTTTTGCCCTGCTTGTTTCTTCTTTATGTTGAAAATGTATCCTCAGAATGGGTCTGAGCTGATTTTCCCTGCTGGTTTTAGGCCGCTTTACACACACTTGATGCACTTACACAGAGATATCAAGACTTAGCTTTTAAGATGCTTACTAGTCGGATAGATACTTGTGCGATGAACAGGGTGTGGTGAGTCCAGTTGATTGAGCAAGGAGTAGGTCGTGTCCATTCCATATTCGGTTTTCGGAAGGGTATCTGTGCTCATTTCAAACTCGAGTTTTATGCGTCACCCCACCTCACCTTTCCCCTGAAGCAGGCATAAGTGTTTTTTCTAAAAGCGTGACTCTGTTCTGTTTGGGGATTCAGTTCATGGGGAGCGATTTTTACATTCCCTCGATAAGTGATATCATAAGTTTCTTTTTTTGTGGGACTGATTTCACTGAGGATGATCGTACCTAAATCCACTCAGGATGCTGCTACCAGCCTCATGACGTGGATTTCATGGCTGAGTGACACTCCATTGGACCTACGTAGCACCACTTGTCCACTTGTCCACTTGTCTTTGTCCATTTGTCCACTCGTCTTTGTCCACTTGTCCACTCGTCTTTGTCCACTTGGCTCTTTCCTGGGATATGAAACGTGTACCGGAGTGGAGGTTCTTGTCAAGACAGCAGCCCTCAACTTTGGGGTCCCTGTGTCTGGTTGATTTTTTCATTTTCCCAAGGTCAACGCCCATGTGTGGAAGTGCCCTATGCTCTGTGGTTCTGTGTTTTACATGGTTTGGGAAAGAGGATACACTTGTGAAGATTGGCTGTTGGCCATTGACATCCCGTCCATCAGCTTAACAAGGCTCCCTTGACTCCGTGGGCTGTCCTGCCTTTCTGGTTTTTAGACTTTTTTGCCTGGCCCTTTTGCCCCGGGGGGGGCGAGAGATTTCTTTGTAGTGCTGATTTGCTCTCCCAGGTTGCTTGGTTGGCCAAAAAGGGCGTATGCGTTTTTTCCTGAATATATTCAGGAAAAAACGCATACGCCCTTTTTGGCCAACCGCATCATTGTCCACGTTCTGGCGCTTTTCATGTGCTATCGGGGCCATTCCGATGTACCCGTTGACATCCGTTTCCTGCAATTCTGCCTTGCGTTCAACGCCTCTTCGTAGCCTGACCTCAATATATTTTGGGGCGATAGTTATCGTTTAGAACTCTGTAGGTTTGGGAAGTGCAGTGCCCCTGAGCTCCATTTCCCAAGTCGCTTTTTTGTGAGTGGGACGCAACACGGCTGGATGGCTTCACGCCCTATTGTCGATCCGCGGTGGCAGGCTGAACCTCTGGTGAATTCTTCTTCGTGATGGGAAATGAGAGTGACATGTGCCCGACCAAACACCTCCAGCGAGTCTCTCATTGGTTCCCCCTCTTGCAGTTCATCCTGCGGACAAATTGCAGACGGTACGAAAGAGGCATGGAAAGGCGCCGAGTCTCCAAGTGGGGAGATTGTTAGTAAGGGGGCCTGAATGGAGAACACGAGCACCAGGAGATGAAAACTGAGGTGAGTTTCAGAAAGCTTTCCGATCCCACGGTGTAGCATCCGCTGGGTTTCCAATGAGTGCTTTCGCTGTCGGAAGATTGCGTTGAACCTGGAGAGTTGGGACCCATGGAATGGGGAGCACGCAGGATTCCTTTCAAGGGTCTGCATTTGCTTTCCCAACCTCACCCATCGTCTCAGCCCCAAGAGTGTCCAGCCTTATGTCTTCTGCCGCTGGGGCTGTAGATGTGGTCAATCCTGGTTGCATGCCAGTCCCTGAACGCATTTGGGAAGAATTTCTCTCTGTTTTGCCCTGCTTGTTTCTTCTTTATGTTGGAAATGTATCCTCAGAATGGGTCTGAGCTGATTTTCCCTGCTGGTTTTAGGCCGCTTTACACACACTTGATGCACTTACACAGAGATATCAAGACTTAGCTTTTAAGATGCTTACTAGTCGGCTAGATACTTGTGCGATGAACAGGGTGTGGTGAGTCCAGTTGATTGAGCAAGGAGTAGGTCGTGTCCATTCCATATTCGGTTTTCGGAAGGGTATCTGTGCTCATTTCAAACTCGAGTTTTATGCGTCACCCCACCTCACCTTTCCCCTGAAGCAGGCATAAGTGTGTTTTCTAAAAGCGTGACTCTGTTCTGTTTGGGGATTCCGTTCATGGGGAGCGATTTTTACATTCCCTCGATAAGTGATATCATAAGTTTCTTTTTTTGTGGGACTGATTTCACTGAGGATGATCGTACCTAAATCCACTCAGGATGCTGCTACCAGCCTCATGACGTGGATTTCATGGCTGAGTGACACTCCATTGGACCTACGTAGCACCACTTGTCCACTTGTCCACTTGTCTTTGTCCACTTGTCCACTCGTCTTTGTCCACTTGGCTCTTTCCTGGGATATGAAACGTGTACCGGAGTGGAGGTTCTTGTCAAGACAGCAGCCCTCAACTTTGGGGTCCCTGTGTCTGGTTGATTTTTTCATTTTCCCAAGGTCAACGCCCATGTGTGGAAGTGCCCTATGCTCTGTGGTTCTGTGTTTTACATGGTTTGGGAAAGAGGATACACTTGTGAAGATTGGCTGTTGGCCATTGACATCCCGCCCATCAGCTTAACAAGGCTCCCTTGACTCCGTGGGCTGTCCTGCCTTTCTGGTTTTTAGACTTTTTTCGCCTGACCCTTTTGCCCCGGGGGGGGGGGCGAGAGATTTCTTTGTAGTGCTGATTTGCTCTCCCAGGTTGCTTGGTTGGCCAAAAAGGGCGTATGCGTTTTTTCCTGAATATATTCAGGAAAAAACGCATACGCCCTTTTTGGCCAACCGCATCATTGTCCACGTTCTGGCGCTATTCATGTGCTATCGGGGCCATTCCGATGTACCCGTTGACATCCGTTTCCTGCAATTCTGCCTTGCGTTCAACGCCTCTTCGTAGCCTGACCTCAATATATTTTGGGGCGATAGTTATCGTTTAGAACTCTGTAGGTTTGGGAAGTGCAGTGCCCCTGAGCTCCATTTCCCAAGTCGCTTTTTTGTGAGTGGGACGCAACACGGCTGGATGGCTTCACGCCCTATTGTCGATCCGCGGTGGCAGGCTGAACCTCTGGTGAATTCTTCTTCGTGATGGGAAATGAGAGTGACATGTGCCCGACCAAACACCTCCAGCGAGTCTCTCATTGGTTCCCCCTCTTGCAGTTCATCCTGCGGACAAATTGCAGACGGTACGAAAGAGGCATGGAAAGGCGCCGAGTCTCCAAGTGGGGAGATTGTTAGTAAGGGGGCCTGAATGGAGAACACGAGCACCAGGAGATGAAAACTGAGGTGAGTTTCAGAAAGCTTTCCGATCCCACGGTGTAGCATCCGCTGGGTTTCCAATGAGTGCTTTCGCTGTCGGAAGATTGCGTTGAACCTGGAGAGTTGGGACCCATGGAATGGGGAGCACGCAGGATTCCTTTCAAGGGTCTGCATTTGCTTTCCCAACCTCACCCATCGTCTCAGCCCCAAGAGTGTCCAGCCTTATGTCTTCTGCCGCTGGGGCTGTAGATGTGGTCAATCCTGGTTGCATGCCAGTCCCTGAACGCATTTGGGAAGAATTTCTCTCTGTTTTGCCCTGCTTGTTTCTTCTGTATGTTGGAAATGTATCCTCAGAATGGGTCTGAGCTGATTTTCCCTGCTGGTTTTAGGCCGCTTTACACACACTTGATGCACTTACACAGAGATATCAAGACTTAGCTTTTAAGATGCTTACTAGTCGGATAGATACTTGTGCGATGAACAGGGTGTGGTGAGTCCAGTTGATTGAGCAAGGAGTAGGTCGTGTCCATTCCATATTCGGTTTTCGGAAGGGTATCTGTGCTCATTTCAAACTCGAGTTTTATGCGTCACCCCACCTCACCTTTCCCCTGAAGCAGGCATAAGTGTGTTTTCTAAAAGCGTGACTCTGTTCTGTTTGGGGATTCCGTTCATGGGGAGCGATTTTTACATTCCCTCGATAAGTGATATCATAAGTTTCTTTTTTTGTGGGACTGATTTCACTGAGGATGATCGTACCTAAATCCACTCAGGATGCTGCTACCAGCCTCATGACGTGGATTTCATGGCTGAGTGACACTCCATTGGACCTACGTAGCACCACTTGTCCACTTGTCCACTTGTCTTTGTCCACTTGTCCACTCGTCTTTGTCCACTTGGCTCTTTCCTGGGATATGAAACGTGTACCGGAGTGGAGGTTCTTGTCAAGACAGCAGCCCTCAACTTTGGGGTCCCTGTGTCTGGTTGATTTTTTCATTTTCCCAAGGTCAACGCCCATGTGTGGAAGTGCCCTATGCTCTGTGGTTCTGTGTTTTACATGGTTTGGGAAAGAGGATACACTTGTGAAGATTGGCTGTTGGCCATTGACATCCCGCCCATCAGCTTAACAAGGCTCCCTTGACTCCGTGGGCTGTCCTGCCTTTCTGGTTTTTAGACTTTTTTCGCCTGACCCTTTTGCCCCGGGGGGGGGGCGAGAGATTTCTTTGTAGTGCTGATTTGCTCTCCCAGGTTGCTTGGTTGGCCAAAAAGGGCGTATGCGTTTTTTCCTGAATATATTCAGGAAAAAACGCATACGCCCTTTTTGGCCAAACTCATCATTGTCCACGTTCTGGCGCTTTTCATGTGCTATCGGGGCCATTCCGATGTACCCGTTGACATCCGTTTCCTGCAATTATGCCTTGCGTTCAACGCCTCTTCATAGCCTGACCTCAATATATTTTGGGGCGATAGTTATCGTTTAGAACTCTGCAGGTTTGGGAAGTGCAGTGCCCCTGAGCTCCATTTCCCAAGTCGCTTTTTTGTGAGTGGGACGCAACACGGCTGGATGGCTTCACGCCCTATTGTCGATCCGCGGTGGCAGGCTGAACCTCTGGTGAATTCTTCTTCGTGATGGGAAATGAGAGTGACATGTGCCCGACCAAACAGCTCCAGCGAGTCTCTCATTGGTTCCCCCTCTTGCAGTTCATCCTGCGGACAAATTGCAGACGGTACGAAAGAGGCATGGAAAGGCGACGAGTCTCCAAGTGGGGAGATTGTTAGTAAGGGGGCCTGAATGGAGAACACGAGCACCAGGAGATGAAAACTGAGGTGAGTTTCAGAAAGCTTTCCCGATCCCACGGTGTAGCATCCGCTGGGTTTCCAATGAGTGCTTTCGCTGTCGGAAGATTGCGTTGAACCTGGAGAGTTGGGACCCATGGAATGGGGAGCACGCAGGATTCCTTTCAAGGGTCTGCATTTGCTTTCCCAACCTCACCCATCGTCTCAGCCCCAAGAGTGTCCAGCCTTATGTCTTCTGCCGCTGGGGCTGTAGATGTGGTCAATCCTGGTTGCATGCCAGTCCCTGAACGCATTTGGGAAGAATTTCTCTCTGTTTTGCCCTGCTTGTTTCTTCTTTATGTTGGAAATGTATCCTCAGAATGGGTCTGAGCTGATTTTCCCTGCTGGTTTTAGGCCGCTTTACACACACTTGATGCACTTACACAGAGATATCAAGACTTATCTTTTAAGATGGTTACCAGTCGGATAGATACTTGTGCGATGAACAGGGTGTGGTGAGTCCAGTTGATTGAGCAATGAGTAGGTCGTGTCCATTCCATATTCGGTTTTCGGAAGGGTATCTGTGCTCATTCCAAACTCGAGTTTTATGAGTCACCCCACCTCACCTTTCCCCTGAAGCAGGCATAAGTGTGTTTTCTAAAAGCGTGACTCTGTTCTGTTTGGGGATTCCGTTCATGGGGAGCGATTTTTACATTCCCTCGATAAGTGATATCATAAGTTTCTTTTTTTGTGGGACTGATTTCACTGAGGATGATCGTACCTAAATCCACTCAGGATGCTGCTACCAGCCTCATGACGTGGATTTCATGGCTGAGTGACACTCCATTGGACCTACGTAGCACCACTTGTCCACTTGTCCACTTGTCTTTGTCCACTTGTCCACTCGTCTTTGTCCACTTGGCTCTTTCCTGGGATATGAAACGTGTACCGGAGTGGAGGTTCTTGTCAAGACAGCAGCCCCCAACTTTGGGGTCCCTGTGTCTGGTTGATTTTTTCATTTTCCCAAGGTCAACGCCCATGTGTGGAAGTGCCCTATGCTCTGTGGTTCTGTGTTTTACATGGTTTGGGAAAGAGGATACACTTGTGAAGATTGGCTGTTGGCCATTGACATCCCGCCCATCAGCTTAACAAGGCTCCCTTGACTCCGTGGGCTGTCCTGCCTTTCTGGTTTTTAGACTTTTTTCGCCTGGCCCTTTTGCCCCGGGGGGGGGAGGGGGGCGAGAGATTTCATTGTAGTGCTGATTTGCTCTCCCAGGTTGCTTGGTTGGCCAAAAAGGGCGTATGCGTTTTTTCCTGAATATATTCAGGAAAAAACGCATACGCCCTTTTTGGCCAACCGCATCATTGTCCACGTTCTGGCGCTTTTCATGTGCTATCGGGGCCATTCCGACGTACCCGTTGACATCCGTTTCCTGCAATTCTGCCTTGCGTTCAACGCCTCTTCGTAGCCTGACCTCAATATATTTTGGGGCGATAGTTATCGTTTAGAACTCTGCAGGTTTGGGAAGTGCAGTGCCCCTGAGCTCCATTTCCCAAGTCGCTTTTTTGTGAGTGGGACGCAACACGGCTGGATGGCTTCACGCCCTATTGTCGATCCGCGGTGGCAGGCTGAACCTCTGGTGAATTCTTCTTCGTGATGGGAAATGAGAGTGACATGTGCCCGACCAAACACCTCCAGCGAGTCTCTCATTGGTTCCCCCTCTTGCAGTTCATCCTGCGGACAAATTGCAGACGGTACGAAAGAGGCATGGAAAGGCGCCGAGTCTCCAAGTGGGGAGATTGTTAGTAAGGGGGCCTGAATGGAGAACACGAGCACCAGGAGATGAAAACTGATGTGAGTTTCAGAAAGCTTTCCCGATCCCACGGTGTAGCATCCGCTGGGTTTCCAATGAGTGCTTTCGCTGTCGGAAGATTGCGTTGAACCTGGAGAGTTGGGACCCATGGAATGGGGAGCACGCAGGATTCCTTTCAAGGGTCTGCATTTGCTTTCCCAACCTCACCCATCGTCTCAGCCCCAAGAGTGTCCAGCCTTATGTCTTCTGCCGCTGGGGCTGTAGATGTGGTCAATCCTGGTTGCATGCCAGTCCCTGAACGCATTTTGGAAGAATTTCTCTCTGTTTTGCCCTGCTTGTTTCTTCTTTATGTTGGAAATGTATCCTCAGAATGGGTCTGAGCTGATTTTCCCTGCTGGTTTTAGGCCGCTTTACACACACTTGATGCACTTACACAGAGATATCAAGACTTAGCTTTTCAGATGCTTACTAGTCGGATAGATACTTGTGCGATGAACAGGGTCTGGTGAGTCCAGTTGATTGAGCAAGGAGTAGGTCGTGTCCATTCCATATTCGGTTTTCGGAAGGGTATCTGTGCTCATTTCAAACTCGAGTTTTATGCGTCACCCCACCTCACCTTTCCTCTGAAGCAGGCATAAGTGTGTTTTCTAAAAGCGTGACTCTGTTCTGTTTGGGGATTCAGTTCATGGGGAGCGATTTTTACATTCCCTCGATAAGTGATATCATAAGTTTCTTTTTTTGTGGGACTGATTTCACTGAGGATTATCGTACCTAAATCCACTCAGGATGCTGCTACCAGCCTCATGACGTGGATTTCATGGCTGAGTGACACTCCATTGGACCTACGTAGCACCACTTGTCCACTTGTCCACTTGTCTTTGTCCACTTGTCCACTTGGCTCTTTCCTGGGATATGAAACGTGTACCGGAGTGGAGGTTCTTGTCAAGACAGCAGCCCCCAACTTTGGGGTCCCTGTGTCTGGTTGATTTTTTCATTTTCCCAAGGTCAACGCCCATGTGTGGAAGTGCCCTATGCTCTGTGGTTCTGTGTTTTACATGTTTTGGGAAGGAGGATACACTTGTGAAGATTGGCTGTTGGCCATTGACATCCCGCCCATCAGCTTAACAAGGCTCCCTTGACTCCGTGGGCTGTCCTGCCTTTCTGGTTTTTAGACTTTTTTCGCCTGGCCCTTTTGCCCCGGGGGTGGGGGGCGAGAGATTTCTTTGTAGTGCTGATTTGCTCTCCCAGGTTGCTTGGTTGGCCAAAAAGGGCGTATGCGTTTTTTCCTGAATATATTCAGGAAAAAACGCATACGCCCTTTTTGGCCAACCGCATCATTGTCCACGTTCTGGCGCTTTTCATGTGCTATCGGGGCCATTCCGATGTACCCGTTGACATCCGTTTCCTGCAATTCTGCCTTGCGTTCAACGCCTCTTCGTAGCCTGACCTCAATACATTTTGGGGCGATAGTTATCGTTTAGAACTCTGCAGGTTTGGGAAGTGCAGTGCCCCTGAGCTCCATTTCCCAAGTCGCTTTTTTGTGAGTGGGACCCAACACGGCTGGATGGCTTCACGCCCTATTGTCGATCCGCGGTGGCAGGCTGAACCTCTGGTGAATTCTTCTTCGTGCTGGGAAATGAGAGTGACATGTGCCCAACCAAACACCTCCAGCGAGTCTCTCATTGGTTCCCCCTCTTGCAGTTCATCCTGCGGACAAATTGCAGACGGTACGAAAGAGGCATGGAAAGGCGCCGAGTCTCCAAGTGGGGAGATTGTTAGTAAGGGGGCCTGAATGGAGAACACGAGCACCAGGAGATGAAAACTGAGGTGAGTTTCAGAAAGCTTTCCCGATCCCACGGTGTAGCATCCGCTGGGTTTCCAATGAGTGCTTTCGCTGTCGGAAGATTGCGTTGAACCTGGAGAGTTGGGACCCATGGAATGGGGAGCACGCAGGATTCCTTTCAAGGGTCTGCATTTGCTTTCCCAACCTCACCCATCGTCTCAGCCCCAAGAGTGTCCAGCCTTATGTCTTCTGCCGCTGGGGCTGTAGATGTGGT
Source organism: Kogia breviceps (assembly GCF_026419965.1). Classification (NCBI taxonomy): domain Eukaryota; kingdom Metazoa; phylum Chordata; class Mammalia; order Artiodactyla; family Physeteridae; genus Kogia; species Kogia breviceps. The sequence goes on from NC_081321.1 coordinate 28,863,066, forward strand.
CAATCCTGGTTGCATGCCAGTCCCTGAACGCATTTTGGAAGAATTTCTCTCTGTTTTGCCCTGCTTGTTTCTTCTTTATGTTGGAAATGTATCCTCAGAATGGGTCTGAGCTGATTTTCCCTGCTGGTTTTAGGCCGCTTTACACACACTTGATGCACTTACACAGAGATATCAAGACTTAGCTTTTAAGATGCTTACTAGTCGGATAGATACTTGTGCGATGAACAGGGTGTGGTGAGTCCAGTTGATTGAGCAAGGAGTAGGTCGTGTCCATTCCATATTCGGTTTTCGGAAGGGTATCTGTGCTCATTTCAAACTCGAGTTTTATGCGTCACCCCACCTCACCTTTCCCCTGAAGCAGGCATAAGTGTGTTTTCTAAAAGCGTGACTCTGTTCTGTTTGGGGATTCCGTTCATGGGGAGCGATTTTTACATTCCCTCGATAAGTGATATCATAAGTTTCTTTTTTTGTGGGACTGATTTCACTGAGGATGATCGTACCTAAATCCACTCAGGATGCTGCTACCAGCCTCATGACGTGGATTTCATGGCTGAGTGACACTCCATTGGACCTACGTAGCACCACTTGTCCACTTGTCCACTTGTCTTTGTCCACTTGTCCACTCGTCTTTGTCCACTTGGCTCTTTCCTGGGATATGAAACGTGTACCGGAGTGGAGGTTCTTGTCAAGACAGCAGCCCTCAACTTTGGGGTCCCTGTGTCTGGTTGATTTTTTCATTTTCCCAAGGTCAACCCCCATGTGTGGAAGTGCCCTATGCTCTGTGGTTCTGTGTTTTACATGGTTTGGGAAAGAGGATACACTTGTGAAGATTGGCTGTTGGCCATTGACATCCCGCCCATCAGCTTAACAAGGCTCCCTTGACTCCGTGGGCTGTCCTGCCTTTCTGGTTTTTAGACTTTTTTCGCCTGGCCCTTTTGCCCCGGGGGGGGGGGGCGGGCGAGAGATTTCTTTGTAGTGCTGATTTGCTCTCCCAGGTTGCTTGGTTGGCCAAAAAGGGCGTATGCGTTTTTTCCTGAATATATTCAGGAAAAAACGCATACGCCCTTTTTGGCCAACCGCATCATTGTCCACGTTCTGGCGCTTTTCATGTGCTATCGGGGCCATTCCGATGTACCCGTTGACATCCGTTTGCTGCAATTCTGCCTTGCGTTCAACGCCTCTTCGTAGCCTGACCTCAATATATTTTGGGGCGATAGTTATCGTTTAGAACTCTGCAGGTTTGGGAAGTGCAGTGCCCCTGAGCTCCATTTCCCAAGTCGCTTTTTTGTGAGTGGGACGCAACACGGCTGGATGGCTTCACGCCCTATTGTCGATCCGCGGTGGCAGGCTGAACCTCTGGTGAATTCTTCTTCGTGATGGGAAATGAGAGTGACATGTGCCCGACCAAACACCTCCAGCGAGTCTCTCATTGGTTCCCCCTCTTGCAGTTCATCCTGCGGACAAATTGCAGACGGTACGAAAGAGGCATGGAAAGGCGCCGAGTCTCCAAGTGGGGAGATTGTTAGTAAGGGGGCCTGAATGGAGAACACGAGCACCAGGAGATGAAAACTGAGGTGAGTTTCAGAAAGCTTTCCCGATCCCACGGTGTAGCATCCGCTGGGTTTCCAATGAGTGCTTTCGCTGTCGGAAGATTGCGTTGAACCTGGAGAGTTGGGACCCATGGAATGGGGAGCACGCAGGATTCCTTTCAAGGGTCTGCATTTGCTTTCCCAACCTCACCCATCGTCTCAGCCCCAAGAGTGTCCAGCCTTATGTCTTCTGCCGCTGGGGCTGTAGATGTGGTCAATCCTGGTTGCATGCCAGTCCCTGAACGCATTTTGGAAGAATTTCTCTCTGTTTTGCCCTGCTTGTTTCTTCTTTATGTTGGAAATGTATCCTCAGAATGGGTCTGAGCTGATTTTCCCTGCTGGTTTTAGGCCGCTTTACACACACTTGATGCACTTACACAGAGATATCAAGACTTAGCTTTTAAGATGCTCACTAGTCTGATAGATACTTGTGCGATGAACAGGGTGTGGTGAGTCCAGTTGATTGAGCAAGGAGTAGGTCGTGTCCATTCCATATTCGGTTTTCGGAAGGGTATCTGTGCTCATTTCAAACTCGAGTTTTATGCGTCACCCCACCTCACCTTTCCCCTGAAGCAGGCATAAGTGTGTTTTCTAAAAGCGTGACTCTGTTCTGTTTGGGGATTCCGTTCATGGGGAGCGATTTTTACATTCCCTCGATAAGTGATATCATAAGTTTCTTTTTTTGTGGGACTGATTTCACTGAGGATGATCGTACCTAAATCCACTCAGGATGCTGCTACCAGCCTCATGACGTGGATTTCATGGCTGAGTGACACTCCATTGGACCTACGTAGCACCACTTGTCCACTTGTCCACTTGTCTTTGTCCACTTGTCCACTCGTCTTTGTCCACTTGGCTCTTTCCTGGGATATGAAACGTGTACCGGAGTGGAGGTTCTTGTCAAGACAGCAGCCCTCAACTTTGGGGTCCCTGTGTCTGGTTGATTTTTTCATTTTCCCAAGGTCAACCCCCATGTGTGGAAGTGCCCTATGCTCTGTGGTTCTGTGTTTTACATGGTTTGGGAAAGAGGATACACTTGTGAAGATTGGCTGTTGGCCATTGACATCCCGCCCATCAGCTTAACAAGGCTCCCTTGACTCCGTGGGCTGTCCTGCCTTTCTGGTTTTTAGACTTTTTTCGCCTGGCCCTTTTGCCCCGGGGGGGGGGGGGCGGGCGAGAGATTTCTTTGTAGTGCTGATTTGCTCTCCCAGGTTGCTTGGTTGGCCAAAAAGGGCGTATGCGTTTTTTCCTGAATATATTCAGGAAAAAACGCATACGCCCTTTTTGGCCAACCGCATCATTGTCCACGTTCTGGCGCTTTTCATGTGCTATCGGGGCCATTCCGATGTACCCGTTGACATCCGTTTGCTGCAATTCTGCCTTGCGTTCAACGCCTCTTCGTAGCCTGACCTCAATATATTTTGGGGCGATAGTTATCGTTTAGAACTCTGCAGGTTTGGGAAGTGCAGTGCCCCTGAGCTCCATTTCCCAAGTCGCTTTTTTGTGAGTGGGACGCAACACGGCTGGATGGCTTCACGCCCTATTGTCGATCCGCGGTGGCAGGCTGAACCTCTGGTGAATTCTTCTTCGTGATGGGAAATGAGAGTGACATGTGCCCGACCAAACACCTCCAGCGAGTCTCTCATTGGTTCCCCCTCTTGCAGTTCATCCTGCGGACAAATTGCAGACGGTACGAAAGAGGCATGGAAAGGCGCCGAGTCTCCAAGTGGGGAGATTGTTAGTAAGGGGGCCTGAATGGAGAACACGAGCACCAGGAGATGAAAACTGAGGTGAGTTTCAGAAAGCTTTCCCGATCCCACGGTGTAGCATCCGCTGGGTTTCCAATGAGTGCTTTCGCTGTCGGAAGATTGCGTTGAACCTGGAGAGTTGGGACCCATGGAATGGGGAGCACGCAGGATTCCTTTCAAGGGTCTGCATTTGCTTTCCCAACCTCACCCATCGTCTCAGCCCCAAGAGTGTCCAGCCTTATGTCTTCTGCCGCTGGGGCTGTAGATGTGGTCAATCCTGGTTGCATGCCAGTCCCTGAACGCATTTTGGAAGAATTTCTCTCTGTTTTGCCCTGCTTGTTTCTTCTTTATGTTGGAAATGTATCCTCAGAATGGGTCTGAGCTGATTTTCCCTGCTGGTTTTAGGCCGCTTTACACACACTTGATGCACTTACACAGAGATATCAAGACTTAGCTTTTAAGATGCTCACTAGTCTGATAGATACTTGTGCGATGAACAGGGTGTGGTGAGTCCAGTTGATTGAGCAAGGAGTAGGTCGTGTCCATTCCATATTCGGTTTTCGGAAGGGTATCTGCGCTCATTTCAAACTCGAGTTTTATGCGTCACCCCACCTCACCTTTCCCCTGAAGCAGGCATAAGTGTGTTTTCTAAAAGCGTGACTCTGTTCTGTTTGGGGATTCAGTTCATGGGGAGCGATTTTTACATTCCCTCGATAAGTGATATCATAAGTTTCTTTTTTTGTGGGACTGATTTCACTGAGGATGATCGTACCTAAATCCACTCAGGATGCTGCTACCAGCCTCATGACGTGGATTTCATGGCTGAGTGACACTCCGTTGGACCTACGTAGCACCACTTGTCCACTTGTCCACTTGTCTTTGTCCACTTGTCCACTCGTCTTTGTCCACTTGGCTCTTTCCTGGGATATGAAACGTGTACCGGAGTGGAGGTTCTTGTCAAGACAGCAGCCCTCAACTTTGGGGTCCCTGTGTCTGGTTGATTTTTTCATTTTCCCAAGGTCAACCCCCATGTGTGGAAGTGCCCTATGCTCTGTGGTTCTGTGTTTTACATGGTTTGGGAAAGAGGATACACTTGTGAAGATTGGCTGTTGGCCATTGACATCCCGCCCATCAGCTTAACAAGGCTCCCTTGACTCCGTGGGCTGTCCTGCCTTTCTGGTTTTTAGACTTTTTTCGCCTGGCCCTTTTGCCCCGGGGGGGGGGCGGGCGAGAGATTTCTTTGTAGTGCTGATTTGCTCTCCCAGGTTGCTTGGTTGGCCAAAAAGGGCGTATGCGTTTTTTCCTGAATATATTCAGGAAAAAACGCATACGCCCTTTTTGGCCAACCGCATCATTGTCCACGTTCTGGCGCTTTTCATGTGCTATCGGGGCCATTCCGATGTACCCGTTGACATCCGTTTGCTGCAATTCTGCCTTGCGTTCAACGCCTCTTCGTAGCCTGACCTCAATATATTTTGGGGCGATAGTTATCGTTTAGAACTCTGCAGGTTTGGGAAGTGCAGTGCCCCTGAGCTCCATTTCCCAAGTCGCTTTTTTGTGAGTGGGACGCAACACGGCTGGATGGCTTCACGCCCTATTGTCGATCCGCGGTGGCAGGCTGAACCTCTGGTGAATTCTTCTTCGTGATGGGAAATGAGAGTGACATGTGCCCGACCAAACACCTCCAGCGAGTCTCTCATTGGTTCCCCCTCTTGCAGTTCATCCTGCGGACAAATTGCAGACGGTACGAAAGAGGCATGGAAAGGCGCCGAGTCTCCAAGTGGGGAGATTGTTAGTAAGGGGGCCTGAATGGAGAACACGAGCACCAGGAGATGAAAACTGAGGTGAGTTTCAGAAAGCTTTCCCGATCCCACGGTGTAGCATCCGCTGGGTTTCCAATGAGTGCTTTCGCTGTCGGAAGATTGCGTTGAACCTGGAGAGTTGGGACCCATGGAATGGGGAGCACGCAGGATTCCTTTCAAGGGTCTGCATTTGCTTTCCCAACCTCACCCATCGTCTCAGCCCCAAGAGTGTCCAGCCTTATGTCTTCTGCCGCTGGGGCTGTAGATGTGGTCAATCCTGGTTGCATGCCAGTCCCTGAACGCATTTTGGAAGAATTTCTCTCTGTTTTGCCCTGCTTGTTTCTTCTTTATGTTGGAAATGTATCCTCAGAATGGGTCTGAGCTGATTTTCCCTGCTGGTTTTAGGCCGCTTTACACACACTTGATGCACTTACACAGAGATATCAAGACTTAGCTTTTAAGATGCTTACTAGTCGGATAGATACTTGTGCGATGAACAGGGTCTGGTGAGTCCAGTTGATTGAGCAAGGAGGAGGTCGTGTCCATTCCATATTCGGTTTTCGGAAGGGTATCTGTGCTCATTTCAAACTCGAGTTTTATGCGTCACCCCACCTCACCTTTCCCCTGAAGCAGGCATAAGTGTGTTTTCTAAAAGCGTGACTCTGTTCTGTTTGGGGATTCAGTTCATGGGGAGCGATTTTTACATTCCCTCGATAAGTGATATCATAAGTTTCTTTTTTTCTGGGACTGATTTCACTGAGGATGATCGTACCTAAATCCACTCAGGATGCTGCTACCAGCCTCATGACGTGGATTTCATGGCTTAGTGACACTGCATTGGAACTACGTAGCACCACTTGTCCACTTGTCCACTTGTCTTTGTCCACTTGTCCACTCGTCTTTGTCCACTTGGCTCTTTCCTTGGATATGAAACGTGTAACGGAGTGGAGGTTCTTGTCAAGACAGCAGAGCTCAACTTTGGGGTCCCTGTGTCTGGTTGATTTTTACATTTTCCCAAGGTCAACGCCCATGTGTGGAAGTGCCCTATGCTCTGTGGTTCTGTGTTTTACATGGTTTGGGAAAGAGGATACACTTGTGAAGATTGGCTGTTGGCCATTGACATCCCGCCCATCAGCTTAAGAAGGCTCCCTTGACTCCGTAGGCTGTCCTGCCTTTCTGGTTTTTAGACTTTTTTCGCCTGGCCCTTTTGCCCCGGGGGGGGGGGCGAGAGATTTCTTTGTAGTGCTGATTTGCTCTCCCAGGTTGCTTGGTTGGCCAAAAAGGGCGTATGCGTTTTTTCCTGAATATATTCAGGAAAAAACGCATACGCCCTTTTTGGCCAACCGCATCATTGTCCACGTTCTGGCGCTTTTCATGTGCTATCGGGGCCATTCCGATGTACCCGTTGACATCCGTTTGCTGCAATTCTGCCTTGCGTTCAACGCCTCTTCGTAGCCTGACCTCAATATATTTTGGGGCGATAGTTATCGTTTAGAACTCTGCAGGTTTGGGAAGTGCAGTGCCCCTGAGCTCCATTTCCCAAGTCGCTTTTTTGTGAGTGGGACGCAACACGGCTGGATGGCTTCACGCCCTATTGTCGATCCGCGGTGGCAGGCTGAACCTCTGGTGAATTCTTCTTCGTGATGGGAAATGAGAGTGACATGTGCCCGACCAAACACCTCCAGCGAGTCTCTCATTGGTTCCCCCTCTTGCAGTTCACCCTGCGGACAAATTGCAGACGGTACGAAAGAGGCATGGAAAGGCGCCGAGTCTCCAAGTGGGGAGATTGTTAGTAAGGGGGCCTGAATGGAGAACACGAGCACCAGGAGTTGAAAACTGAGGTGAGTTTCAGAAAGCTTTCCCGATCCCACGGTGTAACATCCGCTGGGTTTCCAATGAGTGCTTTTGCTGTCAGAAGATTGCGTTGAACCTGGAGAGTTGGGACCCATGGAATGGGGAGCACGCAGGATTCCTTTCAAGGGTCTGCATTTGCTTTCCCAACCTCACCCATCGTCTCAGCCCCAAGAGTGTCCAGCCTTATGTCTTCTGCCGCTGGGGCTGTAGATGTGGTCATTCCTGGTTGCATGCCAGTCCCTGAACGCATTTTGGAAGAATTTCTCTCTGTTTTGCCCTGCTTGTTTCTTCTTTATGTTGGAAATGTATCCTCAGAATGGGTCTGAGCTGATTTTCCCTGCTGGTTTTAGGCCGCTTTACACACACTTGATGCACTTACACAGAGATATCAAGACTTAGCTTTTAAGATGCTCACTAGTCGGATAGATACTTGTGCGATGAACAGGGTGTGGTGAGTCCAGTTGATTGAGCAAGGAGTAGGTCGTGTCCATTCCATATTCGGTTTTCGGAAGGGTATCTGTGCTCATTTCAAACTCGAGTTTTATGCGTCACCCCACCTCACCTTTCCCCTGAAGCAGGCATAAGTGTGTTTTCTAAAAGCGTGACTCTGTTCTGTTTGGGGATTCAGTTCATGGGGAGCGATTTTTACATTCCCTCGATAAGTGATATCATAAGTTTCTTTTTTTGTGGGACTGATTTCACTGAGGATGATCGTACCTAAATCCACTCAGGATGCTGCTACCAGCCTCATGACGTGGATTTCATGGCTGAGTGACACTCCATTGGACCTACGTAGCACCACTTGTCCACTTGTCCACTTGTCTTTGTCCACTTGTCCACTCGTCTTTGTCCACTTGGCTCTTTCCTGGGATATGAAACGTGTACCGGAGTGGAGGTTCTTGTCAAGACAGCAGCCCTCAACTTTGGGGTCCCTGTGTCTGGTTGATTTTTTCATTTTCCCAAGGTCAACGCCCATGTGTGGAAGTGCCCTATGCTCTGTGGTTCTGTGTTTTACATGGTTTGGGAAAGAGGATACACTTGTGAAGATTGGCTGTTGGCCATTTACATCCCGCCCATCAGCTTAACAAGGCTCCCTTGACTCCGTGGGCTGTCCTGCCTTTCTGGTTTTTAGACTTTTTTCGCCTGACCCTTTTGCCCCCGGGGGGGGGGCGAGAGATTTCTTTGTAGTGCTGATTTGCTCTCCCAGGTTGCTTGGTTGGCCAAAAAGGGCGTATGAGTTTTTTCCTGAATATATTCAGGAAAAAACGCATACGCCCTTTTTGGCCAACCGCATCATTGTCCACGTTCTGGCGCTTTTCATGTGCTATCGGGGCCATTCCGATGTACCCGTTGACATCCGTTTCCTGCAATTCTGCCTTGCGTTCAACGCCTCTTCGTAGCCTGACCTCAATATATTTTGGGGCGATAGTTATCGTTTAGAACTCTGCAGGTTTGGGAAGTGCAGTGCCCCTGAGCTCCATTTCCCAAGTCGCTTTTTTGTGAGTGGGACGCAACACGGCTGGATGGCTTCACGCCCTATTGTCGATCCGCGGTGGCAGGCTGAACCTCTGGTGAATTCTTCTTCGTGATGGGAAATGAGAGTGACATGTGCCCGACCAAACACCTCCAGCGAGTCTCTCATTGGTTCCGCCTCTTGCAGTTCATCCTGCGGACAAATTGCAGACGGTATGAAAGAGGCATGGAAAGGCGCCGAGTCTTCAAGTGGGGAGATTGTTAGTAAGGGGGCCTGAATGGAGAACACGAGCACCAGGAGATGAAAACTGAGGTGAGTTTCAGAAAGCTTTCCCGATCCCACGGTGTAGCATCCGCTGGGTTTCCAATGAGTGCTTTCGCTGTCGGAAGATTGCGTTGAACCTGGAGAGTTGGGACCCATGGAATGGGGAGCACGCAGGATTCCTTTCAAGGGTCTGCATTTGCTTTCCCAACCTCACCCATCGTCTCAGCCCCAAGAGTGTCCAGCCTTATGTCTTCTGCCGCTGGGGCTGTAGATGTGGTCAATCCTGGTTGCATGCCAGTCCCTGAACGCATTTTGGAAGAATTTCTCTCTGTTTTGCCCTGCTTGTTTCTTCTTTATGTTGGAAATGTATCCTCAGAATGGGTCTGAGCTGATTTTCCCTGCTGGTTTTAGGCCGCTTTACACACACTTGATGCACTTACACAGAGATATCAAGACTTAGCTTTTAAGATGCTTACTAGTCGGCTAGATACTTGTGCGATGAACAGGGTCTGGTGAGTCCAGTTGATTGAGCAAGGAGTAGGTCGTGTCCATTCCATATTCGGTTTTCGGAAGGGTATCTGTGCTCATTTCAAACTCGAGTTTTATGCGTCACCCCACCTCACCTTTCCCCTGAAGCAGGCATAAGTGTTTTTTCTAAAAGCGTGACTCTGTTCTGTTTGGGGATTCCGTTCATGGGGAGCGATTTTTACATTCCCTCGATAAGTGATATCATAAGTTTCTTTTTTTGTGGGACTGATTTCACTGAGGATGATCGTACCTAAATCCACTCAGGATGCTGCTACCAGCCTCATGACGTGGATTTCATGGCTGAGTGACACTCCATTGGAACTACGTAGCACCACTTGTCCACTTGTCCACTTGTCTTTGTCCACTTGTCCACTCGTCTTTGTCCACTTGGCTCTTTCCTGGGATATGAAACGTGTACCGGAGTGGAGGTTCTTGTCAAGACAGCAGCCCTCAACTTTGGGGTCCCTGTGTCTGGTTGATTTTTTCATTTTCCCAAGGTCAACGCCCATGTGTGGAAGTGCCCTATGCTCTGTGGTTCTGAGTTTTACATGGTTTGGGAAAGAGGATACACTTGTGAAGATTGGCTGTTGGCCATTGACATCCCGCCCATCAGCTTAACAAGGCTCCCTTGACTCCGTGGGCTGTCCTGCCTTTCTGGTTTTTAGACTTTTTTGCCTGGCCCTTTTGCCCCGGGGGGGGGGCGAGAGATTTCTTTGTAGTGCTGATTTGCTCTCCCAGGTTGCTTGGTTGGCCAAAAAGGGCGTATGCGTTTTTTCCTGAATATATTCAGGAAAAAACGCATACGCCCTTTTTGGCCAACCGCATCATTGTCCACGTTCTGGCGCTTTTCATGTGCTATCGGGGCCATTCCGACGTACCCGTTGACATCCGTTTCCTGCAATTCTGCCTTGCGTTCAACGCCTCTTCGTAGCCTGACCTCAATATATTTTGGGGCGATAATTATCGTTTAGAACTCTGCAGGTTTGGGAAGTGCAGTGCCCCTGAGCTCCATTTCCCAAGTCGCTTTTTTGTGAGTGGGACGCAACACGGCTGGATGGCTTCACGCCCTATTGTCGATCCGCGGTGGCAGGCTGAACCTCTGGTGAATTCTTCTTCGTGATGGGAAATGAGAGTGACATATGCCCGACCAAACACCTCCAGCGAGTCTCTCATTGGTTCCCCCTCTTGCAGTTCATCCTGCGGACAAATTGCAGACGGTACGAAAGAGGCATGGAAAGGCGCCGAGTCTCCAAGTGGGGAGATTGTTAGTAAGGGGGCCTGAATGGAGAACACGAGCACCAGGAGTTGAAAACTGAGGTGAGTTTCAGAAAGCTTTCCCGATCCCACGGTGTAGCATCCGCTGGGTTTCCAATGAGTGCTTTCGCTGTCGGAAGATTGCGTTGAACCTGGAGAGTTGGGACCCATGGAATGGGGAGCACGCAGGATTCCTTTCAAGGGTCTGCATTTGCTTTCCCAACCTCACCCATCGTCTCAGCCCCAAGAGTGTCCAGCCTTATGTCTTCTGCCGCTGGGGCTGTAGATGTGGTCAATCCTGGTTGCATGCCAGTCCCTGAACGCATTTGGGAAGAATTTCTCTCTGTTTTGCCCTGCTTGTTTCTTCTTTATGTTGGAAATGTATCCTCAGAATGGGTCTGAGCTGATTTTCCCTGCTGGTTTTAGGCCGCTTTACACACACTTGATGCACTTACACAGAGATATCAAGACTTAGATTTTAAGATGCTTACTCGTCGGATAGATACTTGTGCGATGAACAGGGTGTGGTGAGTCCAGTTGATTGAGCAAGGAGTAGGTCGTGTCCATTCCATATTCGGTTTTCGGAAGGGTATCTGTGCTCATTTCAAACTCGAGTTTTATGCGTCACCCCACCTCACCTTTCCCCTGAAGCAGGCATAAGTGTGTTTTCTAAAAGCGTGACTCTGTTCTGTTTGGGGATTCAGTTCATGGGGAGCGATTTTTACATTCCCTCGATAAGTGATATCATAAGTTTCTTTTTTTGTGGGACTGATTTCACTGAGGATGATCGTACCTAAATCCACTCAGGATGCTGCTACCAGCCTCATGACGTGGATTTCATGGCTGAGTGACACTCCATTGGACCTACGTAGCACCACTTGTCCACTTGTCCACTTGTCTTTGTCCACTTGTCCACTCGTCTTTGTCCACTTGGCTCTTTCCTGGGATATGAAACGTGTACCGGAGTGGAGGTTCTTGTCAAGACAGCAGCCCTCAACTTTGGGGTCCCTGTGTCTGGTTGATTTTTTCATTTTCCCAAGGTCAACGCCCATGTGTGGAAGTGCCCTATGCTCTGTGGTTCTGTGTTTTACATGGTTTGGGAAAGAGGATACACTTGTGAAGATTGGCTGTTGGCCATTGACATCCCGCCCATCAGCTTAACAAGGCTCCCTTGACTCCGAAGGCTGTCCTGCCTTTCTGGTTTTTAGACTTTTTTCGCCTTGCCCTTTTGCCCCGGTGGGGGTGGGGGGGCGAGAGATTTCTTTGTAGTGCTGATTTGCTCTCCCAGGTTGCTTGGTTGGCCAAAAAGGGCGTATGCGTTTTTTCCTGAATATATTCAGGAAAAAACGCATACGCCCTTTTTGGCCAACCGCATCATTGTCCACGTTCTGGCGCTTTTCATGTGCTATCGGGGCCATTCCGATGTACCCGTTGACATCCGTTTCCTGCAATTCTGCCTTGCGTTCAACGCCTCTTCGTAGCCTGACCTCAATATATTTTGGGGCGATAGTTATCGTTTAGAACTCTGCAGGTTTGGGAAGTGCAGTGCCCCTGAGCTCCATTTCCCAAGTCGCTTTTTTGTGAGTGGGACGCAACACGGCTGGATGGCTTCACGCCCTATTGTCGATCCGCGGTGGCAGGCTGAACCTCTGGTGAATTCTTCTTCGTGATGGGAAATGAGAGTGACATGTGCCCGACCAAACACCTCCAGCGAGTCTCTCATTGGTTCCCCCTCTTGCAGTTCATCCTGCGGACAAATTGCAGACGGTACGAAAGAGGCATGGAAAGGCGCCGAGTCTCCAAGTGGGGAGATTGTTAGTAAGGGGGCCTGAATGGAGAACACGAGCACCAGGAGATGAAAACTGAGGTGAGTTTCAGAAAGCTTTCCCGATCCCACGGTGTAGCATCCGCTGGGTTTCCAATGAGTGCTTTCGCTGTCGGAAGATTGCGTTGAACCTGGAGAGTTGGGACCCATGGAATGGGGAGCACGCAGGATTCCTTTCAAGGGTCTGCATTTGCTTTCCCAACCTCACCCATCGTCTCAGCCCCAAGAGTGTCCAGCCTTATGTCTTCTGCCGCTGGGGCTGTAGATGTGGTCAATCCTGGTTGCATGCCAGTCCCTGAACGCATTTGGGAAGAATTTCTCTCTGTTTTGCCCTGCTTGTTTCTTCTTTATGTTGGAAATGTATCCTCAGAATGGGTCTGAGCTGATTTTCCCTGCTGGTTTTAGGCCGCTTTACACACACTTGATGCACTTACACAGAGATATCAAGACTTAGCTTTTAAGATGCTTACTAGTCGGATAGATACTTGTGCGATGAACAGGGTGTGGTGAGTCCAGTTGATTGAGCAAGGAGTAGGTCGTGTCCATTCCATATTCGGTTTTCGGAAGGGTATCTGTGCTCATTTCAAACTCGAGTTTTATGCGTCACCCCACCTCACCTTTCCCCTGAAGCAGGCATAAGTGTGTTTTCTAAAAGCGTGACTCTGTTCTGTTTGGGGATTCAGTTCATGGGGAGCGATTTTTACATTCCCTCGATAAGTGATATCATAAGTTTCTTTTTTGTGGGACTGATTTCACTGAGGATGATCGTACCTAAATCCACTCAGGATGCTGCTACCAGCCTCATGACGTGGATTTCATGGCTGAGTGACACTCCATTGGACCTACGTAGCACCACTTGTCCACTTGTCCACTTGTCTTTGTCCACTTGTCCACTCGTCTTTGTCCACTTGGCTCTTTCCTGGGATATGAAACGTGTACCGGAGTGGAGGTTCTTGTCAAGACAGCAGCCCCCAACTTTGGGGTCCCTGTGTCTGGTTGATTTTTTCATTTTCCCAAGGTCAACGCCCATGTGTGGAAGTGCCCTATGCTCTGTGGTTCTGTGTTTTACATGGTTTGGGAAAGAGGATACACTTGTGAAGATTGGCTGTTGGCCATTGACATCCCGCCCATCAGCTTAACAAGGCTCCCTTGACTCCGAAGGCTGTCCTGCCTTTCTGGTTTTTAGACTTTTTTCGCCTTGCCCTTTTGCCCCGGTGGGGGGGGGGGGCGAGAGATTTCTTTGTAGTGCTGATTTGCTCTCCCAGGTGGCTTGGTTGGCCAAAAAGGGCGTATGCGTTTTTTCCTGAATATATTCAGGAAAAAACGCATACGCCCTTTTTGGCCAACCGCATCATTGTCCACGTTCTGGCGCTTTTCATGTGCTATCGGGGCCATTCCGATGTACCCGTTGACATCCGTTTCCTGCAATTCTGCCTTGCGTTCAACGCCTCTTCGTAGCCTGACCTCAATATATTTTGGGGCGCTAGTTATCGTTTAGAACTCTGCAGGTTTGGGAAGTGCAGTGCCCCTGAGCTCCATTTCCCAAGTCGCTTTTTTGTGAGTGGGACGCAACACGGCTGGATGGCTTCACGCCCTATTGTCGATCCGCGGTGGCAGGCTGAACCTCTGGTGAATTCTTCTTCGTGATGGGAAATGAGAGTGACCTGTGCCCGACCAAACACCTCCAGCGAGTCTCTCATTGGTTCCCCCTCTTGCAGTTCAACCTGCGGACAAATTGCAGACGGTACGAAAGAGGCATGGAAAGGCGCCGAGTCTCCAAGTGGGGAGATTGTTAGTAAGGGGGCCTGAATGGAGAACACGAGCACCAGGAGATGAAAACTGAGGTGAGTTTCAGAAAGCTTTCCCGATCCCACGGTGTAGCATCCGCTGGGTTTCCAATGAGTGCTTTCGCTGTCGGAAGATTGCGTTGAACCTGGAGAGTTGGGACCCATGGAATGGGGAGCACGCAGGATTCCTTTCAAGGGTCTGCATTTGCTTTCCCAACCTCACCCATCGTCTCAGCCCCAAGAGTGTCCAGCCTTATGTCTTCTGCCGCTGGGGCTGTAGATGTGGTCAATCCTGGTTGCATGCCAGTCCCTGAACGCATTTGGGAAGAATTTCTCTCTGTTTTGCCCTGCTTGTTTCTTCTTTATGTTGGAAATGTATCCTCAGAATGGGTCTGAGCTGATTTTCCCTGCTGGTTTTAGGCCGCTTTACACACACTTGATGCACTTACACAGAGATATCAAGACTTAGCTTTTAAGATGCTTACTAGTCGGATAGATACTTGTGCGATGAACAGGGTGTGGTGAGTCCAGTTGATTGAGCAAGGAGTAGGTCGTGTCCATTCCATATTCGGTTTTCGGAAGGGTATCTGTGCTCATTTCAAACTCGAGTTTTATGCGTCACCCCACCTCACCTTTCCCCTGAAGCAGGCATAAGTGTTTTTTCTAAAAGCGTGACTCTGTTCTGTTTGGGGATTCCGTTCATGGGGAGCGATTTTTACATTCCCTCGATAAGTGATATCATAAGTTTCTTTTTTGTGGGACTGATTTCACTGAGGATGATCGTACCTAAATCCACTCAGGATGCTGCTACCAGCCTCATGACGTGGATTTCATGGCTGAGTGACACTCCATTGGACCTACGTAGCACCACTTGTCCACTTGTCCACTTGTCTTTGTCCACTTGTCCACTCGTCTTTGTCCACTTGGCTCTTTCCTGGGATATGAAACGTGTACCGGAGTGGAGGTTCTTGTCAAGACAGCAGCCCTCAACTTTGGGGTCCCTGTGTCTGGTTGATTTTTTCATTTTCCCAAGGTCAACGCCCATGTGTGGAAGTGCCCTATGCTCTGTGGTTCTGTGTTTTACATGGTTTGGGAAAGAGGATACACTTGTGAAGATTGGCTGTTGGCCATTGACATCCCGCCCATCAGCTTAACAAGGCTCCCTTGACTCCGTGGGCTGTCCTGCCTTTCTGGTTTTTAGACTTTTTTGCCTGGCCCTTTTGCCCCGGGGGGGGGGGGGGCGAGAGATTTCTTTGTAGTGCTGATTTGCTCTCCCAGGTTGCTTGGTTGGCCAAAAAGGGCGTATGCGTTTTTTCCTGAATATATTCAGGAAAAAACGCATACGCCCTTTTTGGCCAACCGCATCATTGTCCACGTTCTGGCGCTTTTCATGTGCTATCGGGGCCATTCCGACGTACCCGTTGACATCCGTTTCCTGCAATTCTGCCTTGCGTTCAACGCCTCTTCGTAGCCTGACCTCAATATATTTTGGGGCGATAGTTATCGTTTAGAACTCTGCAGGTTTGGGAAGTGCAGTGCCCCTGAGCTCCATTTCCCAAGTCGCTTTTTTGTGAGTGGGACGCAACACGGCTGGATGGCTTCACGCCCTATTGTCGATCCGCGGTGGCAGGCTGAACCTCTGGTGAATTCTTCTTCGTGATGGGAAATGAGAGTGACATGTGCCCGACCAAACACCTCCAGCGAGTCTCTCATTGGTTCCCCCTCTTGCAGTTCATCCTGCTTACAAATTGCAGACGGTACGAAAGAGGCATGGAAAGGCGCCGAGTCTCCAAGTGGGGAGATTGTTAGTAAGGGGGCCTGAATGGAGAACACGAGCACCAGGAGATGAAAACTGAGGTGAGTTTCAGAAAGCTTTCCCGATCCCACGGTGTAGCATCCGCTGGGTTTCCAATGAGTGCTTTCGCTGTCGGAAGATTGCGTTGAACCTGGAGAGTTGGGACCCATGGAATGGGGAGCACGCAGGATTCCTTTCAAGGGTCTGCATTTGCTTTCCCAACCTCACCCATCGTCTCAGCCCCAAGAGTGTCCAGCCTTATGTCTTCTGCCGCTGGGGCTGTAGATGTGGTCAATCCTGGTTGCATGCCAGTCCCTGAACGCATTTTGGAAGAATTTCTCTCTGTTTTGCCCTGCTTGTTTCTTCTTTATGTTGGAAATGTATCCTCAGAATGGGTCTGAGCTGATTTTCCCTGCTGGTTTTAGGCCGCTTTACACACACTTGATGCACTTACACAGAGATATCAAGACTTAGCTTTTAAGATGCTTACTAGTCGGATAGATACTTGTGCGATGAACAGGGTCTGGTGAGTCCAGTTGATTGAGCAAGGAGGAGGTCGTGTCCATTCCATATTCGGTTTTCGGAAGGGTATCTGTGCTCATTTCAAACTCGAGTTTTATGCGTCACCCCACCTCACCTTTCCCCTGAAGCAGGCATAAGTGTGTTTTCTAAAAGCGTGACTCTGTTCTGTTTGGGGATTCCGTTCATGGGGAGCGATTTTTACATTCCCTCGATAAGTGATATCATAAGTTTCTTTTTTTGTGGGACTGATTTCACTGAGGATGATCGTACCTAAATCCACTCAGGATGCTGCTACCAGCCTCATGACGTGGATTTCATGGCTGAGTGACACTCCATTGGACCTACGTAGCACCACTTGTCCACTTGTCCACTTGTCTTTGTCCACTTGTCCACTCGTCTTTGTCCACTTGGCTCTTTCCTGGGATATGAAACGTGTACCGGAGTGGAGGTTCTTGTCAAGACAGCAGCCCTCAACTTTGGGGTCCCTGTGTCTGGTTGATTTTTTCATTTTCCGAAGGTCAACGCCCATGTGTGGAAGTGCCCTATGCTCTGTGGTTCTGTGTTTTACATGGTTTGGGAAAGAGGATACACTTGTGAAGATTGGCTGTTGGCCATTGACATCCCGCCCATCAGCTTCACAAGGCTCCCTTGACTCCGTGGGCTGTCGTGCTTTTCTGGTTTTTAGACTTTTTTCGCCTTGCCCTTTTGCCCCGGTGGGGGGGGGGGCGAGAGATTTCTTTGTAGTGCTGATTTGCTCTCCCAGGTTGCTTGGTTGGCCAAAAAGGGCGTATGCGTTTTTTCCTGAATATATTCAGGAAAAAACGCATACGCCCTTTTTGGCCAACCGCATCATTGTCCACGTTCTGGCGCTTTTCATGTGCTATCGGGGCCATTCCGACGTACCCGTTGACATCCGTTTCCTGCAATTCTGCCTTGCGTTCAACACCTCTTCGTAGCCTGACCTCAATATATTTTGGGGCGATAGTTATCGTTTAGAACTCTGCAGGTTTGGGAAGTGCAGTGCCCCTGAGCTCCATTTCCCAAGTCGCTTTTTTGTGAGTGGGACGCAACACGGCTGGATGGCTTCACGCCCTATTGTCGATCCGCGGTGGCAGGCTGAACCTCTGGTGAATTCTTCTTCGTGATGGGAAATGAGAGTGACATGTGCCCGACCAAACACCTCCAGCGAGTCTCTCATTGGTTCCCCCTCTTGCAGTTCATCCTGCGGACAAATTGCAGACGGTACGAAAGAGGCATGGAAAGGCGCCGAGTCTCCAAGTGGGGAGATTGTTAGTAAGGGGGCCTGAATGGAGAACACGAGCACCAGGAGATGAAAACTGAGGTGAGTTTCAGAAAGCTTTCCCGATCCCACGGTGTAGCATCCGCTGGGTTTCCAATGAGTGCTTTCGCTGTCGGAAGATTGCGTTGAACCTGGAGAGTTGGGACCCATGGAATGGGGAGCACGCAGGATTCCTTTCAAGGGTCTGCATTTGCTTTCCCAACCTCACCCATCGTCTCAGCCCCAAGAGTGTCCAGCCTTATGTCTTCTGCCGCTGGGGCTGTAGATGTGGTCAATCCTGGTTGCATGCCAGTCCCTGAACGCATTTGGGAAGAATTTCTCTCTGTTTTGCCCTGCTTGTTTCTTCTTTATGTTGGAAATGTATCCTCAGAATGGGTCTGAGCTGATTTTCCCTGCTGGTTTTAGGCCGCTTTACACACACTTGATGCACTTACACAGAGATATCAAGACTTAGCTTTTAAGATGCTTACTAGTCGGATAGATACTTGTGCGATGAACAGGGTCTGGTGAGTCCAGTTGATTGAGCAAGGAGGAGGTCGTGTCCATTCCATATTCGGTTTTCGGAAGGGTATCTGTGCTCATTTCAAACTCGAGTTTTATGCGTCACCCCACCTCACCTTTCCCCTGAAGCAGGCATAAGTGTGTTTTCTAAAAGCGTGACTCTGTTCTGTTTGGGGATTCTGTTCATGGGGAGCGATTTTTACATTCCCTCGATAAGTGATATCATAAGTTTCTTTTTTTGTGGGACTGATTTCACTGAGGATGATCGTACCTAAATCCACTCAGGATGCTGCTACCAGCCTCATGACGTGGATTTCATGGCTGAGTGACACTCCATTGGACCTACGTAGCACCACTTGTCCACTTGTCCACTTGTCGTTGTCCACTTGTCCACTCGTCTTTGTCCACTTGGCTCTTTCCTGGGATATGAAACGTGTACCGGAGTGGAGGTTCTTGTCAAGACAGCAGCCCTCAACTTTGGGGTCCCTGTGTCTGGTTGATTTTTTCATTTTCCCAAGGTCAACGACCATGTGTGGAAGTGCCCTATGCTCTGTGGTTCTGTGTTTTACATGGTTTGGGAAAGAGGATACACTTGTGAAGATTGGCTGTTGGCCATTGACATCCCGCCCATCAGCTTAACAAGGCTCCCTTGACTCCGTAGGCTGTCCTGCCTTTCTGGTTTTTAGACTTTTTTCGCCTTGCCCTTTTGCCCCGGTGGGGGGGGGGGGCGAGAGATTTCTTTGTAGTGCTGATTTGCTCTCCCAGGTTGCTTGGTTGGCCAAAAAGGGCGTATGCGTTTTTTCCTGAATATATTCAGGAAAAAACGCATACGCCCTTTTTGGCCAACCGCATCATTGTCCACGTTCTGGCGCTTTTCATGTGCTATCGGGGCCATTCCGATGTACCCGTTGACATCCGTTTCCTGCAATTCTGCCTTGCGTTCAACGCCTCTTCGTAGCCTGACCTCAATATATTTTGGGGCGATAGTTATCGTTTAGAACTCTGCAGGTTTGGGAAGTGCAGTGCCCCTGAGCTCCATTTCCCAAGTCGCTTTTTTGTGAGTGGGACGCAACACGGCTGGATGGCTTCACGCCCTATTGTCGATCCGCGGTGGCAGGCTGAACCTCTGGTGAATTCTTCTTCGTGATGGGAAATGAGAGTGACATGTGCCCGACCAAACACCTCCAGCGAGTCTCTCATTGGTTCCCCCTCTTGCAGTTCATCCTGCGGACAAATTGCAGACGGTACGAAAGAGGCATGGAAAGGCGCCGAGTCTCCAAGTGGGGAGATTGTTAGTAAGGGGGCCTGAATGGAGAACACGAGCACCAGGAGTTGAAAATTGAGGTGAGTTTCAGAAAGCTTTCCCGATCCCACGGTGTAGCATCCGCTGGGTTTCCAATGAGTGCTTTCGCTGTCGGAAGATTGCGTTGAACCTGGAGAGTTGGGACCCATGGAATGGGGAGCACGCAGGATTCCTTTCAAGGGTCTGCATTTGCTTTCCCAACCTCACCCATCGTCTCAGCCCCAAGAGTGTCCAGCCTTATGTCTTCTGCCGCTGGGGCTGTAGATGTGGTCAATCCTGGTTGCATGCCAGTCCCTGAACGCATTTTGGAAGAATTTCTCTCTGTTTTGGCCTGCTTGTTTCTTCTTTGTGTTGGAAATGTATCCTCAGAATGGGTCTGAGCTGATTTTCCCTGCTGGTTTTAGGCCGCTTTACACACACTTGATGCACTTACACAGAGATATCAAGACTTAGCTTTTAAGATGCTTACTAGTCGGATAGATACTTGTGCGATGAACAGGGTGTGGTGAGTCCAGTTGATTGAGCAAGGAGTAGGTCGTGTCCATTCCATATTCGGTTTTCGGAAGGGTATCTGTGCTCATTTCAAACTCGAGTTTTTTTTTTTTTTTTTTTTTTTCAAACTCGAGTTTTATGCGTCACCCCACCTCACCTTTCCCCTGAACCAGGCATAAGTGTGTTTTCTAAAAGCGTGACTCTGTTCTGTTTGGGGATTCAGTTCATGGGGAGCGATTTTTACATTCCCTCGATAAGTGATATCATAAGTTTCTTTTTTTGTGGGACTGATTTCACTGAGGATGATCGTACCTAAATCCACTCAGGATGCTGCTACCAGCCTCATGACGTGGATTTCATGGCTGAGTGACACTCCATTGGACCTACGTAGCACCACTTGTCCATTTGTCCACTTGTCTTTGTCCACTTGTCCACTTGTCTTTGTCCACTTGTCCACTCGTCTTTGTCCACTTGGCTCTTTCCTGGGATATGAAACGTGTACCGGAGTGGAGGTTCTTGTCAAGACAGCAGCCCTCAACTTTGGGGTCCCTGTGTCTGGTTGATTTTTTCATTGTCCCAAGGTCCGCCCATGTGTGGAAGTTCCCTATGCTCTGTGGTTCTGTGTTTTACATGGTTTGGGAAAGAGGATACACTTGTGAAGATTGGCTGTTGGCCATTGACATCCCGCCCATCAGCTTAACAAGGCTCCCTTGACTCCGTAGGCTGTCCTGCCTTTCTGGTTTTTAGACTTTTTTCGCCTTGCCCTTTTGCCCCGGTGGGGGGGGGGGGGCGAGAGATTTCTTTGTAGTGCTGATTTGCTCTCCCAGGTTGCTTGGTTGGCCAGAAAGGGCGTATGCGTTTTTTCCTATATATATTCAGGAAAAAACGCATACGCCCTTTTTGGCCAACCACATCATTGTCCACGTTCTGGCGCTTTTCATGTGCTATCGGGGCCATTCCGATGTACCCGTTGACATCCGTTTCCTGCAATTCTGCCTTGCGTTCAACGCCTCTTCGTAGCCTGACCTCAATATATTTTGGGGCGATAGTTATCGTTTAGAACTCTGCAGGTTTGGGAAGTGCAGTGCCCCTGAGCTCCATTTCCCAAGTCGCTTTTTTGTGAGTGGGACGCAACACGGCTGGATGGCTTCACGCCCTATTGTCGATCCGCGGTGGCAGGCTGAACCTCTGGTG
Organism: Kogia breviceps; assembly: GCF_026419965.1. Classification (NCBI taxonomy): domain Eukaryota; kingdom Metazoa; phylum Chordata; class Mammalia; order Artiodactyla; family Physeteridae; genus Kogia; species Kogia breviceps. The sequence continues at coordinate 28,884,298 of NC_081321.1, forward strand.
AATTCTTCTTCGTGATGGGAAATGAGAGTGACATGTGCCCGACCAAACACCTCCAGCGAGTCTCTCATTGGTTCCCCCTCTTGCAGTTCATCCTGCCGACAAATTGCAGACGGTACGAAAGAGGCATGGAAAGGCGCCGAGTCTCCAAGTGGGGAGATTGTTAGTAAGGGGGCCTGAATGGAGAACACGAGCACCAGGAGATGAAAACTGAGGTGAGTTTCAGAAAGCTTTCCCGATCCCACGGTGTAGCATCCGCTGGGTTTCCAATGAGTGCTTTCGCTGTCGGAAGATTGCGTTGAACCTGGAGAGTTGGGACCCATGGAATGGGGAGCACGCAGGATTCCTTTCAAGGGTCTGCATTTGCTTTCCCAACCTCACCCATCGTCTCAGCCCCAAGAGTGTCCAGCCTTATGTCTTCTGCCGCTGGGGCTGTAGATGTGGTCAATCCTGGTTGCATGCCAGTCCCTGAACGCATTTTGGAAGAATTTCTCTCTGTTTTGGCCTGCTTGTTTCTTCTTTGTGTTGGAAATGTATCCTCAGAATGGGTCTGAGCTGATTTTCCCTGCTGGTTTTAGGCCGCTTTACACACACTTGATGCACTTACACAGAGATATCAAGACTTAGCTTTTAAGATGCTTACTAGTCGGATAGATACTTGTGCGATGAACAGGGTGTGGTGAGTCCAGTTGATTGAGCAAGGAGTAGGTCGTGTCCATTCCATATTCGGTTTTCGGAAGGGTATCTGTGCTCATTTCAAACTCGAGTTTTATGCGTCACCCCACCTCACCTTTCCCCTGAAGCAGGCATAAGTGTGTTTTCTAAAAGCGTGACTCTGTTCTGTTTGGGGATTCCGTTCATGGGGAGCGATTTTTACATTCCCTCGATAAGTGATATCATAAGTTTCTTTTTTTGTGGGACTGATTTCACTGAGGATGATCGTACCTAAATCCACTCAGGATGCTGCTACCAGCCTCATGACGTGGATTTCATGGCTGAGTGACACTCCATTGGACCTACGTAGCACCACTTGTCCACTTGTCCACTTGTCTTTGTCCACTTGTCCACTCGTCTTTGTCCACTTGGCTCTTTCCTGGGATATGAAACGTGTACCAGAGTGGAGGTTATTGTCAAGACAGCAGCCCTCAACTTTGGGGTCCCTGTGTCTGGTTGATTTTTTCATTGTCCCAAGGTCCGCCCATGTGTGGAAGTTCCCTATGCTCTGTGGTTCTGTGTTTTACATGGTTTGGGAAAGAGGATACACTTGTGAAGATTGGCTGTTGGCCATTGACATCCCGCCCATCAGCTTAACAAGGCTCCCTTGACTCCGTAGGCTGTCCTGCCTTTCTGGTTTTTAGACTTTTTTCGCCTGGCCCTTTTGCCCCGGGGGGGGGGGGCGAGAGATTTCTTTGTAGTGCTGATTTGCTCTCCCAGGTTGCTTGGTTGGCCAAAAAGGGCGTATGCGTTTTTTCCTGAATATATTCAGGAAAAAACGCATACGCCCTTTTTGGCCAACCGCATCATTGTCCACGTTCTGGCGCTTTTCATGTGCTATCGGGGCCATTCCGATGTACCCGTTGACATCCGTTTCCTGCAATTCTGCCTTGCGTTCAACGCCTCTTCGTAGCCTGACCTCAATATATTTTGGGGCGATAGTTATCGTTTAGAACTCTGCAGGTTTGGGAAGTGCAGTGCCCCTGAGCTCCATTTCCCAAGTCGCTTTTTTGTGAGTGGGACGCAACACGGCTGGATGGCTTCACGCCCTATTGTCGATCCGCGGTGGCAGGCTGAACCTCTGGTGAATTCTTCTTCGTGATGGGAAATGAGAGTGACATGTGCCCGACCAAACACCTCCAGCGAGTCTCTCATTGGTTCCCCCTCTTGCAGTTCATCCTGCGGACAAATTGCAGACGGTACGAAAGAGGCATGGAAAGGCGCCGAGTCTCCAAGTGGGGAGATTGTTAGTAAGGGGGCCTGAATGGAGAACACGAGCACCAGGAGATGAAAACTGAGGTGAGTTTCAGAAAGCTTTCCCGATCCCGCGGTGTAGCATCCGCTGGGTTTCCAATGAGTGCTTTCGCTGTCGGAAGATTGCGTTGAACCTGGAGAGTTGGGACCCATGGAATGGGGAGCACGCAGGATTCCTTTCAAGGGTCTGCATTTGCTTTCCCAACCTCACCCATCGTCTCAGCCCCAAGAGTGTCCAGCCTTATGTCTTCTGCCGCTGGGGCTGTAGATGTGGTCAATCCTGGTTGCATGCCAGTCCCTGAACGCATTTTGGAAGAATTTCTCTCTGTTTTGCCCTGCTTGTTTCTTCTTTATGTTGGAAATGTATCCTCAGAATGGGTCTGAGCTGATTTTCCCTGCTGGTTTTAGGCCGCTTTACACACACTTGATGCACTTACACAGAGATATCAAGACTTAGCTTTTAAGATGCTTACTAGTCGGATAGATACTTGTGCGATGAACAGGGTCTGGTGAGTCCAGTTGATTGAGCAAGGAGTAGGTCGTGTCCATTCCATATTCGGTTTTCGGAAGGGTATCTGTGCTCATTTCAAACTCGAGTTTTATGCGTCACCCCACCTCACCTTTCCCCTGAAGCAGGCATAAGTGTGTTTTCTAAAAGCGTGACTCTGTTCTGTTTGGGGATTCCGTTCATGGGGAGCGATTTTTACATTCCCTCGATAAGTGATATCATAAGTTTCTTTTTTTGTGGGACTGATTTCACTGAGGATGATCGTACCTAAATCCACTCAGGATGCTGCTACCAGCCTCATGACGTGGATTTCATGGCTGAGTGACACTCCATTAGACCTACGTAGCACCACTTGTCCACTTGTCCACTTGTCTTTGTCCACTTGTCCACTCGTCTTTGTCCACTTGGCTCTTTCCTGGGATATGAAACGTGTACCGGAGTGGAGGTTCTTGTCAAGACAGCAGCCCTCAACTTTGGGGTCCCTGTGTCTGGTTGATTTTTTCATTTTCCTAAGGTCCGCCCATGTGTGGAAGTTCCCTATGCTCTGTGGTTCTGTGTTTTACATGGTTTGGGAAAGAGGATACACTTGTGAAGATTGGCTGTTGGCCATTGACATCCCGCCCATCAGCTTAACAAGGCTCCCTTGACTCCGTAGGCTGTCCTGCCTTTCTGGTTTTTAGACTTTTTTCGCCTTGCCCTTTTGCCCCGGTGGAGGGGGGGGGGCGAGAGATTTCTTTGTAGTGCTGATTTGCTCTCCCAGGTTGCTTGGTTGGCCAAAAAGGGCGTATGCGTTTTTTCCTGAATATATTCAGGAAAAAACGCATACGCCCTTTTTGGCCAACCGCATCATTGTCCACGTTCTGGCGCTTTTCATGTGCTATCGGGGCCATTCCGATGTACCCGTTGACATCCGTTTCCTGCAATTCTGCCTTGCGTTCAACGCCTCTTCGTAGCCTGACCTCAATATATTTGGGGGCGATAGTTATCGTTTAGAACTCTGCAGGTTTGGGAAGTGCAGTGCCCCTGAGCTCCATTTCCCAAGTCGCTTTTTTGTGAGTGGGACGCAACACGGCTGGATGGCTTCACGCCCTATTGTCGATCCGCGGTGGCAGGCTGAACCTCTGGTGAATTCTTCTTCGTGATGGGAAATGAGAGTGACATGTGCCCAACCAAACACCTCCAGCGAGTCTCTCATTGGTTCCCCCTCTTGCAGTTCATCCTGCGGACAAATTGCAGACGGTACGAAAGAGGCATGGAAAGGCGCCGAGTTTCCAAGTGGGGAGATTGTTAGTAAGGGTGCCTGAATGGAGAACACGAGCACCAGGAGATGAAAACTGAGGTGAGTTTCAGAAAGCTTTCCCGATCCCGCGGTGTAGCATCCGCTGGGTTTCCAATGAGTGCTTTCGCTGTCGGAAGATTGCGTTGAACCTGGAGAGTTGGGACCCATGGAATGGGGAGCACGCAGGATTCCTTTCAAGGGTCTGCATTTGCTTTCCCAACCTCACCCATCGTCTCAGCCCCAAGAGTGTCCAGCCTTATGTCTTCTGCCGCTGGGGCTGTAGATGTGGTCAATCCTGGTTGCATGCCAGTCCCTGAACGCATTTTGGAAGAATTTCTCTCTGTTTTGCCCTGCTTGTTTCTTCTTTATGTTGGAAATGTATCCTCAGAATGGGTCTGAGCTGATTTTCCCTGCTGGTTTTAGGCCGCTTTACACACACTTGATGCACTTACACAGAGATATCAAGACTTAGCTTTTAAGATGCTTACTAGTCGGATAGATACTTGTGCGATGAACAGGGTGTGGTGAGTCCAGTTGATTGAGCAAGGAGTAGGTCGTGTCCATTCCATATTCGGTTTTCGGAAGGGTATCTGTGCTCATTTCAAACTCGAGTTTTATGCGTCACCCCACCTCACCTTTCCCCTGAAGCAGGCATAAGTGTGTTTTCTAAAAGCGTGACTCTGTTCTGTTTGGGGATTCCGTTCATGGGGAGCGATTTTTACATTCCCTCGATAAGTGATATCATAAGTTTCTTTTTTTGTGGGACTGATTTCACTGAGGATGATCGTACCTAAATCCACTCAGGATGCTGCTACCAGCCTCATGACGTGGATTTCATGGCTGAGTGACACTCCATTGGACCTACGTAGCACCACTTGTCCACTTGTCCACTTGTCTTTGTCCACTTGTCCACTCGTCTTTGTCCACTTGGCTCTTTCCTGGGATATGAAACGTGTACCGGAGTGGAGGTTCTTGTCAAGACAGCAGCCCTCAACTTTGGGGTCCCTGTGTCTGGTTGATTTTTTCATTGTCCCAAGGTCCGCCCATGTGCGGAAGTTCCCTATGCTCTGTGGTTCTGTGTTTTACATGGTTTGGGAAAGAGGATACACTTGTGAAGATTGGCTGTTGGCCATTGACATCCCGCCCATCAGCTTAACAAGGCTCCCTTGACTCCGTAGGCTGTCCTGCCTTTCTGGTTTTTAGACTTTTTTCGCCTTGCCCTTTTGCCCCGGTGGGGCGGGTGGGCGAGAGATTTCTTTGTAGTGCTGATTTGCTCTCCCAGGTTGCTTGGTTGGCCAAAAAGGGCGTATGCGTTTTTTCCTGAATATATTCAGGAAAAAACGCATACGCCCTTTTTGGCCAACCGCATCATTGTCCACGTTCTGGCGCTTTTCATGTGCTATCGGGGTCATTCCGATGTACCCGTTGACATCCGTTTCCTGCAATTCTGCCTTGCGTTCAACGCCTCTTCGTAGCCTGACCTCAATATATTTTGGGGCGATAGTTATCGTTTAGAACTCTGCAGGTTTGGGAAGTGCAGTGCCCCTGAGCTCCATTTCCCAAGTCGCTTTTTTGTGAGTGGGACGCAACACGGCTGGATGGCTTCACGCCCTATTGTCGATCCGCGGTGGCAGGCTGAACCTCTGGTGAATTCTTCTTCGTGATGGGAAATGAGAGTGACATGTGCCCGACCAAACACCTCCAGCGAGTCTCTCATTGGTTCCCCCTCTTGCAGTTCATCCTGCCGACAAATTGCAGACGGTACGAAAGAGGCATGGAAAGGCGCCGAGTCTCCAAGTGGGGAGATTGTTAGTAAGGGGGCCTGAATGGAGAACACGAGCACCAGGAGATGAAAACTGAGGTGAGTTTCAGAAAGCTTTCCCGATCCCACGGTGTAGCATCCGCTGGGTTTCCAATGAGTGCTTTCGCTGTCGGAAGATTGCGTTGAACCTGGAGAGTTGGGACCCATGGAATGGGGAGCACGCAGGATTCCTTTCAAGGGTCTGCATTTGCTTTCCCAACCTCACCCATCGTCTCAGCCCCAAGAGTGTCCAGCCTTATGTCTTCTGCCGCTGGGGCTGTAGATGTGGTCAATCCTGGTTGCATGCCAGTCCCTGAACGCATTTTGGAAGAATTTCTCTCTGTTTTGCCCTGCTTGTTTCTTCTTTGTGTTGGAAATGTATCCTCAGAATGGGTCTGAGCTGATTTTCCCTGCTGTTTTTAGGCCGCTTTACAAACACTTGATGCACTTACACAGAGATAACAAGACTTAGCTTTTAAGATGCTTACTAGTCGGATAGATACTTGTGCGATGAACAGGGTGTGGTGAGTCCAGTTGATTGAGCAAGGAGTAGGTCGTGTCCATTCCATATTCGGTTTTCGGAAGGGTATCTGTGCTCATTTCAAACTCGAGTTTTATGCGTCACCCCACCTCACCTTTCCCCTGAAGCAGGCATAAGTGTGTTTTCTAAAAGCGTGACTCTGTTCTGTTTGGGGATTCCGTTCATGGGGAGCGATTTTTACATTCCCTCGATAAGTGATATCATAAGTTTCTTTTTTTGTGGGACTGATTTCACTGAGGATGATCGTACCTAAATCCACTCAGGATGCTGCTACCAGCCTCATGACGTGGATTTCATGGCTGAGTGACACTCCATTGGACCTACGTAGCACCACTTGTCCACTTGTCCACTTGTCTTTGTCCACTTGTCCACTCGTCTTTGTCCACTTGGCTCTTTCCTGGGATATGAAACGTGTACCGGAGTGGAGGTTCTTGTCAAGACAGCAGCCCTCAACTTTGGGGTCCCTGTGTCTGGTTGATTTTTTCATTTTCCCAAGGTCCGCCCATGTGTGGAAGTTCCCTATGCTCTGTGGTTCTGTGTTTTACATGATTTGGGAAAGAGGATACACTTGTGAAGATTGGCTGTTGGCCATTGACATCCCGCCCATCAGCTTAACAAGGCTTCCTTGACTCCGTAGGCTGTCCTGCCTTTCTGGTTTTTAGACTTTTTTCGCCTGGCCCTTTTGCCCCGGGGGGGGGGGGGCGAGAGATTTCTTTGTAGTGCTGATTTGCTCTCCCAGGTTGCTTGGTTGGCCAAAAAGGGCGTATGCGTTTTTTCCTGAATATATTCAGGAAAAAACGCATACGCCCTTTTTGGCCAACCGCATCATTGTCCACGTTCTGGCGCTTTTCATGTGCTATCGGGGCCATTCCGATGTACCCATTGACATCCGTTTCCTGCAATTCTGCCTTGCGTTCAACGCCTCTTCGTAGCCTGACCTCAATATATTTTGGGGCGATAGTTATCGTTTAGAACTCTGCAGGTTTGGGAAGTGCAGTGCCCCTGAGCTCCATTTCCCAAGTCGCTTTTTTGTGAGTGGGACGCAACACGGCTGTATGGCTTCACGCCCTATTGTCGATCCGCGGTGGCAGGCTGAACCTCTGGTGAATTCTTCTTCGTGATGGGAAATGAGAGTGACATGTGCCCGACCAAACACCTCCAGCGAGTCTCTCATTGGTTCCCCCTCTTGCAGTTCATCCTGCGGACAAATTGCAGACGGTACGAAAGAGGCATGGAAAGGCGCCGAGTCTCCAAGTGGGGAGATTGTTAGTAAGGGGGCCTGAATGGAGAACACGAGCACCAGGAGTTGAAAACTGAGGTGAGTTTCAGAAAGCTTTCCCGATCCCACGGTGTAGCATCCGCTGGGTTTCCAATGAGTGCTTTCGCTGTCGGAAGATTGCGTTGAACCTGGAGAGTTGGGACCCATGGAATGGGGAGCACGCAGGATTCCTTTCAAGGGTCTGCATTTGCTTTCCCAACCTCACGCATCGTCTCAGCCCCAAGAGTGTCCAGCCTTATGTCTTCTGCCGCTGGGGCTGTAGATGTGGTCAATCCTGGTTGCATGCCAGTCCCTGAACGCATTTTGGAAGAATTTCTCTCTGTTTTGCCCTGCTTGTTTCTTCTTTATGTTGGAAATGTATCCTCAGAATGGGTCTGAGCTGATTTTCCCTGCTGGTTTTAGGCCGCTTTACACACACTTGATGCACTTACACAGAGATATCAAGACTTAGCTTTTAAGATGCTTACTAGTCGGATAGATACTTGTGCGATGAACAGGGTGTGGTGAGTCCAGTTGATTGAGCAAGGAGGAGGTCGTGTCTATTCCATATTCGGTTTTCGGAAAGGTATCTGTGCTCATTTCAAACTCGAGTTTTATGCGTCACCCCACCTCACCTTTCCCCTGAAGCAGGCATAAGTGTGTTTTCTAAAAGCGTGACTCTGTTCTGTTTGGGGATTCCGTTCATGGGGAGCGATTTTTACATTCCCTCGATAAGTGATATCATAAGTTTCTTTTTTTGTGGGACTGATTTCACTGAGGATGATCGTACCTAAATCCACTCAGGATGCTGCTACCAGCCTCATGACGTGGATTTCATGGCTGAGTGACACTCCATTGGACCTACGTAGCACCACTTGTCCACTTGTCCACTTGTCTTTGTCCACTTGTCCACTCGTCTTTGTCCACTTGGCTCTTTCCTGGGATATGAAACGTGTACCGGAGTGGAGGTTCTTGTCAAGACAGCAGCCCTCAACTTTGGGGTCCCTGTGTCTGGTTGATTTTTTCATTTTCCCAAGGTCAACGCCCATGTGTGGAAGTGCCCTATGCTCTGTGGTTCTGTGTTTTACATGGTTTGGGAAAGAGGATACACTTGTGAAGATTGGCTGTTGGCCATTGACATCCCGCCCATCAGCTTAAAAAGGCTCCCTTGACTCCGTGGGCTGTCCTGCCTTTATGGTTTTTAGACTTTTTTCGCCTGACCCTTTTGCCCCGGGGGGGGGGGGCGAGAGATTTCTTTGTAGTGCTGATTTGCTCTCCCAGGTTGCTTGGTTGGCCAAAAAGGGCGTATGCGTTTTTTCCTGTATATATTCAGGAAAAAACGCATACGCCCTTTTTGGCCAACCGCATCATTGTCCACGTTCTGGCGCTTTTCATGTGCTATCGGGGCCATTCCGATGTACCCGTTGACATCCGTTTCCTGCAATTCTGCCTTGCGTTCAACGCCTCTTCGTAGCCTGACCTCAATATATTTGGGGGCGATAGTTATCGTTTAGAACTCTGCAGGTTTGGGAAGTGCAGTGCCCCTGAGCTCCATTTCCCAAGTCGCTTTTTTGTGAGTGGGACGCAACACGGCTGGATGGCTTCACGCCCTATTGTCGATCCGCGGTGGCAGGCTGAACCTCTGGTGAATTCTTCTTCGTGATGGGAAATGAGAGTGACATGTGCCCGACCAAACACCTCCAGCGAGTCTCTCATTGGTTCCCCCTCTTGCAGTTCATCCTGCGGACAAATTGCAGACGGTACGAAAGAGGCATGGAAAGGCGCCGAGTCTCCAAGTGGGGAGATTGTTAGTAAGGGGGCCTGAATGGAGAACACGAGCACCAGGAGATGAAAACTGAGGTGAGTTTCAGAAAGCTTTCCCGATCCCACGGTGTAGCATCCGCTGGGTTTCCAATGAGTGCTTTCGCTGTCGGAAGATTGCATTGAACCTGGAGAGTTGGGACCCATGGAATGGGGAGCACGCAGGATTCCTTTCAAGGGTCTGCATTTGCTTTCCCAACCTCACCCATCGTCTCAGCCCCAAGAGTGTCCAGCCTTATGTCTTCTGCCGCTGGGGCTGTAGATGTGGTCAATCCTGGTTGCATGCCAGTCCCTGAACGCATTTTGGAAGAATTTCTCTCTGTTTTGGCCTGCTTGTTTCTTCTTTGTGTTGGAAATGTATCCTCAGAATGGGTCTGAGCTGATTTTCCCTGCTGGTTTTAGGCCGCGTTACACACACTTGATGCACTTACACAGAGATATCAAGACTTAGCTTTTAAGATGCTTACTAGTCGGATAGATACTTGTGCGATGAACAGGGTGTGGTGAGTCCAGTTGATTGAGCAAGGAGGAGGTCGTGTCCATTCCATATTCGGTTTTCGGAAGGGTATCTGTGCTCATTTCAAACTCGAGTTTTATGCGTCACCCCACCTCACCTTTCCCCTGAAGCAGGCATAAGTGTTTTTTCTAAAAGCGTGACTCTGTTCTGTTTGGGGATTCAGTTCATGGGGAGCGATTTTTACATTCTCTCGATAAGTGATATCATAAGTTTCTTTTTTTGTGGGACTGATTTCACTGAGGATGATCGTACCTAAATCCACTCAGGATGCTGCTACCAGCCTCATGACGTGGATTTCATGGCTGAGTGACACTCCATTGGAACTACGTAGCACCACTTGTCCACTTGTCCACTTGTCTTTGTCCACTTGTCCACTCGTCTTTGTCCACTTGGCTCTTTCCTGGGATATGAAACGTGTACCGGAGTGGAGGTTCTTGTCAAGACAGCAGCCCTCAACTTTGGGGTCCCTGTGTCTGGTTGATTTTTTCATTTTCCCAAGGTCAACGCCCATGTGTGGAAGTGCCCTATGCTCTGTGGTTCTGTGTTTTACATGGTTTGGGAAAGAGGATACACTTGTGAAGATTGGCTGTTGGCCATTGACATCCCGCCCATCAGCTTAACAAGGCTCCCTTGACTCCGAAGGCTGTCCTGCCTTTCTGGTTTTTAGACTTTTTTCGCCTTGCCCTTTTGCCCCGGTGGGGGGGGGGGGCGAGAGATTTCTTTGTAGTGCTGATTTGCTCTCCCAGGTTGCTTGGTTGGCCAAAAAGGGCCTATGCGTTTTTTCCTGAATATATTCAGGAAAAAACGCATACGCCCTTTTTAGCCAACCGCATCATTGTCCACGTTCTGGTGCTTTTCATGTGCTATCGGGGCCATTCCGATGTACCCGTTGACATCCGTTTCCTGCAATTCTGCCTTGCGTTCAACGCCTCTTCGTAGCCTGACCTCAATATATTTTGGGGCAATAGTTATCGTTTAGAACTCTGCAGGTTTGGGAAGTGCAGTGCCCCTGAGCTCCATTTCCCAAGTCGCTTTTTTGTGAGTGGGACGCAACACGGCTGGATGGCTTCACGCCCTATTGTCGATCCGCGGTGGCAGGCTGAACCTCTGGTGAATTCTTCTTCGTGATGGGAAATGAGAGTGACATGTGCCCGACCAAACACCTCCAGCGAGTCTCTCATTGGTTCCCCCTCTTGCAGTTCATCCTGCGGACACATTGCAGACGGTACGAAAGAGGCATGGAAAGGCGCCGAGTCTCCAAGTGGGGAGATTGTTAGTAAGGGGGCCTGAATGGAGAACACGAGCACCAGGAGTTGAAAACTGAGGTGAGTTTCAGAAAGCTTTCCCGATCCCACGGTGTAGCATCCGCTGGGTTTCCAATGAGTGCTTTCGCTGTCGGAAGATTGCGTTGAACCTGGAGAGTTGGGACCCATGGAATGGGGAGCACGCAGGATTCCTTTCAAGGGTCTGCATTTGCTTTCCCAACCTCACCCATCGTCTCAGCCCCAAGAGTGTCCAGCCTTATGTCTTCTGCCGCTGGGGCTGTAGATGTGGTCAATCCTGGTTGCATGCCAGTCCCTGAACGCATTTGGGAAGAATTTCTCTCTGTTTTGCCCTGCTTGTTTCTTCTTTATGTTGGAAATGTATCCTCAGAATGGGTCTGAGCTGATTTTCCCTGCTGGTTTTAGGCCGCTTTACACACAGTTGATGCACTTACACAGAGATATCAAGACTTAGCTTTTAAGATGCTTACTAGTCGGATAGATACTTGTGCGATGAACAGGGTGTGGTGAGTCCAGTTGATTGAGCAAGGAGGAGGTCGTGTCCATTCCATATTCGGTTTTCGGAAAGGTATCTGTGCTCATTTCAAACTCGAGTTTTATGCGTCACCCCACCTCACCTTTCCCCTGAAGCAGGCATAAGTGTTTTTTCTAAAAGCGTGACTTTGTTCTGTTTGGGGATTCAGTTCATGGGGAGCGATTTTTACATTCCCTCGATAAGTGATATCATAAGTTTCTTTTTTTGTGGGACTGATTTCACTGAGGATGATCGTACCTAAATCCACTCAGGATGCTGCTGCCAGCCTCATGACGTGGATTTCATGGCTGAGTGACACTCCATTGGACCTACGTAGCACCACTTGTCCACTTGTCCACTTGTCTTTGTCCACTTGTCCACTCGTCTTTGTCCACTTGGCTCTTTCCTGGGATATGAAACGTGTACCGGAGTGGAGGTTCTTGTCAAGACAGCAGCCCTCAACTTTGGGGTCCCTGTGTCTGGTTGATTTTTTCATTTTCCCAAGGTCAACGCCCATGTGTGGAAGTGCCCTATGCTCTGTGGTTCTGTGTTTTACATGGTTTGGGAAAGAGGATACACTTGTGAAGATTGGCTGTTGGCCATTGACATCCCGCCCATCAGCTTAACAAGGCTCCCTTGACTCCGTGGGCTGCCCTGCCTTTCTGGTTTTTAGACTTTTTTGCCTGGCCCTTTTGCCCCGGGGGGGGGCGAGAGATTTCTTTGTAGTGCTGATTTGCTCTCCCAGGTTGCTTGGTTGGCCAAAAAGGGCGTATGCGTTTTTTCCTGAATATATTCAGGAAAAAACGCATACGCCCTTTTTGGCCAACCGCATCATTGTGCACGTTTTGGCGCTTTTCATGTGCTATCGGGGCCATTCCGATGTACCCGTTGACATCCGTTTCCTGCAATTCTGCCTTGCGTTCAACGCCTCTTCGTAGCCTGACCTCAATATATTTTGGGGCGATAGTTATCGTTTAGAACTCTGCAGGTTTGGGAAGTGCAGTGCCCCTGAGCTCCATTTCCCAAGTCGCTTTTTTGTGAGTGGGACGCAACACGGCTGGATGGCTTCACGCCCTATTGTCGATCCGCGGTGGCAGGCTGAACCTCTGGTGAATTCTTCTTCGTGATGGGAAATGAGAGTGACATGTGCCCGACCAAACACCTCCAGCGAATCTCTCATTGGTTCCCCCTCTTGCAGTTCATCCTGCGGACAAATTGCAGACGGTACGAAAGAGGCATGGAAAGGCGCCGAGTCTCCAAGTGGGGAGATTGTTAGTAAGGGGGCCTGAATGGAGAACACGAGCACCAGGAGTTGAAAATTGAGGTGAGTTTCAGAAAGCTTTCCCGATCCCACGGTGTAGCATCCGCTGGGTTTCCAATGAGTGCTTTCGCTGTCGGAAGATTGCGTTGAACCTGGAGAGTTGGGACCCATGGAATGGGGAGCACGCAGGATTCCTTTCAAGGGTCTGCATTTGCTTTCCCAACCTCACCCATCGTCTCAGCCCCAAGAGTGTCCAGCCTTATGTCTTCTGCCGCTGGGGCTGTAGATGTGGTCAATCCTGGTTGCATGCCAGTCCCTGAACGCATTTGGGAAGAATTTCTCTCTGTTTTGCCCTGCTTGTTTCTTCTTTATGTTGGAAATGTATCCTCACAATGGGTCTGAGCTGATTTTCCCTGCTGGTTTTAGGCCGCTTTACACACACTTGATGCACTTACACAGAGATATCAAGACTTAGCTTTTAAGATGCTTACTAGTCGGATAGATACTTGTGCGATGAACAGGGTGTGGTGAGTCCAGTTGATTGAGCAAGGAGGAGGTCGTGTCCATTCCATATTCGGTTTTCGGAAGGGTATCTGTGCTCATTTCAAACTCGAGTTTTATGCGTCACCCCACCTCACCTTTCCCCTGAAGCAGGCATAAGTGTGTTTTCTAAAAGCGTGACTCTGTTCTGTTTGGGGATTCCGTTCATGGGGAGCGATTTTTACATTCCCTCGATAAGTGATATCATAAGTTTCTTTTTTTGTGGGACTGATTTCACTGAGGATGATCGTACCTAAATCCACTCAGGATGCTGCTACCAGCCTCATGACGTGGATTTCATGGCTGAGTGACACTCCATTGGACCTACGTAGCACCACTTGTCCACATGTCCACTTGTCTTTGTCCACTTGTCCACTCGTCTTTGTCCACTTGGCTCTTTCCTGGGATATGAAACGTGTACCGGAGTGGAGGTTCTTGTCAAGACAGCAGCCCTCAACTTTGGGGTCCCTGTGTCTGGTTGATTTTTTCATTTTCCCAAGGTCAACGCCCATGTGTGGAAGTGCCCTATGCTCTGTGGTTCTGTGTTTTCCATGGTTTGGGAAAGAGGATACACTTGTGAAGATTGGCTGTTGGCCATTGACATCCCGCCCATCAGCTTAACAAGGCTCCCTTGACTCCGTGGGCTGTCCTGCCTTTCTGGTTTTTAGACATTTTTCGCCTGACCCTTTTGCCCCGGGGGGGGGCGAGAGATTTCTTTGTAGTGCTGATTTGCTCTCCCAGGTTGCTTGGTTGGCCAAAAAGGGCGTATGCGTTTTTTCCTGAATATATTCAGGAAAAAACGCATACGCCCTTTTTGGCCAACCGCATCATTGTCCACGTTCTGGCGCTTTTCATGTGCTATCGGGGCCATTCCGATGTACCCGTTGACATCCGTTTCCTGCAATTCTGCCTTGCGTTCAACGCCTCTTCGTAGCCTGACCTCAATATATTTTGGGGCGATAGTTATCGTTTAGAACTCTGCAGGTTTGGGAAGTGCAGTGCCCCTGAGCTCCATTTCCCAAGTCGCTTTTTTGTGAGTGGGACGCAACACGGCTGGATGGCTTCACGCCCTATTGTCGATCCGCGGTGGCAGGCTGAACCTGTGGTGAATTCTTCTTCGTGATGGGAAATGAGAGTGACATGTGCCCGACCAAACACCTCCAGCGAATCTCTCATTGTTTCCCCCTCTTGCAGTTCATCCTGCGGACAAATTGCAGACGGTACGAAAGAGGCATGGAAAGGCGCCGAGTCTCCAAGTGGGGAGATTGTTAGTAAGGGGGCCTGAATGGAGAACACGAGCACCAGGAGTTGAAAATTGAGGTGAGTTTCAGAAAGCTTTCCCGATCCCACGGTGTAGCATCCGCTGGGTTTCCAATGAGTGCTTTCGCTGTCGGAAGATTGCGTTGAACCTGGAGAGTTGGGACCCATGGAATGGGGAGCACGCAGGATTCCTTTCAAGGGTCTGCATTTGCTTTCCCAACCTCACCCATCGTCTCAGCCCCAAGAGTGTCCAGCCTTATGTCTTCTGCCGCTGGGGCTGTAGATGTGGTCAATCCTGGTTGCATGCCAGTCCCTGAACGCATTTGGGAAGAATTTCTCTCTGTTTTGCCCTGCTTGTTTCTTCTTTATGTTGGAAATGTATCCTCACAATGGGTCTGAGCTGATTTTCCCTGCTGGTTTTAGGCCGCTTTACACACACTTGATGCACTTACACAGAGATATCAAGACTTAGCTTTTAAGATGCTTACTAGTCGGATAGATACTTGTGCGATGAACAGGGTCTGGTGAGTCCAGTTGATTGAGCAAGGAGGAGGTCGTGTCCATTCCATATTCGGTTTTCGGAAGGGTATCTGTGCTCATTTCAAACTCGAGTTTTATGCGTCACCCCACCTCACCTTTCCCCTGAAGCAGGCATAAGTGTTTTTTCTAAAAGCGTGACTCTGTTCTGTTTGGGGATTCACTTCATGGGGAGCGATTTTTACATTCTCTCGATAAGTGATATCATAAGTTTCTTTTTTTGTGGGACTGATTTCACTGAGGATGATCGTACCTAAATCCACTCAGGATGCTGCTACCAGCCTCATGACGTGGATTTCATGGCTGAGTGACACTCCATTGGAACTACGTAGCACCACTTGTCCACTTGTCCACTTGTCTTTGTCCACTTGTCCACTCGTCTTTGTCCACTTGGCTCTTTCCTGGGATATGAAACGTGTACCGGAGTGGAGGTTCTTGTCAAGACAGCAGCCCTCAACTTTGGGGTCCCTGTGTCTGGTTGATTTTTTCATTTTCCCAAGGTCAACGCCCATGTGTGGAAGTGCCCTATGCTCTGTGGTTCTGTGTTTTACATGGTTTGGGAAAGAGGATACACTTGTGAAGATTGGCTGTTGGCCATTGACATCCCGCCCATCAGCTTAACAAGGCTCCCTTGACTCCGAAGGCTGTCCTGCCTTTCTGGTTTTTAGACTTTTTTCGCCTTGCCCTTTTGCCCCGGTGGGGGGGGGGGGGGGCGAGAGATTTCTTTGTAGTGCTGATTTGCTCTCCCAGGTTGCTTGGTTGGCCAAAAAGGGCCTATGCGTTTTTTCCTGAATATATTCAGGAAAAAACGCATACGCCCTTTTTGGCCAACCGCATCATTGTCCACGTTCTGGTGCTTTTCATGTGCTATCGGGGCCATTCCGATGTACCCGTTGACATCCGTTTCCTGCAATTCTGCCTTGCGTTCAACGCCTCTTCGTAGCCTGACCTCAATATATTTTGGGGCAATAGTTATCGTTTAGAACTCTGCAGGTTTGGGAAGTGCAGTGCCCCTGAGCTCCATTTCCCAAGTCGCTTTTTTGTGAGTGGGACGCAACACGGCTGGATGGCTTCACGCCCTATTGTCGATCCGCGGTGGCAGGCTGAACCTCTGGTGAATTCTTCTTCGTGATGGGAAATGAGAGTGACATGTGCCCGACCAAACACCTCCAGCGAGTCTCTCATTGGTTCCCCCTCTTGCAGTTCATCCTGCGGACAAATTGCAGACGGTACGAAAGAGGCATGGAATGGCGCCGAGTCTCCAAGTGGGGAGATTGTTAGTAAGGGGGCCTGAATGGAGAACACGAGCACCAGGAGATGAAAACTGAGGTGAGTTTCAGAAAGCTTTCCCGATCCCACGGTGTAGCATCCGCTGGGTTTCCAATGAGTGCTTTCACTGTCGGAAGATTGCGTTGAACCTGGAGAGTTGGGACCCATGGAATGGGGAGCACGCAGGATTCCTTTCAAGGGTCTGCATTTGCTTTCCCAACCTCACCCATCGTCTCAGCCCCAAGAGTGTCCAGCCTTATGTCTTCTGCCGCTGGGGCTGTAGATGTGGTCAATCCTGGTTGCATGCCAGTCCCTGAACGCATTTTGGAAGAATTTCTCTCTGTTTTGGCCTGCTTGTTTCTTCTTTGTGTTGGAAATGTATCCTCAGAATGGGTCTGAGCTGATTTTCCCTGCTGTTTTTAGGCCGCTTTACACACACTTGATGCACTTACACAGAGATAACAAGACTTAGCTTTTAAGATGCTTACTAGTCGGATAGATACTTGTGCGATGAACAGGGTGTGGTGAGTCCAGTTGATTGAGCAAGGAGGAGGTCGTGTCCATTCCATATTCGGTTTTCGGAAGGGTATCTGTGCTCATTTCAAACTCGAGTTTTATGCGTCACCCCACCTCACCTTTCCCCTGAAGCAGGCATAAGTGTGTTTTCTAAAAGCGTGACTCTGTTCTGTTTGGGGATTCAGTTCATGGGGAGCGATTTTTACATTCCCTCGATAAGTGATATCATAAGTTTCTTTTTTTGTGGGACTGATTTCACTGAGGATGATCGTACCTAAATCCACTCAGGATGCTGCTACCAGCCTCATGACGTGGATTTCATGGCTGAGTGACACTCCATTGGACCTACGTAGCACCACTTGTCCACTTGTCCACTTGTCTTTGTCCACTTGTCCACTCGTCTTTGTCCACTTGGCTCTTTCCTGGGATATGAAACGTGTACCGGAGTGGAGGTTCTTGTCAAGACAGCAGCCCTCAACTTTGGGGTCCCTGTGTCTGGTTGATTTTTTCATTTTCCCAAGGTCAACGTCCATGTGTGGAAATGCCCTATGGTCTGTGGTTCTGTGTTTTACATGGTTTGGGAAAGACGATACACTTGTGAAGATTGGCTGTTGGCCATTGACATCCCGCCCATCAGCTTAACAAGGCTCCCTTGACTCCGTGCCCTGTCCTGCCTTTCTGGTTTTTAGACTTTTTTCACCTGGCCCTTTTGCCCCGGGGAGGGGGGGGCGAGAGATTTCTTTGTAGTGCTGATTTGCTCTCCCAGGTTGCTTGGTTGGCCAAAAAGGGCGTATGCGTTTTTTCCTGAATATATTCAGGAAAAAACGCATACGCCCATTTTGGCCAACCGCATCATTGTCCACGTTCTGGCGCTTTTCATGTGCTATCGGGGCCATTCCGATGTACCCGTTGACATCCGTTTCCTGCAATTCTGCCTTGCGTTCAACGCCTCTTCGTAGCCTGACCTCAATATATTTTGGGGCGATAGTTATCGTTTAGAACTCTTTAGGTTTGGGAAGTGCAGTGCCCCTGAGCTCCATTTCCCAAGTCGCTTTTTTGTGAGTAGGACGCAACACGGCTGGATGGCTTCACGCCCGATTGTCGATCCGGGGTGGCAGGCTGAGCCTCTGGTGAATTCTTCGTGATGGGAAATGAGAGTGACATGTGCCCGACCAAACACCTCCAGCGAGTCTCTCATTGGTTCCCCCTCTTGCAGTTCATCCTGCGGACAAATTGCAGACGGTACGAAAGAGGCATGGAAAGGCGCCGAGTCTCCAAGTGGGGAGATTGTTAGTAAGGGGGCCTGAATGGAGAACACGAGCACCAGGAGATGAAAACTGAGGTGAGTTTCAGAAAGCTTTCCCGATCCCACGGTGTAGCATCCGCTGGGTTTCCAATGAGTGCTTTCGCTGTCGGAAGATTGCGTTGAACCTGGAGAGTTGGGACCCATGGAATGGGGAGCACGCAGGATTCCTTTCAAGGGTCTGCATTTGCTTTCCCAACCTCACCCATCGTCTCAGCCCCAAGAGTGTCCAGCCTTATGTCTTCTGCCGCTGGGGCTGTAGATGTGGTCAATCCTGGTTGCATGCCAGTCCCTGAATGCATTTTGGAAGAATTTCTCTCTGTTTTGCCCTGCTTGTTTCTTCTTTATGTTGGAAATGTATCCTCAGAATGGGTCTGAGCTGATTTTCCCTGCTGGTTTTAGGCCGCTTTACACACACTTGATGCACTGACACAGAGATATCAAGACTTAGCTTTTAAGATGCTTACTAGTCGGATAGATACTTGTGCGATGAACAGGCTCTGGTGAGTCCTGGTGATTGAGCAAAGAGTAGGTCGTATCCATTCCATATTCGGTTTTCGGAAGGGTATCTGTGCTCATTTCAAACTCGAGTTTTATGCGTCACCCCACCTCACCTTTCCCCTGAAGCAGGCATAAGTGTGTTTTCTAAAAGCGTGACTCTGTTCTGTTTGGGGATTCCGTTCATGGGGAGCGATTTTTCCATTCCCTCGATAAGTGATATCATAAGTTTCTTTTTTTATGGGACTTATTACACTGAGGATGATCGTACCTAAATCCACTCAGGATGCTGCTACCAGCCTCATGAGGTGGATTTCATGGCTGAGTGACACTCCATTGGACCTACGTAGCACCACTTGTCCACTTGTCCACTTGTCTTTCTCCACTTGTCTACTCGTCTTTGTCCACTTGGCTCTTTCCTGGGATATGAAACGTGTACCGGAGTGGAGGTTCTTGTCAAGACAGCAGCCCTCAACTTTGGGGTCCCTGTATCTGGTTGATTTTTTCATTTTCCCAAGGTCAACGCCCATGTGTGGAAGTGCCCTATGCTCTGTGGTTCTGTGTTTTCCATGGTTTGGGAAAGAGGATACACTTGTGAAGATTGGCTGTTGGCCATTGACATCCCGCCCATCAGCTTAACAAGGCTCCCTTGACTCCGTGGGCTGTCCTGCCTTTCTGGTTTTTAGACTTTTTTCGCCTGGCCCTTTTGCCCGGGGGGGGGGGGCGAGAGATTTCTTTGTAGTGCTGATTTGCTCTCCCAGGTTGCTTGGTTGGCCAAAAAGGGCGTATGCGTTTTTTCCTGAATATATTCAGGAAAAAACGCATTCGCCCTTTTTGGCCAACCGCATCATTGTCCACGTTCTGGCGCTTTTCATGTGCTATCGGGGCCATTCCGATGTACCCGTTGACATCCGTTTCCTGCAATTCTGCCTTGCGTTCAACGCCTCTTCGTAGCCTGACCTCAATATATTTTGGGGCGATAGTTATCGTTTAGAACTGTGTAGGTTTGGGAAGTGCAGTGCCCCTGAGCTCCATTTCCCAAGTCGCTTTTTTGTGAGTGGGACGCAACACGGCTGGATGGCTTCACGCCCTATTGTCGATCCGCGGTGGCAGGCTGAACCTCTGGTGAATTCTTCTTCGTGATGGGAAATGAGAGTGACATGTGCCCGACCAAACACCTCCAGCGAGTCTCTCATTGGTTCCCCCTCTTGCAGTTCATCCTGCGGACAAATTGCAGACGGTACGAAAGAGGCATGGAAAGGCGCCGAGTCTCCAAGTGGGGAGATTGTTAGTAAGGGGGCCTGAATGGAGAACACGAGCACCAGGAGATGAAAACTGAGGTGAGTTTCAGAAAGCTTTCCCGATCCCACGGTGTAGCATCCGCTGGGTTTCCAATGAGTGCTTTCGCTGTCGGAAGATTGCGTTGAACCTGGAGAGTTGGGACCCATGGAATGGGGAGCACGCAGGATTCCTTTCAAGGGTCTGCATTTGCTTTCCCAACCTCACCCATCGTCTCAGCCCCAAGAGTGTCCAGCCTTATGTCTTCTGCCGCTGGGGCTGTAGATGTGGTCAATCCTGGTTGCATGCCAGTCCCTGAACGCATTTGGGAAGAATTTCTCTCTGTTTTGCCCTGCTTGTTTCTTCTTTATGTTGGAAATGTATCCTCAGAATGGGTCTGAGCTGATTTTCCCTGCTGGTTTTAGGCCGCTTTACACACAGTTGATGCACTTACACAGAGATATCAAGACTTAGCTTTTAAGATGCTTACTAGTCGGATAGATACTTGTGCGATGAACAGGGTGTGGTGAGTCCAGTTGATTGAGCAAGGAGGAGGTCGTGTCCATTCCATATTCGGTTTTCGGAAGGGTATCTGTGCTCATTTCAAACTCGAGTTTTATGCGTCACCCCACCTCACCTTTCCCCTGAAGCAGGCATAAGTGTTTTTTCTAAAAGCGTGACTCTGTTCTGTTTGGGGATTCAGTTCATGGGGAGCGATTTTTACATTCCCTCGATAAGTGATATCATAAGTTTCTTTTTTTGTGGGACTGATTTCACTGAGGATGATCGTACCTAAATCCACTCAGGATGCTGCTACCAGCCTCATGACGTGGATTTCATGGCTGAGTGACACTCCATTGGACCTACGTAGCACCACTTGTCCACTTGTCCACTTGTCTTTGTCCACTTGTCCACTCGTCTTTGTCCACTTGGCTCTTTCCTGGGATATGAAACGTGTACCGGAGTGGAGGTTCTTGTCAAGACAGCAGCCCTCAACTTTGGGGTCCCTGTGTCTGGTTGATTTTTTCATTTTCCCAAGGTCAACGCCCATGTGTGGAAGTGCCCTATGCTCTGTGGTTCTGTGTTTTCCATGGTTTGGGAAAGAGGATACACTTGTGAAGATTGGCTGTTGGCCATTGACATCCCGCCCATCAGCTTAACAAGGCTCCCTTGACTCCGTGGGCTGTCCTTCCTTTCTGGTTTTTAGACTTTTTTCGCCTGGCCCTTTTGCCCCGGGGGGGGGGGGCGAGAGATTTCTTTGTAGTGCTGATTTGCTCTCCCAGGTTGCTTGGTTGGCCAAAAAGGGCGTATGCGTTTTTTCCTGAATATATTCAGGAAAAAACGCATACGCCCTTTTTGGCCAACCGCATCATTGTCCACGTTCTGGCGCTTTTCATGTGCTATCGGGGCCACTCCGACGTACCCGTTGACATCCGTTTCCTGCAATTCTGCCTTGCGTTCAACGCCTCTTCGTAGCCTGACCTCAATATATTTTGGGGCGATAGTTATCGTTTAGAACTCTGCAGGTTTGGGAAGTGCAGTGCCCCTGAGCTCCATTTCCCAAGTCGCTTTTTTGTGAGTGGGACGCAACACGGCTGGATGGCTTCACGCCCTATTGTCGATCCGCGGTGGCAGGCTGAACCTCTGGTGAATTCTTCTTCGTGATGGGAAATGAGAGTGACATGTGCCCGACCAAACACCTCCAGCGAGTCTCTCATTGGTTCCCCCTCTTGCAGTTCATCCTGCGGACAAATTGCAGACGGTACGAAAGAGGCATGGAAAGGCGCCGAGTCTCCAAGTGGGGAGATTGTTAGTAAGGGGGCCTGAATGGAGAACACGAGCACCAGGAGTTGAAAACTGAGGTGAGTTTCAGAAAGCTTTCCCGATCCCACGGTGTAGCATCCGCTGGGTTTCCAATGAGTGCTTTCGCTGTCGGAAGATTGCGTTGAACCTGGAGAGTTGGGACCCATGGAATGGGGAGCACGCAGGATTCCTTTCAAGGGTCTGCATTTGCTTTCCCAACCTCACCCATCGTCTCAGCCCCAAGAGTGTCCAGCCTTATGTCTTCTGCCGCTGGGGCTGTAGATGTGGTCAATCCTGGTTGCATGCCAGTCCCTGAACGCATTTGGGAAGAATTTCTCTCTGTTTTGCCCTGCTTGTTTCTTCTTTATGTTGGAAATGTATCCTCAGAATGGGTCTGAGCTGATTTTCCCTGCTGGTTTTAGGCCGCTTTACACACACTTGATGCACTTACACAGAGATATCAAGACTTAGCTTTTAAGATGCTTACTAGTCGGATAGATACTTGTGCGATGAACAGGGTGTGGTGAGTCCAGTTGATTGAGCAAGGAGTAGGTCGTGTCCATTCCATATTCGGTTTTCGGAAGGGTATCTGTGCTCATTTCAAACTCGAGTTTTATGCGTCACCCCACCTCACCTTTCCCCTGAAGCAGGCATAAGTGTGTTTTCTAAAAGCGTGACTCTGTTCTGTTTGGGGATTCCGTTCATGGGGAGCGATTTTTACATTCCCTCGATAAGTGATATCATAAGTTTCTTTTTTTGTGGGACTGATTTCACTGAGGATGATCGTACCTAAATCCACTCAGGATGCTGCTACCAGCCTCATGACGTGGATTTCATGGCTGAGTGACACTCCATTGGACCTACGTAGCACCACTTGTCCACATGTCCACTTGTCTTTGTCCACTTGTCCACTCGTCTTTGTCCACTTGGCTCTTTCCTGGGATATGAAACGTGTACCGGAGTGGAGGTTCTTGTCAAGACAGCAGCCCTCAACTTTGGGGTCCCTGTGTCTGGTTGATTTTTTCATTTTCCCAAGGTCAACGCCCATGTGTGGAAGTGCCCTATGCTCTGTGGTTCTGTGTTTTCCATGGTTTGGGAAAGAGGATACACTTGTGAAGATTGGCTGTTGGCCATTGACATCCCGCCCATCAGCTTAACAAGGCTCCCTTGACTCCGTGGGCTGTCCTGCCTTTCTGGTTTTTAGACTTTTTTCGCCTGACCCTTTTGCCCCGGGGGGGGGCGAGAGATTTCTTTGTAGTGCTGATTTGCTCTCCCAGGTTGCTTGGTTGGCCAAAAAGGGCGTATGCGTTTTTTCCTGAATATATTCAGGAAAAAACGCATACGCCCTTTTTGGCCAACCGCATCATTGTCCACGTTCTGGCGCTTTTCATGTGCTATCGGGGCCATTCCGACGTACCCGTTGACATCCGTTTCCTGCAATTCTTCCTTGCGTTCAACGCCTCTTCGTAGCCTGACCTCAATATATTTTGGGGCGATAGTTATCGTTTAGAACTCTGCAGGTTTGGGAAGTGCAGTGCCCCTGAGCTCCATTTCCCAAGTCGCTTTTTTGTGAGTGGGACGCAACACGGCTGGATGGCTTCACGCCCTATTGTCGATCCGCGGTGGCAGGCTGAACCTCTGGTGAATTCTTCTTCGTGATGGGAAATGAGAGTGACATGTGCCCGACCAAACACCTCCAGCGAATCTCTCATTGGTTCCCCCTCTTGCAGTTCATCCTGCGGACAAATTGCAGACGGTACGAAAGAGGCATGGAAAGGCGCCGAGTCTCCAAGTGGGGAGATTGTTAGTAAGGGGGCCTGAATGGAGAACACGAGCACCAGGAGTTGAAAATTGAGGTGAGTTTCAGAAAGCTTTCCCGATCCCACGGTGTAGCATCCGCTGGGTTTCCAATGAGTGCTTTCGCTGTCGGAAGATTGCGTTGAACCTGGAGAGTTGGGACCCATGGAATGGGGAGCACGCAGGATTCCTTTCAAGGGTCTGCATTTGCTTTCCCAACCTCACCCATCGTCTCAGCCCCAAGAGTGTCCAGCCTTATGTCTTCTGCCGCTGGGGCTGTAGATGTGGTCAATCCTGGTTGCATGCCAGTCCCTGAACGCATTTGGGAAGAATTTCTCTCTGTTTTGCCCTGCTTGTTTCTTCTTTATGTTGGAAATGTATCCTCACAATGGGTCTGAGCTGATTTTCCCTGCTGGTTTTAGGCCGCTTTACACACACTTGATGCACTTACACAGAGATATCAAGACTTAGCTTTTAAGATGCTTACTAGTCGGATAGATACTTGTGCGATGAACAGGGTGTGGTGAGTCCAGTTGATTGAGCAAGGAGGAGGTCGTGTCCATTCCATATTCGGTTTTCGGAAAGGTATCTGTGCTCATTTCAAACTCGAGTTTTATGCGTCACCCCACCTCACCTTTCCCCTGAAGCAGGCATAAGTGTGTTTTCTAAAAGCGTGACTCTGTTCTGTTTGGGGATTCAGTTCATGGGGAGCGATTTTTACATTCCCTCGATAAGTGATATCATAAGTTTCTTTTCTTGTGGGACTGATTTCACTGAGGATGATCGTACCTAAATCCACTCAGGATGCTGCTACCAGCCTCATGACGTGGATTTCATGGCTGAGTGACACTCCATTGGACCTACGTAGCACCACTTGTCCACTTGTCCACTTGTCTTTGTCCACTTGTCCACTCGTCTTTGTCCACTTGGCTCGTTCCTGGGATATGAAACGTGTACCGGAGTGGAGGTTCTTGTCAAGACAGCAGCCCTCAACTTTGGAGTCCCTGTGTCTGGTTGATTTTTTCATTTTCCCAAGGTCAACGCCCATGTGTGGAAGTGCCCTATGGTCTGTGGTTCTGTGTTTTACATGGTTTGGGAAAGAGGATACACTTGTGAAGATTGGCTGTTGGCCATTGACATCCCGCCCATCAGCTTAACAAGGCTCCCTTGACTCCGTGGGCTGTCCTGCCTTTCTGGTTTTTAGACTTTTTTCGCCTGGCCCTTTTGCCCCGGGGGGGGGCGAGAGATTCCTTTGTAGTGCTGATTTGCTCTCCCAGGTTGCTTGGTTGGCCAAAAAGGGCGTATGCGTTTTTTCCTGAATATATTCAGGAAAAAACGCATACGCCCTTTTTGGCCAACCGCATCATTGTCCACGTTCTGGCACTTTTCATGTGCTATCGGGGCCATTCCGATGTACCCGTTGACATCCGTTTCCTGCAATTCTGCCTTGCGTTCAACGCCTCTTCGTAGCCTGACCTCAATATATTTTGGGGCGATAGTCATCGTTTAGAACTCTGCAGGTTTGGGAAGTGCAGTGCCCCTGAGCTCCATTTCCCAAGTCGCTTTTTTGTGAGTGGGACGCAACACGGCTGGATGGCTTCACGCCCTATTGTCGATCCGCGGTGGCAGGCTCAACCTCTGGTGAATTCTTCTTCGTGATGGGAAATGAGAGTGACATGTGCCCGACCAAACACCTCCAGCGAGTCTCTCATTGGTTCCCCCTCTTGCAGTTCATCCTGCGGACAAATTGCAGACGGTACGAAAGAGGCATGGAAAGGCGCCGAGTCTCCAAGTGGGGAGATTGTTAGTAAGGGGGCCTGAATGGAGAACACGAGCACCAGGAGATGAAAACTGAGGTGAGTTTCAGAAAGCTTTCCCGATCCCACGGTGTAGCATCCGCTGGGTTTCCAATGAGTGCTTTCGCTGTCGGAAGATTGCGTTGAACCTGGAGAGTTGGGACCCATGGAATGGGGAGCACGCAGGATTCCTTTCAAGGGTCTGCATTTGCTTTCCCAACCTCACCCATCGTCTCAGCCCCAAGAGTGTCCAGCCTTATGTCTTCTGCCGCTGGGGCTGTAGATGTGGTCAATCCTGGTTGCATGCCAGTCCCTGAACGCATTTGGGAAGAATTTCTCTCTGTTTTGCCCTGCTTGTTTCTTCTTTATGTTGGAAATGTATCCTCACAATGGGTCTGAGCTGATTTTCCCTGCTGGTTTTAGGCCGCTTTACACACACTTGATGCACTTACACAGAGATATCAAGACTTAGCTTTTAAGATGCTTACTAGTCGGATAGATACTTGTGCGATGAACAGGGTGTGGTGAGTCCAGTTGATTGAGCAAGGAGTAGGTCGTGTCCATTCCATATTCGGTTTTCGGAAGGGTATCTGTGCTCATTTCAAACTCGAGTTTTATGCGTCACCCCACCTCACCTTTCCCCTGAAGCAGGCATAAGTGTGTTTTCTAAAAGCGTGACTCCGTTCTGTTTGGGGATTCAGTTCATGGGGAGCGATTTTTACATTCCCTCGATAAGTGATATCATAAGTTTCTTTTTTTGTGGGACTGATTTCACTGAGGATGATCGTACCTAAATCCACTCAGGATGCTGCTACCAGCCTCATGACGTGGATTTCATGGCTGAGTGACACTCCATTGGACCTACGTAGCACCACTTGTCCACTTGTCCACTTGTCTTTGTCCACTTGTCCACTTGGCTCTTTCCTGGGATATGAAACGTGTACCGGAGTGGAGGTTCTTGTCAAGACAGCAGCCCTCAACTTTGGGGTCCCTGTATCTGGTTGATTTTTTCATTTTCCCAAGGTCAACGCCCATGTGTGGAAGTGCCCTATGCTCTGTGGTTCTGTGTTTTACATGGTTTGGGAAAGAGGATACACTTGTGAAGATTGGCTGTTGGCCATTGACATCCCGCCCATCAGCTTAACAAGGCTCCCTTGACTCCGTGGGCTCTCCTGCCTTTCTGGTTTTTAGACTTTTTTCGCCTGGCCCTTTTGCCCGGGGGGGGGGGGGGGCGAGAGATTTCTTTGTAGTGCTTATTTGCTCTCCCAGGTTGCTTGGTTGGCCAAAAAGGGCGTATGCGTTTTTTCCTGAATATATTCAGGAAAAAACGCATTCGCCCTTTTTGGCCAACCGCATCATTGTCCACGTTCTGGCGCTTTTCATGTGCTATCGGGGCCATTCCGATGTACCCGTTGACATCCGTTTCCTGCAATTCTGCCTTGCGTTCAACGCCTCTTCGTAGCCTGACCTCAATATATTTTGGGGCGATAGTTATCGTTTAGAACTGTGCAGGTTTGGGAAGTGCAGTGCCCCTGAGCTCCATTTCCCAAGTCGCTTTTTTGTGAGTGGGACGCAACACGGCTGGATGGCTTCACGCCCTATTGTCGATCCGCGGTGGCAGGCTGAACCTCTGGTGAATTCTTCTTCGTGATGGGAAATGAGAGTGACATGTGCCCGACCAAACACCTCCAGCGAGTCTCTCATTGGTTCCCCCTCTTGCAGTTCATCCTGCGGACAAATTGCAGACGGTACGAAAGAGGCATGGAAAGGCGCCGAGTCTCCAAGTGGGGAGATTGTTAGTAAGGGGGCCTGAATGGAGAACACGAGCACCAGGAGATGAAAACTGAGGTGAGTTTCAGAAAGCTTTCCCGATCCCACGGTGTAGCAT
This sequence comes from Kogia breviceps, assembly GCF_026419965.1. Classification (NCBI taxonomy): domain Eukaryota; kingdom Metazoa; phylum Chordata; class Mammalia; order Artiodactyla; family Physeteridae; genus Kogia; species Kogia breviceps. The sequence continues at coordinate 28,911,531 of NC_081321.1, forward strand.
CCGCTGGGTTTCCAATGAGTGCTTTCGCTGTCGGAAGATTGCGTTGAACCTGGAGAGTTGGGACCCATGGAATGGGGAGCACGCAGGATTCCTTTCAAGGGTCTGCATTTGCTTTCCCAACCTCACCCATCGTCTCAGCCCCAAGAGTGTCCAGCCTTATGTCTTCTGCCGCTGGGGCTGTAGATGTGGTCATTCCTGGTTGCATGCCAGTCCCTGAACGCATTTTGGAAGAATTTCTCTCTGTTTTGCCCTGCTTGTTTCTTCTTTATGTTGGAAATGGATCCTCAGAATGGGTCTGAGCTGATTTTCCCTGCTGGTTTTAGGCCGCTTTACACACACTTGATGCACTTACACAGAGATATCAAGACTTAGCTTTTAAGATGCTCACTAGTCGGATAGATACTTGTGCGATGAACAGGGTGTGGTGAGTCCAGTTGATTGAGCAAGGAGTAGGTCGTGTCCATTCCATATTCGGTTTTCGGAAGGGTATCTGTGCTCATTTCAAACTCGAGTTTTATGCGTCACCCCACCTCACCTTTCCCCTGAAGCAGGCATAAGTGTGTTTTCTAAAAGCGTGACTCTGTTCTGTTTGGGGATTCAGTTCATGGGGAGCGATTTTTACATTCCCTCGATAAGTGATATCATAAGTTTCTTTTTTTGTGGGACTGATTTCACTGAGGATGATCGTACCTAAATCCACTCATGATGCTGCTACCAGCCTCAGGACGTGGATTTTATGGCTGAGTGACACTCCATTGGACCTACGTAGCACCACTTGTCCACTTGTCCACTTGTCTTTGTCCACTTGTCCACTTGGCTCTTTCCTGGGATATGAAACGTGTACCGGAGTGGAGGTTCTTGTCAAGACAGCAGCCCTCAACTTTGGGGTCCCTGTGTCTGGTTGATTTTTTTCATTTTCCCAAGGTCAACGCCCATGTGTGGAAGTGCCCTATGCTCTGTGGTTCTGTGTTTTCCATGGTTTGGGAAAGAGGATACACTTGTGAAGATTGGCTGTTGGCCATTGACATCCCGCCCATCAGCTTAACAAGGCTCCCTTGACTCCGTGGGCTGTCCTGCCTTTCTGGTTTTTAGACTTTTTTCGCCTGGCCCTTTTGCCCCGCGGGGGGGGGGGGGGGGGCGAGAGATTTCTTTGTAGTGCTGATTTGCTCTCCCAGGTTGCTTGGTTGGCCAAAAAGGGCGGATGCGTTTTTTCCTGAATATATTCAGTAAAAAACGCATCCGCCCTTTTTGGCCAACCGCATCATTGTCCACGTTCTGGCGCTTTTCATGTGCTATCGGGGCCATTCCGATGTACCCGTTGACATCCGTTTCCTGCAATTCTGCCTTGCGTTCAACGCCTCTTCGTAGCCTGACCTCAATATATTTTGGGGCGATAGTTATCGTTTAGAACTCTGCAGGTTTGGGAAGTGCAGTGCCCCTGAGCTCCATTTCCCAAGTCGCTTTTTTGTGAGTGGGACGCAACACGGCTGGATGGCTTCACGCCCTATTGTCGATCCGCGGTGGCAGGCTGAACCTCTGGTGAATTCTTCTTCGTGATGGGAAATGAGAGTGACATGTGCCCGACCAAACACCTCCAGCGAGTCTCTCATTGGTTCCCCCTCTTGCAGTTCATCCTGCGGACAAATTGCAGACGGTACGAAAGAGGCATGGAAAGGCGCCGAGTCTCCAAGTGGGGAGATTGTTAGTAAGGGGGCCTGAATGGAGAACACGAGCACCAGGAGATGAAAACTGAGGTGAGTTTCAGAAAGCTTTCCCGATCCCACGGTGTAGCATCCGCTGGGTTTCCAATGAGTGCTTTCGCTGTCGGAAGATTGCGTTGAACCTGGAGAGTTGGGACCCATGGAATGGGGAGCACGCAGGATTCCTTTCAAGGGTCTGCATTTGCTTTCCCAACCTCACCCATCGTCTCAGCCCCAAGAGTGTCCAGCCTTATGTCTTCTGCCGCTGGGGCTGTAGATGTGGTCAATCCTGGTTGCATGCCAGTCCCTGAACGCATTTTGGAAGAATTTCTCTCTGTTTTGCCCTGCTTGTTTCTTCTTTATGTTGGAAATGTATCCTCAGAATGGGTCTGAGCTGATTTTCCCTGCTGGTTTTAGGCCGCTTTACACACACTTGATGCACTTACACAGAGATATCAAGACTTAGCTTTTAAGATGCTTACTAGTCGGATAGATACTTGTGCGATGAACAGGGTGTGGTGAGTCCAGTTGATTGAGCAAGGAGTAGGTCGTGTCCATTCCATATTCGGTTTTCGGAAGGGTATCTGTGCTCATTTCAAACTCGAGTTTTATGCGTCACCCCACCTCACCTTTCCCCTGAAGCAGGCATAAGTGTGTTTTCTAAAAGCGTGACTCTGTTCTGTTTGGGGATTCAGTTCATGGGGAGCGATTTTTACATTCCCTCGATAAGTGATATCATAAGTTTCTTTTTTTGTGGGACTGATTTCACTGAGGATGATCGTACCTAAATCCACTCAGGATGCTGCTACCAGCCTCATGACGTGGATTTCATGGCTGAGTGACACTCCATTGGACCTACGTAGCACCACTTGTCCACTTGTCCACTTGTCTTTGTCCACTTGTCCACTTGGCTCTTTCCTGGGATATGAAACGTGTACCGGAGTGGAGGTTCTTGTCAAGACAGCAGCCCTCAACTTTGGGGTCCCTGTGTCTGGTTGATTTTTTCATTTTCCCAAGGTCAACTCCCATGTGTGGAAGTGCCCTATGCTCTGTGGTTCTGTGTTTTACATGGTTTGGGAAAGAGGATACACTTGTGAAGATTGGCTGTTGGCCATTGACATCCCACCCATCAGCTTAACAAGGCTCCCTTGACTCCGTGGGCTGTCCTGTCTTTCTGGTTTTTAGACTTTTTTCGCCTGGCCCTTTTGCCCGGGGGGGGGGGGGCGAGAGATTTCTTTGTAGTGCTGATTTGCTCTCCCAGCTTGCTTGGTTGGCCAAAAAGGGCGTATGCGTTTTTTCCTGAATATATTCAGGAAAAAACGCATACGCCCTTTTTGGCCAACCGCATCATTGTCCACGTTCTGGCGCTTTTCATGTGCTATCGGGGCCATTCCGATGTACCCGTTGACATCCGTTTCCTGCAATTCTGCCTTGCGTTCAACGCCTCTTCGTAGCCTGACCTCAATATATTTTGGGGCGATAGTTATCGTTTAGAACTCTGCAGGTTTGGGAAGTGCAGTGCCCCTGAGCTCCATTTCCCAAGTCGCTTTTTTGTGAGTGGGACGCAACACGGCTGGATGGCTTCACGCCCTATTGTCGATCCGCGGTGGCAGGCTGAACCTCTGGTGAATTCTTCTTCATGATGGGAAATGAGAGTGACATGTGCCCGACCAAACACCTCCAGCGAGTCTCTCATTGGTTCCCCCTCTTGCAGTTCATCCTGCGGACAAATTGCAGACGGTACGAAAGAGGCATGGAAAGGCGCCGAGTCTCCAAGTGGGGAGATTGTTAGTAAGGGGGCCTGAATGGAGAACACGAGCACCAGGAGATGAAAACTGAGGTGAGTTTCAGAAAGCTTTCCCGATCCCACGGTGTAGCATCCGCTGGGTTTCCAATGAGTGCTTTCGCTGTCGGAAGATTGCGTTGAACCTGGAGAGTTGGGACCCATGGAATGGGGAGCTCGTAGGATTCCTTTCAAGGGTCTGCATTTGCTTTCCCAACCTCACCCATCGTCTCAGCCCCAAGAGTGTCCAGCCTTATGTCTTCTGCCGCTGGGGCTGTAGATGTGGTCAATCCTGGTTGCATGCCAGTCCCTGAACGCATTTTGGAAGAATTTCTCTCTGTTTTGCCCTGCTTGTTTCTTCTTTATGTTGGAAATGTATCCTCAGAATGGGTCTGAGCTGATTTTCCCTGCTGGTTTTAGGCCGCTTTACACACACTTGATGCACTTACACAGAGATAACAAGACTTAGCTTTTAAGATGCTTACTAGTCGGATAGATACTTGTGCGATGAACAGGGTGTGGTGAGTCCAGTTGATTGAGCAAGGAGTAGGTCGTGTCCATTCCATATTCGGTTTTCGGAAGGGTATGTGTGCTCATTTCAAACTCGAGTTTTATGCGTCACCCCACCTCACCTTTCCCCTGAAGCAGGCATAAGTGTGTTTTCTAAAAGCGTGACTCTGTTCTGTTTGGGGATTCAGTTCATGGGGAGCGATTTTTACATTCCCTCGATAAGTGATATCATAAGTTTCTTTTTTTGTGGGACTGATTTCACTGAGGATGATCGTACCTAAATCCACTCAGGATGCTGCTACCAGCCTCATGACGTGGATTTCATGGCTGAGTGACACTCCATTGGACCTACGTAGCACCACTTGTCCACTTGTCCACTTGTCTTTGTCCACTTGTCCACTTGGCTCTTTCCTGGGATATGAAACGTGTACCGGAGTGGAGGTTCTTGTCAAGACAGCAGCCCTCAACTTTGGGGTCCCTGTGTCTGGTTGATTTTTTCATTTTCCCAAGGTCCACGCCCATGTGTGGAAGTGCCCTATGCTCTGTGGTTCTGTGTTTTACATGGTTTGGGAAAGAGGATACACTTGTGAAGATTGGCTGTTGGCCATTGACATCCCGCCCATCAGCTTAACAAGGCTCCCTTGACTCCGTGGGCTGTCCTGCCTTTCTGGTTTTTAGACTTTTTTCGCCTGGCCCTTTTGCCCCGCGGGGGGGGGGGGCGAGAGATTTCTTTGTAGTGCTGATTTGCTCTCCCAGGTTGCTTGGTTGGCCAAAAAGGGCGTATGCGTTTTTTCCTGAATATATTCAGGATAAAACGCATACGCCCTTTTTGGCCAACCGCATCATTGTCCACGTTCTGGCGCTTTTCATGTGCTATCGGGGCCATTCCGACGTACCCGTTGACATCCGTTTCCTGCAATTCTGCCTTGCGTTCAACGCCTCTTCGTAGCCTGACCTCAATATATTTTGGGGCGATAGTTATCGTTTAGAACTCTGCAGGTTTGGGAAGTGCAGTGCCCCTGAGCTCCATTTCCCAAGTCGCTTTTTTGTGAGTGGGACGCAACACGGCTGGATGGCTTCACGCCCTATTGTCGATCCGCGGTGGCAGGCTGAACCTCTGGTGAATTCTTCTTCGTGATGGGAAATGAGAGTGACATGTGCCCGACCAAACACCTCCAGCGAGTCTCTCATTGGTTCCCCCTCTTGCAGTTCATCCTGCGGACAAATTGCAGACGGTACGAAAGAGGCATGGAAAGGCGCCGAGTCTCCAAGTGGGGAGATTGTTAGTAAGGGGGCCTGAATGGAGAACACGAGCACCAGGAGATGAAAGCTGAGGTGAGTTTCAGAAAGTTTTCCCGATCCCACGGTGTAGCATCCGCTGGGTTTCCAATGAGTGCTTTCGCTGTCGGAAGATTGCGTTGAACCTGGAGAGTTGGGACCCATGGAATGGGGAGCACGCAGGATTCCTTTCAAGGGTCTGCATTTGCTTTCCCAACCTCACCAATCGTCTCAGCCCCAAGAGTGTCCAGCCTTATGTCTTCTGCCGCTGGCGCTGTAGATGTGGTCAATCCTGGTTGCATGCCAGTCCCTGAACGCATTTTGGAAGAATTTCTCTCTGTTTTGCCCTGCTTGTTTCTTCTTTATGTTGGAAATGTATCCGCAGAATGGGTCTGAGCTGATTTTCCCTGCTGGTTTTAGGCCGCTTTACACACACTTGATGCACTTACACAGAGATATCAAGACTTAGCTTTTAAGATGCTTACTAGTCGGCTAGATACTTGTGCGATGAACAGGGTCTGGTGAGTCCAATTGATTGAGCAAGGAGTAGGTCGTGTCCATTCCATATTCGGTTTTCGGAAGGGTATGTGTGCTCATTTCAAACTCGAGTTTTATGCGTCACCCCACCTCACCTTTCCCCTGAAGCAGGCATAAGTGTGTTTTCTAAAAGCGTGACTCTGTTCTGTTTGGGGATTCAGTTCATGGGGAGCGATTTTTACATTCCCTCGATAAGTGATATCATAAGTTTCTTTTTTTGTGGGACTGATTTCACTGAGGATGATCGTACCTAAATCCACTCAGGGTGCTGCTACCAGCCTCATGACGTGGATTTCATGGCTGAGTGACACTCCATTGGACCTACGTAGCACCACTTGTCCACTTGTCCTCTTGTCTTTGTCCACTTGTCCAATCGTCTTTGTCCACTTGGCTCTTTCCTGGGATATGAAACGTGTACCGGAGTGGAGGTTCTTGTCAAGACAGCAGCCCTCAACTTTGGGGTCCCTGTGTCTGGTTGATTTTTTCATTTTCCCAAGGTCAACGCCCATGTGTGGAAGTGCCCTATGCTCTGTGGTTCTGTGTTTTACATGGTTTGGGAAAGAGGATACACTTGTGAAGATTGGCTGTTGGCCATTGACATCCCGCCCATCAGCTTAACAAGGCTCCCTTGACTCCGTGGGCTGTCCTGCCTTTCTGGTTTTTAGACTTTTTTCGCCTGGCCCTTTTGCCCCGGGGGGGGGCGAGAGATTTCTTTGTAGTGCTGATTTGCTCTCCCAGGTTGCTTGGTTGGCCAAAAAGGGCGTATGCGTTTTTTCCTGAATATATTCAGGAAAAAACGCATACGCCCTTTTTGGCCAACCGCATCATTGTCCACGTTCTGGCGCTTTTCATGTGCTATCGGGGCCATTCCGACGTACCCGTTAACATCCGTTTCCTGCAATTCTGCCTTGCGTTCAACGCCTCTTCGTAGCCTGACCTCAATATATTTTGGGGCGATAGTTATCGTTTAGAACTCTGCAGGTTTGGGAAGTGCAGTGCCCCTGAGCTCCATTTCCCAAGTCGCTTTTTTGTGAGTGGGACGCAACACGGCTGGATGGCTTCACGCCCGATTGTCGATCCGCGGTGGCAGGCTGAACCTCTGGTGAATTCTTCTTCGTGATGGGAAATGAGAGTGACATGTGCCCGACCAAACACCTCCAGCGAGTCTCTCATTGGTTCCTCCTCTTGCAGTTCATCCTGCGGACAAATTGCAGACGGTACGAAAGAGGCATGGAAAGGCGCCGAGTCTCCAAGTGGGGAGATTGTTAGTAAGGGGGCCTGAATGGAGAACACGAGCACCAGGAGATGAAAACTGAGGTGAGTTTCAGAAAGCTTTCCCGATCCCACGGTGTAGCATCCGCTGGGTTTCCAATGAGTGCTTTCGCTGTCGGAAGATTGCGTTGAACCTGGAGAGTTGGGACCCATGGAATGGGGAGCACGCAGGATTCCTTTCAAGGGTCTGCATTTGCTTTCCCAACCTCACCAATCGTCTCAGCCCCAAGAGTGTCCAGCCTTATGTCTTCTGCCGCTGGCGCTGTAGATGTGGTCAATCCTGGTTGCATGCCAGTCCCTGAACGCATTTTGGAAGAATTTCTCTCTGTTTTGCCCTGCTTGTTTCTTCTTTATGTTGGAAATGTATCCTCAGAATGGGTCTGAGCTGATTTTCCCTGCTGGTTTTAGGCCGCTTTACACACACTTGATGCACTTACACAGAGATATCAAGACTTAGCTTTTAAGATGCTTACTAGTCGGATAGATACTTGTGCGATGAACAGGGTGCGGTGAGTCCAGTTGATTGAGCAAGGAGTAGGTCGTGTCCATTCCATATTCGGTTTTCGGAAGGGTATCTGTGCTCATTTCAAACTCGAGTTTTATGCGTCACCCCACCTCACCTTTCCCCTGAAGCAGGCATAAGTGTTTTCTCAAAGCGTGACTCTGTTCTGTTTGGGGATTCAGTTCATGGGGAGCGATTTTTACATTCCCTCGATAAGTGATATCATAAGTTTCTTTTTTTGTGGGACTGATTTCACTGAGGATGATCGTACCTAAATCCACTCAGGATGCTGCTACCAGCCTCATGACGTGGATTTCATGGCTGAGTGACACTCCATTGGACCTACGTAGCACCACTTGTCCACTTGTCCACTTGTCTTTGTCCACTTGTCCACTTGGCTCTTTCCTGGGATATGAAACGTGTACCGGAGTGGAGGTTCTTGTCAAGACAGCAGCCCTCAACTTTGGGGTCCCTGTGTCTGGTTGATTTTTTCATTTTCCCAAGGTCAACGCCCATGTGTGGAAGTGCCCTATGCTCTGTGGTTCTGTGTTTTACATGGTTTGGGAAAGAGGATACACTTGTGAAGATTGGCTGTTGGCCATTGACATCCCGCCCATCAGCTTAACAAGGCTCCCTTGACTCCGTGGGCTGTCCTGCCTTTCTGGTTTTTAGACTTTTTTCGCCTGGCCCTTTTGCCCCGGGGTGGGGGGGCGAGAGATTTCTTTGTAGTGCTGATTTGCTCTCCCAGGTTGCTTGGTTGGCCAAAAAGGGCGTATGCGTTTTTTCCTGAATATATTCAAGAAAAAACGCATACGCCCTTTTTGGCCAACCGCATCATTGTCCACTTTCTGGCGCTTTTCATGTGCTATCGGGGCCATTCCGATGTACCCGTTGACATCCGTTTCCTGCAATTCTGCCTTGCGTTCAACGCCTCTTCGTAGCCTGACCTCAATATATTTTGGGGCGATAGTTATCGTTTAGAACTGTGCAGGTTTGGGAAGTGCAGTGCCCCTGAGCTCCATTTCCCAAGTCGCTTTTTTGTGAGTGGGACGCAACACGGCTGGATGGCTTCACGCCCTATTGTCGATCCGCGGTGGCAGGCTGAACCTCTGGTGAATTCTTCTTCGTGATGGGAAATGAGAGTGACATGTGCCCGACCAAACACCTCCAGCGAGTCTCTCATTGGTTCCCCCTCTTGCAGTTCATCCTGCGGACAAATTGCAGACGGTACGAAAGAGGCATGGAAAGGCGCCGAGTCTCCAAGTGGGGAGATTGTTAGTAAGGGGGCCTGAATGGAGAACACGAGCACCAGGAGATGAAAACTGAGGTGAGTTTCAGAAAGCTTTCCCGATCCCACGGTGTAGCATCCGCTGGGTTTCCAATGAGTGCTTTCGCTGTCGGAAGATTGCGTTGAACCTGGAGAGTTGGGACCCATGGAATGGGGAGCACGCAGGATTCCTTTCAAGGGTCTGCATTTGCATTCCCAACCTCACCCATCGCCTCAGCCCCAAGAGTGTCCAGCCTTATGTCTTCTGCCGCTGGGGCTGTAGATGTGGTCAATCCTGGTTGCATGCCAGTCCCTGAACGCATTTTGGAAGAATTTCTCTCTGTTTTGCCCTGCTTGTTTCTTCTTTATGTTGGAAATGTATCCTCAGAATGGGTCTGAGCTGATTTTCCCTGCTGGTTTTAGGCCGCTTTACACACACTTGATGCACTTACACAGAGATATCAAGACTTAGCTTTTAAGATGCTTACTAGTCGGCTAGATACTTGTGCGATGAACAGGGTCTGGTGAGTCCAATTGATTGAGCAAGGAGTAGGTCGTGTCCATTCCATATTCGGTTTTCGGAAGGGTATGTGTGCTCATTTCAAACTCGAGTTTTATGCGTCACCCCACCTCACCTTTCCCCTGAAGCAGGCATAAGTGTGTTTTCTAAAAGCGTGACTCTGTTCTGTTTGGGGATTCAGTTCATGGGGAGCGATTTTTACATTCCCTCGATAAGTGATATCATAAGTTTCTTTTTTTGTGGGACTGATTTCACTGAGGATGATCGTACCTAAATCCACTCAGGGTGCTGCTACCAGCCTCATGACGTGGATTTCATGGCTGAGTGACACTCCATTGGACCTACGTAGCACCACTTGTCCACTTGTCCTCTTGTCTTTGTCCACTTGTCCAATCGTCTTTGTCCACTTGGCTCTTTCCTGGGATATGAAACGTGTACCGGAGTGGAGGTTCTTGTCAAGACAGCAGCCCTCAACTTTGGGGTCCCTGTGTCTGGTTGATTTTTTCATTTTCCCAAGGTCAACGCCCATGTGTGGAAGTGCCCTATGCTCTGTGGTTCTGTGTTTTACATGGTTTGGGAAAGAGGATACACTTGTGAAGATTGGCTGTTGGCCATTGACATCCCGCCCATCAGCTTAACAAGGCTCCCTTGACTCCGTGGGCTGTCCTGCCTTTCTGGTTTTTAGACTTTTTTCGCCTGGCCCTTTTGCCCCGGGGGGGGGCGAGAGATTTCTTTGTAGTGCTGATTTGCTCTCCCAGGTTGCTTGGTTGGCCAAAAAGGGCGTATGCGTTTTTTCCTGAATATATTCAGGAAAAAACGCATACGCCCTTTTTGGCCAACCGCATCATTGTCCACGTTCTGGCGCTTTTCATGTGCTATCGGGGCCATTCCGACGTACCCGTTAACATCCGTTTCCTGCAATTCTGCCTTGCGTTCAACGCCTCTTCGTAGCCTGACCTCAATATATTTTGGGGCGATAGTTATCGTTTAGAACTCTGCAGGTTTGGGAAGTGCAGTGCCCCTGAGCTCCATTTCCCAAGTCGCTTTTTTGTGAGTGGGACGCAACACGGCTGGATGGCTTCACGCCCGATTGTCGATCCGCGGTGGCAGGCTGAACCTCTGGTGAATTCTTCTTCGTGATGGGAAATGAGAGTGACATGTGCCCGACCAAACACCTCCAGCGAGTCTCTCATTGGTTCCCCCTCTTGCAGTTCATCCTGCGGACAAATTGCAGACGGTACGAAAGAGGCATGGAAAGGCGCCGAGTCTCCAAGTGGGGAGATTGTTAGTAAGGGGGCCTGAATGGAGAACACGAGCACCAGGAGATGAAAACTGAGGTGAGTTTCAGAAAGCTTTCCCGATCCCACGGTGTAGCATCCGCTGGGTTTCCAATGAGTGCTTTCGCTGTCGGAAGATTGCGTTGAACCTGGAGAGTTGGGACCCATGGAATGGGGAGCACGCAGGATTCCTTTCAAGGGTCTGCATTTGCTTTCCCAACCTCACCAATCGTCTCAGCCCCAAGAGTGTCCAGCCTTATGTCTTCTGCCGCTGGCGCTGTAGATGTGGTCAATCCTGGTTGCATGCCAGTCCCTGAACGCATTTTGGAAGAATTTCTCTCTGTTTTGCCCTGCTTGTTTCTTCTTTATGTTGGAAATGTATCCTCAGAATGGGTCTGAGCTGATTTTCCCTGCTGGTTTTAGGCCGCTTTACACACACTTGATGCACTTACACAGAGATATCAAGACTTAGCTTTTAAGATGCTTACTAGTCGGATAGATACTTGTGCGATGAACAGGGTGCGGTGAGTCCAGTTGATTGAGCAAGGAGTAGGTCGTGTCCATTCCATATTCGGTTTTCGGAAGGGTATCTGTGCTCATTTCAAACTCGAGTTTTATGCGTCACCCCACCTCACCTTTCCCCTGAAGCAGGCATAAGTGTTTTCTCAAAGCGTGACTCTGTTCTGTTTGGGGATTCAGTTCATGGGGAGCGATTTTTACATTCCCTCGATAAGTGATATCATAAGTTTCTTTTTTTGTGGGACTGATTTCACTGAGGATGATCGTACCTAAATCCACTCAGGATGCTGCTACCAGCCTCATGACGTGGATTTCATGGCTGAGTGACACTCCATTGGACCTACGTAGCACCACTTGTCCACTTGTCCACTTGTCTTTGTCCACTTGTCCACTTGGCTCTTTCCTGGGATATGAAACGTGTACCGGAGTGGAGGTTCTTGTCAAGACAGCAGCCCTCAACTTTGGGGTCCCTGTGTCTGGTTGATTTTTTCATTTTCCCAAGGTCAACTCCCATGTGTGGAAGTGCCCTATGCTCTGTGGTTCTGTGTTTTACATGGTTTGGGAAAGAGGATACACTTGTGAAGATTGGCTGTTGGCCATTGACATCCCACCCATCACCTTAACAAGGCTCCCTTGACTCCGTGGGCTGTCCTGCCTTTCTGGTTTTTAGACTTTTTTCGCCTGGCCCTTTTGCCCGGGGGGGGGGCGAGAGATTTCTTTGTAGTGCTGATTTGCTCTCCCAGGTTGCTTGGTTGGCCAAAAAGGGCGTATGCGTTTTTTCCTGAATATATTCAGGAAAAAACGCATTCGCCCTTTTTGGCCAACCGCATCATTGTCCACGTTCTGGCGCTTTTCATGTGCTATCGGGGCCATTCCGATGTACCCGTTGACATCCGTTTCCTGCAATTCTGCCTTGCGTTCAACGCCTCTTCGTAGCCTGACCTCAATATATTTTGGGGCGATAGTTATCGTTTAGAACTGTGCAGGTTTGGGAAGTGCAGTGCCCCTGAGCTCCATTTCCCAAGTCGCTTTTTTGTGAGTGGGACGCAACACGGCTGGATGGCTTCACGCCCTATTGTCGATCCGCGGTGGCAGGCTGAACCTCTGGTGAATTCTTCTTCGTGATGGGAAATGAGAGTGACATGTGCCCGACCAAACACCTCCAGCGAGTCTCTCATTGGTTCCCCCTCTTGCAGTTCATCCTGCGGACAAATTGCAGACGGTACGAAAGAGGCATGGAAAGGCGCCGAGTCTCCAAGTGGGGAGATTGTTAGTAAGGGGGCCTGAATGGAGAACACGAGCACCAGGAGATGAAAACTGAGGTGAGTTTCAGAAAGCTATCCCGATCCCACGGTGTAGCATCCGCTGGGTTTCCAATGAGTGCTTTCGCTGTCGGAAGATTGCGTTGAACCTGGAGAGTTGGGACCCATGGAATGGGGAGCACGCAGGATTCCTTTCAAGGGTCTGCATTTGCATTCCCAACCTCACCCATCGCCTCAGCCCCAAGAGTGTCCAGCCTTATGTCTTCTGCCGCTGGGGCTGTAGATGTGGTCAATCCTGGTTGCATGCCAGTCCCTGAACGCATTTTGGAAGAATTTCTCTCTGTTTTGCCCTGCTTGTTTCTTCTTTATGTTGGAAATGTATCCTCAGAATGGGTCTGAGCTGATTTTCCCTGCTGGTTTTAGGCCGCTTTACACACACTTGATGCACTTACACAGAGATATCAAGACTTAGCTTTTAAGATGCTTACTAGTCGGCTAGATACTTGTGCGATGAACAGGGTCTGGTGAGTCCAATTGATTGAGCAAGGAGTAGGTCGTGTCCATTCCATATTCGGTTTTCGGAAGGGTATGTGTGCTCATTTCAAACTCGAGTTTTATGCGTCACCCCACCTCACCTTTCCCCTGAAGCAGGCATAAGTGTGTTTTCTAAAAGCGTGACTCTGTTCTGTTTGGGGATTCAGTTCATGGGGAGCGATTTTTACATTCCCTCGATAAGTGATATCATAAGTTTCTTTTTTTGTGGGACTGATTTCACTGAGGATGATCGTACCTAAATCCACTCAGGGTGCTGCTACCAGCCTCATGACGTGGATTTCATGGCTGAGTGACACTCCATTGGACCTACGTAGCACCACTTGTCCACTTGTCCTCTTGTCTTTGTCCACTTGTCCAATCGTCTTTGTCCACTTGGCTCTTTCCTGGGATATGAAACGTGTACCGGAGTGGAGGTTCTTGTCAAGACAGCAGCCCTCAACTTTGGGGTCCCTGTGTCTGGTTGATTTTTTCATTTTCCCAAGGTCAACGCCCATGTGTGGAAGTGCCCTATGCTCTGTGGTTCTGTGTTTTACATGGTTTGGGAAAGAGGATACACTTGTGAAGATTGGCTGTTGGCCATTGACATCCCGCCCATCAGCTTAACAAGGCTCCCTTGACTCCGTGGGCTGTCCTGCCTTTCTGGTTTTTAGACTTTTTTCGCCTGGCCCTTTTGCCCCGGGGGGGGGGCGGGCGAGAGATTTCTTTGTAGTGCTGATTTGCTCTCCCAGGTTGCTTGGTTGGCCAAAAAGGGCGTATGCGTTTTTTCCTGAATATATTCAGGAAAAAACGCATACGCCCTTTTTGGCCAACCGCATCATTGTCCACGTTCTGGCGCTTTTCATGTGCTATCGGGGCCATTCCGACGTACCCGTTAACATCCGTTTCCTGCAATTCTGCCTTGCGTTCAACGCCTCTTCGTAGCCTGACCTCAATATATTTTGGGGCGATAGTTATCGTTTAGAACTCTGCAGGTTTGGGAAGTGCAGTGCCCCTGAGCTCCATTTCCCAAGTCGCTTTTTTGTGAGTGGGACGCAACACGGCTGGATGGCTTCACGCCCGATTGTCGATCCGCGGTGGCAGGCTGAACCTCTGGTGAATTCTTCTTCGTGATGGGAAATGAGAGTGACATGTGCCCGACCAAACACCTCCAGCGAGTCTCTCATTGGTTCCCCCTCTTGCAGTTCATCCTGCGGACAAATTGCAGACGGTACGAAAGAGGCATGGAAAGGCGCCGAGTCTCCAAGTGGGGAGATTGTTAGTAAGGGGGCCTGAATGGAGAACACGAGCACCAGGAGATGAAAACTGAGGTGAGTTTCAGAAAGCTTTCCCGATCCCACGGTGTAGCATCCGCTGGGTTTCCAATGAGTGCTTTCGCTGTCGGAAGATTGCGTTGAACCTGGAGAGTTGGGACCCATGGAATGGGGAGCACACAGGATTCCTTTCAAGGGTCTGCATTTGCTTTCCCAACCTCACCAATCGTCTCAGCCCCAAGAGTGTCCAGCCTTATGTCTTCTGCCGCTGGCGCTGTAGATGTGGTCAATCCTGGTTGCATGCCAGTCCCTGAACGCATTTTGGAAGAATTTCTCTCTGTTTTGCCCTGCTTGTTTCTTCTTTATGTTGGAAATGTATCCTCAGAATGGGTCTGAGCTGATTTTCCCTGCTGGTTTTAGGCCGCTTTACACACACTTGATGCACTTACACAGAGATATCAAGACTTAGCTTTTAAGATGCTTACTAGTCGGATAGATACTTGTGCGATGAACAGGGTGCGGTGAGTCCAGTTGATTGAGCAAGGAGTAGGTCGTGTCCATTCCATATTCGGTTTTCGGAAGGGTATCTGTGCTCATTTCAAACTCGAGTTTTATGCGTCACCCCACCTCACCTTTCCCCTGAAGCAGGCATAAGTGTTTTCTCAAAGCGTGACTCTGTTCTGTTTGGGGATTCAGTTCATGGGGAGCGATTTTTACATTCCCTCGATAAGTGATATCATAAGTTTCTTTTTTTGTGGGACTGATTTCACTGAGGATGATCGTACCTAAATCCACTCAGGATGCTGCTACCAGCCTCATGACGTGGATTTCATGGCTGAGTGACACTCCATTGGACCTACGTAGCACCACTTGTCCACTTGTCCACTTGTCTTTGTCCACTTGTCCACTTGGCTCTTTCCTGGGATATGAAACGTGTACCGGAGTGGAGGTTCTTGTCAAGACAGCAGCCCTCAACTTTGGGGTCCCTGTGTCTGGTTGATTTTTTCATTTTCCCAAGGTCAACGCCCATGTGTGGAAGTGCCCTATGCTCTGTGGTTCTGTGTTTTACATGGTTTGGGAAAGAGGATACACTTGTGAAGATTGGCTGTTGGCCATTGACATCGCGCCCATCACCTTAACAAGGCTCCCTTGACTCCGTGGGCTGTCCTGCCTTTCTGGTTTTTAGACTTTTTTCGCCTGGCCCTTTTGCCCGGGGGGGGGGCGAGAGATTTCTTTGTAGTGCTGATTTGCTCTCCCAGGTTGCTTGGTTGGCCAAAAAGGGCGTATGCGTTTTTTCCTGAATATATTCAGGAAAAAACGCATTCGCCCTTTTTGGCCAACCGCATCATTGTCCACGTTCTGGCGCTTTTCATGTGCTATCGGGGCCATTCCGATGTACCCGTTGACATCCGTTTCCTGCAATTCTGCCTTGCGTTCAACGCCTCTTCGTAGCCTGACCTCAATATATTTTGGCGCGATAGTTATCGTTTAGAACTCTGCAGGTTTGGGAAGTGCAGTGCCCCTGATCTCCATTTCCCAAGTCGCTTTTTTGTGAGTGGGACGCAACACGGCTGGATGGCTTCACGCCCTATTGTCGATCCGGGGTGGCAGGCTGAACCTCTGGTGAATTCTTCTTCGTGATGGGAAATGAGAGTGACATGTGCCCGACCAAACACCTCCAGCGAGTCTCTCATTGGTTCCCCCTCTTGCAGTTCATCCTGCGGACAAATTGCAGACGGTACGAAAGAGGCATGGAAAGGCGCCGAGTCTCCAAGTGGGGAGTTTGTTAGTAAGGGGGCCTGAATGGAGAACACGAGCACCAGGAGATGAAAACTGAGGTGAGTTTCAGAAAGCTTTCCCGATCCCACGGTGTAGCATCCGCTGGGTTTCCAATGAGTGCTTTCGCTGTCGGAAGATTGCGTTGAACCTGGAGAGTTGGGACCCATGGAATGGGGAGCACGCAGGATTCCTTTCAAGGGTCTGCATTTGCTTTCCCAACCTCACCCATCGTCTCAGCCCCAAGAGTGTCCAGCCTTATGTCTTCTGCCGCTGGGGCTGTAGTTGTGGTCAATCCTGGTTGCATGCCAGTCCCTGAACGCATTTGGAAGAATTTCTCTCTGTTTTGCCTTGCTTGTTTCTTCTTTGTGTTGGAAATGTATCCTCAGAATGGGTCTGAGCTGATTTTCCCTGCTGTTTTTAGGCCTCTTTACACACACATGATGCACTTACACAGAGATATCAAGACTTAGCTTTTAAGATGCTTACTAGTCGGATAGATACTTGTGCAATGAACAGGGTCTGGTGAGTCCAGTTGATTGAGCAAGGAGTAGGTCGTGTCCATTCCATATTCGGTTTTCGCAAGAGTGTCTGTGCTCATTTCAAACTCGAGTTTTATGCGTCACCCCACCTCACCTTTCCCCTGAAGCAGGCATAAGTGTGTTTTCTAAAAGCGTGATTCGGTTGTGTTTTGGGAATTTAGTACATTCGCACATCTGGTTACTAGGGCAGCACAGCCCTTCTGGAAGTCCTGTTCCCAGGTTGTAAATTAGAACGGAATGTGCCAGGAAGGAACCCCAGAAGTTTATGTCACATTACTTCTTGTTCGCTCTTTTAATTCTTTTGATCACGCTAATGATTAGAATATTGTTGGTCCTAGGTGTAAAAAATCTGGTTCATTTATACGTTATGTATGTATATGTATATATATATATATATATATATATATATATATATATATATATATATATATATTGTACAGATATTCTTCCAATGTAAATTATTGCGGAGTGTTCTGGTGACCTCCCTTGCTATATGGTCGGTCTGTTTGATATATATATATTTAATATGTGTTTGAACACATATGGTGCCACTAATCTTAATTCATCCATTCCCCCCACCTTTCATTTTACATAAGCTTAGTTTGTTTTCTAAGTGTGTGAGTGTCTTTCTTTGTGGAAATATGTTCATTTGTGTCAGCTGTTAGATAACGCCTATACGTGATGTCATACGGTATGTCTTTTGCTTTCCGACTTAACTCATGTTCTGTGATGATCTCTAGGCTCATCTCGGGTGCCTCAAAGAGCAGTGTTTCCTTGTTTTCCATGGCTAATAGTCCACTGTGTCCACGGACCAGCTCTTCTTATCCATTCATCTGTTGATGGACATTTGGGTTGCTTCGGTGTCTTGGCTACTGTGAAAACTCGTGGAGTGCAGCTCTTGCAGCCTGTCTTCTCTGGTGAGAGGCTCAGCTGTGGGTGTTCTGGATGAAAGGGTGGCTCAATTTTTAATTGAAAACGCAGCTCCTTTCTGTTCTCATTATTGGCTGTTACAACTAGACGTGTCCTCCGCAGACAGAGGGAACAGAGTTCTCTAAAACCCCTTCAGCATTTATTGTTTGTAGTCTTTTGGCTGACGGTAGTTAACTTGGGTGAGCTGAAAGCTTTTTGTAGGTTAGAGGAGTCTGATGATTCCTGATGTTGAGCTTTTCTCCATTTTGCTTTTTTTGATGAAGAGTGAGTAAAACTTACCTCTATCATACTATCTCTTTGACACATTTGCCTGCTTTGAATTTCTTTCGCCACTGCCGAGCTCAGGACATTTTTTTTTGAGGGCAGGTGTCTTTTAGAGGCCTGAGTCCTTGTGAATGTTAAGTAACCCATAGCTATGCCTTTGAAGCTGCTCTTGCGGGAAACGGCCACAAGGCGGCAGCATTTCTCCATTTCCAACTCTGGGTTTTCCTGCAACAGAGGCTTCCTGGAAATTGTGTTCGTAGGCTGCAAATGAGAGTGCAGTGTGCCAGGGCAAACCCCCAAGAGCTTATATCTCCTTACTTCTTGTGTGTTTTTTAAAATTTAATTGCTATCTAGTATCACAGCCAATTGGATAAAAATGTGGTGTGTGTTCTAGGTGTACAGCATCTGGTTCATCATATGTATGTATCGATCTATTCATCTTTGGATCCTTTCCCGTGTAGGTTATTACAGAGTGTTGAGTCGACCTCTCTTGGTATTCCTTAGGTATTTTGTGATTATATATTTCATATGTATCAGTACATGTCTGTAAACCCCCATATCCAAATTCATACATTCCTTACACCTTTCCACTTGGTTAAGCATAGTTGGTTTTCTGGATATATGCACGGCCTTCTCTTGGAAATGACTTCATGGGTATCAATGTTGAACTAACAACTATAAGTGATGTCATAGGATATTTCTATTTCGGTTTCTTTCGTACTTCCTTTTGGGTGGGTATCTGTAGATTCTTCTACGGTGGTGCCAGCGTCACTGTTCCATGCTTTTCCGTGGCTCATATTCCATTGTGCACATGGGCCCCCTTCTTCTTGGTGCATTGTTCTGTTGATGGACATTTGGGTTTCTTCCAAGTCTTGGCGATGGTACATGTTGCTACAGTGAAGGATGGCCAGCCTGTGTCTTTTTGATTTTGGTCTACTCGGGAGATAGGCGTATCAGTGGGCCTACCCGATTACATGTTAGCTCAATTTTTACCTTTCAACGCACCTCCACGGTGTTCTCACTACTAGCTGTTCCCAGGTTACGTCCCAGCGGCAGCTCGAGGGCTCAGAGTTCTCTAAAACACCTTGAGCGTTTATTCTTTGAAGACTCTGTGGCTGGTGATCATTCTGACGACGGTGGGTGAACGTTTTAGTCGACTGGATTTGCATGGCTTTAATTAATTCCTGATGTTGAGCATTTTTCCATGCCCTTTTATTTACCACAAGAGAAAGAAAGAAAGAGAAGACAAAATGTGCACAAAATATGCCTCTTGAAATTGTCGTTTTGAAATGTGCACGTCTTTTGAGTTTTTTTCCTCTATGTACGACCCAAGAATTGTTTTTGAGGGCAGGTGTCATTTATAGGCCTGCAATGATGTTGAATATCAAGTGACCATTAGCACTGGGTTTAAAGCTGCTGTTTTGAGAAACGGCCACAAGGTGGCAGCAGGTCTCCTTTACCAAACCTGGTTACTCAGGCAACAGAGCCTCCGTGGAAGTCTTATTCTCGGTTGTCAATTAGAATGGACTGTGCCAGGAAAAAGCCCCTTAAGTTTGTGTCTCACGACTGACTTGTTCGTTTTTTAATTCAATGTTTTTTTTTCTCACAGCAAGTTTGATTACAATGTTTTGCTTGTTGTAGGTGTGAAAGAGGTGGCTCTTTTACACATAAACATGTATCTAGTCTTCTTTGGATCCTTTTCCCATGTAGCTTATGACACAATGTTGAGTACTCTTCTCTTGGTATTCCGTAGGCCTTTGGTGATTTTGTATTTCACCTGTGTTGGTATATCTCTCTTCAACCCAATTTCCTAATGTACACAATTCTCACACCTGTCCATAGGTGAACCATAAATCTGTTGATTGCATCTGTGATTGCCTTTCTCTGTGGAAATATCTTCAGTGATATCAAGTTTTAGGGAACACCTATAACTGATATCGTAGGCTATGTATCTTTCGCTCTGTGACTTACTGCAAGGTGTGTGATGAACTCTAGCCTCACCGATGGTGCTGTTGATGGCATTGGTTCCTTTTGTTCCTTGGCTAATATTCCATCTGTACAGGTCCCTGTTCTTCTTTGTCCACTCATCTGTTGATGGACTTTCTGCTTGCTTCCATGTCCTGGCCATTGTAATACTCCTGCAATGCAGATTTGCCTGCCTGTGTCTTTCCACTTCTGTCTTCTTTCTTAGGTTATAGGCCCAGGAGTGGGCCTGCCGGATCATATCTTAACTCAGTGTTTACCTTGTAAAGGCACCTCCATTCTGTTCCCATTAGTGCCTCTTACCAGGTGAAGTCCTGTGGCGAGCATTGCCCTCTGAGGAAGGCGCCACTAAAACCCTCCTAAGCCTCAGGGCCCGACTGTAATCTCCTTGGTATGCATCCTGGACTTTATGGTATGAACATACAAAAGGAGATGGTCTTTGGCCAAATCGCTCCAGGGACCTGCTCAGTTACTGGGAGTCCCTGGTTGTTCCCTAAAGCTAGGAAAAGCAACCCTGGAGGGGAAATTGGTGCCTTTGAGGGAGAAGCCGAGCAGCCAACCAACCAGCTGATGCTGATAAGGTGTGACTAAGCCGAGAAGCCAACCAACCAGCTGATGCCGATAAGGCGTGACGAAGCAAAGTCCCTGCTTTAGGGGTATATATACGGCTAGGCTTTGTTATTAAACTTGCCTTGCAAGCGTCAGTTGCTTGTGCCCTTCTGATCCCATACCTTGGTGCGTTCAGGTCCCTACCCCCTCTCGTCGGTTGTTGCTACACTTTGAGGACCCGCCGCGGCTGGCGGCAAAGTCCCACTTAACCTAGAGGGTATGCACTTCTCCACAACCCCTTCAGCATGAATTGTTGGTAGTTTTGTTGCTGATGGTTCTTCTGACTGGTGTGAGCCCATACCTCTGTGGTTGGATTTGCATGCGTCTCATAAAGCCTTGAAATTGAGCTTTCAGGGATGTCCTTTTTTCTTCAAACTGTGTGTGTAGCTTACCTCATCACATTCTTTTCTTGAAGTATGTGCCACCTTTTGAAATATTTTGGCCACTACCTCCCTCAAGACATTTTGAGGGCAGGTTTCATTGACAGCCCTCCAGGACTTGTGCACATGAAGTGACCATTAGCACGGGTTTTCAAGCTGCCGTTGCACGTAACGGCCAGAGGGCTGCAGCATTTCTGCGTTTCCCACTCTGGTAACTAGTGAAGCAGACCTTCCTGCCAGTGGTGTTCCTCGGTTATCAATGACGGTGGGATGTGTCTGGAGAAACCCCCCAAAGCTGATGTCTCCTTACTTATATCTGTTTTTAAAATGGAATTTCTACTTTTCACTGGAGCACTCTTCCATTGTGTCCATGGACCACTGCTCCTTTCTGCATTCCTCTGTGGCTGGGCATTTTCATTGCTTCCAAGTGTTGGCTACGGTAAACATTGCTGGATTGCAGGATTGCCAGCCCGTGTCTTTTTTGATTCTCATCCTCTCAGGTGATAGACCCAGCAGTGGCTATGCTTGATTGAACGGTCGCTCAATGTTGACCCTTTCCAGGCAACTCCACTGTGTTTTCCTTAGGGGCTCTTACCACGTCCCACTTAGAACCGAGGGTACGCATTTCTTCACCACCCCGTCAGCATTTCTTGTTTGCAGAAGTTTTGCTGCTGGCCATGCTGAGTCATGTGACATGATAGGTTTTTTTTAACGTGTATTTTCGTGTCTAATAATTCCTAAGGTTCAGCATTTTTCCACGCCTTTTTTTATTCTGTTAAACAAAAACAGAAAAAAAAAACCGTGAGTACAATAAACCTCTCGAAATTGTCTTCTTGGAAGGTTGCCCTCTTTCGACTTTTTTGGTCGATTTTCGACCCCAGGATTTCGTTTTGGAGGGCAGGTGTCATTTACAAGCCTGCAATGGGTGTGAATATTGAGTGACCATTAGCACTGACTTTAAAGCTGCTGCTGTGGGAAACGGCCACAAGGCGTCAGCATTGCTACATTCCCACATCTGGTTACTAGGGCAGCAGAGCCTTCTGGAAGTCCTGTTCCCAGGTTGTCAATTAGAATGGAATGTGCCAGGAAAAAACCCCAGATGTGTATGTCACATTACTTCTTGTTCGCTCTTTTAATTTGTTTAAATCGGGGTAATGATTAGAATACTGTTGGTCCTATATGTACAGAATCTGGTTCATTTGTACGTTTTATATATATATATATATTCTTGTACAGATCCTCTTCCCATGTAAATTATTGCAGAGTGTTCTGGTGACCTCCCTTGCTATATGGTCGGTCTGTTTGATATATATATTTAATACGTATTTGTACACATATGGTGACACTAATCTTAATTTATCCATTCCCCCCACCTTTCATTTTACTTAAGCTTAGTTTGTTTTCTAAGTGTGTGAGTGTCTTTCTTTGTGGAAATATGTTCATTTGTGTCAGCTGTTAGATAACGCCTATACGTGATGTCATACGGTATGCCTTTTGCTTTCCGACTTAACTCATGTTCTGTGATGATCTCTAGGCTCATCTCGGGTGCCTCAAAGAGCAGTGTTTCCTTGTTTTCCATGGCTAATAGTCCACTGTGTCCACGGACCAGCTCTTCTTATCCATTCATCTGTTGATGGACATTTGGGTTGCTTCGGTGTCTTGGCTACTGTGAAAACTCGTGGAGTGCAGCTCTTGCAGCCTGTCTTCTCAGGTGAGAGGCTCGGCTGTGGGTGTTCTGGATGGAAGGGTGGCTCAATTTTTAATTGAAAACGCAGCTCCTTTCTGTTCTCATTACTGGCTGTTACAACTAGACGTGTCCTCCGCAGACAGAGGGAGCAGAGTTCTCTAAAACCCCTTCAGCATTTATTGTTTGTAGTCTTTTGGCTGACGGTAGTTAACTTGGGTGAGCTGAAAGCTTTTTGTAGCTTAGAGGAGTCTGATCATTCCTGAGGTTGAGCTTTTCTCCATTTTGCTTTTTTTGATAAAGAGTGAGTAAAACTTACCTCTTCATACTATCTCTTTGACACATTTGCCTGCTTTGAATTTTTTTCGCCACTGCCGAGCTCAGGACATTTTTTTTTTTGAGGGCAGGTGTCTTTTAGAGGCCTGAGTCCTTGTGAATGTTACGTGACCCATAGCTATCCGTTTAAAGCCGCTCTTGCGGGAAACGGCCACAAGGCGGCAGCATTTCTCCATTTCCAACTCTGGGTTTTCCTGCAACAGAGGCTTCCTGGAGATTGTGTTCGTAGGCTGCAAATGAGAGTGCAGTGTGCCAGGGCAAACCCCCAAGAGCTTATATCTCCTTACTTCTTGTGTGTTTTTTAAAATTTAATTGTTATCTAGTATCACAGCCAATTGGATAAAAATGTGGTGTGTGTTCTAGGTGTACTGCATCTGGTTCATCATATGTATGTATCAATCTATTCATCTTTGGATCCTTTCCCGTGTAGGTTATTACAGAGTGTTGAGTCGACCTCTCTTGGTATTCCTTAGGTATTTTGTGATTATATATTTCATATGTATCAGTACATGTCTGTAAACCCCCATATCCAAATTCATACATTCCTTACACCTTTCCACTTGGTTAAGCATAGTTGGTTTTCTGGATCTATGCACGGCCTTCTCTTGGAAATGACTTCATGGGTATCAATGTTGAAGTAACAGCTATAAGTGATGTCATAGGATATTTCTATTTCGGTTTCTTTCGTACTTCCTTTTGGGTGGGTATCTCTAGATCCTTCTACGGTGGTGCCAGTGGCACTGTTGCATGCTCTTCCGTGGCTCATGTTCCATTGTGCACATGGGCCCCCTTCTTCTTGGTGCATTGTTCTGTTGATGGACATTTGGGTTTCTTCCAAGTCTTGGCGATGGTACATGTTGCTGCAGTGCAGGATGGCCAGCCTGTGTCTTTTTGATTTTGGTCTACTCGGGAGATAGGCCCATCAGTGGGCCTACCCGATTACAGGTTAGCTCAATTTTTACCTTTCAACGCACCTCCACGGTGTCCTCACTACTAGCTGTTCCCAGGTTACGTCCCAGCGGCAGCTAGAGGGCACAGAGTTCTCTAAAACACCTTGAGCATTTATTCTTTGTAGACTCTGTGGCTGATGATCATTCTGACGACGGTGGGTGAACGTTTCTGTCGACTGGATTTGCATGGCTTTATTAATTCCTGATGTTGAGCATTTTTCCATGCCCTTTTATTTATCACAAGAGAAAGAAAGAAAGAGAAGACAAAATGTGCACAAAATATGCCTCTTGAAATTGTCGTTTTGAAATGTGCACGTCTTTTGAGTTGTTTTCCTCGATGGACGACCCAAGAATCGATTTTGAGGGCAGGTGTCATTTATAGGCCTGCAATGATTTTGAATATCAAGTGACCATTAGCACTGGGTTTAAAGCTGCTGTTTTGAGAAACGGCCACAAGGCGGCAGCAGGTCTCCTTTACCAAACCTGGTTACTCGGGCAACAGAGCCTCCGTGGAAGTCGTATTCTCGGTTGTCAATTAGAATGGACTGTGCCAGGAAAAAGCCCCTTATGTTTGTGCCTCACGACTGACTTGTTCGTTTTTTAATTCAATGTTTATTGTTTCTCACAGCAAGTTTGATTACAATGTTTTGCTTGTTGTAGGTGTGAAAGATGTGGCTCTTTTACACATAAACATGTATCTAGTCTTCTTTGGATCCTTTTCCCATGTAGCTTATGACACAATGTTGAGTACTCTTCTCTTGGTATTCCGTAGGCCTTTGGTGATTTTGTATTTCACCTGTGTTTGTATCTCTCTCTTAAACCCAATTTCCTAATGTACACAATTCTCACACCTGTCCATGGGTGAACCATAAATCTGTTTATTGCATCTGTGATTGCCTTTCTCTGTGGAAATATCTTCAGTGATATCAATTTTTAGGGAACACCTATAAGTGATATCGTAGGCTATGTATCTTTCGCTCTGTGACTTACTGCAAGGTGGGTGATGAACTCTAGCCTCACCGATGGTGCTGTTGATGGCATTGTTTCCTTTTGTTCCTTGGCTAATATTCCATCTGTTCAGGTCCCTGTTCTTCTTTGTCCACTCATCTGTTGATGGACTTTCTGCTTGCTTCCATGTCCTGGCTATTGTAATACTCCTGCAATGCAGATTTGCCTGCCTGTGTCTTTCCACTTCTGTCTTCTTTCTTAGGTTATAGGCCCACGAGTGTGCCTGCTGGATCATATCGTAACTCAGTGTTTACCTTGTAAAGGCACCTCCATTCTGTTCCCATTAGTGCCTCTTACCAGGTGAAGTCCTGTGGCGAGCATTGCCCTCTGAGGAAGGCGCCACTAAGACCCTCCTAAGCCTCAGGGCCCGACTGTACTCTCCTTGGTATGCATCCTGGACTTTATGGTATGAACATACAAAAGGAGATGGTCTTTGGCCAAATCGCTCCAGGGACCTGCTCAGTTACTGGGAGTCCCTGGTTGTTCCCTAAAGCTAGGAAAAGCAACCCTGGAGGGGAAATTGGTGCCTTTGAGGGAGAAGCCGAGCAGCCAACCAACCAGCTGATGCTGATAAGGTGTGACTAAGCCGAGAAGCCAACCAACCAGCTGATGCCGATAAGGCGTGACGAAGCAAATTCCCTGCTTTAGGGGTATATATACGGCTAGGCTTTGTTATTAAACTTGCCTTGCAAGCGTCAGTTGCTTGTGCCCTTCTGATCCCATACCTTGGTGCGTTCAGTTCCCTACCCCCTCTCGTCGGTTGTTGCTACACTTTGAGGACCCGCCGCGGCTGGCGGCAAAGTCCCACTTAACCTAGAGGGTATGCACTTCTCCACAACCCCTTCAGCATGAATTGTTGGTAGTTTTGTTGCTGATGGTTCTTCTGACTGGTGTGAGCCGATACCTCTGTGGTTGGATTTGCATGCGTCTCATAAAGCCTTGAAATTGAGCTTTCAGGGATGTCCTTTTTTCTTCAAACTGTGTGTGTAGCTTACCTCATCACATTCTTTTCTTGAAGTATGTGCCACCTTTTGAAATATTTTGGCCACTACCTCCCTCAAGACATTTTGAGGGCAGGTTTCATTGACAGCCCTCCAGGACTTGTGCACATGAAGTGACCATTAGCACGGGTTTTCAAGCTGCCGTTGCACGTAACGGCCAGAGGGCTGCAGCATTTCTGCGTTTCCCACTCTGGTAACTAGTGAAGCAGACCTTCCTGCCAGTGGTGTTCCTCGGTTATCAATGACGGTGGGATGTGTCTGGAGAAACCCCCCAAAGCTGATGTCTCCTTACTTATATCTGTTTTTAAAATGGAATTTCTACTTTTCACTGGAGCACTCTTCCATTGTGTCCATGGACCACTGCTCCTTTCTGCATTCCTCTGTGGCTGGGCATTTTCATTGCTTCCAAGTGTTGGCTACGGTAAACATTGCTGGATTGCAGGATTGCCAGCCCGTGTCTTTTTTGATTCTCATCCTCTCAGGTGATAGACCCAGCAGTGGCTATGCTTGATTGAACGGTCGCTCAATGTTGACCCTTTCCAGGCAACTCCACTGTGTTTTCCTTAGGGGCTCTTAACACGTCCCACTTAGAACCGAGGGTACGCATTTCTTCACCACCCCGTCAGCATTTCTTGTTTGCAGAAGTTTTGCTGCTGGCCATGCTGAGTCGTGTGACATGATAGGTTTTTTTAACGTGTATTTTCGTGTCTAATAATTCCTAAGGTTCAGCATTTTTCCACGCCTTTTTTAATTCTGTTAAACAAAAACAGAAAAAAAAAACCGTGAGTACAATAAACCTCTCGAAATTGTCTTCTTGGAAGGTTGCCCTCTTTCGACTTTTTTGGTCGATTTTCGACCCCAGGATTTCGTTTTGGAGGGCAGGTGTCTTTTACAAGCCTGCAATGGGTGTGAATATTGAGTGACCATTAGCACTGACTTTAAAGCTGCTGCTGTGGGAAACGGCCACAAGGCGTCAGCATTGCTACATTCCCACATCTGGTTACTAGGGCAGCAGAGCCTTCTGGAAGTCCTGTTCCCAGGTTGTCAATTAGAATGGAATGTGCCAGGAAAAAACCCCAGATGTGTATGTCACATTACTTCTTGTTCGCTCTTTTAATTTGTTTAAATCGGGGTAATGATTAGAATACTGTTGGTCCTATATGTACAGAATCTGGTTCATTTGTACGTTTTATATATATATATATATATATATATATATATATATATATATATATTCTTGTACAGATCCTCTTCCCATGTAAATTATTGCAGAGTGTTCTGGTGACCTCCCTTGCTATATGGTCGGTCTGTTTGATGTATATATTTAATACGTATTTGTACACATATGGTGACACTAATCTTAATTTATCCATTCCCCCCACCTTTCATTTTACTTAAGCTTAGTTTGTTTTCTAAGTGTGTGAGTGTCTTTCTTTGTGGAAATATGTTCATTTGTGTCAGCTGTTAGATAACGCCTATACGTGATGTCATACGGTATGCCTTTTGCTTTCCGACTTAACTCATGTTCTGTGATGATCTCTAGGCTCATCTCGGGTGCCTCAAAGAGCAGTGTTTCCTTGTTTTCCATGGCTAATAGTCCACTGTGTCCACGGACCAGCTCTTCTTATCCATTCATCTGTTGATGGACATTTGGGTTGCTTCAGTGTCTTGGCTACTGTGAAAACTCGTGGAGTGCAGCTCTTGCAGCCTGTCTTCTCAGGTGAGAGGCTCGGCTGTGGGTGTTCTGGATGGAAGGGTGGCTCAATTTTTAATTGAAAACGCAGCTCCTTTCTGTTCTCATTACTGGCTGTTACAACTAGACGTGTCCTCCGCAGACAGAGGGAGCAGAGTTCTCTAAAACCCCTTCAGCATTTATTGTTTGTAGTCTTTTGGCTGACGGTAGTTAACTTGGGTGAGCTGAAAGCTTTTTGTAGCTTAGAGGAGTCTGATCATTCCTGAGGTTGAGCTTTTCTCCATTTTGCTTTTTTTGATAAAGAGTGAGTAAAACTTACCTCTTCATACTATCTCTTTGACACATTTGCCTGCTTTGAATTTTTTTCACCACTGCCGAGCTCAGGACATTTTTTTTTTTGAGGGCAGGTGTCTTTTAGAGGCCTGAGTCCTTGTGAATGTTACGTGACCCATAGCTCTGCGTTTAAAGCCGCTCTTGCGGGAAACGGCCACAAGGCGGCAGCATTTCTCCATTTCCAACTCTGGGTTTTCCTGCAACAGAGGCTTCCTGGAGATTGTGTTCGTAGGCTGCAAATGAGAGTGCAGTGTGCCAGGGCAAACCCCCAAGAGCTTATATCTCCTTACTTCTTGTGTGTTTTTTAAAATTTAATTGTTATCTAGTATACACAGCCAATTGGATAAAAATGTGGTGTGTGTTCTAGGTGTACTGCATCTGGTTCATCATATGTATGTATCGATCTATTCATCTTTGGATCCTTTCCCGTGTAGGTTATTACAGAGTGTTGAGTCGACCTCTCCTGGTGTTCCTTAGGTATTTTGTGATTATATATTTCATATGTATCAGTACATGTCTGTAAACCCCCATATCCAAATTCATACATTCCTTACACCTTTCCACTTGGTTAAGCATAGTTGGTTTTCTGGATCTATGCACGGCCTTCTCTTGGAAATGACTTCATGGGTATCAATGTTGAAGTAACAGCTATAAGTGATGTCATAGGATATTTCTATTTCGGTTTCTTTCGTACTTCCTTTTGGGTGGGTATCTCTAGATCCTTCTACGGTGGTGCCAGCGGCACTGTTGCATGCTCTTCCGTGGCTCATGTTCCATTGTGCGCATGGGCCCCCTTCTTCTTGGTGCATTGTTCTGTTGATGGACATTTGGGTTTCTTCCAAGTCTTGGCGATGGTACATGTTGCTGCAGTGCAGGATGGCCAGCCTGTGTCTTTTTGATTTTGGTCTACTGGGGAGATAGGCCCATCGGTGGGCCTACCCGATGACAGGTTAGCTCAATTTTTACCTTTCAACGCACCTCCACGGTGTTCTCACTACTAGCTGTTACCAGGTTACGTCCCAGCGGCCGCTAGAGGGCACAGAGTTCTCTAAAACACCTTGAGCATTTATTCTTTGCAGACTCTGTGGCTGATGATCATTCTGACGACGGTGGGTGAACGTTTCTGTCGACTGGATTTGCATGGCTTTATTAATTCCTGATGTTGAGCATTTTTCCATGCCCTTTTATTTATCACAAGAGAAAGAAAGAGGAGACAAAATGTGCACAAAATATGCCTCTTGAAATTGTCGTTTTGAAATGTGCACGTCTTTTGAGTTGTTTTCCTCGATGGACGACCCAAGAATCGTTTTTGAGGGCAGGTGTCATTTATAGGCCTGCAATGATTTTGAATATCAAGTGACCATTAGCACTGGGTTTAAAGCTGCTGTTTTGAGAAACGGCCACAAGGCGGCAGCAGGTCTCCTTTACCAAACCTGGTTACTCGGGCAACAGAGCCTCCGTGGAAGTCGTATTCTCGGTTGTCAATTAGAATGGACTGTGCCAGGAAAAAGCCCCTTATGTTTGTGCCTCACGACTGACTTGTTCGTTTTTTAATTCAATGTTTATTGTTTCTCACAGCAAGTTTGATTACAATGTTTTGCTTGTTGTAGGTGTGAAAGATGTGGCTCTTTTACACATAAACATGTATCTAGTCTTCTTTGGATCCTTTTCCCATGTAGCTTATGACACAATGTTGAGTACTCTTCTCTTGGTATTCCGTAGGCCTTTGGTGATTTTGTATTTCACCTGTGTTTGTATCTCTCTCTTAAACCCAATTTCCTAATGTACACAATTCTCACACCTGTCCATGGGTGAACCATAAATCTGTTTATTGCATCTGTGATTGCCTTTCTCTGTGGAAATATCTTCAGTGATATCAATTTTTAGGGAACACCTATAAGTGATATCGTAGGCTATGTATCTTTCGCTCTGTGACTTACTGCAAGGTGCGTGATGAACTCTAGCCTCACCGATGGTGCTGTTGATGGCATTGTTTCCTTTTGTTCCTTGGCTAATATTCCATCTGTACAGGTCCCTGTTCTTCTTCGTCCACTCATCTGTTGATGGGCTTTCTGCTTGCTTCCATGTCCTGGCTCTTGTAATACTCCTGCAATGCAGATTTGCCTGCCTGTGTCTTTCCACTTCTGTCTTCTTTCTTAGGTTATAGGCCCAGGAGTGGGCCTGCTGGATCATATCGTAACTCAGTGTTTACCTTGTAAAGGCACCTCCATTCTGTTCCCATTAGTGCCTCTTACCAGGTGAAGTCCTGTGGCGAGCATTGCCCTCTGAGGAAGGCGCCACTAAGACCCTCCTAAGCCTCAGGGCCCAACTGTACTCTCCTTGGTATGCATCCTGGACTTTATGGTATGAACATACAAAAGGAGATGGTCTTTGGCCAAATCGCTCCAGGGACCTGCTCAGTTACTGGGAGTCCCTGGTTGTTCCCTAAAGCTAGGAAAAGCAACCCTGGAGGGGAAATTGGTGCCTTTGAGGGAGAAGCCGAGCAGCCAACCAACCAGCTGATGCTGATAAGGTGTGACTAAGCCGAGAAGCCAACCAACCAGCTGATGCCGATAAGGCGTGACGAAGCAAAGTCCCTGCTTTAGGGGTATATATACGGCTAGGCTTTGTTATTAAACTTGCCTTGCAAGCGTCAGTTGCTTGTGCCCTTCTGATCCCATACCTTGGTGCGTTCAGGTCCCTACCCCCTCTCGTCGGTTGTTGCTACACTTTGAGGACCCGCCGCGGCTGGCGGCAAAGTCCCACTTAACCTAGAGGGTATGCACTTCTCCACAACCCCTTCAGCATGAATTGTTGGTACTTTTGTTGCTGATGGTTCTTCTGACTGGTGTGAGCCGATACCTCTGTGGTTGGATTTGCATGCGTCTCATAAAGCCTTGAAATTGAGCTTTCAGGAATGTCCTTTTTTTCTTCAAACTGTGTGTGTAGCTTACCTCATCACATTCTTTTCTTGAAGTATGTGCCACCTTTTGAAATATTTTGGCCACTACCTCCCTCAAGACATTTTGAGGGCAGGTTTCATTGACAGCCCTCCAGGACTTGTGCACATGAAGTGACCATTAGCACGGGTTTTCAAGCTGCCGTTGCACGTAACGGCCAGAGGGCTGCAGCATTTCTGCGTTTCCCACTCTGGTAACTAGTGAAGCAGACCTTCCTGCCAGTGGTGTTCCTCGGTTATCAATGACGGTGGGATGTGTCTGGAGAAACCCCCCAAAGCTGATGTCTCCTTACTTATATCTGTTTTTAAAATGGAATTTCTACTTTTCACTGGAGCACTCTTCCATTGTGTCCATGGACCACTGCTCCTTTCTGCATTCCTCTGTGGCTGGGCATTTTCATTGCTTCCAAGTGTTGGCTACGGTAAACATTGCTGGATTGCAGGATTGCCAGCCCGTGTCTTTTTTGATTCTCATCCTCTCAGGTGATAGACCCAGCAGTGGCTATGCTTGATTGAACGGTCGCTCAATGTTGACCCTTTCCAGGCAACTCCACTGTGTTTTCCTTAGGGGCTCTTACCACGTCCCACTTAGAACCGAGGGTACGCATTTCTTCACCACCCCGTCAGCATTTCTTGTTTGCAGAAGTTTTGCTGCTGGCCATGCTGAGTCATGTGACATGATAGGTTTTTTTTAACGTGTATTTTCGTGTCTAATAATTCCTAAGGTTCAGCATTTTTCCACGCCTTTTTTTATTCTGTTAAACAAAAACAGAAAAAAAAAAAACCGTGAGTACAATAAACCTCTCGAAATTGTCTTCTTGGAAGGTTGCCCTCTTTCGACTTTTTTGGTCGATTTTCGACCCCAGGATTTCGTTTTGGAGGGCAGGTGTCATTTACAAGCCTTCAATGGGTGTGAATATTGAGTGACCATTAGCACTGACTTTAAAGCTGCTGCTGTGGGAAACGGCCACAAGGCGTCAGCATTGCTACATTCCCACATCTGGTTACTAGGGCAGCAGAGCCTTCTGGAAGTCCTGTTCCCAGGTTGTCAATTAGAATGGAATGTGCCAGGAAAAAACCCCAGATGTGTATGTCACATTACTTCTTGTTCGCTCTTTTAATTTGTTTAAATCGGGGTAATGATTAGAATACTGTTGGTCCTATATGTACAGAATCTGGTTCATTTGTACGTTTTATATATATATATATATTCTTGTACAGATCCTCTTCCCATGTAAATTATTGCAGAGTGTTCTGGTGACCTCCCTTGCTATATGGTCGGTCTGTTTGATATATATATTTAATACGTATTTGTACACATATGGTGACACTAATCTTAATTTATCCATTCCCCCCACCTTTCATTTTACTTAAGCTTAGTTTGTTTTCTAAGTGTGTGAGTGTCTTTCTTTGTGGAAATATGTTCATTTGTGTCAGCTGTTAGATAACGCCTATACGTGATGTCATACGGTATGCCTTTTGCTTTCCGACTTAACTCATGTTCTGTGATGATCTCTAGGCTCATCTCGGGTGCCTCAAAGAGCAGTGTTTCCTTGTTTTCCATGGCTAATAGTCCACTGTGTCCACGGACCAGCTCTTCTTATCCATTCATCTGTTGATGGACATTTGGGTTGCTTCGGTGTCTTGGCTACTGTGAAAACTCGTGGAGTGCAGCTCTTGCAGCCTGTCTTCTCAGGTGAGAGGCTCGGCTGTGGGTGTTCTGGATGGAAGGGTGGCTCAATTTTTAATTGAAAACGCAGCTCCTTTCTGTTCTCATTATTGGCTGTTACAACTAGACGTGTCCTCCGCAGACAGAGGGAGCAGAGTTCTCTAAAACCCCTTCAGCATTTATTGTTTGTAGTCTTTTGGCTGACGGTAGTTAACTTGGGTGAGCTGAAAGCTTTTTGTAGCTTAGAGGAGTCTGATCATTCCTGAGGTTGAGCTTTTCTCCATTTTGCTTTTTTTGATACAGAGTGAGTAAAACTTACCTCTTCATACTATCTCTTTGACACATTTGCCTGCTTTGAATTTTTTTCACCACTGCCGAGCTCAGGACATTTTTTTTTTTGAGGGCAGGTGTCTTTTAGAGGCCTGAGTCCTTGTGAATGTTACGTGACCCATAGCTATCCGTTTAAAGCCGCTCTTGCGGGAAACGGCCACAAGGCGGCAGCATTTCTCCATTTCCAACTCTGGGTTTTCCTGCAACAGAGGCTTCCTGGAGATTGTGTTCGTAGGCTGCAAATGAGAGTGCAGTGTGCCAGGGCAAACCCCCAAGAGCTTATATCTCCTTACTTCTTGTGTGTTTTTTAAAATTTAATTGTTATCTAGTATCACAGCCAATTGGATAAAAATGTGGTGTGTGTTCTAGGTGTACTGCATCTGGTTCATCATATGTATGTATCAATCTATTCATCTTTGGATCCTTTCCCGTGTAGGTTATTACAGAGTGTTGAGTCGACCTCTCTTGGTATTCCTTAGGTATTTTGTGATTATATATTTCATATGTATCAGTACATGTCTGTAAACCCCCATATCCAAATTCATACATTCCTTACACCTTTCCACTTGGTTAAGCATAGTTGGTTTTCTGGATCTATGCACGGCCTTCTCTTGGAAATGACTTCATGGGTATCAATGTTGAAGTAACAGCTATAAGTGATGTCATAGGATATTTCTATTTCGGTTTCTTTCGTACTTCCTTTTGGGTGGGTATCTCTAGATCCTTCTACGGTGGTGCCAGTGGCACTGTTGCATGCTCTTCCGTGGCTCATGTTCCATTGTGCACATGGGCCCCCTTCTTCTTGGTGCATTGTTCTGTTGATGGACATTTGGGTTTCTTCCAAGTCTTGGCGATGGTACATGTTGCTGCAGTGCAGGATGGCCAGCCTGTGTCTTTTTGATTTTGGTCTACTCGGGAGATAGGCCCATCAGTGGGCCTACCCGATTACAGGTTAGCTCAATTTTTACCTTTCAACGCACCTCCACGGTGTCCTCACTACTAGCTGTTCCCAGGTTACGTCCCAGCGGCAGCTAGAGGGCACAGAGTTCTCTAAAACACCTTGAGCATTTATTCTTTGTAGACTCTGTGGCTGATGATCATTCTGACGACGGTGGGTGAACGTTTCTGTCGACTGGATTTGCATGGCTTTATTAATTCCTGATGTTGAGCATTTTTCCATGCCCTTTTATTTATCACAAGAGAAAGAAAGAAAGAGAAGACAAAATGTGCACAAAATATGCCTCTTGAAATTGTCGTTTTGAAATGTGCACGTCTTTTGAGTTGTTTTCCTCGATGGACGACCCAAGAATCGTTTTTGAGGGCAGGTGTCATTTATAGGCCTGCAATGATTTTGAATATCAAGTGACCATTAGCACTGGGTTTAAAGCTGCTGTTTTGAGAAACGGCCACAAGGCGGCAGCAGGTCTCCTTTACCAAACCTGGTTACTCGGGCAACAGAGCCTCCGTGGAAGTCGTATTCTCGGTTGTCAATTAGAATGGACTGTGCCAGGAAAAAGCCCCTTATGTTTGTGCCTCACGACTGACTTGTTCGTTTTTTAATTCAATGTTTATTGTTTCTCACAGCAAGTTTGATTACAATGTTTTGCTTGTTGTAGGTGTGAAAGATGTGGCTCTTTTACACATAAACATGTATCTAGTCTTCTTTGGATCCTTTTCCCATGTAGCTTATGACACAATGTTGAGTACTCTTCTCTTGGTATTCCGTAGGCCTTTGGTGATTTTGTATTTCACCTGTGTTTGTATCTCTCTCTTAAACCCAATTTCCTAATGTACACAATTCTCACACCTGTCCATGGGTGAACCATAAATCTGTTTATTGCATCTGTGATTGCCTTTCTCTGTGGAAATATCTTCAGTGATATCAATTTTTAGGGAACACCTATAAGTGATATCGTAGGCTATGTATCTTTCGCTCTGTGACTTACTGCAAGGTGGGTGATGAACTCTAGCCTCACCGATGGTGCTGTTGATGGCATTGTTTCCTTTTGTTCCTTGGCTAATATTCCATCTGTTCAGGTCCCTGTTCTTCTTTGTCCACTCATCTGTTGATGGACTTTCTGCTTGCTTCCATGTCCTGGCTATTGTAATACTCCTGCAATGCAGATTTGCCTGCCTGTGTCTTTCCACTTCTGTCTTCTTTCTTAGGTTATAGGCCCACGAGTGTGCCTGCTGGATCATATCGTAACTCAGTGTTTACCTTGTAAAGGCACCTCCATTCTGTTCCCATTAGTGCCTCTTACCAGGTGAAGTCCTGTGGCGAGCATTGCCCTCTGAGGAAGGCGCCACTAAGACCCTCCTAAGCCTCAGGGCCCGACTGTACTCTCCTTGGTATGCATCCTGGACTTTATGGTATGAACATACAAAAGGAGATGGTCTTTGGCCAAATCGCTCCAGGGACCTGCTCAGTTACTGGGAGTCCCTGGTTGTTCCCTAAAGCTAGGAAAAGCAACCCTGGAGGGGAAATTGGTGCCTTTGAGGGAGAAGCCGAGCAGCCAACCAACCAGCTGATGCTGATAAGGTGTGACTAAGCCGAGAAGCCAACCAACCAGCTGATGCCGATAAGGCGTGACGAAGCAAATTCCCTGCTTTAGGGGTATATATACGGCTAGGCTTTGTTATTAAACTTGCCTTGCAAGCGTCAGTTGCTTGTGCCCTTCTGATCCCATACCTTGGTGCGTTCAGTTCCCTACCCCCTCTCGTCGGTTGTTGCTACACTTTGAGGACCCGCCGCGGCTGGCGGCAAAGTCCCACTTAACCTAGAGGGTATGCACTTCTCCACAACCCCTTCAGCATGAATTGTTGGTACTTTTGTTGCTGATGGTTCTTCTGACTGGTGTGAGCCGATACCTCTGTGGTTGGATTTGCATGCGTCTCATAAAGCCTTGAAATTGAGCTTTCAGGGATGTCCTTTTTTCTTCAAACTGTGTGTGTAGCTTACCTCATCACATTCTTTTCTTGAAGTATGTGCCACCTTTTGAAATATTTTGGCCACTACCTCCCTCAAGACATTTTGAGGGCAGGTTTCATTGACAGCCCTCCAGGACTTGTGCACACGAAGTGACCATTAGCACGGGTTTTCAAGCTGCCGTTGCACGTAACGGCCAGAGGGCTGCAGCATTTCTGCGTTTCCCACTCTGGTAACTAGTGAAGCAGACCTTCCTGCCAGTGGTGTTCCTCGGTTATCAATGACGGTGGGATGTGTCTGGAGAAACCCCCCAAAGCTGATGTCTCCTTACTTATATCTGTTTTGAAAATGGAATTTCTACTTTTCACTGGAGCACTCTTCCATTGTGTCCATGGACCACTTCTCCTTTCTGCATTCCTCTGTGGCTGGGCATTTTCATTGCTTCCAAGTGTTGGCTACGGTAAACATTGCTGGATTGCAGGATTGCCAGCCCGTGTCTTTTTTGATTCTCATCCTCTCAGGTGATAGACCCAGCAGTGGCTATGCTTGATTGAACGGTCGCTCAATGTTGACCCTTTCCAGGCAACTCCACTGT
The DNA here is from genome assembly GCF_026419965.1 of Kogia breviceps. Lineage (NCBI taxonomy): Eukaryota > Metazoa > Chordata > Mammalia > Artiodactyla > Physeteridae > Kogia > Kogia breviceps. The sequence goes on from NC_081321.1 coordinate 28,947,731, forward strand.
GTTTTCCTTAGGGGCTCTTAACACGTCCCACTTAGAACCGAGGGTACGCATTTCTTCACCACCCCGTCAGCATTTCTTGTTTGCAGAAGTTTTGCTGCTGGCCATGCTGAGTCGTGTGACATGATAGGTTTTTTTAACGTGTATTTTCGTGTCTAATAATTCCTAAGGTTCAGCATTTTTCCACGCCTTTTTTAATTCTGTTAAACAAAAACAGAAAAAAAAAACCGTGAGTACAATAAACCTCTCGAAATTGTCTTCTTGGAAGGTTGCCCTCTTTCGACTTTTTTGGTCGATTTTCGACCCCAGGATTTCGTTTTGGAGGGCAGGTGTCTTTTACAAGCCTGCAATGGGTGTGAATATTGAGTGACCATTAGCACTGACTTTAAAGCTGCTGCTGTGGGAAACGGCCACAAGGCGTCAGCATTGCTACATTCCCACATCTGGTTACTAGGGCAGCAGAGCCTTCTGGAAGTCCTGTTCCCAGGTTGTCAATTAGAATGGAATGTGCCAGGAAAAAACCCCAGATGTGTATGTCACATTACTTCTTGTTCGCTCTTTTAATTTGTTTAAATCGGGGTAATGATTAGAATACTGTTGGTCCTATATGTACAGAATCTGGTTCATTTGTACGTTTTATATATATATATATATATATATATATATATATATATATATATATATATATATTCTTGTACAGATCCTCTTCCCATGTAAATTATTGCAGAGTGTTCTGGTGACCTCCCTTGCTATATGGTCGGTCTGTTTGATGTATATATTTAATACGTATTTGTACACATATGGTGACACTAATCTTAATTTATCCATTCCCCCCACCTTTCATTTTACTTAAGCTTAGTTTGTTTTCTAAGTGTGTGAGTGTCTTTCTTTGTGGAAATATGTTCATTTGTGTCAGCTGTTAGATAACGCCTATACGTGATGTCATACGGTATGCCTTTTGCTTTCCGACTTAACTCATGTTCTGTGATGATCTCTAGGCTCATCTCGGGTGCCTCAAAGAGCAGTGTTTCCTTGTTTTCCATGGCTAATAGTCCACTGTGTCCACGGACCAGCTCTTCTTATCCATTCATCTGTTGATGGACATTTGGGTTGCTTCGGTGTCTTGGCTACTGTGAAAACTCGTGGAGTGCAGCTCTTGCAGCCTGTCTTCTCAGGTGAGAGGCTCGGCTGTGGGTGTTCTGGATGGAAGGGTGGCTCAATTTTTAATTGAAAACGCAGCTCCTTTCTGTTCTCATTACTGGCTGTTACAACTAGACGTGTCCTCCGCAGACAGAGGGAGCAGAGTTCTCTAAAACCCCTTCAGCATTTATTGTTTGTAGTCTTTTGGCTGACGGTAGTTAACTTGGGTGAGCTGAAAGCTTTTTGTAGCTTAGAGGAGTCTGATCATTCCTGAGGTTGAGCTTTTCTCCATTTTGCTTTTTTTGATAAAGAGTGAGTAAAACTTACCTCTTCATACTATCTCTTTGACACATTTGCCTGCTTTGAATTTTTTTCACCACTGCCGAGCTCAGGACATTTTTTTTTTTGAGGGCAGGTGTCTTTTAGAGGCCTGAGTCCTTGTGAATGTTACGTGACCCATAGCTCTGCGTTTAAAGCCGCTCTTGCGGGAAACGGCCACAAGGCGGCAGCATTTCTCCATTTCCAACTCTGGGTTTTCCTGCAACAGAGGCTTCCTGGAGATTGTGTTCGTAGGCTGCAAATGAGAGTGCAGTGTGCCAGGGCAAACCCCCAAGAGCTTATATCTCCTTACTTCTTGTGTGTTTTTTAAAATGTAATTGTTATCTAGTATCACAGCCAATTGGATAAAAATGTGGTGTGTGTTCTAGGTGTACAGCATCTGGTTCATCATATGTATGTATCGATCTATTCATCTTTGGATCCTTTCCCGTGTAGGTTATTACAGAGTGTTGAGTCGACCTCTCCTGGTGTTCCTTAGGTATTTTGTGATTATATATTTCATATGTATCAGTACATGTCTGTAAACCCCCATATCCAAATTCATACATTACTTACACCTTTCCACTTGGTTAAGCATAGTTGGTTTTCTGGATCTATGCACGGCCTTCTCTTGGAAATGACTTCATGGGTATCAATGTTGAAGTAACAGCTATAAGTGATGTCATAGGATATTTCTATTTCGGTTTCTTTCGTACTTCCTTTTGGGTGGGTATCTCTAGATCCTTCTACGGTGGTGCCAGCGGCACTGTTGCATGCTCTTCCGTGGCTCATGTTCCATTGTGCGCATGGGCCCCCTTCTTCTTGGTGCATTGTTCTGTTGATGGACATTTGGGTTTCTTCCAAGTCTTGGCGATGGTACATGTTGCTGCAGTGCAGGATGGCCAGCCTGTGTCTTTTTGATTTTGGTCTACTGGGGAGATAGGCCCATCGGTGGGCCTACCCGATGACAGGTTAGCTCAATTTTTACCTTTCAACGCACCTCCACGGTGTTCTCACTACTAGCTGTTACCAGGTTACGTCCCAGCGGCCGCTAGAGGGCACAGAGTTCTCTAAAACACCTTGAGCATTTATTCTTTGCAGACTCTGTGGCTGATGATCATTCTGACGACGGTGGGTGAACGTTTCTGTCGACTGGATTTGCATGGCTTTATTAATTCCTGATGTTGAGCATTTTTCCATGCCCTTTTATTTATCACAAGAGAAAGAAAGAGGAGACAAAATGTGCACAAAATATGCCTCTTGAAATTGTCGTTTTGAAATGTGCACGTCTTTTGAGTTGTTTTCCTCGATGGACGACCCAAGAATCGTTTTTGAGGGCAGGTGTCATTTATAGGCCTGCAATGATTTTGAATATCAAGTGACCATTAGCACTGGGTTTAAAGCTGCTGTTTTGAGAAACGGCCACAAGGCGGCAGCAGGTCTCCTTTACCAAACCTGGTTACTCGGGCAACAGAGCCTCCGTGGAAGTCGTATTCTCGGTTGTCAATTAGAATGGACTGTGCCAGGAAAAAGCCCCTTATGTTTGTGCCTCACGACTGACTTGTTCGTTTTTTAATTCAATGTTTATTGTTTCTCACAGCAAGTTTGATTACAATGTTTTGCTTGTTGTAGGTGTGAAAGATGTGGCTCTTTTACACATAAACATGTATCTAGTCTTCTTTGGATCCTTTTCCCATGTAGCTTATGACACAATGTTGAGTACTCTTCTCTTGGTATTCCGTAGGCCTTTGGTGATTTTGTATTTCACCTGTGTTTGTATCTCTCTCTTAAACCCAATTTCCTAATGTACACAATTCTCACACCTGTCCATGGGTGAACCATAAATCTGTTTATTGCATCTGTGATTGCCTTTCTCTGTGGAAATATCTTCAGTGATATCAATTTTTAGGGAACACCTATAAGTGATATCGTAGGCTATGTATCTTTCGCTCTGTGACTTACTGCAAGGTGCGTGATGAACTCTAGCCTCACCGATGGTGCTGTTGATGGCATTGTTTCCTTTTGTTCCTTGGCTAATATTCCATCTGTACAGGTCCCTGTTCTTCTTCGTCCACTCATCTGTTGATGGGCTTTCTGCTTGCTTCCATGTCCTGGCTCTTGTAATACTCCTGCAATGCAGATTTGCCTGCCTGTGTCTTTCCACTTCTGTCTTCTTTCTTAGGTTATAGGCCCAGGAGTGGGCCTGCTGGATCATATCGTAACTCAGTGTTTACCTTGTAAAGGCACCTCCATTCTGTTCCCATTAGTGCCTCTTACCAGGTGAAGTCCTGTGGCGAGCATTGCCCTCTGAGGAAGGCGCCACTAAGACCCTCCTAAGCCTCAGGGCCCGACTGTACTCTCCTTGGTATGCATCCTGGACTTTATGGTATGAACATACAAAAGGAGATGGTCTTTGGCCAAATCGCTCCAGGGACCTGCTCAGTTACTGGGAGTCCCTGGTTGTTCCCTAAAGCTAGGAAAAGCAACCCTGGAGGGGAAATTGGTGCCTTTGAGGGAGAAGCCGAGCAGCCAACCAACCAGCTGATGCTGATAAGGTGTGACTAAGCCGAGAAGCCAACCAACCAGCTGATGCCGATAAGGCGTGACGAAGCAAAGTCCCTGCTTTAGGGGTATATATACGGCTAGGCTTTGTTATTAAACTTGCCTTGCAAGCGTCAGTTGCTTGTGCCCTTCTGATCCCATACCTTGGTGCGTTCAGTTCCCTACCCCCTCTCGTCGGTTGTTGCTACACTTTGAGGACCCGCCGCGGCTGGCGGCAAAGTCCCACTTAACCTAGAGGGTATGCACTTCTCCACAACCCCTTCAGCATGAATTGTTGGTACTTTTGTTGCTGATGGTTCTTCTGACTGGTGTGAGCCGATACCTCTGTGGTTGGATTTGCATGCGTCTCATAAAGCCTTGAAATTGAGCTTTCAGGGATGTCCTTTTTTTCTTCAAACTGTGTGTGTAGCTTACCTCATCACATTCTTTTCTTGAACTCTGTGCCGCCTTTTGAAATATTTTGGCCACTACCTCCCTCAAGACATTTTGAGGGCAGGTTTCATTGACAGCCCTCCAGGACTTGTGCACACGAAGTGACCATTAGCACGGGTTTTCCAGCTGCCGTTGCAGGGAACGGCCAGAGGGCTGCAGCATTTCTGCGTTTCCCACTCTGGTAACTAGTGAAACAGAGCCTTCCTGCCTGTGGTGTTCCTCGGTTATCAATGACGGTGGGATGTGTCTGGAGAAACCCCCCAAAGCTGATGTCTCCTTACTTATATCTGTTTTTAAAATGGAATTTCTACTTTTCACTCGAGGACTCTTCCATTGTGTCCATGGACCACTGCTCCTTTCTGCATTCCTCTGTGGCTGGGCATTTTCATTGCTTCCAAGTGTTGGCTATGGTAAACATTGCTGGATTGCAGGATTGCCAGCCCGTGTCTTTTTGATTCTCATCCTCTCAGGTGATAGACCCAGCAGTGGCTGTGCTTGATTGAACGGTCGCTCAATGTTGACCCTTTCCAGGCAACTCCACTGTGTTTTCCTTAGGGGCTCTTACCACGTCCCACTTAGAACCGAGGGTACGCATTTCTTCACCACCCCTTCAGCATTTCTTGTTTGCAGAAGTTTCGCTGATGGCCATGCTGAGTCGTGTGACATGATAGGTTTTTGTAACGTGTATTTTCGTGTCTAATAATTCCTAAGGTTCAGCATTTTTCCACGCCTTTTTTAATTCTGTTAAACAAAAACAGAAAAAAAAAACCGTGAGTACAATAAACCTCTCGAAATTGTCTTCTTGGAAGGTTGCCCTCTTTCGACTTTTTTGGTCGATTTTCGACCCCAGGATTTCGTTTTGGAGGGCAGGTGTCATTTACAAGCCTGCAATGGGTGTGAATATTGAGTGACCATTAGCACTGACTTTAAAGCTGCTGCTGTGGGAAACGGCCACAAGGCGTCAGCATTGCTACATTCCCACATCTGGTTACTAGGGCAGCAGAGCCTTCTGGAAGTCCTGTTCCCAGGTTGTCAATTAGAATGGAATGTGCCAGGAAAAAACCCCAGATGTGTATGTCACATTACTTCTTGTTCGCTCTTTTAATTTGTTTAAATCGGGGTAATGATTAGAATACTGTTGGTCCTATATGTACAGAATCTGGTTCATTTGTACGTTTTATATATATATATATATATATATATATATATATATATATATATATATTCTTGTACAGATCCTCTTCCCATGTAAATTATTGCAGAGTGTTCTGGTGACCTCCCTTGCTATATGGTCGGTCTGTTTGATGTATATATTTAATACGTATTTGTACACATATGGTGACACTAATCTTAATTTATCCATTCCCCCCACCTTTCATTTTACTTAAGCTTAGTTTGTTTTCTAAGTGTGTGAGTGTCTTTCTTTGTGGAAATATGTTCATTTGTGTCAGCTGTTAGATAACGCCTATACGTGATGTCATACGGTATGCCTTTTGCTTTCCGACTTAACTCATGTTCTGTGATGATCTCTAGGCTCATCTCGGGTGCCTCAAAGAGCAGTGTTTCCTTGTTTTCCATGGCTAATAGTCCACTGTGTCCACGGACCAGCTCTTCTTATCCATTCATCTGTTGATGGACATTTGGGTTGCTTCGGTGTCTTGGCTACTGTGAAAACTCGTGGAGTGCAGCTCTTGCAGCCTGTCTTCTCAGGTGAGAGGCTCGGCTGTGGGTGTTCTGGATGGAAGGGTGGCTCAATTTTTAATTGAAAACGCAGCTCCTTTCTGTTCTCATTATTGGCTGTTACAACTAGACGTGTCCTCCGCAGACAGAGGGAGCAGAGTTCTCTAAAACCCCTTCAGCATTTATTGTTTGTAGTCTTTTGGCTGACGGTAGTTAACTTGGGTGAGCTGAAAGCTTTTTGTAGCTTAGAGGAGTCTGATCATTCCTGAGGTTGAGCTTTTCTCCATTTTGCTTTTTTTGATAAAGAGTGAGTAAAACTTACCTCTTCATACTATCTCTTTGACACATTTGCCTGCTTTGAATTTTTTTCACCACTGCCGAGCTCAGGACATTTTTTTTTTTGAGGGCAGGTGTCTTTTAGAGGCCTGAGTCCTTGTGAATGTTACGTGACCCATAGCTCTGCGTTTAAAGCCGCTCTTGCGGGAAACGGCCACAAGGCGGCAGCATTTCTCCATTTCCAACTCTGGGTTTTCCTGCAACAGAGGCTTCCTGGAGATTGTGTTCGTAGGCTGCAAATGAGAGTGCAGTGTGCCAGGGCAAACCCCCAAGAGCTTATATCTCCTTACTTCTTGTGTGTTTTTTAAAATTTAATTGTTATCTAGTATCACAGCCAATTGGATAAAAATGTGGTGTGTGTTCTAGGTGTACAGCATCTGGTTCATCATATGTATGTATCGATCTATTCATCTTTGGATCCTTTCCCGTGTAGGTTATTACAGAGTGTTGAGTCGACCTCTCCTGGTGTTCCTTAGGTATTTTGTGATTATATATTTCATATGTATCAGTACATGTCTGTAAACCCCCATATCCAAATTCATACATTCCTTACACCTTTCCACTTGGTTAAGCATAGTTGGTTTTCTGGATCTATGCACGGCCTTCTCTTGGAAATGACTTCATGGGTATCAATGTTGAAGTAACAGCTATAAGTGATGTCATAGGATATTTCTATTTCGGTTTCTTTCGTACTTCCTTTTGGGTGGGTATCTCTAGATCCTTCTACGGTGGTGCCAGCGGCACTGTTGCATGCTCTTCCGTGGCTCATGTTCCATTGTGCGCATGGGCCCCCTTCTTCTTGGTGCATTGTTCTGTTGATGGACATTTGGGTTTCTTCCAAGTCTTGGCGATGGTACATGTTGCTGCAGTGCAGGATGGCCAGCCTGTGTCTTTTTGATTTTGGTCTACTGGGGAGATAGGCCCATCGGTGGGCCTACCCGATGACAGGTTAGCTCAATTTTTACCTTTCAACGCACCTCCACGGTGTTCTCACTACTAGCTGTTACCAGGTTACGTCCCAGCGGCCGCTAGAGGGCACAGAGTTCTCTAAAACACCTTGAGCATTTATTCTTTGCAGACTCTGTGGCTGATGATCATTCTGACGACGGTGGGTGAACGTTTCTGTCGACTGGATTTGCATGGCTTTATTAATTCCTGATGTTGAGCATTTTTCCATGCCCTTTTATTTATCACAAGAGAAAGAAAGAGGAGACAAAATGTGCACAAAATATGCCTCTTGAAATTGTCGTTTTGAAATGTGCACGTCTTTTGAGTTGTTTTCCTCGATGGACGACCCAAGAATCGTTTTTGAGGGCAGGTGTCATTTATAGGCCTGCAATGATTTTGAATATCAAGTGACCATTAGCACTGGGTTTAAAGCTGCTGTTTTGAGAAACGGCCACAAGGCGGCAGCAGGTCTCCTTTACCAAACCTGGTTACTCGGGCAACAGAGCCTCCGTGGAAGTCGTATTCTCGGTTGTCAATTAGAATGGACTGTGCCAGGAAAAAGCCCCTTATGTTTGTGCCTCACGACTGACTTGTTCGTTTTTTAATTCAATGTTTATTGTTTCTCACAGCAAGTTTGATTACAATGTTTTGCTTGTTGTAGGTGTGAAAGATGTGGCTCTTTTACACATAAACATGTATCTAGTCTTCTTTGGATCCTTTTCCCATGTAGCTTATGACACAATGTTGAGTACTCTTCTCTTGGTATTCCGTAGGCCTTTGGTGATTTTGTATTTCACCTGTGTTTGTATCTCTCTCTTAAACCCAATTTCCTAATGTACACAATTCTCACACCTGTCCATGGGTGAACCATAAATCTGTTTATTGCATCTGTGATTGCCTTTCTCTGTGGAAATATCTTCAGTGATATCAATTTTTAGGGAACACCTATAAGTGATATCGTAGGCTATGTATCTTTCGCTCTGTGACTTACTGCAAGGTGCGTGATGAACTCTAGCCTCACCGATGGTGCTGTTGATGGCATTGTTTCCTTTTGTTCCTTGGCTAATATTCCATCTGTACAGGTCCCTGTTCTTCTTCGTCCACTCATCTGTTGATGGGCTTTCTGCTTGCTTCCATGTCCTGGCTCTTGTAATACTCCTGCAATGCAGATTTGCCTGCCTGTGTCTTTCCACTTCTGTCTTCTTTCTTAGGTTATAGGCCCAGGAGTGGGCCTGCTGGATCATATCGTAACTCAGTGTTTACCTTGTAAAGGCACCTCCATTCTGTTCCCATTAGTGCCTCTTACCAGGTGAAGTCCTGTGGCGAGCATTGCCCTCTGAGGAAGGCGCCACTAAGACCCTCCTAAGCCTCAGGGCCCGACTGTACTCTCCTTGGTATGCATCCTGGACTTTATGGTATGAACATACAAAAGGAGATGGTCTTTGGCCAAATCGCTCCAGGGACCTGCTCAGTTACTGGGAGTCCCTGGTTGTTCCCTAAAGCTAGGAAAAGCAACCCTGGAGGGGAAATTGGTGCCTTTGAGGGAGAAGCCGAGCAGCCAACCAACCAGCTGATGCTGATAAGGTGTGACTAAGCCGAGAAGCCAACCAACCAGCTGATGCCGATAAGGCGTGACGAAGCAAAGTCCCTGCTTTAGGGGTATATATACGGCTAGGCTTTGTTATTAAACTTGCCTTGCAAGCGTCAGTTGCTTGTGCCCTTCTGATCCCATACCTTGGTGCGTTCAGTTCCCTACCCCCTCTCGTCGGTTGTTGCTACACTTTGAGGACCCGCCGCGGCTGGCGGCAAAGTCCCACTTAACCTAGAGGGTATGCACTTCTCCACAACCCCTTCAGCATGAATTGTTGGTACTTTTGTTGCTGATGGTTCTTCTGACTGGTGTGAGCCGATACCTCTGTGGTTGGATTTGCATGCGTCTCATAAAGCCTTGAAATTGAGCTTTCAGGGATGTCCTTTTTTTCTTCAAACTGTGTGTGTAGCTTACCTCATCACATTCTTTTCTTGAAGTATGTGCCACCTTTTGAAATATTTTGGCCACTACCTCCCTCAAGACATTTTGAGGGCAGGTTTCATTGACAGCCCTCCAGGACTTGTGCACATGAAGTGACCATTAGCACGGGTTTTCAAGCTGCCGTTGCACGTAACGGCCAGAGGGCTGCAGCATTTCTGCGTTTCCCACTCTGGTAACTAGTGAAGCAGACCTTCCTGCCAGTGGTGTTCCTCGGTTATCAATGACGGTGGGATGTGTCTGGAGAAACCCCCCAAAGCTGATGTCTCCTTACTTATATCTGTTTTTAAAATGGAATTTCTACTTTTCACTGGAGCACTCTTCCATTGTGTCCATGGACCACTTCTTTCTGCATTCCTCTGTGGCTGGGCATTTTCATTGCTTCCAAGTGTTGGCTACGGTAAACATTGCTGGATTGCAGGATTGCCAGCCCGTGTCTTTTTTGATTCTCATCCTCTCAGGTGATAGACCCAGCAGTGGCTATGCTTGATTGAACGGTCGCTCAATGTTGACCCTTTCCAGGCAACTCCACTGTGTTTTCCTTAGGGGCTCTTAACACGTCCCACTTAGAACCGAGGGTACGCATTTCTTCACCACCCCGTCAGCATTTCTTGTTTGCAGAAGTTTTGCTGCTGGCCATGCTGAGTCGTGTGACATGATAGGTTTTTTTAACGTGTATTTTCGTGTCTAATAATTCCTAAGGTTCAGCATTTTTCCACGCCTTTTTTTATTCTGTTAAACAAAAACAGAAAAAAAAAAAACCGTGAGTACAATAAACCTCTCGAAATTGTCTTCTTGGAAGGTTGCCCTCTTTCGACTTTTTTGGTCGATTTTCGACCCCAGGATTTCGTTTTGGAGGGCAGGTGTCATTTACAAGCCTGCAATGGGTGTGAATATTGAGTGACCATTAGCACTGACTTTAAAGCTGCTGCTGTGGGAAACGGCCACAAGGCGTCAGCATTGCTACATTCCCACATCTGGTTACTAGGGCAGCAGAGCCTTCTGGAAGTCCTGTTCCCAGGTTGTCAATTAGAATGGAATGTGCCAGGAAAAAACCCCAGATGTGTATGTCACATTACTTCTTGTTCGCTCTTTTAATTTGTTTAAATCGGGGTAATGATTAGAATACTGTTGGTCCTATATGTACAGAATCTGGTTCATTTGTACGTTTTATATATATATATATATATATATATATATATATTCTTGTACAGATCCTCTTCCCATGTAAATTATTGCAGAGTGTTCTGGTGACCTCCCTTGCTATATGGTCGGTCTGTTTGATATATATATTTAATACGTATTTGTACACATATGGTGACACTAATCTTAATTTATCCATTCCCCCCACCTTTCATTTTACTTAAGCTTAGTTTGTTTTCTAAGTGTGTGAGTGTCTTTCTTTGTGGAAATATGTTCATTTGTGTCAGCTGTTAGATAACGCCTATACGTGATGTCATACGGTATGCCTTTTGCTTTCCGACTTAACTCATGTTCTGTGATGATCTCTAGGCTCATCTCGGGTGCCTCAAAGAGCAGTGTTTCCTTGTTTTCCATGGCTAATAGTCCACTGTGTCCACGGACCAGCTCTTCTTATCCATTCATCTGTTGATGGACATTTGGGTTGCTTCGGTGTCTTGGCTACTGTGAAAACTCGTGGAGTGCAGCTCTTGCAGCCTGTCTTCTCAGGTGAGAGGCTCGGCTGTGGGTGTTCTGGATGGAAGGGTGGCTCAATTTTTAATTGAAAACGCAGCTCCTTTCTGTTCTCATTATTGGCTGTTACAACTAGACGTGTCCTCCGCAGACAGAGGGAGCAGAGTTCTCTAAAACCCCTTCAGCATTTATTGTTTGTAGTCTTTTGGCTGACGGTAGTTAACTTGGGTGAGCTGAAAGCTTTTTGTAGCTTAGAGGAGTCTGATCATTCCTGAGGTTGAGCTTTTCTCCATTTTGCTTTTTTTGATAAAGAGTGAGTAAAACTTACCTCTTCATACTATCTCTTTGACACATTTGCCTGCTTTGAATTTTTTTCACCACTGCCGAGCTCAGGACATTTTTTTTTTTGAGGGCAGGTGTCTTTTAGAGGCCTGAGTCCTTGTGAATGTTACGTGACCCATAGCTCTGCGTTTAAAGCCGCTCTTGCGGGAAACGGCCACAAGGCGGCAGCATTTCTCCATTTCCAACTCTGGGTTTTCCTGCAACAGAGGCTTCCTGGAGATTGTGTTCGTAGGCTGCAAATGAGAGTGCAGTGTGCCAGGGCAAACCCCCAAGAGCTTATATCTCCTTACTTCTTGTGTGTTTTTTAAAATTTAATTGTTATCTAGTATCACAGCCAATTGGATAAAAATGTGGTGTGTGTTCTAGGTGTACAGCATCTGGTTCATCATATGTATGTATCGATCTATTCATCTTTGGATCCTTTCCCGTGTAGGTTATTACAGAGTGTTGAGTCGACCTCTCCTGGTGTTCCTTAGGTATTTTGTGATTATATATTTCATATGTATCAGTACATGTCTGTAAACCCCCATATCCAAATTCATACATTCCTTACACCTTTCCACTTGGTTAAGCATAGTTGGTTTTCTGGATCTATGCACGGCCTTCTCTTGGAAATGACTTCATGGGTATCAATGTTGAAGTAACAGCTATAAGTGATGTCATAGGATATTTCTATTTCGGTTTCTTTCGTACTTCCTTTTGGGTGGGTATCTCTAGATCCTTCTACGGTGGTGCCAGCGGCACTGTTGCATGCTCTTCCGTGGCTCATGTTCCATTGTGCGCATGGGCCCCCTTCTTCTTGGTGCATTGTTCTGTTGATGGACATTTGGGTTTCTTCCAAGTCTTGGCGATGGTACATGTTGCTGCAGTGCAGGATGGCCAGCCTGTGTCTTTTTGATTTTGGTCTACTGGGGAGATAGGCCCATCGGTGGGCCTACCCGATGACAGGTTAGCTCAATTTTTACCTTTCAACGCACCTCCACGGTGTTCTCACTACTAGCTGTTACCAGGTTACGTCCCAGCGGCCGCTAGAGGGCACAGAGTTCTCTAAAACACCTTGAGCATTTATTCTTTGCAGACTCTGTGGCTGATGATCATTCTGACGACGGTGGGTGAACGTTTCTGTCGACTGGATTTGCATGGCTTTATTAATTCCTGATGTTGAGCATTTTTCCATGCCCTTTTATTTATCACAAGAGAAAGAAAGAGGAGACAAAATGTGCACAAAATATGCCTCTTGAAATTGTCGTTTTGAAATGTGCACGTCTTTTGAGTTGTTTTCCTCGATGGACGACCCAAGAATCGTTTTTGAGGGCAGGTGTCATTTATAGGCCTGCAATGATTTTGAATATCAAGTGACCATTAGCACTGGGTTTAAAGCTGCTGTTTTGAGAAACGGCCACAAGGCGGCAGCAGGTCTCCTTTACCAAACCTGGTTACTCGGGCAACAGAGCCTCCGTGGAAGTCGTATTCTCGGTTGTCAATTAGAATGGACTGTGCCAGGAAAAAGCCCCTTATGTTTGTGCCTCACGACTGACTTGTTCGTTTTTTAATTCAATGTTTATTGTTTCTCACAGCAAGTTTGATTACAATGTTTTGCTTGTTGTAGGTGTGAAAGATGTGGCTCTTTTACACATAAACATGTATCTAGTCTTCTTTGGATCCTTTTCCCATGTAGCTTATGACACAATGTTGAGTACTCTTCTCTTGGTATTCCGTAGGCCTTTGGTGATTTTGTATTTCACCTGTGTTTGTATCTCTCTCTTAAACCCAATTTCCTAATGTACACAATTCTCACACCTGTCCATGGGTGAACCATAAATCTGTTTATTGCATCTGTGATTGCCTTTCTCTGTGGAAATATCTTCAGTGATATCAATTTTTAGGGAACACCTATAAGTGATATCGTAGGCTATGTATCTTTCGCTCTGTGACTTACTGCAAGGTGCGTGATGAACTCTAGCCTCACCGATGGTGCTGTTGATGGCATTGTTTCCTTTTGTTCCTTGGCTAATATTCCATCTGTACAGGTCCCTGTTCTTCTTCGTCCACTCATCTGTTGATGGGCTTTCTGCTTGCTTCCATGTCCTGGCTCTTGTAATACTCCTGCAATGCAGATTTGCCTGCCTGTGTCTTTCCACTTCTGTCTTCTTTCTTAGGTTATAGGCCCAGGAGTGGGCCTGCTGGATCATATCGTAACTCAGTGTTTACCTTGTAAAGGCACCTCCATTCTGTTCCCATTAGTGCCTCTTACCAGGTGAAGTCCTGTGGCGAGCATTGCCCTCTGAGGAAGGCGCCACTAAGACCCTCCTAAGCCTCAGGGCCCGACTGTACTCTCCTTGGTATGCATCCTGGACTTTATGGTATGAACATACAAAAGGAGATGGTCTTTGGCCAAATCGCTCCAGGGACCTGCTCAGTTACTGGGAGTCCCTGGTTGTTCCCTAAAGCTAGGAAAAGCAACCCTGGAGGGGAAATTGGTGCCTTTGAGGGAGAAGCCGAGCAGCCAACCAACCAGCTGATGCTGATAAGGTGTGACTAAGCCGAGAAGCCAACCAACCAGCTGATGCCGATAAGGCGTGACGAAGCAAAGTCCCTGCTTTAGGGGTATATATACGGCTAGGCTTTGTTATTAAACTTGCCTTGCAAGCGTCAGTTGCTTGTGCCCTTCTGATCCCATACCTTGGTGCGTTCAGTTCCCTACCCCCTCTCGTCGGTTGTTGCTACACTTTGAGGACCCGCCGCGGCTGGCGGCAAAGTCCCACTTAACCTAGAGGGTATGCACTTCTCCACAACCCCTTCAGCATGAATTGTTGGTACTTTTGTTGCTGATGGTTCTTCTGACTGGTGTGAGCCGATACCTCTGTGGTTGGATTTGCATGCGTCTCATAAAGCCTTGAAATTGAGCTTTCAGGGATGTCCTTTTTTTCTTCAAACTGTGTGTGTAGCTTACCTCATCACATTCTTTTCTTGAACTCTGTGCCGCCTTTTGAAATATTTTGGCCACTACCTCCCTCAAGACATTTTGAGGGCAGGTTTCATTGACAGCCCTCCAGGACTTGTGCACACGAAGTGACCATTAGCACGGGTTTTCCAGCTGCCGTTGCAGGGAACGGCCAGAGGGCTGCAGCATTTCTGCGTTTCCCACTCTGGTAACTAGTGAAACAGAGCCTTCCTGCCTGTGGTGTTCCTCGGTTATCAATGACGGTGGGATGTGTCTGGAGAAACCCCCCAAAGCTGATGTCTCCTTACTTATATCTGTTTTTAAAATGGAATTTCTACTTTTCACTCGAGGACTCTTCCATTGTGTCCATGGACCACTGCTCCTTTCTGCATTCCTCTGTGGCTGGGCATTTTCATTGCTTCCAAGTGTTGGCTATGGTAAACATTGCTGGATTGCAGGATTGCCAGCCCGTGTCTTTTTGATTCTCATCCTCTCAGGTGATAGACCCAGCAGTGGCTGTGCTTGATTGAACGGTCGCTCAATGTTGACCCTTTCCAGGCAACTCCACTGTGTTTTCCTTAGGGGCTCTTACCACGTCCCACTTAGAACCGAGGGTACGCATTTCTTCACCACCCCTTCAGCATTTCTTGTTTGCAGAAGTTTCGCTGATGGCCATGCTGAGTCGTGTGACATGATAGGTTTTTGTAACGTGTATTTTCGTGTCTAATAATTCCTAAGGTTCAGCATTTTTCCACGCCTTTTTTAATTCTGTTAAACAAAAACAGAAAAAAAAAACCGTGAGTACAATAAACCTCTCGAAATTGTCTTCTTGGAAGGTTGCCCTCTTTCGACTTTTTTGGTCGATTTTCGACCCCAGGATTTCGTTTTGGAGGGCAGGTGTCATTTACAAGCCTGCAATGGGTGTGAATATTGAGTGACCATTAGCACTGACTTTAAAGCTGCTGCTGTGGGAAACGGCCACAAGGCGTCAGCATTGCTACATTCCCACATCTGGTTACTAGGGCAGCAGAGCCTTCTGGAAGTCCTGTTCCCAGGTTGTCAATTAGAATGGAATGTGCCAGGAAAAAACCCCAGATGTGTATGTCACATTACTTCTTGTTCGCTCTTTTAATTTGTTTAAATCGGGGTAATGATTAGAATACTGTTGGTCCTATATGTACAGAATCTGGTTCATTTGTACGTTTTATATATATATATATATATATATATATATATATATATATATATATATATATATATATTCTTGTACAGATCCTCTTCCCATGTAAATTATTGCAGAGTGTTCTGGTGACCTCCCTTGCTATATGGTCGGTCTGTTTGATGTATATAT
The DNA here is from genome assembly GCF_026419965.1 of Kogia breviceps. Lineage (NCBI taxonomy): Eukaryota > Metazoa > Chordata > Mammalia > Artiodactyla > Physeteridae > Kogia > Kogia breviceps. Next base: position 28,963,463 of record NC_081321.1, read on the forward strand.
TTAATACGTATTTGTACACATATGGTGACACTAATCTTAATTTATCCATTCCCCCCACCTTTCATTTTACTTAAGCTTAGTTTGTTTTCTAAGTGTGTGAGTGTCTTTCTTTGTGGAAATATGTTCATTTGTGTCAGCTGTTAGATAACGCCTATACGTGATGTCATACGGTATGCCTTTTGCTTTCCGACTTAACTCATGTTCTGTGATGATCTCTAGGCTCATCTCGGGTGCCTCAAAGAGCAGTGTTTCCTTGTTTTCCATGGCTAATAGTCCACTGTGTCCACGGACCAGCTCTTCTTATCCATTCATCTGTTGATGGACATTTGGGTTGCTTCGGTGTCTTGGCTACTGTGAAAACTCGTGGAGTGCAGCTCTTGCAGCCTGTCTTCTCAGGTGAGAGGCTCGGCTGTGGGTGTTCTGGATGGAAGGGTGGCTCAATTTTTAATTGAAAACGCAGCTCCTTTCTGTTCTCATTATTGGCTGTTACAACTAGACGTGTCCTCCGCAGACAGAGGGAGCAGAGTTCTCTAAAACCCCTTCAGCATTTATTGTTTGTAGTCTTTTGGCTGACGGTAGTTAACTTGGGTGAGCTGAAAGCTTTTTGTAGCTTAGAGGAGTCTGATCATTCCTGAGGTTGAGCTTTTCTCCATTTTGCTTTTTTTGATAAAGAGTGAGTAAAACTTACCTCTTCATACTATCTCTTTGACACATTTGCCTGCTTTGAATTTTTTTCACCACTGCCGAGCTCAGGACATTTTTTTTTTTGAGGGCAGGTGTCTTTTAGAGGCCTGAGTCCTTGTGAATGTTACGTGACCCATAGCTCTGCGTTTAAAGCCGCTCTTGCGGGAAACGGCCACAAGGCGGCAGCATTTCTCCATTTCCAACTCTGGGTTTTCCTGCAACAGAGGCTTCCTGGAGATTGTGTTCGTAGGCTGCAAATGAGAGTGCAGTGTGCCAGGGCAAACCCCCAAGAGCTTATATCTCCTTACTTCTTGTGTGTTTTTTAAAATGTAATTGTTATCTAGTATCACAGCCAATTGGATAAAAATGTGGTGTGTGTTCTAGGTGTACAGCATCTGGTTCATCATATGTATGTATCGATCTATTCATCTTTGGATCCTTTCCAAAGGAAAGTGTAGGTTATTACAGAGTGTTGAGTCGACCTCTCCTGGTGTTCCTTAGGTATTTTGTGATTATATATTTCATATGTATCAGTACATGTCTGTAAACCCCCATATCCAAATTCATACATTACTTACACCTTTCCACTTGGTTAAGCATAGTTGGTTTTCTGGATCTATGCACGGCCTTCTCTTGGAAATGACTTCATGGGTATCAATGTTGAAGTAACAGCTATAAGTGATGTCATAGGATATTTCTATTTCGGTTTCTTTCGTACTTCCTTTTGGGTGGGTATCTCTAGATCCTTCTACGGTGGTGCCAGTGGCACTGTTGCATGCTCTTCCGTGGCTCATGTTCCATTGTGCGCATGGGCCCCCTTCTTCTTGGTGCATTGTTCTGTTGATGGACATTTGGGTTTCTTCCAAGTCTTGGCGATGGTACATGTTGCTGCAGTGCAGGATGGCCAGCCTGTGTCTTTTTGATTTTGGTCTACTCGGGAGATAGGCCCATCGGTGGGCCTACCCGATGACAGGTTAGCTCAATTTTTACCTTTCAACGCACCTCCACGGTGTTCTCACTACTAGCTGTTACCAGGTTACGTCCCAGCGGCCGCTAGAGGGCACAGAGTTCTCTAAAACACCTTGAGCATTTATTCTTTGTAGACTCTGTGGCTGATGATCATTCTGACGACGGTGGGTGAACGTTTCTGTCGACTGGATTTGCATGGCTTTATTAATTCCTGATGTTGAGCATTTTTCCATGCCCTTTTATTTATCACAAGAGAAAGAAAGAAAGAGGAGACAAAATGTGCACAAAATATGCCTCTTGAAATTGTCGTTTTGAAATGTGCACGTCTTTTGAGTTGTTTTCCTCGATGGACGACCCAAGAATCGTTTTTGAGGGCAGGTGTCATTTATAGGCCTGCAATGATTTTGAATATCAAGTGACCATTAGCACTGGGTTTAAAGCTGCTGTTTTGAGAAACGGCCACAAGGCGGCAGCAGGTCTCCTTTACCAAACCTGGTTACTCGGGCAACAGAGCCTCCGTGGAAGTCGTATTCTCGGTTGTCAATTAGAATGGACTGTGCCAGGAAAAAGCCCCTTATGTTTGTGCCTCACGACTGACTTGTTCGTTTTTTAATTCAATGTTTATTGTTTCTCACAGCAAGTTTGATTACAATGTTTTGCTTGTTGTAGGTGTGAAAGATGTGGCTCTTTTACACATAAACATGTATCTAGTCTTCTTTGGATCCTTTTCCCATGTAGCTTATGACACAATGTTGAGTACTCTTCTCTTGGTATTCCGTAGGCCTTTGGTGATTTTGTATTTCACCTGTGTTTGTATCTCTCTCTTAAACCCAATTTCCTAATGTACACAATTCTCACACCTGTCCATGGGTGAACCATAAATCTGTTTATTGCATCTGTGATTGCCTTTCTCTGTGGAAATATCTTCAGTGATATCAATTTTTAGGGAACACCTATAAGTGATATCGTAGGCTATGTATCTTTCGCTCTGTGACTTACTGCAAGGTGGGTGATGAACTCTAGCCTCACCGATGGTGCTGTTGATGGCATTGTTTCCTTTTGTTCCTTGGCTAATATTCCATCTGTTCAGGTCCCTGTTCTTCTTTGTCCACTCATCTGTTGATGGACTTTCTGCTTGCTTCCATGTCCTGGCTATTGTAATACTCCTGCAATGCAGATTTGCCTGCCTGTGTCTTTCCACTTCTGTCTTCTTTCTTAGGTTATAGGCCCACGAGTGTGCCTGCTGGATCATATCGTAACTCAGTGTTTACCTTGTAAAGGCACCTCCATTCTGTTCCCATTAGTGCCTCTTACCAGGTGAAGTCCTGTGGCGAGCATTGCCCTCTGAGGAAGGCGCCACTAAGACCCTCCTAAGCCTCAGGGTCCGACTGTACTCTCCTTGGTATGCATCCTGGACTTTATGGTATGAACATACAAAAGGAGATGGTCTTTGGCCAAATCGCTCCAGGGACCTGCTCAGTTACTGGGAGTCCCTGGTTGTTCCCTAAAGCTAGGAAAAGCAACCCTGGAGGGGAAATTGGTGCCTTTGAGGGAGAAGCCGAGCAGCCAACCAACCAGCTGATGCTGATAAGGTGTGACTAAGCCGAGAAGCCAACCAACCAGCTGATGCCGATAAGGCGTGACGAAGCAAATTCCCTGCTTTAGGGGTATATATACGGCTAGGCTTTGTTATTAAACTTGCCTTGCAAGCGTCAGTTGCTTGTGCCCTTCTGATCCCATACCTTGGTGCGTTCAGTTCCCTACCCCCTCTCGTCGGTTGTTGCTACACTTTGAGGACCCGCCGCGGCTGGCGGCAAAGTCCCACTTAACCTAGAGGGTATGCACTTCTCCACAACCCCTTCAGCATGAATTGTTGGTACTTTTGTTGCTGATGGTTCTTCTGACTGGTGTGAGCCGATACCTCTGTGGTTGGATTTGCATGCGTCTCATAAAGCCTTGAAATTGAGCTTTCAGGGATGTCCTTTTTTTCTTCAAACTGTGTGTGTAGCTTACCTCATCACATTCTTTTCTTGAAGTATGTGCCACCTTTTGAAATATTTTGGCCACTACCTCCCTCAAGACATTTTGAGGGCAGGTTTCATTGACAGCCCTCCAGGACTTGTGCACATGAAGTGACCATTAGCACGGGTTTTCAAGCTGCCGTTGCACGTAACGGCCAGAGGGCTGCAGCATTTCTGCGTTTCCCACTCTGGTAACTAGTGAAGCAGACCTTCCTGCCAGTGGTGTTCCTCGGTTATCAATGACGGTGGGATGTGTCTGGAGAAACCCCCCAAAGCTGATGTCTCCTTACTTATATCTGTTTTTAAAATGGAATTTCTACTTTTCACTGGAGCACTCTTCCATTGTGTCCATGGACCACTGCTCCTTTCTGCATTCCTCTGTGGCTGGGCATTTTCATTGCTTCCAAGTGTTGGCTACGGTAAACATTGCTGGATTGCAGGATTGCCAGCCCGTGTCTTTTTTGATTCTCATCCTCTCAGGTGATAGACCCAGCAGTGGCTATGCTTGATTGAACGGTCGCTCAATGTTGACCCTTTCCAGGCAACTCCACTGTGTTTTCCTTAGGGGCTCTTAACACGTCCCACTTAGAACCGAGGGTACGCATTTCTTCACCACCCCGTCAGCATTTCTTGTTTGCAGAAGTTTTGCTGCTGGCCATGCTGAGTCGTGTGACATGATAGGTTTTTTTAACGTGTATTTTCGTGTCTAATAATTCCTAAGGTTCAGCATTTTTCCACGCCTTTTTTTATTCTGTTAAACAAAAACAGAAAAAAAAAAAACCGTGAGTACAATAAACCTCTCGAAATTGTCTTCTTGGAAGGTTGCCCTCTTTCGACTTTTTTGGTCGATTTTCGACCCCAGGATTTCGTTTTGGAGGGCAGGTGTCATTTACAAGCCTGCAATGGGTGTGAATATTGAGTGACCATTAGCACTGACTTTAAAGCTGCTGCTGTGGGAAACGGCCACAAGGCGTCAGCATTGCTACATTCCCACATCTGGTTACTAGGGCAGCAGAGCCTTCTGGAAGTCCTGTTCCCAGGTTGTCAATTAGAATGGAATGTGCCAGGAAAAAACCCCAGATGTGTATGTCACATTACTTCTTGTTCGCTCTTTTAATTTGTTTAAATCGGGGTAATGATTAGAATACTGTTGGTCCTATATGTACAGAATCTGGTTCATTTGTACGTTTTATATATATATATATATATATATATATATATATATATATATATATATATATATTCTTGTACAGATCCTCTTCCCATGTAAATTATTGCAGAGTGTTCTGGTGACCTCCCTTGCTATATGGTCGGTCTGTTTGATGTATATATTTAATACGTATTTGTACACATATGGTGACACTAATCTTAATTTATCCATTCCCCCCACCTTTCATTTTACTTAAGCTTAGTTTGTTTTCTAAGTGTGTGAGTGTCTTTCTTTGTGGAAATATGTTCATTTGTGTCAGCTGTTAGATAACGCCTATACGTGATGTCATACGGTATGCCTTTTGCTTTCCGACTTAACTCATGTTCTGTGATGATCTCTAGGCTCATCTCGGGTGCCTCAAAGAGCAGTGTTTCCTTGTTTTCCATGGCTAATAGTCCACTGTGTCCACGGACCAGCTCTTCTTATCCATTCATCTGTTGATGGACATTTGGGTTGCTTCGGTGTCTTGGCTACTGTGAAAACTCGTGGAGTGCAGCTCTTGCAGCCTGTCTTCTCAGGTGAGAGGCTCGGCTGTGGGTGTTCTGGATGGAAGGGTGGCTCAATTTTTAATTGAAAACGCAGCTCCTTTCTGTTCTCATTACTGGCTGTTACAACTAGACGTGTCCTCCGCAGACAGAGGGAGCAGAGTTCTCTAAAACCCCTTCAGCATTTATTGTTTGTAGTCTTTTGGCTGACGGTAGTTAACTTGGGTGAGCTGAAAGCTTTTTGTAGCTTAGAGGAGTCTGATCATTCCTGAGGTTGAGCTTTTCTCCATTTTGCTTTTTTTGATAAAGAGTGAGTAAAACTTACCTCTTCATACTATCTCTTTGACACATTTGCCTGCTTTGAATTTTTTTCACCACTGCCGAGCTCAGGACATTTTTTTTTTTGAGGGCAGGTGTCTTTTAGAGGCCTGAGTCCTTGTGAATGTTACGTGACCCATAGCTCTGCGTTTAAAGCCGCTCTTGCGGGAAACGGCCACAAGGCGGCAGCATTTCTCCATTTCCAACTCTGGGTTTTCCTGCAACAGAGGCTTCCTGGAGATTGTGTTCGTAGGCTGCAAATGAGAGTGCAGTGTGCCAGGGCAAACCCCCAAGAGCTTATATCTCCTTACTTCTTGTGTGTTTTTTAAAATTTAATTGTTATCTAGTATCACAGCCAATTGGATAAAAATGTGGTGTGTGTTCTAGGTGTACAGCATCTGGTTCATCATATGTATGTATCGATCTATTCATCTTTGGATCCTTTCCCGTGTAGGTTATTACAGAGTGTTGAGTCGACCTCTCCTGGTGTTCCTTAGGTATTTTGTGATTATATATTTCATATGTATCAGTACATGTCTGTAAACCCCCATATCCAAATTCATACATTCCTTACACCTTTCCACTTGGTTAAGCATAGTTGGTTTTCTGGATCTATGCACGGCCTTCTCTTGGAAATGACTTCATGGGTATCAATGTTGAAGTAACAGCTATAAGTGATGTCATAGGATATTTCTATTTCGGTTTCTTTCGTACTTCCTTTTGGGTGGGTATCTCTAGATCCTTCTACGGTGGTGCCAGCGGCACTGTTGCATGCTCTTCCGTGGCTCATGTTCCATTGTGCGCATGGGCCCCCTTCTTCTTGGTGCATTGTTCTGTTGATGGACATTTGGGTTTCTTCCAAGTCTTGGCGATGGTACATGTTGCTGCAGTGCAGGATGGCCAGCCTGTGTCTTTTTGATTTTGGTCTACTCGGGAGATAGGCCCATCGGTGGGCCTACCCGATGACAGGTTAGCTCAATTTTTACCTTTCAACGCACCTCCACGGTGTTCTCACTACTAGCTGTTACCAGGTTACGTCCCAGCGGCCGCTAGAGGGCACAGAGTTCTCTAAAACACCTTGAGCATTTATTCTTTGCAGACTCTGTGGCTGATGATCATTCTGACGACGGTGGGTGAACGTTTCTGTCGACTGGATTTGCATGGCTTTATTAATTCCTGATGTTGAGCATTTTTCCATGCCCTTTTATTTATCACAAGAGAAAGAAAGAGGAGACAAAATGTGCACAAAATATGCCTCTTGAAATTGTCGTTTTGAAATGTGCACGTCTTTTGAGTTGTTTTCCTCGATGGACGACCCAAGAATCGTTTTTGAGGGCAGGTGTCATTTATAGGCCTGCAATGATTTTGAATATCAAGTGACCATTAGCACTGGGTTTAAAGCTGCTGTTTTGAGAAACGGCCACAAGGCGGCAGCAGGTCTCCTTTACCAAACCTGGTTACTCGGGCAACAGAGCCTCCGTGGAAGTCGTATTCTCGGTTGTCAATTAGAATGGACTGTGCCAGGAAAAAGCCCCTTATGTTTGTGCCTCACGACTGACTTGTTCGTTTTTTAATTCAATGTTTATTGTTTCTCACAGCAAGTTTGATTACAATGTTTTGCTTGTTGTAGGTGTGAAAGATGTGGCTCTTTTACACATAAACATGTATCTAGTCTTCTTTGGATCCTTTTCCCATGTAGCTTATGACACAATGTTGAGTACTCTTCTCTTGGTATTCCGTAGGCCTTTGGTGATTTTGTATTTCACCTGTGTTTGTATCTCTCTCTTAAACCCAATTTCCTAATGTACACAATTCTCACACCTGTCCATGGGTGAACCATAAATCTGTTTATTGCATCTGTGATTGCCTTTCTCTGTGGAAATATCTTCAGTGATATCAATTTTTAGGGAACACCTATAAGTGATATCGTAGGCTATGTATCTTTCGCTCTGTGACTTACTGCAAGGTGGGTGATGAACTCTAGCCTCACCGATGGTGCTGTTGATGGCATTGTTTCCTTTTGTTCCTTGGCTAATATTCCATCTGTACAGGTCCCTGTTCTTCTTCGTCCACTCATCTGTTGATGGGCTTTCTGCTTGCTTCCATGTCCTGGCTCTTGTAATACTCCTGCAATGCAGATTTGCCTGCCTGTGTCTTTCCACTTCTGTCTTCTTTCTTAGGTTATAGGCCCAGGAGTGGGCCTGCTGGATCATATCGTAACTCAGTGTTTACCTTGTAAAGGCACCTCCATTCTGTTCCCATTAGTGCCTCTTACCAGGTGAAGTCCTGTGGCGAGCATTGCCCTCTGAGGAAGGCGCCACTAAGACCCTCCTAAGCCTCAGGGCCCGACTGTACTCTCCTTGGTATGCATCCTGGACTTTATGGTATGAACATACAAAAGGAGATGGTCTTTGGCCAAATCGCTCCAGGGACCTGCTCAGTTACTGGGAGTCCCTGGTTGTTCCCTAAAGCTAGGAAAAGCAACCCTGGAGGGGAAATTGGTGCCTTTGAGGGAGAAGCCGAGCAGCCAACCAACCAGCTGATGCTGATAAGGTGTGACTAAGCCGAGAAGCCAACCAACCAGCTGATGCCGATAAGGCGTGACGAAGCAAAGTCCCTGCTTTAGGGGTATATATACGGCTAGGCTTTGTTATTAAACTTGCCTTGCAAGCGTCAGTTGCTTGTGCCCTTCTGATCCCATACCTTGGTGCGTTCAGGTCCCTACCCCCTCTCGTCGGTTGTTGCTACACTTTGAGGACCCGCCGCGGCTGGCGGCAAAGTCCCACTTAACCTAGAGGGTATGCACTTCTCCACAACCCCTTCAGCATGAATTGTTGGTACTTTTGTTGCTGATGGTTCTTCTGACTGGTGTGAGCCGATACCTCTGTGGTTGGATTTGCATGCGTCTCATAAAGCCTTGAAATTGAGCTTTCAGGGATGTCCTTTTTTTCTTCAAACTGTGTGTGTAGCTTACCTCATCACATTCTTTTCTTGAACTCTGTGCCGCCTTTTGAAATATTTTGGCCACTACCTCCCTCAAGACATTTTGTGGGCAGGTTTCATTGACAGCCCTCCAGGACTTGTGCACACGAAGTGACCATTAGCACGGGTTTTCCAGCTGCCGTTGCAGGGAACGGCCAGAGGGCTGCAGCATTTCTGCGTTTCCCACTCTGGTAACTAGTGAAACAGAGCCTTCCTGCCTGTGGTGTTCCTCGGTTATCAATGACGGTGGGATGTGTCTGGAGAAACCCCCCAAAGCTGATGTCTCCTTACTTATATCTGTTTTTAAAATGGAATTTCTACTTTTCACTCGAGGACTCTTCCATTGTGTCCATGGACCACTGCTCCTTTCTGCATTCCTCTGTGGCTGGGCATTTTCATTGCTTCCAAGTGTTGGCTATGGTAAACATTGCTGGATTGCAGGATTGCCAGCCCGTGTCTTTTTGATTCTCATCCTCTCAGGTGATAGACCCAGCAGTGGCTGTGCTTGATTGAACGGTCGCTCAATGTTGACCCTTTCCAGGCAACTCCACTGTGTTTTCCTTAGGGGCTCTTACCACGTCCCACTTAGAACCGAGGGTACGCATTTCTTCACCACCCCTTCAGCATTTCTTGTTTGCAGAAGTTTCGCTGATGGCCATGCTGAGTCGTGTGACATGATAGGTTTTTGTAACGTGTATTTTCGTGTCTAATAATTCCTAAGGTTCAGCATTTTTCCACGCCTTTTTTAATTCTGTTAAACAAAAACAGAAAAAAAAAACCGTGAGTACAATAAACCTCTCGAAATTGTCTTCTTGGAAGGTTGCCCTCTTTCGACTTTTTTGGTCGATTTTCGACCCCAGGATTTCGTTTTGGAGGGCAGGTGTCATTTACAAGCCTGCAATGGGTGTGAATATTGAGTGACCATTAGCACTGACTTTAAAGCTGCTGCTGTGGGAAACGGCCACAAGGCGTCAGCATTGCTACATTCCCACATCTGGTTACTAGGGCAGCAGAGCCTTCTGGAAGTCCTGTTCCCAGGTTGTCAATTAGAATGGAATGTGCCAGGAAAAAACCCCAGATGTGTATGTCACATTACTTCTTGTTCGCTCTTTTAATTTGTTTAAATCGGGGTAATGATTAGAATACTGTTGGTCCTATATGTACAGAATCTGGTTCATTTGTACGTTTTATATATATATATATATATATATATATATATATATATATATATTCTTGTACAGATCCTCTTCCCATGTAAATTATTGCAGAGTGTTCTGGTGACCTCCCTTGCTATATGGTCGGTCTGTTTGATGTATATATTTAATACGTATTTGTACACATATGGTGACACTAATCTTAATTTATCCATTCCCCCCACCTTTCATTTTACTTAAGCTTAGTTTGTTTTCTAAGTGTGTGAGTGTCTTTCTTTGTGGAAATATGTTCATTTGTGTCAGCTGTTAGATAACGCCTATACGTGATGTCATACGGTATGCCTTTTGCTTTCCGACTTAACTCATGTTCTGTGATGATCTCTAGGCTCATCTCGGGTGCCTCAAAGAGCAGTGTTTCCTTGTTTTCCATGGCTAATAGTCCACTGTGTCCACGGACCAGCTCTTCTTATCCATTCATCTGTTGATGGACATTTGGGTTGCTTCGGTGTCTTGGCTACTGTGAAAACTCGTGGAGTGCAGCTCTTGCAGCCTGTCTTCTCAGGTGAGAGGCTCGGCTGTGGGTGTTCTGGATGGAAGGGTGGCTCAATTTTTAATTGAAAACGCAGCTCCTTTCTGTTCTCATTATTGGCTGTTACAACTAGACGTGTCCTCCGCAGACAGAGGGAGCAGAGTTCTCTAAAACCCCTTCAGCATTTATTGTTTGTAGTCTTTTGGCTGACGGTAGTTAACTTGGGTGAGCTGAAAGCTTTTTGTAGCTTAGAGGAGTCTGATCATTCCTGAGGTTGAGCTTTTCTCCATTTTGCTTTTTTTGATAAAGAGTGAGTAAAACTTACCTCTTCATACTATCTCTTTGACACATTTGCCTGCTTTGAATTTTTTTCACCACTGCCGAGCTCAGGACATTTTTTTTTTTGAGGGCAGGTGTCTTTTAGAGGCCTGAGTCCTTGTGAATGTTACGTGACCCATAGCTCTGCGTTTAAAGCCGCTCTTGCGGGAAACGGCCACAAGGCGGCAGCATTTCTCCATTTCCAACTCTGGGTTTTCCTGCAACAGAGGCTTCCTGGAGATTGTGTTCGTAGGCTGCAAATGAGAGTGCAGTGTGCCAGGGCAAACCCCCAAGAGCTTATATCTCCTTACTTCTTGTGTGTTTTTTAAAATTTAATTGTTATCTAGTATCACAGCCAATTGGATAAAAATGTGGTGTGTGTTCTAGGTGTACAGCATCTGGTTCATCATATGTATGTATCGATCTATTCATCTTTGGATCCTTTCCAAAGGAAAGTGTAGGTTATTACAGAGTGTTGAGTCGACCTCTCCTGGTGTTCCTTAGGTATTTTGTGATTATATATTTCATATGTATCAGTACATGTCTGTAAACCCCCATATCCAAATTCATACATTACTTACACCTTTCCACTTGGTTAAGCATAGTTGGTTTTCTGGATCTATGCACGGCCTTCTCTTGGAAATGACTTCATGGGTATCAATGTTGAAGTAACAGCTATAAGTGATGTCATAGGATATTTCTATTTCGGTTTCTTTCGTACTTCCTTTTGGGTGGGTATCTCTAGATCCTTCTACGGTGGTGCCAGTGGCACTGTTGCATGCTCTTCCGTGGCTCATGTTCCATTGTGCGCATGGGCCCCCTTCTTCTTGGTGCATTGTTCTGTTGATGGACATTTGGGTTTCTTCCAAGTCTTGGCGATGGTACATGTTGCTGCAGTGCAGGATGGCCAGCCTGTGTCTTTTTGATTTTGGTCTACTCGGGAGATAGGCCCATCGGTGGGCCTACCCGATGACAGGTTAGCTCAATTTTTACCTTTCAACGCACCTCCACGGTGTTCTCACTACTAGCTGTTACCAGGTTACGTCCCAGCGGCCGCTAGAGGGCACAGAGTTCTCTAAAACACCTTGAGCATTTATTCTTTGTAGACTCTGTGGCTGATGATCATTCTGACGACGGTGGGTGAACGTTTCTGTCGACTGGATTTGCATGGCTTTATTAATTCCTGATGTTGAGCATTTTTCCATGCCCTTTTATTTATCACAAGAGAAAGAAAGAAAGAGGAGACAAAATGTGCACAAAATATGCCTCTTGAAATTGTCGTTTTGAAATGTGCACGTCTTTTGAGTTGTTTTCCTCGATGGACGACCCAAGAATCGTTTTTGAGGGCAGGTGTCATTTATAGGCCTGCAATGATTTTGAATATCAAGTGACCATTAGCACTGGGTTTAAAGCTGCTGTTTTGAGAAACGGCCACAAGGCGGCAGCAGGTCTCCTTTACCAAACCTGGTTACTCGGGCAACAGAGCCTCCGTGGAAGTCGTATTCTCGGTTGTCAATTAGAATGGACTGTGCCAGGAAAAAGCCCCTTATGTTTGTGCCTCACGACTGACTTGTTCGTTTTTTAATTCAATGTTTATTGTTTCTCACAGCAAGTTTGATTACAATGTTTTGCTTGTTGTAGGTGTGAAAGATGTGGCTCTTTTACACATAAACATGTATCTAGTCTTCTTTGGATCCTTTTCCCATGTAGCTTATGACACAATGTTGAGTACTCTTCTCTTGGTATTCCGTAGGCCTTTGGTGATTTTGTATTTCACCTGTGTTTGTATCTCTCTCTTAAACCCAATTTCCTAATGTACACAATTCTCACACCTGTCCATGGGTGAACCATAAATCTGTTTATTGCATCTGTGATTGCCTTTCTCTGTGGAAATATCTTCAGTGATATCAATTTTTAGGGAACACCTATAAGTGATATCGTAGGCTATGTATCTTTCGCTCTGTGACTTACTGCAAGGTGGGTGATGAACTCTAGCCTCACCGATGGTGCTGTTGATGGCATTGTTTCCTTTTGTTCCTTGGCTAATATTCCATCTGTTCAGGTCCCTGTTCTTCTTTGTCCACTCATCTGTTGATGGACTTTCTGCTTGCTTCCATGTCCTGGCTATTGTAATACTCCTGCAATGCAGATTTGCCTGCCTGTGTCTTTCCACTTCTGTCTTCTTTCTTAGGTTATAGGCCCACGAGTGTGCCTGCTGGATCATATCGTAACTCAGTGTTTACCTTGTAAAGGCACCTCCATTCTGTTCCCATTAGTGCCTCTTACCAGGTGAAGTCCTGTGGCGAGCATTGCCCTCTGAGGAAGGCGCCACTAAGACCCTCCTAAGCCTCAGGGCCCGACTGTACTCTCCTTGGTATGCATCCTGGACTTTATGGTATGAACATACAAAAGGAGATGGTCTTTGGCCAAATCGCTCCAGGGACCTGCTCAGTTACTGGGAGTCCCTGGTTGTTCCCTAAAGCTAGGAAAAGCAACCCTGGAGGGGAAATTGGTGCCTTTGAGGGAGAAGCCGAGCAGCCAACCAACCAGCTGATGCTGATAAGGTGTGACTAAGCCGAGAAGCCAACCAACCAGCTGATGCCGATAAGGCGTGACGAAGCAAAGTCCCTGCTTTAGGGGTATATATACGGCTAGGCTTTGTTATTAAACTTGCCTTGCAAGCGTCAGTTGCTTGTGCCCTTCTGATCCCATACCTTGGTGCGTTCAGGTCCCTACCCCCTCTCGTCGGTTGTTGCTACACTTTGAGGACCCGCCGCGGCTGGCGGCAAAGTCCCACTTAACCTAGAGGGTATGCACTTCTCCACAACCCCTTCAGCATGAATTGTTGGTACTTTTGTTGCTGATGGTTCTTCTGACTGGTGTGAGCCGAAACCTCTGTGGTTGGATTTGCATGCGTCTCATAAAGCCTTGAAATTGAGCTTTCAGGGATGTCCTTTTTTTCTTCAAACTGTGTGTGTAGCTTACCTCATCACATTCTTTTCTTGAAGTATGTGCCACCTTTTGAAATATTTTGGCCACTACCTCCCTCAAGACATTTTGAGGGCAGGTTTCATTGACAGCCCTCCAGGACTTGTGCACATGAAGTGACCATTAGCACGGGTTTTCAAGCTGCCGTTGCACGTAACGGCCAGAGGGCTGCAGCATTTCTGCGTTTCCCACTCTGGTAACTAGTGAAGCAGACCTTCCTGCCAGTGGTGTTCCTCGGTTATCAATGACGGTGGGATGTGTCTGGAGAAACCCCCCAAAGCTGATGTCTCCTTACTTATATCTGTTTTTAAAATGGAATTTCTACTTTTCACTGGAGCACTCTTCCATTGTGTCCATGGACCACTTCTCCTTTCTGCATTCCTCTGTGGCTGGGCATTTTCATTGCTTCCAAGTGTTGGCTACGGTAAACATTGCTGGATTGCAGGATTGCCAGCCCGTGTCTTTTTTGATTCTCATCCTCTCAGGTGATAGACCCAGCAGTGGCTATGCTTGATTGAACGGTCGCTCAATGTTGACCCTTTCCAGGCAACTCCACTGTGTTTTCCTTAGGGGCTCTTAACACGTCCCACTTAGAACCGAGGGTACGCATTTCTTCACCACCCCGTCAGCATTTCTTGTTTGCAGAAGTTTTGCTGCTAGCCATGCTGAGTCGTGTGACATGATAGGTTTTTTTAACGTGTATTTTCGTGTCTAATAATTCCTAAGGTTCAGCATTTTTCCACGCCTTTTTTTATTCTGTTAAACAAAATCAGGAAAAAAAAAACCGTGAGTACAATAAACCTCTCGAAATTGTCTTCTTGGAAGGTTGCCCTCTTTCGACTTTTTTGGTCGATTTTCGACCCCAGGATTTCGTTTTGGAGGGCAGGTGTCATTTACAAGCCTGCAATGGGTGTGAATATTGAGTGACCATTAGCACTGACTTTAAAGCTGCTGCTGTGGGAAACGGCCACAAGGCGTCAGCATTGCTACATTCCCACATCTGGTTACTAGGGCAGCAGAGCCTTCTGGAAGTCCTGTTCCCAGGTTGTCAATTAGAATGGAATGTGCCAGGAAAAAACCCCAGATGTGTATGTCACATTACTTCTTGTTCGCTCTTTTAATTTGTTTAAATCGGGGTAATGATTAGAATACTGTTGGTCCTATATGTACAGAATCTGGTTCATTTGTACGTTTTATATATATATATATATATATATATATATATATATATATATATATATATATATATATATATATATATATATATTCTTGTACAGATCCTCTTCCCATGTAAATTATTGCAGAGTGTTCTGGTGACCTCCCTTGCTATATGGTCGGTCTGTTTGATATATATATTTAATACGTATTTGTACACATATGGTGACACTAATCTTAATTTATCCATTCCCCCCACCTTTCATTTTACTTAAGCTTAGTTTGTTTTCTAAGTGTGTGAGTGTCTTTCTTTGTGGAAATATGTTCATTTGTGTCAGCTGTTAGATAACGCCTATACGTGATGTCATACGGTATGCCTTTTGCTTTCCGACTTAACTCATGTTCTGTGATGATCTCTAGGCTCATCTCGGGTGCCTCAAAGAGCAGTGTTTCCTTGTTTTCCATGGCTAATAGTCCACTGTGTCCACGGACCAGCTCTTCTTATCCATTCATCTGTTGATGGACATTTGGGTTGCTTCGGTGTCTTGGCTACTGTGAAAACTCGTGGAGTGCAGCTCTTGCAGCCTGTCTTCTCAGGTGAGAGGCTCGGCTGTGGGTGTTCTGGATGGAAGGGTGGCTCAATTTTTAATTGAAAACGCAGCTCCTTTCTGTTCTCATTACTGGCTGTTACAACTAGACGTGTCCTCCGCAGACAGAGGGAGCAGAGTTCTCTAAAACCCCTTCAGCATTTATTGTTTGTAGTCTTTTGGCTGACGGTAGTTAACTTGGGTGAGCTGAAAGCTTTTTGTAGCTTAGAGGAGTCTGATCATTCCTGAGGTTGAGCTTTTCTCCATTTTGCTTTTTTTGATAAAGAGTGAGTAAAACTTACCTCTTCATACTATCTCTTTGACACATTTGCCTGCTTTGAATTTTTTTCACCACTGCCGAGCTCAGGACATTTTTTTTTTTGAGGGCAGGTGTCTTTTAGAGGCCTGAGTCCTTGTGAATGTTACGTGACCCATAGCTCTGCGTTTAAAGCCGCTCTTGCGGGAAACGGCCACAAGGCGGCAGCATTTCTCCATTTCCAACTCTGGGTTTTCCTGCAACAGAGGCTTCCTGGAGATTGTGTTCATAGGCTGCAAATGAGAGTGCAGTGTGCCAGGGCAAACCCCCAAGAGCTTATATCTCCTTACTTCTTGTGTGTTTTTTAAAATTTAATTGTTATCTAGTATCACAGCCAATTGGATAAAAATGTGGTGTGTGTTCTAGGTGTACAGCATCTGGTTCATCATATGTATGTATCGATCTATTCATCTTTGGATCCTTTCCCGTGTAGGTTATTACAGAGTGTTGAGTCGACCTCTCCTGGTGTTCCTTAGGTATTTTGTGATTATATATTTCATATGTATCAGTACATGTCTGTAAACCCCCATATCCAAATTCATACATTCCTTACACCTTTCCACTTGGTTAAGCATAGTTGGTTTTCTGGATCTATGCACGGCCTTCTCTTGGAAATGACTTCATGGGTATCAATGTTGAAGTAACAGCTATAAGTGATGTCATAGGATATTTCTATTTCGGTTTCTTTCGTACTTCCTTTTGGGTGGGTATCTCTAGATCCTTCTACGGTGGTGCCAGTGGCACTGTTGCATGCTCTTCCGTGGCTCATGTTCCATTGTGCGCATGGGCCCCCTTCTTCTTGGTGCATTGTTCTGTTGATGGACATTTGGGTTTCTTCCAAGTCTTGGCGATGGTACATGTTGCTGCAGTGCAGGATGGCCAGCCTGTGTCTTTTTGATTTTGGTCTACTCGGGAGATAGGCCCATCGGTGGGCCTACCCGATGACAGGTTAGCTCAATTTTTACCTTTCAACGCACCTCCACGGTGTTCTCACTACTAGCTGTTACCAGGTTACGTCCCAGCGGCCGCTAGAGGGCACAGAGTTCTCTAAAACACCTTGAGCATTTATTCTTTGCAGACTCTGTGGCTGATGATCATTCTGACGACGGTGGGTGAACGTTTCTGTCGACTGGATTTGCATGGCTTTATTAATTCCTGATGTTGAGCATTTTTCCATGCCCTTTTATTTATCACAAGAGAAAGAAAGAGGAGACAAAATGTGCACAAAATATGCCTCTTGAAATTGTCGTTTTGAAATGTGCACGTCTTTTGAGTTGTTTTCCTCGATGGACGACCCAAGAATCGTTTTTGAGGGCAGGTGTCATTTATAGGCCTGCAATGATTTTGAATATCAAGTGACCATTAGCACTGGGTTTAAAGCTGCTGTTTTGAGAAACGGCCACAAGGCGGCAGCAGGTCTCCTTTACCAAACCTGGTTACTCGGGCAACAGAGCCTCCGTGGAAGTCGTATTCTCGGTTGTCAATTAGAATGGACTGTGCCAGGAAAAAGCCCCTTATGTTTGTGCCTCACGACTGACTTGTTCGTTTTTTAATTCAATGTTTATTGTTTCTCACAGCAAGTTTGATTACAATGTTTTGCTTGTTGTAGGTGTGAAAGATGTGGCTCTTTTACACATAAACATGTATCTAGTCTTCTTTGGATCCTTTTCCCATGTAGCTTATGACACAATGTTGAGTACTCTTCTCTTGGTATTCCGTAGGCCTTTGGTGATTTTGTATTTCACCTGTGTTTGTATCTCTCTCTTAAACCCAATTTCCTAATGTACACAATTCTCACACCTGTCCATGGGTGAACCATAAATCTGTTTATTGCATCTGTGATTGCCTTTCTCTGTGGAAATATCTTCAGTGATATCAATTTTTAGGGAACACCTATAAGTGATATCGTAGGCTATGTATCTTTCGCTCTGTGACTTACTGCAAGGTGCATGATGAACTCTAGCCTCACCGATGGTGCTGTTGATGGCATTGTTTCCTTTTGTTCCTTGGCTAATATTCCATCTGTACAGGTCCCTGTTCTTCTTTGTCCACTCATCTGTTGATGGGCTTTCTGCTTGCTTCCATGTCCTGGCTCTTGTAATACTCCTGCAATGCAGATTTGCCTGCCTGTGTCTTTCCACTTCTGTCTTCTTTCTTAGGTTATAGGCCCAGGAGTGGGCCTGCTGGATCATATCGTAACTCAGTGTTTACCTTGTAAAGGCACCTCCATTCTGTTCCCATTAGTGCCTCTTACCAGGTGAAGTCCTGTGGCGAGCATTGCCCTCTGAGGAAGGCGCCACTAAGACCCTCCTAAGCCTCAGGGCCCGACTGTACTCTCCTTGGTATGCATCCTGGACTTTATGGTATGAACATACAAAAGGAGATGGTCTTTGGCCAAATCGCTCCAGGGACCTGCTCAGTTACTGGGAGTCCCTGGTTGTTCCCTAAAGCTAGGAAAAGCAACCCTGGAGGGGAAATTGGTGCCTTTGAGGGAGAAGCCGAGCAGCCAACCAACCAGCTGATGCTGATAAGGTGTGACTAAGCCGAGAAGCCAACCAACCAGCTGATGCCGATAAGGCGTGACGAAGCAAAGTCCCTGCTTTAGGGGTATATATACGGCTAGGCTTTGTTATTAAACTTGCCTTGCAAGCGTCAGTTGCTTGTGCCCTTCTGATCCCATACCTTGGTGCGTTCAGGTCCCTACCCCCTCTCGTCGGTTGTTGCTACACTTTGAGGACCCGCCGCGGCTGGCGGCAAAGTCCCACTTAACCTAGAGGGTATGCACTGCTCCACAACCCCTTCAGCATGAATTGTTGGTACTTTTGTTGCTGATGGTTCTTCTGACTGGTGTGAGCCGATACCTCTGTGGTTGGATTTGCATGCGTCTCATAAAGCCTTGAAATTGAGCTTTCAGGGATGTCCTTTTTTTCTTCAAACTGTGTGTGTAGCTTACCTCATCACATTCTTTTCTTGAAGTATGTGCCACCTTTTGAAATATTTTGGCCACTACCTCCCTCAAGACATTTTGTGGGCAGGTTTCATTGACAGCCCTCCAGGACTTGTGCACACGAAGTGACCATTAGCACGGGTTTTCCAGCTGCCGTTGCAGGGAACGGCCAGAGGGCTGCAGCATTTCTGCGTTTCCCACTCTGGTAACTAGTGAAACAGAGCCTTCCTGCCTGTGGTGTTCCTCGGTTATCAATGACGGTGGGATGTGTCTGGAGAAACCCCCCAAAGCTGATGTCTCCTTACTTATATCTGTTTTTAAAATGGAATTTCTACTTTTCACTCGAGGACTCTTCCATTGTGTCCATGGACCACTGCTCCTTTCTGCATTCCTCTGTGGCTGGGCATTTTCATTGCTTCCAAGTGTTGGCTATGGTAAACATTGCTGGATTGCAGGATTGCCAGCCCGTGTCTTTTTGATTCTCATCCTCTCAGGTGATAGACCCAGCAGTGGCTGTGCTTGATTGAACGGTCGCTCAATGTTGACCCTTTCCAGGCAACTCCACTGTGTTTTCCTTAGGGGCTCTTACCACGTCCCACTTAGAACCGAGGGTACGCATTTCTTCACCACCCCTTCAGCATTTCTTGTTTGCAGAAGTTTCGCTGATGGCCATGCTGAGTCGTGTGACATGATAGGTTTTTGTAACGTGTATTTTCGTGTCTAATAATTCCTAAGGTTCAGCATTTTTCCACGCCTTTTTTAATTCTGTTAAACAAAAACAGAAAAAAAAAACCGTGAGTACAATAAACCTCTCGAAATTGTCTTCTTGGAAGGTTGCCCTCTTTCGACTTTTTTGGTCGATTTTCGACCCCAGGATTTCGTTTTGGAGGGCAGGTGTCATTTACAAGCCTGCAATGGGTGTGAATATTGAGTGACCATTAGCACTGACTTTAAAGCTGCTGCTGTGGGAAACGGCCACAAGGCGTCAGCATTGCTACATTCCCACATCTGGTTACTAGGGCAGCAGAGCCTTCTGGAAGTCCTGTTCCCAGGTTGTCAATTAGAATGGAATGTGCCAGGAAAAAACCCCAGATGTGTATGTCACATTACTTCTTGTTCGCTCTTTTAATTTGTTTAAATCGGGGTAATGATTAGAATACTGTTGGTCCTATATGTACAGAATCTGGTTCATTTGTACGTTTTATATATATATATATATATATATATATATATATATATATATATATATATATATATATATATTCTTGTACAGATCCTCTTCCCATGTAAATTATTGCAGAGTGTTCTGGTGACCTCCCTTGCTATATGGTCGGTCTGTTTGATGTATATATTTAATACGTATTTGTACACATATGGTGACACTAATCTTAATTTATCCATTCCCCCCACCTTTCATTTTACTTAAGCTTAGTTTGTTTTCTAAGTGTGTGAGTGTCTTTCTTTGTGGAAATATGTTCATTTGTGTCAGCTGTTAGATAACGCCTATACGTGATGTCATACGGTATGCCTTTTGCTTTCCGACTTAACTCATGTTCTGTGATGATCTCTAGGCTCATCTCGGGTGCCTCAAAGAGCAGTGTTTCCTTGTTTTCCATGGCTAATAGTCCACTGTGTCCACGGACCAGCTCTTCTTATCCATTCATCTGTTGATGGACATTTGGGTTGCTTCGGTGTCTTGGCTACTGTGAAAACTCGTGGAGTGCAGCTCTTGCAGCCTGTCTTCTCAGGTGAGAGGCTCGGCTGTGGGTGTTCTGGATGGAAGGGTGGCTCAATTTTTAATTGAAAACGCAGCTCCTTTCTGTTCTCATTATTGGCTGTTACAACTAGACGTGTCCTCCGCAGACAGAGGGAGCAGAGTTCTCTAAAACCCCTTCAGCATTTATTGTTTGTAGTCTTTTGGCTGACGGTAGTTAACTTGGGTGAGCTGAAAGCTTTTTGTAGCTTAGAGGAGTCTGATCATTCCTGAGGTTGAGCTTTTCTCCATTTTGCTTTTTTTGATAAAGAGTGAGTAAAACTTACCTCTTCATACTATCTCTTTGACACATTTGCCTGCTTTGAATTTTTTTCACCACTGCCGAGCTCAGGACATTTTTTTTTTTGAGGGCAGGTGTCTTTTAGAGGCCTGAGTCCTTGTGAATGTTACGTGACCCATAGCTCTGCGTTTAAAGCCGCTCTTGCGGGAAACGGCCACAAGACGGCAGCATTTCTCCATTTCCAACTCTGGGTTTTCCTGCAACAGAGGCTTCCTGGAGATTGTGTTCGTAGGCTGCAAATGAGAGTGCAGTGTGCCAGGGCAAACCCCCAAGAGCTTATATCTCCTTACTTCTTGTGTGTTTTTTAAAATTTAATTGTTATCTAGTATCACAGCCAATTGGATAAAAATGTGGTGTGTGTTCTAGGTGTACAGCATCTGGTTCATCATATGTATGTATCGATCTATTCATCTTTGGATCCTTTCCAAAGGAAAGTGTAGGTTATTACAGAGTGTTGAGTCGACCTCTCCTGGTGTTCCTTAGGTATTTTGTGATTATATATTTCATATGTATCAGTACATGTCTGTAAACCCCCATATCCAAATTCATACATTACTTACACCTTTCCACTTGGTTAAGCATAGTTGGTTTTCTGGATCTATGCACGGCCTTCTCTTGGAAATGACTTCATGGGTATCAATGTTGAAGTAACAGCTATAAGTGATGTCATAGGATATTTCTATTTCGGTTTCTTTCGTACTTCCTTTTGGGTGGGTATCTCTAGATCCTTCTACGGTGGTGCCAGTGGCACTGTTGCATGCTCTTCCGTGGCTCATGTTCCATTGTGCGCATGGGCCCCCTTCTTCTTGGTGCATTGTTCTGTTGATGGACATTTGGGTTTCTTCCAAGTCTTGGCGATGGTACATGTTGCTGCAGTGCAGGATGGCCAGCCTGTGTCTTTTTGATTTTGGTCTACTCGGGAGATAGGCCCATCGGTGGGCCTACCCGATGACAGGTTAGCTCAATTTTTACCTTTCAACGCACCTCCACGGTGTTCTCACTACTAGCTGTTACCAGGTTACGTCCCAGCGGCCGCTAGAGGGCACAGAGTTCTCTAAAACACCTTGAGCATTTATTCTTTGTAGACTCTGTGGCTGATGATCATTCTGACGACGGTGGGTGAACGTTTCTGTCGACTGGATTTGCATGGCTTTATTAATTCCTGATGTTGAGCATTTTTCCATGCCCTTTTATTTATCACAAGAGAAAGAAAGAAAGAGGAGACAAAATGTGCACAAAATATGCCTCTTGAAATTGTCGTTTTGAAATGTGCACGTCTTTTGAGTTGTTTTCCTCGATGGACGACCCAAGAATCGTTTTTGAGGGCAGGTGTCATTTATAGGCCTGCAATGATTTTGAATATCAAGTGACCATTAGCACTGGGTTTAAAGCTGCTGTTTTGAGAAACGGCCACAAGGCGGCAGCAGGTCTCCTTTACCAAACCTGGTTACTCGGGCAACAGAGCCTCCGTGGAAGTCGTATTCTCGGTTGTCAATTAGAATGGACTGTGCCAGGAAAAAGCCCCTTATGTTTGTGCCTCACGACTGACTTGTTCGTTTTTTAATTCAATGTTTATTGTTTCTCACAGCAAGTTTGATTACAATGTTTTGCTTGTTGTAGGTGTGAAAGATGTGGCTCTTTTACACATAAACATGTATCTAGTCTTCTTTGGATCCTTTTCCCATGTAGCTTATGACACAATGTTGAGTACTCTTCTCTTGGTATTCCGTAGGCCTTTGGTGATTTTGTATTTCACCTGTGTTTGTATCTCTCTCTTAAACCCAATTTCCTAATGTACACAATTCTCACACCTGTCCATGGGTGAACCATAAATCTGTTTATTGCATCTGTGATTGCCTTTCTCTGTGGAAATATCTTCAGTGATATCAATTTTTAGGGAACACCTATAAGTGATATCGTAGGCTATGTATCTTTCGCTCTGTGACTTACTGCAAGGTGGGTGATGAACTCTAGCCTCACCGATGGTGCTGTTGATGGCATTGTTTCCTTTTGTTCCTTGGCTAATATTCCATCTGTTCAGGTCCCTGTTCTTCTTTGTCCACTCATCTGTTGATGGACTTTCTGCTTGCTTCCATGTCCTGGCTATTGTAATACTCCTGCAATGCAGATTTGCCTGCCTGTGTCTTTCCACTTCTGTCTTCTTTCTTAGGTTATAGGCCCACGAGTGTGCCTGCTGGATCATATCGTAACTCAGTGTTTACCTTGTAAAGGCACCTCCATTCTGTTCCCATTAGTGCCTCTTACCAGGTGAAGTCCTGTGGCGAGCATTGCCCTCTGAGGAAGGCGCCACTAAGACCCTCCTAAGCCTCAGGGCCCGACTGTACTCTCCTTGGTATGCATCCTGGACTTTATGGTATGAACATACAAAAGGAGATGGTCTTTGGCCAAATCGCTCCAGGGACCTGCTCAGTTACTGGGAGTCCCTGGTTGTTCCCTAAAGCTAGGAAAAGCAACCCTGGAGGGGAAATTGGTGCCTTTGAGGGAGAAGCCGAGCAGCCAACCAACCAGCTGATGCTGATAAGGTGTGACTAAGCCGAGAAGCCAACCAACCAGCTGATGCCGATAAGGCGTGACGAAGCAAAGTCCCTGCTTTAGGGGTATATATACGGCTAGGCTTTGTTATTAAACTTGCCTTGCAAGCGTCAGTTGCTTGTGCCCTTCTGATCCCATACCTTGGTGCGTTCAGTTCCCTACCCCCTCTCGTCGGTTGTTGCTACACTTTGAGGACCCGCCGCGGCTGGCGGCAAAGTCCCACTTAACCTAGAGGGTATGCACTTCTCCACAACCCCTTCAGCATGAATTGTTGGTACTTTTGTTGCTGATGGTTCTTCTGACTGGTGTGAGCCGATACCTCTGTGGTTGGATTTGCATGCGTCTCATAAAGCCTTGAAATTGAGCTTTCAGGGATGTCCTTTTTTTCTTCAAACTGTGTGTGTAGCTTACCTCATCACATTCTTTTCTTGAAGTATGTGCCACCTTTTGAAATATTTTGGCCACTACCTCCCTCAAGACATTTTGAGGGCAGGTTTCATTGACAGCCCTCCAGGACTTGTGCACATGAAGTGACCATTAGCACGGGTTTTCAAGCTGCCGTTGCACGTAACGGCCAGAGGGCTGCAGCATTTCTGCGTTTCCCACTCTGGTAACTAGTGAAGCAGACCTTCCTGCCAGTGGTGTTCCTCGGTTATCAATGACGGTGGGATGTGTCTGGAGAAACCCCCCAAAGCTGATGTCTCCTTACTTATATCTGTTTTTAAAATGGAATTTCTACTTTTCACTGGAGCACTCTTCCATTGTGTCCATGGACCACTTCTTTCTGCATTCCTCTGTGGCTGGGCATTTTCATTGCTTCCAAGTGTTGGCTACGGTAAACATTGCTGGATTGCAGGATTGCCAGCCCGTGTCTTTTTTGATTCTCATCCTCTCAGGTGATAGACCCAGCAGTGGCTATGCTTGATTGAACGGTCGCTCAATGTTGACCCTTTCCAGGCAACTCCACTGTGTTTTCCTTAGGGGCTCTTAACACGTCCCACTTAGAACCGAGGGTACGCATTTCTTCACCACCCCGTCAGCATTTCTTGTTTGCAGAAGTTTTGCTGCTGGCCATGCTGAGTCGTGTGACATGATAGGTTTTTTTAACGTGTATTTTCGTGTCTAATAATTCCTAAGGTTCAGCATTTTTCCACGCCTTTTTTTATTCTGTTAAACAAAAACAGAAAAAAAAAAACCGTGAGTACAATAAACCTCTCGAAATTGTCTTCTTGGAAGGTTGCCCTCTTTCGACTTTTTTGGTCGATTTTCGACCCCAGGATTTCGTTTTGGAGGGCAGGTGTCATTTACAAGCCTGCAATGGGTGTGAATATTGAGTGACCATTAGCACTGACTTTAAAGCTGCTGCTGTGGGAAACGGCCACAAGGCGTCAGCATTGCTACATTCCCACATCTGGTTACTAGGGCAGCAGAGCCTTCTGGAAGTCCTGTTCCCAGGTTGTCAATTAGAATGGAATGTGCCAGGAAAAAACCCCAGATGTGTATGTCACATTACTTCTTGTTCGCTCTTTTAATTTGTTTAAATCGGGGTAATGATTAGAATACTGTTGGTCCTATATGTACAGAATCTGGTTCATTTGTACGTTTTATATATATATATATATATATATATATATATATATATATATATATATTCTTGTACAGATCCTCTTCCCATGTAAATTATTGCAGAGTGTTCTGGTGACCTCCCTTGCTATATGGTCGGTCTGTTTGATATATATATTTAATACGTATTTGTACACATATGGTGACACTAATCTTAATTTATCCATTCCCCCCACCTTTCATTTTACTTAAGCTTAGTTTGTTTTCTAAGTGTGTGAGTGTCTTTCTTTGTGGAAATATGTTCATTTGTGTCAGCTGTTAGATAACGCCTATACGTGATGTCATACGGTATGCCTTTTGCTTTCCGACTTAACTCATGTTCTGTGATGATCTCTAGGCTCATCTCGGGTGCCTCAAAGAGCAGTGTTTCCTTGTTTTCCATGGCTAATAGTCCACTGTGTCCACGGACCAGCTCTTCTTATCCATTCATCTGTTGATGGACATTTGGGTTGCTTCGGTGTCTTGGCTACTGTGAAAACTCGTGGAGTGCAGCTCTTGCAGCCTGTCTTCTCAGGTGAGAGGCTCGGCTGTGGGTGTTCTGGATGGAAGGGTGGCTCAATTTTTAATTGAAAACGCAGCTCCTTTCTGTTCTCATTATTGGCTGTTACAACTAGACGTGTCCTCCGCAGACAGAGGGAGCAGAGTTCTCTAAAACCCCTTCAGCATTTATTGTTTGTAGTCTTTTGGCTGACGGTAGTTAACTTGGGTGAGCTGAAAGCTTTTTGTAGCTTAGAGGAGTCTGATCATTCCTGAGGTTGAGCTTTTCTCCATTTTGCTTTTTTTGATAAAGAGTGAGTAAAACTTACCTCTTCATACTATCTCTTTGACACATTTGCCTGCTTTGAATTTTTTTCACCACTGCCGAGCTCAGGACATTTTTTTTTTTGAGGGCAGGTGTCTTTTAGAGGCCTGAGTCCTTGTGAATGTTACGTGACCCATAGCTCTGCGTTTAAAGCCGCTCTTGCGGGAAACGGCCACAAGGCGGCAGCATTTCTCCATTTCCAACTCTGGGTTTTCCTGCAACAGAGGCTTCCTGGAGATTGTGTTCGTAGGCTGCAAATGAGAGTGCAGTGTGCCAGGGCAAACCCCCAAGAGCTTATATCTCCTTACTTCTTGTGTGTTTTTTAAAATTTAATTGTTATCTAGTATCACAGCCAATTGGATAAAAATGTGGTGTGTGTTCTAGGTGTACAGCATCTGGTTCATCATATGTATGTATCGATCTATTCATCTTTGGATCCTTTCCCGTGTAGGTTATTACAGAGTGTTGAGTCGACCTCTCCTGGTGTTCCTTAGGTATTTTGTGATTATATATTTCATATGTATCAGTACATGTCTGTAAACCCCCATATCCAAATTCATACATTCCTTACACCTTTCCACTTGGTTAAGCATAGTTGGTTTTCTGGATCTATGCACGGCCTTCTCTTGGAAATGACTTCATGGGTATCAATGTTGAAGTAACAGCTATAAGTGATGTCATAGGATATTTCTATTTCGGTTTCTTTCGTACTTCCTTTTGGGTGGGTATCTCTAGATCCTTCTACGGTGGTGCCAGCGGCACTGTTGCATGCTCTTCCGTGGCTCATGTTCCATTGTGCGCATGGGCCCCCTTCTTCTTGGTGCATTGTTCTGTTGATGGACATTTGGGTTTCTTCCAAGTCTTGGCAATGGTACATGTTGCTGCAGTGCAGGATGGCCAGCCTGTGTCTTTTTGATTTTGGTCTACTCGGGAGATAGGCCCATCGGTGGGCCTACCCGATGACAGGTTAGCTCAATTTTTACCTTTCAACGCACCTCCACGGTGTTCTCACTACTAGCTGTTACCAGGTTACGTCCCAGCGGCCGCTAGAGGGCACAGAGTTCTCTAAAACACCTTGAGCATTTATTCTTTGCAGACTCTGTGGCTGATGATCATTCTGACGACGGTGGGTGAACGTTTCTGTCGACTGGATTTGCATGGCTTTATTAATTCCTGATGTTGAGCATTTTTCCATGCCCTTTTATTTATCACAAGAGAAAGAAAGAGGAGACAAAATGTGCACAAAATATGCCTCTTGAAATTGTCGTTTTGAAATGTGCACGTCTTTTGAGTTGTTTTCCTCGATGGACGACCCAAGAATCGTTTTTGAGGGCAGGTGTCATTTATAGGCCTGCAATGATTTTGAATATCAAGTGACCATTAGCACTGGGTTTAAAGCTGCTGTTTTGAGAAACGGCCACAAGGCGGCAGCAGGTCTCCTTTACCAAACCTGGTTACTCGGGCAACAGAGCCTCCGTGGAAGTCGTATTCTCGGTTGTCAATTAGAATGGACTGTGCCAGGAAAAAGCCCCTTATGTTTGTGCCTCACGACTGACTTGTTCGTTTTTTAATTCAATGTTTATTGTTTCTCACAGCAAGTTTGATTACAATGTTTTGCTTGTTGTAGGTGTGAAAGATGTGGCTCTTTTACACATAAACATGTATCTAGTCTTCTTTGGATCCTTTTCCCATGTAGCTTATGACACAATGTTGAGTACTCTTCTCTTGGTATTCCGTAGGCCTTTGGTGATTTTGTATTTCACCTGTGTTTGTATCCCTCTCTTAAACCCAATTTCCTAATGTACACAATTCTCACACCTGTCCATGGGTGAACCATAAATCTGTTTATTGCATCTGTGATTGCCTTTCTCTGTGGAAATATCTTCAGTGATATCAATTTTTAGGGAACACCTATAAGTGATATCGTAGGCTATGTATCTTTCGCTCTGTGACTTACTGCAAGGTGGGTGATGAACTCTAGCCTCACCGATGGTGCTGTTGATGGCATTGTTTCCTTTTGTTCCTTGGCTAATATTCCATCTGTACAGGTCCCTGTTCTTCTTTGTCCACTCATCTGTTGATGGGCTTTCTGCTTGCTTCCATGTCCTGGCTCTTGTAATACTCCTGCAATGCAGATTTGCCTGCCTGTGTCTTTCCACTTCTGTCTTCTTTCTTAGGTTATAGGCCCAGGAGTGGGCCTGCTGGATCATATCGTAACTCAGTGTTTACCTTGTAAAGGCACCTCCATTCTGTTCCCATTAGTGCCTCTTACCAGGTGAAGTCCTGTGGCGAGCATTGCCCTCTGAGGAAGGCGCCACTAAGACCCTCCTAAGCCTCAGGGCCCGACTGTACTCTCCTTGGTATGCATCCTGGACTTTATGGTATGAACATACAAAAGGAGATGGTCTTTGGCCAAATCGCTCCAGGGACCTGCTCAGTTACTGGGAGTCCCTGGTTGTTCCCTAAAGCTAGGAAAAGCAACCCTGGAGGGGAAATTGGTGCCTTTGAGGGAGAAGCCGAGCAGCCAACCAACCAGCTGATGCTGATAAGGTGTGACTAAGCCGAGAAGCCAACCAACCAGCTGATGCCGATAAGGCGTGACGAAGCAAAGTCCCTGCTTTAGGGGTATATATACGGCTAGGCTTTGTTATTAAACTTGCCTTGCAAGCGTCAGTTGCTTGTGCCCTTCTGATCCCATACCTTGGTGCGTTCAGTTCCCTACCCCCTCTCGTCGGTTGTTGCTACACTTTGAGGACCCGCCGCGGCTGGCGGCAAAGTCCCACTTAACCTAGAGGGTATGCACTGCTCCACAACCCCTTCAGCATGAATTGTTGGTACTTTTGTTGCTGATGGTTCTTCTGACTGGTGTGAGCCGATACCTCTGTGGTTGGATTTGCATGCGTCTCATAAAGCCTTGAAATTGAGCTTTCAGGGATGTCCTTTTTTTCTTCAAACTGTGTGTGTAGCTTACCTCATCACATTCTTTTCTTGAACTCTGTGCCGCCTTTTGAAATATTTTGGCCACTACCTCCCTCAAGACATTTTGTGGGCAGGTTTCATTGACAGCCCTCCAGGACTTGTGCACACGAAGTGACCATTAGCACGGGTTTTCCAGCTGCCGTTGCAGGGAACGGCCAGAGGGCTGCAGCATTTCTGCGTTTCCCACTCTGGTAACTAGTGAAACAGAGCCTTCCTGCCTGTGGTGTTCCTCGGTTATCAATGACGGTGGGATGTGTCTGGAGAAACCCCCCAAAGCTGATGTCTCCTTACTTATATCTGTTTTTAAAATGGAATTTCTACTTTTCACTCGAGGACTCTTCCATTGTGTCCATGGACCACTGCTCCTTTCTGCATTCCTCTGTGGCTGGGCATTTTCATTGCTTCCAAGTGTTGGCTATGGTAAACATTGCTGGATTGCAGGATTGCCAGCCCGTGTCTTTTTGATTCTCATCCTCTCAGGTGATAGACCCAGCAGTGGCTGTGCTTGATTGAACGGTCGCTCAATGTTGACCCTTTCCAGGCAACTCCACTGTGTTTTCCTTAGGGGCTCTTACCACGTCCCACTTAGAACCGAGGGTACGCATTTCTTCACCACCCCTTCAGCATTTCTTGTTTGCAGAAGTTTCGCTGATGGCCATGCTGAGTCGTGTGACATGATAGGTTTTTGTAACGTGTATTTTCGTGTCTAATAATTCCTAAGGTTCAGCATTTTTCCACGCCTTTTTTTATTCTGTTAAACAAAAACAGAAAAAAAAAACCGTGAGTACAATAAACCTCTCGAAATTGTCTTCTTGGAAGGTTGCCCTCTTTCGACTTTTTTGGTCGATTTTCGACCCCAGGATTTCGTTTTGGAGGGCAGGTGTCATTTACAAGCCTGCAATGGGTGTGAATATTGAGTGACCATTAGCACTGACTTTAAAGCTGCTGCTGTGGGAAACGGCCACAAGGCGTCAGCATTGCTACATTCCCACATCTGGTTACTAGGGCAGCAGAGCCTTCTGGAAGTCCTGTTCCCAGGTTGTCAATTAGAATGGAATGTGCCAGGAAAAAACCCCAGATGTGTATGTCACATTACTTCTTGTTCGCTCTTTTAATTTGTTTAAATCGGGGTAATGATTAGAATACTGTTGGTCCTATATGTACAGAATCTGGTTCATTTGTACGTTTTATATATATATATATATATATATATATATATATATATATATATATATATTCTTGTACAGATCCTCTTCCCATGTAAATTATTGCAGAGTGTTCTGGTGACCTCCCTTGCTATATGGTCGGTCTGTTTGATATATATATTTAATACGTATTTGTACACATATGGTGACACTAATCTTAATTTATCCATTCCCCCCACCTTTCATTTTACTTAAGCTTAGTTTGTTTTCTAAGTGTGTGAGTGTCTTTCTTTGTGGAAATATGTTCATTTGTGTCAGCTGTTAGATAACGCCTATACGTGATGTCATACGGTATGCCTTTTGCTTTCCGACTTAACTCATGTTCTGTGATGATCTCTAGGCTCATCTCGGGTGCCTCAAAGAGCAGTGTTTCCTTGTTTTCCATGGCTAATAGTCCACTGTGTCCACGGACCAGCTCTTCTTATCCATTCATCTGTTGATGGACATTTGGGTTGCTTCGGTGTCTTGGCTACTGTGAAAACTCGTGGAGTGCAGCTCTTGCAGCCTGTCTTCTCAGGTGAGAGGCTCGGCTGTGGGTGTTCTGGATGGAAGGGTGGCTCAATTTTTAATTGAAAACGCAGCTCCTTTCTGTTCTCATTATTGGCTGTTACAACTAGACGTGTCCTCCGCAGACAGAGGGAGCAGAGTTCTCTAAAACCCCTTCAGCATTTATTGTTTGTAGTCTTTTGGCTGACGGTAGTTAACTTGGGTGAGCTGAAAGCTTTTTGTAGCTTAGAGGAGTCTGATCATTCCTGAGGTTGAGCTTTTCTCCATTTTGCTTTTTTTGATAAAGAGTGAGTAAAACTTACCTCTTCATACTATCTCTTTGACACATTTGCCTGCTTTGAATTTTTTTCACCACTGCCGAGCTCAGGACATTTTTTTTTTTGAGGGCAGGTGTCTTTTAGAGGCCTGAGTCCTTGTGAATGTTACGTGACCCATAGCTCTGCGTTTAAAGCCGCTCTTGCGGGAAACGGCCACAAGGCGGCAGCATTTCTCCATTTCCAACTCTGGGTTTTCCTGCAACAGAGGCTTCCTGGAGATTGTGTTCGTAGGCTGCAAATGAGAGTGCAGTGTGCCAGGGCAAACCCCCAAGAGCTTATATCTCCTTACTTCTTGTGTGTTTTTTAAAATTTAATTGTTATCTAGTATCACAGCCAATTGGATAAAAATGTGGTGTGTGTTCTAGGTGTACAGCATCTGGTTCATCATATGTATGTATCGATCTATTCATCTTTGGATCCTTTCCCGTGTAGGTTATTACAGAGTGTTGAGTCGACCTCTCCTGGTGTTCCTTAGGTATTTTGTGATTATATATTTCATATGTATCAGTACATGTCTGTAAACCCCCATATCCAAATTCATACATTCCTTACACCTTTCCACTTGGTTAAGCATAGTTGGTTTTCTGGATCTATGCACGGCCTTCTCTTGGAAATGACTTCATGGGTATCAATGTTGAAGTAACAGCTATAAGTGATGTCATAGGATATTTCTATTTCGGTTTCTTTCGTACTTCCTTTTGGGTGGGTATCTCTAGATCCTTCTACGGTGGTGCCAGCGGCACTGTTGCATGCTCTTCCGTGGCTCATGTTCCATTGTGCGCATGGGCCCCCTTCTTCTTGGTGCATTGTTCTGTTGATGGACATTTGGGTTTCTTCCAAGTCTTGGCGATGGTACATGTTGCTGCAGTGCAGGATGGCCAGCCTGTGTCTTTTTGATTTTGGTCTACTCGGGAGATAGGCCCATCGGTGGGCCTACCCGATGACAGGTTAGCTCAATTTTTACCTTTCAACGCACCTCCACGGTGTTCTCACTACTAGCTGTTACCAGGTTACGTCCCAGCGGCCGCTAGAGGGCACAGAGTTCTCTAAAACACCTTGAGCATTTATTCTTTGCAGACTCTGTGGCTGATGATCATTCTGACGACGGTGGGTGAACGTTTCTGTCGACTGGATTTGCATGGCTTTATTAATTCCTGATGTTGAGCATTTTTCCATGCCCTTTTATTTATCACAAGAGAAAGAAAGAGGAGACAAAATGTGCACAAAATATGCCTCTTGAAATTGTCGTTTTGAAATGTGCACGTCTTTTGAGTTGTTTTCCTCGATGGACGACCCAAGAATCGTTTTTGAGGGCAGGTGTCATTTATAGGCCTGCAATGATTTTGAATATCAAGTGACCATTAGCACTGGGTTTAAAGCTGCTGTTTTGAGAAACGGCCACAAGGCGGCAGCAGGTCTCCTTTACCAAACCTGGTTACTCGGGCAACAGAGCCTCCGTGGAAGTCGTATTCTCGGTTGTCAATTAGAATGGACTGTGCCAGGAAAAAGCCCCTTATGTTTGTGCCTCACGACTGACTTGTTCGTTTTTTAATTCAATGTTTATTGTTTCTCACAGCAAGTTTGATTACAATGTTTTGCTTGTTGTAGGTGTGAAAGATGTGGCTCTTTTACACATAAACATGTATCTAGTCTTCTTTGGATCCTTTTCCCATGTAGCTTATGACACAATGTTGAGTACTCTTCTCTTGGTATTCCGTAGGCCTTTGGTGATTTTGTATTTCACCTGTGTTTGTATCCCTCTCTTAAACCCAATTTCCTAATGTACACAATTCTCACACCTGTCCATGGGTGAACCATAAATCTGTTTATTGCATCTGTGATTGCCTTTCTCTGTGGAAATATCTTCAGTGATATCAATTTTTAGGGAACACCTATAAGTGATATCGTAGGCTATGTATCTTTCGCTCTGTGACTTACTGCAAGGTGGGTGATGAACTCTAGCCTCACCGATGGTGCTGTTGATGGCATTGTTTCCTTTTGTTCCTTGGCTAATATTCCATCTGTACAGGTCCCTGTTCTTCTTTGTCCACTCATCTGTTGATGGGCTTTCTGCTTGCTTCCATGTCCTGGCTCTTGTAATACTCCTGCAATGCAGATTTGCCTGCCTGTGTCTTTCCACTTCTGTCTTCTTTCTTAGGTTATAGGCCCAGGAGTGGGCCTGCTGGATCATATCGTAACTCAGTGTTTACCTTGTAAAGGCACCTCCATTCTGTTCCCATTAGTGCCTCTTACCAGGTGAAGTCCTGTGGCGAGCATTGCCCTCTGAGGAAGGCGCCACTAAGACCCTCCTAAGCCTCAGGGCCCGACTGTACTCTCCTTGGTATGCATCCTGGACTTTATGGTATGAACATACAAAAGGAGATGGTCTTTGGCCAAATCGCTCCAGGGACCTGCTCAGTTACTG
This sequence comes from Kogia breviceps, assembly GCF_026419965.1. Classification (NCBI taxonomy): domain Eukaryota; kingdom Metazoa; phylum Chordata; class Mammalia; order Artiodactyla; family Physeteridae; genus Kogia; species Kogia breviceps. The sequence continues at coordinate 28,996,591 of NC_081321.1, forward strand.
GGAGTCCCTGGTTGTTCCCTAAAGCTAGGAAAAGCAACCCTGGAGGGGAAATTGGTGCCTTTGAGGGAGAAGCCGAGCAGCCAACCAACCAGCTGATGCTGATAAGGTGTGACTAAGCCGAGAAGCCAACCAACCAGCTGATGCCGATAAGGCGTGACGAAGCAAAGTCCCTGCTTTAGGGGTATATATACGGCTAGGCTTTGTTATTAAACTTGCCTTGCAAGCGTCAGTTGCTTGTGCCCTTCTGATCCCATACCTTGGTGCGTTCAGGTCCCTACCCCCTCTCGTCGGTTGTTGCTACACTTTGAGGACCCGCCGCGGCTGGCGGCAAAGTCCCACTTAACCTAGAGGGTATGCACTGCTCCACAACCCCTTCAGCATGAATTGTTGGTACTTTTGTTGCTGATGGTTCTTCTGACTGGTGTGAGCCGATACCTCTGTGGTTGGATTTGCATGCGTCTCATAAAGCCTTGAAATTGAGCTTTCAGGGATGTCCTTTTTTTCTTCAAACTGTGTGTGTAGCTTACCTCATCACATTCTTTTCTTGAACTCTGTGCCGCCTTTTGAAATATTTTGGCCACTACCTCCCTCAAGACATTTTGTGGGCAGGTTTCATTGACAGCCCTCCAGGACTTGTGCACACGAAGTGACCATTAGCACGGGTTTTCCAGCTGCCGTTGCAGGGAACGGCCAGAGGGCTGCAGCATTTCTGCGTTTCCCACTCTGGTAACTAGTGAAACAGAGCCTTCCTGCCTGTGGTGTTCCTCGGTTATCAATGACGGTGGGATGTGTCTGGAGAAACCCCCCAAAGCTGATGTCTCCTTACTTATATCTGTTTTTAAAATGGAATTTCTACTTTTCACTCGAGGACTCTTCCATTGTGTCCATGGACCACTGCTCCTTTCTGCATTCCTCTGTGGCTGGGCATTTTCATTGCTTCCAAGTGTTGGCTACGGTAAACATTGCTGGATTGCAGGATTGCCAGCCCGTGTCTTTTTGATTCTCATCCTCTCAGGTGATAGACCCAGCAGTGGCTGTGCTTGATTGAACGGTCGCTCAATGTTGACCCTTTCCAGGCAACTCCACTGTGTTTTCCTTAGGGGCTCTTACCACGTCCCACTTAGAACCGAGGGTACGCATTTCTTCACCACCCCTTCAGCATTTCTTGTTTGCAGAAGTTTCGCTGATGGCCATGCTGAGTCGTGTGACATGATAGGTTTTTGTAACGTGTATTTTCGTGTCTAATAATTCCTAAGGTTCAGCATTTTTCCACGCCTTTTTTTATTCTGTTAAACAAAAACAGAAAAAAAAAACCGTGAGTACAATAAACCTCTCGAAATTGTCTTCTTGGAAGGTTGCCCTCTTTCGACTTTTTTGGTCGATTTTCGACCCCAGGATTTCGTTTTGGAGGGCAGGTGTCATTTACAAGCCTGCAATGGGTGTGAATATTGAGTGACCATTAGCACTGACTTTAAAGCTGCTGCTGTGGGAAACGGCCACAAGGCGTCAGCATTGCTACATTCCCACATCTGGTTACTAGGGCAGCAGAGCCTTCTGGAAGTCCTGTTCCCAGGTTGTCAATTAGAATGGAATGTGCCAGGAAAAAACCCCAGATGTGTATGTCACATTACTTCTTGTTCGCTCTTTTAATTTGTTTAAATCGGGGTAATGATTAGAATACTGTTGGTCCTATATGTACAGAATCTGGTTCATTTGTACGTTTTATATATATATATATATATATATATATATATATATATATATATATATATTCTTGTACAGATCCTCTTCCCATGTAAATTATTGCAGAGTGTTCTGGTGACCTCCCTTGCTATATGGTCGGTCTGTTTGATATATATATTTAATACGTATTTGTACACATATGGTGACACTAATCTTAATTTATCCATTCCCCCCACCTTTCATTTTACTTAAGCTTAGTTTGTTTTCTAAGTGTGTGAGTGTCTTTCTTTGTGGAAATATGTTCATTTGTGTCAGCTGTTAGATAACGCCTATACGTGATGTCATACGGTATGCCTTTTGCTTTCCGACTTAACTCATGTTCTGTGATGATCTCTAGGCTCATCTCGGGTGCCTCAAAGAGCAGTGTTTCCTTGTTTTCCATGGCTAATAGTCCACTGTGTCCACGGACCAGCTCTTCTTATCCATTCATCTGTTGATGGACATTTGGGTTGCTTCGGTGTCTTGGCTACTGTGAAAACTCGTGGAGTGCAGCTCTTGCAGCCTGTCTTCTCAGGTGAGAGGCTCGGCTGTGGGTGTTCTGGATGGAAGGGTGGCTCAATTTTTAATTGAAAACGCAGCTCCTTTCTGTTCTCATTATTGGCTGTTACAACTAGACGTGTCCTCCGCAGACAGAGGGAGCAGAGTTCTCTAAAACCCCTTCAGCATTTATTGTTTGTAGTCTTTTGGCTGACGGTAGTTAACTTGGGTGAGCTGAAAGCTTTTTGTAGCTTAGAGGAGTCTGATCATTCCTGAGGTTGAGCTTTTCTCCATTTTGCTTTTTTTGATAAAGAGTGAGTAAAACTTACCTCTTCATACTATCTCTTTGACACATTTGCCTGCTTTGAATTTTTTTCACCACTGCCGAGCTCAGGACATTTTTTTTTTTGAGGGCAGGTGTCTTTTAGAGGCCTGAGTCCTTGTGAATGTTACGTGACCCATAGCTCTGCGTTTAAAGCCGCTCTTGCGGGAAACGGCCACAAGGCGGCAGCATTTCTCCATTTCCAACTCTGGGTTTTCCTGCAACAGAGGCTTCCTGGAGATTGTGTTCGTAGGCTGCAAATGAGAGTGCAGTGTGCCAGGGCAAACCCCCAAGAGCTTATATCTCCTTACTTCTTGTGTGTTTTTTAAAATTTAATTGTTATCTAGTATCACAGCCAATTGGATAAAAATGTGGTGTGTGTTCTAGGTGTACAGCATCTGGTTCATCATATGTATGTATCGATCTATTCATCTTTGGATCCTTTCCAAAGGAAAGTGTAGGTTATTACAGAGTGTTGAGTCGACCTCTCCTGGTGTTCCTTAGGTATTTTGTGATTATATATTTCATATGTATCAGTACATGTCTGTAAACCCCCATATCCAAATTCATACATTCCTTACACCTTTCCACTTGGTTAAGCATAGTTGGTTTTCTGGATCTATGCACGGCCTTCTCTTGGAAATGACTTCATGGGTATCAATGTTGAAGTAACAGCTATAAGTGATGTCATAGGATATTTCTATTTCGGTTTCTTTCGTACTTCCTTTTGGGTGGGTATCTCTAGATCCTTCTACGGTGGTGCCAGCGGCACTGTTGCATGCTCTTCCGTGGCTCATGTTCCATTGTGCGCATGGGCCCCCTTCTTCTTGGTGCATTGTTCTGCTGATGGACATTTGGGTTTCTTCCAAGTCTTGGCGATGGTACATGTTGCTGCAGTGCAGGATGGCCAGCCTGTGTCTTTTTGATTTTGGTCTACTCGGGAGATAGGCCCATCGGTGGGCCTACCCGATGACAGGTTAGCTCAATTTTTACCTTTCCACGCACCTCCACGGTGTTCTCACTACTAGCTGTTACCAGGTTACGTCCCAGCGGCCGCTAGAGGGCACAGAGTTCTCTAAAACACCTTGAGCATTTATTCTTTGCAGACTCTGTGGCTGATGATCATTCTGACGACGGTGGGTGAACGTTTCTGTCGACTGGATTTGCATGGCTTTATTAATTCCTGATGTTGAGCATTTTTCCATGCCCTTTTATTTATCACAAGAGAAAGAAAGAGGAGACAAAATGTGCACAAAATATGCCTCTTGAAATTGTCGTTTTGAAATGTGCACGTCTTTTGAGTTGTTTTCCTCGATGGACGACCCAAGAATCGTTTTTGAGGGCAGGTGTCATTTATAGGCCTGCAATGATTTTGAATATCAAGTGACCATTAGCACTGGGTTTAAAGCTGCTGTTTTGAGAAACGGCCACAAGGCGGCAGCAGGTCTCCTTTACCAAACCTGGTTACTCGGGCAACAGAGCCTCCGTGGAAGTCGTATTCTCGGTTGTCAATTAGAATGGACTGTGCCAGGAAAAAGCCCCTTATGTTTGTGCCTCACGACTGACTTGTTCGTTTTTTAATTCAATGTTTATTGTTTCTCACAGCAAGTTTGATTACAATGTTTTGCTTGTTGTAGGTGTGAAAGATGTGGCTCTTTTACACATAAACATGTATCTAGTCTTCTTTGGATCCTTTTCCCATGTAGCTTATGACACAATGTTGAGTACTCTTCTCTTGGTATTCCGTAGGCCTTTGGTGATTTTGTATTTCACCTGTGTTTGTATCTCTCTCTTAAACCCAATTTCCTAATGTACACAATTCTCACACCTGTCCATGGGTGAACCATAAATCTGTTTATTGCATCTGTGATTGCCTTTCTCTGTGGAAATATCTTCAGTGATATCAATTTTTAGGGAACACCTATAAGTGATATCGTAGGCTATGTATCTTTCGCTCTGTGACTTACTGCAAGGTGCGTGATGAACTCTAGCCTCACCGATGGTGCTGTTGATGGCATTGTTTCCTTTTGTTCCTTGGCTAATATTCCATCTGTACAGGTCCCTGTTCTTCTTTGTCCACTCATCTGTTGATGGGCTTTCTGCTTGCTTCCATGTCCTGGCTCTTGTAATACTCCTGCAATGCAGATTTGCCTGCCTGTGTCTTTCCACTTCTGTCTTCTTTCTTAGGTTATAGGCCCAGGAGTGGGCCTGCTGGATCATATCGTAACTCAGTGTTTACCTTGTAAAGGCACCTCCATTCTGTTCCCATTAGTGCCTCTTACCAGGTGAAGTCCTGTGGCGAGCATTGCCCTCTGAGGAAGGCGCCACTAAGACCCTCCTAAGCCTCAGGGCCCGACTGTACTCTCCTTGGTATGCATCCTGGACTTTATGGTATGAACATACAAAAGGAGATGGTCTTTGGCCAAATCGCTCCAGGGACCTGCTCAGTTACTGGGAGTCCCTGGTTGTTCCCTAAAGCTAGGAAAAGCAACCCTGGAGGGGAAATTGGTGCCTTTGAGGGAGAAGCCGAGCAGCCAACCAACCAGCTGATGCTGATAAGGTGTGACTAAGCCGAGAAGCCAACCAACCAGCTGATGCCGATAAGGCGTGACGAAGCAAAGTCCCTGCTTTAGGGGTATATATACGGCTAGGCTTTGTTATTAAACTTGCCTTGCAAGCGTCAGTTGCTTGTGCCCTTCTGATCCCATACCTTGGTGCGTTCAGGTCCCTACCCCCTCTCGTCGGTTGTTGCTACACTTTGAGGACCCGCCGCGGCTGGCGGCAAAGTCCCACTTAACCTAGAGGGTATGCACTTCTCCACAACCCCTTCAGCATGAATTGTTGGTACTTTTGTTGCTGATGGTTCTTCTGACTGGTGTGAGCCGATACCTCTGTGGTTGGATTTGCATGCGTCTCATAAAGCCTTGAAATTGAGCTTTCAGGGATGTCCTTTTTTTCTTCAAACTGTGTGTGTAGCTTACCTCATCACATTCTTTTCTTGAACTCTGTGCCGCCTTTTGAAATATTTTGGCCACTACCTCCCTCAAGACATTTTGTGGGCAGGTTTCATTGACAGCCCTCCAGGACTTGTGCACACGAAGTGACCATTAGCACGGGTTTTCCAGCTGCCGTTGCAGGGAACGGCCAGAGGGCTGCAGCATTTCTGCGTTTCCCACTCTGGTAACTAGTGAAACAGAGCCTTCCTGCCTGTGGTGTTCCTCGGTTATCAATGACGGTGGGATGTGTCTGGAGAAACCCCCCAAAGCTGATGTCTCCTTACTTATATCTGTTTTTAAAATGGAATTTCTACTTTTCACTCGAGGACTCTTCCATTGTGTCCATGGACCACTGCTCCTTTCTGCATTCCTCTGTGGCTGGGCATTTTCATTGCTTCCAAGTGTTGGCTATGGTAAACATTGCTGGATTGCAGGATTGCCAGCCCGTGTCTTTTTGATTCTCATCCTCTCAGGTGATAGACCCAGCAGTGGCTGTGCTTGATTGAACGGTCGCTCAATGTTGACCCTTTCCAGGCAACTCCACTGTGTTTTCTTTAGGGGCTCTTACCACGTCCCACTTAGAACCGAGGGTACGCATTTCTTCACCACCCCTTCAGCATTTCTTGTTTGCAGAAGTTTCGCTGATGGCCATGCTGAGTCGTGTGACATGATAGGTTTTTGTAACGTGTATTTTCGTGTCTAATAATTCCTAAGGTTCAGCATTTTTCCACGCCTTTTTTTATTCTGTTAAACAAAAACAGAAAAAAAAAACCGTGAGTACAATAAACCTCTCGAAATTGTCTTCTTGGAAGGTTGCCCTCTTTCGACTTTTTTGGTCGATTTTCGACCCCAGGATTTCGTTTTGGAGGGCAGGTGTCTTTTACAAGCCTGCAATGGGTGTGAATATTGAGTGACCATTAGCACTGACTTTAAAGCTGCTGCTGTGGGAAACGGCCACAAGGCGTCAGCATTGCTACATTCCCACATCTGGTTACTAGGGCAGCAGAGCCTTCTGGAAGTCCTGTTCCCAGGTTGTCAATTAGAATGGAATGTGCCAGGAAAAAACCCCAGATGTGTATGTCACATTACTTCTTGTTCGCTCTTTTAATTTGTTTAAATCGGGGTAATGATTAGAATACTGTTGGTCCTATATGTACAGAATCTGGTTCATTTGTACGTTTTATATATATATATATATATATATATATATATATATATATATATTCTTGTACAGATCCTCTTCCCATGTAAATTATTGCAGAGTGTTCTGGTGACCTCCCTTGCTATATGGTCGGTCTGTTTGATGTATATATTTAATACGTATTTGTACACATATGGTGACACTAATCTTAATTTATCCATTCCCCCCACCTTTCATTTTACTTAAGCTTAGTTTGTTTTCTAAGTGTGTGAGTGTCTTTCTTTGTGGAAATATGTTCATTTGTGTCAGCTGTTAGATAACGCCTATACGTGATGTCATACGGTATGCCTTTTGCTTTCCGACTTAACTCATGTTCTGTGATGATCTCTAGGCTCATCTCGGGTGCCTCAAAGAGCAGTGTTTCCTTGTTTTCCATGGCTAATAGTCCACTGTGTCCACGGACCAGCTCTTCTTATCCATTCATCTGTTGATGGACATTTGGGTTGCTTCGGTGTCTTGGCTACTGTGAAAACTCGTGGAGTGCAGCTCTTGCAGCCTGTCTTCTCAGGTGAGAGGCTCGGCTGTGGGTGTTCTGGATGGAAGGGTGGCTCAATTTTTAATTGAAAACGCAGCTCCTTTCTGTTCTCATTATTGGCTGTTACAACTAGACGTGTCCTCCGCAGACAGAGGGAGCAGAGTTCTCTAAAACCCCTTCAGCATTTATTGTTTGTAGTCTTTTGGCTGACGGTAGTTAACTTGGGTGAGCTGAAAGCTTTTTGTAGCTTAGAGGAGTCTGATCATTCCTGAGGTTGAGCTTTTCTCCATTTTGCTTTTTTTGATAAAGAGTGAGTAAAACTTACCTCTTCATACTATCTCTTTGACACATTTGCCTGCTTTGAATTTTTTTCACCACTGCCGAGCTCAGGACATTTTTTTTTTTGAGGGCAGGTGTCTTTTAGAGGCCTGAGTCCTTGTGAATGTTACGTGACCCATAGCTCTGCGTTTAAAGCCGCTCTTGCGGGAAACGGCCACAAGGCGGCAGCATTTCTCCATTTCCAACTCTGGGTTTTCCTGCAACAGAGGCTTCCTGGAGATTGTGTTCATAGGCTGCAAATGAGAGTGCAGTGTGCCAGGGCAAACCCCCAAGAGCTTATATCTCCTTACTTCTTGTGTGTTTTTTAAAATTTAATTGTTATCTAGTATCACAGCCAATTGGATAAAAATGTGGTGTGTGTTCTAGGTGTACAGCATCTGGTTCATCATATGTATGTATCGATCTATTCATCTTTGGATCCTTTCCAAAGGAAAGTGTAGGTTATTACAGAGTGTTGAGTCGACCTCTCCTGGTGTTCCTTAGGTATTTTGTGATTATATATTTCATATGTATCAGTACATGTCTGTAAACCCCCATATCCAAATTCATACATTACTTACACCTTTCCACTTGGTTAAGCATAGTTGGTTTTCTGGATCTATGCACGGCCTTCTCTTGGAAATGACTTCATGGGTATCAATGTTGAAGTAACAGCTATAAGTGATGTCATAGGATATTTCTATTTCGGTTTCTTTCGTACTTCCTTTTGGGTGGGTATCTCTAGATCCTTCTACGGTGGTGCCAGTGGCACTGTTGCATGCTCTTCCGTGGCTCATGTTCCATTGTGCGCATGGGCCCCCTTCTTCTTGGTGCATTGTTCTGTTGATGGACATTTGGGTTTCTTCCAAGTCTTGGCGATGGTACATGTTGCTGCAGTGCAGGATGGCCAGCCTGTGTCTTTTTGATTTTGGTCTACTCGGGAGATAGGCCCATCGGTGGGCCTACCCGATGACAGGTTAGCTCAATTTTTACCTTTCAACGCACCTCCACGGTGTTCTCACTACTAGCTGTTACCAGGTTACGTCCCAGCGGCCGCTAGAGGGCACAGAGTTCTCTAAAACACCTTGAGCATTTATTCTTTGTAGACTCTGTGGCTGATGATCATTCTGACGACGGTGGGTGAACGTTTCTGTCGACTGGATTTGCATGGCTTTATTAATTCCTGATGTTGAGCATTTTTCCATGCCCTTTTATTTATCACAAGAGAAAGAAAGAAAGAGGAGACAAAATGTGCACAAAATATGCCTCTTGAAATTGTCGTTTTGAAATGTGCACGTCTTTTGAGTTGTTTTCCTCGATGGACGACCCAAGAATCGTTTTTGAGGGCAGGTGTCATTTATAGGCCTGCAATGATTTTGAATATCAAGTGACCATTAGCACTGGGTTTAAAGCTGCTGTTTTGAGAAACGGCCACAAGGCGGCAGCAGGTCTCCTTTACCAAACCTGGTTACTCGGGCAACAGAGCCTCCGTGGAAGTCGTATTCTCGGTTGTCAATTAGAATGGACTGTGCCAGGAAAAAGCCCCTTATGTTTGTGCCTCACGACTGACTTGTTCGTTTTTTAATTCAATGTTTATTGTTTCTCACAGCAAGTTTGATTACAATGTTTTGCTTGTTGTAGGTGTGAAAGATGTGGCTCTTTTACACATAAACATGTATCTAGTCTTCTTTGGATCCTTTTCCCATGTAGCTTATGACACAATGTTGAGTACTCTTCTCTTGGTATTCCGTAGGCCTTTGGTGATTTTGTATTTCACCTGTGTTTGTATCTCTCTCTTAAACCCAATTTCCTAATGTACACAATTCTCACACCTGTCCATGGGTGAACCATAAATCTGTTTATTGCATCTGTGATTGCCTTTCTCTGTGGAAATATCTTCAGTGATATCAATTTTTAGGGAACACCTATAAGTGATATCGTAGGCTATGTATCTTTCGCTCTGTGACTTACTGCAAGGTGGGTGATGAACTCTAGCCTCACCGATGGTGCTGTTGATGGCATTGTTTCCTTTTGTTCCTTGGCTAATATTCCATCTGTTCAGGTCCCTGTTCTTCTTTGTCCACTCATCTGTTGATGGACTTTCTGCTTGCTTCCATGTCCTGGCTATTGTAATACTCCTGCAATGCAGATTTGCCTGCCTGTGTCTTTCCACTTCTGTCTTCTTTCTTAGGTTATAGGCCCACGAGTGTGCCTGCTGGATCATATCGTAACTCAGTGTTTACCTTGTAAAGGCACCTCCATTCTGTTCCCATTAGTGCCTCTTACCAGGTGAAGTCCTGTGGCGAGCATTGCCCTCTGAGGAAGGCGCCACTAAGACCCTCCTAAGCCTCAGGGCCCGACTGTACTCTCCTTGGTATGCATCCTGGACTTTATGGTATGAACATACAAAAGGAGATGGTCTTTGGCCAAATCGCTCCAGGGACCTGCTCAGTTACTGGGAGTCCCTGGTTGTTCCCTAAAGCTAGGAAAAGCAACCCTGGAGGGGAAATTGGTGCCTTTGAGGGAGAAGCCGAGCAGCCAACCAACCACCTGATGCTGATAAGGTGTGACTAAGCTGAGAAGCCAACCAACCAGCTGATGCCGATAAGGCGTGACGAAGCAAATTCCCTGCTTTAGGGGTATATATACGGCTAGGCTTTGTTATTAAACTTGCCTTGCAAGCGTCAGTTGCTTGTGCCCTTCTGATCCCATACCTTGGTGCGTTCAGTTCCCTACCCCCTCTCGTCGGTTGTTGCTACACTTTGAGGACCCGCCGCGGCTGGCGGCAAAGTCCCACTTAACCTAGAGGGTATGCACTTCTCCACAACCCCTTCAGCATGAATTGTTGGTACTTTTGTTGCTGATGGTTCTTCTGACTGGTGTGAGCCGATACCTCTGTGGTTGGATTTGCATGCGTCTCATAAAGCCTTGAAATTGAGCTTTCAGGGATGTCCTTTTTTTCTTCAAACTGTGTGTGTAGCTTACCTCATCACATTCTTTTCTTGAAGTATGTGCCACCTTTTGAAATATTTTGGCCACTACCTCCCTCAAGACATTTTGAGGGCAGGTTTCATTGACAGCCCTCCAGGACTTGTGCACATGAAGTGACCATTAGCACGGGTTTTCAAGCTGCCGTTGCACGTAACGGCCAGAGGGCTGCAGCATTTCTGCGTTTCCCACTCTGGTAACTAATGAAGCAGACCTTCCTGCCACTGGTGTTCCTCGGTTATCAATGACGGTGGGATGTGTCTGGAGAAACCCCCCAAAGCTGATGTCTCCTTACTTATATCTGTTTTTAAAATGGAATTTCTACTTTTCACTGGAGCACTCTTCCATTGTGTCCATGGACCACTGCTCCTTTCTGCATTCCTCTGTGGCTGGGCATTTTCATTGCTTCCAAGTGTTGGCTACGGTAAACATTGCTGGATTGCAGGATTGCCAGCCCGTGTCTTTTTTGATTCTCATCCTCTCAGGTGATAGACCCAGCAGTGGCTATGCTTGATTGAACGGTCGCTCAATGTTGACCCTTTCCAGGCAACTCCACTGTGTTTTCCTTAGGGGCTCTTAACACGTCCCACTTAGAACCGAGGGTACGCATTTCTTCACCACCCCGTCAGCATTTCTTGTTTGCAGAAGTTTTGCTGCTGGCCATGCTGAGTCGTGTGACATGATAGGTTTTTTTAACGTGTATTTTCGTGTCTAATAATTCCTAAGGTTCAGCATTTTTCCACGCCTTTTTTTATTCTGTTAAACAAAAACAGAAAAAAAAAACCGTGAGTACAATAAACCTCTCGAAATTGTCTTCTTGGAAGGTTGCCCTCTTTCGACTTTTTTGGTCGATTTTCGACCCCAGGATTTCGTTTTGGAGGGCAGGTGTCATTTACAAGCCTGCAATGGGTGTGAATATTGAGTGACCATTAGCACTGACTTTAAAGCTGCTGCTGTGGGAAACGGCCACAAGGCGTCAGCATTGCTACATTCCCACATCTGGTTACTAGGGCAGCAGAGCCTTCTGGAAGTCCTGTTCCCAGGTTGTCAATTAGAATGGAATGTGCCAGGAAAAAACCCCAGATGTGTATGTCACATTACTTCTTGTTCGCTCTTTTAATTTGTTTAAATCGGGGTAATGATTAGAATACTGTTGGTCCTATATGTACAGAATCTGGTTCATTTGTACGTTTTATATATATATATATATATATATATATATATATATATATATATATATATATATATATATATATTCTTGTACAGATCCTCTTCCCATGTAAATTATTGCAGAGTGTTCTGGTGACCTCCCTTGCTATATGGTCGGTCTGTTTGATATATATATTTAATACGTATTTGTACACATATGGTGACACTAATCTTAATTTATCCATTCCCCCCACCTTTCATTTTACTTAAGCTTAGTTTGTTTTCTAAGTGTGTGAGTGTCTTTCTTTGTGGAAATATGTTCATTTGTGTCAGCTGTTAGATAACGCCTATACGTGATGTCATACGGTATGCCTTTTGCTTTCCGACTTAACTCATGTTCTGTGATGATCTCTAGGCTCATCTCGGGTGCCTCAAAGAGCAGTGTTTCCTTGTTTTCCATGGCTAATAGTCCACTGTGTCCACGGACCAGCTCTTCTTATCCATTCATCTGTTGATGGACATTTGGGTTGCTTCGGTGTCTTGGCTACTGTGAAAACTCGTGGAGTGCAGCTCTTGCAGCCTGTCTTCTCAGGTGAGAGGCTCGGCTGTGGGTGTTCTGGATGGAAGGGTGGCTCAATTTTTAATTGAAAACGCAGCTCCTTTCTGTTCTCATTATTGGCTGTTACAACTAGACGTGTCCTCCGCAGACAGAGGGAGCAGAGTTCTCTAAAACCCCTTCAGCATTTATTGTTTGTAGTCTTTTGGCTGACGGTAGTTAACTTGGGTGAGCTGAAAGCTTTTTGTAGCTTAGAGGAGTCTGATCATTCCTGAGGTTGAGCTTTTCTCCATTTTGCTTTTTTTGATAAAGAGTGAGTAAAACTTACCTCTTCATACTATCTCTTTGACACATTTGCCTGCTTTGAATTTTTTTCACCACTGCCGAGCTCAGGACATTTTTTTTTTTGAGGGCAGGTGTCTTTTAGAGGCCTGAGTCCTTGTGAATGTTACGTGACCCATAGCTCTGCGTTTAAAGCCGCTCTTGCGGGAAACGGCCACAAGGCGGCAGCATTTCTCCATTTCCAACTCTGGGTTTTCCTGCAACAGAGGCTTCCTGGAGATTGTGTTCATAGGCTGCAAATGAGAGTGCAGTGTGCCAGGGCAAACCCCCAAGAGCTTATATCTCCTTACTTCTTGTGTGTTTTTTAAAATTTAATTGTTATCTAGTATCACAGCCAATTGGATAAAAATGTGGTGTGTGTTCTAGGTGTACAGCATCTGGTTCATCATATGTATGTATCGATCTATTCATCTTTGGATCCTTTCCAAAGGAAAGTGTAGGTTATTACAGAGTGTTGAGTCGACCTCTCCTGGTGTTCCTTAGGTATTTTGTGATTATATATTTCATATGTATCAGTACATGTCTGTAAACCCCCATATCCAAATTCATACATTACTTACACCTTTCCACTTGGTTAAGCATAGTTGGTTTTCTGGATCTATGCACGGCCTTCTCTTGGAAATGACTTCATGGGTATCAATGTTGAAGTAACAGCTATAAGTGATGTCATAGGATATTTCTATTTCGGTTTCTTTCGTACTTCCTTTTGGGTGGGTATCTCTAGATCCTTCTACGGTGGTGCCAGTGGCACTGTTGCATGCTCTTCCGTGGCTCATGTTCCATTGTGCGCATGGGCCCCCTTCTTCTTGGTGCATTGTTCTGTTGATGGACATTTGGGTTTCTTCCAAGTCTTGGCGATGGTACATGTTGCTGCAGTGCAGGATGGCCAGCCTGTGTCTTTTTGATTTTGGTCTACTCGGGAGATAGGCCCATCGGTGGGCCTACCCGATGACAGGTTAGCTCAATTTTTACCTTTCAACGCACCTCCACGGTGTTCTCACTACTAGCTGTTACCAGGTTACGTCCCAGCGGCCGCTAGAGGGCACAGAGTTCTCTAAAACACCTTGAGCATTTATTCTTTGTAGACTCTGTGGCTGATGATCATTCTGACGACGGTGGGTGAACGTTTCTGTCGACTGGATTTGCATGGCTTTATTAATTCCTGATGTTGAGCATTTTTCCATGCCCTTTTATTTATCACAAGAGAAAGAAAGAAAGAGGAGACAAAATGTGCACAAAATATGCCTCTTGAAATTGTCGTTTTGAAATGTGCACGTCTTTTGAGTTGTTTTCCTCGATGGACGACCCAAGAATCGTTTTTGAGGGCAGGTGTCATTTATAGGCCTGCAATGATTTTGAATATCAAGTGACCATTAGCACTGGGTTTAAAGCTGCTGTTTTGAGAAACGGCCACAAGGCGGCAGCAGGTCTCCTTTACCAAACCTGGTTACTCGGGCAACAGAGCCTCCGTGGAAGTCGTATTCTCGGTTGTCAATTAGAATGGACTGTGCCAGGAAAAAGCCCCTTATGTTTGTGCCTCACGACTGACTTGTTCGTTTTTTAATTCAATGTTTATTGTTTCTCACAGCAAGTTTGATTACAATGTTTTGCTTGTTGTAGGTGTGAAAGATGTGGCTCTTTTACACATAAACATGTATCTAGTCTTCTTTGGATCCTTTTCCCATGTAGCTTATGACACAATGTTGAGTACTCTTCTCTTGGTATTCCGTAGGCCTTTGGTGATTTTGTATTTCACCTGTGTTTGTATCTCTCTCTTAAACCCAATTTCCTAATGTACACAATTCTCACACCTGTCCATGGGTGAACCATAAATCTGTTTATTGCATCTGTGATTGCCTTTCTCTGTGGAAATATCTTCAGTGATATCAATTTTTAGGGAACACCTATAAGTGATATCGTAGGCTATGTATCTTTCGCTCTGTGACTTACTGCAAGGTGGGTGATGAACTCTAGCCTCACCGATGGTGCTGTTGATGGCATTGTTTCCTTTTGTTCCTTGGCTAATATTCCATCTGTTCAGGTCCCTGTTCTTCTTTGTCCACTCATCTGTTGATGGACTTTCTGCTTGCTTCCATGTCCTGGCTATTGTAATACTCCTGCAATGCAGATTTGCCTGCCTGTGTCTTTCCACTTCTGTCTTCTTTCTTAGGTTATAGGCCCACGAGTGTGCCTGCTGGATCATATCGTAACTCAGTGTTTACCTTGTAAAGGCACCTCCATTCTGTTCCCATTAGTGCCTCTTACCAGGTGAAGTCCTGTGGCGAGCATTGCCCTCTGAGGAAGGCGCCACTAAGACCCTCCTAAGCCTCAGGGCCCGACTGTACTCTCCTTGGTATGCATCCTGGACTTTATGGTATGAACATACAAAAGGAGATGGTCTTTGGCCAAATCGCTCCAGGGACCTGCTCAGTTACTGGGAGTCCCTGGTTGTTCCCTAAAGCTAGGAAAAGCAACCCTGGAGGGGAAATTGGTGCCTTTGAGGGAGAAGCCGAGCAGCCAACCAACCACCTGATGCTGATAAGGTGTGACTAAGCTGAGAAGCCAACCAACCAGCTGATGCCGATAAGGCGTGACGAAGCAAATTCCCTGCTTTAGGGGTATATATACGGCTAGGCTTTGTTATTAAACTTGCCTTGCAAGCGTCAGTTGCTTGTGCCCTTCTGATCCCATACCTTGGTGCGTTCAGTTCCCTACCCCCTCTCGTCGGTTGTTGCTACACTTTGAGGACCCGCCGCGGCTGGCGGCAAAGTCCCACTTAACCTAGAGGGTATGCACTTCTCCACAACCCCTTCAGCATGAATTGTTGGTACTTTTGTTGCTGATGGTTCTTCTGACTGGTGTGAGCCGATACCTCTGTGGTTGGATTTGCATGCGTCTCATAAAGCCTTGAAATTGAGCTTTCAGGGATGTCCTTTTTTTCTTCAAACTGTGTGTGTAGCTTACCTCATCACATTCTTTTCTTGAAGTATGTGCCACCTTTTGAAATATTTTGGCCACTACCTCCCTCAAGACATTTTGAGGGCAGGTTTCATTGACAGCCCTCCAGGACTTGTGCACATGAAGTGACCATTAGCACGGGTTTTCAAGCTGCCGTTGCACGTAACGGCCAGAGGGCTGCAGCATTTCTGCGTTTCCCACTCTGGTAACTAATGAAGCAGACCTTCCTGCCACTGGTGTTCCTCGGTTATCAATGACGGTGGGATGTGTCTGGAGAAACCCCCCAAAGCTGATGTCTCCTTACTTATATCTGTTTTTAAAATGGAATTTCTACTTTTCACTGGAGCACTCTTCCATTGTGTCCATGGACCACTGCTCCTTTCTGCATTCCTCTGTGGCTGGGCATTTTCATTGCTTCCAAGTGTTGGCTACGGTAAACATTGCTGGATTGCAGGATTGCCAGCCCGTGTCTTTTTTGATTCTCATCCTCTCAGGTGATAGACCCAGCAGTGGCTATGCTTGATTGAACGGTCGCTCAATGTTGACCCTTTCCAGGCAACTCCACTGTGTTTTCCTTAGGGGCTCTTAACACGTCCCACTTAGAACCGAGGGTACGCATTTCTTCACCACCCCGTCAGCATTTCTTGTTTGCAGAAGTTTTGCTGCTGGCCATGCTGAGTCGTGTGACATGATAGGTTTTTTTAACGTGTATTTTCGTGTCTAATAATTCCTAAGGTTCAGCATTTTTCCACGCCTTTTTTTATTCTGTTAAACAAAAACAGAAAAAAAAAACCGTGAGTACAATAAACCTCTCGAAATTGTCTTCTTGGAAGGTTGCCCTCTTTCGACTTTTTTGGTCGATTTTCGACCCCAGGATTTCGTTTTGGAGGGCAGGTGTCATTTACAAGCCTGCAATGGGTGTGAATATTGAGTGACCATTAGCACTGACTTTAAAGCTGCTGCTGTGGGAAACGGCCACAAGGCGTCAGCATTGCTACATTCCCACATCTGGTTACTAGGGCAGCAGAGCCTTCTGGAAGTCCTGTTCCCAGGTTGTCAATTAGAATGGAATGTGCCAGGAAAAAACCCCAGATGTGTATGTCACATTACTTCTTGTTCGCTCTTTTAATTTGTTTAAATCGGGGTAATGATTAGAATACTGTTGGTCCTATATGTACAGAATCTGGTTCATTTGTACGTTTTATATATATATATATATATATATATATATATATATATATATATATATATATATATATATTCTTGTACAGATCCTCTTCCCATGTAAATTATTGCAGAGTGTTCTGGTGACCTCCCTTGCTATATGGTCGGTCTGTTTGATATATATATTTAATACGTATTTGTACACATATGGTGACACTAATCTTAATTTATCCATTCCCCCCACCTTTCATTTTACTTAAGCTTAGTTTGTTTTCTAAGTGTGTGAGTGTCTTTCTTTGTGGAAATATGTTCATTTGTGTCAGCTGTTAGATAACGCCTATACGTGATGTCATACGGTATGCCTTTTGCTTTCCGACTTAACTCATGTTCTGTGATGATCTCTAGGCTCATCTCGGGTGCCTCAAAGAGCAGTGTTTCCTTGTTTTCCATGGCTAATAGTCCACTGTGTCCACGGACCAGCTCTTCTTATCCATTCATCTGTTGATGGACATTTGGGTTGCTTCGGTGTCTTGGCTACTGTGAAAACTCGTGGAGTGCAGCTCTTGCAGCCTGTCTTCTCAGGTGAGAGGCTCGGCTGTGGGTGTTCTGGATGGAAGGGTGGCTCAATTTTTAATTGAAAACGCAGCTCCTTTCTGTTCTCATTATTGGCTGTTACAACTAGACGTGTCCTCCGCAGACAGAGGGAGCAGAGTTCTCTAAAACCCCTTCAGCATTTATTGTTTGTAGTCTTTTGGCTGACGGTAGTTAACTTGGGTGAGCTGAAAGCTTTTTGTAGCTTAGAGGAGTCTGATCATTCCTGAGGTTGAGCTTTTCTCCATTTTGCTTTTTTTGATAAAGAGTGAGTAAAACTTACCTCTTCATACTATCTCTTTGACACATTTGCCTGCTTTGAATTTTTTTCACCACTGCCGAGCTCAGGACATTTTTTTTTTTGAGGGCAGGTGTCTTTTAGAGGCCTGAGTCCTTGTGAATGTTACGTGACCCATAGCTCTGCGTTTAAAGCCGCTCTTGCGGGAAACGGCCACAAGGCGGCAGCATTTCTCCATTTCCAACTCTGGGTTTTCCTGCAACAGAGGCTTCCTGGAGATTGTGTTCGTAGGCTGCAAATGAGAGTGCAGTGTGCCAGGGCAAACCCCCAAGAGCTTATATCTCCTTACTTCTTGTGTGTTTTTTAAAATTTAATTGTTATCTAGTATCACAGCCAATTGGATAAAAATGTGGTGTGTGTTCTAGGTGTACAGCATCTGGTTCATCATATGTATGTATCGATCTATTCATCTTTGGATCCTTTCCAAAGGAAAGTGTAGGTTATTACAGAGTGTTGAGTCGACCTCTCCTGGTGTTCCTTAGGTATTTTGTGATTATATATTTCATATGTATCAGTACATGTCTGTAAACCCCCATATCCAAATTCATACATTACTTACACCTTTCCACTTGGTTAAGCATAGTTGGTTTTCTGGATCTATGCACGGCCTTCTCTTGGAAATGACTTCATGGGTATCAATGTTGAAGTAACAGCTATAAGTGATGTCATAGGATATTTCTATTTCGGTTTCTTTCGTACTTCCTTTTGGGTGGGTATCTCTAGATCCTTCTACGGTGGTGCCAGCGGCACTGTTGCATGCTCTTCCGTGGCTCATGTTCCATTGTGCGCATGGGCCCCCTTCTTCTTGGTGCATTGTTCTGCTGATGGACATTTGGGTTTCTTCCAAGTCTTGGCGATGGTACATGTTGCTGCAGTGCAGGATGGCCAGCCTGTGTCTTTTTGATTTTGGTCTACTGGGGAGATAGGCCCATCGGTGGGCCTACCCGATGACAGGTTAGCTCAATTTTTACCTTTCAACGCACCTCCACGGTGTTCTCACTACTAGCTGTTACCAGGTTACGTCCCAGCGGCCGCTAGAGGGCACAGAGTTCTCTAAAACACCTTGAGCATTTATTCTTTGCAGACTCTGTGGCTGATGATCATTCTGACGACGGTGGGTGAACGTTTCTGTCGACTGGATTTGCATGGCTTTATTAATTCCTGATGTTGAGCATTTTTCCATGCCCTTTTATTTATCACAAGAGAAAGAAAGAGGAGACAAAATGTGCACAAAATATGCCTCTTGAAATTGTCGTTTTGAAATGTGCACGTCTTTTGAGTTGTTTTCCTCGATGGACGACCCAAGAATCGTTTTTGAGGGCAGGTGTCATTTATAGGCCTGCAATGATTTTGAATATCAAGTGACCATTAGCACTGGGTTTAAAGCTGCTGTTTTGAGAAACGGCCACAAGGCGGCAGCAGGTCTCCTTTACCAAACCTGGTTACTCGGGCAACAGAGCCTCCGTGGAAGTCGTATTCTCGGTTGTCAATTAGAATGGACTGTGCCAGGAAAAAGCCCCTTATGTTTGTGCCTCACGACTGACTTGTTCGTTTTTTAATTCAATGTTTATTGTTTCTCACAGCAAGTTTGATTACAATGTTTTGCTTGTTGTAGGTGTGAAAGATGTGGCTCTTTTACACATAAACATGTATCTAGTCTTCTTTGGATCCTTTTCCCATGTAGCTTATGACACAATGTTGAGTACTCTTCTCTTGGTATTCCGTAGGCCTTTGGTGATTTTGTATTTCACCTGTGTTTGTATCTCTCTCTTAAACCCAATTTCCTAATGTACACAATTCTCACACCTGTCCATGGGTGAACCATAAATCTGTTTATTGCATCTGTGATTGCCTTTCTCTGTGGAAATATCTTCAGTGATATCAATTTTTAGGGAACACCTATAAGTGATATCGTAGGCTATGTATCTTTCGCTCTGTGACTTACTGCAAGGTGCGTGATGAACTCTAGCCTCACCGATGGTGCTGTTGATGGCATTGTTTCCTTTTGTTCCTTGGCTAATATTCCATCTGTACAGGTCCCTGTTCTTCTTTGTCCACTCATCTGTTGATGGGCTTTCTGCTTGCTTCCATGTCCTGGCTCTTGTAATACTCCTGCAATGCAGATTTGCCTGCCTGTGTCTTTCCACTTCTGTCTTCTTTCTTAGGTTATAGGCCCAGGAGTGGGCCTGCTGGATCATATCGTAACTCAGTGTTTACCTTGTAAAGGCACCTCCATTCTGTTCCCATTAGTGCCTCTTACCAGGTGAAGTCCTGTGGCGAGCATTGCCCTCTGAGGAAGGCGCCACTAAGACCCTCCTAAGCCTCAGGGCCCGACTGTACTCTCCTTGGTATGCATCCTGGACTTTATGGTATGAACATACAAAAGGAGATGGTCTTTGGCCAAATCGCTCCAGGGACCTGCTCAGTTACTGGGAGTCCCTGGTTGTTCCCTAAAGCTAGGAAAAGCAACCCTGGAGGGGAAATTGGTGCCTTTGAGGGAGAAGCCGAGCAGCCAACCAACCACCTGATGCTGATAAGGTGTGACTAAGCCGAGAAGCCAACCAACCAGCTGATGCCGATAAGGCGTGACGAAGCAAAGTCCCTGCTTTAGGGGTATATATACGGCTAGGCTTTGTTATTAAACTTGCCTTGCAAGCGTCAGTTGCTTGTGCCCTTCTGATCCCATACCTTGGTGCGTTCAGTTCCCTACCCCCTCTCGTCGGTTGTTGCTACACTTTGAGGACCCGCCGCGGCTGGCGGCAAAGTCCCACTTAACCTAGAGGGTATGCACTGCTCCACAACCCCTTCAGCATGAATTGTTGGTACTTTTGTTGCTGATGGTTCTTCTGACTGGTGTGAGCCGATACCTCTGTGGTTGGATTTGCATGCGTCTCATAAAGCCTTGAAATTGAGCTTTCAGGGATGTCCTTTTTTTCTTCAAACTGTGTGTGTAGCTTACCTCATCACATTCTTTTCTTGAACTCTGTGCCGCCTTTTGAAATATTTTGGCCACTACCTCCCTCAAGACATTTTGTGGGCAGGTTTCATTGACAGCCCTCCAGGACTTGTGCACACGAAGTGACCATTAGCACGGGTTTTCCAGCTGCCGTTGCAGGGAACGGCCAGAGGGCTGCAGCATTTCTGCGTTTCCCACTCTGGTAACTAGTGAAACAGAGCCTTCCTGCCTGTGGTGTTCCTCGGTTATCAATGACGGTGGGATGTGTCTGGAGAAACCCCCCAAAGCTGATGTCTCCTTACTTATATCTGTTTTTAAAATGGAATTTCTACTTTTCACTCGAGGACTCTTCCATTGTGTCCATGGACCACTGCTCCTTTCTGCATTCCTCTGTGGCTGGGCATTTTCATTGCTTCCAAGTGTTGGCTATGGTAAACATTGCTGGATTGCAGGATTGCCAGCCCGTGTCTTTTTGATTCTCATCCTCTCAGGTGATAGACCCAGCAGTGGCTGTGCTTGATTGAACGGTCGCTCAATGTTGACCCTTTCCAGGCAACTCCACTGTGTTTTCCTTAGGGGCTCTTACCACGTCCCACTTAGAACCGAGGGTACGCATTTCTTCACCACCCCTTCAGCGTTTCTTGTTTGCAGAAGTTTCGCTGATGGCCATGCTGAGTCGTGTGACATGATAGGTTTTTGTAACGTGTATTTTCGTGTCTAATAATTCCTAAGGTTCAGCATTTTTCCACGCCTTTTTTTATTCTGTTAAACAAAAACAGAAAAAAAAAACCGTGAGTACAATAAACCTCTCGAAATTGTCTTCTTGGAAGGTTGCCCTCTTTCGACTTTTTTGGTCGATTTTCGACCCCAGGATTTCGTTTTGGAGGGCAGGTGTCATTTACAAGCCTGCAATGGGTGTGAATATTGAGTGACCATTAGCACTGACTTTAAAGCTGCTGCTGTGGGAAACGGCCACAAGGCGTCAGCATTGCTACATTCCCACATCTGGTTACTAGGGCAGCAGAGCCTTCTGGAAGTCCTGTTCCCAGGTTGTCAATTAGAATGGAATGTGCCAGGAAAAAACCCCAGATGTGTATGTCACATTACTTCTTGTTCGCTCTTTTAATTTGTTTAAATCGGGGTAATGATTAGAATACTGTTGGTCCTATATGTACAGAATCTGGTTCATTTGTACGTTTTATATATATATATATATATATATATATATATATATATATATATATATATATATATATATTCTTGTACAGATCCTCTTCCCATGTAAATTATTGCAGAGTGTTCTGGTGACCTCCCTTGCTATATGGTCGGTCTGTTTGATATATATATTTAATACGTATTTGTACACATATGGTGACACTAATCTTAATTTATCCATTCCCCCCACCTTTCATTTTACTTAAGCTTAGTTTGTTTTCTAAGTGTGTGAGTGTCTTTCTTTGTGGAAATATGTTCATTTGTGTCAGCTGTTAGATAACGCCTATACGTGATGTCATACGGTATGCCTTTTGCTTTCCGACTTAACTCATGTTCTGTGATGATCTCTAGGCTCATCTCGGGTGCCTCAAAGAGCAGTGTTTCCTTGTTTTCCATGGCTAATAGTCCACTGTGTCCACGGACCAGCTCTTCTTATCCATTCATCTGTTGATGGACATTTGGGTTGCTTCGGTGTCTTGGCTACTGTGAAAACTCGTGGAGTGCAGCTCTTGCAGCCTGTCTTCTCAGGTGAGAGGCTCGGCTGTGGGTGTTCTGGATGGAAGGGTGGCTCAATTTTTAATTGAAAACGCAGCTCCTTTCTGTTCTCATTATTGGCTGTTACAACTAGACGTGTCCTCCGCAGACAGAGGGAGCAGAGTTCTCTAAAACCCCTTCAGCATTTATTGTTTGTAGTCTTTTGGCTGACGGTAGTTAACTTGGGTGAGCTGAAAGCTTTTTGTAGCTTAGAGGAGTCTGATCATTCCTGAGGTTGAGCTTTTCTCCATTTTGCTTTTTTTGATAAAGAGTGAGTAAAACTTACCTCTTCATACTATCTCTTTGACACATTTGCCTGCTTTGAATTTTTTTCACCACTGCCGAGCTCAGGACATTTTTTTTTTTGAGGGCAGGTGTCTTTTAGAGGCCTGAGTCCTTGTGAATGTTACGTGACCCATAGCTCTGCGTTTAAAGCCGCTCTTGCGGGAAACGGCCACAAGGCGGCAGCATTTCTCCATTTCCAACTCTGGGTTTTCCTGCAACAGAGGCTTCCTGGAGATTGTGTTCGTAGGCTGCAAATGAGAGTGCAGTGTGCCAGGGCAAACCCCCAAGAGCTTATATCTCCTTACTTCTTGTGTGTTTTTTAAAATTTAATTGTTATCTAGTATCACAGCCAATTGGATAAAAATGTGGTGTGTGTTCTAGGTGTACAGCATCTGGTTCATCATATGTATGTATCGATCTATTCATCTTTGGATCCTTTCCAAAGGAAAGTGTAGGTTATTACAGAGTGTTGAGTCGACCTCTCCTGGTGTTCCTTAGGTATTTTGTGATTATATATTTCATATGTATCAGTACATGTCTGTAAACCCCCATATCCAAATTCATACATTCCTTACACCTTTCCACTTGGTTAAGCATAGTTGGTTTTCTGGATCTATGCACGGCCTTCTCTTGGAAATGACTTCATGGGTATCAATGTTGAAGTAACAGCTATAAGTGATGTCATAGGATATTTCTATTTCGGTTTCTTTCGTACTTCCTTTTGGGTGGGTATCTCTAGATCCTTCTACGGTGGTGCCAGCGGCACTGTTGCATGCTCTTCCGTGGCTCATGTTCCATTGTGCGCATGGGCCCCCTTCTTCTTGGTGCATTGTTCTGCTGATGGACATTTGGGTTTCTTCCAAGTCTTGGCGATGGTACATGTTGCTGCAGTGCAGGATGGCCAGCCTGTGTCTTTTTGATTTTGGTCTACTGGGGAGATAGGCCCATCGGTGGGCCTACCCGATGACAGGTTAGCTCAATTTTTACCTTTCAACGCACCTCCACGGTGTTCTCACTACTAGCTGTTACCAGGTTACGTCCCAGCGGCCGCTAGAGGGCACAGAGTTCTCTAAAACACCTTGAGCATTTATTCTTTGCAGACTCTGTGGCTGATGATCATTCTGACGACGGTGGGTGAACGTTTCTGTCGACTGGATTTGCATGGCTTTATTAATTCCTGATGTTGAGCATTTTTCCATGCCCTTTTATTTATCACAAGAGAAAGAAAGAGGAGACAAAATGTGCACAAAATATGCCTCTTGAAATTGTCGTTTTGAAATGTGCACGTCTTTTGAGTTGTTTTCCTCGATGGACGACCCAAGAATCGTTTTTGAGGGCAGGTGTCATTTATAGGCCTGCAATGATTTTGAATATCAAGTGACCATTAGCACTGGGTTTAAAGCTGCTGTTTTGAGAAACGGCCACAAGGCGGCAGCAGGTCTCCTTTACCAAACCTGGTTACTCGGGCAACAGAGCCTCCGTGGAAGTCGTATTCTCGGTTGTCAATTAGAATGGACTGTGCCAGGAAAAAGCCCCTTATGTTTGTGCCTCACGACTGACTTGTTCGTTTTTTAATTCAATGTTTATTGTTTCTCACAGCAAGTTTGATTACAATGTTTTGCTTGTTGTAGGTGTGAAAGATGTGGCTCTTTTACACATAAACATGTATCTAGTCTTCTTTGGATCCTTTTCCCATGTAGCTTATGACACAATGTTGAGTACTCTTCTCTTGGTATTCCGTAGGCCTTTGGTGATTTTGTATTTCACCTGTGTTTGTATCTCTCTCTTAAACCCAATTTCCTAATGTACACAATTCTCACACCTGTCCATGGGTGAACCATAAATCTGTTTATTGCATCTGTGATTGCCTTTCTCTGTGGAAATATCTTCAGTGATATCAATTTTTAGGGAACACCTATAAGTGATATCGTAGGCTATGTATCTTTCGCTCTGTGACTTACTGCAAGGTGCGTGATGAACTCTAGCCTCACCGATGGTGCTGTTGATGGCATTGTTTCCTTTTGTTCCTTGGCTAATATTCCATCTGTACAGGTCCCTGTTCTTCTTTGTCCACTCATCTGTTGATGGGCTTTCTGCTTGCTTCCATGTCCTGGCTCTTGTAATACTCCTGCAATGCAGATTTGCCTGCCTGTGTCTTTCCACTTCTGTCTTCTTTCTTAGGTTATAGGCCCAGGAGTGGGCCTGCTGGATCATATCGTAACTCAGTGTTTACCTTGTAAAGGCACCTCCATTCTGTTCCCATTAGTGCCTCTTACCAGGTGAAGTCCTGTGGCGAGCATTGCCCTCTGAGGAAGGCGCCACTAAGACCCTCCTAAGCCTCAGGGCCCGACTGTACTCTCCTTGGTATGCATCCTGGACTTTATGGTATGAACATACAAAAGGAGATGGTCTTTGGCCAAATCGCTCCAGGGACCTGCTCAGTTACTGGGAGTCCCTGGTTGTTCCCTAAAGCTAGGAAAAGCAACCCTGGAGGGGAAATTGGTGCCTTTGAGGGAGAAGCCGAGCAGCCAACCAACCAGCTGATGCTGATAAGGTGTGACTAAGCCGAGAAGCCAACCAACCAGCTGATGCCGATAAGGCGTGACGAAGCAAAGTCCCTGCTTTAGGGGTATATATACGGCTAGGCTTTGTTATTAAACTTGCCTTGCAAGCGTCAGTTGCTTGTGCCCTTCTGATCCCATACCTTGGTGCGTTCAGTTCCCTACCCCCTCTCGTCGGTTGTTGCTACACTTTGAGGACCCGCCGCGGCTGGCGGCAAAGTCCCACTTAACCTAGAGGGTATGCACTGCTCCACAACCCCTTCAGCATGAATTGTTGGTACTTTTGTTGCTGATGGTTCTTCTGACTGGTGTGAGCCGATACCTCTGTGGTTGGATTTGCATGCGTCTCATAAAGCCTTGAAATTGAGCTTTCAGGGATGTCCTTTTTTTCTTCAAACTGTGTGTGTAGCTTACCTCATCACATTCTTTTCTTGAACTCTGTGCCGCCTTTTGAAATATTTTGGCCACTACCTCCCTCAAGACATTTTGTGGGCAGGTTTCATTGACAGCCCTCCAGGACTTGTGCACACGAAGTGACCATTAGCACGGGTTTTCCAGCTGCCGTTGCAGGGAACGGCCAGAGGGCTGCAGCATTTCTGCGTTTCCCACTCTGGTAACTAGTGAAACAGAGCCTTCCTGCCTGTGGTGTTCCTCGGTTATCAATGACGGTGGGATGTGTCTGGAGAAACCCCCCAAAGCTGATGTCTCCTTACTTATATCTGTTTTTAAAATGGAATTTCTACTTTTCACTCGAGGACTCTTCCATTGTGTCCATGGACCACTGCTCCTTTCTGCATTCCTCTGTGGCTGGGCATTTTCATTGCTTCCAAGTGTTGGCTATGGTAAACATTGCTGGATTGCAGGATTGCCAGCCCGTGTCTTTTTGATTCTCATCCTCTCAGGTGATAGACCCAGCAGTGGCTGTGCTTGATTGAACGGTCGCTCAATGTTGACCCTTTCCAGGCAACTCCACTGTGTTTTCCTTAGGGGCTCTTACCACGTCCCACTTAGAACCGAGGGTACGCATTTCTTCACCACCCCTTCAGCATTTCTTGTTTGCAGAAGTTTCGCTGATGGCCATGCTGAGTCGTGTGACATGATAGGTTTTTGTAACGTGTATTTTCGTGTCTAATAATTCCTAAGGTTCAGCATTTTTCCACGCCTTTTTTTATTCTGTTAAACAAAAACAGAAAAAAAAAACCGTGAGTACAATAAACCTCTCGAAATTGTCTTCTTGGAAGGTTGCCCTCTTTCGACTTTTTTGGTCGATTTTCGACCCCAGGATTTCGTTTTGGAGGGCAGGTGTCATTTACAAGCCTGCAATGGGTGTGAATATTGAGTGACCATTAGCACTGACTTTAAAGCTGCTGCTGTGGGAAACGGCCACAAGGCGTCAGCATTGCTACATTCCCACATCTGGTTACTAGGGCAGCAGAGCCTTCTGGAAGTCCTGTTCCCAGGTTGTCAATTAGAATGGAATGTGCCAGGAAAAAACCCCAGATGTGTATGTCACATTACTTCTTGTTCGCTCTTTTAATTTGTTTAAATCGGGGTAATGATTAGAATACTGTTGGTCCTATATGTACAGAATCTGGTTCATTTGTACGTTTTATATATATATATATATATATATATATATATATATATATATATATATATATATATATATTCTTGTACAGATCCTCTTCCCATGTAAATTATTGCAGAGTGTTCTGGTGACCTCCCTTGCTATATGGTCGGTCTGTTTGATATATATATTTAATACGTATTTGTACACATATGGTGACACTAATCTTAATTTATCCATTCCCCCCACCTTTCATTTTACTTAAGCTTAGTTTGTTTTCTAAGTGTGTGAGTGTCTTTCTTTGTGGAAATATGTTCATTTGTGTCAGCTGTTAGATAACGCCTATACGTGATGTCATACGGTATGCCTTTTGCTTTCCGACTTAACTCATGTTCTGTGATGATCTCTAGGCTCATCTCGGGTGCCTCAAAGAGCAGTGTTTCCTTGTTTTCCATGGCTAATAGTCCACTGTGTCCACGGACCAGCTCTTCTTATCCATTCATCTGTTGATGGACATTTGGGTTGCTTCGGTGTCTTGGCTACTGTGAAAACTCGTGGAGTGCAGCTCTTGCAGCCTGTCTTCTCAGGTGAGAGGCTCGGCTGTGGGTGTTCTGGATGGAAGGGTGGCTCAATTTTTAATTGAAAACGCAGCTCCTTTCTGTTCTCATTATTGGCTGTTACAACTAGACGTGTCCTCCGCAGACAGAGGGAGCAGAGTTCTCTAAAACCCCTTCAGCATTTATTGTTTGTAGTCTTTTGGCTGACGGTAGTTAACTTGGGTGAGCTGAAAGCTTTTTGTAGCTTAGAGGAGTCTGATCATTCCTGAGGTTGAGCTTTTCTCCATTTTGCTTTTTTTGATAAAGAGTGAGTAAAACTTACCTCTTCATACTATCTCTTTGACACATTTGCCTGCTTTGAATTTTTTTCACCACTGCCGAGCTCAGGACATTTTTTTTTTTGAGGGCAGGTGTCTTTTAGAGGCCTGAGTCCTTGTGAATGTTACGTGACCCATAGCTCTGCGTTTAAAGCCGCTCTTGCGGGAAACGGCCACAAGGCGGCAGCATTTCTCCATTTCCAACTCTGGGTTTTCCTGCAACAGAGGCTTCCTGGAGATTGTGTTCGTAGGCTGCAAATGAGAGTGCAGTGTGCCAGGGCAAACCCCCAAGAGCTTATATCTCCTTACTTCTTGTGTGTTTTTTAAAATTTAATTGTTATCTAGTATCACAGCCAATTGGATAAAAATGTGGTGTGTGTTCTAGGTGTACAGCATCTGGTTCATCATATGTATGTATCGATCTATTCATCTTTGGATCCTTTCCAAAGGAAAGTGTAGGTTATTACAGAGTGTTGAGTCGACCTCTCCTGGTGTTCCTTAGGTATTTTGTGATTATATATTTCATATGTATCAGTACATGTCTGTAAACCCCCATATCCAAATTCATACATTACTTACACCTTTCCACTTGGTTAAGCATAGTTGGTTTTCTGGATCTATGCACGGCCTTCTCTTGGAAATGACTTCATGGGTATCAATGTTGAAGTAACAGCTATAAGTGATGTCATAGGATATTTCTATTTCGGTTTCTTTCGTACTTCCTTTTGGGTGGGTATCTCTAGATCCTTCTACGGTGGTGCCAGCGGCACTGTTGCATGCTCTTCCGTGGCTCATGTTCCATTGTGCGCATGGGCCCCCTTCTTCTTGGTGCATTGTTCTGCTGATGGACATTTGGGTTTCTTCCAAGTCTTGGCGATGGTACATGTTGCTGCAGTGCAGGATGGCCAGCCTGTGTCTTTTTGATTTTGGTCTACTCGGGAGATAGGCCCATCGGTGGGCCTACCCGATGACAGGTTAGCTCAATTTTTACCTTTCAACGCACCTCCACGGTGTTCTCACTACTAGCTGT
Source organism: Kogia breviceps (assembly GCF_026419965.1). Lineage (NCBI taxonomy): Eukaryota > Metazoa > Chordata > Mammalia > Artiodactyla > Physeteridae > Kogia > Kogia breviceps. The sequence goes on from NC_081321.1 coordinate 29,025,191, forward strand.
TACCAGGTTACGTCCCAGCGGCCGCTAGAGGGCACAGAGTTCTCTAAAACACCTTGAGCATTTATTCTTTGCAGACTCTGTGGCTGATGATCATTCTGACGACGGTGGGTGAACGTTTCTGTCGACTGGATTTGCATGGCTTTATTAATTCCTGATGTTGAGCATTTTTCCATGCCCTTTTATTTATCACAAGAGAAAGAAAGAGGAGACAAAATGTGCACAAAATATGCCTCTTGAAATTGTCGTTTTGAAATGTGCACGTCTTTTGAGTTGTTTTCCTCGATGGACGACCCAAGAATCGTTTTTGAGGGCAGGTGTCATTTATAGGCCTGCAATGATTTTGAATATCAAGTGACCATTAGCACTGGGTTTAAAGCTGCTGTTTTGAGAAACGGCCACAAGGCGGCAGCAGGTCTCCTTTACCAAACCTGGTTACTCGGGCAACAGAGCCTCCGTGGAAGTCGTATTCTCGGTTGTCAATTAGAATGGACTGTGCCAGGAAAAAGCCCCTTATGTTTGTGCCTCACGACTGACTTGTTCGTTTTTTAATTCAATGTTTATTGTTTCTCACAGCAAGTTTGATTACAATGTTTTGCTTGTTGTAGGTGTGAAAGATGTGGCTCTTTTACACATAAACATGTATCTAGTCTTCTTTGGATCCTTTTCCCATGTAGCTTATGACACAATGTTGAGTACTCTTCTCTTGGTATTCCGTAGGCCTTTGGTGATTTTGTATTTCACCTGTGTTTGTATCTCTCTCTTAAACCCAATTTCCTAATGTACACAATTCTCACACCTGTCCATGGGTGAACCATAAATCTGTTTATTGCATCTGTGATTGCCTTTCTCTGTGGAAATATCTTCAGTGATATCAATTTTTAGGGAACACCTATAAGTGATATCGTAGGCTATGTATCTTTCGCTCTGTGACTTACTGCAAGGTGCGTGATGAACTCTAGCCTCACCGATGGTGCTGTTGATGGCATTGTTTCCTTTTGTTCCTTGGCTAATATTCCATCTGTACAGGTCCCTGTTCTTCTTTGTCCACTCATCTGTTGATGGGCTTTCTGCTTGCTTCCATGTCCTGGCTCTTGTAATACTCCTGCAATGCAGATTTGCCTGCCTGTGTCTTTCCACTTCTGTCTTCTTTCTTAGGTTATAGGCCCAGGAGTGGGCCTGCTGGATCATATCGTAACTCAGTGTTTACCTTGTAAAGGCACCTCCATTCTGTTCCCATTAGTGCCTCTTACCAGGTGAAGTCCTGTGGCGAGCATTGCCCTCTGAGGAAGGCGCCACTAAGACCCTCCTAAGCCTCAGGGCCCGACTGTACTCTCCTTGGTATGCATCCTGGACTTTATGGTATGAACATACAAAAGGAGATGGTCTTTGGCCAAATCGCTCCAGGGACCTGCTCAGTTACTGGGAGTCCCTGGTTGTTCCCTAAAGCTAGGAAAAGCAACCCTGGAGGGGAAATTGGTGCCTTTGAGGGAGAAGCCGAGCAGCCAACCAACCAGCTGATGCTGATAAGGTGTGACTAAGCCGAGAAGCCAACCAACCAGCTGATGCCGATAAGGCGTGACGAAGCAAAGTCCCTGCTTTAGGGGTATATATACGGCTAGGCTTTGTTATTAAACTTGCCTTGCAAGCGTCAGTTGCTTGTGCCCTTCTGATCCCATACCTTGGTGCGTTCAGTTCCCTACCCCCTCTCGTCGGTTGTTGCTACACTTTGAGGACCCGCCGCGGCTGGCGGCAAAGTCCCACTTAACCTAGAGGGTATGCACTGCTCCACAACCCCTTCAGCATGAATTGTTGGTACTTTTGTTGCTGATGGTTCTTCTGACTGGTGTGAGCCGATACCTCTGTGGTTGGATTTGCATGCGTCTCATAAAGCCTTGAAATTGAGCTTTCAGGGATGTCCTTTTTTTCTTCAAACTGTGTGTGTAGCTTACCTCATCACATTCTTTTCTTGAACTCTGTGCCGCCTTTTGAAATATTTTGGCCACTACCTCCCTCAAGACATTTTGTGGGCAGGTTTCATTGACAGCCCTCCAGGACTTGTGCACACGAAGTGACCATTAGCACGGGTTTTCCAGCTGCCGTTGCAGGGAACGGCCAGAGGGCTGCAGCATTTCTGCGTTTCCCACTCTGGTAACTAGTGAAACAGAGCCTTCCTGCCTGTGGTGTTCCTCGGTTATCAATGACGGTGGGATGTGTCTGGAGAAACCCCCCAAAGCTGATGTCTCCTTACTTATATCTGTTTTTAAAATGGAATTTCTACTTTTCACTCGAGGACTCTTCCATTGTGTCCATGGACCACTGCTCCTTTCTGCATTCCTCTGTGGCTGGGCATTTTCATTGCTTCCAAGTGTTGGCTATGGTAAACATTGCTGGATTGCAGGATTGCCAGCCCGTGTCTTTTTGATTCTCATCCTCTCAGGTGATAGACCCAGCAGTGGCTGTGCTTGATTGAACGGTCGCTCAATGTTGACCCTTTCCAGGCAACTCCACTGTGTTTTCCTTAGGGGCTCTTACCACGTCCCACTTAGAACCGAGGGTACGCATTTCTTCACCACCCCTTCAGCATTTCTTGTTTGCAGAAGTTTCGCTGATGGCCATGCTGAGTCGTGTGACATGATAGGTTTTTGTAACGTGTATTTTCGTGTCTAATAATTCCTAAGGTTCAGCATTTTTCCACGCCTTTTTTTATTCTGTTAAACAAAAACAGAAAAAAAAAACCGTGAGTACAATAAACCTCTCGAAATTGTCTTCTTGGAAGGTTGCCCTCTTTCGACTTTTTTGGTCGATTTTCGACCCCAGGATTTCGTTTTGGAGGGCAGGTGTCATTTACAAGCCTGCAATGGGTGTGAATATTGAGTGACCATTAGCACTGACTTTAAAGCTGCTGCTGTGGGAAACGGCCACAAGGCGTCAGCATTGCTACATTCCCACATCTGGTTACTAGGGCAGCAGAGCCTTCTGGAAGTCCTGTTCCCAGGTTGTCAATTAGAATGGAATGTGCCAGGAAAAAACCCCAGATGTGTATGTCACATTACTTCTTGTTCGCTCTTTTAATTTGTTTAAATCGGGGTAATGATTAGAATACTGTTGGTCCTATATGTACAGAATCTGGTTCATTTGTACGTTTTATATATATATATATATATATATATATATATATATATATATATATATATATATATATTCTTGTACAGATCCTCTTCCCATGTAAATTATTGCAGAGTGTTCTGGTGACCTCCCTTGCTATATGGTCGGTCTGTTTGATATATATATTTAATACGTATTTGTACACATATGGTGACACTAATCTTAATTTATCCATTCCCCCCACCTTTCATTTTACTTAAGCTTAGTTTGTTTTCTAAGTGTGTGAGTGTCTTTCTTTGTGGAAATATGTTCATTTGTGTCAGCTGTTAGATAACGCCTATACGTGATGTCATACGGTATGCCTTTTGCTTTCCGACTTAACTCATGTTCTGTGATGATCTCTAGGCTCATCTCGGGTGCCTCAAAGAGCAGTGTTTCCTTGTTTTCCATGGCTAATAGTCCACTGTGTCCACGGACCAGCTCTTCTTATCCATTCATCTGTTGATGGACATTTGGGTTGCTTCGGTGTCTTGGCTACTGTGAAAACTCGTGGAGTGCAGCTCTTGCAGCCTGTCTTCTCAGGTGAGAGGCTCGGCTGTGGGTGTTCTGGATGGAAGGGTGGCTCAATTTTTAATTGAAAACGCAGCTCCTTTCTGTTCTCATTATTGGCTGTTACAACTAGACGTGTCCTCCGCAGACAGAGGGAGCAGAGTTCTCTAAAACCCCTTCAGCATTTATTGTTTGTAGTCTTTTGGCTGACGGTAGTTAACTTGGGTGAGCTGAAAGCTTTTTGTAGCTTAGAGGAGTCTGATCATTCCTGAGGTTGAGCTTTTCTCCATTTTGCTTTTTTTGATAAAGAGTGAGTAAAACTTACCTCTTCATACTATCTCTTTGACACATTTGCCTGCTTTGAATTTTTTTCACCACTGCCGAGCTCAGGACATTTTTTTTTTTGAGGGCAGGTGTCTTTTAGAGGCCTGAGTCCTTGTGAATGTTACGTGACCCATAGCTCTGCGTTTAAAGCCGCTCTTGCGGGAAACGGCCACAAGGCGGCAGCATTTCTCCATTTCCAACTCTGGGTTTTCCTGCAACAGAGGCTTCCTGGAGATTGTGTTCGTAGGCTGCAAATGAGAGTGCAGTGTGCCAGGGCAAACCCCCAAGAGCTTATATCTCCTTACTTCTTGTGTGTTTTTTAAAATGTAATTGTTATCTAGTATCACAGCCAATTGGATAAAAATGTGGTGTGTGTTCTAGGTGTACAGCATCTGGTTCATCATATGTATGTATCGATCTATTCATCTTTGGATCCTTTCCAAAGGAAAGTGTAGGTTATTACAGAGTGTTGAGTCGACCTCTCCTGGTGTTCCTTAGGTATTTTGTGATTATATATTTCATATGTATCAGTACATGTCTGTAAACCCCCATATCCAAATTCATACATTACTTACACCTTTCCACTTGGTTAAGCATAGTTGGTTTTCTGGATCTATGCACGGCCTTCTCTTGGAAATGACTTCATGGGTATCAATGTTGAAGTAACAGCTATAAGTGATGTCATAGGATATTTCTATTTCGGTTTCTTTCGTACTTCCTTTTGGGTGGGTATCTCTAGATCCTTCTACGGTGGTGCCAGTGGCACTGTTGCATGCTCTTCCGTGGCTCATGTTCCATTGTGCGCATGGGCCCCCTTCTTCTTGGTGCATTGTTCTGTTGATGGACATTTGGGTTTCTTCCAAGTCTTGGCGATGGTACATGTTGCTGCAGTGCAGGATGGCCAGCCTGTGTCTTTTTGATTTTGGTCTACTCGGGAGATAGGCCCATCGGTGGGCCTACCCGATGACAGGTTAGCTCAATTTTTACCTTTCAACGCACCTCCACGGTGTTCTCACTACTAGCTGTTACCAGGTTACGTCCCAGCGGCCGCTAGAGGGCACAGAGTTCTCTAAAACACCTTGAGCATTTATTCTTTGCAGACTCTGTGGCTGATGATCATTCTGACGACGGTGGGTGAACGTTTCTGTCGACTGGATTTGCATGGCTTTATTAATTCCTGATGTTGAGCATTTTTCCATGCCCTTTTATTTATCACAAGAGAAAGAAAGAAAGAGGAGACAAAATGTGCACAAAATATGCCTCTTGAAATTGTCGTTTTGAAATGTGCACGTCTTTTGAGTTGTTTTCCTCGATGGACGACCCAAGAATCGTTTTTGAGGGCAGGTGTCATTTATAGGCCTGCAATGATTTTGAATATCAAGTGACCATTAGCACTGGGTTTAAAGCTGCTGTTTTGAGAAACGGCCACAAGGCGGCAGCAGGTCTCCTTTACCAAACCTGGTTACTCGGGCAACAGAGCCTCCGTGGAAGTCGTATTCTCGGTTGTCAATTAGAATGGACTGTGCCAGGAAAAAGCCCCTTATGTTTGTGCCTCACGACTGACTTGTTCGTTTTTTAATTCAATGTTTATTGTTTCTCACAGCAAGTTTGATTACAATGTTTTGCTTGTTGTAGGTGTGAAAGATGTGGCTCTTTTACACATAAACATGTATCTAGTCTTCTTTGGATCCTTTTCCCATGTAGCTTATGACACAATGTTGAGTACTCTTCTCTTGGTATTCCGTAGGCCTTTGGTGATTTTGTATTTCACCTGTGTTTGTATCTCTCTCTTAAACCCAATTTCCTAATGTACACAATTCTCACACCTGTCCATGGGTGAACCATAAATCTGTTTATTGCATCTGTGATTGCCTTTCTCTGTGGAAATATCTTCAGTGATATCAATTTTTAGGGAACACCTATAAGTGATATCGTAGGCTATGTATCTTTCGCTCTGTGACTTACTGCAAGGTGGGTGATGAACTCTAGCCTCACCGATGGTGCTGTTGATGGCATTGTTTCCTTTTGTTCCTTGGCTAATATTCCATCTGTTCAGGTCCCTGTTCTTCTTTGTCCACTCATCTGTTGATGGACTTTCTGCTTGCTTCCATGTCCTGGCTATTGTAATACTCCTGCAATGCAGATTTGCCTGCCTGTGTCTTTCCACTTCTGTCTTCTTTCTTAGGTTATAGGCCCACGAGTGTGCCTGCTGGATCATATCGTAACTCAGTGTTTACCTTGTAAAGGCACCTCCATTCTGTTCCCATTAGTGCCTCTTACCAGGTGAAGTCCTGTGGCGAGCATTGCCCTCTGAGGAAGGCGCCACTAAGACCCTCCTAAGCCTCAGGGCCCGACTGTACTCTCCTTGGTATGCATCCTGGACTTTATGGTATGAACATACAAAAGGAGATGGTCTTTGGCCAAATCGCTCCAGGGACCTGCTCAGTTACTGGGAGTCCCTGGTTGTTCCCTAAAGCTAGGAAAAGCAACCCTGGAGGGGAAATTGGTGCCTTTGAGGGAGAAGCCGAGCAGCCAACCAACCACCTGATGCTGATAAGGTGTGACTAAGCTGAGAAGCCAACCAACCAGCTGATGCCGATAAGGCGTGACGAAGCAAAGTCCCTGCTTTAGGGGTATATATACGGCTAGGCTTTGTTATTAAACTTGCCTTGCAAGCGTCAGTTGCTTGTGCCCTTCTGATCCCATACCTTGGTGCGTTCAGTTCCCTACCCCCTCTCGTCGGTTGTTGCTACACTTTGAGGACCCGCCGCGGCTGGCGGCAAAGTCCCACTTAACCTAGAGGGTATGCACTTCTCCACAACCCCTTCAGCATGAATTGTTGGTACTTTTGTTGCTGATGGTTCTTCTGACTGGTGTGAGCCGATACCTCTGTGGTTGGATTTGCATGCGTCTCATAAAGCCTTGAAATTGAGCTTTCAGGGATGTCCTTTTTTTCTTCAAACTGTGTGTGTAGCTTACCTCATCACATTCTTTTCTTGAAGTATGTGCCACCTTTTGAAATATTTTGGCCACTACCTCCCTCAAGACATTTTGAGGGCAGGTTTCATTGACAGCCCTCCAGGACTTGTGCACATGAAGTGACCATTAGCACGGGTTTTCAAGCTGCCGTTGCACGTAACGGCCAGAGGGCTGCAGCATTTCTGCGTTTCCCACTCTGGTAACTAATGAAGCAGACCTTCCTGCCACTGGTGTTCCTCGGTTATCAATGACGGTGGGATGTGTCTGGAGAAACCCCCCAAAGCTGATGTCTCCTTACTTATATCTGTTTTTAAAATGGAATTTCTACTTTTCACTGGAGCACTCTTCCATTGTGTCCATGGACCACTTCTCCTTTCTGCATTCCTCTGTGGCTGGGCATTTTCATTGCTTCCAAGTGTTGGCTACGGTAAACATTGCTGGATTGCAGGATTGCCAGCCCGTGTCTTTTTTGATTCTCATCCTCTCAGGTGATAGACCCAGCAGTGGCTGTGCTTGATTGAACGGTCGCTCAATGTTGACCCTTTCCAGGCAACTCCACTGTGTTTTCCTTAGGGGCTCTTAACACGTCCCACTTAGAACCGAGGGTACGCATTTCTTCACCACCCCGTCAGCATTTCTTGTTTGCAGAAGTTTTGCTGCTGGCCATGCTGAGTCGTGTGACATGATAGGTTTTTTTAACGTGTATTTTCGTGTCTAATAATTCCTAAGGTTCAGCATTTTTCCACGCCTTTTTTTATTCTGTTAAACAAAAACAGAAAAAAAAAACCGTGAGTACAATAAACCTCTCGAAATTGTCTTCTTGGAAGGTTGCCCTCTTTCGACTTTTTTGGTCGATTTTCGACCCCAGGATTTCGTTTTGGAGGGCAGGTGTCATTTACAAGCCTGCAATGGGTGTGAATATTGAGTGACCATTAGCACTGACTTTAAAGCTGCTGCTGTGGGAAACGGCCACAAGGCGTCAGCATTGCTACATTCCCACATCTGGTTACTAGGGCAGCAGAGCCTTCTGGAAGTCCTGTTCCCAGGTTGTCAATTAGAATGGAATGTGCCAGGAAAAAACCCCAGATGTGTATGTCACATTACTTCTTGTTCGCTCTTTTAATTTGTTTAAATCGGGGTAATGATTAGAATACTGTTGGTCCTATATGTACAGAATCTGGTTCATTTGTACGTTTTATATATATATATATATATATATATATATATATATTCTTGTACAGATCCTCTTCCCATGTAAATTATTGCAGAGTGTTCTGGTGACCTCCCTTGCTATATGGTCGGTCTGTTTGATATATATATTTAATACGTATTTGTACACATATGGTGACACTAATCTTAATTTATCCATTCCCCCCACCTTTCATTTTACTTAAGCTTAGTTTGTTTTCTAAGTGTGTGAGTGTCTTTCTTTGTGGAAATATGTTCATTTGTGTCAGCTGTTAGATAACGCCTATACGTGATGTCATACGGTATGCCTTTTGCTTTCCGACTTAACTCATGTTCTGTGATGATCTCTAGGCTCATCTCGGGTGCCTCAAAGAGCAGTGTTTCCTTGTTTTCCATGGCTAATAGTCCACTGTGTCCACGGACCAGCTCTTCTTATCCATTCATCTGTTGATGGACATTTGGGTTGCTTCGGTGTCTTGGCTACTGTGAAAACTCGTGGAGTGCAGCTCTTGCAGCCTGTCTTCTCAGGTGAGAGGCTCGGCTGTGGGTGTTCTGGATGGAAGGGTGGCTCAATTTTTAATTGAAAACGCAGCTCCTTTCTGTTCTCATTATTGGCTGTTACAACTAGACGTGTCCTCCGCAGACAGAGGGAGCAGAGTTCTCTAAAACCCCTTCAGCATTTATTGTTTGTAGTCTTTTGGCTGACGGTAGTTAACTTGGGTGAGCTGAAAGCTTTTTGTAGCTTAGAGGAGTCTGATCATTCCTGAGGTTGAGCTTTTCTCCATTTTGCTTTTTTTGATAAAGAGTGAGTAAAACTTACCTCTTCATACTATCTCTTTGACACATTTGCCTGCTTTGAATTTTTTTCACCACTGCCGAGCTCAGGACATTTTTTTTTTTGAGGGCAGGTGTCTTTTAGAGGCCTGAGTCCTTGTGAATGTTACGTGACCCATAGCTCTGCGTTTAAAGCCGCTCTTGCGGGAAACGGCCACAAGGCGGCAGCATTTCTCCATTTCCAACTCTGGGTTTTCCTGCAACAGAGGCTTCCTGGAGATTGTGTTCGTAGGCTGCAAATGAGAGTGCAGTGTGCCAGGGCAAACCCCCAAGAGCTTATATCTCCTTACTTCTTGTGTGTTTTTTAAAATTTAATTGTTATCTAGTATCACAGCCAATTGGATAAAAATGTGGTGTGTGTTCTAGGTGTACAGCATCTGGTTCATCATATGTATGTATCGATCTATTCATCTTTGGATCCTTTCCCGTGTAGGTTATTACAGAGTGTTGAGTCGACCTCTCCTGGTGTTCCTTAGGTATTTTGTGATTATATATTTCATATGTATCAGTACATGTCTGTAAACCCCCATATCCAAATTCATACATTCCTTACACCTTTCCACTTGGTTAAGCATAGTTGGTTTTCTGGATCTATGCACGGCCTTCTCTTGGAAATGACTTCATGGGTATCAATGTTGAAGTAACAGCTATAAGTGATGTCATAGGATATTTCTATTTCGGTTTCTTTCGTACTTCCTTTTGGGTGGGTATCTCTAGATCCTTCTACGGTGGTGCCAGCGGCACTGTTGCATGCTCTTCCGTGGCTCATGTTCCATTGTGCGCATGGGCCCCCTTCTTCTTGGTGCATTGTTCTGTTGATGGACATTTGGGTTTCTTCCAAGTCTTGGCGATGGTACATGTTGCTGCAGTGCAGGATGGCCAGCCTGTGTCTTTTTGATTTTGGTCTACTCGGGAGATAGGCCCATCGGTGGGCCTACCCGATGACAGGTTAGCTCAATTTTTACCTTTCAACGCACCTCCACGGTGTTCTCACTACTAGCTGTTACCAGGTTACGTCCCAGCGGCAGCTAGAGGGCACAGAGTTCTCTAAAACACCTTGAGCATTTATTCTTTGCAGACTCTGTGGCTGATGATCATTCTGACGACGGTGGGTGAACGTTTCTGTCGACTGGATTTGCATGGCTTTATTAATTCCTGATGTTGAGCATTTTTCCATGCCCTTTTATTTATCACAAGAGAAAGAAAGAGGAGACAAAATGTGCACAAAATATGCCTCTTGAAATTGTCGTTTTGAAATGTGCACGTCTTTTGAGTTGTTTTCCTCGATGGACGACCCAAGAATCGTTTTTGAGGGCAGGTGTCATTTATAGGCCTGCAATGATTTTGAATATCAAGTGACCATTAGCACTGGGTTTAAAGCTGCTGTTTTGAGAAACGGCCACAAGGCGGCAGCAGGTCTCCTTTACCAAACCTGGTTACTCGGGCAACAGAGCCTCCGTGGAAGTCGTATTCTCGGTTGTCAATTAGAATGGACTGTGCCAGGAAAAAGCCCCTTATGTTTGTGCCTCACGACTGACTTGTTCGTTTTTTAATTCAATGTTTATTGTTTCTCACAGCAAGTTTGATTACAATGTTTTGCTTGTTGTAGGTGTGAAAGATGTGGCTCTTTTACACATAAACATGTATCTAGTCTTCTTTGGATCCTTTTCCCATGTAGCTTATGACACAATGTTGAGTACTCTTCTCTTGGTATTCCGTAGGCCTTTGGTGATTTTGTATTTCACCTGTGTTTGTATCTCTCTCTTAAACCCAATTTCCTAATGTACACAATTCTCACACCTGTCCATGGGTGAACCATAAATCTGTTTATTGCATCTGTGATTGCCTTTCTCTGTGGAAATATCTTCAGTGATATCAATTTTTAGGGAACACCTATAAGTGATATCGTAGGCTATGTATCTTTCGCTCTGTGACTTACTGCAAGGTGCGTGATGAACTCTAGCCTCACCGATGGTGCTGTTGATGGCATTGTTTCCTTTTGTTCCTTGGCTAATATTCCATCTGTACAGGTCCCTGTTCTTCTTTGTCCACTCATCTGTTGATGGGCTTTCTGCTTGCTTCCATGTCCTGGCTCTTGTAATACTCCTGCAATGCAGATTTGCCTGCCTGTGTCTTTCCACTTCTGTCTTCTTTCTTAGGTTATAGGCCCAGGAGTGGGCCTGCTGGATCATATCGTAACTCAGTGTTTACCTTGTAAAGGCACCTCCATTCTGTTCCCATTAGTGCCTCTTACCAGGTGAAGTCCTGTGGCGAGCATTGCCCTCTGAGGAAGGCGCCACTAAGACCCTCCTAAGCCTCAGGGCCCGACTGTACTCTCCTTGGTATGCATCCTGGACTTTATGGTATGAACATACAAAAGGAGATGGTCTTTGGCCAAATCGCTCCAGGGACCTGCTCAGTTACTGGGAGTCCCTGGTTGTTCCCTAAAGCTAGGAAAAGCAACCCTGGAGGGGAAATTGGTGCCTTTGAGGGAGAAGCCGAGCAGCCAACCAACCAGCTGATGCTGATAAGGTGTGACTAAGCCGAGAAGCCAACCAACCAGCTGATGCCGATAAGGCGTGACGAAGCAAAGTCCCTGCTTTAGGGGTATATATACGGCTAGGCTTTGTTATTAAACTTGCCTTGCAAGCGTCAGTTGCTTGTGCCCTTCTGATCCCATACCTTGGTGCGTTCAGTTCCCTACCCCCTCTCGTCGGTTGTTGCTACACTTTGAGGACCCGCCGCGGCTGGCGGCAAAGTCCCACTTAACCTAGAGGGTATGCACTGCTCCACAACCCCTTCAGCATGAATTGTTGGTACTTTTGTTGCTGATGGTTCTTCTGACTGGTGTGAGCCGATACCTCTGTGGTTGGATTTGCATGCGTCTCATAAAGCCTTGAAATTGAGCTTTCAGGGATGTCCTTTTTTTCTTCAAACTGTGTGTGTAGCTTACCTCATCACATTCTTTTCTTGAACTCTGTGCCGCCTTTTGAAATATTTTGGCCACTACCTCCCTCAAGACATTTTGTGGGCAGGTTTCATTGACAGCCCTCCAGGACTTGTGCACACGAAGTGACCATTAGCACGGGTTTTCCAGCTGCCGTTGCAGGGAACGGCCAGAGGGCTGCAGCATTTCTGCGTTTCCCACTCTGGTAACTAGTGAAACAGAGCCTTCCTGCCTGTGGTGTTCCTCGGTTATCAATGACGGTGGGATGTGTCTGGAGAAACCCCCCAAAGCTGATGTCTCCTTACTTATATCTGTTTTTAAAATGGAATTTCTACTTTTCACTCGAGGACTCTTCCATTGTGTCCATGGACCACTGCTCCTTTCTGCATTCCTCTGTGGCTGGGCATTTTCATTGCTTCCAAGTGTTGGCTATGGTAAACATTGCTGGATTGCAGGATTGCCAGCCCGTGTCTTTTTGATTCTCATCCTCTCAGGTGATAGACCCAGCAGTGGCTGTGCTTGATTGAACGGTCGCTCAATGTTGACCCTTTCCAGGCAACTCCACTGTGTTTTCCTTAGGGGCTCTTACCACGTCCCACTTAGAACCGAGGGTACGCATTTCTTCACCACCCCTTCAGCATTTCTTGTTTGCAGAAGTTTCGCTGATGGCCATGCTGAGTCGTGTGACATGATAGGTTTTTGTAACGTGTATTTTCGTGTCTAATAATTCCTAAGGTTCAGCATTTTTCCACGCCTTTTTTTATTCTGTTAAACAAAAACAGAAAAAAAAAACCGTGAGTACAATAAACCTCTCGAAATTGTCTTCTTGGAAGGTTGCCCTCTTTCGACTTTTTTGGTCGATTTTCGACCCCAGGATTTCGTTTTGGAGGGCAGGTGTCATTTACAAGCCTGCAATGGGTGTGAATATTGAGTGACCATTAGCACTGACTTTAAAGCTGCTGCTGTGGGAAACGGCCACAAGGCGTCAGCATTGCTACATTCCCACATCTGGTTACTAGGGCAGCAGAGCCTTCTGGAAGTCCTGTTCCCAGGTTGTCAATTAGAATGGAATGTGCCAGGAAAAAACCCCAGATGTGTATGTCACATTACTTCTTGTTCGCTCTTTTAATTTGTTTAAATCGGGGTAATGATTAGAATACTGTTGGTCCTATATGTACAGAATCTGGTTCATTTGTACGTTTTATATATATATATATATATATATATATATATATATATATATATATATATATATATTCTTGTACAGATCCTCTTCCCATGTAAATTATTGCAGAGTGTTCTGGTGACCTCCCTTGCTATATGGTCGGTCTGTTTGATATATATATTTAATACGTATTTGTACACATATGGTGACACTAATCTTAATTTATCCATTCCCCCCACCTTTCATTTTACTTAAGCTTAGTTTGTTTTCTAAGTGTGTGAGTGTCTTTCTTTGTGGAAATATGTTCATTTGTGTCAGCTGTTAGATAACGCCTATACGTGATGTCATACGGTATGCCTTTTGCTTTCCGACTTAACTCATGTTCTGTGATGATCTCTAGGCTCATCTCGGGTGCCTCAAAGAGCAGTGTTTCCTTGTTTTCCATGGCTAATAGTCCACTGTGTCCACGGACCAGCTCTTCTTATCCATTCATCTGTTGATGGACATTTGGGTTGCTTCGGTGTCTTGGCTACTGTGAAAACTCGTGGAGTGCAGCTCTTGCAGCCTGTCTTCTCAGGTGAGAGGCTCGGCTGTGGGTGTTCTGGATGGAAGGGTGGCTCAATTTTTAATTGAAAACGCAGCTCCTTTCTGTTCTCATTATTGGCTGTTACAACTAGACGTGTCCTCCGCAGACAGAGGGAGCAGAGTTCTCTAAAACCCCTTCAGCATTTATTGTTTGTAGTCTTTTGGCTGACGGTAGTTAACTTGGGTGAGCTGAAAGCTTTTTGTAGCTTAGAGGAGTCTGATCATTCCTGAGGTTGAGCTTTTCTCCATTTTGCTTTTTTTGATAAAGAGTGAGTAAAACTTACCTCTTCATACTATCTCTTTGACACATTTGCCTGCTTTGAATTTTTTTCACCACTGCCGAGCTCAGGACATTTTTTTTTTTGAGGGCAGGTGTCTTTTAGAGGCCTGAGTCCTTGTGAATGTTACGTGACCCATAGCTCTGCGTTTAAAGCCGCTCTTGCGGGAAACGGCCACAAGGCGGCAGCATTTCTCCATTTCCAACTCTGGGTTTTCCTGCAACAGAGGCTTCCTGGAGATTGTGTTCGTAGGCTGCAAATGAGAGTGCAGTGTGCCAGGGCAAACCCCCAAGAGCTTATATCTCCTTACTTCTTGTGTGTTTTTTAAAATTTAATTGTTATCTAGTATCACAGCCAATTGGATAAAAATGTGGTGTGTGTTCTAGGTGTACAGCATCTGGTTCATCATATGTATGTATCGATCTATTCATCTTTGGATCCTTTCCAAAGGAAAGTGTAGGTTATTACAGAGTGTTGAGTCGACCTCTCCTGGTGTTCCTTAGGTATTTTGTGATTATATATTTCATATGTATCAGTACATGTCTGTAAACCCCCATATCCAAATTCATACATTACTTACACCTTTCCACTTGGTTAAGCATAGTTGGTTTTCTGGATCTATGCACGGCCTTCTCTTGGAAATGACTTCATGGGTATCAATGTTGAAGTAACAGCTATAAGTGATGTCATAGGATATTTCTATTTCGGTTTCTTTCGTACTTCCTTTTGGGTGGGTATCTCTAGATCCTTCTACGGTGGTGCCAGTGGCACTGTTGCATGCTCTTCCGTGGCTCATGTTCCATTGTGCGCATGGGCCCCCTTCTTCTTGGTGCATTGTTCTGTTGATGGACATTTGGGTTTCTTCCAAGTCTTGGCGATGGTACATGTTGCTGCAGTGCAGGATGGCCAGCCTGTGTCTTTTTGATTTTGGTCTACTCGGGAGATAGGCCCATCGGTGGGCCTACCCGATGACAGGTTAGCTCAATTTTTACCTTTCAACGCACCTCCACGGTGTTCTCACTACTAGCTGTTACCAGGTTACGTCCCAGCGGCCGCTAGAGGGCACAGAGTTCTCTAAAACACCTTGAGCATTTATTCTTTGCAGACTCTGTGGCTGATGATCATTCTGACGACGGTGGGTGAACGTTTCTGTCGACTGGATTTGCATGGCTTTATTAATTCCTGATGTTGAGCATTTTTCCATGCCCTTTTATTTATCACAAGAGAAAGAAAGAAAGAGGAGACAAAATGTGCACAAAATATGCCTCTTGAAATTGTCGTTTTGAAATGTGCACGTCTTTTGAGTTGTTTTCCTCGATGGACGACCCAAGAATCGTTTTTGAGGGCAGGTGTCATTTATAGGCCTGCAATGATTTTGAATATCAAGTGACCATTAGCACTGGGTTTAAAGCTGCTGTTTTGAGAAACGGCCACAAGGCGGCAGCAGGTCTCCTTTACCAAACCTGGTTACTCGGGCAACAGAGCCTCCGTGGAAGTCGTATTCTCTGTTGTCAATTAGAATGGACTGTGCCAGGAAAAAGCCCCTTATGTTTGTGCCTCACGACTGACTTGTTCGTTTTTTAATTCAATGTTTATTGTTTCTCACAGCAAGTTTGATTACAATGTTTTGCTTGTTGTAGGTGTGAAAGATGTGGCTCTTTTACACATAAACATGTATCTAGTCTTCTTTGGATCCTTTTCCCATGTAGCTTATGACACAATGTTGAGTACTCTTCTCTTGGTATTCCGTAGGCCTTTGGTGATTTTGTATTTCACCTGTGTTTGTATCTCTCTCTTAAACCCAATTTCCTAATGTACACAATTCTCACACCTGTCCATGGGTGAACCATAAATCTGTTTATTGCATCTGTGATTGCCTTTCTCTGTGGAAATATCTTCAGTGATATCAATTTTTAGGGAACACCTATAAGTGATATCGTAGGCTATGTATCTTTCGCTCTGTGACTTACTGCAAGGTGGGTGATGAACTCTAGCCTCACCGATGGTGCTGTTGATGGCATTGTTTCCTTTTGTTCCTTGGCTAATATTCCATCTGTTCAGGTCCCTGTTCTTCTTTGTCCACTCATCTGTTGATGGACTTTCTGCTTGCTTCCATGTCCTGGCTATTGTAATACTCCTGCAATGCAGATTTGCCTGCCTGTGTCTTTCCACTTCTGTCTTCTTTCTTAGGTTATAGGCCCAGGAGTGGGCCTGCTGGATCATATCGTAACTCAGTGTTTACCTTGTAAAGGCACCTCCATTCTGTTCCCATTAGTGCCTCTTACCAGGTGAAGTCCTGTGGCGAGCATTGCCCTCTGAGGAAGGCGCCACTAAGACCCTCCTAAGCCTCAGGGCCCGACTGTACTCTCCTTGGTATGCATCCTGGACTTTATGGTATGAACATACAAAAGGAGATGGTCTTTGGCCAAATCGCTCCAGGGACCTGCTCAGTTACTGGGAGTCCCTGGTTGTTCCCTAAAGCTAGGAAAAGCAACCCTGGAGGGGAAATTGGTGCCTTTGAGGGAGAAGCCGAGCAGCCAACCAACCACCTGATGCTGATAAGGTGTGACTAAGCTGAGAAGCCAACCAACCAGCTGATGCCGATAAGGCGTGACGAAGCAAAGTCCCTGCTTTAGGGGTATATATACGGCTAGGCTTTGTTATTAAACTTGCCTTGCAAGCGTCAGTTGCTTGTGCCCTTCTGATCCCATACCTTGGTGCGTTCAGTTCCCTACCCCCTCTCGTCGGTTGTTGCTACACTTTGAGGACCCGCCGCGGCTGGCGGCAAAGTCCCACTTAACCTAGAGGGTATGCACTTCTCCACAACCCCTTCAGCATGAATTGTTGGTACTTTTGTTGCTGATGGTTCTTCTGACTGGTGTGAGCCGATACCTCTGTGGTTGGATTTGCATGCGTCTCATAAAGCCTTGAAATTGAGCTTTCAGGGATGTCCTTTTTTTCTTCAAACTGTGTGTGTAGCTTACCTCATCACATTCTTTTCTTGAAGTATGTGCCACCTTTTGAAATATTTTGGCCACTACCTCCCTCAAGACATTTTGAGGGCAGGTTTCATTGACAGCCCTCCAGGACTTGTGCACATGAAGTGACCATTAGCACGGGTTTTCAAGCTGCCGTTGCACGTAACGGCCAGAGGGCTGCAGCATTTCTGCGTTTCCCACTCTGGTAACTAATGAAGCAGACCTTCCTGCCACTGGTGTTCCTCGGTTATCAATGACGGTGGGATGTGTCTGGAGAAACCCCCCAAAGCTGATGTCTCCTTACTTATATCTGTTTTTAAAATGGAATTTCTACTTTTCACTGGAGCACTCTTCCATTGTGTCCATGGACCACTTCTCCTTTCTGCATTCCTCTGTGGCTGGGCATTTTCATTGCTTCCAAGTGTTGGCTACGGTAAACATTGCTGGATTGCAGGATTGCCAGCCCGTGTCTTTTTTGATTCTCATCCTCTCAGGTGATAGACCCAGCAGTGGCTGTGCTTGATTGAACGGTCGCTCAATGTTGACCCTTTCCAGGCAACTCCACTGTGTTTTCCTTAGGGGCTCTTAACACGTCCCACTTAGAACCGAGGGTACGCATTTCTTCACCACCCCGTCAGCATTTCTTGTTTGCAGAAGTTTTGCTGCTGGCCATGCTGAGTCGTGTGACATGATAGGTTTTTTTAACGTGTATTTTCGTGTCTAATAATTCCTAAGGTTCAGCATTTTTCCACGCCTTTTTTTATTCTGTTAAACAAAAACAGAAAAAAAAAACCGTGAGTACAATAAACCTCTCGAAATTGTCTTCTTGGAAGGTTGCCCTCTTTCGACTTTTTTGGTCGATTTTCGACCCCAGGATTTCGTTTTGGAGGGCAGGTGTCATTTACAAGCCTGCAATGGGTGTGAATATTGAGTGACCATTAGCACTGACTTTAAAGCTGCTGCTGTGGGAAACGGCCACAAGGCGTCAGCATTGCTACATTCCCACATCTGGTTACTAGGGCAGCAGAGCCTTCTGGAAGTCCTGTTCCCAGGTTGTCAATTAGAATGGAATGTGCCAGGAAAAAACCCCAGATGTGTATGTCACATTACTTCTTGTTCGCTCTTTTAATTTGTTTAAATCGGGGTAATGATTAGAATACTGTTGGTCCTATATGTACAGAATCTGGTTCATTTGTACGTTTTATATATATATATATATATATATATATATATATTCTTGTACAGATCCTCTTCCCATGTAAATTATTGCAGAGTGTTCTGGTGACCTCCCTTGCTATATGGTCGGTCTGTTTGATATATATATTTAATACGTATTTGTACACATATGGTGACACTAATCTTAATTTATCCATTCCCCCCACCTTTCATTTTACTTAAGCTTAGTTTGTTTTCTAAGTGTGTGAGTGTCTTTCTTTGTGGAAATATGTTCATTTGTGTCAGCTGTTAGATAACGCCTATACGTGATGTCATACGGTATGCCTTTTGCTTTCCGACTTAACTCATGTTCTGTGATGATCTCTAGGCTCATCTCGGGTGCCTCAAAGAGCAGTGTTTCCTTGTTTTCCATGGCTAATAGTCCACTGTGTCCACGGACCAGCTCTTCTTATCCATTCATCTGTTGATGGACATTTGGGTTGCTTCGGTGTCTTGGCTACTGTGAAAACTCGTGGAGTGCAGCTCTTGCAGCCTGTCTTCTCAGGTGAGAGGCTCGGCTGTGGGTGTTCTGGATGGAAGGGTGGCTCAATTTTTAATTGAAAACGCAGCTCCTTTCTGTTCTCATTATTGGCTGTTACAACTAGACGTGTCCTCCGCAGACAGAGGGAGCAGAGTTCTCTAAAACCCCTTCAGCATTTATTGTTTGTAGTCTTTTGGCTGACGGTAGTTAACTTGGGTGAGCTGAAAGCTTTTTGTAGCTTAGAGGAGTCTGATCATTCCTGAGGTTGAGCTTTTCTCCATTTTGCTTTTTTTGATAAAGAGTGAGTAAAACTTACCTCTTCATACTATCTCTTTGACACATTTGCCTGCTTTGAATTTTTTTCACCACTGCCGAGCTCAGGACATTTTTTTTTTTGAGGGCAGGTGTCTTTTAGAGGCCTGAGTCCTTGTGAATGTTACGTGACCCATAGCTCTGCGTTTAAAGCCGCTCTTGCGGGAAACGGCCACAAGGCGGCAGCATTTCTCCATTTCCAACTCTGGGTTTTCCTGCAACAGAGGCTTCCTGGAGATTGTGTTCGTAGGCTGCAAATGAGAGTGCAGTGTGCCAGGGCAAACCCCCAAGAGCTTATATCTCCTTACTTCTTGTGTGTTTTTTAAAATTTAATTGTTATCTAGTATCACAGCCAATTGGATAAAAATGTGGTGTGTGTTCTAGGTGTACAGCATCTGGTTCATCATATGTATGTATCGATCTATTCATCTTTGGATCCTTTCCAAAGGAAAGTGTAGGTTATTACAGAGTGTTGAGTCGACCTCTCCTGGTGTTCCTTAGGTATTTTGTGATTATATATTTCATATGTATCAGTACATGTCTGTAAACCCCCATATCCAAATTCATACATTACTTACACCTTTCCACTTGGTTAAGCATAGTTGGTTTTCTGGATCTATGCACGGCCTTCTCTTGGAAATGACTTCATGGGTATCAATGTTGAAGTAACAGCTATAAGTGATGTCATAGGATATTTCTATTTCGGTTTCTTTCGTACTTCCTTTTGGGTGGGTATCTCTAGATCCTTCTACGGTGGTGCCAGTGGCACTGTTGCATGCTCTTCCGTGGCTCATGTTCCATTGTGCGCATGGGCCCCCTTCTTCTTGGTGCATTGTTCTGTTGATGGACATTTGGGTTTCTTCCAAGTCTTGGCGATGGTACATGTTGCTGCAGTGCAGGATGGCCAGCCTGTGTCTTTTTGATTTTGGTCTACTCGGGAGATAGGCCCATCGGTGGGCCTACCCGATGACAGGTTAGCTCAATTTTTACCTTTCAACGCACCTCCACGGTGTTCTCACTACTAGCTGTTACCAGGTTACGTCCCAGCGGCCGCTAGAGGGCACAGAGTTCTCTAAAACACCTTGAGCATTTATTCTTTGCAGACTCTGTGGCTGATGATCATTCTGACGACGGTGGGTGAACGTTTCTGTCGACTGGATTTGCATGGCTTTATTAATTCCTGATGTTGAGCATTTTTCCATGCCCTTTTATTTATCACAAGAGAAAGAAAGAAAGAGGAGACAAAATGTGCACAAAATATGCCTCTTGAAATTGTCGTTTTGAAATGTGCACGTCTTTTGAGTTGTTTTCCTCGATGGACGACCCAAGAATCGTTTTTGAGGGCAGGTGTCATTTATAGGCCTGCAATGATTTTGAATATCAAGTGACCATTAGCACTGGGTTTAAAGCTGCTGTTTTGAGAAACGGCCACAAGGCGGCAGCAGGTCTCCTTTACCAAACCTGGTTACTCGGGCAACAGAGCCTCCGTGGAAGTCGTATTCTCTGTTGTCAATTAGAATGGACTGTGCCAGGAAAAAGCCCCTTATGTTTGTGCCTCACGACTGACTTGTTCGTTTTTTAATTCAATGTTTATTGTTTCTCACAGCAAGTTTGATTACAATGTTTTGCTTGTTGTAGGTGTGAAAGATGTGGCTCTTTTACACATAAACATGTATCTAGTCTTCTTTGGATCCTTTTCCCATGTAGCTTATGACACAATGTTGAGTACTCTTCTCTTGGTATTCCGTAGGCCTTTGGTGATTTTGTATTTCACCTGTGTTTGTATCTCTCTCTTAAACCCAATTTCCTAATGTACACAATTCTCACACCTGTCCATGGGTGAACCATAAATCTGTTTATTGCATCTGTGATTGCCTTTCTCTGTGGAAATATCTTCAGTGATATCAATTTTTAGGGAACACCTATAAGTGATATCGTAGGCTATGTATCTTTCGCTCTGTGACTTACTGCAAGGTGGGTGATGAACTCTAGCCTCACCGATGGTGCTGTTGATGGCATTGTTTCCTTTTGTTCCTTGGCTAATATTCCATCTGTTCAGGTCCCTGTTCTTCTTTGTCCACTCATCTGTTGATGGACTTTCTGCTTGCTTCCATGTCCTGGCTATTGTAATACTCCTGCAATGCAGATTTGCCTGCCTGTGTCTTTCCACTTCTGTCTTCTTTCTTAGGTTATAGGCCCAGGAGTGGGCCTGCTGGATCATATCGTAACTCAGTGTTTACCTTGTAAAGGCACCTCCATTCTGTTCCCATTAGTGCCTCTTACCAGGTGAAGTCCTGTGGCGAGCATTGCCCTCTGAGGAAGGCGCCACTAAGACCCTCCTAAGCCTCAGGGCCCGACTGTACTCTCCTTGGTATGCATCCTGGACTTTATGGTATGAACATACAAAAGGAGATGGTCTTTGGCCAAATCGCTCCAGGGACCTGCTCAGTTACTGGGAGTCCCTGGTTGTTCCCTAAAGCTAGGAAAAGCAACCCTGGAGGGGAAATTGGTGCCTTTGAGGGAGAAGCCGAGCAGCCAACCAACCACCTGATGCTGATAAGGTGTGACTAAGCTGAGAAGCCAACCAACCAGCTGATGCCGATAAGGCGTGACGAAGCAAAGTCCCTGCTTTAGGGGTATATATACGGCTAGGCTTTGTTATTAAACTTGCCTTGCAAGCGTCAGTTGCTTGTGCCCTTCTGATCCCATACCTTGGTGCGTTCAGTTCCCTACCCCCTCTCGTCGGTTGTTGCTACACTTTGAGGACCCGCCGCGGCTGGCGGCAAAGTCCCACTTAACCTAGAGGGTATGCACTTCTCCACAACCCCTTCAGCATGAATTGTTGGTACTTTTGTTGCTGATGGTTCTTCTGACTGGTGTGAGCCGATACCTCTGTGGTTGGATTTGCATGCGTCTCATAAAGCCTTGAAATTGAGCTTTCAGGGATGTCCTTTTTTTCTTCAAACTGTGTGTGTAGCTTACCTCATCACATTCTTTTCTTGAAGTATGTGCCACCTTTTGAAATATTTTGGCCACTACCTCCCTCAAGACATTTTGAGGGCAGGTTTCATTGACAGCCCTCCAGGACTTGTGCACATGAAGTGACCATTAGCACGGGTTTTCAAGCTGCCGTTGCACGTAACGGCCAGAGGGCTGCAGCATTTCTGCGTTTCCCACTCTGGTAACTAATGAAGCAGACCTTCCTGCCACTGGTGTTCCTCGGTTATCAATGACGGTGGGATGTGTCTGGAGAAACCCCCCAAAGCTGATGTCTCCTTACTTATATCTGTTTTTAAAATGGAATTTCTACTTTTCACTGGAGCACTCTTCCATTGTGTCCATGGACCACTTCTCCTTTCTGCATTCCTCTGTGGCTGGGCATTTTCATTGCTTCCAAGTGTTGGCTACGGTAAACATTGCTGGATTGCAGGATTGCCAGCCCGTGTCTTTTTTGATTCTCATCCTCTCAGGTGATAGACCCAGCAGTGGCTGTGCTTGATTGAACGGTCGCTCAATGTTGACCCTTTCCAGGCAACTCCACTGTGTTTTCCTTAGGGGCTCTTAACACGTCCCACTTAGAACCGAGGGTACGCATTTCTTCACCACCCCGTCAGCATTTCTTGTTTGCAGAAGTTTTGCTGCTGGCCATGCTGAGTCGTGTGACATGATAGGTTTTTTTAACGTGTATTTTCGTGTCTAATAATTCCTAAGGTTCAGCATTTTTCCACGCCTTTTTTTATTCTGTTAAACAAAAACAGAAAAAAAAAACCGTGAGTACAATAAACCTCTCGAAATTGTCTTCTTGGAAGGTTGCCCTCTTTCGACTTTTTTGGTCGATTTTCGACCCCAGGATTTCGTTTTGGAGGGCAGGTGTCATTTACAAGCCTGCAATGGGTGTGAATATTGAGTGACCATTAGCACTGACTTTAAAGCTGCTGCTGTGGGAAACGGCCACAAGGCGTCAGCATTGCTACATTCCCACATCTGGTTACTAGGGCAGCAGAGCCTTCTGGAAGTCCTGTTCCCAGGTTGTCAATTAGAATGGAATGTGCCAGGAAAAAACCCCAGATGTGTATGTCACATTACTTCTTGTTCGCTCTTTTAATTTGTTTAAATCGGGGTAATGATTAGAATACTGTTGGTCCTATATGTACAGAATCTGGTTCATTTGTACGTTTTATATATATATATATATATATATATATATATATTCTTGTACAGATCCTCTTCCCATGTAAATTATTGCAGAGTGTTCTGGTGACCTCCCTTGCTATATGGTCGGTCTGTTTGATATATATATTTAATACGTATTTGTACACATATGGTGACACTAATCTTAATTTATCCATTCCCCCCACCTTTCATTTTACTTAAGCTTAGTTTGTTTTCTAAGTGTGTGAGTGTCTTTCTTTGTGGAAATATGTTCATTTGTGTCAGCTGTTAGATAACGCCTATACGTGATGTCATACGGTATGCCTTTTGCTTTCCGACTTAACTCATGTTCTGTGATGATCTCTAGGCTCATCTCGGGTGCCTCAAAGAGCAGTGTTTCCTTGTTTTCCATGGCTAATAGTCCACTGTGTCCACGGACCAGCTCTTCTTATCCATTCATCTGTTGATGGACATTTGGGTTGCTTCGGTGTCTTGGCTACTGTGAAAACTCGTGGAGTGCAGCTCTTGCAGCCTGTCTTCTCAGGTGAGAGGCTCGGCTGTGGGTGTTCTGGATGGAAGGGTGGCTCAATTTTTAATTGAAAACGCAGCTCCTTTCTGTTCTCATTATTGGCTGTTACAACTAGACGTGTCCTCCGCAGACAGAGGGAGCAGAGTTCTCTAAAACCCCTTCAGCATTTATTGTTTGTAGTCTTTTGGCTGACGGTAGTTAACTTGGGTGAGCTGAAAGCTTTTTGTAGCTTAGAGGAGTCTGATCATTCCTGAGGTTGAGCTTTTCTCCATTTTGCTTTTTTTGATAAAGAGTGAGTAAAACTTACCTCTTCATACTATCTCTTTGACACATTTGCCTGCTTTGAATTTTTTTCACCACTGCCGAGCTCAGGACATTTTTTTTTTTGAGGGCAGGTGTCTTTTAGAGGCCTGAGTCCTTGTGAATGTTACGTGACCCATAGCTCTGCGTTTAAAGCCGCTCTTGCGGGAAACGGCCACAAGGCGGCAGCATTTCTCCATTTCCAACTCTGGGTTTTCCTGCAACAGAGGCTTCCTGGAGATTGTGTTCGTAGGCTGCAAATGAGAGTGCAGTGTGCCAGGGCAAACCCCCAAGAGCTTATATCTCCTTACTTCTTGTGTGTTTTTTAAAATTTAATTGTTATCTAGTATCACAGCCAATTGGATAAAAATGTGGTGTGTGTTCTAGGTGTACAGCATCTGGTTCATCATATGTATGTATCGATCTATTCATCTTTGGATCCTTTCCCGTGTAGGTTATTACAGAGTGTTGAGTCGACCTCTCCTGGTGTTCCTTAGGTATTTTGTGATTATATATTTCATATGTATCAGTACATGTCTGTAAACCCCCATATCCAAATTCATACATTCCTTACACCTTTCCACTTGGTTAAGCATAGTTGGTTTTCTGGATCTATGCACGGCCTTCTCTTGGAAATGACTTCATGGGTATCAATGTTGAAGTAACAGCTATAAGTGATGTCATAGGATATTTCTATTTCGGTTTCTTTCGTACTTCCTTTTGGGTGGGTATCTCTAGATCCTTCTACGGTGGTGCCAGCGGCACTGTTGCATGCTCTTCCGTGGCTCATGTTCCATTGTGCGCATGGGCCCCCTTCTTCTTGGTGCATTGTTCTGTTGATGGACATTTGGGTTTCTTCCAAGTCTTGGCGATGGTACATGTTGCTGCAGTGCAGGATGGCCAGCCTGTGTCTTTTTGATTTTGGTCTACTCGGGAGATAGGCCCATCGGTGGGCCTACCCGATGACAGGTTAGCTCAATTTTTACCTTTCAACGCACCTCCACGGTGTTCTCACTACTAGCTGTTACCAGGTTACGTCCCAGCGGCAGCTAGAGGGCACAGAGTTCTCTAAAACACCTTGAGCATTTATTCTTTGCAGACTCTGTGGCTGATGATCATTCTGACGACGGTGGGTGAACGTTTCTGTCGACTGGATTTGCATGGCTTTATTAATTCCTGATGTTGAGCATTTTTCCATGCCCTTTTATTTATCACAAGAGAAAGAAAGAGGAGACAAAATGTGCACAAAATATGCCTCTTGAAATTGTCGTTTTGAAATGTGCACGTCTTTTGAGTTGTTTTCCTCGATGGACGACCCAAGAATCGTTTTTGAGGGCAGGTGTCATTTATAGGCCTGCAATGATTTTGAATATCAAGTGACCATTAGCACTGGGTTTAAAGCTGCTGTTTTGAGAAACGGCCACAAGGCGGCAGCAGGTCTCCTTTACCAAACCTGGTTACTCGGGCAACAGAGCCTCCGTGGAAGTCGTATTCTCGGTTGTCAATTAGAATGGACTGTGCCAGGAAAAAGCCCCTTATGTTTGTGCCTCACGACTGACTTGTTCGTTTTTTAATTCAATGTTTATTGTTTCTCACAGCAAGTTTGATTACAATGTTTTGCTTGTTGTAGGTGTGAAAGATGTGGCTCTTTTACACATAAACATGTATCTAGTCTTCTTTGGATCCTTTTCCCATGTAGCTTATGACACAATGTTGAGTACTCTTCTCTTGGTATTCCGTAGGCCTTTGGTGATTTTGTATTTCACCTGTGTTTGTATCTCTCTCTTAAACCCAATTTCCTAATGTACACAATTCTCACACCTGTCCATGGGTGAACCATAAATCTGTTTATTGCATCTGTGATTGCCTTTCTCTGTGGAAATATCTTCAGTGATATCAATTTTTAGGGAACACCTATAAGTGATATCGTAGGCTATGTATCTTTCGCTCTGTGACTTACTGCAAGGTGCGTGATGAACTCTAGCCTCACCGATGGTGCTGTTGATGGCATTGTTTCCTTTTGTTCCTTGGCTAATATTCCATCTGTACAGGTCCCTGTTCTTCTTTGTCCACTCATCTGTTGATGGGCTTTCTGCTTGCTTCCATGTCCTGGCTCTTGTAATACTCCTGCAATGCAGATTTGCCTGCCTGTGTCTTTCCACTTCTGTCTTCTTTCTTAGGTTATAGGCCCAGGAGTGGGCCTGCTGGATCATATCGTAACTCAGTGTTTACCTTGTAAAGGCACCTCCATTCTGTTCCCATTAGTGCCTCTTACCAGGTGAAGTCCTGTGGCGAGCATTGCCCTCTGAGGAAGGCGCCACTAAGACCCTCCTAAGCCTCAGGGCCCGACTGTACTCTCCTTGGTATGCATCCTGGACTTTATGGTATGAACATACAAAAGGAGATGGTCTTTGGCCAAATCGCTCCAGGGACCTGCTCAGTTACTGGGAGTCCCTGGTTGTTCCCTAAAGCTAGGAAAAGCAACCCTGGAGGGGAAATTGGTGCCTTTGAGGGAGAAGCCGAGCAGCCAACCAACCAGCTGATGCTGATAAGGTGTGACTAAGCCGAGAAGCCAACCAACCAGCTGATGCCGATAAGGCGTGACGAAGCAAAGTCCCTGCTTTAGGGGTATATATACGGCTAGGCTTTGTTATTAAACTTGCCTTGCAAGCGTCAGTTGCTTGTGCCCTTCTGATCCCATACCTTGGTGCGTTCAGTTCCCTACCCCCTCTCGTCGGTTGTTGCTACACTTTGAGGACCCGCCGCGGCTGGCGGCAAAGTCCCACTTAACCTAGAGGGTATGCACTGCTCCACAACCCCTTCAGCATGAATTGTTGGTACTTTTGTTGCTGATGGTTCTTCTGACTGGTGTGAGCCGATACCTCTGTGGTTGGATTTGCATGCGTCTCATAAAGCCTTGAAATTGAGCTTTCAGGGATGTCCTTTTTTTCTTCAAACTGTGTGTGTAGCTTACCTCATCACATTCTTTTCTTGAACTCTGTGCCGCCTTTTGAAATATTTTGGCCACTACCTCCCTCAAGACATTTTGTGGGCAGGTTTCATTGACAGCCCTCCAGGACTTGTGCACACGAAGTGACCATTAGCACGGGTTTTCCAGCTGCCGTTGCAGGGAACGGCCAGAGGGCTGCAGCATTTCTGCGTTTCCCACTCTGGTAACTAGTGAAACAGAGCCTTCCTGCCTGTGGTGTTCCTCGGTTATCAATGACGGTGGGATGTGTCTGGAGAAACCCCCCAAAGCTGATGTCTCCTTACTTATATCTGTTTTTAAAATGGAATTTCTACTTTTCACTCGAGGACTCTTCCATTGTGTCCATGGACCACTGCTCCTTTCTGCATTCCTCTGTGGCTGGGCATTTTCATTGCTTCCAAGTGTTGGCTATGGTAAACATTGCTGGATTGCAGGATTGCCAGCCCGTGTCTTTTTGATTCTCATCCTCTCAGGTGATAGACCCAGCAGTGGCTGTGCTTGATTGAACGGTCGCTCAATGTTGACCCTTTCCAGGCAACTCCACTGTGTTTTCCTTAGGGGCTCTTACCACGTCCCACTTAGAACCGAGGGTACGCATTTCTTCACCACCCCTTCAGCATTTCTTGTTTGCAGAAGTTTCGCTGATGGCCATGCTGAGTCGTGTGACATGATAGGTTTTTGTAACGTGTATTTTCGTGTCTAATAATTCCTAAGGTTCAGCATTTTTCCACGCCTTTTTTTATTCTGTTAAACAAAAACAGAAAAAAAAAACCGTGAGTACAATAAACCTCTCGAAATTGTCTTCTTGGAAGGTTGCCCTCTTTCGACTTTTTTGGTCGATTTTCGACCCCAGGATTTCGTTTTGGAGGGCAGGTGTCATTTACAAGCCTGCAATGGGTGTGAATATTGAGTGACCATTAGCACTGACTTTAAAGCTGCTGCTGTGGGAAACGGCCACAAGGCGTCAGCATTGCTACATTCCCACATCTGGTTACTAGGGCAGCAGAGCCTTCTGGAAGTCCTGTTCCCAGGTTGTCAATTAGAATGGAATGTGCCAGGAAAAAACCCCAGATGTGTATGTCACATTACTTCTTGTTCGCTCTTTTAATTTGTTTAAATCGGGGTAATGATTAGAATACTGTTGGTCCTATATGTACAGAATCTGGTTCATTTGTACGTTTTATATATATATATATATATATATATATATATATATATATATATATATATATTCTTGTACAGATCCTCTTCCCATGTAAATTATTGCAGAGTGTTCTGGTGACCTCCCTTGCTATATGGTCGGTCTGTTTGATATATATATTTAATACGTATTTGTACACATATGGTGACACTAATCTTAATTTATCCATTCCCCCCACCTTTCATTTTACTTAAGCTTAGTTTGTTTTCTAAGTGTGTGAGTGTCTTTCTTTGTGGAAATATGTTCATTTGTGTCAGCTGTTAGATAACGCCTATACGTGATGTCATACGGTATGCCTTTTGCTTTCCGACTTAACTCATGTTCTGTGATGATCTCTAGGCTCATCTCGGGTGCCTCAAAGAGCAGTGTTTCCTTGTTTTCCATGGCTAATAGTCCACTGTGTCCACGGACCAGCTCTTCTTATCCATTCATCTGTTGATGGACATTTGGGTTGCTTCGGTGTCTTGGCTACTGTGAAAACTCGTGGAGTGCAGCTCTTGCAGCCTGTCTTCTCAGGTGAGAGGCTCGGCTGTGGGTGTTCTGGATGGAAGGGTGGCTCAATTTTTAATTGAAAACGCAGCTCCTTTCTGTTCTCATTATTGGCTGTTACAACTAGACGTGTCCTCCGCAGACAGAGGGAGCAGAGTTCTCTAAAACCCCTTCAGCATTTATTGTTTGTAGTCTTTTGGCTGACGGTAGTTAACTTGGGTGAGCTGAAAGCTTTTTGTAGCTTAGAGGAGTCTGATCATTCCTGAGGTTGAGCTTTTCTCCATTTTGCTTTTTTTGATAAAGAGTGAGTAAAACTTACCTCTTCATACTATCTCTTTGACACATTTGCCTGCTTTGAATTTTTTTCACCACTGCCGAGCTCAGGACATTTTTTTTTTTGAGGGCAGGTGTCTTTTAGAGGCCTGAGTCCTTGTGAATGTTACGTGACCCATAGCTCTGCGTTTAAAGCCGCTCTTGCGGGAAACGGCCACAAGGCGGCAGCATTTCTCCATTTCCAACTCTGGGTTTTCCTGCAACAGAGGCTTCCTGGAGATTGTGTTCGTAGGCTGCAAATGAGAGTGCAGTGTGCCAGGGCAAACCCCCAAGAGCTTATATCTCCTTACTTCTTGTGTGTTTTTTAAAATTTAATTGTTATCTAGTATCACAGCCAATTGGATAAAAATGTGGTGTGTGTTCTAGGTGTACAGCATCTGGTTCATCATATGTATGTATCGATCTATTCATCTTTGGATCCTTTCCAAAGGAAAGTGTAGGTTATTACAGAGTGTTGAGTCGACCTCTCCTGGTGTTCCTTAGGTATTTTGTGATTATATATTTCATATGTATCAGTACATGTCTGTAAACCCCCATATCCAAATTCATACATTCCTTACACCTTTCCACTTGGTTAAGCATAGTTGGTTTTCTGGATCTATGCACGGCCTTCTCTTGGAAATGACTTCATGGGTATCAATGTTGAAGTAACAGCTATAAGTGATGTCATAGGATATTTCTATTTCGGTTTCTTTCGTACTTCCTTTTGGGTGGGTATCTCTAGATCCTTCTACGGTGGTGCCAGCGGCACTGTTGCATGCTCTTCCGTGGCTCATGTTCCATTGTGCGCATGGGCCCCCTTCTTCTTGGTGCATTGTTCTGCTGATGGACATTTGGGTTTCTTCCAAGTCTTGGCGATGGTACATGTTGCTGCAGTGCAGGATGGCCAGCCTGTGTCTTTTTGATTTTGGTCTACTCGGGAGATAGGCCCATCGGTGGGCCTACCCGATGACAGGTTAGCTCAATTTTTACCTTTCAACGCACCTCCACGGTGTTCTCACTACTAGCTGTTACCAGGTTACGTCCCAGCGGCCGCTAGAGGGCACAGAGTTCTCTAAAACACCTTGAGCATTTATTCTTTGCAGACTCTGTGGCTGATGATCATTCTGACGACGGTGGGTGAACGTTTCTGTCGACTGGATTTGCATGGCTTTATTAATTCCTGATGTTGAGCATTTTTCCATGCCCTTTTATTTATCACAAGAGAAAGAAAGAGGAGACAAAATGTGCACAAAATATGCCTCTTGAAATTGTCGTTTTGAAATGTGCACGTCTTTTGAGTTGTTTTCCTCGATGGACGACCCAAGAATCGTTTTTGAGGGCAGGTGTCATTTATAGGCCTGCAATGATTTTGAATATCAAGTGACCATTAGCACTGGGTTTAAAGCTGCTGTTTTGAGAAACGGCCACAAGGCGGCAGCAGGTCTCCTTTACCAAACCTGGTTACTCGGGCAACAGAGCCTCCGTGGAAGTCGTATTCTCGGTTGTCAATTAGAATGGACTGTGCCAGGAAAAAGCCCCTTATGTTTGTGCCTCACGACTGACTTGTTCGTTTTTTAATTCAATGTTTATTGTTTCTCACAGCAAGTTTGATTACAATGTTTTGCTTGTTGTAGGTGTGAAAGATGTGGCTCTTTTACACATAAACATGTATCTAGTCTTCTTTGGATCCTTTTCCCATGTAGCTTATGACACAATGTTGAGTACTCTTCTCTTGGTATTCCGTAGGCCTTTGGTGATTTTGTATTTCACCTGTGTTTGTATCTCTCTCTTAAACCCAATTTCCTAATGTACACAATTCTCACACCTGTCCATGGGTGAACCATAAATCTGTTTATTGCATCTGTGATTGCCTTTCTCTGTGGAAATATCTTCAGTGATATCAATTTTTAGGGAACACCTATAAGTGATATCGTAGGCTATGTATCTTTCGCTCTGTGACTTACTGCAAGGTGCGTGATGAACTCTAGCCTCACCGATGGTGCTGTTGATGGCATTGTTTCCTTTTGTTCCTTGGCTAATATTCCATCTGTACAGGTCCCTGTTCTTCTTTGTCCACTCATCTGTTGATGGGCTTTCTGCTTGCTTCCATGTCCTGGCTCTTGTAATACTCCTGCAATGCAGATTTGCCTGCCTGTGTCTTTCCACTTCTGTCTTCTTTCTTAGGTTATAGGCCCAGGAGTGGGCCTGCTGGATCATATCGTAACTCAGTGTTTACCTTGTAAAGGCACCTCCATTCTGTTCCCATTAGTGCCTCTTACCAGGTGAAGTCCTGTGGCGAGCATTGCCCTCTGAGGAAGGCGCCACTAAGACCCTCCTAAGCCTCAGGGCCCGACTGTACTCTCCTTGGTATGCATCCTGGACTTTATGGTATGAACATACAAAAGGAGATGGTCTTTGGCCAAATCGCTCCAGGGACCTGCTCAGTTACTGGGAGTCCCTGGTTGTTCCCTAAAGCTAGGAAAAGCAACCCTGGAGGGGAAATTGGTGCCTTTGAGGGAGAAGCCGAGCAGCCAACCAACCACCTGATGCTGATAAGGTGTGACTAAGCCGAGAAGCCAACCAACCAGCTGATGCCGATAAGGCGTGACGAAGCAAAGTCCCTGCTTTAGGGGTATATATACGGCTAGGCTTTGTTATTAAACTTGCCTTGCAAGCGTCAGTTGCTTGTGCCCTTCTGATCCCATACCTTGGTGCGTTCAGTTCCCTACCCCCTCTCGTCGGTTGTTGCTACACTTTGAGGACCCGCCGCGGCTGGCGGCAAAGTCCCACTTAACCTAGAGGGTGTGCACTGCTCCACAACCCCTTCAGCATGAATTGTTGGTACTTTTGTTGCTGATGGTTCTTCTGACTGGTGTGAGCCGATACCTCTGTGGTTGGATTTGCATGCGTCTCATAAAGCCTTGAAATTGAGCTTTCAGGGATGTCCTTTTTTTCTTCAAACTGTGTGTGTAGCTTACCTCATCACATTCTTTTCTTGAACTCTGTGCCGCCTTTTGAAATATTTTGGCCACTACCTCCCTCAAGACATTTTGTGGGCAGGTTTCATTGACAGCCCTCCAGGACTTGTGCACACGAAGTGACCATTAGCACGGGTTTTCCAGCTGCCGTTGCAGGGAACGGCCAGAGGGCTGCAGCATTTCTGCGTTTCCCACTCTGGTAACTAGTGAAACAGAGCCTTCCTGCCTGTGGTGTTCCTCGGTTATCAATGACGGTGGGATGTGTCTGGAGAAACCCCCCAAAGCTGATGTCTCCTTACTTATATCTGTTTTTAAAATGGAATTTCTACTTTTCACTCGAGGACTCTTCCATTGTGTCCATGGACCACTGCTCCTTTCTGCATTCCTCTGTGGCTGGGCATTTTCATTGCTTCCAAGTGTTGGCTATGGTAAACATTGCTGGATTGCAGGATTGCCAGCCCGTGTCTTTTTGATTCTCATCCTCTCAGGTGATAGACCCAGCAGTGGCTGTGCTTGATTGAACGGTCGCTCAATGTTGACCCTTTCCAGGCAACTCCACTGTGTTTTCCTTAGGGGCTCTTACCACGTCCCACTTAGAACCGAGGGTACGCATTTCTTCACCACCCCTTCAGCATTTCTTGTTTGCAGAAGTTTCGCTGATGGCCATGCTGAGTCGTGTGACATGATAGGTTTTTGTAACGTGTATTTTCGTGTCTAATAATTCCTAAGGTTCAGCATTTTTCCACGCCTTTTTTTATTCTGTTAAACAAAAACAGAAAAAAAAAACCGTGAGTACAATAAACCTCTCGAAATTGTCTTCTTGGAAGGTTGCCCTCTTTCGACTTTTTTGGTCGATTTTCGACCCCAGGATTTCGTTTTGGAGGGCAGGTGTCATTTACAAGCCTGCAATGGGTGTGAATATTGAGTGACCATTAGCACTGACTTTAAAGCTGCTGCTGTGGGAAACGGCCACAAGGCGTCAGCATTGCTACATTCCCACATCTGGTTACTAGGGCAGCAGAGCCTTCTGGAAGTCCTGTTCCCAGGTTGTCAATTAGAATGGAATGTGCCAGGAAAAAACCCCAGATGTGTATGTCACATTACTTCTTGTTCGCTCTTTTAATTTGTTTAAATCGGGGTAATGATTAGAATACTGTTGGTCCTATATGTACAGAAT
Source organism: Kogia breviceps (assembly GCF_026419965.1). Taxonomy (NCBI): domain Eukaryota; kingdom Metazoa; phylum Chordata; class Mammalia; order Artiodactyla; family Physeteridae; genus Kogia; species Kogia breviceps. The sequence goes on from NC_081321.1 coordinate 29,058,261, forward strand.
CTGGTTCATTTGTACGTTTTATATATATATATATATATATATATATATATTCTTGTACAGATCCTCTTCCCATGTAAATTATTGCAGAGTGTTCTGGTGACCTCCCTTGCTATATGGTCGGTCTGTTTGATATATATATTTAATACGTATTTGTACACATATGGTGACACTAATCTTAATTTATCCATTCCCCCCACCTTTCATTTTACTTAAGCTTAGTTTGTTTTCTAAGTGTGTGAGTGTCTTTCTTTGTGGAAATATGTTCATTTGTGTCAGCTGTTAGATAACGCCTATACGTGATGTCATACGGTATGCCTTTTGCTTTCCGACTTAACTCATGTTCTGTGATGATCTCTAGGCTCATCTCGGGTGCCTCAAAGAGCAGTGTTTCCTTGTTTTCCATGGCTAATAGTCCACTGTGTCCACGGACCAGCTCTTCTTATCCATTCATCTGTTGATGGACATTTGGGTTGCTTCGGTGTCTTGGCTACTGTGAAAACTCGTGGAGTGCAGCTCTTGCAGCCTGTCTTCTCAGGTGAGAGGCTCGGCTGTGGGTGTTCTGGATGGAAGGGTGGCTCAATTTTTAATTGAAAACGCAGCTCCTTTCTGTTCTCATTATTGGCTGTTACAACTAGACGTGTCCTCCGCAGACAGAGGGAGCAGAGTTCTCTAAAACCCCTTCAGCATTTATTGTTTGTAGTCTTTTGGCTGACGGTAGTTAACTTGGGTGAGCTGAAAGCTTTTTGTAGCTTAGAGGAGTCTGATCATTCCTGAGGTTGAGCTTTTCTCCATTTTGCTTTTTTTGATAAAGAGTGAGTAAAACTTACCTCTTCATACTATCTCTTTGACACATTTGCCTGCTTTGAATTTTTTTCACCACTGCCGAGCTCAGGACATTTTTTTTTTTGAGGGCAGGTGTCTTTTAGAGGCCTGAGTCCTTGTGAATGTTACGTGACCCATAGCTCTGCGTTTAAAGCCGCTCTTGCGGGAAACGGCCACAAGGCGGCAGCATTTCTCCATTTCCAACTCTGGGTTTTCCTGCAACAGAGGCTTCCTGGAGATTGTGTTCGTAGGCTGCAAATGAGAGTGCAGTGTGCCAGGGCAAACCCCCAAGAGCTTATATCTCCTTACTTCTTGTGTGTTTTTTAAAATTTAATTGTTATCTAGTATCACAGCCAATTGGATAAAAATGTGGTGTGTGTTCTAGGTGTACAGCATCTGGTTCATCATATGTATGTATCGATCTATTCATCTTTGGATCCTTTCCAAAGGAAAGTGTAGGTTATTACAGAGTGTTGAGTCGACCTCTCCTGGTGTTCCTTAGGTATTTTGTGATTATATATTTCATATGTATCAGTACATGTCTGTAAACCCCCATATCCAAATTCATACATTCCTTACACCTTTCCACTTGGTTAAGCATAGTTGGTTTTCTGGATCTATGCACGGCCTTCTCTTGGAAATGACTTCATGGGTATCAATGTTGAAGTAACAGCTATAAGTGATGTCATAGGATATTTCTATTTCGGTTTCTTTCGTACTTCCTTTTGGGTGGGTATCTCTAGATCCTTCTACGGTGGTGCCAGCGGCACTGTTGCATGCTCTTCCGTGGCTCATGTTCCATTGTGCGCATGGGCCCCCTTCTTCTTGGTGCATTGTTCTGCTGATGGACATTTGGGTTTCTTCCAAGTCTTGGCGATGGTACATGTTGCTGCAGTGCAGGATGGCCAGCCTGTGTCTTTTTGATTTTGGTCTACTCGGGAGATAGGCCCATCGGTGGGCCTACCCGATGACAGGTTAGCTCAATTTTTACCTTTCAACGCACCTCCACGGTGTTCTCACTACTAGCTGTTACCAGGTTACGTCCCAGCGGCCGCTAGAGGGCACAGAGTTCTCTAAAACACCTTGAGCATTTATTCTTTGCAGACTCTGTGGCTGATGATCATTCTGACGACGGTGGGTGAACGTTTCTGTCGACTGGATTTGCATGGCTTTATTAATTCCTGATGTTGAGCATTTTTCCATGCCCTTTTATTTATCACAAGAGAAAGAAAGAGGAGACAAAATGTGCACAAAATATGCCTCTTGAAATTGTCGTTTTGAAATGTGCACGTCTTTTGAGTTGTTTTCCTCGATGGACGACCCAAGAATCGTTTTTGAGGGCAGGTGTCATTTATAGGCCTGCAATGATTTTGAATATCAAGTGACCATTAGCACTGGGTTTAAAGCTGCTGTTTTGAGAAACGGCCACAAGGCGGCAGCAGGTCTCCTTTACCAAACCTGGTTACTCGGGCAACAGAGCCTCCGTGGAAGTCGTATTCTCGGTTGTCAATTAGAATGGACTGTGCCAGGAAAAAGCCCCTTATGTTTGTGCCTCACGACTGACTTGTTCGTTTTTTAATTCAATGTTTATTGTTTCTCACAGCAAGTTTGATTACAATGTTTTGCTTGTTGTAGGTGTGAAAGATGTGGCTCTTTTACACATAAACATGTATCTAGTCTTCTTTGGATCCTTTTCCCATGTAGCTTATGACACAATGTTGAGTACTCTTCTCTTGGTATTCCGTAGGCCTTTGGTGATTTTGTATTTCACCTGTGTTTGTATCTCTCTCTTAAACCCAATTTCCTAATGTACACAATTCTCACACCTGTCCATGGGTGAACCATAAATCTGTTTATTGCATCTGTGATTGCCTTTCTCTGTGGAAATATCTTCAGTGATATCAATTTTTAGGGAACACCTATAAGTGATATCGTAGGCTATGTATCTTTCGCTCTGTGACTTACTGCAAGGTGCGTGATGAACTCTAGCCTCACCGATGGTGCTGTTGATGGCATTGTTTCCTTTTGTTCCTTGGCTAATATTCCATCTGTACAGGTCCCTGTTCTTCTTTGTCCACTCATCTGTTGATGGGCTTTCTGCTTGCTTCCATGTCCTGGCTCTTGTAATACTCCTGCAATGCAGATTTGCCTGCCTGTGTCTTTCCACTTCTGTCTTCTTTCTTAGGTTATAGGCCCAGGAGTGGGCCTGCTGGATCATATCGTAACTCAGTGTTTACCTTGTAAAGGCACCTCCATTCTGTTCCCATTAGTGCCTCTTACCAGGTGAAGTCCTGTGGCGAGCATTGCCCTCTGAGGAAGGCGCCACTAAGACCCTCCTAAGCCTCAGGGCCCGACTGTACTCTCCTTGGTATGCATCCTGGACTTTATGGTATGAACATACAAAAGGAGATGGTCTTTGGCCAAATCGCTCCAGGGACCTGCTCAGTTACTGGGAGTCCCTGGTTGTTCCCTAAAGCTAGGAAAAGCAACCCTGGAGGGGAAATTGGTGCCTTTGAGGGAGAAGCCGAGCAGCCAACCAACCACCTGATGCTGATAAGGTGTGACTAAGCCGAGAAGCCAACCAACCAGCTGATGCCGATAAGGCGTGACGAAGCAAAGTCCCTGCTTTAGGGGTATATATACGGCTAGGCTTTGTTATTAAACTTGCCTTGCAAGCGTCAGTTGCTTGTGCCCTTCTGATCCCATACCTTGGTGCGTTCAGTTCCCTACCCCCTCTCGTCGGTTGTTGCTACACTTTGAGGACCCGCCGCGGCTGGCGGCAAAGTCCCACTTAACCTAGAGGGTGTGCACTGCTCCACAACCCCTTCAGCATGAATTGTTGGTACTTTTGTTGCTGATGGTTCTTCTGACTGGTGTGAGCCGATACCTCTGTGGTTGGATTTGCATGCGTCTCATAAAGCCTTGAAATTGAGCTTTCAGGGATGTCCTTTTTTTCTTCAAACTGTGTGTGTAGCTTACCTCATCACATTCTTTTCTTGAACTCTGTGCCGCCTTTTGAAATATTTTGGCCACTACCTCCCTCAAGACATTTTGTGGGCAGGTTTCATTGACAGCCCTCCAGGACTTGTGCACACGAAGTGACCATTAGCACGGGTTTTCCAGCTGCCGTTGCAGGGAACGGCCAGAGGGCTGCAGCATTTCTGCGTTTCCCACTCTGGTAACTAGTGAAACAGAGCCTTCCTGCCTGTGGTGTTCCTCGGTTATCAATGACGGTGGGATGTGTCTGGAGAAACCCCCCAAAGCTGATGTCTCCTTACTTATATCTGTTTTTAAAATGGAATTTCTACTTTTCACTCGAGGACTCTTCCATTGTGTCCATGGACCACTGCTCCTTTCTGCATTCCTCTGTGGCTGGGCATTTTCATTGCTTCCAAGTGTTGGCTATGGTAAACATTGCTGGATTGCAGGATTGCCAGCCCGTGTCTTTTTGATTCTCATCCTCTCAGGTGATAGACCCAGCAGTGGCTGTGCTTGATTGAACGGTCGCTCAATGTTGACCCTTTCCAGGCAACTCCACTGTGTTTTCCTTAGGGGCTCTTACCACGTCCCACTTAGAACCGAGGGTACGCATTTCTTCACCACCCCTTCAGCATTTCTTGTTTGCAGAAGTTTCGCTGATGGCCATGCTGAGTCGTGTGACATGATAGGTTTTTGTAACGTGTATTTTCGTGTCTAATAATTCCTAAGGTTCAGCATTTTTCCACGCCTTTTTTTATTCTGTTAAACAAAAACAGAAAAAAAAAACCGTGAGTACAATAAACCTCTCGAAATTGTCTTCTTGGAAGGTTGCCCTCTTTCGACTTTTTTGGTCGATTTTCGACCCCAGGATTTCGTTTTGGAGGGCAGGTGTCATTTACAAGCCTGCAATGGGTGTGAATATTGAGTGACCATTAGCACTGACTTTAAAGCTGCTGCTGTGGGAAACGGCCACAAGGCGTCAGCATTGCTACATTCCCACATCTGGTTACTAGGGCAGCAGAGCCTTCTGGAAGTCCTGTTCCCAGGTTGTCAATTAGAATGGAATGTGCCAGGAAAAAACCCCAGATGTGTATGTCACATTACTTCTTGTTCGCTCTTTTAATTTGTTTAAATCGGGGTAATGATTAGAATACTGTTGGTCCTATATGTACAGAATCTGGTTCATTTGTACGTTTTATATATATATATATATATATATATATATATTCTTGTACAGATCCTCTTCCCATGTAAATTATTGCAGAGTGTTCTGGTGACCTCCCTTGCTATATGGTCGGTCTGTTTGATATATATATTTAATACGTATTTGTACACATATGGTGACACTAATCTTAATTTATCCATTCCCCCCACCTTTCATTTTACTTAAGCTTAGTTTGTTTTCTAAGTGTGTGAGTGTCTTTCTTTGTGGAAATATGTTCATTTGTGTCAGCTGTTAGATAACGCCTATACGTGATGTCATACGGTATGCCTTTTGCTTTCCGACTTAACTCATGTTCTGTGATGATCTCTAGGCTCATCTCGGGTGCCTCAAAGAGCAGTGTTTCCTTGTTTTCCATGGCTAATAGTCCACTGTGTCCACGGACCAGCTCTTCTTATCCATTCATCTGTTGATGGACATTTGGGTTGCTTCGGTGTCTTGGCTACTGTGAAAACTCGTGGAGTGCAGCTCTTGCAGCCTGTCTTCTCAGGTGAGAGGCTCGGCTGTGGGTGTTCTGGATGGAAGGGTGGCTCAATTTTTAATTGAAAACGCAGCTCCTTTCTGTTCTCATTATTGGCTGTTACAACTAGACGTGTCCTCCGCAGACAGAGGGAGCAGAGTTCTCTAAAACCCCTTCAGCATTTATTGTTTGTAGTCTTTTGGCTGACGGTAGTTAACTTGGGTGAGCTGAAAGCTTTTTGTAGCTTAGAGGAGTCTGATCATTCCTGAGGTTGAGCTTTTCTCCATTTTGCTTTTTTTGATAAAGAGTGAGTAAAACTTACCTCTTCATACTATCTCTTTGACACATTTGCCTGCTTTGAATTTTTTTCACCACTGCCGAGCTCAGGACATTTTTTTTTTTGAGGGCAGGTGTCTTTTAGAGGCCTGAGTCCTTGTGAATGTTACGTGACCCATAGCTCTGCGTTTAAAGCCGCTCTTGCGGGAAACGGCCACAAGGCGGCAGCATTTCTCCATTTCCAACTCTGGGTTTTCCTGCAACAGAGGCTTCCTGGAGATTGTGTTCGTAGGCTGCAAATGAGAGTGCAGTGTGCCAGGGCAAACCCCCAAGAGCTTATATCTCCTTACTTCTTGTGTGTTTTTTAAAATTTAATTGTTATCTAGTATCACAGCCAATTGGATAAAAATGTGGTGTGTGTTCTAGGTGTACAGCATCTGGTTCATCATATGTATGTATCGATCTATTCATCTTTGGATCCTTTCCAAAGGAAAGTGTAGGTTATTACAGAGTGTTGAGTCGACCTCTCCTGGTGTTCCTTAGGTATTTTGTGATTATATATTTCATATGTATCAGTACATGTCTGTAAACCCCCATATCCAAATTCATACATTCCTTACACCTTTCCACTTGGTTAAGCATAGTTGGTTTTCTGGATCTATGCACGGCCTTCTCTTGGAAATGACTTCATGGGTATCAATGTTGAAGTAACAGCTATAAGTGATGTCATAGGATATTTCTATTTCGGTTTCTTTCGTACTTCCTTTTGGGTGGGTATCTCTAGATCCTTCTACGGTGGTGCCAGCGGCACTGTTGCATGCTCTTCCGTGGCTCATGTTCCATTGTGCGCATGGGCCCCCTTCTTCTTGGTGCATTGTTCTGCTGATGGACATTTGGGTTTCTTCCAAGTCTTGGCGATGGTACATGTTGCTGCAGTGCAGGATGGCCAGCCTGTGTCTTTTTGATTTTGGTCTACTCGGGAGATAGGCCCATCGGTGGGCCTACCCGATGACAGGTTAGCTCAATTTTTACCTTTCAACGCACCTCCACGGTGTTCTCACTACTAGCTGTTACCAGGTTACGTCCCAGCGGCCGCTAGAGGGCACAGAGTTCTCTAAAACACCTTGAGCATTTATTCTTTGCAGACTCTGTGGCTGATGATCATTCTGACGACGGTGGGTGAACGTTTCTGTCGACTGGATTTGCATGGCTTTATTAATTCCTGATGTTGAGCATTTTTCCATGCCCTTTTATTTATCACAAGAGAAAGAAAGAGGAGACAAAATGTGCACAAAATATGCCTCTTGAAATTGTCGTTTTGAAATGTGCACGTCTTTTGAGTTGTTTTCCTCGATGGACGACCCAAGAATCGTTTTTGAGGGCAGGTGTCATTTATAGGCCTGCAATGATTTTGAATATCAAGTGACCATTAGCACTGGGTTTAAAGCTGCTGTTTTGAGAAACGGCCACAAGGCGGCAGCAGGTCTCCTTTACCAAACCTGGTTACTCGGGCAACAGAGCCTCCGTGGAAGTCGTATTCTCGGTTGTCAATTAGAATGGACTGTGCCAGGAAAAAGCCCCTTATGTTTGTGCCTCACGACTGACTTGTTCGTTTTTTAATTCAATGTTTATTGTTTCTCACAGCAAGTTTGATTACAATGTTTTGCTTGTTGTAGGTGTGAAAGATGTGGCTCTTTTACACATAAACATGTATCTAGTCTTCTTTGGATCCTTTTCCCATGTAGCTTATGACACAATGTTGAGTACTCTTCTCTTGGTATTCCGTAGGCCTTTGGTGATTTTGTATTTCACCTGTGTTTGTATCTCTCTCTTAAACCCAATTTCCTAATGTACACAATTCTCACACCTGTCCATGGGTGAACCATAAATCTGTTTATTGCATCTGTGATTGCCTTTCTCTGTGGAAATATCTTCAGTGATATCAATTTTTAGGGAACACCTATAAGTGATATCGTAGGCTATGTATCTTTCGCTCTGTGACTTACTGCAAGGTGCGTGATGAACTCTAGCCTCACCGATGGTGCTGTTGATGGCATTGTTTCCTTTTGTTCCTTGGCTAATATTCCATCTGTACAGGTCCCTGTTCTTCTTTGTCCACTCATCTGTTGATGGGCTTTCTGCTTGCTTCCATGTCCTGGCTCTTGTAATACTCCTGCAATGCAGATTTGCCTGCCTGTGTCTTTCCACTTCTGTCTTCTTTCTTAGGTTATAGGCCCAGGAGTGGGCCTGCTGGATCATATCGTAACTCAGTGTTTACCTTGTAAAGGCACCTCCATTCTGTTCCCATTAGTGCCTCTTACCAGGTGAAGTCCTGTGGCGAGCATTGCCCTCTGAGGAAGGCGCCACTAAGACCCTCCTAAGCCTCAGGGCCCGACTGTACTCTCCTTGGTATGCATCCTGGACTTTATGGTATGAACATACAAAAGGAGATGGTCTTTGGCCAAATCGCTCCAGGGACCTGCTCAGTTACTGGGAGTCCCTGGTTGTTCCCTAAAGCTAGGAAAAGCAACCCTGGAGGGGAAATTGGTGCCTTTGAGGGAGAAGCCGAGCAGCCAACCAACCAGCTGATGCTGATAAGGTGTGACTAAGCCGAGAAGCCAACCAACCAGCTGATGCCGATAAGGCGTGACGAAGCAAAGTCCCTGCTTTAGGGGTATATATACGGCTAGGCTTTGTTATTAAACTTGCCTTGCAAGCGTCAGTTGCTTGTGCCCTTCTGATCCCATACCTTGGTGCGTTCAGTTCCCTACCCCCTCTCGTCGGTTGTTGCTACACTTTGAGGACCCGCCGCGGCTGGCGGCAAAGTCCCACTTAACCTAGAGGGTATGCACTGCTCCACAACCCCTTCAGCATGAATTGTTGGTACTTTTGTTGCTGATGGTTCTTCTGACTGGTGTGAGCCGATACCTCTGTGGTTGGATTTGCATGCGTCTCATAAAGCCTTGAAATTGAGCTTTCAGGGATGTCCTTTTTTTCTTCAAACTGTGTGTGTAGCTTACCTCATCACATTCTTTTCTTGAACTCTGTGCCGCCTTTTGAAATATTTTGGCCACTACCTCCCTCAAGACATTTTGTGGGCAGGTTTCATTGACAGCCCTCCAGGACTTGTGCACACGAAGTGACCATTAGCACGGGTTTTCCAGCTGCCGTTGCAGGGAACGGCCAGAGGGCTGCAGCATTTCTGCGTTTCCCACTCTGGTAACTAGTGAAACAGAGCCTTCCTGCCTGTGGTGTTCCTCGGTTATCAATGACGGTGGGATGTGTCTGGAGAAACCCCCCAAAGCTGATGTCTCCTTACTTATATCTGTTTTTAAAATGGAATTTCTACTTTTCACTCGAGGACTCTTCCATTGTGTCCATGGACCACTGCTCCTTTCTGCATTCCTCTGTGGCTGGGCATTTTCATTGCTTCCAAGTGTTGGCTATGGTAAACATTGCTGGATTGCAGGATTGCCAGCCCGTGTCTTTTTGATTCTCATCCTCTCAGGTGATAGACCCAGCAGTGGCTGTGCTTGATTGAACGGTCGCTCAATGTTGACCCTTTCCAGGCAACTCCACTGTGTTTTCCTTAGGGGCTCTTACCACGTCCCACTTAGAACCGAGGGTACGCATTTCTTCACCACCCCTTCAGCATTTCTTGTTTGCAGAAGTTTCGCTGATGGCCATGCTGAGTCGTGTGACATGATAGGTTTTTGTAACGTGTATTTTCGTGTCTAATAATTCCTAAGGTTCAGCATTTTTCCACGCCTTTTTTTATTCTGTTAAACAAAAACAGAAAAAAAAAAACCGTGAGTACAATAAACCTCTCGAAATTGTCTTCTTGGAAGGTTGCCCTCTTTCGACTTTTTTGGTTGATTTTCGACCCCAGGATTTCGTTTTGGAGGGCAGGTGTCATTTACAAGCCTGCAATGGGTGTGAATATTGAGTGACCATTAGCACTGACTTTAAAGCTGCTGCTGTGGGAAACGGCCACAAGGCGTCAGCATTGCTACATTCCCACATCTGGTTACTAGGGCAGCAGAGCCTTCTGGAAGTCCTGTTCCCAGGTTGTCAATTAGAATGGAATGTGCCAGGAAAAAACCCCAGATGTGTATGTCACATTACTTCTTGTTCGCTCTTTTAATTTGTTTAAATCGGGGTAATGATTAGAATACTGTTGGTCCTATATGTACAGAATCTGGTTCATTTGTACGTTTTATATATATATATATATATATATATATATATATATATATATATATTCTTGTACAGATCCTCTTCCCATGTAAATTATTGCAGAGTGTTCTGGTGACCTCCCTTGCTATATGGTCGGTCTGTTTGATATATATATTTAATACGTATTTGTACACATATGGTGACACTAATCTTAATTTATCCATTCCCCCCACCTTTCATTTTACTTAAGCTTAGTTTGTTTTCTAAGTGTGTGAGTGTCTTTCTTTGTGGAAATATGTTCATTTGTGTCAGCTGTTAGATAACGCCTATACGTGATGTCATACGGTATGCCTTTTGCTTTCCGACTTAACTCATGTTCTGTGATGATCTCTAGGCTCATCTCGGGTGCCTCAAAGAGCAGTGTTTCCTTGTTTTCCATGGCTAATAGTCCACTGTGTCCACGGACCAGCTCTTCTTATCCATTCATCTGTTGATGGACATTTGGGTTGCTTCGGTGTCTTGGCTACTGTGAAAACTCGTGGAGTGCAGCTCTTGCAGCCTGTCTTCTCAGGTGAGAGGCTCGGCTGTGGGTGTTCTGGATGGAAGGGTGGCTCAATTTTTAATTGAAAACGCAGCTCCTTTCTGTTCTCATTATTGGCTGTTACAACTAGACGTGTCCTCCGCAGACAGAGGGAGCAGAGTTCTCTAAAACCCCTTCAGCATTTATTGTTTGTAGTCTTTTGGCTGACGGTAGTTAACTTGGGTGAGCTGAAAGCTTTTTGTAGCTTAGAGGAGTCTGATCATTCCTGAGGTTGAGCTTTTCTCCATTTTGCTTTTTTTGATAAAGAGTGAGTAAAACTTACCTCTTCATACTATCTCTTTGACACATTTGCCTGCTTTGAATTTTTTTCACCACTGCCGAGCTCAGGACATTTTTTTTTTTTGAGGGCAGGTGTCTTTTAGAGGCCTGAGTCCTTGTGAATGTTACGTGACCCATAGCTCTGCGTTTAAAGCCGCTCTTGCGGGAAACGGCCACAAGGCGGCAGCATTTCTCCATTTCCAACTCTGGGTTTTCCTGCAACAGAGGCTTCCTGGAGATTGTGTTCGTAGGCTGCAAATGAGAGTGCAGTGTGCCAGGGCAAACCCCCAAGAGCTTATATCTCCTTACTTCTTGTGTGTTTTTTAAAATTTAATTGTTATCTAGTATCACAGCCAATTGGATAAAAATGTGGTGTGTGTTCTAGGTGTACAGCATCTGGTTCATCATATGTATGTATCGATCTATTCATCTTTGGATCCTTTCCCGTGTAGGTTATTACAGAGTGTTGAGTCGACCTCTCCTGGTGTTCCTTAGGTATTTTGTGATTATATATTTCATATGTATCAGTACATGTCTGTAAACCCCCATATCCAAATTCATACATTCCTTACACCTTTCCACTTGGTTAAGCATAGTTGGTTTTCTGGATCTATGCACGGCCTTCTCTTGGAAATGACTTCATGGGTATCAATGTTGAAGTAACAGCTATAAGTGATGTCATAGGATATTTCTATTTCGGTTTCTTTCGTACTTCCTTTTGGGTGGGTATCTCTAGATCCTTCTACGGTGGTGCCAGCGGCACTGTTGCATGCTCTTCCGTGGCTCATGTTCCATTGTGCGCATGGGCCCCCTTCTTCTTGGTGCATTGTTCTGCTGATGGACATTTGGGTTTCTTCCAAGTCTTGGCGATGGTACATGTTGCTGCAGTGCAGGATGGCCAGCCTGTGTCTTTTTGATTTTGGTCTACTCGGGAGATAGGCCCATCGGTGGGCCTACCCGATGACAGGTTAGCTCAATTTTTACCTTTCAACGCACCTCCACGGTGTTCTCACTACTAGCTGTTACCAGGTTACGTCCCAGCGGCCGCTAGAGGGCACAGAGTTCTCTAAAACACCTTGAGCATTTATTCTTTGCAGACTCTGTGGCTGATGATCATTCTGACGACGGTGGGTGAACGTTTCTGTCGACTGGATTTGCATGGCTTTATTAATTCCTGATGTTGAGCATTTTTCCATGCCCTTTTATTTATCACAAGAGAAAGAAAGAGGAGACAAAATGTGCACAAAATATGCCTCTTGAAATTGTCGTTTTGAAATGTGCACGTCTTTTGAGTTGTTTTCCTCGATGGACGACCCAAGAATCGTTTTTGAGGGCAGGTGTCATTTATAGGCCTGCAATGATTTTGAATATCAAGTGACCATTAGCACTGGGTTTAAAGCTGCTGTTTTGAGAAACGGCCACAAGGCGGCAGCAGGTCTCCTTTACCAAACCTGGTTACTCGGGCAACAGAGCCTCCGTGGAAGTCGTATTCTCGGTTGTCAATTAGAATGGACTGTGCCAGGAAAAAGCCCCTTATGTTTGTGCCTCACGACTGACTTGTTCGTTTTTTAATTCAATGTTTATTGTTTCTCACAGCAAGTTTGATTACAATGTTTTGCTTGTTGTAGGTGTGAAAGATGTGGCTCTTTTACACATAAACATGTATCTAGTCTTCTTTGGATCCTTTTCCCATGTAGCTTATGACACAATGTTGAGTACTCTTCTCTTGGTATTCCGTAGGCCTTTGGTGATTTTGTATTTCACCTGTGTTTGTATCTCTCTCTTAAACCCAATTTCCTAATGTACACAATTCTCACACCTGTCCATGGGTGAACCATAAATCTGTTTATTGCATCTGTGATTGCCTTTCTCTGTGGAAATATCTTCAGTGATATCAATTTTTAGGGAACACCTATAAGTGATATCGTAGGCTATGTATCTTTCGCTCTGTGACTTACTGCAAGGTGCGTGATGAACTCTAGCCTCACCGATGGTGCTGTTGATGGCATTGTTTCCTTTTGTTCCTTGGCTAATATTCCATCTGTACAGGTCCCTGTTCTTCTTTGTCCACTCATCTGTTGATGGGCTTTCTGCTTGCTTCCATGTCCTGGCTCTTGTAATACTCCTGCAATGCAGATTTGCCTGCCTGTGTCTTTCCACTTCTGTCTTCTTTCTTAGGTTATAGGCCCAGGAGTGGGCCTGCTGGATCATATCGTAACTCAGTGTTTACCTTGTAAAGGCACCTCCATTCTGTTCCCATTAGTGCCTCTTACCAGGTGAAGTCCTGTGGCGAGCATTGCCCTCTGAGGAAGGCGCCACTAAGACCCTCCTAAGCCTCAGGGCCCGACTGTACTCTCCTTGGTATGCATCCTGGACTTTATGGTATGAACATACAAAAGGAGATGGTCTTTGGCCAAATCGCTCCAGGGACCTGCTCAGTTACTGGGAGTCCCTGGTTGTTCCCTAAAGCTAGGAAAAGCAACCCTGGAGGGGAAATTGGTGCCTTTGAGGGAGAAGCCGAGCAGCCAACCAACCACCTGATGCTGATAAGGTGTGACTAAGCCGAGAAGCCAACCAACCAGCTGATGCCGATAAGGCGTGACGAAGCAAAGTCCCTGCTTTAGGGGTATATATACGGCTAGGCTTTGTTATTAAACTTGCCTTGCAAGCGTCAGTTGCTTGTGCCCTTCTGATCCCATACCTTGGTGCGTTCGGTTCCCTACCCCCTCTCGTCGGTTGTTGCTACACTTTGAGGACCCGCCGCGGCTGGCGGCAAAGTCCCACTTAACCTAGAGGGTGTGCACTGCTCCACAACCCCTTCAGCATGAATTGTTGGTACTTTTGTTGCTGATGGTTCTTCTGACTGGTGTGAGCCGATACCTCTGTGGTTGGATTTGCATGCGTCTCATAAAGCCTTGAAATTGAGCTTTCAGGGATGTCCTTTTTTTCTTCAAACTGTGTGTGTAGCTTACCTCATCACATTCTTTTCTTGAACTCTGTGCCGCCTTTTGAAATATTTTGGCCACTACCTCCCTCAAGACATTTTGTGGGCAGGTTTCATTGACAGCCCTCCAGGACTTGTGCACACGAAGTGACCATTAGCACGGGTTTTCCAGCTGCCGTTGCAGGGAACGGCCAGAGGGCTGCAGCATTTCTGCGTTTCCCACTCTGGTAACTAGTGAAACAGAGCCTTCCTGCCTGTGGTGTTCCTCGGTTATCAATGACGGTGGGATGTGTCTGGAGAAACCCCCCAAAGCTGATGTCTCCTTACTTATATCTGTTTTTAAAATGGAATTTCTACTTTTCACTCGAGGACTCTTCCATTGTGTCCATGGACCACTGCTCCTTTCTGCATTCCTCTGTGGCTGGGCATTTTCATTGCTTCCAAGTGTTGGCTATGGTAAACATTGCTGGATTGCAGGATTGCCAGCCCGTGTCTTTTTGATTCTCATCCTCTCAGGTGATAGACCCAGCAGTGGCTGTGCTTGATTGAACGGTCGCTCAATGTTGACCCTTTCCAGGCAACTCCACTGTGTTTTCCTTAGGGGCTCTTAACACGTCCCACTTAGAACCGAGGGTACGCATTTCTTCACCACCCCGTCAGCATTTCTTGTTTGCAGAAGTTTTGCTGCTGGCCATGCTGAGTCGTGTGACATGATAGGTTTTTGTAACGTGTATTTTCGTGTCTAATAATTCCTAAGGTTCAGCATTTTTCCACGCCTTTTTTTATTCTGTTAAACAAAAACAGAAAAAAAAAACCGTGAGTACAATAAACCTCTCGAAATTGTCTTCTTGGAAGGTTGCCCTCTTTCGACTTTTTTGGTCGATTTTCGACCCCAGGATTTCGTTTTGGAGGGCAGGTGTCATTTACAAGCCTGCAATGGGTGTGAATATTGAGTGACCATTAGCACTGACTTTAAAGCTGCTGCTGTGGGAAACGGCCACAAGGCGTCAGCATTGCTACATTCCCACATCTGGTTACTAGGGCAGCAGAGCCTTCTGGAAGTCCTGTTCCCAGGTTGTCAATTAGAATGGAATGTGCCAGGAAAAAACCCCAGATGTGTATGTCACATTACTTCTTGTTCGCTCTTTTAATTTGTTTAAATCGGGGTAATGATTAGAATACTGTTGGTCCTATATGTACAGAATCTGGTTCATTTGTACGTTTTATATATATATATATATATATATATATATATTCTTGTACAGATCCTCTTCCCATGTAAATTATTGCAGAGTGTTCTGGTGACCTCCCTTGCTATATGGTCGGTCTGTTTGATATATATATTTAATACGTATTTGTACACATATGGTGACACTAATCTTAATTTATCCATTCCCCCCACCTTTCATTTTACTTAAGCTTAGTTTGTTTTCTAAGTGTGTGAGTGTCTTTCTTTGTGGAAATATGTTCATTTGTGTCAGCTGTTAGATAACGCCTATACGTGATGTCATACGGTATGCCTTTTGCTTTCCGACTTAACTCATGTTCTGTGATGATCTCTAGGCTCATCTCGGGTGCCTCAAAGAGCAGTGTTTCCTTGTTTTCCATGGCTAATAGTCCACTGTGTCCACGGACCAGCTCTTCTTATCCATTCATCTGTTGATGGACATTTGGGTTGCTTCGGTGTCTTGGCTACTGTGAAAACTCGTGGAGTGCAGCTCTTGCAGCCTGTCTTCTCAGGTGAGAGGCTCGGCTGTGGGTGTTCTGGATGGAAGGGTGGCTCAATTTTTAATTGAAAACGCAGCTCCTTTCTGTTCTCATTATTGGCTGTTACAACTAGACGTGTCCTCCGCAGACAGAGGGAACAGAGTTCTCTAAAACCCCTTCAGCATTTATTGTTTGTAGTCTTTTGGCTGACGGTAGTTAACTTGGGTGAGCTGAAAGCTTTTTGTAGCTTAGAGGAGTCTGATCATTCCTGAGGTTGAGCTTTTCTCCATTTTGCTTTTTTTGATAAAGAGTGAGTAAAACTTACCTCTTCATACTATCTCTTTGACACATTTGCCTGCTTTGAATTTTTTTCACCACTGCCGAGCTCAGGACATTTTTTTTTTTTGAGGGCAGGTGTCTTTTAGAGGCCTGAGTCCTTGTGAATGTTACGTGACCCATAGCTCTGCGTTTAAAGCCGCTCTTGCGGGAAACGGCCACAAGGCGGCAGCATTTCTCCATTTCCAACTCTGGGTTTTCCTGCAACAGAGGCTTCCTGGAGATTGTGTTCGTAGGCTGCAAATGAGAGTGCAGTGTGCCAGGGCAAACCCCCAAGAGCTTATATCTCCTTACTTCTTGTGTGTTTTTTAAAATTTAATTGTTATCTAGTATCACAGCCAATTGGATAAAAATGTGGTGTGTGTTCTAGGTGTACAGCATCTGGTTCATCATATGTATGTATCGATCTATTCATCTTTGGATCCTTTCCAAAGGAAAGTGTAGGTTATTACAGAGTGTTGAGTCGACCTCTCCTGGTGTTCCTTAGGTATTTTGTGATTATATATTTCATATGTATCAGTACATGTCTGTAAACCCCCATATCCAAATTCATACATTCCTTACACCTTTCCACTTGGTTAAGCATAGTTGGTTTTCTGGATCTATGCACGGCCTTCTCTTGGAAATGACTTCATGGGTATCAATGTTGAAGTAACAGCTATAAGTGATGTCATAGGATATTTCTATTTCGGTTTCTTTCGTACTTCCTTTTGGGTGGGTATCTCTAGATCCTTCTACGGTGGTGCCAGCGGCACTGTTGCATGCTCTTCCGTGGCTCATGTTCCATTGTGCGCATGGGCCCCCTTCTTCTTGGTGCATTGTTCTGCTGATGGACATTTGGGTTTCTTCCAAGTCTTGGCGATGGTACATGTTGCTGCAGTGCAGGATGGCCAGCCTGTGTCTTTTTGATTTTGGTCTACTCGGGAGATAGGCCCATCGGTGGGCCTACCCGATGACAGGTTAGCTCAATTTTTACCTTTCAACGCACCTCCACGGTGTTCTCACTACTAGCTGTTACCAGGTTACGTCCCAGCGGCCGCTAGAGGGCACAGAGTTCTCTAAAACACCTTGAGCATTTATTCTTTGCAGACTCTGTGGCTGATGATCATTCTGACGACGGTGGGTGAACGTTTCTGTCGACTGGATTTGCATGGCTTTATTAATTCCTGATGTTGAGCATTTTTCCATGCCCTTTTATTTATCACAAGAGAAAGAAAGAGGAGACAAAATGTGCACAAAATATGCCTCTTGAAATTGTCGTTTTGAAATGTGCACGTCTTTTGAGTTGTTTTCCTCGATGGACGACCCAAGAATCGTTTTTGAGGGCAGGTGTCATTTATAGGCCTGCAATGATTTTGAATATCAAGTGACCATTAGCACTGGGTTTAAAGCTGCTGTTTTGAGAAACGGCCACAAGGCGGCAGCAGGTCTCCTTTACCAAACCTGGTTACTCGGGCAACAGAGCCTCCGTGGAAGTCGTATTCTCGGTTGTCAATTAGAATGGACTGTGCCAGGAAAAAGCCCCTTATGTTTGTGCCTCACGACTGACTTGTTCGTTTTTTAATTCAATGTTTATTGTTTCTCACAGCAAGTTTGATTACAATGTTTTGCTTGTTGTAGGTGTGAAAGATGTGGCTCTTTTACACATAAACATGTATCTAGTCTTCTTTGGATCCTTTTCCCATGTAGCTTATGACACAATGTTGAGTACTCTTCTCTTGGTATTCCGTAGGCCTTTGGTGATTTTGTATTTCACCTGTGTTTGTATCTCTCTCTTAAACCCAATTTCCTAATGTACACAATTCTCACACCTGTCCATGGGTGAACCATAAATCTGTTTATTGCATCTGTGATTGCCTTTCTCTGTGGAAATATCTTCAGTGATATCAATTTTTAGGGAACACCTATAAGTGATATCGTAGGCTATGTATCTTTCGCTCTGTGACTTACTGCAAGGTGCGTGATGAACTCTAGCCTCACCGATGGTGCTGTTGATGGCATTGTTTCCTTTTGTTCCTTGGCTAATATTCCATCTGTACAGGTCCCTGTTCTTCTTTGTCCACTCATCTGTTGATGGGCTTTCTGCTTGCTTCCATGTCCTGGCTCTTGTAATACTCCTGCAATGCAGATTTGCCTGCCTGTGTCTTTCCACTTCTGTCTTCTTTCTTAGGTTATAGGCCCAGGAGTGGGCCTGCTGGATCATATCGTAACTCAGTGTTTACCTTGTAAAGGCACCTCCATTCTGTTCCCATTAGTGCCTCTTACCAGGTGAAGTCCTGTGGCGAGCATTGCCCTCTGAGGAAGGCGCCACTAAGACCCTCCTAAGCCTCAGGGCCCGACTGTACTCTCCTTGGTATGCATCCTGGACTTTATGGTATGAACATACAAAAGGAGATGGTCTTTGGCCAAATCGCTCCAGGGACCTGCTCAGTTACTGGGAGTCCCTGGTTGTTCCCTAAAGCTAGGAAAAGCAACCCTGGAGGGGAAATTGGTGCCTTTGAGGGAGAAGCCGAGCAGCCAACCAACCAGCTGATGCTGATAAGGTGTGACTAAGCCGAGAAGCCAACCAACCAGCTGATGCCGATAAGGCGTGACGAAGCAAAGTCCCTGCTTTAGGGGTATATATACGGCTAGGCTTTGTTATTAAACTTGCCTTGCAAGCGTCAGTTGCTTGTGCCCTTCTGATCCCATACCTTGGTGCGTTCAGTTCCCTACCCCCTCTCGTCGGTTGTTGCTACACTTTGAGGACCCGCCGCGGCTGGCGGCAAAGTCCCACTTAACCTAGAGGGTATGCACTGCTCCACAACCCCTTCAGCATGAATTGTTGGTACTTTTGTTGCTGATGGTTCTTCTGACTGGTGTGAGCCGATACCTCTGTGGTTGGATTTGCATGCGTCTCATAAAGCCTTGAAATTGAGCTTTCAGGGATGTCCTTTTTTTCTTCAAACTGTGTGTGTAGCTTACCTCATCACATTCTTTTCTTGAACTCTGTGCCGCCTTTTGAAATATTTTGGCCACTACCTCCCTCAAGACATTTTGTGGGCAGGTTTCATTGACAGCCCTCCAGGACTTGTGCACACGAAGTGACCATTAGCACGGGTTTTCCAGCTGCCGTTGCAGGGAACGGCCAGAGGGCTGCAGCATTTCTGCGTTTCCCACTCTGGTAACTAGTGAAACAGAGCCTTCCTGCCTGTGGTGTTCCTCGGTTATCAATGACGGTGGGATGTGTCTGGAGAAACCCCCCAAAGCTGATGTCTCCTTACTTATATCTGTTTTTAAAATGGAATTTCTACTTTTCACTCGAGGACTCTTCCATTGTGTCCATGGACCACTGCTCCTTTCTGCATTCCTCTGTGGCTGGGCATTTTCATTGCTTCCAAGTGTTGGCTATGGTAAACATTGCTGGATTGCAGGATTGCCAGCCCGTGTCTTTTTGATTCTCATCCTCTCAGGTGATAGACCCAGCAGTGGCTGTGCTTGATTGAACGGTCGCTCAATGTTGACCCTTTCCAGGCAACTCCACTGTGTTTTCCTTAGGGGCTCTTACCACGTCCCACTTAGAACCGAGGGTACGCATTTCTTCACCACCCCTTCAGCATTTCTTGTTTGCAGAAGTTTCGCTGATGGCCATGCTGAGTCGTGTGACATGATAGGTTTTTGTAACGTGTATTTTCGTGTCTAATAATTCCTAAGGTTCAGCATTTTTCCACGCCTTTTTTTATTCTGTTAAACAAAAACAGAAAAAAAAAAACCGTGAGTACAATAAACCTCTCGAAATTGTCTTCTTGGAAGGTTGCCCTCTTTCGACTTTTTTGGTTGATTTTCGACCCCAGGATTTCGTTTTGGAGGGCAGGTGTCATTTACAAGCCTGCAATGGGTGTGAATATTGAGTGACCATTAGCACTGACTTTAAAGCTGCTGCTGTGGGAAACGGCCACAAGGCGTCAGCATTGCTACATTCCCACATCTGGTTACTAGGGCAGCAGAGCCTTCTGGAAGTCCTGTTCCCAGGTTGTCAATTAGAATGGAATGTGCCAGGAAAAAACCCCAGATGTGTATGTCACATTACTTCTTGTTCGCTCTTTTAATTTGTTTAAATCGGGGTAATGATTAGAATACTGTTGGTCCTATATGTACAGAATCTGGTTCATTTGTACGTTTTATATATATATATATATATATATATATATATATATATATATATATATATATATATATTCTTGTACAGATCCTCTTCCCATGTAAATTATTGCAGAGTGTTCTGGTGACCTCCCTTGCTATATGGTCGGTCTGTTTGATATATATATTTAATACGTATTTGTACACATATGGTGACACTAATCTTAATTTATCCATTCCCCCCACCTTTCATTTTACTTAAGCTTAGTTTGTTTTCTAAGTGTGTGAGTGTCTTTCTTTGTGGAAATATGTTCATTTGTGTCAGCTGTTAGATAACGCCTATACGTGATGTCATACGGTATGCCTTTTGCTTTCCGACTTAACTCATGTTCTGTGATGATCTCTAGGCTCATCTCGGGTGCCTCAAAGAGCAGTGTTTCCTTGTTTTCCATGGCTAATAGTCCACTGTGTCCACGGACCAGCTCTTCTTATCCATTCATCTGTTGATGGACATTTGGGTTGCTTCGGTGTCTTGGCTACTGTGAAAACTCGTGGAGTGCAGCTCTTGCAGCCTGTCTTCTCAGGTGAGAGGCTCGGCTGTGGGTGTTCTGGATGGAAGGGTGGCTCAATTTTTAATTGAAAACGCAGCTCCTTTCTGTTCTCATTATTGGCTGTTACAACTAGACGTGTCCTCCGCAGACAGAGGGAGCAGAGTTCTCTAAAACCCCTTCAGCATTTATTGTTTGTAGTCTTTTGGCTGACGGTAGTTAACTTGGGTGAGCTGAAAGCTTTTTGTAGCTTAGAGGAGTCTGATCATTCCTGAGGTTGAGCTTTTCTCCATTTTGCTTTTTTTGATAAAGAGTGAGTAAAACTTACCTCTTCATACTATCTCTTTGACACATTTGCCTGCTTTGAATTTTTTTCACCACTGCCGAGCTCAGGACATTTTTTTTTTTTGAGGGCAGGTGTCTTTTAGAGGCCTGAGTCCTTGTGAATGTTACGTGACCCATAGCTCTGCGTTTAAAGCCGCTCTTGCGGGAAACGGCCACAAGGCGGCAGCATTTCTCCATTTCCAACTCTGGGTTTTCCTGCAACAGAGGCTTCCTGGAGATTGTGTTCGTAGGCTGCAAATGAGAGTGCAGTGTGCCAGGGCAAACCCCCAAGAGCTTATATCTCCTTACTTCTTGTGTGTTTTTTAAAATTTAATTGTTATCTAGTATCACAGCCAATTGGATAAAAATGTGGTGTGTGTTCTAGGTGTACAGCATCTGGTTCATCATATGTATGTATCGATCTATTCATCTTTGGATCCTTTCCCGTGTAGGTTATTACAGAGTGTTGAGTCGACCTCTCCTGGTGTTCCTTAGGTATTTTGTGATTATATATTTCATATGTATCAGTACATGTCTGTAAACCCCCATATCCAAATTCATACATTCCTTACACCTTTCCACTTGGTTAAGCATAGTTGGTTTTCTGGATCTATGCACGGCCTTCTCTTGGAAATGACTTCATGGGTATCAATGTTGAAGTAACAGCTATAAGTGATGTCATAGGATATTTCTATTTCGGTTTCTTTCGTACTTCCTTTTGGGTGGGTATCTCTAGATCCTTCTACGGTGGTGCCAGCGGCACTGTTGCATGCTCTTCCGTGGCTCATGTTCCATTGTGCGCATGGGCCCCCTTCTTCTTGGTGCATTGTTCTGCTGATGGACATTTGGGTTTCTTCCAAGTCTTGGCGATGGTACATGTTGCTGCAGTGCAGGATGGCCAGCCTGTGTCTTTTTGATTTTGGTCTACTCGGGAGATAGGCCCATCGGTGGGCCTACCCGATGACAGGTTAGCTCAATTTTTACCTTTCAACGCACCTCCACGGTGTTCTCACTACTAGCTGTTACCAGGTTACGTCCCAGCGGCCGCTAGAGGGCACAGAGTTCTCTAAAACACCTTGAGCATTTATTCTTTGCAGACTCTGTGGCTGATGATCATTCTGACGACGGTGGGTGAACGTTTCTGTCGACTGGATTTGCATGGCTTTATTAATTCCTGATGTTGAGCATTTTTCCATGCCCTTTTATTTATCACAAGAGAAAGAAAGAGGAGACAAAATGTGCACAAAATATGCCTCTTGAAATTGTCGTTTTGAAATGTGCACGTCTTTTGAGTTGTTTTCCTCGATGGACGACCCAAGAATCGTTTTTGAGGGCAGGTGTCATTTATAGGCCTGCAATGATTTTGAATATCAAGTGACCATTAGCACTGGGTTTAAAGCTGCTGTTTTGAGAAACGGCCACAAGGCGGCAGCAGGTCTCCTTTACCAAACCTGGTTACTCGGGCAACAGAGCCTCCGTGGAAGTCGTATTCTCGGTTGTCAATTAGAATGGACTGTGCCAGGAAAAAGCCCCTTATGTTTGTGCCTCACGACTGACTTGTTCGTTTTTTAATTCAATGTTTATTGTTTCTCACAGCAAGTTTGATTACAATGTTTTGCTTGTTGTAGGTGTGAAAGATGTGGCTCTTTTACACATAAACATGTATCTAGTCTTCTTTGGATCCTTTTCCCATGTAGCTTATGACACAATGTTGAGTACTCTTCTCTTGGTATTCCGTAGGCCTTTGGTGATTTTGTATTTCACCTGTGTTTGTATCTCTCTCTTAAACCCAATTTCCTAATGTACACAATTCTCACACCTGTCCATGGGTGAACCATAAATCTGTTTATTGCATCTGTGATTGCCTTTCTCTGTGGAAATATCTTCAGTGATATCAATTTTTAGGGAACACCTATAAGTGATATCGTAGGCTATGTATCTTTCGCTCTGTGACTTACTGCAAGGTGCGTGATGAACTCTAGCCTCACCGATGGTGCTGTTGATGGCATTGTTTCCTTTTGTTCCTTGGCTAATATTCCATCTGTACAGGTCCCTGTTCTTCTTTGTCCACTCATCTGTTGATGGGCTTTCTGCTTGCTTCCATGTCCTGGCTCTTGTAATACTCCTGCAATGCAGATTTGCCTGCCTGTGTCTTTCCACTTCTGTCTTCTTTCTTAGGTTATAGGCCCAGGAGTGGGCCTGCTGGATCATATCGTAACTCAGTGTTTACCTTGTAAAGGCACCTCCATTCTGTTCCCATTAGTGCCTCTTACCAGGTGAAGTCCTGTGGCGAGCATTGCCCTCTGAGGAAGGCGCCACTAAGACCCTCCTAAGCCTCAGGGCCCGACTGTACTCTCCTTGGTATGCATCCTGGACTTTATGGTATGAACATACAAAAGGAGATGGTCTTTGGCCAAATCGCTCCAGGGACCTGCTCAGTTACTGGGAGTCCCTGGTTGTTCCCTAAAGCTAGGAAAAGCAACCCTGGAGGGGAAATTGGTGCCTTTGAGGGAGAAGCCGAGCAGCCAACCAACCACCTGATGCTGATAAGGTGTGACTAAGCCGAGAAGCCAACCAACCAGCTGATGCCGATAAGGCGTGACGAAGCAAAGTCCCTGCTTTAGGGGTATATATACGGCTAGGCTTTGTTATTAAACTTGCCTTGCAAGCGTCAGTTGCTTGTGCCCTTCTGATCCCATACCTTGGTGCGTTCGGTTCCCTACCCCCTCTCGTCGGTTGTTGCTACACTTTGAGGACCCGCCGCGGCTGGCGGCAAAGTCCCACTTAACCTAGAGGGTGTGCACTGCTCCACAACCCCTTCAGCATGAATTGTTGGTACTTTTGTTGCTGATGGTTCTTCTGACTGGTGTGAGCCGATACCTCTGTGGTTGGATTTGCATGCGTCTCATAAAGCCTTGAAATTGAGCTTTCAGGGATGTCCTTTTTTTCTTCAAACTGTGTGTGTAGCTTACCTCATCACATTCTTTTCTTGAACTCTGTGCCGCCTTTTGAAATATTTTGGCCACTACCTCCCTCAAGACATTTTGTGGGCAGGTTTCATTGACAGCCCTCCAGGACTTGTGCACACGAAGTGACCATTAGCACGGGTTTTCCAGCTGCCGTTGCAGGGAACGGCCAGAGGGCTGCAGCATTTCTGCGTTTCCCACTCTGGTAACTAGTGAAACAGAGCCTTCCTGCCTGTGGTGTTCCTCGGTTATCAATGACGGTGGGATGTGTCTGGAGAAACCCCCCAAAGCTGATGTCTCCTTACTTATATCTGTTTTTAAAATGGAATTTCTACTTTTCACTCGAGGACTCTTCCATTGTGTCCATGGACCACTGCTCCTTTCTGCATTCCTCTGTGGCTGGGCATTTTCATTGCTTCCAAGTGTTGGCTATGGTAAACATTGCTGGATTGCAGGATTGCCAGCCCGTGTCTTTTTGATTCTCATCCTCTCAGGTGATAGACCCAGCAGTGGCTGTGCTTGATTGAACGGTCGCTCAATGTTGACCCTTTCCAGGCAACTCCACTGTGTTTTCCTTAGGGGCTCTTACCACGTCCCACTTAGAACCGAGGGTACGCATTTCTTCACCACCCCTTCAGCATTTCTTGTTTGCAGAAGTTTCGCTGATGGCCATGCTGAGTCGTGTGACATGATAGGTTTTTGTAACGTGTATTTTCGTGTCTAATAATTCCTAAGGTTCAGCATTTTTCCACGCCTTTTTTTATTCTGTTAAACAAAAACAGAAAAAAAAAACCGTGAGTACAATAAACCTCTCGAAATTGTCTTCTTGGAAGGTTGCCCTCTTTCGACTTTTTTGGTCGATTTTCGACCCCAGGATTTCGTTTTGGAGGGCAGGTGTCATTTACAAGCCTGCAATGGGTGTGAATATTGAGTGACCATTAGCACTGACTTTAAAGCTGCTGCTGTGGGAAACGGCCACAAGGCGTCAGCATTGCTACATTCCCACATCTGGTTACTAGGGCAGCAGAGCCTTCTGGAAGTCCTGTTCCCAGGTTGTCAATTAGAATGGAATGTGCCAGGAAAAAACCCCAGATGTGTATGTCACATTACTTCTTGTTCGCTCTTTTAATTTGTTTAAATCGGGGTAATGATTAGAATACTGTTGGTCCTATATGTACAGAATCTGGTTCATTTGTACGTTTTATATATATATATATATATATATATATTCTTGTACAGATCCTCTTCCCATGTAAATTATTGCAGAGTGTTCTGGTGACCTCCCTTGCTATATGGTCGGTCTGTTTGATATATATATTTAATACGTATTTGTACACATATGGTGACACTAATCTTAATTTATCCATTCCCCCCACCTTTCATTTTACTTAAGCTTAGTTTGTTTTCTAAGTGTGTGAGTGTCTTTCTTTGTGGAAATATGTTCATTTGTGTCAGCTGTTAGATAACGCCTATACGTGATGTCATACGGTATGCCTTTTGCTTTCCGACTTAACTCATGTTCTGTGATGATCTCTAGGCTCATCTCGGGTGCCTCAAAGAGCAGTGTTTCCTTGTTTTCCATGGCTAATAGTCCACTGTGTCCACGGACCAGCTCTTCTTATCCATTCATCTGTTGATGGACATTTGGGTTGCTTCGGTGTCTTGGCTACTGTGAAAACTCGTGGAGTGCAGCTCTTGCAGCCTGTCTTCTCAGGTGAGAGGCTCGGCTGTGGGTGTTCTGGATGGAAGGGTGGCTCAATTTTTAATTGAAAACGCAGCTCCTTTCTGTTCTCATTATTGGCTGTTACAACTAGACGTGTCCTCCGCAGACAGAGGGAACAGAGTTCTCTAAAACCCCTTCAGCATTTATTGTTTGTAGTCTTTTGGCTGACGGTAGTTAACTTGGGTGAGCTGAAAGCTTTTTGTAGCTTAGAGGAGTCTGATCATTCCTGAGGTTGAGCTTTTCTCCATTTTGCTTTTTTTGATAAAGAGTGAGTAAAACTTACCTCTTCATACTATCTCTTTGACACATTTGCCTGCTTTGAATTTTTTTCACCACTGCCGAGCTCAGGACATTTTTTTTTTTTGAGGGCAGGTGTCTTTTAGAGGCCTGAGTCCTTGTGAATGTTACGTGACCCATAGCTCTGCGTTTAAAGCCGCTCTTGCGGGAAACGGCCACAAGGCGGCAGCATTTCTCCATTTCCAACTCTGGGTTTTCCTGCAACAGAGGCTTCCTGGAGATTGTGTTCGTAGGCTGCAAATGAGAGTGCAGTGTGCCAGGGCAAACCCCCAAGAGCTTATATCTCCTTACTTCTTGTGTGTTTTTTAAAATTTAATTGTTATCTAGTATCACAGCCAATTGGATAAAAATGTGGTGTGTGTTCTAGGTGTACAGCATCTGGTTCATCATATGTATGTATCGATCTATTCATCTTTGGATCCTTTCCCGTGTAGGTTATTACAGAGTGTTGAGTAGACCTCTCTCTGTATTCCTTAGGTGTTTTTTGATTATGTCTTTCATTATGTATCAGTACTTATCTGTTAACCCCCATATCCTAATTCATGCATTCCTTACAGATGAAATGAGAATTCTCCACATTATACTGGTTATTTCAGAGAGTAGGAAAGGATGGCAAGTGGTAAAATATTATCTTTTACCTTAATCTGTTTAAATTTCCCTTGTTACAACATAGGATTATTATCCCTGAATCATAATTCTGTCAGTACACCAGTATAGAGATTATTTCTTAATAGTTAGGTGAGAACCATTTCCTTCTGTTTTTGAGAAAAATTCTGTTACCTCCTTTCAGTAATGGCACTCTTTCCCAAATCAACGGTTTAACAAGGGAGATGCAAGCAGAATAATCATGCAAATACAAAACAATACAACAGCAAGAGAAAATGTCTAACTTCCAATAAGAGCTCAATTTAGAAGAGGGTTTATATCTTCAGAACAAAAGCATGCCTCCTTGACTTGCTAACCAGTCAAAATCTGTGTATTCTACAGAAAATCTGTGATGTTATTCCCATAAAACTACCCTTTACTGCTTCTGCCTCCAATAGATTTCCTAAGCACTAGTGTTTTAATGTACAGGTTACAAACAAAATCCTAATGAGATTTATTTATATTTGTCTTATCCTAGCGTCTCCATTCCTGGAGCCGAAATAATATTACTTTACCTGCTAAGTGATATCGGGAGAGTGGGAGAGGTTTCATAAATACCCCAACCCTAAAGCATACCCTAAACCTAACCCATACACTAACTCTAACCCATAGACATACCTTAAACTATACCCTAATCCTAACCCGTGCCCTAACCCTAAACTTAACTCTAACCTGTACGCTAATCCTAACTCGTACACTAACACGTATCCATACCCCAATCTTTACCCTAATCCTAACCTGTGCCCTAACCCGAACCCTAACTGACCCTTTCCCTAAGTAAGCCCTGACACTGTCCCGAAGTGAGGCCCTGAGGTTGTCCCTAACTCACATCCTCATGCTAGGCCTAACCCTGGCCTTGTCATTGTCCCTAACAAAAGCCCTGACCCTAGTCTTAGCCTAGGCCTTGATATTTGGTCTATCTCAGGTTCTGATGCTGTCCCTAACTAAGGCCCTAAAGCTGTCCCTAACATCAGCCTTGCTGCCGCCAATAACTAACGTGCTGACACTATCCTGAGCTAATATCTTGATCCATCTCTTACCATGGTCCTGACACTGTCCTTACTAAAGTCCTGATGCCATCCCAAAGTTTGCATCCCCTTAGGAATTCAGCAGAATAAGCCTGAAACCTGGTCTGGAACTGGCACTTCAGAGAGACTTCGTAGCCAGTTGTCTAATTCTACCTAAGTAGGTTTTAACTTCTGATGTAGTATTGACATATCCATAACAGGAGCTACTGAACACTACACATATGTCTCATCTTTCTAATAGTATCTGATCTAAAGTCACTGTTTGAAATTTAATAGTTAAGATAGGAGTCCTTGAAAACGTACGGTTGCAGCTACCAGCAGACATTGTTTTCAGAATGGCTAGTGGCATCCTGAGTCTGATGTAGCTCAGAAATTCAATTTCAACAATACAGTTATGCGGGGGCTTACCTGGTGGCTCAATGGTTAAGACTTCGCCTTCTAACACAGAGGGTGCCGGTTTGAGCCCTGGGCAGGGAGCTAAGATCTCACATGCCTCGTGGCCTAAAAACCAAAACATGAAACAGAAACAATATTGTAACAAATTCAATAGACTTAAAAAATGGTCCACATCCAAAAAAAACTTAAAAAGAAAACAGAAAAAGAATTCAGGAATGCATCTAAATCACATCTACAAAGGTCACTTAGGTTTATCTTGGATGTCTGAACCATAGTTACTACTCCTTTTTGACTGTAAAATGCATTCCCTTCCTCAATGCCAAAGCAGATGTACAATTCGTATCTAAAAGGCCACAAAACAGGCAACTCTGGTCAGTATAATTTAAGTTAAACCATGTATAAGCCAGAGAGATTTCCTCACACCTCAATACGTGAAGTTTTTTTCCCTTTTGATTCCAAGTCTTTCAATAGAAAGCACTGATGATCAAAATGTCAATCCCTCAGTGCCAGAATGATTCAGCTGTTTGGCCCTGGTGTACATCATGTCCCTCAGTGCTAGGCCTCCTTGTTATTTGCCTAGTTAATCCACTTTGGGGGAATACTGATCAGGTATCGTGAACATGCTCAGAGGTATGTTAATGACAAAACGCTTTCTATAGGCCATACATTTTATTATTCATACCCAATTGTCACACAAGCATTGTACATGTGCTTTTAGCAGTAGACCTAAAGCAAACAGTGATACATCATGAGTCATTACATTCTGATAACTTCACTATGTAATTTTCCTTTCCTCTTAAACATCAGGGCAAAATGAAGCCAACACAGTAACTTTCATAAATACACACTTCAATACAGAGGTGTCATTTATCCAATTGCTCCAAGTCCTAAGTAGCTTGAGGGGAAGGACTTCCAATTTTACCAGGACATACTAGATTTTTAGGAATTCCAGGTAATTTAATATACTAATCAAACATTTCTCTCTGAGATAGCTCAAGGGCCTTCTAAAGCATCCCAAAGTTAGCTGGAGATCAAAAGAACGGTTAGAATTGGCCAAAAAACACTTATTCACTGAACCAAAGTAAAGAGATTTCAAACAAAAATACAGATCACAGACACAGGCAAAGGAACTCACCAGCTGTTCACAATCAAAAGCAGCATTCTAAGAAAACTTTGGAGGGAGAAACAAAATGCAGGCTTGCCCTAACCCACTTCCAACAAAATCCATCTTAGAATATCGTGGTCAGGCACAACTCTTCCCTCCATGTTCCCTTTTCACAAATGTTCACCACCTTCTGTATCCATCTTATGTTGTCCTTTATTTTTTTCTGCATTCAGACACAACGAGCTCTAGTACAAAGTGACTTTCTTTTCTCTTTGTACCATCAGCCTGTTACCTAGCCGCTCACCTCCTTTATTACGTAGTTTCATAAATGCTTGAACATATGGAATTTCTTTTGTCTTTCTCCTCCTGTGACAAAATAACTCTAGCTGAAGGATAGTATAGTCATTTAGGCTATCATTCAAAGACCACCTTTCCTCATTTTTCAAGAATGTATCCATACATTGGCCAGACAAAATTACAATAGAATTTCATTCTTTTCTTACTCTTAGGTTTACAACTATAGGTTGACCAGTCTGCCAGGATTTTGCCCATTGGCTCTCAGATGGAACTGAAGAAGAAGCACTTCTTACGTTTGAACCATGGAACACTCACACCACGGACTAAGAACACAATAAAATCCTAAACACCAATGGAAGCCTCACACCAAAGGAACCAGAAACCAAAGAGAAACCAACAACCAAACAGCACAAGACTCAAATCAGCTTCCAAGTCTCAACTTAGCCTGTGACCTCTGTCCAAGTGGTTCACCTTCCAAATGAGATTTCCTGGAATGAAAAGTCACCCAAATGGGAACCAAGGTTCCCCCAAATGTACAGGGCTAAAAGGACCTCAGACTGCTTGCCAGGGGAGTTACCACATACTGGCTGAGGTGCTGCAACATCCCAAATGCTATTTTTCTGGTTCCCCAAAATAATCCCTTGGAGTAGGACATTCAGGGCAATCCAGGCAGGAGGAACAGAGGAACGTCCTCAAGTCAAAGACGGCCTCGGCAGCTGCTAGGGTGGTTCCTCTTCCACCATCTACTCCTGCCCTAGAGTTCTAACTGCTGGGATGACTGGGGCTTGGCCTTTCCAGGCAAGGGTCCCAGGTGGTTTGGCCTCTAAAGGAATTCTCCAACCTTACACTCTCTCGAAAGAGACTAGTGTGGAGAAAATCTCAGTGTCCGATCAAGTCAGGGGACCCACAGGGGGATCCCCAAGTCAGCCCCACATTGGGTACTAAATTTGATGTCGAAAACTCAACCTCTGTGCACCAGTGCCAAATCAAATCTCAGAGAGAGAGGTTTGCAGGAAGTAGAGAAGAATAGCTTTACTCCTTTGGCAGCCAAAGGGGGACACAGAAAACTCCGACCCTCAAAAACCGTGTGTCCCAATGCGGGAGGATCTGGTGAGGAGTTTTACAGCAATGGTTTAAGGAGACAGGTGTCCTAAGGATTACTGTGTGTACAGGGCCTTAACTAAATATAACCTGACCTCAGATGGTCTCTTGAGGACCTTCTCTGGAATGAAGACTAAAATCTTCTATTTTGTGGGGGGGGTTTAGGTTGCTAAAGAGCCCAAAGATGCTCTTAACTGTATCCCTTGAGGCAAAACCAGAATCTTGGCCCAAGGCTGCACTGTTCATTCTATTCTGTTCTTCTTTGGTCTGTGCATTCCCTCCTTTCCATCATTAGCAACTGTTCGAATATGCCCTTTAGAACTCAGGGAAGGTCTTGGAGTCTCTAGCATAACTAAGGCCCTGAAATTCTCCCTAACTCAGTCCCTGACGCTGTCTCTAACTAAGGCCCAGATGCCAACAATATCTAAAGTCCTGACATTATCCTGAGCTAATATCCTGACCCAGGTCTTACCAAGCACCTGAAACTGACCCAAAGTAAGCCTTGATGCTGTCCATAAATGGGGGCTTGAGGCTATCCCTAATAGAATCCCTGATAATGTCTTCAAAGAAGATCCTCACATTGATCCCACAGAGCCCCTTATGCTGCTCCTAAGACATCTCCTGACAGTGGCACTAACTCAGGCCGTAAAGACAGGCCTCACTTAGGCCCTTTAGCTGTACTTTAGATAGGCTCTGACGCTATCTGTATACAAAACGCTGGAAGACGTCCGGATTTAGGGCCCTGTCACTGGGCCTAAATAAGGTCCTGATGCTCTCAATAATTTTCTGGCACTATGCCTGGAACGGACCTAACTCTGTCCCAAGCTAATGTCCTGCATCTTTTCCTAAGTGAAACCCTAATACACTCCATGACAAAGGCACAGACTAATCCTAACTAAGGCCTTAACACTATATCTCACTACGGCCCGGAATCTGTCCCTAATGGTCCCTGCTGCAACCATTAACTAAAATGCGGACACTGTCCTGAGATAATTTCCTGACACATTTCTATGCACCATCCTGACTGTCCCAAAAAAAGCCCTGTCGGTATCCTTAAGTGAAGACCTGAGGCTGTGCCTAACTCAGGTCCTGAAGCTTTCCTGAACCGAGGCCTTGATTCTGTGACTCACTCAAGCCCTGCTCATGTCTTTCACTATGACCTTTCGCTAACCCAACCAAGGCCCTGATGCTGCTCCTAAGTCATGCCCTGACGGTGTCTGCAGCTAGGGGGCTGACGCTAGGCCTCACTCAGGCCCTAACGTTCTCCATAAGTCAGGTCTGACGCTGTCCCTACCCAAAACACTGAGCCAGATCCTAAATTAGGCCTTGATTCTCTAAGTAATTAAGGTCTTGACACCAAATCTAGGTCATTAACTGACACTACCCCTGGACCTGAATCTAATCTTGACTTTAGCTAATGTCAAGTTTAGAAAAAGAGATTCTTTACGATGAAATTCTTTCATCATATGAATATTGGTTTCTTAAAACAATAATTTTTAAACTCTTGTTAACCTTAAACAAAGTGTACTCAACTGCTGTGGAATATTCCTTCATAGCAGCGTGCATGGTTCACTTTTACATTCTTGTGTGTTGGCCTTCAGGGTTCTTGCAGGAATGGCTCCTCTTATGCTAACTAAATCATCCCTGATGCTGAACATAAATAAGGCGCTGAAATTACTCCCGATGCTCTGAACCGCTCCCTAACTACGGCCTGGAGACTCGTGCTAACCCAGGCGCTGACACTGTCCCTAACAAAGACCCTGACATTACACATAACTCGGACCCTGACACTACTCCTAGCTCACTCCCTGACACTATACCTGACAAAGGCCATAATGATATTCCTAACTCAGACCCTGACACTGACTCTAACTAAGGCCCTACTGCCGCCAATATCTAAAGTCCTGATACTATCCTGAGTTAATATCCTGACCCAGGTCTTACCAAGGTCCTGAAACTGACCCAAAGTAAGCCTTGATGCTGTCCGAAAATGAGGTCCTGAGGCTCTCCCTAACAGAGGCCCTGATAATGTCTTTAATGAAGACCCTCAGGCTGATCCCACAGAGGCCCTTCTGCTGCTCCTAAGTCATGCCCTGACACTTTCCCTAACTCAGATGCTAAAGATAGGCCTCACTTAGGCACTTGGGCTGTACCTTACTTAGGCTCTGATGCTGTCCTTATATGAAGCCAGGGCAGTGGTCGTGATTTAGGGCCTGACTCTGGTCCTAAGTCAGGCCCCGATGCTCTCAATAACTAAGGTTTTAACGCTTTCTCTTGGTCGTTTCCTGACACTATCCCTGGCCCGGAACCTGACTCTGTCCCAAGCTCATGTCCTGCATCTTATCCTAAATGAAACCCTAACACTCTCCGTAACTAGGGCCCTGAATAATCCTGCCTAAGGCCTTGACACGACTTCTCACTAAGGCCCGGAACCTGACATTGTCCCTAGAAAAGGCCCTGACTATACCTAACAAAGGCTATAATGCTAGTCCTAACTCAGGCCCTGACACTGTTTCTAACTAAAGCCCAGCTGCCGCCAATATCTAAAATCCTGATATTATCCTGAGTTAATATCCTGACCCAGGTCTTACCAAGGTCCTGAAACTGACTAAAAGTAAGCCTTGATGCTGTCCATAAATGAGGCCCTGAGGCTCTCCCTAACAGAGACCCTGATAATGTCTTTAATGAAGAACCTGACACTGATCCCACAGAGGCCCTTCTGCTGCTCCTAAGTCATGCCCTGACAGTGTCCCGAACTCAGGCCCTAAAGATAAGCCTCACTTAGGCCCTTTGGCTCTACCTTCCTTATGCTCTGACGCTGTCTGTATAGGAAGACCTGGCAGTGGTCCTGATTTAGGCCCTGATGCTGGTCCTAAGTAAGGCCCTGATGCTCTCAATAACGAAGGTCTTCACGCTTTTCCTGGGTCATTTCGCGACGCTATCCCTGGCCCGGAACCTGACTCTGTCCCAAGCTCATGTCCTGCATCTTATCCTAAATGAAACCCTAATAGTATCCCTAACTAAGCCCTGATTAAACCTAACAAAGGCCTTCACACTATCTCTCACCAACACCCAGAATATATCCCTAATGGTCCCTGCTGCAATCAATAAATAAACCTGGACACTGTCCTGAGCTATTACCCTGACTCATTTCTATCCACTGTCCTGATACTTTCCAAAAGAAAGCCTGTTGCCGTCCTTAGGTGAAGACCTGAGGCTGTGCCTAACTCAGGCCCTGAAACTTTCCCTAACTGAGGCCTTGATTCTGTGACTAACACAGGCCCTGCTCATTTCTTTCACTATGACCCGAATGCTGACCCAACAAAGGCCCTGATGCTGTTCCTATGTCATGCCCTGTGTCTCCAGCTAGTGGGCTGACACTAGGCCACACTCAGGCCTAGATGTTCTCCCTAAGTCAGGCTCTGACGCTGTCCCTACCCGAAACCCTGACACAGGTCCTAAATTAGGCCATGATTCTCTAAGTAACTAAGGTCTTGACACCAACCCAGGTCATTGGCTGACACTATCCCTGGCTCGGATCGTGACTCTGTCCCAAGCTAATGTCCTGCATCTTATCCTAATTGAAACCCTAATACTCTCCCTAACTAAGGCGCTCACTGATCCTAACTAAGACTTTCACCCTATCTCTCACTAAGGCCCAGAATCGGTCCCTAACATGGGCCGTGCTGCAGTCAATAATGAAAATCCGGACACTATCCTGAGCTAATATCCTGACACATTTCTATCCACCCACCCACCAGACACAGTCCCAAAGAAAGGCCTGTCGCTGTCCTTAGGTGAAGACCTGAGGCTGTGCCTAACTCAGGCCCTGAAACTTTCCCTAACTGAGGCCTTGATTCTGTGACTAACACAGGCCCTGCTCATTTCTTTCACTATGACCCGAATGCTGACCCAACAAAGGCCCTGATGCTGTTCCTATGTCATGCCCTGTGTCTCCAGCTAGTGGGCTGACACTAGGCCGCACTCAGGCCTAGATGTTCTCCCTAAGTCAGGCTCTGACGCTGTCCCTACCCGAAACCCTGACACAGGTCCTAAATTAGGCCCTGATTCTCTAAGTAACTAAGGTCTTGACACCAACCCAGGTCATTGGCTGACACTATCCCTGGCTCGGATCGTGACTCTGTCCCAAGCTAATGTCCTGCATCTTATCCTAATTGAAACCCTAATACTCTCCCTAACTAAGGCGCTCACTGATCCTAACTAAGACTTTCACCCTATCTCTCACTAAGGCCCAGAATCGGTCCCTAACATGGGCCGTGCTGCAGTCAATAATGAAAATCCGGACACTATCCTGAGCTAATATCCTGACACATTTCTATCTACCCACCAGACACAGTCCCAAAGAAAGGCCTGTCGCTGTCCTTAACTGAAGACGAGAGGCTGTGCCTAACTCAGGACCTCAAGATTTCCCTAACTGAGGCCTCGATTCTCTGACTCACTCAGGCCCTGCTCCTGTCTTTCACTATGACCCGAATGCTGACTCCACAAACGCCCTGAATGCTGCTCCTAAGTCATGCCCTGACAGTGTCTGCATCTAGGGGCCTCACTCAGGCCCTCACCTTCTCCCTATATCAGGCTCTGACGCTGTCCCTACCCGAAGCCCTGGCACAGGTCTTAAATTAGGCCCTGATTCTCTAAGTACCTAAGGGCTTGATTCCAAACCTAGGTCATTACCTGACACTAGCCCTAGACCTGAATGTAACCTTGTCTGTTGCTAATGTCAAATTTATCTAAAGAGATTCTTTAGGATGAAATTCTTTCATCTTCTGAATAGAGTTTTCTGAAAAAAATAATGTTTAAACTCTTACTGACCTTAAACAAAATGTACTCAACTTCTGTGGAATATTCCTTTATACCAGCGTGTATGGTTTCCTTCTGCATCTGCGTGTGTTGGCTTAAAGGGTGCTTGTAGGAATGCCTACCGTTATGCTAACTAAATCCCTGATGCTGTCCCTAAATAACGTCCTGAAATTAGTCTCAAGGCTGTGAACCTGTCCCAAACTGAGGCCTGGAGGCTCATCCTAGCTCAGGCCCTGACACTGTCCCTAGCAAAGGCCCTCACACAACTCCTAGCTCAGTCCCTGACACTATACCTAACAAAGGCTATAATGCTAGTCCTAACTCAGGCCCTGACACTGTTTCTAACTAAAGCCCAGCTGCCGCCAATATCTAAAATCCTGATACTATCCTGAGTTAATATCCTGAGCCAGGTCTTACCAAGGTCCTGAAACTGACTAAAACTAAGCCTTGATGCTGTCCATAAATAAGGCCCTGAGGCTCTCCCTAACAGAGGCCCTGATAATGTCTTTAATGAAGAACCTGACGCTGATCCCACAGAGGCCCTTCTGCTGCTCCTAAGTCATGCCCTGACAGTGTCCCGAACTCAGGCCCTAAAGATAAGCCTCACTTAGGCCCTTTGGCTGTACCTTCCTTATGCTCTGACGCTGTCTGTATAGGAAGCCCTGGCAGTGGTCCTGATTTAGGCCCTCACGCTGGTCCTAAGTAAGGCCCTGAGGCTCTCAATAACGAAGGTCCTCACGCTTTTCCTGGGTCATTTCGTGACGCTATCCCTGGCCCGGAACCTGACTCTGTCCCAAGCTAATGTCCTGCATCTTATCCTAAATGAAACCCTAATAGTATCCCTAACTAAGCCCTGACCAATCCGAACAAAGGCCTTGACACTATCTCTCACTAAAGCCCGGAATCTGTCCCTAACATGGGACCTGTTGCAATCAATAACTAAAATCCGGACACTGTCCTGAGATAATTTCCTGACACATTTCTATGCACGATCCTGACACTGTCCCAAACCTGTCCGTGTCTTTAAGTGAAGACCTGACGCTGTGCCTAACTCAGGCCCTGAAGCTTTCCCTAACGGAGGCCTTGATTCTGTGACTCACTCAAGGCCTGCTCATGTCTTTCACTATGACCTTTCGCTGACCCAACCAAGGTGTTTATGCTGCTCCGAAGTCATGCCCTGACTGTGTCTACAGCTACGGGGCTGACGCTAGGCCTCAC
This sequence comes from Kogia breviceps, assembly GCF_026419965.1. Taxonomy (NCBI): domain Eukaryota; kingdom Metazoa; phylum Chordata; class Mammalia; order Artiodactyla; family Physeteridae; genus Kogia; species Kogia breviceps. The sequence continues at coordinate 29,094,630 of NC_081321.1, forward strand.
TCAGGCCCTGAAGTTCTCCATAAGTCAGGTCTGACGCTGTCCCTACCGAAAATCTTGACGCAGGTCCTAAATTTTAGGCCTTGATTCTCTAAGTAAGTAAGGTCTTGACACTAAAACTAGGTCATTAACTGACACTACCCCTAGACCTGAATCTAATCTTGTCTTTAGCTAATGTCAAGTTTAGGGAAAGAGATTCTTTACGACGAAATTCTTTCATCATATGAATATTGGTTTCTTAAAACAATAATTTTTAAACTCTTGTTAACCTTAAACAAAGTGTACTCAACTGCTGTGGAATATTCCTTCATAGCAGCGTGCATGGTTCACTTTTACATTCTTGTGTGTTGGCCTTCAGGGTTCTTGCAGGAATGGCTCCTCTTATGCTAACTAAATCATCCCTGATGCTGAACATAAATAAGGCGCTCAAATTACTCCCGATGCTCTGAACCGCTCCCTAACTACGGCCTGGAGACTCGTGCTAAACCAGGCCCTGACACTGTCCCAAACCAAGACCCTGACATTACACGTAACTCGGACCCTGACACTACTCCTAGCTCAGTCCCTGACACTATACCTAACAAAGCCCATAATGATATTCCTAACTCAGACCCTGACACTGACTCTAACGAAGGCCCTACTGCCGCCAATATCTAAAGTCCTGATGCTATCCTGAGTTAATATCCTGACCCAGGTCTTACCAAGGTCCTGAAACTGACCCAAAGTAAGCCTTGATGCTGTCTGAAAATGAGGCCCTGAGGCTCTCTCTAACAGAGGCCCTGATAATGTCTTTAGTGAAGACCCTCACGCTGATCCCACAGAGGCCCTTCTGCTGCTCCTAAGTCATGCCCTGACAGTGTCCCGAACTCAGGCCCTAAAGATAAGCCTCACTTAGGCCCTTTGGCTGTACCTTCCTTATGCTCTGACGCTGTCTGTATAGGAAGCCCTGGCAGTGGTCCTGATTTAGGCCCTCACGCTGGTCCTAAGTAAGGCCCTGAGGCTCTCAATAACGAAGGTCCTCACGCTTTTCCTGGGTCATTTCGTGACGCTATCCCTGGCCCGGAACCTGACTCTGTCCCAAGCTAATGTCCTGCATCTTATCCTAAATGAAACCCTAATAGTATCCCTAACTAAGCCCTGACCAATCCGAACAAAGGCCTTGACACTATCTCTCACTAAAGCCCGGAATCTGTCCCTAACATGGGACCTGTTGCAATCAATAACTAAAATCCGGACACTGTCCTGAGATAATTTCCTGACACATTTCTATGCACGATCCTGACACTGTCCCAAACCTGTCCGTGTCTTTAAGTGAAGACCTGACGCTGTGCCTAACTCAGGCCCTGAAGCTTTCCCTAAGTGAAGCCTTGATTCTGTGACTCACTCAAGGCCTGCTCATGTCTTTCACTATGACCTTTCGCTGACCCAACCAAGGTGTTTATGCTGCTCCGAAGTCATGCCCTGACTGTGTCTACAGCTACGGGGCTGACGCTAGGCCTCACTCAGGCCCTGAAGTTCTCCATAAGTCAGGTCTGACGCTGTCCCTACCGAAAATCTTGACGCAGGTCCTAAATTTTAGGCCTTGATTCTCTAAGTAAGTAAGGTCTTGACACTAAAACTAGGTCATTAACTGACACTACCCCTAGACCTGAATCTAATCTTGTCTTTAGCTAATGTCAAGTTTAGGGAAAGAGATTCTTTATGACGAAATTCTTTCATCATATGAATATTGGTTTCTTAAAACAATAATTTTTAAACTCTTGTTAACCTTAAACAAAGTGTACTCAACTGCTGTGGAATATTCCTTCATAGCAGCGTGCATGGTTCACTTTTACATTCTTGTGTGTTGGCCTTCAGGGTTCTTGCAGGAATGGCTCCTCTTATGCTAACTAAATCATCCCTGATGCTGAACATAAATAAGGCGCTCAAATTACTCCCGATGCTCTGAACCGCTCCCTAACTACGGCCTGGAGACTCGTGCTAAACCAGGCCCTGACACTGTCCCAAACCAAGACCCTGACATTACACGTAACTCGGACCCTGACACTACTCCTAGCTCAGTCCCTGACACTATACCTAACAAAGCCCATAATGATATTCCTAACTCAGACCCTGACACTGACTCTAACGAAGGCCCTACTGCCGCCAATATCTAAAGTCCTGATGCTATCCTGAGTTAATATCCTGACCCAGGTCTTACCAAGGTCCTGAAACTGACCCAAAGTAAGCCTTGATGCTGTCTGAAAATGAGGCCCTGAGGCTCTCCCTAACAGAGGCCCTGATAATGTCTTTAGTGAAGACCCTCACGCTGATCCCACAGAGGCCCTTCTGCTGCTCCTAAGTCATGCCCTGACAGTGTCCCGAACTCAGGCCCTAAAGATAAGCCTCACTTAGGCCCTTTGGCTAAACCTTCCTTATGCTCTGACGCTGTCTGTATAGGAAGACCTGGCAGTGGTCCTGATTTAGGCCCTCACGCTGGTCCTAAGTAAGGCCCTGAGGCTCTCAATAACGAAGGTCTTCACGCTTTTCCTGGGTCATTTCGTGACGCTATCCCTGGCCCGGAACCTGACTCTGTCCCAAGCTCATGTCCTGCATCTTATCCTAAATGAAACCCTAATACTCTCCCAAACTAAGCCCTGATTAAACCTAACAAAGGCCTTCACACTATCTCTCACGAACGCCCGGAATCTGTCCCTAACATGGGACCTGTTGCAATCAATAACTAAAATCCGGACACTGTCCTAATATCCTGACTCATTTCTATCCACTGTTCTGATACTTTCCAAAAGAAAGCCTGTTGCCGTCCTTAAGTGAAGACCTGAGGCTGTTCCTAACTCAGGCCCTGAAGCTTTCCCTAAGTGAGGCCTTGATTCTGTGACTAACACAGGCCCTGTTCATGTCTTTCACTATGACCTGCATGCTGACCCCACAAAGGCCCTGATGCTGTTCCGACGTCATGCCCTGACTGTGTCTCCAGCAGGTGGGCTGGCACTAGGCCTCACTCAGGCCTAGACGTTCTCCCTAAGTCAGGCTCTGACGCTGTCCCTACCCGAAGCCCTGACACAGGTCCTAAATTAGGCCCTGATTCTCTAAATAACTAAGGTCTTGACACCAACCCAGGTCATTTTCTGACACTATCCCTGGCTCGGATCATGACTCTGTCCCACGCTAATGTCCTGCATCTTATCCTAAATGAAACCCTAATAGTATCCCTAACTAAGCCCTGACCAATCCGAACAAAGGCCTTGACACTATCTCTCACTAAAGCCCGGAATCTGTCCCTAACATGGGACCTGTTGCAATCAATAACTAAAATCCGGACACTGTCCTGAGGTAATTTCCTGACACATTTCTATGCAGGATCCTGACACTGTCCCAAACCGGTCGGTGTAATTAAATGAAGACCTGACGCTGTGCCTAACTCAGGCCCTGAAGCTTTCGCTAACGGAGGCCTTGATTCTGTGACTCACTCAAGGCCTGCTCATGTCTTTCACTATGACCTTTCGCTGACCCAACCAAGGTGTTTATGCTGCTCCGAAGTCATGCCCTGACTGTGTCTACAGCTACGGGGCTGACGCTAGGCCTCACTCAGGCCCTGAAGTTCTCCATAAGTCAGGTCTGATGCTGTCCCTACCGAAAATCTTGACGCAGGTCCTAAATTTGAGGCCTTGATTCTCTAAGTAAGTAAGGTCTTGACACTAAATCTAGGTCATTAACTGACACTACCCCTAGACCTTAATCTAATCTTGACTTTAGCTAATGTCACGTTTAGGGAAAGAGATTCTTTACGATGAAATTCTTTCATCATATGAATATTGGTTTCTTAAAACAATAATTTTTAAACTCTTGTTAACCTTAAACAAAGTGTACTCAACTGCTGTGGAATATTCCTTCATAGCAGCGTGCATGGTTCACTTTTACATTCTTGTGTGTTGGCCTTCAGGATTCTTGCAGGAATGGCTCCTCTTATGCTAACTAAATCATCCCTGATGCTGAACATAAATAAGGCACTGAAATTACTCCCGATGCTCTGAACCGCTCCCTAACTACGGCCTGGAGACTCGTGCTAACCCAGGCGCTGACACTGTCCCTAACAAAGACCCTGACATTACACATAACTCGGACCCTGACACTACTCCTAGCTCACTCCCTGACACTATACCTGACAAAGGCCATAATGATATTCCTAACTCAGACCCTGACACTGACTCTAACTAAGGCCCTACTGCCGCCAATATCTAAAGTCCTGATACTATCCTGAGTTAATATCCTGACCCAGGTCTTACCAAGGTCCTGAAACTGACCCAAAGTAAGCCTTGATGCTGTCCGAAAATGAGGTCCTGAGGCTCTTCCTAACAGAGGCCCTGATAATGTCTTTAATGAAGACCCTCAGGCTGATCCCACAGAGGCCCTTTTGCTGCTCCTAAGTCATGCCCTGACACTTTCCCTAACTCAGATGCTAAAGATAGGCCTCACTTAGGCACTTGGGCTGTACCTTACTTAGGCTCTGATGCTGTCCTTATATGAAGCCAGGGCAGTGGTCGTGATTTAGGGCCTGACTCTGGTCCTAAGTCAGGCCCCGATGCTCTCAATAACTAAGGTTTTAACGCTTTCTCTTGGTTGTTTCCTGACACTATCCCTGGCCCGGAACCTGACTCTGTCCCAAGCTCATGTCCTGCATCTTATCCTAAATGAAACCCTAACACTCTCCGTAACTAGGGCCCTGAATAATCCTGCCTAAGGCCTTGACACGACTTCTCACTAAGGCCCGGAACCTGACATTGTCCCTAGAAAAGGCCCTGACTATACCTAACAAAGGCTATAATGCTAGTCCTAACTCAGGCCCTGACACTGTTTCTAACTAAAGCCCAGCTGCCGCCAATATCTAAAATCCTGATATTATCCTGAGTTAATATCCTGACCCAGGTCTTACCAAGGTCCTGAAACTGACTAAAAGTAAGCCTTGATGCTGTCCATAAATGAGGCCCTGAGGCTCTCCCTAACAGAGACCCTGATAATGTCTTTAATGAAGAACCTGACACTGATCCCACAGAGGCCCTTCTGCTGCTCCTAAGTCATGCCCTGACAGTGTCCCGAACTCAGGCCCTAAAGATAAGCCTCACTTAGGCCCTTTGGCTCTACCTTCCTTATGCTCTGACGCTGTCTGTATAGGAAGACCTGGCAGTGGTCCTGATTTAGGCCCTGATGCTGGTCCTAAGTAAGGCCCTGATGCTCTCAATAACGAAGGTCTTCACGCTTTTCCTGGGTCATTTTGCGACGCTATCCCTGGCCCGGAACCTGACTCTGTCCCAAGCTCATGTCCTGCATCTTATCCTAAATGAAACCCTAATAGTATCCCTAACTAAGCCCTGATTAAACCTAACAAAGGCCTTCACACTATCTCTCACCAACACCCAGAATATATCCCTAATGGTCCCTGCTGCAATCAATAAATAAACCCGGACACTGTCCTGAGCTATTACCCTGACTCATTTCTATCCACTGTCCTGATACTTTCCAAAAGAAAGCCTGTTGCCGTCCTTAGGTGAAGACCTGAGGCTGTGCCTAACTCAGGCCCTGAAACTTTCCCTAACTGAGGCCTTGATTCTGTGACTAACACAGGCCCTGCTCATTTCTTTCACTATGACCCGAATGCTGACCCAACAAAGGCCCTGATGCTGTTCCTATGTCATGCCCTGTGTCTCCAGCTAGTGGGCTGACACTAGGCCGCACTCAGGCCTAGATGTTCTCCCTAAGTCAGGCTCTGACGCTGTCCCTACCCGAAACCCTGACACAGGTCCTAAATTAGGCCCTGATTCTCTAAGTAACTAAGGTCTTGACACCAACCCAGGTCATTGGCTGACACTATCCCTGGCTCGGATCGTGACTCTGTCCCAAGCTAATGTCCTGCATCTTATCCTAATTGAAACCCTAATACTCTCCCTAACTAAGGCGCTCACTGATCCTAACTAAGACTTTCACCCTATCTCTCACTAAGGCCCAGAATCGGTCCCTAACATGGGCCGTGCTGCAGTCAATAATGAAAATCCGGACACTATCCTGAGCTAATATCCTGACACATTTCTATCTACCCACCAGACACAGTCCCAAAGAAAGGCCTGTCGCTGTCCTTAACTGAAGACGAGAGGCTGTGCCTAACTCAGGACCTCAAGATTTCCCTAACTGAGGCCTCGATTCTCTGACTCACTCAGGCCCTGCTCCTGTCTTTCACTATGACCCGAATGCTGACTCCACAAACGCCCTGAATGCTGCTCCTAAGTCATGCCCTGACAGTGTCTGCATCTAGGGGCCTCACTCAGGCCCTCACCTTCTCCCTATATCAGGCTCTGACGCTGTCCCTACCCGAAGCCCTGGCACAGGTCTTAAATTAGGCCCTGATTCTCTAAGTACCTAAGGGCTTGATTCCAAACCTAGGTCATTACCTGACACTAGCCCTAGACCTGAATGTAACCTTGTCTGTTGCTAATGTCAAATTTATCTAAAGAGATTCTTTAGGATGAAATTCTTTCATCTTCTGAATAGAGTTTTCTGAAAAAAATAATGTTTAAACTCTTACTGACCTTAAACAAAATGTACTCAACTTCTGTGGAATATTCCTTTATACCAGCGTGTATGGTTTCCTTCTGCATCTGCGTGTGTTGGCTTAAAGGGTGCTTGTAGGAATGCCTACCGTTATGCTAACTAAATCCCTGATGCTGTCCCTAAATAACGTCCTGAAATTAGTCTCAAGGCTGTGAACCTGTCCCAAACTGAGGCCTGGAGGCTCATCCTAGCTCAGGCCCTGACACTGTCCCTAGCAAAGGCCCTCACACAACTCCTAGCTCAGTCCCTGACACTATACCTAACAAAGGCTATAATGCTAGGCCTAACTCAGGCCCTGACACTGTTTCTAACTAAAGCCCAGCTGCCGCCAATATCTAAAATCCTGATACTATCCTGAGTTAATATCCTGAGCCAGGTCTTACCAAGGTCCTGAAACTGACTAAAACTAAGCCTTGATGCTGTCCATAAATAAGGCCCTGAGGCTCTCCCTAACAGAGGCCCTGATAATGTCTTTAATGAAGAACCTGACGCTGATCCCACAGAGGCCCTTCTGCTGCTCCTAAGTCATGCCCTGACAGTGTCCCGAACTCAGGCCCTAAAGATAAGCCTCACTTAGGCCCTTTGGCTATACCTTCCTTATGCTCTGACGCTGTCTGTATAGGAAGCCCTGGCAGTGGTCCTGATTTAGGCCCTCACGCTGGTCCTAAGTAAGGCCCTGAGGCTCTCAATAACGAAGGTCTTCACGCTTTTCCTGGGTCATTTCGTGACGCTATCCCTGGCCCGGAACCTGACTCTGTCCCAAGCTCATGTCCTGCATCTTATCCTAAATGAAACCCTAATACTCTCCCAAACTAAGCCCTGATTAAACCTAACAAAGGCCTTCACACTATCTCTCACGAACGCTCGGAATCTGTCCCTAACATGGGACCTGTTGCAATCAATAACTAAAATCCGGACACTGTCCTAATATCCTGACTCATTTCTATCCACTGTTCTGATACTTTCCAAAAGAAAGCCTGTTGCCGTCCTTAAGTGAAGACCTGAGGCTGTTCCTAACTCAGGCCCTGAAGCTTTCCCTAAGTGAGGCCTTGATTCTGTGACTAACACAGGCCCTGTTCATGTCTTTCACTATGACCTGCATGCTGACCCCACAAAGGCCCTGATGCTGTTCCGACGTCATGCCCTGACTGTGTCTCCAGCAGGTGGGCTGGCACTAGGCCTCACTCAGGCCTAGACGTTCTCCCTAAGTCAGGCTCTGACGCTGTCCCTACCCGAAGCCCTGACACAGGTCCTAAATTAGGCCCTGATTCTCTAAATAACTAAGGTCTTGACACCAACCCAGGTCATTTTCTGACACTATCCCTGGCTCGGATCATGACTCTGTCCCACGCTAATGTCCTGCATCTTATCCTAAATGAAACCCTAATAGTATCCCTAACTAAGCCCTGACTAATCCGAACAAAGGCCTTGACACTATCTCTCACTAAAGCCCGGAATCTGTCCCTAACATGGGACCTGTTGCAATCAATAACTAAAATCCGGACACTGTCCTGAGGTAATTTCCTGACACATTTCTATGCAGGATCCTGACACTGTCCCAAACCGGTCGGTGTAATTAAATGAAGACCTGACGCTGTGCCTAACTCAGGCCCTGAAGCTTTCGCTAACGGAGGCCTTGATTCTGTGACTCACTCAAGGCCTGCTCATGTCTTTCACTATGACCTTTCGCTGACCCAACCAAGGTGTTTATGCTGCTCCGAAGTCATGCCCTGACTGTGTCTACAGCTACGGGGCTGACGCTAGGCCTCACTCAGGCCCTGAAGTTCTCCATAAGTCAGGTCTGATGCTGTCCCTACCGAAAATCTTGACGCAGGTCCTAAATTTGAGGCCTTGATTCTCTAAGTAAGTAAGGTCTTGACACTAAATCTAGGTCATTAACTGACACTACCCCTAGACCTTAATCTAATCTTGTCTTTAGCTAATGTCACGTTTAGGGAAAGAGATTCTTTACGACGAAATTCTTTCATCATATGAATATTGGTTTCTTAAAACAATAATTTTTAAACTCTTGTTAACCTTAAACAAAGTGTACTCAACTGCTGTGGAATATTCCTTCATAGCAGCGTGCATGGTTCACTTTTACATTCTTGTGTGTTGGCCTTCAGGGTTCTTGCAGGAATGGCTCCTCTTATGCTAACTAAATCATCCCTGATGCTGAACATAAATAAGGCGCTGAAATTCCTCCCGATGCTCTGAACCGCTCCCTAACTACGGCCTGGAGACTCGTACTAACCCAGGCGCTGACACTGTCCCTAACCAAGACCCTGACATTACACATAACTCGGACCCTGACACTACTCCTAGCTCACTCCCTGACACTATACCTGACAAAGGCCATAATGATATTCCTAACTCAGACCCTGACACTGACTCTAACTAAGGCCCTACTGCCGCCAATATCTAAAGTCCTGATACTATCCTGAGTTAATATCCTGACCCAGGTCTTACCAAGGTCCTGAAACTGACCCAAAGTAAGCCTTGATGCTGTCCGAAAATGAGGTCCTGAGGCTCTCCCTAACAGAGGCCCTGATAATGTCTTTAATGAAGACCCTCAGGCTGATCCCACAGAGGCCCTTCTGCTGCTCCTAAGTCATGCCCTGACACTTTCCCTAACTCAGATGCTAAAGATAGGCCTCACTTAGGCACTTGGGCTGTACCTTACTTAGGCTCTGATGCTGTCCTTATATGAAGCCAGGGCAGTGGTCGTGATTTAGGGCCTGACTCTGGTCCTAAGTCAGGCCCCGATGCTCTCAATAACTAAGGTTTTAACGCTTTCTCTTGGTCGTTTCCTGACACTATCCCTGGCCCGGAACCTGACTCTGTCCCAAGCTCATGTCCTGCATCTTATCCTAAATGAAACCCTAACACTCTCCGTAACTAGGGCCCTGAATAATCCTGCCTAAGGCCTTGACACGACTTCTCACTAAGGCCCGGAACCTGACATTGTCCCTAGAAAAGGCCCTGACTATACCTAACAAAGGCTATAATGCTAGTCCTAACTCAGGCCCTGACACTGTTTCTAACTAAAGCCCAGCTGCCGCCAATATCTAAAATCCTGATATTATCCTGAGTTAATATCCTGACCCAGGTCTTACCAAGGTCCTGAAACTGACTAAAAGTAAGCCTTGATGCTGTCCATAAATGAGGCCCTGAGGCTCTCCCTAACAGAGACCCTGATAATGTCTTTAATGAAGAACCTGACACTGATCCCACAGAGGCCCTTCTGCTGCTCCTAAGTCATGCCCTGACAGTGTCCCGAACTCAGGCCCTAAAGATAAGCCTCACTTAGGCCCTTTGGCTCTACCTTCCTTATGCTCTGACGCTGTCTGTATAGGAAGCCCTGGCAGTGGTCCTGATTTAGGCCCTGATGCTGGTCCTAAGTAAGGCCCTGATGCTCTCAATAACGAAGGTCTTCACGCTTTTCCTGGGTCATTTCGCGACGCTATCCCTGGCCCGGAACCTGACTCTGTCCCAAGCTCATGTCCTGCATCTTATCCTAAATGAAACCCTAATAGTATCCCTAACTAAGCCCTGATTAAACCTAACAAAGGCCTTCACACTATCTCTCACCAACACCCAGAATATATCCCTAATGGTCCCTGCTGCAATCAATAAATAAACCCGGACACTGTCCTGAGCTATTACCCTGACTCATTTCTATCCACTGTCCTGATACTTTCCAAAAGAAAGCCTGTTGCCGTCCTTAGGTGAAGACCTGAGGCTGTGCCTAACTCAGGCCCTGAAACTTTCCCTAACTGAGGCCTTGATTCTGTGACTAACACAGGCCCTGCTCATTTCTTTCACTATGACCCGAATGCTGACCCAACAAAGGCCCTGATGCTGTTCCTATGTCATGCCCTGTGTCTCCAGCTAGTGGGCTGACACTAGGCCGCACTCAGGCCTAGATGTTCTCCCTAAGTCAGGCTCTGACGCTGTCCCTACCCGAAACCCTGACACAGGTCCTAAATTAGGCCCTGATTCTCTAAGTAACTAAGGTCTTGACACCAACCCAGGTCATTGGCTGACACTATCCCTGGCTCGGATCGTGACTCTGTCCCAAGCTAATGTCCTGCATCTTATCCTAATTGAAACCCTAATACTCTCCCTAACTAAGGCGCTCACTGATCCTAACTAAGACTTTCACCCTATCTCTCACTAAGGCCCAGAATCGGTCCCTAACATGGGCCGTGCTGCAGTCAATAATGAAAATCCGGACACTATCCTGAGCTAATATCCTGACACATTTCTATCTACCCACCAGACACAGTCCCAAAGAAAGGCCTGTCGCTGTCCTTAACTGAAGACGAGAGGCTGTGCCTAACTCAGGACCTCAAGATTTCCCTAACTGAGGCCTCGATTCTCTGACTCACTCAGGCCCTGCTCCTGTCTTTCACTATGACCCGAATGCTGACTCCACAAACGCCCTGAATGCTGCTCCTAAGTCATGCCCTGACAGTGTCTGCATCTAGGGGCCTCACTCAGGCCCTCACCTTCTCCCTATATCAGGCTCTGACGCTGTCCCTACCCGAAGCCCTGGCACAGGTCTTAAATTAGGCCCTGATTCTCTAAGTACCTAAGGGCTTGATTCCAAACCTAGGTCATTACCTGACACTAGCCCTAGACCTGAATGTAACCTTGTCTGTTGCTAATGTCAAATTTATCTAAAGAGATTCTTTAGGATGAAATTCTTTCATCTTCTGAATAGAGTTTTCTGAAAAAAATAATGTTTAAACTCTTACTGACCTTAAACAAAATGTACTCAACTTCTGTGGAATATTCCTTTATACCAGCGTGTATGGTTTCCTTCTGCATCTGCGTGTGTTGGCTTAAAGGGTGCTTGTAGGAATGCCTACCGTTATGCTAACTAAATCCCTGATGCTGTCCCTAAATAACGTCCTGAAATTAGTCTCAAGGCTGTGAACCTGTCCCAAACTGAGGCCTGGAGGCTCATCCTAGCTCAGGCCCTGACACTGTCCCTAGCAAAGGCCCTCACACAACTCCTAGCTCAGTCCCTGACACTATACCTAACAAAGGCTATAATGCTAGTCCTAACTCAGGCCCTGACACTGTTTCTAACTAAAGCCCAGCTGCCGCCAATATCTAAAATCCTGATACTATCCTGAGTTAATATCCTGAGCCAGGTCTTACCAAGGTCCTGAAACTGACTAAAACTAAGCCTTGATGCTGTCCATAAATAAGGCCCTGAGGCTCTCCCTAACAGAGGCCCTGATAATGTCTTTAATGAAAAACCTGACGCTGATCCAACAGAGGCCCTTCTGCTGCTCCTAAGTCATGCCCTGACAGTGTCCCGAACTCAGGCCCTAAAGATAAGCCTCACTTAGGCCCTTTGGCTGTACCTTCCTTATGCTCTGACGCTCTCTGTATAGGAAGCCCTGGCAGTGGTCCTGATTTAGGCCCTCACGCTGGTCCTATGTAAGGCCCTGAGGCTCTCAATAACGAAGGTCCTCACGCTTTTCCTGGGTCATTTCGTGACGCTATCCCTGGCCCGGAACCTGACTCTGTCCCAAGCTAATGTCCTGCATCTTATCCTAAATGAAACCCTAATAGTATCCCTAACTAAGCCCTGACCAATCCGAACAAAGGCCTTGACACTATCTCTCACTAAAGCCCGGAATCTGTCCCTAACATGGGACCTGTTGCAATCAATAACTAAAATCCGGACACTGTCCTGAGATAATTTCCTGACACATTTCTATGCACGATCCTGACACTGTCCCAAACCTGTCCGTGTCTTTAAGTGAAGACCTGACGCTGTGCCTAACTCAGGCCCTGAAGCTTTCCCTAAGTGAGGCCTTGATTCTGTGACTCACTCAAGGCCTGCTCATGTCTTTCACTATGACCTTTCGCTGACCCAACCAAGGTGTTTATGCTGCTCCGAAGTCATGCCCTGACTGTGTCTACAGCTACGGGGCTGACGCTAGGCCTCACTCAGGCCCTGAAGTTCTCCATAAGTCTGGTCTGACTCTGTCCCTACCGAAAATCTTGACGCTGGTCCTAAATTTTAGGCCTTGATTCTCTAAGTAAGTAAGGTCTTGACACTAAAACTAAGTCATTAACTGACACTACCCCTAGACCTGAATCTAATCTTGTCTTTAGCTAATGTCAAGTTTAGGGAAAGAGATTCTTTACGACGAAATTCTTTCATCATATGAATATTGGTTTCTTAAAACAATAATTTTTAAACTCTTGTTAACCTTAAACAAAGTGTACTCAACTGCTGTGGAATATTCCTTCATAGCAGCGTGCATGGTTCACTTTTACATTCTTGTGTGTTGGCCTTCAGGGTTCTGGCAGGAATGGCTCCTCTTATGCTAACTAAATCATCCCTGATGCTGAACATAAATAAGGCGCTCAAATTACTCCCGATGCTCTGAACCTGTCCCTAACTACGGCCTGGAGACTCGTGCTAAACCAGGCCCTGACACTGTCCAAAACCAAGACCCTGACATTACACGTAACTCGGACCCTGACACTACTCCTAGCTCAGTCCCTGACACTATACCTAACAAAGCCCATAATGATATTCCTAACTCAGACCCTGACACTGACTCTAACGAAGGCCCTACTGCCGCCAATATCTAAAGTCCTGATGCTATCCTGAGTTAATATCCTGACCCAGGTCTTACCAAGGTCCTGAAACTGACCCAAAGTAAGCCTTGATGCTGTCCGAAAATGAGGTCCTGAGGCTCTCCCTAACAGAGGCCCTGATAATGTCTTTAATGAAGACCCTCAGGCTGATCCCACAGAGGCCCTTCTGCTGCTCCTAAGTCATGCCCTGACACTTTCCCTAACTCAGATGCTAAAGATAGGCCTCACTTAGGCACTTGGGCTGTACCTTACTTAGGCTCTGATGCTGTCCTTATATGAAGCCAGGGCAGTGGTCGTGATTTAGGGCCTGACTCTGGTCCTAAGTCAGGCCCCGATGCTCTCAATAACTAAGGTTTTAACGCTTTCTCTTGGTCGTTTCCTGACACTATCCCTGGCCCGGAACCTGACTCTGTCCCAAGCTCATGTCCTGCATCTTATCCTAAATGAAACCCTAACACTCTCCGTAACTAGGGCCCTGAATAATCCTGCCTAAGGCCTTGACACGACTTCTCACTAAGGCCCGGAACCTGACATTGTCCCTAGAAAAGGCCCTGACTATACCTAACAAAGGCTATAATGCTAGTCCTAACTCAGGCCCTGACACTGTTTCTAACTAAAGCCCAGCTGCCGCCAATATCTAAAATCCTGATATTATCCTGAGTTAATATCCTGACCCAGGTCTTACCAAGGTCCTGAAACTGACTAAAAGTAAGCCTTGATGCTGTCCATAAATGAGGCCCTGAGGCTCTCCCTAACAGAGACCCTGATAATGTCTTTAATGAAGAACCTGACACTGATCCCACAGAGGCCCTTCTGCTGCTCCTAAGTCATGCCCTGACAGTGTCCCGAACTCAGGCCCTAAAGATAAGCCTCACTTAGGCCCTTTGGCTCTACCTTCCTTATGCTCTGACGCTGTCTGTATAGGAAGACCTGGCAGTGGTCCTGATTTAGGCCCTGATGCTGGTCCTAAGTAAGGCCCTGATGCTCTCAATAACGAAGGTCTTCACGCTTTTCCTGGGTCATTTCGCGACGCTATCCCTGGCCCGGAACCTGACTCTGTCCCAAGCTCATGTCCTGCATCTTATCCTAAATGAAACCCTAATAGTATCCCTAACTAAGCCCTGATTAAACCTAACAAAGGCCTTCACACTATCTCTCACCAACACCCAGAATATATCCCTAATGGTCCCTGCTGCAATCAATAAATAAACCCGGACACTGTCCTGAGCTATTACCCTGACTCATTTCTATCCACTGTCCTGATACTTTCCAAAAGAAAGCCTGTTGCCGTCCTTAGGTGAAGACCTGAGGCTGTGCCTAACTCAGGCCCTGAAACTTTCCCTAACTGAGGCCTTGATTCTGTGACTAACACAGGCCCTGCTCATTTCTTTCACTATGACCCGAATGCTGACCCAACAAAGGCCCTGATGCTGTTCCTATGTCATGCCCTGTGTCTCCAGCTAGTGGGCTGACACTAGGCCGCACTCAGGCCTAGATGTTCTCCCTAAGTCAGGCTCTGACGCTGTCCCTACCCGAAACCCTGACACAGGTCCTAAATTAGGCCCTGATTCTCTAAGTAACTAAGGTCTTGACACCAACCCAGGTCATTGGCTGACACTATCCCTGGCTCGGATCGTGACTCTGTCCCAAGCTAATGTCCTGCATCTTATCCTAATTGAAACCCTAATACTCTCCCTAACTAAGGCGCTCACTGATCCTAACTAAGACTTTCACCCTATCTCTCACTAAGGCCCAGAATCGGTCCCTAACATGGGCCGTGCTGCAGTCAATAATGAAAATCCGGACACTATCCTGAGCTAATATCCTGACACATTTCTATCCACCCACCAGACACAGTCCCAAAGAAAGGCCTGTCGCTGTCCTTAACTGAAGACGAGAGGCTGTGCCTAACTCAGGACCTCAAGATTTCCCTAACTGAGGCCTCGATTCTCTGACTCACTCAGGCCCTGCTCCTGTCTTTCACTATGACCCGAATGCTGACTCCACAAACGCCCTGAATGCTGCTCCTAAGTCATGCCCTGACAGTGTCTGCATCTAGGGGCCTCACTCAGGCCCTCACCTTCTCCCTATATCAGGCTCTGACGCTGTCCCTACCCGAAGCCCTGGCACAGGTCTTAAATTAGGCCCTGATTCTCTAAGTACCTAAGGGCTTGATTCCAAACCTAGGTCATTACCTGACACTAGCCCTAGACCTGAATGTAACCTTGTCTGTTGCTAATGTCAAATTTATCTAAAGAGATTCTTTAGGATGAAATTCTTTCATCTTCTGAATAGAGTTTTCTGAAAAAAATAATGTTTAAACTCTTACTGACCTTAAACAAAATGTACTCAACTTCTGTGGAATATTCCTTTATACCAGCGTGTATGGTTTCCTTCTGCATCTGCGTGTGTTGGCTTAAAGGGTGCTTGTAGGAATGCCTACCGTTATGCTAACTAAATCCCTGATGCTGTCCCTAAATAACGTCCTGAAATTAGTCTCAAGGCTGTGAACCTGTCCCAAACTGAGGCCTGGAGGCTCATCCTAGCTCAGGCCCTGACACTGTCCCTAGCAAAGGCCCTCACACAACTCCTAGCTCAGTCCCTGACACTATACCTAACAAAGGCTATAATGCTAGTCCTAACTCAGGCCCTGACACTGTTTCTAAAGCCCAGCTGCCGCCAATATCTAAAATCCTGATACTATCCTGAGTTAATATCCTGAGCCAGGTCTTACCAAGGTCCTGAAACTGACTAAAACTAAGCCTTGATGCTGTCCATAAATAAGGCCCTGAGGCTCTCCCTAACAGAGGCCCTGATAATGTCTTTAATGAAGAACCTGACGCTGATCCCACAGAGGCCCTTCTGCTGCTCCTAAGTCATGCCCTGACAGTGTCCCGAACTCAGGCCCTAAAGATAAGCCTCACTTAGGCCCTTTGGCTGTACCTTCCTTATGCTCTGACGCTGTCTGTATAGGAAGCCCTGACAGTGGTCCTGATTTAGGCCCTCACGCTGGTCCTATGTAAGGCCCTGAGGCTCTCAATAACGAAGGTCCTCACGCTTTTCCTGGGTCATTTCGTGACGCTATCCCTGGCCCGGAACCTGACTCTGTCCCAAGCTAATGTCCTGCATCTTATCCTAAATGAAACCCTAATAGTATCCCTAACTAAGCCCTGACCAATCCGAACAAAGGCCTTGACACTATCTCTCACTAAAGCCCGGAATCTGTCCCTAACATGGGACCTGTTGCAATCAATAACTAAAATCCGGACACTGTCCTGAGATAATTTCCTGACACATTTCTATGCACGATCCTGACACTGTCCCAAACCTGTCCGTGTCTTTAAGTGAAGACCTGACGCTGTGCCTAACTCAGGCCCTGAAGCTTTCCCTAACGGAGGCCTTGATTCTGTGACTCACTCAAGGCCTGCTCATGTCTTTCACTATGACCTTTCGCTGACCCAACCAAGGTGTTTATGCTGCTCCGAAGTCATGCCCTGACTGTGTCTACAGCTACGGGGCTGACGCTAGGCCTCACTCAGGCCCTGAAGTTCTCCATAAGTCAGGTCTGACGCTGTCCCTACCGAAAATCTTGACGCAGGTCCTAAATTTTAGGCCTTGATTCTCTAAGTAAGTAAGGTCTTGACACTAAAACTAGGTCATTAACTGACACTAGCCCTAGACCTGAATCTAATCTTGTCTTTAGCTAATGTCAAGTTTAGGGAAAGAGATTCTTTATGACGAAATTCTTTCATCATATGAATATTGGTTTCTTAAAACAATAATTTTTAAACTCTTGTTAACCTTAAACAAAGTGTACTCAACTGCTGTGGAATATTCCTTCATAGCAGCGTGCATGGTTCACTTTTACATTCTTGTGTGTTGGCCTTCAGGGTTCTTGCAGGAATGGCTCCTCTTATGCTAACTAAATCATCCCTGATGCTGAACATAAATAAGGCGCTCAAATTACTCCCGATGCTGTGAACCGCTCCCTAACTACGGCCTGGAGACTCGTGCTAAACCAGGCCCTGACACTGTCCCAAACCAAGACCCTGACATTACACGTAACTCGGACCCTGACACTACTCCTAGCTCAGTCCCTGACACTATACCTAACAAAGCCCATAATGATATTCCTAACTCAGACCCTGACACTGACTCTAACGAAGGCCCTACTGCCGCCAATATCTAAAGTCCTGATGCTATCCTGAGTTAATATCCTGACCCAGGTCTTACCAAGGTCCTGAAACTGACCCAAAGTAAGCCTTGATGCTGTCTGAAAATGAGGCCCTGAGGCTCTCCCTAACAGAGGCCCTGATAATGTCTTTAGTGAAGACCCTCACGCTGATCCCACAGAGGCCCTTCTGCTGCTCCTAAGTCATGCCCTGACAGTGTCCCGAACTCAGGCCCTAAAGATAAGCCTCACTTAGGCCCTTTGGCTCTACCTTCCTTATGCTCTGACGCTCTCTGTATAGGAAGCCCTGGCAGTGGTCCTGATTTAGGCCCTCACGCTGGTCCTAAGTAAGGCCCTGAGGCTCTCAATAACGAAGGTCCTCACGCTTTTCCTGGGTCATTTCGTGACGCTATCCCTGGCCCGGAACCTGACTCTGTCCCAAGCTAATGTCCTGCATCTTATCCTAAATGAAACCCTAATAGTATCCCTAACTAAGCCCTGACCAATCCGAACAAAGGCCTTGACACTATCTCTCACTAAAGCCCGGAATCTGTCCCTAACATGGGACCTGTTGCAATCAATAACTAAAATCCGGACACTGTCCTGAGATAATTTCCTGACACATTTCTATGCACGATCCTGACACTGTCCCAAACCTGTCCGTGTCTTTAAGTGAAGACCTGACGCTGTGCCTAACTCAGGCCCTGAAGCTTTCCCTAAGTGAGGCCTTGATTCTGTGACTCACTCAAGGCCTGCTCATGTCTTTCACTATGACCTTTCGCTGACCCAACCAAGGTGTTTATGCTGCTCCGAAGTCATGCCCTGACTGTGTCTACAGCTACGGGGCTGACGCTAGGCCTCACTCAGGCCCTGAAGTTCTCCATAAGTCTGGTCTGACTCTGTCCCTACCGAAAATCTTGACGCAGGTCCTAAATTTTAGGCCTTGATTCTCTAAGTAAGTAAGGTCTTGACACTAAAACTAAGTCATTAACTGACACTACCCCTAGACCTGAATCTAATCTTGTCTTTAGCTAATGTCAAGTTTAGGGAAAGAGATTCTTTATGACGAAATTCTTTCATCATATGAATATTGGTTTCTTAAAACAATAATTTTTAAACTCTTGTTAACCTTAAACAAAGTGTACTCAACTGCTGTGGAATATTCCTTCATAGCAGCGTGCATGGTTCACTTTTACATTCTTGTGTGTTGGCCTTCAGGGTTCTTGCAGGAATGGCTCCTCTTATGCTAACTAAATCATCCCTGATGCTGAACATAAATAAGGCGCTCAAATTACTCCCGATGCTCTGAACCTGTCCCTAACTACGGCCTGGAGACTCGTGCTAAACCAGGCCCTGACACTGTCCCAAACCAAGACCCTGACATTACACGTAACTCGGACCCTGACACTACTCCTAGCTCAGTCCCTGACACTATACCTAACAAAGCCCATAATGATATTCCTAACTCAGGCCCTGACACTGACTCTAACGAAGGCCCTACTGCCGCCAATATCTAAAGTCCTGATGCTATCCTGAGTTAATATCCTGACCCAGGTCTTACCAAGGTCCTGAAACTGACCCAAAGTAAGCCTTGATGCTGTCTGAAAATGAGGCCCTGAGGCTCTCCCTAACAGAGGCCCTGATAATGTCTTTAATGAAGACCCTCACGCTGATCCCACAGAGGCCCTTCTGCTGCTCCTAAGTCATGCCCTGACAGTGTCCCGAACTCAGGCCCTAAAGATAAGCCTCACTTAGGCCCTTTGGCTGTACCTTCCTTATGCTCTGACGCTCTCTGTATAGGAGGCCCCGGCAGTGGTCCTGATTTAGACCCTCACGCTGGTCCTAAGTAAGGCCCTGAGGCTCTCAATAACGAAGGTCTTCACGCTTTTCCTGGGTCATTTCGTGACGCTATCCCTGGCCCGGAACCTGACTCTGTCCCAAGCTCATGTCCTGCATCTTATCCTAAATGAAACCCTAATAGTATCCCTAACTAAGCCCTGACTAATCCGAACAAAGACCTTGACACTATCTCTCACTAAAGCCCGGAATCTGTCCCTAACATGGGACCTGTTGCAATCAATAACTAAAATCCGGACACTGTCCTGAGGTAATTTCCTGACATATTTCTATTCACGATCCTGACACTGTCCCAAACCGGTCGGTGCCTTTAAGTGAAGACCTGACGCTGTGCCTAACTCAGGCCCTGAAGCTTTCCCTAATGGAGGCCTTGATTCTGTGACTCACTCAAGGCCTGCTCATGTCTTTCACTATGACCTTTCGCTGACCCAACCAGGGTGTTTATGCTGCTCCTAAGTCGTACCCTGACTGTGTTTGCATCTAGGGGGCTGACGCTAGGCCTCACTCAGGCCCTGACGTTCTCCATAAGTCAGGTCTGACGCTGTCCCTACCGAAAATCTTGACGCAGGTCCTAAATTTTAGGCCTTGATTCTCTAAGTAAGTAAGGTCTTGACACTAAAACTAGGTCATTAACTGACACTACCCCTAGACCTGAATCTAATCTTGTCTTTAGCTAATGTTAACTTTAGGGAAAGAGATTCTTTACGACGAAATTCTTTCATCATATGAATATTGGTTTCTTAAAACAATAATTTTTAAACTCTTGTTAACCTTGAACAAAGTGTACTCAACTGCTGTGGAATATTCCTTCATAGCAGCGTGCATGGTTCACTTTTACATTCTTGTGTGTTGGCCTTCAGGATTCTTGCAGGAATGGCTCCTCTTAAGCTAACTAAATCATCCCTGATGCTGAACATAAATAAGGCGCTCAAATTACTCCCGATGCTCTGAACCTGTCCCTAACTATGGTCTGGAGACTCGTGCTAAACCAGGCCCTGACACTGTCCCAAACCAAGACCCTGACATTACACGTAACTCGGACCCTGACACTACTCCTAGCTCAGTCCCTGACACTATACCTAACAAAGCCCATAATGATATTCCTAACTCAGACCCTGACACTGACTCTAACGAAGGCCCTACTGCCGCCAATATCTAAAGTCCTGATGCTATCCTGAGTTAATATCCTGACCCAGGTCTTACCAAGGTCCTGAAACTGACCCAAAGTAAGCCTTGATGCTGTCTGAAAATGAGGCCCTGAGGCTCTCCCTAACAGAGGCCCTGATAATGTCTTTAGTGAAGACCCTCACGCTGATCCCACAGAGGCCCTTCTGCTGCTCCTAAGTCATGCCCTGACAGTGTCCCGAACTCAGGCCCTAAAGATAAGCCTCACTTAGGCCCTTTGGCTGTACCTTCCTTATGCTCTGACGCTCTCTGTATAGGAAGCCCTGGCAGTGGTCCTGATTTAGGCCCTCACGCTAGTCCTAAGTAAGGCCCTGAGGCTCTCAATAACGAAGGTCTTCATGCTTTTCCTGGGTCATTTCGTGACGCTATCCCTGGCCCGGAACCTGACTCTGTCCCAAGCTCATGTCCTGCATCTTATCCTAAATGAAACCCTAATACTCTCCCTAACTAAGCCCTGACGAAACCTAACAAAGGCCTTCACACTATCTCTCACGAACGCCCGGAATCTGTCCCTAATGGTCCCTGCTGCAATCAATAACTAAAAAAAGGACACTGTCCTGAGCTAATATCCTGACTCATTTCTATCCACTGTCCTGATACTTTCCAAAAGAAAGCCTGTTGCCGTCCTTAAGTGAAGACCTGAGGCTGTGCCTAACTCAGGCCCTGAAGCTTTCCCTAACTGAGGCCTTGATTCTGTGACTAACACAGGCCCTGTTCATGTCTTTCACTATGACCTGCATGCTGACCCCACAAAGGCCCTGATGCTGTTCCGACGTCATGCCCTGACTGTGTCTCCAGCAGGTGGGCTGGCACTAGGCCTCACTTAGGCCTAGACGTTCTCGCTAAGTCAGGCTCTGACGATGTCCCTACCCGAAGCCCTGACACAGGTCCTAAATTAGGCCCTGATTCTCTAAATAACTAAGGTCTTGACACCAACCCAGGTCATCTTCTGACACTATCCCTGGCTCGGATCATGACTCTGTCCCAAGGTAATGTCCTGCATCTTATCCTAATTGAAACCCTAATACTCTCCCTAACTAAGGCCCAGACTAATCCTAATTAAGGCATTGACCCTATCTCTCACTAAGGCCCAGAATCTATCCCTAACATGGGCCCTGCTGCAATCAATAATGAAAATCCGGACACTATCCTGAGCTAATATGCTGACACATTTCTATCCACGGACCTGACACAGTCCCAAAGAAAGGCCTGTCGCTGTCCTTAAATGAAGACCTGAGGCTGTGCCTAACTCAGACCCTGAAGCTTTCCCTAACAGAGGCCTCGATTCTCTGACTCACTCAGGCCCTGCTCATATCTTTAACTATGACCCGAATGCTGACCCAACAAAGGCCCGGATGCTGCTTCGACGTCATGCCCTGACACTGTCACCAGCTAGGAGCCTGAAGCTGGGCCTCACTCAGGCCCTGTTTCTTGCCCAATTCCGGCCCTCATGCTGGTCCTAAATAAGGCCCTCAGGTTCTCAGTAACTAAGGTCTTGACACTATCCCGAGGTCATTTGCTGACACAATCCCTAGACTTTACCCTAACCCTGTCCCTAGCTAATGTCCTGCCTCTTATGCTAACTGAAGCCCTTATGCTGTGCCCATGTCAGGACCTGAATTGAGTCCCCATGCCGTGACACTGTCCCTAACTAAGGCCTGGATGTTAGGCCTAACTCACGGCCTGACACTGTCCCTAACTAAGGCCCTGATGCCATCAATATCTAAAGTCCTCACACTATCCTCAGCTAATTTACTATCCCATCTCTTACTAAGGTCCTGAAAATATCGCTAAGTAAGCCGTGACGCTGTCCCTAACAGAAGGCCTGCTCATGTCTTTAACGAAGACCATAATGCTGATCCAACAACGGCACTGATGCTGCTCCTGTGTCACGCCCTGACAGTGTCCCCACCTACAGGAATGACGCTAGGCCTCACTCAGGCCCTGTCGCTCACCCCAAGCCAGTCCGGGATGCGATTTTTACATGAAGCCCTCACATTGCTTCTAAAGAAGGCCCTGATGCTCTCAGTAACTAAGGTCTTGACACTATCTCTCACTAAGGCCTGGAATCTGTCCCTAACATGGGTCCTGCTGCAATCAATAACTAAAATCCGGACACTATCCTGAGCTAATATCCTGACACATTTCTATCCAAGGTTCTGACACTGTCCCAAAGAGAGCCCTGTCGCTCTCCTTAACTGAAGACGTGAGGCTGTGCCTAACTCAGGCCCTGAAGCTTTCCTTAACCGAGGCCTTGATTCTGTGACTCACTCAAGCCCTGCTCATGTCTTTCACTATGACCCGAATGCTGACTCCACAAAGGCTCTGATGCTGCTCCTAAGTCATGCCCTGACAGTGTCTGCATCTAGGGGCCTGACGCTAGGCCTCACTCAGGCCCTCACCTTCTCCCTATACCAGGCTCTGACACTGTCCCTACCCGAAGCCCTGGCACAGATCCTAAATTAGGCCCTGATTCTATAAGTAACTAAGGGCTTGATTCCAAACCTAGGTCATTACCTGACACTAGCCCTAGACCTGAAGGTAAACTTCTCTTTTGCTAATGTTAAATTTAGCTAAAGAGATTCTTTAGGATGAAATTCTTTCATCTTCTGAATAGAGTTTTCTGAAAAAAATAATGTTTAAACTCTTACTGAACTTAAACAAAATGTACTCAACTTCTGTGGAATATTCCTTTATACCAGCCTGCCTGGTTTACTTCTGCATTTGCCTGTGTTGGCTTTCAGGGTGCTTGTAGGAATGCCTCCTCTTATGCTAACGAACTAACTCTTATTATGCTAAATTCCTGATGTTTTCCCTAATTAAATTCAGGAAACTCCTCCCAAGGCTGTGAACCTCTCCCAAACTGAGGCCTGGAGGCTCATCCTAGCTCAGGCCCTGACACAACTCCTAGCTCAGTCCCTGACACTATACCTAACAAAGGCTATAATGCTAGTCCTAACTCAGGCCCTGACACTGTTTCTAACTAAAGCCCAGCTGCCGCCAATATCTAAAATCCTGATACTATCCTGAGTTAATATCCTGAGCCAGGTCTTACCAAGGTCCTGAAACTGACCCAAAGTAAGCCTTGATGCTGTCCATAAATGAGGCCCTGAGGCTCTCCCTAACAGAGGCCCTGATAATGTCTTTAATGAAGAACCTGACGCTGATCCCACAGAGGCCCTTCTGCTGCCCCTAAGTCATGCCCTGACAGTGTCCCGAACTCAGGCCCTAAAGATAAGCCTCACTTAGGCCCTTTGGCTGTACCTTCCTTATGCTCTGACGCTCTCTGTATAGGAAGCCCTGGCAGTGGTCCTGATTTAGGCCCTCACGCTGGTCCTAAGTAAGGCCCTGAGGCTCTCAATAACGAAGGTCTTCACGCTTTTCCTGGGTCATTTCGTGACGCTATCCCTGGCCCGGAACCTGACTCTGTCCCAAGCTCATGTCCTGCATCTTATCCTAAATGAAACCCTAATACTCTCCCTAACTAAGCCCTGACGAAACCTAACAAAGGCCTTCACACTATCTCTCACGAACGCCCGGAATCTGTCCCTAATGGTCCCTGCTGCAATCAATAACTAAAAAAAGGACACTGTCCTGAGCTAATATCCTGACTCATTTCTATCCACTGTTCTGATACTTTCCAAAAGAAAGCCTGTTGCCGTCCTTAAGTGAAGATCTGAGGCTGTTCCTAACTCACGCCCTGAAGCTTTCCCTAAGTGCGCCTTGATTCTGTGACTAACACAGGCCCTGTTCATGTCTTTCACTATGACCTGCATGCTGACCCCACAAAGGCCCTGATGCTGTTCCGACGTCATGCCCTGACTGTGTCTCCAGCAGGTGGGCTGGCACTAGGCCTCACTCAGGCCTAGACGTTCTCCCTAAGTCAGGCTCTGACGCTGTCCCTACCCGAAGCCCTGACACAGGTCCTAAATTAGGCCCTGATTCTCTAAATAACTAAGGTCTTGACACCAACCCAGGTCATTTTCTGACACTATCCCTGGCTCGGATCATGACTCTGTCGCAAGCTCATGTCCTGCATCTTATCCTAAATGAAACCCTAATAGTATCCCTAACTAAGCCCTGACTAATCCAAACAAAGGCCTTGACACTATCTCTCACTAAAGCCCGGAATCTGTCCCTAACATGGGACCTGTTGCAATCAATAACTAAAATCGGGACACTGTCCTGAGGTAATTTCCTGACACATTTCTATGCACGATCCTGACACTGTCCCAAACCGGTCGGTGTAATTAAATGAAGACCTGACGCTGTGCCTAACTCAGGCCCTGAAGCTTTCACTAACCGAGGCCTTGATTCTGTGACTCACTCAAGGCCTGCTCATGTCTTTCACTATGACCTTTCGCTGACCCAACCAAGGTGTTTATGCTGCTCCTAAGTCGTACCCTGACTGTGTCTGCAGCTAGGGGGCTGACGCTAGGCCTCACTCAGGCCCTGAAGTTCTCCATAAGTCTGGTCTGATTCTGTCCCTACTGAAAATCTTGACGCAGGTCCTAAATTTCAGGCCTTGATTCTCTAAGTAACTAAGGTCTTGACACCAAATCTAGGTCATTAACTGACACTACCCCTAGACCTTAATCTAATCTTGTCTTTAGCTAATGTCACGTTTAGGGAAAGAGATTCTTTACGATGAAATTCTTTCATCATATGAATATTGGTTTCTTAAAACAATAATTTTTAAACTCTTGTTAACCTTAAACAAAGTGTACTCAACTGCTGTGGAATATTCCTTCATAGCAGCGTGCATGGTTCACTTTTACATTCTTGTGTGTTGGCCTTCAGGGTTCTTGCAGGAATGGCTCCTCTTATGCTAACTAAATCATCCCTGATGCTGAACATAAATAAGGCTCTGAAATTACTCCCGATGCTGTGAACCGCTCCCTAACTACGGCCTGGAGACTCGTGCTAACCCAGGCGCTGACACTGTCCCTAACCAAGACCCTGACATTACATGTAACTCGGACCCTGACACTACTCCTAGCTCACTCCCTGACACTATACCTGACAAAGGCCATAATGATATTCCTAACTCAGACCCTGACACTGACTCTAACTAAGGCCCTACTGCCGCCAATATCTAAAGTCCTGATACTATCCTGAGTTAATATCCTGACCCAGGTCTTACCAAGGTCCTGAAACTGACCCAAAGTAAGCCTTGATGCTGTCCGAAAATGAGGTCCTGAGGCTCTCCCTAACAGAGGCCCTGATAATGTCTTTAATGAAGACCCTCAGGCTGATCCCACAGAGGCCCTTCTGCTGCTCCTAAGTCATGCCCTGACACTTTCCCTAACTCAGATGCTAAAGATAGGCCTCACTTAGGCACTTGGGCTGTACCTTACTTAGGCTCTGATGCTGTCCTTATATGAAGCCAGGGCAGTGGTCGTGATTTAGGGCCTGACTCTGGTCCTAAGTCAGGCCCCGATGCTCTCAATAACTAAGGTTTTAACGCTCTCTCTTGGTCGTTTCCTGACACTATCCCTGGCCCGGAACCTGACTCTGTCCCAAGCTCATGTCCTGCATCTTATCCTAAATGAAACCCTAACACTCTCCGTAACTAGGGCCCTGAATAATCCTGCCTAAGGCCTTGACACGACTTCTCACTAAGGCCCGGAACCTGACATTGTCCCTAGAAAAGGCCCTGACACAACGCCTAGCTCATTCCCTGACACTATACCTAACAAAGGCTATAATGCTAGTCTTAACTCAGGCCCTGACACTGTTTCTAATTAAAGCCCAGCTGCCGCCAATATCTAAAATCCTGATATTATCCTGAGTTAATATCCTGATCCAGGTCTTACCAAGGTCCTGAAACTGACCCAAAGTAAGACTTGATGCTGTCCATAAATGAGGCCCTGAGGCTCTCCCTAACAGAGACCCTGATAATGTCTTTAATGAAGAACCTGACACTGATCTCACAGAGGCTCTTCTGCTGCTCCTAAGTCATGCCCTGACAGTGTCCCGAACTCAGGCCCTACAGATAAGCATCACTTAGGCCCTTTGGCTGTACCTTCCTTATGCTCTGACGCTGTCTGTATAGGAAGCCCTGGCAGTGGTCCTGCCTGATTTAGGCCCTGACGCTGGTCCTAAGTAAGGCCCTGAGGCTCTCAATAACGAAGGTCTTCACGCTTTTCCTGGGTCATTTCGCGACGCTATCCCTGGCCCGGAACCTGACTCTGTCCCAAGCTCATGTCCTGCATCTTATACTAAATGAAACCCTAATACTCTCCCTAACTATGCCCCGACTAAACCTAACAAAGGCCTTCACACTATCTCTCACCAACACCCAGAATCTATCCTTAATGGTCCCTGCTGCAATCAATAACTAAAATCCGGACACTGTCCTGAGCTATTACTCTGACTCATTTCTATCCACTGTCCTGATACTTTCCAAAAGAAAGCCTGTTGCAGTCCTTAAGTGAAGACCTGAGGCTGTGCCTAACTCAGGCCCTGAAACTTGCCCTGAGGCCTTGATTCTGTGACTAACACAGGCCCTGCTCATGTCTTTCACTATGACCCGAATGCTGACCCAGCATAGGCCCTGATGCTGTTCCTACGTCATGCCCTGACTGAATCTCCATCTAGTGGGCTGACACTAGGCCTCACTCAGGCCTAGACGTTCTCCCTAAGTCAGGCTCTGATGCTGTCCCTACCCCAAGCCCTGACACAGGTCCTAAATTAGTCCCCGATTCTCTAAGTAACTAAGGTCTTGACACCAACCCAGGTCATTGGCTGACACTATCCCTGGCTCGGATCATGAGTCTGTCCCAAGCTAATGTCCTGCATCTTATCCTAGTTGAAACCCTAATACTCTCCCTAACTAAGGCGCTCGCGAATCCTAACTAAGACTTTCACCTTATCTCTCATTAAGGCCCAGAATCTGTCCCTGACATGGGCCGTGCTGTAGTCAATAATGAAAATCCCGACACTATCCTGAGCTAATATGCTGACACATTTCTATCCACGGACCTGACACAGTCCCAAAGAAAGGCCTGTCGCTGTCCTTAAATGAAGACGAGAGGCTGTGCCTAACTCAGACCCTGAAGCTTTCCCTAACGGAGGCCTCGATTCTCTGACTCACTCAGGCCCTGCTCATATCTTTAACTATGACCCCAATGCTGACCCAACAAAGGCCCGGATGCTGCTTCGACGTCATGCCCTGACACTGTCACCAGCTAGGAGCCTGAAGCTGGGCCTCACTCAGGCCCTGTTTCTTGCCCAATTCCGGCCCTGATGCTGGTCCTAAATAAGGCCCTCAGGTTCTCAGTAACTAAGGTCTTGACACTATCCTGAGGTCATTTGCTGACACAATCCCTAGACTTTACCCTAACCCTGTCCCTAGCTAATGTCCTGCCTCTTATGCTAGCTGAAGCCCTTATGCTGTGCCGACGTCAGGACCTGAATTGGTTCCCCATGCCGTGACACTGTCCCTAACTAAGGCCTGGATGTTAGGCCTAACTCACGGCCTGACACTGTCCCTAACTAAGGCCCTGATGCCATCAATATCTAAAGTCCTCACACTATCCTCAGCTAATTTACTATCCCATCTCTTACTAAGGTCCTGAAAATATCGCTAAGTAAGCCGTGACGCTGTCCCTAACAGAAGGCCTGCTCATGTCTTTAACGAAGACCATAATGCTGATCCAACAACGGCACTGATGCTGCTTCTGTGTCACGCCCTGACAGTGTCCCCACCTACAGGAATGACGCTAGGCCTCACTCAGGCCCTGTCGCTCGCCCGAAGCCAGTCCGTGATGCTATTTTTACACGAAGCCCTCACATTGCTTCTAAAGAAGGCCCTGATGCTCTCAGTAACTAAGGTCTTGACCCTATCTCTCACTAAAGCCTGGAATCTGTCCTTAACATGGGTCCTGCTGCAATCAATAACTAAAATCCGGATACTATCCTGAGCTAATATGCTGACACATTTCTATCCAAGGTTCTGACACTGTCCCAAAGAGAGCCCTGTCGCTCTCCTTAACTGAAGACGTGAGGCTGTGCCTAACTCAGGCCCTGAAGCATTCCTTAACCGAGGCCTTGATTCTGTGACTCACTCAAGCCCTGCTCATGTCTTTCACTATGATCTGAATGCTGACTCCACAAACGCCCTGATGCTGCTCCTAAGTCATGACCTGACAGTGTCTGCATCTAGGTGCCTGACGCTAGGCCTCACTCAGGCTCTCACATTCTCCCTATATCAGGCTCTGACACTGTCCCTACCCGAAGCCCTGGCACAGGTCCTAAATTAGGCCCTGATTCTCTACGTAACTAAGGGCTTGTTTCCAAACCTAGGTCATTACCTGACACTAGCCCTAGACCTGAACGTAAACTTCTCTTTTGCTAATGTTAAATTTAGCTAAAGAGATTCTTTAGGATGAAATTCCTTCATCTTCTGAATATAGTTTTCTGAAAAAAATAATGTTTAAACTCTTATGCACCTTAAACAAAATGTACTCAACTTCTGTGGAATATTCCTTTATACCAGCGTGCATGGTTTACTTCTGCATCTGCGTGTGTTGGCTTTCCGGGTGCTTGTAGGAATTCCTCCTGTTATGCTAACTAAATCCCTGATGCTGTCCCTAAATAACGCCCTGAAATTAGTCCCGAGGCTGTGAATCTGTCCCAAACTTAGGCCTGGAGGCTCCTCCTAGCTCAGTCCCTGACACTATACCTAACAAAGGCTATAATGCTACTCCTAACTCAGGCCCTGACACTGTGTCTAACTAAGGCACTAGTGCCGCCAATATCTAGAGTCCTGATACTATCCTGAGTTAATATCTTGACCCAGGTCTTACCAAGGTCCTGAAACTGACCCAAAGTTAGCCTTGATGCTGTCCATAAATGAGGCCCTGAGGCTCTCCCTAACAGAGGCCCTGATAATGTCCTTAATGAAGAACCTGACGCTGATCCCACAGAGGACCTTCTGCTGCTCCTAAGTCATGCCCTGACAGTGTCCCGAACTCAGGCCCTAAAGATAAGCCTCACTTAGGCCCTTTGGCTGTACCTTCCTTATGCTCTGACGCTGTCTGTATAGGAAGCCCTGGCAGTGGTCCTGATTTAGGCCCTCACGCTGGTCCTAAGTAAGGCCCTGAGGCTCTCAATAACGAAGGTCTTCACGCTTCTCCTGGGTCATTTCGTGACGGTATCCCTGGCCCGCAACCTGACTCTGTCCCAAGCTAATATCCTGCATCTTATCCTAACTGAAACCCTAATAGTCTCCCTAACTAAGCCCTGACTAACCCTAAATAAGTCCTTCACACTCGCTCTCACTAAGGCCCGGAATCTGTCCCTAACATGGGACCTGTTGAAATCAATAACTAAAATCTGGACACTATCCTGAGATAATTTCCTGCCACATTTCTATGCACGTTCCTGACTCTCTCCCAAAGAAAGCCCTGTCAGTGTCCTTAAGTGAAGTCTTGAGGCTGTGCCTAACTCAGGCCCTGAAGCTTTTCCTAAATGAAGCCTTGATGTTCTTAGTAACTCAGGTTCTGATCATATCTTTCACTGAGACCATAATGTTGACCCAACAAAGGCCCTGATGCTGCTGTTAAGTCATGCCCTGACAGTTTCTCCAGCTAAGATCCTGTTCATGTACACATTCAACGCAATCCTTACCAAAAGTCCAATGACATTTTCCATAGAAACAGGACGAACCATCTTAGGTTGTGTGTGGAACCACAAAGGACCCAGAAGAACCAAAGCGACCCTGAGGCAGGGGAACGTGTGGAGGCATCTCGCTCCCTGACTTCACACTTCATTATGAAGCTAGTCCCCAAAAATTGTGGCATTGGCAGAAAAACAGGCACACAGACCAGAGGAATAGAGCAGAGAGCCCAGGAATCAACCTACAGGTATGTGATCAGTTAATTCACAAGAAAGGAGCCAGGAACATACACCAGGGAAAGGACAGGCCCCTCAATAAACGGTGCTGGGAAAACCAGACACTACATGCCAAAGAACAACATTCAACTGTCTACACCCCACACAAAATGGGCCAAAAACCCAGTTTTCCACATCAAGCCCTTCCTCTCCTGGGTCCTCTGGAGACAGACACCCACAGCGGTCAGCCCTGCACAGGAACCTTCTCCCCACTTTTCCTCACCTTCTCCCTCAGCGGCATCACCTCCTAGCAGGTCCTGAGGAGATCAGGCTCATGTCAGCCTGAACTGGACCCCCCAGTGTCCCAGAGCTGAAGCCTCGGCGGGTCCTGAGGAGACCCGGTTTCCGTTAGTGTGGACTTGACCCCGGGTTGTACCGAAGCCAGGCCATCAGCGTGGACTCAGCCCCGCGTGTTCCTGAAGCCAAAGCCCCAGCAGGTCCCGAGGAGACAGGGCTCCTCCCAGCATGAACATGAACAGCGTGATCTGAACAGACATCCTGCCAAAAAAGTTACAGATAGTAAAAGTCATACAGAAAAAAGCTCAACATCATATACCATTAGGGAACTACAAATTAAAGTCATGAGACACCATAGCACACCAATTGGGACTGCTAAGCTCCAAAAATATGACAATACCAATTGCTAGAGGGTGAGGAACAAAAGGAACTCTCCCTCATAGCTGGGGGGATGCCTGTGCAGCCACTTTGTGAGACAATTTGGCAGTTTTTTCCAAAGCTAAACAAGTCTCATGTTGGGATCCAACAATCATACTTCCAGTATTTGGGCAACTGCTTTGAAAATCTATGTCCAAATGCAAACAAGGATGCAATTATGCACAGCAGCACTTCCATAATGGCTAAAAACTTGAAATCAGGATATCCTTCAAAAGATGAATGCATAAGCAAATTGGGATACATCCATGTCAAGGCGAGTAGAATATGCCACCTCAAAATATGTCTCTCTGGCATAAGGGTTATTGGTCTGCTTTAAAAAGAATAGGGCTTCCCTGGTGGCTCAGTGAGTAAGAGTCCACCTGCCGATTCAGGGGACACAGGTTCGAGGCCCGGTCCGGGAAGATCCCACATGCCGCAGAGCAACTAAGCCTGTGCGCCACAACTACTGAGCCTGTGCTCTAGAGCCCGCGAGCCACAACTACTGAGCCCGTGTGCCACAACTACTGAAGCCTGCATGCCTAGAGCCTGTGCTCCGTGACAAGAAAAGCCACCACAATGAGAAGCCCCTGCTCGCCAACACCCAGAGAAAAGACTGCACGCAGCAACGAAGACCCAATGAAGCCAAAAATAAAATAATAAATTTATTTTTTTTTTAAATCTCAGAAAACTGAGATTGCCATTTTATGAAGGGCATTTACAATAGAGAAATCTCCATTTATAAGGGTATGTCCCTCTTTGCACCAAACATAGAAGGATAATTAAATCTTAAGTAACTCTTTTCAATGGGGAAGTCCTGACTTAAATGTGCACACAGCCATACCCTTGTTTACTGTGCTTTGCATGATAACCTTCCATAACTGGCCTTCCCCCCTTCCCCAGCATCTTTTCTGTTTTTAGCTGAAGACGGTATTGAAGGGGATGGTTTGGGGAGTGACTCAGTTTTCCGTGGTATCCCCCCCTCTATTCAGAAGGTATACATGTTATTAAACTTCTGCTTTTCTCCTGGTAATCTGTCTTTTATTACAGGGGCGGGGGGGGCCTCAACCAAGAACCTAGAAAAGTAGAGGGAAAATTGTTTTTCCTCCCATACACACGCAGTGGAATACTACTCAGCAGAAAGGAATGCACCATCCACCTATGGAAAGACATGGATAAACCTTCAGCGTGTACTGCTAGGTGAAAAATCCAGCCTGAGCAGGCTGCACACAGTATGACCCCATTGATGACATCCCGGGAAAGGCAAAGCTACATAGATGATAAGCAGATCATGGGGTGGGGGGTTTGAAGTAGTCCATGTGATACTCTAGGATGGATACCTGTCACTATGCATTTGTCTAAGCCCATAGATGTGTGTAGCCCAAGGGGCCAATCATAATCTACTCAAATTTAGTTATTTAGGGTGTAGGATGTTGCACGATGGAATACGTCATGTGACAGAATCTAACTGTATTAGAAATATATGGAAACAACTCACTGTAGGGGATGGGGTAAAAGCTGCTGACTTAAGTTACCTTTGGAAATGAATGGAATCTGTAGGCTAAAGGCAAAATGGCCCGTATATATACAGTGGGCTTTGTTTTATGAAGTTCTTTCCAGGGTGTAGTAGCTAACAATTCTGAAACCTCTGCACATGTAATGTGGAAAGGAGCAATGCATAGATAAATGGCAGATGGTGGGAGCCAGGCTCCTTGCTGTGGGAGTGCGAAGTTACAGGTACGCAAGGGGAGAGCCTCTGCCCTCGTAATCCTGGATCTGGGCTTCCTGGGAGGATGCCGACTGGCCGGGGGGAACACACAGATCTTCACGCCGGGAAGACCCTGCAGACATAGGAACTTCGCACCCCATCTTTCCATCCACACCTGCTGGAAACACTCAGCACTCTGTAATCAGTCAACTGCAGCGTTTAAGACATTCTCACCCCTAAGCAGATAAAGGAGCGTGAGGGTCTTGCTTACCCCTAAGCTGTCCCAGAATCTAGGCCCTGGGTGGAGACAGTTTGGGGATTCCTGGGACACTGAATCCAGGCTCTGGGGGTGGAGCCAAGTTGGGGGCTCCTGGGCCTCTGAATCCAGGCCCTGCGGGTGGAGCCAGGTTGGGGGTTCCTGGGCCTCTGACCAGCAGGTGAGAGGAAGGAGGAAGACCAGTCCTGAGGACAGAGGTGCCCTGAAGTCTGTGAGCCCAGGAGCCCCGATGGGACTCATTCCCAGTGAGGACATGGGCGGGGCCTGCAGTGGTTCTGTGTTCCCCCTGGGCCCTTTGATGAAGCCATGGCAGCACTGGGCCCAGACGTCTCCTGGCGGCGTCTCAAACTCTGACACAGTGGTTTTACAAAGGAACAAGAGAATGGAGCTGAGCCCCTGACGGCCACTCCTTTCTGGCTCTGAGTTGCTTCCAACAAGACCGCAGTCACCTGCATTAGTCTGCTGTGACCCATCTGCCCCCACTTTGCCTTTCCTCTCCCTCCCTGCCATGATTCCAGTGACATTTCCAGCCCGGACCCCTCTCCCAGGCCAGACGCCTCCGTCCAGTCACTGCACACCCATCTCACCTTGGGGGCTTAGCAGGGTTTCAGAGGACTGGGATCCTGCAGCTCCCCACACCCAGGAGCAGCCCCACCTTCCCAGGTTGCTGAGCCCAGGCACCAGGTGTAACCGAGCAGGACCCTGTGGGGCCTTCCCAGGACAGACCCCTCCCCCACACCCTCTGCTGTAGCTCCCCTCTGAAGTACCTGGATAACAGTGCCCGATGCATGCTTCCTCCACCACCAAGTGGAAGAAATTAACTACTTGATGATCAGGAACAGGTAACCCCGGAGCTCCTGGTGCTTAAGAATTTATAACGTTAACCGCCCGTTACCTCACCATCAATCAGAGAATTGTGCACCAGCTGATCACATACCCTGCGACCCCCCTCCTTCACTTGGCCTTGAAAATTGCTTTGCTGAAATCCTTCAGGGAGCTCGGGGTTTTAGAGCACAGGCCACCTGGCCTCCTTGTATCGGCACTTTGACAATTCAGGCTGCACCTTCCTCCACCACCCCCGGTGTCAGTAGACTGGCTCTGCTGCCCTCGGGCGAGCGGACCCACGTTCGGTTCGGTAACACTGGGGCCTCCCAGGCTCCCACTCGCCTTGTGCCCCAGTGACTGTCAGCTCCTCCTCCACAGTCTTGTTGCAGCAAAAACAGAAACGAAGTTTCCCTGCCCTGAGAACAAGGGGACAGCGAAAAGACTAGAGAAGAAACGTAACCTGGCCTGAAAGAGCTCATCACTCCTTGTTTCACTTTGTCATTCATTTGTAGTAACTAGATTTGTACTCTACAAAGCTAACCTCACTCCGACACTATGGAATTTACCTTCGGCACCCATCACCCCTCACTGTGTGTGTTACAGCCCCTGCTTCTCACTCCCTAACCTTATTATGTAACGCACTTAGATTCTATACGCTCCTCATAACAAATCACCCCCTAGTTTTTCATTTCAGAAACAAGGTCACTGGCCAATAAACCAGAGGCAAACGGACGCAATTACCAGTCTGCTGGACCCCAATTACCGGCGACCTGATGCCAGCGATGACTGTTTTGAAATAATGCAAAGGAAAGGAGGAATGCAAGACCTTCACTACTTTGATCCTTATCCTCTACCCTGGACTGCGGAAGCCCCACATATAAAATCTTCCCTGATTCTCAAAGAGGGGTGCCCAGTTCTTGAGGTGCTAGCCGGCTGTGTCTTCCCTGCTGCCTGGCAGAAAAATAAAGCCATCTGTCTCTTCCTCCAAAACCCCTGTCTCCGTATTTCTGTTCGGCCTCGGTGCACAGGGAAACCGATACTTTGACAACGGTCTGTGGCCAGTTCCCACACTAATTCCCCTCTACGCCCACAGCCCTGGCACAAGCCCGATCTTGTGCCTGGTTCCTCCATCAGACCTGACAAACCTCCCTGCCCCACGGTGCGTCTCACATCCCACCCCAACGTGGTCTTTCTGAAGCATAAACGAGACTGTGACTCTCTCCCTCCTGTAATCCCCCAAAGTTTCCCCACTTTCGCTAGGGTATCTGCCAAGGCCCTGAGAGTCCCCGGCAGCCCCACTAGGCTGCTGACTCCTGGGTTCCCAGACACTGAGCACCTCAGCAGGCCAGGTGACACGGCAGGAAACCCCAGAACTGCTTACCTCAGGAGGGGGCTGGCACTGCCACTGCCTGATCAAAGAGAGCAGAGAAGGGTTCCCCAGCTGGGACACGAACTCTGCACGAGTGGCCTCTCCTTGAGCCATTAGCTCACCTCATATGACTTGAGGGAAGGAAGGACCGAGGCACACTTGCTTCCTAAGGAGGATGCTATAGGCTCAGTCATGTCTCCCCAAATCCACATGCTGAATGCCTAACCCCCAGGACCCCAGGATGTGTCTGTATTTGGAGATGGGATTTTTAAAGAGATGATCAAAGTAAAAATGACGTCACTAGGGTGGATCCTAATCCAATAGGATTGATGTCCTACAAGAAGAGATTAGGACACAGATAGGCACAGGGGGAGACCATGTGAGGACCTGGGGAGAAGATGGCTGTCTAAGCACCAAGGAGAGAGGCCTCAGGAGAAGCCAGCGTGCAGACACCTCGATCTCCGACAGCATCCAGGACTGGGAGATAGGCCTGTTATTCAAGCTGCGCAGTCTGTGGTATTTGTTACGGTGGTCCCGAGCAGACCCACAGGGTAACTCAGGGCTCAGACTGGACAGACCCCGCTCTCCATCCCCTTGTACGTGAGTTACAGGAGCCCCAGGCACTGAGGAGGGGGTCCCTGAGGAGGCACAAGATAGAAGATGCTAGGCATCAACACGACTGCATTCATGTTAAACGTGCCTGAAGTCCATTCACCTGAGATGGTTTTGTCCTGCATGTACATCGGCACCTTTAGTCTGAACTGCAGACCTTTGGCTTCACCACCTCCACTGCGAGCATTAGCTTCACCTGCTGTGGACCATCTCCTATAGGATTTCCAGAACCACAGAGCATCGAAGCTTCACAGAACCCAGAATCTGTGCGCTAGTGTCTGGGCGACCCTCACAACAGAGCCGCACAGCTGCCCATCAGAACCCATTTCCCTTTTTCCTGTGCACAGCTACGCTGCACATCCCAGCCTTCCCACCCCTTACAGCTGGGGCACAGTGTCTCGTGTTACCAAGGGGAAGGGGTGGAGGTGGTGAGGGCCTTGGCCAGCCTGCATCCTAGGACGGAGGGCACGATGTCCCTGTGGTCACCCCACCCCGCTGGTTGAAACACTCACCTGGAAGCAGGGAGGAGAAACAAAGTGGGGGCAGAGCCTGGGAACTGACACCCACCTGCCCTGGACTCTCACAGGAAGGGGACAGAGACATCTTGAGCTTCAGCCCAGTCTTGGGAGACACTATGTTCCAGCAACAAACTTGGCCTTAAACGCTAAGTTGCTTTACAAACCCCTCCCCAGCTGTCACAGAAAGTCAGGCTTCATCTCATCACACGTTTCTCAAACACCAGCTCACGCTGAGACCACCTCTCAGGTGATGGTGTTTCAGAGCAGCCCCTTTAAAAGATCCCTGGATTTCAGCTCTCCCCGCCCTGCCTTCAGTTTAAGCGAGAAGTTTCCTTGACAACCTTGACAAACCTGCTCAGTTTCCTTAACAACCAAGCTTCGCAATCTCCCGAACTCTTCTCCTTCAAACATTCCTATTCTAAGCTTGATGAGCCTAAAGTGACAGTGCTGTCATCACGTGCCACAGGGTGACTCCTCCAAGCCCGTAGTTACTGGTTACATGATGCTACTGATGATGACATCCCAGAAGAGCCAGCTTTGCAATATCACCATTTCTGGACTCGGCACTGGGTCCCTTTCCACGGACAGAGTGGAGTGGCTGTTTCCACGGGCCCCGTGGTGGAAGAGCTCACCTAATGCAGCCAGGACTTCATCCTTTCCAGGTGATTCCAGGGTCCTCATTCTCCCCAGACCCCCACCCACATGGCTGCTGCCTGCTATCTATACGGGACCTTGGTAATCTCCTAAAATTAGGGTTATTTTATACACAGGTAATGGGTTGAATGCTGGTTCCAAAATCTGTTCCCCCCAGAACACAGGAACCGGACCATATCTGGGAAAAGCGTCTTTGTATATGTAGTTAAGGGTCTCAAGGTGAGGCCATCTGGGGTTAGCGTGGCCCCCGATCCAATTGAGAGAGTCCTTATGAGACAAAAGAGGAGAAACACAAACATAGAGGAGAAGCCACGTGAAGGCAGAGACAGGAGGGCTGCAGCCGCAAGCCTGGGGATGCCTGGAGCCCCCCAAAGCTGGAAAAGGCAGGAAGAGCCCTATCCTGGAGCCTCTGGAGGGACGTCCATCCTGGAACACCTTGATCTCAGATGTCTGGTCTCCAGGACTGGGGGAGGATGAATTCCTGTTGTTTTAAACCACCCAGCTTGTGGTCATTTGTTACAGAAGCCACAGAACAGTCACACGGACCCTGCTCTGTGGGACCCTGGAAGTGTGGGTCTCATTAAAGACCAACAGAGGCTGGGTTGCAGAACCCTTAGAGTCAGCACTGGGCCCCAGAAATTCTAAAGCAGTGGCTGGACACCAGAACGTTGAGGGGTCAGTCGGAAGCCAATCCCTAAGGGTGCCGGCTGCACACGGCCTCCCCAGGTTTTTATGCCTGCCTGTACAAGTTGGGGATAAGTATTTCCATCCTGATTCGGGACCTCTGATATTACCGTTCACGCTGCCAATTAAGAACCCACTAGTTACACAGAGGAAAACCCTATCAGGAAAACCCTTGCTCCAGTGGTAAACAATTCTGAAGTTGGTCAGAGGTGGGGAATCATCTCTCATGCAGCCAGCAGCCCCCCCGCAAGGAACGTCCTCATTGCAAAGCTGGGGGACCATGTCAAGGCGTCCCTGAGTAAACATGAGCTGACCCCCAGGCCAGCTGCTGCTGAACTGTTCCCACCCTTCCCAGCTAAAATACCTGAATGTGTGCAAGGACTTGAAAGCCTAGAGGAAGGGCCACGGAGCCACACCAGCACGGAGGCCGACTTGGGGCCTGCAGGCCAGCCAGCATGGTCCTGGCCCCGGGCGCTCTTCTGGAAGCTTTCCATCTCCCTGCCCAATGTACCCCTCCTGTCCCGGCCCCCACCGCTTTTCTCCGTCCTCACCTCTGCCCGGGGAGAAATTCCAGCGGCAGGTATGGGTGACACATCCTCTTCTTTAGCAGGTGGCAGCGCGGCAACTCCTGCAGAAAGTCCACCAGAGCCCCACTCGCACCGGGCCACGCACAGAGCCGTGGGCCCTACTCCCTCCCACCAGCCCAGCCCCGAGACTGCCGATGGGGCAGAGAATATGGCGTCAGGCACAGCTGCAGGGGCTCTTGCTGCCTGGAGCGGTGTTTGTATTGACCTCAGCCCAGGCACACCTGCGGAGGACTGGCCGGCCGGGTCAGACTGCCCAGGTCAGCCACTCCTCGCCCCTCAGGGGCTCACAGTTGCATAAAATGGACCTTGCTGCACCGGTCAGTTCCAAGGAACACGTGTAGGTCCTGAGGGTCAGGATAGACAAGGGGCTGCAGCCCTGGCTTGTTTTCTAACCATTTTATCTGGCCCATGAGTGGGAGACAACTTCAAGAAGACCCTCTCCTAATAAGAGGAACCCAGGAGTCAGGGAGAGGAGGGGTGGTGGGTGGAGACAGAGACCTGGTGCCCCGGCTGCAGTGGAAGTCTCTGGAAGACCAGGCGGAGGGAGGCCACACAGAGTGAAGCCCAGGGTCACAGACCTGTCGGAGCTGCTGTTTGTTAGTTCAAGTCCTGCTCTGAGGTGCTCTGTGTCAGCTCTGAGGGACAGGTGAGATGGGGGTGCTCTGCAATGAGGGCTATGCGCACGGTTCCTGTGTGCCCAGCCCTGCCGTGGTACCTGCACAAGGGTGTTCCGTATCCAAGGAGGGGCCTGACCACGAGAGCCCCGTGGGCTGCTGGGTAGCTGCACAGGTGAGCTCCATATCCTGGGAGGGGCCTGACCACGAGAGCCCCGTGGGCTGCTGGGTACCTGCCCAGGTGAGCTCCATACCCTGGGAGGGGCCTGACCACGAGAGCCCCGTGGGCTGCTGGGTACCTGCCCAGGTGAGCTGTATATCCTGCGAGGGGCCTGACCACGAGAGCCCCGTGGGCTACTGGGGAACTGGTAAAGATGTCGGGACAGTCAGTGAAGCCACTGAGGATATGCATCCAATAGTTCCTAATTCCTACACCCTGCTGGTCATTGTACCATCCCCCAGGACATAGTATTCTATATGAGACTTACATGATGCTTTCTTCTGTATTCCATTAGTCCCAGAGGTCACAGAAATTTTGGCTTGTGACTGGCAGGACTCAACATACAAGGAAGACAGTACTGCTGGGCCGTCCTCCCCCAAGGGTTCAAAACTTCCCGCACCACCTTTGGGGAAACTTAACTAAAACCTCAAAGATCTACCTCTGGAGAAGGGAACCCTCCTTCAATATGCAGACGACATTCTGATCCCCAGCCCTACTAAGGAGGCCTCTGAACTACCTAGCCAATAAAGGATAGAAGGGGTCCAAGACAAAGGCTCAAATATCACAGACTAAGGTGACCTGCCTGGGCTTCATTCTCACAGAAGGTCGGAGAAGCCCATCCCAGGAAAGGGAAGAAGTCATTTGCAGCCTTACCCCTTCTAAACCTAGAAGACAGCTTAAGGGTTCCTAGGGAGGTCGGGGTTTGCTGCATCTGGATCCCTAACTACAGTCTAATAGCTGGGCCTCTATATGAAACATTGAAAGGAAAAGATGATGATCTGTTCGAATAGAATCCAGAAGCGGTCTTTCAAGAATGGAAAGAGCAGTTAATTCAGACCCTTGCCCTGGACCTCCCTAATTTAGCTAAACCCTTTGACCTTTACATTCTGGGTAGAAAGTGAATCGCCCTTGGAGTATTAGTGCAAAAACTGGGACCTCTTGAAATGGAACAATGCAAGAATGCCCTCCAGGTAGGAGAAAGTACGGTCACCAAGGGCTTGGCCCGCCGCCCCATCCGGCCAAGATACTGGGGGTATCTAAAAACCTGGAATCCGCAGCCCGCAAGGCCAACTCCCTCCTAAGGGGAAAGGACCGCACGCGGTGATCCTAACCACCCACCATGCCCTGAAGTTGCAGGCGTCGCTCCGTGGGCACACTGACCTCGAGTGAGGAAGCCCTCCAACTCCAACCTCCAGAGGGACAACTGGGGGCAACGGGTCCCCATGATGACCCGTGTGACCATCACTTGACGTGGATCTTCTCTCAGAAAACAACAAGAGCGTGCCCCAAAAGAGCAGACTACTGCTTGCAGGACTTACTGCACCCAGAGCGGAGCTCATAAGCTTGGCGGGGGAACCCTAAATAACGCTGTCACCATAGAAACGCCTACAGACACCGCGGTGACGGCGGCGGCCGATGAGACCGGCTGCACTCCTGGCTACTTGAAAAGGCCGTTGACTCAGTAGCCGTCATGGGTCTGGATCACCACCGGCCCTGGACTGTGTGAGAGTTGAGCAGGCAGGGTTCTGACACCTGGTGCTGTTTGTACGTTAATTCAGGGGCCTAATTGAAGAAAGCGCAGACTACTGCTCAGAGCATCTAGGCTGGCAGAAACCGTCTGCCTAAGGTGGCCGAACAAATGTGGGCGCGGTAAAACCGGCCCCCCCAGCGTCTCTGCGCATCTCTTTCCTGCACCCTTAAAGGTCATTAGAATCTATAACACTTCAAATGCTGGGGCTCAGGCGGACGAGCAGTGAGGGAAGAGCCCTGGGGACAGTCAACCTCACCTGGAGGCTGCTGGGGAGAAGTTCTGCCCCTCCCCCCGGGTATGAGGCCTCCCGACTCAGCACGAAGCAGTTACAGAAGCGGGGTCTGCACCCTCAGCGCCCCAACAATGAGGAATGGGACAAAAGGAGAGGAGGGGTTTGTCACCGGCAGAGCCCATGAAAAAATCCTGGGAGATAAAAATAGAATCCGGGCAATAAAGTAAAGTCTAACGTTTATTCCTTTGTGCTTTGTCTAATTTCACTTGCTCCTAGGTTTCCACATGCAGAGGTCCCACACC
Organism: Kogia breviceps; assembly: GCF_026419965.1. Lineage (NCBI taxonomy): Eukaryota > Metazoa > Chordata > Mammalia > Artiodactyla > Physeteridae > Kogia > Kogia breviceps. Next base: position 29,135,754 of record NC_081321.1, read on the forward strand.
CGGCACTTCAGAACCTATTTCCTGGTGCAAAATGGCTGGGCCGACACCTCAGCTCGCGGGGCCCCATGCAGACTCCGCGACATGGAGCCTGAGCTCCAGCCAACCCGGCCCTCGAGACTCCGCCCCTTCCGTCCCGCTGATGCTGCCGGGATCCCCACACAGCAGCCCCGCTCACAGCCCTCGGGGGAGCGCACGCTCTCACCTCTCCCCGTTCTCTGATCAGAATCTAAAGTTTCCTTTGCTTCTGAACCAAACTCAGTCTCGTTCTCTTGGCTCCAATGACACGGGGCAGGGGACCCTTGTTGGGGCCCACTCTGCAGGATCAGTGACAGAAATTGAGAACATTGTAACTTCAATGAACAGATGTGTGAGCCAAACTGTAATTAACCTAGAGCCGTGTATAAGGCTCGGGTAAAATAAGATGTTTCCAACACTTCCATTTGATATTTCCATCACTTTAGTATAGGCAAGTTCAGTGAAGGGGTTTGTCTTATTTGTCAGGTCAACATTAGAGAAATGAAGTGATTTCTTTCCAAGGATGTACATCGAATAATCTTGGCTGAAGCTTCAATATAGTTTTGAATGCTTTTCCATTGAAAATGATACCTCTCTTTCAGCTCCCCCACTTCTGAGAAGCATAAAATCTTATAATTTATTATTACCAAAGGGGAAAGGTGCAGGGAGGAATAAATGAACAGTTTGGGATTAACACGTACACACTGCTATGTATAAAATAGATCATCAACACAGAACTACTGTACAGCACAGGGAACTACACTCAATATTTTGTAATAACCTAGAAGCGGAAATAATCTGAAAACGAATAGATATTTTTATTGACATCATCTATCAATGACAGACACAATGTACCCTAAGGGAGGCCGATGGTCAGCGCTTCTGACCCTGAAGACTTTAATCATCTTAAGTTCGGACTCTGCCTACTGCCCAAGGCCCTTAATGAACATACGTGTAGCCATAGCGTAAAATTCCCCAGTTTAGGGTTCAGGGAGACACTGATTTGGAAACATCCCTGGTGTTCTCTTACCATGCACGGGACCCTTCCTACAGCTAAAACATGACTCTGACACCCAGAAGGTGGTACACCATTTGATCGGGAAGAGTTTGGAAAAGGCATCTCATCTCCTCATCTCCAGGGAGTCGGGTTCACCCCTCCAGTGTCTTTCCTAACAATCTCCCCACTTGGGGATGTCAGCACCTTCAACCTCCTGTTGCGCACAGTTTGGAATTTGTCCAGAGGATGAAGCGGAAGGATGAGAAACAATGAGAGAAAAGTCCTAGGTGTTCGGACAGGCACATGTCACTCTCATTTCCAATCAGGAAGACGAAATGACCAAAGGCTAAGATTGCCCATGGAAAAAGAATACGGCTTGAGGAAATCCCACTGTTTTGTGGCCAGTTCCCAAAAACACAAGTTGAAAAATGGAACTCAGGATCACTAAAATTCACGAAACTGCAGAGTTGAAAATATCTATCATTGAAAAATGTCTTGAGGGAAGTCACCGAAAAGGAATTGTAAGCAAGGGAGAATGGCAGGAAAGGGATTTGAAGAGGTAAAAAGGACTCATCATGAAAGCACAAAAAAGGGGCTGAACATCGCCAACGGTGCAGTTAGCCAAAAAGGGCGTATGCTTTTTTCCTGAATATATTCAAGAAAAGGGCATACACCCTTTTTAGCCAACCAAACTGGTGGGCATTGCAAATCAATACTACAAAAAGTATCACACTTCGCATCAGTCAGAAGAGCCATCCTCATAAAGTGTAAACACCAGAAATGCAGGACAGGGCGAGGAGTGAAGGGAGCCCTGTGAGGCTGATAGTGGAAATGTAAATTGCCAACGGGCACACTGAAGAAGTGTACTGTGTTTACTAAAACATCTAAACAGATGAGCTACAGAGCATAGGGCACTTGCACTCATGGGCGAATATCTTGGGAAAAACAAAAATCGTCAGGATACAGGCACCCCAACGTTTACCGCCTCTCTGTTTAAAAGAGCCTCGACTTGGATAAAACCTAAATATACCTGGAAGGAAAAAATGGATAAAAGAGATGTGGTACATATGTAGAGTGGAATATAACTCAGCCAGGAAATCAATGAAATAAGGCCAGTTGCATCAACTCAGGAGGAGTTACGTAAGATCATTCTAGGTAACATAAGTCAGAAAGAAAAAGACACATATTGTAAGATATAACTTAAAGGTAGAATCAACAATGGCTACACATGAAACAAATTACAAAACAGAAACATAGTCAAATATGTAGAAAACACACATAAGGCTGCTAAAGGGGAAAGGTGGGGAGGGGTGAGGCATTATCCAGGAGGTTGAAATTAGCAAAGATACCGTTCCAAATACCAAATTGATAATAGACGAGGCCTACACGGAACCTCAAAGAACTGCACTCTGCACACTCAAGTCACCAGAAAAAATTCTATACGACTGTTAAGAATCTGAAAAAGAATTTATTGATGTCTGTTTCTACGTGAATCAAGTGGATGTAGAACAGCAACAAACAGCGTTGAAAATCAGCTGTAACCAATATAACAATAGTAGAAAAAGACAGTGACAGACATAAAAACCCTTATAACTTTTGCTCAGGGGCTATGATGCAACATGGATTGAACACACCTAGACACACAGCAGGATGAGACATAAGGTTGAACACTCTTGGGACTGAGAGGAATGGTGAGGTTGAGTGAGCAAATGCAGACCCTTTAAAGTAATACTGTGTGCTACCCATTCCATGGGTCCCAACTCTCCAGGTGCAACACAACCTTCCTACAGCTAAAAGATGCATGGGAAGCCCAGAGGATGATACACCGTGTGATCATGAAAGGTTTCGACAGCGCACCTCATTTTTCATCTCCTGGTGCTCGGGTTCACCATTCCAGCCGCTTTACTAACAATCTCCCCACTTGGAGAATCAGCACCTTTAACCTCCTGTTTCGAACAGTTTGCAATATGTGCCGAGGATGAACGGGAAAAGGGGGAACGAATGAGAGACTCGCTGGAGGTGTTTGGTCGGGCACATGTTACTCTCATTTCCCATCACGAAGAAGAATTCACCAAAGGCTCAGCCTGACGCCCCGAAACCAGGATAGGGCCTGAGGCGATGCTGTGGTTTTCTGGGCCAGCTCACAAAAAGGGCAGTTGAAACATGGAGCTCAGGGGCACTGCAACTCACAAACCTGCACAGTGATAAATGACAACTACCATCCAAAAATACATTGAGTTAAGGCAACGAAGAGGATTTGAAAGCAAGGCAGAATTGCAGGAAACAGATTTCAAGAGGTAGATTGGAGTTTCCTTGAAAGCACATGAAAAGTGGCAGAACTTGGACAATGATGCAGTTGGCCAAAAAGGGAGTATGTGTTCCTTCCTGAATATATTCAGGTAAAAAAGCATACACAGGTTTTGGCCAACCAAGCAAGCTGGGAGAGCAAATCAGCACTACAAAGAAGTCTCACTTCCCCCCCGGTCAAAACAGCCATCTGAAAAAAGTGTAAAAACCACAAATGCAGGACAGGCCATGGAGAACAGGAAACCTTGTTATGCTGACGGGCGGGATGAAAACTGCCGCAGACACTCTACAAAAGTGTATGGTGTTTCCTAAAACATCTAAACAACAGAGCTACAGAGCATAGGGCACTTCCACTCATGGGCGTATATCTTGGGAAGACTAAAAATCAACAAGACACAGGCACCCCAAAGCTTAGGGCTGCTCTGTTTACAAGAACCTCGACTTCGGTACCCGTTCCATATCCCAGGAAAGAGAAAAATGGATACAGAAGTTGTGAAACTTATGTACAATGGAATATCACTCAGCCATGAAATCAATGTCATAAGGCTAGTAGCAGCATAATGAGTGGATTTAGGTACGATAATTCAAAGTGAAAAAGGTCACACAGAAAAAGAAATTTATCAAAACATATCACTTATAGAGGGAATGTAAACATGGCTACAAAGAACTGAATTAAAACAGAACAGAGTCACGCTTTTAGAAAACACACTTATGCCTGCTTCAGGGGAAAGGTGAGGGGGGGTTTTCATAAAACAAGAGTTTGAAATTAGCACAGATACCGTTCCAAAAACCAAATATGTAATAGACAAGACCTACTCCTTGCTCAATGAACTGGACTCAACAGCTCCTATTCATCGCAGAAGAAAAATTCCAGCCCTTGTTTCTCAGGAGCTCTGGGGTCTACCTGCGAGGTAAACTTAACTCACCTGGCACAAGGCGGCCATCCCGGGTTTCACATCAACATGATCTCAGGCACAAACCTCCTGGCTTTTCCATTGTGTCTTTAAGTTACTTGTTGAAACAACTGCACAAATATGACAAAGATATAAAATCAGGCATCTTCTGCCCCAGTGCCTGCTCATAAATGATTTTCTGCCACTTTAATGATAAAGATAGAACATTTCAACATTCTGCTGCCCTTATTATTTGTCATTTTTCTTGATATTTCTATTGAATACTCTTTCAATATTTTAACAGTGGAACATTTATTTACCTTGTTCCAGACCCAGCCTGTAGTGGTAAAGGTTTTGTTGTTATATTTCTATTATGTTTCCTTTAAAAATCATTATGCTATTTAACTGGATTAAGTCAATTCTACAGGCATTTATCTTATGATATTGATGAAATTAATACATAGAGGGCAGTAGTACAAGTTGATTGTACTCCAGAGCCTCTATTAGCACAGTTAAGTAAGTATAACTATTATCTATATGTAAACCAAAGTACATGCCAAGTGAGACTCTCCGACGCTTCTTCACTGTCTGCCCCTCAAGCCTGTGAGAAATGGAATATTTCTTGCCACCTCAGTAAACAAAAGATGCCACAGTCATCCTCTCCAATGTGAGCGGGCAGGCCCTGAGGAACTCAGGATATGCAATTACAGAATGCAGGCCCCAGAGAGCTGAGGTGCATATCAAAGGAAGGAATTCGTGAGCCTGACTCCGGCATCTTCGCATAAGGAAAGCCCTGCATTCCTGTAGAACCTGGGAGAGCAGGTTCTCCTTAGCTGACAATCACCTTTTCACGTCCCCCATCAACTGCGCCAGCCCCCCGCCCTGTCCCCTCCCCCCCCCGGTGCTTTAGCTCAGGGAGGAAGGGGCGCACAGGGCCTCGGCTGAACAAGAGGCCTGGGAGCCTCGGGAGGAACTTTCGCCGCTTTCCCCGCCGTCGGGAGGAGGGTCGCTGACGCTGCGGCCGGACCCTGCGCCTCCCTCGCCCCGTGTCCCCTCAGGACGTTCAGCCGCCCTCTCCCCACGCCCCCCGGGCCCCGCGAGCCAGGCCGAGGGCAGGGCCGAGAGGAGGGGCCGAAGTTCCCCGGGACCAGACCCCGAGGCCGCTCGTTCTGCACAGCAGCGGCGGGTGGCCGCGAAACCCTTCCCCTCAGAAGCTGCTCTTGCGCGGCCGCCCGGGCACCGGACCCACTTACCCGGCCCGCCGTCCCCACGACTGTCGCGGCTTCGGCCGCCGGGGCCCCTCCGCAGCCGGCAGCGTCAGTGAGGCCGCCCTCCCCTCGGGCTCCGGGGCAGCTCCGTGACGGCGGAGGGAAGAGACCCCGAGCCGGGAGCTCCAGCTCTGAGGAAACGCGGGCTCCGTTCCGGGCGCAGTGGGTGGGGCCGTTCTGCCCCGAGGCCTCCTGGGAGGGAGCGGGGCGCCGGGGGAGGAGCCGCCAGGAGCTCAGGGCCCCGTCGGGGGTCCTGGAGGGGCGGCCCGGCCTGAGGGCCCCGCCCACTGTGGCCGCAGCACAGGCCTTTTTCCTGCAATCCTACACAAAAAGTCAGAAAGATACACACGGTCTACAGTGAATGTTCACAAATGGTGGTTGCTGCTGTGCTTACTATCCTATTAAACGTGGGAAATCCATAACACACTTGAAGTTAGAAGTTAACTATGAATGTTTACCTTTCCTTATTATGTCTCTGCTATTCACAATTGTCGTTAATGAATCAGAGACTGTGGCATCACTAGTTAAAAATGAGCTCGTTTAAAAAATAGAACTCAGGCCCACCGGCCCTACTGTATCAGAATCTGCAATTTTACACTCTCTCCAGTGTACTTGTGGACCCATGAATAGTTGAAAGGTACATTTCTACCTCGACATGTCTTTTCTGTCTGAGAAATACGCACATTTTATCCAGTTTGATATAAATGAAACACTTAAAAATGCATATGTCCGTGTTGAAACCACCATTTTATCATTTCTTTTCCAGATAACTATAGTCTCTATACTGGTTTTATGGATCACATGACATACTCTTTTTTGTAGTTAGAAATAGGAAAAGGTACTTTGTAAAAAAAATTGTATATATATATATATATATATATATATATATATATATGTGGATAATAGAAGACACTCTTCTAAATTAAAACCAGTTCTCTTAATTTGCTCTTTTCTTCTTGGGTCACATTATGAACTCTTCCCGTGGCCACATGTCATGTGTACTTTTAATTTCAGGGACTGCTGACATCCCAGGATGTGCCCATAGATTTCTCTCAAGAGGACTGGGAATGCCTGGACCGAGATCAATGGGAATTGTACAGGGATCTGATGTGATAAAAGTATAGGATCATGCACTCCTTGAGTGAGGACACCTTCCTTCCAGAATTCCTTATCCACCCACAGGGTTTAGAGTCCTTCATTTGTAGAATGTCTCCTGGAATGTTCTGCTTCCTACAATAGGGTTTCAGATTGCAACGATTCAGGAAATATTGGGAGTTTGTGGGTATAATTTATGTTATTCTTTGCAAACTGCAGCCTCCTTTATAATATACTTTGTAACTGCTTGGGATGTGTCTATATGAACAGTGTACTATATGCTTCTGTTATAGTCCTTACAATATTTTATTCTCTTATTATCTGTAACAATCTTCCATGGATTCTTTGGGCTTAAGGTGTATTAAAAGGGAGACGGCGATTCTGGGACTTCCCTGGTGATGCAGTGGTTAAGACTGCGCCTGCCAATTCAGGGGACACGGGTTCGATCCCTAGTCTGGGAAGATCCCACGTGCAACGGAGCAACTAACCCAGTGGGCCACAACTACTGAGCCTGCGTGCCACAACTACTGAAGCTGGTGCACCTTGAGCCCGTGTGCCATTCATTTTTAGAGAATAAAATCACCTCTGAGTGATTACAATTTAGACCAGCTAGTCAAAATTCTTTATCACCTGTTCTTCTCAAACACTGATCAATGGAACAAGTTTTACTAGGGATAAGAGTGTAATTGTATTCTAGAGTTCATATCGGCAATATGGTTTTTGACCTTGATGCTGGATCACGACATTTCAATGGTATAACTGCTATTAATTGTCTCTTTGTTCAACGATTAAAGTCTCACATGATCTGAGTTCAGACTGGAGCCATCCTGGTTGGTTTCTGTCTATTGCAGATTTCTTCCAGTATGAAAGGACAAGAGCAATACGGCTTACTTTACACAATGTCTTCAAACTAAATGATGACATAATCTACATTCAATTAATTTATACATACCCTACTGTAGAGCAGGGTTTGTTACGGTGGCAGAGCCCGGTAATTATGTAAAACTGAAACTTTTATCTGCACTGGTTCAAGTCCTCTTCCTAAGAATATGTTTATAATCAACACTCTTTCACAAGTTACCCAATTTAATTCACCATAGCATTCCTCATATTAACTAAATGGAAAATCCTAAGCTATATACAAATCCAGAAAGGGCCAAAAATCATCTGCCCACATGGATTATTACAACCCATTGCTGAGGCATTCAAATTACTTATTAAAGACCCACTATGTCCATCAACAGCATCAATTTATATATTATTGCCCCAATGCTAGCCTTAACCCTGGCTCTCACAACATGAATTCCTCTTCCCATATCTTAGCCACTAATTAATATAAATGTAGGCATACTCTTTATATTAGCCATATCACACCTAGCCATTTATTCCATCCTCAGTTCTGGATGAGCTTCACATTCAACATACTCACTCACTGGAGCTCTAGGGACAGTAGCATAGACAATCTCATATGAAGTAATGTAGCAGTTATTCTATTCTCAGTCTTACTGATAAATGGATCATTTACACTTTCAACAGTAATTATTACACAGGAACACCTATGGCTATTTTCTTCTGACCCCTACTCAGAATTTTATTATCTCCGCAGTAGCAGAAATTCAATGAAGCCTCACTTGATTCAACAGAAGTAGAATCAAAACCTGTATATGACTTCAATGTAGAAGATGTAGCAGGCCCATTCACCTCTTCCTTGCTAGACAATATGTCAATTTCCTTATAATAAACATTTCCACAACAATCCATTTGTAGGAGCATTCGACAATCTCTAGGTGCCAGAATTATATACACCCCAAGTCATCATTAAAACACATCTAACAATCTCCTTTCTATGAATTTGAGCATCCTACCCACAATTTTGATATGATCAACGTCTACATCTCGTATAAAAATTTTTTTTCTACTAACATTAGCCCGATGTATATGAGAGTTTTCACCACCTGTCATCATACCAGGCAACCCACCACAAACTTAAGAAATATGTCTGACAAAAGAGTTACTGTGATAGAGTAAATTATAGAGGTTTCAATGCTCTTATTCCTGGAATTGAATTCTTCCTAAGAATTTTATATTCTCCATGTTACCACATTACAGCACATGCTATATACTAAGGTTCACTAGGTAAGCTTCAGGCCCATACCCCCAACATGTTGTCGTAGATCCTTCCTGTACTAATAAACTCTCATTGTTTTTACTATCATTCTACTGACCATTATCACAGGAAATATAATTGTATACGAAGCTCACACTGGTTAATGGTATCCCCATTCTAATAAAAAACACAAACCCATAAGCTACAGAAGCATCCAACAAATATTTCCTAAAACAATCCACCACACCAATACTACTTATAATGGCTAGTATCATTAATCTAATATACTCTGGTCATGGAACACAACGAATAACAAAAATCTTTCATCCAGCAGCATCCACCCTCATGACAATCGCCCTTGTCACAAAAGTAGGACTTTCCCCGTTTCACTTCTGAGTGCCTCACGTCACACAAGGCGTCCCATGAACAGCAGGCCTGATGCTATTAATATGACAAAAGTGCACCCCTGTCACTTTTATACCACATGTCACCATCCATCAACCTAAATATACTATTAATCATAGTGATATTATAAATCATAGCTGGAGGCTGAGGGAGATTTAGTCAGACTCACCTGGAAAAAATTGCACCCTCCTCATCAAGTGCCCATATAGGATGAATAACAGCCGTTATAAAGTATATTCCGATTATAACAATCCTAAACATACTAATTTATATCATAACAACACTCTCTTCTTATTATTTATGCCCAGAGCATGGACTACAAGAGTGTCATTATCACACACATGAGGTAAAACACCTCCCATCACAATCCTTTTCCTCACCATTATAGTATCATTAGGACATAGTCCATCACTATCAGGGTTTTTACCCAAATGAATACTTATCCAAGAGATAACAAAAATGACAACATCATTCTACCAACATTAATAGCCATCACAGCAGTGCTCAGCATATATTTCTACTTGCAGCTAACATACTCCACATCACTAACTGTATTCCCTTCATGAAACAACACAAAAACAAAGCACATTGAACATTCAAAGAAATAACCTTCCTATCATTACTAATCATAAAACCCAGACAATTACTCCACATAACACCCATTCCATCCGTGCTGGACTAGGAATTTAGGTTAGTTCAGACCAAGAGCTTTCATAACCCAAAACAAGTAAAATTTACTTAATTTCTAAAAATAAGGATTGAAAGACTTCATCCTACATCAATTGAATGTAAAGCAAACATTGTAGTTAAGCCAAATCTTTACGAGACTGATGAGTTTTAACCCCAGGAAACTTTAGTTAACAGGCAAATCCTCTAGTCAACTGGCTTCAATCTGCTTCTTCTTCATTTGAGAAAGAAAAAAAGAAAAAAGGCAGGAAAATCTCTGGCAGAATTGAAGCTGCTTCTCTGAAATTACAATTCAATTTGTTGATTCACCACAGGGTTTGTGAGAAAGAGGGCTCAATCTCTGTCTTCAGATTTACAGTCGAATGCTAGCTCAGTCATTTTACCTCTGTTCATACACTGTTGATTATTTTCAACAAATCACAAAGATATCGGCATCTTATAATTACTATTTGGTGCTTGAGCTGGAGTAGCAGGCAGCACCTTAAGAATATTAATCCAGGCTGAGCTATGCTAACCTGGAGCGCTACTTGGAGATGCACAAATCTGTAACGTGGTCATAACAGTCCCTGCACTTGTAATAATTTTCTTTATTGTTGTACCCCTTATATTGCAGGGTTTGAAAACTCACTTGGGCCACTAATAACTCGCACACCTGAGGTAGCATTTCCCCGAGTAAACCATGTAAATTTTTGACTACTTCCCCCATCGTTCTTACTCCTACTCATATCACCAATAGTAGAAGCTTGTTCTGGTACCAGTGGACCGTGTATTCAGCTCTAGCCTGCAACCTGGCCCACGCAGGAGCCTCTGTCGACATAACCATTTCCTCCTTACATTTATCAGGTGTCTCCTTCTCCTCAATTCTTGGTGCTATTGCTTTTATTACTATAGTCTTTCATACAAAACCAGCAGTCATACCCCAATACCAAACACCATTATTTGTTTAATCTTCACCAACTATAGCCATATTACTATAATTACCACTCTCAGTCCGAGCAGCCAGAATTGCCATACTCTTAAGAGATAGAAATCTCAACACTACTTTCTCTGACCCTGCAGGAGGAGGCCGAATCCTATACCAACACCTATTTTGATTCTTTGGTCACCCTGAAGTCTGTATTCATGGCCTACCAGGGTTTGTTATAAATTCACACATCATTACACACTATTTAGGACAAAAGGTGCCTTTCAGCTATTTGGGAATAGTATGAGTCATGCCCACTGGCTTTTTAGGATTTCTCTTGTGGGCCCATCATATATTTACCATAGGGAGAGCTGTCCACTCAGGAGCATACTTTGCAAAAGCTACCATAATTGCTTCTATCCCTACAGGAGTGTGCTTTCTCTGGCTGCAGTGAGCAGTAGCGACTCTACGCTGCGGTGCATTGCCTTTTCACTGAAAAGGCTTTCTTTATTGCAGAGCATGGCTTTCACGCTCTAGAGGGCAGGCTCAGTAGTTGTGGCACATGGGCTTTTTGCTCCACGGCAGGTGGAATATTCCCACACGATGGCTCGAACCCGTGTCCCCTGCATTGGCAGGCAAATTCTTAACCACTGCACCACCAGGGAAGTCCCTGGTTAGCAACTGTTCACGGAGGTAATATTATATGACCTCCAATATATTATGAGTTTTAGGCTTTAGTTTTTCTTTTTACAGTAGGAGGTTTCACAGGAATCATCTTAGTGAACTCATCCCCGGACACTATCCTCCAGGATACATACTATGTAGCAGCACACTTCCATGATCTAATGTCCATGGGAGCGGGCTTCACTATTACGGGAGGCTTCCTACACGGATTCCCACTATTCTCAGGTTACACAGTGAACTCAGCATGAGCAAAAAGTCACTTCACGCGTATATTTGTAGTAGTAAATATGACTTCCCGCAGCACTTTCTGGCCTCTCAGGAATGTCATTACTTTAGTCTCACTACTCGGAGGCACACACAACATGAAATATTGTGTCTTTTGGCTCACTCATCTCAATAGCAGCAGTAATGCTAATCATAATCTTCATACTTTGAAAAGCATTTGCATCTAAACAAGAAGGCTAAGCACTAGAAACTGATACTCCTAACCTAGAATTGTTACATAAATGCCCTCCACCATATCCTATGTTTCAAGATCCTACCTATGTAAATATAAAATGAGGAAGGTCTCAAGTCCTTTTCAACCACTTTCAAGCCAACACCATAACAATTATGTCTTTCTCAATAAATGAGAGAAAAGTAAAAAGTGATGTAGCTTTGTCAAACTTAAATCAGAGGCTAAAATCCTGTATATCACGAAGGCATATCAATTTCATCTAGGATCTCAAGATATAACATCACCGATTATGGAAGAACATTTACATTCTCATCATCACACATTAATAGTGATTTTTGAAACTAGTTCTCTATATTATTTCTCTAACATTGACAACTAAACTAACTCATATACATATAATAGATGCACAGGTAGAGAAAATGTGAACAATTTATCAGCCATTATTGTAATCTTAATTGCTCTATCATCATTGTGAACCCTTTACATGATACATGAAATCAATAACTCTTCCCAAACCATAAAATCGATGGGTCAGTAATGATACTGAAGCTACAAATACACAGATTATGAAGATTTAAATGTTGGCTCCTCTGTAATCCCCACATCAGGGCTAAAACCAGGAGAATAATGACTAATAGAAGTCAACAACCACGGAGTTAGAGAGAGTCATAGAATATTAGTTTCATCTGAAATTGTTGTACACTCCTGAGCTGTTCCTTCTCAGGCCTAAAAAGGGCTGCTATCCCAGGACGCCTAAATTAAAGAATCCTAATACCAACAGGACCAGGCCTATGTTGTAGACAAGAGAGCTCATTTTCCTGAGTTCAAAGACAGGCCAGAGGGATATGGCTGAGATGAGGGGTGAATCTGGAGCCCATGGGGATGCACTCTCCAAGCTCCAGGATAGGAATGGGCCATTATTGGTTTAATGGACCTCTGGGGTCCCAGGCCACCCACACCACACCCTCCCGAGCAGGATCTTGGCAACATTCCCTGTCAGTGATGAGGCAACCTAGCACTTGTCACGCCCCGATGTTGTGTCCTATGTGGGCACCATGCTGTGGGGACCACAGCCACACTCTGCAGGTCCATGCTACAGGGTCCTTCTTGCCTCAGGAGTAGAGACCACCCAGCAAGCAGTTCGCTCCCCAACCAGCAGGAGGAGGGGAGGAGAGCAGGGGCACCAGGGGAATCTCACTCAGACAACAACACCCAGGGGTGCCAGCGGGGACAGTGATGATGCAGATGAGGCCCAGACCAAGAGATGCGACCAGAGGACACAAAAGGCAGCTGATCAGGTCCTGACTCAACTGCATCCCGGACACCTTTGTCCCTCCTACGCCCCTTCCTCATACATCCCCTCCTGAAATGCAGATTCTTCAGATGCAAACAGGCAGAGCCTCAGACTGAAAGTCAGCTCTTCCAAAATGACCCGTCAGCAAACACTGCAGGATTGTGCTCCAGTGGGGGCCCTGGAGTCCACAACTCAGGGACTGAAGGGGACATCGGTGCCAGGGCCAGTGTGAGGGGATGGGGAGGGAGACTTTCATGGTTGTGGAATGTTGGTTTTGCAAGATGAAAAGTTCTAGGCGTGGTGGTGATGGCTCCACGAGAAAGTGAATAGATCTGATGCCTCAGAAACGTGCACTTAAAATGGTGACGATGGTAAAGGGTATGTGACGTGTGTTTTATTTCACTTAAATTCATAAAATAATGTCTTTTTAAATCAGAGTCCATTTCGACTCCCGTTCATCACAAATGTCGGAGACACAAACACATTCCCCTACCTTAGGGGCCATCACGGTGCCCTCACATGGCACATGGGAGACCGTTCTCACGGGGGCCTAGTCTGTGCTCACCTCACCTCTGTCCAGGGAGACCCAGGCAGTGGTGACCCCCATAGATTAGACATATGATATGCTATGATATTCATATGACACCACCGAACATTGTCACTCAGCAGCACACAGAGCAGCACCCCACTCAAACATGCATGACCTCATATGAATGCGACAAGATTAAGGGAAGAAAAGGAACCACCGGTTAATCAGGGCAACACCCTTAACGCAGAGGTTGGAAATGTCAAAGGGGTAAAGACACACTGCAGGCAAAGAGCACATAGGGGTCTCCCCATACATGTGATCCTGACCCATGCAGATGTGGTGAGACCCATACAGTGCCCGTACCCTATAGCTGGGGTCACACATCCACACTCACCACAGTGACCCCACCTCCCCAGACCCTGCACCTAAAGTCACACGTTCTCTCTCAACACGTGACCCCACCTCCTCAGACCCCTCCACCTGGGTCACATATCCACAGTCCCAGGGTGAACTGCCCTCCACAGACTCCCCCAACTGGGGTTACACGTGCACATCCTCCAGGGTGACCTCACCTCACCAGACCGTGCACCTGGGGTCACATGTCCCCTTGGTCAGGGCACCATAGCTCTGCTCTTGGCTCCCTAATTTGGAAACAAGCTGGGTTCCTGGGCCCTGCTGGGATGAGAAAAAGTGTAAGGTGGGTCTCCTGTCCCCACACTTGTCCCACAGAAGTCCTCCTCTTTTCACTTTGGTTCTGTGTGATTTTACCTCTTTTTAAAGCTTTCATGCTAGAGTTGAACACATTACTTGGTTCTGGCAGGCACAGTCTCACTTTCTTGTCTCACTTACTTGTTGAGAAAACTCATAGGACAGCAGGGCTGAAAGCCGAAGGGCAGCTCTGGACGCTGCTGACTAGGGACGGCAGACAGGAAGGAGAGCTCAGCAGCAGCCTCAGCTGTTACCCATCGGCCTTTTGCCCGATCTGCGTGCCCTGCAATCAATTCACCAGCTAAACCTGCCTCCCTTCGCACCATGCACGTGCTGGTAAATTGGAATAATCAGCAGGTAGCCCTCCTGAGGATTATCCACGAGCCCCAAGGAAGGTGAACCTTGCAGGAATAAGGACTAAGGCCCTGCCCATAGCACTGCCCTTGGGAGGACCAGGTCACCACAGTCAGAAGAGAGGGTGTTACCTAGACAAGCCCACCTCGGCTCCAGACCCAGACATCTAAGCACTGACTTTCAAATGCAGGCACGGAGCTTCCCAGTACTGAGGCCAGGCCGGCTCTCTTCCCAGCTCTCCATACTCCTAGCATACACGGAACATGGTCAGGTCTAAATCTTCTTATTATAGACAACACATGGTCAGCTCTAAACATAAACAGTAGACAGCACATGGAGAGGTCTAAATTTACCATGTAGACAGGACTTGATCATGTTTCAACTAGCTTAGGGCTGAGCTCATAGGAGGTACAGATCACACATATGGGTCTCTCATCTTTGGACACCCACATCAGGAAACTGAACAATATCATTGTCATTAAACATTTCAACAGGCAAAACAGAAATGTTACCAGTGTGTCTGGCCACCTGATGGTCAGGATCCTCATGTGATGCAAGAACTTCTTAGAGTGCAGCCCAGTCTGCGGCCAGGCCAGACAAGAAGTGGCCTGATTGCAGCCTCCCAGGCTTCCAGAAGGAGGCGGCCGCACAGGAGGCCCAGGCAGGACAGTTCTGCATGGTGCGGGCCAGGAGAGCCTGTCTGTCCATTCCACTGGCCGATTCCGGGCGGGGTGCTCAGGGCCGCTGAGAGCCCCGCGCTCAGGCCCTGCTTCCCTGCACCATGTGCGTGTGCGTGTGTGTGTGTGTGTGTGTGTGTGTGTGTGTGTGTATCTGTGTGTGTGTAGAGGGGGCAGTGGCTGACGGCTCCCACGGCTCCCGTCCCGGGCACCGTGATATCTTCGAGGGGAGGTACAGGGAGAGGTAGGGGCACAGAAGCCATTGGAGAGGAGAACCCACCACGGAGCTCCTTGCACACTGGCTCGCCCCACCCGGGGACCAGCCTACCCATCGTGGGCCACATGCCACCCCCCAGCCCCGCACCCCAAAAGGCAGGGCGCCTGCTCTTTCAATAGCACAGGGTCTCACATGAAGGAGACTCAGTGGGGAATGTCACCCACTCCCCCACTCCTGGTGCTCCGTTTGGGGAGAATGAACCCCCTTGACTGGGCGATGGGACCCTGTGATGAAACATGTGGTGCCCCATCCAAGTCGGGGTCTGGCTGACAGATGGGAACACAGGAGCCATGTGCATGGCCTGGAGGCCAGGCCAACAGGACAAGCACCTCCAGCCTTGGTCTAGCTCTCCAACTGTGACATTGTAGCATTAAGGGACCTGAGGCAGGTGACTGAATGTAATGGGGTCTAAACTGGACCCTGAATGGGGCTTAAAGAACGTGTGAAGGATGTCACTCAGACAGTGACAGTCACTGGAAGACAGACCCTGTGTGAGGACATCCTGCTCCATCCATTTAAATCCCTGCGATCTCTGAACTTTACGTGGCTACGCAGGATTGTTAGAGCAGGTGCGTGCGGACATATCTGGGGCACAATTCAGTCTGCAATCAACTTGCAAGTGGTTGCAGCAAACACACAGGTGTGCGCAAAGGTAGACACAGCACACACACAAACATACGCATGCGCACAGCACAAATATATTCACACACTAGCCTATGAACACACACGCACGCGTGTACCCACGCACACACTAACGTGTGCCGGTGCACATACCTATGCACATGCACAGCACATGTACGCATACAGGCACATGCACACACGTAGCACACACACAGGGAATAAAGTGAATCCGTAAAGCATTAATTCCTGAAAGCAAGTGAAGCTGACATGTATTTTTCCCTTTTTCTTAGCTTTGATGTCCACCTGAGGCCCCCATTACATTCAGTCACCTGCCCCAGGTCCCCTATAAACTACAATGTCACAGTTGGAGAGCTAGACCAAGGCTGGAGGTGCTCGTCCTGTTGGCCTGGCCTCCAGGCCATGCACGTGGCTCCTGTGTTCCCATCTGTCAGCCAGACCCCGACTTGGATGGGGCACCACATGTTTCATCACAGGGTCCCATCGCCCAGTCAAGGGGGTTCATTCTCCCCAAACTGAGCATTAGGAGTGGGAGGGGTGACAGTCCCCACTGAGTCTACTTCATGTGAGACCCTGTGCTGTTGAAAGAGCAGGTGCCCTGCCCTCGGGGGTGGGGGCTGGGGGGGACATTTGGCCCACGATGGGCTCTCGGGTCCCCGGGTGGGGCCAGCCAGTGTGCAAGCGATTCCACGGTGGGTTCTCCTCTCCAACGGCTTCTGTGCCCCTACCTCTCCCCGTGCCTCCCGTCGAAGATATCACGGTGCCCGGGACGGGAGCCGTGGGAGCCGTCAGCCACTGCCCCCTCTACACACACACACACACACACACACACGCACACGCACACGCACACGCACATGCTTCAGGGAGGCAGGACTTGAGCGCGGGGCTCTCAGCAGCCCTGAGCACCCCACGCGGAATCGGCCAGTGGAATGGACAGACAGGCTCTCCTGGCCCGCACCATGCAGAACTGTCCTGCCTGGGCCTCCTGTGCGGCCGTCTCCTTCTGGAAGCCTGGGAGGCTGGAATCAGGCCACTTCTTGTCTGGCCTGGCCGCAGACTGGGCTGCACTCTAAGAAATTCTTGCATCACATGAGGATCCTGACCATCAGATGGCCAGAGACACTGGTAACATTTCTGTTTTGCCTGTTGAAATGTTTAATGACAATGATATTGTTCAGTTTCCTGATGTGGGTGTCCAAAGATGAGAGACCCATATGTGTGATCTGTACCTCCTATGAGCTCAGCCCTAAGCTAGTTGAAACATGATCAAGTCCTGTCTACATGGTAAATTTAGACCTCTCCATGTGCTGTCTACTGTTTATGTTTAGAGCTGACCATGTGTTGTCTATAATAAGAAGATTTAGACCTGACCATGTTCCGTGTATGCTAGGAGTATGGAGAGCTGGGAAGAGAGCCGGCCTGGCCTCAGTACTGGGAAGCTCCGTGCCTGCATTTGAAAGTCAGTGCTTAGATGTCTGGGTCTGGAGCCGAGGTGGGCTTGTCTAGGTAACACCCTCTCTTCTGACTGTGGTGACCTGGTCCTCCCAAGGGCAGTGCTATGGGCAGGGCCTTAGTCCTTATTCCTGCAAGGTTCACCTTCCTTGGGGCTCGTGGATAATCCTCAGGAGGGCTACCTGCTGATTATTCCAATTTACCAGCACGTGCATGGTGCGAAGGGAGGCAGGTTTAGCTGGTGAATTGATTGCAGGGCACGCAGATCGGGCAAAAGGCCGATGGGTAACAGCTGAGGCTGCTGCTGAGCTCTCCTTCCTGTCTGCCGTCCCTAGTCAGCAGCGTCCAGAGCTGCCCTTCGGCTTTCAGCCCTGCTGTCCTATGAGTTTTCTCAACAAGTAAGTGAGACAAGAAAGTGAGACTGTGCCTGCCAGAACCAAGTAATGTGTTCAACTCTAGCATGAAAGCTTTAAAAAGAGGTAAAATCACACAGAACCAAAGTGAAAAGAGGAGGACTTCTGTGGGACAAGTGTGGGGACAGGAGACCCACCTTACACTTTTCCTCATCCCAGCAGGGCCCAGGAACCCAGGTTGTTTCTACATTAGGGGAGCAAGCAGCAGAGCCATGGTACCCTGACCAAGGGGACATGTGACCCCAGTTGCAGGGTCTGGGGAGATGAGGTCACCCTGGAGGATGTGCACGTGTGACCCCAGTTGGGGACGTCTGCAGAGGGCGGTTCACCCTGGGACTCTGGACATGTGACCCAGGTGGAGGGGTCTGAGGAGGTGGGGTCACGTGTTGAGAGAGAACGTGTGACTTTAGGTGTGGATGTGTGACCCCAGCTATAGGGTACGGGCACTGTATGGGTCTCACCACATCTGCATGGGTCAGGATCACATGTATGGGGAGACCCCTATGTGCTCTTTGCCTGCAGTGTGTCTTTACCCCTTTGACATTTCCAACCTCTGCGTTAAGGGTGTTGCCCTGATTAACCGGTGGTTCCTTTTCTTCCCTTAATCTTGTCGCATTCATATGAGGTCATGCATGTTTGAGTGGGGTGCTGCTCTGTGTGCTGCTGAGTGACAATGTTCGGTGGTGTCATATGAATATCATAGCATATCATATGTCTAATCTATGGGGGTCACCACTGCCTGGGTCTCCCTGGACAGAGGTGAGGTGAGCACAGACTAGGCCCCCGTGAGAACGGTCTCCCATGTGCCATGTGAGGGCACCGTGATGGCCCCTAAGGTAGGGGAATGTGTTTGTGTCTCCGACATTTGTGATGAACGGGAGTCGAAATGGACTCTGATTTAAAAAGACATTATTTTATGAATTTAAGTGAAATAAAACACACGTCACATACCCTTTACCATCGTCACCATTTTAAGTGCACGTTTCTGAGGCATCAGATCTATTCACTTTCTCGTGGAGCCATCACCACCACGCCTAGAACTTTTCATCTTGCAAAACCAACATTCCACAACCATGAAAGTCTCCCTCCCCATCCCCTCACACTGGCCCTGGCACCGATGTCCCCTTCAGTCCCTGAGTTGTGGACTCCAGGGCCCCCACTGGAGCACAATCCTGCAGTGTTTGCTGACGGGTCATTTTGGAAGAGCTGACTTTCAGTCTGAGGCTCTGCCTGTTTGCATCTGAAGAATCTGCATTTCAGGAGGGGATGTATGAGGAAGGGGCGTAGGAGGGACAAAGGTGTCCGGGATGCAGTTGAGTCAGGACCTGATCAGCTGCCTTTTGTGTCCTCTGGTCGCATCTCTTGGTCTGGGCCTCATCTGCATCATCACTGTCCCCGCTGGCACCCCTGGGTGTTGTTGTCTGAGTGAGATTCCCCTGGTGCCCCTGCTCTCCTCCCCTCCTCCTGCTGGTTGGGGAGCGAACTGCTTGCTGGGTGGTCTCTACTCCTGAGGCAAGAAGGACCCTGTAGCATGGACCTGCAGAGTGTGGCTGTGGTCCCCACAGCATGGTGCCCACATAGGACACAACATCGGGGCGTGACAAGTGCTAGGTTGCCTCATCACTGACAGGGAATGTTGCCAAGATCCTGCTCGGGAGGGTGTGGTGTGGGTGGCCTGGGACCCCAGAGGTCCATTAAACCAATAATGGCCCATTCCTATCCTGGAGCTTGGAGAGTGCATCCCCATGGGCTCCAGATTCACCCCTCATCTCAGCCATATCCCTCTGGCCTGTCTTTGAACTCAGGAAAATGAGCTCTCTTGTCTACAACATAGGCCTGGTCCTGTTGGTATTAGGATTCTTTAATTTAGGCGTCCTGGGATAGCAGCCCTTTTTAGGCCTGAGAAGGAACAGCTCAGGAGTGTACAACAATTTCAGATGAAACTAATATTCTATGACTCTCTCTAACTCCGTGGTTGTTGACTTCTATTAGTCATTATTCTCCTGGTTTTAGCCCTGATGTGGGGATTACAGAGGAGCCAACATTTAAATCTTCATAATCTGTGTATTTGTAGCTTCAGTATCATTACTGACCCATCGATTTTATGGTTTGGGAAGAGTTATTGATTTCATGTATCATGTAAAGGGTTCACAATGATGATAGAGCAATTAAGATTACAATAATGGCTGATAAATTGTTCACATTTTCTCTACCTGTGCATCTATTATATGTATATGAGTTAGTTTAGTTGTCAATGTTAGAGAAATAATATAGAGAACTAGTTTCAAAAATCACTATTAATGTGTGATGATGAGAATGTAAATGTTCTTCCATAATCGGTGATGTTATATCTTGAGATCCTAGATGAAATTGATATGCCTTCGTGATATACAGGATTTTAGCCTCTGATTTAAGTTTGACAAAGCTACATCACTTTTTACTTTTCTCTCATTTATTGAGAAAGACATAATTGTTATGGTGTTGGCTTGAAAGTGGTTGAAAAGGACTTGAGACCTTCCTCATTTTATATTTACATAGGTAGGATCTTGAAACATAGGATATGGTGGAGGGCATTTATGTAACAATTCTAGGTTAGGAGTATCAGTTTCTAGTGCTTAGCCTTCTTGTTTAGATGCAAATGCTTTTCAAAGTATGAAGATTATGATTAGCATTACTGCTGCTATTGAGATGAGTGAGCCAAAAGACACAATATTTCATGTTGTGTGTGCCTCCGAGTAGTGAGACTAAAGTAATGACATTCCTGAGAGGCCAGAAAGTGCTGCGGGAAGTCATATTTACTACTACAAATATACGCGTGAAGTGACTTTTTGCTCATGCTGAGTTCACTGTGTAACCTGAGAATAGTGGGAATCCGTGTAGGAAGCCTCCCGTAATAGTGAAGCCCGCTCCCATGGACATTAGATCATGGAAGTGTGCTGCTACATAGTATGTATCCTGGAGGATAGTGTCCGGGGATGAGTTCACTAAGATGATTCCTGTGAAACCTCCTACTGTAAAAAGAAAAACTAAAGCCTAAAACTCATAATATATTGGAGGTCATATAATATTACCTCCGTGAACAGTTGCTAACCAGGGACTTCCCTGGTGGTGCAGTGGTTAAGAATTTGCCTGCCAATGCAGGGGACACGGGTTCGAGCCATCGTGTGGGAATATTCCACCTGCCGTGGAGCAAAAAGCCCATGTGCCACAACTACTGAGCCTGCCCTCTAGAGCGTGAAAGCCATGCTCTGCAATAAAGAAAGCCTTTTCAGTGAAAAGGCAATGCACCGCAGCGTAGAGTCGCTACTGCTCACTGCAGCCAGAGAAAGCACACTCCTGTAGGGATAGAAGCAATTATGGTAGCTTTTGCAAAGTATGCTCCTGAGTGGACAGCTCTCCCTATGGTAAATATATGATGGGCCCACAAGAGAAATCCTAAAAAGCCAGTGGGCATGACTCATACTATTCCCAAATAGCTGAAAGGCACCTTTTGTCCTAAATAGTGTGTAATGATGTGTGAATTTATAACAAACCCTGGTAGGCCATGAATACAGACTTCAGGGTGACCAAAGAATCAAAATAGGTGTTGGTATAGGATTCGGCCTCCTCCTGCAGGGTCAGAGAAAGTAGTGTTGAGATTTCTATCTCTTAAGAGTATGGCAATTCTGGCTGCTCGGACTGAGAGTGGTAATTATAGTAATATGGCTATAGTTGGTGAAGATTAAACAAATAATGGTGTTTGGTATTGGGGTATGACTGCTGGTTTTGTATGAAAGACTATAGTAATAAAAGCAATAGCACCAAGAATTGAGGAGAAGGAGACACCTGATAAATGTAAGGAGGAAATGGTTATGTCGACAGAGGCTCCTGCGTGGGCCAGGTTGCAGGCTAGAGCTGAATACACGGTCCACTGGTACCAGAACAAGCTTCTACTATTGGTGATATGAGTAGGAGTAAGAACGATGGGGGAAGTAGTCAAAAATTTACATGGTTTACTCGGGGAAATGCTACCTCAGGTGTGCGAGTTATTAGTGGCCCAAGTGAGTTTTCAAACCCTGCAATATAAGGGGTACAACAATAAAGAAAATTATTACAAGTGCAGGGACTGTTATGACCACGTTACAGATTTGTGCATCTCCAAGTAGCGCTCCAGGTTAGCATAGCTCAGCCTGGATTAATATTCTTAAGGTGCTGCCTGCTACTCCAGCTCAAGCACCAAATAGTAATTATAAGATGCCGATATCTTTGTGATTTGTTGAAAATAATCAACAGTGTATGAACAGAGGTAAAATGACTGAGCTAGCATTCGACTGTAAATCTGAAGACAGAGATTGAGCCCTCTTTCTCACAAACCCTGTGGTGAATCAACAAATTGAATTGTAATTTCAGAGAAGCAGCTTCAATTCTGCCAGAGATTTTCCTGCCTTTTTTCTTTTTTTCTTTCTCAAATGAAGAAGAAGCAGATTGAAGCCAGTTGACTAGAGGATTTGCCTGTTAACTAAAGTTTCCTGGGGTTAAAACTCATCAGTCTCGTAAAGATTTGGCTTAACTACAATGTTTGCTTTACATTCAATTGATGTAGGATGAAGTCTTTCAATCCTTATTTTTAGAAATTAAGTAAATTTTACTTGTTTTGGGTTATGAAAGCTCTTGGTCTGAACTAACCTAAATTCCTAGTCCAGCACGGATGGAATGGGTGTTATGTGGAGTAATTGTCTGGGTTTTATGATTAGTAATGATAGGAAGGTTATTTCTTTGAATGTTCAATGTGCTTTGTTTTTGTGTTGTTTCATGAAGGGAATACAGTTAGTGATGTGGAGTATGTTAGCTGC
The DNA here is from genome assembly GCF_026419965.1 of Kogia breviceps. Taxonomy (NCBI): domain Eukaryota; kingdom Metazoa; phylum Chordata; class Mammalia; order Artiodactyla; family Physeteridae; genus Kogia; species Kogia breviceps. Next base: position 29,158,748 of record NC_081321.1, read on the forward strand.
AAGTAGAAATATATGCTGAGCACTGCTGTGATGGCTATTAATGTTGGTAGAATGATGTTGTCATTTTTGTTATCTCTTGGATAAGTATTCATTTGGGTAAAAACCCTGATAGTGATGGACTATGTCCTAATGATACTATAATGGTGAGGAAAAGGATTGTGATGGGAGGTGTTTTACCTCATGTGTGTGATAATGACACTCTTGTAGTCCATGCTCTGGGCATAAATAATAAGAAGAGAGTGTTGTTATGATATAAATTAGTATGTTTAGGATTGTTATAATCGGAATATACTTTATAACGGCTGTTATTCATCCTATATGGGCACTTGATGAGGAGGGTGCAATTTTTTCCAGGTGAGTCTGACTAAATCTCCCTCAGCCTCCAGCTATGATTTATAATATCACTATGATTAATAGTATATTTAGGTTGATGGATGGTGACATGTGGTATAAAAGTGACAGGGGTGCACTTTTGTCATATTAATAGCATCAGGCCTGCTGTTCATGGGACGCCTTGTGTGACGTGAGGCACTCAGAAGTGAAACGGGGAAAGTCCTACTTTTGTGACAAGGGCGATTGTCATGAGGGTGGATGCTGCTGGATGAAAGATTTTTGTTATTCGTTGTGTTCCATGACCAGAGTATATTAGATTAATGATACTAGCCATTATAAGTAGTATTGGTGTGGTGGATTGTTTTAGGAAATATTTGTTGGATGCTTCTGTAGCTTATGGGTTTGTGTTTTTTATTAGAATGGGGATACCATTAACCAGTGTGAGCTTCGTATACAATTATATTTCCTGTGATAATGGTCAGTAGAATGATAGTAAAAACAATGAGAGTTTATTAGTACAGGAAGGATCTACGACAACATGTTGGGGGTATGGGCCTGAAGCTTACCTAGTGAACCTTAGTATATAGCATGTGCTGTAATGTGGTAACATGGAGAATATAAAATTCTTAGGAAGAATTCAATTCCAGGAATAAGAGCATTGAAACCTCTATAATTTACTCTATCACAGTAACTCTTTTGTCAGACATATTTCTTAAGTTTGTGGTGGGTTGCCTGGTATGATGACAGGTGGTGAAAACTCTCATATACATCGGGCTAATGTTAGTAGAAAAAAAATTTTTATACGAGATGTAGACGTTGATCATATCAAAATTGTGGGTAGGATGCTCAAATTCATAGAAAGGAGATTGTTAGATGTGTTTTAATGATGACTTGGGGTGTATATAATTCTGGCACCTAGAGATTGTCGAATGCTCCTACAAATGGATTGTTGTGGAAATGTTTATTATAAGGAAATTGACATATTGTCTAGCAAGGAAGAGGTGAATGGGCCTGCTACATCTTCTACATTGAAGTCATATACAGGTTTTGATTCTACTTCTGTTGAATCAAGTGAGGCTTCATTGAATTTCTGCTACTGCGGAGATAATAAAATTCTGAGTAGGGGTCAGAAGAAAATAGCCATAGGTGTTCCTGTGTAATAATTACTGTTGAAAGTGTAAATGATCCATTTATCAGTAAGACTGAGAATAGAATAACTGCTACATTACTTCATATGAGATTGTCTATGCTACTGTCCCTAGAGCTCCAGTGAGTGAGTATGTTGAATGTGAAGCTCATCCAGAACTGAGGATGGAATAAATGGCTAGGTGTGATATGGCTAATATAAAGAGTATGCCTACATTTATATTAATTAGTGGCTAAGATATGGGAAGAGGAATTCATGTTGTGAGAGCCAGGGTTAAGGCTAGCATTGGGGCAATAATATATAAATTGATGCTGTTGATGGACATAGTGGGTCTTTAATAAGTAATTTGAATGCCTCAGCAATGGGTTGTAATAATCCATGTGGGCAGATGATTTTTGGCCCTTTCTGGATTTGTATATAGCTTAGGATTTTCCATTTAGTTAATATGAGGAATGCTATGGTGAATTAAATTGGGTAACTTGTGAAAGAGTGTTGATTATAAACATATTCTTAGGAAGAGGACTTGAACCAGTGCAGATAAAAGTTTCAGTTTTACATAATTACCGGGCTCTGCCACCGTAACAAACCCTGCTCTACAGTAGGGTATGTATAAATTAATTGAATGTAGATTATGTCATCATTTAGTTTGAAGACATTGTGTAAAGTAAGCCGTATTGCTCTTGTCCTTTCATACTGGAAGAAATCTGCAATAGACAGAAACCAACCAGGATGGCTCCAGTCTGAACTCAGATCATGTGAGACTTTAATCGTTGAACAAAGAGACAATTAATAGCAGTTATACCATTGAAATGTCGTGATCCAGCATCAAGGTCAAAAACCATATTGCCGATATGAACTCTAGAATACAATTACACTCTTATCCCTAGTAAAACTTGTTCCATTGATCAGTGTTTGAGAAGAACAGGTGATAAAGAATTTTGACTAGCTGGTCTAAATTGTAATCACTCAGAGGTGATTTTATTCTCTAAAAATGAATGGCACACGGGCTCAAGGTGCACCAGCTTCAGTAGTTGTGGCACGCAGGCTCAGTAGTTGTGGCCCACTGGGTTAGTTGCTCCGTTGCACGTGGGATCTTCCCAGACTAGGGATCGAACCCGTGTCCCCTGAATTGGCAGGCGCAGTCTTAACCACTGCATCACCAGGGAAGTCCCAGAATCGCCGTCTCCCTTTTAATACACCTTAAGCCCAAAGAATCCATGGAAGATTGTTACAGATAATAAGAGAATAAAATATTGTAAGGACTATAACAGAAGCATATAGTACACTGTTCATATAGACACATCCCAAGCAGTTACAAAGTATATTATAAAGGAGGCTGCAGTTTGCAAAGAATAACATAAATTATACCCACAAACTCCCAATATTTCCTGAATCGTTGCAATCTGAAACCCTATTGTAGGAAGCAGAACATTCCAGGAGACATTCTACAAATGAAGGACTCTAAACCCTGTGGGTGGATAAGGAATTCTGGAAGGAAGGTGTCCTCACTCAAGGAGTGCATGATCCTATACTTTTATCACATCAGATCCCTGTACAATTCCCATTGATCTCGGTCCAGGCATTCCCAGTCCTCTTGAGAGAAATCTATGGGCACATCCTGGGATGTCAGCAGTCCCTGAAATTAAAAGTACACATGACATGTGGCCACGGGAAGAGTTCATAATGTGACCCAAGAAGAAAAGAGCAAATTAAGAGAACTGGTTTTAATTTAGAAGAGTGTCTTCTATTATCCACATATATATATATATATATATATATATATATATATATATATACAATTTTTTTTACAAAGTACCTTTTCCTATTTCTAACTACAAAAAAGAGTATGTCATGTGATCCATAAAACCAGTATAGAGACTATAGTTATCTGGAAAAGAAATGATAAAATGGTGGTTTCAACACGGACATATGCATTTTTAAGTGTTTCATTTATATCAAACTGGATAAAATGTGCGTATTTCTCAGACAGAAAAGACATGTCGAGGTAGAAATGTACCTTTCAACTATTCATGGGTCCACAAGTACACTGGAGAGAGTGTAAAATTGCAGATTCTGATACAGTAGGGCCGGTGGGCCTGAGTTCTATTTTTTAAACGAGCTCATTTTTAACTAGTGATGCCACAGTCTCTGATTCATTAACGACAATTGTGAATAGCAGAGACATAATAAGGAAAGGTAAACATTCATAGTTAACTTCTAACTTCAAGTGTGTTATGGATTTCCCACGTTTAATAGGATAGTAAGCACAGCAGCAACCACCATTTGTGAACATTCACTGTAGACCGTGTGTATCTTTCTGACTTTTTGTGTAGGATTGCAGGAAAAAGGCCTGTGCTGCGGCCACAGTGGGCGGGGCCCTCAGGCCGGGCCGCCCCTCCAGGACCCCCGACGGGGCCCTGAGCTCCTGGCGGCTCCTCCCCCGGCGCCCCGCTCCCTCCCAGGAGGCCTCAGGCAGAGCGGCCCCACCCGCAGCGCCCAGAACGGAGCCCGCATTTCCTCAGAGCTGGAGCTCCCGGCTCGGGGTCTCTTCCCTCCGCCGTCACGGAGCTGCCCCGGAGCCCAAGGGGAGGGCGGCCTCACTGACGCTGCCGGCTGCGGAGGGGCCCCGGCGGCCGAAGCCGCGACAGTCGTGGGGACGGCGGGCCGGGTAAGTGGGTCCGGTGCCCGGGCGGCCGCGCAAGAGCAGCTTCTGAGGGGAAGGGTTTCGCGGCCACCCGCCGCTGCTGTGCAGAACGAGCGGCCTCGGGGTCTGGTCCCGGGGAACTTCGGCCCCTCCTCTCGGCCCTGCCCTCGGCCTGGCTCGCGGGGCCCGGGGGGCGTGGGGAGAGGGCGGCTGAACGTCCTGAGGGGACACGGGGCGAGGGAGGCGCAGGGTCCGGCCGCAGCGTCAGCGACCCTCCTCCCGACGGCGGGGAAAGCGGCCGAAAGTTCCTCCCGAGGCTCCCAGGCCTCTTGTTCAGCCGAGGCCCTGTGCGCCCCTTCCTCCCTGAGCTAAAGCACCGGGGGGGAGGGGAGGGGACAGGGCGGGGGGCTGGCGCAGGTGATGGGGGACGTGAAAAGGTGATTGTCAGCTAAGGAGAACCTGCTCTCCCAAGGTGAGCAATGCAGGGCTTTCCTTTGTATGCGAAGATGCCGGAGTCAGGCTCACGAATTCCTTCCTTTGATATGCACCTCAGCTCTCTGGGGCTTGCATCCTGTATTTGCATATCCTGAGTTCCTCAGGGCCTGCCCGCTCACATTGGAGAGGATGACTGTGGCATCTTTTGTTTACTGAGGTGGCAAGAAATATTCCATTTCTCACAGGCTTGAGGGGCAGACAGTGAAGAAGCGTCGGAGAGTCTCACTTGGCATGTACTTTGGTTTACATATAGATAATAGTTATACTTACTTAACTGTGCTAATAGAGGCTCTGGAGTACAATCAACTTGTACTACTGCCCTCTATGTATTAATTTCATCAATATCATAAGATAAATGCCTGTAGAATTGACTTAATCCAGTTAAATAGCATAATGATTTTTAAAGGAAACATAATAGAAATATAACAACAAAACCTTTACCACTACAGGCTGGGTCTGGAACAAGGTAAATAAATGTTCCACTGTTAAAATATTGAAAGAGTATTCAATAGAAATATCAAGAAAAATGACAAATAATAAGGGCAGCAGAATGTTGAAATGTTCTATCTTTATCATTAAAGTGGCAGAAAATCATTTATGAGCAGGCACTGGGGCAGAAGATGCCTGATTTTATATCTTTGTCATATTTGTGCAGTTGTTTCAACAAGTAACTTAAAAACACAATGGAAAAGCCAGGAGGTTTGTGCCTGAGATCATGTTGATGTGAAACCCGGGATGGCCGCCTTGTGCCAGGTGTGTTAAGTTTACCTCGCAGGTAGACCTCAGAGCTCCTGAGAAACAAGGTCTGGAATTTTCCTGCTGGGTGCCCCTTAGGTTCTGTGACTTGATTGATTGTGAGTCATGTTGGGAGAAAGACCTGATCACAGGAAGAGGGTGGGAATAGAGTGATTTGAGGATCAGCTGACAACATTCATCACAGCTCATTGCCTGAATGAATTTTAAAGAAACAGGAAAACAAATGATTCTTATGGAATCAGAGAATGTGAGGGCTGGACAATCCCAGGAAATGAGGAACACCCATCCCGTTTTCCAGATGAGAAAACAGAGGCCCAGCAAGTTGAAATCCCTCAGCCAAGTTGCGCCCGTCTCTCCTCCCCACTACATGGTTTGTGTAAGCAGGACTCTTCCTGTCTTGATCACTGCTGAACCCCGAAAAGGGCCACGCATCTAGTAGCTGCTCCAAAATTTTTGATTGACTGTATGAACAATGCTATTTCTTTCTTTCTCACTCTTATTCAGGATTGTGCCAAGAACTCCCCAGGTTGCAATGTAATTCGATAAATGTCAATACGAATTGAGTTTTGTTGTGATGAGGACTTAGGCTTTAAGGTAACAGACTTGGTTCAGATCCTGGTTCTGCCACTCAATAGCTGTTTGGCTTTGGGAAAATTACCAAACCTCTCTGAGATTATTTCCTCCTTTGTAAAAGTGGGGATAAAACTATCTGAGCCAGCAGAGCACCTGCATGAGACATGTGCACTAAATGTTGGTCTTTCTCACTCTCCCACGCCATCTCTCTGTTCTTCCCAGAGAAGTTGTACAGAAGGATATAGTACTTAAAAAAAATATTTATTTATTTATTTTTGGCTGCGTTGGGTCTTCTTTGCTATGCATGGGCTTTCTCTAGTTGCAGCAAGCAGGGGTTACTTTTTGTTGCAGTGCGTGGGCTTCTCATTGCAGTGGCTTCTCTTGCTGTGCCTGTGGTGGAGCATCGGCTCTAGGCGTGCGGGCTTCAGTAGTTGTGGCCTGAAGGCTCAGTAGTTGTGGCACATGGGCTTAGCTACTCCGTGGCATGTGAGATCTTCCCTGACCAGGGCTCGAACCCATGTCTCCTGCCTTAGCATGCAGATTATTAACCACTGCGCCACCAGGGAAGTCCGATACAGTACTTTATAAAGAGGGGTTTTAATTTAATTTGGATAGTGTACATTCTTCTCGTAGAAAAGATTATTCCACTATAGAGACATTAGCATGCAATACCACTACAAATGCAGTATTCTATGGGTTAGATATTATCAGTAAATTTTATAAGGAATTGGACAAATGCCAAAACACTAGCAACTGTTGAGTAAGAGGATTCAAATCTGGGGTGCCCCCACCCCAATTTCAAGAGCAGCATGTGATTTTCAAATCCATGTTTCATCTGGTCTTTGTTTCTCATCCATCCTCTGGGTTTGCCTTTGTCAAGAAGACTCAGATCCTCTGCTTTCACAGCCTCGCGGCTGGCTGTGCCCCAGCTCCCGTCCTGGAACCTCTGCATGCCTGGCTGTGCCTGCTCTCCCTGTGCATCACCAGCTTTGCCTGGGAGCTGCTGCGTCCTGCACTGCTTGCTGTACCCCAGAGTACCTAGACCCTTCTGGTACATGAAGTACACCCTCATACCATGTGTGGGATCAAAGTGAAGTTCCCAACTTTTGAAGTTGCAGGCTTGAGGGGCACACAGTGATTTAAAGTCGGGTCACCTGACTTAAAGGGGGGGGGTTGATTGTTTTAAAGCCAGGGCAGCTGACTTAAAGTCTGCGTCCCTCAGCTGCAGGATGAGACCAATTTTGGCAGTGCACGGGTTCGCTCCAAGCCAGCACTGCTGTTCAGGAAGAGCTCCAGTAGCGCCTTAGTGCAGGGGGACTTGGTCCGTTGTCTTCCCCTGCCCTCAGAGGGGGGCCACCTGCTCTTCTGGAGGAGAATCAGGGAGGGGGAAGTGCAGAGTCCCGGCTGGAGTTGCGGCACCCCTTGTCTGATGGCAGGGAAAGGGGGGAGGGGCTTTGTGGTGTCCTGGGGCTGGACTCACCAGGTCGACTCAGCCTCTCAATCTCCTAACCTCCCCCTACACACTCCACAAGAGTTTCCAATAATATGTAATTGCGCTTTAGATTCTCGGTCTTCAAACTCATACCCAGGCTCCCGGGTCCCTTGATTCAGCCAATTCCTCTGTGCTCTCTCTTCTATTAGATACAGTCCCAGAGGGAGGGGCCGGGGGATGGGACTGGAGGGACCCCGGCAGCACTGGCCTCAGCCGAGTGCATAGATTCGGGGCCTGTGCTCTCACACATGTGCGAGGACCCTTAAGGCGGAATGGAGGGGGCCAGTTAGAGGCAGTCCTTGCTGCCTCAAGTGAGTATGGATCACCGTCGGGTGGGGAACCCGCTGAGACCTGAGAAGTACTGTTAGGAAGATGTGTTCCTTCCCCGGCTTCAAGGACGTGGGTGGGCTTCATGACTCCAGTTCCCCTCCAGGCCTCAAAGTCCGGCTGCAACCCAGCGCCCTTGCAGACCTGCCTTCCTGTCCCAGAACGTGCCAGGCTCCAGGAAGAATCCAGACTGCAGAGATGGTGCCTGAGCGCTCCAGCTTAAGAATTGCTGTCCCTGGGGACTCAACAGTGGAGGCAGGAAGGGTGAAAGGAGTAGCGGGGTGGGGTAGAGAGGGGTGGCTGCTCTGGGAGACGTTGAGAGAGAAATATCGCCCCCACACCCCCTGCAACTGACCCACTGATGCCATAGGATCTCAGGGCCCTTTAGTCAGAGATGCCTCTGCTTCTTTACTCCTGTGTTCAAAACTATGCAAAACCAACTCTTCATCCTCTTGCTGCCTTGCCAGGACGTTTACAGCCCTGTTCTTTTGAAGCACTCATTCCCTAAACTGCAGTTTGGAGCTGCCCCAGCTACTTAAAAGTGTTCTCCTTAAACTGAGACTAAATCCTACTCTTTTGGAAAAACGACCTTCACTTCAGAGGAGATCGTCTTTTCTGCCCATTCCTTCCTTCTACTGCCCTCTTAAAAACCCCTGTGCTTAAAGAGCTTGGTGATTTATTTTTTGCTTGATGTCAAAAAGAAACCTTCCCCATGAACCCCAAAAAGCTTTCCTGGAAAATAGGTATTTCAAAACCATGACAGTGTTTTGCAGTTAGTATACACTGGGTAGACTGCCTAGCAATCCCTCCAAGTGGCAGAGGTGAGCAACACCTTTACTTATTTGATTGGATGCCCTTCAAATTGAGGAAGGTCCCATTCTTATGGGACCTGAGCCCTGGATGGCTGTGGCTGTGATTAGATAACTTCTGGTGATTTTATTTCCCTTACTGAGCTGCTGCTTCTAGGTTACATTCATTTTGTTACCTGTCCATTTTTAAAGAAAGACTGACAAAGTCACTGTACTAGGTCAGGAGTCTGAGCTCAGGGTTGGTCAAAGGTACTCACAGGGAGAAAGGTGGATAAAAATAGGTGGGTAAATGAGGAGGGTTGGCAAGTACAGCCAGGACACCCGTGTTCACCGTGCGTACTAATAAAGGCCAGAATCTCCTCATTTATCTCCCGTGGGAAGTTCTGATGGTTCACAGGATCAAACTCAAATCATATTTAAACTAGGGCATATTCCTGAGCATAAAAGGAAGTATCCATCCTTAGCAGGAGTCGCTGCAGAGGAATAAAGACGTAGAGAACGGACTTGAGGACACAGGGAGGGGGAAGGGTAAGCTGGAATGAAGTGAGAGAGTGGTATGGACATATATACACTAGCAAAGGTGAAGTGGATAGCTAGTGGAAAGCAGCTGCCTATAGCACAGGGGGATCAGCTCGGTGCTTTGTGACCACCTAGAGGGGTGGGATAGGGAGGGTGGGAGGGAGACACAAGAGGGCGGGGATATGGCGATATGTGTATACGAATAGCTGATTCACTTTGTTATACAGCAGAAGCTAACACAACATGGTAAAGCAATTGTACTCCAATAAGGATGTTAACAACAACAACAACAACAACAACAAAACCCCAAACTAAGTCAATCACGCCAACGGAGACATTGTATATGCTTACAGTTCAAGAAATCCACAAGAGAATCCTTTATTCCGTATCCAATGAATGGTCCATTCGAAAAGAAAAAACACTTTCTAAAATGTTGCTTTTCCATTTATTGTTCAGAACATTTTTATACCTCTTCATTTCTTACTATTCAAAGCCAAGTCACCTGAGTTACAGGGAAGCAGCTGATTGATTTAAAGTTGGGTCATGTGATTTAAAAACCAGTGGCAGTTGATTGATTTAAATCCCAGTCATATGACATGAGGAGAGGATGCTAAAAACTGTTTTTTCATCTCTGGCTCAGAAGATCATATTTACCTTGGTTTTTCTTATGATTTAGAAAACTTGAGCTGTCTCTCCTTGGAATCGTCAGGAGAAAAATATAGTATTTCAGGTTCATTCTTGAAATCAACTTCTCACTGTTAAGGTGTATTGGCTAAAAGATCTTCCTTCTTCAAGAGATTCCATACCTCTGTAGGACACTTCATTGTAATTGGAGAAAAAAGAAGAATGAAATCAGGCCAGCAGCTGCAGGAGGCCAAGGCAGCCCCCAGGACTAGGGAAGGGGGAGGAGGAAGGGCTGAGAGTTGCCATTAGAGCAGACAACCTCCAGAGGGCGCTGAAGCACAGGCACAGCCCGCCTGCCACTTCCAGTTCGGCACTCCAGGGGCAGATTTGGGCTTGGAGATGGGGTTGCTGTAACCCCAAGGAGCTGAGCAGAGAGGAGGAGTTGATTAATAGTCTCCTCTGATCCTCTGGCCAAAATTGCCTGGCTTCACAGGGGGGACAGGGTTTCGCTTTCAGCAACTGATGGGGCACTTCCAGGCTGCTCGGGTTGCCAGTGGCCCGACAGCCTGACAGACTGACTGCGGTGTGACCGCCCTTTGTTTCTCCAGAATGTGTACATCAGGAGGTGCACGGTTGTGGGAGCCCATTCACCGCCACCCCCCCCGCAAGGGGGATGGCACTTTCCCTGGCTGTACCCTATGATCACCAGGTACTTGAAATGAATGTAAGAGTTTTGACTTCAAGGAAAAGCTCACATAACTGCTTCTGCCTCATCATGTGTGGGATTTACTCTAATGGGAGGACATTATAAAGAACAGGTAGAAAACTCACCCGTTGGTCTCCTTGTAGGAGTTTATTTTGCATGAATCCCTCCTACATGAGTAGATAGCAGAGGTTTATTTTTGTTCCCGTGTGTGTGTAGTTGTGGCAGAAGTTGTAGGTATGGTGATTTGAAGCCCTCAAAGAAATATTCTCAGAACTCTCAAGACTTCTCTTGATTGGAACTGAAAGAGACCTGGAAAAGGAGGGAAAGAAAAGGAGGAGGGAGAACGAATGGCTGTTTCTCAGTAAATTCACCTTCCTGGTTGATTGTTCTGTCTTCTTGTTTCTTTTCACTTCTATGTATGTCTAATGGAATAATGCAGAAAGGCTGATTTTATGCTTTAAAAGATTTTACATCACAAAGAAACTAGAAGTGGCTAACAGAACTTATTCAAATCAATTTGACGTGGAGACTCTGATATTAAATTTGTATACTAAAATGGGTTAATCCAAATTTTCTCTTTCTTTTAGAGTGAATATTTGTAAAATATTTTTGTAGATAATAATTTACCCTAGATATACAAAATTGTGAGAATGGGTACCATTCTTTGGTACCCATGGGTACCAAATGGGTACATTTTTCACCACTTAAATGATTTCTTTTCTTTCTTTTATTTTTTATTTATTTTTATTTATTATTATTATTTTTTTGCGGTACATGGGCCTCTCACCGTTGTGGCCTCTCCCGTTGCGGAGCACAGGCTCCAGACGCGCAGGTTCAGCGGCCATGGCTCATGGGCCCAGCCGCTCCGCAGCACGTGGGATCCTCCCGGACCGGGATACGAACCCATGTCCTCTGCATGAGCCAGCGGATGCTCAACCACTGCGCCACCAGGGAAGCCCATGATTTCTTTTAAATAAATAGATTATACACTTCAAATGCCAATGTTGTGTCTTACATGTTGTTTTTTAATTCCTTGATTTTCAAAACTTGTGTTTATTTAATTGATTTCTATCTAATAATCTGTGTCTCCCTTTTATTGTTCCTTACTTTATATTTTATTGATCTATAGTTAATATACATTATTATATTAATTTCAGAGGTACAACATAGCGATTCATAAAAGTTTAGGTTCTTCTCCATTTATACTTATTATAAAAGAGTGGCTATATTCCCCATGCTATACAGTACATCACTGTAGATGATTGATTATATACCTAGTGATTATACCTCCAAATCTCCTACCACTCTTTTGCTCCTCCACCCTATCTCTCCCTGCTGGTAACCACTAGTCTGTTCTTTAACCTGTGAGGCTGTTTTTTCTTGTTGTTGTTGTTGTTGTATTCAATTTTTTAGATGCCACGTGTAAGTGATAACCTACCATGCTTGTTTTCTCTGCGGCCTATTTTACTAAGCATAATAGCCTCCAAATCCATCCATGTTCTTGCAAATGGCAAAATTTCATTTTTTGCTGAAGTCATCATAAAAAATCTGTTTTATCCCCTAACCTAGTGATGAACACTTAGTTTGACTCTATCTCTTGGCTATGGCAAACAACACTGTTACGAATATTGATGTGCAGTTATTTTTTTGAAATAGTGTTTTTGTTTTCTTCTGATATACCCAAGAGTGAAATTGTTGGATATTATGGTAGTTCTCTTTTTAGTTTTTTGTGGAACCTCCATTCTGCTTTCCACAGTAGCTGCACTACTTCACCTCCACATCAAGAGTGTACATGTGTTTCCCTTTCTCCACATCCTCACTAACCTTTGTTATTTGTGATCTTTTTGATGACAGCCATTCTGACAAGACTGAGGTGATATATCTCATAGTTTTGATTTGCATTTTACTGCCAATTAGCTATGTTTAGCATCTTTGTGAGTTCTGTCTGTCTATCTGTATTTTTTCCTTGGAAAAATGTCTATTTAGGTCTTCTCATTTTTTAAAAAAGATTTTGGGTATTTTTTTGATATTGAGTTGTATGTGCCGTTTCTGTAGTTTAGATATGAACTCTTGCTTGGTCATCTTTTTGATGTTCACGTCTTATCATGTGCAAATATTGTCACTACTTCAGCAGCTTGTCTTTTCATTTTGTCTTTGGTTTCCTTTGCTATTCAAAATCTTTTAAGTTTAGTGAAGTCCCACTTGTTTATTTTTGCTTTTGTTTCATTTGCCTTAGTAGACTGAACCTAAAACTGTTGCTATCATTTATGTTCAAGAATGTTCTATATTTTCCTCTAGGGGTTTTATGGTTTCTGGTCCTACGTTTAGGTCTTTATTCAGTTTTGCATTTATTTTATATATGGTGTGCTAAAATAATCTAATTTTATTCTTTTCCATGTAGCTGACCAGTTTTCCCAGTACCCCTTATTGAAAAGACGTGTTTTCTCCATATTTCCTGCTTCATCATAAATCAATTAAATAGAAGTGTGTGGGCTTATTTCTGGGATATCTATTCTATTGCGGTGATCTTTGTGTCTGTTTTTGCTCCGGTATGATTCTCTTTGATTACTGTCGCTTTGCAGTCTAATCTGAAGTCAAGGTGCGTGATGCCTCCAGCTCTGTTCTTCCTCAAGATTGTTTGGCTATTTGGGGACTTTGTGTTTCTATACAAATTTTCAAATTACTTTTTCAAGTTCTGTGAAAATGCTTTGGTATTCTGATAGGGATTGCATTAAATCTGTAGGTTGTCTTTGGTAGTAAGTTTATTTTCACAGTACTAATTCTTCCATCCACACACATGCTATATTCTCCCCATCTTTTTCTGTTGCCTTCAACTTCTTTCACCAATGGCTGATAGATTTCTGAGTACATGTCTTTTACTGCTTAGGTGTGTTTGTTCCTAGGTATCTTATTCTTTTTGGTGTGATTGCATATGGTATTGTTTTCTTAATTTTTTTCTTTCTGACAGCTTTGAGTTTTGTTTTCTTCTTCTTTTTCTAATTCCTTCAGGTGTAATGTTAGGTTGTTTATTTGATGTTTTTCTTGTTTCCTAACAATAAGCTTGTATCACTATAACTTCTCCCTGTGAACTGCGTTGGCTGTGTCCCATAGATTTTGGATCATTGTGTGTTCATTTTCATCTGTCTTGGGTATTTTTAGAATCCCTCTTTAATTTTTTCAGTGTTCCTTTCTTCTCCTTTTATTCTCTTCATCTGTGATGTGAGGACTATCTTTAATGTTATGTTTGGATTTCTTTCAGTTTTTTAAAGTGTGTGTGTGTGTGCGCGTGTGTGTGATTATTGAAGTTGCTGAGCTCTTAATTTCACGTGGACACTAACAACCCTGCACTGTTACTCTGCTCCACCACAGTTACTGAATTGGACCTTATATTTTACATCTACTTGTTTTGTGTGTCCCTTACCTTCTTATTGTGAATATAGATGATTTTATTAGTATTTTCTTTCATCCTTCCTATTAGCTGTGTTCATGGTTGATTTACTACCTGTGTTGAATATTTGCCTTATCCAATGAGGTTTTTCCTTTAGTAAGTTTCCTTTCCTAATTTTTATGTTTCAGTCGTGGCCTTTTCTTTTTCACTTAGAAAAGCCCCTTTCAGATTTCTCATCCCGCTGGTTTGACGATGCTGAGCTCTTTTAGTTTTGTTTCTCTGTAAAACTTGAGATCTCACCACCAAATCTGAAGGAGAGCCTTGCTGGGTAGAGTATTTTTGGTTATAGGCTTTTCCCTTTCACGACTTTAAATATACCATGCCACTCCCTTCTGGCATGCAGAGGTTATCCTGAAAAGTCAGCTGATAACTTGATGCAAGTTCCCATGTTTGTAACTTGTTGCTTTTCCTTTGCTCCTTTTACTAGTGTCTTTTTCTCTTTATTTTGTTGCCAGATTAATGACAATGAGTCTTGGTGTGGTCCTCCTTGGCTTGATCCTGTTTGGGCCTTACTGTGTTTACTGGACTTGGATGTCTGTTTTCTTTCCCAGATTATGGAACTTTTCAGCTCTTATGTCTTCAGGTATGTTCTACATTGCTTTCTCTTACCTTTTTGCTTCTGGGACCAGTATGATGCAAATATTAGTACACTTGATGTTGTGTCACACGTCTGTTCAACTTTCCTCATTGCATTTTAATCTATTGTTTTCCCGTTCATCCTCAGTGACTGCCAGTGCTCTGTCCTTCCGTTTTCGGATGCATTCCTCTGTATCATTTAGTCTACAGTAGTTTCCTTTTAGTGTATTTTTCATTTCAGTTACTGTATTCCTAATCTCTGTTTTGTTGTTCTTTAATGGTCTAACTCTTTCTAAAAACATTCTAACTTCTTGCTCTGGATGTCCATTCTTCTGAGTTTTTTGATCATCTTTACAGTTATTACCTTGAACTCTTTGTTGAGGAGATTGGCTCTCTCCACTTCACTTAGATCTTCTTCTGAGTTCTTATCTTGTTCCTTCATTTGGATCGTGTTTCTGTATCACCTCATTTTTCTTAACTTGCTGTGTTTATTGCTCTGTATGTAGTAAGTTCATTTCGTTTCCTGACCTTGGAGAAGTGGCTTTTTGTAGGAGAGGTCTTATGTGTCCCAGCAACCCACTGTCCCCTGGTCACTAGAACTATATGTTCTAGGTGTACCCCCTATGTGGGCTGCTTGGGCTCTTCTGTTGTGGTGGGCTGACTACTGTGGATGGTCTGGTAGGCTTGGCTGCCCCCAGAGTGCTTGTTTGCCAGACCCTGCCTTGTGTGGAGGCTGTCTGTGCTACTTGCTGAGGCTAAATCGTG
The DNA here is from genome assembly GCF_026419965.1 of Kogia breviceps. Classification (NCBI taxonomy): domain Eukaryota; kingdom Metazoa; phylum Chordata; class Mammalia; order Artiodactyla; family Physeteridae; genus Kogia; species Kogia breviceps. Next base: position 29,173,962 of record NC_081321.1, read on the forward strand.
AGGCAGCTCGCTGAAAAGCTCTGGGAGACACCAAATCTAGTGCTGGTTCACTTCTGGGTAGAATTGCAGTGCAGGTGGTATCAGGGCTAGTGCCCAGTCCCTGGTCCTGGGGCTATGCTGGCGACTGGGAGGAAGACCCAGGTCCCGAGTTCTGGCTGCAGGCCCCAGGAGTCGCAGAGTTGGTGTTGGATCACTGTCCCTGACACAGCTCTCTGCAGGGTCTGGGCTGTCCCTAGTCTTGTGTTGGCATTCTGACGGGCAGGGTCAGGACCCAGCTGAGCCCGTGGTTGCTTCTGGCCTGCAAGGGAGTGTTCTGGTCACACAGGCTGCTGGGCTGTGGTATTCCTGGGGCCGGTGTGTACCTGTTGGTGTACGAGGCCGATCCCACTGCTGGAGCAGGTTTGCGGTTGTGTAGGTCAAAGCTCCATCCAGTCCCTGGGCAGTAATCACCTGCCGACAGTGAGGCTGATTCCAAGGCCAGAGGAGGCTCACTGGTCAGAGGGGTCAGGGACTCTGGGGCTGGCGCCTGTCCACTGAGGTCTGGAGGCTGGTCCTTGGGCTTTTGGTGGCTGGGCCCATGTCCAGGGGCAGCTGTGCACTGAGGGTCTGAAGGCATCGTGTTCGCTGGTGGATGTGGCTATGCGCCTGCTCAGTTAGTTGCTTGGCCTGCAGCCCCCTAGTGCTTGTGTGTATAGTGTGGTGGAAATGGGTAAGGCTAGGTCCTGAGGCTAAATAGATAGAGGGAGGATTCTGAAATTTTGCTTGCTGGTGCCAGTGGCCGCGAGGTAGAATGAGCTCCCCCAGATGGCTGCTGCCAGTGTCCATGTCCCTGAGGCTGTGCTGTAAATGCCTCTTGCGTCTCTGGGAGACTCTCTAAGATCAGGGGGTAGGTGTAACGCAGGATCCTTGCAAATGACTGCTTCTCTTCTGATTCTCGGATCACGTGGGATTTTGTGAGCATCTTCTAAGAGTGGAATCTCTATTTCCCACAACCCTCTGGCTCTCTGGAAAATAAGCAGTACTGGTGTTCAAAGCCCAACTTTCTAGGAACTCTTCTTCCCAGCACAGGATCCCTGGGCTTGGGAGCCTGATGTTGGGTTCATACCCCTTGCTCTCTGGGAGCCCCTCAGAAATTGTAATTATTCTCCCATGTGTGGGCCACCCCCAGGTGGTGTGGTTCTTGATGCTATTGAGATGTTGCCCCGTCCTTCCTGCCTTGCCGAGGGGCCTCTTATGTCTTTAGCTGTAAAACATCTTTCATGGTGAGTCCCACTCTTTTCTTCAGTTGCTGCTCTGTAAACAATTGTGACTTTGGTGTGCGTCTGAGAGGCATCCAGCTCTGAGTTTCTGAATGCTACCATCTTGGACAGTCTCTCCACTTCATTCTTAAATCATATTATTTAATTTTTCTTAGTATCTTGTTTGATTTGTGACAGTTTGAAATTTATTATCACTCATGTTTACTTCGCCTGTTTTAAAAAATTGAATAGTGCATTCATTCAGTTTGAAATGAAGGTAGTGACCTGTGAATTTCCATACCTCAAAACTCAAGGATAGGACAAAAGCCTTTTCTACCTGTGTTACCCTCAAACTCTGCACCCCAGCCCAGCCTGGGGATTAACCTCTTGTACCCATGCTCACCTTCTGCTTTTGGACCGTAAACCATCACTGCATCTGTATGTGTGTTGACAACGTGAACTCTAGTCTTTCCAGTTTTTGTGTTTTGTTTTTTTGGTTTAGGAAATGGTCCTACTATGAATGTACATTTACTGGTCTGCTGAAGTTCATATATAAACCTGTCAAACACATTACCAGAATTGGAATTGCTTGTATATACACTTTGCTAAATTTTAGAGACAATGCTAGAACAGAAGTAAATTGTATTTCAGGTCCCACAATATTCTCACACCATGAAAACCCTTCCCTTTTTAATATATCTGTGTGTAGTTTATCTTTATACCCATACTATATTTCCCAGAGATGGGTAAGTGTTATGTTTCTTGCCAGCACATTTACCGTATTGTTCAAAGTGAGGTGTTTACTGGTTTTAGCATGATCATATTTCCATGAACTCGCAAATACAAGATCTTCTCTCACACTGTCTTTTACTTCCTGCTGTTTTATATTGCCCTCCTAATTCTCAGTCCTGGTCTTTCTTTATGTTCTTCATCAACCTGGATAGGTTATACTATTTTCTCCTCTATTCAAGACCAACAGAATAGAATAGAACACCTAGAAATAAACCCTGATATATGGCCAAATGATTTTTGACAAGTTGCCAGACTTTTCAAAGTAAAAAGGATAGTATTTTCAACAAATGGTGGTGAGAAGTCTTGTTGTCATCGTGCAAAATAAGGAAGATGGACCCCTTACCTAACATCATATGCAAAAAATAATGAAAACGTATCAAGAAACTAAATATAAGACCTAATAAACTAAACAGTCTTAGAAGAAGACACAAGACAAGAGCTTCATGACATTGGATTTGGCAGTGTCTTCCTCAGTATGAAATGAAGGAACAACAAATGTACAGCTAACAAAAAATAAACAATTTGCAGTACATAATTAAAAAATAATGTGTATGAAAGAAATGTAAACAGAATAAAATGGCAACCCACAGATGGGAGAAAATATTTGAAAGCCATCTATCTGACAAGAGATTTCTCTTCAGAATATACCAAGAACTTCTACAACTCAACAAAAAGCAAACACCCTGATTCAAAAATGGATAAAAGACTTGAATATATGGTTCTTCAAAAAGATGTACAAACGACTAAGCACTTGAATAGATGCTCCATATCACTAAATGTGTGTTTATATATTTGTGTGCATGCATACACACACAAGCACACACACACACATACACAAGCAGAAAACAAGTATTGGTGAGGAAGTGAGGGAGTAGGAAGCATTGTGATGTGTCAGAGGGAATGTAGAATGATACAGCTGCTTTGCAAAAGAGTATGGCAGTTTTTCAGATATTGAAAAATAGAATTACTCCATGATCCAGGAATCTTACTCTGAGGTATACCCAAAGGAACTGAAATCAGGGTCTTAAATATTTGTACTCTAGTGTTTAGAGCAGTAATAATCAGAGTAACTAAAATATGAGAGCAACCTACGTGTTCATTCACTGGTTCCTGGATAAGCAAAGTGTGGTATACTCATAGAATACAATATTATTCAGTGTGAAGAAGGAAAAGATCTAGGAATGTGCTACAACATGGATGAATCTTGAGGACATTTAGCTTCCAAAAATGTCATTTTTGTGACTTTTAGTGAGTCATAACAATACAACTACTTATTTCAATTATATGGGGTACTTAGTGTAGTCAAAACCATAGATCTGGGAGGGTAATGATGCTTTTCATGTGTTTATGGAACAAAAAGGAAAGTTAGGTTTAAAAGATATAGAGTTACAGTTTTAAAACGTAGAAAAGAATTAGAAAGATAAATGGCGATGTTGATCGCCCGATAATATGAATGTATTTAATATTACTGAACGCTGCACTTTATAATAATTAACATGTTATATTTTATGTTATTTGATTTTACCAACATACAAAATTGGGAAAGAATGTAATACGAGGGAAGGGAGGGACCTGGGATACAGCAGACAGTAATCAGATGGGCGAGACACTGCATACGTTGAAGGAGAAGAGCTGAGAGTCTTCATTACTCTGAGGGTGTATTAAATAGATATGTGTGGGTGTACTGCTATCCCCCGTGGGTTATCTTAAAGAGTCTTTAATAAAGTCCATAAGGCTTGCTGAGGCTTTTTTAAAAACTGGATAACCTAGGAGATAATTAAAGGGTGGTACTTAAGTCTATGTCTAGGTTGACAGATTTTGCAGGGAACACGAACCCGAGAACAGTGGAAGTCCTGAGAGTGTAAGTACATGGAAATTAGAAAAAAAATAAAGGGAATTAGGAAAACTTTGGACTTCGAAGGTCATGTATTAATGAGTCAGACCTGAGGTCTCTAAGGAGTTATATACACAGTTGCTATTTGGATTACTTGTTGATAAAGACCAGTGGAAAAACTAGAGTCGTTTCCAAGTGTAGGTAAGATATACTGAGAGGATGGAGGTGGAAAGTAGGGAGGCCCAGAGAAAAGTGGGAAGGTCATATTGGGCTACGGTGGTGGTAATATCCAGCAGAACAGATGCTAGGGGAGAGTATGGATTCATCTTTCTTCTTTCGATTCCCCACCTCATCCTTAATAATTCTTTGGGACTGTTTCATTGCTCTGTGACGCAGGTACAGAATTCGCGTGAGGAGACTACACCCTCAGTGTCCAGCTGTCTGAGGCCTCAGTGTGCTTCAAGTGATGGAGAACTCTTTCTTCTTTATGAGAAGAGTTAGTACCTCGTAGCTAAACTTAGGCTGGAGCTTATGCAATATTGATTCCGTTTTATATATACTGTTGGCATAGAGGTTCCTCCTCCTCTTTTCTTGACCATTCTGAAATGAATCTATATTTCTCAATATTTGGGTATATCAGATAAATACATTAAGGAAAGGAATCTTATATATTGCTCCCTGCATAGTTTGCTCTTTCTTGTTTCTCCTTTACCTTTACTAAATTAGCACAGGGAGAGACCTTGAAATGTTCTAATCAGGAGAGGTTAGAACATCATATTTCTAGAGAGGTTGGTTGGACAGAGCAGGGGTCCCAGTGAAAATCAAAGCTTCTGTTTCTACTTGGAAGTGTACCTGTATAGAGTAGAGGGCTCCAGGAAATATCCTGGAATATTCCAATGTCCCTGCAGGAGATCATTAAGCGAGGCAGGATGTGGTAGCAGATCAGGGTCCTATGACATGTTTGTCAGTCATCTGATGTGAGATTCTCAGAGCCAATCCCATATGGTAGGACTGACTGCAGAGTGAGGCAGCACCTGTGAAAACCTTTGATCGCATGTTAAAGATGAAGCTCTGATTCTAGGGAGAATTCTGTTGCCTGACTGAATGTCACTCTTCGGTGGGGATGAGATTCTGTGCTTTTCTTCTCTTGATGACCACTGACTGAAAATCTTTAGAGGATCATGTCTAGAAAGCATTCTTGATTTAATTTCTTAAAGAAGAAAACATAGAAAACATTTTTATCCACTTCCAAATTGAGGATCAAGGGGAATGACATCAGCGAAAACGTCAGAGTCGGGAGCTCTGGCTTGTGTCCATCGCCAGAAACACGGACATACGTGGTCAAACCTGTCAGAATGATCTTTTCAACACATGTCAGTTTTCTTTTCTTTTCACCCTGTAGATTTATCTTTCATTGAAACTTAACTTACTACAGGATGTGGAGAATAAACAGGAAAGGTGAAACTGTATTTCCTGATGAAAGAATCAGTAAGTCACATTAGCTGTTCTGAGCTATGTCTTACCCACCGTGACTGTAATTAAAACAAACAAACACTTTTTTTTTGGTAAGTCAGTTCTGACATTTCCTCGTTAAAGACGAGGTAACAGATACAGACTTAGATCTCCCAGAATTGAGCAAACTTTTGATTGTACCTGTGCTGAATATATGAGCATGACCTGCTATAAATCTTCATGATACTGATTGCCACAACTGACAAATTCCCTTTTTCCACTCCTGATATGTTGCATGTAAGGAATGCACAGGTCACTAACCCCAGCTGGTCACAGGTAAACTCTGCCACATGGATTACTGCATGTTTTCCTGCCGGAAGACTACACATTCTTTTTTTTTTTTTTTGGTGGTACGCGGGCCTCTCACTGCTGTGGCCTCTCCCGTTGCGGAGCACAGGCTCCGGACGCACCGGCCCAGCGGCCATGGCTCACGGGCCCAGCCGCTCCGCGGCATGTGGGATCTTCTCGGACCGGGGCACGAACCCGTGCCCCCTGCATCCGCAGGCAGATTCTCAACCACTGCGCCACCAGGGAAGCCCGACTACACATTCTTGAGTATCATGCCTGCAGAGTATCAGGACTCTTCTTTTTTCTGGATAATTTTATGAGAAAAATATAAATTGTATTTGCATATTCTTCATGTTTTTATTTATCCATTCTCTTTCAAGTCCTAAGTGCAGATATTAAAATGATTTCCAAGAGGGTGGTAAATAAGACAGCTACGTATATGCTCCAAAATTAGCAATAAAGCATAATACAATTGTAAATTCATTAATGTGTGATTAATATGTAGATATTTATGTAAAAGCAATTTTAGTAATGCTTTCTGGAGAGCTTCAGAATCTAGGTATTAAAATAAAAGAAGGAGTTCTTGAAACTCTCAGGGAATTATAGAGAAGTCTTTGTGTCTATAAATATCAACCTGAAATAATGCATATTCTCAGAAATAAACTAAGCATAAAATTGTAGGAAGAAACTTCATGAAATGAAAGAGCGTGTGCTGGCCATACAAGAAAAATAATATTCTCAGAGAATAATGAACAGTGTGGAGTTCAGCAGAAGGGTAATACAGACTCAGGCAGTAAATCTTTGGAGACCCTAATTATGAGTTCCTGATATTTCACCTTTGGAGAGACAGTAGTCAGTCATTTGAAATATGATGTTATAAGATGACGTTAACATACTTAAATACTTTCGTTTAGAAATGACCACTTAGAACCAGAATAAATGAAAGAGATCACAAACGTATGCTTTTGTTGATTTTTAAAGACCTCAGGTGAGTGCTGATAATTTAAAAATCCATGATGTCTTTCACTGCAAAGTAAAGAAACTGTTAGAGTGGAGCGATGACTGGACTGGATGTCAATATTCTGACATCGGCTGAGTGTGATTCGTGTTTGGTAATTGCAGTCATTGTTGCTTTTGTTGTGGTCATCCATTTACAATGCTTGGTGTCAGTTGATTTATCTGTTGTAAAAATAAAATACAGTCTGTGTGTGTAAAAAAACATACGTGATGTCTTGATAAAGTTGTATGGAATTTGAGATCCAGAAAAAAGCATTTATTTTCTGTAATGCTAGGATGCTAATTGGACATTTTTGCAAGAAAGGGATTTCAGGATGCAAAAATCTCATGTCTCTAAGGTGGGAAGTCAGTTCATTGTGGAACATTCTATTAAACTTGTGTGAGTGGAGAAATAATCCTTTGCAAGGAAGAGGTCTCGATTCCCTTTTTAATAGTTAGTGGTTTATAGTACACCGAATGAGGAAAATGGCTATTTCTGAACTTTAGAAAAAAAGAATATAATTTTTCTGCGTTTATATTGAGAAGCTGATGTAGAATATCCAAAATTCTTTATTTTGAAAAACAATGTAATTAATTTGACATAATTCATATATATTGAACCTGTGGTACACACACACAATAAAACTTACATTCAAAAAATGTTTTGCACTTAAGAAATATTTTCTAGTGTAGTCAATTTACAATGTTGTGGGTTTTTTAATACATGTTTATTGGAGTATAGTTGCTTTCTAACACTGTATTACTTTGTGCTTTACAACAAAGTGAATCACCTATAGGTATACGTATATTCCCCTTATCCCCCCTCTTGAGCCTCCCTCCACCCTCCCTATCCCACCCCTCTGGGGGTCATAAAGCACCGAGCTGATCTCCCTGGCTATGTGGCCGCTTACCACTAGCTCTTTTACATTTGGTAATGTATATATGTCAGTGCTACTCTCTCACTACGTCCCTGTCTCCCCTTCCACCCTGTGTCCTTAAGTCCGTTCTCTACATCTGTGTCTCTAGTCCTGTCCTATCACTAGGTTCGTCAGTACCATTTTTCTACATTCCATATATATGTGTTCATGTATGGTATTTGCTTTTCTCTTTCTAACTTACTTCACTCTGTATGACAGACTCTAGGTCCAACGACCTCACTACAAATAACTCAATTTTGTTCCTTTTTATGGCTGAGTAATATTCCATTATATATATGGGCTACATCTTCTTTATATATTCATCCATCAGTGGACATTTAGGTTGCTTCTATATCCTGGCTATTGTAAACAGTGCTACAGTGAACATTGTGGTACATGTATCTTTTTTTTTTTTTGTGGTACACGGGCCTCTCACTGTTGTGGCCTCTCCCATTGCAGAGCGCAGGCTCCGGACGCGCAGGCTCAGCGGCCATGGCTCACGGGCCCAGCCGCTCTGCGGCATGTGGGATCTTCCCGGACCGGGGCACGAACCCGTGTCCCCTGCATCGGCAGGTGGATTCTCAACCACTGCGCCACCAGGGAAGCCCCATGTATCTTTTTGAATTATGGTTTTCTCCGGGTATATGCCCAGTAGTGGGATTGGTGGGTCATATGATAGTTCTATTTTTAGCTTTTAAGGAACCTCCATACTGTTCTCCATAGTGACTGTATCAGTTTACATTCCCACCAACAATGCAGGAGGGTTCCCTTTTCTCCACCCCCTCTGCAGCCTTTATACATTGTTGTATTAATTTCTGTATAATTAATTAATTATAATTAATTATATATACATATAATTAATATATATATTCTTTTCCATTATGGTTTAACACAGGATATTGAATATAGTTTCCTCTGCTATACAGTAGGTCTTTGTGGGTTGTCCATCCTATGTAGAATAGTTTGCTTCTGCTATTCCAAAACTCCCAATCTTTCCTTCGCTCTCTCCTTGGCAACCACAACTCTGTTTTCTGTATCTGTGTGTTTGTTTCTGTTTCACTGACATATTCATTTGTGTCCTGTTTTCGATTCCACATATAAGTGATATTATATGCTACTTGTCTTTCTGTTTCTGACTTACTTCACTTAGTATCATTATCTCTAGGTCCATCCATGCTGCTGCAAATGCCATTATTTCATTCTTTTTATGTCTGAGTAATATCTGTTGTATATGTATGCCACACCTTCTTTATACATTCATTTTTCAATGAGCATTTAGGTTGTTTCCAAGTCTTGGCTATTATAAATAGTGCTGCTATGAACATAGGGTTTCATGTGTCTTTTTGAATTATAGTTTTGTCTGGATATATGTCCACAAGTGAGATTGCTAGATCATATGGCAACTCTCTTTTTTTTTTTTTTCAGTACGCGGGCCTCTCACCGTTGTGGCCTCTCCCACCGCGGAGCACAGGCTCCGGACGCGCAGGCCCAGCGGCCATGGCTCACGGGCCCAGCGCGGCACGTGGGATCTTCCCAGACCGGGGCACGAACCCCCGTTCCCTGCATCGCAGGGGTACCCTCAACCACTGCGCCACCAGGGAAGCCCGAGGCAACTCTCTTTATAGCATTTTTGAGGAACCTCCATACCGTTTTCCATAGTGGGTGCACCTACTTACATGGCCACCAACAGTGTAGAAGGGTTCCTTTTTCTCCATATCCCCTCCAGCATTTGTTAATTGTAGATTTTTTTAATGATGGCCATTCTGATCTGTGTGAAGTGATACCTCATTGTAATTTGGATTTGCATTTCTCTAATCATTAGTGATGATGAGCATCTTTTCATGTGCCTGTTGGCTATACTTATGTCTTCTTTGGAGAAATGTTTATTTAGGTCTTCTACCCATTTTTCCACTGAGTTATTTGTTATTTGTTGTTGAGTCGTATGAGCTGTTTGTATAGTTTGGAAATTAAGCCCTTGTCAGTCTCATCATTTGCTAATATTTTCTCCCAGTCCATAGGGTGTATTTTCATTTTGATTATGGTTTCCTTTGCTGTGCAACAGCTTATAAATTTGGTTAGTTCTTGTTTCTTTTTTGCTTTTACAGTAAGTCTCCTCCATATGAACAAGTTCTGTTCCAAGAGTGCGTTTGTAAGTCCAATTTGTTTGTAAGTCCCACAAAGTTAGCCTAGGTACCCAACTTACACAGTCGGCTCTATGGTATTGTACCGTAATATGTTTATAATACTTTCCACGCAAACAATACATAAAAAACAAACACAAAAATAAAGAAAATATTTTTAATCTGATAGTACAGTAAGTAGAAAAGTACAGTAGTACAGTACGACAGCTTTGATAATGGGGCTGGCATGGAGGGAAGAGGCAAGAAGAGTTACTGACTGGAGGAGGCAGAGGAGATGGGAGAAGGTAGAGGTGGAGGATTATCAGCAGTAGGAGACAGAGGGCAAGCTGCCATTTCACTCACGCCTGACATTGATGGCAGAGGTTCTGGTTCCTTGCTGGATTTCATTCTATCTACCCTCTTGAAAAAATGATCCATTGATGTCTGGGTAGTAGTTCCTTTTTTCTCATCATAGGTGACAAGGTAGCGTAGCACTGGATTGCATTCTGAATGGTTGCCACCTTTGGGTACCATTCTAGGTTCGGGTCCTATACCTCAAAAACGAACAGTGCTTCCTCAAATAAAGAAGATTCCGTTGCCATTCTCTGTGTCGTGAATCTCTTCAGTTCTTCTGTTACCTCTTCTTCCTCCTGTCCCTCTTCATCCTTTCTCTGGACCTCCAATTCCATCAGCAAGCTCCTCATGTTGCACAGCAAGGAGTTCAATGAAGTCGTCCTCTTGCAGATCTAGCTGCAGCTTCTCGCTGTGGGTCACTACGTTGCTGAAGACCTCTTCAGACTTCTGATCTACCTTCTCAAATCCACAAAAATCACGAACAAACTGTGGGCAAAGTTTCTTCCAAACTCCATCCACGGTGTCCACCATACCCTCACACCGTGCAAAGTCAGTGTTTTTTATGGTCTTGTGGATGTTATAGTCCTTCCAAAGTTGTCCCTAGGTTGTTCCTGATTTGTCACTTACCTTCACTGCCTGACAAAAAGTGGGACATAAGTAATATTTCTTGAAAGTCACTTTAACTCCCTGGTCCATAGGTTGAATGAGCAATGTAGTATTCGGTGGCAGATGCACTACTTTGACGTTGAGATGAAAGTCATTCATGGATGGCGGATGGCCCAGAGTATTGTCGAGCAGCAAAAGAATGTTTTGCTGGAATGTCCTTCTCCAAGCGATATTTCTCTACATCTGGGATAAAGTGGTGGTAAAAGCAGTCCTGGAACGTGGCCTGTGCAATCCAGGATTTAGGGTTATGCTTCCACACAACAGGAAGAGAGCCCTTGGCTATGTTTTTAAGGGTTCTTGGGTTCTCTGAATGATAAACTAAGAGAGGCTTCAGCTTCAATTCACCAGAAGCATTGCCACGGAACAACAGTTAGCCTATCCTTTGCTGTTTTACAGCCCGGCATCAACTTTTCCTCCTTACTGATGTAGTTTTGGTCTGGCATCTTCCAGTACAGTTGTGTCTCATCCACATTAAAAACCTGGTCGGGTAAATACACACCATCATCAATCATTTCTTAAAGTGTTTCCAGAAGTTCCTGGACATCTACCCTATATGCACTTGCTGCCTCTCCACTTACTTTTACATTGTGAAATTTGGCTCTAGCCTTGAACCGATGAAACCAGCCATGGCTGACATTAAAAGATGTGCCCTCTAATTCTTTTCCGTGTTTCTTCTTCAAGTCTTCATAAAGGCCTTTAGCTTTCTCTTGAATCAGCATTAAGCTGAGCAGGACTCAGCGCTGATGTTGGTCTTGCATCTGCACACTGAGAAGTTTCTCCATCTCCTCCACCACTTTTCCATGCTTCTTCGATATTTTGTCAACATTGTCAGCACAGCAGACTTCACATGTTCCAAGATCTTGTCCTTGGTCTTTAGATTTGTGCCAGTGATTGAATGATTCATGTTATAAGAATGAGCGATGTCTAACATCTTTTTGCCTCGATCCACTCTCTCAATTACTTTCACTTTTCTTTCCATCATTATCGCTTGGCGCTTCGTAACAGTACCAGCTACATCACCACTGCTTTTACACTTGCCTCCAGACATCTTGGCCTTGAAATAAAGGTACTGTACTACTGTACTCTATAATACAGTACTGTAAAGCACACAAAAGCACAACCACTTATAGAGGATGCATGCACGTGACAATGTATGCCAGATACACAAACTAACTTACATGATTTGACACGCGAATGGACGTTTGCATCTTTGAAAGTTTTCAACTTGAAAGTTTGTATGTAGGTGACACTGTATTTCTGCTGCCTCGGGAGAACTACCTAGGAAAACTGTGGTATGATTTACGTCAGAGAATGTTTTGCTTATGTTCTCTTCTAGGAGTTTGAAGGTGTCTTATCTTATATTTAAGCATATAAGCCGTTTGGAGTTGATTTTTGTGTATGCTGTGAGGGTATGTTCTGACTTCACTGATTTGCATATGGCTGTCCAACTTTAAAAACACCACTTGCTGAAGAGACTATCTTTTCTCCACTGTATATTCTTGCCTCCTTTGTCGAAGGTTAATTGACCATAGGTGTGTGGGTTTATTTCTGGGATCTCTATTCCATTCCATTGATCCATGTATCTATTTCTGTGGCAATACCATGCGGCTTTGATTACTTTAACTTTGTAGTATTGTCTGAAATTTAGGAGGGTTATGCCTCCTGCTTTGTTCTTTTTCCTCAGGATTGTGTTGACAGTTCTGACTTTTTATGGTTCCAGATATATTTTAGGATTATTCTAGTTCTGGGGGAAATGTCATGGGTATTTTGATAGGGATCACATTAAATCTGTAGATTGCTTTGGGTAGTATAGCCATTTTAACAGTATTAATTCTTCCCATCCAAGAGCATGGGATGTCTTTCCATTTCTTTGAATCATCTTCAGTTTCCTTTACTAATGTTTTGTAGTTTTCAGCATATAAATCTTTCACCTCCTTGATGAGAGTTTTATTCGTAAGTCTTTTATTTTTTTGATGCCATTTAAAAAAGGGATTGTTTGTTCACATTTCCTTTCTGATATTTCATTGTTAGTGTAAAGAAATGCAACCAGGGACTTCCCTGGTGTCTCCATGGTTGAGAATCTGCCTGCAAATACAGGGGACATGGGTTTGAGCCCTGGTGCAGGAAGATCTCACATGCTGTGGAGGAACTAAACCTGTGTGCCACAGCTACTTAGCCTGCACACTAGAGCCCGTGAGCCACAAATACTGAGCCCGTGTGTCACAACTACTTATGCCCGCATGCCTAGAGCCCATGCTCTGCAACAAGAGAAGCCACTGCAATGAGAAGCCTGTGCACCACAATGAAGACTAGTCCCCAGTGGCCACAACTAGCAAAAACCTGTGCACAGCAATGAAGACCCAATGCAGCCAAAATAAATTAACAAAAAAGAAAAACAAGAAATGCAACCAATTTATGTATGTTAATCTTGTATCCTGCTACTTTGCTAATTTTGTTTATCAATTCTAGTAGGTTTTGGGTGGAATTTTTAGGATTTCCTTTATATATATTATCATGTCATCTGCAAATAATGACACATTTACCTCTTCCCTTCCAATTTGGTTAGAGTTTTTTCTTTTTCTTGTCTGATTGTTGTGGCTAGGACTTCCAGTACTATGTTGAAGAGAAGAGGTGAGAGTGGGAATCCTTGTCTTGTTCCGGATTTTAGCGGGAAGGCTTTCACCTTAGGAACATTGAGTATTATATTGCCTGTGGGCTTGTCATAAATAGCTTCTATTATGTTGAGATATGTTTCCTGTATACTCACTTTGGTAAGTGTTTTTATGATGAATGGATACTGAAGTTTTTCAAATGCTTTTTCAGCATCTATTGAGATGATCATTTGTTTTGTTTTTTTCCTTTGTTGATGGGGTGTATCATGTTGATTGATTTGCCTATGTTGAAACAACTTTGTGACACTGGGGTGAATCAAATTTGGACATGGTGTATGATCCTCTTATGTGTTGTCAGATTCGGTTTTCTAATATTCAGATGAGAATTTTTGCATCTAAATTTATCGAAGATATTGGCCTGCAATTTTCTTTTTTGATAGTGTCTTTCTCTGTGCTTTTTCTTTGAAAGTCTTTATTGAATTTGTTCCAATATTGCTACTGTTTTGTTTTGGTTTCTTGTTTGTGAGGCATGTGGGATCTCAGCTCCACCACCAGGGATTGTACTCACACCCCCTGCACTGGAAGGTGAAATCTTAACTGCTGGACCACCAGAAAAGTCCTCATCTGTTTTTTGTTTGTTTGTTTTAGTAAATTTCTTTCTTTATTTTTGGATGCATTGGGTGTTCGTTGCTGTGCACGGGCTCTCTCTAGTTGTGGTGAGCGGGGGCTACTCTTCATTGTGGTGTGCAGGCTGTTCATTTCGGTGGCTTCTTTTTTTGCAGAGCATGGGCTCTAGGTGTGCAGGCTTCAGCAGTTGTGGCTATCAATCTCAGTAATTGTGGCTCATGGGATGTAGAGTGCAGGCACAGTCGTTGTGGCACACAGGCTTAGTTGTCCCATGGCATGTGGGATCTTCCCAGACCAGGGCTCGAACCGATATCCCCTGCATTGGCAGATGGATTCTTAACCACTGTGCCACCAGAGAAGTCACCCCACCTGTTTTTGATATCAAGGTGATGATAGAATGTCTTTGGAAGTATCCCTTACTCTTCAATCGTTTTGAAGAGTTTGAGAAGAATTAGTGTAAGTTCTTTTTTGTATATTTGGTAGAATTTGTCTGTGAAATCATCTGATCCTGGACTTTTGTTGGTAAGGAGTTTTTTAAAATTACAGATTCTATTTTGCTTTTAGTGATCAGTATGTTCAAGTTATCTATTTCTTCTTGATTCAGTTTTGTTTGGCTGTAAAAAACCAACATATATTTTAACGTAATTTTAGCAACTAAATACTTACCATGTATTAGACCACAAAAGAGTGAAGAAAACAATATTAAAACAGTTTTTCAAATAGAAAAAGTATTGAAATATTTTTAAGAAATTGGGATAATAATGCTAATTACAATAATGACAAATTGTTCTGAACTTAAAGACTACTTTATTGGGCTTCCCTGGTAACGCAGTGGTTGCGAGTCTGGGACACGGGTTCATGCCCTGGTCTGCCGATGCCTGGGACACGGGTTCATGCCCTGGTCTGGGAGGATCCCACATTCCATGGAGCGGCTGGGCCCGTGAGCCATGGCCGCTGAGCCTGCGCGTCCGGAGCCTGTGCTCCGCAACGGGAGAGGCCACAACAGTAAGAGGCCCGCCTACCACACACAAAAAAAGACTATCTAAGATGCTTATTATATGCTTATTATAAGCATGATATTATATGCTTATATATTATATATGTTTATTATATGCTTATTATATTCTTATTATAGGCATGATATATGCTTATTGTTTTATTGTTTTAAAATACATGGAATGTTTTCTCCTTTCTAATGTAATTCTTTTATTTTACCTGTATATTGTGAAAAAAATGTAGTTGCACATAATATAAAAATTATACTTTAATAGGAGATATTAATCCGTTTACAGTTACTATAGTACTGAAAACACTTAGGTTTAGAGTTACCATGTTATTGAGTGCTCTTATTTATTTATTTATTTAAAAATATTTAATTTGGGGGGGGCATAAATTATTTATTTATTTTTATCATCTTTATTGGACTATAATTGCTTTACAGTGGTGTGTTAGTTTCTGCTTTATAACAAAGTGAACAAGCTCTACATATACATATATCCCCTTATCTCCTCCCTCTTGCGTCTCCCTCCCACCCTCCGTATCCCACCGTCTAAGTGGTCGCAAAGTACTGAGCTGATCTCCCTGTGCTATGCAGTTGTTTCCTACTAGTTATCTGTTTTACATTTGGTAGTATATATAAGTCCATGTCACTCTCTCACTTTGTCAAGGCTTACCCTTCCCCCTCCCCATGTCCTCAAGTCCATTCTCTATGTCTGCGTCTTTATTCCTGTCCTGCCCCTAGGTTCTTCCCAACCATTTTCTTTCTTTTTTTTTTAGATTCCATATATATGTGTTAGCATACAGTATTTGTTTTTCTCTTTCTGACTTACTGCACTCTGTATGACAGACTCTAGGTCCATCCACCTCAGTACAAATAACTCAATTACATTTCTTTTTATGGCTGAGTAATATTCCATTTTATATTGAAGATGTGCAACATCTTCTTGATCCATTCATCAGTTGATGGACACTTAGATTGCTTCCATGTGCTGGCTATTGCAAATAGAGCTCCAATGAACATTATGGAACATGACTCTTTTTGAATGATGGTATTCTCTAGGTGTATGCCCAGTACTGGGATTGCTGTATCATATGGTAGTTCTATTTTTAGGTTTTTAAAGAACCTCCATACTATTCTTGAGAGTGGGTGTATCAATTTACACTCCCACCAACGGGGCAAGAGGGTTCTATTTTCTCCACACCTCTGCAGCATTTATTGTTTCTAGATTTTTGGATGATGACCATTCTTACCTGTGTGTGGTGATACCTCATTGTAATTTTGATTTGCATTTCTCTGATGATCAGTGATGTTGAGCATTCTTTCATGTGTTTGTTGGCAATCTGTATAACTTCTTTGGAGAAATGTCTATTTAGATCTTCTGCCCATTTATGGATTGGGTTGTTTGTTTTTTTGATATTGATCTGCATGGGCTGCTTGTAAAGTTTGGAGATTAATCCTTTGTCAGTTGCTTCATTGGAAAATATTTTCTCTCATTCTGAGGGTTGTCTTTTCATCTTGTTTACGTTTTCCTTTGTTGTGCAAAAGCTTTTAAGTCTCATTAGGTCTCATTTGTTTATTTTTGTTTTTATTTCCATTTCTCTAGGAGGTGGGTCAAAAAGGATCTTGCTGTGATTGATGTCATAGAGTGTTCTGCCTATGTTTTCCTCTAAGAGTTTTATAGTGTCTGGGCTTACATTTAGGTCTTTAATCCATTTTGAATTTATTTTTGTGTATGGTGTTAGGGAGTCTTCTAATTTCATTCTTTTACCTGTAGATGTCCAGTTTTCCCAGCACCACTTACTGAAGAGGCCATGATTTCTCCATTGTATATTCTTGTCTCCTTTATCAAAACTAAAGTGACCATATGTGCATAGGTTTATCTCTGGGTTTTCTCTCCTGTTCCATTGATCTATATTTCTGTTTTTGTGCCACTACCATACTGTCTTGACTACTGTAGCTTTGTAGTATTGTCTGACGTCAGGGATCCTGATATTTCTAGCTCTGTTCTTCTTCTCAAGATTGCTTTGGCTGTTCAGAGTCTTTTGTGTTTCCATACAAATTGTGAATATTTTTTGTTCCAGTTGTCTGAAAAATGCCATTGGTACTTTGATATGGATTGCATTGAATCTATAGGTTGCTTTGGGTAGTATAGTCATTTTCACTATGTTGATTCTTCCAATCCAAGAACATGGTATATCTCTCTATCTGTGTCATCTTTGATTTCTTTCCTCAGTGTCTTATAGTTTGTTGAGTAAACGTCTTTTGTCTCCTTAGGTAGGTTTATTCCTAGGTATTTTATTCTTTTTGTTGCAGTGGTAAATGGGAGTGTTTCCTTAATTTCTCTTTCAGATTTTTCATTTTAGTGTATAGGAATGAAAGAGATATGTGTACATTAATTTTGTATGCTGCAACCTTACCAGATTGATTGATTAAGTCTAGTAGGTTTCTGGTAGCATCTCTAGGATTCTCTATGTATAGTATCATGTCATCTGCAAACAGTGAGAGCTTAACTTCTTATTTTCTGATTTGGATTCCTTTTGTTTCCTTTTCTTCTCTGGTTGCTGTAGCTAAAAATTCCAGAAGTGTGTTGAATCATAGTGGTGAGAGTGGGCAACCTTGTCTTGCTTCTAATATTGGTGGAAATGGTTTCACTTTTTCACCATTGAGAATGATGTTGGCTGTGGGTTTGTCATATATGGCTTTTATTATGTTAAGGAAAGTTCCCTCTATGCCTACTTTCTTGGGTTTTTAAAAAATCATAAATGGTTATTTAATATTGTCAGAAGAATTTTCTGCATCTATTGAGATGATCATATGGTTTTTATCCTTCAGTATTTTAGTATGGTGTATCACATTGATTTGCATATATTGAAGAATCCTTGCATCCCTTGGATAAACCCCACTTGATCTTGGTGTATGATCCTTTTAATGCTCTGTTGATTTCTGTTTGCTAGTATTTTGGTGTGGATTTTTCCATCTATGTTAATCAGTGATATTGACCTGTAGTTTTCTTTCTTTGTGACATCTTTGTCTGGTTTTGGTATCAGGGAGATGGTGGTCTCATAGAATAAGTTTGGGAGAGATCCTCCCTCTGCTCTATTTTGGAAGAGTTTGAGAAGGATAGGTGTTAACTCTTCTCTAAATGTTTGATGGAATTTGCATGTGAAGCCATCTGGTCCTGGGCTTTTGTTTGTTGGAATATTTATAATCACAGTCTCAATTTCAGTGCTTGGGATTGGTTTGTTTATAGTTTCTATTTCTTCCTGGTTCAGTCTTGGAAGGCTGTGCTTTTCTAAGAATTTGTCCATTTCTTCCAGGTTGTCCATTTTATTGGCCTATAGTTGCTTGCAGTAATCTCTCATGATCCTTTGTATTTCTGCAGTGTCAGTTGTTACTTCTCCTTTTTCATTTGTAATTCTATTGATTTGAGTCCTGTCCCTTCTTTTCTTGATGAGTCTGGCTAATAGTTTATCAATTTTGTCTATCTTCTCAGGGAACCAGCTTTTAGTTTGTTTGATCTTTGCTGTTGTTTCCTTCATTTATTTTTCATTTATTTCTGATATGATCTTTATGATTTCTTTCCTCTGCTGACTTTGTTTTTTTTTCTTTCTTTCTCTAATTGCTTTAGGTGTAAGGTTAGCTTGTTTATTTGAGATGTTTCTTGTTTCTTGAGGTAGGATTTTATTGCTATAAACTTCCCTCTTAGAACTCCTTTTGCTGCATCCCATAGGTTTTGGGTCTTCATGTTTTCATTGTCATTTGTTTCTAGGTATTTTAAAATTTCCTCTTTGATTTCATCAGTGATGCCTTGGTTATTAAGTAGAGTATTGTTTAGCATCCATGTGTTTGTATTTTTTACAGATTATTTTTTCCTGTAATTGATATCTAGTCTGATAGCATTGTGGTTGGAAAAGATACTTGATAATGATTTCAATTTTCTTAAATTTACCAAGGCTTGATTTGTGACCCAAGATATGATCTATCCTGGAGAATGTTCCACGAGTCCTTGAGAAAAAGTGTATTCTGTTGTTTTTGGATGGAATGTCCTGTGAGTATCAATTAAGTCCATCTTGTTTAATGTATCATTTTAAAGCTTGTGTTTCTTTATTTATTTTCATTTTGGATGATCTGTTCATTGGTGAAAGAGGGGTGCTAAAGTCCCCTACTATGATTGTGTTACTGTCTATTTCCCCTTTTATGGCTGTTAGCATTTGCCTTATGTATTAAGTTGCTCCTATGTTGGGTGCATAAGTATATAGAATTGTTATATCTTTTTCTTGGATTGATCCCTTGATGATATGTAGTGTCCTTCTTTGTTTCCTGTAATAGTCTTTATTTTAAAGCCTTTTTTGTCGGATATGAGAATTGCTACTCTAGCTTTCTTTTGATTTCCATTTGCATGGATTATCTTATTCCATCCCCTAACTTTCAGTCTGCATGTGTCCCCAGGTCTCAAGTGGGTCTCTTGTAGACCACATATATACCAGTTATGTTTTTGGATCCATTCAGCCAGTCTATGTCTTTTGGTTGGAGCATTTAATCCATTTACATTTAAGGTAATTATTGATATGTATGTTCTTATGACCATTTTCTTAATTGTCTTGGGTTTGTTATTGTAGGTCTTTTCCTTCTCTTGTGTTTCCTGCCTAGAGAATTTCCTTTAGCATTTCTTGTAAAGCTGGTTTGGTGGTGCTAAATTCTCTTAGTTTTTGCTTGTCTGTAAAGATTTTAATTTCTCTGTCAAATCTGAATGAGATCTTTGCTGGTTCGAGTAATCTTGGTTGTAGCTTTTCCCCTTTCATCACTTTAAATATGTCCTGCCAGTCCCTTCTGGCTTACAGAGTTTCTGCTGAAAGATCATCTGTTAACCTTACGGGGATTCCCTTGTTTGTTATTTGTTGTTTTTCCCTTGCTGCTTTTAATATTTTTTCTTTGTTATTTAATTTTTGATAGTTTGATTAATATATGTTTTGGCATGTTTCTCCTTGGGTTTATCTTGTATGGGACTCTCTGCACTTCCCGGACTTGATTAATGATTCCCTTTCCCATATTAGGGAACTTTTCAATGAAAATCTCTTCAAATATTTTCTCAGTCTCTTTCTTTTTCTCTTCTACTTCTGGGACCCTGATATTCGAATGTTGGTGTGTTTAATGTGGTCCCAGAAGTGTCTCAGATTGTCCTCAATTCTTTTTTCTTTATTCTGCTCTGCAGTAGTTATTTCCACTATTTTATCTTCCAGGTCATTTATCCATTCTTCTGCCTCAGTTATTCTGCTATTGTTTCCTTCTTGAGAATTTTAAATTCCATTTATTGTGTTGTTCATCATTGTTTGCTCTTTAGTTCTTCTAGGTCCTTGTGAAATGTTTCTTGTATATTCTCCATTCCAGTTCCAAGATTTGGGATCATCTTTACTATCATTACTCTGAATTCTTTTTCAGGTAGACTGCCTGTTTTCTCTACATTTGTTTGGTCCGGTGAGTTTTTACCTTGCTCCTTCATCTGCTGTGTGTTTCTCTGTCTTCTCATTTGGCTTTGGGGACTGTGTTTGGGGTCACCTTTTTGCAGGCTGCAGATTCGTAATTCCCATTGTTTTGGTGTCTGCCTCCAGTGACTAAGGTTGGTTCAGTGGGTTGTGCAGGCTTTCTGGTGGAGGGGACTGGTGCCTGTGTTCTGGTGGGTGTGTCTGGATCTTGTCCTTCTGGTGGGCAATTCTGCATCCGGTGGTGTGTTTTGGGGTGTCTGTGGCCTTATTATGATTTTAGTCAGCCCCTTTGCTAATGGGTGGGCCTGCATTCCTGTCTTGCTAGTTGTTTGGCATGGGATGTCCGGCACCATATCTTGCTGGTCTCTGACTGGAGCCCCAGGTCTCAGCATGGAGACGGATATCTCTGGGAGAGTTTTCATCGTTTGATATTATAAGGTGCTGGAGGTCTCTGGTAGATAAATGTCCTGAACTTGGCTCTCTCACCTCAGAGGCACAGGCCTGACACATGGCCGGAGCAGCAAGATCCTGTCAGCCACACGGCTGGGGGTGAGAGCAAGAGGTAGCTTTGGTACATCTCAAAGACCACCAATGGGATTCACTGACCATTTTCTCCCCAGACGTGAAGAAAACAAAATTCAGTCTTCGTCTAGTCAGCCACTTTGGTAGCCATCCTCCAAGATGGCCCTAATTATCCCCTAATTATCTCCCAGTCTTCATCTACCTGTGTGTCTCCTCACACTTGAAAAAAGCTCACTGTTTAACTAATAAGAAATTGCAGAAATGACAAAGTGCAGTTTCCAAGTTTATCAAAGACATTGCAGCTTCTGCTTTGGTTTCTGCTAGATCACTCATCCTGGGGTAATCCAGCTTCCATGTCATGAGGACACACAAGCAGCCCTAAGGAGAGATCCATGTGTCAAGGAACTGAGCCTCTTACTTACAACCATGTGAGTGAGTCATCTCAGAAGTCAAAAGATTTAATTTTATTTATTTTTTGTTGCATTGGGTCTTCGTTGCTGCACAAGGTTTCTCTAGTTGTGTCACACAGGGGTTACTCATCGTTGCGGCGCACGGGTTTCTCCTTGCAGCGGTTTCTCTTGTTGTGGAGTATGGACTCTAGGTGCATGGGCTTCGTAATTGTGTCATGCAGGCTCAATAGTTATTGCTTGCAGGCTCTAGAGTGCAGGCTCAGTAGTTGTAGTGCACGGGCTTAGTTGTTCCATGGCATGTGGGATCTTCCCAGACAGGGCTCAAACCTGTGTCCCCTTTATTGGTATGGAGATTCTTAACCACTGTGCCACCAGGGAAGCCCCTGGTAACTAGTTCTTGAACTTTTCAGCCTCAGCAATTATGAGAAAACAAAAATATTCTGTTGTTTATAAAATACCAAGTCTCTCGTATTTTGTTTTAGCAGTGAAGGGGCTGGCTGAGGAGAAATATCTGTGAGCTTGAAGACATATCAAGAGAAACCTTTAAATCTCAAAAGAAAAAATGGGCAGGAAAGAAATCAGCAGAACAGAGTAATCAATAATTGTGGAACAGTGAAAATGCTGTGACCTATACATAATGGATATAGCAGGAGGAAAATAAAGGTAACAAAGAACAGAAAGAATTTTTTAAAATGACTGAGAATCTCCCCAAATTAATGTCTCACACTAAATCCATAACATCCAAACTTAGAGAAACATATGAATAGTAAAGAAAATTGACCAATATCTCTCAGGACCATCAATGCAAAAATCGTCAACAAAATATTAACAAATCAAATCCAACAATATTTTGAGAGAATTTTATATCATGAATGAGAAGGAATAATCCCAGTTATGCAAGGCTTGTTCAATATTCTGAAATCAAATAATTATATTCATCATATCAACACCCTAAAGACAATCATTAACATATCACTAGATTCAGAAGACCTTTGAAAAAACCTAAAACCCATTCTTCATAAAAACTCTTAGTTAAAGAAATAGACTGGAAGTTTCTCAAGTTGATAATAAAGATCTACAGGAAACTTTGATCTTACCTCATGATTAATGGTTAAAAACATGAAGCTTTGTCACTAAGTTCAGGTAAAAACAAGGATGTCCCCTTTCATGACTCCTTTTCCATATTTTACTCCAAGTCCTTACTAATGCAATAAGGCATAAAAAGAAATAAAACAGTACAGATTGGTTAGAAAAAAATGAAAGCAGCCTAAATAAAATGTGGACCATTATACTTTATGGGCACCTCACCAAAGAAAATAGACACCATGCATATAAGTATACAGAAGAATAATCCAGATTACATGCTGCCATAAAAAAGCAAATTAAAAATACAATTACATACCACTATGTAACACTTAGAATGGCTAAAATGTGTACAATGACAAGGACAAATTCTGTAGCGGATGTGGAACATTAGGAAATGACATTTGTTATTGGTGGAAATGAAAAATAATGCAGCTACTTTGGTAGTCTGATTGACACTTGCTATAATATTGAACATTCCATTACTGTACAATCCAGCAAGTGTTCTCATGGATATTAACTGAAAGTAGTTTAAAACATACTTCCAGATGAAAACCTGCATATGGATATTTATAGCACCTAATTCAATATTGCCAAAATGTGAATGAAACTAAGGTGTCCTCCAATAGGTGAATGAAATGATATAGTATTAATATATACTGGGAATGGGATAATATTGAGCACTAAGAAAGTAAGCTATCAAGCCATAAAAATATATGGGAATTCTTTTTTTCTTTTGAAATGAGGTGATTTTCTTTATTTTGTAATTTAAATTTTATGGGAGTATAGTTGATTTACAATGTTGTGTTCATTTCAGCTGCACAGAAAGTGATTCAGTTACACATATGCATATATTCATTCTTTTTCAGAGTCTTTTCTGATAAAGATATTCCCAGAATATTGAGTAGAGTTGCCTGTGCTATACAGTAGGTCCTTGTTGCTTACCTATATTATATAGAGTAGTATTCATATGTTTACCCCAAGTTCTTGATTTACCCCTCCCCCCACCTTTCCCCTTTGGTAACCATAAGTTTGTTTTCCAAGTCTGTGAGTCTGCCTCTGTTTTGTAAGTTAGTTCATTTGTATCAATTTTTAGTTTCCACCTAGAAGTGATATCATACAATATTTGTCTTACTCTGTCTGACTCACTTCACTTAGTACAATCATCTCTAGGTCCATCCATGTTACTGCAATTGACATTATTTTCTTCTATTTTTTTTTCTTTTGCGGTACACAGGCCTCTCACTGTTGTGGCCTCTCCCATTGCGGAGCACAGGCTCAGGATACACAGGCTCCGGACGCGCAGGTTCAGCGGCCATGGCTCACGGGCCTAGTCGCCCCATGGCATGTGGGATCTTCTCAGACCGGGGCATGAACCCGTGTCCCCTGCATCAGCAGGCAGACTCTCAACCACTGCACCACCAGGGAAGCCCCTATTTTCTTCTATTTTATGGCTGAGTCATATTCCATTATATATATGTATCACATATTCTTTACCTATATTCGTATGTTGATGGACATTTTGGTTGCTTCCATGTCTTCACTATTGTAAAGAGTGTTGCAGTGAACATTGGGGAAGATGTGTCTTTTCGATTTATGCTTTCCTCCAGATATGCACACAGGAGTAAACTTGCTGGATCATCTGGTAGCTCTATTTTATTTTATTTTCTTTCATTTCATTTCAATTTCTTTGGAGTATAGTTGATTTACAATGTTGTGTTACTTTCTGCTACACAGCAGAGTGAAGCAGTTATACATATACCCAATCCTTTTTGGATTCCTTTCCCACAAAGGTCATTACAGAGTATTGTGTAGAGTTCCTCAAGTGCTATACAGTAGGCCCGTATTTGTTATTTTTAAAATATATAGTGGTGGGCTTCCTTGGTGGCGCAGTGGTTGAGAGTCCGCCTGCCGATGCAGGGGACACGGGTTCGTTTCCTGGTCTGGGAAGATCCCACATGCCGTGGAGCGGCTGGGCCCGTGAGCCATGGCCGCTGAGCCTGCGCGTCCGGAGCCTGTGCTCCGCAACGGGAGAGGCCACAGCAGTGAGAGGCCCACGTACCGCAAAAAAAAAAAAAAAAAAAAAAAAATATATATATATATATATATATATATATAGTGGTGTGTATATGTCAATCCCAATTTATCCCTCCCGCCTCCCCTTACTCTGGTAACCTCCATTCTGTGCTCCATAGTGGCTGTTGCCAATTGGCATTGCCACCAATAGTGAAGTATTTGTGGCACAGTAGTTAAGAATCTGCCTACCAGTGCAGGGGACACAGGTTTGAACCCTGACCCAGGAAGATCCCACACGCTGCAGAGCACCTAAGCCTGTGTGCCACAACTACTGAGTCTGCGCTCTAGAGCCCATGAGCCACAACTACTGAGCTCACGTGCCACAACTACTGAAGCCTGTGTGCCTAGAGCCTGTGCTCCACAACAAGAGAAGCCACCGCAAAGAGAAGGCTGCGTACCACAACGCTGAGTAGCCCCCGCTTGCTGCAACTATAGAAAAGCCGCATGCAGCAACGGGGACCCAAAGCAGATTAAAATATACGAATAATATGTAGTAGGTTTCTCTTTTTTCCACACCTTCTGAAGCATTTCTTGTTTCTAGACATTGTGAGGATGGCTATTCTGAGTGGTTCTAGGTGATACTTCTTTGTACATCTGATTTGCATTTGTCTGACATAAAGCAATGGTGAGCATCTTCATGTGTGCTTTTTTTTGAACAGTGTGAGTAAAATGTACCCCTTGAAAAAGGGTTATTGAAAGGTTGCCTTGTTTTGAAGTCTATTTCGATTACCTACCCCAAGACATTTTTTTTGTGTGTGGTACACGGGTCTCTCACTGCCGTGGCCTCTGCTACTGCAGAGCACAGGCTCAGGATGCACGGGCTCCAGATGCACAGATTCAGCGGCCATGGCTCACGGGCCCAGCTGGTCCATGGCGTGTGGGATCCTCCCGAACAGGGGCACGAACCCATGTCCCCTGCATCGGTAGGAGGACTCTCAACCACTGTCCCACCAGGGAAGCCCACCAAGACATTTTTTGAGGGCTGTTGTCACTTACAGCTTCCCAGGCATTGTGAATGTGAAGTGCCTATAAGGTCCAGGTTTAGAATTGTTGTTATGGGAAAGAGAAGGTGGCAGGATTTCTCCTGTCCCTCTCTGGTTACTGACACAACCTTAGCTGTAGGGAAAGTCCTGTTCCTGGGTTTTAACTTAGAGCGGGATGTGCCTGACCAAACATGTAAGGGCTTCCGTCCCATTCCTCCTTCCCCCTTCCCCTTCAGCCCCCGAACAAGCATAAACCCCTGCAGAGTCACCTGTTGAGGGGGCTGTCGTGTAGAGTCTGATGACCCTAATGAAGGAGTCAGAAGGTCGGAACCCAAACACCAGGGTATGTTGAGACCAGGTGATTTTCCAAATGTCATGCAGCCCAGAGAGCCCACCATCCTTTGGGTGTCAGAGGGTTGGTTTAGTAGTATGAGGGCACACTTCGATCTGGAGATTGTGATCCCATGCAGAGGGGACCAAGTACTACATGTTCAAGGGGGGTGAATTAGCTGGCGTATCCTCCCGAGGTCCTCAGGCCCACAACAGTCCAGCCTTGGGATCAAATTGTGTCTGTGTCCAAGGATGTGACACTAGCACGTCCACCGTGACTAAATGGATTTAGTGATCATTTTTCTTTTCTATAATTTAATTTTAAATTTATAATGGGGTATAGTTGATTTACCATGTTGTGTTCATTTTTGATATACACCAACATGATTCATTTATACAGAGATGACTATACATTCTCTTTGGAATTATTTTCCCATTGAGGTTACTAAAGGGTGTTGAGAAGAGTTCCAAGTGCTCTACAGCAGATCCAGTTTGATGACAAGTTTTCTCTCTGTAAATATGTATATACTAACTCCAACCTCATGATTTGTGCCTCCAACACACCTTTCCAGTTTGGTAACCATAAGTTTGTGTTCTAAGCCTGGGACTCTGTTTCTGTGTTGTAAGATAGTACCTTTGTATCAATATGTAGATTCCACAGATAAGTAATATCATATGATATTTATCATTGTCTGATTTATGCCACATAGTATGAATGCATCTAGGTCCTTCCGAGTGGCTGCAAATGGCCTTATTTCATTCATTTCATGGCTGAGTAATATTCCACTGTACATATCTACCATAATTTCTTTATCCAGTCTTCCTTCCAAGGACGTTTACGTAGCTTCCAAGTAGGGGCTCTTGTAAACAGGGCTGCATAAATTTTGGAGTGCCTGGGTACTGTCAATTTACGTTTTTTCCAAGATACAGGCCCAGGAGTGGAAGTGCCATATGCTCTGAAGCTCTGCTTTTTAGATTTTTAAGGAATCACCACCCACTTCTCCAGAGTGGCTGTTAGCAATTTACATTCCCACCATCAGCTTGTCAGGATTCCCTTTTATCCACGCCCTGTCCTGCATTTCAGGTTTTACACTTTGTGAGGTTGGCCATTCTGACTGGTGCAAAGCGATACCGCTTCCTCACTCTTCCCGAACAGACGGTGTACCATCCTCTGGATGTCCCATTCATGTTTTACCTGGAGGAAGGGTCCTCTGCACCTGGAGATATGGGACCCATGGAATGGGGGCCAGGCAGTGTTACTGTAAAAGTACTGCATTTGCTGTCCCATCCTCAGCAAGCCTCTCAGACCCACGAGTGTAGAGCCTTAGGTCCCATCCAGCTGTGTGTCTCGATGTGGTCAGTCCAGGTTGCATCACAGCCCTTGAACACATTTTGTAAGAATTTCTCTCTCTCACTGTCTTTTTTTGTTCTTTTTATTTAATTTTATAATGGGGTAGAGCTGATTTTCAATACTATGATTCTTCCTGCACTACATCTATCCACTTGATTCACTTAAAGAGAGACACCAATCAATTCTTTACAGATTCTTACAGTCTTATATACGCTTTTCCAGTGACAGCAGTGTGCTGAGTCCAGCTACTTGAGCTATTCCGCAGGTCCTGTTGATTACGTATTTTGTTTATGGAACCGTATCTATGCTAATTCCAACCTCCTGGTTTATGCATCACCCCCACCGCACCTTTCTCTTTTAGAAGTCATAAATGTGTTTTCTTTATGTGTGACTCGGTTTCTGTTTTGTAAGTGAGTTCATGTGTAGCTATTTTTAGATACCACGTATAATTGATACCTTATGATAAGTCTCTATTAATGTCTGACTTAACGTCACTTAGAATGATCGTACGTGAGTCTCCACGAGTTGCTGCAACTGGCCTTATTTCATTGATTTAATTGCTCAGGAATATTACATTGTACATAAGTACCACAAATTCTTTATCCATTTCTTCCTTCAAGGACATGTATGTTGTACCCAAGTCGAGGCATTTTAAGCAGAGCAGCATTAAACGTAGGGATGCCTGTGTCCTGTCGACTTTTGGTTTTACCACGATATACACCCAAGATTGGAAGTGCCGTATGGTCTGTAGCTCTATTTTTTTAGAAGGTTAAGGAAACAGAATGCACTTTTCCAGAGTGGCCGTTGACTATTTACATCCCCCCAATCAGGGTAAAGAGGCTTCCTTTGCTCCAAGGCCTGAGCTGCATTTCTGGTTTACACTTTTCCAAGATGGCACTATTGACTAATGCGAAGTCAGAATACTTTGTAGTGCTGATTTGCATTTCGTGGTTGTTTGGTTCGCCAAAAAGGGCGTATGGGTTTTGCCTGAATATGTTTATGTTTATAATGGGGTTTAGCTGATTTTCACTGCTGTGGTTATGTCGCTTTACACTCACGTGATTCACTTACACAGGGATATTAATAAATACATTTTAATATTTGTACAACTCAGATATATTCTTCTGTGGTGAATAGGGTGGGTTGAGTACAGATCATTGAGCAATGAGTAGGTCTTGAGGATTACATACTTGGTTTATGGAACGGTATCTGTGCTAATTTCAAACTCTTGTTTTATGCATCACCCCACATCACCAATGCCCTAAAGTAGGCATCAGTGTGTTTTCAAATATTTAACTCTCTTCTATATTGTAATTCAGTTGATCTGTAGCGATTTTTAAAGGGATGTTTCCAGCAATTCTGCCTTGAATTCAAATCCTCTTCATAGTCTGACATCAATATATTTTTGGACCAAGTTATCATTTAGAACACTGGAGGTTTGTGAAGTGCAGTGCCCCTGAGCTCCATTTCCAAAGTCGCTTTTTTGTGAGTGGGACGCAACACGGCTGGATGGCTTCACGCCCTATTGTCGATCCGGGGTGGCAGGCTGAGCCTCTGGTGAATTCTTCTTCGCGATGGGAAATGAGAGTGACATGTGCCCGACCAAACACCTCCAGCGAGTCTCTCATTGGTTCCCCCTCTTGCAGTTCATCCTGCGGACAAATTGCAGACGGTACGCAAGAGGCATGGAAAGGCGCCGAGTCTCCAAGTGGGGAGATTGTTAGTAAGGGGGCCTGAATGGAGAACACGAGCACCAGGAGATGAAAACTGAGGTGAGTTTCAGAAAGCTTTCCCGATCCCACGGTGTAGCATCCGCTGGGTTTCCAATGAGTGCTTTCGCTGTCGGAAGATTGCGTTGAACCTGGAGAGTTGGGACCCATGGAATGGGGAGCACGCAGGATTCCTTTCAAGGGTCTGCATTTGCTTTCCCAACCTCACCAATCGTCTCAGCCCCAAGAGTGTCCAGCCTTATGTCTTCTGCCGCTGGGGCTGTAGATGTGGTCAATCCTGGTTGCATGCCAGTCCCTGAACGCATTTTGGAAGAATTTCTCTCTGTTTTGCCCTGCTTGTTTCTTCTTTATGTTGGAAATGTATCCTCAGAATGGGTCTGAGCTGATTTTCCCTGCTGGTTTTAGGCCGCTTTACACACACTTGATGCACTTACACAGAGATATCAAGACTTAGCTTTTAAGATGCTTACTAGTCGGATAGATACTTGTGCGATGAACAGGGTGTGGTGAGTCCAGTTGATTGAGCAAGGAGTAGGTCGTGTCCATTCCATATTCGGTTTTCGGAAGGGTATCTGTGCTCATTTCAAACTCGAGTTTTATGCGTCACCCCACCTCACCTTTCCCCTGAAGCAGGCATAAGTGTGTTTTCTAAAAGCGTGACTCTGTTCTGTTTGGGGATTCAGTTCATGGGGAGCGATTTTTACATTCCCTCCATAAGTGATATCATAAGTTTCTTTTTTTGTGGGACTTATTTCACTGAGGATGATCGTACCTAAATCCACTCAGGATGCTGCTACCAGCCTCATGACGTGGATTTCATGGCTGAGTGACACTCCATTGGACCTACGTAGCACCACTTGTCCACTTGTCCACTTGTCTTTGTCCACTTGTCCACTCGTCTTTGTCCACTTGGCTCTTTCCTGGGATATGAAACGTGTACCGGAGTGGAGGTTCTTGTCAAGACAGCAGCCCTCAACTTTGGGGTCCCTGTGTCTGGTTGAATTTTTCATTTTCCCAAGGTCAACGCCCATGTGTGGAAGTGCCCTATGCTCTGTGGTTCTGTGTTTTACATGGTTTGGGAAAGAGGATACACTTGTGAAGATTGGCTGTTGGCCATTGACATCCCGCCCATCAGCTTAACAAGGCTCCCTTGACTCCGTGGGCTGTCCTGCCTTTCTG
Organism: Kogia breviceps; assembly: GCF_026419965.1. Taxonomy (NCBI): domain Eukaryota; kingdom Metazoa; phylum Chordata; class Mammalia; order Artiodactyla; family Physeteridae; genus Kogia; species Kogia breviceps. Next base: position 29,204,065 of record NC_081321.1, read on the forward strand.
GTTTTTAGACTTTTTTCGCCTGGCCCTTTTGCCCCGGGGGGGGGCGAGAGATTTCTTTGTAGTGCTGATTTGCTCGCCCAGGTTGCTTGGTTGGCCAAAAAGGGCGTATGCGTTTTTTCCTGAATATATTCAGGAAAAAACGCATACGCCCTTTTTGGCCAACCGCATCATTGTCCACGTTCTGGCGCTTTTCATGTGCTATCGGGGCCATTCCGATGTACCCGTTGACATCCGTTTCCTGCAGTTCTGCCTTGCGTTCAACGCCTCTTCGTAGCCTGACCTCAATATATTTTGGGGCGATAGTTATCGTTTAGAACTCTGCAGGTTTGGGAAGTGCAGTGCCCCTGAGCTCCATTTCCCAAGTCGCTTTTTTGTGAGTGGGACGCAACACGGCTGGATGGCTTCACGCCCTATTGTCGATCCGGGGTGGCAGGCTGAGCCTCTGGTGAATTCTTCTTCGTGATGGGAAATGAGAGTGACATGTGCCCGACCAAACACCTCCAGCGAGTCTCTCATTGGTTCCCCCTCTTGCAGTTCATCCTGCGGACAAATTGCAGACGGTACGAAAGAGGCATGGAAAGGCGCCGAGTCTCCAAGTGGGGAGATTGTTAGTAAGGGGGCCTGAATGGAGAACACGAGCACCAGGAGATGAAAACTGAGGTGAGTTTCAGAAAGCTTTCCCGATCCCACGGTGTAGCACCCGCTGGGTTTCCAATGAGTGCTTTCGCTGTCGGAAGATTGCGTTGAACCTGGAGAGTTGGGACCCATGGAATGGGGAGCACGCAGGATTCCTTTCAAGGGTCTGCATTTGCTTTCCCAACCTCACCAATCGTCTCAGCCCCAAGAGTGTCCAGCCTTATGTCTTCTGCCGCTGGGGCTGTAGATGTGGTCAATCCTGGTTGCATGCCAGTCCCTGAACGCATTTGGGAAGAATTTCTCTCTGTTTTGCCCTGCTTGTTTCTTCTTTATGTTGGAAATGTATCCTCAGAATGGGTCTGAGCTGATTTTCCCTGCTGGTTTTAGGCCGCTTTACACACACTTGATGCACTTACACAGAGATATCAAGACTTAGCTTTTAAGATGCTTACTAGTCGGATAGATACTTGTGCGATGAACAGGGTGTGGTGAGTCCAGTTGATTGAGCAAGGAGTAGGTCGTGTCCATTCCATATTCGGTTTTCGGAAGGGTATCTGTGCTCATTTCAAACTCGAGTTTTATGCGTCACCCCACCTCACCTTTCCCCTGAAGCAGGCATAAGTGTGTTTTCTAAAAGCGTGACTCTGTTCTGTTTGGGGATTCAGTTCATGGGGAGCGATTTTTACATTCCCTCGATAAGTGATATCATAAGTTTCTTTTTTTGTGGGACTGATTTCACTGAGGATGATCGTACCTAAATCAACTCAGGATGCTGCTACCAGCCTCATGACGTGGATTTCATGGCTGAGTGACACTCCATTGGACCTACGTAGCACCACTTGTCCACTTGTCCACTTGTCTTTGTCCACTTGTCCACTCGTCTTTGTCCACTTGGCTCTTTCCTGGGATATGAAACGTGTACCGGAGTGGAGGTTCTTGTCAAGACAGCAGCCCTCAACTTTGGGGTCCCTGTGTCTGGTTGATTTTTTCATTTTCCCAAGGTCAACGCCCATGTGTGGAAGTGCCCTATGCTCTGTGGTTCTGTGTTTTACATGGTTTGGGAAAGAGGATACACTTGTGAAGATTGGCTGTTGGCCATTGACATCCCGCCCATCAGCTTAACAAGGCTCCCTTGACTCCGTGGCCTGTCCTGCCTTTCTGGTTTTTAGACTTTTTTCGCCTGGCCCTTTTGCCCCGGCGGGGGGGGGGGCGAGAGATTTCTTTGTAGTGCTGATTTGCTCTCCCAGGTTGCTTGGTTGGCCAAAAAGGGCGTATGCGTTTTTTCCTGGAAAAAACGCATACGCACTTTTTGGCCAACCGCATCATTGTCCACGTTCTGGCGCTTTTCATGTGCTATCGGGGCCATTCCGATGTACCCGTTGACATCCGTTTCCTGCAGTTCTGCCTTGCGTTCAACGCCTCTTCGTAGCCTGACCTCAATATATTTTGGGGCGATAGTTATCGTTTAGAACTCTGCAGGTTTGGGAAGTGCAGTGCCCCTGAGCTCCATTTCCCAAGTCGCTCTTTTGTGAGTGGGACGCAACACGGCTGGATGGCTTCACGCCCTATTGTCGATCCGGGGTGGCAGGCTGAACCTCTGGTGAATTCTTCTTCGCGATGGGAAATGAGAGTGACATGTGCCCGACCAAACACCTCCAGCGAGTCTCTCATTGGTTCCCCCTCTTGCAGTTCATCCTGCGGACAAATTGCAGACGGTACGAAAGAGGCATGGAAAGGCGCCGAGTCTCCAAGTGGGGAGATTGTTAGTAAGGGGGCCTGAATGGAGAACACGAGCACCAGGAGATGAAAACTGAGGTGAGTTTCAGAAAGCTTTCCCGATCCCACGGTGTAGCATCCGCTGGGTTTCCAATGAGTGCTTTCGCTGTCGGAAGATTGCGTTGAACCTGGAGAGTTGGGACCCATGGAATGGGGAGCACGCAGGATTCCTTTCAAGGGTCTGCATTTGCTTTCCGAACCTCACCCATCGTCTCAGCCCCAAGAGTGTCCAGCCTTATGTCTTCTGCCGCTGGGGCTGTAGATGTGGTCAATCCTGGTTGCATGCCAGTCCCTGAACGCATTTGGGAAGAATTTCTCTCTGTTTTGCCCTGCTTGTTTCTTCTTTATGTTGGAAATGTATCCTCAGAATGGGTCTGAGCTGATTTTCCCTGCTGGTTTTAGGCCGCTTTACACACACTTGATGCACTTACACAGAGATATCAAGACTTAGCTTTTAAGATGCTTACTAGTCGGATAGATACTTGTGCGATGAACAGGGTGTGGTGAGTCCAGTTGATTGAGCAAGGAGTAGGTCGTGTCCATTCCATATTCGGTTTTCGGAAGGGTATCTGTGCTCATTTCAAACTCGAGTTTTATGCGTCACCCCACCTCACCTTTCCCCTGAAGCAGGCATAAGTGTGTTTTCTAAAAGCGTGACTCTGTTCTGTTTGGGGATTCAGTTCATGGGGAGCGATTTTTACATTCCCTCGATAAGTGATATCATAAGTTTCTTTTTTTGTGGGACTGATTTCACTGAGGATGATCGTACCTAAATCAACTCAGGATGCTGCTACCAGCCTCATGACGTGGATTTCATGGCTGAGTGACACTCCATTGGACCTACGTAGCACCACTTGTCCACTTGTCCACTTGTCTTTGTCCACTTGTCCACTCGTCTTTGTCCACTTGGCTCTTTCCTGGGATATGAAACGTGTACCGGAGTGGAGGTTCTTGTCAAGACAGCAGCCCTCAACTTTGGGGTCCCTGTGTCTGGTTGATTTTTTCATTTTCCCAAGGTCAACGCCCATGTGTGGAAGTGCCCTATGCTCTGTGGTTCTGTGTTTTACATGGTTTGGGAAAGAGGATACACTTGTGAAGATTGGCTGTTGGCCATTGACATCCCGCCCATCAGCTTAACAAGGCTCCCTTGACTCCGTGGGCTGTCCTGCCTTTCTGGTTTTTAGACTTTTTTCGCCTGGCCCTTTTGCCCCGGCGGGGGGGGGGCGAGAGATTTCTTTGTAGTGCTGATTTGCTCTCCCAGGTTGCTTGGTTGGCCAAAAAGGGCGTATGCGTTTTTTCCTGGAAAAAACGCATACGCACTTTTTGGCCAACCGCATCATTGTCCACGTTCTGGCGCTTTTCATGTGCTATCGGGGCCATTCCGATGTACCCGTTGACATCCGTTTCCTGCAGTTCTGCCTTGCGTTCAACGCCTCTTCGTAGCCTGACCTCAATATATTTTGGGGCGATAGTTATCGTTTAGAACTCTGCAGGTTTGGGAAGTGCAGTGCCCCTGAGCTCCATTTCCCAAGTCGCTCTTTTGTGAGTGGGACGCAACACGGCTGGATGGCTTCACGCCCTATTGTCGATCCGGGGTGGCAGGCTGAGCCTCTGGTGAATTCTTCTTCGCGATGGGAAATGAGAGTGACATGTGCCCGACCAAACACCTCCAGCGAGTCTCTCATTGGTTCCCCCTCTTGCAGTTCATCCTGCGGACAAATTGCAGACGGTACGAAAGAGGCATGGAAAGGCGCCGAGTCTCCAAGTGGGGAGATTGTTAGTAAGGGGGCCTGAATGGAGAACACGAGCACCAGGAGATGAAAACTGAGGTGAGTTTCAGAAAGCTTTCCCGATCCCACGGTGTAGCACCCGCTGGGTTTCCAATGAGTGCTTTCGCTGTCGGAAGATTGCGTTGAACCTGGAGAGTTGGGACCCATGGAATGGGGAGCACGCAGGATTCCTTTCAAGGGTCTGCATTTGCTTTCCCAACCTCACCAATCGTCTCAGCCCCAAGAGTGTCCAGCCTTATGTCTTCTGCCGCTGGCGCTGTAGATGTGGTCAATCCTGGTTGCATGCCAGTCCCTGAACGCATTTGGGAAGAATTTCTCTCTGTTTTGCCCTGCTTGTTTCTTCTTTGTGTTGGAAATGTATCCTCAGAATGGGTCTGAGCTGATTTTCCCTGCTGGTTTTAGGCCGCTTTACACACACTTGATGCACTTACACAGAGATAACAAGACTTAGCTTTTAAGATGCTTACTAGTCGGATAGATACTTGTGCGATGAACAGGGTGTGGTGAGTCCAGTTGATTGAGCAAGGAGTAGGTCGTGTCCATTCCATATTCGGTTTTCGGAAGGGTATCTGTGCTCATTTCAAACTCGAGTTTTATGCGTCACCCCACCTCACCTTTCCCCTGAAGCAGGCATAAGTGTGTTTTCTAAAAGTGTGACTGTGTTCTGTTTGGGGATTCAGTTCATGGGGAGCGATTTTTACATTCCCTCGATAAGTGATATCATAAGTTTCTTTTTTTGTGGGACTTATTTCACTGAGGATGATCGTACCTAAATCCACTCAGGATGCTGCTACCAGCCTCATGAGGTGGATTTCATGGCTGAGTGACACTCCATTGGACCTACGTAGCACCACTTGTCCACTTGTCTTTGTCCACTTGTCCACTCGTCTTTGTCCTCTTGGCTCTTTCCTGGGTTATGAAACGTGTACCGGAGTGGAGGTTCTTGTCAAGACAGCAGCCCTCAACTTTGGGGTCCTTGTGTCTGGTTGATTTTTTCATTTTCCCAAGGTCAACGCCCATGTGTGGAAGTGCCCTATGCTCTGTGGTTCTGTGTTTTACATGGTTTGGGAAAGAGGATACACTTGTGAAGATTGGCTGTTGGCCATTGACATCCCGCCCATCAGCTTAACAAGGCTCCCTTGACTCCGTGGCCTGTCCTGCCTTTCTGGTTTTTAGACTTTTTTCGCCTGGCCCTTTTGCCCCGGGGGGGGGGGTCGAGAGAGTTCTTTGTAGTGCTGATTTGCTCTCCCAGGTTGCTTGGTTGGCCAAAAAGGGCGTATGCGTTTTTTCCTGGAAAAAACGCATACGCCCTTTTTGGCCAACCACATCATTGTCCACGTTCTGGCGCTTTTCATGTGCTATCGGGGCCATTCCGATGTACCCGTTGACATCCGTTTCCTGCAGTTTTGCCTTGCGTTCAACCCCTCTTCGTAGCCTGACCTCAATATATTTTGGGGCGATAGTTATCGTTTAGAACTCTCCAGCTTTGGGAAGTGAAGTGCCCCTGAGCTCCATTTCCCAAGTCGCTGTTTTGTGAGTGGGACGCAACACGGCTGGATGGCTTCACGCCCTGTTGTCGATCCGGGGTGGCAGGCTGAGCCTCTGGTGAATTCTTCTTCGCGATGGGAAATGAGAGTGACATGTGCCCGACCAAACACCTCCAGCGAGTCTCTCATTGGTTCCCCCTCTTGCAGTTCATCCTGCGGACAAATTGCAGACGGTACGAAAGAGGCATGGAAAGGCGCCGAGTCTCCAAGTGGGGAGATTGCTAGTAAGGGGGCCGGAATGGAGAACACGAGCACCAGGAGATGAAAACTGAGGTGAGTTTCAGAAAGCTTTCCCGATCCCACGGTGTAGCATCCGCTGGGTTTCCAATGAGTGCTTTCGCTGTCGGAAGATTGCGTTGAACCTGGAGAGTTGGGACCCATGGAATGGGGAGCACGCAGGATTCCTTTCAAGGGTCTGCATTTGCTTTCCCAACCTCACCAATCGTCTCAGCCCCAAGAGTGTCCAGCCTTATGTCTTCTGCCGCTGGCGCTCTAGATGTGGTCAATCCTGGTTTCATGCCAGTCCCTGAACGCATTTTGGAAGAATTTCTCTCTGTTTTGCCCTGCTTGTTTCTTCTTTATGTTGGAAATGTATCCTCAGAATGGGTCTGAGCTGATTTTCCCTGCTGGTTTTAGGCCGCTTTACACACACTTGATGCACTTACACAGAGATAAAAAGACTTAGCTTTTAAGATGCTTACTAGTCGGATAGATACTTGTGCGATGAACAGGGTGTGGTGAGTCCAGTTGATTGAGCAAGGAGTAGGTCGTGTCCATTCCATATTCGGTTTTCGGAAGGGTATCTGTGCTCATTTCAAACTCGAGTTTTATGCGTCACCCCACCTCACCTTTCCCCTGAAGCAGGCATAAGTGTGTTTTCTAAAAGCGTGACTGTGTTCTGTTTGGGGATTCAGTTCATGGGGAGCGATTTTTACATTCCCTCGATAAGTGATATCATAAGTTTCTTTTTTTGTGGGACTTATTTCACTGAGGATGATCGTACCTAAATCCACTCAGGATGCTGCTACCAGCCTCATGACGTGGATTTCATGGCTGAGTGACACTCCATTGGACCTACGTAGCACCACTTGTCCACTTGTCTTTGTCCACTTGTCCACTCGTCTTTGTCCTCTTGGCTCTTTCCTGGGTTATGAAACGTGTACCGGAGTGGAGGTTCTTGTCAAGACAGCAGCCCTCAACTTTGGGGTCCTTGTGTCTGGTTGATTTTTTCATTTTCCCAAGGTCAACGCCCATGTGTGGAAGTGCCCTATGCTCTGTGGTTCTGTGTTTTACATGGTTTGGGAAAGAGGATACACTTGTGAAGATTGGCTGTTGGCCATTGACATCCCGCCCATCAGCTTAACAAGGTTCCCTTGACTCCGTGGCCTGTCCTGCCTTTCTGGTTTTTAGACTTTTTTCGCCTGGCCCTTTTGCCCCGGGGGGGGGGGGTCGAGAGATTTCTTTGTAGTGATGATTTGCTCTCCCAGGTTGCTTGGTTGGCCAAAAAGGGCGTATGCGTTTTTTCCTGAATATATTCAGGAAAAAACGCATACGCCCTTTTTGGCCAACCGCATCATTGTCCACGTTCTGGCGCTTTTCATGTGCTATCGGGGCCATTCCGATGTACCCGTTGACATCTGTTTCCTGCAGTTCTGCCTTGCGTTCAACGCCTCTTCGTAGCCTGACCTCAATATATTTGGGGGCGATAGTTATCGTTTAGAACTCTGCAGGTTTGGGAAGTGCAGTGCCCCTGAGCTCCATTTCCCGAGTCGCTTTTTTGTGAGTGGGACGCAACACGGCTGGATGGCTTCACGCCCTATTGTCGATCCGCGGTGGCAGGCTGAACCTCTGGTGAATTCTTCTTCGTGATGGGAAATGAGAGTGACATGTGCCCGACCAAACACCTCCAGCGAGTCTCTCATTGGTTCCCCCTCTTGCAGTTCATCCTGCGGACAAATTGCAGACGGTACGCAAGAGGCATGGAAAGGCGCCGAGTCTCCAAGTGGGGAGATTGTTAGTAAGGGGGCCTGAATGGAGAACACGAGCACCAGGAGATGAAAACTGAGGTGAGTTTCAGAAAGCTTTCCCGATCCCACGGTGTAGCATCCGCTGGGTTTCCAATGAGTGCTTTCGCTGTCGGAAGATTGCGTTGAACCTGGAGAGTTGGGACCCATGGAATGGGGAGCACGCAGGATTCCTTTCAAGGATCTGCATTTGCTTTCCGAACCTCACCAATCGTCTCAGCCCCAAGAGTGTCCAGCCTTATGTCTTCTGCCGCTGGGGCTGTAGATGTGGTCAATCCTGGTTGCATGCCAGTCCCTGAACGCATTTGGGAAGAATTTCTCTCTGTTTTGGCCTGCTTGTTTCTTCTTTATGTTGGAAATGTATCCTCAGAATGGGTCTGAGCTGATTTTCCCTGCTGGTTTTAGGCCGCTTTACACACACTTGATGCACTTACACAGAGATATCAAGACTTAGCTTTTAAGATGCTTACTAGTCGGATAGATACTTGTGCGATGAACAGGGTGTGGTGAGTCCAGTTGATTGAGCAAGGAGTAGGTCGTGTCCATTCCATATTCGGTTTTCGGAAGGGTATCTGTGCTCATTTCAAACTCGAGTTTTATGCGTCACCCCACCTCACCTTTCCCCTGAAGCAGGCATAAGTGTGTTTTCTAAAAGCGTGACTCTGTTCTGTTTGGGGATTCCGTTCATGGGGAGCGATTTTTACATTCCCTCGATAAGTGATATCATAAGTTTCTTTTTTTGTGGGACTGATTTCACTGAGGATGATCGTACCTAAATCCACTCAGGATGCTGCTACCAGCCTCATGTCGTGGATTTCATGGCTGAGTGACACTCCATTGGACCTACGTAGCACCACTTGTCCACTTGTCCACTTGTCTTTGTCCACTTGTCCACTCGTCTTTGTCCACTTGGCTCTTTCCTGGGATATGAAACGTGTACCGGAGTGGAGGTTCTTGTCAAGACAGCAGCCCTCAACTTTGGGGTCCCTGTGTCTGGTTGATTTTTTCATTTTCCCAAGGTCAACGCCCATGTGTGTAAGTGCCCTATGCTCTGTGGTTCTGTGTTTTACATGGTTTGGGAAAGAGGATACACTTGTGAAGATTGGCTGTTGGCCATTGACATCCCGCCCATCAGCTTAACAAGGCTCCCTTGACTCCGTGGGCTGTCCTGCCTTTCTGGTTTTTAGACTTTTTTCGCCTGGCCCTTTTGCCCCGGGGGTGGGGGCGAGAGATTTCTTTGTAGTGCTGATTTGCTCTCCCAGGTTGCTTGGTTGGCCAAAAAGGGCGTATGCGTTTTTTCCTGAATATATTCAGGAAAAAACGCATACGCCCTTTTTGGCCAACCGCATCATTGTCCACGTTCTGGCGCTTTTCATGTGCTATCGGGGCCATTCCGATGTACCCGTTGACATCCGTTTCCTGCAATTCTGCCTTGCGTTCAACGCCTCTTCGTAGCCTGACCTCAATATATTTTGGGGCGATAGTTATCGTTTAGAACTCTGCAGGTTTGGGAAGTGCCGTGCCCCTAAGCTCCATTTCCCAAGTCGCTTTTTTGTGAGTGGGACGCAACACGGCTGGATGGCTTCACGCCCTATTGTCGATCCTCGGTGGCAGGCTGAACCTCTGGTGAATTCTTCTTCGTGATGGCAAATGAGAGTGACATGTGCCCGACCAAACACCTCCAGCGAGTCTCTCATTGGTTCCCCCTCTTGCAGTTCATCCTGCGGACAAATTGCAGACGGTACGAAAGAGGCATGGAAAGGCGCCGAGTCTCCAAGTGGGGAGATTGTTAGTAAGGGGGCCTGAATGGAGAGCACGAGCACCAGGAGATGAAAACTGAGGTGAGTTTCAGAAAGCTTTCCCGATCCCACGGTGTAGCATCCGCTGGGTTTACAATGAGTGCTTTCGCTGTCGGAAGATTGCGTTGAACCTGGAGAGTTGGGACCCATGGAATGGGGAGCACGCAGGATTCCTTTCAAGGGTCTGCATTTGCTTTCCGAACCTCACCCATCGTCTCAGCCCCAAGAGTGTCCAGCCTTATGTCTTCTGCCGCTGGGGCTGTAGATGTGGTCAATCCTGGTTGCATGCCAGTCCCTGAACGCATTTGGGAAGAATTTCTCTCTGTTTTGCCCTGCTTGTTTCTTCTTTATGTTGGAAATGTATCCTCAGAATGGGTCTGAGCTGATTTTCCCTGTTGGTTTTAGGCCGCTTTACACACACTTGATGCACTTACACAGAGATATCAAGACTTAGCTTTTAAGATGCTTACTAGTCGGATAGATACTTGTGCGATGAACAGGGTGTGGTGAGTCCAGTTGATTGAGCAAGGAGTAGGTCGTGTCCATTCCATATTCGGTTTTCGGAAGGGTATCTGTGCTCATTTCAAACTCGAGTTTTATGCGTCACCCCACCTCACCTTTCCCCTGAAGCAGGCATAAGTGTGTTTTCTAAAAGCGTGACTCTGTTCTGTTTGGGGATTCAGTTCATGGGGAGCGATTTTTACATTCCCTCCATAAGTGATATCATAAGTTTCTTTTTTTGTGGGACTGATTTCACTGAGGATGATCGTACCTAAATCCACTCAGGATGCTGCTACCAGCCTCATGACGTGGATTTCATGGCTGAGTGACACTCCATTGGACCTACGTAGCACCACTTGTCCACTTGTCCACTTGTCTTTGTCCACTTGTCCACTCGTCTTTGTCCACTTGGCTCTTTCCTGGGATATGAAACGTGTACCGGAGTGGAGGTTCTTGTCAAGACAGCAGCCCTCAACTTTGGGGTCCCTGTGTCTGGTTGATTTTTTCATTTTCCCAAGGTCAACGCCCATGTGTGGAAGTGCCCTATGCTCTGTGGTTCTGTGTTTTACATGGTTTGGGAAAGAGGATACACTTGTGAAGATTGGCTGTTGGCCATTGACATCCCGCCCATCAGCTTAACAAGGCTCCCTTGACTCCGTGGCCTGTCCTGCCTTTCTGGTTTTTAGACTTTTTTCGCCTGGCCCTTTTGCCCCGGGGGGGGGGGGGCGAGAGATTTCTTTGTAGTGCTGATTTGCTCTCCCAGGTTGCTTTGTTGGCCAAAAAGGGCGTATGCGTTTTTTCCTGAATATATTCAGGAAAAAACGCATACGCCCTTTTTGGCCAACCGCATCATTGTCCACGTTCTGGCGCTTTTCATGTGCTATCGGGGCCATTCCGATGTACCCGTTGACATCCGTTTCCTGCAATTCTGCCTTGCGTTCAACGCCTCTTCGTAGCCTGACCTCAATATATTTTGGGGCGATAGTTATCGTTTAGAACTCTGCAGGTTTGGGAAGTGCAGTGCCCCTGAGCTCCACTTCCCAAGTCGCTTTTTTGTGAGTGGGACGCAACACGGCTGGATGGCTTCACGCCCTATTGTCGATCCGCGGTGGCAGGCTGAACCTCTGGTGAATTCTTCTTCGTGATGGGAAATGAGAGTGACATGTGCCCGACCAAACACCTCCAGCGAGTCTCTCATTGGTTCCCCCTCTTGCAGTTCATCCTGCGGACAAATTGCAGACGGTACGAAAGAGGCATGGAAAGGCGCCGAGTCTCCAAGTGGGGAGATTGTTAGTAAGGGGGCCTGAATGGAGAACACGAGCACCAGGAGATGAAAACTGAGGTGAGTTTCAGAAAGCTTTCCCGATCCCACGGTGTAGCATCCGCTGGGTTTCCAATGAGTGCTTTCGCTGTCGGAAGATTGCGTTGAACCTGGAGAGTTGGGACCCATGGAATGGGGAGCACGCAGGATTCCTTTCAAGGGTCTGCATTTGCTTTCCCAACCTCACCAATCGTCTCAGCCCCAAGAGTGTCCAGCCTTATGTCTTCTGCCGCTGGGGCTGTAGATGTGGTCAATCCTGGTTGCATGCCAGTCCCTGAACGCATTTTGGAAGAATTTCTCTCTGTTTTGCCCTGCTTGTTTCTTCTTTATGTTGGAAATGTATCCTCAGAATGGGTCTGAGCTGATTTTCCCTGCTGGTTTTAGGCCGCTTTACACACACTTGATGCACTTACACAGAGATATCAAGACTTAGCTTTTAAGATGCTTACTAGTCGGATAGATACTTGTGCGATGAACAGGGTGTGGTGAGTCCAGTTGATTGAGCAAGGAGTAGGTCGTGTCCATTCCATATTCGGTTTTCGGAAGGGTATCTGTGCTCATTTCAAACTCGAGTTTTATGCGTCACCCCACCTCACCTTTCCCCTGAAGCAGGCATAAGTGTGTTTTCTAAAAGCGTGACTCTGTTCTGTTTGGGGATTCAGTTCATGGGGAGCGATTTTTACATTCCCTCCATAAGTGATATCATAAGTTTCTTTTTTTGTGGGACTGATTTCACTGAGGATGATCGTACCTAAATCCACTCAGGATGCTGCTACCAGCCTCATGACGTGGATTTCATGGCTGAGTGACACTCCATTGGACCTACGTAGCACCACTTGTCCACTTGTCCACTTGTCTTTGTCCACTTGTCCACTCGTCTTTGTCCACTTGGCTCTTTCCTGGGATATGAAACGTGTACCGGAGTGGAGGTTCTTGTCAAGACAGCAGCCCTCAACTTTGGGGTCCCTGTGTCTGGTTGATTTTTTCATTTTCCCAAGGTCAACGCCCATGTGTGGAAGTGCCCTATGCTCTGTGGTTCTGTGTTTTACATGGTTTGGGAAAGAGGATACACTTGTGAAGATTGGCTGTTGGCCATTGACATCCCGCCCATCAGCTTAACAAGGCTCCCTTGACTCCGTGGGCTGTCCTGCCTTTCTGGTTTTTAGACTTTTTTCGCCTGGCCCTTTTGCCCCGGGGGGGGGGGGGGCGAGAGATTTCTTTGTAGTGCTGATTTGCTCTCCCAGGTTGCTTGGTTGGCCAAAAAGGGCGTATGCGTTTTTTCCTGAATATATTCAGGAAAAAACGCATACGCCCTTTTTGGCCAACCGCATCATTGTCCACGTTCTGGCGCTTTTCATGTGCTATCGGGGCCATTCCGATGTACCCGTTGACATCCGTTTCCTGCAATTCTGCCTTGCGTTCAACGCCTCTTCGTAGCCTGACCTCAATATATTTTGGGGCGATAGTTATCGTTTAGAACTCTGCAGGTTTGGGAAGTTCAGTGCCCCTGAGCTCCATTTCCCAAGTCGCTTTTTTGTGAGTGGGACGCAACACGGCTGGATGGCTTCACGCCCTATTGTCGATCCGCGGTGGCAGGCTGAACCTCTGGTGAATTCTTCTTCGTGATGGCAAATGAGAGTGACATGTGCCCGACCAAACACCTCCAGCGAGTCTCTCATTGGTTCCCCCTCTTGCAGTTCATCCTGCGGACAAATTGCAGACGGTACGCAAGAGGCATGGAAAGGCGCCGAGTCTCCAAGTGGGGAGATTATTAGTAAGGGGGCCTGAATGGAGAACACGAGCAGCAGGAGATGAAAACTGAGGTGAGTTTCAGAAAGCTTTCCCGATCCCACGGTGTAGCATCCGCTGGGTTTCCAATGAGTGCTTTCGCTGTCGGAAGATTGCGTTGAACCTGGAGAGTTGGGACCCATGGAATGGGGAGCACGCAGGATTCCTTTCAAGGGTCTGCATTTGCTTTCCCAACCTCACCCATCGTCTCAGCCCCAAGAGTGTCCAGCCTTATGTCTTCTGCCGCTGGGGCTGTAGATGTGGTCAATCCTGGTTGCATGCCAGTCCCTGAACGCATTTTGGAAGAATTTCTCTCTGTTTTGCCCTGCTTGTTTCTTCTTTATGTTGGAAATGTATCCTCAGAATGGGTCTGAGCTGATTTTCCCTGCTGGTTTTAGGCCGCTTTACACACACTTGATGCACTTACACAGAGATATCAAGACTTAGCTTTTAAGATGCTTACTAGTCGGATAGATACTTGTGCGATGAACAGGGTGTGGTGAGTCCAGTTGATTGAGCAAGGAGTAGGTCGTGTCCATTCCATATTCGGTTTTCGGAAGGGTATCTGTGCTCATTTCAAACTCGAGTTTTATGCGTCACCCCACCTCACCTTTCCCCTGAAGCAGGCATAAGTGTGTTTTCTAAAAGCGTGACTGTGTTCTGTTTGGGGATTCAGTTCATGGGGAGCGATTTTTACATTCCCTCCATAAGTGATATCATAAGTTTCTTTTTTTGTGGGACTGATTTCACTGAGGATGATCGTACCTAAATCCACTCAGGATGCTGCTACCAGCCTCATGACGTGGATTTCATGGCTGAGTGACACTCCATTGGACCTACGTAGCACCACTTGTCCACTTGTCCACTTGTCTTTGTCCACTTGTCCACTCGTCTTTGTCCACTTGGCTCTTTCCTGGGATATGAAACGTGTACCGGAGTGGAGGTTCTTGTCAAGACAGCAGCCCTCAACTTTGGGGTCCCTGTGTCTGGTTGATTTTTTCATTTTCCCAAGGTCAACGCCCATGTGTGGAAGTGCCCTATGCTCTGTGGTTCTGTGTTTTACATGGTTTGGGAAAGAGGATACACTTGTGAAGATTGGCTGTTGGCCATTGACATCCCGCCCATCAGCTTAACAAGGCTCCCTTGACTCCATGGGCTGTCCTGCCTTTCTGGTTTTTAGACTTTTTTCGCCTGGCCCTTTTGCCCCGGGGGGGGGGGGGGGGGGGCGAGAGATTTCTTTGTAGTGCTGATTTGCTCTCCCAGGTTGCTTGGTTGGCCAAAAAGGGCGTATGCGTTTTTTCCTGAATATATTCAGGAAAAAACGCATACGCCCTTTTTGGCCAACCGCATCATTGTCCACGTTCTGGCGCTTTTCATGTGCTATCGGGGCCATTCCGATGTACCCGTTGACATCCGTTTCCTGCAATTCTGCCTTGCGTTCAACGCCTCTTCGTAGCCTGACCTCAATATATTTTGGGGCGATAGTTATCGTTTAGAACTCTGCAGGTTTGGGAAGTGCAGTGCCCCTGAGCTCCATTTCCCAAGTCGCTTTTTTGTGAGTGGGACGCAACACGGCTGGATGGCTTCACGCCCTATTGTCGATCCGCGGTGGCAGGCTGAACCTCTGGTGAATTCTTCTTCGTGATGGGAAATGAGAGTGACATGTGCCCGACCAAACACCTCCAGCGAGTCTCTCATTGGTTCCCCCTCTTGCAGTTCATCCTGCGGACAAATTGCAGACGGTACGCAAGAGGCATGGAAAGGCGCCGAGTCTCCAAGTGGGGAGATTGTTAGTAAGGGGGCCTGAATGGAGAACACGAGCACCAGGAGATGAAAACTGAGGTGAGTTTCAGAAAGCTTTCCCGATCCCACGGTGTAGCATCCGCTGGGTTTCCAATGAGTGCTTTCGCTGTCGGAAGATTGCGTTGAACCTGGAGAGTTGGGACCCATGGAATGGGGAGCACGCAGGATTCCTTTCAAGGGTCTGCATTTGCTTTCCCAACCTCACCCATCGTCTCAGCTCCAAGAGTGTCCAGCCTTATGTCTTCTGCCGCTGGGGCTGTAGATGTGGTCAATCCTGGTTGCATGCCAGTCCCTGAACGCATTTGGGAAGAATTTCTCTCTGTTTTGCCCTGCTTGTTTCTTCTTTATGTTGGAAATGTATCCTCAGAATGGGTCTGAGCTGATTTTCCCTGCTGGTTTTAGGCCGCTTTACACACACTTGATGCACTTACACAGAGATATCAAGACTTAGCTTTTAAGATGCTTACTAGTCGGATAGATACTTGTGCGATGAACAGGGTGTGGTGAGTCCAGTTGATTGAGCAAGGAGTAGGTCGTGTCCATTCCATATTCGGTTTTCGGAAGGGTATCTGTGCTCATTTCAAACTCGAGTTTTATGCGTCACCCCACCTCACCTTTCCCCTGAAGCAGGCATAAGTGTGTTTTCTAAAAGCGTGACTCTGTTCTGTTTGGGGATTCCGTTCATGGGGAGCGATTTTTACATTCCCTCGATAAGTGATATCATAAGTTTCTTTTTTTGTGGGACTGATTTCACTGAGGATGATCGTACCTAAATCCACTCAGGATGCTGCTACCAGCCTCATGACGTGGATTTCATGGCTGAGTGACACTCCATTGGACCTACGTAGCACCACTTGTCCACTTGTCCACTTGTCTTTGTCCACTTGTCCACTCGTCTTTGTCCACTTGGCTCTTTCCTGGGATATGAAACGTGTACCGGAGTGGAGGTTCTTGTCAAGACAGCAGCCCTCAACTTTGGGGTCCCTGTGTCTGGTTGATTTTTTCATTTTCCCAAGGTCAACGCCCATGTGTGGAAGTGCCCTATGCTCTGTGGTTCTGTGTTTTACATGGTTTGGGAAAGAGGATACACTTGTGAAGATTGGCTGTTGGCCATTGACATCCCGCCCATCAGCTTAACAAGGCTCCCTTGACTCCGTGGGCTGTCCTGCCTTTCTGGTTTTTAGACTTTTTTCGCCTGGCCCTTTTGCCCCGGGGGGGGGGGGGGCGAGAGATTTCTTTGTAGTGCTGATTTGCTCTCCCAGGTTGCTTGGTTGGCCAAAAAGGGCGTATGCGTTTTTTCCTGAATATATTCAGGAAAAAACGCATACGCCCTTTTTGGCCAACCGCATCATTGTCCACGTTCTGGCGCTTTTCATGTGCTATCGGGGCCATTCCGATGTACCCGTTGACATCCGTTTCCTGCAATTCTGCCTTGCGTCCAACGCCTCTTCGTAGCCTGACCTCAATATATTTTGGGGCGATAGTTATCGTTTAGAACTCTGCAGGTTTGGGAAGTTCAGTGCCCCTGAGCTCCATTTCCCAAGTCGCTTTTTTGTGAGTGGGACGCAACACGGCTGGATGGCTTCACGCCCTATTGTCGATCCGCGGTGGCAGGCTGAACCTCTGGTGAATTCTTCTTCGTGATGGCAAATGAGAGTGACATGTGCCCGACCAAACACCTCCAGCGAGTCTCTCATTGGTTCCCCCTCTTGCAGTTCATCCTGCGGACAAATTGCAGACGGTACGCAAGAGGCATGGAAAGGCGCCGAGTCTCCAAGTGGGGAGATTATTAGTAAGGGGGCCTGAATGGAGAACACGAGCAGCAGGAGATGAAAACTGAGGTGAGTTTCAGAAAGCTTTCCCGATCCCACGGTGTAGCATCCGCTGGGTTTCCAATGAGTGCTTTCGCTGTCGGAAGATTGCGTTGAACCTGGAGAGTTGGGACCCATGGAATGGGGAGCACGCAGGATTCCTTTCAAGGGTCTGCATTTGCTTTCCCAACCTCACCCATCGTCTCAGCCCCAAGAGTGTCCAGCCTTATGTCTTCTGCCGCTGGGGCTGTAGATGTGGTCAATCCTGGTTGCATGCCAGTCCCTGAACGCATTTTGGAAGAATTTCTCTCTGTTTTGCCCTGCTTGTTTCTTCTTTATGTTGGAAATGTATCCTCAGAATGGGTCTGAGCTGATTTTCCCTGCTGGTTTTAGGCCGCTTTACACACACTTGATGCACTTACACAGAGATATCAAGACTTAGCTTTTAAGATGCTTACTAGTCGGATAGATACTTGTGCGATGAACAGGGTGTGGTGAGTCCAGTTGATTGAGCAAGGAGTAGGTCGTGTCCATTCCATATTCGGTTTTCGGAAGGGTATCTGTGCTCATTTCAAACTCGAGTTTTATGCGTCACCCCACCTCACCTTTCCCCTGAAGCAGGCATAAGTGTGTTTTCTAAAAGCGTGACTCTGTTCTGTTTGGGGATTCCGTTCATGGGGAGCGATTTTTACATTCCCTGGATAAGTGATATCATAAGTTTCTTTTTTTGTGGGACTGATTTCACTGAGGATGATCGTACCTAAATCCACTCAGGATGCTGCTACCAGCCTCATGACGTGGATTTCATGGCTGAGTGACACTCCATTGGACCTACGTAGCACCACTTGTCCACTTGTCCACTTGTCTTTGTCCACTTGTCCACTCGTCTTTGTCCACTTGGCTCTTTCCTGGGATATGAAACGTGTACCGGAGTGGAGGTTCTTGTCAAGACAGCAGCCCTCAACTTTGGGGTCCCTGTGTCTGGTTGATTTTTTCATTTTCCCAAGGTCAACGCCCATGTGTGGAAGTGCCCTATGCTCTGTGGTTCTGTGTTTTACATGGTTTGGGAAAGAGGATACACTTGTGAAGATTGGCTGTTGGCCATTGACATCCCGCCCATCAGCTTAACAAGGCTCCCTTGACTCCATGGGCTGTCCTGCCTTTCTGGTTTTTAGACTTTTTTCGCCTGGCCCTTTTGCCCCGGGGGGGGGGGGGCGAGAGATTTCTTTGTAGTGCTGATTTGCTCTCCCAGGTTGCTTGGTTGGCCAAAAAGGGCGTATGCGTTTTTTCCTGAATATATTCAGGAAAAAACGCATACGCCCTTTTTGGCCAACCGCACCATTGTCCACGTTCTGGCGCTTTTCATGTGCTATCGGGGCCATTCCGATGTACCCGTTGACATCCGTTTCCTGCAATTCTGCCTTGCGTTCAACGCCTCTTCGTAGCCTGACCTCAATATATTTTGGGGCGATAGTTATCGTTTAGAACTCTGCAGGTTTGGGAAGTGCAGTGCCCCTGAGCTCCATTTCCCAAGTCGCTTTTTTGTGAGTGGGACGCAACACGGCTGGATGGCTTCACGCCCTATTGTCGATCCGGGGTGGCAGGCTGAACCTCTGGTGAATTCTTCTTCGTGATGGGAAATGAGAGTGACATGTGCCCGACCAAACACCTCCAGCGAGTCTCTCATTGGTTCCCCCTCTTGCAGTTCATCCTGCGGACAAATTGCAGACGGTACGCAAGAGGCATGGAAAGGCGCCGAGTCTCCAAGTGGGGAGATTGTTAGTAAGGGGGCCTGAATGGAGAACACGAGCACCAGGAGATGAAAACTGAGGTGAGTTTCAGAAAGCTTTCCCGATCCCACGGTGTAGCATCCGCTGGGTTTCCAATGAGTGCTTTCGCTGTCGGAAGATTGCGTTGAACCTGGAGAGTTGGGACCCATGGAATGGGGAGCACGCAGGATTCCTTTCAAGGGTCTGCATTTGCTTTCCCAACCTCACCCATCGTCTCAGCTCCAAGAGTGTCCAGCCTTATGTCTTCTGCCGCTGGGGCTGTAGATGTGGTCAATCCTGGTTGCATGCCAGTCCCTGAACGCATTTGGGAAGAATTTCTCTCTGTTTTGCCCTGCTTGTTTCTTCTTTATGTTGGAAATGTATCCTCAGAATGGGTCTGAGCTGATTTTCCCTGCTGGTTTTAGGCCGCTTTACACACACTTGATGCACTTACACAGAGATATCAAGACTTAGCTTTTAAGATGCTTACTAGTCGGATAGATACTTGTGCGATGAACAGGGTGTGGTGAGTCCAGTTGATTGAGCAAGGAGTAGGTCGTGTCCATTCCATATTCGGTTTTCGGAAGGGTATCTGTGCTCATTTCAAACTCGAGTTTTATGCGTCACCCCACCTCACCTTTCCCCTGAAGCAGGCATAAGTGTGTTTTCTAAAAGCGTGACTCTGTTCTGTTTGGGGATTCAGTTCATGGGGAGCGATTTTTACATTCCCTGGATAAGTGATATCATAAGTTTCTTTTTTTGTGGGACTGATTTCACTGAGGATGATCGTACCTAAATCCACTCAGGATGCTGCTACCAGCCTCATGACGTGGATTTCATGGCTGAGTGACACTCCATTGGACCTACGTAGCACCACTTGTCCACTTGTCCACTTGTCTTTGTCCACTTGTCCACTCGTCTTTGTCCACTTGGCTCTTTCCTGGGATATGAAACGTGTACCGGAGTGGAGGTTCTTGTCAAGACAGCAGCCCTCAACTTTGGGGTCCCTGTGTCTGGTTGATTTTTTCATTTTCCCAAGGTCAACGCCCATGTGTGGAAGTGCCCTATGCTCTGTGGTTCTGTGTTTTACATGGTTTGGGAAAGAGGATACACTTGTGAAGATTGGCTGTTGGCCATTGACATCCCGCCCATCAGCTTAACAAGGCTCCCTTGACTCCGTGGGCTGTCCTGCCTTTCTGGTTTTTAGACTTTTTTCGCCTGGCCCTTTTGCCCCGGGGGGGGGGGGGCGAGAGATTTCTTTGTAGTGCTGATTTGCTCTCCCAGGTTGCTTGGTTGGCCAAAAAGGGCGTATGCGTTTTTTCCTGAATATATTCAGGAAAAAACGCATACGCCCTTTTTGGCCAACCGCATCATTGTCCACGTTCTGGCGCTTTTCATGTGCTATCGGGGCCATTCCGATGTACCCGTTGACATCCGTTTCCTGCAATTCTGCCTTGCGTCCAACGCCTCTTCGTAGCCTGACCTCAATATATTTTGGGGCGATAGTTATCGTTTAGAACTCTGCAGGTTTGGGAAGTGCAGTGCCCCTGAGCTCCACTTCCCAAGTCGCTTTTTTGTGAGTGGGACGCAACACGGCTGGATAGCTTCACGCCCTATTGTCGATCCGCGGTGGCAGGCTGAACCTCTGGTGAATTCTTCTTCGTGATGGGAAATGAGAGTGACATGTGCCCGACCAAACACCTCCAGCGAGTCTCTCATTGGTTCCCCCTCTTGCAGTTCATCCTGCGAACAAATTGCAGACGGTACGAAAGAGGCATGGAAAGGCGCCGAGTCTCCAAGTGGGGAGATTGTTAGTAAGGGGGCCTGAATGGAGAACACGAGCACCAGGAGATGAAAACTGAGGTGAGTTTCAGAAAGCTTTCCCGATCCCACGGTGTAGCATCCGCTGGGTTTCCAATGAGTGCTTTCGCTGTCGGAAGATTGCGTTGAACCTGGAGAGTTGGGACCCATGGAATGGGGAGCACGCAGGATTCCTTTCAAGGGTCTGCATTTGCTTTCCCAACCTCACCCATCGTCTCAGCCCCAAGAGTGTCCAGCCTTATGTCTTCTGCCGCTGGGGCTGTAGATGTGGTCAATCCTGGTTGCATGCCAGTCCCTGAACGCATTTGGGAAGAATTTCTCTCTGTTTTGCCCTGCTTGTTTCTTCTTTATGTTGGAAATGTATCCTCAGAATGGGTCTGAGCTGATTTTCCCTGCTGGTTTTAGGCCGCTTTACACACACTTGATGCACTTACACAGAGATATCAAGACTTAGCTTTTAAGATGCTTACTAGTCGGATAGATACTTGTGCGATGAACAGGGTGTGGTGAGTCCAGTTGATTGAGCAAGGAGTAGGTCGTGTCCATTCCATATTCGGTTTTCGGAAGGGTATCTGTGCTCATTTCAAACTCGAGTTTTATGCGTCACCCCACCTCACCTTTCCCCTGAAGCAGGCATAAGTGTGTTTTCTAAAAGCGTGACTGTGTTCTGTTTGGGGATTCAGTTTATGGGGAGCGATTTTTACATTCCCTCGATAAGTGATATCATAAGTTTCTTTTTTTGTGGGACTGATTTCACTGAGGATGATCGTACCTAAATCCACTCAGGATGCTGCTACCAGCCTCATGACGTGGATTTCATGGCTGAGTGACACTCCATTGGACCTACCTAGCACCACTTGTCCACTTGTCTTTGTCCACTTGTCAACTCGTCTTTGTCCACTTGGCTCTTTCCTGGGATATGAAACGTGTACCGGAGTGGAGGTTCTTGTCAAGACAGCAGCCCTCAACTTTGGGGTCCCTGTGTCTGGTTGATTTTTTCATTTTCCCAAGGTCAGCACTCATGTGTGGAAGTGCCCTATGCTCTGTGGTTCTGTGTTTTACATGGTTTGGGAAAGAGGATACACTTGTGAAGA
Source organism: Kogia breviceps (assembly GCF_026419965.1). NCBI lineage: Eukaryota > Metazoa > Chordata > Mammalia > Artiodactyla > Physeteridae > Kogia > Kogia breviceps. The sequence goes on from NC_081321.1 coordinate 29,225,545, forward strand.
TTGGCTGTTGGCCATTGACATCCCGCCCATCAGCTTAACAAGGCTCCCTTGACTCCGTAGCCTGTCCTGCCTTTCTGGTTTTTAGACTTTTTTCGCCTGGCCCTTTTGCCCCGGGGGGGGGGGGGCGAGAGATTTCTTTGTAGTGCTGATTTGCTCTCCCAGGTTGCTTGGTTGGCCAAAAAGGGCGTATGCGTTTTTTCCTGAATATATTCAGGAAAAAACGCATACGCCCTTTTTGGCCAACCGCATCATTGTCCACATTCTGGCGCTTTTCATGTGCTATCGGGGCCATTCCGATGTACCCGTTGACATCCGTTTCCTGCAATTCTGCCTTGCGTTCAACGCCTCTTCGTAGCCTGACCTCAATATATTTTGGGGCGATAGTTATCGTTTAGAACTCTGCAGGTTTGGGAAGTGCAGTGCCCCTGAGCTCCATTTCCCAAGTCGCTTTTTTGTGAGTGGGACGCAACACGGCTTGATGGCTTCACTCCCTATTGTCGATCCGCGGTGGCAGGCTGAACCTCTGGTGAATTCTTCTTCGTGATGGGAAATGAGAGTGACATGTGCCCGACCAAACACCTCCAGCGAGTCTCTCATTGGTTCCCCCTCTTGCAGTTCATCCTGCGGACAAATTGCAGACGGTACGCAAGAGGCATGGAAAGGCGCCGAGTCTCCAAGTGGGGAGATTGTTAGTAAGGGGGCCTGAATGGAGAACATGAGCACCAGGAGATGAAAACTGAGGTGAGTTTCAGAAAGCTTTCCCGATCCCACGGTGTAGCATCCGCTGGGTTTCCAATGAGTGCTTTTGCTGTCGGAAGATTGCGTTGAACCTGGAGAGTTGTGACCCATGGAATGGGGACCACGCAGGATTCCTTTCAAGGGTCTGCATTTGCTTTCCGAACATCACCAATCGTCTCAGCCCCAAGAGTGTCCAGCCTTATGTCTTCTGCCGCTGGGGCTGTAGATGTGGTCAATCCTGGTTGCATGCCAGTCCCTGAACGCATTTTGGAAGAATTTCTCTCTGTTTTGCCCTGCTTGTTTCTTCTTTATGTTGGAAATGTATCCTCAGAATGGGTCTGAGCTGATTTTCCCTGCTGGTTTTAGGCCGCTTTACACACACTTGATGCACTTACACAGAGATATCAAGACTTAGCTTTTAAGATGCTTACTAGTCGGATAGATACTTGTGCGATGAACAGGGTGTGGTGAGTCCAGTTGATTGAGCAAGGAGTAGGTCGTGTCCATTCCATATTCGGTTTTCGGAAGGGTATCTGTGCTCATTTCAAACTCGAGTTTTATGCGTCACCCCACCTCACCTTTCCCCTGAAGCAGGCATAAGTGTGTTTTCTAAAAGCGTGACTGTGTTCTGTTTGGGGATTCAGTTCATGGGGAGCGATTTTTACATTCCCTCGATAAGTGATATCATAAGTTTCTTTTTTTGTGGGACTGATTTCACTGAGGATGATCGTACCTAAATCCACTCAGGATGCTGCTACCAGCCTCATGACGTGGATTTCATGGCTGAGTGACACTCCATTGGACCTACGTAGCACCACTTGTCCACTTGTCTTTGTCCACTTGTCCACTCGTCTTTGTCCACTTGGCTCTTTCCTGGGATATGAAACGTGTACCGGAGTGGAGGTTCTTGTCAAGACAGCAGCCCTCAACTTTGGGGTCCCTGTGTCTGGTTGATTTTTTCATTTTCCCAAGGTCAACGCCCATGTGTGGAAGTGCCCTATGCTCTGTGGTTCTGTGTTTTACATGGTTTGGGAAAGAGGATACACTTGTGAAGATTGGCTGTTGGCCATTGACATCCCGCCCATCAGCTAAACAAGGCTCCCTTGACTCCTTGGGCTGTCCTGCCTTTCTGGTTTTTAGACTTTTTTCGCCTGGCCCTTTTGCCCCGGGGGGGGGGGGCGAGAGATTTCTTTGTAGTGCTGATTTGCTCTCCCAGGTTGCTTGGTTGGCCAAAAAGGGCGTATGCGTTTTTTCCTGAATATATTCAGGAAAAAACGCATACGCCCTTTTTGGCCAACCGCATCATTGTCCACGTTCTGGCGCTTTTCATGTGCTATCGGGGCCATTCCGATGTACCCGTTGACATCCGTTTCCTGCAATTCTGCCTTGCGTTCAACGCCTCTTCGTAGCCTGACCTCAATATATTTTGGGGCGATAGTTATCGTTTAGAACTCTGCAGGTTTGGGAAGTGCAGTGCCCCTGAGCTCCATTTCCCAAGTCGCTTTTTTGTGAGTGGGACGCAACACGGCTGGATGGCTTCACGCCCTATTGTCGATCCGCGGTGGCAGGCTGAACCTCTGGTGAATTCTTCTTCGTGATGGGAAATGAGAGTGACATGTGCCCGACCAAACACCTCCAGCGAGTCTCTCATTGGTTCCCCCTCTTGCAGTTCATCCTGCGGACAAATTGCAGACGGTACGCAAGAGGCATGGAAAGGCGCCGAGTCTCCAAGTGGGGAGATTGTTAGTAAGGGGGCCTGAATGGAGAACACGAGCACCAGGAGATGAAAACTGAGGTGAGTTTCAGAAAGCTTTCCCGATCCCACGGTGTAGCATCCGCTGGGTTTCCAATGAGTGCTTTCGCTGTCGGAAGATTGCGTTGAACCTGGAGAGTTGGGACCCATGGAATGGGGAGCACGCAGGATTCCTTTCAAGGGTCTGCATTTGCTTTCCCAACCTCACCCATCGTCTCAGCTCCAAGAGTGTCCAGCCTTATGTCTTCTGCCGCTGGGGCTGTAGATGTGGTCAATCCTGGTTGCATGCCAGTCCCTGAACGCATTTTGGAAGAATTTCTCTCTGTTTTGCCCTGCTTGTTTCTTCTTTATGTTGGAAATGTATCCTCAGAATGGGTCTGAGCTGATTTTCCCTGCTGGTTTTAGGCCGCTTTACACACACTTGATGCACTTACACAGAGATATCAAGACTTAGCTTTTAAGATGCTTACTAGTCGGATAGATACTTGTGCGATGAACAGGGTGTGGTGAGTCCAGTTGATTGAGCAAGGAGTAGGTCGTGTCTATTCCATATTCGGTTTTCGGAAGGGTATCTGTGCTCATTTCAAACTCGAGTTTTATGCGTCACCCCACCTCACCTTTCCCCTGAAGCAGGCATAAGTGTGTTTTCTAAAAGCGTGACTCTGTTCTGTTTGGGGATTCAGTTTATGGGGAGCGATTTTTACATTCCCTCCATAAGTGATATCATAAGTTTCTTTTTTTGTGGGACTGATTTCACTGAGGATGATCGTACCTAAATCCACTCAGGATGCTGCTACCAGCCTCATGACGTGGATTTCATGGCTGAGTGACACTCCATTGGACCTACGTAGCACCACTTGTCCACTTGTCCACTTGTCTTTGTCCACTTGTCCACTCGTCTTTGTCCACTTGGCTCTTTCCTGGGATATGAAACGTGTACCGGAGTGGAGGTTCTTGTCAAGACAGCAGCCCTCAACTTTGGGGTCCCTGTGTCTGATTGATTTTTTCATTTTCCCAAGGTCAACGCCCATGTGTGGAAGTGCCCTATGCTCTGTGGTTCTGTGTTTTACATGGTTTGGGAAAGAGGATACACTTGTGAAGATTGGCTGTTGGCCATTGACATCCCGCCCATCAGCTTAACAAGGCTCCCTTGACTCCGTAGCCTGTCCTGCCTTTCTGGTTTTTAGACTTTTTTCGCCTGGCCCTTTTGCCCCGGGGGGGGGGGCGAGAGATTTCTTTGTAGTGCTGATTTGCTCTCCCAGGTTGCTTGGTTGGCCAAAAAGGGCGTATGCGTTTTTTCCTGAATATATTCAGGAAAAAACGCATACGCCCTTTTTGGCCAACCGCATCATTGTCCACGTTCTGGCGCTTTTCATGTGCTATCGGGGCCATTCCGATGTACCCGTTGACATCCGTTTCCTGCAATTCTGCCTTGCGTTCAACGCCTCTTCGTAGCCTGACCTCAATATATTTTGGGGCGATAGTTATCGTTTAGAACTCTGCAGGTTTGGGAAGTGCAGTGCCCCTGAGCTCCATTTCCCAAGTCGCTTTTTTGTGAGTGGGACGCAACACGGCTTGATGGCTTCACTCCCTATTGTCGATCCGCGGTGGCAGGCTGAACCTCTGGTGAATTCTTCTTCGTGATGGGAAATGAGAGTGACATGTGCCCGACCAAACACCTCCAGCGAGTCTCTCATTGGTTCCCCCTCTTGCAGTTCATCCTGCGGACAAATTGCAGACGGTACGCAAGAGGCATGGAAAGGCGCCGAGTCTCCAAGTGGGGAGATTGTTAGTAAGGGGGCCTGAATGGAGAACATGAGCACCAGGAGATGAAAACTGAGGTGAGTTTCAGAAAGCTTTCCCGATCCCACGGTGTAGCATCCGCTGGGTTTCCAATGAGTGCTTTTGCTGTCGGAAGATTGCGTTGAACCTGGAGAGTTGTGACCCATGGAATGGGGACCACGCAGGATTCCTTTCAAGGGTCTGCATTTGCTTTCCGAACATCACCAATCGTCTCAGCCCCAAGAGTGTCCAGCCTTATGTCTTCTGCCGCTGGGGCTGTAGATGTGGTCAATCCTGGTTGCATGCCAGTCCCTGAACGCATTTTGGAAGAATTTCTCTCTGTTTTGCCCTGCTTGTTTCTTCTTTATGTTGGAAATGTATCCTCAGAATGGGTCTGAGCTGATTTTCCCTGCTGGTTTTAGGCCGCTTTACACACACTTGATGCACTTACACAGAGATATCAAGACTTAGCTTTTAAGATGCTTACTAGTCGGATAGATACTTGTGCGATGAACAGGGTGTGGTGAGTCCAGTTGATTGAGCAAGGAGTAGGTCGTGTCCATTCCATATTCGGTTTTCGGAAGGGTATCTGTGCTCATTTCAAACTCGAGTTTTATGCGTCACCCCACCTCACCTTTCCCCTGAAGCAGGCATAAGTGTGTTTTCTAAAAGCGTGACTGTGTTCTGTTTGGGGATTCAGTTCATGGGGAGCGATTTTTACATTCCCTCGATAAGTGATATCATAAGTTTCTTTTTTTGTGGGACTGATTTCACTGAGGATGATCGTACCTAAATCCACTCAGGATGCTGCTACCAGCCTCATGACGTGGATTTCATGGCTGAGTGACACTCCATTGGACCTACGTAGCACCACTTGTCCACTTGTCTTTGTCCACTTGTCCACTCGTCTTTGTCCACTTGGCTCTTTCCTGGGATATGAAACGTGTACCGGAGTGGAGGTTCTTGTCAAGACAGCAGCCCTCAACTTTGGGGTCCCTGTGTCTGGTTGATTTTTTCATTTTCCCAAGGTCAACGCCCATGTGTGGAAGTGCCCTATGCTCTGTGGTTCTGTGTTTTACATGGTTTGGGAAAGAGGATACACTTGTGAAGATTGGCTGTTGGCCATTAACATCCCGCCCATCAGCTAAACAAGGCTCCCTTGACTCCTTGGGCTGTCCTGCCTTTCTGGTTTTTAGACTTTTTTCGCCTGGCCCTTTTGCCCCGGGGGGGGGGGGGGGGCGAGAGATTTCTTTGTAGTGCTGATTTGCTCTCCCAGGTTGCTTGGTTGGCCAAAAAGGGCGTATGCGTTTTTTCCTGAATATATTCAGGAAAAAACGCATACGCCCTTTTTGGCCAACCGCATCATTGTCCACGTTCTGGCGCTTTTCATGTGCTATCGGGGCCATTCCGATGTACCCGTTGACATCCGTTTCCTGCAATTCTGCCTTGCGTTCAACGCCTCTTCGTAGCCTGACCTCAATATATTTTGGGGCGATAGTTATCGTTTAGAACTCTGCAGGTTTGGGAAGTGCAGTGCCCCTGAGCTCCATTTCCCAAGTCGCTTTTTTGTGAGTGGGACGCAACACGGCTGGATGGCTTCACGCCCTATTGTCGATCCGCGGTGGCAGGCTGAACCTCTGGTGAATTCTTCTTCGTGATGGGAAATGAGAGTGACATGTGCCCGACCAAACACCTCCAGCGAGTCTCTCATTGGTTCCCCCTCTTGCAGTTCATCCTGCGGACAAATTGCAGACGGTACGCAAGAGGCATGGAAAGGCGCCGAGTCTCCAAGTGGGGAGATTGTTAGTAAGGGGGCCTGAATGGAGAACACGAGCACCAGGAGATGAAAACTGAGGTGAGTTTCAGAAAGCTTTCCCGATCCCACGGTGTAGCATCCGCTGGGTTTCCAATGAGTGCTTTCGCTGTCGGAAGATTGCGTTGAACCTGGAGAGTTGGGACCCATGGAATGGGGAGCACGCAGGATTCCTTTCAAGGGTCTGCATTTGCTTTCCCAACCTCACCCATCGTCTCAGCTCCAAGAGTGTCCAGCCTTATGTCTTCTGCCGCTGGGGCTGTAGATGTGGTCAATCCTGGTTGCATGCCAGTCCCTGAACGCATTTTGGAAGAATTTCTCTCTGTTTTGCCCTGCTTGTTTCTTCTTTATGTTGGAAATGTATCCTCAGAATGGGTCTGAGCTGATTTTCCCTGCTGGTTTTAGGCCGCTTTACACACACTTGATGCACTTACACAGAGATATCAAGACTTAGCTTTTAAGATGCTTACTAGTCGGATAGATACTTGTGCGATGAACAGGGTGTGGTGAGTCCAGTTGATTGAGCAAGGAGTAGGTCGTGTCTATTCCATATTCGGTTTTCGGAAGGGTATCTGTGCTCATTTCAAACTCGAGTTTTATGCGTCACCCCACCTCACCTTTCCCCTGAAGCAGGCATAAGTGTGTTTTCTAAAAGCGTGACTCTGTTCTGTTTGGGGATTCAGTTTATGGGGAGCGATTTTTACATTCCCTCCATAAGTGATATCATAAGTTTCTTTTTTTGTGGGACTGATTTCACTGAGGATGATCGTACCTAAATCCACTCAGGATGCTGCTACCAGCCTCATGACGTGGATTTCATGGCTGAGTGACACTCCATTGGACCTACGTAGCACCACTTGTCCACTTGTCCACTTGTCTTTGTCCACTTGTCCACTCGTCTTTGTCCACTTGGCTCTTTCCTGGGATATGAAACGTGTACCGGAGTGGAGGTTCTTGTCAAGACAGCAGCCCTCAACTTTGGGGTCCCTGTGTCTGATTGATTTTTTCATTTTCCCAAGGTCAACGCCCATGTGTGGAAGTGCCCTATGCTCTGTGGTTCTGTGTTTTACATGGTTTGGGAAAGAGGATACACTTGTGAAGATTGGCTGTTGGCCATTGACATCCCGCCCATCAGCTTAACAAGGCTCCCTTGACTCCGTGGGCTGTCCTGCCTTTCTGGTTTTTAGACTTTTTTCGCCTGGCCCTTTTGCCCCGCGGGGTGGGGGGCGAGAGATTTCTTTGTAGTGCTGATTTGCTCTCCCAGGTTGCTTGGTTGGCCAAAAAGGGCGTATGCGTTTTTTCCTGAATATATTCAGGAAAAAACGCATACGCCCTTTTTGGCCAACCGCATCATTGTCCACGTTCTGGCGCTTTTCATGTGCTATCGGGGCCATTCCGATGTACCCGTTGACATCCGTTTCCTGCAATTCTGCCTTGCGTTCAACGCCTCTTCGTAGCCTGACCTCAATATATTTTGGGGCTATAGTTATCGTTTAGAACTCTGCAGGTTTGGGAAGTGCAGTGCCCCTGAGCTCCATTTCCCAAGTCGCTTTTTTGTGAGTGGGACGCAACACGGCTGGATGGCTTCACGCCCTATTGTCGATCCGCGGTGGCAGGCTGAACCTCTGGTGAATTCTTCTTCGTGATGGGAAATGAGAGTGACATGTGCCCGACCAAACACCTCCAGCGAGTCTCTCATTGGTTCCCCCTCTTGCAGTTCATCCTGCGGACAAATTGCAGACGGTACGCAAGAGGCATGGAAAGGCGCCGAGTCTCCAAGTGGGGAGATTGTTAGTAAGGGGGCCTGAATGGAGAACACGAGCACCAGGAGATGAAAACTGAGGTGAGTTTCAGAAAGCTTTCCCGATCCCACGGTGTAGCATCCGCTGGGTTTCCAATGAGTGCTTTCGCTGTCGGAAGATTGCGTTGAACCTGGAGAGTTGGGACCCATGGAATGGGGAGCACGCAGGATTCCTTTCAAGGGTCTGCATTTGCTTTCCCAACCTCACCAATCGTCTCAGCCCCAAGAGTGTCCAGCCTTATGTCTTCTGCCGCTGGGGCTGTAGATGTGGTCAATCCTGGTTGCATGCCAGTCCCTGAACGCATTTGGGAAGAATTTCTCTCTGTTTTGCCCTGCTTGTTTCTTCTTTATGTTGGAAATGTATCCTCAGAATGGGTCTGAGCTGATTTTCCCTGCTGGTTTTAGGCCGCTTTACACACACTTGATGCACTTACACAGAGATATCAAGACTTAGCTTTTAAGATGCTTACTAGTCGGATAGATACTTGTGCGATGAACAGGGTGTGGTGAGTCCAGTTGATTGAGCAAGGAGTAGGTCGTGTCCATTCCATATTCGGTTTTCGGAAGGGTATCTGTGCTCATTTCAAACTCGAGTTTTATGCGTCACCCCACCTCACATTTCCCCTGAAGCAGGCATAAGTGTGTTTTCTAAAAGCGTGACTGTGTTCTGTTTGGGGATTCAGTTCATGGGGAGCGATTTTTACATTCCCTCGATAAGTGATATCATAAGTTTCTTTTTTTGTGGGACTGATTTCACTGAGGATGATCGTACCTAAATCCACTCAGGATGCTGCTACCAGCCTCATGACGTGGATTTCATGGCTGAGTGACACTCCATTGGACCTACGTAGCACCACTTGTCCACTTGTCTTTGTCCACTTGTCCACTCGTCTTTGTCCACTTGGCTCTTTCCTGGGATATGAAACGTGTACCGGAGTGGAGGTTCTTGTCAAGACAGCAGCCCTCAACTTTGGGGTCCCTGTGTCTGGTTGATTTTTTCATTTTCCCAAGGTCAGCACTCATGTGTGGAAGTGCCCTATGCTCTGTGGTTCTGTGTTTTACATGGTTTGGGAAAGACGATACACTTGTGAAGATTGGCTGTTGGCCATTGACATCCCGCCCATCAGCTTAACAAGGCTCCCTTGACTCCGTAGCCTGTCCTGCCTTTCTGGTTTTTAGACTTTTTTCGCCTGGCCCTTTTGCCCCGGGGGGGGGGGGGCGAGAGATTTCTTTGTAGTGCTGATTTGCTCTCCCAGGTTGCTTGGTTGGCCAAAAAGGGCGTATGCGTTTTTTCCTGAATATATTCAGGAAAAAACGCATACGCCCTTTTTGGCCAACCGCATCATTGTCCACGTTCTGGCGCTTTTCATGTGCTATCGGGGCCATTCCGATGTACCCGTTGACATCCGTTTCCTGCAATTCTGCCTTGCGTTCAACGCCTCTTCGTAGCCTGACCTCAATATATTTTGGGGCGATAGTTATCGTTTAGAACTCTGCAGGTTTGGGAAGTGCAGTGCCCCTGAGCTCCATTTCCCAAGTCGCTTTTTTGTGAGTGGGACGCAACACGGCTTGATGGCTTCACTCCCTATTGTCGATCCGCGGTGGCAGGCTGAACCTCTGGTGAATTCTTCTTCGTGATGGGAAATGAGAGTGACATGTGCCCGACCAAACACCTCCAGCGAGTCTCTCATTGGTTCCCCCTCTTGCAGTTCATCCTGCGGACAAATTGCAGACGGTACGCAAGAGGCATGGAAAGGCGCCGAGTCTCCAAGTGGGGAGATTGTTAGTAAGGGGGCCTGAATGGAGAACACGAGCACCAGGAGATGAAAACTGAGGTGAGTTTCAGAAAGCTTTCCCGATCCCACGGTGTAGCATCCGCTGGGTTTCCAATGAGTGCTTTTGCTGTCGGAAGATTGCGTTGAACCTGGAGAGTTGGGACCCATGGAATGGGGAGCACGCAGGATTCCTTTCAAGGGTCTGCATTTGCTTTCCGAACATCACCAATCGTCTCAGCCCCAAGAGTGTCCAGCCTTATGTCTTCTGCCTCTGGGGCTGTAGATGTGGTCAATCCTGTTTGCATGCCAGTCCCTGAACGCATTTGGGAAGAATTTCTCTCTGTTTTGCCCTGCTTGTTTCTTCTTTATGTTGGAAATGTATCCTCAGAATGGGTCTGAGCTGATTTTCCCTGCTGGTTTTAGGCCGCTTTACACACACTTGATGCACTTACACAGAGATATCAAGACTTAGCTTTTAAGATGCTTACTAGTCGGATAGATACTTGTGCGATGAACAGGGTGTGGTGAGTCCAGTTGATTGAGCAAGGAGTAGGTCGTGTCCATTCCATATTCGGTTTTCGGAAGGGTATCTGTGCTCATTTCAAACTCGAGTTTTATGCGTCACCCCACCTCACCTTTCCCCTGAAGCAGGCATAAGTGTGTTTTCTAAAAGCGTGACTGTGTTCTGTTTGGGGATTCAGTTCATGGGGAGCGATTTTTACATTCCCTCGATAAGTGATATCATAAGTTTCTTTTTTTGTGGGACTGATTTCACTGAGGATGATCGTACCTAAATCCACTCAGGATGCTGCTACCAGCCTCATGACGTGGATTTCATGGCTGAGTGACACTCCATTGGACCTACGTAGCACCACTTGTCCACTTGTCTTTGTCCACTTGTCCACTCGTCTTTGTCCACTTGGCTCTTTCCTGGGATATGAAACGTGTACCGGAGTGGAGGTTCTTGTCAAGACAGCAGCCCTCAACTTTGGGGTCCCTGTGTCTGGTTGATTTTTTCATTTTCCCAAGGTCAACGCCCATGTGTGGAAGTGCCCTATGCTCTGTGGTTCTGTGTTTTACATGGTTTGGGAAAGAGGATACACTTGTGAAGATTGGCTGTTGGCCATTGACATCCCGCCCATCAGCTTAACAAGGCTCCCTTGACTCCGTGGGCTGTCCTGCCTTTCTGGTTTTTAGACTTTTTTCGCCTGGCCCTTTTGCCCCGGGGGGGGGGGGCGAGATATTTCTTTGTAGTGCTGATTTGCTCTCCCAGGTTGCTTGGTTGGCCAAAAAGGGCGTATGCGTTTTTTCCTGAATATATTCAGGAAAAAACGCATACGCCCTTTTTGGCCAACCGCATCATTGTCCACGTTCTGGCGCTTTTCATGTGCTATCGGGGCCATTCCGATGTACCCGTTGACATCCGTTTCCTGCAATTCTGCCTTGCGTTCAACGCCTCTTCGTAGCCTGACCTCAATATATTTTGGGGCGATAGTTATCGTTTAGAACTCTGCAGGTTTGGGAAGTGCAGTGCCCCTGAGCTCCATTTCCCAAGTCGCTTTTTTGTGAGTGGGACGCAACACGGCTGGATGGCTTCACTCCCTATTGTCGATCCGCGGTGGCAGGCTGAACCTCTGGTGAATTCTTCTTCGTGATGGGAAATGAGAGTGACATGTGCCCGACCAAACACCTCCAGCGAGTCTCTCATTGGTTCCCCCTCTTGCAGTTCATCCTGCGGACAAATTGCAGACGGTACGCAAGAGGCATGGAAAGGCGCCGAGTCTCCAAGTGGGGAGATTGTTAGTAAGGGGGCCTGAATGGAGAACACGAGCACCAGGAGATGAAAACTGAGGTGAGTTTCAGAAAGCTTTCCCGATCCCACGGTGTAGCATCCGCTGGGTTTCCAATGAGTGCTTTTGCTGTCGGAAGATTGCGTTGAACCTGGAGAGTTGGGACCCATGGAATGGGGAGCACGCAGGATTCCTTTCAAGGGTCTGCATTTGCTTTCCGAACATCACCAATCGTCTCAGCCCCAAGAGTGTCCAGCCTTATGTCTTCTGCCGCTGGGGCTGTAGATGTGGTCAATCCTGGTTGCATGCCAGTCCCTGAACGCATTTTGGAAGAATTTCTCTCTGTTTTGCCCTGCTTGTTTCTTCTTTATGTTGGAAATGTATCCTCAGAATGGGTCTGAGCTGATTTTCCCTGCTGGTTTTAGGCCGCTTTACACACACTTGATGCACTTACACAGAGATATCAAGACTTAGCTTTTAAGATGCTTACTAGTCGGATAGATACTTGTGCGATGAACAGGGTGTGGTGAGTCCAGTTGATTGAGCAAGGAGTAGGTCGTGTCCATTCCATATTCGGTTTTCGGAAGGGTATCTGTGCTCATTTCAAACTCGAGTTTTATGCGTCACCCCACCTCACCTTTCCCCTGAAGCAGGCATAAGTGTGTTTTCTAAAAGCGTGACTGTGTTCTGTTTGGGGATTCAGTTTATGGGGAGCGATTTTTACATTCCCTCCATAAGTGATATCATAAGTTTCTTTTTTTGTGGGACTGATTTCACTGAGGATGATCGTACCTAAATCCACTCAGGATGCTGCTACCAGCCTCATGACGTGGATTTCATGGCTGAGTGACACTCCATTGGACCTACGTAGCACCATTTGTCCACTTGTCTTTGTCCACTTGTCAACTCGTCTTTGTCCACTTGGCTCTTTCCTGGGATATAAAACGTGTACCGGAGTGGAGGTTCTTGTCAAGACAGCAGCCCTCAACTTTGGGGTCCCTGTGTCTGGTTGATTTTTTCATTTTCCCAAGGTCAGCACTCATGTGTGGAAGTGCCCTATGCTCTGTGGTTCTGTGTTTTACATGGTTTGGGAAAGAGGATACACTTGTGAAGATTGGCTGTTGGCCATTGACATCCCGCCCATCAGCTTAACAAGGCTCCCTTGACTCCGTAGCCTGTCCTGCCTTTCTGGTTTTTAGACTTTTTTCTCCTGGCCCTTTTGCCCCGGGGGGTGGGGCGAGAGATTTCTTTGTAGTGCTGATTTGCTCTCCCAGGTTGCTTGGTTGGCCAAAAAGGGCGTATGCGTTTTTTCCTGAATATATTCAGGAAAAAACGCATACGCCCTTTTTGGCCAACCGCATCATTGTCCACGTTCTGGCGCTTTTCATGTGCTATCGGGGCCATTCCGATGTACCCGTTGACATCCGTTTCCTGCAATTCTGCCTTGCGTTCAACGCCTCTTCGTAGCCTGACCTCAATATATTTTGGGGCGATAGTTATCGTTTAGAACTCTGCAGGTTTGGGAAGTGCAGTGCCCCTGAGCTCCATTTCCCAAGTCGCTTTTTTGTGAGTGGGACGCAACACGGCTGGATGGCTTCACGCCCTATTGTCGATCCGCGGTGGCAGGCTGAACCTCTGGTGAATTCTTCTTCGTGATGGGAAATGAGAGTGACATGTGCCCGACCAAACACCTCCAGCGAGTCTCTCATTGGTTCCCCCTCTTGCAGTTCATCCTGCGGACAAATTGCAGACGGTACGAAAGAGGCATGGAAAGGCGCTGAGTCTCCAAGTGGGGAGATTGTTAGTAAGGGGGCCTGAATGGAGAACACGAGCACCAGGAGATGAAAACTGAGGTGAGTTTCAGAAAGCTTTCCCGATCCCACGGTGTAGCATCCGCTGGGTTTCCAATGAGTGCTTTCGCTGTCGGAAGATTGCGTTGAACCTGGAGAGTTGGGACCCATGGAATGGGGAGCACGCAGGATTCCTTTCAAGGGTCTGCATTTGCTTTCCGAACCTCACCAATCGTCTCAGCCCCAAGAGTGTCCAGCCTTATGTCTTCTGCCGCTGGGGCTGTAGATGTGGTCAATCCTGGTTGCATGCCAGTCCCTGAACGCATTTTGGAAGAATTTCTCTCTGTTTTGCCCTGCTTGTTTCTTCTTTATGTTGGAAATGTATCCTCAGAATGGGTCTGAGCTGATTTTCCCTGCTGGTTTTAGGCCGCTTTACACACACTTGATGCACTTACACAGAGATATCAAGACTTAGCTTTTAAGATGCTTACTAGTCGGATAGATACTTGTGCGATGAACAGGGTGTGGTGAGTCCAGTTGATTGAGCAAGGAGTAGGTCGTGTCCATTCCATATTCGGTTTTCGGAAGGGTATCTGTGCTCATTTCAAACTCGAGTTTTATGCGTCACCCCACCTCACCTTTCCCCTGAAGCAGGCATAAGTGTGTTTTCTAAAAGCGTGACTCTGTTCTGTTTGGGGATTCCGTTCATGGGGAGCGATTTTTACATTCCCTCGATAAGTGATATCATAAGTTTCTTTTTTTGTGGGACTGATTTCACTGAGGATGATCGTACCTAAATCCACTCAGGATGCTGCTACCAGCCTCATGACGTGGATTTCATGGCTGAGTGACACTCCATTGGACCTACGTAGCACCACTTGTCCACTTGTCCACTTGTCTTTGTCCACTTGTCCACTCGTCTTTGTCCACTTGGCTCTTTCCTGGGATATGAAACGTGTACCGGAGTGGAGGTTCTTGTCAAGACAGCAGCCCTCAACTTTGGGGTCCCTGTGTCTGGTTGATTTTTTCATTTTCCCAAGGTCAACGCCCATGTGTGGAAGTGCCCTATGCTCTGTGGTTCTGTGTTTTACATGGTTTGGGAAAGAGGATACACTTGTGAAGATTGGCTGTTGGCCATTGACATCCCGCCCATCAGCTTAACAAGGCTCCCTTGACTCCGTGGGCTGTCCTGCCTTTCTGGTTTTTAGACTTTTTTCGCCTGGCCCTTTTGCCCCGGGGTGGGGGGGGGTGAGAGATTTCTTTGTAGTGTTGATTTGCTCTCCCAGGTTGCTTGGTTGGCCAAAAAGGGCGTATGCGTTTTTTCCTGAATATATTCAGGAAAAAACGCATACGCCCTTTTTGGCCAACCGCATCATTGTCCACGTTCTGGCGCTTTTCATGTGCTATCGGGGCCATTCCGATGTACCCGTTGACATCCGTTTCCTGCAATTCTGCCTTGCGTTCAACGCCTCTTCGTAGCCTGACCTCAATATATTTTGGGGCGATAGTTATCGTTTAGAACTCTGCAGGTTTGGGAAGTGCAGTGCCCCTGAGCTCCACTTCCCAAGTCGCTTTTTTGTGAGTGGGACGCAACACGGCTGGATGGCTTCACGCCCTATTGTCGATCCGCGGTGGCAGGCTGAACCTCTGGTGAATTCTTCTTCGTGATGGGAAATGAGAGTGACATGTGCCCGACCAAACACCTCCAGCGAGTCTCTCATTGGTTCCCCCTCTTGCAGTTCATCCTGCGGACAAATTGCAGACGGTACGAAAGAGGCATGGAAAGGCGCTGAGTCTCCAAGTGGGGAGATTGTTAGTAAGGGGGCCTGAATGGAGAACACGAGCACCAGGAGATGAAAACTGAGGTGAGTTTCAGAAAGCTTTCCCGATCCCACGGTGTAGCATCCGCTGGGTTTCCAATGAGTGCTTTCGCTGTCGGAAGATTGCGTTGAACCTGGAGAGTTGGAACCCATGGAATGGGGAGCACGCAGGATTCCTTTCAAGGGTCTGCATTTGCTTTCCCAACCTCACCCATCGTCTCAGCTCCAAGAGTGTCCAGCCTTATGTCTTCTGCCGCTGGGGCTGTAGATTTGGTCAATCCTGGTTGCATGCCAGTCCCTGAACGCATTTTGGAAGAATTTCTCTCTGTTTTGCCCTGCTTGTTTCTTCTTTATGTTGGAAATGTATCCTCAGAATGGGTCTGAGCTGATTTTCCCTGCTGGTTTTAGGCCGCTTTACACACACTTGATGCACTTACACAGAGATATCAAGACTTAGCTTTTAAGATGCTTACTAGTCGGATAGATACTTGTGCGATGAACAGGGTGTGGTGAGTCCAGTTGATTGAGCAAGGAGTAGGTCGTGTCCATTCCATATTCGGTTTTCGGAAGGGTATCTGTGCTCATTTCAAACTCGAGTTTTATGCGTCACCCCACCTCACCTTTCCCCTGAAGCAGGCATAAGTGTGTTTTCTAAAAGCGTGACTGTGTTCTGTTTGGGGATTCAGTTCATGGGGAGCGATTTTTACATTCCCTCGAT
The DNA here is from genome assembly GCF_026419965.1 of Kogia breviceps. Taxonomy (NCBI): domain Eukaryota; kingdom Metazoa; phylum Chordata; class Mammalia; order Artiodactyla; family Physeteridae; genus Kogia; species Kogia breviceps. The sequence goes on from NC_081321.1 coordinate 29,241,325, forward strand.
AAGTGATATCATAAGTTTCTTTTTTTGTGGGACTGATTTCACTGAGGATGATCGTACCTAAATCCACTCAGGATGCTGCTACCAGCCTCATGACGTGGATTTCATGGCTGAGTGACACTCCATTGGACCTACGTAGCACCACTTGTCCACTTGTCCACTTGTCTTTGTCCACTTGTCCACTCGTCTTTGTCCACTTGGCTCTTTCCTGGGATATGAAACGTGTACCGGAGTGGAGGTTCTTGTCAAGACAGCAGCCCTCAACTTTGGGGTCCCTGTGTCTGGTTGATTTTTTCATTTTCCCAAGGTCAACGCCCATGTGTGGAAGTGCCCTATGCTCTGTGGTTCTGTGTTTTACATGGTTTGGGAAAGAGGATACACTTGTGAAGATTGGCTGTTGGCCATTGACATCCCGCCCATCAGCTTAACCAGGCTCCCTTGACTCCGTGGGCTGTCCTGCCTTTCTGGTTTTTAGACTTTTTTCGCCTGGCCCTTTTGCCCCGGGGGGGGGGGGCGAGAGATTTCTTTGTAGTGCTGATTTGCTCTCCCAGGTTGCTTGGTTGGCCAAAAAGGGCGTATGCGTTTTTTCCTGAATATATTCAGGAAAAAACGCATACGCCCTTTTTGGCCAACCGCATCATTGTCCACGTTCTGGCGCTTTTCATGTGCTATCGGGGCCATTCCGATGTACCCGTTGACATCCGTTTCCTGCAATTCTGCCTTGCGTTCAACGCCTCTTCGTAGCCTGACCTCAATATATTTTGGGGCGATAGTTATCGTTTAGAACTCTGCAGGTTTGGGAAGTGCAGTGCCCCTGAGCTCCATTTCCCAAGTCGCTTTTTTGTGAGTGGGACGCAACACGGCTGGATGGCTTCACGCCCTATTGTCGATCCGCGGTGGCAGGCTGAACCTCTGGTGAATTCTTCTTCGTGATGGGAAATGAGAGTGACATGTGCCCGACCAAACACCTCCAGCGAGTCTCTCATTGGTTCCCCCTCTTGCAGTTCATCCTGCGGACAAATTGCAGACGGTACGCAAGAGGCATGGAAAGGCGCCGAGTCTCCAAGTGGGGAGATTGTTAGTAAGGGGGCCTGAATGGAGAACACGAGCACCAGGAGATGAAAACTGAGGTGAGTTTCAGAAAGCTTTCCCGATCCCACGGTGTAGCATCCGCTGGGTTTCCAATGAGTGCTTTCGCTGTCGGAAGATTGCGTTGAACCTGGAGAGTTGGGACCCATGGAATGGGGAGCACGCAGGATTCCTTTCAAGGGTCTGCATTTGCTTTCCGAACATCACCCATCGTCTCAGCCCCAAGAGTGTCCAGCCTTATGTCTTCTGCCGCTGGGGCTGTAGATGTGGTCAATCCTGGTTGCATGCCAGTCCCTGAACGCATTTTGGAAGAATTTCTCTCTGTTTTGCCCTGCTTGTTTCTTCTTTATGTTGGAAATGTATCCTCAGAATGGGTCTGAGCTGATTTTCCCTGCTGGTTTTAGGCCGCTTTACACACACTTGATGCACTTACACAGAGATATCAAGACTTAGCTTTTAAGATGCTTACTAGTCGGATAGATACTTGTGCGATGAACAGGGTGTGGTGAGTCCAGTTGATTGAGCAAGGAGTAGGTCGTGTCCATTCCATATTCGGTTTTCGGAAGGGTATCTGTGCTCATTTCAAACTCGAGTTTTATGCGTCACCCCACCTCACCTTTCCCCTGAAGCAGGCATAAGTGTGTTTTCTAAAAGCGTGACTGTGTTCTGTTTGGGGATTCAGTTCATGGGGAGCGATTTTTACATTCCCTCGATAAGTGATATCATAAGTTTCTTTTTTTGTGGGACTGATTTCACTGAGGATGATCGTACGTAAATCCACTCAGGATGCTGCTACCAGCCTCATGACGTGGATTTCATGGCTGAGTGACACTCCATTGGACCTACGTAGCACCACTTGTCCACTTGTCCACTTGTCTTTGTCCACTTGTCCACTCGTCTTTGTCCACTTGGCTCTTTCCTGGGATATGAAACGTGTACCGGAGTGGAGGTTCTTGTCAAGACAGCAGCCCTCAACTTTGGGGTCCCTGTGTCTGGTTGATTTTTTCATTTTCCCAAGGTCAACGCCCATGTGTGGAAGTGCCCTATGCTCTGTGGTTCTGTGTTTTACATGGTTTGGGAAAGAGGATACACTTGTGAAGATTGGCTGTTGGCCATTGACATCCCGCCCATCAGCTTAACAAGGCTCCCTTGACTCCGTGGGCTGTCCTGCCTTTCTGGTTTTTAGACTTTTTTCGCCTGGCCCTTTTGCCCCGCGGGGGGGGGGGCGAGAGATTTCTTTGTAGTGCTGATTTGCTCTCCCAGGTTGCTTGGTTGGCCAAAAAGGGCGTATGCGTTTTTTCCTGAATATATTCAGGAAAAAACGCATACGCCCTTTTTGGCCAACCGCATCATTGTCCACGTTCTGGCGCTTTTCATGTGCTATCGGGGCCATTCCGATGTACCCGTTGACATCCGTTTCCTGCAATTCTGCCTTGCGTTCAACGCCTCTTCGTAGCCTGACCTCAATATATTTTGGGGCGATAGTTATCGTTTAGAACTCTGCAGGTTTGGGAAGTGCAGTGCCCCTGAGCTCCATTTCCCAAGTCGCTTTTTTGTGAGTGGGACGCAACACGGCTGGATGGCTTCACGCCCTATTGTCGATCCGCGGTGGCAGGCTGAACCTCTGGTGAATTCTTCTTCGTGATGGGAAATGAGAGTGACATGTGCCCGACCAAACACCTCCAGCGAGTCTCTCATTGGTTCCCCCTCTTGCAGTTCATCCTGCGGACAAATTGCAGATGGTACGCAAGAGGCATGGAAAGGCGCCGAGTCTCCAAGTGGGGAGATTGTTAGTAAGGGGGCCTGAATGGAGAACACGAGCACCAGGAGATGAAAACTGAGGTGAGTTTCAGAAAGCTTTCCCGATCCCACGGTGTAGCATCCGCTGGGTTTCCAATGAGTGCTTTCGCTGTCGGAAGATTGCGTTGAACCTGGAGAGTTGGGACCCATGGAATGGGGAGCACGCAGGATTCCTTTCAAGGGTCTGCATTTGCTTTCCGAACCTCACCCATCGTCTCAGCCCCAAGAGTGTCCAGCCTTATGTCTTCTGCCGCTGGGGCTGTAGATGTGGTCAATCCTGGTTGCATGCCAGTCCCTGAACGCATTTTGGAAGAATTTCTCTCTGTTTTGCCCTGCTTGTTTCTTCTTTATATTGGAAATGTATCCTCAGAATGGGTCTGAGCTGATTTTCCCTGCTGGTTTTAGGCCGCTTTACACACACTTGATGCACTTACACAGAGATATCAAGACTTAGCTTTTAAGATGCTTACTAGTCGGATAGATACTTGTGCGATGAACAGGGTGTGGTGAGTCCAGTTGATTGAGCAAGGAGTAGGTCGTGTCCATTCCATATTCGGTTTTCGGAAGGGTATCTGTGCTCATTTCAAACTCGAGTTTTATGCGTCACCCCACCTCACCTTTCCCCTGAAGCAGGCATAAGTGTGTTTTCTAAAAGCGTGACTCTGTTCTGTTTGGGGATTCCGTTCATGGGGAGCGATTTTTACATTCCCTCGATAAGTGATATCATAAGTTTCTTTTTTTGTGGGACTGATTTCACTGAGGATGATCGTACCTAAATCCACTCAGGATGCTGCTACCAGCCTCATGACGTGGATTTCATGGCTGAGTGACACTCCATTGCAACTACGTAGCACCACTTGTCCACTTGTCCACTTGTCTTTGTCCACTTGTCCACTCGTCTTTGTCCACTTGGCTCTTTCCTGGGATATGAAACGTGTACCGGAGTGGAGGTTCTTGTCAAGACAGCAGCCCTCAACTTTGGGGTCCCTGTGTCTGGTTGATTTTTTCATTTTCCCAAGGTCAACGCCCATGTGTGGAAGTGCCCTATGCTCTGTGGTTCTGTGTTTTACATGGTTTGGGAAAGAGGATACACTTGTGAAGATTGGCTGTTGGCCATTGACATCCCGCCCATCAGCTTAACAAGGCTCCCTTGACTCCGTGGGCTGTCCTGCCTTTCTGGTTTTTAGACTTTTTTCGCCTGGCCCTTTTGCCCCGGGGGGGGGGCGAGAGATTTCTTTGTAGTGCTGATTTGCTCTCCCAGGTTGCTTGGTTGGCCAAAAAGGGCGTATGCGTTTTTTCCTGAATATATTCAGGAAAAAACGCATACGCCCTTTTTGGCCAACCGCATCATTGTCCACGTTCTGGCGCTTTTCATGTGCTATCGGGGCCATTCCGATGTACCCGTTGACATCCGTTTCCTGCAATTCTGCCTTGCGTTCAACGCCTCTTCGTAGCCTGACCTCAATATATTTTGGGGCGATAGTTATCGTTTAGAACTCTGCAGGTTTGGGAAGTGCAGTGCCCCTGAGCTCCATTTCCCAAGTCGCTTTTTTGTGAGTGGGACGCAACACGGCTGGATGGCTTCACGCCCTATTGTCGATCCGCGGTGGCAGGCTGAACCTCTGGTGAATTCTTCTTCGTGATGGGAAATGAGAGTGACATGTGCCCGACCAAACACCTCCAGCGAGTCTCTCATTGGTTCCCCCTCTTGCAGTTCATCCTGCGGACAAATTGCAGATGGTACGCAAGAGGCATGGAAAGGCGCCGAGTCTCCAAGTGGGGAGATTGTTAGTAAGGGGGCCTGAATGGAGAACACGAGCACCAGGAGATGAAAACTGAGGTGAGTTTCAGAAAGCTTTCCCGATCCCACGGTGTAGCATCCGCTGGGTTTCCAATGAGTGCTTTCGCTGTCGGAAGATTGCGTTGAACCTGGAGAGTTGGGACCCATGGAATGGGGAGCACGCAGGATTCCTTTCAAGGGTCTGCATTTGCTTTCCGAACCTCACCCATCGTCTCAGCCCCAAGAGTGTCCAGCCTTATGTCTTCTGCCGCTGGGGCTGTAGATGTGGTCAATCCTGGTTGCATGCCAGTCCCTGAACGCATTTTGGAAGAATTTCTCTCTGTTTTGCCCTGCTTGTTTCTTCTTTATGTTGGAAATGTATCCTCAGAATGGGTCTGAGCTGATTTTCCCTGCTGGTTTTAGGCCGCTTTACACACACTTGATGCACTTACACAGAGATATCAAGACTTAGCTTTTAAGATGCTTACTAGTCGGATAGATACTTGTGCGATGAACAGGGTGTGGTGAGTCCAGTTGATTGAGCAAGGAGTAGGTCGTGTCCATTCCATATTCGGTTTTTGGAAGGGTATCTGTGCTCATTTCAAACTCGAGTTTTATGCGTCACCCCACCTCACCTTTCCCCTGAAGCAGGCATAAGTGTGTTTTCTAAAAGCGTGACTCTGTTCTGTTTGGGGATTCCGTTCATGGGGAGCGATTTTTACATTCCCTCGATAAGTGATATCATAAGTTTCTTTTTTTGTGGGACTGATTTCACTGAGGATGATCGTACCTAAATCCACTCAGGATGCTGCTACCAGCCTCATGACGTGGATTTCATGGCTGAGTGACACTCCATTGCAACTACGTAGCACCACTTGTCCACTTGTCCACTTGTCTTTGTCCACTTGTCCACTCGTCTTTGTCCACTTGGCTCTTTCCTGGGATATGAAACGTGTACCGGAGTGGAGGTTCTTGTCAAGACAGCAGCCCTCAACTTTGGGGTCCCTGTGTCTTCTTGATTTTTTCATTTTCCCAAGGTCAACGCCCATGTGTGGAAGTGCCCTATGCTCTGTGGTTCTGTGTTTTACATGGTTTGGGAAAGAGGATACACTTGTGAAGATTGGCTGTTGGCCATTGACATCCCGCCCATCAGCTTAACAAGGCTCCCTTGACTCCGTGGGCTGTCCTGCCTTTCTGGTTTTTAGACTTTTTTGGCCTGGCCCTTTTGCCCCGGGGGGGGGGCGAGAGATTTCTTTGTAGTGCTGATTTGCTCTCCCAGGTTGCTTGGTTGGCCAAAAAGGGCGTATGCGTTTTTTCCTGAATATATTCAGGAAAAAACGCATACGCCCTTTTTGGCCAACCGCATCATTGTCCACGTTCTGGCGCTTTTCATGTGCTATCGGGGCCATTCCGATGTACCCGTTGACATCCGTTTCCTGCAATTCTGCCTTGCGTTCAACGCCTCTTCGTAGCCTGACCTCAATATATTTTGGGGCGATAGTTATCGTTTAGAACTCTGCAGGTTTGGGAAGTGCAGTGCCCCTGAGCTCCATTTCCCAAGTCGCTTTTTTGTGAGTGGGACGCAACACGGCTGGATGGCTTCACGCCCTATTGTCGATCCGCGGTGGCAGGCTGAACCTCTGGTGAATTCTTCTTCGTGATGGGAAATGAGAGTGACATGTGCCCGACCAAACACCTCCAGCGAGTCTCTCATTGGTTCCCCCTCTTGCAGTTCATCCTGCGGACAAATTGCAGACGGTACGAAAGAGGCATGGAAAGGCGCTGAGTCTCCAAGTGGGGAGATTGTTAGTAAGGGGGCCTGAATGGAGAACACGAGCACCAGGAGATGAAAACTGAGGTGAGTTTCAGAAAGCTTTCCCGATCCCACGGTGTAGCATCCGCTGGGTTTCCAATGAGTGCTTTCGCTGTCGGAAGATTGCGTTGAACCTGGAGAGTTGGGACCCATGGAATGGGGAGCACGCAGGATTCCTTTCAAGGGTCTGCATTTGCTTTCCGAACCTCACCAATCGTCTCAGCCCCAAGAGTGTCCAGCCTTATGTCTTCTGCCGCTGGGGCTGTAGATGTGGTCAATCCTGGTTGCATGCCAGTCCCTGAACGCATTTTGGAAGAATTTCTCTCTGTTTTGCCCTGCTTGTTTCTTCTTTATGTTGGAAATGTATCCTCAGAATGGGTCTGAGCTGATTTTCCCTGCTGGTTTTAGGCCGCTTTACACACACTTGATGCACTTACACAGAGATATCAAGACTTAGCTTTTAAGATGCTTACTAGTCGGATAGATACTTGTGCGATGAACAGGGTGTGGTGAGTCCAGTTGATTGAGCAAGGAGTAGGTCGTGTCCATTCCATATTCGGTTTTCGGAAGGGTATCTGTGCTCATTTCAAACTCGAGTTTTATGCGTCACCCCACCTCACCTTTCCCCTGAAGCAGGCATAAGTGTGTTTTCTAAAAGCGTGACTCTGTTCTGTTTGGGGATTCCGTTCATGGGGAGCGATTTTTACATTCCCTCGATAAGTGATATCATAAGTTTCTTTTTTTGTGGGACTGATTTCACTGAGGATGATCGTACCTAAATCCACTCAGGATGCTGCTACCAGCCTCATGACGTGGATTTCATGGCTGAGTGACACTCCATTGGACCTACGTAGCACCACTTGTCCACTTGCCCACTTGTCTTTGTCCACTTGTCCACTCGTCTTTGTCCACTTGGCTCTTTCCTGGGATATGAAACGTGTACCGGAGTGGAGGTTCTTGTCAAGACAGCAGCCCTCAACTTTGGGGTCCCTGTGTCTGGTTGATTTTTTCATTTTCCCAAGGTCAACGCCCATGTGTGGAAGTGCCCTATGCTCTGTGGTTCTGTGTTTTACATTGTTTGGGAAAGAGGATACACTTGTGAAGATTGGCTGTTGGCCATTGACATCCCGCCCATCAGCTTAACAAGGCTCCCTTGACTCCGTGGGCTCTCCTGCCTTTCTGGTTTTTAGACTTTTTTCGCCTTGCCCTTTTGCCCCGGTGGGGGGGGGGCGAGAGATTTCTTTGTAGTGCTGATTTGCTCTCCCAGGTTGCTTGGTTGGCCAAAAAGGGCGTATGCGTTTTTTCCTGAATATATTCAGGAAAAAACGCATACGCCCTTTTTGGCCAACCGCATCATTGTCCACGTTCTGGCGCTTTTCATGTGCTATCGGGGCCATTCCGATGTACCCGTTGACATCCGTTTCCTGCAATTCTGCCTTGCGTTCAACGCCTCTTCGTAGCCTGACCTCAATATATTTTGGGGCGATAGTTATCGTTTAGAACTCTGCAGGTTTGGGAAGTGCAGTGCCCCTGAGCTCCATTTCCCAAGTCGCTTTTTTGTGAGTGGGACGCAACACGGCTGAATGGCTTCACGCCCTATTGTCGATCCGCGGTGGCAGGCTGAACCTCTGGTGAATTCTTCTTCGTGATGGGAAATGAGAGTGACATGTGCCCGACCAAACACCTCCAGCGAGTCTCTCATTGGTTCCCCCTCTTGCAGTTCATCCTGCGGACAAATTGCAGACGGTACGAAAGAGGCATGGAAAGGCGCCGAGTCTCCAAGTGGGGAGATTGTTAGTAAGGGGGCCTGAATGGAGAACATGAGCACCAGGAGATGAAAACTGAGGTGAGTTTCAGAAAGCTTTCCCGATCCCACGGTGTAGCATCCGCTGGGTTTCCAATGAGTGCTTTCGCTGTCGGAAGATTGCGTTGAACCTGGAGAGTTGGGACCCATGGAATGGGGAGCACGCAGGATTCCTTTCAAGGGTCTGCATTTGCTTTCCGAACCTCACCAATCGTCTCAGCCCCAAGAGTGTCCAGCCTTATGTCTTCTGCCGCTGGGGCTGTAGATGTGGTCAATCCTGGTTGCATGCCAGTCCCTGAACGCATTTTGGAAGAATTTCTCTCTGTTTTGCCCTGCTTGTTTCTTCTTTATGTTGGAAATGTATCCTCAGAATGGGTCTGAGCTGATTTTCCCTGCTGGTTTTAGGCCGCTTTACACACACTTGATGCACTGACACAGAGATATCAAGACTTAGCTTTTAAGATGCTTACTAGTCGGATAGATACTTGTGCGATGAACAGGGTGTGGTGAGGCCAGTTGATTGAGCAAGGAGTAGGTCGTGTCCATTCCATATTCGGTTTTCGGAAGGGTATCTGTGCTCATTTCAAACTCGAGTTTTATGCGTCACCCCACCTCACCTTTCCCCTGAAGCAGGCATAAGTGTGTTTTCTAAAAGCGTGACTCTGTTCTGTTTGGGGATTCAGTTCATGGGGAGCGATTTTTACATTCCCTCGATAAGTGATATCATAAGTTTCTTTTTTTGTGGGACTGATTTCACTGAGGATGATCGTACCTAAATCCACTCAGGATGCTGCTACCAGCCTCATGACGTGGATTTCATGGCTGAGTGACACTCCATTGGAACTACGTAGCACCACTTGTCCACTTGTCCACTTGTCTTTGTCCACTTGTCCACTCGTCTTTGTCCACTTGGCTCTTTCCTGGGATATGAAACGTGTACCGGAGTGGAGGTTCTTGTCAAGACAGCAGCCCTCAACTTTGGGGTCCCTGTGTCTTCTTGATTTTTTCATTTTCCCAAGGTCAACGCCCATGTGTGGAAGTGCCCTATGCTCTGTGGTTCTGTGTTTTACATGGTTTGGGAAAGAGGATACACTTGTGAAGATTGGCTGTTGGCCATTGACATCCCGCCCATCAGCTTAACAAGGCTCCCTTGACTCCGTGGGCTGTCCTGCCTTTCTGGTTTTTAGACTTTTTTCGCCTTGCCCTTTTGCCCCGGTGGGGGGGGGGGGCGAGAGATTTCTTTGTAGTGCTGATTTGCTCTCCCAGGTTGCTTGGTTGGCCAAAAAGGGCGTATGCGTTTTTTCCTGAATATATTCAGGAAAAAACGCATACGCCCTTTTTGGCCAACCGCATCATTGTCCACGTTCTGGCGCTTTTCATGTGCTATCGGGGCCATTCCGATGTACCCGTTGACATCCGTTTCCTGCAATTCTGCCTTGCGTTCAACGCCTCTTCGTAGCCTGACCTCAATATATTTTGGGGCGATAGTTATCGTTTAGAACTCTGCAGGTTTGGGAAGTGCAGTGCCCCTGAGCTCCATTTCCCAAGTCGCTTTTTTGTGAGTGGGACGCAACACGGCTGAATGGCTTCACGCCCTATTGTCGATCCGCGGTGGCAGGCTGAACCTCTGGTGAATTCTTCTTCGTGATGGGAAATGAGAGTGACATGTGCCCGACCAAACACCTCCAGCGAGTCTCTCATTGGTTCCCCCTCTTGCAGTTCATCCTGCGGACAAATTGCAGACGGTACGAAAGAGGCATGGAAAGGCGCCGAGTCTCCAAGTGGGGAGATTGTTAGTAAGGGGGCCTGAATGGAGAACACGAGCACCAGGAGATGAAAACTGAGGTGAGTTTCAGAAAGCTTTCCCGATCCCACGGTGTAGCATCCGCTGGGTTTCCAATGAGTGCTTTCGCTGTCGGAAGATTGCGTTGAACCTGGAGAGTTGGGACCCATGGAATGGGGAGCACGCAGGATTCCTTTCAAGGGTCTGCATTTGCTTTCCGAACCTCACCCATCGTCTCAGCCCCAAGAGTGTCCAGCCTTATGTCTTCTGCCGCTGGGGCTGTAGATGTGGTCAATCCTGGTTGCATGCCAGTCCCTGAACGCATTTTGGAAGAATTTCTCTCTGTTTTGCCCTGCTTGTTTCTTCTTTATGTTGGAAATGTATCCTCAGAATGGGTCTGAGCTGATTTTCCCTGCTGGTTTTAGGCCGCTTTACACACACTTGATGCACTTACACAGAGATATCAAGACTTAGCTTTTAAGATGCTTACTAGTCGGATAGATACTTGTGCGATGAACAGGGTGTGGTGAGTCCAGTTGATTGAGCAAGGAGTAGGTCGTGTCCATTCCATATTCGGTTTTCGGAAGGGTATCTGTGCTCATTTCAAACTCGAGTTTTATGCGTCACCCCACCTCACCTTTCCCCTGAAGCAGGCATAAGTGTGTTTTCTAAAAGCGTGACTCTGTTCTGTTTGGGGATTCCGTTCATGGGGAGCGATTTTTACATTCCCTCGATAAGTGATATCATAAGTTTCTTTTTTTGTGGGACTGATTTCACTGAGGATGATCGTACCTAAATCCACTCAGGATGCTGCTACCAGCCTCATGACGTGGATTTCATGGCTGAGTGACACTCCATTGGACCTACGTAGCACCACTTGTCCACTTGTCCACTTGTCTTTGTCCACTTGTCCACTCGTCTTTGTCCACTTGGCTCTTTCCTGGGATATGAAACGTGTACCGGAGTGGAGGTTCTTGTCAAGACAGCAGCCCTCAACTTTGGGGTCCCTGTGTCTGGTTGATTTTTTCATTTTCCCAAGGTCAACGCCCATGTGTGGAAGTGCCCTATGCTCTGTGGTTCTGTGTTTTACATGGTTTGGGAAAGAGGATACACTTGTGAAGATTGGCTGTTGGCCATTGACATCCCGCCCATCAGCTTAACAAGGCTCCCTTGACTCCGTGGGCTGTCCTGCCTTTCTGGTTTTTAGACTTTTTTCCCCTGGCCCTTTTGCCCCGGGGTGGGGGGGGGCGAGAGATTTCTTTGTAGTGCTGATTTGCTCTCCCAGGTTGCTTGGTTGGCCAAAAAGGGCGTATGCGTTTTTTCCTGAATATATTCAGGAAAAAACGCATATGCCCTTTTTGGCCAACCGCATCATTGTCCACGTTCTGGCGCTTTTCATGTGCTATCGGGGCCATTCCGATGTACCCGTTGACATCCGTTTCCTGCAATTCTGCCTTGCGTTCAACGCCTCTTCGTAGCCTGACCTCAATATATTTTGGGGCGATAGTTATCGTTTAGAACTCTGCAGGTTTGGGAAGTGCAGTGCCCCTGAGCTCCATTTCCCAAGTCGCTTTTTTGTGAGTGGGACGCAACACGGCTGGATGGCTTCACGCCCTATTGTCGATCCGCGGTGGCAGGCTGAACCTCTGGTGAATTCTTCTTCGTGATGGGAAATGAGAGTGACATGTGCCCGACCAAACACCTCCAGCGAGTCTCTCATTGGTTCCCCCTCTTGCAGTTCATCCTGCGGACAAATTGCAGACGGTACGAAAGAGGCATGGAAAGGCGCTGAGTCTCCAAGTGGGGAGATTGTTAGTAAGGGGGCCTGAATGGAGAACACGAGCACCAGGAGATGAAAACTGAGGTGAGTTTCAGAAAGCTTTCCCGATCCCACGGTGTAGCATCCGCTGGGTTTCCAATGAGTGCTTTCGCTGTCGGAAGATTGCGTTGAACCTGGAGAGTTGGGACCCATGGAATGGGGAGCACGCAGGATTCCTTTCAAGGGTCTGCATTTGCTTTCCGAACCTCACCAATCGTCTCAGCCCCAAGAGTGTCCAGCCTTATGTCTTCTGCCGCTGGGGCTGTAGATGTGGTCAATCCTGGTTGCATGCCAGTCCCTGAACGCATTTTGGAAGAATTTCTCTCTGTTTTGCCCTGCTTGTTTCTTCTTTATGTTGGAAATGTATCCTCAGAATGGGTCTGAGCTGATTTTCCCTGCTGGTTTTAGGCCGCTTTACACACACTTGATGCACTTACACAGAGATATCAAGACTTAGCTTTTAAGATGCTTACTAGTCGGATAGATACTTGTGCGATGAACAGGGTGTGGTGAGTCCAGTTGATTGAGCAAGGAGTAGGTCGTGTCCATTCCATATTCGGTTTTCGGAAGGGTATCTGTGCTCATTTCAAACTCGAGTTTTATGCGTCACCCCACCTCACCTTTCCCCTGAAGCAGGCATAAGTGTGTTTTCAAAAGCGTGACTGTGTTCTGTTTGGGGATTCAGTTCATGGGGAGCGATTTTTACATTCCCTCGATAAGTGATATCATAAGTTTCTTTTTTTGTGGGACTGATTTCACTGAGGATGATCGTACCTAAATCCACTCAGGATGCTGCTACCAGCCTCATGACGTGGATTTCATGGCTGAGTGACACTCCATTGGACCTACGTAGCACCACTTGTCCACTTGTCCACTTGTCTTTGTCCACTTGTCCACTCGTCTTTGTCCACTTGGCTCTTTCCTGGGATATGAAACGTGTACCGGAGTGGAGGTTCTTGTCAAGACAGCAGCCCTCAACTTTGGGGTCCCTGTGTCTGGTTGATTTTTTCATTTTCCCAAGGTCAACGCCCATGTGTGGAAGTGCCCTATGCTCTGTGGTTCTGTGTTTTACATGGTTTGGGAAAGAGGATACACTTGTGAAGATTGGCTGTTGGCCATTGACATCCCGCCCATCAGCTTAACAAGGCTCCCTTGACTCCGTGGGCTGTCCTGCCTTTCTGGTTTTTAGACTTTTTTCGCCTGGCCCTTTTGCCCCGGGGGGGGGGGGGGGCGAGAGATTTCTTTGTAGTGCTGATTTGCTCTCCCAGGTTGCTTGGTTGGCCAAAAAGGGCGTATGCGTTTTTTCCTGAATATATTCAGGAAAAAACGCATACGCCCTTTTTGGCCAACCGCATCATTGTCCACGTTCTGGCGCTTTTCATGTGCTATCGGGGCCATTCCGATGTACCCGTTGACATCCGTTTCCTGCAATTCTGCCTTGCGTTCAACGCCTCTTCGTAGCCTGACCTCAATATATTTTGGGGCGATAGTTATCGTTTAGAACTCTGCAGGTTTGGGAAGTGCAGTGCCCCTGAGCTCCACTTCCCAAGTCGCTTTTTTGTGAGTGGGACGCAACACGGCTGGATGGCTTCACGCCCTATTGTCGATCCGCGGTGGCAGGCTGAACCTCTGGTGAATTCTTCGTGATGGGAAATGAGAGTGACATGTGCCCGACCAAACACCTCCAGCGAGTCTCTCATTGGTTCCCCCTCTTGCAGTTCATCCTGCGGACAAATTGCAGACGGTACGAAAGAGGCATGGAAAGGCGCTGAGTCTCCAAGTGGGGAGATTGTTAGTAAGGGGGCCTGAATGGAGAACACGAGCACCAGGAGATGAAAACTGAGGTGAGTTTCAGAAAGCTTTCCCGATCCCACGGTGTAGCATCCGCTGGGTTTCCAATGAGTGCTTTCGCTGTCGGAAGATTGCGTTGAACCTGGAGAGTTGGGACCCATGGAATGGGGAGCACGCAGGATTCCTTTCAAGGGTCTGCATTTGCTTTCCCAACCTCACCCATCGTCTCAGCTCCAAGAGTGTCCAGCCTTATGTCTTCTGCCGCTGGGGCTGTAGATTTGGTCAATCCTGGTTGCATGCCAGTCCCTGAACGCATTTTGGAAGAATTTCTCTCTGTTTTGCCCTGCTTGTTTCTTCTTTATGTTGGAAATGTATCCTCAGAATGGGTCTGAGCTGATTTTCCCTGCTGGTTTTAGGCCGCTTTACACACACTTGATGCACTTACACAGAGATATCAAGACTTAGCTTTTAAGATGCTTACTAGTCGGATAGATACTTGTGCGATGAACAGGGTGTGGTGAGTCCAGTTGATTGAGCAAGGAGTAGGTCGTGTCCATTCCATATTCGGTTTTCGGAAGGGTATCTGTGCTCATTTCAAACTCGAGTTTTATGCGTCACCCCACCTCACCTTTCCCCTGAAGCAGGCATAAGTGTGTTTTCTAAAAGCGTGACTCTGTTCTGTTTGGGGATTCAGTTCATGGGGAGCGATTTTTACATTCCCTCGATAAGTGATATCATAAGTTTCTTTTTTTGTGGGACTGATTTCACTGAGGATGATCGTACCTAAATCCACTCAGGATGCTGCTACCAGCCTCATGACGTGGATTTCATGGCTGAGTGACACTCCATTGGACCTACGTAGCACCACTTGTCCACTTGTCCACTTGTCTTTGTCCACTTGTCCACTCGTCTTTGTCCACTTGGCTCTTTCCTGGGATATGAAACGTGTACCGGAGTGGAGGTTCTTGTCAAGACAGCAGCCCTCAACTTTGGGGTCCCTGTGTCTGGTTGATTTTTTCATTTTCCCAAGGTCAACGCCCATGTGTGGAAGTGCCCTATGCTCTGTGGTTCTGTGTTTTACATGGTTTGGGAAAGAGGATACACTTGTGAAGATTGGCTGTTGGCCATTGACATCCCGCCCATCAGCTTAACAAGGCTCCCTTGACTCCGTGGGCTGTCCTGCCTTTCTGGTTTTTAGACTTTTTTCGCCTGGCCCTTTTGCCCCGGGGGGGGGGGGGGCGAGAGATTTCTATGTAGTGCTGATTTGCTCTCCCAGGTTGCTTGGTTGGCCAAAAAGGGCGTATGCGTTTTTTCCTGAATATATTCAGGAAAAAACGCATACGCCCTTTTTGGCCAACCGCATCATTGTCCACGTTCTGGCGCTTTTCATGTGCTATCGGGGCCATTCCGATGTACCCGTTGACATCCGTTTCCTGCAATTCTGCCTTGCGTTCAACGCCTCTTCGTAGCCTGACCTCAATATATTTTGGGGCGATAGTTATCGTTTAGAACTCTGCAGGTTTGGGAAGTGCAGTGCCCCTGAGCTCCATTTCCCAAGTCGCTTTTTTGTGAGTGGGACGCAACACGGCTGGATGGCTTCACGCCCTATTGTCGATCCGCGGTGGCAGGCTGAACCTCTGGTGAATTCTTCTTCGTGATGGGAAATGAGAGTGACATGTGCCCGACCAAACACCTCCAGCGAGTCTCTCATTGGTTCCCCCTCTTGCAGTTCATCCTGCGGACAAATTGCAGACGGTACGAAAGAGGCATGGAAAGGCGCCGAGTCTCCAAGTGGGGAGATTGTTAGTAAGGGGGCCTGAATGGAGAACACGAGCACCAGGAGATGAAAACTGAGGTGAGTTTCAGAAAGCTTTCCCGATCCCACGGTGTAGCATCCGCTGGGTTTCCAATGAGTGCTTTCGCTGTCGGAAGATTGCGTTGAACCTGGAGAGTTGGGACCCATGGAATGGGGAGCACGCAGGATTCCTTTCAAGGGTCTGCATTTGCTTTCCGAACCTCACCAATCGTCTCAGCCCCAAGAGTGTCCAGCCTTATGTCTTCTGCCGCTGGGGCTGTAGATGTGGTCAATCCTGGTTGCATGCCAGTCCCTGAACGCATTTTGGAAGAATTTCTCTCTGTTTTGCCCTGCTTGTTTCTTCTTTATGTTGGAAATGTATCCTCAGAATGGGTCTGAGCTGATTTTCCCTGCTGGTTTTAGGCCGCTTTACACACACTTGATGCACTTACACAGAGATATCAAGACTTAGCTTTTAAGATGCTTACTAGTCGGATAGATACTTGTGCGATGAACAGGGTCTGGTGAGTCCAGTTGATTGAGCAAGGAGTAGGTCGTGTCCATTCCATATTCGGTTTTCGGAAGGGTATCTGTGCTCATTTCAAACTCGAGTTTTATGCGTCACCCCACCTCACCTTTCCCCTGAAGCAGGCATAAGTGTGTTTTCTAAAAGCGTGACTGTGTTCTGTTTGGGGATTCAGTTCATGGGGAGCGATTTTTACATTCCCTCGATAAGTGATATCATAAGTTTCTTTTTTTGTGGGACTGATTTCACTGAGGATGATCGTACCTAAATCCACTCAGGATGCTGCTACCAGCCTCATGACGTGGATTTCATGGCTGAGTGACACTCCATTGGACCTACGTAGCACCACTTGTCCACTTGTCCACTTGTCTTTGTCCACTTGTCCACTCGTCTTTGTCCACTTGGCTCTTTCCTGGGATATGAAACGTGTACCGGAGTGGAGGTTCTTGTCAAGACAGCAGCCCTCAACTTTGGGGTCCCTGTGTCTGGTTGATTTTTTCATTTTCCCAAGGTCAACGCCCATGTGTGGAAGTGCCCTATGCTCTGTGGTTCTGTGTTTTACATGGTTTGGGAAAGAGGATACACTTGTGAAGATTGGCTGTTGGCCATTGACATCCCACCCATCAGCTTAACAAGGCTCCCTTGACTCCGTGGGCTGTCCTGCCTTTCTGGTTTTTAGACTTTTTTCGCCTGGCCCTTTTGCCCCGGGGGGGGGGGGGCGAGAGATTTCTTTGTAGTGCTGATTTGCTCTCCCAGGTTGCTTGGTTGGCCAAAAAGGGCGTATGCGTTTTTTCCTGAATATATTCAGGAAAAAACGCATACGCCCTTTTTGGCCAACCGCATCATTGTCCACGTTCTGGCGCTTTTCATGTGCTATCGGGGCCATTCCGATGTACCCGTTGACATCCGTTTCCTGCAATTCTGCCTTGCGTTCAACGCCTCTTCGTAGCCTGACCTCAATATATTTTGGGGCGATAGTTATCGTTTAGAACTCTGCAGGTTTGGGAAGTGCAGTGCCCCTGAGCTCCACTTCCCAAGTCGCTTTTTTGTGAGTGGGACGCAACACGGCTGGATGGCTTCACGCCCTATTGTCGATCCGCGGTGGCAGGCTGAACCTCTGGTGAATTCTTCTTCGTGATGGGAAATGAGAGTGACATGTGCCCGACCAAACACCTCCAGCGAGTCTCTCATTGGTTCCCCCTCTTGCAGTTCATCCTGCGGACAAATTGCAGACGGTACGAAAGAGGCATGGAAAGGCGCCGAGTCTCCAAGTGGGGAGATTGTTAGTAAGGGGGCCTGAATGGAGAACACGAGCACCAGGAGATGAAAACTGAGGTGAGTTTCAGAAAGCTTTCCCGATCCCACGGTGTAGCATCCGCTGGGTTTCCAATGAGTGCTTTCGCTGTCGGAAGATTGCGTTGAACCTGGAGAGTTGGGACCCATGGAATGGGGAGCACGCAGGATTCCTTTCAAGGGTCTGCATTTGCTTTCCCAACCTCACCCATCGTCTCAGCTCCAAGAGTGTCCAGCCTTATGTCTTCTGCCGCTGGGGCTGTAGATGTGGTCAATCCTGGTTGCATGCCAGTCCCTGAACGCATTTTGGAAGAATTTCTCTCTGTTTTGCCCTGCTTGTTTCTTCCTTATGTTGGAAATGTATCCTCAGAATGGGTCTGAGCTGATTTTCCCTGCTGGTTTTAGGCCGCTTTACACACACTTGATGCACTTACACAGAGATATCAAGACTTAGCTTTTAAGATGCTTACTAGTCGGATAGATACTTGTGCGATGAACAGGGTGTGGTGAGTCCAGTTGATTGAGCAAGGAGTAGGTCGTGTCCATTCCATATTCGGTTTTCGGAAGGGTATCTGTGCTCATTTCAAACTCGAGTTTTATGCGTCACCCCACCTCACCTTTCCCCTGAAGCAGGCATAAGTGTGTTTTCTAAAAGCGTGACTGTGTTCTGTTTGGGGATTCAGTTCATGGGGAGCGATTTTTACATTCCCTCGATAAGTGATATCATAAGTTTCTTTTTTTGTGGGACTGATTTCACTGAGGATGATCGTACCTAAATCCACTCAGGATGCTGCTACCAGCCTCATGACGTGGATTTCATGGCTGAGTGACACTCCATTGGACCTACGTAGCACCAGTTGTCCACTTGTCCACTTGTCTTTGTCCACTTGTCAACTCGTCTTTGTCCACTTGGCTCTTTCCTGGGATATGAAACGTGTACCGGAGTGGAGGTTCTTGTCAAGACAGCAGCCCTCAACTTTGGGGTCCCTGTGTCTGGTTGATTTTTTCATTTTCCCAAGGTCAACGCCCATGTGTGGAAGTGCCCTATGCTCTGTGGTTCTGTGTTTTACATGGTTTGGGAAAGAGGATACACTTGTGAAGATTGGCTGTTGGCCATTGACATCCCGCCCATCAGCTTAACAAGGCTCCCTTGACTCCGTGGGCTGTCCTGCCTTTCTGGTTTTTAGACTTTTTTCGCCTGGCCCTTTTGCCCCGGGGGGGGGGGGCGAGAGATTTCTTTGTAGTGCTGATTTGCTCTCCCAGGTTGCTTGGTTGGCCAAAAAGGGCGTATGCGTTTTTTCCTGAATATATTCAGGAAAAAACGCATACGCCCTTTTTGGCCAACCGCATCATTGTCCACGTTCTGGCGCTTTTCATGTGCTATCGGGGCCATTCCGATGTACCCGTTGACATCCGTTTCCTGCAATTCTGCCTTGCGTTCAACGCCTCTTCGTAGCCTGACCTCAATATATTTTGGGGCGATAGTTATCGTTTAGAACTCTGCAGGTTTGGGAAGTGCAGTGCCCCTGAGCTCCATTTCCCAAGTCGCTTTTTTGTGAGTGGGACGCAACACGGCTGGATGGCTTCACGCCCTATTGTCGATCCGCGGTGGCAGGCTGAACCTCTGGTGAATTCTTCTTCGTGATGGGAAATGAGAGTGACATGTGCCCGACCAAACACCTCCAGCGAGTCTCTCATTGGTTCCCCCTCTTGCAGTTCATCCTGCGGACAAATTGCAGACGGTACGAAAGAGGCATGGAAAGGCGCTGAGTCTCCAAGTGGGGAGATTGTTAGTAAGGGGGCCTGAATGGAGAACACGAGCACCAGGAGATGAAAACTGAGGTGAGTTTCAGAAAGCTTTCCCGATCCCACGGTGTAGCATCCGCTGGGTTTCCAATGCGTGCTTTCGCTGTCGGAAGATTGCGTTGAACCTGGAGAGTTGGGACCCATGGAATGGGGAGCACGCAGGATTCCTTTCAAGGGTCTGCATTTGCTTTCCGAACCTCACCCATCGTCTCAGCCCCAAGAGTGTCCAGCCTTATGTCTTCTGCCGCTGGGGCTGTAGATGTGGTCAATCCTGGTTGCATGCCAGTCCCTGAACGCATTTTGGAAGAATTTCTCTCTGTTTTGCCCTGCTTGTTTCTTCTTTATGTTGGAAATGTATCCTCAGAATGGGTCTGAGCTGATTTTCCCTGCTGGTTTTAGGCCGCTTTACACACACTTGATGCACTTACACAGAGATATCAAGACTTAGCTTTTAAGATGCTTACTAGTCGGATAGATACTTGTGCGATGAACAGGGTGTGGTGAGTCCAGTTGATTGAGCAAGGAGTAGGTCGTGTCCATTCCATATTCGGTTTTCGGAAGGGTATCTGTGCTCATTTCAAACTCGAGTTTTATGCGTCACCCCACCTCACCTTTCCCCTGAAGCAGGCATAAGTGTGTTTTCTAAAAGCGTGACTCTGTTCTGTTTGGGGATTCAGTTCATGGGGAGCGATTTTTACATTCCCTCCATAAGTGATATCATAAGTTTCTTTTTTTGTGGGACTGATTTCACTGAGGATGATCGTACCTAAATCCACTCAGGATGCTGCTACCAGCCTCATGACGTGGATTTCATGGCTGAGTGACACTCCATTGGACCTACGTAGCACCAGTTGTCCACTTGTCCACTTGTCTTTGTCCACTTGTCCACTCGTCTTTGTCCACTTGGCTCTTTCCTGGGATATGAAACGTGTACCGGAGTGGAGGTTCTTGTCAAGACAGCAGCCCTCAACTTTGGGGTCCCTGTGTCTGGTTGATTTTTTCATTTTCCCAAGGTCAACGCCCATGTGTGGAAGTGCCCTATGCTCTGTGGTTCTGTGTTTTACATGGTTTGGGAAAGAGGATACACTTGTGAAGATTGGCTGTTGGCCATTGACATCCCGCCCATCAGCTTAACAAGGCTCCCTTGACTCCGTGGGCTGTCCTGCCTTTCTGGTTTTTAGACTTTTTTCGCCTGGCCCTTTTGCCCCGGGGGGGGGGGGCGAGAGATTTCTTTGTAGTGCTGATTTGCTCTCCCAGGTTGCTTGGTTGGCCAAAAAGGGCGTATGCGTTTTTTCCTGAATATATTCAGGAAAAAACGCATACGCCCTTTTTGGCCAACCGCATCATTGTCCACGTTCTGGCGCTTTTCATGTGCTATTGGGGCCATTCCGATGTACCCGTTGACATCCGTTTCCTGCAATTCTGCCTTGCGTTCAACGCCTCTTCGTAGCCTGACCTCAATATATTTTGGGGCGATAGTTATCGTTTAGAACTCTGCAGGTTTGGGAAGTGCAGTGCCCCTGAGCTCCACTTCCCAAGTCGCTTTTTTGTGAGTGGGACGCAACACGGCTGGATGGCTTCACGCCCTATTGTCGATCCGCGGTGGCAGGCTGAACCTCTGGTGAATTCTTCTTCGTGATGGGAAATGAGAGTGACATGTGCCCGACCAAACACCTCCAGCGAGTCTCTCATTGGTTCCCCCTCTTGCAGTTCATCCTGCGGACAAATTGCAGACGGTACGAAAGAGGCATGGAAAGGCGCCGAGTCTCCAAGTGGGGAGATTGTTAGTAAGGGGGCCTGAATGGAGAACACGAGCACCAGGAGATGAAAACTGAGGTGAGTTTCAGAAAGCTTTCCCGATCCCACGGTGTAGCATCCGCTGGGTTTCCAATGAGTGCTTTCGCTGTCGGAAGATTGCGTTGAACCTGGAGAGTTGGGACCCATGGAATGGGGAGCACGCAGGATTCCTTTCAAGGGTCTGCATTTGCTTTCCGAACCTCACCAATCGTCTCAGCCCCAAGAGTGTCCAGCCTTATGTCTTCTGCCGCTGGGGCTGTAGATGTGGTCAATCCTGGTTGCATGCCAGTCCCTGAACGCATTTTGGAAGAATTTCTCTCTGTTTTGCCCTGCTTGTTTCTTCTTTATGTTGGAAATGTATCCTCAGAATGGGTCTGAGCTGATTTTCCCTGCTGGTTTTAGGCCGCTTTACACACACTTGATGCACTTACACAGAGATATCAAGACTTAGCTTTTAAGATGCTTACTAGTCGGATAGATACTTGTGCGATGAACAGGGTGTGGTGAGTCCAGTTGATTGAGCAAGGAGTAGGTCGTGTCCATTCCATATTCGGTTTTCGGAAGGGTATCTGTGCTCATTTCAAACTCGAGTTTTATGCGTCACCCCACCTCACCTTTCCCCTGAAGCAGGCATAAGTGTGTTTTCTAAAAGCGTGACTCTGTTCTGTTTGGGGATTCAGTTCATGGGGAGCGATTTTTACATTCCCTCCATAAGTGATATCATAAGTTTCTTTTTTTGTGGGACTGATTTCACTGAGGATGATCGTACCTAAATCCACTCAGGATGCTGCTACCAGCCTCATGACGTGGATTTCATGGCTGAGTGACACTCCATTGGACCTACGTAGCACCACTTGTCCACTTGTCCACTTGTCTTTGTCCACTTGTCCACTCGTCTTTGTCCACTTGGCTCTTTCCTGGGATATGAAACGTGTACCGGAGTGGAGGTTCTTGTCAAGACAGCAGCCCTCAACTTTGGGGTCCCTGTGTCTGGTTGATTTTTTCATTTTCCCAAGGTCAACACCCATGTGTGGAAGTGCCCTATGCTCTGTGGTTCTGTGTTTTACATGGTTTGGGAAAGAGGATACACTTGTGAAGATTGGCTGTTGGCCATTGACATCCCGCCCATCAGCTTAACAAGGCTCCCTTGACTCCGTGGGCTGTCCTGCCTTTCTGGTTTTTAGACTTTTTTCGCCTGGCCCTTTTGCCCCGGGGGGGGGGGCGAGAGATTTCTTTGTAGTGCTGATTTGCTCTCCCAGGTTGCTTGGTTGGCCAAAAAGGGCGTATGCGTTTTTTCCTGAATATATTCAGGAAAAAACGCATACGCCCTTTTTGGCCAACCGCATCATTGTCCACGTTCTGGCGCTTTTCATGTGCTATCGGGGCCATTCCGATGTACCCGTTGACATCCGTTTCCTGCAATTCTGCCTTGCGTTCAACGCCTCTTCGTAGCCTGACCTCAATATATTTTGGGGCGATAGTTATCGTTTAGAACTCTGCAGGTTTGGGAAGTGCAGTGCCCCTGAGCTCCATTTCCCAAGTCGCTTTTTTGTGAGTGGGACGCAACACGGCTGGATGGCTTCACGCCCTATTGTCGATCCGCGGTGGCAGGCTGAACCTCTGGTGAATTCTTCTTCGTGATGGGAAATGAGAGTGACATGTGCCCGACCAAACACCTCCAGCGAGTCTCTCATTGGTTCCCCCTCTTGCAGTTCATCCTGCGGACAAATTGCAGACGGTACGCAAGAGGCATGGAAAGGCGCCGAGTCTCCAAGTGGGGAGATTGTTAGTAAGGGGGCCTGAATGGAGAACACGAGCACCAGGAGATGAAAACTGAGGTGAGTTTCAGAAAGCTTTCCCGATCCCACGGTGTAGCATCCGCTGGGTTTCCAATGCGTGCTTTCGCTGTCGGAAGATTGCGTTGAACCTGGAGAGTTGGGACCCATGGTATGGGGAGCACGCAGGATTCCTTTCAAGGGTCTGCATTTGCTTTCCGAACATCACCCATCGTCTCAGCCCCAAGAGTGTCCAGCCTTATGTCTTCTGCCGCTGGGGCTGTAGATGTGGTCAATCCTGGTTGCATGCCAGTCCCTGAACGCATTTTGGAAGAATTTCTCTCTGTTTTGCCCTGCTTGTTTCTTCTTTATGTTGGAAATGTATCCTCAGAATGGGTCTGAGCTGATTTTCCCTGCTGGTTTTAGGCCGCTTTACACACACTTGATGCACTGACACAGAGATATCAAGACTTAGCTTTTAAGATGCTTACTAGTCGGATAGATACTTGTGCGATGAACAGGGTGTGGTGAGTCCAGTTGATTGAGCAAGGAGTAGGTCGTGTCCATTCCATATTCGGTTTTCGGAAGGGTATCTGTGCTCATTTCAAACTCGAGTTTTATGCGTCACCCCACCTCACCTTTCCCCTGAAGCAGGCATAAGTGTGTTTTCTAAAAGCGTGACTGTGTTCTGTTTGGGGATTCAGTTCATGGGGAGCGATTTTTACATTCCCTCGATAAGTGATATCATAAGTTTCTTTTTTTGTGGGACTGATTTCACTGAGGATGATCGTACCTAAATCCACTCAGGATGCTGCTACCAGCCTCATGACGTGGATTTCATGGCTGAGTGACACTCCATTGGACCTACGTAGCACCACTTGTCCACTTGTCCACTTGTCTTTGTCCACTTGTCCACTCGTCTTTGTCCACTTGGCTCTTTCCTGGGATATGAAACGTGTACCGGAGTGGAGGTTCTTGTCAAGACAGCAGCCCTCAACTTTGGGGTCCCTGTGTCTGGTTGATTTTTTCATTTTCCCAAGGTCAACGCCCATGTGTGGAAGTGCCCTATGCTCTGTGGTTCTGTGTTTTACATGGTTTGGGAAAGAGGATACACTTGTGAAGATTGGCTGTTGGCCATTGACATCCCGCCCATCAGCTTAACAAGGCTCCCTTGACTCCGTGGGCTGTCCTGCCTTTCTGGTTTTTAGACTTTTTTCGCCTGGCCCTTTTGCCCCGGGGGGGGGGGGGGCGAGAGATTTCTTTGTAGTGCTGATTTGCTCTCCCAGGTTGCTTGGTTGGCCAAAAAGGGCGTATGCGTTTTTTCCTGAATATATTCAGGAAAAAACGCATACGCCCTTTTTGGCCAACCGCATCATTGTCCACGTTCTGGCGCTTTTCATGTGCTATCGGGGCCATTCCGATGTACCCGTTGACATCCGTTTCCTGCAATTCTGCCTTGCGTTCAACGCCTCTTCGTAGCCTGACCTCAATATATTTTGGGGCGATAGTTATCGTTTAGAACTCTGCAGGTTTGGGAAGTTCAGTGCCCCTGAGCTCCACTTCCCAAGTCGCTTTTTTGTGAGTGGGACGCAACACGGCTGGATGGCTTCACGCCCTATTGTCGATCCGCGGTGGCAGGCTGAACCTCTGGTGAATTCTTCTTCGTGATGGGAAATGAGAGTGACATGTGCCCGACCAAACACCTCCAGCGAGTCTCTCATTGGTTCCCCCTCTTGCAGTTCATCCTGCGGACAAATTGCAGACGGTATGCAAGAGGCATGGAAAGGCGCCGAGTCTCCAAGTGGGGAGATTGTTAGTAAGGGGGCCTGAATGGAGAACACGAGCACCAGGAGATGAAAACTGAGGTGAGTTTCAGAAAGCTTTCCCGATCCCACGGTGTAGCATCCGCTGGGTTTCCAATGAGTGCTTTCGCTGTCGGAAGATTGCGTTGAACCTGGAGAGTTGGGACCCATGGAATGGGGAGCACGCAGGATTCCTTTCAAGGGTCTGCATTTGCTTTCCGAACATCACCCATCGTCTCAGCCCCAAGAGTGTCCAGCCTTATGTCTTCTGCCGCTGGGGCTGTAGATGTGGTCAATCCTGGTTGCATGCCAGTCCCTGAACGCATTTTGGAAGAATTTCTCTCTGTTTTGCCCTGCTTGTTTCTTCTTTATGTTGGAAATGTATCCTCAGAATGGGTCTGAGCTGATTTTCCCTGCTGGTTTTAGGCCGCTTTACACACACTTGATGCACTTACACAGAGATATCAAGACTTAGCTTTTAAGATGCTTACTAGTCGGATAGATACTTGTGCGATGAACAGGGTGTGGTGAGTCCAGTTGATTGAGCAAGGAGTAGGTCGTGTCCATTCCATATTCGGTTTTCGGAAGGGTATCTGTGCTCATTTCAAACTCGAGTTTTATGCGTCACCCCACCTCACCTTTCCCCTGAAGCAGGCATAAGTGTGTTTTCTAAAAGCGTGACTGTGTTCTGTTTGGGGATTCAGTTCATGGGGAGCGATTTTTACATTCCCTCGATAAGTGATATCATAAGTTTCTTTTTTTGTGGGACTGATTTCACTGAGGATGATCGTACCTAAATCCACTCAGGATGCTGCTACCAGCCTCATGACGTGGATTTCATGGCTGAGTGACACTCCATTGGACCTACGTAGCACCACTTGTCCACTTGTCCACTTGTCTTTGTCCACTTGTCCACTCGTCTTTGTCCACTTGGCTCTTTCCTGGGATATGAAACGTGTACCGGAGTGGAGGTTCTTGTCAAGACAGCAGCCCTCAACTTTGGGGTCCCTGTGTCTGGTTGATTTTTTCATTTTCCCAAGGTCAACGCCCATGTGTGGAAGTGCCCTATGCTCTGTGGTTCTGTGTTTTACATGGTTTGGGAAAGAGGATACACTTGTGAAGATTGGCTGTTGGCCATTGACATCCCGCCCATCAGCTTAACAAGGCTCCCTTGACTCCGTGGGCTGTCCTGCCTTTCTGGTTTTTAGACTTTTTTCGCCTGGCCCTTTTGCCCCGGGGGGGGGGGGCGAGAGATTTCTTTGTAGTGCTGATTTGCTCTCCCAGGTTGCTTGGTTGGCCAAAAAGGGCGTATGCGTTTTTTCCTGAATATATTCAGGAAAAAACGCATACGCCCTTTTTGGCCAACCGCATCATTGTCCACGTTCTGGCGCTTTTCATGTGCTATCGGGGCCATTCCGATGTACCCGTTGACATCCGTTTCCTGCAATTCTGCCTTGCGTTCAACGCCTCTTCGTAGCCTGACCTCAATATATTTTGGGGCGATAGTTATCGTTTAGAACTCTGCAGGTTTGGGAAGTGCAGTGCCCCTGAGCTCCACTTCCCAAGTCGCTTTTTTGTGAGTGGGACGCAACACGGCTGGATGGCTTCACGCCCTATTGTCGATCCGCGGTGGCAGGCTGAACCTCTGGTGAATTCTTCTTCGTGATGGGAAATGAGAGTGACATGTGCCCGACCAAACACCTCCAGCGAGTCTCTCATTGGTTCCCCCTCTTGCAGTTCATCCTGCGGACAAATTGCAGACGGTACGAAAGAGGCATGGAAAGGCGCCGAGTCTCCAAGTGGGGAGATTGTTAGTAAGGGGGCCTGAATGGAGAACACGAGCACCAGGAGATGAAAACTGAGGTGAGTTTCAGAAAGCTTTCCCGATCCCACGGTGTAGCATCCGCTGGGTTTCCAATGAGTGCTTTCGCTGTCGGAAGATTGCGTTGAACCTGGAGAGTTGGGACCCATGGAATGGGGAGCACGCAGGATTCCTTTCAAGGGTCTGCATTTGCTTTCCGAACCTCACCAATCGTCTCAGCCCCAAGAGTGTCCAGCCTTATGTCTTCTGCCGCTGGGGCTGTAGATGTGGTCAATCCTGGTTGCATGCCAGTCCCTGAACGCATTTTGGAAGAATTTCTCTCTGTTTTGCCCTGCTTGTTTCTTCTTTATGTTGGAAATGTATCCTCAGAATGGGTCTGAGCTGATTTTCCCTGCTGGTTTTAGGCCGCTTTACACACACTTGATGCACTTACACAGAGATATCAAGACTTAGCTTTTAAGATGCTTACTAGTCGGATAGATACTTGTGCGATGAACAGGGTGTGGTGAGTCCAGTTGATTGAGCAAGGAGTAGGTCGTGTCCATTCCATATTCGGTTTTCGGAAGGGTATCTGTGCTCATTTCAAACTCGAGTTTTATGCGTCACCCCACCTCACCTTTCCCCTGAAGCAGGCATAAGTGTGTTTTCTAAAAGCGTGACTCTGTTCTGTTTGGGGATTCAGTTCATGGGGAGCGATTTTTACATTCCCTCCATAAGTGATATCATAAGTTTCTTTTTTTGTGGGACTGATTTCACTGAGGATGATCGTACCTAAATCCACTCAGGATGCTGCTACCAGCCTCATGACGTGGATTTCATGGCTGAGTGACACTCCATTGGACCTACGTAGCACCACTTGTCCACTTGTCCACTTGTCTTTGTCCACTTGTCCACTCGTCTTTGTCCACTTGGCTCTTTCCTGGGATATGAAACGTGTACCGGAGTGGAGGTTCTTGTCAAGACAGCAGCCCTCAACTTTGGGGTCCCTGTGTCTGGTTGATTTTTTCATTTTCCCAAGGTCAACGCCCATGTGTGGAAGTGCCCTATGCTCTGTGGTTCTGTGTTTTACATGGTTTGGGAAAGAGGATACACTTGTGAAGATTGGCTGTTGGCCATTGACATCCCGCCCATCAGCTTAACAAGGCTCCCTTGACTCCGTGGGCTGTCCTGCCTTTCTGGTTTTTAGACTTTTTTCGCCTGGCCCTTTTGCCCCGGGGGGGGGGGCGAGAGATTTCTTTGTAGTGCTGATTTGCTCTCCCAGGTTGCTTGGTTGGCCAAAAAGGGCGTATGCGTTTTTTCCTGAATATATTCAGGAAAAAACGCATACGCCCTTTTTGGCCAACCGCATCATTGTCCACGTTCTGGCGCTTTTCATGTGCTATCGGGGCCATTCCGATGTACCCGTTGACATCCGTTTCCTGCAATTCTGCCTTGCGTTCAACGCCTCTTCGTAGCCTGACCTCAATATATTTTGGGGCGATAGTTATCGTTTAGAACTCTGCAGGTTTGGGAAGTGCAGTGCCCCTGAGCTCCATTTCCCAAGTCGCTTTTTTGTGAGTGGGACGCAACACGGCTGGATGGCTTCACGCCCTATTGTCGATCCGCGGTGGCAGGCTGAACCTCTGGTGAATTCTTCTTCGTGATGGGAAATGAGAGTGACATGTGCCCGACCAAACACCTCCAGCGAGTCTCTCATTGGTTCCCCCTCTTGCAGTTCATCCTGCGGACAAATTGCAGACGGTACGAAAGAGGCATGGAAAGGCGCCGAGTCTCCAAGTGGGGAGATTGTTAGTAAGGGGGCCTGAATGGAGAACACGAGCACCAGGAGATGAAAACTGAGGTGAGTTTCAGAAAGCTTTCCCGATCCCACGGTGTAGCATCCGCTGGGTTTCCAATGCGTGCTTTCGCTGTCGGAAGATTGCGTTGAACCTGGAGAGTTGGGACCCATGGAATGGGGAGCACGCAGGATTCCTTTCAAGGGTCTGCATTTGCTTTCCCAACCTCACCCATCGTCTCAGCCCCAAGAGTGTCCAGCCTTATGTCTTCTGCCGCTGGGGCTGTAGATGTGGTCAATCCTGGTTGCATGCCAGTCCCTGAACGCATTTTGGAAGAATTTCTCTCTGTTTTGCCCTGCTTGTTTCTTCTTTATGTTGGAAATGTATCCTCAGAATGGGTCTGAGCTGATTTTCCCTGCTGGTTTTAGGCCGCTTTACACACACTTGATGCACTGACACAGAGATATCAAGACTTAGCTTTTAAGATGCTTACTAGTCGGATAGATACTTGTGCGATGAACAGGGTGTGGTGAGTCCAGTTGATTGAGCAAGGAGTAGGTCGTGTCCATTCCATATTCGGTTTTCGGAAGGGTATCTGTGCTCATTTCAAACTCGAGTTTTATGCGTCACCCCACCTCACCTTTCCCCTGAAGCAGGCATAAGTGTGTTTTCTAAAAGCGTGACTGTGTTCTGTTTGGGGATTCAGTTCATGGGGAGCGATTTTTACATTCCCTCGATAAGTGATATCATAAGTTTCTTTTTTTGTGGGACTGATTTCACTGAGGATGATCGTACCTAAATCCACTCAGGATGCTGCTACCAGCCTCATGACGTGGATTTCATGGCTGAGTGACACTCCATTGGACCTACGTAGCACCACTTGTCCACTTGTCCACTTGTCTTTGTCCACTTGTCCACTCGTCTTTGTCCACTTGGCTCTTTCCTGGGATATGAAACGTGTACCGGAGTGGAGGTTCTTGTCAAGACAGCAGCCCTCAACTTTGGGGTCCCTGTGTCTGGTTGATTTTTTCATTTTCCCAAGGTCAACGCCCATGTGTGGAAGTGCCCTATGCTCTGTGGTTCTGTGTTTTACATGGTTTGGGAAAGAGGATACACTTGTGAAGATTGGCTGTTGGCCATTGACATCCCGCCCATCAGCTTAACAAGGCTCCCTTGACTCCGTGGGCTGTCCTGCCTTTCTGGTTTTTAGACTTTTTTCGCCTGGCCCTTTTGCCCCGGGGGGGGGGGGGCGAGAGATTTCTTTGTAGTGCTGATTTGCTCTCCCAGGTTGCTTGGTTGGCCAAAAAGGGCGTATGCGTTTTTTCCTGAATATATTCAGGAAAAAACGCATACGCCCTTTTTGGCCAACCGCATCATTGTCCACGTTCTGGCGCTTTTCATGTGCTATCGGGGCCATTCCGATGTACCCGTTGACATCCGTTTCCTGCAATTCTGCCTTGCGTTCAACGCCTCTTCGTAGCCTGACCTCAATATATTTTGGGGCGATAGTTATCGTTTAGAACTCTGCAGGTTTGGGAAGTTCAGTGCCCCTGAGCTCCACTTCCCAAGTCGCTTTTTTGTGAGTGGGACGCAACACGGCTGGATGGCTTCACGCCCTATTGTCGATCCGCGGTGGCAGGCTGAACCTCTGGTGAATTCTTCTTCGTGATGGGAAATGAGAGTGACATGTGCCCGACCAAACACCTCCAGCGAGTCTCTCATTGGTTCCCCCTCTTGCAGTTCATCCTGCGGACAAATTGCAGACGGTATGCAAGAGGCATGGAAAGGCGCCGAGTCTCCAAGTGGGGAGATTGTTAGTAAGGGGGCCTGAATGGAGAACACGAGCACCAGGAGATGAAAACTGAGGTGAGTTTCAGAAAGCTTTCCCGATCCCACGGTGTAGCATCCGCTGGGTTTCCAATGAGTGCTTTCGCTGTCGGAAGATTGCGTTGAACCTGGAGAGTTGGGACCCATGGAATGGGGAGCACGCAGGATTCCTTTCAAGGGTCTGCATTTGCTTTCCGAACATCACCCATCGTCTCAGCCCCAAGAGTGTCCAGCCTTATGTCTTCTGCCGCTGGGGCTGTAGATGTGGTCAATCCTGGTTGCATGCCAGTCCCTGAACGCATTTTGGAAGAATTTCTCTCTGTTTTGCCCTGCTTGTTTCTTCTTTATGTTGGAAATGTATCCTCAGAATGGGTCTGAGCTGATTTTCCCTGCTGGTTTTAGGCCGCTTTACACACACTTGATGCACTTACACAGAGATATCAAGACTTAGCTTTTAAGATGCTTACTAGTCGGATAGATACTTGTGCGATGAACAGGGTGTGGTGAGTCCAGTTGATTGAGCAAGGAGTAGGTCGTGTCCATTCCATATTCGGTTTTCGGAAGGGTATCTGTGCTCATTTCAAACTCGAGTTTTATGCGTCACCCCACCTCACCTTTCCCCTGAAGCAGGCATAAGTGTGTTTTCTAAAAGCGTGACTGTGTTCTGTTTGGGGATTCAGTTCATGGGGAGCGATTTTTACATTCCCTCGATAAGTGATATCATAAGTTTCTTTTTTTGTGGGACTGATTTCACTGAGGATGATCGTACCTAAATCCACTCAGGATGCTGCTACCAGCCTCATGACGTGGATTTCATGGCTGAGTGACACTCCATTGGACCTACGTAGCACCACTTGTCCACTTGTCCACTTGTCTTTGTCCACTTGTCCACTCGTCTTTGTCCACTTGGCTCTTTCCTGGGATATGAAACGTGTACCGGAGTGGAGGTTCTTGTCAAGACAGCAGCCCTCAACTTTGGGGTCCCTGTGTCTGGTTGATTTTTTCATTTTCCCAAGGTCAACGCCCATGTGTGGAAGTGCCCTATGCTCTGTGGTTCTGTGTTTTACATGGTTTGGGAAAGAGGATACACTTGTGAAGATTGGCTGTTGGCCATTGACATCCCGCCCATCAGCTTAACAAGGCTCCCTTGACTCCGTGGGCTGTCCTGCCTTTCTGGTTTTTAGACTTTTTTCGCCTGGCCCTTTTGCCCCGGGGGGGGGGGGGGGCGAGAGATTTCTTTGTAGTGCTGATTTGCTCTCCCAGGTTGCTTGGTTGGCCAAAAAGGGCGTATGCGTTTTTTCCTGAATATATTCAGGAAAAAACGCATACGCCCTTTTTGGCCAACCGCATCATTGTCCACGTTCTGGCGCTTTTCATGTGCTATCGGGGCCATTCCGATGTACCCGTTGACATCCGTTTCCTGCAATTCTGCCTTGCGTTCAACGCCTCTTCGTAGCCTGACCTCAATATATTTTGGGGCGATAGTTATCGTTTAGAACTCTGCAGGTTTGGGAAGTGCAGTGCCCCTGAGCTCCACTTCCCAAGTCGCTTTTTTGTGAGTGGGACGCAACACGGCTGGATGGCTTCACGCCCTATTGTCGATCCGCGGTGGCAGGCTGAACCTCTGGTGAATTCTTCTTCGTGATGGGAAATGAGAGTGACATGTGCCCGACCAAACACCTCCAGCGAGTCTCTCATTGGTTCCCCCTCTTGCAGTTCATCCTGCGGACAAATTGCAGACGGTACGAAAGAGGCATGGAAAGGCGCCGAGTCTCCAAGTGGGGAGATTGTTAGTAAGGGGGCCTGAATGGAGAACACGAGCACCAGGAGATGAAAACTGAGGTGAGTTTCAGAAAGCTTTCCCGATCCCACGGTGTAGCATCCGCTGGGTTTCCAATGAGTGCTTTCGCTGTCGGAAGATTGCGTTGAACCTGGAGAGTTGGGACCCATGGAATGGGGAGCACGCAGGATTCCTTTCAAGGGTCTGCATTTGCTTTCCGAACCTCACCAATCGTCTCAGCCCCAAGAGTGTCCAGCCTTATGTCTTCTGCCGCTGGGGCTGTAGATGTGGTCAATCCTGGTTGCATGCCAGTCCCTGAACGCATTTTGGAAGAATTTCTCTCTGTTTTGCCCTGCTTGTTTCTTCTTTATGTTGGAAATGTATCCTCAGAATGGGTTTGAGCTGATTTTCCCTGCTGGTTTTAGGCCGCTTTACACACACTTGATGCACTTACACAGAGATATCAAGACTTAGCTTTTAAGATGCTTACTAGTCGGATAGATACTTGTGCGATGAACAGGGTGTGGTGAGTCCAGTTGATTGAGCAAGGAGTAGGTCGTGTCCATTCCATATTCGGTTTTCGGAAGGGTATCTGTGCTCATTTCAAACTCGAGTTTTATGCGTCACCCCACCTCACCTTTCCCCTGAAGCAGGCATAAGTGTGTTTTCTAAAAGCGTGACTGTGTTCTGTTTGGGGATTCAGTTCATGGGGAGCGATTTTTACATTCCCTCGATAAGTGATATCATAAGTTTCTTTTTTTGTGGGACTGATTTCACTGAGGATGATCGTACGTAAATCCACTCAGGATGCTGCTACCAGCCTCATGACGTGGATTTCATGGCTGAGTGACACTCCATTGGACCTACGTAGCACCAGTTGTCCACTTGTCCACTTGTCTTTGTCCACTTGTCCACTCGTCTTTGTCCACTTGGCTCTTTCCTGGGATATGAAACGTGTACCGGAGTGGAGGTTCTTGTCAAGACAGCAGCCCTCAACTTTGGGGTCCCTGTGTCTGGTTGATTTTTTCATTTTCCCAAGGTCAACGCCCATGTGTGGAAGTGCCCTATGCTCTGTGGTTCTGTGTTTTACATGGTTTGGGAAAGAGGATACACTTGTGAAGATTGGCTGTTGGCCATTGACATCCCGCCCATCAGCTTAACAAGGCTCCCTTGACTCCGTGGGCTGTCCTGCCTTTCTGGTTTTTAGACTTTTTTCGCCTGGCCCTTTTGCCCCGGGGGGGGGGGGGCGAGAGATTTCTTTGTAGTGCTGATTTGCTCTCCCAGGTTGCTTGGTTGGCCAAAAAGGGCGTATGCGTTTTTTCCTGAATATATTCAGGAAAAAACGCATACGCCCTTTTTGGCCAACCGCATCATTGTCCACGTTCTGGCGCTTTTCATGTGCTATCGGGGCCATTCCGATGTACCCGTTGACATCCGTTTCCTGCAATTCTGCCTTGCGTTCAACGCCTCTTCGTAGCCTGACCTCAATATATTTTGGGGCGATAGTTATCGTTTAGAACTCTGCAGGTTTGGGAAGTGCAGTGCCCCTGAGCTCCACTTCCCAAGTCGCTTTTTTGTGAGTGGGACGCAACACGGCTGGATGGCTTCACGCCCTATTGTCGATCCGCGGTGGCAGGCTGAACCTCTGGTGAATTCTTCTTCGTGATGGGAAATGAGAGTGACATGTGCCCGACCAAACACCTCCAGCGAGTCTCTCATTGG
This sequence comes from Kogia breviceps, assembly GCF_026419965.1. Classification (NCBI taxonomy): domain Eukaryota; kingdom Metazoa; phylum Chordata; class Mammalia; order Artiodactyla; family Physeteridae; genus Kogia; species Kogia breviceps. Next base: position 29,274,721 of record NC_081321.1, read on the forward strand.
TTCCCCCTCTTGCAGTTCATCCTGCGGACAAATTGCAGACGGTACGAAAGAGGCATGGAAAGGCGCCGAGTCTCCAAGTGGGGAGATTGTTAGTAAGGGGGCCTGAATGGAGAACACGAGCACCAGGAGATGAAAACTGAGGTGAGTTTCAGAAAGCTTTCCCGATCCCACGGTGTAGCATCCGCTGGGTTTCCAATGAGTGCTTTCGCTGTCGGAAGATTGCGTTGAACCTGGAGAGTTGGGACCCATGGAATGGGGAGCACGCAGGATTCCTTTCAAGGGTCTGCATTTGCTTTCCGAACCTCACCCATCGTCTCAGCCCCAAGAGTGTCCAGCCTTATGTCTTCTGCCGCTGGGGCTGTAGATGTGGTCAATCCTGGTTGCATGCCAGTCCCTGAACGCATTTTGGAAGAATTTCTCTCTGTTTTGCCCTGCTTGTTTCTTCTTTATGTTGGAAATGTATCCTCAGAATGGGTCTGAGCTGATTTTCCCTGCTGGTTTTAGGCCGCTTTACACACACTTGATGCACTTACACAGAGATATCAAGACTTAGCTTTTAAGATGCTTACTAGTCGGATAGATACTTGTGCGATGAACAGGGTGTGGTGAGTCCAGTTGATTGAGCAAGGAGTAGGTCGTGTCCATTCCATATTCGGTTTTCGGAAGGGTATCTGTGCTCATTTCAAACTCGAGTTTTATGCGTCACCCCACCTCACCTTTCCCCTGAAGCAGGCATAAGTGTGTTTTCTAAAAGCGTGACTGTGTTCTGTTTGGGGATTCAGTTCATGGGGAGCGATTTTTACATTCCCTCGATAAGTGATATCATAAGTTTCTTTTTTTGTGGGACTGATTTCACTGAGGATGATCGTACCTAAATCCACTCAGGATGCTGCTACCAGCCTCATGACGTGGATTTCATGGCTGAGTGACACTCCATTGGACCTACGTAGCACCAGTTGTCCACTTGTCCACTTGTCTTTGTCCACTTGTCCACTCGTCTTTGTCCACTTGGCTCTTTCCTGGGATATGAAACGTGTACCGGAGTGGAGGTTCTTGTCAAGACAGCAGCCCTCAACTTTGGGGTCCCTGTGTCTGGTTGATTTTTTCATTTTCCCAAGGTCAACGCCCATGTGTGGAAGTGCCCTATGCTCTGTGGTTCTGTGTTTTACATGGTTTGGGAAAGAGGATACACTTGTGAAGATTGGCTGTTGGCCATTGACATCCCGCCCATCAGCTTAACAAGGCTCCCTTGACTCCGTGGGCTGTCCTGCCTTTCTGGTTTTTAGACTTTTTTCGCCTGGCCCTTTTGCCCCGGGGGGGGGGGGCGAGAGATTTCTTTGTAGTGCTGATTTGCTCTCCCAGGTTGCTTGGTTGGCCAAAAAGGGCGTATGCGTTTTTTCCTGAATATATTCAGGAAAAAACGCATACGCCCTTTTTGGCCAACCGCATCATTGTCCACGTTCTGGCGCTTTTCATGTGCTATCGGGGCCATTCCGATGTACCCGTTGACATCCGTTTCCTGCAATTCTGCCTTGCGTTCAACGCCTCTTCGTAGCCTGACCTCAATATATTTTGGGGCGATAGTTATCGTTTAGAACTCTGCAGGTTTGGGAAGTGCAGTGCCCCTGAGCTCCACTTCCCAAGTCGCTTTTTTGTGAGTGGGACGCAACACGGCTGGATGGCTTCACGCCCTATTGTCGATCCGCGGTGGCAGGCTGAACCTCTGGTGAATTCTTCTTCGTGATGGGAAATGAGAGTGACATGTGCCCGACCAAACACCTCCAGCGAGTCTCTCATTGGTTCCCCCTCTTGCAGTTCATCCTGCGGACCAATTGCAGACGGTACGAAAGAGGCATGGAAAGGCGCTGAGTCTCCAAGTGGGGAGATTGTTAGTAAGGGGGCCTGAATGGAGAACACGAGCACCAGGAGATGAAAACTGAGGTGAGTTTCAGAAAGCTTTCCCGATCCCACGGTGTAGCATCCGCTGGGTTTCCAATGAGTGCTTTCGCTGTCGGAAGATTGCGTTGAACCTGGAGAGTTGGGACCCATGGAATGGGGAGCACGCAGGATTCCTTTCAAGGGTCTGCATTTGCTTTCCGAACCTCACCCATCGTCTCAGCCCCAAGAGTGTCCAGCCTTATGTCTTCTGCCGCTGGGGCTGTAGATGTGGTCAATCCTGGTTGCATGCCAGTCCCTGAACGCATTTTGGAAGAATTTCTCTCTGTTTTGCCCTGCTTGTTTCTTCTTTATGTTGGAAATGTATCCTCAGAATGGGTCTGAGCTGATTTTCCCTGCTGGTTTTAGGCCGCTTTACACACACTTGATGCACTTACACAGAGATATCAAGACTTAGCTTTTAAGATGCTTACTAGTCGGATAGATACTTGTGCGATGAACAGGGTGTGGTGAGTCCAGTTGATTGAGCAAGGAGTAGGTCGTGTCCATTCCATATTCGGTTTTCGGAAGGGTATCTGTGCTCATTTCAAACTCGAGTTTTATGCGTCACCCCACCTCACCTTTCCCCTGAAGCAGGCATAAGTGTGTTTTCTAAAAGCGTGACTGTGTTCTGTTTGGGGATTCAGTTCATGGGGAGCGATTTTTACATTCCCTCGATAAGTGATATCATAAGTTTCTTTTTTTGTGGGACTGATTTCACTGAGGATGATCGTACCTAAATCCACTCAGGATGCTGCTACCAGCCTCATGACGTGGATTTCATGGCTGAGTGACACTCCATTGGACCTACGTAGCACCACTTGTCCACTTGTCCACTTGTCTTTGTCCACTTGTCCACTCGTCTTTGTCCACTTGGCTCTTTCCTGGGATATGAAACGTGTACCGGAGTGGAGGTTCTTGTCAAGACAGCAGCCCTCAACTTTGGGGTCCCTGTGTCTGGTTGATTTTTTCATTTTCCCAAGGTCAACGCCCATGTGTGGAAGTGCCCTATGCTCTGTGGTTCTGTGTTTTACATGGTTTGGGAAAGAGGATACACTTGTGAAGATTGGCTGTTGGCCATTGACATCCCGCCCATCAGCTTAACAAGGCTCCCTTGACTCCGTGGGCTGTCCTGCCTTTCTGGTTTTTAGACTTTTTTCGCCTGGCCCTTTTGCCCCGGGGGGGGGGGGGCGAGAGATTTCTTTGTAGTGCTGATTTGCTCTCCCAGGTTGCTTGGTTGGCCAAAAAGGGCGTATGCGTTTTTTCCTGAATATATTCAGGAAAAAACGCATACGCCCTTTTTGGCCAACCGCATCATTGTCCACGTTCTGGCGCTTTTCATGTGCTATCGGGGCCATTCCGATGTACCCGTTGACATCCGTTTCCTGCAATTCTGCCTTGCGTTCAACGCCTCTTCGTAGCCTGACCTCAATATATTTTGGGGCGATAGTTATCGTTTAGAACTCTGCAGGTTTGGGAAGTGCAGTGCCCCTGAGCTCCACTTCCCAAGTCGCTTTTTTGTGAGTGGGACGCAACACGGCTGGATGGCTTCACGCCCTATTGTCGATCCGCGGTGGCAGGCTGAACCTCTGGTGAATTCTTCTTCGTGATGGGAAATGAGAGTGACATGTGCCCGACCAAACACCTCCAGCGAGTCTCTCATTGGTTCCCCCTCTTGCAGTTCATCCTGCGGACAAATTGCAGACGGTACGAAAGAGGCATGGAAAGGCGCCGAGTCTCCAAGTGGGGAGATTGTTAGTAAGGGGGCCTGAATGGAGAACACGAGCACCAGGAGATGAAAACTGAGGTGAGTTTCAGAAAGCTTTCCCGATCCCACGGTGTAGCATCCGCTGGGTTTCCAATGAGTGCTTTCGCTGTCGGAAGATTGCGTTGAACCTGGAGAGTTGGGACCCATGGAATGGGGAGCACGCAGGATTCCTTTCAAGGGTCTGCATTTGCTTTCCGAACCTCACCAATCGTCTCAGCCCCAAGAGTGTCCAGCCTTATGTCTTCTGCCGCTGGGGCTGTAGATGTGGTCAATCCTGGTTGCATGCCAGTCCCTGAACGCATTTTGGAAGAATTTCTCTCTGTTTTGCCCTGCTTGTTTCTTCTTTATGTTGGAAATGTATCCTCAGAATGGGTCTGAGCTGATTTTCCCTGCTGGTTTTAGGCCGCTTTACACACACTTGATGCACTTACACAGAGATATCAAGACTTAGCTTTTAAGATGCTTACTAGTCGGATAGATACTTGTGCGATGAACAGGGTGTGGTGAGTCCAGTTGATTGAGCAAGGAGTAGGTCGTGTCCATTCCATATTCGGTTTTCGGAAGGGTATCTGTGCTCATTTCAAACTCGAGTTTTATGCGTCACCCCACCTCACCTTTCCCCTGAAGCAGGCATAAGTGTGTTTTCTAAAAGCGTGACTCTGTTCTGTTTGGGGATTCAGTTCATGGGGAGCGATTTTTACATTCCCTCCATAAGTGATATCATAAGTTTCTTTTTTTGTGGGACTGATTTCACTGAGGATGATCGTACCTAAATCCACTCAGGATGCTGCTACCAGCCTCATGACGTGGATTTCATGGCTGAGTGACACTCCATTGGACCTACGTAGCACCACTTGTCCACTTGTCCACTTGTCTTTGTCCACTTGTCCACTCGTCTTTGTCCACTTGGCTCTTTCCTGGGATATGAAACGTGTACCGGAGTGGAGGTTCTTGTCAAGACAGCAGCCCTCAACTTTGGGGTCCCTGTGTCTGGTTGATTTTTTCATTTTCCCAAGGTCAACGCCCATGTGTGGAAGTGCCCTATGCTCTGTGGTTCTGTGTTTTACATGGTTTGGGAAAGAGGATACACTTGTGAAGATTGGCTGTTGGCCATTGACATCCCGCCCATCAGCTTAACAAGGCTCCCTTGACTCCGTGGGCTGTCCTGCCTTTCTGGTTTTTAGACTTTTTTCGCCTGGCCCTTTTGCCCCGGGGGGGGGGGCGAGAGATTTCTTTGTAGTGCTGATTTGCTCTCCCAGGTTGCTTGGTTGGCCAAAAAGGGCGTATGCGTTTTTTCCTGAATATATTCAGGAAAAAACGCATACGCCCTTTTTGGCCAACCGCATCATTGTCCACGTTCTGGCGCTTTTCATGTGCTATCGGGGCCATTCCGATGTACCCGTTGACATCCGTTTCCTGCAATTCTGCCTTGCGTTCAACGCCTCTTCGTAGCCTGACCTCAATATATTTTGGGGCGATAGTTATCGTTTAGAACTCTGCAGGTTTGGGAAGTGCAGTGCCCCTGAGCTCCATTTCCCAAGTCGCTTTTTTGTGAGTGGGACGCAACACGGCTGGATGGCTTCACGCCCTATTGTCGATCCGCGGTGGCAGGCTGAACCTCTGGTGAATTCTTCTTCGTGATGGGAAATGAGAGTGACATGTGCCCGACCAAACACCTCCAGCGAGTCTCTCATTGGTTCCCCCTCTTGCAGTTCATCCTGCGGACAAATTGCAGACGGTACGAAAGAGGCATGGAAAGGCGCCGAGTCTCCAAGTGGGGAGATTGTTAGTAAGGGGGCCTGAATGGAGAACACGAGCACCAGGAGATGAAAACTGAGGTGAGTTTCAGAAAGCTTTCCCGATCCCACGGTGTAGCATCCGCTGGGTTTCCAATGCGTGCTTTCGCTGTCGGAAGATTGCGTTGAACCTGGAGAGTTGGGACCCATGGAATGGGGAGCACGCAGGATTCCTTTCAAGGGTCTGCATTTGCTTTCCCAACCTCACCCATCGTCTCAGCCCCAAGAGTGTCCAGCCTTATGTCTTCTGCCGCTGGGGCTGTAGATGTGGTCAATCCTGGTTGCATGCCAGTCCCTGAACGCATTTTGGAAGAATTTCTCTCTGTTTTGCCCTGCTTGTTTCTTCTTTATGTTGGAAATGTATCCTCAGAATGGGTCTGAGCTGATTTTCCCTGCTGGTTTTAGGCCGCTTTACACACACTTGATGCACTGACACAGAGATATCAAGACTTAGCTTTTAAGATGCTTACTAGTCGGATAGATACTTGTGCGATGAACAGGGTGTGGTGAGTCCAGTTGATTGAGCAAGGAGTAGGTCGTGTCCATTCCATATTCGGTTTTCGGAAGGGTATCTGTGCTCATTTCAAACTCGAGTTTTATGCGTCACCCCACCTCACCTTTCCCCTGAAGCAGGCATAAGTGTGTTTTCTAAAAGCGTGACTGTGTTCTGTTTGGGGATTCAGTTCATGGGGAGCGATTTTTACATTCCCTCGATAAGTGATATCATAAGTTTCTTTTTTTGTGGGACTGATTTCACTGAGGATGATCGTACCTAAATCCACTCAGGATGCTGCTACCAGCCTCATGACGTGGATTTCATGGCTGAGTGACACTCCATTGGACCTACGTAGCACCACTTGTCCACTTGTCCACTTGTCTTTGTCCACTTGTCCACTCGTCTTTGTCCACTTGGCTCTTTCCTGGGATATGAAACGTGTACCGGAGTGGAGGTTCTTGTCAAGACAGCAGCCCTCAACTTTGGGGTCCCTGTGTCTGGTTGATTTTTTCATTTTCCCAAGGTCAACGCCCATGTGTGGAAGTGCCCTATGCTCTGTGGTTCTGTGTTTTACATGGTTTGGGAAAGAGGATACACTTGTGAAGATTGGCTGTTGGCCATTGACATCCCGCCCATCAGCTTAACAAGGCTCCCTTGACTCCGTGGGCTGTCCTGCCTTTCTGGTTTTTAGACTTTTTTCGCCTGGCCCTTTTGCCCCGGGGGGGGGGGGGGGGCGAGAGATTTCTTTGTAGTGCTGATTTGCTCTCCCAGGTTGCTTGGTTGGCCAAAAAGGGCGTATGCGTTTTTTCCTGAATATATTCAGGAAAAAACGCATACGCCCTTTTTGGCCAACCGCATCATTGTCCACGTTCTGGCGCTTTTCATGTGCTATCGGGGCCATTCCGATGTACCCGTTGACATCCGTTTCCTGCAATTCTGCCTTGCGTTCAACGCCTCTTCGTAGCCTGACCTCAATATATTTTGGGGCGATAGTTATCGTTTAGAACTCTGCAGGTTTGGGAAGTTCAGTGCCCCTGAGCTCCACTTCCCAAGTCGCTTTTTTGTGAGTGGGACGCAACACGGCTGGATGGCTTCACGCCCTATTGTCGATCCGCGGTGGCAGGCTGAACCTCTGGTGAATTCTTCTTCGTGATGGGAAATGAGAGTGACATGTGCCCGACCAAACACCTCCAGCGAGTCTCTCATTGGTTCCCCCTCTTGCAGTTCATCCTGCGGACAAATTGCAGACGGTATGCAAGAGGCATGGAAAGGCGCCGAGTCTCCAAGTGGGGAGATTGTTAGTAAGGGGGCCTGAATGGAGAACACGAGCACCAGGAGATGAAAACTGAGGTGAGTTTCAGAAAGCTTTCCCGATCCCACGGTGTAGCATCCGCTGGGTTTCCAATGAGTGCTTTCGCTGTCGGAAGATTGCGTTGAACCTGGAGAGTTGGGACCCATGGAATGGGGAGCACGCAGGATTCCTTTCAAGGGTCTGCATTTGCTTTCCGAACATCACCCATCGTCTCAGCCCCAAGAGTGTCCAGCCTTATGTCTTCTGCCGCTGGGGCTGTAGATGTGGTCAATCCTGGTTGCATGCCAGTCCCTGAACGCATTTTGGAAGAATTTCTCTCTGTTTTGCCCTGCTTGTTTCTTCTTTATGTTGGAAATGTATCCTCAGAATGGGTCTGAGCTGATTTTCCCTGCTGGTTTTAGGCCGCTTTACACACACTTGATGCACTTACACAGAGATATCAAGACTTAGCTTTTAAGATGCTTACTAGTCGGATAGATACTTGTGCGATGAACAGGGTGTGGTGAGTCCAGTTGATTGAGCAAGGAGTAGGTCGTGTCCATTCCATATTCGGTTTTCGGAAGGGTATCTGTGCTCATTTCAAACTCGAGTTTTATGCGTCACCCCACCTCACCTTTCCCCTGAAGCAGGCATAAGTGTGTTTTCTAAAAGCGTGACTGTGTTCTGTTTGGGGATTCAGTTCATGGGGAGCGATTTTTACATTCCCTCGATAAGTGATATCATAAGTTTCTTTTTTTGTGGGACTGATTTCACTGAGGATGATCGTACCTAAATCCACTCAGGATGCTGCTACCAGCCTCATGACGTGGATTTCATGGCTGAGTGACACTCCATTGGACCTACGTAGCACCACTTGTCCACTTGTCCACTTGTCTTTGTCCACTTGTCCACTCGTCTTTGTCCACTTGGCTCTTTCCTGGGATATGAAACGTGTACCGGAGTGGAGGTTCTTGTCAAGACAGCAGCCCTCAACTTTGGGGTCCCTGTGTCTGGTTGATTTTTTCATTTTCCCAAGGTCAACGCCCATGTGTGGAAGTGCCCTATGCTCTGTGGTTCTGTGTTTTACATGGTTTGGGAAAGAGGATACACTTGTGAAGATTGGCTGTTGGCCATTGACATCCCGCCCATCAGCTTAACAAGGCTCCCTTGACTCCGTGGGCTGTCCTGCCTTTCTGGTTTTTAGACTTTTTTCGCCTGGCCCTTTTGCCCCGGGGGGGGGGGGGGCGAGAGATTTCTTTGTAGTGCTGATTTGCTCTCCCAGGTTGCTTGGTTGGCCAAAAAGGGCGTATGCGTTTTTTCCTGAATATATTCAGGAAAAAACGCATACGCCCTTTTTGGCCAACCGCATCATTGTCCACGTTCTGGCGCTTTTCATGTGCTATCGGGGCCATTCCGATGTACCCGTTGACATCCGTTTCCTGCAATTCTGCCTTGCGTTCAACGCCTCTTCGTAGCCTGACCTCAATATATTTTGGGGCGATAGTTATCGTTTAGAACTCTGCAGGTTTGGGAAGTGCAGTGCCCCTGAGCTCCACTTCCCAAGTCGCTTTTTTGTGAGTGGGACGCAACACGGCTGGATGGCTTCACGCCCTATTGTCGATCCGCGGTGGCAGGCTGAACCTCTGGTGAATTCTTCTTCGTGATGGGAAATGAGAGTGACATGTGCCCGACCAAACACCTCCAGCGAGTCTCTCATTGGTTCCCCCTCTTGCAGTTCATCCTGCGGACAAATTGCAGACGGTACGAAAGAGGCATGGAAAGGCGCCGAGTCTCCAAGTGGGGAGATTGTTAGTAAGGGGGCCTGAATGGAGAACACGAGCACCAGGAGATGAAAACTGAGGTGAGTTTCAGAAAGCTTTCCCGATCCCACGGTGTAGCATCCGCTGGGTTTCCAATGAGTGCTTTCGCTGTCGGAAGATTGCGTTGAACCTGGAGAGTTGGGACCCATGGAATGGGGAGCACGCAGGATTCCTTTCAAGGGTCTGCATTTGCTTTCCGAACCTCACCAATCGTCTCAGCCCCAAGAGTGTCCAGCCTTATGTCTTCTGCCGCTGGGGCTGTAGATGTGGTCAATCCTGGTTGCATGCCAGTCCCTGAACGCATTTTGGAAGAATTTCTCTCTGTTTTGCCCTGCTTGTTTCTTCTTTATGTTGGAAATGTATCCTCAGAATGGGTTTGAGCTGATTTTCCCTGCTGGTTTTAGGCCGCTTTACACACACTTGATGCACTTACACAGAGATATCAAGACTTAGCTTTTAAGATGCTTACTAGTCGGATAGATACTTGTGCGATGAACAGGGTGTGGTGAGTCCAGTTGATTGAGCAAGGAGTAGGTCGTGTCCATTCCATATTCGGTTTTCGGAAGGGTATCTGTGCTCATTTCAAACTCGAGTTTTATGCGTCACCCCACCTCACCTTTCCCCTGAAGCAGGCATAAGTGTGTTTTCTAAAAGCGTGACTGTGTTCTGTTTGGGGATTCAGTTCATGGGGAGCGATTTTTACATTCCCTCGATAAGTGATATCATAAGTTTCTTTTTTTGTGGGACTGATTTCACTGAGGATGATCGTACGTAAATCCACTCAGGATGCTGCTACCAGCCTCATGACGTGGATTTCATGGCTGAGTGACACTCCATTGGACCTACGTAGCACCAGTTGTCCACTTGTCCACTTGTCTTTGTCCACTTGTCCACTCGTCTTTGTCCACTTGGCTCTTTCCTGGGATATGAAACGTGTACCGGAGTGGAGGTTCTTGTCAAGACAGCAGCCCTCAACTTTGGGGTCCCTGTGTCTGGTTGATTTTTTCATTTTCCCAAGGTCAACGCCCATGTGTGGAAGTGCCCTATGCTCTGTGGTTCTGTGTTTTACATGGTTTGGGAAAGAGGATACACTTGTGAAGATTGGCTGTTGGCCATTGACATCCCGCCCATCAGCTTAACAAGGCTCCCTTGACTCCGTGGGCTGTCCTGCCTTTCTGGTTTTTAGACTTTTTTCGCCTGGCCCTTTTGCCCCGGGGGGGGGGGGGCGAGAGATTTCTTTGTAGTGCTGATTTGCTCTCCCAGGTTGCTTGGTTGGCCAAAAAGGGCGTATGCGTTTTTTCCTGAATATATTCAGGAAAAAACGCATACGCCCTTTTTGGCCAACCGCATCATTGTCCACGTTCTGGCGCTTTTCATGTGCTATCGGGGCCATTCCGATGTACCCGTTGACATCCGTTTCCTGCAATTCTGCCTTGCGTTCAACGCCTCTTCGTAGCCTGACCTCAATATATTTTGGGGCGATAGTTATCGTTTAGAACTCTGCAGGTTTGGGAAGTGCAGTGCCCCTGAGCTCCACTTCCCAAGTCGCTTTTTTGTGAGTGGGACGCAACACGGCTGGATGGCTTCACGCCCTATTGTCGATCCGCGGTGGCAGGCTGAACCTCTGGTGAATTCTTCTTCGTGATGGGAAATGAGAGTGACATGTGCCCGACCAAACACCTCCAGCGAGTCTCTCATTGGTTCCCCCTCTTGCAGTTCATCCTGCGGACAAATTGCAGACGGTACGAAAGAGGCATGGAAAGGCGCCGAGTCTCCAAGTGGGGAGATTGTTAGTAAGGGGGCCTGAATGGAGAACACGAGCACCAGGAGATGAAAACTGAGGTGAGTTTCAGAAAGCTTTCCCGATCCCACGGTGTAGCATCCGCTGGGTTTCCAATGAGTGCTTTCGCTGTCGGAAGATTGCGTTGAACCTGGAGAGTTGGGACCCATGGAATGGGGAGCACGCAGGATTCCTTTCAAGGGTCTGCATTTGCTTTCCGAACCTCACCCATCGTCTCAGCCCCAAGAGTGTCCAGCCTTATGTCTTCTGCCGCTGGGGCTGTAGATGTGGTCAATCCTGGTTGCATGCCAGTCCCTGAACGCATTTTGGAAGAATTTCTCTCTGTTTTGCCCTGCTTGTTTCTTCTTTATGTTGGAAATGTATCCTCAGAATGGGTCTGAGCTGATTTTCCCTGCTGGTTTTAGGCCGCTTTACACACACTTGATGCACTTACACAGAGATATCAAGACTTAGCTTTTAAGATGCTTACTAGTCGGATAGATACTTGTGCGATGAACAGGGTGTGGTGAGTCCAGTTGATTGAGCAAGGAGTAGGTCGTGTCCATTCCATATTCGGTTTTCGGAAGGGTATCTGTGCTCATTTCAAACTCGAGTTTTATGCGTCACCCCACCTCACCTTTCCCCTGAAGCAGGCATAAGTGTGTTTTCTAAAAGCGTGACTGTGTTCTGTTTGGGGATTCAGTTCATGGGGAGCGATTTTTACATTCCCTCGATAAGTGATATCATAAGTTTCTTTTTTTGTGGGACTGATTTCACTGAGGATGATCGTACCTAAATCCACTCAGGATGCTGCTACCAGCCTCATGACGTGGATTTCATGGCTGAGTGACACTCCATTGGACCTACGTAGCACCAGTTGTCCACTTGTCCACTTGTCTTTGTCCACTTGTCCACTCGTCTTTGTCCACTTGGCTCTTTCCTGGGATATGAAACGTGTACCGGAGTGGAGGTTCTTGTCAAGACAGCAGCCCTCAACTTTGGGGTCCCTGTGTCTGGTTGATTTTTTCATTTTCCCAAGGTCAACGCCCATGTGTGGAAGTGCCCTATGCTCTGTGGTTCTGTGTTTTACATGGTTTGGGAAAGAGGATACACTTGTGAAGATTGGCTGTTGGCCATTGACATCCCGCCCATCAGCTTAACAAGGCTCCCTTGACTCCGTGGGCTGTCCTGCCTTTCTGGTTTTTAGACTTTTTTCGCCTGGCCCTTTTGCCCCGGGGGGGGGGGGGCGAGAGATTTCTTTGTAGTGCTGATTTGCTCTCCCAGGTTGCTTGGTTGGCCAAAAAGGGCGTATGCGTTTTTTCCTGAATATATTCAGGAAAAAACGCATACGCCCTTTTTGGCCAACCGCATCATTGTCCACGTTCTGGCGCTTTTCATGTGCTATCGGGGCCATTCCGATGTACCCGTTGACATCCGTTTCCTGCAATTCTGCCTTGCGTTCAACGCCTCTTCGTAGCCTGACCTCAATATATTTTGGGGCGATAGTTATCGTTTAGAACTCTGCAGGTTTGGGAAGTGCAGTGCCCCTGAGCTCCACTTCCCAAGTCGCTTTTTTGTGAGTGGGACGCAACACGGCTGGATGGCTTCACGCCCTATTGTCGATCCGCGGTGGCAGGCTGAACCTCTGGTGAATTCTTCTTCGTGATGGGAAATGAGAGTGACATGTGCCCGACCAAACACCTCCAGCGAGTCTCTCATTGGTTCCCCCTCTTGCAGTTCATCCTGCGGACCAATTGCAGACGGTACGAAAGAGGCATGGAAAGGCGCTGAGTCTCCAAGTGGGGAGATTGTTAGTAAGGGGGCCTGAATGGAGAACACGAGCACCAGGAGATGAAAACTGAGGTGAGTTTCAGAAAGCTTTCCCGATCCCACGGTGTAGCATCCGCTGGGTTTCCAATGAGTGCTTTCGCTGTCGGAAGATTGCGTTGAACCTGGAGAGTTGGGACCCATGGAATGGGGAGCACGCAGGATTCCTTTCAAGGGTCTGCATTTGCTTTCCGAACCTCACCCATCGTCTCAGCCCCAAGAGTGTCCAGCCTTATGTCTTCTGCCGCTGGGGCTGTAGATGTGGTCAATCCTGGTTGCATGCCAGTCCCTGAACGCATTTTGGAAGAATTTCTCTCTGTTTTGCCCTGCTTGTTTCTTCTTTATGTTGGAAATGTATCCTCAGAATGGGTCTGAGCTGATTTTCCCTGCTGGTTTTAGGCCGCTTTACACACACTTGATGCACTTACACAGAGATATCAAGACTTAGCTTTTAAGATGCTTACTAGTCGGATAGATACTTGTGCGATGAACAGGGTGTGGTGAGTCCAGTTGATTGAGCAAGGAGTAGGTCGTGTCCATTCCATATTCGGTTTTCGGAAGGGTATCTGTGCTCATTTCAAACTCGAGTTTTATGCGTCACCCCACCTCACCTTTCCCCTGAAGCAGGCATAAGTGTGTTTTCTAAAAGCGTGACTGTGTTCTGTTTGGGGATTCAGTTCATGGGGAGCGATTTTTACATTCCCTCGATAAGTGATATCATAAGTTTCTTTTTTTGTGGGACTGATTTCACTGAGGATGATCGTACCTAAATCCACTCAGGATGCTGCTACCAGCCTCATGACGTGGATTTCATGGCTGAGTGACACTCCATTGGACCTACGTAGCACCACTTGTCCACTTGTCCACTTGTCTTTGTCCACTTGTCCACTCGTCTTTGTCCACTTGGCTCTTTCCTGGGATATGAAACGTGTACCGGAGTGGAGGTTCTTGTCAAGACAGCAGCCCTCAACTTTGGGGTCCCTGTGTCTGGTTGATTTTTTCATTTTCCCAAGGTCAACGCCCATGTGTGGAAGTGCCCTATGCTCTGTGGTTCTGTGTTTTACATGGTTTGGGAAAGAGGATACACTTGTGAAGATTGGCTGTTGGCCATTGACATCCCGCCCATCAGCTTAACAAGGCTCCCTTGACTCCGTGGGCTGTCCTGCCTTTCTGGTTTTTAGACTTTTTTCGCCTGGCCCTTTTGCCCCGCGGGGTGGGGGGCGAGAGATTTCTTTGTAGTGCTGATTTGCTCTCCCAGGTTGCTTGGTTGGCCAAAAAGGGCGTATGCGTTTTTTCCTGAATATATTCAGGAAAAAACGCATACGCCCTTTTTGGCCAACCGCATCATTGTCCACGTTCTGGCGCTTTTCATGTGCTATCGGGGCCATTCCGATGTACCCGTTGACATCCGTTTCCTGCAATTCTGCCTTGCGTTCAACGCCTCTTCGTAGCCTGACCTCAATATATTTTGGGGCGATAGTTATCGTTTAGAACTCTGCAGGTTTGGGAAGTGCAGTGCCCCTGAGCTCCACTTCCCAAGTCGCTTTTTTGTGAGTGGGACGCAACACGGCTGGATGGCTTCACGCCCTATTGTCGATCCGCGGTGGCAGGCTGAACCTCTGGTGAATTCTTCTTCGTGATGGGAAATGAGAGTGACATGTGCCCGACCAAACACCTCCAGCGAGTCTCTCATTGGTTCCCCCTCTTGCAGTTCATCCTGCGGACAAATTGCAGACGGTACGAAAGAGGCATGGAAAGGCGCCGAGTCTCCAAGTGGGGAGATTGTTAGTAAGGGGGCCTGAATGGAGAACACGAGCACCAGGAGATGAAAACTGAGGTGAGTTTCAGAAAGCTTTCCCGATCCCACGGTGTAGCATCCGCTGGGTTTCCAATGAGTGCTTTCGCTGTCGGAAGATTGCGTTGAACCTGGAGAGTTGGGACCCATGGAATGGGGAGCACGCAGGATTCCTTTCAAGGGTCTGCATTTGCTTTCCGAACCTCACCCATCGTCTCAGCCCCAAGAGTGTCCAGCCTTATGTCTTCTGCCGCTGGGGCTGTAGATGTGGTCAATCCTGGTTGCATGCCAGTCCCTGAACGCATTTGGGAAGAATTTCTCTCTGTTTTGCCCTGCTTGTTTCTTCTTTATGTTGGAAATGTATCCTCAGAATGGGTCTGAGCTGATTTTCCCTGCTGGTTTTAGGCCGCTTTACACACACTTGATGCACTTACACAGAGATATCAAGACTTAGCTTTTAAGATGCTTACTAGTCGGATAGATACTTGTGCGATGAACAGGGTGTGGTGAGTCCAGTTGATTGAGCAAGGAGTAGGTCGTGTCCATTCCATATTCGGTTTTCGGAAGTGTATCTGTGCTCATTTCAAACTCGAGTTTTATGCGTCACCCCACCTCACCTTTCCCCTGAAGCAGGCATAAGTGTGTTTTCTAAAAGCGTGACTGTGTTCTGTTTGGGGATTCAGTTCATGGGGAGCGATTTTTACATTCCCTCGATAAGTGATATCATAAGTTTCTTTTTTTGTGGGACTGATTTCACTGAGGATGATCGTACCTAAATCCACTCAGGATGCTGCTACCAGCCTCATGACGTGGATTTCATGGCTGAGTGACACTCCATTGGACCTACGTAGCACCAGTTGTCCACTTGTCCACTTGTCTTTGTCCACTTGTCAACTCGTCTTTGTCCACGTGGCTCTTTCCTGGGATATGAAACGTGTACCGGAGTGGAGGTTCTTGTCAAGACAGCAGCCCTCAACTTTGGGGTCCCTGTGTCTGGTTGATTTTTTCATTTTCCCAAGGTCAACGCCCATGTGTGGAAGTGCCCTATGCTCTGTGGTTCTGTGTTTTACATGGTTTGGGAAAGAGGATACACTTGTGAAGATTGGCTGTTGGCCATTGACATCCCGCCCATCAGCTTAACAAGGCTCCCTTGACTCCGTGGGCTGTCCTGCCTTTCTGGTTTTTAGACTTTTTTCGCCTGGCCCTTTTGCCCCGGGGGGGGGGGGGCGAGAGATTTCTTTGTAGTGCTGATTTGCTCTCCCAGGTTGCTTGGTTGGCCAAAAAGGGCGTATGCGTTTTTTCCTGAATATATTCAGGAAAAAACGCATACGCCCTTTTTGGCCAACCGCATCATTGTCCACGTTCTGGCGCTTTTCATGTGCTATCGGGGCCATTCCGATGTACCCGTTGACATCCGTTTCCTGCAATTCTGCCTTGCGTTCAACGCCTCTTCGTAGCCTGACCTCAATATATTTTGGGGCGATAGTTATCGTTTAGAACTCTGCAGGTTTGGGAAGTGCAGTGCCCCTGAGCTCCACTTCCCAAGTCGCTTTTTTGTGAGTGGGACGCAACACGGCTGGATGGCTTCACGCCCTATTGTCGATCCGCGGTGGCAGGCTGAACCTCTGGTGAATTCTTCTTCGTGATGGGAAATGAGAGTGACATGTGCCCGACCAAACACCTCCAGCGAGTCTCTCATTGGTTCCCCCTCTTGCAGTTCATCCTGCGGACAAATTGCAGACGGTACGAAAGAGGCATGGAAAGGCGCCGAGTCTCCAAGTGGGGAGATTGTTAGTAAGGGGGCCTGAATGGAGAACACGAGCACCAGGAGATGAAAACTGAGGTGAGTTTCAGAAAGCTTTCCCGATCCCACGGTGTAGCATCCGCTGGGTTTCCAATGCGTGCTTTCGCTGTCGGAAGATTGCGTTGAACCTGGAGAGTTGGGACCCATGGAATGGGGAGCACGCAGGATTCCTTTCAAGGGTCTGCATTTGCTTTCCGAACCTCACCCATCGTCTCAGCCCCAAGAGTGTCCAGCCTTATGTCTTCTGCCGCTGGGGCTGTAGATGTGGTCAATCCTGGTTGCATGCCAGTCCCTGAACGCATTTGGGAAGAATTTCTCTCTGTTTTGCCCTGCTTGTTTCTTCTTTATGTTGGAAATGTATCCTCAGAATGGGTCTGAGCTGATTTTCCCTGCTGGTTTTAGGCCGCTTTACACACACTTGATGCACTTACACAGAGATATCAAGACTTAGCTTTTAAGATGCTTACTAGTCGGATAGATACTTGTGCGATGAACAGGGTGTGGTGAGTCCAGTTGATTGAGCAAGGAGTAGGTCGTGTCCATTCCATATTCGGTTTTCGGAAGGGTATCTGTGCTCATTTCAAACTCGAGTTTTATGCGTCACCCCACCTCACCTTTCCCCTGAAGCAGGCATAAGTGTGTTTTCTAAAAGCGTGACTGTGTTCTGTTTGGGGATTCAGTTCATGGGGAGCGATTTTTACATTCCCTCGATAAGTGATATCATAAGTTTCTTTTTTTGTGGGACTGATTTCACTGAGGATGATCGTACCTAAATCCACTCAGGATGCTGCTACCAGCCTCATGACGTGGATTTCATGGCTGAGTGACACTCCATTGGACCTACGTAGCACCACTTGTCCACTTGTCCACTTGTCTTTGTCCACTTGTCCACTCGTCTTTGTCCACTTGGCTCTTTCCTGGGATATGAAACGTGTACCGGAGTGGAGGTTCTTGTCAAGACAGCAGCCCTCAACTTTGGGGTCCCTGTGTCTGGTTGATTTTTTCATTTTCCCAAGGTCAACGCCCATGTGTGGAAGTGCCCTATGCTCTGTGGTTCTGTGTTTTACATGGTTTGGGAAAGAGGATACACTTGTGAAGATTGGCTGTTGGCCATTGACATCCCGCCCATCAGCTTAACAAGGCTCCCTTGACTCCGTGGGCTGTCCTGCCTTTCTGGTTTTTAGACTTTTTTCGCCTGGCCCTTTTGCCCCGGGGGGGGGGGGGCGAGAGATTTCTTTGTAGTGCTGATTTGCTCTCCCAGGCTGCTTGGTTGGCCAAAAAGGGCGTATGCGTTTTTTCCTGAATATATTCAGGAAAAAACGCATACGCCCTTTTTGGCCAACCGCATCATTGTCCACGTTCTGGCGCTTTTCATGTGCTATCGGGGCCATTCCGATGTACCCGTTGACATCCGTTTCCTGCAATTCTGCCTTGCGTTCAACGCCTCTTCGTAGCCTGACCTCAATATATTTTGGGGCGATAGTTATCGTTTAGAACTCTGCAGGTTTGGGAAGTGCAGTGCCCCTGAGCTCCACTTCCCAAGTCGCTTTTTTGTGAGTGGGACGCAACACGGCTGGATGGCTTCACGCCCTATTGTCGATCCGCGGTGGCAGGCTGAACCTCTGGTGAATTCTTCTTCGTGATGGGAAATGAGAGTGACATGTGCCCGACCAAACACCTCCAGCGAGTCTCTCATTGGTTCCCCCTCTTGCAGTTCATCCTGCGGACCAATTGCAGACGGTACGAAAGAGGCATGGAAAGGCGCTGAGTCTCCAAGTGGGGAGATTGTTAGTAAGGGGGCCTGAATGGAGAACACGAGCACCAGGAGATGAAAACTGAGGTGAGTTTCAGAAAGCTTTCCCGATCCCACGGTGTAGCATCCGCTGGGTTTCCAATGAGTGCTTTCGCTGTCGGAAGATTGCGTTGAACCTGGAGAGTTGGGACCCATGGAATGGGGAGCACGCAGGATTCCTTTCAAGGGTCTGCATTTGCTTTCCGAACCTCACCCATCGTCTCAGCCCCAAGAGTGTCCAGCCTTATGTCTTCTGCCGCTGGGGCTGTAGATGTGGTCAATCCTGGTTGCATGCCAGTCCCTGAACGCATTTTGGAAGAATTTCTCTCTGTTTTGCCCTGCTTGTTTCTTCTTTATGTTGGAAATGTATCCTCAGAATGGGTCTGAGCTGATTTTCCCTGCTGGTTTTAGGCCGCTTTACACACACTTGATGCACTTACACAGAGATATCAAGACTTAGCTTTTAAGATGCTTACTAGTCGGATAGATACTTGTGCGATGAACAGGGTGTGGTGAGTCCAGTTGATTGAGCAAGGAGTAGGTCGTGTCCATTCCATATTCGGTTTTCGGAAGGGTATCTGTGCTCATTTCAAACTCGAGTTTTATGCGTCACCCCACCTCACCTTTCCCCTGAAGCAGGCATAAGTGTGTTTTCTAAAAGCGTGACTGTGTTCTGTTTGGGGATTCCGTTCATGGGGAGCGATTTTTACATTCCCTCGATAAGTGATATCATAAGTTTCTTTTTTTGTGGGACTGATTTCACTGAGGATGATCGTACCTAAATCCACTCAGGATGCTGCTACCAGCCTCATGACGTGGATTTCATGGCTGAGTGACACTCCATTGGACCTACGTAGCACCACTTGTCCACTTGTCCACTTGTCTTTGTCCACTTGTCCACTCGTCTTTGTCCACTTGGCTCTTTCCTGGGATATGAAACGTGTACCGGAGTGGAGGTTCTTGTCAAGACAGCAGCCCTCAACTTTGGGGTCCCTGTGTCTGGTTGATTTTTTCATTTTCCCAAGGTCAACGCCCATGTGTGGAAGTGCCCTATGCTCTGTGGTTCTGTGTTTTACATGGTTTGGGAAAGAGGATACACTTGTGAAGATTGGCTGTTGGCCATTGACATCCCGCCCATCAGCTTAACAAGGCTCCCTTGACTCCGTGGGCTGTCCTGCCTTTCTGGTTTTTAGACTTTTTTCGCCTGGCCCTTTTGCCCCGCGGGGTGGGGGGCGAGAGATTTCTTTGTAGTGCTGATTTGCTCTCCCAGGTTGCTTGGTTGGCCAAAAAGGGCGTATGCGTTTTTTCCTGAATATATTCAGGAAAAAACGCATACGCCCTTTTTGGCCAACCGCATCATTGTCCACGTTCTGGCGCTTTTCATGTGCTATCGGGGCCATTCCGATGTACCCGTTGACATCCGTTTCCTGCAATTCTGCCTTGCGTTCAACGCCTCTTCGTAGCCTGACCTCAATATATTTTGGGGCGATAGTTATCGTTTAGAACTCTGCAGGTTTGGGAAGTGCAGTGCCCCTGAGCTCCACTTCCCAAGTCGCTTTTTTGTGAGTGGGACGCAACACGGCTGGATGGCTTCACGCCCTATTGTCGATCCGCGGTGGCAGGCTGAACCTCTGGTGAATTCTTCTTCGTGATGGGAAATGAGAGTGACATGTGCCCGACCAAACACCTCCAGCGAGTCTCTCATTGGTTCCCCCTCTTGCAGTTCATCCTGCGGACAAATTGCAGACGGTACGAAAGAGGCATGGAAAGGCGCCGAGTCTCCAAGTGGGGAGATTGTTAGTAAGGGGGCCTGAATGGAGAACACGAGCACCAGGAGATGAAAACTGAGGTGAGTTTCAGAAAGCTTTCCCGATCCCACGGTGTAGCATCCGCTGGGTTTCCAATGAGTGCTTTCGCTGTCGGAAGATTGCGTTGAACCTGGAGAGTTGGGACCCATGGAATGGGGAGCACGCAGGATTCCTTTCAAGGGTCTGCATTTGCTTTCCGAACCTCACCCATCGTCTCAGCCCCAAGAGTGTCCAGCCTTATGTCTTCTGCCGCTGGGGCTGTAGATGTGGTCAATCCTGGTTGCATGCCAGTCCCTGAACGCATTTTGGAAGAATTTCTCTCTGTTTTGCCCTGCTTGTTTCTTCTTTATGTTGGAAATGTATCCTCAGAATGGGTCTGAGCTGATTTTCCCTGCTGGTTTTAGGCCGCTTTACACACACTTGATGCACTTACACAGAGATATCAAGACTTAGCTTTTAAGATGCTTACTAGTCGGATAGATACTTGTGCGATGAACAGGGTGTGGTGAGTCCAGTTGATTGAGCAAGGAGTAGGTCGTGTCCATTCCATATTCGGTTTTCGGAAGGGTATCTGTGCTCATTTCAAACTCGAGTTTTATGCGTCACCCCACCTCACCTTTCCCCTGAAGCAGGCATAAGTGTGTTTTCTAAAAGCGTGACTGTGTTCTGTTTGGGGATTCAGTTCATGGGGAGCGATTTTTACATTCCCTCGATAAGTGATATCATAAGTTTCTTTTTTTGTGGGACTGATTTCACTGAGGATGATCGTACCTAAATCCACTCAGGATGCTGCTACCAGCCTCATGACGTGGATTTCATGGCTGAGTGACACTCCATCGGACCTACGTAGCACCAGTTGTCCACTTGTCCACTTGTCTTTGTCCACTTGTCAACTCGTCTTTGTCCACGTGGCTCTTTCCTGGGATATGAAACGTGTACCGGAGTGGAGGTTCTTGTCAAGACAGCAGCCCTCAACTTTGGGGTCCCTGTGTCTGGTTGATTTTTTCATTTTCCCAAGGTCAACGCCCATGTGTGGAAGTGCCCTATGCTCTGTGGTTCTGTGTTTTACATGGTTTGGGAAAGAGGATACACTTGTGAAGATTGGCTGTTGGCCATTGACATCCCGCCCATCAGCTTAACAAGGCTCCCTTGACTCCGTGGGCTGTCCTGCCTTTCTGGTTTTTAGACTTTTTTCGCCTGGCCCTTTTGCCACGGGGGGGGGGGGGCGAGAGATTTCTTTGTAGTGCTGATTTGCTCTCCCAGGTTGCTTGGTTGGCCAAAAAGGGCGTATGCGTTTTTTCCTGAATATATTCAGGAAAAAACGCATACGCCCTTTTTGGCCAACCGCATCATTGTCCACGTTCTGGCGCTTTTCATGTGCTATCGGGGCCATTCCGATGTACCCGTTGACATCCGTTTCCTGCAATTCTGCCTTGCGTTCAACGCCTCTTCGTAGCCTGACCTCAATATATTTTGGGGCGATAGTTATCGTTTAGAACTCTGCAGGTTTGGGAAGTGCAGTGCCCCTGAGCTCCATTTCCCAAGTCGCTTTTTTGTGAGTGGGACGCAACACGGCTGGATGGCTTCACGCCCTATTGTCGATCCGCGGTGGCAGGCTGAACCTCTGGTGAATTCTTCTTCGTGATGGGAAATGAGAGTGACATGTGCCCGACCAAACACCTCCAGCGAGTCTCTCATTGGTTCCCCCTCTTGCAGTTCATCCTGCGGACAAATTGCAGACGGTACGAAAGAGGCATGGAAAGGCGCCGAGTCTCCAAGTGGGGAGATTGTTAGTAAGGGGGCCTGAATGGAGAACACGAGCACCAGGAGATGAAAACTGAGGTGAGTTTCAGAAAGCTTTCCCGATCCCACGGTGTAGCATCCGCTGGGTTTCCAATGCGTGCTTTCGCTGTCGGAAGATTGCGTTGAACCTGGAGAGTTGGGACCCATGGAATGGGGAGCACGCAGGATTCCTTTCAAGGGTCTGCATTTGCTTTCCCAACCTCACCCATCGTCTCAGCCCCAAGAGTGTCCAGCCTTATGTCTTCTGCCGCTGGGGCTGTAGATGTGGTCAATCCTGGTTGCATGCCAGTCCCTGAACGCATTTTGGAAGAATTTCTCTCTGTTTTGTCCTGCTTGTTTCTTCTTTATGTTGGAAATGTATCCTCAGAATGGGTCTGAGCTGATTTTCCCTGCTGGTTTTAGGCCGCTTTACACACACTTGATGCACTGACACAGAGATATCAAGACTTAGCTTTTAAGATGCTTACTAGTCGGATAGATACTTGTGCGATGAACAGGGTGTGGTGAGTCCAGTTGATTGAGCAAGGAGTAGGTCGTGTCCATTCCATATTCGGTTTTCGGAAGGGTATCTGTGCTCATTTCAAACTCGAGTTTTATGCGTCACCCCACCTCACCTTTCCCCTGAAGCAGGCATAAGTGTGTTTTCTAAAAGCGTGACTGTGTTCTGTTTGGGGATTCAGTTCATGGGGAGCGATTTTTACATTCCCTCGATAAGTGATATCATAAGTTTCTTTTTTTGTGGGACTGATTTCACTGAGGATGATCGTACCTAAATCCACTCAGGATGCTGCTACCAGCCTCATGACGTGGATTTCATGGCTGAGTGACACTCCATTGGACCTACGTAGCACCACTTGTCCACTTGTCCACTTGTCTTTGTCCACTTGTCCACTCGTCTTTGTCCACTTGGCTCTTTCCTGGGATATGAAACGTGTACCGGAGTGGAGGTTCTTGTCAAGACAGCAGCCCTCAACTTTGGGGTCCCTGTGTCTGGTTGATTTTTTCATTTTCCCAAGGTCAACGCCCATGTGTGGAAGTGCCCTATGCTCTGTGGTTCTGTGTTTTACATGGTTTGGGAAAGAGGATACACTTGTGAAGATTGGCTGTTGGCCATTGACATCCCGCCCATCAGCTTAACAAGGCTCCCTTGACTCCGTGGGCTGTCCTGCCTTTCTGGTTTTTAGACTTTTTTCGCCTGGCCCTTTTGCCCCGGGGGGGGGGGGGCGAGAGATTTGTTTGTAGTGCTGATTTGCTCTCCCAGGTTGCTTGGTTGGCCAAAAAGGGCGTATGCGTTTTTTCCTGAATATATTCAGGAAAAAACGCATACGCCCTTTTTGGCCAACCGCATCATTGTCCACGTTCTGGCGCTTTTCATGTGCTATCGGGGCCATTCCGATGTACCCGTTGACATCCGTTTCCTGCAATTCTGCCTTGCGTTCAACGCCTCTTCGTAGCCTGACCTCAATATATTTTGGGGCGATAGTTATCGTTTAGAACTCTGCAGGTTTGGGAAGTGCAGTGCCCCTGAGCTCCACTTCCCAAGTCGCTTTTTTGTGAGTGGGACGCAACACGGCTGGATGGCTTCACGCCCTATTGTCGATCCGCGGTGGCAGGCTGAACCTCTGGTGAATTCTTCTTCGTGATGGGAAATGAGAGTGACATGTGCCCGACCAAACACCTCCAGCGAGTCTCTCATTGGTTCCCCCTCTTGCAGTTCATCCTGCGGACAAATTGCAGACGGTACGAAAGAGGCATGGAAAGGCGCCGAGTCTCCAAGTGGGGAGATTGTTAGTAAGGGGGCCTGAATGGAGAACACGAGCACCAGGAGATGAAAACTGAGGTGAGTTTCAGAAAGCTTTCCCGATCCCACGGTGTAGCATCCGCTGGGTTTCCAATGAGTGCTTTCGCTGTCGGAAGATTGCGTTGAACCTGGAGAGTTGGGACCCATGGAATGGGGAGCACGCAGGATTCCTTTCAAGGGTCTGCATTTGCTTTCCGAACCTCACCAATCGTCTCAGCCCCAAGAGTGTCCAGCCTTATGTCTTCTGCCGCTGGGGCTGTAGATGTGGTCAATCCTGGTTGCATGCCAGTCCCTGAACGCATTTTGGAAGAATTTCTCTCTGTTTTGCCCTGCTTGTTTCTTCTTTATGTTGGAAATGTATCCTCAGAATGGGTCTGAGCTGATTTTCCCTGCTGGTTTTAGGCCGCTTTACACACACTTGATGCACTTACACAGAGATATCAAGACTTAGCTTTTAAGATGCTTACTAGTCGGATAGATACTTGTGCGATGAACAGGGTGTGGTGAGTCCAGTTGATTGAGCAAGGAGTAGGTCGTGTCCATTCCATATTCGGTTTTCGGAAGGGTATCTGTGCTCATTTCAAACTCGAGTTTTATGCGTCACCCCACCTCACCTTTCCCCTGAAGCAGGCATAAGTGTGTTTTCTAAAAGCGTGACTCTGTTCTGTTTGGGGATTCAGTTCATGGGGAGCGATTTTTACATTCCCTCCATAAGTGATATCATAAGTTTCTTTTTTTGTGGGACTGATTTCACTGAGGATGATCGTACCTAAATCCACTCAGGATGCTGCTACCAGCCTCATGACGTGGATTTCATGGCTGAGTGACACTCCATTGGACCTACGTAGCACCACTTGTCCACTTGTCCACTTGTCTTTGTCCACTTGTCCACTCGTCTTTGTCCACTTGGCTCTTTCCTGGGATATGAAACGTGTACCGGAGTGGAGGTTCTTGTCAAGACAGCAGCCCTCAACTTTGGGGTCCCTGTGTCTGGTTGATTTTTTCATTTTCCCAAGGTCAACGCCCATGTGTGGAAGTGCCCTATGCTCTGTGGTTCTGTGTTTTACATGGTTTGGGAAAGAGGATACACTTGTGAAGATTGGCTGTTGGCCATTGACATCCCGCCCATCACCTTAACAAGGCTCCCTTGACTCCGTGGGCTGTCCTGCCTTTCTGGTTTTTAGACTTTTTTCGCCTGGCCCTTTTGCCCCGGGGGGGGGGGCGAGAGATTTCTTTGTAGTGCTGATTTGCTCTCCCAGGTTGCTTGGTTGGCCAAAAAGGGCGTATGCGTTTTTTCCTGAATATATTCAGGAAAAAACGCATACGCCCTTTTTGGCCAACCGCATCATTGTCCACGTTCTGGCGCTTTTCATGTGCTATCGGGGCCATTCCGATGTACCCGTTGACATCCGTTTCCTGCAATTCTGCCTTGCGTTCAACGCCTCTTCGTAGCCTGACCTCAATATATTTTGGGGCGATAGTTATCGTTTAGAACTCTGCAGGTTTGGGAAGTGCAGTGCCCCTGAGCTCCATTTCCCAAGTCGCTTTTTTGTGAGTGGGACGCAACACGGCTGGATGGCTTCACGCCCTATTGTCGATCCGCGGTGGCAGGCTGAACCTCTGGTGAATTCTTCTTCGTGATGGGAAATGAGAGTGACATGTGCCCGACCAAACACCTCCAGCGAGTCTCTCATTGGTTCCCCCTCTTGCAGTTCATCCTGCGGACAAATTGCAGACGGTACGAAAGAGGCATGGAAAGGCGCCGAGTCTCCAAGTGGGGAGATTGTTAGTAAGGGGGCCTGAATGGAGAACACGAGCACCAGGAGATGAAAACTGAGGTGAGTTTCAGAAAGCTTTCCCGATCCCACGGTGTAGCATCCGCTGGGTTTCCAATGCGTGCTTTCGCTGTCGGAAGATTGCGTTGAACCTGGAGAGTTGGGACCCATGGAATGGGGAGCACGCAGGATTCCTTTCAAGGGTCTGCATTTGCTTTCCCAACCTCACCCATCGTCTCAGCCCCAAGAGTGTCCAGCCTTATGTCTTCTGCCGCTGGGGCTGTAGATGTGGTCAATCCTGGTTGCATGCCAGTCCCTGAACGCATTTTGGAAGAATTTCTCTCTGTTTTGCCCTGCTTGTTTCTTCTTTATGTTGGAAATGTATCCTCAGAATGGGTCTGAGCTGATTTTCCCTGCTGGTTTTAGGCCGCTTTACACACACTTGATGCACTGACACAGAGATATCAAGACTTAGCTTTTAAGATGCTTACTAGTCGGATAGATACTTGTGCGATGAACAGGGTGTGGTGAGTCCAGTTGATTGAGCAAGGAGTAGGTCGTGTCCATTCCATATTCGGTTTTCGGAAGGGTATCTGTGCTCATTTCAAACTCGAGTTTTATGCGTCACCCCACCTCACCTTTCCCCTGAAGCAGGCATAAGTGTGTTTTCTAAAAGCGTGACTGTGTTCTGTTTGGGGATTCAGTTCATGGGGAGCGATTTTTACATTCCCTCGATAAGTGATATCATAAGTTTCTTTTTTTGTGGGACTGATTTCACTGAGGATGATCGTACGTAAATCCACTCAGGATGCTGCTACCAGCCTCATGACGTGGATTTCATGGCTGAGTGACACTCCATTGGACCTACGTAGCACCACTTGTCCACTTGTCCACTTGTCTTTGTCCACTTGTCCACTCGTCTTTGTCCACTTGGCTCTTTCCTGGGATATGAAACGTGTACCGGAGTGGAGGTTCTTGTCAAGACAGCAGCCCTCAACTTTGGGGTCCCTGTGTCTGGTTGATTTTTTCATTTTCCCAATGTCAACGCCCATGTGTGGAAGTGCCCTATGCTCTGTGGTTCTGTGTTTTACATGGTTTGGGAAAGAGGATACACTTGTGAAGATTGGCTGTTGGCCATTGACATCCCGCCCATCAGCTTAACAAGGCTCCCTTGACTCCGTGGGCTGTCCTGCCTTTCTGGTTTTTAGACTTTTTTCGCCTGGCCCTTTTGCCCCGGGGGGGGGGGGGCGAGAGATTTCTTTGTAGTGCTGATTTGCTCTCCCAGGTTGCTTGGTTGGCCAAAAAGGGCGTATGCGTTTTTTCCTGAATATATTCAGGAAAAAACGCATACGCCCTTTTTGGCCAACCGCATCATTGTCCACGTTCTGGCGCTTTTCATGTGCTATCGGGGCCATTCCGATGTACCCGTTGACATCCGTTTCCTGCAATTCTGCCTTGCGTTCAACGCCTCTTCGTAGCCTGACCTCAATATATTTTGGGGCGATAGTTATCGTTTAGAACTCTGCAGGTTTGGGAAGTTCAGTGCCCCTGAGCTCCACTTCCCAAGTCGCTTTTTTGTGAGTGGGACGCAACACGGCTGGATGGCTTCACGCCCTATTGTCGATCCGCGGTGGCAGGCTGAACCTCTGGTGAATTCTTCTTCGTGATGGGAAATGAGAGTGACATGTGCCCGACCAAACACCTCCAGCGAGTCTCTCATTGGTTCCCCCTCTTGCAGTTCATCCTGCGGACAAATTGCAGACGGTATGCAAGAGGCATGGAAAGGCGCCGAGTCTCCAAGTGGGGAGATTGTTAGTAAGGGGGCCTGAATGGAGAACACGAGCACCAGGAGATGAAAACTGAGGTGAGTTTCAGAAAGCTTTCCCGATCCCACGGTGTAGCATCCGCTGGGTTTCCAATGAGTGCTTTCGCTGTCGGAAGATTGCGTTGAACCTGGAGAGTTGGGACCCATGGAATGGGGAGCACGCAGGATTCCTTTCAAGGGTCTGCATTTGCTTTCCGAACATCACCCATCGTCTCAGCCCCAAGAGTGTCCAGCCTTATGTCTTCTGCCGCTGGGGCTGTAGATGTGGTCAATCCTGGTTGCATGCCAGTCCCTGAACGCATTTTGGAAGAATTTCTCTCTGTTTTGCCCTGCTTGTTTCTTCTTTATGTTGGAAATGTATCCTCAGAATGGGTCTGAGCTGATTTTCCCTGCTGGTTTTAGGCCGCTTTACACACACTTGATGCACTTACACAGAGATATCAAGACTTAGCTTTTAAGATGCTTACTAGTCGGATAGATACTTGTGCGATGAACAGGGTGTGGTGAGTCCAGTTGATTGAGCAAGGAGTAGGTCGTGTCCATTCCATATTCGGTTTTCGGAAGGGTATCTGTGCTCATTTCAAACTCGAGTTTTATGCGTCACCCCACCTCACCTTTCCCCTGAAGCAGGCATAAGTGTGTTTTCTAAAAGCGTGACTGTGTTCTGTTTGGGGATTCAGTTCATGGGGAGCGATTTTTACATTCCCTCGATAAGTGATATCATAAGTTTCTTTTTTTGTGGGACTGATTTCACTGAGGATGATCGTACCTAAATCCACTCAGGATGCTGCTACCAGCCTCATGACGTGGATTTCATGGCTGAGTGACACTCCATTGGACCTACGTAGCACCACTTGTCCACTTGTCCACTTGTCTTTGTCCACTTGTCCACTCGTCTTTGTCCACTTGGCTCTTTCCTGGGATATGAAACGTGTACCGGAGTGGAGGTTCTTGTCAAGACAGCAGCCCTCAACTTTGGGGTCCCTGTGTCTGGTTGATTTTTTCATTTTCCCAAGGTCAACGCCCATGTGTGGAAGTGCCCTATGCTCTGTGGTTCTGTGTTTTACATGGTTTGGGAAAGAGGATACACTTGTGAAGATTGGCTGTTGGCCATTGACATCCCGCCCATCAGCTTAACAAGGCTCCCTTGACTCCGTGGGCTGTCCTGCCTTTCTGGTTTTTAGACTTTTTTCGCCTGGCCCTTTTGCCCCGGGGGGTGGGGGGCGAGAGATTTCTTTGTAGTGCTGATTTGCTCTCCCAGGTTGCTTGGTTGGCCAAAAAGGGCGTATGCGTTTTTTCCTGAATATATTCAGGAAAAAACGCATACGCCCTTTTTGGCCAACCGCATCATTGTCCACGTTCTGGCGCTTTTCATGTGCTATCGGGGCCATTCCGATGTACCCGTTGACATCCGTTTCCTGCAATTCTGCCTTGCGTTCAACGCCTCTTCGTAGCCTGACCTCAATATATTTTGGGGCGATAGTTATCGTTTAGAACTCTGCAGGTTTGGGAAGTGCAGTGCCCCTGAGCTCCACTTCCCAAGTCGCTTTTTTGTGAGTGGGACGCAACACGGCTGGATGGCTTCACGCCCTATTGTCGATCCGCGGTGGCAGGCTGAACCTCTGGTGAATTCTTCTTCGTGATGGGAAATGAGAGTGACATGTGCCCGACCAAACACCTCCAGCGAGTCTCTCATTGGTTCCCCCTCTTGCAGTTCATCCTGCGGACAAATTGCAGACGGTACGAAAGAGGCATGGAAAGGCGCCGAGTCTCCAAGTGGGGAGATTGTTAGTAAGGGGGCCTGAATGGAGAACACGAGCACCAGGAGATGAAAACTGAGGTGAGTTTCAGAAAGCTTTCCCGATCCCACGGTGTAGCATCCGCTGGGTTTCCAATGAGTGCTTTCGCTGTCGGAAGATTGCGTTGAACCTGGAGAGTTGGGACCCATGGAATGGGGAGCACGCAGGATTCCTTTCAAGGGTCTGCATTTGCTTTCCGAACCTCACCAATCGTCTCAGCCCCAAGAGTGTCCAGCCTTATGTCTTCTGCCGCTGGGGCTGTAGATGTGGTCAATCCTGGTTGCATGCCAGTCCCTGAATGCATTTTGGAAGAATTTCTCTCTGTTTTGCCCTGCTTGTTTCTTCTTTATGTTGGAAATGTATCCTCAGAATGGGTTTGAGCTGATTTTCCCTGCTGGTTTTAGGCCGCTTTACACACACTTGATGCACTTACACAGAGATATCAAGACTTAGCTTTTAAGATGCTTACTAGTCGGATAGATACTTGTGCGATGAACAGGGTGTGGTGAGTCCAGTTGATTGAGCAAGGAGTAGGTCGTGTCCATTCCATATTCGGTTTTCGGAAGGGTATCTGTGCTCATTTCAAACTCGAGTTTTATGCGTCACCCCACCTCACCTTTCCCCTGAAGCAGGCATAAGTGTGTTTTCTAAAAGCGTGACTGTGTTCTGTTTGGGGATTCAGTTCATGGGGAGCGATTTTTACATTCCCTCGATAAGTGATATCATAAGTTTCTTTTTTTGTGGGACTGATTTCACTGAGGATGATCGTACGTAAATCCACTCAGGATGCTGCTACCAGCCTCATGACGTGGATTTCATGGCTGAGTGACACTCCATTGGACCTACGTAGCACCAGTTGTCCACTTGTCCACTTGTCTTTGTCCACTTGTCCACTCGTCTTTGTCCACTTGGCTCTTTCCTGGGATATGAAACGTGTACCGGAGTGGAGGTTCTTGTCAAGACAGCAGCCCTCAACTTTGGGGTCCCTGTGTCTGGTTGATTTTTTCATTTTCCCAAGGTCAACGCCCATGTGTGGAAGTGCCCTATGCTCTGTGGTTCTGTGTTTTACATGGTTTGGGAAAGAGGATACACTTGTGAAGATTGGCTGTTGGCCATTGACATCCCGCCCATCAGCTTAACAAGGCTCCCTTGACTCCGTGGGCTGTCCTGCCTTTCTGGTTTTTAGACTTTTTTCGCCTGGCCCTTTTGCCCCGGGGGGGGGGGGGGGGCGAGAGATTTCTTTGTAGTGCTGATTTGCTCTCCCAGGTTGCTTGGTTGGCCAAAAAGGGCGTATGCGTTTTTTCCTGAATATATTCAGGAAAAAACGCATACGCCCTTTTTGGCCAACCGCATCATTGTCCACGTTCTGGCGCTTTTCATGTGCTATCGGGGCCATTCCGATGTACCCGTTGACATCCGTTTCCTGCAATTCTGCCTTGCGTTCAACGCCTCTTCGTAGCCTGACCTCAATATATTTTGGGGCGATAGTTATCGTTTAGAACTCTGCAGGTTTGGGAAGTGCAGTGCCCCTGAGCTCCACTTCCCAAGTCGCTTTTTTGTGAGTGGGACGCAACACGGCTGGATGGCTTCACGCCCTATTGTCGATCCGCGGTGGCAGGCTGAACCTCTGGTGAATTCTTCTTCGTGATGGGAAATGAGAGTGACATGTGCCCGACCAAACACCTCCAGCGAGTCTCTCATTGGTTCCCCCTCTTGCAGTTCATCCTGCGGACAAATTGCAGACGGTACGAAAGAGGCATGGAAAGGCGCCGAGTCTCCAAGTGGGGAGATTGTTAGTAAGGGGGCCTGAATGGAGAACACGAGCACCAGGAGATGAAAACTGAGGTGAGTTTCAGAAAGCTTTCCCGATCCCACGGTGTAGCATCCGCTGGGTTTCCAATGAGTGCTTTCGCTGTCGGAAGATTGCGTTGAACCTGGAGAGTTGGGACCCATGGAATGGGGAGCACGCAGGATTCCTTTCAAGGGTCTGCATTTGCTTTCCGAACCTCACCCATCGTCTCAGCCCCAAGAGTGTCCAGCCTTATGTCTTCTGCCGCTGGGGCTGTAGATGTGGTCAATCCTGGTTGCATGCCAGTCCCTGAACGCATTTTGGAAGAATTTCTCTCTGTTTTGCCCTGCTTGTTTCTTCTTTATGTTGGAAATGTATCCTCAGAATGGGTCTGAGCTGATTTTCCCTGCTGGTTTTAGGCCGCTTTACACACACTTGATGCACTTACACAGAGATATCAAGACTTAGCTTTTAAGATGCTTACTAGTCGGATAGATACTTGTGCGATGAACAGGGTGTGGTGAGTCCAGTTGATTGAGCAAGGAGTAGGTCGTGTCCATTCCATATTCGGTTTTCGGAAGGGTATCTGTGCTCATTTCAAACTCGAGTTTTATGCGTCACCCCACCTCACCTTTCCCCTGAAGCAGGCATAAGTGTGTTTTCTAAAAGCGTGACTGTGTTCTGTTTGGGGATTCAGTTCATGGGGAGCGATTTTTACATTCCCTCGATAAGTGATATCATAAGTTTCTTTTTTTGTGGGACTGATTTCACTGAGGATGATCGTACCTAAATCCACTCAGGATGCTGCTACCAGCCTCATGACGTGGATTTCATGGCTGAGTGACACTCCATTGGACCTACGTAGCACCACTTGTTCACTTGTCCACTTGTCTTTGTCCACTTGTCCACTCGTCTTTGTCCACTTGGCTCTTTCCTGGGATATGAAACGTGTACCGGAGTGGAGGTTCTTGTCAAGACAGCAGCCCTCAACTTTGGGGTCCCTGTGTCTGGTTGATTTTTTCATTTTCCCAAGGTCAACGCCCATGTGTGGAAGTGCCCTATGCTCTGTGGTTCTGTGTTTTACATGGTTTGGGAAAGAGGATACACTTGTGAAGATTGGCTGTTGGCCATTGACATCCCGCCCATCAGCTTAACAAGGCTCCCTTGACTCCGTGGGCTGTCCTGCCTTTCTGGTTTTTAGACTTTTTTCGCCTGGCCCTTTTGCCCCGGGGGGGGGGGGGGGGGCGAGAGATTTCTTTGTAGTGCTGATTTGCTCTCCCAGGTTGCTTGGTTGGCCAAAAAGGGCGTATGCGTTTTTTCCTGAATATATTCAGGAAAAAACGCATACGCCCTTTTTGGCCAACCGCATCATTGTCCACGTTCTGGCGCTTTTCATGTGCTATCGGGGCCATTCCGATGTACCCGTTGACATCCGTTTCCTGCAATTCTGCCTTGCGTTCAACGCCTCTTCGTAGCCTGACCTCAATATATTTTGGGGCGATAGTTATCGTTTAGAACTCTGCAGGTTTGGGAAGTGCAGTGCCCCTGAGCTCCACTTCCCAAGTCGCTTTTTTGTGAGTGGGACGCAACACGGCTGGATGGCTTCACGCCCTATTGTCGATCCGCGGTGGCAGGCTGAACCTCTGGTGAATTCTTCTTCGTGATGGGAAATGAGAGTGACATGTGCCCGACCAAACACCTCCAGCGAGTCTCTCATTGGTTCCCCCTCTTGCAGTTCATCCTGCGGACAAATTGCAGACGGTACGCAAGAGGCATGGAAAGGCGCCGAGTCTCCAAGTGGGGAGATTGTTAGTAAGGGGGCCTGAATGGAGAACACGAGCACCAGGAGATGAAAACTGAGGTGAGTTTCAGAAAGCTTTCCCGATCCCACGGTGTAGCATCCGCTGGGTTTCCAATGAGTGCTTTCGCTGTCGGAAGATTGCGTTGAACCTGGAGAGTTGGGACCCATGGAATGGGGAGCACGCAGGATTCCTTTCAAGGGTCTGCATTTGCTTTCCGAACCTCACCCATCGTCTCAGCCCCAAGAGTGTCCAGCCTTATGTCTTCTGCCGCTGGGGCTGTAGATGTGGTCAATCCTGGTTGCATGCCAGTCCCTGAACGCATTTTGGAAGAATTTCTCTCTGTTTTGCCCTGCTTGTTTCTTCTTTATGTTGGAAATGTATCCTCAGAATGGGTCTGAGCTGATTTTCCCTGCTGGTTTTAGGCCGCTTTACACACACTTGATGCACTTACACAGAGATATCAAGACTTAGCTTTTAAGATGCTTACTAGTCGGATAGATACTTGTGCAATGAACAGGGTGTGGTGAGTCCAGTTGATTGAGCAAGGAGTAGGTCGTGTCCATTCCATATTCGGTTTTCGGAAGGGTATCTGTGCTCATTTCAAACTCGAGTTTTATGCGTCACCCCACCTCACCTTTCCCCTGAAGCAGGCATAAGTGTGTTTTCTAAAAGCGTGACTGTGTTCTGTTTGGGGATTCAGTTCATGGGGAGCGATTTTTACATTCCCTCGATAAGTGATATCATAAGTTTCTTTTTTTGTGGGACTGATTTCACTGAGGATGATCGTACCTAAATCCACTCAGGATGCTGCTACCAGCCTCATGACGTGGATTTCATGGCTGAGTGACACTCCATTGGACCTACGTAGCACCACTTGTCCACTTGTCCACTTGTCTTTGTCCACTTGTCCACTCGTCTTTGTCCACTTGGCTCTTTCCTGGGATATGAAACGTGTACCGGAGTGGAGGTTCTTGTCAAGACAGCAGCCCTCAACTTTGGGGTCCCTGTGTCTGGTTGATTTTTTCATTTTCCCAAGGTCAACGCCCATGTGTGGAAGTGCCCTATGCTCTGTGGTTCTGTGTTTTACATGGTTTGGGAAAGAGGATACACTTGTGAAGATTGGCTGTTGGCCATTGACATCCCGCCCATCAGCTTAACAAGGCTCCCTTGACTCCGTGGGCTGTCCTGCCTTTCTGGTTTTTAGACTTTTTTCGCCTGGCCCTTTTGCCCCGGGGCGGGGGGGGGGGGCGAGAGATTTCTTTGTAGTGCTGATTTGCTCTCCCAGGTTGCTTGGTTGGCCAAAAAGGGCGTATGCGTTTTTTCCTGAATATATTCAGGAAAAAACGCATACGCCCTTTTTGGCCAACCGCATCATTGTCCACGTTCTGGCGCTTTTCATGTGCTATCGGGGCCATTCCGATGTACCCGTTGACATCCGTTTCCTGCAATTCTGCCTTGCGTTCAACGCCTCTTCGTAGCCTGACCTCAATATATTTTGGGGCGATAGTTATCGTTTAGAACTCTGCAGGTTTGGGAAGTGCAGTGCCCCTGAGCTCCACTTCCCAAGTCGCTTTTTTGTGAGTGGGACGCAACACGGCTGGATGGCTTCACGCCCTATTGTCGATCCGCGGTGGCAGGCTGAACCTCTGGTGAATTCTTCTTCGTGATGGGAAATGAGAGTGACATGTGCCCGACCAAACACCTCCAGCGAGTCTCTCATTGGTTCCCCCTCTTGCAGTTCATCCTGCGGACAAATTGCAGACGGTACGAAAGAGGCATGGAAAGGCGCCGAGTCTCCAAGTGGGGAGATTGTTAGTAAGGGGGCCTGAATGGAGAACACGAGCACCAGGAGATGAAAACTGAGGTGAGTTTCAGAAAGCTTTCCCGATCCCACGGTGTAGCATCCGCTGGGTTTCCAATGAGTGCTTTCGCTGTCGGAAGATTGCGTTGAACCTGGAGAGTTGGGACCCATGGAATGGGGAGCACGCAGGATTCCTTTCAAGGGTCTGCATTTGCTTTCCGAACCTCACCCATCGTCTCAGCCCCAAGAGTGTCCAGCCTTATGTCTTCTGCCGCTGGGGCTGTAGATGTGGTCAATCCTGGTTGCATGCCAGTCCCTGAACGCATTTTGGAAGAATTTCTCTCTGTTTTGCCCTGCTTGTTTCTTCTTTATGTTGGAAATGTATCCTCAGAATGGGTCTGAGCTGATTTTCCCTGCTGGTTTTAGGCCGCTTTACACACACTTGATGCACTTACACAGAGATATCAAGACTTAGCTTTTAAGATGCTTACTAGTCGGATAGATACTTGTGCGATGAACAGGGTGTGGTGAGTCCAGTTGATTGAGCAAGGAGTAGGTCGTGTCCATTCCATATTCGGTTTTCGGAAGGGTATCTGTGCTCATTTCAAACTCGAGTTTTATGCGTCACCCCACCTCACCTTTCCCCTGAAGCAGGCATAAGTGTGTTTTCTAAAAGCGTGACTGTGTTCTGTTTGGGGATTCAGTTCATGGGGAGCGATTTTTACATTCCCTCGATAAGTGATATCATAAGTTTCTTTTTTTGTGGGACTGATTTCACTGAGGATGATCGTACCTAAATCCACTCAGGATGCTGCTACCAGCCTCATGACGTGGATTTCATGGCTGAGTGACACTCCATTGGACCTACGTAGCACCACTTGTCCACTTGTCCACTTGTCTTTGTCCACTTGTCCACTCGTCCTTGTCCACTTGGCTCTTTCCTGGGATATGAAACGTGTACCGGAGTGGAGGTTCTTGTCAAGACAGAAGCCCTCAACTTTGGGGTCCCTGTGTCTGGTTGATTTTTTCATTTTCCCAAGGTCAACGCCCATGTGTGGAAGTGCCCTATGCTCTGTGGTTCTGTGTTTTACATGGTTTGGGAAAGAGGATACACTTGTGAAGATTGGCTGTTGGCCATTGACATCCCGCCCATCAGCTTAACAAGGCTCCCTTGACTCCGTGGGCTGTCCTGCCTTTCTGGTTTTTAGACTTTTTTCGCCTGGCCCTTTTGCCCCGGGGGGGGGGGGCGAGAGATTTCTTTGTAGTGCTGATTTGCTCTCCCAGGTTGCTTGGTTGGCCAAAAAGGGCGTATGCGTTTTTTCCTGAATATATTCAGGAAAAAACGCATACGCCCTTTTTGGCCAACCGCATCATTGTCCACGTTCTGGCGCTTTTCATGTGCTATCGGGGCCATTCCGATGTACCCGTTGACATCCGTTTCCTGCAATTCTGCCTTGCGTTCAACGCCTCTTCGTAGCCTGACCTCAATATATTTTGGGGCGATAGTTATCGTTTAGAACTCTGCAGGTTTGGGAAGTGCAGTGCCCCTGAGCTCCACTTCCCAAGTCGCTTTTTTGTGAGTGGGACGCAACACGGCTGGATGGCTTCACGCCCTATTGTCGATCCGCGGTGGCAGGCTGAACCTCTGGTGAATTCTTCTTCGTGATGGGAAATGAGAGTGACATGTGCCCGACCAAACACCTCCAGCGAGTCTCTCATTGGTTCCCCCTCTTGCAGTTCATCCTGCGGACAAATTGCAGACGGTACGAAAGAGGCATGGAAAGGCGCCGAGTCTCCAAGTGGGGAGATTGTTAGTAAGGGGGCCTGAATGGAGAACACGAGCACCAGGAGATGAAAACTGAGGTGAGTTTCAGAAAGCTTTCCCGATCCCACGGTGTAGCATCCGCTGGGTTTCCAATGAGTGCTTTCGCTGTCGGAAGATTGCGTTGAACCTGGAGAGTTGGGACCCATGGAATGGGGAGCACGCAGGATTCCTTTCAAGGGTCTGCATTTGCTTTCCGAACCTCACCCATCGTCTCAGCCCCAAGAGTGTCCAGCCTTATGTCTTCTGCCGCTGGGGCTGTAGATGTGGTCAATCCTGGTTGCATGCCAGTCCCTGAACGCATTTTGGAAGAATTTCTCTCTGTTTTGCCCTGCTTGTTTCTTCTTTATGTTGGAAATGTATCCTCAGAATGGGTCTGAGCTGATTTTCCCTGCTGGTTTTAGGCCGCTTTACACACACTTGATGCACTTACACAGAGATATCAAGACTTAGCTTTTAAGATGCTTACTAGTCGGATAGATACTTGTGCGATGAACAGGGTGTGGTGAGTCCAGTTGATTGAGCAAGGAGTAGGTCGTGTCCATTCCATATTCGGTTTTCGGAAGGGTATCTGTGCTCATTTCAAACTCGAGTTTTATGCGTCACCCCACCTCACCTTTCCCCTGAAGCAGGCATAAGTGTGTTTTCTAAAAGCGTGACTGTGTTCTGTTTGGGGATTCAGTTCATGGGGAGCGATTTTTACATTCCCTCGATAAGTGATATCATAAGTTTCTTTTTTTGTGGGACTGATTTCACTGAGGATGATCGTACCTAAATCCACTCAGGATGCTGCTACCAGCCTCATGACGTGGATTTCATGGCTGAGTGACACTCCATTGGACCTACGTAGCACCACTTGTCCACTTGTCCACTTGTCTTTGTCCACTTGTCCACTCGTCTTTGTCCACTTGGCTCTTTCCTGGGATATGAAACGTGTACCGGAGTGGAGGTTCTTGTCAAGACAGCAGCCCTCAACTTTGGGGTCCCTGTGTCTGGTTGATTTTTTCATTTTCCCAAGGTCAACGCCCATGTGTGGAAGTGCCCTATGCTCTGTGGTTCTGTGTTTTACATGGTTTGGGAAAGAGGATACACTTGTGAAGATTGGCTGTTGGCCATTGACATCCCGCCCATCAGCTTAACAAGGCTCCCTTGACTCCGTGGGCTGTCCTGCCTTTCTGGTTTTTAGACTTTTTTCGCCTGGCCCTTTTGCCCCGGGGGGGGGGGGCGAGAGATTTCTTTGTAGTGCTGATTTGCTCTCCCAGGTTGCTTGGTTGGCCAAAAAGGGCGTATGCGTTTTTTCCTGAATATATTCAGGAAAAAACGCATACGCCCTTTTTGGCCAACCGCATCATTGTCCACGTTCTGGCGCTTTTCATGTGCTATCGGGGCCATTCCGATGTACCCGTTGACATCCGTTTCCTGCAATTCTGCCTTGCGTTCAACGCCTCTTCGTAGCCTGACCTCAATATATTTTGGGGCGATAGTTATCGTTTAGAACTCTGCAGGTTTGGGAAGTGCAGTGCCCCTGAGCTCCATTTCCCAAGTCGCTTTTTTGTGAGTGGGACGCAACACGGCTGGATGGCTTCACGCCCTATTGTCGATCCGCGGTGGCAGGCTGAACCTCTGGTGAATTCTTCTTCGTGATGGGAAATGAGAGTGACATGTGCCCGACCAAACACCTCCAGCGAGTCTCTCATTGGTTCCCCCTCTTGCAGTTCATCCTGCGGACAAATTGCAGACGGTACGCAAGAGGCATGGAAAGGCGCCGAGTCTCCAAGTGGGGAGATTGTTAGTAAGGGGGCCTGAATGGAGAACACGAGCACCAGGAGATGAAAACTGAGGTGAGTTTCAGAAAGCTTTCCCGATCCCACGGTGTAGCATCCGCTGGGTTTCCAATGAGTGCTTTCGCTGTCGGAAGATTGCGTTGAACCTGGAGAGTTGGGACCCATGGAATGGGGAGCACGCAGGATTCCTTTCAAGGGTCTGCATTTGCTTTCCCAACATCACCCATCGTCTCAGCTCCAAGAGTGTCCAGCCTTATGTCTTCTGCCGCTGGGGCTGTAGATGTGGTCAATCCTGGTTGCATGCCAGTCCCTGAACGCATTTTGGAAGAATTTCTCTCTGTTTTGCCCTGCTTGTTTCTTCTTTATGTTGGAAATGTATCCTCAGAATGGGTCTGAGCTGATTTTCCCTGCTGGTTTTAGGCCGCTTTACACACACTTGATGCACTTACACAGAGATATCAAGACTTAGCTTTTAAGATGCTTACTAGTCGGATAGATACTTGTGCGATGAACAGGGTGTGGTGAGTCCAGTTGATTGAGCAAGGAGTAGGTCGTGTCCATTCCATATTCGGTTTTCGGAAGGGTATCTGTGCTCATTTCAAACTCGAGTTTTATGCGTCACCCCACCTCACCTTTCCCCTGAAGCAGGCATAAGTGTGTTTTCTAAAAGCGTGACTGTGTTCTGTTTGGGGATTCAGTTCATGGGGAGCGATTTTTACATTCCCTCGATAAGTGATATCATAAGTTTCTTTTTTTGTGGGACTGATTTCACTGAGGATGATCGTACCTAAATCCACTCAGGATGCTGCTACCAGCCTCATGACGTGGATTTCATGGCTGAGTGACACTCCATTGGACCTACGTAGCACCACTTGTCCACTTGTCCACTTGTCTTTGTCCACTTGTCCACTCGTCTTTGTCCACTTGGCTCTTTCCTGGGATATGAAACGTGTACCGGAGTGGAGGTTCTTGTCAAGACAGCAGCCCTCAACTTTGGGGTCCCTGTGTCTGGTTGATTTTTTCATTTTCCCAAGGTCAACGCCCATGTGTGGAAGTGCCCTATGCTCTGTGGTTCTGTGTTTTACATGGTTTGGGAAAGAGGATACACTTGTGAAGATTGGCTGTTGGCCATTGACATCCCGCCCATCAGCTTAACAAGGCTCCCTTGACTCCGTGGGCTGTCCTGCCTTTCTGGTTTTTAGACTTTTTTCGCCTGGCCCTTTTGCCCCGGGGGGGGGGGGGGCGAGAGATTTCTTTGTAGTGCTGATTTGCTCTCCCAGGTTGCTTGGTTGGCCAAAAAGGGCGTATGCGTTTTTTCCTGAATATATTCAGGAAAAAACGCATACGCCCTTTTTGGCCAACCGCATCATTGTCCACGTTCTGGCGCTTTTCATGTGCTATCGGGGCCATTCCGATGTACCCGTTGACATCCGTTTCCTGCAATTCTGCCTTGCGTTCAACGCCTCTTCGTAGCCTGACCTCAATATATTTTGGGGCGATAGTTATCGTTTAGAACTCTGCAGGTTTGGGAAGTGCAGTGCCCCTGAGCTCCACTTCCCAAGTCGCTTTTTTGTGAGTGGGACGCAACACGGCTGGATGGCTTCACGCCCTATTGTCGATCCGCGGTGGCAGGCTGAACCTCTGGTGAATTCTTCTTCGTGATGGGAAATGAGAGTGACATGTGCCCGACCAAACACCTCCAGCGAGTCTCTCATTGGTTCCCCCTCTTGCAGTTCATCCTGCGGACAAATTGCAGACGGTACGAAAGAGGCATGGAAAGGCGCCGAGTCTCCAAGTGGGGAGATTGTTAGTAAGGGGGCCTGAATGGAGAACACGAGCACCAGGAGATGAAAACTGAGGTGAGTTTCAGAAAGCTTTCCCGATCCCACGGTGTAGCATCCGCTGGGTTTCCAATGAGTGCTTTCGCTGTCGGAAGATTGCGTTGAACCTGGAGAGTTTGGACCCATGGAATGGGGAGCACGCAGGATTCCTTTCAAGGGTCTGCATTTGCTTTCCCAACCTCACCAATCGTCTCAGCCCCAAGAGTGTCCAGCCTTATGTCTTCTGCCGCTGGGGCTGTAGATGTGGTCAATCCTGGTTGCATGCCAGTCCCTGAACGCATTTTGGAAGAATTTCTCTCTGTTTTGCCCTGCTTGTTTCTTCTTTATGTTGGAAATGTATCCTCAGAATGGGTCTGAGCTGATTTTCCCTGCTGGTTTTAGGCCGCTTTACACACACTTGATGCACT
This sequence comes from Kogia breviceps, assembly GCF_026419965.1. Taxonomy (NCBI): domain Eukaryota; kingdom Metazoa; phylum Chordata; class Mammalia; order Artiodactyla; family Physeteridae; genus Kogia; species Kogia breviceps. The sequence continues at coordinate 29,314,882 of NC_081321.1, forward strand.
GACACAGAGATATCAAGACTTAGCTTTTAAGATGCTTACTAGTCGGATAGATACTTGTGCGATGAACAGGGTGTGGTGAGTCCAGTTGATTGAGCAAGGAGTAGGTCGTGTCCATTCCATATTCGGTTTTCGGAAGGGTATCTGTGCTCATTTCAAACTCGAGTTTTATGCGTCACCCCACCTCACCTTTCCCCTGAAGCAGGCATAAGTGTGTTTTCTAAAAGCGTGACTCTGTTCTGTTTGGGGATTCCGTTCATGGGGAGCGATTTTTACATTCCCTCGATAAGTGATATCATAAGTTTCTTTTTTTGTGGGACTGATTTCACTGAGGATGATCGTACCTAAATCCACTCAGGATGCTGCTACCAGCCTCATGACGTGGATTTCATGGCTGAGTGACACTCCATTGGACCTACGTAGCACCACTTGTCCACTTGTCCACTTGTCTTTGTCCACTTGTCCACTCGTCTTTGTCCACGTGGCTCTTTCCTGGGATATGAAACGTGTACCGGAGTGGAGGTTCTTGTCAAGACAGCAGCCCTCAACTTTGGGGTCCCTGTGTCTGGTTGATTTTTTCATTTTCCCAAGGTCAACGCCCATGTGTGGAAGTGCCCTATGCTCTGTGGTTCTGTGTTTTACATGGTTTGGGAAAGAGGATACACTTGTGAAGATTGGCTGTTGGCCATTGACATCCCGCCCATCAGCTTAACAAGGCTCCCTTGACTCCGTGGGCTGTCCTGCCTTTCTGGTTTTTAGACTTTTTTCGCCTGGCCCTTTTGCCCCGGGGGGGGGGGGCGAGAGATTTCTTTGTAGTGCTGATTTGCTCTCCCAGGTTGCTTGGTTGGCCAAAAAGGGCGTATGCGTTTTTTCCTGAATATATTCAGGAAAAAACGCATACGCCCTTTTTGGCCAACCGCATCATTGTCCACGTTCTGGCGCTTTTCATGTGCTATCGGGGCCATTCCGATGTACCCGTTGACATCCGTTTCCTGCAATTCTGCCTTGCGTTCAACGCCTCTTCGTAGCCTGACCTCAATATATTTTGGGGCGATAGTTATCGTTTAGAACTCTGCAGGTTTGGGAAGTGCAGTGCCCCTGAGCTCCACTTCCCAAGTCGCTTTTTTGTGAGTGGGACGCAACACGGCTGGATGGCTTCACGCCCTATTGTCGATCCGCGGTGGCAGGCTGAACCTCTGGTGAATTCTTCTTCGTGATGGGAAATGAGAGTGACATGTGCCCGACCAAACACCTCCAGCGAGTCTCTCATTGGTTCCCCCTCTTGCAGTTCATCCTGCGGACAAATTGCAGACGGTATGCAAGAGGCATGGAAAGGCGCCGAGTCTCCAAGTGGGGAGATTGTTAGTAAGGGGGCCTGAATGGAGAACACGAGCACCAGGAGATGAAAACTGAGGTGAGTTTCAGAAAGCTTTCCCGATCCCACGGTGTAGCATCCGCTGGGTTTCCAATGAGTGCTTTCGCTGTCGGAAGATTGCGTTGAACCTGGAGAGTTGGGACCCATGGAATGGGGAGCACGCAGGATTCCTTTCAAGGGTCTGCATTTGCTTTCCCAACCTCACCCATCGTCTCAGCCCCAAGAGTGTCCAGCCTTATGTCTTCTGCCGCTGGGGCTGTAGATGTGGTCAATCCTGGTTGCATGCCACTCCCTGAACGTATTTGGGAAGAATTTCTCTCTGTTTTGCCCTGCTTGTTTCTTCTTTATGTTGGAAATGTATCCTCAGAATGGGTCTGAGCTGATTTTCCCTGCTGGTTTTAGGCCGCTTTACACACACTTGATGCACTTACACAGAGATATCAAGACTTAGCTTTTAAGATGCTTACTAGTCGGATAGATACTTGTGCGATGAACAGGGTGTGGTGAGTCCAGTTGATTGAGCAAGGAGTAGGTCGTGTCCATTCCATATTCGGTTTTCGGAAGGGTATCTGTGCTCATTTCAAACTCGAGTTTTATGCGTCACCCCACCTCACCTTTCCCCTGAAGCAGGCATAAGTGTGTTTTCTAAAAGCGTGACTCTGTTCTGTTTGGGGATTCCGTTCATGGGGAGCGATTTTTACATTCCCTCGATAAGTGATATCATAAGTTTCTTTTTTTGTGGGACTGATTTCACTGAGGATGATCGTACCTAAATCCACTCAGGATGCTGCTACCAGCCTCATGACGTGGATTTCATGGCTGAGTGACACTCCATTGGACCTACGTAGCACCACTTGTCCACTTGTCCACTTGTCTTTGTCCACTTGTCCACTTGTCTTTGTCCACTTGGCTCTTTCCTGGGATATGAAACGTGTACCGGAGTGGAGGTTCTTGTCAAGACAGCAGCCCTCAACTTTGGGGTCCCTGTGTCTGGTTGATTTTTTCATTTTCCCAAGGTCAACGCCCATGTGTGGAAGTGCCCTATGCTCTGTGGTTCTGTGTTTTACATGGTTTGGGAAAGAGGATACACTTGTGAAGATTGGCTGTTGGCCATTGACATCCCGCCCATCAGCTTAACAAGTCTCCCTTGACTCCGTGGGCTGTCCTGCCTTTCTGGTTTTTAGACTTTTTTCGCCTGGCCCTTTTGCCCCGGGGGGGGGGGGGCGAGAGATTTCTTTGTAGTGCTGATTTGCTGTCCCAGGTTGCTTGGTTGGCCAAAAAGGGCGTATGCGTTTTTTCCTGAATATATTCAGGAAAAAACGCATACGCCCTTTTTGGCCAACCGCATCATTGTCCACGTTCTGGCGCTTTTCATGTGCTATCGGGGCCATTCCGATGTACCCGTTGACATCCGTTTCCTGCAATTCTGCCTTGCGTTCAACGCCTCTTCGTAGCCTGACCTCAATATATTTTGGGGCGATAGTTATCGTTTAGAACTCTGCAGGTTTGGGAAGTGCAGTGCCCCTGAGCTCCACTTCCCAAGTCGCTTTTTTGTGAGTGGGACGCAACACGGCTGGATGGCTTCACGCCCTATTGTCGATCCGCGGTGGCAGGCTGAACCTCTGGTGAATTCTTCTTCGTGATGGGAAATGAGAGTGACATGTGCCCGACCAAACACCTCCAGCGAGTCTCTCATTGGTTCCCCCTCTTGCAGTTCATCCTGCGGACAAATTGCAGACTGTACGAAAGAGGCATGGAAAGGCGCCGAGTCTCCAAGTGGGGAGATTGTTAGTAAGGGGGCCTGAATGGAGAACACGAGCACCAGGAGATGAAAACTGAGGTGAGTTTCAGAAAGCTTTCCCGATCCCACGGTGTAGCATCCGCTGGGTTTCCAATGAGTGCTTTCGCTGTCGGAAGATTGCGTTGAACCTGGAGAGTTGGGACCCATGGAATGGGGAGCACGCAGGATTCCTTTCAAGGGTCTGCATTTGCTTTCCCAACCTCACCCATCGTCTCAGCTCCAAGAGTGTCCAGCCTTATGTCTTCTGCCGCTGGGGCTGTAGATGTGGTCAATCCTGGTTGCATGCCAGTCCCTGAACGCATTTTGGAAGAATTTCTCTCTGTTTTGCCCTGCTTGTTTCTTCTTTATGTTGGAAATGTATCCTCAGAATGGGTCTGAGCTGATTTTCCCTGCTGGTTTTAGGCCGCTTTACACACACTTGATGCACTTACACAGAGATATCAAGACTTAGCTTTTAAGATGCTTACTAGTCGGATAGATACTTGTGCGATGAACAGGGTGTGGTGAGTCCAGTTGATTGAGCAAGGAGTAGGTCGTGTCCATTCCATATTCGGTTTTCAGAAGGGTATCTGTGCTCATTTCAAACTCGAGTTTTATGCGTCACCCCACCTCACCTTTCCCCTGAAGCAGGCATAAGTGTGTTTTCTAAAAGCGTGACTCTGTTCTGTTTGGGGATTCAGTTCATGGGGAGCGATTTTTACATTCCCTCCATAAGTGATATCATAAGTTTCTTTTTTTGTGGGACTGATTTCACTGAGGATGATCGTACCTAAATCCACTCAGGATGCTGCTACCAGCCTCATGACGTGGATTTCATGGCTGAGTGACACTCCATTGGACCTACGTAGCACCACTTGTCCACTTGTCCACTTGTCTTTGTCCACTTGTCCACTCGTCTTTGTCCACTTGGCTCTTTCCTGGGATATGAAACGTGTACCGGAGTGGAGGTTCTTGTCAAGACAGCAGCCCTCAACTTTGGGGTCCCTGTGTCTGGTTGATTTTTTCATTTTCCCAAGGTCAACGCCCATGTGTGGAAGTGCCCTATGCTCTGTGGTTCTGTGTTTTACATGGTTTGGGAAAGAGGATACACTTGTGAAGATTGGCTGTTGGCCATTGACATCCCGCCCATCAGCTTAACAAGGCTCCCTTGACTCCGTGGGCTGTCCTGCCTTTCTGGTTTTTAGACTTTTTTCGCCTGGCCCTTTTGCCCCGGGGGGGGGGGGCGAGAGATTTCTTTGTAGTGCTGATTTGCTCTCCCAGGTTGCTTGGTTGGCCAAAAAGGGCGTATGCGTTTTTTCCTGAATATATTCAGGAAAAAACGCATACGCCCTTTTTGGCCAACCGCATCATTGTCCACGTTCTGGCGCTTTTCATGTGCTATCGGGGCCATTCCGATGTACCCGTTGACATCCGTTTCCTGCAATTCTGCCTTGCGTTCAACGCCTCTTCGTAGCCTGACCTCAATATATTTTGGGGCGATAGTTATCGTTTAGAACTCTGCAGGTTTGGGAAGTGCAGTGCCCCTGAGCTCCACTTCCCAAGTCGCTTTTTTGTGAGTGGGACGCAACACGGCTGGATGGCTTCACGCCCTATTGTCGATCCGCGGTGGCAGGCTGAACCTCTGGTGAATTCTTCTTCGTGATGGGAAATGAGAGTGACATGTGCCCGACCAAACACCTCCAGCGAGTCTCTCATTGGTTCCCCCTCTTGCAGTTCATCCTGCGGACAAATTGCAGACGGTACGAAAGAGGCATGGAAAGGCGCCGAGTCTCCAAGTGGGGAGATTGTTAGTAAGGGGGCCTGAATGGAGAACACGAGCACCAGGAGATGAAAACTGAGGTGAGTTTCAGAAAGCTTTCCCGATCCCACGGTGTAGCATCCGCTGGGTTTCCAATGAGTGCTTTCGCTGTCGGAAGATTGCGTTGAACCTGGAGAGTTGGGACCCATGGAATGGGGAGCACGCAGGATTCCTTTCAAGGGTCTGCATTTGCTTTCCGAACCTCACCAATCGTCTCAGCCCCAAGAGTGTCCAGCCTTATGTCTTCTGCCGCTGGGGCTGTAGATGTGGTCAATCCTGGTTGCATGCCAGTCCCTGAACGCATTTTGGAAGAATTTCTCTCTGTTTTGCCCTGCTTGTTTCTTCTTTATGTTGGAAATGTATCCTCAGAATGGGTCTGAGCTGATTTTCCCTGCTGGTTTTAGGCCGCTTTACACACACTTGATGCACTTACACAGAGATATCAAGACTTAGCTTTTAAGATGCTTACTAGTCGGATAGATACTTGTGCGATGAACAGGGTGTGGTGAGTCCAGTTGATTGAGCAAGGAGTAGGTCGTGTCCATTCCATATTCGGTTTTCGGAAGGGTATCTGTGCTCATTTCAAACTCGAGTTTTATGCGTCACCCCACCTCACCTTTCCCCTGAAGCAGGCATAAGTGTGTTTTCTAAAAGCGTGACTCTGTTCTGTTTGGGGATTCAGTTCATGGGGAGCGATTTTTACATTCCCTCGATAAGTGATATCATAAGTTTCTTTTTTTGTGGGACTGATTTCACTGAGGATGATCGTACCTAAATCCACTCAGGATGCTGCTACCAGCCTCATGACGTGGATTTCATGGCTGAGTGACACTCCATTGGACCTACGTAGCACCACTTGTCCACTTGTCCACTTGTCTTTGTCCACTTGTCCACTCGTCTTTGTCCACTTGGCTCTTTCCTGGGATATGAAACGTGTACCGGAGTGGAGGTTCTTGTCAAGACAGCAGCCCTCAACTTTGGGGTCCCTGTGTCTGGTTGATTTTTTCATTTTCCCAAGGTCAACGCCCATGTGTGGAAGTGCCCTATGCTCTGTGGTTCTGTGTTTTACATGGTTTGGGAAAGAGGATACACTTGTGAAGATTGGCTGTTGGCCATTGACATCCCGCCCATCAGCTTAACAAGGCTCCCTTGACTCCGTGGGCTGTCCTGCCTTTCTGGTTTTTAGACTTTTTTCGCCTGGCCCTTTTGCCCCGGGGGGGGGGGCGGCGAGAGATTTCTTTGTAGTGCTGATTTGCTCTCCCAGGTTGCTTGGTTGGCCAAAAAGGGCGTATGCGTTTTTTCCTGAATATATTCAGGAAAAAACGCATACGCCCTTTTTGGCCAACCGCATCATTGTCCACGTTCTGGCGCTTTTCATGTGCTATCGGGGCCATTCCGATGTACCCGTTGACATCCGTTTCCTGCAATTCTGCCTTGCGTTCAACGCCTCTTCTTAGCCTGACCTCAATATATTTTGGGGCGATAGTTATCGTTTAGAACTCTGCAGGTTTGGGAAGTGCAGTGCCCCTGAGCTCCACTTCCCAAGTCGCTTTTTTGTGAGTGGGACGCAACACGGCTGGATGGCTTCACGCCCTATTGTCGATCCGCGGTGGCAGGCTGAACCTCTGGTGAATTCTTCTTCGTGATGGGAAATGAGAGTGACATGTGCCCGACCAAACACCTCCAGCGAGTCTCTCATTGGTTCCCCCTCTTGCAGTTCATCCTGCGGACAAATTGCAGACGGTACGAAAGAGGCATGGAAAGGCGCCGAGTCTCCAAGTGGGGAGATTGTTAGTAAGGGGGCCTGAATGGAGAACACGAGCACCAGGAGATGAAAACTGAGGTGAGTTTCAGAAAGCTTTCCCGATCCCACGGTGTAGCATCCGCTGGGTTTCCAATGAGTGCTTTCGCTGTCGGAAGATTGCGTTGAACCTGGAGAGTTGGGACCCATGGAATGGGGAGCACGCAGGATTCCTTTCAAGGGTCTGCATTTGCTTTCCGAACCTCACCAATCGTCTCAGCCCCAAGAGTGTCCAGCCTTATGTCTTCTGCCGCTGGGGCTGTAGATGTGGTCAATCCTGGTTGCATGCCAGTCCCTGAACGCATTTTGGAAGAATTTCTCTCTGTTTTGCCCTGCTTGTTTCTTCTTTATGTTGGAAATGTATCCTCAGAATGGGTCTGAGCTGATTTTCCCTGCTGGTTTTAGGCCGCTTTACACACACTTGATGCACTTACACAGAGATATCAAGACTTAGCTTTTAAGATGCTTACTAGTCGGATAGATACTTGTGCGATGAACAGGGTGTGGTGAGTCCAGTTGATTGAGCAAGGAGTAGGTCGTGTCCATTCCATATTCGGTTTTCGGAAGGGTATCTGTGCTCATTTCAAACTCGAGTTTTATGCGTCACCCCACCTCACCTTTCCCCTGAAGCAGGCATAAGTGTGTTTTCTAAAAGCGTGACTCTGTTCTGTTTGGGGATTCAGTTCATGGGGAGCGATTTTTACATTCCCTCCATAAGTGATATCATAAGTTTCTTTTTTTGTGGGACTGATTTCACTGAGGATGATCGTACCTAAATCCACTCAGGATGCTGCTACCAGCCTCATGACGTGGATTTCATGGCTGAGTGACACTCCATTGGACCTACGTAGCACCACTTGTCCACTTGTCCACTTGTCTTTGTCCACTTGTCCACTCGTCTTTGTCCACTTGGCTCTTTCCTGGGATATGAAACGTGTACCGGAGTGGAGGTTCTTGTCAAGACAGCAGCCCTCAACTTTGGGGTCCCTGTGTCTGGTTGATTTTTTCATTTTCCCAAGGTCAACGCCCATGTGTGGAAGTGCCCTATGCTCTGTGGTTCTGTGTTTTACATGGTTTGGGAAAGAGGATACACTTGTGAAGATTGGCTGTTGGCCATTGACATCCCGCCCATCAGCTTAACAAGGCTCCCTTGACTCCGTGGGCTGTCCTGCCTTTCTGGTTTTTAGACTTTTTTCGCCTGGCCCTTTTGCCCCGGGGGGGGGGGGGGCGAGAGATTTCTTTGTAGTGCTGATTTGCTCTCCCAGGTTGCTTGGTTGGCCAAAAAGGGCGTATGCGTTTTTTCCTGAATATATTCAGGAAAAAACGCATACGCCCTTTTTGGCCAACCGCATCATTGTCCACGTTCTGGCGCTTTTCATGTGCTATCGGGGCCATTCCGATGTACCCGTTGACATCCGTTTCCTGCAATTCTGCCTTGCGTTCAACGCCTCTTCGTAGCCTGACCTCAATATATTTTGGGGCGATAGTTATCGTTTAGAACTCTGCAGGTTTGGGAAGTGCAGTGCCCCTGAGCTCCACTTCCCAAGTCGCTTTTTTGTGAGTGGGACGCAACACGGCTGGATGGCTTCACGCCCTATTGTCGATCCGCGGTGGCAGGCTGAACCTCTGGTGAATTCTTCTTCGTGATGGGAAATGAGAGTGACATGTGCCCGACCAAACACCTCCAGCGAGTCTCTCATTGGTTCCCCCTCTTGCAGTTCATCCTGCGGACAAATTGCAGACGGTACGAAAGAGGCATGGAAAGGCGCCGAGTCTCCAAGTGGGGAGATTGTTAGTAAGGGGGCCTGAATGGAGAACACGAGCACCAGGAGATGAAAACTGAGGTGAGTTTCAGAAAGCTTTCCCGATCCCACGGTGTAGCATCCGCTGGGTTTCCAATGAGTGCTTTCGCTGTCGGAAGATTGCGTTGAACCTGGAGAGTTGGGACCCATGGAATGGGGAGCACGCAGGATTCCTTTCAAGGGTCTGCATTTGCTTTCCCAACCTCACCAATCGTCTCAGCCCCAAGAGTGTCCAGCCTTATGTCTTCTGCCGCTGGGGCTGTAGATGTGGTCAATCCTGGTTGCATGCCAGTCCCTGAACGCATTTTGGAAGAATTTCTCTCTGTTTTGCCCTGCTTGTTTCTTCTTTATGTTGGAAATGTATCCTCAGAATGGGTCTGAGCTGATTTTCCCTGCTGGTTTTAGGCCGCTTTACACACACTTGATGCACTTACACAGAGATATCAAGACTTAGCTTTTAAGATGCTTACTAGTCGGATAGATACTTGTGCGATGAACAGGGTGTGGTGAGTCCAGTTGATTGAGCAAGGAGTAGGTCGTGTCCATTCCATATTCGGTTTTCGGAAGGGTATCTGTGCTCATTTCAAACTCGAGTTTTATGCGTCACCCCACCTCACCTTTCCCCTGAAGCAGGCATAAGTGTGTTTTCTAAAAGCGTGACTCTGTTCTGTTTGGGGATTCAGTTCATGGGGAGCGATTTTTACATTCCCTCGATAAGTGATATCATAAGTTTCTTTTTTTGTGGGACTGATTTCACTGAGGATGATCGTACCTAAATCCACTCAGGATGCTGCTACCAGCCTCATGACGTGGATTTCATGGCTGAGTGACACTCCATTGGACCTACGTAGCACCACTTGTCCACTTGTCCACTTGTCTTTGTCCACTTGTCCACTCGTCTTTGTCCACTTGGCTCTTTCCTGGGATATGAAACGTGTACCGGAGTGGAGGTTCTTGTCAAGACAGCAGCCCTCAACTTTGGGGTCCCTGTGTCTGGTTGATTTTTTCATTTTCCCAAGGTCAACGCCCATGTGTGGAAGTGCCCTATGCTCTGTGGTTCTGTGTTTTACATGGTTTGGGAAAGAGGATACACTTGTGAAGATTGGCTGTTGGCCATTGACATCCCGCCCATCAGCTTAACAAGGCTCCCTTGACTCCGTGGGCTGTCCTGCCTTTCTGGTTTTTAGACTTTTTTCGCCTGGCCCTTTTGCCCCGGGGGGGGGGGGCGCGAGAGATTTCTTTGTAGTGCTGATTTGCTCTCCCAGGTTGCTTGGTTGGCCAAAAAGGGCGTATGCGTTTTTTCCTGAATATATTCAGGAAAAAACGCATACGCCCTTTTTGGCCAACCGCATCATTGTCCACGTTCTGGCGCTTTTCATGTGCTATCGGGGCCATTCCGATGTACCCGTTGACATCCGTTTCCTGCAATTCTGCCTTGCGTTCAACGCCTCTTCGTAGCCTGACCTCAATATATTTTGGGGCGATAGTTATCGTTTAGAACTCTGCAGGTTTGGGAAGTGCAGTGCCCCTGAGCTCCACTTCCCAAGTCGCTTTTTTGTGAGTGGGACGCAACACGGCTGGATGGCTTCACGCCCTATTGTCGATCCGCGGTGGCAGGCTGAACCTCTGGTGAATTCTTCTTCGTGATGGGAAATGAGAGTGACATGTGCCCGACCAAACACCTCCAGCGAGTCTCTCATTGGTTCCCCCTCTTGCAGTTCATCCTGCGGACAAATTGCAGACGGTACGAAAGAGGCATGGAAAGGCGCCGAGTCTCCAAGTGGGGAGATTGTTAGTAAGGGGGCCTGAATGGAGAACACGAGCACCAGGAGATGAAAACTGAGGTGAGTTTCAGAAAGCTTTCCCGATCCCACGGTGTAGCATCCGCTGGGTTTCCAATGAGTGCTTTCGCTGTCGGAAGATTGCGTTGAACCTGGAGAGTTGGGACCCATGGAATGGGGAGCACGCAGGATTCCTTTCAAGGGTCTGCATTTGCTTTCCCAACCTCACCCATCGTCTCAGCTCCAAGAGTGTCCAGCCTTATGTCTTCTGCCGCTGGGGCTGTAGATGTGGTCAATCCTGGTTGCATGCCAGTCCCTGAACGCATTTTGGAAGAATTTCTCTCTGTTTTGCCCTGCTTGTTTCTTCTTTATGTTGGAAATGTATCCTCAGAATGGGTCTGAGCTGATTTTCCCTGCTGGTTTTAGGCCGCTTTACACACACTTGATGCACTTACACAGAGATATCAAGACTTAGCTTTTAAGATGCTTACTAGTCGGATAGATACTTGTGCGATGAACAGGGTGTGGTGAGTCCAGTTGATTGAGCAAGGAGTAGGTCGTGTCCATTCCATATTCGGTTTTCGGAAGGGTATCTGTGCTCATTTCAAACTCGAGTTTTATGCGTCACCCCACCTCACCTTTCCCCTGAAGCAGGCATAAGTGTGTTTTCTAAAAGCGTGACTCTGTTCTGTTTGGGGATTCAGTTCATGGGGAGCGATTTTTACATTCCCTCCATAAGTGATATCATAAGTTTCTTTTTTTGTGGGACTGATTTCACTGAGGATGATCGTACCTAAATCCACTCAGGATGCTGCTACCAGCCTCATGACGTGGATTTCATGGCTGAGTGACACTCCATTGGACCTACGTAGCACCACTTGTCCACTTGTCCACTTGTCTTTGTCCACTTGTCCACTCGTCTTTGTCCACTTGGCTCTTTCCTGGGATATGAAACGTGTACCGGAGTGGAGGTTCTTGTCAAGACAGCAGCCCTCAACTTTGGGGTCCCTGTGTCTGGTTGATTTTTTCATTTTCCCAAGGTCAACGCCCATGTGTGGAAGTGCCCTATGCTCTGTGGTTCTGTGTTTTACATGGTTTGGGAAAGAGGATACACTTGTGAAGATTGGCTGTTGGCCATTGACATCCCGCCCATCAGCTTAACAAGGCTCCCTTGACTCCGTGGGCTGTCCTGCCTTTCTGGTTTTTAGACTTTTTTCGCCTGGCCCTTTTGCCCCGGGGGGGGGGGGCGAGAGATTTCTTTGTAGTGCTGATTTGCTCTCCCAGGTTGCTTGGTTGGCCAAAAAGGGCGTATGCGTTTTTTCCTGAATATATTCAGGAAAAAACGCATACGCCCTTTTTGGCCAACCGCATCATTGTCCACGTTCTGGCGCTTTTCATGTGCTATCGGGGCCATTCCGATGTACCCGTTGACATCCGTTTCCTGCAATTCTGCCTTGCGTTCAACGCCTCTTCGTAGCCTGACCTCAATATATTTTGGGGCGATAGTTATCGTTTAGAACTCTGCAGGTTTGGGAAGTGCAGTGCCCCTGAGCTCCACTTCCCAAGTCGCTTTTTTGTGAGTGGGACGCAACACGGCTGGATGGCTTCACGCCCTATTGTCGATCCGCGGTGGCAGGCTGAACCTCTGGTGAATTCTTCTTCGTGATGGGAAATGAGAGTGACATGTGCCCGACCAAACACCTCCAGCGAGTCTCTCATTGGTTCCCCCTCTTGCAGTTCATCCTGCGGACAAATTGCAGACGGTACGAAAGAGGCATGGAAAGGCGCCGAGTCTCCAAGTGGGGAGATTGTTAGTAAGGGGGCCTGAATGGAGAACACGAGCACCAGGAGATGAAAACTGAGGTGAGTTTCAGAAAGCTTTCCCGATCCCACGGTGTAGCATCCGCTGGGTTTCCAATGAGTGCTTTCGCTGTCGGAAGATTGCGTTGAACCTGGAGAGTTGGGACCCATGGAATGGGGAGCACGCAGGATTCCTTTCAAGGGTCTGCATTTGCTTTCCGAACCTCACCAATCGTCTCAGCCCCAAGAGTGTCCAGCCTTATGTCTTCTGCCGCTGGGGCTGTAGATGTGGTCAATCCTGGTTGCATGCCAGTCCCTGAACGCATTTTGGAAGAATTTCTCTCTGTTTTGCCCTGCTTGTTTCTTCTTTATGTTGGAAATGTATCCTCAGAATGGGTCTGAGCTGATTTTCCCTGCTGGTTTTAGGCCGCTTTACACACACTTGATGCACTGACACAGAGATATCAAGACTTAGCTTTTAAGATGCTTACTAGTCGGATAGATACTTGTGCGATGAACAGGGTGTGGTGAGTCCAGTTGATTGAGCAAGGAGTAGGTCGTGTCCATTCCATATTCGGTTTTCGGAAGGGTATCTGTGCTCATTTCAAACTCGAGTTTTATGCGTCACCCCACCTCACCTTTCCCCTGAAGCAGGCATAAGTGTGTTTTCTAAAAGCGTGACTCTGTTCTGTTTGGGGATTCAGTTCATGGGGAGCGATTTTTACATTCCCTCGATAAGTGATATCATAAGTTTCTTTTTTTGTGGGACTGATTTCACTGAGGATGATCGTACCTAAATCCACTCAGGATGCTGCTACCAGCCTCATGACGTGGATTTCATGGCTGAGTGACACTCCATTGGACCTACGTAGCACCACTTGTCCACTTGTCCACTTGTCTTTGTCCACTTGTCCACTCGTCTTTGTCCACTTGGCTCTTTCCTGGGATATGAAACGTGTACCGGAGTGGAGGTTCTTGTCAAGACAGCAGCCCTCAACTTTGGGGTCCCTGTGTCTGGTTGATTTTTTCATTTTCCCAAGGTCAACGCCCATGTGTGGAAGTGCCCTATGCTCTGTGGTTCTGTGTTTTACATGGTTTGGGAAAGAGGATACACTTGTGAAGATTGGCTGTTGGCCATTGACATCCCGCCCATCAGCTTAACAAGGCTCCCTTGACTCCGTGGGCTGTCCTGCCTTTCTGGTTTTTAGACTTTTTTCGCCTGGCCCTTTTGCCCCGGGGGGGGTGGGGCGAGAGATTTCTTTGTAGTGCTGATTTGCTCTCCCAGGTTGCTTGGTTGGCCAAAAAGGGCGTATGCGTTTTTTCCTGAATATATTCAGGAAAAAACGCATACGCCCTTTTTGGCCAACCGCATCATTGTCCACGTTCTGGCGCTTTTCATGTGCTATCGGGGCCATTCCGATGTACCCGTTGACATCCGTTTCCTGCAATTCTGCCTTGCGTTCAACGCCTCTTCGTAGCCTGACCTCAATATATTTTGGGGCGATAGTTATCGTTTAGAACTCTGCAGGTTTGGGAAGTGCAGTGCCCCTGAGCTCCACTTCCCAAGTCGCTTTTTTGTGAGTGGGACGCAACACGGCTGGATGGCTTCACGCCCTATTGTCGATCCGCGGTGGCAGGCTGAACCTCTGGTGAATTCTTCTTCGTGATGGGAAATGAGAGTGACATGTGCCCGACCAAACACCTCCAGCGAGTCTCTCATTGGTTCCCCCTCTTGCAGTTCATCCTGCGGACAAATTGCAGACGGTACGAAAGAGGCATGGAAAGGCGCCGAGTCTCCAAGTGGGGAGATTGTTAGTAAGGGGGCCTGAATGGAGAACACGAGCACCAGGAGATGAAAACTGAGGTGAGTTTCAGAAAGCTTTCCCGATCCCACGGTGTAGCATCCGCTGGGTTTCCAATGAGTGCTTTCGCTGTCGGAAGATTGCGTTGAACCTGGAGAGTTGGGACCCATGGAATGGGGAGCACGCAGGATTCCTTTCAAGGGTCTGCATTTGCTTTCCCAACCTCACCCATCGTCTCAGCCCCAAGAGTGTCCAGCCTTATGTCTTCTGCCGCTGGGGCTGTAGATGTGGTCAATCCTGGTTGCATGCCAGTCCCTGAACGCATTTTGGAAGAATTTCTCTCTGTTTTGCCCTGCTTGTTTCTTCTTTATGTTGGAAATGTATCCTCAGAATGGGTCTGAGCTGATTTTCCCTGCTGGTTTTAGGCCGCTTTACACACACTTGATGCACTGACACAGAGATATCAAGACTTAGCTTTTAAGATGCTTACTAGTCGGATAGATACTTGTGCGATGAACAGGGTGTGGTGAGTCCAGTTGATTGAGCAAGGAGTAGGTCGTGTCCATTCCATATTCGGTTTTCGGAAGGGTATCTGTGCTCATTTCAAACTCGAGTTTTATGCGTCACCCCACCTCACCTTTCCCCTGAAGCAGGCATAAGTGTGTTTTCTAAAAGCGTGACTCTGTTCTGTTTGGGGATTCAGTTCATGGGGAGCGATTTTTACATTCCCTCCATAAGTGATATCATAAGTTTCTTTTTTTGTGGGACTGATTTCACTGAGGATGATCGTACCTAAATCCACTCAGGATGCTGCTACCAGCCTCATGACGTGGATTTCATGGCTGAGTGACACTCCATTGGACCTACGTAGCACCACTTGTCCACTTGTCCACTTGTCTTTGTCCACTTGTCCACTCGTCTTTGTCCACTTGGCTCTTTCCTGGGATATGAAACGTGTACCGGAGTGGAGGTTCTTGTCAAGACAGCAGCCCTCAACTTTGGGGTCCCTGTGTCTGGTTGATTTTTTCATTTTCCCAAGGTCAACGCCCATGTGTGGAAGTGCCCTATGCTCTGTGGTTCTGTGTTTTACATGGTTTGGGAAAGAGGATACACTTGTGAAGATTGGCTGTTGGCCATTGACATCCCGCCCATCAGCTTAACAAGGCTCCCTTGACTCCGTGGGCTGTCCTGCCTTTCTGGTTTTTAGACTTTTTTCGCCTGGCCCTTTTGCCCCGTGGGGGGGGGGGGCGAGAGATTTCTTTGTAGTGCTGATTTGCTCTCCCAGGTTGCTTGGTTGGCCAAAAAGGGCGTATGCGTTTTTTCCTGAATATATTCAGGAAAAAACGCATACGCCCTTTTTGGCCAACCGCATCATTGTCCACGTTCTGGCGCTTTTCATGTGCTATCGGGGCCATTCCGATGTACCCGTTGACATCCGTTTCCTGCAATTCTGCCTTGCGTTCAACGCCTCTTCGTAGCCTGACCTCAATATATTTTGGGGCGATAGTTATCGTTTAGAACTCTGCAGGTTTGGGAAGTGCAGTGCCCCTGAGCTCCACTTCCCAAGTCGCTTTTTTGTGAGTGGGACGCAACACGGCTGGATGGCTTCACGCCCTATTGTCGATCCGCGGTGGCAGGCTGAACCTCTGGTGAATTCTTCTTCGTGATGGGAAATGAGAGTGACATGTGCCCGACCAAACACCTCCAGCGAGTCTCTCATTGGTTCCCCCTCTTGCAGTTCATCCTGCGGACAAATTGCAGACGGTACGCAAGAGGCATGGAAAGGCGCCGAGTCTCCAAGTGGGGAGATTGTTAGTAAGGGGGCCTGAATGGAGAACACGAGCACCAGGAGATGAAAACTGAGGTGAGTTTCAGAAAGCTTTCCCGATCCCACGGTGTAGCATCCGCTGGGTTTCCAATGAGTGCTTTCGCTGTCGGAAGATTGCGTTGAACCTGGAGAGTTGGGACCCATGGAATGGGGAGCACGCAGGATTCCTTTCAAGGGTCTGCATTTGCTTTCCGAACCTCACCCATCGTCTCAGCCCCAAGAGTGTCCAGCCTTATGTCTTCTGCCGCTGGGGCTGTAGATGTGGTCAATCCTGGTTGCATGCCAGTCCCTGAACGCATTTTGGAAGAATTTCTCTCTGTTTTGCCCTGCTTGTTTCTTCTTTATGTTGGAAATGTATCCTCAGAATGGGTCTGAGCTGATTTTCCCTGCTGGTTTTAGGCCGCTTTACACACACTTGATGCACTTACACAGAGATATCAAGACTTAGCTTTTAAGATGCTTACTAGTCGGATAGATACTTGTGCGATGAACAGGGTGTGGTGAGTCCAGTTGATTGAGCAAGGAGTAGGTCGTGTCCATTCCATATTCGGTTTTCGGAAGGGTATCTGTGCTCATTTCAAACTCGAGTTTTATGCGTCACCCCACCTCACCTTTCCCCTGAAGCAGGCATAAGTGTGTTTTCTAAAAGCGTGACTCTGTTCTGTTTGGGGATTCAGTTCATGGGGAGCGATTTTTACATTCCCTCGATAAGTGATATCATAAGTTTCTTTTTTTGTGGGACTGATTTCACTGAGGATGATCGTACCTAAATCCACTCAGGATGCTGCTACCAGCCTCATGACGTGGATTTCATGGCTGAGTGACACTCCATTGGACCTACGTAGCACCACTTGTCCACTTGTCCACTTGTCTTTGTCCACTTGTCCACTCGTCTTTGTCCACTTGGCTCTTTCCTGGGATATGAAACGTGTACCGGAGTGGAGGTTCTTGTCAAGACAGCAGCCCTCAACTTTGGGGTCCCTGTGTCTGGTTGATTTTTTCATTTTCCCAAGGTCAACGCCCATGTGTGGAAGTGCCCTATGCTCTGTGGTTCTGTGTTTTACATGGTTTGGGAAAGAGGATACACTTGTGAAGATTGGCTGTTGGCCATTGACATCCCGCCCATCAGTTTAACAAGGCTCCCTTGACTCCGTGGGCTGTCCTGCCTTTCTGGTTTTTAGACTTTTTTCGCCTGGCCCTTTTGCCCCGGGGGGGGGGGGCGAGAGATTTCTTTGTAGTGCTGATTTGCTCTCCCAGGTTGCTTGGTTGGCCAAAAAGGGCGTATGCGTTTTTTCCTGAATATATTCAGGAAAAAACGCATACGCCCTTTTTGGCCAACCGCATCATTCTCCACGTTCTGGCGCTTTTCATGTGCTATCGGGGCCATTCCGATGTACCCGTTGACATCCGTTTCCTGCAATTCTGCCTTGCGTTCAACGCCTCTTCGTAGCCTGACCTCAATATATTTGGGGGCGATAGTTATCGTTTAGAACTCTGCAGGTTTGGGAAGTGCAGTGCCCCTGAGCTCCATGTCCCAAGTCGCTTTTTTGTGAGTGGGACGCAACACGGCTGGATGGCTTCACGCCCTATTGTCGATCCGCGGTGGCAGGCTGAACCTCTGATGAATTCTTCTTCGTGATGGGAAATGAGAGTGACATGTGCCCGACCAAACACCTCCAGCGAGTCTCTCATTGGTTCCCCCTCTTGCAGTTCATCCTGCGGACAAATTGCAGACGGTACGAAAGAGGCATGGAAAGGCGCCGAGTCTCCAAGTGGGGAGATTGTTAGTAAGGGGGCCTGAATGGAGAACACGAGCACCAGGAGATGAAAACTGAGGTGAGTTTCAGAAAGCTTTCCCGATCCCACGGTGTAGCATCCGCTGGGTTTCCAATGAGTGCTTTCGCTGTCGGAAGATTGCGTTGAACCTGGAGAGTTGGGACCCATGGAATGGGGAGCACGCAGGATTCCTTTCAAGGGTCTGGATTTGCTTTCCGAACCTCACCAATTGTCTCAGCCCCAAGAGTGTCCAGCCTTATGTCTTCTGCCGCTGGGGCTGTAGATGTGGTCAATCCTGGTTGCATGCCAGTCCCTGAACGCATTTTGGAAGAATTTCTCTCTGTTTTGCCCTGCTTGTTTCTTCTTTATGTTGGAAATGTATCCTCAGAATGGGTCTGAGCTGATTTTCCCTGCTGGTTTTAGGCCGCTTTACACACACTTGATGCACTTACACAGAGATATCAAGACTTAGCTTTTAAGATGCTTACTAGTCGGATAGATACTTGTGCGATGAACAGGGTGTGGTGAGTCCAGTTGATTGAGCAAGGAGTAGGTCGTGTCCATTCCATATTCGGTTTTCGGAAGGGTATCTGTGCTCATTTCAAACTCGAGTTTTATGCGTCACCCCACCTCACCTTTCCCCTGAAGCAGGCATAAGTGTGTTTTCTAAAAGCGTGACTCTGTTCTGTTTGGGGATTCAGTTCATGGGGAGCGATTTTTACATTCCCTCCATAAGTGATATCATAAGTTTCTTTTTTTGTGGGACTGATTTCACTGAGGATGATCGTACCTAAATCCACTCAGGATGCTGCTACCAGCCTCATGACGTGGATTTCATGGCTGAGTGACACTCCATTGGACCTACGTAGCACCACTTGTCCACTTGTCCACTTGTCTTTGTCCACTTGTCCACTCGTCTTTGTCCACTTGGCTCTTTCCTGGGATATGAAACGTGTACCGGAGTGGAGGTTCTTGTCAAGACAGCAGCCCTCAACTTTGGGGTCCCTGTGTCTGGTTGATTTTTTCATTTTCCCAAGGTCAACGCCCATGTGTGGAAGTGCCCTATGCTCTGTGGTTCTGTGTTTTACATGGTTTGGGAAAGAGGATACACTTGTGAAGATTGGCTGTTGGCCATTGACATCCCGCCCATCAGCTTAACAAGGCTCCCTTGACTCCGTGGGCTGTCCTGCCTTTCTGGTTTTTAGACTTTTTTCGCCTGGCCCTTTTGCCCCGGGGGGGGGGGGGGGCGAGAGATTTCTTTGTAGTGCTGATTTGCTCTCCCAGGTTGCTTGGTTGGCCAAAAAGGGCGTATGCGTTTTTTCCTGAATATATTCAGGAAAAAACGCATACGCCCTTTTTGGCCAACCGCATCATTCTCCACGTTCTGGCGCTTTTCATGTGCTATCGGGGCCATTCCGATGTACCCGTTGACATCCGTTTCCTGCAATTCTGCCTTGCGTTCAACGCCTCTTCGTAGCCTGACCTCAATATATTTGGGGGCGATAGTTATCGTTTAGAACTCTGCAGGTTTGGGAAGTGCAGTGCCCCTGAGCTCCATTTCCCAAGTCGCTTTTTTGTGAGTGGGACGCAACACGGCTGGATGGCTTCACGCCCTATTGTCGATCCGCGGTGGCAGGCTGAACCTCTGATGAATTCTTCTTCGTGATGGGAAATGAGAGTGACATGTGCCCGACCAAACACCTCCAGCGAGTCTCTCATTGGTTCCCCCTCTTGCAGTTCATCCTGCGGACAAATTGCAGACGGTACGAAAGAGGCATGGAAAGGCGCCGAGACTCCAAGTGGGGAGATTGTTAGTAAGGGGGCCTGAATGGAGAACACGAGCACCAGGAGATGAAAACTGAGGTGAGTTTCAGAAAGCTTTCCCGATCCCACGGTGTAGCATCCGCTGGGTTTCCAATGAGTGCTTTCGCTGTCGGAAGATTGCGTTGAACCTGGAGAGTTGGGACCCATGGAATGGGGAGCACGCAGGATTCCTTTCAAGGGTCTGGATTTGCTTTCCGAACCTCACCAATTGTCTCAGCCCCAAGAGTGTCCAGCCTTATGTCTTCTGCCGCTGGGGCTGTAGATGTGGTCAATCCTGGTTGCATGCCAGTCCCTGAACGCATTTTGGAAGAATTTCTCTCTGTTTTGCCCTGCTTGTTTCTTCTTTATGTTGGAAATGTATCCTCAGAATGGGTCTGAGCTGATTTTCCCTGCTGGTTTTAGGCCGCTTTACACACACTTGATGCACTTACACAGAGATATCAAGACTTAGCTTTTAAGATGCTTACTAGTCGGATAGATACTTGTGCGATGAACAGGGTGTGGTGAGTCCAGTTGATTGAGCAAGGAGTAGGTCGTGTCCATTCCATATTCGGTTTTCGGAAGGGTATCTGTGCTCATTTCAAACTCGAGTTTTATGCGTCACCCCACCTCACCTTTCCCCTGAAGCAGGCATAAGTGTGTTTTCTAAAAGCGTGACTCTGTTCTGTTTGGGGATTCAGTTCATGGGGAGGGATTTTTACATTCCCTCGATAAGTGATATCATAAGTTTCTTTTTTTGTGGGACTGATTTCACTGAGGATGATCGTACCTAAATCCACTCAGGATGCTGCTACCAGCCTCATGACGTGGATTTCATGGCTGAGTGACACTCCATTGGACCTACGTAGCACCACTTGTCCACTTGTCCACTTGTCTTTGTCCACTTGTCCACTCGTCTTTGTCCACTTGGCTCTTTCCTGGGATATGAAACGTGTACCGGAGTGGAGGTTCTTGTCAAGACAGCAGCCCTCAACTTTGGGGTCCCTGTGTCTGGTTGATTTTTTCATTTTCCCAAGGTCAACGCCCATGTGTGGAAGTGCCCTATGCTCTGTGGTTCTGTGTTTTACATGGTTTGGGAAAGAGGATACACTTGTGAAGATTGGCTGTTGGCCATTGACATCCCGCCCATCAGCTTAACAAGGCTCCCTTGACTCCGTGGGCTGTCCTGCCTTTCTGGTTTTTAGACTTTTTTCGCCTGGCCCTTTTGCCCCGGGGGGGGGGGGGGGGGGGGCGAGAGATTTCTTTGTAGTGCTGATTTGCTCTCCCAGGTTGCTTGGTTGGCCAAAAAGGGCGTATGCGTTTTTTCCTGAATATATTCAGGAAAAAACGCATACGCCCTTTTTGGCCAACCGCATCATTGTCCACGTTCTGGCGCTTTTCATGTGCTATCGGGGCCATTCCGATGTACCCGTTGACATCCGTTTCCTGCAATTCTGCCTTGCGTTCAACGCCTCTTCGTAGCCTGACCTCAATATATTTTGGGGCGATAGTTATCCTTTAGAACTCTGCAGGTTTGGGAAGTGCAGTGCCCCTGAGCTCCACTTCCCAAGTCGCTTTTTTGTGAGTGGGACGCAACACGGCTGGATGGCTTCACGCCCTATTGTCGATCCGCGGTGGCAGGCTGAACCTCTGGTGAATTCTTCTTCGTGATGGGAAATGAGAGTGACATGTGCCCGACCAAACACCTCCAGCGAGTCTCTCATTGGTTCCCCCTCTTGCAGTTCATCCTGCGGACAAATTGCAGACGGTACGAAAGAGGCATGGAAAGGCGCTGAGTCTCCAAGTGGGGAGATTGTTAGTAAGGGGGCCTGAATGGAGAACACGAGCACCAGGAGATGAAAACTGAGGTGAGTTTCAGAAAGCTTTCCCGATCCCACGGTGTAGCATCCGCTGGGTTTCCAATGAGTGCTTTCGCTGTCGGAAGATTGCGTTGAACCTGGAGAGTTGGGACCCATGGAATGGGGAGCACGCAGGATTCCTTTCAAGGGTCTGCATTTGCTTTCCCAACCTCACCCATCGTCTCAGCTCCAAGAGTGTCCAGCCTTATGTCTTCTGCCGCTGGGGCTGTAGATGTGGTCAATCCTGGTTGCATGCCAGTCCCTGAACGCATTTTGGAAGAATTTCTCTCTGTTTTGCCCTGCTTGTTTCTTCTTTATGTTGGAAATGTATCCTCAGAATGGGTCTGAGCTGATTTTCCCTGCTGGTTTTAGGCCGCTTTACACACACTTGATGCACTTACACAGAGATATCAAGACTTAGCTTTTAAGATGCTTACTAGTCGGATAGATACTTGTGCGATGAACAGGGTGTGGTGAGTCCAGTTGATTGAGCAAGGAGTAGGTCGTGTCCATTCCATATTCGGTTTTCGGAAGGGTATCTGTGCTCATTTCAAACTCGAGTTTTATGCGTCACCCCACCTCACCTTTCCCCTGAAGCAGGCATAAGTGTGTTTTCTAAAAGCGTGACTCTGTTCTGTTTGGGGATTCAGTTCATGGGGAGCGATTTTTACATTCCCTCCATAAGTGATATCATAAGTTTCTTTTTTTGTGGGACTGATTTCACTGAGGATGATCGTACCTAAATCCACTCAGGATGCTGCTACCAGCCTCATGACGTGGATTTCATGGCTGAGTGACACTCCATTGGACCTACGTAGCACCACTTGTCCACTTGTCCACTTGTCTTTGTCCACTTGTCCACTCGTCTTTGTCCACTTGGCTCTTTCCTGGGATATGAAACGTGTACCGGAGTGGAGGTTCTTGTCAAGACAGCAGCCCTCAACTTTGGGGTCCCTGTGTCTGGTTGATTTTTTCATTTTCCCAAGGTCAACGCCCATGTGTGGAAGTGCCCTATGCTCTGTGGTTCTGTGTTTTACATGGTTTGGGAAAGAGGATACACTTGTGAAGATTGGCTGTTGGCCATTGACATCCCGCCCATCAGCTTAACAAGGCTCCCTTGACTCCGTGGGCTGTCCTGCCTTTCTGGTTTTTAGACTTTTTTCGCCTGGCCCTTTTGCCCCGGGGGGGGGGGGCGAGAGATTTCTTTGTAGTGCTGATTTGCTCTCCCAGGTTGCTTGGTTGGCCAAAAAGGGCGTATGCGTTTTTTCCTGAATATATTCAGGAAAAAACGCATACGCCCTTTTTGGCCAACCGCATCATTGTCCACGTTCTGGCGCTTTTCATGTGCTATCGGGGCCATTCCGATGTACCCGTTGACATCCGTTTCCTGCAATTCTGCCTTGCGTTCAACGCCTCTTCGTAGCCTGACCTCAATATATTTTGGGGCGATAGTTATCGTTTAGAACTCTGCAGGTTTGGGAAGTGCAGTGCCCCTGAGCTCCACTTCCCAAGTCGCTTTTTTGTGAGTGGGACGCAACACGGCTGGATGGCTTCACGCCCTATTGTCGATCCGCGGTGGCAGGCTGAACCTCTGGTGAATTCTTCTTCGTGATGGGAAATGAGAGTGACATGTGCCCGACCAAACACCTCCAGCGAGTCTCTCATTGGTTCCCCCTCTTGCAGTTCATCCTGCGGACAAATTGCAGACGGTATGCAAGAGGCATGGAAAGGCGCCGAGTCTCCAAGTGGGGAGATTGTTAGTAAGGGGGCCTGAATGGAGAACACGAGCACCAGGAGATGAAAACTGAGGTGAGTTTCAGAAAGCTTTCCCGATCCCACGGTGTAGCATCCGCTGGGTTTCCAATGAGTGCTTTCGCTGTCGGAAGATTGCGTTGAACCTGGAGAGTTCGGACCCATGGAATGGGGAGCACGCAGGATTCCTTTCAAGGGTCTGCATTTGCTTTCCGAACATCACCCATCGTCTCAGCCCCAAGAGTGTCCAGCCTTATGTCTTCTGCCGCTGGGGCTGTAGATGTGGTCAATCCTGGTTGCATGCCAGTCCCTGAACGCATTTGGGAAGAATTTCTCTCTGTTTTGCCCTGCTTGTTTCTTCTTTATGTTGGAAATGTATCCTCAGAATGGGTCTGAGCTGATTTTCCCTGCTGGTTTTAGGCCGCTTTACACACACTTGATGCACTTACAGAGAGATATCAAGACTTAGCTTTTAAGATGCTTACTAGTCGGATAGATACTTGTGCGATGAACAGGGTGTGGTGAGTCCAGTTGATTGAGCAAGGAGTAGGTCGTGTCCATTCCATATTCGGTTTTCGGAAGGGTATCTGTGCTCATTTCAAACTCGAGTTTTATGCGTCACCCCACCTCACCTTTCCCCTGAAGCAGGCATAAGTGTGTTTTCTAAAAGCGTGACTCTGTTCTGTTTGGGGATTCAGTTCATGGGGAGCGATTTTTACATTCCCTCGATAAGTGATATCATAAGTTTCTATTTGTGTGGGACTGATTTCACTGAGGATGATCGTACCTAAATCCACTCAGGATGCTGCTACCAGCCTCATGACGTGGATTTCATGGCTGAGTGACACTCCATTGGACCTACGTAGCACCACTTGTCCACTTGTCCACTTGTCTTTGTCCACTTGTCCACTCGTCTTTGTCCACTTGGCTCTTTCCTGGGATATGAAACGTGTACCGGAGTGGAGGTTCTTGTCAAGACAGCAGCCCTCAACTTTGGGGTCCCTGTGTCTGGTTGATTTTTTCATTTTCCCAAGGTCAACGCCCATGTGTGGAAGTGCCCTATGCTCTGTGGTTCTGTGTTTTACATGGTTTGGGAAAGAGGATACACTTGTGAAGATTGGCTGTTGGCCATTGACATCCCGCCCATCAGCTTAACAAGGCTCCCTTGACTCCGTGGGCTGTCCTGCCTTTCTGGTTTTTAGACTTTTTTCGCCTGGCCCTTTTGCCCCGGGGGGGGTGGGGCGAGAGATTTCTTTGTAGTGCTGATTTGCTCTCCCAGGTTGCTTGGTTGGCCAAAAAGGGCGTATGCGTTTTTTCCTGAATATATTCAGGAAAAAACGCATACGCCCTTTTTGGCCAACCGCATCATTGTCCACGTTCTGGCGCTTTTCATGTGCTATCGGGGCCATTCCGATGTACCCGTTGACATCCGCTTCCTGCAATTCTGCCTTGCGTTCAACGCCTCTTCGTAGCCTGACCTCAATATATTTTGGGGCGATAGTTATCGTTTAGAACTCTGCAGGTTTGGGAAGTGCAGTGCCCCTGAGCTCCACTTCCCAAGTCGCTTTTTTGTGAGTGGGACGCAACACGGCTGGATGGCTTCACGCCCTATTGTCGATCCGGGGTGGCAGGCTCAACCTCTGGTGAATTCTTCTTCGTGATGGGAAATGAGAGTGACATGTGCCCGACCAAACACCTCCAGCGAGTCTCTCATTGGTTCCCCCTCTTGCAGTTCATCCTGCGGACAAATTGCAGACGGTACGCAAGAGGCATGGAAAGGCGCCGAGTCTCCAAGTGGGGAGATTGTTAGTAAGGGGGCCTGAATGGAGAACACGAGCAGCAGGAGATGAAAACTGAGGTGAGTTTCAGAAAGCTTTCCCGATCCCACGGTGTAGCATCCGCTGGGTTTCCAATGAGTGCTTTCGCTGTCGGAAGATTGCGTTGAACCTGGAGAGTTGGGACCCATGGAATGGGGAGCACGCAGGATTCCTTTCAAGGGTCTGCATTTGCTTTCCCAACCTCACCCATCGTCTCAGCCCCAAGAGTGTCCAGCCTTATGTCTTCTGCCGCTGGGGCTGTAGATGTGGTCAATCCTGGTTGCATGCCAGTCCCTGAACGCATTTGGGAAGAATTTCTCTCTGTTTTGCCCTGCTTGTTTCTTCTTTATGTTGGAAATGTATCCTCAGAATGGGTCTGAGCTGATTTTCCCTGCTGGTTTTAGGCCGCTTTACACACACTTGATGCACTGACACAGAGATATCAAGACTTAGCTTTTAAGATGCTTACTAGTCGGATAGATACTTGTGCGATGAACAGGGTGTGGTGAGTCCAGTTGATTGAGCAAGGAGTAGGTCGTGTCCATTCCATATTCGGTTTTCGGAAGGGTATCTGTGCTCATTTCAAACTCGAGTTTTATGCGTCACCCCACCTCACCTTTCCCCTGAAGCAGGCATAAGTGTGTTTTCTAGAAGCGTGACTGTGTTCTGTTTGGGGATTCAGTTCATGGGGAGCGATTTTTACATTCCCTCGATAAGTGATATCATAAGTTTCTTTTTTTGTGGGACTGATTTCACTGAGGATGATCGTACCTAAATCCACTCAGGATGCTGCTACCAGCCTCATGACGTGGATTTCATGGCTGAGTGACACTCCATTGGACCTACGTAGCACCACTTGTCCACTTGTCCACTTGTCTTTGTCCACTTGTCCACTCGTCTTTGTCCACTTGGCTCTTTCCTGGGATATGAAACGTGTACCGGAGTGGAGGTTCTTGTCAAGACAGCAGCCCTCAACTTTGGGGTCCCTGTGTCTGGTTGATTTTTTCATTTTCCCAAGGTCAACGCCCATGTGTGGAAGTGCCCTATGCTCTGTGGTTCTGTGTTTTACATGGTTTGGGAAAGAGGATACACTTGTGAAGATTGGCTGTTGGCCATTGACATCCCGCCCATGAGCTTAACAAGGCTCCCTTGACTCCGTGGGCTGTCCTGCCTTTCTGGTTTTTAGAATTTTTTCGCCTGGCCCTTTTGCCCCGGGGGTGGGGGGCGAGAGATTTCTTTGTAGTGCTGATTTGCTCTCCCAGGTTGCTTGGTTGGCCAAAAAGGGCGTATGCGTTTTTTCCTGAATATATTCAGGAAAAAACGCATACGCCCTTTTTGGCCAACCGCATCATTGTCCACGTTCTGGCGCTTTTCATGTGCTATCGGGGCCATTCCGATGTACCCGTTGACATCCGTTTCCTGCAATTCTGCCTTGCGTTCAACGCCTCTTCGTAGCCTGACCTCAATATATTTTGGGGCGATAGTTATCGTTTAGAACTCTGCAGGTTTGGGAAGTGCAGTGCCCCTGAGCTCCATTTCCCAAGTCGCTTTTTTGTGAGTGGGACGCAACACGGCTGGATGGCTTCACGCCCTATTGTCGATCCGCGGTGGCAGGCTGAACCTCTGGTGAATTCTTCTTCGTGATGGGAAATGAGAGTGACATGTGCCCGACCAAACACCTCCAGCGAGTCTCTCATTGGTTCCCCCTCTTGCAGTTCATCCTGCGGACAAATTGCAGACGGTACGCAAGAGGCATGGAAAGGCGCCGAGTCTCCAAGTGGGGAGATTGTTAGTAAGGGGGCCTGAATGGAGAACACGAGCACCAGGAGATGAAAACTGAGGTGAGTTTCAGAGAGCTTTCCCGATCCCACGGTGTAGCATCCGCTGGGTTTCCAATGAGTGCTTTCGCTGTCGGAAGATTGCGTTGAACCTGGAGAGTTGGGACCCATGGAATGGGGAGCACGCAGGATTCCTTTCAAGGGTCTGCATTTGCTTTCCGAACCTCACCAATCGTCTCAGCCCCAAGAGTGTCCAGCCTTATGTCTTCTGCCGCTGGGGCTGTAGATGTGGTCAATCCTGGTTGCATGCCAGTCCCTGAGCGCATTTTGGAAGAATTTCTCTCTGTTTTGCCCTGCTTGTTTCTCCTTTATGTTGGAAATGTATCCTCAGAATGGGTCTGAGCTGATTTTCCCTGCTGGTTTTAGGCCGCTTTACACACACTTGATGCACTGACACAGAGATATCAAGACTTAGCTTTTAAGATGCTTACTAGTCGGATAGATACTTGTGCGATGAACAGGGTGTGGTGAGTCCAGTTGATTGAGCAAGGAGTAGGTCGTGTCCATTCCATATTCGGTTTTCGGAAGGGTATCTGTGCTCATTTCAAACTCGAGTTTTATGCGTCACCCCACCTCACCTTTCCCCTGAAGCAGGCATAAGTGTGTTTTCTAAAAGCGTGACTGTGTTCTGTTTGGGGATTCAGTTCATGGGGAGCGATTTTTACATTCCCTCGATAAGTGATATCATAAGTTTCTTTTTTTGTGGGACTGATTTCACTGAGGATGATCGTACCTAAATCCACTCAGGATGCTGCTACCAGCCTCATGACGTGGATTTCATGGCTGAGTGACACTCCATTGGACCTACGTAGCACCACTTGTCCACTTGTCTTTGTCCACTTGTCCACTCGTCTTTGTCCACTTGGCTCTTTCCTGGGATATGAAACGTGTACCGGAGTGGAGGTTCTTGTCAAGACAGCAGCCCTCAACTTTGGGGTCCCTGTGTCTGGTTGATTTTTTCATTTTCCCAAGGTCAACGCCCATGTGTGGAAGTGCCCTATGCTCTGTGGTTCTGTGTTTTACATGGTTTGGGAAAGAGGATACACTTGTGAAGATTGGCTGTTGGCCATTGACATCCCGCCCATCACCTTAACAAGGCTCCCTTGACTCCGTGGGCTGTCCTGCCTTTCTGGTTTTTAGAATTTTTTCGCCTGGCCCTTTTGCCCCGGGGGTGGGGGGCGAGAGATTTCTTTGTAGTGCTGATTTGCTCTCCCAGGTTGCTTGGTTGGCCAAAAAGGGCGTATGCGTTTTTTCCTGAATATATTCAGGAAAAAACGCATACGCCCTTTTTGGCCAACCGCATCATTGTCCACGTTCTGGTGCTTTTCATGTGCTATCGGGGCCATTCCGATGTACCCGTTGACATCCGTTTCCTGCAATTCTGCCTTGCGTTCAACGCCTCTTCGTAGCCTGACCTCAATATATTTTGGGGCGATAGTTATCGTTTAGAACTCTGCAGGTTTGGGAAGTGCAGTGCCCCTGAGCTCCATTTCCCAAGTCGCTGTTTTGTGAGTGGGACGCAACACGGCTGGATGGCTTCACGCCCTATTGTCGATCCGCGGTGGCAGGCTCAACCTCTGGTGAATTCTTCTTCGTGATGGGAAATGAGAGTGACATGTGCCCGACCAAACACCTCCAGCGAGTCTCTCATTGGTTCCCCCTCTTGCAGTTCATCCTGCGGACAAATTGCAGACGGTACGCAAGAGGCATGGAAAGGCGCCGAGTCTCCAAGTGGGGAGATTGTTAGTAAGGGGGCCTGAATGGAGAACACGAGCACCAGGAGATGAAAACTGAGGTGAGTTTCAGAGAGCTTTCCCGATCCCACGGTGTAGCATCCGCTGGGTTTCCAATGAGTGCTTTCGCTGTCGGAAGATTGCGTTGAACCTGGAGAGTTGGGACCCATGGAATGGGGAGCACGCAGGATTCCTTTCAAGGGTCTGCATTTGCTTTCCGAACCTCACCCATCGTCTCAGCCCCAAGAGTGTCCAGCCTTATGTCTTCTGCCGCTGGCGCTGTAGATGTGGTCAATCCTGGTTGCATGCCAGTCCCTGAACGCATTTTGGAAGAATTTCTCTCTGTTTTGCCCTGCTTGTTTCTTCTTTATGTTGGAAATGTATCCTCAGAATGGGTCTGAGCTGATTTTCCCTGCTGGTTTTAGCCCGCTTTACACACACTTGATGCACTTACACAGAGATATCAAGACTTAGCTTTTAAGATGCTTACTAGTCGGATAGATACTTGTGCGATGAACAGGGTCTGGTGAGTCCAGTTGATTGAGCAAAGAGTAGGTCGTGTCCATTCCATATTCGGTTTTCGGAAGGGTATCTGTGCTCATTTCAAACTCGAGTTTTATGCGTCACCCCACCTCACCTTTCCCCTGAAGCAGGCATAAGTGTGTTTTCTAAAAGCGTGACTGTGTTCTGTTTGGGGATTCCGTTCATGGGGAGCGATTTTTACATTCCCTCGATAAGTGATATCATAAGTTTCTTTTTTTGTGGGACTGATTTCACTGAGGATGATCGTACCTAAATCCACTCAGGATGCTGCTACCAGCCTCATGACGTGGATTTCATGGCTGAGTGACACTCCATTGGACCTACGTAGCACCACTTGTCCACTTGTCCACTTGTCTTTGTCCACTTGTCCACTCGTCTTTGTCCACTTGGCTCTTTCCTGGGATATGAAACGTGTACCGGAGTGGAGGTTCTTGTCAAGACAGCAGCCCTCAACTTTGGGGTCCCTGTGTCTGGTTGATTTTTTCATTTTCCCAAGGTCAACGCCCATGTGTGGAAGTGCCCTATGCTCTGTGGTTCTGTGTTTTACATGGTTTGGGAAAGAGGATACACTTGTGAAGATTGGCTGTTGGCCATTGACATCCCGCCCATCAGCTTAACAAGGCTCCCTTGACTCCGTGGGCTGTCCTGCCTTTCTGGTTTTTAGACTTTTTTCGCCTGGCCCTTTTGCCCCGGGGGGGGGGGGGGCGAGAGATTTCTTTGTAGTGCTGATTTGCTCTCCCAGGTTGCTTGGTTGGCCAAAAAGGGCGTATGCGTTTTTTCCTGAATATATTCAGGAAAAAACGCATACGCCCTTTTTGGCCAACCGCATCATTGTCCACGTTCTGGCGCTTTTCATGTGCTATCGGGGCCATTCCGATGTACCCGTTGACATCCGTTTCCTGCAATTCTGCCTTGCGTTCAACGCCTCTTCGTAGCCTGACCTCAATATATTTTGGGGCGATAGTTATCGTTTAGAACTCTGCAGGTTTGGGAAGTGCAGTGCCCCTGAGCTCCATTTCCCAAGTCGCTTTTTTGTGAGTGGGACGCAACACGGCTGGATGGCTTCACGCCCTATTGTCGATCCGCGGTGGCAGGCTCAACCTCTGGTGAATTCTTCTTCGTGATGGGAAATGAGAGTGACATGTGCCCGACCAAACACCTCCAGCGAGTCTCTCATTGGTTCCCCCTCTTGCAGTTCATCCTGCGGACAAATTGCAGACGGTACGAAAGAGGCATGGAAAGGCGCAGAGTCTCCAAGTGGGGAGATTGTTAGTAAGGGGGCCTGAATGGAGAACACGAGCACCAGGAGATGAAAACTGAGGTGAGTTTCAGAAAGCTTTCCCGATCCCACGGTGTAGCATCCGCTGGGTTTCCAATGAGTGCTTTCGCTGTCGGAAGATTGCGTTGAACCTGGAGAGTTGGGACCCATGGAATGGGGAGCACGCAGGATTCCTTTCAAGGGTCTGCATTTGCTTTCCCAACCTCACCCATCGTCTCAGCCCCAAGAGTGTCCAGCCTTATGTCTTCTGCCGCTGGGGCTGTAGATGTGGTCAATCCTGGTTGCATGCCAGTCCCTGAACGCATTTGGGAAGAATTTCTCTCTGTTTTGCCCTGCTTGTTTCTTCTTTATGTTGGAAATGTATCCTCAGAATGGGTCTGAGCTGATTTTCCCTGCTGGTTTTAGGCCGCTTTACACACACTTGATGCACTGACACAGAGATATCAAGACTTAGCTTTTAAGATGCTTACTAGTCGGATAGATACTTGTGCGATGAACAGGGTGTGGTGAGTCCAGTTGATTGAGCAAGGAGTAGGTCGTGTCCATTCCATATTCGGTTTTCGGAAGGGTATCTGTGCTCATTTCAAACTCGAGTTTTATGCGTCACCCCACCTCACCTTTCCCCTGAAGCAGGCATAAGTGTGTTTTCTAGAAGCGTGACTGTGTTCTGTTTGGGGATTCAGTTCATGGGGAGCGATTTTTACATTCCCTCGATAAGTGATATCATAAGTTTCTTTTTTTGTGGGACTGATTTCACTGAGGATGATCGTACCTAAATCCACTCAGGATGCTGCTACCAGCCTCATGACGTGGATTTCATGGCTGAGTGACACTCCATTGGACCTACGTAGCACCACTTGTCCACTTGTCCACTTGTCTTTGTCCACTTGTCCACTCGTCTTTGTCCACTTGGCTCTTTCCTGGGATATGAAACGTGTACCGGAGTGGAGGTTCTTGTCAAGACAGCAGCCCTCAACTTTGGGGTCCCTGTGTCTGGTTGATTTTTTCATTTTCCCAAGGTCAACGCCCATGTGTGGAAGTGCCCTATGCTCTGTGGTTCTGTGTTTTACATGGTTTGGGAAAGAGGATACACTTGTGAAGATTGGCTGTTGGCCATTGACATCCCGCCCATGAGCTTAACAAGGCTCCCTTGACTCCGTGGGCTGTCCTGCCTTTCTGGTTTTTAGAATTTTTTCGCCTGGCCCTTTTGCCCCGGGGGTGGGGGGCGAGAGATTTCTTTGTAGTGCTGATTTGCTCTCCCAGGTTGCTTGGTTGGCCAAAAAGGGCGTATGCGTTTTTTCCTGAATATATTCAGGAAAAAACGCATACGCCCTTTTTGGCCAACCGCATCATTGTCCACGTTCTGGCGCTTTTCATGTGCTATCGGGGCCATTCCGATGTACCCGTTGACATCCGTTTCCTGCAATTCTGCCTTGCGTTCAACGCCTCTTCGTAGCCTGACCTCAATATATTTTGGGGCGATAGTTATCGTTTAGAACTCTGCAGGTTTGGGAAGTGCAGTGCCCCTGAGCTCCATTTCCCAAGTCGCTTTTTTGTGAGTGGGACGCAACACGGCTGGATGGCTTCACGCCCTATTGTCGATCCGCGGTGGCAGGCTGAACCTCTGGTGAATTCTTCTTCGTGATGGGAAATGAGAGTGACATGTGCCCGACCAAACACCTCCAGCGAGTCTCTCATTGGTTCCCCCTCTTGCAGTTCATCCTGCGGACAAATTGCAGACGGTACGCAAGAGGCATGGAAAGGCGCCGAGTCTCCAAGTGGGGAGATTGTTAGTAAGGGGGCCTGAATGGAGAACACGAGCACCAGGAGATGAAAACTGAGGTGAGTTTCAGAAAGCTTTCCCGATCCCACGGTGTAGCATCCGCTGGGTTTCCAATGAGTGCTTTCGCTTTCGGAAGATTGCGTTGAACCTGGAGAGTTGGGACCCATGGAATGGGGAGCACGCAGGATTCCTTTCAAGGGTCTGCATTTGCTTTCCGAACCTCACCAATCGTCTCAGCCCCAAGAGTGTCCAGCCTTATGTCTTCTGCCGCTGGGGCTGTAGATGTGGTCAATCCTGGTTGCATGCCAGTCCCTGAGCGCATTTTGGAAGAATTTCTCTCTGTTTTGCCCTGCTTGTTTCTCCTTTATGTTGGAAATGTATCCTCAGAATGGGTCTGAGCTGATTTTCCCTGCTGGTTTTAGGCCGCTTTACACACACTTGATGCACTGACACAGAGATATCAAGACTTAGCTTTTAAGATGCTTACTAGTCGGATAGATACTTGTGCGATGAACAGGGTGTGGTGAGTCCAGTTGATTGAGCAAGGAGTAGGTCGTGTCCATTCCATATTCGGTTTTCGGAAGGGTATCTGTGCTCATTTCAAACTCGAGTTTTATGCGTCACCCCACCTCACCTTTCCCCTGAAGCAGGCATAAGTGTGTTTTCTAAAAGCGTGACTGTGTTCTGTTTGGGGATTCAGTTCATGGGGAGCGATTTTTACATTCCCTCGATAAGTGATATCATAAGTTTCTTTTTTTGTGGGACTGATTTCACTGAGGATGATCGTACCTAAATCCACTCAGGATGCTGCTACCAGCCTCATGACGTGGATTTCATGGCTGAGTGACACTCCATTGGACCTACGTAGCACCACTTGTCCACTTGTCTTTGTCCACTTGTCCACTCGTCTTTGTCCACTTGGCTCTTTCCTGGGATATGAAACGTGTACCGGAGTGGAGGTTCTTGTCAAGACAGCAGCCCTCAACTTTGGGGTCCCTGTGTCTGGTTGATTTTTTCATTTTCCCAAGGTCAACGCCCATGTGTGGAAGTGCCCTATGCTCTGTGGTTCTGTGTTTTACATGGTTTGGGAAAGAGGATACACTTGTGAAGATTGGCTGTTGGCCATTGACATCCCGCCCATCACCTTAACAAGGCTCCCTTGACTCCGTGGGCTGTCCTGCCTTTCTGGTTTTTAGAATTTTTTCGCCTGGCCCTTTTGCCCCGGGGGTGGGGGGCGAGAGATTTCTTTGTAGTGCTGATTTGCTCTCCCAGGTTGCTTGGTTGGCCAAAAAGGGCGTATGCGTTTTTTCCTGAATATATTCAGGAAAAAACGCATACGCCCTTTTTGGCCAACCGCATCATTGTCCACGTTCTGGTGCTTTTCATGTGCTATCGGGGCCATTCCGATGTACCCGTTGACATCCGTTTCCTGCAATTCTGCCTTGCGTTCAACGCCTCTTCGTAGCCTGACCTCAATATATTTTGGGGCGATAGTTATCGTTTAGAACTCTGCAGGTTTGGGAAGTGCAGTGCCCCTGAGCTCCATTTCCCAAGTCGCTGTTTTGTGAGTGGGACGCAACACGGCTGGATGGCTTCACGCCCTATTGTCGATCCGCGGTGGCAGGCTCAACCTCTGGTGAATTCTTCTTCGTGATGGGAAATGAGAGTGACATGTGCCCGACCAAACACCTCCAGCGAGTCTCTCATTGGTTCCCCCTCTTGCAGTTCATCCTGCGGACAAATTGCAGACGGTACGCAAGAGGCATGGAAAGGCGCCGAGTCTCCAAGTGGGGAGATTGTTAGTAAGGGGGCCTGAATGGAGAACACGAGCACCAGGAGATGAAAACTGAGGTGAGTTTCAGAGAGCTTTCCCGATCCCACGGTGTAGCATCCGCTGGGTTTCCAATGAGTGCTTTCGCTGTCGGAAGATTGCGTTGAACCTGGAGAGTTGGGACCCATGGAATGGGGAGCACGCAGGATTCCTTTCAAGGGTCTGCATTTGCTTTCCGAACCTCACCCATCGTCTCAGCCCCAAGAGTGTCCAGCCTTATGTCTTCTGCCGCTGGCGCTGTAGATGTGGTCAATCCTGGTTGCATGCCAGTCCCTGAACGCATTTTGGAAGAATTTCTCTCTGTTTTGCCCTGCTTGTTTCTTCTTTATGTTGGAAATGTATCCTCAGAATGGGTCTGAGCTGATTTTCCCTGCTGGTTTTAGCCCGCTTTACACACACTTGATGCACTTACACAGAGATATCAAGACTTAGCTTTTAAGATGCTTACTAGTCGGATAGATACTTGTGCGATGAACAGGGTCTGGTGAGTCCAGTTGATTGAGCAAAGAGTAGGTCGTGTCCATTCCATATTCGGTTTTCGGAAGGGTATCTGTGCTCATTTCAAACTCGAGTTTTATGCGTCACCCCACCTCACCTTTCCCCTGAAGCAGGCATAAGTGTGTTTTCTAAAAGCGTGACTGTGTTCTGTTTGGGGATTCCGTTCATGGGGAGCGATTTTTACATTCCCTCGATAAGTGATATCATAAGTTTCTTTTTTTGTGGGACTGATTTCACTGAGGATGATCGTACCTAAATCCACTCAGGATGCTGCTACCAGCCTCATGACGTGGATTTCATGGCTGAGTGACACTCCATTGGACCTACGTAGCACCACTTGTCCACTTGTCCACTTGTCTTTGTCCACTTGTCCACTCGTCTTTGTCCACTTGGCTCTTTCCTGGGATATGAAACGTGTACCGGAGTGGAGGTTCTTGTCAAGACAGCAGCCCTCAACTTTGGGGTCCCTGTGTCTGGTTGATTTTTTCATTTTCCCAAGGTCAACGCCCATGTGTGGAAGTGCCCTATGCTCTGTGGTTCTGTGTTTTACATGGTTTGGGAAAGAGGATACACTTGTGAAGATTGGCTGTTGGCCATTGACATCCCGCCCATCAGCTTAACAAGGCTCCCTTGACTCCGTGGGCTGTCCTGCCTTTCTGGTTTTTAGACTTTTTTCGCCTGGCCCTTTTGCCCCGGGGGGGGGGGGGGCGAGAGATTTCTTTGTAGTGCTGATTTGCTCTCCCAGGTTGCTTGGTTGGCCAAAAAGGGCGTATGCGTTTTTTCCTGAATATATTCAGGAAAAAACGCATACGCCCTTTTTGGCCAACCGCATCATTGTCCACGTTCTGGCGCTTTTCATGTGCTATCGGGGCCATTCCGATGTACCCGTTGACATCCGTTTCCTGCAATTCTGCCTTGCGTTCAACGCCTCTTCGTAGCCTGACCTCAATATATTTTGGGGCGATAGTTATCGTTTAGAACTCTGCAGGTTTGGGAAGTGCAGTGCCCCTGAGCTCCATTTCCCAAGTCGCTTTTTTGTGAGTGGGACGCAACACGGCTGGATGGCTTCACGCCCTATTGTCGATCCGCGGTGGCAGGCTCAACCTCTGGTGAATTCTTCTTCGTGATGGGAAATGAGAGTGACATGTGCCCGACCAAACACCTCCAGCGAGTCTCTCATTGGTTCCCCCTCTTGCAGTTCATCCTGCGGACAAATTGCAGACGGTACGAAAGAGGCATGGAAAGGCGCAGAGTCTCCAAGTGGGGAGATTGTTAGTAAGGGGGCCTGAATGGAGAACACGAGCACCAGGAGATGAAAACTGAGGTGAGTTTCAGAAAGCTTTCCCGATCCCACGGTGTAGCATCCGCTGGGTTTCCAATGAGTGCTTTCGCTGTCGGAAGATTGCGTTGAACCTGGAGAGTTGGGACCCATGGAATGGGGAGCACGCAGGATTCCTTTCAAGGGTCTGCATTTGCTTTCCGAACATCACCAATCGTCTCAGCCCCAAGAGTGTCCAGCCTTATGTCTTCTGCCGCTGGGGCTGTAGATGTGGTCAATCCTGGTTGCATGCCAGTCCCTGAGCGCATTTTGGAAGAATTTCTCTCTGTTTTGCCCTGCTTGTTTCTTCTTTATGTTGGAAATGTATCCTCAGAATGGGTCTGAGCTGATTTTCCCTGCTGGTTTTAGGCCGCTTTACACACACTTGATGCACTTACACAGAGATATCAAGACTTAGCTTTTAAGATGCTTACTAGTCGGATAGATACTTGTGCGATGAACAGGGTCTGGTGAGTCCAGTTGATTGAGCAAAGAGTAGGTCGTGTCCATTCCATATTCGGTTTTCGGAAGGGTATCTGTGCTCATTTCAAACTCGAGTTTTATGCGTCACCCCACCTCACCTTTCCCCTGAAGCAGGCATAAGTGTGTTTTCTAAAAGCGTGACTGTGTTCTGTTTGGGGATTCAGTTCATGGGGAGCGATTTTTACATTCCCTCGATAAGTGATATCATAAGTTTCTTTTTTTGTGGGACTGATTTCACTGAGGATGATCGTACCTAAATCCACTCAGGATGCTGCTACCAGCCTCATGACGTGGATTTCATGGCTGAGTGACACTCCATTGGACCTACGTAGCACCACTTGTCCACTTGTCCACTTGTCTTTGTCCACTTGTCCACTCGTCTTTGTCCACTTGGCTCTTTCCTGGGATATGAAACGTGTACCGGAGTGGAGGTTCTTGTCAAGACAGCAGCCCTCAACTTTGGGGTCCCTGTGTCTGGTTGATTTTTTCATTTTCCCAAGGTCAACGCCCATGTGTGGAAGTGCCCTATGCTCTGTGGTTCTGTGTTTTACATGGTTTGGGAAAGAGGATACACTTGTGAAGATTGGCTGTTGGCCATTGACATCCCGCCCATCACCTTAACAAGGCTCCCTTGACTCCGTGGGCTGTCCTGCCTTTCTGGTTTTTAGAATTTTTTCGCCTGGCCCTTTTGCCCCGGGGGTGGGGGGCGAGAGATTTCTTTGTAGTGCTGATTTGCTCTCCCAGGTTGCTTGGTTGGCCAAAAAGGGCGTATGCGTTTTTTCCTGAATATATTCAGGAAAAAACGCATACGCCCTTTTTGGCCAACCGCATCATTGTCCACGTTCTGGTGCTTTTCATGTGCTATCGGGGCCATTCCGATGTACCCGTTGACATCCGTTTCCTGCAATTCTGCCTTGCGTTCAACGCCTCTTCGTAGCCTGACCTCAATATATTTTGGGGCGATAGTTATCGTTTAGAACTCTGCAGGTTTGGGAAGTGCAGTGCCCCTGAGCTACATTTCCCAAGTCGCTGTTTTGTGAGTGGGACGCAACACGGCTGGATGGCTTCACGCCCTATTGTCGATCCGCGGTGGCAGGCTCAACCTCTGGTGAATTCTTCTTCGTGATGGGAAATGAGAGTGACATGTGCCCGACCAAACACCTCCAGCGAGTCTCTCATTGGTTCCCCCTCTTGCAGTTCATCCTGCGGACAAATTGCAGACGGTACGCAAGAGGCATGGAAAGGCGCCGAGTCTCCAAGTGGGGAGATTGTTAGTAAGGGGGCCTGAATGGAGAACACGAGCACCAGGAGATGAAAACTGAGGTGAGTTTCAGAGAGCTTTCCCGATCCCACGGTGTAGCATCCGCTGGGTTTCCAATGAGTGCTTTCGCTGTCGGAAGATTGCGTTGAACCTGGAGAGTTGGGACCCATGGAATGGGGAGCACGCAGGATTCCTTTCAAGGGTCTGCATTTGCTTTCCGAACCTCACCCATCGTCTCAGCCCCAAGAGTGTCCAGCCTTATGTCTTCTGCCTCTGGCGCTGTAGATGTGGTCAATCCTGGTTGCATGCCAGTCCCTGAACGCATTTTGGAAGAATTTCTCTCTGTTTTGCCCTGCTTGTTTCTTCTTTATGTTGGAAATGTATCCTCAGAATGGGTCTGAGCTGATTTTCCCTGCTGGTTTTAGCCCGCTTTACACACACTTGATGCACTTACACAGAGATATCAAGACTTAGCTTTTAAGATGCTTACTAGTCGGATAGATACTTGTGCGATGAACAGGGTCTGGTGAGTCCAGTTGATTGAGCAAAGAGTAGGTCGTGTCCATTCCATATTCGGTTTTCGGAAGGGTATCTGTGCTCATTTCAAACTCGAGTTTTATGCGTCACCCCACCTCACCTTTCCCCTGAAGCAGGCATAAGTGTGTTTTCTAAAAGCGTGACTGTGTTCTGTTTGGGGATTCCGTTCATGGGGAGCGATTTTTACATTCCCTCGATAAGTGATATCATAAGTTTCTTTTTTTGTGGGACTGATTTCACTGAGGATGATCGTACCTAAATCCACTCAGGATGCTGCTACCAGCCTCATGACGTGGATTTCATGGCTGAGTGACACTCCATTGGACCTACGTAGCACCACTTGTCCACTTGTCCACTTGTCTTTGTCCACTTGTCCACTCGTCTTTGTCCACTTGGCTCTTTCCTGGGATATGAAACGTGTACCGGAGTGGAGGTTCTTGTCAAGACAGCAGCCCTCAACTTTGGGGTCCCTGTGTCTGGTTGATTTTTTCATTTTCCCAAGGTCAACGCCCATGTGTGGAAGTGCCCTATGCTCTGTGGTTCTGTGTTTTACATGGTTTGGGAAAGAGGATACACTTGTGAAGATTGGCTGTTGGCCATTGACATCCCGCCCATCAGCTTAACAAGGCTCCCTTGACTCCGTGGGCTGTCCTGCCTTTCTGGTTTTTAGACTTTTTTCGCCTGGCCCTTTTGCCCCGGGGGGGGGGGCGAGAGATTTCTTTGTAGTGCTGATTTGCTCTCCCAGGTTGCTTGGTTGGCCAAAAAGGGCGTATGCGTTTTTTCCTGAATATATTCAGGAAAAAACGCATACGCCCTTTTTGGCCAACCGCATCATTGTCCACGTTCTGGCGCTTTTCATGTGCTATCGGGGCCATTCCGATGTACCCGTTGACATCCGTTTCCTGCAATTCTGCCTTGCGTTCAACGCCTCTTCGTAGCCTGACCTCAATATATTTTGGGGCGATAGTTATCGTTTAGAACTCTGCAGGTTTGGGAAGTGCAGTGCCCCTGAGCTCCATTTCCCAAGTCGCTTTTTTGTGAGTGGGACGCAACACGGCTGGATGGCTTCACGCCCTATTGTCGATCCGCGGTGGCAGGCTCAACCTCTGGTGAATTCTTCTTCGTGATGGGAAATGAGAGTGACATGTGCCCGACCAAACACCTCCAGCGAGTCTCTCATTGGTTCCCCCTCTTGCAGTTCATCCTGCGGACAAATTGCAGACGGTACGAAAGAGGCATGGAAAGGCGCAGAGTCTCCAAGTGGGGAGATTGTTAGTAAGGGGGCCTGAATGGAGAACACGAGCACCAGGAGATGAAAACTGAGGTGAGTTTCAGAAAGCTTTCCCGATCCCACGGTGTAGCATCCGCTGGGTTTCCAATGAGTGCTTTCGCTGTCGGAAGATTGCGTTGAACCTGGAGAGTTGGGACCCATGGAATGGGGAGCACGCAGGATTCCTTTCAAGGGTCTGCATTTGCTTTCCGAACATCACCAATCGTCTCAGCCCCAAGAGTGTCCAGCCTTATGTCTTCTGCCGCTGGGGCTGTAGATGTGGTCAATCCTGGTTGCATGCCAGTCCCTGAGCGCATTTTGGAAGAATTTCTCTCTGTTTTGCCCTGCTTGTTTCTTCTTTATTTTGGAAATGTATCCTCAGAATGGGTCTGAGCTGATTTTCCCTGCTGGTTTTAGGCCGCTTTACACACACTTGATGCACTTACACAGAGATATCAAGACTTAGCTTTTAAGATGCTTACTAGTCGGATAGATACTTGTGCGATGAACAGGGTCTGGTGAGTCCAGTTGATTGAGCAAAGAGTAGGTCGTGTCCATTCCATATTCGGTTTTCGGAAGGGTATCTGTGCTCATTTCAAACTCGAGTTTTATGCGTCACCCCACCTCACCTTTCCCCTGAAGCAGGCATAAGTGTGTTTTCTAAAAGCGTGACTGTGTTCTGTTTGGGGATTCAGTTCATGGGGAGCGATTTTTACATTCCCTCGATAAGTGATATCATAAGTTTCTTTTTTTGTGGGACTGATTTCACTGAGGATGATCGTACCTAAATCCACTCAGGATGCTGCTACCAGCCTCATGACGTGGATTTCATGGCTGAGTGACACTCCATTGGACCTACGTAGCACCACTTGTCCACTTGTCCACTTGTCTTTGTCCACTTGTCCACTCGTCTTTGTCCACTTGGCTCTTTCCTGGGATATGAAACGTGTACCGGAGTGGAGGTTCTTGTCAAGACAGCAGCCCTCAACTTTGGGGTCCCTGTGTCTGGTTGATTTTTTCATTTTCCCAAGGTCAACGCCCATGTGTGGAAGTGCCCTATGCTCTGTGGTTCTGTGTTTTACATGGTTTGGGAAAGAGGATACACTTGTGAAGATTGGCTGTTGGCCATTGACATCCCGCCCATGAGCTTAACAAGGCTCCCTTGACTCCGTGGGCTGTCCTGCCTTTCTGGTTTTTAGAATTTTTTCGCCTGGCCCTTTTGCCCCGGGGGTGGGGGGCGAGAGATTTCTTTGTAGTGCTGATTTGCTCTCCCAGGTTGCTTGGTTGGCCAAAAAGGGCGTATGCGTTTTTTCCTGAATATATTCAGGAAAAAACGCATACGCCCTTTTTGGCCAACCGCATCATTGTCCACGTTCTGGCGCTTTTCATGTGCTATCGGGGCCATTCCGATGTACCCGTTGACATCCGTTTCCTGCAATTCTGCCTTGCGTTCAACGCCTCTTCGTAGCCTGACCTCAATATATTTTGGGGCGATAGTTATCGTTTAGAACTCTGCAGGTTTGGGAAGTGCAGTGCCCCTGAGCTCCATTTCCCAAGTCGCTTTTTTGTGAGTGGGACGCAACACGGCTGGATGGCTTCACGCCCTATTGTCGATCCGCGGTGGCAGGCTGAACCTCTGGTGAATTCTTCTTCGTGATGGGAAATGAGAGTGACATGTGCCCGACCAAACACCTCCAGCGAGTCTCTCATTGGTTCCCCCTCTTGCAGTTCATCCTGCGGACAAATTGCAGACGGTACGCAAGAGGCATGGAAAGGCGCCGAGTCTCCAAGTGGGGAGATTGTTAGTAAGGGGGCCTGAATGGAGAACACGAGCACCAGGAGATGAAAACTGAGGTGAGTTTCAGAAAGCTTTCCCGATCCCACGGTGTAGCATCCGCTGGGTTTCCAATGAGTGCTTTCGCTGTCGGAAGATTGCGTTGAACCTGGAGAGTTGGGACCCATGGAATGGGGAGCACGCAGGATTCCTTTCAAGGGTCTGCATTTGCTTTCCGAACCTCACCCATCGTCTCAGCCCCAAGAGTGTCCAGCCTTATGTCTTCTGCCGCTGGGGCTGTAGATGTGGTCAATCCTGGTTGCATGCCAGTCCCTGAGCGCATTTTGGAAGAATTTCTCTCTGTTTTGCCCTGCTTGTTTCTCCTTTATGTTGGAAATGTATCCTCAGAATGGGTCTGAGCTGATTTTCCCTGCTGGTTTTAGGCCGCTTTACACACACTTGATGCACTGACACAGAGATATCAAGACTTAGCTTTTAAGATGCTTACTAGTCGGATAGATACTTGTGCGATGAACAGGGTGTGGTGAGTCCAGTTGATTGAGCAAGGAGTAGGTCGTGTCCATTCCATATTCGGTTTTCGGAAGGTTATCTGTGCTCATTTCAAACTCGAGTTTTATGCGTCACCCCACCTCACCTTTCCCCTGAAGCAGGCATAAGTGTGTTTTCTAAAAGCGTGACTGTGTTCTGTTTGGGGATTCAGTTCATGGGGAGCGATTTTTACATTCCCTCGATAAGTGATATCATAAGTTTCTTTTTTTGTGGGACTGATTTCACTGAGGATGATCGTACCTAAATCCACTCAGGATGCTGCTACCAGCCTCATGACGTGGATTTCATGGCTGAGTGACACTCCATTGGACCTACGTAGCACCACTTGTCCACTTGTCCACTTGTCTTTGTCCACTTGTCCACTCGTCTTTGTCCACTTGGCTCTTTCCTGGGATATGAAACGTGTACCGGAGTGGAGGTTCTTGTCAAGACAGCAGCCCTCAACTTTGGGGTCCCTGTGTCTGGTTGATTTTTTCATTTTCCCAAGGTCAACGCCCATGTGTGGAAGTGCCCTATGCTCTGTGGTTCTGTGTTTTACATGGTTTGGGAAAGAGGATACACTTGTGAAGATTGGCTGTTGGCCATTGACATCCCGCCCATCACCTTAACAAGGCTCCCTTGACTCCGTGGGCTGTCCTGCCTTTCTGGTTTTTAGAATTTTTTCGCCTGGCCCTTTTGCCCCGGGGGTGGAGGGCGAGAGATTTCTTTGTAGTGCTGATTTGCTCTCCCAGGTTGCTTGGTTGGCCAAAAAGGGCGTATGCGTTTTTTCCTGAATATATTCAGGAAAAAACGCATACGCCCTTTTTGGCCAACCGCATCATTGTCCACGTTCTGGCGCTTTTCATGTGCTATCGGGGCCATTCCGATGTACCCGTTGACATCCGTTTCCTGCAATTCTGCCTTGCGTTCAACGCCTCTTCGTAGCCTGACCTCAATATATTTTGGGGCGATAGTTATCGTTTAGAACTCTGCAGGTTTGGGAAGTTCAGTGCCCCTGAGCTCCACTTCCCAAGTCGCTTTTTTGTGAGTGGGACGCAACACGGCTGGATGGCTTCACGCCCTATTGTCGATCCGCGGTGGCAGGCTGAACCTCTGGTGAATTCTTCTTCGTGATGGGAAATGAGAGTGACATGTGCCCGACCAAACACCTCCAGCGAGTCTCTCATTGGTTCCCCCTCTTGCAGTTCATCCTGCGGACAAATTGCAGACGGTACGCAAGAGGCATGGAAAGGCGCCGAGTCTCCAAGTGGGGAGATTGTTAGTAAGGGGGCCTGAATGGAGAACACGAGCACCAGGAGATGAAAACTGAGGTGAGTTTCAGAAAGCTTTCCCGATCCCACGGTGTAGCATCCGCTGGGTTTCCAATGAGTGCTTTCGCTGTCGGAAGATTGCGTTGAACCTGGAGAGTTGGGACCCATGGAATGGGGAGCACGCAGGATTCCTTTCAAGGGTCTGCATTTGCTTTCCGAACCTCACCCATCGTCTCAGCCCCAAGAGTGTCCAGCCTTATGTCTTCTGCCGCTGGGGCTGTAGATGTGGTCAATCCTGGTTGCATGCCAGTCCCTGAGCGCATTTTGGAAGAATTTCTCTCTGTTTTGCCCTGCTTGTTTCTCCTTTATGTTGGAAATGTATCCTCAGAATGGGTCTGAGCTGATTTTCCCTGCTGGTTTTAGGCCGCTTTACACACACTTGATGCACTGACACAGAGATATCAAGACTTAGCTTTTAAGATGCTTACTAGTCGGATAGATACTTGTGCGATGAACAGGGTGTGGTGAGTCCAGTTGATTGAGCAAGGAGTAGGTCGTGTCCATTCCATATTCGGTTTTCGGAAGGGTATCTGTGCTCATTTCAAACTCGAGTTTTATGCGTCACCCCACCTCACCTTTCCCCTGAAGCAGGCATAAGTGTGTTTTCTAAAAGCGTGACTGTGTTCTGTTTGGGGATTCAGTTCATGGGGAGCGATTTTTACATTCCCTCGATAAGTGATATCATAAGTTTCTTTTTTTGTGGGACTGATTTCACTGAGGATGATCGTACCTAAATCCACTCAGGATGCTGCTACCAGCCTCATGACGTGGATTTCATGGCTGAGTGACACTCCATTGGACCTACGTAGCACCACTTGTCCACTTGTCCACTTGTCTTTGTCCACTTGTCCACTCGTCTTTGTCCACTTGGCTCTTTCCTGGGATATGAAACGTGTACCGGAGTGGAGGTTCTTGTCAAGACAGCAGCCCTCAACTTTGGGGTCCCTGTGTCTGGTTGATTTTTTCATTTTCCCAAGGTCAACGCCCATGTGTGGAAGTGCCCTATGCTCTGTGGTTCTGTGTTTTACATGGTTTGGGAAAGAGGATACACTTGTGAAGATTGGCTGTTGGCCATTGACATCCCGCCCATCACCTTAACAAGGCTCCCTTGACTCCGTGGGCTGTCCTGCCTTTCTGGTTTTTAGAATTTTTTCGCCTGGCCCTTTTGCCCCGGGGGTGGAGGGCGAGAGATTTCTTTGTAGTGCTGATTTGCTCTCCCAGGTTGCTTGGTTGGCCAAAAAGGGCGTATGCGTTTTTTCCTGAATATATTCAGGAAAAAACGCATACGCCCTTTTTGGCCAACCGCATCATTGTCCACGTTCTGGCGCTTTTCATGTGCTATCGGGGCCATTCCGATGTACCCGTTGACATCCGTTTCCTGCAATTCTGCCTTGCGTTCAACGCCTCTTCGTAGCCTGA
Organism: Kogia breviceps; assembly: GCF_026419965.1. Classification (NCBI taxonomy): domain Eukaryota; kingdom Metazoa; phylum Chordata; class Mammalia; order Artiodactyla; family Physeteridae; genus Kogia; species Kogia breviceps. Next base: position 29,359,121 of record NC_081321.1, read on the forward strand.
CCTCAATATATTTTGGGGCGATAGTTATCGTTTAGAACTCTGCAGGTTTGGGAAGTGCAGTGCCCCTGAGCTCCACTTCCCAAGTCGCTTTTTTGTGAGTGGGACGCAACACGGCTGGATGGCTTCACGCCCTATTGTCGATCCGCGGTGGCAGGCTGAACCTCTGGTGAATTCTTCTTCGTGTTGGGAAATGAGAGTGACATGTGCCCGACCAAACACCTCCAGCGAGTCTCTCATTGGTTCCCCCTCTTGCAGTTCATCCTGCGGACAAATTGCAGACGGTACGCAAGAGGCATGGAAAGGCGCCGAGTCTCCAAGTGGGGAGATTGTTAGTAAGGGGGCCTGAATGGAGAACACGAGCACCAGGAGATGAAAACTGAGGTGAGTTTCAGAAAGCTTTCCCGATCCCACGGTGTAGCATCCGCTGGGTTTCCAATGAGTGCTTTCGCTGTCGGAAGATTGCGTTGAACCTGGAGAGTTGGGACCCATGGAATGGGGAGCACGCAGGATTCCTTTCAAGGGTCTGCATTTGCTTTCCGAAACTCACCCATCGTCTCAGCCCCAAGAGTGTCCAGCCTTATGTCTTCTGCCGCTGGGGCTGTAGATGTGGTCAATCCTGGTTGCATGCCAGTCCCTGAACGCATTTGGGAAGAATTTCTCTCTGTTTTGCCCTGCTTGTTTCTTCTTTATGTTGGAAATGTATCCTCAGAATGGGTCTGAGCTGATTTTCCCTGCTGGTTTTAGGCCGCTTTACACACACTTGATGCACTTACACAGAGATATCAAGACTTAGCTTTTAAGATGCTTACTAGTCGGATAGATACTTGTGCGATGAACAGGGTGTGGTGAGTCCAGTTGATTGAGCAAGGAGTAGGTCGTGTCCATTCCATATTCGGTTTTCGGAAGGGTATCTGTGCTCATTTCAAACTCGAGTTTTATGCGTCACCCCACCTCACCTTTCCCCTGAAGCAGGCATAAGTGTGTTTTCTAAAAGCGTGACTGTGTTCTGTTTGGGGATACCGTTCATGGGGAGCGATTTTTACATTCCCTCGATAAGTGATATCATAAGTTTCTTTTTTTGTGGGACTGATTTCACTGAGGATGATCGTACCTAAATCCACTCAGGATGCTGCTACCAGCCTCATGACGTGGATTTCATGGCTGAGTGACACTCCATTGGACCTACGTAGCACCACTTGTCCACTTGTCCACTTGTCTTTGTCCACTTGTCCACTCGTCTTTGTCCACTTGGCTCTTTCCTGGGATATGAAACGTGTACCGGAGTGGAGGTTCTTGTCAAGACAGCAGCCCTCAACTTTGGGGTCCCTGTGTCTGGTTGATTTTTTCATTTTCCCAAGGTCAACGCCCATGTGTGGAAGTGCCCTATGCTCTGTGGTTCTGTGTTTTACATGGTTTGGGAAAGAGGATACACTTGTGAAGATTGGCTGTTGGCCATTGACATCCCGCCCATCAGCTTAACAAGGCTCCCTTGACTCCGTGGGCTGTCCTGCCTTTCTGGTTTTTAGACTTTTTTCGCCTGGCCCTTTTGCCCCGGGGGGGGGGGGGGGCGAGAGATTTCTTTGTAGTGCTGATTTGCTCTCCCAGGTTGCTTGGTTGGCCAAAAAGGGCGTATGCGTTTTTTCCTGAATATATTCAGGAAAAAACGCATACGCCCTTTTTGGCCAACCGCATCATTGTCCACGTTCTGGCGCTTTTCATGTGCTATCGGGGCCATTCCGATGTACCCGTTGACATCCGTTTCCTGCAATTCTGCCTTGCGTTCAACGCCTCTTCGTAGCCTGACCTCAATATATTTTGGGGCGATAGTTATCGTTTAGAACTCTGCAGGTTTGGGAAGTGCAGTGCCCCTGAGCTCCATTTCCCAAGTCGCTTTTTTGTGAGTGGGACGCAACACGGCTGGATGGCTTCACGCCCTATTGTCGATCCGCGGTGGCAGGCTGAACCTCTGGTGAATTCTTCTTCGTGATGGGAAATGAGAGTGACATGTGCCCGACCAAACACCTCCAGCGAGTCTCTCATTGGTTCCCCCTCTTGCAGTTCATCCTGCGGACAAATTGCAGACGGTACGCAAGAGGCATGGAAAGGCGCCGAGTCTCCAAGTGGGGAGATTGTTAGTAAGGGGGCCTGAATGGAGAACACGAGCACCAGGAGATGAAAACTGAGGTGAGTTTCAGAAAGCTTTCCCGATCCCACGGTGTAGCATCCGCTGGGTTTCCAATGAGTGCTTTCACTGTCGGAAGATTGCGTTGAACCTGGAGAGTTGGGACCCATGGAATGGGGAGCACGCAGGATTCCTTTCAAGGGTCTGCATTTGCTTTCCGAACCTCACCCATCGTCTCAGCCCCAAGAGTGTCCAGCCTTATGTCTTCTGCCGCTGGGGCTGTAGATGTGGTCAATCCTGGTTGCATGCCAGTCCCTGAACGCATTTGGGAAGAATTTCTCTCTGTTTTGCCCTGCTTGTTTCTTCTTTATGTTGGAAATGTATCCTCAGAATGGGTCTGAGCTGATTTTCCCTGCTGGTTTTAGGCCGCTTTACACACACTTGATGCACTTACACAGAGATATCAAGACTTAGCTTTTAAGATGCTTACTAGTCGGATAGATACTTGTGCGATGAACAGGGTGTGGTGAGTCCAGTTGATTGAGCAAGGAGTAGGTCGTGTCCATTCCATATTCGGTTTTCGGAAGGGTATCTGTGCTCATTTCAAACTCGAGTTTTATGCGTCACCCCACCTCACCTTTCCCCTGAAGCAGGCATAAGTGTGTTTTCTAAAAGCGTGACTGTGTTCTGTTTGGGGATTCAGTTCATGGGGAGCGATTTTTACATTCCCTCCATAAGTGATATCATAAGTTTCTTTTTTTGTGGGACTGATTTCACTGAGGATGATCGTACCTAAATCCACTCAGGATGCTGCTACCAGCCTCATGAGGTGGATTTCATGGCTGAGTGACACTCCATTGGACCTACGTAGCACCACTTGTCCACTTGTCTTTGTCCACTTGTCCACTCGTCTTTGTCCACTTGGCTCTTTCCTGGGATATGAAACGTGTACCGGAGTGGAGGTTCTTGTCAAGACAGCAGCCCTCAACTTTGGGGTTCCTGTGTCTGGTTGATTTTTTCATTTTCCCAAGGTCAACACCCATGTGTGGAAGTGCCCTATGCTCTGTGGTTCTGTGTTTTACATGGTTTGGGAAAGAGGATACACTTGTGAAGATTGGCTGTTGGCCATTGACATCCCGCCCATCAGCTTAACAAGGCTCCCTTGACTCCGTGGCCTGTCCTGCCTTTCTGGTTTTTAGACTTTTTTCGCCTGGCCCTTTTGCCCCGGGGGGGAGGGGGGGTGAGAGATTTCTTTGTAGTGCTGATTTGATCTCCCAGCTTGCTTGGTTGGCCAAAAAGGGCGTATGCGATTTTTCCTGAATATATTCAGGAAAAAACGCATACGCCCTTTTTGGCCAACCGCATCATTGTCCACGTTCTGGCGCTTTTCATGTGCTATCGGGGCCATTCCGATGTACCCGTTGACATCCGTTTCCTGCAATTCTGCCTTGCGTTCAACGCCTCTTCGTAGCCTGACCTCAATATATTTTGGGGCGATAGTTATCGTTTAGAACTCTGCAGGTTTGGGAAGTGCAGTGCCCCTGAGCTCCATGTCCCAAGTCGCTTTTTTGTGAGTGGGACGCAACACGGCTGGATGGCTTCACGCCCTATTGTCGATCCGCGGTGGCAGGCTCAACCTCTGGTGAATTCTTCTTCGTGATGGGAAATGAGAGTGACATGTGCCCGACCAAACACCTCCAGCGAGTCTCTCATTGGTTCCCCCTCTTGCAGTTCATCCTGCGGACAAATTGCAGACGGTACGCAAGAGGCATGGAAAGGCGCCGAGTCTCCAAGTGGGGAGATTGTTAGTAAGGGGGCCTGAATGGAGAACACGAGCACCAGGAGATGAAAACTGAGGTGAGTTTCAGAAAGCTTTCCCGATCCCACGGTGTAGCATCCGCTGGGTTTCCAATGAGTGCTTTCGCTGTCGGAAGATTGCGTTGAACCTGGAGAGTTGGGACCCATGGAATGGGGAGCACGCAGGATTCCTTTCAAGGGTCTGCATTTGCTTTCCCAACCTCACCCATCGTCTCAGCCCCAAGAGTGTCCAGCCTTATGTCTTCTGCCGCTGGGGCTGTAGATGTGGTCAATCCTGGTTGCATGCCAGTCCCTGAACGCATTTTGGAAGAATTTCTCTCTGTTTTGCCCTGCTTGTTTCTTCTTTATGTTGGAAATGTATCCTCAGAATGGGTCTGAGCTGATTTTCCCTGCTGGTTTTAGGCCGCTTTACACACACTTGATGCACTTACACAGAGATATCAAGACTTAGCTTTTAAGATGCTTACTAGTCGGATAGATACTTGTGCGATGAACAGGGTGTGGTGAGTCCAGTTGATTGAGCAAGGAGTAGGTCGTGTCCATTCCATATTCGGTTTTCGGAAGGGTATCTGTGCTCATTTCAAACTCGAGTTTTATGCGTCACCCCACCTCACCTTTCCCCTGAAGCAGGCATAAGTGTGTTTTCTAAAAGCGTGACTCTGTTCTGTTTGGGGATTCAGTTCATGGGGAGCGATTTTTACATTCCCTCGATAAGTGATATCATAAGTTTCTTTTTTTGTGGGACTGATTTCACTGAGGATGATCGTACCTAAATCCACTCAGGATGCTGCTACCAGCCTCATGACGTGGATTTCATGGCTGAGTGACACTCCATTGGACCTACGTAGCACCACTTGTCCACTTGTCCACTTGTCTTTGTCCACTTGTCCACTCGTCTTTGTCCACTTGGCTCTTTCCTGGGATATGAAACGTGTACCGGAGTGGAGGTTCTTGTCAAGACAGCAGCCCTCAACTTTGGGGTCCCTGTGTCTGGTTGATTTTTTCATTTTCCCAAGGTCAACGCCCATGTGTGGAAGTGCCCTATGCTCTGTGGTTCTGTGTTTTACATGGTTTGGGAAAGAGGATACACTTGTGAAGATTGGCTGTTGGCCATTGACATCCCGCCCATCAGCTTAACAAGGCTCCCTTGACTCCGTGGGCTGTCCTGCCTTTCTGGTTTTTAGACTTTTTTCACCTGGCCCTTTTGCCCCGGGGGGGGGGGGGGCGAGAGATTTCTTTGTAGTGCTGATTTGCTCTCCCAGGTTGCTTGGTTGGCCAAAAAGGGCGTATGCGTTTTTTCCTGAATATATTCAGGAAAAAACGCATACGCCCTTTTTGGCCAACCGCATCATTGTCCACGTTCTGGCGCTTTTCATGTGCTATTGGGGCCATTCCGATGTACCCGTTGACATCCGTTTCCTGCAATTCTGCCTTGCGTTCAACGCCTCTTCGTAGCCTGACCTCAATATATTTTGGGGCGATAGTTATCGTTTAGAACTCTTTAGGTTTGGGAAGTGCAGTGCCCCTGAGCTCCATTTCCCAAGTCGCTTTTTTGTGAGTGGGACGCAACACGGCTTGATGGCTTCACTCCCTATTGTCGATCCGCGGTGGCAGGCTGAACCTCTGGTGAATTCTTCTTCGTGATGGGAAATGAGAGTGACATGTGCCCGACCAAACACCTCCAGCGAGTCTCTCATTGGTTCCCCCTCTTGCAGTTCATCCTGCGGACAAATTGCAGACGGTACGAAAGAGGCATGGAAAGGCGCCGAGTTTCCAAGTGGGGAGATTGTTAGTAAGGGGGCCTGAATGGAGAACACGAGCACCAGGAGATGAAAACTGAGGTGAGTTTCAGAAAGCTTTCCCGATCCCACGGTGTAGCATCCGCTGGGTTTCCAATGAGTGCTTTTGCTGTCGGAAGATTGCGTTGAACCTGGAGAGTTGGGACCCATGGAATGGGGAGCACGCAGGATTCCTTTCAAGGGTCTGCATTTGCTTTCCGAACATCACCAATCGTCTCAGCCCCAAGAGTGTCCAGCCTTATGTCTTCTGCCGCTGGGGCTGTAGATGTGGTCAATCCTGGTTGCATGCCAGTCCCTGAACGCATTTTGGAAGAATTTCTCTCTGTTTTGCCCTGCTTGTTTCTTCTTTATGTTGGAAATGTATCCTCAGAATGGGTCTGAGCTGATTTTCCCTGCTGGTTTTAGGCCGCTTTACACACACTTGATGCACTGACACAGAGATATCAAGACTTAGCTTTTAAGATGCTTACTAGTCGGATAGATACTTGTGCGATGAACAGGGTGTGGTGAGTCCAGTTGATTGAGCAAGGAGTAGGTCGTGTCCATTCCATATTCGGTTTTCGGAAGGGTATCTGTGCTCATTTCAAACTCGAGTTTTATGCGTCACCCCACCTCACCTTTCCCCTGAAGCAGGCATAAGTGTGTTTTCTAAAAGCGTGACTGTGTTCTGTTTGGGGATTCAGTTCATGGGGAGCGATTTTTACATTCCCTCGATAAGTGATATCATAAGTTTCTTTTTTTGTGGGACTGATTTCACTGAGGATGATCGTACCTAAATCCACTCAGGATGCTGCTACCAGCCTCATGACGTGGATTTCATGGCTGAGTGACACTCCATTGGACCTACGTAGCACCACTTGTCCACTTGTCCACTTGTCTTTGTCCACTTGTCCACTCGTCTTTGTCCACTTGGCTCTTTCCTGGGATATGAAACGTGTACCGGAGTGGAGGTTCTTGTCAAGACAGCAGCCCTCAACTTTGGGGTCCCTGTGTCTGGTTGATTTTTTCATTTTCCCAAGGTCAACGCCCATGTGTGGAAGTGCCCTATGCTCTGTGGTTCTGTGTTTTACATGGTTTGGGAAAGAGGATACACTTGTGAAGATTGGCTGTTGGCCATTGACATCCCGCCCATCACCTTAACAAGGCTCCCTTGACTCCGTGGGCTGTCCTGCCTTTCTGGTTTTTAGACTTTTTTCGCCTGGCCCTTTTGCCCCGGGGGGGGGGGGGGCGAGAGATTTCTTTGTAGTGCTGATTTGCTCTCCCAGGTTGCTTGGTTGGCCAAAAAGAGCGTATGCGTTTTTTCCTGAATATATTCAGGAAAAAACGCATACGCTCTTTTTGGCCAACCGCATCATTGTCCACGTTCTGGCGCTTTTCATGTGCTATCGGGGCCATTCCGATGTACCCGTTGACATCCGTTTCCTGCAATTCTGCCTTGCGTTCAACGCCTCTTCGTAGCCTGACCTCAATATATTTTGGGGCGATAGTTATCGTTTAGAACTCTGCAGGTTTGGGAAGTGCAGTGCCCCTGAGCTCCATGTCCCAAGTCGCTTTTTTGTGAGTGGGACGCAACACGGCTGGATGGCTTCACGCCCTATTGTCGATCCGCGGTGGCAGGCTGAACCTCTGGTGAATTCTTCTTCGTGATGGGAAATGAGAGTGACATGTGCCCGACCAAACACCTCCAGCGAGTCTCTCATTGGTTCCCCCTCTTGCAGTTCATCCTGCGGACAAATTGCAGACGGTACGCAAGAGGCATGGAAAGGCGCCGAGTCTCCAAGTGGGGAGATTGTTAGTAAGGGGGCCTGAATGGAGAACACGAGCACCAGGAGATGAAAACTGAGGTGAGTTTCAGAAAGCTTTCCCGATCCCACGGTGTAGCATCCGCTGGGTTTCCAATGAGTGCTTTCGCTGTCGGAAGATTGCGTTGAACCTGGAGAGTTGGGACCCATGGAATGGGGAGCACGCAGGATTCCTTTCAAGGGTCTGCATTTGCTTTCCCAACCTCACCCATCGTCTCAGCCCCAAGAGTGTCCAGCCTTATGTCTTCTGCCGCTGGGGCTGTAGATGTGGTCAATCCTGGTTGCATGCCAGTCCCTGAACGCATTTTGGAAGAATTTCTCTCTGTTTTGCCCTGCTTGTTTCTTCTTTATGTTGGAAATGTATCCTCAGAATGGGTCTGAGCTGATTTTCCCTGCTGGTTTTAGGCCGCTTTACACACACTTGATGCACTGACACAGAGATATCAAGACTTAGCTTTTAAGATGCTTACTAGTCGGATAGATACTTGTGCGATGAACAGGGTGTGGTGAGTCCAGTTGATTGAGCAAGGAGTAGGTCGTGTCCATTCCATATTCGGTTTTCGGAAGGGTATCTGTGCTCATTTCAAACTCGAGTTTTATGCGTCACCCCACCTCACCTTTCCCCTGAAGCAGGCATAAGTGTGTTTTCTAAAAGCGTGACTGTGTTCTGTTTGGGGATTCAGTTCATGGGGAGCGATTTTTACATTCCCTCGATAAGTGATATCATAAGTTTCTTTTTTTGTGGGACTGATTTCACTGAGGATGATCGTACCTAAATCCACTCAGGATGCTGCTACCAGCCTCATGACGTGGATTTCATGGCTGAGTGACACTCCATTGGACCTACGTAGCACCACTTGTCCACTTGTCCACTTGTCCACTTGTCCACTTGTCCACTCGTCTTTGTCCACTTGGCTCTTTCCTGGGATATGAAACGTGTACCGGAGTGGAGGTTCTTGTCAAGACAGCAGCCCTCAACTTTGGGGTCCCTGTGTCTGGTTGATTTTTTCATTTTCCCAAGGTCAACGCCCATGTGTGGAAGTGCCCTATGCTCTGTGGTTCTGTGTTTTACATGGTTTGGGAAAGAGGATACACTTGTGAAGATTGGCTGTTGGCCATTGACATCCCGCCCATCACCTTAACAAGGCTCCCTTGACTCCGTGGGCTGTCCTGCCTTTCTGGTTTTTAGACTTTTTTAGCCTGGCCGTTTTGCCCCGGTGGGGGGGGGGGCGAGAGATTTCTTTGTAGTGCTGATTTGCTCTCCCAGGTTGCTTGGTTGGCCAAAAAGGGCGTATGCGTTTTTTCCTGAATATATTCAGGAAAAAACGCATACGCCCTTTTTGGCCAACCGCATCATTGTCCACGTTCTGGCGCTTTTCATGTGCTATCGGGGCCATTCCGATGTACCCGTTGACATCCGTTTCCTGCAATTCTGCCTTGCGTTCAACGCCTCTTCGTAGCCTGACCTCAATATATTTTGGGGCGATAGTTATCGTTTAGAACTCTGCAGGTTTGGGAAGTGCAGTGCCCCTGAGCTCCATTTCCCAAGTCGCTTTTTTGTGAGTGGGACGCAACACGGCTGGATGGCTTCACGCCCTATTGTCGATCCGCGGTGGCAGGCTGAACCTCTGGTGAATTCTTCTTCGTGATGGGAAATGAGAGTGACATGTGCCCGACCAAACACCTCCAGCGAGTCTCTCATTGGTTCCCACTCTTGCAGTTCATCCTGCGGACAAATTGCAGACGGTACGCAAGAGGCATGGAAAGGCGCCGAGTCTCCAAGTGGGGAGATTGTTAGTAAGGGGGCCTGAATGGAGAACACGAGCACCAGGAGATGAAAACTGAGGTGAGTTTCAGAAAGCTTTCCCGATCCCACGGTGTAGCATCCGCTGGGTTTCCAATGAGTGCTTTCGCTGTCGGAAGATTGCGTTGAACCTGGAGAGTTGGGACCCATGGAATGGGGAGCACGCAGGATTCCTTTCAAGGGTCTGCATTTGCTTTCCGAACCTCACCCATCGTCTCAGCCCCAAGAGTGTCCAGCCTTATGTCTTCTGCCGCTGGGGCTGTAGATGTGGTCAATCCTGGTTGCATGCCAGTCCCTGAACGCATTTTGGAAGAATTTCTCTCTGTTTTGCCCTGCTTGTTTCTTCTTTATGTTGGAAATGTATCCTCAGAATGGGTCTGAGCTGATTTTCCCTGCTGGTTTTAGGCCGCTTTACACACACTTGATGCACTGACACAGAGATATCAAGACTTAGCTTTTAAGATGCTTACTAGTCGGATAGATACTTGTGCGATGAACAGGGTGTGGTGAGTCCAGTTGATTGAGCAAGGAGTAGGTCGTGTCCATTCCATATTCGGTTTTCGGAAGGGTATCTGTGCTCATTTCAAACTCGAGTTTTATGCGTCACCCCACCTCACCTTTCCCCTGAAGCAGGCATAAGTGTGTTTTCTAAAAGCGTGACTGTGTTTTGTTTGGGGATTCAGTTCATGGGGAGCGATTTTTACATTCCCTCGATAAGTGATATCATAAGTTTCTTTTTTTGTGGGACTGATTTCACTGAGGATGATCGTACCTAAATCCACTCAGGATGCTGCTACCAGCCTCATGACGTGGATTTCATGGCTGAGTGACACTCCATTGGACCTACGTAGCACCACTTGTCCACTTGTCCACTTGTCTTTGTCCACTTGTCCACTCGTCTTTGTCCACTTGGCTCTTTCCTGGGATATGAAACGTGTACCGGAGTGGAGGTTCTTGTCAAGACAGCAGCCCTCAACTTTGGGGTCCCTGTGTCTGGTTGATTTTTTCATTTTCCCAAGGTCAACGCCCATGTGTGGAAGTGCCCTATGGTCTGTGGTTCTGTGTTTTACATGGTTTGGGAAAGAGGATACACTTGTGAAGATTGGCTGTTGGCCATTGACATCCCGCCCATCACCTTAACAAGGCTCCCTTGACTCCGTGGGCTGTCCTGCCTTTCTGGTTTTTAGACTTTTTTCGCCTGGCCCTTTTGCCCCGGGGGGGGGGGGGGCGAGAGATTTCTTTGTAGTGCTGATTTGCTCTCCCAGGTTGCTTGGTTGGCCAAAAAGGGCGTATGAGTTTTTTCCTGAATATATTCAGGAAAAAACGCATACGCCCTTTTTGGCCAACCGCATCATTGTCCACGTTCTGGCGCTTTTCATGTGCTATTGGGGCCATTCCGATGTACCCGTTGACATCCGTTTCCTGCAATTCTGCCTTGCGTTCAACGCCTCTTCGTAGCCTGACCTCAATATATTTTGGGGCGATAGTTATCGTTTAGAACTCTGCAGGTTTGGGAAGTGCAGTGCCCCTGAGCTCCATGTCCCAAGTCGCTTTTTTGTGAGTGGGACGCAACACGGCTGGATGGCTTCACGCCCTATTGTCGATCCGCGGTGGCAGGCTCAACCTCTGGTGAATTCTTCTTCGTGATGGAAAATGAGAGTGACATGTGCCCGACCAAACACCTCCAGCGAGTCTCTCATTGGTTCCCCCTCTTGCAGTTCATCCTGCGGACAAATTGCAGACGGTACGCAAGAGGCATGGAAAGGCGCCGAGTCTCCAAGTGGGGAGATTGTTAGTAAGGGGGCCTGAATGGAGAACACGAGCACCAGGAGATGAAAACTGAGGTGAGTTTCAGAAAGCTTTCCCGATCCCACGGTGTAGCATCCGCTGGGTTTCCAATGAGTGCTTTCGCTGTCGGAAGATTGCGTTGAACCTGGAGAGTTGGGACCCATGGAATGGGGAGCACGCAGGATTCCTTTCAAGGGTCTGCATTTGCTTTCCCAACCTCACCCATCGTCTCAGCCCCAAGAGTGTCCAGCCTTATGTCTTCTGCCGCTGGGGCTGTAGATGTGGTCAATCCTGGTTGCATGCCAGTCCCTGAACGCATTTTGGAAGAATTTCTCTCTGTTTTGCCCTGCTTGTTTCTTCTTTATGTTGGAAATGTATCCTCAGAATGGGTCTGAGCTGATTTTCCCTGCTGGTTTTAGGCCGCTTTACACACACTTGATGCACTGACACAGAGATATCAAGACTTAGCTTTTAAGATGCTTACTAGTCGGATAGATACTTGTGCGATGAACAGGGTGTGGTGAGTCCAGTTGATTGAGCAAGGAGTAGGTCGTGTCCATTCCATATTCGGTTTTCGGAAGGGTATCTGTGCTCATTTCAAACTCGAGTTTTATGCGTCACCCCACCTCACCTTTCCCCTGAAGCAGGCATAAGTGTGTTTTCTAAAAGCGTGACTCTGTTCTGTTTGGGGATTCAGTTCATGGGGAGCGATTTTTACATTCCCTCGATAAGTGATATCATAAGTTTCTTTTTTTGTGGGACTGATTTCACTGAGGATGATCGTACGTAAATCCACTCAGGATGCTGCTACCAGCCTCATGACGTGGATTTCATGGCTGAGTGACACTCCATTGGACCTACGTAGCACCAGTTGTCCACTTGTCCACTTGTCTTTGTCCACTTGTCCACTCGTCTTTGTCCACTTGGCTCTTTCCTGGGATATGAAACGTGTACCGGAGTGGAGGTTCTTGTCAAGACAGCAGCCCTCAACTTTGGGGTCCCTGTGTCTGGTTGATTTTTTCATTTTCCCAAGGTCAACGCCCATGTGTGGAAGTGCCCTATGCTCTGTGGTTCTGTGTTTTACATGGTTTGGGAAAGAGGATACACTTGTGAAGATTGGCTGTTGGCCATTGACATCCCGCCCATGAGCTTTACAAGGCTCCCTTGACTCCGTGGCCTGTCCTGCCTTTCTGGTTTTTAGACTTTTTTCGCCTGGCCCTTTTGCCCCGGGGTGGGGGGGCGAGAGATTTCTTTGTAGTGCTGATTTGCTCTCCCAGGTTGCTTGGTTGGCCAAAAAGGGCGTATGCGTTTTTTCCTGAATATATTCAGGAAAAAACGCATACGCCCTTTTTGGCCAACCGCATCATTGTCCACGTTCTGGCGCTTTTCATGTGCTATCGGGGCCATTCCGATGTACCCGTTGACATCCGTTTCCTGCAATTCTGCCTTGCGTTCAACGCCTCTTCGTAGCCTGACCTCAATATATTTTGGGGCGATAGTTATCGTTTAGAACTCTGCAGGTTTGGGAAGTGCAGTGCCCCTGAGCTCCATGTCCCAAGTCGCTTTTTTGTGAGTGGGACGCAACACGGCTGGATGGCTTCACGCCCTATTGTCGATCCGCGGTGGCAGGCTCAACCTCTGGTGAATTCTTCTTCGTGATGGGAAATGAGAGTGACATGTGCCCGACCAAACACCTCCAGCGAGTCTCTCATTGGTTCCCCCTCTTGCAGTTCATCCTGCGGACAAATTGCAGACGGTACGCAAGAGGCATGGAAAGGCGCCGAGTCTCCAAGTGGGGAGATTGTTAGTAAGGGGGCCTGAATGGAGAACACGAGCACCAGGAGATGAAAACTGAGGTGAGTTTCAGAAAGCTTTCCCGATCCCACGGTGTAGCATCCGCTGGGTTTCCAATGAGTGCTTTCGCTGTCGGAAGATTGCGTTGAACCTGGAGAGTTGGGACCCATGGAATGGGGAGCACGCAGGATTCCTTTCAAGGGTCTGCATTTGCTTTCCCAACCTCACCCATCGTCTCAGCCCCAAGAGTGTCCAGCCTTATGTCTTCTGCCGCTGGGGCTGTAGATGTGGTCAATCCTGGTTGCATGCCAGTCCCTGAACGCATTTTGGAAGAATTTCTCTCTGTTTTGCCCTGCTTGTTTCTTCTTTATGTTGGAAATGTATCCTCAGAATGGGTCTGAGCTGATTTTCCCTGCTGGTTTTAGGCCGCTTTACACACACTTGATGCACTTACACAGAGATATCAAGACTTAGCTTTTAAGATGCTTACTAGTCGGATAGATACTTGTGCGATGAACAGGGTGTGGTGAGTCCAGTTGATTGAGCAAGGAGTAGGTCGTGTCCATTCCATATTCGGTTTTCGGAAGGGTATCTGTGCTCATTTCAAACTCGAGTTTTATGCGTCACCCCACCTCACCTTTCCCCTGAAGCAGGCATAAGTGTGTTTTCTAAAAGCGTGACTCTGTTCTGTTTGGGGATTCAGTTCATGGGGAGCGATTTTTACATTCCCTCGATAAGTGATATCATAAGTTTCTTTTTTTGTGGGACTGATTTCACTGAGGATGATCGTACCTAAATCCACTCAGGATGCTGCTACCAGCCTCATGACGTGGATTTCATGGCTGAGTGACACTCCATTGGACCTACGTAGCACCACTTGTCCACTTGTCCACTTGTCTTTGTCCACTTGTCCACTCGTCTTTGTCCACTTGGCTCTTTCCTGGGATATGAAACGTGTACCGGAGTGGAGGTTCTTGTCAAGACAGCAGCCCTCAACTTTGGGGTCCCTGTGTCTGGTTGATTTTTTCATTTTCCCAAGGTCAACGCCCATGTGTGGAAGTGCCCTATGCTCTGTGGTTCTGTGTTTTACATGGTTTGGGAAAGAGGATACACTTGTGAAGATTGGCTGTTGGCCATTGACATCCCGCCCATCAGCTTAACAAGGCTCCCTTGACTCCGTGGCCTGTCCTGCCTTTCTGGTTTTTAGACTTTTTTCGCCTGGCCCTTTTGCCCCGGGGTGGGGGGGCGAGAGATTTCTTTGTAGTGCTGATTTGCTCTCCCAGGTTGCTTGGTTGGCCAAAAAGGGCGTATGCGTTTTTTCCTGAATATATTCAGGAAAAAACGCATACGCCCTTTTTGGCCAACCGCATCATTGTCCACGTTCTGGCGCTTTTCATGTGCTATCGGGGCCATTCCGATGTACCCGTTGACATCCGTTTCCTGCAATTCTGCCTTGCGTTCAACGCCTCTTCGTAGCCTGACCTCAATATATTTTGGGGCGATAGTTATCGTTTAGAACTCTGCAGGTTTGGGAAGTGCAGTGCCCCTGAGCTCCATGTCCCAAGTCGCTTTTTTGTGAGTGGGACGCAACACGGCTGGATGGCTTCACGCCCTATTGTCGATCCGCGGTGGCAGGCTCAACCTCTGGTGAATTCTTCTTCGTGATGGGAAATGAGAGTGACATGTGCCCGACCAAACACCTCCAGCGAGTCTCTCATTGGTTCCCCCTCTTGCAGTTCATCCTGCGGACAAATTGCAGACGGTACGAAAGAGGCATGGAAAGGCGCCGAGTCTCCAAGTGGGGAGATTGTTAGTAAGGGGGCCTGAATGGAGAACACGAGCACCAGGAGATGAAAACTGAGGTGAGTTTCAGAAAGCTTTCCCGATCCCACGGTGTAGCATCCGCTGGGTTTCCAATGAGTGCTTTCGCTGTCGGAAGATTGCGTTGAACCTGGAGAGTTGGGACCCATGGAATGGGGAGCACGCAGGATTCCTTTCAAGGGTCTGCATTTGCTTTCCGAACATCACCAATCGTCTCAGCCCCAAGAGTGTCCAGCCTTATGTCTTCTGCCGCTGGGGCTGTAGATGTGGTCAATCCTGGTTGCATGCCAGTCCCTGAACGCATTTTGGAAGAATTTCTCTCTGTTTTGCCCTGCTTGTTTCTTCTTTATGTTGGAAATGTATCCTCAGAATGGGTCTGAGCTGATTTTCCCTGCTGGTTTTAGGCCGCTTTACACACACTTGATGCACTTACACAGAGATATCAAGACTTAGCTTTTAAGATGCTTACTAGTCGGATAGATACTTGTGCGATGAACAGGGTGTGGTGAGTCCAGTTGATTGAGCAAGGAGTAGGTCGTGTCCATTCCATATTCGGTTTTCGGAAGGGTATCTGTGCTCATTTCAAACTCGAGTTTTATGCGTCACCCCACCTCACCTTTCCCCTGAAGCAGGCATAAGTGTGTTTTCTAAAAGCGTGACTGTGTTCTGTTTGGGGATTCAGTTCATGGGGAGCGATTTTTACATTCCCTCGATAAGTGATATCATAAGTTTCTTTTTTTGTGGGACTGATTTCACTGAGGATGATCGTACCTAAATCCACTCAGGATGCTGCTACCAGCCTCATGACGTGGATTTCATGGCTGAGTGACACTCCATTGGACCTACGTAGCACCACTTGTCCACTTGTCCACTTGTCTTTGTCCACTTGTCCACTCGTCTTTGTCCACTTGGCTCTTTCCTGGGATATGAAACGTGTACCGGAGTGGAGGTTCTTGTCAAGACAGCAGCCCTCAACTTTGGGGTCCCTGTGTCTGGTTGATTTTTTCATTTTCCCAAGGTCAACGCCCATGTGTGGAAGTGCCCTATGCTCTGTGGTTCTGTGTTTTACATGGTTTGGGAAAGAGGATACACTTGTGAAGATTGGCTGTTGGCCATTGACATCCCGCCCATCAGCTTAACAAGGCTCCCTTGACTCCGTGGCCTGTCCTGCCTTTCTGGTTTTTAGACTTTTTTCGCCTGGCCCTTTTGCCCCGGGGTGGGGGGGCGAGAGATTTCTTTGTAGTGCTGATTTGCTCTCCCAGGTTGCTTGGTTGGCCAAAAAGGGCGTATGCGTTTTTTCCTGAATATATTCAGGAAAAAACGCATACGCCCTTTTTGGCCAACCGCATCATTGTCCACGTTCTGGCGCTTTTCATGTGCTATCGGGGCCATTCCGATGTACCCGTTGACATCCGTTTCCTGCAATTCTGCCTTGCGTTCAACGCCTCTTCGTAGCCTGACCTCAATATATTTTGGGGCGATAGTTATCGTTTAGAACTCTGCAGGTTTGGGAAGTGCAGTGCCCCTGAGCTCCATGTCCCAAGTCGCTTTTTTGTGAGTGGGACGCAACACGGCTGGATGGCTTCACGCCCTATTGTCGATCCGCGGTGGCAGGCTCAACCTCTGGTGAATTCTTCTTCGTGATGGGAAATGAGAGTGACATGTGCCCGACCAAACACCTCCAGCGAGTCTCTCATTGGTTCCCCCTCTTGCAGTTCATCCTGCGGACAAATTGCAGACGGTACGCAAGAGGCATGGAAAGGCGCCGAGTCTCCAAGTGGGGAGATTGTTAGTAAGGGGGCCTGAATGGAGAACACGAGCACCAGGAGATGAAAACTGAGGTGAGTTTCAGAAAGCTTTCCCGATCCCACGGTGTAGCATCCGCTGGGTTTCCAATGAGTGCTTTCGCTGTCGGAAGATTGCGTTGAACCTGGAGAGTTGGGACCCATGGAATGGGGAGCACGCAGGATTCCTTTCAAGGGTCTGCATTTGCTTTCCCAACCTCACCCATCGTCTCAGCCCCAAGAGTGTCCAGCCTTATGTCTTCTGCCGCTGGGGCTGTAGATGTGGTCAATCCTGGTTGCATGCCAGTCCCTGAACGCATTTTGGAAGAATTTCTCTCTGTTTTGCCCTGCTTGTTTCTTCTTTATGTTGGAAATGTATCCTCAGAATGGGTCTGAGCTGATTTTCCCTGCTGGTTTTAGGCCGCTTTACACACACTTGATGCACTTACACAGAGATATCAAGACTTAGCTTTTAAGATGCTTACTAGTCGGATAGATACTTGTGCGATGAACAGGGTGTGGTGAGTCCAGTTGATTGAGCAAGGAGTAGGTCGTGTCCATTCCATATTCGGTTTTCGGAAGGGTATCTGTGCTCATTTCAAACTCGAGTTTTATGCGTCACCCCACCTCACCTTTCCCCTGAAGCAGGCATAAGTGTGTTTTCTAAAAGCGTGACTGTGTTCTGTTTGGGGATTCAGTTCATGGGGAGCGATTTTTACATTCCCTCGATAAGTGATATCATAAGTTTCTTTTTTTGTGGGACTGATTTCACTGAGGATGATCGTACCTAAATCCACTCAGGATGCTGCTACCAGCCTCATGACGTGGATTTCATGGCTGAGTGACACTCCATTGGACCTACGTAGCACCACTTGTCCACTTGTGCACTTGTCTTTGTCCACTTGTCCACTCGTCTTTGTCCACTTGGCTCTTTCCTGGGATATGAAACGTGTACCGGAGTGGAGGTTCTTGTCAAGACAGCAGCCCTCAACTTTGGGGTCCCTGTGTCTGGTTGATTTTTTCATTTTCCCAAGGTCAACGCCCATGTGTGGAAGTGCCCTATGCTCTGTGGTTCTGTGTTTTACATGGTTTGGGAAAGAGGATACACTTGTGAAGATTGGCTGTTGGCCATTGACATCCCGCCCATCACCTTAACAAGGCTCCCTTGACTCCGTGGGCTGTCCTGCCTTTCTGGTTTTTAGACTTTTTTAGCCTGGCCCTTTTGCCCCGGTGGGGGGGGGGGGGGGCGAGAGATTTCTTTGTAGTGCTGATTTGCTCTCCCAGGTTGCTTGGTTGGCCAAAAAGGGCGTATGCGTTTTTTCCTGAATATATTCAGGAAAAAACGCATACGCCCTTTTTGGCCAACCGCATCATTGTCCACGTTCTGGCGCTTTTCATGTGCTATCGGGGCCATTCCGATGTACCCGTTGACATCCGTTTCCTGCAATTCTGCCTTGCGTTCAACGCCTCTTCGTAGCCTGACCTCAATATATTTTGGGGCGATAGTTATCGTTTAGAACTCTGCAGGTTTGGGAAGTGCAGTGCCCCTGAGCTCCATTTCCCAAGTCGCTTTTTTGTGAGTGGGACGCAACACGGCTGGATGGCTTCACGCCCTATTGTCGATCCGCGGTGGCAGGCTGAACCTCTGGTGAATTCTTCTTCGTGATGGGAAATGAGAGTGACATGTGCCCGACCAAACACCTCCAGCGAGTCTCTCATTGGTTCCCACTCTTGCAGTTCATCCTGCGGACAAATTGCAGACGGTACGCAAGAGGCATGGAAAGGCGCCGAGTCTCCAAGTGGGGAGATTGTTAGTAAGGGGGCCTGAATGGAGAACACGAGCACCAGGAGATGAAAACTGAGGTGAGTTTCAGAAAGCTTTCCCGATCCCACGGTGTAGCATCCGCTGGGTTTCCAATGAGTGCTTTCGCTGTCGGAAGATTGCGTTGAACCTGGAGAGTTGGGACCCATGGAATGGGGAGCACGCAGGATTCCTTTCAAGGGTCTGCATTTGCTTTCCGAACCTCACCCATCGTCTCAGCCCCAAGAGTGTCCAGCCTTATGTCTTCTGCCGCTGGGGCTGTAGATGTGGTCAATCCTGGTTGCATGCCAGTCCCTGAACGCATTTGGGAAGAATTTCTCTCTGTTTTGCCCTGCTTGTTTCTTCTTTATGTTGGAAATGTATCCTCAGAATGGGTCTGAGCTGATTTTCCCTGCTGGTTTTAGGCCGCTTTACACACACTTGATGCACTTACACAGAGATATCAAGACTTAGCTTTTAAGATGCTTACTAGTCGGATAGATACTTGTGCGATGAACAGGGTGTGGTGAGTCCAGTTGATTGAGCAAGGAGTAGGTCGTGTCCATTCCATATTCGGTTTTCGGAAGGGTATCTGTGCTCATTTCAAACTCGAGTTTTATGCGTCACCCCACCTCACCTTTCCCCTGAAGCAGGCATAAGTGTGTTTTCTAAAAGCGTGACTGTGTTTTGTTTGGGGATTCAGTTCATGGGGAGCGATTTTTACATTCCCTCGATAAGTGATATCATAAGTTTCTTTTTTTGTGGGACTGATTTCACTGAGGATGATCGTACCTAAATCCACTCAGGATGCTGCTACCAGCCTCATGACGTGGATTTCATGGCTGAGTGACACTCCATTGGACCTACGTAGCACCACTTGTCCACTTGTCCACTTGTCTTTGTCCACTTGTCCACTCGTCTTTGTCCACTTGGCTCTTTCCTGGGATATGAAACGTGTACCGGAGTGGAGGTTCTTGTCAAGACAGCAGCCCTCAACTTTGGGGTCCCTGTGTCTGGTTGATTTTTTCATTTTCCCAAGGTCAACGCCCATGTGTGGAAGTGCCCTATGGTCTGTGGTTCTGTGTTTTACATGGTTTGGGAAAGAGGATACACTTGTGAAGATTGGCTGTTGGCCATTGACATCCCGCCCATCACCTTAACAAGGCTCCCTTGACTCCGTGGGCTGTCCTGCCTTTCTGGTTTTTAGACTTTTTTCGCCTGGCCCTTTTGCCCCGGGGGGGGGGGGGGGCGAGAGATTTCTTTGTAGTGCTGATTTGCTCTCCCAGGTTGCTTGGTTGGCCAAAAAGGGCGTATGAGTTTTTTCCTGAATATATTCAGGAAAAAACGCATACGCCCTTTTTGGCCAACCGCATCATTGTCCACGTTCTGGCGCTTTTCATGTGCTATTGGGGCCATTCCGATGTACCCGTTGACATCCGTTTCCTGCAATTCTGCCTTGCGTTCAACGCCTCTTCGTAGCCTGACCTCAATATATTTTGGGGCGATAGTTATCGTTTAGAACTCTGCAGGTTTGGGAAGTGCAGTGCCCCTGAGCTCCATGTCCCAAGTCGCTTTTTTGTGAGTGGGACGCAACACGGCTGGATGGCTTCACGCCCTATTGTCGATCCGCGGTGGCAGGCTCAACCTCTGGTGAATTCTTCTTCGTGATGGGAAATGAGAGTGACATGTGCCCGACCAAACACCTCCAGCGAGTCTCTCATTGGTTCCCCCTCTTGCAGTTCATCCTGCGGACAAATTGCAGACGGTACGCAAGAGGCATGGAAAGGCGCCGAGTCTCCAAGTGGGGAGATTGTTAGTAAGGGGGCCTGAATGGAGAACACGAGCACCAGGAGATGAAAACTGAGGTGAGTTTCAGAAAGCTTTCCCGATCCCACGGTGTAGCATCCGCTGGGTTTCCAATGAGTGCTTTCGCTGTCGGAAGATTGCGTTGAACCTGGAGAGTTGGGACCCATGGAATGGGGAGCACGCAGGATTCCTTTCAAGGGTCTGCATTTGCTTTCCCAACCTCACCCATCGTCTCAGCCCCAAGAGTGTCCAGCCTTATGTCTTCTGCCGCTGGGGCTGTAGATGTGGTCAATCCTGGTTGCATGCCAGTCCCTGAACGCATTTTGGAAGAATTTCTCTCTGTTTTGCCCTGCTTGTTTCTTCTTTATGTTGGAAATGTATCCTCAGAATGGGTCTGAGCTGATTTTCCCTGCTGGTTTTAGGCCGCTTTACACACACTTGATGCACTGACACAGAGATATCAAGACTTAGCTTTTAAGATGCTTACTAGTCGGATAGATACTTGTGCGATGAACAGGGTGTGGTGAGTCCAGTTGATTGAGCAAGGAGTAGGTCGTGTCCATTCCATATTCGGTTTTCGGAAGGGTATCTGTGCTCATTTCAAACTCGAGTTTTATGCGTCACCCCACCTCACCTTTCCCCTGAAGCAGGCATAAGTGTGTTTTCTAAAAGCGTGACTCTGTTCTGTTTGGGGATTCAGTTCATGGGGAGCGATTTTTACATTCCCTCGATAAGTGATATCATAAGTTTCTTTTTTTGTGGGACTGATTTCACTGAGGATGATCGTACGTAAATCCACTCAGGATGCTGCTACCAGCCTCATGACGTGGATTTCATGGCTGAGTGACACTCCATTGGACCTACGTAGCACCAGTTGTCCACTTGTCCACTTGTCTTTGTCCACTTGTCCACTCGTCTTTGTCCACTTGGCTCTTTCCTGGGATATGAAACGTGTACCGGAGTGGAGGTTCTTGTCAAGACAGCAGCCCTCAACTTTGGGGTCCCTGTGTCTGGTTGATTTTTTCATTTTCCCAAGGTCAACGCCCATGTGTGGAAGTGCCCTATGCTCTGTGGTTCTGTGTTTTACATGGTTTGGGAAAGAGGATACACTTGTGAAGATTGGCTGTTGGCCATTGACATCCCGCCCATGAGCTTTACAAGGCTCCCTTGACTCCGTGGCCTGTCCTGCCTTTCTGGTTTTTAGACTTTTTTCGCCTGGCCCTTTTGCCCCGGGGTGGGGGGGCGAGAGATTTCTTTGTAGTGCTGATTTGCTCTCCCAGGTTGCTTGGTTGGCCAAAAAGGGCGTATGCGTTTTTTCCTGAATATATTCAGGAAAAAACGCATACGCCCTTTTTGGCCAACCGCATCATTGTCCACGTTCTGGCGCTTTTCATGTGCTATCGGGGCCATTCCGATGTACCCGTTGACATCCGTTTCCTGCAATTCTGCCTTGCGTTCAACGCCTCTTCGTAGCCTGACCTCAATATATTTTGGGGCGATAGTTATCGTTTAGAACTCTGCAGGTTTGGGAAGTGCAGTGCCCCTGAGCTCCATGTCCCAAGTCGCTTTTTTGTGAGTGGGACGCAACACGGCTGGATGGCTTCACGCCCTATTGTCGATCCGCGGTGGCAGGCTCAACCTCTGGTGAATTCTTCTTCGTGATGGGAAATGAGAGTGACATGTGCCCGACCAAACACCTCCAGCGAGTCTCTCATTGGTTCCCCCTCTTGCAGTTCATCCTGCGGACAAATTGCAGACGGTACGCAAGAGGCATGGAAAGGCGCCGAGTCTCCAAGTGGGGAGATTGTTAGTAAGGGGGCCTGAATGGAGAACACGAGCACCAGGAGATGAAAACTGAGGTGAGTTTCAGAAAGCTTTCCCGATCCCACGGTGTAGCATCCGCTGGGTTTCCAATGAGTGCTTTCGCTGTCGGAAGATTGCGTTGAACCTGGAGAGTTGGGACCCATGGAATGGGGAGCACGCAGGATTCCTTTCAAGGGTCTGCATTTGCTTTCCCAACCTCACCCATCGTCTCAGCCCCAAGAGTGTCCAGCCTTATGTCTTCTGCCGCTGGGGCTGTAGATGTGGTCAATCCTGGTTGCATGCCAGTCCCTGAACGCATTTTGGAAGAATTTCTCTCTGTTTTGCCCTGCTTGTTTCTTCTTTATGTTGGAAATGTATCCTCAGAATGGGTCTGAGCTGATTTTCCCTGCTGGTTTTAGGCCGCTTTACACACACTTGATGCACTTACACAGAGATATCAAGACTTAGCTTTTAAGATGCTTACTAGTCGGATAGATACTTGTGCGATGAACAGGGTGTGGTGAGTCCAGTTGATTGAGCAAGGAGTAGGTCGTGTCCATTCCATATTCGGTTTTCGGAAGGGTATCTGTGCTCATTTCAAACTCGAGTTTTATGCGTCACCCCACCTCACCTTTCCCCTGAAGCAGGCATAAGTGTGTTTTCTAAAAGCGTGACTCTGTTCTGTTTGGGGATTCAGTTCATGGGGAGCGATTTTTACATTCCCTCGATAAGTGATATCATAAGTTTCTTTTTTTGTGGGACTGATTTCACTGAGGATGATCGTACGTAAATCCACTCAGGATGCTGCTACCAGCCTCATGACGTGGATTTCATGGCTGAGTGACACTCCATTGGACCTACGTAGCACCACTTGTCCACTTGTCCACTTGTCTTTGTCCACTTGTCCACTCGTCTTTGTCCACTTGGCTCTTTCCTGGGATATGAAACGTGTACCGGAGTGGAGGTTCTTGTCAAGACAGCAGCCCTCAACTTTGGGGTCCCTGTGTCTGGTTGATTTTTTCATTTTCCCAAGGTCAACGCCCATGTGTGGAAGTGCCCTATGCTCTGTGGTTCTGTGTTTTACATGGTTTGGGAAAGAGGATACACTTGTGAAGATTGGCTGTTGGCCATTGACATCCCGCCCATCAGCTTAACAAGGCTCCCTTGACTCCGTGGCCTGTCCTGCCTTTCTGGTTTTTAGACTTTTTTCGCCTGGCCCTTTTGCCCCGGGGTGGGGGGGCGAGAGATTTCTTTGTAGTGCTGATTTGCTCTCCCAGGTTGCTTGGTTGGCCAAAAAGGGCGTATGCGTTTTTTCCTGAATATATTCAGGAAAAAACGCATACGCCCTTTTTGGCCAACCGCATCATTGTCCACGTTCTGGCGCTTTTCATGTGCTATCGGGGCCATTCCGATGTACCCGTTGACATCCGTTTCCTGCAATTCTGCCTTGCGTTCAACGCCTCTTCGTAGCCTGACCTCAATATATTTTGGGGCGATAGTTATCGTTTAGAACTCTGCAGGTTTGGGAAGTGCAGTGCCCCTGAGCTCCATTTCCCAAGTCGCTTTTTTGTGAGTGGGACGCAACACGGCTGGATGGCTTCACGCCCTATTGTCGATCCGCGGTGGCAGGCTGAACCTCTGGTGAATTCTTCTTCGTGATGGGAAATGAGAGTGACATGTGCCCGACCAAACACCTCCAGCGAGTCTCTCATTGGTTCCCCCTCTTGCAGTTCATCCTGCGGACAAATTGCAGACGGTACGAAAGAGGCATGGAAAGGCGCCGAGTCTCCAAGTGGGGAGATTGTTAGTAAGGGGGCCTGAATGGAGAACACGAGCACCAGGAGATGAAAACTGAGGTGAGTTTCAGAAAGCTTTCCCGATCCCACGGTGTAGCATCCGCTGGGTTTCCAATGAGTGCTTTCGCTGTCGGAAGATTGCGTTGAACCTGGAGAGTTGGGACCCATGGAATGGGGAGCACGCAGGATTCCTTTCAAGGGTCTGCATTTGCTTTCCCAACCTCACCCATCGTCTCAGCCCCAAGAGTGTCCAGCCTTATGTCTTCTGCCGCTGGGGCTGTAGATGTGGTCAATCCTGGTTGCATGCCAGTCCCTGAACGCATTTTGGAAGAATTTCTCTCTGTTTTGCCCTGCTTGTTTCTTCTTTATGTTGGAAATGTATCCTCAGAATGGGTCTGAGCTGATTTTCCCTGCTGGTTTTAGGCCGCTTTACACACACTTGATGCACTTACACAGAGATATCAAGACTTAGCTTTTAAGATGCTTACTAGTCGGATAGATACTTGTGCGATGAACAGGGTGTGGTGAGTCCAGTTGATTGAGCAAGGAGTAGGTCGTGTCCATTCCATATTCGGTTTTCGGAAGGGTATCTGTGCTCATTTCAAACTCGAGTTTTATGCGTCACCCCACCTCACCTTTCCCCTGAAGCAGGCATAAGTGTGTTTTCTAAAAGCGTGACTGTGTTCTGTTTGGGGATTCAGTTCATGGGGAGCGATTTTTACATTCCCTCGATAAGTGATATCATAAGTTTCTTTTTTTGTGGGACTGATTTCACTGAGGATGATCGTACCTAAATCCACTCAGGATGCTGCTACCAGCCTCATGACGTGGATTTCATGGCTGAGTGACACTCCATTGGACCTACGTAGCACCACTTGTCCACTTGTCCACTTGTCTTTGTCCACTTGTCCACTCGTCTTTGTCCACTTGGCTCTTTCCTGGGATATGAAACGTGTACCGGAGTGGAGGTTCTTGTCAAGACAGCAGCCCTCAACTTTGGGGTCCCTGTGTCTGGTTGATTTTTTCATTTTCCCAAGGTCAACGCCCATGTGTGGAAGTGCCCTATGCTCTGTGGTTCTGTGTTTTACATGGTTTGGGAAAGAGGATACACTTGTGAAGATTGGCTGTTGGCCATTGACATCCCGCCCATCAGCTTAACAAGGCTCCCTTGACTCCGTGGCCTGTCCTGCCTTTCTGGTTTTTAGACTTTTTTCGCCTGGCCCTTTTGCCCCGGGGTGGGGGGGCGAGAGATTTCTTTGTAGTGCTGATTTGCTCTCCCAGGTTGCTTGGTTGGCCAAAAAGGGCGTATGCGTTTTTTCCTGAATATATTCAGGAAAAAACGCATACGCCCTTTTTGGCCAACCGCATCATTGTCCACGTTCTGGCGCTTTTCATGTGCTATCGGGGCCATTCCGATGTACCCGTTGACATCCGTTTCCTGCAATTCTGCCTTGCGTTCAACGCCTCTTCGTAGCCTGACCTCAATATATTTTGGGGCGATAGTTATCGTTTAGAACTCTGCAGGTTTGGGAAGTGCAGTGCCCCTGAGCTCCATGTCCCAAGTCGCTTTTTTGTGAGTGGGACGCAACACGGCTGGATGGCTTCACGCCCTATTGTCGATCCGCGGTGGCAGGCTCAACCTCTGGTGAATTCTTCTTCGTGATGGGAAATGAGAGTGACATGTGCCCGACCAAACACCTCCAGCGAGTCTCTCATTGGTTCCCCCTCTTGCAGTTCATCCTGCGGACAAATTGCAGACGGTACGCAAGAGGCATGGAAAGGCGCCGAGTCTCCAAGTGGGGAGATTGTTAGTAAGGGGGCCTGAATGGAGAACACGAGCACCAGGAGATGAAAACTGAGGTGAGTTTCAGAAAGCTTTCCCGATCCCACGGTGTAGCATCCGCTGGGTTTCCAATGAGTGCTTTCGCTGTCGGAAGATTGCGTTGAACCTGGAGAGTTGGGACCCATGGAATGGGGAGCACGCAGGATTCCTTTCAAGGGTCTGCATTTGCTTTCCGAACCTCACCCATCGTCTCAGCCCCAAGAGTGTCCAGCCTTATGTCTTCTGCCGCTGGGGCTGTAGATGTGGTCAATCCTGGTTGCATGCCAGTCCCTGAACGCATTTTGGAAGAATTTCTCTCTGTTTTGCCCTGCTTGTTTCTTCTTTATGTTGGAAATGTATCCTCAGAATGGGTCTGAGCTGATTTTCCCTGCTGGTTTTAGGCCGCTTTACACACACTTGATGCACTTACACAGAGATATCAAGACTTAGCTTTTAAGATGCTTACTAGTCGGATAGATACTTGTGCGATGAACAGGGTGTGGTGAGTCCAGTTGATTGAGCAAGGAGTAGGTCGTGTCCATTCCATATTCGGTTTTCGGAAGGGTATCTGTGCTCGTTTCAAACTCGAGTTTTATGCGTCACCTCACCTCACCTTTCCCCTGAAGCAGGCATAAGTGTGTTTTCTAAAAGCGTGACTCTGTTCTGTTTGGGGATTCAGTTCATGGGGAGCGATTTTTACATTCCCTCGATAAGTGATATCATAAGTTTCTTTTTTTGTGGGACTGATTTCACTGAGGATGATCGTACCTAAATCCACTCAGGATGCTGCTACCAGCCTCATGACGTGGATTTCATGGCTGAGTGACACTCCATTGGACCTACGTAGCACCACTTGTCCACTTGTCCACTTGTCTTTGTCCACTTGTCCACTCGTCTTTGTCCACTTGGCTCTTTCCTGGGATATGAAACGTGTACCGGAGTGGAGGTTCTTGTCAAGACAGCAGCCCTCAACTTTGGGGTCCCTGTGTCTGGTTGATTTTTTCATTTTCCCAAGGTCAACGCCCATGTGTGGAAGTGCCCTATGCTCTGTGGTTCTGTGTTTTACATGGTTTGGGAAAGAGGATACACTTGTGAAGATTGGCTGTTGGCCATTGACATCCCGCCCATCAGCTTAACAAGGCTCCCTTGACTCCGTGGCCTGTCCTGCCTTTCTGGTTTTTAGACTTTTTTCGCCTGGCCCTTTTGCCCCGGGGTGGGGGGGCGAGAGATTTCTTTGTAGTGCTGATTTGCTCTCCCAGGTTGCTTGGTTGGCCAAAAAGGGCGTATGCGTTTTTTCCTGAATATATTCAGGAAAAAACGCATACGCCCTTTTTGGCCAACCGCATCATTGTCCACGTTCTGGCGCTTTTCATGTGCTATCGGGGCCATTCCGATGTACCCGTTGACATCCGTTTCCTGCAATTCTGCCTTGCGTTCAACGCCTCTTCGTAGCCTGACCTCAATATATTTTGGGGCGATAGTTATCGTTTAGAACTCTGCAGGTTTGGGAAGTGCAGTGCCCCTGAGCTCCATTTCCCAAGTCGCTTTTTTGTGAGTGGGACGCAACACGGCTGGATGGCTTCACGCCCTATTGTCGATCCGCGGTGGCAGGCTGAACCTCTGGTGAATTCTTCTTCGTGATGGGAAATGAGAGTGACATGTGCCCGACCAAACACCTCCAGCGAGTCTCTCATTGGTTCCCACTCTTGCAGTTCATCCTGCGGACAAATTGCAGACGGTACGAAAGAGGCATGGAAAGGCGCCGAGTCTCCAAGTGGGGAGATTGTTAGTAAGGGGGCCTGAATGGAGAACACGAGCACCAGGAGATGAAAACTGAGGTGAGTTTCAGAAAGCTTTCCCGATCCCACGGTGTAGCATCCGCTGGGTTTCCAATGAGTGCTTTCGCTGTCGGAAGATTGCGTTGAACCTGGAGAGTTGGGACCCATGGAATGGGGAGCACGCAGGATTCCTTTCAAGGGTCTGCATTTGCTTTCCGAACCTCACCCATCGTCTCAGCCCCAAGAGTGTCCAGCCTTATGTCTTCTGCCGCTGGGGCTGTAGATGTGGTCAATCCTGGTTGCATGCCAGTCCCTGAACGCATTTGGGAAGAATTTCTCTCTGTTTTGCCCTGCTTGTTTCTTCTTTATGTTGGAAATGTATCCTCAGAATGGGTCTGAGCTGATTTTCCCTGCTGGTTTTAGGCCGCTTTACACACACTTGATGCACTTACACAGAGATATCAAGACTTAGCTTTTAAGATGCTTACTAGTCGGATAGATACTTGTGCGGTGAACAGGGTGTGGTGAGTCCAGTTGATTGAGCAAGGAGTAGGTCGTGTCCATTCCATATTCGGTTTTCGGAAGGGTATCTGTGCTCATTTCAAACTCGAGTTTTATGCGTCACCCCACCTCACCTTTCCCCTGAAGCAGGCATAAGTGTGTTTTCTAAAAGCGTGACTCTGTTCTGTTTGGGGATTCAGTTCATGGGGAGCGATTTTTACATTCCCTCGATAAGTGATATCATAAGTTTCTTTTTTTGTGGGACTGATTTCACTGAGGATGATCATACCTAAATCCACTCAGGATGCTGCTACCAGCCTCATGACGTGGATTTCATGGCTGAGTGACACTCCATTGGACCTACGTAGCACCACTTGTCCACTTGTCCACTTGTCCACTTGTCTTTGTCCACTTGTCCACTCGTCTTTGTCCACTTGGCTCTTTCCTGGGATATGAAACGTGTACCGGAGTGGAGGTTCTTGTCAAGACAGCAGCCCTCAACTTTGGGGTCCCTGTGTCTGGTTGATTTTTTCATTTTCCCAAGGTCAACGCCCATGTGTGGAAGTGCCCTATGCTCTGTGGTTCTGTGTTTTACATGGTTTGGGAAAGAGGATACACTTGTGAAGATTGGCTGTTGGCCATTGACATCCCGCCCATCAGCTTAACAAGGCTCCCTTGACTCCGTGGCCTGTCCTGCCTTTCTGGTTTTTAGACTTTTTTCGCCTGGCCCTTTTGCCCCGGGGTGGGGGGGCGAGAGATTTCTTTGTAGTGCTGATTTGCTCTCCCAGGTTGCTTGGTTGGCCAAAAAGGGCGTATGCGTTTTTTCCTGAATATATTCAGGAAAAAACGCATACGCCCTTTTTGGCCAACCGCATCATTGTCCACGTTCTGGCGCTTTTCATGTGCTATCGGGGCCATTCCGATGTACCCGTTGACATCCGTTTCCTGCAATTCTGCCTTGCGTTCAACGCCTCTTCGTAGCCTGACCGCAATATATTTTGGGGCGATAGTTATCGTTTAGAACTCTGCAGGTTTGGGAAGTGCAGTGCCCCTGAGCTCCATTTCCCAAGTCGCTTTTTTGTGAGTGGGACGCAACACGGCTGGATGGCTTCACGCCCTATTGTCGATCCGCGGTGGCAGGCTGAACCTCTGGTGAATTCTTCTTCGTGATGGGAAATGAGAGTGACATGTGCCCGACCAAACACCTCCAGCGAGTCTCTCATTGGTTCCCCCTCTTGCAGTTCATCCTGCGGACAAATTGCAGACGGTACGAAAGAGGCATGGAAAGGCGCCGAGTCTCCAAGTGGGGAGATTGTTAGTAAGGGGGCCTGAATGGAGAACACGAGCACCAGGAGATGAAAACTGAGGTGAGTTTCAGAAAGCTTTCCCGATCCCACGGTGTAGCATCCGCTGGGTTTCCAATGAGTGCTTTCGCTGTCGGAAGATTGCGTTGAACCTGGAGAGTTGGGACCCATGGAATGGGGAGCACGCAGGATTCCTTTCAAGGGTCTGCATTTGCTTTCCGAACCTCACCCATCGTCTCAGCCCCAAGAGTGTCCAGCCTTATGTCTTCTGCCGCTGGGGCTGTAGATGTGGTCAATCCTGGTTGCATGCCAGTCCCTGAACGCATTTGGGAAGAATTTCTCTCTGTTTTGCCCTGCTTGTTTCTTCTTTATGTTGGAAATGTATCCTCAGAATGGGTCTGAGCTGATTTTCCCTGCTGGTTTTAGGCCGCTTTACACACACTTGATGCACTGACACAGAGATATCAAGACTTAGCTTTTAAGATGCTTACTAGTCGGATAGATACTTGTGCGATGAACAGGGTGTGGTGAGTCCAGTTGATTGAGCAAGGAGTAGGTCGTGTCCATTCCATATTCGGTTTTCGGAAGGGTATCTGTGCTCATTTCAAACTCGAGTTTTATGCGTCACCCCACCTCACCTTTCCCCTGAAGCAGGCATAAGTGTGTTTTCTAAAAGCGTGACTCTGTTCTGTTTGGGGATTCAGTTCATGGGGAGCGATTTTTACATTCCCTCGATAAGTGATATCATAAGTTTCTTTTTTTGTGGGACTGATTTCACTGAGGATGATCGTACCTAAATCCACTCAGGATGCTGCTACCAGCCTCATGACGTGGATTTCATGGCTGAGTGACACTCCATTGGACCTACGTAGCACCAGTTGTCCACTTGTCCACTTGTCTTTGTCCACTTGTCCACTCGTCTTTGTCCACTTGGCTCTTTCCTGGGATATGAAACGTGTACCGGAGTGGAGGTTCTTGTCAAGACAGCAGCCCTCAACTTTGGGGTCCCTGTGTCTGGTTGATTTTTTCATTTTCCCAAGGTCAACGCCCATGTGTAGAAGTGCCCTATGCTCTGTGGTTCTGTGTTTTACATGGTTTGGGAAAGAGGATACACTTGTGAAGATTGGCTGTTGGCCATTGACATCCCGCCCATCAGCTTAACAAGGCTCCCTTGACTCCGTGGGCTGTCCTGCCTTTCTGGTTTTTAGACTTTTTTAGCCTGGCCCTTTTGCCCCGGTGGGGGGGGGGGCGAGAGATTTCTTTGTAGTGCTGATTTGCTCTCCCAGGTTGCTTGGTTGGCCAAAAAGGGCGTATGCGTTTTTTCCTGAATATATTCAGGAAAAAACGCATACGCCCTTTTTGGCCAACCGCATCATTGTCCACGTTCTGGCGCTTTTCATGTGCTATCGGGGCCATTCCGATGTACCCGTTGACATCCGTTTCCTGCAATTCTGCCTTGCGTTCAACGCCTCTTCGTAGCCTGACCTCAATATATTTTGGGGCGATAGTTATCGTTTAGAACTCTGCAGGTTTGGGAAGTGCAGTGCCCCTGAGCTCCATTTCCCAAGTCGCTTTTTTGTGAGTGGGACGCAACACGGCTGGATGGCTTCACGCCCTATTGTCGATCCGCGGTGGCAGGCTGAACCTCTGGTGAATTCTTCTTCGCGATGGGAAATGAGAGTGACATGTGCCCGACCAAACACCTCCAGCGAGTCTCTCATTGGTTCCCCCTCTTGCAGTTCATCCTGCGGACAAATTGCAGACGGTACGAAAGAGGCATGGAAAGGCGCCGAGTCTCCAAGTGGGGAGATTGTTAGTAAGGGGGCCTGAATGGAGAACACGAGCACCAGGAGATGAAAACTGAGGTGAGTTTCAGAAAGCTTTCCCGATCCCACGGTGTAGCATCCGCTGGGTTTCCAATGAGTGCTTTCGCTGTCGGAAGATTGCGTTGAACCTGGAGAGTTGGGACCCATGGAATGGGGAGCACGCAGGATTCCTTTCAAGGGTCTGCATTTGCTTTCCCAACCTCACCCATCGTCTCAGCCCCAAGAGTGTCCAGCCTTATGTCTTCTGCCGCTGGGGCTGTAGATGTGGTCAATCCTGGTTGCATGCCAGTCCCTGAACGCATTTTGGAAGAATTTCTCTCTGTTTTGCCCTGCTTGTTTCTTCTTTATGTTGGAAATGTATCCTCAGAATGGGTCTGAGCTGATTTTCCCTGCTGGTTTTAGGCCGCTTTACACACACTTGATGCACTTACACAGAGATATCAAGACTTAGCTTTTAAGATGCTTACTAGTCGGATAGATACTTGTGCGATGAACAGGGTGTGGTGAGTCCAGTTGATTGAGCAAGGAGTAGGTCGTGTCCATTCCATATTCGGTTTTCGGAAGGGTATCTGTGCTCATTTCAAACTCGAGTTTTATGCGTCACCCCACCTCACCTTTCCCCTGAAGCAGGCATAAGTGTGTTTTCTAAAAGCGTGACTGTGTTCTGTTTGGGGATTCAGTTCATGGGGAGCGATTTTTACATTCCCTCGATAAGTGATATCATAAGTTTCTTTTTTTGTGGGACTGATTTCACTGAGGATGATCGTACCTAAATCCACTCAGGATGCTGCTACCAGCCTCATGACGTGGATTTCATGGCTGAGTGACACTCCATTGGACCTACGTAGCACCACTTGTCCACTTGTCCACTTGTCTTTGTCCACTTGTCCACTCGTCTTTGTCCACTTGGCTCTTTCCTGGGATATGAAACGTGTACCGGAGTGGAGGTTCTTGTCAAGACAGCAGCCCTCAACTTTGGGGTCCCTGTGTCTGGTTGATTTTTTCATTTTCCCAAGGTCAACGCCCATGTGTGGAAGTGCCCTATGGTCTGTGGTTCTGTGTTTTACATGGTTTGGGAAAGAGGATACACTTGTGAAGATTGGCTGTTGGCCATTGACATCCCGCCCATCAGCTTAACAAGGCTCCCTTGACTCCGTGGGCTGTCCTGCCTTTCTGGTTTTTAGACTTTTTTCGCCTGGCCCTTTTGCCCCGGGGGGGGGGGCGAGAGATTTCTTTGTAGTGCTGATTTGCTCTCCCAGGTTGCTTGGTTGGCCAAAAAGGGCGTATGCCTTTTTTCCTGAATATATTCAGGATAAAACGCATACGCCCTTTTTGGCCAACCGCATCATTGTCCACGTTCTGGCGCTTTTCATGTGCTATCGGGGCCATTCCGATGTACCCGTTGACATCCGTTTCCTGCAATTCTGCCTTGCGTTCAACGCCTCTTCGTAGCCTGACCTCAATATATTTTGGGGCGATAGTTATCGTTTAGAACTCTGCAGGTTTGGGAAGTGCAGTGCCCCTGAGCTCCATTTCCCAAGTCGCTTTTTTGTGAGTGGGACGCAACACGGCTGGATGGCTTCACGCCCTATTGTCGATCCGCGGTGGCAGGCTGAACCTCTGGTGAATTCTTCTTCGTGATGGGAAATGAGAGTGACATGTGCCCGACCAAACACCTCCAGCGAGTCTCTCATTGGTTCCCCCTCTTGCAGTTCATCCTGCGGACAAATTGCAGACGGTACGAAAGAGGCATGGAAAGGCGCCGAGTCTCCAAGTGGGGAGATTGTTAGTAAGGGGGCCTGAATGGAGAACACGAGCACCAGGAGATGAAAACTGAGGTGAGTTTCAGAAAGCTTTCCCGATCCCACGGTGTAGCATCCGCTGGGTTTCCAATGAGTGCTTTCGCTGTCGGAAGATTGCGTTGAACCTGGAGAGTTGGGACCCATGGAATGGGGAGCACGCAGGATTCCTTTCAAGGGTCTGCATTTGCTTTCCGAACCTCACCAATCGTCTCAGCCCCAAGAGTGTCCAGCCTTATGTCTTCTGCCGCTGGGGCTGTAGATATGGTCAATCCTGGTTGCATGCCAGTCCCTGAACGCATTTTGGAAGAATTTCTCTCTGTTTTGCCCTGCTTGTTTCTTCTTTATGTTGGAAATGTATCCTCAGAATGGGTCTGAGCTGATTTTCCCTGCTGGTTTTAGGCCGCTTTACACACACTTGATGCACTTACACAGAGATATCAAGACTTAGCTTTTAAGATGCTTACTAGTCGGATAGATACTTGTGCGATGAACAGGGTGTGGTGAGTCCAGTTGATTGAGCAAGGAGTAGGTCGTGTCCATTCCATATTCGGTTTTCGGAAGGGTATCTGTGCTCATTTCAAACTCGAGTTTTATGCGTCACCCCACCTCACCTTTCCCCTGAAGCAGGCATAAGTGTGTTTTCTAAAAGCGTGACTGTGTTCTGTTTGGGGATTCAGTTCATGGGGAGCGATTTTTACATTCCCTCGATAAGTGATATCATAAGTTTCTTTTCTTGTGGGACTGATTTCACTGAGGATGATCGTACCTAAATCCACTCAGGATGCTGCTACCAGCCTCATGACGTGGATTTCATGGCTGAGTGACACTCCATTGGACCTACGTAGCACCACTTGTCCACTTGTCCACTTGTCTTTGTCCACTTGTCCACTCGTCTTTGTCCACTTGGCTCTTTCCTGGGATATGAAACGTGTACCGGAGTGGAGGTTCTTGTCAAGACAGCAGCCCTCAACTTTGGGGTCCCTGTGTCTGGTTGATTTTTTCATTTTCCCAAGGTCAACGCCCATGTGTGGAAGTGCCCTATGCTCTGTGGTTCTGTGTTTTACATGGTTTGGGAAAGAGGATACACTTGTGAAGATTGGCTGTTGGCCATTGACATCCCGCCCATCAGCTTAACAAGGCTCCCTTGACTCCGTGGGCTGTCCTGCCTTTCTGGTTTTTAGACTTTTTTCGCCTGGCCCTTTTGCCCCGGGGGGGGGGGGGCGAGAGATTTCTTTGTAGTGCTGATTTGCTCTCCCAGGTTGCTTGGTTGGCCAAAAAGGGCGTATGCGTTTTTTCCTGAATATATTCAGGATAAAACGCATACGCCCTTTTTGGCCAACCGCATCATTGTCCACGTTCTGGCGCTTTTCATGTGCTATCGGGGCCATTCCGATGTACCCGTTGACATCCGTTTCCTGCAATTCTGCCTTGCGTTCAACGCCTCTTCGTAGCCTGACCTCAATATATTTTGGGGCGATAGTTATCGTTTAGAACTCTGCAGGTTTGGGAAGTGCAGTGCCCCTGAGCTCCATTTCCCAAGTCGCTTTTTTGTGAGTGGGACGCAACACGGCTGGATGGCTTCACGCCCTATTGTCGATCCGCGGTGGCAGGCTGAACCTCTGGTGAATTCTTCTTCGTGATGGGAAATGAGAGTGACATGTGCCCGACCAAACACCTCCAGCGAGTCTCTCATTGGTTCCCCCTCTTGCAGTTCATCCTGCAGACAAATTGCAGACGGTACGAAAGAGGCATGGAAAGGCGCCGAGTCTCCAAGTGGGGAGATTGTTAGTAAGGGGGCCTGAATGGAGAACACGAGCACCAGGAGATGAAAACTGAGGTGAGTTTCAGAAAGCTTTCCCGATCCCACGGTGTAGCATCCGCTGGGTTTCCAATGAGTGCTTTCGCTGTCGGAAGATTGCGTTGAACCTGGAGAGTTGGGACCCATGGAATGGGGAGCACGCAGGATTCCTTTCAAGGGTCTGCATTTGCTTTCCGAACCTCACCCATCGTCTCAGCCCCAAGAGTGTTCAGCCTTATGTCTTCTGCCGCTGGGGCTGTAGATGTGGTCAATCCTGGTTGCATGCCAGTCCCTGAACGCATTTTGGAAGAATTTCTCTCTGTTTTGCCCTGCTTGTTTCTTCTTTATGTTGGAAATGTATCCTCAGAATGGGTCTGAGCTGATTTTCCCTGCTGGTTTTAGGCCGCTTTACACACACTTGATGCACTGACACAGAGATATCAAGACTTAGCTTTTAAGATGCTTACTAGTCGGATAGATACTTGTGCGATGAACAGGGTGTGGTGAGTCCAGTTGATTGAGCAAGGAGTAGGTCGTGTCCATTCCATATTCGGTTTTCGGAAGGGTATCTGTGCTCATTTCAAACTCGAGTTTTATGCGTCACCCCACCTCACCTTTCCCCTGAAGCAGGCATAAGTGTGTTTTCTAAAAGCGTGACTGTGTTCTGTTTGGGGATTCAGTTCATGGGGAGCGATTTTTACATTCCCTCGATAAGTGATATCATAAGTTTCTTTTTTTGTGGGACTGATTTCACTGAGGATGATCGTACCTAAATCCACTCAGGATGCTGCTACCAGCCTCATGACGTGGATTTCATGGCTGAGTGACACTCCATTGGACCTACGTAGCACCACTTGTCCACTTGTCCACTTGTCTTTGTCCACTTGTCCACTCGTCTTTGTCCACTTGGCTCTTTCCTGGGATATGAAACGTGTACCGGAGTGGAGGTTCTTGTCAAGACAGCAGCCCTCAACTTTGGGGTCCCTGTGTCTGGTTGATTTTTTCATTTTCCCAAGGTCAACGCCCATGTGTGGAAATGCCCTATGCTCTGTGGTTCTGTGTTTTACATGGTTTGGGAAAGAGGATACACTTGTGAAGATTGGCTGTTGGCCATTGACATCCCGCCCATCAGCTTAACAAGGCTCCCTTGACTCCGTGGCCTGTCCTGCCTTTCTGGTTTTTAGACTTTTTTCGCCTGGCCCTTTTGCCCCGGGGGGGGGGGCGAGAGATTTCTTTGTAGTGCTGATTTGCTCTCCCAGGTTGCTTGGTTGGCCAAAAAGGGCGTATGCGTTTTTTCCTGAATATATTCAGGAAAAAACGCATACGCCCTTTTTGGCCAACCGCATCATTCTCCACGTTCTGGCGCTTTTCATGTGCTATCGGGGCCATTCGGATGTACCCGTTGACATCCGTTTCCTGCAATTCTGCCTTGCGTTCAACGCCTCTTCGTAGCCTGACCTCAATATATTTTGGGGCGATAGTTATCGTTTAGAACTCTGCAGGTTTGGGAAGTGCAGTGCCCCTGAGCTCCACTTCCCAAGTCGCTTTTTTGTGAGTGGGACGCAACACGGCTGGATGGCTTCACGCCCTATTATCGATCCGCGGTGGCAGGCTGAACCTCTGTTGAATTCTTCTTCGTGATGGGAAATGAGAGTGACATGTGCCCGACCAAACACCTCCAGCGAGTCTCTCATTGGTTCCCCCTCTTGCAGTTCATCCTGCGGACAAATTGCAGACGGTACGAAAGAGGCATGGAAAGGCGCCGAGTCTCCAAGTGGGGAGATTGTTAGTAAGGGGGCCTGAATGGAGAACACGAGCACCAGGAGATGAAAACTGAGGTGAGTTTCAGAAAGCTTTCCCGATCCCACCGTGTAGCATCCGCTGGGTTTCCAATGAGTGCTTTCACTGTCGGAAGATTGCGTTGAACCTGGAGAGTTGGGACCCATGGAATGGGGAGCACGCAGGATTCCTTTCAAGGGTCTGCATTTGCTTTCCGAACCTCACCCATCGTCTCAGCCCCAAGAGTGTCCAGCCTTATGTCTTCTGCCGCTGGCGCTGTAGATATGGTCAATCCTGGTTGCATGCCAGTCCCTGAACGCATTTTGGAAGAATTTCTCTCTGTTTTGCCCTGCTTGTTTCTTCTTTATGTTGGAAATGTATCCTCAGAATGGGTCTGAGCTGATTTTCCCTGCTGGTTTTAGCCCGCTTTACACACACTTGATGCACTTACACAGAGATATCAAGACTTAGCTTTTAAGATGCTTACTAGTCGGATAGATACTTGTGCGATGAACAGGGTCTGGTGAGTCCAGTTGATTGAGCAAAGAGTAGGTCGTGTCCATTCCATATTCGGTTTTCGGAAGGGTATCTGTGCTCATTTCAAACTCGAGTTTTATGCGTCACCCCACCTCACCTTTCCCCTGAAGCAGGCATAAGTGTGTTTTCTAAAAGCGTGACTGTGTTCTGTTTGGGGATTCCGTTCATGGGGAGCGATTTTTACATTCCCTCGATAAGTGATATCATAAGTTTCTTTTTTTGTGGGACTGATTTCACTGAGGATGATCGTACCTAAATCCACTCAGGATGCTGCTACCAGCCTCATGAGGTGGATTTCATGGCTGAGTGACACTCCATTGGACCTACGTAGCACCACTTGTCCACTTGTCCACTTGTCTTTGTCCACTTGTCCACTCGTCTTTGTCCACTTGGCTCTTTCCTGGGATATGAAACGTGTACCGGAGTGGAGGATCTTGTCAAGACAGCAGCCCTCAACTTTGGGGTCCCTGTGTCTGGTTGATTTTTTCATTTTCCCAAGGTCAACGCCCATGTGTGGAAGTGCCCTATGCTCTGTGGTTCTGTGGTTTACATGGTTTGGGAAAGAGGATACACTTGTGAAGATTGGCTGTTGGCCATTGACATCCCGCCCATCAGCTTAACAAGGCTCCCTTGACTCCGTGGCCTGTCCTGCCTTTCTGGTTTTTAGACTTTTTTCGCCTGGCCCTTTTGCCCCGGGGGGGGGGGCTAGAGATTTCTTTGTAGTGCTGATTTGCTCTCCCAGGTTGCTTGGTTGGCCAAAAAGGGCGTATGCGTTTTTTCCTGAATATATTCAGGAAAAAACGCATACGCCCTTTTTGGCCAACCGCATCATTGTCCACGTTCTGGCGCTTTTCATGTGCTATCGGGGCCATTCCGATGTACCCGTTGACATCCGTTTCCTGCAATTCTGCCTTGCGTTCAACGCCTCTTCGTAGCCTGACCTCAATATATTTTGGGGCGATAGTTATCGTTTAGAACTCTGCAGGTTTGGGAAGTGCAGTGCCCCTGAGCTCCACTTCCCAAGTCGCTTTTTTGTGAGTGGGACGCAACACGGCTGGATGGCTTCACGCCCTATTGTCGATCCGCGGTGGCAGGCTGAACCTCTGGTGAATTCTTCTTCGTGATGGGAAATGAGAGTGACATGTGCCCGACCAAACACCTCCAGCGAGTCTCTCATTGGTTCCCCCTCTTGCAGTTCATCCTGCGGACAAATTGCAGACGGTACGCAAGAGGCATGGAAAGGCGCCGAGTCTCCAAGTGGGGAGATTGTTAGTAAGGGGGCCTGAATGGAGAACACGAGCACCAGGAGATGAAAACTGAGGTGAGTTTCAGAAAGCTTTCCCGATCCCACGGTGTAGCATCCGCTGGGTTTCCAATGAGTGCTTTCGCTGTCGGAAGATTGCGTTGAACCTGGAGAGTTGGGACCCATGGAATGGGGAGCACGCAGGATTCCTTTCAAGGGTCTGCATTTGCTTTCCGAACCTCACCCATCGTCTCAGC
This sequence comes from Kogia breviceps, assembly GCF_026419965.1. Taxonomy (NCBI): domain Eukaryota; kingdom Metazoa; phylum Chordata; class Mammalia; order Artiodactyla; family Physeteridae; genus Kogia; species Kogia breviceps. Next base: position 29,397,506 of record NC_081321.1, read on the forward strand.
CCCAAGAGTGTCCAGCCTTATGTCTTCTGCCGCTGGGGCTGTAGATGTGGTCAATCCTGGTTGCATGCCAGTCCCTGAACGCATTTGGGAAGAATTTCTCTCTGTTTTGCCCTGCTTGTTTCTTCTTTATGTTGGAAATGTATCCTCAGAATGGGTCTGAGCTGATTTTCCCTGCTGGTTTTAGGCCGCTTTACACACACTTGATGCACTGACACAGAGATATCAAGACTTAGCTTTTAAGATGCTTACTAGTCGGATAGATACTTGTGCGATGAACAGGGTGTGGTGAGTCCAGTTGATTGAGCAAGGAGTAGGTCGTGTCCATTCCATATTCGGTTTTCGGAAGGGTATCTGTGCTCATTTCAAACTCGAGTTTTATGCGTCACCCCACCTCACCTTTCCCCTGAAGCAGGCATAAGTGTGTTTTCTAAAAGCGTGACTGTGTTCTGTTTGGGGATTCAGTTCATGGGGAGCGATTTTTACATTCCCTCGATAAGTGATATCATAAGTTTCTTTTTTTGTGGGACTGATTTCACTGAGGATGATCGTACCTAAATCCACTCAGGATGCTGCTACCAGCCTCATGACGTGGATTTCATGGCTGAGTGACACTCCATTGGACCTACGTAGCACCACTTGTCCACTTGTCCACTTGTCTTTGTCCACTTGTCCACTCGTCTTTGTCCACTTGGCTCTTTCCTGGGATATGAAACGTGTACCGGAGTGGAGGTTCTTGTCAAGACAGCAGCCCTCAACTTTGGGGTCCCTGTGTCTGGTTGATTTTTTCATTTTCCCAAGGTCAACGCCCATGTGTGGAAGTGCCCTATGCTCTGTGGTTCTGTGTTTTACATGGTTTGGGAAAGAGGATACACTTGTGAAGATTGGCTGTTGGCCATTGACATCCCGCCCATCACCTTAACAAGGCTCCCTTGACTCCGTGGCCTGTCCTGCCTTTCTGGTTTTTAGACTTTTTTCGCCTGGCCCTTTTGCCCCGGGGGTGGGGGGCAAGAGATTTCTTTGTAGTGCTGATTTGCTCTCCCAGGTTGATTGGTTGGCCAAAAAGGGCGTATGCGTTTTTTCCTGAATATATTCAGGAAAAAACGCATACGCCCTTTTTGGCCAACCGCATCATTGTCCACGTTCTGGCGCTTTTCATGTGCTATCGGGGCCATTCCGATGTACCCGTTGACATCCGTTTCCTGCAATTCTGCCTTGCGTTCAACGCCTCTTCGTAGCCTGACCTCAATATATTTTGGGGCGATAGTTATCGTTTAGAACTCTGCAGGTTTGGGAAGTGCAGTGCCCCTGAGCTCCATTTCCCAAGTCGCTTTTTTGTGAGTGGGACGCAACACGGCTGGATGGCTTCACGCCCTATTGTCGATCCGCGGTGGCAGGCTGAACCTGTGGTGAATTCTTCTTCGTGATGGGAAATGAGAGTGACATGTGCCCGACCAAACACCTCCAGCGAGTCTCTCATTGGTTCCCCCTCTTGCAGTTCATCCTGCGGACAAATTGCAGACGGTACGCAAGAGGCATGGAAAGGCGCCGAGTCTCCAAGTGGGGAGATTGTTAGTAAGGGGGCCTGAATGGAGAACACGAGCACCAGGAGATGAAAACTGAGGTGAGTTTCAGAAAGCTTTCCCGATCCCACGGTGTAGCATCCGCTGGGTTTCCAATGAGTGCTTTTGCTGTCGGAAGATTGCGTTGAACCTGGAGAGTTGGGACCCATGGAATGGGGAGCACGCAGGATTCCTTTCAAGGGTCTGCATTTGCTTTCCGAACCTCACCCATCGTCTCAGCCCCAAGAGTGTCCAGCCTTATGTCTTCTGCCGCTCGGGCTGTAGATGTGGTCAATCCTGGTTGCATGCCAGTCCCTGAACGCATTTTGGAAGAATTTCTCTCTGTTTTGCCCTGCTTGTTTCTTCTTTATGTTGGAAATGTATCCTCAGAATGGGTCTGAGCTGATTTTCCCTGCTGGTTTTAGGCCGCTTTACACACACTTGATGCACTGACACAGAGATATCAAGACTTAGCTTTTAAGATGCTTACTAGTCGGATAGATACTTGTGCGATGAACAGGGTGTGGTGAGTCCAGTTGTTTGAGCAAGGAGTAGGTCGTGTCCATTCCATATTCGGTTTTCGGAAGGGTATCTGTGCTCATTTCAAACTCGAGTTTTATGCGTCACCCCACCTCACCTTTCCCCTGAAGCAGGCATAAGTGTGTTTTCTAAAAGCGTGACTGTGTTCTGTTTGGGGATTCAGTTCATGGGGAGCGATTTTTACATTCCCTCGATAAGTGATATCATAAGTTTCTTTTTTTGTGGGACTGATTTCACTGAGGATGATCGTACGTAAATCCACTCAGGATGCTGCTACCAGCCTCATGACGTGGATTTCATGGCTGAGTGACACTCCATTGGACCTACGTAGCACCACTTGTCCACTTGTCCACTTGTCTTTGTCCACTTGTCCACTCGTCTTTGTCCACTTGGCTCTTTCCTGGGATATGAAACGTGTACCGGAGTGGAGGTTCTTGTCAAGACAGCAGCCCTCAACTTTGGGGTCCCTGTGTCTGGTTGATTTTTTCATTTTCCCAAGGTCAACGCCCATGTGTGGAAGTGCCCTATGCTCTGTGGTTCTGTGTTTTACATGGTTTGGGAAAGAGGATACACTTGTGAAGATTGGCTGTTGGCCATTGACATCCCGCCCATCACCTTAACAAGGCTCCCTTGACTCCGTGGGCTGTCCTGCCTTTCTGGTTTTTAGACTTTTTTCACCTGGCCCTTTTGCCCCGGGGGTGGGGCGAGAGATTTCTTTGTAGTGCTGATTTGCTCTCCCAGGTTGCTTGGTTGGCCAAAAAGGGCGTATGCGTTTTTTCCTGAATATATTCAGGAAAAAACGCATACGCCCTTTTTGGCCAACCGCATCATTGTCCACGTTCTGGCGCTTTTCATGTGCTATTGGGGCCATTCCGATGTACCCGTTGACATCCGTTTCCTGCAATTCTGCCTTGCGTTCAACGCCTCTTCGTAGCCTGACCTCAATATATTTTGGGGCGATAGTTATCGTTTAGAACTCTGCAGGTTTGGGAAGTGCAGTGCCCCTGAGCTCCATTTCCCAAGTCGCTTTTTTGTGAGTGGGACGCAACACGGCTGGATGGCTTCACGCCCTATTGTCGATCCGCGGTGGCAGGCTGAACAACTGGTGAATTCTTCTTCGTGATGGGAAATGAGAGTGACATGTGCCCGACCAAACACCTCCAGCGAGTCTCTCATTGGTTCCCCCTCTTGCAGTTCATCCTGCGGACAAATTGCAGACGGTGCGAAAGAGGCATGGAAAGGCGCCGAGTCTCCAAGTGGGGAGATTGTTAGTAAGGGGGCCTGAATGGAGAACACGAGCACCAGGAGATGAAAACTGAGGTGAGTTTCAGAAAGCTTTCCCAATCCCACGGTGTAGCATCCGCTGGGTTTCCAATGAGTGCTTTCGCTGTCGGAAGATTGCGTTGAACCTGGAGAGTTGGGACCCATGGAATGGGGAGCACGCAGGATTCCTTTCAAGGGTCTGCATTTGCTTTCCCAACCTCACCCATCGTCTCAGCCCCAAGAGTGTCCAGCCTTATGTCTTCTGCCGCTGGGGCTGTAGATGTGGTCAATCCTGGTTGCATGCCAGTCCCTGAACGCATTTGGGAAGAATTTCTCTCTGTTTTGCCCTGCTTGTTTCTTCTTTATGTTGGAAATGTATCCTCAGAATGGGTCTGAGCTGATTTTCCCTGCTGGTTTTTGGCCGCTTTACACACACTTGATGCACTTACACAGAGATATCAAGACTTAGCTTTTAAGATGCTTACTAGTCGGATAGATACTTGTGCGATGAACAGGGTGTGGTGAGTCCAGTTGATTGAGCAAGGAGTAGGTCGTGTCCATTCCATATTCGGTTTTCGGAAGGGTATCTGTGCTCATTTCAAACTCGAGTTTTATGCATCACCCCACCTCACCTTTCCCCTGAAGCAGGCATAAGTGTGTTTTCTAAAAGCGTGACTCTGTTCTGTTTGGGGATTCAGTTCATGGGGAGCGATTTTTACATTCCCTCGATAAGTGATATCATAAGATTCTTTTTTTGTGGGACTGATTTCACTGAGGATGATCGTACCTAAATCCACTCAGGATGCTGCTACCAGCCTCATGAGGTGGATTTCATGTCTGAGTGACACTCCATTGGACCTACGTAGCACCACTTGTCCACTTGTCTTTGTCCACTTGTCCACTCGTCTTTGTCCACTTGGCTCTTTCCTGGGATATGAAACGTGTACCAGAGTGGAGGTTCTTGTCAAGACAGCAGCCCTCAACTTTGGGGTCCCTGTGTCTGGTTGATTTTTTCATTTTCCCAAGGTCAACGCCCATGTGTGGAAGTGCCCTATGCTCTGTGGTTCTGTGTTTTACATGGTTTGGGAAAGAGGATACACTTGTGAAGATTGGCTGTTGGCCATTGACATCCCGCCCATCAGCTTAACAAGGCTCCCTTGACTCCGTGGCCTGTCCTGCCTTTCTGGTTTTTAGACTTTTTTCGCCTGGCCCTTTTGCCCCGGAGGGGGGGCTGAGAGATTTCTTTGTAGTGCTGATTTGCTCTCCCAGGTTGCTTGGTTGTCCAAAAAGGGCGTATGCGTTTTTTCCTGAATATATTCAGGAAAAAACGCATACGCCCTTTTTGGCCAACCGCATCATTGTCCACGTTCTGGCGCTTTTCATGTGCTATCGGGGCCATTCCGATGTACCCGTTGACATCCGTTTCCTGCAATTCTGCCTTGCGTTCAACGCCTCTTCGTAGCCTGACCTCAATATATTTTGGGGCGATAGTTATCGTTTAGAACTCTGCAGGTTTGGGAAGTGCAGTGCCCCTGAGCTCCATTTCCCAAGTCGCTTTTTTGTGAGTGGGACGCAACACGGCTGGATGGCTTCACGCCCTATTGTCGATCCGCGGTGGCAGGCTGAACCTCTGGTGAATTCTTCTTCGTGATGGGAAATGAGAGTGACATGTGCCCGACCAAACACCTCCAGCGAGTCTCTCATTGGTTCCCCCTCTTGCAGTTCATCCTGCGGACAAATTGCAGACGGTACGAAAGAGGCATGGAAAGGCGCCGAGTCTCCAAGTGGGGAGATTGTTAGTAAGGGGGCCTGAATGGAGAACACGAGCACCAGGAGATGAAAACTGAGGTGAGTTTCAGAAAGCTTTCCCGATCCCACGGTGTAGCATCCGCTGGGTTTCCAATGAGTGCTTTCGCTGTCGGAAGATTGCGTTGAACCTGGAGAGTTGGGACCCATGGAATGGGGAGCACGCAGGATTCCTTTCAAGGGTCTGCATTTGCTTTCCCAACCTCACCCATCGTCTCAGCCCCAAGAGTGTCCAGCCTTATGTCTTCTGCCGCTGGGGCTGTAGATGTGGTCAATCCTGGTTGCATGCCAGTCCATGAACGCATTTTGGAAGAATTTCTCTCTGTTTTGCCCTGCTTGTTTCTTCTTTATGTTGGAAATGTATCCTCAGAATGGGTCTGAGCTGATTTTCCCTGCTGGTTTTAGGCCGCTTTACACACACTTGATGCACTTACACAGAGATATCAAGACTTAGCTTTTAAGATGCTTACTAGTCGGATAGATACTTGTGCGATGAACAGGGTGTGGTGAGTCCAGTTGATTGAGCAAGGAGTAGGTCGTGTCCATTCCATATTCGGTTTTCGGAAGGGTATCTGTGCTCGTTTCAAACTCGAGTTTTATGCGTCACCCCACCTCACCTTTCCCCTGAAGCAGGCATAAGTGTGTTTTCTAAAAGCGTGACTCTGTTCTGTTTGGGGATTCAGTTCATGGGGAGCGATTTTTACATCCCCTCGATAAGTGATATCATAAGTTTCTTTTTTTGTGGGACTGATTTCACTGAGGATGATCGTACCTAAATCCACTCAGGATGCTGCTACCAGCCTCATGACGTGGATTTCATGGCTGAGTGACACTCCATTGGACCTACGTAGCACCACTTGTCCACTTGTCCACTTGTCTTTGTCCACTTGTCCACTCGTCTTTGTCCACTTGGCTCTTTCCTGGGATATGAAACGTGTACCGGAGTGGAGGTTCTTGTCAAGACAGCAGCCCTCAACTTTGGGGTCCCTGTGTCTGGTTGATTTTTTCATTTTCCCAAGGTCAACGCCCATGTGTGGAAGTGCCCTATGCTCTGTGGTTCTGTGTTTTACATGGTTTGGGAAAGAGGATACACTTGTGAAGATTGGCTGTTGGCCATTGACATCCCGCCCATCAGCTTAACAAGGCTCCCTTGACTCCGTGGGCTGTCCTGCCTTTCTGGTTTTTAGACTTTTTTCGCCTGACCTTTTGCCCCGGGGGGGGGGGGAGAGATTTCTTTGTAGTGCTGATTTGCTCTCCCAGGTTGCTTGGTTGGCCAAAAAGGGCGTATGCGTTTTTTCCTGAATATATTCAGGAAAAAACGCATACGCCCTTTTTGGCCAACCGCATCATTGTCCACGTTCTGGCGCTTTTCATGTGCTATCGGGGCCATTCCGATGTACCCGTTGACATCCGTTTCCTGCAATTCTGCCTTGCGTTCAACGCCTCTTCGTAGCCTGACCTCAATATATTTTGGGGCGATAGTTATCGTTTAGAACTCTGCAGGTTTGGGAAGTGCAGTGCCCCTGAGCTCCATTTCCCAAGTCGCTTTTTTGTGAGTGGGACGCAACACGGCTGGATGTCTTGACGCCCTATTGTCGATCCGCGGTGGCAGGCTGAACCTCTGGTGAATTCTTCTTCGTGATGGGAAATGAGAGTGACATGTGCCCGACCAAACACCTCCAGCGAGTCTCTCATTGGTTCCCCCTCTTGCAGTTCATCCTGCGGACAAATTGCAGACGGTACGAAAGAGGCATGGAAAGGCGCCGAGTCTCCAAGTGGGGAGATTGTTAGTAAGGGGGCCTGAATGGAGAACACGAGCACCAGGAGATGAAAACTGAGGTGAGTTTCAGAAAGCTTTCCCGATCCCACGGTGTAGCATCCGCTGGGTTTCCAATGAGTGCTTTCGCTGTCGGAAGATTGCGTTGAACCTGGAGAGTTGGGACCCATGGAATGGGGAGCACGCAGGATTCCTTTCAAGGGTCTGCATTTGCTTTCCCAACCTCACCCATCGTCTCAGCCCCAAGAGTGTCCAGCCTTATGTCTTCTGCCGCTGGGGCTGTAGATGTGGTCAATCCTGGTTGCATGCCAGTCCCTGAACGCATTTTGGAAGAATTTCTCTCTGTTTTGCCCTGCTTGTTTCTTCTTTATGTTGGAAATGTATCCTCAGAATGGGTCTGAGCTGATTTTCCCTGCTGGTTTTAGGCCGCTTTACACACACTTGATGCACTTACACAGAGATATCAAGACTTAGCTTTTAAGATGCTTACTAGTCGGATAGATACTTGTGCGATGAACAGGGTGTGGTGAGTCCAGTTGATTGAGCAAGGAGTAGGTCGTGTCCATTCCATATTCGGTTTTCGGAAGGGTATCTGTGCTCATTTCAAACTCGAGTTTTATGCGTCACCCCACCTCACCTTTCCCCTGAAGCAGGCATAAGTGTGTTTTCTAAAAGCGTGACTCTGTTCTGTTTGGGGATTCAGTTCATGGGGAGCGATTTTTACATTCCCTCGATAAGTGATATCATAAGTTTCTTTTTTTGTGGGACTGATTTCACTGAGGATGATCGTACCTAAATCCACTCAGGATGCTGCTACCAGCCTCATGACGTGGATTTCATGGCTGAGTGACACTCCATTGGACCTACGTAGCACCACTTGTCCACTTGTCTTTGTCCACTTGTCCACTCGTCTTTGTCCACTTGGCTCTTTCCTGGGATATGAAACGTGTACCGGAGTGGAGGTTCTTGTCAAGACAGCAGCCCTCAACTTTGGGGTCCCTGTGTCTGGTTGATTTTTTCATTTTCCCAAGGTCAACACCCATGTGTGGAAGTGCCCTATGCTCTGTGGTTCTGTGTTTTACATGGTTTGGGAAAGAGGATACACTTGTGAAGATTGGCTGTTGGCCATTGACATCCCGCCCATCAGCTTAACAAGGCTCCCTTGACTCCGTGGCCTGTCCTGCCTTTCTGGTTTTTAGACTTTTTTCGCCTGGCCCTTTTGCCCCGTGGGGGGAGGGGGGATGAGAGATTTCTTTGTAGTGCTGATTTGATCTCCCAGCTTGCTTGGTTGGCCAAAAAGGGCGTATGCGTTTTTTCCTGAATATATTCAGGAAAAAACGCATACGCCCTTTTTGGCCAACCGCATCATTGTCCACGTTCTGGCGCTTTTCATGTGCTATCGGGGCCATTCCGATGTACCCGTTGACAACCGTTTCCTGCAGTTCTGCCTTGCATTCAACGCCTCTTCGTAGCCTGACCTCAATATATTTGGGGGCGATAGTTATCGTTTAGAACTCTGCAGGTTTGGGAAGTGCAGTGCCCCTGAGCTCCATTTCCCAAGTCGCTTTTTTGTGAGTGGGACGCAACACGGCTGGATGGCTTCACGCCCGATTGTCGATCCGGGGTGGCAGGCTGAGCCTCCGGTGAATTCTTCTTCGCGATGGGAAATGAGAGTGACATGTGCCCGACCAAACACCTCCAGCGAGTCTCTCATTGGTTCCCCCTCTTGCAGTTCATCCTGCGGACAAATTGCAGACGGTACGAAAGAGGCATGGAAAGGCGCCGAGTCTCCAAGTGGGGAGATTGTTAGTAAGGGGGCCTGAATGGAGAACACGAGCACCAGGAGATGAAAACTGAGGTGAGTTTCAGAAAGCTTTCCCGATCCCACGGTGTAGCATCCGCTGGGTTTCCAATGAGTGCTTTCGCTGTCGGAAGATTGCGTTGAACCTGGAGAGTTGGGACCCATGGAATGGGGAGCACGCAGGATTCCTTTCAAGGGTCTGCATTTGCTTTCCCAACCTCACCCATCGTCTCAGCCCCAAGAGTGTCCAGCCTTATGTCTTCTGCCGCTGGGGCTGTAGATGTGGTCAATCCTGGTTGCATGCCAGTCCCTGAACGCATTTTGGAAGAATTTCTCTCTGTTTTGGCCTGCTTGTTTCTTCTTTGTGTTGGAAATGTATCCTCAGAATGGGTCTGAGCTGATTTTCCCTGCTGGTTTTAGGCCGCTTTACACACACTTGATGCACTTACACAGAGATAACAAGACTTAGCTTTTAAGATGCTTACTAGTCGGATAGATACTTGTGCGATGAACAGGGTGTGGTGAGTCCAGTTGATTGAGCAAGGAGTAGGTCGTGTCCATTCCATATTCGGTTTTCGGAAGGGTATCTGTGCTCATTTCAAACTCGGGTTTTATGCGTCACCCCACCTCACCTTTCCCCTGAAGCAGGCATAAGTGTGTTTTCTAAAAGCGTGACTCTGTTCTGTTTGGGGATTCCGTTCATGGGGAGCGATTTTTACATTCCCTGGATAAGTGATATCATAAGTTTCTTTTTTTGTGGGACTGATTTCACTGAGGATGATCGTACCTAAATCCACTCAGGATGCTGCTACCAGCCTCATGACGTGGATTTCATGGCTGAGTGACACTCCATTGGACCTACGTAGCACCACTTGTCCACTTGTCCACTTGTCTTTGTCCACTTGTCCACTCGTCTTTGTCCACTTGGCTCTTTCCTGGGATATGAAACGTGTACCGGAGTGGAGGTTCTTGTCAAGACAGCAGCCCTCAACTTTGGGGTCCCTGTGTCTGGTTGATTTTTTCATTTTCCCAAGGTCAACGCCCATGTGTGGAAGTGCCCTATGCTCTGTGGTTCTGTGTTTTACATGGTTTGGGAAAGAGGATACACTTGTGAAGATTTGCTGTTGGCCATTGACATCCCGCCCATCACCTTAACAAGGCTCCCTTGACTCCGTGGGGTGTCCTGCCTTTCTGGTTTTTAGACTTTTTTCGCCTGGCCCTTTTGCCCCCGGGGGGGGGGGGAGAGATTTCTTTGTAGTGCTGATTTGCTCTCCCAGGTTGCTTGGTTGGCCAAAAAGGGCGTATGCGTTTTTTCCTGAATATATTCAGGAAAAAACGCATACGCCCTTTTTGGCCAACCGCATCATTGTCCACGTTCTGGCGCTTTTCATGTGCTATCGGGGCCAGTCCAATGTACCCGTTGACATACGTTTCCTGCAATTCTGCCTTGCGTTCAACGCCTCTTCGTAGCCTGACCTCAATATATTTTGGGGCGATAGTTATCGTTTAGAACTCTGCAGGTTTGGGAAGTGCAGTGCCCCTGAGCTCCATTTCCCAAGTCGCTTTTTTGTGAGTGGGACGCAACACGGCTGGATGGCTTCACGCCCTATTGTCGATCCGCGGTGGCAGGCTGAACCTCTGGTGAATTCTTCTTCGTGATGGGAAATGAGAGTGACATGTGCCCGACCAAACACCTCCAGCGAGTCTCTCATTGGTTCCCCCTCTTGCAGTTCATCCTGCGGACAAATTGCAGACGGTACGAAAGAGGCATGGAAAGGCGCCGAGTCTCCAAGTGGGGAGATTGTTAGTAAGGGGGCCTGAATGGAGAACACGAGCACCAGGAGATGAAAACTGAGGTGAGTTTCAGAAAGCTTTCCCGATCCTACGGTGTAGCATCCGCTGGGTTTCCAATGAGTGCTTTCGCTGTCGGAAGATTGCGTTGAACCTGGAGAGTTGGGACCCATGGAATGGGGAGCACGCAGGATTCCTTTCAAGGGTCTGCATTTGCTTTCCCAACCTCACCAAACGTCTCAGCCCCAAGAGTGTCCAGCCTTATGTCTTCTGCCGCTGGGGCTGTAGATGTGGTCAATCCTGGTTGCATGCCAGTCCCTGAACGCATTTGGGAAGAATTTCTCTCTGTTTTGGTCTGCTTGTTTCTTCTTTATGTTGGAAATGTATCCTCAGAATGGGTCTGAGCTGAGTTTCCCTGCTGGTTTTTGGCCGCTTTACACACACTTGATGCACTTACACAGAGATATCAAGACTTAGCTTGTAAGATGCTTACTAGTCGGATAGATACTTGTGCGATGAACAGGGTGTGGTGAGTCCAGTTGATTGAGCAAGGAGTAGGTCGTGTCCATTCCATATTCGGTTTTCGGAAGGGTATCTGTGCTCATTTCAAACTCGAGTTTTATGCGTCACCCCACCTCACCTTTCCCCTGAAGCAGGCATAAGTGTGTTTTCTAAAAGCGTGACTCTGTTCTGTTTGGGGATTCCGTTCATGGGGAGCGATTTTTACATTCCCTGGATAAGTGATATCATAAGTTTCTTTTTTTGTGGGACTGATTTCACTGAGGATGATCGTACCTAAATCCACTCAGGATGCTGCTACCAGCCTCATGACGTGGATTTCATGGCTGAGTGACACTCCATTGGACCTACGTAGCACCACTTGTCCACTTGTCTTTGTCCACTTGTCCACTCGTCTTTGTCCACTTGGCTCTTTCCTGGGATATGAAACGTGTACCGGAGTGGAGGTTCTTGTCAAGACAGCAGCCCTCAACTTTGGGGTCCCTGTGTCTGGTTGATTTTTTCATTTTCCCAAGGTCAACACCCATGTGTGGAAGTGCCCTATGCTCTGTGGTTCTGTGTTTTACATGGTTTGGGAAAGAGGATACACTTGTGAAGATTGGCTGTTGGCCATTGACATCCCGCCCATCAGCTTAACAAGGCTCCCTTGACTCCGTGGCCTGTCCTGCCTTTCTGGTTTTTAGACTTTTTTCGCCTGGCCCTTTTGCCCCGGGGGGGGGGGGGGCGAGAGATTTCTTTGTAGTGCTGATTTGATCTCCCAGCTTGCTTGGTTGGCCAAAAAGGGCGTATGCGTTTTTTCCTGAATATATTCAGGAAAAAACGCATACGCCCTTTTTGGCCAACCGCATCATTGTCCACGTTCTGGCGCTTTTCATGTGCTATCGGGGCCATTCCGATGTACCCGTTGACATCCGTTTCCTGCAGTTCTGCCTTGCATTCAGCGCCTCTTCGTAGCGTGACCTCAATATATTTTGGGGCGATAGTTATCGTTTAGAACTCTGCAGGTTTGGGAAGTGCAGTGCCCCTGAGCTCCATTTCCCAAGTCGCTCTTTTGTGAGTGGGACGCAACACGGCTGGATGGCTTCACGCCCAATTGTCGATCCGGGGTGGCAGGCTGAGCCTCCGGTGAATTCTTCTTCGCGATGGGAAATGAGAGTGACATGTGCCCGACCAAACACCTCCAGCGAGTCTCTCATTGGTTCCCCCTCTTGCAGTTCATCCTGCGGACAAATTGCAGACGGTACGAAAGAGGCATGGAAAGGCGCCGAGTCTCCAAGTGGGGAGATTGTTAGTAAGGGGGCCTGAATGGAGAACACGAGCACCAGGAGATGAAAACTGAGGTGAGTTTCAGAAAGCTTTCCCGATCCCACGGTGTAGCATCCGCTGGGTTTCCAATGAGTGCTTTCGCTGTCGGAAGATTGCGTTGAACCTGGAGAGTTGGGACCCATGGAATGGGGAGCACGCAGGATTCCTTTCAAGGGTCTGCATTTGCTTTCCCAACCTCACCCATCGTCTCAGCCCCAAGAGTGTCCAGCCTTATGTCTTCTGCCGCTGGGGCTGTAGATGTGGTCAATCCTGGTTGCATGCCAGTCCCTGAACGCATTTTGGAAGAATTTCTCTCTGTTTTGCCCTGCTTGTTTCTTCTTTATGTTGGAAATGTATCCTCAGAATGGGTCTGAGCTGATTTTCCCTGCTGGTTTTAGGCCGCTTTACACACACTTGATGCACTGACACAGAGATATCAAGACTTAGCTTTTAAGATGCTTACTAGTCGGATAGATACTTGTGCGATGAACAGGGTGTGGTGAGTCCAGTTGATTGAGCAAGGAGTAGGTCGTGTCCATTCCATATTCGGTTTTCGGAAGGGTATCTGTGCTCATTTCAAACTCGAGTTTTATGCGTCACCCCACCTCACCTTTCCCCTGAAGCAGGCATAAGTGTGTTTTCTAAAAGCGTGACTCTGTTCTGTTTGGGGATTCCGTTCATGGGGAGCGATTTTTACATTCCCTCGATTAGTGATATCATAAGTTTCTTTTTTTGTGGGACTGATTTCACTGAGGATGATCGTACCTAAATCCACTCAGGATGCTGCTACCAGCCTCATGACGTGGATTTCATGGCTGAGTGACACTCCATTGGACCTACGTAGCACCACTTGTCCACTTGTCTTTGTCCACTTGTCCACTCGTCTTTGTCCACTTGGCTCTTTCCTGGGATATGAAACGTGTACCGGAGTGGAGGTTCTTGTCAAGACAGCAGCCCTCAACTTTGGGGTCCCTGTGTCTGGTTGATTTTTTCATTTTCCCAAGGTCAACACCCATGTGTGGAAGTGCCCTATGCTCTGTGGTTCTGTGTTTTACATGGTTTGGGAAAGAGGATACACTTGTGAAGATTGGCTGTTGGCCATTGACATCCCGCCCATCAGCTTAACAAGGCTCCCTTGACTCCGTGGCCTGTCCTGCCTTTCTGGTTTTTAGACTTTTTTCGCCTGGCCCTTTTGCCCCGGGGGGGGGGAGGGGGGGCGAGAGATTTCTTTGTAGTGCTGATTTGATCTCCCAGCTTGCTTGGTTGGCCAAAAAGGGCGTATGCGTTTTTTCCTGAATATATTCAGGAAAAAACGCATACGCCCTTTTTGGCCAACCGCATCATTGTCCACGTTCTGGCGCTTTTCATGTGCTATCGGGGCCATTCCGATGTACCCGTTGACATCCGTTTCCTGCAGTTCTGCCTTGCATTCAGCGCCTCTTCGTAGCGTGACCTCAATATATTTTGGGGCGATAGTTATCGTTTAGAACTCTGCAGGTTTGGGAAGTGCAGTGCCCCTGAGCTCCATTTCCCAAGTCGCTCTTTTGTGAGTGGGACGCAACACGGCTGGATGGCTTCACGCCCGATTGTCGATCCGGGGTGGCAGGCTGAGCCTCCGGTGAATTCTTCTTCGCGATGGGAAATGAGAGTGACATGTGCCCGACCAAACACCTCCAGCGAGTCTCTCATTGGTTCCCCCTCTTGCAGTTCATCCTGCGGACAAATTGCAGACGGTACGAAAGAGGCATGGAAAGGTGCCGAGTCTCAAAGTGGGGAGATTGTTAGTAAGGGGGCCTGAATGGAGAACACGAGCACCAGGAGATGAAAACTGAGGTGAGTTTCAGAAAGCTTTCCCGATCCCACGGTGTAGCATCCGCTGGGTTTCCAATGAGTGCTTTCGCTGTCGGAAGATTGCGTTGAACCTGGAGAGTTGGGACCCATGGAATGGGGAGCACGCAGGATTCCTTTCAAGGGTCTGCATTTGCTTTCCCAACCTCACCCATCGTCTCAGCCCCAAGAGTGTCCAGCCTTATGTCTTCTGCCGCTGGGGCTGTAGATGTGGTCAATCCTGGTTGCATGCCAGTCCCTGAACGCATTTGGGAAGAATTTCTCTCTGTTTTGCCCTGCTTGTTTCTTCTTTATGTTGGAAATGTATCCTCAGAATGGGTCTGAGCTGATTTTCCCTGCTGGTTTTAGGCCGCTTTACACACACTTGATGCACTTACACAGAGATATCAAGACTTAGCTTTTAAGATGCTTACTAGTCGGATAGATACTTGTGCGATGAACAGGGTGTGGTGAGTCCAGTTGATTGAGCAAGGAGTAGGTCGTGTCCATTCCATATTCGGTTTTCGGAAGGGTATCTGTGCTCATTTCAAACTCGAGTTTTATGCGTCACCCCACCTCACCTTTCCCCTGAAGCAGGCATAAGTGTGTTTTCTAAAAGCGTGACTCTGTTCTGTTTGGGGATTCCGTTCATGGGGAGCGATTTTTACATTCCCTGGATAAGTGATATCATAAGTTTCTTTTTTTATGGGACTGATTTCACTGAGGATGATCGTACCTAAATCCACTCAGGATGCTGCTACCAGCCTCATGACGTGGATTTCATGGCTGAGTGACACTCCATTGGACCTATGTAGCACCACTTGTCCACTTGTCCACTTGTCTTTGTCCACTTGTCCACTCGTCTTTGTCCACTTGGCTCTTTCCTGGGATATGAAACGTGTACCGGAGTGGAGGTTCTTGTCAAGACAGCAGCCCTCAACTTTGGGGTCCCTGTGTCTGGTTGATTTTTTCATTTTCCCAAGGTCAACGCCCATGTGTGGAAGTGCCCTATGCTCTGTGGTTCTGTGTTTTACATGGTTTGGGAAAGAGGATACACTTGTGAAGATTTGCTGTTGGCCATTGACATCCCGCCCATCACCTTAACAAGGCTCCCTTGACTCCGTGGGGTGTCCTGCCTTTCTGGTTTTTAGACTTTTTTCGCCTGGCCCTTTTGCCCCCGGGGGGGGGGCGAGAGATTTCTTTGTAGTGCTGATTTGCTCTCCCAGGTTGCTTGGTTGGCCAAAAAGGGCGTATGCGTTTTTTCCTGAATATATTCATATATTCAGGAAAAAACGCATACGCCCTTTTTGGCCAACCGCATCATTGTCCACGTTCTGGCGCTTTTCATGTGCTATCGGGGCCATTCCGATGTACCCGTTGACATCCGTTTCCTGCAATTCTGCCTTGCGTTCAACGCCTCTTCGTAGCCTGACCTCAATATATTTTGGGGCGATAGTTATCGTTTAGAACTCTGCAGGTTTGGGAAGTGCAGTGCCCCTGAGCTCCATTTCCCAAGTCGCTTTTTTGTGAGTGGGACGCAACACGGCTGGATGGCTTCACGCCCTATTGTCGATCCGCGGTGGCAGGCTGAACCTCTGGTGAATTCTTCTTCGTGATGGGAAATGAGAGTGACATGTGCCCGACCAAACACCTCCAGCGAGTCTCTCATTGGTTCCCCCTCTTGCAGTTCATCCTGCGGACAAATTGCAGTCGGTACGAAAGAGGCATGGAAAGGCGCCGAGTCTCCAAGTGGGGAGATTGTTAGTAAGGGGGCCTGAATGGAGAACACGAGCACCAGGAGATGAAAACTGAGGTGAGTTTCAGAAAGCTTTCCCGATCCCACGGTGTAGCATCCGCTGGGTTTCCAATGAGTGCTTTCGCTGTCGGAAGATTGCGTTGAACCTGGAGAGTTGGGACCCATGGAATGGGGAGCACGCAGGATTCCTTTCAAGGGTCTGCATTTGCTTTCCCAACCTCACCAAACGTCTCAGCCCCAAGAGTGTCCAGCCTTATGTCTTCTGCCGCTGGGGCTGTAGATGTGGTCAATCCTGGTTGCATGCCAGTCCCTGAACGCATTTGGGAAGAATTTCTCTCTGTTTTGGCCTGCTTGTTTCTTCTTTATGTTGGAAATGTATCCTCAGAATGGGTCTGAGCTGATTTTCCCTGCTGGTTTTTGGCCGCTTTACACACACTTGATGCACTTACACAGAGATATCAAGACTTAGCTTGTAAGATGCTTACTAGTCGGATAGATACTTGTGCGATGAACAGGGTGTGGTGAGTCCAGTTGATTGAGCAAGGAGTAGGTCGTGTCCATTCCATATTCGGTTTTCGGAAGGGTATCTGTGCTCATTTCAAACTCGAGTTTTATGCGTCACCCCACCTCACCTTTCCCCTGAAGCAGGCATAAGTGTGTTTTCTAAAAGCGTGACTCTGTTCTGTTTGGGGATTCCGTTCATGGGGAGCGATTTTTACATTCCCTCGATTAGTGATATCATAAGTTTCTTTTTTTGTGGGACTGATTTCACTGAGGATGATCGTACCTAAATCCACTCAGGATGCTGCTACCAGCCTCATGACGTGGATTTCATGGCTGAGTGACACTCCATTGGACCTACGTAGCACCACTTGTCCACTTGTCTTTGTCCACTTGTCCACTCGTCTTTGTCCACTTGGCTCTTTCCTGGGATATGAAACGTGTACCGGAGTGGAGGTTCTTGTCAAGACAGCAGCCCTCAACTTTGGGGTCCCTGTGTCTGGTTGATTTTTTCATTTTCCCAAGGTCAACACCCATGTGTGGAAGTGCCCTATGCTCTGTGGTTCTGTGTTTTACATGGTTTGGGAAAGAGGATACACTTGTGAAGATTGGCTGTTGGCCATTGACATCCCGCCCATCAGCTTAACAAGGCTCCCTTGACTCCGTGGCCTGTCCTGCCTTTCTGGTTTTTAGACTTTTTTCGCCTGGCCCTTTTGCCCCGGGGGGGGGGGAGGGGGGGCGAGAGATTTCTTTGTAGTGCTGATTTGATCTCCCAGCTTGCTTGGTTGGCCAAAAAGGGCGTATGCGTTTTTTCCTGAATATATTCAGGAAAAAACGCATACGCCCTTTTTGGCCAACCGCATCATTGTCCACGTTCTGGCGCTTTTCATGTGCTATCGGGGCCATTCCGATGTACCCGTTGACATCCGTTTCCTGCAGTTCTGCCTTGCATTCAGCGCCTCTTCGTAGCGTGACCTCAATATATTTTGGGGCGATAGTTATCGTTTAGAACTCTGCAGGTTTGGGAAGTGCAGTGCCCCTGAGCTCCATTTCCCAAGTCGCTCTTTTGTGAGTGGGACGCAACACGGCTGGATGGCTTCACGCCCGATTGTCGATCCGGGGTGGCAGGCTGAGCCTCCGGTGAATTCTTCTTCGCGATGGGAAATGAGAGTGACATGTGCCCGACCAAACACCTCCAGCGAGTCTCTCATTGGTTCCCCCTCTTGCAGTTCATCCTGCGGACAAATTGCAGACGGTACGAAAGAGGCATGGAAAGGCGCCGAGTCTCCAAGTGCGGAGATTGTTAGTAAGGGGGCCTGAATGGAGAACACGAGCACCAGGAGATGAAAACTGAGGTGAGTTTCAGAAAGCTTTCCCGATCCCACGGTGTAGCATCCGCTGGGTTTCCAATGAGTGCTTTCGCTGTCGGAAGATTGCGTTGAACCTGGAGAGTTGGGACCCATGGAATGGGGAGCACGCAGGATTCCTTTCAAGGGTCTGCATTTGCTTTCCCAACCTCACCCATCGTCTCAGCCCCAAGAGTGTCCAGCCTTATGTCTTCTGCCGCTGGGGCTGTAGATGTGGTCAATCCTGGTTGCATGCCAGTCCCTGAACGCATTTGGGAAGAATTTCTCTCTGTTTTGCCCTGCTTGTTTCTTCTTTATGTTGGAAATGTATCCTCACAATGGGTCTGAGCTGATTTTCCCTGCTGGTTTTAGGCCGCTTTACACACACTTGATGCACTTACACAGAGATATCAAGACTTAGCTTTTAAGATGCTTACTAGTCGGATAGATACTTGTGCGATGAACAGGGTGTGGTGAGTCCAGTTGATTGAGCAAGGAGTAGGTCGTGTCCATTCCATATTCGGTTTTCGGAAGGGTATCTGTGCTCATTTCAAACTCGAGTTTTATGCGTCACCCCACCTCACCTTTCCCCTGAAGCAGGCATAAGTGTGTTTTCTAAAAGCGTGACTCTGTTCTGTTTGGGGATTCAGTTCATGGGGAGCGATTTTTACATTCCCTCGATAAGTGATATCATAAGTTTCTTTTTTTGTGGGACTGATTTCACTGAGGATGATCGTACCTAAATCCACTCAGGATGCTGCTACCAGCCTCATGACGTGGATTTCATGGCTGAGTGACACTCCATTGGACCTACGTAGCACCACTTGTCCACTTGTCCACTTGTCTTTGTCCACTTGTCCACTCGTCTTTGTCCACTTGGCTCTTTCCTGGGATATGAAACGTGTACCGGAGTGGAGGTTCTTGTCAAGACAGCAGCCCTCAACTTTGGGGTCCCTGTGTCTGGTTGATTTTTTCATTTTCCCAAGGTCAACGCCCATGTGTGGAAGTGCCCTATGCTCTGTGGTTCTGTGTTTTACATGGTTTGGGAAAGAGGATACACTTGTGAAGATTGGCTGTTGGCCATTGACATCCCGCCCATCAGCTTAACAAGGCTCCCTTGACTCCGTGGCCTGTCCTGCCTTTCTGGTTTTTAGACTTTTTTCGCCTGGCCCTTTTGCCCCGGGGGGGGGGAGGGGGGGCGAGAGATTTCTTTGTAGTGCTGATTTGATCTCCCAGCTTGCTTGGTTGGCCAAAAAGGGCGTATGCGTTTTTTCCTGAATATATTCAGGAAAAAACGCATACGCCCTTTTTGGCCAACCGCATCATTGTCCACGTTCTGGCGCTTTTCATGTGCTATCGGGGCCATTCCGATGTACCCGTTGACATCCGTTTCCTGCAGTTCTGCCTTGCATTCAGCGCCTCTTCGTAGCGTGACCTCAATATATTTTGGGGCGATAGTTATCGTTTAGAACTCTGCAGGTTTGGGAAGTGCAGTGCCCCTGAGCTCCATTTCCCAAGTCGCTCTTTTGTGAGTGGGACGCAACACGGCTGGATGGCTTCACGCCCTATTGTCGATCCGCGGTGGCAGGCTGAACCTCTGGTGAATTCTTCTTCGCGATGGGAAATGAGAGTGACATGTGCCCGACCAAACACCTCCAGCGAGTCTCTCATTGGTTCCCCCTCTTGCAGTTCATCCTGCGGACAAATTGCAGACGGTACGAAAGAGGCATGGAAAGGCGCCGAGTCTCCAAGTGGGGAGATTGTTAGTAAGGGGGCCTGAATGGAGAACACGAGCACCAGGAGATGAAAACTGAGGTGAGTTTCAGAAAGCTTTCCCGATCCCACGGTGTAGCATCCGCTGGGTTTCCAATGAGTGCTTTCGCTGTCGGAAGATTGCGTTGAACCTGGAGAGTTGGGACCCATGGAATGGGGAGCACGCAGGATTCCTTTCAAGGGTCTGCATTTGCTTTCCCAACCTCACCCATCGTCTCAGCCCCAAGAGTGTCCAGCCTTATGTCTTCTGCCGCTGGGGCTGTAGATGTGGTCAATCCTGGTTGCATGCCAGTCCCTGAACGCATTTGGGAAGAATTTCTCTCTGTTTTGGCCTGCTTGTTTCTTCTTTATGTTGGAAATGTATCCTCAGAATGGGTCTGAGCTGATTTTCCCTGCTGGTTTTTGGCCGCTTTACACACACTTGATGCACTTACACAGAGATATCAAGACTTAGCTTGTAAGATGCTTACTAGTCGGATAGATACTTGTGCGATGAACAGGGTGTGGTGAGTCCAGTTGATTGAGCAAGGAGTAGGTCGTGTCCATTCCATATTCGGTTTTCGGAAGGGTATCTGTGCTCATTTCAAACTCGAGTTTTATGCGTCACCCCACCTCACCTTTCCCCTGAAGCAGGCATAAGTGTGTTTTCTAAAAGCGTGACTCTGTTCTGTTTGGGGATTCCGTTCATGGGGAGCGATTTTTACATTCCCTCGATTAGTGATATCATAAGTTTCTTTTTTTGTGGGACTGATTTCACTGAGGATGATCGTACCTAAATCCACTCAGGATGCTGCTACCAGCCTCATGACGTGGATTTCATGGCTGAGTGACACTCCATTGGACCTACGTAGCACCACTTGTCCACTTGTCTTTGTCCACTTGTCCACTCGTCTTTGTCCACTTGGCTCTTTCCTGGGATATGAAACGTGTACCGGAGTGGAGGTTCTTGTCAAGACAGCAGCCCTCAACTTTGGGGTCCCTGTGTCTGGTTGATTTTTTCATTTTCCCAAGGTCAACGCCCATGTGTGGAAGTGCCCTATGCTCTGTGGTTCTGTGTTTTACATGGTTTGGGAAAGAGGATACACTTGTGAAGATTGGCTGTTGGCCATTGACATCCCGCCCATCAGCTTAACAAGGCTCCCTTGACTCCGTGGCCTGTCCTGCCTTTCTGGTTTTTAGACTTTTTTCGCCTGGCCCTTTTGCCCCGGGGGGGGGAGGGGGGGCGAGAGATTTCTTTGTAGTGCTGATTTGCTCTCCCAGCTTGCTTGGTTGGCCAAAAAGGGCGTATGCGTTTTTTCCTGAATATATTCAGGAAAAAACGCATACGCCCTTTTTGGCCAACCGCATCATTGTCCACGTTCTGGCGCTTTTCATGTGCTATCGGGGCCAGTCCGATGTACCCGTTGACATACGTTTCCTGCAATTCTGCCTTGCGTTCAACGCCTCTTGGTAGCCTGACCTCAATATATTTTGGGGCGATAGTTATCGTTTAGAACTCTGCAGGTTTGGGAAGTGCAGTGCCCCTGAGCTCCATTTCCCAAGTCGCTTTTTTGTGAGTGGGACGCAACACGGCTGGATGGCTTCACGCCCTATTGTCGATCCGCGGTGGCAGGCTGAACCTCTGGTGAATTCTTCTTCGTGATGGGAAATGAGAGTGACATGTGCCCGACCAAACACCTCCAGCGAGTCTCTCATTGGTTCCCCCTCTTGCAGTTCATCCTGCGGACAAATTGCAGACGGTACGAAAGAGGCATGGAAAGGCGCCGAGTCTCCAAGTGGGGAGATTGTTAGTAAGGGGGCCTGAATGGAGAACACGAGCACCAGGAGATGAAAACTGAGGTGAGTTTCAGAAAGCTTTCCCGATCCCACGGTGTAGCATCCGCTGGGTTTCCAATGAGTGCTTTCGCTGTCGGAAGATTGCGTTGAACCTGGAGAGTTGGGACCCATGGAATGGGGAGCACGCAGGATTCCTTTCAAGGGTCTGCATTTGCTTTCCCAACCTCACCAAACGTCTCAGCCCCAAGAGTGTCCAGCCTTATGTCTTCTGCCGCTGGGGCTGTAGATGTGGTCAATCCTGGTTGCATGCCAGTCCCTGAACGCATTTGGGAAGAATTTCTCTCTGTTTTGGCCTGCTTGTTTCTTCTTTATGTTGGAAATGTATCCTCAGAATGGGTCTGAGCTGATTTTCCCTGCTGGTTTTTGGCCGCTTTACACACACTTGATGCACTTACACAGAGATATCAAGACTTAGCTTGTAAGATGCTTACTAGTCGGATAGATACTTGTGCGATGAACAGGGTGTGGTGAGTCCAGTTGATTGAGCAAGGAGTAGGTCGTGTCCATTCCATATTCGGTTTTCGGAAGGGTATCTGTGCTCATTTCAAACTCGAGTTTTATGCGTCACCCCACCTCACCTTTCCCCTGAAGCAGGCATAAGTGTGTTTTCTAAAAGCGTGACTCTGTTCTGTTTGGGGATTCCGTTCATGGGGAGCGATTTTTACATTCCCTCGATTAGTGATATCATAAGTTTCTTTTTTTGTGGGACTGATTTCACTGAGGATGATCGTACCTAAATCCACTCAGGATGCTGCTACCAGCCTCATGAGGTGGATTTCATGGCTGAGTGACACTCCATTGGACCTACGTAGCACCACTTGTCCACTTGTCTTTGTCCACTTGTCCACTCGTCTTTGTCCACTTGGCTCTTTCCTGGGATATGAAACGTGTACCGGAGTGGAGGTTCTTGTCAAGACAGCAGCCCTCAACTTTGGGGTCCCTGTGTCTGGTTGATTTTTTCATTTTCCCAAGGTCAACACCCATGTGTGGAAGTGCCCTATGCTCTGTGGTTCTGTGTTTTACATGGTTTGGGAAAGAGGATACACTTGTGAAGATTGGCTGTTGGCCATTGACATCCCGCCCATCAGCTTAACAAGGCTCCCTTGACTCCGTGGCCTGTCCTGCCTTTCTGGTTTTTAGACTTTTTTCGCCTGGCCCTTTTGCCCCGGGGGGGGGGGAGGGGGGGCGAGAGATTTCTTTGTAGTGCTGATTTGATCTCCCAGCTTGCTTGGTTGGCCAAAAAGGGCGTATGCGTTTTTTCCTGAATATATTCAGGAAAAAACGCATACGCCCTTTTTGGCCAACTGCATCATTGTCCACGTTCTGGCGCTTTTCATGTGCTATCGGGGCCATTCCGATGTACCCGTTGACATCCGTTTCCTGCAGTTCTGCCTTGCATTCAGCGCCTCTTCGTAGCGTGACCTCAATATATTTTGGGGCGATAGTTATCGTTTAGAACTCTGCAGGTTTGGGAATTGCAGTGCCCCTGAGCTCCATTTCCCAAGTCGCTCTTTTGTGAGTGGGACGCAACACGGCTGGATGGCTTCACGCCCGATTGTCGATCCGGGGTGGCAGGCTGAGCCTCCGGTGAATTCTTCTTCGCGATGGGAAATGAGAGTGACATGTGCCCGACCAAACACCTCCAGCGAGTCTCTCATTGGTTCCCCCTCTTGCAGTTCATCCTGCGGACAAATTGCAGACGGTACGAAAGAGGCATGGAAAGGCGCCGAGTCTCAAAGTGGGGAGATTGTTAGTAAGGGGGCCTGAATGGAGAACACGAGCACCAGGAGATGAAAACTGAGGTGAGTTTCAGAAAGCTTTCCCGATCCCACGGTGTAGCATCCGCTGGGTTTCCAATGAGTGCTTTCGCTGTCGGAAGATTGCGTTGAACCTGGAGAGTTGGGACCCATGGAATGGGGAGCACGCAGGATTCCTTTCAAGGGTCTGCATTTGCTTTCCCAACCTCACCCATCGTCTCAGCCCCAAGAGTGTCCAGCCTTATGTCTTCTGCCGCTGGGGCTGTAGATGTGGTCAATCCTGGTTGCATGCCAGTCCCTGAACGCATTTGGGAAGAATTTCTCTCTGTTTTGCCCTGCTTGTTTCTTCTTTATGTTGGAAATGTATCCTCAGAATGGGTCTGAGCTGATTTTCCCTGCTGGTTTTAGGCCGCTTTACACACACTTGATGCACTTACACAGAGATATCAAGACTTAGCTTTTAAGATGCTTACTAGTCGGATAGATACTTGTGCGATGAACAGGGTGTGGTGAGTCCAGTTGATTGAGCAAGGAGTAGGTCGTGTCCATTCCATATTCGGTTTTCGGAAGGGTATCTGTGCTCATTTCAAACTCGAGTTTTATGCGTCACCCCACCTCACCTTTCCCCTGAAGCAGGCATAAGTGTGTTTTCTAAAAGCGTGACTCTGTTCTGTTTGGGGATTCCGTTCATGGGGAGCGATTTTTACATTCCCTGGATAAGTGATATCATAAGTTTCTTTTTTTGTGGGACTGATTTCACTGAGGATGATCGTACCTAAATCCACTCAGGATGCTGCTACCAGCCTCATGACGTGGATTTCATGGCTGAGTGACACTCCATTGGACCTACGTAGCACCACTTGTCCACTTGTCCACTTGTCTTTGTCCACTTGTCCACTCGTCTTTGTCCACTTGGCTCTTTCCTGGGATATGAAACGTGTACCGGAGTGGAGGTTCTTGTCAAAACAGCAGCCCTCAACTTTGGGGTCCCTGTGTCTGGTTGATTTTTTCATTTTCCCAAGGTCAACGCCCATGTGTGGAAGTGCCCTATGCTCTGTGGTTCTGTGTTTTACATGGTTTGGGAAAGAGGATACACTTGTGAAGATTTGCTGTTGGCCATTGACATCCCGCCCATCACCTTAACAAGGCTCCCTTGACTCCGTGGGGTGTCCTGCCTTTCTGGTTTTTAGACTTTTTTCGCCTGGCCCTTTTGCCCCCGGGGGGGGGGGGGGGCGAGAGATTTCTTTGTAGTGCTGATTTGCTCTCCCAGGTTGCTTGGTTGGCCAAAAAGGGCGTATGCGTTTTTTCCTGAATATATTCAGGAAAAAACGCATACGCCCTTTTTGGCCAACCGCATCATTGTCCACGTTCTGGCGCTTTTCATGTGCTATCGGGGCCAGTCCGATGTACCCGTTGACATACGTTTCCTGCAATTCTGCCTTGCGTTCAACGCCTCTTCGTAGCCTGACCTCAATATATTTTGGGGCGATAGTTATCGTTTAGAACTCTGCAGGTTTGGGAAGTGCAGTGCCCCTGAGCTCCATTTCCCAAGTCGCTTTTTTGTGAGTGGGACGCAACACGGCTGGATGGCTTCACGCCCTATTGTCGATCCGCGGTGGCAGGCTGAACCTCTGGTGAATTCTTCTTCGTGATGGGAAATGAGAGTGACATGTGCCCGACCAAACACCTCCAGCGAGTCTCTCATTGGTTCCCCCTCTTGCAGTTCATCCTGCGGACAAATTGCAGACGGTACGAAAGAGGCATGGAAAGGCGCCGAGTCTCCAAGTGGGGAGATTGTTAGTAAGGGGGCCTGAATGGAGAACACGAGCACCAGGAGATGAAAACTGAGGTGAGTTTCAGAAAGCTTTCCCGATCCCACGGTGTAGCATCCGCTGGGTTTCCAATGAGTGCTTTCGCTGTCGGAAGATTGCGTTGAACCTGGAGAGTTGGGACCCATGGAATGGGGAGCACGCAGGATTCCTTTCAAGGGTCTGCATTTGCTTTCCCAACCTCACCAAACGTCTCAGCCCCAAGAGTGTCCAGCCTTATGTCTTCTGCCGCTGGGGCTGTAGATGTGGTCAATCCTGGTTGCATGCCAGTCCCTGAACGCATTTGGGAAGAATTTCTCTCTGTTTTGGCCTGCTTGTTTCTTCTTTATGTTGGAAATGTATCCTCAGAATGGGTCTGAGCTGATTTTCCCTGCTGGTTTTTGGCCGCTTTACACACACTTGATGCACTTACACAGAGATATCAAGACTTAGCTTGTAAGATGCTTACTAGTCGGATAGATACTTGTGCGATGAACAGGGTGTGGTGAGTCCAGTTGATTGAGCAAGGAGTAGGTCGTGTCCATTCCATATTCGGTTTTCGGAAGGGTATCTGTGCTCATTTCAAACTCGAGTTTTATGCGTCACCCCACCTCACCTTTCCCCTGAAGCAGGCATAAGTGTGTTTTCTAAAAGCGTGACTCTGTTCTGTTTGGGGATTCCGTTCATGGGGAGCGATTTTTACATTCCCTCGATTAGTGATATCATAAGTTTCTTTTTTTGTGGGACTGATTTCACTGAGGATGATCGTACCTAAATCCACTCAGGATGCTGCTACCAGCCTCATGACGTGGATTTCATGTCTGAGTGACACTCCATTGGACCTACGTAGCACCACTTGTCCACTTGTCTTTGTCCACTTGTCCACTCGTCTTTGTCCACTTGGCTCTTTCCTGGGATATGAAACGTGTACCGGAGTGGAGGTTCTTGTCAAGACAGCAGCCCTCAACTTTGGGGTCCCTGTGTCTGGTTGATTTTTTCATTTTCCCAAGGTCAACACCCATGTGTGGAAGTGCCCTATGCTCTGTGGTTCTGTGTTTTACATGGTTTGGGAAAGAGGATACACTTGTGAAGATTGGCTGTTGGCCATTGACATCCCGCCCATCAGCTTAACAAGGCTCCCTTGACTCCGTGGCCTGTCCTGCCTTTCTGGTTTTTAGACTTTTTTCGCCTGGCCCTTTTGCCCCGGGGGGGGGGAGGGGGGGCGAGAGATTTCTTTGTAGTGCTGATTTGCTCTCCCAGGTTGCTTGGTTGGCCAAAAAGGGCGTATGCGTTTTTTCCTGAATATATTCAGGAAAAAACGCATACGCCCTTTTTGGCCAACCGCATCATTGTCCACGTTCTGGCGCTTTTCATGTGCTATCGGGGCCAGTCCGATGTACCCGTTGACATACGTTTCCTGCAATTCTGCCTTGCGTTCAACACCTCTTGGTAGCCTGACCTTAATATATTTTGGGGCGATAGTTATCGTTTAGAACTCTGCAGGTTTGGGAAGTGCAGTGCCCCTGAGCTCCATTTCCCAAGTCGCTTTTTTGTGAGTGGGACGCAACACGGCTGGATGGCTTCACGCCCTATTGTCGATCCGCGGTGGCAGGCTGAACCTCTGGTGAATTCTTCTTCGTGATGGGAAATGAGAGTGACATGTGCCCGACCAAACACCTCCAGCGAGTCTCTCATTGGTTCCCCCTCTTGCAGTTCATCCTGCGGACAAATTGCAGACGGTACGAAAGAGGCATGGAAAGGCGCCGAGTCTCCAAGTGGGGAGATTGTTAGTAAGGGGGCCTGAATGGAGAACACGAGCACCAGGAGATGAAAACTGAGGTGAGTTTCAGAAAGCTTTCCCGATCCCACGGTGTAGCATCCGCTGGGTTTCCAATGAGTGCTTTCGCTGTCGGAAGATTGCGTTGAACCTGGAGAGTTGGGACCCATGGAATGGGGAGCACGCAGGATTCCTTTCAAGGGTCTGCATTTGCTTTCCCAACCTCACCAAACGTCTCAGCCCCAAGAGTGTCCAGCCTTATGTCTTCTGCCGCTGGGGCTGTAGATGTGGTCAATCCTGGTTGCATGCCAGTCCCTGAACGCATTTGGGAAGAATTTCTCTCTGTTTTGGCCTGCTTGTTTCTTCTTTATGTTGGAAATGTATCCTCAGAATGGGTCTGAGCTGATTTTCCCTGCTGGTTTTTGGCCGCTTTACACACACTTGATGCACTTACACAGAGATATCAAGACTTAGCTTTTAAGATGCTTACTAGTCGGATAGATACTTGTGCGATGAACAGGGTGTGGTGAGTCCAGTTGATTGAGCAAGGAGTAGGTCGTGTCCATTCCATATTCGGTTTTCGGAAGGGTATCTGTGCTCATTTCAAACTCGAGTTTTATGCGTCACCCCACCTCACCTTTCCCCTGAAGCAGGCATAAGTGTGTTTTCTAAAAGCGTGACTCTGTTCTGTTTGGGGATTCCGTTCATGGGGAGCGATTTTTACATTCCCTCGATTAGTGATATCATAAGTTTCTTTTTTTGTGGGACTGATTTCACTGAGGATGATCGTACCTAAATCCACTCAGGATGCTGCTACCAGCCTCATGACGTGGATTTCATGGCTGAGTGACACTCCATTGGACCTACGTAGCACCACTTGTCCACTTGTCTTTGTCCACTTGTCCACTCGTCTTTGTCCACTTGGCTCTTTCCTGGGATATGAAACGTGTACCGGAGTGGAGGTTCTTGTCAAGACAGCAGCCCTCAACTTTGGGGTCCCTGTGTCTGGTTGATTTTTTCATTTTCCCAAGGTCAACACCCATGTGTGGAAGTGCCCTATGCTCTGTGGTTCTGTGTTTTACATGGTTTGGGAAAGAGGATACACTTGTGAAGATTGGCTGTTGGCCATTGACATCCCGCCCATCAGCTTAACAAGGCTCCCTTGACTCCGTGGCCTGTCCTGCCTTTCTGGTTTTTAGACTTTTTTCGCCTGGCCCTTTTGCCCCGGGGGGGGGGAGGGGGGGCGAGAGATTTCTTTGTAGTGCTGATTTGCTCTCCCAGGTTGCTTGGTTGGCCAAAAAGGGCGTATGCGTTTTTTCCTGAATATATTCAGGAAAAAACGCATACGCCCTTTTTGGCCAACCGCATCATTGTCCACGTTCTGGCGCTTTTCATGTGCTATCGGGGCCATTCCGATGTACCCGTTGACATCCGTTTCCTGCAGTTCTGCCTTGCATTCAGCGCCTCTTCGTAGCGTGACCTCAATATATTTTGGGGCGATAGTTATCGTTTAGAACTCTGCAGGTTTGGGAATTGCAGTGCCCCTGAGCTCCATTTCCCAAGTCGCTCTTTTGTGAGTGGGACGCAACACGGCTGGATGGCTTCACGCCCGATTGTCGATCCGGGGTGGCAGGCTGAGCCTCCGGTGAATTCTTCTTCGCGATGGGAAATGAGAGTGACATGTGCCCGACCAAACACCTCCAGCGAGTCTCTCATTGGTTCCCCCTCTTGCAGTTCATCCTGCGGACAAATTGCAGACGGTACGAAAGAGGCATGGAAAGGCGCCGAGTCTCAAAGTGGGGAGATTGTTAGTAAGGGGGCCTGAATGGAGAACACGAGCACCAGGAGATGAAAACTGAGGTGAGTTTCAGAAAGCTTTCCCGATCCCACGGTGTAGCATCCGCTGGGTTTCCAATGAGTGCTTTCGCTGTCGGAAGATTGCGTTGAACCTGGAGAGTTGGGACCCATGGAATGGGGAGCACGCAGGATTCCTTTCAAGGGTCTGCATTTGCTTTCCCAACCTCACCCATCGTCTCAGCCCCAAGAGTGTCCAGCCTTATGTCTTCTGCCGCTGGGGCTGTAGATGTGGTCAATCCTGGTTGCATGCCAGTCCCTGAACGCATTTGGGAAGAATTTCTCTCTGTTTTGCCCTGCTTGTTTCTTCTTTATGTTGGAAATGTATCCTCAGAATGGGTCTGAGCTGATTTTCCCTGCTGGTTTTAGGCCGCTTTACACACACTTGATGCACTTACACAGAGATATCAAGACTTAGCTTTTAAGATGCTTACTAGTCGGATAGATACTTGTGCGATGAACAGGGTGTGGTGAGTCCAGTTGATTGAGCAAGGAGTAGGTCGTGTCCATTCCATATTCGGTTTTCGGAAGGGTATCTGTGCTCATTTCAAACTCGAGTTTTATGCGTCACCCCACCTCACCTTTCCCCTGAAGCAGGCATAAGTGTGTTTTCTAAAAGCGTGACTCTGTTCTGTTTGGGGATTCCGTTCATGGGGAGCGATTTTTACATTCCCTGGATAAGTGATATCATAAGTTTCTTTTTTTGTGGGACTGATTTCACTGAGGATGATCGTACCTAAATCCACTCAGGATGCTGCTACCAGCCTCATGACGTGGATTTCATGGCTGAGTGACACTCCATTGGACCTACGTAGCACCACTTGTCCACTTGTCCACTTGTCTTTGTCCACTTGTCCACTCGTCTTTGTCCACTTGGCTCTTTCCTGGGATATGAAACGTGTACCGGAGTGGAGGTTCTTGTCAAGACAGCAGCCCTCAACTTTGGGGTCCCTGTGTCTGGTTGATTTTTTCATTTTCCCAAGGTCAACGCCCATGTGTGGAAGTGCCCTATGCTCTGTGGTTCTGTGTTTTACATGGTTTGGGAAAGAGGATACACTTGTGAAGATTTGCTGTTGGCCATTGACATCCCGCCCATCACCTTAACAAGGCTCCCTTGACTCCGTGGGGTGTCCTGCCTTTCTGGTTTTTAGACTTTTTTCGCCTGGCCCTTTTGCCCCCGGGGGGGGGGGGCGAGAGATTTCTTTGTAGTGCTGATTTGCTCTCCCAGGTTGCTTGGTTGGCCAAAAAGGGCGTATGCGTTTTTTCCTGAATATATTCAGGAAAAAACGCATACGCCCTTTTTGGCCAACCGCATCATTGTCCACGTTCTGGCGCTTTTCATGTGCTATCGGGGCCAGTCCGATGTACCCGTTGACATCCGTTTCCTGCAATTCTGCCTTGCGTTCAACGCCTCTTCGTAGCCTGACCTCAATATATTTTGGGGCGATAGTTATCGTTTAGAACTCTGCAGGTTTGGGAAGTGCAGTGCCCCTGAGCTCCATTTCCCAAGTCGCTTTTTTGTGAGTGGGACGCAACACGGCTGGATGTCTTGACGCCCTATTGTCGATCCGCGGTGGCAGGCTGAACCTCTGGTGAATTCTTCTTCGTGATGGGAAATGAGAGTGACATGTGCCCGACCAAACACCTCCAGCGAGTCTCTCATTGGTTCCCCCTCTTGCAGTTCATCCTGCGGACAAATTGCAGACGGTACGAAAGAGGCATGGAAAGGCGCCGAGTCTCCAAGTGGGGAGATTGTTAGTAAGGGGGCCTGAATGGAGAACACGAGCACCAGGAGATGAAAACTGAGGTGAGTTTCAGAAAGCTTTCCCGATCCCACGGTGTAGCATCCGCTGGGTTTCCAATGAGTGCTTTCGCTGTCGGAAGATTGCGTTGAACCTGGAGAGTTGGGACCCATGGAATGGGGAGCACGCAGGATTCCTTTCAAGGGTCTGCATTTGCTTTCCCAACCTCACCAAACGTCTCAGCCCCAAGAGTGTCCAGCCTTATGTCTTCTGCCGCTGGGGCTGTAGATGTGGTCAATCCTGGTTGCATGCCAGTCCCTGAACGCATTTGGGAAGAATTTCTCTCTGTTTTGGCCTGCTTGTTTCTTCTTTATGTTGGAAATGTATCCTCAGAATGGGTCTGAGCTGATTTTCCCTGCTGGTTTTTGGCCGCTTTACACACACTTGATGCACTTACACAGAGATATCAAGACTTAGCTTTTAAGATGCTTACTAGTCGGATAGATACTTGTGCGATGAACAGGGTGTGGTGAGTCCAGTTGATTGAGCAAGGAGTAGGTCGTGTCCATTCCATATTCGGTTTTCGGAAGGGTATCTGTGCTCATTTCAAACTCGAGTTTTATGCGTCACCCCACCTCACCTTTCCCCTGAAGCAGGCATAAGTGTGTTTTCTAAAAGCGTGACTCTGTTCTGTTTGGGGATTCCGTTCATGGGGAGCGATTTTTACATTCCCTCGATTAGTGATATCATAAGTTTCTTTTTTTGTGGGACTGATTTCACTGAGGATGATCGTACCTAAATCCACTCAGGATGCTGCTACCAGCCTCATGACGTGGATTTCATGGCTGAGTGACACTCCATTGGACCTACGTAGCACCACTTGTCCACTTGTCTTTGTCCACTTGTCCACTCGTCTTTGTCCACTTGGCTCTTTCCTGGGATATGAAACGTGTACCGGAGTGGAGGTTCTTGTCAAGACAGCAGCCCTCAACTTTGGGGTCCCTGTGTCTGGTTGATTTTTTCATTTTCCCAAGGTCAACACCCATGTGTGGAAGTGCCCTATGCTCTGTGGTTCTGTGTTTTACATGGTTTGGGAAAGAGGATACACTTGTGAAGATTGGCTGTTGGCCATTGACATCCCGCCCATCAGCTTAACAAGGCTCCCTTGACTCCGTGGCCTGTCCTGCCTTTCTGGTTTTTAGACTTTTTTCGCCTGGCCCTTTTGCCCCGGGGGGGGGGAGGGGGGGCGAGAGATTTCTTTGTAGTGCTGATTTGCTCTCCCAGGTTGCTTGGTTGGCCAAAAAGGGCGTATGCGTTTTTTCCTGAATATATTCAGGAAAAAACGCATACGCCCTTTTTGGCCAACCGCATCATTGTCCACGTTCTGGCGCTTTTCATGTGCTATCGGGGCCATTCCGATGTACCCGTTGACATCCGTTTCCTGCAGTTCTGCCTTGCATTCAGCGCCTCTTCGTAGCGTGACCTCAATATATTTTGGGGCGATAGTTATCGTTTAGAACTCTGCAGGTTTGGGAATTGCAGTGCCCCTGAGCTCCATTTCCCAAGTCGCTCTTTTGTGAGTGGGACGCAACACGGCTGGATGGCTTCACGCCCGATTGTCGATCCGGGGTGGCAGGCTGAGCCTCCGGTGAATTCTTCTTCGCGATGGGAAATGAGAGTGACATGTGCCCGACCAAACACCTCCAGCGAGTCTCTCATTGGTTCCCCCTCTTGCAGTTCATCCTGCGGACAAATTGCAGACGGTACGAAAGAGGCATGGAAAGGCGCCGAGTCTCAAAGTGGGGAGATTGTTAGTAAGGGGGCCTGAATGGAGAACACGAGCACCAGGAGATGAAAACTGAGGTGAGTTTCAGAAAGCTTTCCCGATCCCACGGTGTAGCATCCGCTGGGTTTCCAATGAGTGCTTTCGCTGTCGGAAGATTGCGTTGAACCTGGAGAGTTGGGACCCATGGAATGGGGAGCACGCAGGATTCCTTTCAAGGGTCTGCATTTGCTTTCCCAACCTCACCCATCGTCTCAGCCCCAAGAGTGTCCAGCCTTATGTCTTCTGCCGCTGGGGCTGTAGATGTGGTCAATCCTGGTTGCATGCCAGTCCCTGAACGCATTTGGGAAGAATTTCTCTCTGTTTTGCCCTGCTTGTTTCTTCTTTATGTTGGAAATGTATCCTCAGAATGGGTCTGAGCTGATTTTCCCTGCTGGTTTTAGGCCGCTTTACACACACTTGATGCACTTACACAGAGATATCAAGACTTAGCTTTTAAGATGCTTACTAGTCGGATAGATACTTGTGCGATGAACAGGGTGTGGTGAGTCCAGTTGATTGAGCAAGGAGTAGGTCGTGTCCATTCCATATTCGGTTTTCGGAAGGGTATCTGTGCTCATTTCAAACTCGAGTTTTATGCGTCACCCCACCTCACCTTTCCCCTGAAGCAGGCATAAGTGTGTTTTCTAAAAGCGTGACTCTGTTCTGTTTGGGGATTCCGTTCATGGGGAGCGATTTTTACATTCCCTGGATAAGTGATATCATAAGTTTCTTTTTTTGTGGGACTGATTTCACTGAGGATGATCGTACCTAAATCCACTCAGGATGCTGCTACCAGCCTCATGACGTGGATTTCATGGCTGAGTGACACTCCATTGGACCTACGTAGCACCACTTGTCCACTTGTCCACTTGTCTTTGTCCACTTGTCCACTCGTCTTTGTCCACTTGGCTCTTTCCTGGGATATGAAACGTGTACCGGAGTGGAGGTTCTTGTCAAGACAGCAGCCCTCAACTTTGGGGTCCCTGTGTCTGGTTGATTTTTTCATTTTCCCAAGGTCAACGCCCATGTGTGGAAGTGCCCTATGCTCTGTGGTTCTGTGTTTTACATGGTTTGGGAAAGAGGATACACTTGTGAAGATTTGCTGTTGGCCATTGACATCCCGCCCATCACCTTAACAAGGCTCCCTTGACTCCGTGGGGTGTCCTGCCTTTCTGGTTTTTAGACTTTTTTCGCCTGGCCCTTTTGCCCCCGGGGGGGGGGGGCGAGAGATTTCTTTGTAGTGCTGATTTGCTCTCCCAGGTTGCTTGGTTGGCCAAAAAGGGCGTATGCGTTTTTTCCTGAATATATTCAGGAAAAAACGCATACGCCCTTTTTGGCCAACCGCATCATTGTCCACGTTCTGGCGCTTTTCATGTGCTATCGGGGCCAGTCCGATGTACCCGTTGACATCCGTTTCCTGCAATTCTGCCTTGCGTTCAACGCCTCTTCGTAGCCTGACCTCAATATATTTTGGGGCGATAGTTATCGTTTAGAACTCTGCAGGTTTGGGAAGTGCAGTGCCCCTGAGCTCCATTTCCCAAGTCGCTTTTTTGTGAGTGGGACGCAACACGGCTGGATGTCTTGACGCCCTATTGTCGATCCGCGGTGGCAGGCTGAACCTCTGGTGAATTCTTCTTCGTGATGGGAAATGAGAGTGACATGTGCCCGACCAAACACCTCCAGCGAGTCTCTCATTGGTTCCCCCTCTTGCAGTTCATCCTGCGGACAAATTGCAGACGGTACGAAAGAGGCATGGAAAGGCGCCGAGTCTCCAAGTGGGGAGATTGTTAGTAAGGGGGCCTGAATGGAGAACACGAGCACCAGGAGATGAAAACTGAGGTGAGTTTCAGAAAGCTTTCCCGATCCCACGGTGTAGCATCCGCTGGGTTTCCAATGAGTGCTTTCGCTGTCGGAAGATTGCGTTGAACCTGGAGAGTTGGGACCCATGGAATGGGGAGCACGCAGGATTCCTTTCAAGGGTCTGCATTTGCTTTCCCAACCTCACCAAACGTCTCAGCCCCAAGAGTGTCCAGCCTTATGTCTTCTGCCGCTGGGGCTG
Organism: Kogia breviceps; assembly: GCF_026419965.1. Taxonomy (NCBI): domain Eukaryota; kingdom Metazoa; phylum Chordata; class Mammalia; order Artiodactyla; family Physeteridae; genus Kogia; species Kogia breviceps. The sequence goes on from NC_081321.1 coordinate 29,431,728, forward strand.
TAGATGTGGTCAATCCTGGTTGCATGCCAGTCCCTGAACGCATTTGGGAAGAATTTCTCTCTGTTTTGGCCTGCTTGTTTCTTCTTTATGTTGGAAATGTATCCTCAGAATGGGTCTGAGCTGATTTTCCCTGCTGGTTTTTGGCCGCTTTACACACACTTGATGCACTTACACAGAGATATCAAGACTTAGCTTGTAAGATGCTTACTAGTCGGATAGATACTTGTGCGATGAACAGGGTGTGGTGAGTCCAGTTGATTGAGCAAGGAGTAGGTCGTGTCCATTCCATATTCGGTTTTCGGAAGGGTATCTGTGCTCATTTCAAACTCGAGTTTTATGCGTCACCCCACCTCACCTTTCCCCTGAAGCAGGCATAAGTGTGTTTTCTAAAACCGTGACTCTGTTCTGTTTGGGGATTCCGTTCATGGGGAGCGATTTTTACATTCCCTCGATTAGTGATATCATAAGTTTCTTTTTTTGTGGGACTGATTTCACTGAGGATGATCGTACCTAAATCCACTCAGGATGCTGCTACCAGCCTCATGACGTGGATTTCATGGCTGAGTGACACTCCATTGGACCTACGTAGCACCACTTGTCCACTTGTCTTTGTCCACTTGTCCACTCGTCTTTGTCCACTTGGCTCTTTCCTGGGATATGAAACGTGTACCGGAGTGGAGGTTCTTGTCAAGACAGCAGCCCTCAACTTTGGGGTCCCTGTGTCTGGTTGATTTTTTCATTTTCCCAAGGTCAACGCCCATGTGTGGAAGTGCCCTATGCTCTGTGGTTCTGTGTTTTACATGGTTTGGGAAAGAGGATACACTTGTGAAGATTGGCTGTTGGCCATTGACATCCCGCCCATCAGCTTAACAAGGCTCCCTTGACTCCGTGGCCTGTCCTGCCTTTCTGGTTTTTAGACTTTTTTCGCCTGGCCCTTTTGCCCCGGGGGGGGGAGGGGGGGCGAGAGATTTCTTTGTAGTGCTGATTTGATCTCCCAGCTTGCTTGGTTGGCCAAAAAGGGCGTATGCGTTTTTTCCTGAATATATTCAGGAAAAAACGCATACGCCCTTTTTGGCCAACCGCATCATTGTCCACGTTCTGGCGCTTTTCATGTGCTATCGGGGCCATTCCGATGTACCCGTTGACATCCGTTTCCTGCAGTTCTGCCTTGCATTCAGCGCCTCTTCGTAGCGTGACCTCAATATATTTTGGGGCGATAGTTATCGTTTAGAACTCTGCAGGTTTGGGAAGTGCAGTGCCCCTGAGCTCCATTTCCCAAGTCGCTCTTTTGTGAGTGGGACGCAACACGGCTGGATGGCTTCACGCCCGATTGTCGATCCGGGGTGGCAGGCTGAGCCTCCGGTGAATTCTTCTTCGCGATGGGAAATGAGAGTGACATGTGCCCGACCAAACACCTCCAGCGAGTCTCTCATTGGTTCCCCCTCTTGCAGTTCATCCTGCGGACAAATTGCAGACGGTACGAAAGAGGCATGGAAAGGCGCCGAGTCTCAAAGTGGGGAGATTGTTAGTAAGGGGGCCTGAATGGAGAACACGAGCACCAGGAGATGAAAACTGAGGTGAGTTTCAGAAAGCTTTCCCGATCCCACGGTGTAGCATCCGCTGGGTTTCCAATGAGTGCTTTCGCTGTCGGAAGATTGCGTTGAACCTGGAGAGTTGGGACCCATGGAATGGGGAGCACGCAGGATTCCTTTCAAGGGTCTGCATTTGCTTTCCCAACCTCACCCATCGTCTCAGCCCCAAGAGTGTCCAGCCTTATGTCTTCTGCCGCTGGGGCTGTAGATGTGGTCAATCCTGGTTGCATGCCAGTCCCTGAACGCATTTGGGAAGAATTTCTCTCTGTTTTGCCCTGCTTGTTTCTTCTTTATGTTGGAAATGTATCCTCAGAATGGGTCTGAGCTGATTTTCCCTGCTGGTTTTAGGCCGCTTTACACACACTTGATGCACTTACACAGAGATATCAAGACTTAGCTTTTAAGATGCTTACTAGTCGGATAGATACTTGTGCGATGAACAGGGTGTGGTGAGTCCAGTTGATTGAGCAAGGAGTAGGTCGTGTCCATTCCATATTCGGTTTTCGGAAGGGTATCTGTGCTCATTTCAAACTCGAGTTTTATGCGTCACCCCACCTCACCTTTCCCCTGAAGCAGGCATAAGTGTGTTTTCTAAAAGCGTGACTCTGTTCTGTTTGGGGATTCCGTTCATGGGGAGCGATTTTTACATTCCCTGGATAAGTGATATCATAAGTTTCTTTTTTTGTGGGACTGATTTCACTGAGGATGATCGTACCTAAATCCACTCAGGATGCTGCTACCAGCCTCATGACGTGGATTTCATGGCTGAGTGACACTCCATTGGACCTACGTAGCACCACTTGTCCACTTGTCCACTTGTCTTTGTCCACTTGTCCACTCGTCTTTGTCCACTTGGCTCTTTCCTGGGATATGAAACGTGTACCGGAGTGGAGGTTCTTGTCAAGACAGCAGCCCTCAACTTTGGGGTCCCTGTGTCTGGTTGATTTTTTCATTTTCCCAAGGTCAACGCCCATGTGTGGAAGTGCCCTATGCTCTGTGGTTCTGTGTTTTACATGGTTTGGGAAAGAGGATACACTTGTGAAGATTTGCTGTTGGCCATTGACATCCCGCCCATCACCTTAACAAGGCTCCCTTGACTCCGTGGGGTGTCCTGCCTTTCTGGTTTTTAGACTTTTTTCGCCTGGCCCTTTTGCCCCCGGGGGGGGGGGGCGAGAGATTTCTTTGTAGTGCTGATTTGCTCTCCCAGGTTGCTTGGTTGGCCAAAAAGGGCGTATGCGTTTTTTCCTGAATATATTCAGGAAAAAACGCATACGCCCTTTTTGGCCAACCGCATCATTGTCCACGTTCTGGCGCTTTTCATGTGCTATCGGGGCCAGTCCGATGTACCCGTTGACATCCGTTTCCTGCAATTCTGCCTTGCGTTCAACGCCTCTTCGTAGCCTGACCTCAATATATTTTGGGGCGATAGTTATCGTTTAGAACTCTGCAGGTTTGGGAAGTGCAGTGCCCCTGAGCTCCATTTCCCAAGTCGCTTTTTTGTGAGTGGGACGCAACACGGCTGGATGTCTTGACGCCCTATTGTCGATCCGCGGTGGCAGGCTGAACCTCTGGTGAATTCTTCTTCGTGATGGGAAATGAGAGTGACATGTGCCCGACCAAACACCTCCAGCGAGTCTCTCATTGGTTCCCCCTCTTGCAGTTCATCCTGCGGACAAATTGCAGACGGTACGAAAGAGGCATGGAAAGGCGCCGAGTCTCCAAGTGGGGAGATTGTTAGTAAGGGGGCCTGAATGGAGAACACGAGCACCAGGAGATGAAAACTGAGGTGAGTTTCAGAAAGCTTTCCCGATCCCACGGTGTAGCATCCGCTGGGTTTCCAATGAGTGCTTTCGCTGTCGGAAGATTGCGTTGAACCTGGAGAGTTGGGACCCATGGAATGGGGAGCACGCAGGATTCCTTTCAAGGGTCTGCATTTGCTTTCCCAACCTCACCAAACGTCTCAGCCCCAAGAGTGTCCAGCCTTATGTCTTCTGCCGCTGGGGCTGTAGATGTGGTCAATCCTGGTTGCATGCCAGTCCCTGAACGCATTTGGGAAGAATTTCTCTCTGTTTTGGCCTGCTTGTTTCTTCTTTATGTTGGAAATGTATCCTCAGAATGGGTCTGAGCTGATTTTCCCTGCTGGTTTTTGGCCGCTTTACACACACTTGATGCACTTACACAGAGATATCAAGACTTAGCTTGTAAGATGCTTACTAGTCGGATAGATACTTGTGCGATGAACAGGGTGTGGTGAGTCCAGTTGATTGAGCAAGGAGTAGGTCGTGTCCATTCCATATTCGGTTTTCGGAAGGGTATCTGTGCTCATTTCAAACTCGAGTTTTATGCGTCACCCCACCTCACCTTTCCCCTGAAGCAGGCATAAGTGTGTTTTCTAAAACCGTGACTCTGTTCTGTTTGGGGATTCCGTTCATGGGGAGCGATTTTTACATTCCCTCGATTAGTGATATCATAAGTTTCTTTTTTTGTGGGACTGATTTCACTGAGGATGATCGTACCTAAATCCACTCAGGATGCTGCTACCAGCCTCATGACGTGGATTTCATGGCTGAGTGACACTCCATTGGACCTACGTAGCACCACTTGTCCACTTGTCTTTGTCCACTTGTCCACTCGTCTTTGTCCACTTGGCTCTTTCCTGGGATATGAAACGTGTACCGGAGTGGAGGTTCTTGTCAAGACAGCAGCCCTCAACTTTGGGGTCCCTGTGTCTGGTTGATTTTTTCATTTTCCCAAGGTCAACGCCCATGTGTGGAAGTGCCCTATGCTCTGTGGTTCTGTGTTTTACATGGTTTGGGAAAGAGGATACACTTGTGAAGATTGGCTGTTGGCCATTGACATCCCGCCCATCAGCTTAACAAGGCTCCCTTGACTCCGTGGCCTGTCCTGCCTTTCTGGTTTTTAGACTTTTTTCGCCTGGCCCTTTTGCCCCGGGGGGGGGGAGGGGGGGCGAGAGATTTCTTTGTAGTGCTGATTTGATCTCCCAGCTTGCTTGGTTGGCCAAAAAGGGCGTATGCGTTTTTTCCTGAATATATTCAGGAAAAAACGCATACGCCCTTTTTGGCCAACCGCATCATTGTCCACGTTCTGGCGCTTTTCATGTGCTATCGGGGCCATTCCGATGTACCCGTTGACATCCGTTTCCTGCAGTTCTGCCTTGCATTCAGCGCCTCTTCGTAGCGTGACCTCAATATATTTTGGGGCGATAGTTATCGTTTAGAACTCTGCAGGTTTGGGAAGTGCAGTGCCCCTGAGCTCCATTTCCCAAGTCGCTCTTTTGTGAGTGGGACGCAACACGGCTGGATGGCTTCACGCCCGATTGTCGATCCGGGGTGGCAGGCTGAGCCTCCGGTGAATTCTTCTTCGCGATGGGAAATGAGAGTGACATGTGCCCGACCAAACTCCTCCAGCGAGTCTCTCATTGGTTCCCCCTCTTGCAGTTCATCCTGCGGACAAATTGCAGACGGTACGAAAGAGGCATGGAAAGGCGCCGAGTCTCAAAGTGGGGAGATTGTTAGTAAGGGGGCCTGAATGGAGAACACGAGCACCAGGAGATGAAAACTGAGGTGAGTTTCAGAAAGCTTTCCCGATCCCACGGTGTAGCATCCGCTGGGTTTCCAATGAGTGCTTTCGCTGTCGGAAGATTGCGTTGAACCTGGAGAGTTGGGACCCATGGAATGGGGAGCACGCAGGATTCCTTTCAAGGGTCTGCATTTGCTTTCCCAACCTCACCCATCGTCTCAGCCCCAAGAGTGTCCAGCCTTATGTCTTCTGCCGCTGGGGCTGTAGATGTGGTCAATCCTGGTTGCATGCCAGTCCCTGAACGCATTTGGGAAGAATTTCTCTCTGTTTTGCCCTGCTTGTTTCTTCTTTATGTTGGAAATGTATCCTCAGAATGGGTCTGAGCTGATTTTCCCTGCTGGTTTTAGGCCGCTTTACACACACTTGATGCACTTACACAGAGATATCAAGACTTAGCTTTTAAGATGCTTACTAGTCGGATAGATACTTGTGCGATGAACAGGGTGTGGTGAGTCCAGTTGATTGAGCAAGGAGTAGGTCGTGTCCATTCCATATTCGGTTTTCGGAAGGGTATCTGTGCTCATTTCAAACTCGAGTTTTATGCGTCACCCCACCTCACCTTTCCCCTGAAGCAGGCATAAGTGTGTTTTCTAAAAGCGTGACTCTGTTCTGTTTGGGGATTCCGTTCATGGGGAGCGATTTTTACATTCCCTGGATAAGTGATATCATAAGTTTCTTTTTTTGTGGGACTGATTTCACTGAGGATGATCGTACCTAAATCCACTCAGGATGCTGCTACCAGCCTCATGACGTGGATTTCATGGCTGAGTGACACTCCATTGGACCTACGTAGCACCACTTGTCCACTTGTCCACTTGTCTTTGTCCACTTGTCCACTCGTCTTTGTCCACTTGGCTCTTTCCTGGGATATGAAACGTGTACCGGAGTGGAGGTTCTTGTCAAGACAGCAGCCCTCAACTTTGGGGTCCCTGTGTCTGGTTGATTTTTTCATTTTCCCAAGGTCAACGCCCATGTGTGGAAGTGCCCTATGCTCTGTGGTTCTGTGTTTTACATGGTTTGGGAAAGAGGATACACTTGTGAAGATTTGCTGTTGGCCATTGACATCCCGCCCATCAGCTTAACAAGGCTCCCTTGACTCCGTGGGGTGTCCTGCCTTTCTGGTTTTTAGACTTTTTTCGCCTGGCCCTTTTGCCCCGGGGGGGGGGGGGCGAGAGATTTCTTTGTAGTGCTGATTTGCTCTCCCAGGTTGCTTGGTTGGCCAAAAAGGGCGTATGCGTTTTTTCCTGAATATATTCAGGAAAAAACGCATACGCCCTTTTTGGCCAACCGCATCATTGTCCACGTTCTGGCGCTTTTCATGTGCTATCGGGGCCAGTCCGATGTACCCGTTGACATACGTTTCCTGCAATTCTGCCTTGCGTTCAACGCCTCTTCGTAGCCTGACCTCAATATATTTTGGGGCGATAGTTATCGTTTAGAACTCTGCAGGTTTGGGAAGTGCAGTGCCCCTGAGCTCCATTTCCCAAGTCGCTTTTTTGTGAGTGGGACGCAACACGGCTGGATGGCTTCACGCCCTATTGTCGATCCGCGGTGGCAGGCTGAACCTCTGGTGAATTCTTCTTCGTGATGGGAAATGAGAGTGACATGTGCCCGACCAAACACCTCCAGCGAGTCTCTCATTGGTTCCCCCTCTTGCAGTTCATCCTGCGGACAAATTGCAGACGGTACGAAAGAGGCATGGAAAGGCGCCGAGTCTCCAAGTGGGGAGATTGTTAGTAAGGGGGCCTGAATGGAGAACACGAGCACCAGGAGATGAAAACTGAGGTGAGTTTCAGAAAGCTTTCCCGATCCCACGGTGTAGCATCCGCTGGGTTTCCAATGAGTGCTTTCGCTGTCGGAAGATTGCGTTGAACCTGGAGAGTTGGGACCCATGGAATGGGGAGCACGCAGGATTCCTTTCAAGGGTCTGCATTTGCTTTCCCAACCTCACCAAACGTCTCAGCCCCAAGAGTGTCCAGCCTTATGTCTTCTGCCGCTGGGGCTGTAGATGTGGTCAATCCTGGTTGCATGCCAGTCCCTGAACGCATTTGGGAAGAATTTCTCTCTGTTTTGGCCTGCTTGTTTCTTCTTTATGTTGGAAATGTATCCTCAGAATGGGTCTGAGCTGATTTTCCCTGCTGGTTTTTGGCCGCTTTACACACACTTGATGCACTTACACAGAGATATCAAGACTTAGCTTGTAAGATGCTTACTAGTCGGATAGATACTTGTGCGATGAACAGGGTGTGGTGAGTCCAGTTGATTGAGCAAGGAGTAGGTCGTGTCCATTCCATATTCGGTTTTCGGAAGGGTATCTGTGCTCATTTCAAACTCGAGTTTTATGCGTCACCCCACCTCACCTTTCCCCTGAAGCAGGCATAAGTGTGTTTTCTAAAAGCGTGACTCTGTTCTGTTTGGGGATTCCGTTCATGGGGAGCGATTTTTACATTCCCTCGATTAGTGATATCATAAGTTTCTTTTTTTGTGGGACTGATTTCACTGAGGATGATCGTACCTAAATCCACTCAGGATGCTGCTACCAGCCTCATGACGTGGATTTCATGGCTGAGTGACACTCCATTGGACCTACGTAGCACCACTTGTCCACTTGTCTTTGTCCACTTGTCCACTCGTCTTTGTCCACTTGGCTCTTTCCTGGGATATGAAACGTGTACCGGAGTGGAGGTTCTTGTCAAGACAGCAGCCCTCAACTTTGGGGTCCCTGTGTCTGGTTGATTTTTTCATTTTCCCAAGGTCAACGCCCATGTGTGGAAGTGCCCTATGCTCTGTGGTTCTGTGTTTTACATGGTTTGGGAAAGAGGATACACTTGTGAAGATTGGCTGTTGGCCATTGACATCCCGCCCATCAGCTTAACAAGGCTCCCTTGACTCCGTGGCCTGTCCTGCCTTTCTGGTTTTTAGACTTTTTTTGCCTGGCCCTTTTGCCCCGGGGGGGGGGGGGCGAGAGATTTCTTTGTAGTGCTGATTTGCTCTCCCAGGTTGCTTGGTTGGCCAAAAAGGGCGTATGCGTTTTTTCCTGAATATATTCAGGAAAAAACGCATACGCCCTTTTTGGCCAACCGCATCATTGTCCACGTTCTGGCGCTTTTCATGTGCTATCGGGGCCATTCCGATGTACGCGTTGACATCCGTTTCCTGCAATTCTGCCTTGCGTTCAACGCCTCTTCGTAGCCTGACCTCAATATATTTTGGGGCGATAGTTATCGTTTAGAACTCTGCAGGTTTGGGAAGTGCAGTGCCCCTGAGCTCCATTTCCCGAGTCGCTTTTTTGTGAGTGGGATGCAACACGGCTGGATAGCTTCACGCCCTATTGTCGATCCGGGGTGGCAGGCTGAGCCTCCGGTGAATTCTTCTTCGCGATGGGAAATGAGAGTGACATGTGCCCGACCAAACACCTCCAGCGAGTCTCTCATTGGTTCCCCCTCTTGCAGTTCATCCTGCGGACAAATTGCAGACGGTACGAAAGAGGCATGGAAAGGCGCCGAGTCTCCAAGTGGGGAGATTGTTAGTAAGGGGGCCTGAATGGAGAACACGAGCACCAGGAGATGAAAACTGAGGTGAGTTTCAGAAAGCTTTCCCGATCCCACGGTGTAGCATCCGCTGGGTTTCCAATGAGTGCTTTCGCTGTCGGAAGATTGCGTTGAACCTGGAGAGTTGGGACCCATGGAATGGGGAGCACGCAGGATTCCTTTCAAGGGTCTGCATTTGCTTTCCCAACCTCACCCATCGTCTCAGCCCCAAGAGTGTCCAGCCTTATGTCTTCTGCCGCTGGGGCTGTAGATGTGGTCAATCCTGGTTGCATGCCAGTCCCTGAACGCATTTTGGAAGAATTTCTCTCTGTTTTGCCCTGCTTGTTTCTTCTTTGTGTTGGAAATGTATCCTCAGAATGGGTCTGAGCTGATTTTCCCTGCTGGTTTTAGGCCGCTTTACACACACTTGATGCACTTACACAGAGATAACAAGACTTAGCTTTTAAGATGCTTACTAGTCGGATAGATACTTGTGCGATGAACAAGGTCTGGTGAGTCCAGTTGATTGAGCAAGGAGTAGGTCATGTCCATTCCATATTCGGTTTTCGGAAGGGTATCTGTGCTCATTTCAAACTCGAGTTTTATGCGTCACCCCACCTCACCTTTCCCCTGAAGCAGGCATAAGTGTGTTTTCTAAAAGCGTGACTCTGTTCTGTTTGGGGATTCAGTTCATGGGGAGCGATTTTTACATTCCCTCGATAAGTGATATCATAAGTTTCTTTTTTTGTGGGACTGATTTCACTGAGGATGATCGTACCTAAATCCACTCAGGATGCTGCTACCAGCCTCATGACGTGGATTTCATGGCTGAGTGACACTCCATTGGACCTACGTAGCACCACTTGTCCACTTGTCCACTTGTCTTTGTCCACTTGTCCACTCGTCTTTGTCCACTTGGCTCTTTCCTGGGATATGAAACGTGTACCGGAGTGGAGGTTCTTGTCAAGACAGCAGCCCTCAACTTTGGGGTCCCTGTGTCTGGTTGATTTTTTCATTTTCCCAAGGTCAACGCCCATGTATGGAAGTGCCCTATGCTCTGTGGTTCTGTGTTTTACATGGTTTGGGAAAAAGGATACACTTGTGAAGATTGGCTGTTGGCCATTGACATCCCGCCCATCAGCTTAACAAGGCTCCCTTGACTCCGTGGGGTGTCCTGCCTTTCTGGTTTTTAGACTTTTTTCGCCTGGCCCTTTTGCCCCGCGGGGGGTGGGGGGCGAGAGATTTCTTTGTAGTGCTGATTTGCTCTCCCAGGTTGCTTGGTTGGCCAAAAAGGGCGTATGCGTTTTTTCCTGAATATATTCAGGAAAAAACGCATACGCCCTTTTTGGCCAACCGCATCATTGTCCACGTTCTGGCGCTTTTCATGTGCTATCGGGGCCATTCCGATGTACCCGTTGACATCCGTTTCCTGCAATTCTGCCTTGCGTTCAACGCCTCTTCGTAGCGTGACCTCAATATATTTTGGGGCGATAGTTATCGTTTAGAACTCTGCAGGTTTGGGAAGTGCAGTGCCCCTGAGCTCCATTTCCCGAGTCGCTTTTTTGTGAGTGGGATGCAACACGGCTGGATAGCTTCACGCCCTATTGTCGATCCGGGGTGGCAGGCTGAACCTCTGGTGAATTCTTCTTCGTGATGGGAAATGAGAGTGACATGTGCCCGACCAAACACCTCCAGCGAGTCTCTCATTGGTTCCCCCTCTTGCAGTTCATCCTGCGGACAAATTGCAGACGGTACGAAAGAGGCATGGAAAGGCGCCGAGTCTCCAAGTGGGGAGATTGTTAGTAAGGGGGCCTGAATGGAGAACACGAGCACCAGGAGATGAAAACTGAGGTGAGTTTCAGAAAGCTTTCCCGATCCCACGGTGTAGCATCCGCTGGGTTTCCAATGAGTGCTTTCGCTGTCGGAAGATTGCGTTGAACCTGGAGAGTTGGGACCCATGGAATGGGGAGCACGCAGGATTCCTTTCAAGGGTCTGCATTTGCTTTCCCAACCTCACCCATCGTCTCAGCCCCAAGAGTGTCCAGGCTTATGTCTTCTGCCGCTGGGGCTGTAGATGTGGTCAATCCTGGTTGCATGCCAGTCCCTGAACGCATTTTGGAAGAATTTCTCTCTGTTTTGCCCTGCTTGTTTCTTCTTTATGTTGGAAATGTATCCTCAGAATGGGTCTGAGCTGATTTTCCCTGCTGGTTTTAGGCCGCTTTACACACACTTGATGCACTTACACAGAGATATCAAGACTTAGCTTTTAAGATGCTTACTAGTCGGATAGATACTTGTGCGATGAACAGGGTGTGGTGAGTCCAGTTGATTGAGCAAGGAGTAGGTCGTGTCCATTCCATATTCGGTTTTCGGAAGGGTATCTGTGCTCATTTCAAACTCGAGTTTTATGCCTGACCCCACCTCACCTTTCCCCTGAAGCAGGCATAAGTGTGTTTTCTAAAAGTGTGACTGTGTTCCGTTTGGGGATTCAGTTCATGGGGAGCGATTTTTACATTCCCTCGATAAGTGATATCATAAGTTTCTTTTTTTGTGGGACTGATTTCACTGAGGATGATCGTACCTAAATCCACTCAGGATGCTGGTACCAGCCTCATGACGTGGATTTCATGGCTGAGTGACACTCCATTGGACCTACGTAGCACCACTTGTCCACTTGTCTTTGTCCACGTGTCCACTCGTCTTTGTCCTCTTGGCTCTTTCCTGGGTTATGAAACGTGTACCGGAGTGGAGGTTCTTGTCAAGACAGCAGCCCTCAACTTTGGGGTCCCTGTGTCTGGTTGATTTTTTCATTTTCCCAAGGTCAACACCCATGTGTGGAAGTGCCCTATGCTCTGTGGTTCTGTGTTTTACATGGTTTGGGAAAGAGGATACACTTGTGAAGATTGGCTGTTGGCCATTGACATCCCGCCCATCAGCTTAACAAGGCTCCCTTGACTCCGTGGCCTGTCCTGCCTTTCTGGTTTTTAGACTTTTTTCGCCTGGCCCTTTTGCCCCGGGGGGGGGGGAGGGGGGGCGAGAGATTTCTTTGTAGTGCTGATTTGATCTCCCAGCTTGCTTGGTTGGCCAAAAAGGGCGTATGCGTTTTTTCCTGAATATATTCAGGAAAAAACGCATACGCCCTTTTTGGCCAACCGCATCATTGTCCACGTTCTGGCGCTTTTCATGTGCTATCGGGGCCATTCCGATGTACCCGTTGACATCCGTTTCCTGCAGTTCTGCCTTGCATTCAGCGCCTCTTCGTAGCGTGACCTCAATATATTTTGGGGCGATAGTTATCGTTTAGAACTCTGCAGGTTTGGGAAGTGCAGTGCCCCTGAGCTCCATTTCCCAAGTCGCTCTTTTGTGAGTGGGACGCAACACGGCTGGATGGCTTCACGCCCGATTGTCGATCCGGGGTGGCAGGCTGAGCCTCCGGTGAATTCTTCTTCGCGATGGGAAATGAGAGTGACATGTGCCCGACCAAACACCTCCAGCGAGTCTCTCATTGGTTCCCCCTCTTGCAGTTCATCCTGCGGACAAATTGCAGACGGTACGAAAGAGGCATGGAAAGGCGCCGAGTCTCAAAGTGGGGAGATTGTTAGTAAGGGGGCCTGAATGGAGAACACGAGCACCAGGAGATGAAAACTGAGGTGAGTTTCAGAAAGCTTTCCCGATCCCACGGTGTAGCATCCGCTGGGTTTCCAATGAGTGCTTTCGCTGTCGGAAGATTGCGTTGAACCTGGAGAGTTGGGACCCATGGAATGGGGAGCACGCAGGATTCCTTTCAAGGGTCTGCATTTGCTTTCCCAACCTCACCCATCGTCTCAGCCCCAAGAGTGTCCAGCCTTATGTCTTCTGCCGCTGGGGCTGTAGATGTGGTCAATCCTGGTTGCATGCCAGTCCCTGAACGCATTTGGGAAGAATTTCTCTCTGTTTTGCCCTGCTTGTTTCTTCTTTATGTTGGAAATGTATCCTCAGAATGGGTCTGAGCTGATTTTCCCTGCTGGTTTTAGGCCGCTTTACACACACTTGATGCACTTACACAGAGATATCAAGACTTAGCTTTTAAGATGCTTACTAGTCGGATAGATACTTGTGCGATGAACAGGGTGTGGTGAGTCCAGTTGATTGAGCAAGGAGTAGGTCGTGTCCATTCCATATTCGGTTTTCGGAAGGGTATCTGTGCTCATTTCAAACTCGAGTTTTATGCGTCACCCCACCTCACCTTTCCCCTGAAGCAGGCATAAGTGTGTTTTCTAAAAGCGTGACTCTGTTCTGTTTGGGGATTCCGTTCATGGGGAGCGATTTTTACATTCCCTGGATAAGTGATATCATAAGTTTCTTTTTTTGTGGGACTGATTTCACTGAGGATGATCGTACCTAAATCCACTCAGGATGCTGCTACCAGCCTCATGACGTGGATTTCATGGCTGAGTGACACTCCATTGGACCTACGTAGCACCACTTGTCCACTTGTCCACTTGTCTTTGTCCAATTGTCCACTCGTCTTTGTCCACTTGGCTCTTTCCTGGGATATGAAACGTGTACCGGAGTGGAGGTTCTTGTCAAGACAGCAGCCCTCAACTTTGGGGTCCCTGTGTCTGGTTGATTTTTTCATTTTCCCAAGGTCAACGCCCATGTGTGGAAGTGCCCTATGCTCTGTGGTTCTGTGTTTTACATGGTTTGGGAAAGAGGATACACTTGTGAAGATTTGCTGTTGGCCATTGACATCCCGCCCATCACCTTAACAAGGCTCCCTTGACTCCGTGGGGTGTCCTGCCTTTCTGGTTTTTAGACTTTTTTCGCCTGGCCCTTTTGCCCCCGGGGGGGGGGGCGAGAGATTTCTTTGTAGTGCTGATTTGCTCTCCCAGGTTGCTTGGTTGGCCAAAAAGGGCGTATGCGTTTTTTCCTGAATATATTCAGGAAAAAACGCATACGCCCTTTTTGGCCAACCGCATCATTGTCCACGTTCTGGCGCTTTTCATGTGCTATCGGGGCCAGTCCGATGTACCCGTTGACATACGTTTCCTGCAATTCTGCCTTGCGTTCAACGCCTCTTCGTAGCCTGACCTCAATATATTTTGGGGCGATAGTTATCGTTTAGAACTCTGCAGGTTTGGGAAGTGCAGTGCCCCTGAGCTCCATTTCCCAAGTCGCTTTTTTGTGAGTGGGACGCAACACGGCTGGATGGCTTCACGCCCTATTGTCGATCCGCGGTGGCAGGCTGAACCTCTGGTGAATTCTTCTTCGTGATGGGAAATGAGAGTGACATGTGCCCGACCAAACACCTCCAGCGAGTCTCTCATTGGTTCCCCCTCTTGCAGTTCATCCTGCGGACAAATTGCAGACGGTACGAAAGAGGCATGGAAAGGCGCCGAGTCTCCAAGTGGGGAGATTGTTAGTAAGGGGGCCTGAATGGAGAACACGAGCACCAGGAGATGAAAACTGAGGTGAGTTTCAGAAAGCTTTCCCGATCCCACGGTGTAGCATCCGCTGGGTTTCCAATGAGTGCTTTCGCTGTCGGAAGATTGCGTTGAACCTGGAGAGTTGGGACCCATGGAATGGGGAGCACGCAGGATTCCTTTCAAGGGTCTGCATTTGCTTTCCCAACCTCACCCATCGTCTCAGCCCCAAGAGTGTCCAGCCTTATGTCTTCTGCCGCTGGGGCTGTAGATGTGGTCAATCCTGGTTGCATGCCAGTCCCTGAACGCATTTGGGAAGAATTTCTCTCTGTTTTGGCCTGCTTGTTTCTTCTTTATGTTGGAAATGTATCCTCAGAATGGGTCTGAGCTGATTTTCCCTGCTGGTTTTTGGCCGCTTTACACACACTTGATGCACTTACACAGAGATATCAAGACTTAGCTTGTAAGATGCTTACTAGTTGGATAGATACTTGTGCGATGAACAGGGTGTGGTGAGTCCAGTTGATTGAGCAAGGAGTAGGTCGTGTCCATTCCATATTCGGTTTTCGGAAGGGTATCTGTGCTCATTTCAAACTCGAGTTTTATGCGTCACCCCACCTCACCTTTCCCCTGAAGCAGGCATAAGTGTGTTTTCTAAAAGCGTGACTCTGTTCTGTTTGGGGATTCCGTTCATGGGGAGCGATTTTTACATTCCCTCGATTAGTGATATCATAAGTTTCTTTTTTTGTGGGACTGATTTCACTGAGGATGATCGTACCTAAATCCACTCAGGATGCTGCTACCAGCCTCATGACGTGGATTTCATGGCTGAGTGACACTCCATTGGACCTACGTAGCACCACTTGTCCACTTGTCTTTGTCCACTTGTCCACTCGTCTTTGTCCACTTGGCTCTTTCCTGGGATATGAAACGTGTACCGGAGTGGAGGTTCTTGTCAAGACAGCAGCCCTCAACTTTGGGGTCCCTGTGTCTGGTTGATTTTTTCATTTTCCCAAGGTCAACACCCATGTGTGGAAGTGCCCTATGCTCTGTGGTTCTGTGTTTTACATGGTTTGGGAAAGAGGATACACTTGTGAAGATTGGCTGTTGGCCATTGACATCCCGCCCATCAGCTTAACAAGGCTCCCTTGACTCCGTGGCCTGTCCTGCCTTTCTGGTTTTTAGACTTTTTTCGCCTGGCCCTTTTGCCCCGGGGGGGGGAGGGGGGGCGAGAGATTTCTTTGTAGTGCTGATTTGATCTCCCAGCTTGCTTGGTTGGCCAAAAAGGGCGTATGCGTTTTTTCCTGAATATATTCAGGAAAAAACGCATACGCCCTTTTTGGCCAACCGCATCATTGTCCACGTTCTGGCGCTTTTCATGTGCTATCGGGGCCATTCCGATGTACCCGTTGACATCCGTTTCCTGCAGTTCTGCCTTGCATTCAGCGCCTCTTCGTAGCGTGACCTCAATATATTTTGGGGCGATAGTTATCGTTTAGAACTCTGCAGGTTTGGGAAGTGCAGTGCCCCTGAGCTCCATTTCCCAAGTCGCTCTTTTGTGAGTGGGACGCAACACGGCTGGATGGCTTCACGCCCGATTGTCGATCCGGGGTGGCAGGCTGAGCCTCCGGTGAATTCTTCTTCGCGATGGGAAATGAGAGTGACATGTGCCCGACCAAACACCTCCAGCGAGTCTCTCATTGGTTCCCCCTCTTGCAGTTCATCCTGCGGACAAATTGCAGACGGTACGAAAGAGGCATGGAAAGGCGCCGAGTCTCAAAGTGGGGAGATTGTTAGTAAGGGGGCCTGAATGGAGAACACGAGCACCAGGAGATGAAAACTGAGGTGAGTTTCAGAAAGCTTTCCCGATCCCACGGTGTAGCATCCGCTGGGTTTCCAATGAGTGCTTTCGCTGTCGGAAGATTGCGTTGAACCTGGAGAGTTGGGACCCATGGAATGGGGAGCACGCAGGATTCCTTTCAAGGGTCTGCATTTGCTTTCCCAACCTCACCCATCGTCTCAGCCCCAAGAGTGTCCAGCCTTATGTCTTCTGCCGCTGGGGCTGTAGATGTGGTCAATCCTGGTTGCATGCCAGTCCCTGAACGCATTTGGGAAGAATTTCTCTCTGTTTTGCCCTGCTTGTTTCTTCTTTATGTTGGAAATGTATCCTCAGAATGGGTCTGAGCTGATTTTCCCTGCTGGTTTTAGGCCGCTTTACACACACTTGATGCACTTACACAGAGATATCAAGACTTAGCTTTTAAGATGCTTACTAGTCGGATAGATACTTGTGCGATGAACAGGGTGTGGTGAGTCCAGTTGATTGAGCAAGGAGTAGGTCGTGTCCATTCCATATTCGGTTTTCGGAAGGGTATCTGTGCTCATTTCAAACTCGAGTTTTATGCGTCACCCCACCTCACCTTTCCCCTGAAGCAGGCATAAGTGTGTTTTCTAAAAGCGTGACTCTGTTCTGTTTGGGGATTCCGTTCATGGGGAGCGATTTTTACATTCCCTGGATAAGTGATATCATAAGTTTCTTTTTTTGTGGGACTGATTTCACTGAGGATGATCGTACCTAAATCCACTCAGGATGCTGCTACCAGCCTCATGACGTGGATTTCATGGCTGAGTGACACTCCATTGGACCTACGTAGCACCACTTGTCCACTTGTCCACTTGTCTTTGTCCACTTGTCCACTCGTCTTTGTCCACTTGGCTCTTTCCTGGGATATGAAACGTGTACCGGAGTGGAGGTTCTTGTCAAGACAGCAGCCCTCAACTTTGGGGTCCCTGTGTCTGGTTGATTTTTTCATTTTCCCAAGGTCAACGCCCATGTGTGGAAGTGCCCTATGCTCTGTGGTTCTGTGTTTTACATGGTTTGGGAAAGAGGATACACTTGTGAAGATTTGCTGTTGGCCATTGACATCCCGCCCATCAGCTTAACAAGGCTCCCTTGACTCCGTGGGGTGTCCTGCCTTTCTGGTTTTTAGACTTTTTTCGCCTGGCCCTTTTGCCCCGGGGGGGGGGGGCGAGAGATTTCTTTGTAGTGCTGATTTGCTCTCCCAGGTTGCTTGGTTGGCCAAAAAGGGCGTATGCGTTTTTTCCTGAATATATTCAGGAAAAAACGCATACGCCCTTTTTGGCCAACCGCATCATTGTCCACGTTCTGGCGCTTTTCATGTGCTATCGGGGCCAGTCCGATGTACCCGTTGACATACGTTTCCTGCAATTCTGCCTTGCGTTCAACGCCTCTTCGTAGCCTGACCTCAATATATTTTGGGGCGATAGTTATCGTTTAGAACTCTGCAGGTTTGGGAAGTGCAGTGCCCCTGAGCTCCATTTCCCAAGTCGCTTTTTTGTGAGTGGGACGCAACACGGCTGGATGGCTTCACGCCCTATTGTCGATCCGCGGTGGCAGGCTGAACCTCTGGTGAATTCTTCTTCGTGATGGGAAATGAGAGTGACATGTGCCCGACCAAACACCTCCAGCGAGTCTCTCATTGGTTCCCCCTCTTGCAGTTCATCCTGCGGACAAATTGCAGACGGTACGAAAGAGGCATGGAAAGGCGCCGAGTCTCCAAGTGGGGAGATTGTTAGTAAGGGGGCCTGAATGGAGAACACGAGCACCAGGAGATGAAAACTGAGGTGAGTTTCAGAAAGCTTTCCCGATCCCACGGTGTAGCATCCGCTGGGTTTCCAATGAGTGCTTTCGCTGTCGGAAGATTGCGTTGAACCTGGAGAGTTGGGACCCATGGAATGGGGAGCACGCAGGATTCCTTTCAAGGGTCTGCATTTGCTTTCCCAACCTCACCAAACGTCTCAGCCCCAAGAGTGTCCAGCCTTATGTCTTCTGCCGCTGGGGCTGTAGATGTGGTCAATCCTGGTTGCATGCCAGTCCCTGAACGCATTTGGGAAGAATTTCTCTCTGTTTTGGCCTGCTTGTTTCTTCTTTATGTTGGAAATGTATCCTCAGAATGGGTCTGAGCTGATTTTCCCTGCTGGTTTTTGGCCGCTTTACACACACTTGATGCACTTACACAGAGATATCAAGACTTAGCTTGTAAGATGCTTACTAGTCGGATAGATACTTGTGCGATGAACAGGGTGTGGTGAGTCCAGTTGATTGAGCAAGGAGTAGGTCGTGTCCATTCCATATTCGGTTTTCGGAAGGGTATCTGTGCTCATTTCAAACTCGAGTTTTATGCGTCACCCCACCTCACCTTTCCCCTGAAGCAGGCATAAGTGTGTTTTCTAAAAGCGTGACTCTGTTCTGTTTGGGGATTCCGTTCATGGGGAGCGATTTTTACATTCCCTCGATTAGTGATATCATAAGTTTCTTTTTTTGTGGGACTGATTTCACTGAGGATGATCGTACCTAAATCCACTCAGGATGCTGCTACCAGCCTCATGACGTGGATTTCATGGCTGAGTGACACTCCATTGGACCTACGTAGCACCACTTGTCCACTTGTCTTTGTCCACTTGTCCACTCGTCTTTGTCCACTTGGCTCTTTCCTGGGATATGAAACGTGTACCGGAGTGGAGGTTCTTGTCAAGACAGCAGCCCTCAACTTTGGGGTCCCTGTGTCTGGTTGATTTTTTCATTTTCCCAAGGTCAACGCCCATGTGTGGAAGTGCCCTATGCTCTCTGGTTCTGTGTTTTACATGGTTTGGGAAAGAGGATACACTTGTGAAGATTGGCTGTTGGCCATTGACATCCCGCCCATCAGCTTAACAAGGCTCCCTTGACTCCGTGGCCTGTCCTGCCTTTCTGGTTTTTAGACTTTTTTTGCCTGGCCCTTTTGCCCCGGGGGGGGGGGCGAGAGATTTCTTTGTAGTGCTGATTTGCTCTCCCAGGTTGCTTGGTTGGCCAAAAAGGGCGTATGCGTTTTTTCCTGAATATATTCAGGAAAAAACGCATACGCCCTTTTTGGCCAACCGCATCATTGTCCACGTTCTGGCGCTTTTCATGTGCTATCGGGGCCATTCCGATGTACGCGTTGACATCCGTTTCCTGCAATTCTGCCTTGCGTTCAACGCCTCTTCGTAGCCTGACCTCAATATATTTTGGGGCGATAGTTATCGTTTAGAACTCTGCAGGTTTGGGAAGTGCAGTGCCCCTGAGCTCCATTTCCCGAGTCGCTTTTTTGTGAGTGGGATGCAACACGGCTGGATAGCTTCACGCCCTATTGTCGATCCGGGGTGGCAGGCTGAGCCTCCGGTGAATTCTTCTTCGCGATGGGAAATGAGAGTGACATGTGCCCGACCAAACACCTCCAGCGAGTCTCTCATTGGTTCCCCCTCTTGCAGTTCATCCTGCGGACAAATTGCAGACGGTACGAAAGAGGCATGGAAAGGCGCCGAGTCTCCAAGTGGGGAGATTGTTAGTAAGGGGGCCTGAATGGAGAACACGAGCACCAGGAGATGAAAACTGAGGTGAGTTTCAGAAAGCTTTCCCGATCCCACGGTGTAGCATCCGCTGGGTTTCCAATGAGTGCTTTCGCTGTCGGAAGATTGCGTTGAACCTGGAGAGTTGGGACCCATGGAATGGGGAGCACGCAGGATTCCTTTCAAGGGTCTGCATTTGCTTTCCCAACCTCACCCATCGTCTCAGCCCCAAGAGTGTCCAGCCTTATGTCTTCTGCCGCTGGGGCTGTAGATGTGGTCAATCCTGGTTGCATGCCAGTCCCTGAACGCATTTTGGAAGAATTTCTCTCTGTTTTGCCCTGCTTGTTTCTTCTTTGTGTTGGAAATGTATCCTCAGAATGGGTCTGAGCTGATTTTCCCTGCTGGTTTTAGGCCGCTTTACACACACTTGATGCACTTACACAGAGATAACAAGACTTAGCTTTTAAGATGCTTACTAGTCGGATAGATACTTGTGCGATGAACAGGGTGTGGTGAGTCCAGTTGATTGAGCAAGGAGTAGGTCGTGTCCATTCCATATTCGGTTTTCGGAAGGGTATCTGTGCTCATTTCAAACTCGAGTTTTATGCGTCACCCCACCTCACCTTTCCCCTGAAGCAGGCATAAGTGTGTTTTCTAAAAGCGTGACTGTGTTCTGTTTGGGGATTCAGTTCATGGGGAGCGATTTTTACATTCCCTCGATAAGTGATATCATAAGTTTCTTTTTTTGTGGGACTGATTTCACTGAGGATGATCGTACCTAAATCCACTCAGGATGCTGCTACCAGCCTCATGACGTGGATTTCATGGCTGAGTGACACTCCATTGGACCTACGTAGCACCACTTGTCCACTTGTCCACTTGTCTTTGTCCACTTGTCCACTCGTCTTTGTCCACTTGGCTCTTTCCTGGGATATGAAACGTGTACCGGAGTGGAGGTTCTTGTCAAGACAGCAGCCCTCAACTTTGGGGTCCCTGTGTCTGGTTGATTTTTTCATTTTCCCAAGGTCAACGCCCATGTGTGGAAGTGCCCTATGCTCTGTGGTTCTGTGTTTTACATGGTTTGGGAAAAAGGATACACTTGTGAAGATTGGCTGTTGGCCATTGACATCCCGCCCATCAGCTTAACAAGGCTCCCTTGACTCCGTGGCCTGTCCTGCCTTTCTGGTTTTTAGACTTTTTTCGCCTGGCCCTTTTGCCCCGCGGGGGGTGGGGGGCGAGAGATTTCTTTGTAGTGCTGATTTGCTCTCCCAGGTTGCTTGGTTGGCCAAAAAGGGCGTATGCGTTTTTTCCTGAATATATTCAGGAAAAAACGCATACGCCCTTTTTGGCCAACCGCATCATTGTCCACGTTCTGGCGCTTTTCATGTGCTATCGGGGCCATTCCGATGTACCCGTTGACATCCGTTTCCTGCAATTCTGCCTTGCGTTCAACGCCTCTTCGTAGCCTGACCTCAATATATTTTGGGGCGATAGTTATCGTTTAGAACTCTGCAGGTTTGGGAAGTGCAGTGCCCCTGAGCTCCATTTCCCGAGTCGCTTTTTTGTGAGTGGGATGCAACACGGCTGGATAGCTTCACGCCCTATTGTCGATCCGGGGTGGCAGGCTGAACCTCTGGTGAATTCTTCTTCGTGATGGGAAATGAGAGTGACATGTGCCCGACCAAACACCTCCAGCGAGTCTCTCATTGGTTCCCCCTCTTGCAGTTCATCCTGCGGACAAATTGCAGACGGTACGAAAGAGGCATGGAAAGGCGCCGAGTCTCCAAGTGGGGAGATTGTTAGTAAGGGGGCCTGAATGGAGAACACGAGCACCAGGAGATGAAAACTGAGGTGAGTTTCAGAAAGCTTTCCCGATCCCACGGTGTAGCATCCGCTGGGTTTCCAATGAGTGCTTTCGCTGTCGGAAGATTGCGTTGAACCTGGAGAGTTGGGACCCATGGAATGGGGAGCACGCAGGATTCCTTTCAAGGGACTGCATTTGCTTTCCCAACCTCACCCATCGTCTCAGCCCCAAGAGTGTCCAGGCTTATGTCTTCTGCCGCTGGGGCTGTAGATGTGGTCAATCCTGGTTGCATGCCAGTCCCTGAACGCATTTTGGAAGAATTTCTCTCTGTTTTGCCCTGCTTGTTTCTTCTTTATGTTGGAAATGTATCCTCAGAATGGGTCTGAGCTGATTTTCCCTGCTGGTTTTAGGCCGCTTTACACACACTTGATGCACTTACACAGAGATATCAAGACTTAGCTTTTAAGATGCTTACTAGTCGGATAGATACTTGTGCGATGAACAGGGTGTGGTGAGTCCAGTTGATTGAGCAAGGAGTAGGTCGTGTCCATTCCATATTCGGTTTTCGGAAGGGTATCTGTGCTCATTTCAAACTCGAGTTTTATGCCTGACCCCACCTCACCTTTCCCCTGAAGCAGGCATAAGTGTGTTTTCTAAAAGTGTGACTGTGTTCCGTTTGGGGATTCAGTTCATGGGGAGCGATTTTTACATTCCCTCGATAAGTGATATCATAAGTTTCTTTTTTTGTGGGACTTATTTCACTGAGGATGATCGTACCTAAATCCACTCAGGATGCTGGTACCAGCCTCATGACGTGGATTTCATGGCTGAGTGACACTCCATTGGACCTACGTAGCACCACTTGTCCACTTGTCTTTGTCCACGTGTCCACTCGTCTTTGTCCTCTTGGCTCTTTCCTGGGTTATGAAACGTGTACCGGAGTGGAGGTTCTTGTCAAGACAGCAGCCCTCAACTTTGGGGTCCTTGTGTCTGGTTGATTTTTTCATTTTCCCAAGGTCAACGCCCATGTGTGGAAGTGCCCTATGCTCTGTGGTTCTGTGTTTTACATGGTTTGGGAAAGAGGATACACTTGTGAAGATTGGCTGTTGGCCATTGACATCCCGCCCATCAGCTTAACAAGGCTCCCTTGACTCCGTGGCCTGTCCTGCCTTTCTGGTTTTTAGACATTTTTCGCCTGGCCCTTTTGCCCGGGGGGGGGGGGCGAGAGATTTCTTTGTAGTGCTGATTTGCTCTTCCAGGTTGCTTGGTTTGCCAAAAAGGGCGTATGCGTTTTTTCCTTAATATATTCAGGAAAAAACGCATACGCCCTTTTTGGCCAACCGCATCATTCTCCACGTTCTGGCGCTTTTCATGTGCTATCGGGGCCATTCTGATGTACCCGTTGACATCCGTTTCCTGTAGTTCTGCCTTGCGTTCAACGCCTCTTCGTAGCCTGACCTCAATATATTTTGGGGCGGTAGTTATCGTTTAGAACTCTGCAGGTTTGGGAAGTGCAGTGCCCCTGAGCTCCATTTCCCAAGTCGCTTTTTTGTGAGTGGGACGCAACACGGCTGGATGGCTTCACGCCCGATTGTCGATCCGGGGTGGCAGGCTGAGCCTCCGGTGAATTCTTCTTCGCGATGGGAAATGAGAGTGACATGTGCCCGACCAAACACCTCCAGCGAGTCTCTCATTGGTTCCCCCTCTTGCAGTTCATCCTGCGGACAAATTGCAGACGGTACGAAAGAGGCATGGAAAGGCGCCGAGTCTCCAAGTGGGGAGATTGTTAGTAAGGGGGCCTGAATGGAGAACACGAGCACCAGGAGATGAAAACTGAGGTGAGTTTCAGAAAGCTTTCCCGATCCCACGGTGTAGCATCCGCTGGGTTTCCAATGAGTGCTTTCGCTGTCGGAAGATTGCGTTGAACCTGGAGAGTTGGGACCCATGGAATGGGGAGCACGCAGGATTCCTTTCAAGGGTCTGCATTTGCTTTCCCAACCTCACCCATCGTCTCAGCCCCAAGAGTGTCCAGCCTTATGTCTTCTGCCGCTGGGGCTGTAGATGTGGTCAATCCTGGTTGCATGCCAGTCCCTGAACGCATTTTGGAAGAATTTCTCTCTGTTTTGGCCTGCTTGTTTCTTCTTTGTGTTGGAAATGTATCCTCAGAATGGGTCTGAGCTGATTTTCCCTGCTGGTTTTAGGCCGCTTTACACACACTTGATGCACTTACACAGAGATAACAAGACTTAGCTTTTAAGATGCTTACTAGTCGGATAGATACTTGTGCGATGAACAAGGTCTGGTGAGTCCAGTTGATTGAGCAAGGAGTAGGTCGTGTCCATTCCATATTCGGTTTTCGGAAGGGTATCTGTGCTCATTTCAAACTCGAGTTTTATGCGTCACCCCACCTCACCTTTCCCCTGAAGCAGGCATAAGTGTGTTTTCTAAAAGCGTGACTGTGTTCTGTTTGGGGATTCAGTTCATGGGGAGCGATTTTTACATTCCCTCGATAAGTGATATCATAAGTTTCTTTTTTTGTGGGACTGATTTCACTGAGGATGATCGTACCTAAATCCACTCAGGATGCTGCTACCAGCCTCATGACGTGGATTTCATGGCTGAGTGACACTCCATTGGACCTACGTAGCACCACTTGTCCACTTGTCCACTTGTCTTTGTCCACTTGTCCACTCGTCTTTGTCCACTTGGCTCTTTCCTGGGATATGAAACGTGTACTGGAGTGGAGGTTCTTGTCAAGACAGCAGCCCTCAACTTTGGGGTCCCTGTGTCTGGTTGATTTTTTCATTTTCCCAAGGTCAACGCCCATGTGTGGAAGTGCCCTATGCTCTGTGGTTCTGTGTTTTACATGGTTTGGGAAAGAGGATACACTTGTGAAGATTGGCTGTTGGCCATTGACATCCCGCCCATCAGCTTAACAAGGCTCCCTTGACTCCGTGGCCTGTCCTGCCTTTCTGGTTTTTAGACTTTTTTTGCCTGGCCCTTTTGCCCCGGGGGGGGGCGAGAGATTTCTTTGTAGTGCTGATTTGCTCTCCCAGGTTGCTTGGTTGGCCAAAAAGGGCGTATGCGTTTTTTCCTGAATATATTCAGGAAAAAACGCATACGCCCTTTTTGGCCAACCGCATCATTGTCCACGTTCTGGCGCTTTTCATGTGCTATCGGGGCCATTCCGATGTACCCGTTGACATCCGTTTCCTGCAATTCTGCCTTGCGTTCAACGCCTCTTCGTAGCCTGACCTCAATATATTTGGGGGCGATAGTTATCGTTTAGAACTCTGCAGGTTTGGGAAGTGCAGTGCCCCTGAGCTCCATTTCCCGAGTCGCTTTTTTGTGAGTGGGATGCAACACGGCTGGATGGCTTCACGCCCTATTGTCGATCCGCGGTGGCAGGCTGAACCTCTGGTGAATTCTTCTTCACGATGGGAAATGAGAGTGACATGTGCCCGACCAAACACCTCCAGCGAGTCTCTCATTGGTTCCCCCTCTTGCAGTTCATCCTGCGGACAAATTGCAGACGGTACGAAAGAGGCATGGAAAGGCACCGAGTCTCCAAGTGGGGAGATTGTTAGTAAGGGGGCCTGAATGGAGAACACGAGCACCAGGAGATGAAAACTGAGGTGAGTTTCAGAAAGCTTTCCCGATCCCACGGTGTAGCATCCGCTGGGTTTCCAATGAGTGCTTTCGCTGTCGGAAGATTGCGTTGAACCTGGAGAGTTGGGACCCATGGAATGGGGAGCACGCAGGATTCCTTTCAAGGGTCTGCATTTGCTTTCCCAACCTCACCCATCGTCTCAGCCCCAAGAGTGTCCAGCCTTATGTCTTCTGCCGCTGGGGCTGTAGATGTGGTCAATCCTGGTTGCATGCCAGTCCCTGAACGCATTTTGGAAGAATTTCTCTCTGTTTTGCCCTGCTTGTTTCTTCTTTATGCTGGAAATGTATCCTCAGAATGGGTCTGAGCTGATTTTCCCTGCTGGTTTTAGGCCGCTTTACACACACTTCATGCACTTACACAGAGATATCAAGACTTAGCTTTTAAGATGCTTACTAGTCGGATAGATACTTGTGCGATGAACAGGGTGTGGTGAGTCCAGTTGATTGAGCAAGGAGTAGGTCGTGTCCATTCCATATTCGGTTTTCGGAAGGGTATCTGTGCTCATTTCAAACTCGAGTTTTATGCCTCACCCCACCTCACCTTTCCCCTGAAGCAGGCATAAGTGTGTTTTCTAAAAGTGTGACTGTGTTCCGTTTGGGGATTCAGTTCATGGGGAGCGATTTTTACATTCCCTCGATAAGTGATATCGTAAGTTTCTTTTTTTGTGGGACTTATTTCACTGAGGATGATCGTACCTAAATCCACTCAGGATGCTGGTACCAGCCTCATGACGTGGATTTCATGGCTGAGTGACACTCCATTGGACCTACGTAGCACCACTTGTCCACTTGTCTTTGTCCACTTGTCCACTCGTCTTTGTCCTCTTGGCTCTTTCCTGGGTTATGAAACGTGTACCGGAGTGGAGGTTCTTGTCAAGACAGCAGCCCTCAACTTTGGGGTCCTTGTGTCTGGTTGATTTTTTCATTTTCCCAAAGTCAACGCCCATGTGTGGAAGTGCCCTATGCTCTGTGGTTCTGTGTTTTACATGGTTTGGGAAAGAGGATACACTTGTGAAGATTGGCTGTTGGCCATTGACATCCCGCCCATCAGCTTAACAAGGCTCCCTTGACTCCGTGGCCTGTCCTGCCTTTCTGGTTTTTAGACATTTTTCGCCTGGCCCTTTTGCCCGGGGGGGGGTGGGGCGAGAGATTTCTTTGTAGTGCTGATTTGCTCTTCCAGGTTGCTTGGTTTGCCAAAAAGGGCGTATGCGTTTTTTCCTGAATATATTCAGGAAAAAACGCATACGCCCTTTTTGGCCAACCGCATCATTCTCCACGTTCTGGCGCTTTTCATGTGCTATCGGGGCCATTCCGATGTACCCGTTGACATCCGTTTCCTGTAGTTCTGCCTTGCGTTCAACGCCTCTTCGTAGCCTGACCTCAATATATTTGGGGGCGATAGTTATCGTTTAGAACTCTGCAGGTTTGGGAAGTGCAGTGCCCCTGAGCTCCATTTCCCAAGTCGCTTTTTTGTGAGTGGGACGCAACACGGCTGGATGGCTTCACGCCCGATTGTCGATCCGGGGTGGCAGGCTGAGCCTCCGGTGAATTCTTCTTCGCGATGGGAAATGAGAGTGACATGTGCCCGACCAAACACCTCCAGCGAGTCTCTCATTGGTTCCCCCTCTTGCAGTTCATCCTGCGGACAAATTGCAGACGGTACGAAAGAGGCATGGAAAGGCGCCGAGTCTCCAAGTGGGGAGATTGTTAGTAAGGGGGCCTGAATGGAGAACACGAGCACCAGGAGATGAAAACTGAGGTGAGTTTCAGAAAGCTTTCCCGATCCCACGGTGTAGCATCCGCTGGGTTTCCAATGAGTGCTTTCGCTGTCGGAAGATTGCGTTGAACCTGGAGAGTTGGGACCCATGGAATGGGGAGCACGCAGGATTCCTTTCAAGGGTCTGCATTTGCTTTCCCAACCTCACCCATCGTCTCAGCCCCAAGAGTGTCCAGCCTTATGTCTTCTGCCGCTGGGGCTGTAGATGTGGTCAATCCTGGTTGCATGCCAGTCCCTGAACGCATTTTGGAAGAATTTCTCTCTGTTTTGGCCTGCTTGTTTCTTCTTTGTGTTGGAAATGTATCCTCAGAATGGGTCTGAGCTGATTTTCCCTGCTGGTTTTAGGCCGCTTTACACACACTTGATGCACTTACACAGAGATAACAAGACTTAGCTTTTAAGATGCTTACTAGTCGGATAGATACTTGTGCGATGAACAAGGTCTGGTGAGTCCAGTTGATTGAGCAAGGAGTAGGTCGTGTCCATTCCATATTCGGTTTTCGGAAGGGTATCTGTGCTCATTTCAAACTCGAGTTTTATGCGTCACCCCACCTCACCTTTCCCCTGAAGCAGGCATAAGTGTGTTTTCTAAAAGCGTGACTGTGTTCTGTTTGGGGATTCAGTTCATGGGGAGCGATTTTTACATTCCCTCGATAAGTGATATCATAAGTTTCTTTTTTTGTGGGACTGATTTCACTGAGGATGATCGTACCTAAATCCACTCAGGATGCTGCTACCAGCCTCATGACGTGGATTTCATGGCTGAGTGACACTCCATTGCACCTACGTAGCACCACTTGTTCACTTGTCCAATTGTCTTTGTCCACTTGTCCACTCGTCTTTGTCCACTTGGCTCTTTCCTGGGATATGAAACGTGTACCGGAGTGGAGGTTCTTGTCAAGACAGCAGCCCTCAACTTTGGGGTCCCTGTGTCTGGTTGATTTTTTCATTTTCCCAAGGTCAACGCCCATGTGTGGAAGTGCCCTATGCTCTGTGGTTCTGTGTTTTACATGGTTTGGGAAAGAGGATACACTTGTGAAGATTGGCTGTTGGCCATTGACATCCCGCCCATCAGCTTAACAAGGCTCCCTTGACTCCGTGGCCTGTCCTGCCTTTCTGGTTTTTAGACTTTTTTTGCCTGGCCCTTTTGCCCCGGGGGGGGGCGAGAGATTTCTTTGTAGTGCTGATTTGCTCTCCCAGGTTGCTTGGTTGGCCAAAAAGGGCGTATGCGTTTTTTCCTGAATATATTCAGGAAAAAACGCATACGCCCTTTTTGGCCAACCGCATCATTGTCCACGTTCTGGCGCTTTTCATGTGCTATCGGGGCCATTCCGATGTACCCGTTGACATCCGTTTCCTGCAATTCTGCCTTGCGTTCAACGCCTCTTCGTAGCCTGACCTCAATATATTTGGGGGCGATAGTTATCGTTTAGAACTCTGCAGGTTTGGGAAGTGCAGTGCCCCTGAGCTCCATTTCCCGAGTCGCTTTTTTGTGAGTGGGATGCAACACGGCTGGATGGCTTCACGCCCTATTGTCGATCCGGGGTGGCAGGCTGAACCTCTGGTGAATTCTTCTTCGTGATGGGAAATGAGAGTGACATGTGCCCGACCAAACACCTCCAGCGAGTCTCTCATTGGTTCCCCCTCTTGCAGTTCATCCCGCGGACAAATTGCAGACGGTACGAAAGAGGCATGGAAAGGCGCCGAGTCTCCAAGTGGGGAGATTGTTAGTAAGGGGGCCTGAATGGAGAACACGAGCACCAGGAGATGAAAACTGAGGTGAGTTTCAGAAAGCTTTCCCGATCCCACGGTGTAGCATCCGCTGGGTTTCCAATGAGTGCTTTCGCTGTCGGAAGATTGCGTTGAACCTGGAGAGTTGGGACCCATGGAATGGGGAGCACGCAGGATTCCTTTCAAGGGTCTGCATTTGCTTTCCCAACCTCACCCATCGTCTCAGCCCCAAGAGTGTCCAGCCTTATGTCTTCTGCCGCTGGGGCTGTAGATGTGGTCAATCCTGGTTGCATGCCAGTCCCTGAACGCATTTTGGAAGAATTTCTCTCTGTTTTGCCCTGCTTGTTTCTTCTTTGTGTTGGAAATGTATCCTCAGAATGGGTCTGAGCTGATTTTCCCTGCTGTTTTTAGGCCGCTTTACACACACTTGATGCACTTACACAGAGATAACAAGACTTAGTTTTTAAGATGCTTACTAGTCGGATAGATACTTGTGCGATGAACAGGGTGTGGTGAGTCCAGTTGATTGAGCAAGGAGTAGGTCGTGTCCATTCCATATTCGGTTTTCGGAAGGGTATCTGTGCTCATTTCAAACTCGAGTTTTATGCGTCACCCCACCTCACCTTTCCCCTGAAGCAGGCATAAGTGTGTTTTCTAAAAGCGTGACTCTGTTCTGTTTGGGGATTCAGTTCATGGGGAGCGATTTTTACATTCCCTCGATAAGTGATATGATAAGTTTCTTTTTTTGTGGGACTGATTTCACTGAGGATGATCGTACCTAAATCCACTCAGGATGCTGCTACCAGCCTCATGACGTGGATTTCATGGCTGAGTGACACTCCATTGGACCTATGTAGCACCACTTGTCCACTTGTCTTTGTCCACTAGTCCACTCGTTTTGTCCACTTGGCTCTTTCCTGGGATATGAAACGTGTACCGGAGTGGAGGTTCTTGTCAAGACAGCAGCCCTCAACTTTGGGGTCCCTGTGTCTGGTTGATTTTTTCATTTTCCCAAGGTCAACGCCCATGTGTGGAAGTGCCCTATGCTCTGTGGTTCTGTGTTTTACATGGTTTGGGAAAGAGGATACACTTGTGAAGATTGGCTGTTGGCCATTGACATCCCGCCCATCAGCTTAACAAGGCTCCCTTGACTCCGTGGCCTGTCCTGCCTTTCTGGTTTTTAGACTTTTTTCGCCTGGCCCTTTTGCCCCGGGGGGGGGGGGCGAGAGATTTCTTTGTAGTGCTGATTTGCTCTCCCAGGTTGCTTGGTTGGCCAAAAAGGGCGTATGCGTTTTTTCCTGAATATATTCAGGAAAAAACGCATACGCCCTTTTTGGCCAACCGCATCATTGTCCACGTTCTGGCGCTTTTCATGTGCTATCGGGGCCATTCCGATGTACCCGTTGACATGCGTTTCCTGCAATTCTGCCTTGCGTTCAACGCCTCTTCGTAGCCTGACCTCAATATATTTTGGGGCGATAGTTATCTTTTAGAACTCTGCAGGTTTGGGAAGTGCAGTGCCCCTGAGCTCCATTTCCCAAGTCGCTTTTTTGTGAGTGGGACGCAACACGGCTGGATGGCTTCTAGCCCGATTGTCGATCCGCGGTGGCAGGCTGAACCTCTGGTGAATTCTTCTTCGCGATGGGAAATGAGAGTGACATGTGCCCGACCAAACACCTCCAGCGAGTCTCTCATTGGTTCCCCCTCTTGCAGTTCATCCTGCGGACAAATTGCAGACGGTACGAAAGAGGCATGGAAAGGCGCCGAGTCTCCAAGTGGGGAGATTGTTAGTAAGGGGGCCTGAATGGAGAACACGAGCACCAGGAGATGAAAACTGAGGTGAGTTTCAGAAAGCTTTCCCGATCCCACGGTGTGGCATCCGCTGGGTTTCCAATGAGTGCTTTCGCTGTCGGAAGATTGCGTTGAACCTGGAGAGTTGGGACCCATGGAATGGGGAGCACGCAGGATTCCTTTCAAGGGTCTGCATTTGCTTTCCCAACCTCACCCATCGTCTCAGCCCCAAGAGTGTCCAGCCTTATGTCTTCTGCCGCTGGGGCTGTAGATGTGGTCAATCCTGGTTGCATGCCAGTCCCTGAACGCATTTTGGAAGAATTTCTCTCTGTTTTGCCCTGCTTGTTTCTTCTTTGTGTTGGAAATGTATCCTCAGAATGGGTCTGAGCTGATTTTCCCTGCTGGTTTTAGGCCGCTTTACACACACTTGATGCACTTACACAGAGATAACAAGACTTAGCTTTTAAGATGCTTACTAGTCGGATAGATACTTGTGCGATGAACAGGGTGTGGTGAGTCCAGTTGATTGAGCAAGGAGTAGGTCGTGTCCATTCCATATTCGGTTTTCGGAAGGGTATCTGTGCTCATTTCAAACTCGAGTTTTATGCGTCACCCCACCTCACCTTTCCCCTGAAGCAGGCATAAGTGTGTTTTCTAAAAGCGTGACTCTGTTCTGTTTGGGGATTCAGTTCATGGGGAGCGATTTTTACATTCCCTCGATAAGTGATATCATAAGTTTCTTTTTTTGTGGGACTGATTTCACTGAGGATGATCGTACCTAAATCCACTCAGGATGCTGCTACCAGCCTCATGACGTGGATTTCATGGCTGAGTGACACTCCATTGGACCTACGTAGCACCACTTGTCCACTTGTCCACTTGTCTTTGTCCACTTGTCCACTCGTCTTTGTCCACTTGGCTCTTTCCTGGGATATGAAACGTGTACCGGAGTGGAGGTTCTTGTCAAGACAGCAGCCCTCAACTTTGGGGTCCCTGTGTCTGGTTGATTTTTTCATTTTCCCAAGGTCAACGCCCATGTGTGGAAGTGCCCTATGCTCTGTGGTTCTGTGTTTTACATGGTTTGGGAAAAAGGATACACTTGTGAAGATTGGCTGTTGGCCATTGACATCCCGCCCATCAGCTTAACAAGGCTCCCTTGACTCCGTGGCCTGTCCTGCCTTTCTGGTTTTTAGACTTTTTTCGCCTGGCCCTTTTGCCCCGCGGGGGGTGGGGGGCGAGAGATTTCTTTGTAGTGCTGATTTGCTCTCCCAGGTTGCTTGGTTGGCCAAAAAGGGCGTATGCGTTTTTTCCTGAATATATTCAGGAAAAAACGCATACGCCCTTTTTGGCCAACCGCATCATTGTCCACGTTCTGGCGCTTTTCATGTGCTATCGGGGCCATTCCGATGTACCCGTTGACATCCGTTTCCTGCAATTCTGCCTTGCGTTCAACGCCTCTTCGTAGCCTGACCTCAATATATTTTGGGGCGATAGTTATCGTTTAGAACTCTGCAGGTTTGGGAAGTGCAGTGCCCCTGAGCTCCATTTCCCGAGTCGCTTTTTTGTGAGTGGGATGCAACACGGCTGGATAGCTTCACGCCCTATTGTCGATCCGGGGTGGCAGGCTGAACCTCTGGTGAATTCTTCTTCGTGATGGGAAATGAGAGTGACATGTGCCCGACCAAACACCTCCAGCGAGTCTCTCATTGGTTCCCCCTCTTGCAGTTCATCCTGCGGACAAATTGCAGACGGTACGAAAGAGGCATGGAAAGGCGCCGAGTCTCCAAGTGGGGAGATTGTTAGTAAGGGGGCCTGAATGGAGAACACGAGCACCAGGAGATGAAAACTGAGGTGAGTTTCAGAAAGCTTTCCCGATCCCACGGTGTAGCATCCGCTGGGTTTCCAATGAGTGCTTTCGCTGTCGGAAGATTGCGTTGAACCTGGAGAGTTGGGACCCATGGAATGGGGAGCACGCAGGATTCCTTTCAAGGGACTGCATTTGCTTTCCCAACCTCACCCATCGTCTCAGCCCCAAGAGTGTCCAGGCTTATGTCTTCTGCCGCTGGGGCTGTAGATGTGGTCAATCCTGGTTGCATGCCAGTCCCTGAACGCATTTTGGAAGAATTTCTCTCTGTTTTGCCCTGCTTGTTTCTTCTTTATGTTGGAAATGTATCCTCAGAATGGGTCTGAGCTGATTTTCCCTGCTGGTTTTAGGCCGCTTTACACACACTTGATGCACTTACACAGAGATATCAAGACTTAGCTTTTAAGATGCTTACTAGTCGGATAGATACTTGTGCGATGAACAGGGTGTGGTGAGTCCAGTTGATTGAGCAAGGAGTAGGTCGTGTCCATTCCATATTCGGTTTTCGGAAGGGTATCTGTGCTCATTTCAAACTCGAGTTTTATGCCTGACCCCACCTCACCTTTCCCCTGAAGCAGGCATAAGTGTGTTTTCTAAAAGTGTGACTGTGTTCCGTTTGGGGATTCAGTTCATGGGGAGCGATTTTTACATTCCCTCGATAAGTGATATCATAAGTTTCTTTTTTTGTGGGACTTATTTCACTGAGGATGATCGTACCTAAATCCACTCAGGATGCTGGTACCAGCCTCATGACGTGGATTTCATGGCTGAGTGACACTCCATTGGACCTACGTAGCACCACTTGTCCACTTGTCTTTGTCCACGTGTCCACTCGTCTTTGTCCTCTTGGCTCTTTCCTGGGTTATGAAACGTGTACCGGAGTGGAGGTTCTTGTCAAGACAGCAGCCCTCAACTTTGGGGTCCTTGTGTCTGGTTGATTTTTTCATTTTCCCAAGGTCAACGCCCATGTGTGGAAGTGCCCTATGCTCTGTGGTTCTGTGTTTTACATGGTTTGGGAAAGAGGATACACTTGTGAAGATTGGCTGTTGGCCATTGACATCCCGCCCATCAGCTTAACAAGGCTCCCTTGACTCCGTGGCCTGTCCTGCCTTTCTGGTTTTTAGACATTTTTCGCCTGGCCCTTTTGCCCGGGGGGGGGGGGCGAGAGATTTCTTTGTAGTGCTGATTTGCTCTTCCAGGTTGCTTGGTTTGCCAAAAAGGGCGTATGCGTTTTTTCCTTAATATATTCAGGAAAAAACGCATACGCCCTTTTTGGCCAACCGCATCATTCTCCACGTTCTGGCGCTTTTCATGTGCTATCGGGGCCATTCTGATGTACCCGTTGACATCCGTTTCCTGTAGTTCTGCCTTGCGTTCAACGCCTCTTCGTAGCCTGACCTCAATATATTTTGGGGCGGTAGTTATCGTTTAGAACTCTGCAGGTTTGGGAAGTGCAGTGCCCCTGAGCTCCATTTCCCAAGTCGCTTTTTTGTGAGTGGGACGCAACACGGCTGGATGGCTTCACGCCCGATTGTCGATCCGGGGTGGCAGGCTGAGCCTCCGGTGAATTCTTCTTCGCGATGGGAAATGAGAGTGACATGTGCCCGACCAAACACCTCCAGCGAGTCTCTCATTGGTTCCCCCTCTTGCAGTTCATCCTGCGGACAAATTGCAGACGGTACGAAAGAGGCATGGAAAGGCGCCGAGTCTCCAAGTGGGGAGATTGTTAGTAAGGGGGCCTGAATGGAGAACACGAGCACCAGGAGATGAAAACTGAGGTGAGTTTCAGAAAGCTTTCCCGATCCCACGGTGTAGCATCCGCTGGGTTTCCAATGAGTGCTTTCGCTGTCGGAAGATTGCGTTGAACCTGGAGAGTTGGGACCCATGGAATGGGGAGCACGCAGGATTCCTTTCAAGGGTCTGCATTTGCTTTCCCAACCTCACCCATCGTCTCAGCCCCAAGAGTGTCCAGCCTTATGTCTTCTGCCGCTGGGGCTGTAGATGTGGTCAATCCTGGTTGCATGCCAGTCCCTGAACGCATTTTGGAAGAATTTCTCTCTGTTTTGGCCTGCTTGTTTCTTCTTTGTGTTGGAAATGTATCCTCAGAATGGGTCTGAGCTGATTTTCCCTGCTGGTTTTAGGCCGCTTTACACACACTTGATGCACTTACACAGAGATAACAAGACTTAGCTTTTAAGATGCTTACTAGTCGGATAGATACTTGTGCGATGAACAAGGTCTGGTGAGTCCAGTTGATTGAGCAAGGAGTAGGTCGTGTCCATTCCATATTCGGTTTTCGGAAGGGTATCTGTGCTCATTTCAAACTCGAGTTTTATGCGTCACCCCACCTCACCTTTCCCCTGAAGCAGGCATAAGTGTGTTTTCTAAAAGCGTGACTGTGTTCTGTTTGGGGATTCAGTTCATGGGGAGCGATTTTTACATTCCCTCGATAAGTGATATCATAAGTTTCTTTTTTTGTGGGACTGATTTCACTGAGGATGATCGTACCTAAATCCACTCAGGATGCTGCTACCAGCCTCATGACGTGGATTTCATGGCTGAGTGACACTCCATTGGACCTACGTAGCACCACTTGTCCACTTGTCCACTTGTCTTTGTCCACTTGTCCACTCGTCTTTGTCCACTTGGCTCTTTCCTGGGATATGAAACGTGTACTGGAGTGGAGGTTCTTGTCAAGACAGCAGCCCTCAACTTTGGGGTCCCTGTGTCTGGTTGATTTTTTCATTTTCCCAAGGTCAACGCCCATGTGTGGAAGTGCCCTATGCTCTGTGGTTCTGTGTTTTACATGGTTTGGGAAAGAGGATACACTTGTGAAGATTGGCTGTTGGCCATTGACATCCCGCCCATCAGCTTAACAAGGCTCCCTTGACTCCGTGGCCTGTCCTGCCTTTCTGGTTTTTAGACTTTTTTTGCCTGGCCCTTTTGCCCCGGGGGGGGGCGAGAGATTTCTTTGTAGTGCTGATTTGCTCTCCCAGGTTGCTTGGTTGGCCAAAAAGGGCGTATGCGTTTTTTCCTGAATATATTCAGGAAAAAACGCATACGCCCTTTTTGGCCAACCGCATCATTGTCCACGTTCTGGCGCTTTTCATGTGCTATCGGGGCCATTCCGATGTACCCGTTGACATCCGTTTCCTGCAATTCTGCCTTGCGTTCAACGCCTCTTCGTAGCCTGACCTCAATATATTTGGGGGCGATAGTTATCGTTTAGAACTCTGCAGGTTTGGGAAGTGCAGTGCCCCTGAGCTCCATTTCCCGAGTCGCTTTTTTGTGAGTGGGATGCAACACGGCTGGATGGCTTCACGCCCTATTGTCGATCCGCGGTGGCAGGCTGAACCTCTGGTGAATTCTTCTTCACGATGGGAAATGAGAGTGACATGTGCCCGACCAAACACCTCCAGCGAGTCTCTCATTGGTTCCCCCTCTTGCAGTTCATCCTGCGGACAAATTGCAGACGGTACGAAAGAGGCATGGAAAGGCACCGAGTCTCCAAGTGGGGAGATTGTTAGTAAGGGGGCCTGAATGGAGAACACGAGCACCAGGAGATGAAAACTGAGGTGAGTTTCAGAAAGCTTTCCCGATCCCACGGTGTAGCATCCGCTGGGTTTCCAATGAGTGCTTTCGCTGTCGGAAGATTGCGTTGAACCTGGAGAGTTGGGACCCATGGAATGGGGAGCACGCAGGATTCCTTTCAAGGGTCTGCATTTGCTTTCCCAACCTCACCCATCGTCTCAGCCCCAA
Organism: Kogia breviceps; assembly: GCF_026419965.1. Classification (NCBI taxonomy): domain Eukaryota; kingdom Metazoa; phylum Chordata; class Mammalia; order Artiodactyla; family Physeteridae; genus Kogia; species Kogia breviceps. The sequence continues at coordinate 29,467,635 of NC_081321.1, forward strand.
GAGTGTCCAGCCTTATGTCTTCTGCCGCTGGGGCTGTAGATGTGGTCAATCCTGGTTGCATGCCAGTCCCTGAACGCATTTTGGAAGAATTTCTCTCTGTTTTGCCCTGCTTGTTTCTTCTTTATGCTGGAAATGTATCCTCAGAATGGGTCTGAGCTGATTTTCCCTGCTGGTTTTAGGCCGCTTTACACACACTTCATGCACTTACACAGAGATATCAAGACTTAGCTTTTAAGATGCTTACTAGTCGGATAGATACTTGTGCGATGAACAGGGTGTGGTGAGTCCAGTTGATTGAGCAAGGAGTAGGTCGTGTCCATTCCATATTCGGTTTTCGGAAGGGTATCTGTGCTCATTTCAAACTCGAGTTTTATGCCTCACCCCACCTCACCTTTCCCCTGAAGCAGGCATAAGTGTGTTTTCTAAAAGTGTGACTGTGTTCCGTTTGGGGATTCAGTTCATGGGGAGCGATTTTTACATTCCCTCGATAAGTGATATCGTAAGTTTCTTTTTTTGTGGGACTTATTTCACTGAGGATGATCGTACCTAAATCCACTCAGGATGCTGGTACCAGCCTCATGACGTGGATTTCATGGCTGAGTGACACTCCATTGGACCTACGTAGCACCACTTGTCCACTTGTCTTTGTCCACTTGTCCACTCGTCTTTGTCCTCTTGGCTCTTTCCTGGGTTATGAAACGTGTACCGGAGTGGAGGTTCTTGTCAAGACAGCAGCCCTCAACTTTGGGGTCCTTGTGTCTGGTTGATTTTTTCATTTTCCCAAAGTCAACGCCCATGTGTGGAAGTGCCCTATGCTCTGTGGTTCTGTGTTTTACATGGTTTGGGAAAGAGGATACACTTGTGAAGATTGGCTGTTGGCCATTGACATCCCGCCCATCAGCTTAACAAGGCTCCCTTGACTCCGTGGCCTGTCCTGCCTTTCTGGTTTTTAGACATTTTTCGCCTGGCCCTTTTGCCCGGGGGGGGGTGGGGCGAGAGATTTCTTTGTAGTGCTGATTTGCTCTTCCAGGTTGCTTGGTTTGCCAAAAAGGGCGTATGCGTTTTTTCCTGAATATATTCAGGAAAAAACGCATACGCCCTTTTTGGCCAACCGCATCATTCTCCACGTTCTGGCGCTTTTCATGTGCTATCGGGGCCATTCCGATGTACCCGTTGACATCCGTTTCCTGTAGTTCTGCCTTGCGTTCAACGCCTCTTCGTAGCCTGACCTCAATATATTTGGGGGCGATAGTTATCGTTTAGAACTCTGCAGGTTTGGGAAGTGCAGTGCCCCTGAGCTCCATTTCCCAAGTCGCTTTTTTGTGAGTGGGACGCAACACGGCTGGATGGCTTCACGCCCGATTGTCGATCCGGGGTGGCAGGCTGAGCCTCCGGTGAATTCTTCTTCGCGATGGGAAATGAGAGTGACATGTGCCCGACCAAACACCTCCAGCGAGTCTCTCATTGGTTCCCCCTCTTGCAGTTCATCCTGCGGACAAATTGCAGACGGTACGAAAGAGGCATGGAAAGGCGCCGAGTCTCCAAGTGGGGAGATTGTTAGTAAGGGGGCCTGAATGGAGAACACGAGCACCAGGAGATGAAAACTGAGGTGAGTTTCAGAAAGCTTTCCCGATCCCACGGTGTAGCATCCGCTGGGTTTCCAATGAGTGCTTTCGCTGTCGGAAGATTGCGTTGAACCTGGAGAGTTGGGACCCATGGAATGGGGAGCACGCAGGATTCCTTTCAAGGGTCTGCATTTGCTTTCCCAACCTCACCCATCGTCTCAGCCCCAAGAGTGTCCAGCCTTATGTCTTCTGCCGCTGGGGCTGTAGATGTGGTCAATCCTGGTTGCATGCCAGTCCCTGAACGCATTTTGGAAGAATTTCTCTCTGTTTTGGCCTGCTTGTTTCTTCTTTGTGTTGGAAATGTATCCTCAGAATGGGTCTGAGCTGATTTTCCCTGCTGGTTTTAGGCCGCTTTACACACACTTGATGCACTTACACAGAGATAACAAGACTTAGCTTTTAAGATGCTTACTAGTCGGATAGATACTTGTGCGATGAACAAGGTCTGGTGAGTCCAGTTGATTGAGCAAGGAGTAGGTCGTGTCCATTCCATATTCGGTTTTCGGAAGGGTATCTGTGCTCATTTCAAACTCGAGTTTTATGCGTCACCCCACCTCACCTTTCCCCTGAAGCAGGCATAAGTGTGTTTTCTAAAAGCGTGACTGTGTTCTGTTTGGGGATTCAGTTCATGGGGAGCGATTTTTACATTCCCTCGATAAGTGATATCATAAGTTTCTTTTTTTGTGGGACTGATTTCACTGAGGATGATCGTACCTAAATCCACTCAGGATGCTGCTACCAGCCTCATGACGTGGATTTCATGGCTGAGTGACACTCCATTGCACCTACGTAGCACCACTTGTTCACTTGTCCAATTGTCTTTGTCCACTTGTCCACTCGTCTTTGTCCACTTGGCTCTTTCCTGGGATATGAAACGTGTACCGGAGTGGAGGTTCTTGTCAAGACAGCAGCCCTCAACTTTGGGGTCCCTGTGTCTGGTTGATTTTTTCATTTTCCCAAGGTCAACGCCCATGTGTGGAAGTGCCCTATGCTCTGTGGTTCTGTGTTTTACATGGTTTGGGAAAGAGGATACACTTGTGAAGATTGGCTGTTGGCCATTGACATCCCGCCCATCAGCTTAACAAGGCTCCCTTGACTCCGTGGCCTGTCCTGCCTTTCTGGTTTTTAGACTTTTTTTGCCTGGCCCTTTTGCCCCGGGGGGGGGCGAGAGATTTCTTTGTAGTGCTGATTTGCTCTCCCAGGTTGCTTGGTTGGCCAAAAAGGGCGTATGCGTTTTTTCCTGAATATATTCAGGAAAAAACGCATACGCCCTTTTTGGCCAACCGCATCATTGTCCACGTTCTGGCGCTTTTCATGTGCTATCGGGGCCATTCCGATGTACCCGTTGACATCCGTTTCCTGCAATTCTGCCTTGCGTTCAACGCCTCTTCGTAGCCTGACCTCAATATATTTGGGGGCGATAGTTATCGTTTAGAACTCTGCAGGTTTGGGAAGTGCAGTGCCCCTGAGCTCCATTTCCCGAGTCGCTTTTTTGTGAGTGGGATGCAACACGGCTGGATGGCTTCACGCCCTATTGTCGATCCGGGGTGGCAGGCTGAACCTCTGGTGAATTCTTCTTCGTGATGGGAAATGAGAGTGACATGTGCCCGACCAAACACCTCCAGCGAGTCTCTCATTGGTTCCCCCTCTTGCAGTTCATCCCGCGGACAAATTGCAGACGGTACGAAAGAGGCATGGAAAGGCGCCGAGTCTCCAAGTGGGGAGATTGTTAGTAAGGGGGCCTGAATGGAGAACACGAGCACCAGGAGATGAAAACTGAGGTGAGTTTCAGAAAGCTTTCCCGATCCCACGGTGTAGCATCCGCTGGGTTTCCAATGAGTGCTTTCGCTGTCGGAAGATTGCGTTGAACCTGGAGAGTTGGGACCCATGGAATGGGGAGCACGCAGGATTCCTTTCAAGGGTCTGCATTTGCTTTCCCAACCTCACCCATCGTCTCAGCCCCAAGAGTGTCCAGCCTTATGTCTTCTGCCGCTGGGGCTGTAGATGTGGTCAATCCTGGTTGCATGCCAGTCCCTGAACGCATTTTGGAAGAATTTCTCTCTGTTTTGCCCTGCTTGTTTCTTCTTTGTGTTGGAAATGTATCCTCAGAATGGGTCTGAGCTGATTTTCCCTGCTGTTTTTAGGCCGCTTTACACACACTTGATGCACTTACACAGAGATAACAAGACTTAGTTTTTAAGATGCTTACTAGTCGGATAGATACTTGTGCGATGAACAGGGTGTGGTGAGTCCAGTTGATTGAGCAAGGAGTAGGTCGTGTCCATTCCATATTCGGTTTTCGGAAGGGTATCTGTGCTCATTTCAAACTCGAGTTTTATGCGTCACCCCACCTCACCTTTCCCCTGAAGCAGGCATAAGTGTGTTTTCTAAAAGCGTGACTCTGTTCTGTTTGGGGATTCAGTTCATGGGGAGCGATTTTTACATTCCCTCGATAAGTGATATGATAAGTTTCTTTTTTTGTGGGACTGATTTCACTGAGGATGATCGTACCTAAATCCACTCAGGATGCTGCTACCAGCCTCATGACGTGGATTTCATGGCTGAGTGACACTCCATTGGACCTATGTAGCACCACTTGTCCACTTGTCTTTGTCCACTAGTCCACTCGTTTTGTCCACTTGGCTCTTTCCTGGGATATGAAACGTGTACCGGAGTGGAGGTTCTTGTCAAGACAGCAGCCCTCAACTTTGGGGTCCCTGTGTCTGGTTGATTTTTTCATTTTCCCAAGGTCAACGCCCATGTGTGGAAGTGCCCTATGCTCTGTGGTTCTGTGTTTTACATGGTTTGGGAAAGAGGATACACTTGTGAAGATTGGCTGTTGGCCATTGACATCCCGCCCATCAGCTTAACAAGGCTCCCTTGACTCCGTGGCCTGTCCTGCCTTTCTGGTTTTTAGACTTTTTTCGCCTGGCCCTTTTGCCCCGGGGGGGGGGGGGCGAGAGATTTCTTTGTAGTGCTGATTTGCTCTCCCAGGTTGCTTGGTTGGCCAAAAAGGGCGTATGCGTTTTTTCCTGAATATATTCAGGAAAAAACGCATACGCCCTTTTTGGCCAACCGCATCATTGTCCACGTTCTGGCGCTTTTCATGTGCTATCGGGGCCATTCCGATGTACCCGTTGACATGCGTTTCCTGCAATTCTGCCTTGCGTTCAACGCCTCTTCGTAGCCTGACCTCAATATATTTTGGGGCGATAGTTATCTTTTAGAACTCTGCAGGTTTGGGAAGTGCAGTGCCCCTGAGCTCCATTTCCCAAGTCGCTTTTTTGTGAGTGGGACGCAACACGGCTGGATGGCTTCTAGCCCGATTGTCGATCCGCGGTGGCAGGCTGAACCTCTGGTGAATTCTTCTTCGCGATGGGAAATGAGAGTGACATGTGCCCGACCAAACACCTCCAGCGAGTCTCTCATTGGTTCCCCCTCTTGCAGTTCATCCTGCGGACAAATTGCAGACGGTACGAAAGAGGCATGGAAAGGCGCCGAGTCTCCAAGTGGGGAGATTGTTAGTAAGGGGGCCTGAATGGAGAACACGAGCACCAGGAGATGAAAACTGAGGTGAGTTTCAGAAAGCTTTCCCGATCCCACGGTGTGGCATCCGCTGGGTTTCCAATGAGTGCTTTCGCTGTCGGAAGATTGCGTTGAACCTGGAGAGTTGGGACCCATGGAATGGGGAGCACGCAGGATTCCTTTCAAGGGTCTGCATTTGCTTTCCCAACCTCACCCATCGTCTCAGCCCCAAGAGTGTCCAGCCTTATGTCTTCTGCCGCTGGGGCTGTAGATGTGGTCAATCCTGGTTGCATGCCAGTCCCTGAACGCATTTTGGAAGAATTTCTCTCTGTTTTGCCCTGCTTGTTTCTTCTTTATGTTGGAAATGTATCTTCAGAATGGGTCTGAGCTGATTTTCCCTGCTGGTTTTAGGACTCTTTACACACACTTGATGCACTTACACAGAGATATCAAGACTTAGCTTTTAAGATGCTTACTAGTCGGATAGATACTTGTGCGATGAACAGGGTGTGGTGAGTCCAGTTGATTGAGCAAGGAGTAGGTCGTGTCCATTCCATATTCGGTTTTCGGAAGGGTATCTGTGCTCATTTCAAACTCGAGTTTTATGCGTCACCCCACCTCACCTTTCCCCTGAAGCAGGCATAAGTGTGTTTTCTAAAAGCGTGACTCTGTTCTGTTTGGGGATTCCGTTCATGGGGAGCGATTTTTACATTCCCTGGATAAGTGATATCATAAGTTTCTTTTTTTGTGGGACTGATTTCACTGAGGATGATCGTACCTAAATCCACTCAGGATGCTGCTACCAGCCTCATGACGTGGATTTCATGGCTGAGTGACACTCCATTGGACCTACGTAGCACCACTTGTCCACTTGTCTTTGTCCACTTGTCCACTCGTCTTTGTCCTCTTGGCTCTTTCCTGGGTTATGAAACGTGTACCGGAGTGGAGGTTCTTGTCAAGACAGCAGCCCTCAACTTTGGGGTCCTTGTGTCTGGTTGATTTTTTCATTTTCCCAAGGTCAACGCCCATGTGTGGAAGTGCCCTATGCTCTGTGGTTCTGTGTTTTACATGGTTTGGGAAAGAGGATACACTTGTGAAGATTGGCTGTTGGCCATTGACATCCTGCCCATCAGCTTAACAAGGCTCCCTTGACTCCGTGGCCTGTCCTGCCTTTCTGGTTTTTAGACTTTTTTCGCCTGGCCCTTTTGCCCGGGGGGGGGGGGGGGCGAGAGATTTCTTTGTAGTGCTGATTTGCTCTCCCAGGTTGCTTGGTTGGCCAAAAAGGGCGTATGCGTTTTTTCCTGAATATATTCAGGAAAAAACGCATACGCCCTTTTTGGCCAACCGCATCATTGTCCACGTTCTGGCGCTTTTCATGTGCTATCGGGGCCATTCCGATGTACCCGTTGACATCCGTTTCCTGTAGTTCTGCCTTGCGTTCAACGCCTCTTCGTAGCCTGACCTCAATATATTTGGGGGCGATAGTTATCGTTTAGAACTCTGCAGGTTTGGGAAGTGCAGTGCCCCTGAGCTCCATTTCCCAAGTCGCTTTTTTGTGAGTGGGACGCAACACGGCTGGATGGCTTCACGCCCGATTGTCGATCCGGGGTGGCAGGCTGAGCCTCCGGTGAATTCTTCTTCGCGATGGGAAATGAGAGTGACATGTGCCCGACCAAACACCTCCAGCGAGTCTCTCATTGGTTCCCCCTCTTGCAGTTCATCCTGCGGACAAATTGCAGACGGTACGCAAGAGGCATGGAAAGGCGCCGAGTCTCCAAGTGGGGAGATTGTTAGTAAGGGGGCCTGAATGGAGAACACGAGCACCAGGAGATGAAAACTGAGGTGAGTTTCAGAAAGCTTTCCCGATCCCACGGTGTAGCATCCGCTGGGTTTCCAATGAGTGCTTTCGCTGTCGGAAGATTGCGTTGAACCTGGAGAGTTGGGACCCATGTAATGGGGAGCACGCAGGATTCCTTTCAAGGGTCTGCATTTGCTTTCCCAACCTCACCCATCGTCTCAGCCCCAAGAGTGTCCAGCCTTATGTCTTCTGCCGCTGGGGCTGTAGATGTGGTCAATCCTGGTTGCATGCCAGTCCCTGAACGCATTTTGGAAGAATTTCTCTCTGTTTTGCCCTGCTTGTTTCTTCTTTGTGTTGGAAATGTATCCTCAGAATGGGTCTGAGCTGATTTTCCCTGCTGGTTTTAGGCCGCTTTACACACACTTGATGCACTTACACAGAGATAACAAGACTTAGCTTTTAAGATGCTTACTAGTCGGATAGATACTTGTGCGATGAACAAGGTCTGGTGAGTCCAGTTGATTGAGCAAGGAGTAGGTCGTGTCCATTCCATATTCGGTTTTCGGAAGGGTATCTGTGCTCATTTCAAACTCGAGTTTTATGCGTCACCCCACCTCACCTTTCCCCTGAAGCAGGCATAAGTGTGTTTTCTAAAAGCGTGACTCTGTTCTGTTTGGGGATTCAGTTCATGGGGAGCGATTTTTACATTCCCTGGATAAGTGATATCATAAGTTTCTTTTTTTGTGGGACTGATTTCACTGAGGATGATCGTACCTAAATCCACTCAGGATGCTGCTACCAGCCTCATGACGTGGATTTCATGGCTGAGTGACACTCCATTGCACCTACGTAGCACCACTTGTCCACTTGTCCACTTGTCTTTGTCCACTTGTCCACTCGTCTTTGTCCACTTGGCTCTTTCCTGGGATATGAAACGTGTACCGGAGTGGAGGTTCTTGTCAAGACAGCAGCCCTCAACTTTGGGGTCCCTGTGTCTGGTTGATTTTTTCATTTTCCCAAGGTCAACGCCCATGTGTGGAAGTGCCCTATGCTCTGTGGTTCTGTGTTTTACATGGTTTGGGAAAGAGGATACACTTGTGAAGATTGGCTGTTGGCCATTGACATCCCGCCCATCAGCTTAACAAGGCTCCCTTGACTCCGTGGGCTGTCCTGCCTTTCTGGTTTTTAGACTTTTTTCGCCTGGCCCTTTTGCCCCCGGGGGTGGTGGGGGGCGAGAGATTTCTTTGTAGTGCTGATTTGCTCTCCCAGGTTGCTTGGTTGGCCAAAAAGGGCGTATGCGTTTTTTCCTGAATATATTCAGGAAAAAACGCATACGCCCTTTTTGGCCAACCGCATCATTGTCCACGTTTTGGCGCTTTTCATGTGCTATCGGGGCCATTCCGATGTACCCGTTGACATCCGTTTCCTGTAGTTCTGCCTTGCGTTCAACGCCTCTTCGTAGCCTGACCTCAATATATTTGGGGGCGATAGTTATCGTTTAGAACTCTGCAGGTTTGGGAAGTGCAGTGCCCCTGAGCTCCATTTCCCAAGTCGCTTTTTTGTGAGTGGGACGCAACACGGCTGGATGGCTTCACGCCCGATTGTCGATCCGGGGTGGCAGGCTGAGCCTCCGGTGAATTCTTCTTCGCGATGGGAAATGAGAGTGACATGTGCCCGACCAAACGCCTCCAGCGAGTCTCTCATTGGTTCCGCCTCTTGCAGTTCATCCTGCGGACAAATTGCAGACGGTACGAAAGAGGCATGGAAAGGCGCCGAGTCTCCAAGTGGGGAGATTGTTAGTAAGGGGGCCTGAATGGAGAACACGAGCACCAGGAGATGAAAACTGAGGTGAGTTTCAGAAAGCTTTCCCGATCCCACGGTGTGGCATCCGCTGGGTTTCCAATGAGTGCTTTCGCTGTCGGAAGATTGCGTTGAACCTGGAGAGTTGGGACCCATGGAATGGGGAGCACGCAGGATTCCTTTCAAGGGTCTGCATTTGCTTTCCCAACCTCACCCATCGTCTCAGCCCCAAGAGTGTCCAGCCTTATGTCTTCTGCCGCTGGGGCTGTAGATGTGGTCAATCCTGGTTGCATGCCAGTCCCTGAACGCATTTTGGAAGAATTTCTCTCTGTTTTGGCCTGCTTGTTTCTTCTTTGTGTTGGAAATGTATCCTCAGAATGGGTCTGAGCTGATTTTCCCTGCTGGTTTTAGGCCGCTTTACACACACTTGATGCACTTACACAGAGATAACAAGACTTAGCCTTTAAGATGCTTACTAGTCGGATAGATACTTGTGCGATGAACAAGGTCTGGTGAGTCCAGTTGATTGAGCAAGGAGTAGGTCGTGTCCATTCCATATTCGGTTTTCGGAAGGGTATCTGTGCTCATTTCAAACTCGAGTTTTATGCGTCACCCCACCTCACCTTTCCCCTGAAGCAGGCATAAGTGTGTTTTCTAAAAGCGTGACTGTGTTCTGTTTGGGGATTCAGTTCATGGGGAGCGATTTTTACATTCCCTCGATAAGTGATATCATAAGTTTCTTTTTTTGTGGGACTGATTTCACTGAGGATGATCGTACCTAAATCCACTCAGGATGCTGCTACCAGCCTCATGACGTGGATTTCATGGCTGAGTGACACTCCATTGGACCTACGTAGCACCACTTGTCCACTTGTCCACTTGTCTTTGTCCACTTGTCCACTCGTCTTTGTCCACTTGGCTCTTTCCTGGGATATGAAACGTGTACCGGAGTGGAGGTTCTTGTCAAGACAGCAGCCCTCAACTTTGGGGTCCCTGTGTCTGGTTGATTTTTTCATTTTCCCAAGGTCAACGCCCATGTGTGGAAGTGCCCTATGCTCTGTGGTTCTGTGTTTTACATGGTTTGGGAAAGAGGATACACTTGTGAAGATTGGCTGTTGGCCATTGACATCCCGCCCATCAGCTTAACAAGGCTCCCTTGACTCCATGGGCTGTCCTGCCTTTCTGGTTTTTAGACTTTTTTTGCCTGGCCCTTTTGCCCCGGGGGGGGCGAGAGATTTCTTTGTAGTGCTGATTTGCTCTCCCAGGTTGCTTGGTTGGCCAAAAAGGGCGTATGCGTTTTTTCCTGAATATATTCAGGAAAAAACGCATACGCCCTTTTTGGCCAACCGCATCATTGTCCACGTTCTGGCGCTTTTCATGTGCTATCGGGGCCATTCCGATGTACCCGTTGACATCCGTTTCCTGCAATTCTGCCTTAAGGTTCAACGCCTCTTCGTAGCCTGACCTCAATATATTTGGGGGCGATAGTTATCGTTTAGAACTCTGCAGGTTTGGGAAGTGCAGTGCCCCTGAGCTCCATTTCCCGAGTCGCTTTTTTGTGAGTGGGATGCAACACGGCTGGATGGCTTCACGCCCTATTGTCGATCCGCGGTGGCAGGCTGAACGTCTGGTGAATTCTTCTTCGTGATGGGAAATGAGAGTGACATGTGCCCGACCAAACACCTCCAGCGAGTCTCTCATTGGTTCCCCCTCTTGCAGTTCATCCTGCGGACAAATTGCAGACGGTACGAAAGAGGCATGGAAAGGCGCCGAGTCTCCAAGTGGGGAGATTGTTAGTAAGGGGGCCTGAATGGAGAACACGAGCACCAGGAGATGAAAACTGAGGTGAGTTTCAGAAAGCTTTCCCGATCCCACGGTGTAGCATCCGCTGGGTTTCCAATGAGTGCTTTCGCTGTCGGAAGATTGCGTTGAACCTGGAGAGTTGGGACCCATGGAATGGGGAGCACGCAGGATTCCTTTCAAGGGTCTGCATTTGCTTTCCCAACCTCACCCATCGTCTCAGCCCCAAGAGTGTCCAGGCTTATGTCTTCTGCCGCTGGGGCTGTAGATGTGGTCAATCCTGGTTGCATGCCAGTCCCTGAACGCATTTGGGAAGAATTTCTCTCTGTTTTGCCCTGCTTGTTTCTTCTTTATGTTGGAAATGTATCCTCAGAATGGGTCTGAGCTGATTTTCCCTGCTGGTTTTAGGCCGCTTTACACACACTTGATGCACTTACACAGAGATATCAAGACTTAGCTTTTAAGATGCTTACTAGTCGGATAGATACTTGTGCGATGAACAGGGTGTGGTGAGTCCAGTTGATTGAGCAAGGAGTAGGTCGTGTCCATTCCATATTCGGTTTTCGGAAGGGTATCTGTGCTCATTTCAAACTCGAGTTTTATGCCTCACCCCACCTCACCTTTCCCCTGAAGCAGGCATAAGTGTGTTTTCTAAAAGTGTGACTGTGTTCCGTTTGGGGATTCAGTTCATGGGGAGCGATTTTTACATTCCTTCGATAAGTGATATCATAATTTTCTTTTTTTGTGGGACTTATTTCACTGAGGATGATCGTACCTAAATCCACTCAGGATGCTGGTACCAGCCTCATGACGTGGATTTCATGGCTGAGTGACACTCTATTGGACCTACGTAGCACCACTTGTCCACTTGTCTTTGTCCACTTGTCCACTCGTCTTTGTCCTCTTGGCTCTTTCCTGGGTTATGAAACGTGTACCGGAGTGGAGGTTCTTCTCAAGACAGCAGCCCTCAACTTTGGGGTCCTTGTGTCTGGTTGATTTTTTCATTTTCCCAAGGTCAACGCCCATGTGTGGAAGTGCCCTATGCTCTGTGGTTCTGTGTTTTACATGGTTTGGGAAAGAGGATACACTTGTGAAGATTGGCTGTTGGCCATTGACATCCCGCCCATCAGCTTAACAAGGCTCCCTTGACTCCGTGGCCTGTCCTGCCTTTCTGGTTTTTAGACATTTTTCGCCTGGCCCTTTTGCCCGGGGGGGGGGGGGCGAGAGATTTCTTTGTAGTGCTGATTTGCTCTTCCAGGTTGCTTGGTTTGCCAAAAAGGGCTTATGCGTTTTTTCCTGAATATATTCAGGAAAAAACGCATACGCCCTTTTTGGCCAACCGCATCATTCTCCACGTTCTGGCGCTTTTCATGTGCTATCGGGGCCATTCCGATGTACCCGTTGACATCCGTTTCCTGTAGTTCTGCCTTGCGTTCAACGCCTCTTCGTAGCCTGACCTCAATATATTTGGGGGCGATAGTTATCGTTTAGAACTCTGCAGGTTTGGGAAGTGCAGTGCCCCTGAGCTCCATTTCCCAAGTCGCTTTTTTGTGAGTGGGACGCAACACGGCTGGATGGCTTCACGCCCGATTGTCGATCCGGGGTGGCAGGCTGAGCCTCCGGTGAATTCTTCTTCGCGATGGGAAATGAGAGTGACATGTGCCCGACCAAACACCTCCAGCGAGTCTCTCATTGGTTCCCCCTCTTGCAGTTCATCCTGCGGACAAATTGCAGACGGTACGAAAGAGGCATGGAAAGGCGCCGAGTCTCCAAGTGGGGAGATTGTTAGTAAGGGGGCCTGAATGGAGAACACGAGCACCAGGAGATGAAAACTGAGGTGAGTTTCAGAAAGCTTTCCCGATCCCACGGTGTAGCATCCGCTGGGTTTCCAATGAGTGCTTTCGCTGTCGGAAGATTGCATTGAACCTGGAGAGTTGGGACCCATGGAATGGGGAGCACGCAGGATTCCTTTCAAGGGTCTGCATTTGCTTTCCCAACCTCACCCATCGTCTCAGCCCCAAGAGTGTCCAGCCTTATGTCTTCTGCCGCTGGGGCTGTAGATGTGGTCAATCCTGGTTGCATGCCAGTCCCTGAACGCATTTTGGAAGAATTTCTCTCTGTTTTGCCCTGCTTGTTTCTTCTTTGTGTTGGAAATGTATCCTCAGAATGGGTCTGAGCTGATTTTCCCTGCTGGTTTTAGGCCGCTTTACACACACTTGATGCACTTACACAGAGATAACAAGACTTAGCTTTTAAGATGCTTACTAGTCGGATAGATACTTGTGCGATGAACAAGGTCTGGTGAGTCCAGTTGATTGAGCAAGGAGTAGGTCGTGTCCATTCCATATTCGGTTTTCGGAAGGGTATCTGTGCTCATTTCAAACTCGAGTTTTATGCGTCACCCCACCTCACCTTTCCCCTGAAGCAGGCATAAGTGTGTTTTCTAAAAGCGTGACTGTGTTCTGTTTGGGGATTCAGTTCATGGGGAGCGATTTTTACATTCCCTCGATAAGTGATATCATAAGTTTCTTTTTTTGTGGGACTGATTTCACTGAGGATGATCATACCTAAATCCACTCAGGATGCTGCTACCAGCCTCATGACGTGGATTTCATGGCTGAGTGACACTCCATTGGACCTACGTAGCACCACTTGTTCACTTGTCCAATTGTCTTTGTCCACTCGTCTTTGTCCACTTGGCTCTTTCCTGGGATATGAAACGTGTACCGGAGTGGAGGTTCTTGTCAAGACAGCAGCCCTCAACTTTGGGGTCCCTGTGTCTGGTTGATTTTTTCATTTTCCCAAGGTCAACGCCCATGTGTGGAAGTGCCCTATGCTCTGTGGTTCTGTGTTTTACATGGTTTGGGAAAGAGGATACACTTGTGAAGATTGGCTGTTGGCCATTGACATCCCGCCCATCAGCTTAACAAGGCTCCCTTGACTCCGTGGCCTGTCCTGCCTTTCTGGTTTTTAGACTTTTTTCGCCTGGCCCTTTTGCCCCGGGGGGGGGGGCGAGAGATTTCTTTGTAGTGGTGATTTGCTCTCCCAGGTTGCTTGGTTGGCCAAAAAGGGCGTATGCGTTTTTTCCTGAATATATTCAGGAAAAAACGCATACGCCCTTTTTGGCCAACCGCATCATTGTCCACGTTCTGGCGCTTTTCATGTGCTATCGGGGCCATTCCGATGTACCCGTTGACATGCGTTTCCTGCAATTCTGCCTTGCGTTCAACGCCTCTTCGTAGCCTGACCTCAATATATTTTGGGGCGATAGTTATCGTTTAGAACTCTGCAGGTTTGGGAAGTGCAGTGCCCCTGAGCTCCATTTCCCAAGTCGCTTTTTTGTGAGTGGGACGCAACACGGCTGGATGGCTTCTCGCCCGATTGTCGATCCGCGGTGGCAGTCTGAACCTCTGGTGAATTCTTCTTCGCGATGGGAAATGAGAGTGACATGTGCCCGACCAAACACCTCCAGCGAGTCTCTCATTGGTTCCCCCTCTTGCAGTTCATCCTGCGGACAAATTGCAGACGGTACGAAAGAGGCATGGAAAGGCGCCGAGTCTCCAAGTGGGGAGATTGTTAGTAAGGGGGCCTGAATGGAGAACACGAGCACCAGGAGATGAAAACTGAGGTGAGTTTCAGAAAGCTTTCCCGATCCCACGGTGTGGCATCCGCTGGGTTTCCAATGAGTGCTTTCGCTGTCGGAAGATTGCGTTGAACCTGGAGAGTTGGGACCCATGGAATGGGGAGCACGCAGGATTCCTTTCAAGGGTCTGCATTTGCTTTCCCAACCTCACCCATCGTCTCAGCCCCAAGAGTGTCCAGCCTTATGTCTTCTGCCGCTGGGGCTGTAGATGTGGTCAATCCTGGTTGCATGCCAGTCCCTGAACGCATTTTGGAAGAATTTCTCTCTGTTTTGCCCTGCTTGTTTCTTCTTTATGTTGGAAATGTATCTTCAGAATGGGTCTGAGCTGATTTTCCCTGCTGGTTTTAGGACTCTTTACACACACTTGATGCACTTACACAGAGATATCAAGACTTAGCTTTTAAGATGCTTACTAGTCGGATAGATACTTGTGCGATGAACAGGGTGTGGTGAGTCCAGTTGATTGAGCAAGGAGTAGGTCGTGTCCATTCCATATTCGGTTTTCGGAAGGGTATCTGTGCTCATTTCAAACTCGAGTTTTATGCGTCACCCCACCTCACCTTTCCCCTGAAGCAGGCATAAGTGTGTTTTCTAAAAGCGTGACTCTGTTCTGTTTGGGGATTCAGTTCATGGGGAGCGATTTTTACATTCCCTGGATAAGTGATATCATAAGTTTCTTTTATTGTGGGACTGATTTCACTGAGGATGATCGTACCTAAATCCACTCAGGATGCTGCTACCAGCCTCATGACGTGGATTTCATGGCTGAGTGACACTCCATTGGACCTACGTAGCACCACTTGTCCACTTGTCCACTTGTCTTTGTCCACTTGTCCACTCGTCTTTGTCCACTTGGCTCTTTCCTGGGATATGAAACGTGTACCGGAGTGGAGGTTCTTGTCAAGACAGCAGCCCTCAACTTTGGGGTCCCTGTGTCTGGTTGATTTTTTCATTTTCCCAAGGTCAACGCCCATGTGTGGAAGTGCCCTATGCTCTGTGGTTCTGTGTTTTACATGGTTTGGGAAAGAGGATACACTTGTGAAGATTGGCTGTTGGCCATTGACATCCCGCCCATCAGCTTAACAAGGCTCCCTTGACTCCGTGGCCTGTCCTGCCTTTCTGGTTTTTAGACTTTTTTCGCCTGGCCCTTTTGCCCCGGGGGGGGGGGCGAGAGATTTCTTTGTAGTGCTGATTTGCTCTCCCAGGTTGCTTGGTTGGCCAAAAAGGGCGTATGCGTTTTTTCCTGAATATATTCAGGAAAAAACGCATACGCCCTTTTTGGCCAACCGCATCATTGTCCACGTTCTGGCGCTTTTCATGTGCTATCGGGGCCATTCCGATGTACCCGTTGACATGCGTTTCCTGCAATTCTGCCTTGCGTTCAACGCCTCTTCGTAGCCTGACCTCAATATATTTTGGGGCGATAGTTATCGTTTAGAACTCTGCAGGTTTGGGAAGTGCAGTGCCCCTGAGCTCCATTTCCCAAGTCGCTTTTTTGTGAGTGGGACGCAACACGGCTGGATGGCTTCTCGCCCGATTGTCGATCCGCGGTGGCAGGCTGAACCTCTGGTGAATTCTTCTTCGTGATGGGAAATGAGAGTGACATGTGCCCGACCAAACACCTCCAGCGAGTCTCTCATTGGTTCCCCCTCTTGCAGTTCATCCTGCGGACAAATTGCAGACGGTACGAAAGAGGCATGGAAAGGCGCCGAGTCTCCAAGTGGGGAGATTGTTAGTAAGGGGGCCTGAATGGAGAACACGAGCACCAGGAGATGAAAACTGAGGTGAGTTTCCGAAAGCTTTCCCGATCCCACGGTGTGGCATCCGCTGGGTTTCCAATGAGTGCTTTTGCTGTCGGAAGATTGCGTTGAACCTGGAGAGTTGGGACCCATGGAATGGGGAGCACGCAGGATTCCTTTCAAGGGTCTGCATTTGCTTTCCCAACCTCACCCATCGTCTCAGCCCCAAGAGTGTCCAGCCTTATGTCTTCTGCCGCTGGGGCTGTAGATGTGGTCAATCCTGGTTGCATGCCAGTCCCTGAACGCATTTTGGAAGAATTTCTCTCTGTTTTGCCCTGCTTGTTTCTTCTTTATGTTGGAAATGTATCCTCAGAATGGGTCTGAGCTGATTTTCCCTGCTGGTTTTAGGACTCTTTACACACACTTGATGCACTTACACAGAGATATCAAGACTTAGCTTTTAAGATGCTTACTAGTCGGATAGATACTTGTGCGATGAACAGGGTGTGGTGAGTCCCGTTGATTGAGCAAGGAGTAGGTCGTGTCCATTCCATATTCGGTTTTCGGAAGGGTATCTGTGCTCATTTCAAACTCGAGTTTTATGCGTCACCCCACCTCACCTTTCCCCTGAAGCAGGCATAAGTGTGTTTTCTAAAAGCGTGACTCTGTTCTGTTTGGGGATTCAGTTCATGGGGAGCGATTTTTACATTCCCTCGATAAGTGATATCATAAGTTTCTTTTTTTGTGGGACTGATTTCACTGAGGATGATCGTACCTAAATCCACTCAGGATGCTGCTACCAGCCTCATGACGTGGATTTCATGGCTGAGTGACACTCCATTGGACCTATGTAGCACCACTTGTCCTCTTGTCCACTTGTCTTTGTCCACTAGTCCACTCGTCTTTGTCCACTTGGCTCTTTCCTGGGATATGAAACGTGTACCGGAGTGGAGGTTCTTGTCAAGACAGCAGCCCTCAACTTTGGGGTCCCTGTGTCTGGTTGATTTTTTCATTTTCCCAAGGTCAACGCCCATGTGTGGAAGTGCCCTATGCTCTGTGGTTCTGTGGTTTACATGGTTTGGGAAAGAGGATACACTTGTGAAGATTGGCTGTTGGCCATTGACATCCCGCCCATCAGCTTAACAAGGCTCCCTTGACTCCGTGGGCTGTCCTGCCTTTCTGGTTTTTAGACTTTTTTCGACTGGCCCTTTTGCCCCGTGGGGGGGGGGGGGCGAGAGATTTCTTTGTAGTGCTGATTTGCTCTCCCAGGTTGCTTGGTTGGCCAAAAAGGGCGTATGCGTTTTTTCCTGAATATATTCAGGAAAAAACGCATACGCCCTTTTTGGCCAACCGCATCATTGTCCACGTTTTGGCGCTTTTCATGTGCTATCGGGGCCATTCCGATGTACCCGTTGACATCCGTTTCCTGTAGTTCTGCCTTGCGTTCAACGCCTCTTCGTAGCCTGACCTCAATATATTTGGGGGCGATAGTTATCGTTTAGAACTCTGCAGGTTTGAGAAGTGCAGTGCCCCTGAGCTCCATTTCCCAAGTCGCTTTTTTGTGAGTGGGACGCAACACGGCTGGATGGCTTCACGCCCGATTGTCGATCCGGGGTGGCAGGCTGAGCCTCCGGTGAATTCTTCTTCGCGATGGGAAATGAGAGTGACATGTGCCCGACCAAACGCCTCCAGCGAGTCTCTCATTGGTTCCCCCTCTTGCAGTTCATCCTGCGGACAAATTGCAGACGGTACGAAAGAGGCATGGAAAGGCGCCGAGTCTCCAAGTGGGGAGATTGTTAGTAAGGGGGCCTGAATGGAGAACACGAGCACCAGGAGATGAAAACTGAGGTGAGTTTCAGAAAGCTTTCCCGATCCCACGGTGTAGCATCCGCTGGGTTTCCAATGAGTGCTTTCGCTGTCGGAAGATTGCGTTGAACCTGGAGAGTTGGGACCCATGGAATGGGGAGCACGCAGGATTCCTTTCAAGGGTCTGCATTTGCTTTCCCAACCTCACCCATCGTCTCAGCCCCAAGAGTGTCCAGCCTTATGTCTTCTGCCGCTGGGGCTGTAGATGTGGTCAATCCTGGTTGCATGCCAGTCCCTGAACGCATTTTGGAAGAATTTCTCTCTGTTTTGCCCTGCTTGTTTCTTCTTTGTGTTGGAAATGTATCCTCAGAATGGGTCTGAGCTGATTTTCCCTGCTGGTTTTAGGCCGCTTTACACACACTTGATGCACTTACACAGAGATATCAAGACTTAGCTTTTAAGATGCTTACTAGTCGGATAGATACTTGTGCGATGAACAAGGTCTGGTGAGTCCAGTTGATTGAGCAAGGAGTAGGTCGTGTCCATTCCATATTCGGTTTTCGGAAGGGTATCTGTGCTCATTTCAAACTCGAGTTTTATGCGTCACCCCACCTCACCTTTCCCCTGAAGCAGGCATAAGTGTGTTTTCTAAAAGCGTGACTCTGTTCTGTTTGGGGATTCAGTTCATGGGGAGCGATTTTTACATTCCCTCGATAAGTGATATCATAAGTTTCTTTGTTTGTGGGACTGATTTCACTGAGGATGATCGTACCTAAATCCACTCAGGATGCTGCTACCAGCCTCATGACGTGGATTTCATGGCTGAGTGACACTCCATTGGACCTACGTAGCACCACTTGTCCACTTGTCCACTTGTCATTGTCCACTTGTCCACTCGTCTTTGTCCACTTGGCTCTTTCCTGGGATATGAAACGTGTACCGGAGTGGAGGTTCTTGTCAAGACAGCAGCCCTCAACTTTGGGGTCCCTGTGTCTGGTTGATTTTTTCATTTTCCCAAGGTCAACGCCCATGTGTGGAAGTGCCCTATGCTCTGTGGTTCTGTGTTTTACATGGTTTGGGAAAGAGGATACACTTGTGAAGATTGGCTGTTGGCCATTGACATCCCGCCCATCAGCTTAACAAGGCTCCCTTGACTCCGTGGCCTGTCCTGCCTTTCTGGTTTTTAGACTTTTTTCGCCTGGCCCTTTTGCCCCGGGGGGGGGGGGGTCGAGAGATTTCTTTGTAGTGCTGATTTGCTCTCCCAGGTTGCTTGGTTGGCCAAAAAGGGCGTATGCATTTTTTCCTGAATATATTCAGGAAAAAACGCATACGCCCTTTTTGGCCAACCGCATCATTGTCCACGTTCTGGCGCTTTTCATGTGCTATCGGGGCCATTCCGATGTACCCGTTGACACCCGTTTCCTGCAGTTCTGCCTTGCATTCAACGCCTCTTCGTAGCCTGACCTCAATATATTTTGGGGCGATAGTTATCGTTTAGAACTCTGCAGGTTTGGGAAGTGCAGTGCCCCTGAGCTCCATTTCCCAAGTCGCTTTTTTGTGAGTGGGACGCAACACGGCTGGATGGCTTCACGCCCGATTGTCGATCCGGGGTGGCAGGCTGAGCCTCCGGTGAATTCTTCTTCGCGATGGTAAATGAGAGTGACATGTGCCCGACCAAACACCTCCAGCGAGTCTCTCATTGGTTCCCCCTTTTGCAGTTCATCCTGCGGACAAATTGCAGACGGTACGCAAGAGGCATGGAAAGGCGCCGAGTCTCCAAGTGGGGAGATTGTTAGTAAGGGGGCCTGAATGGAGAACACGAGCACCAGGAGATGAAAACTGAGGTGAGTTTCAGAAAGCTTTCCCGATCCCACGGTGTAGCATCCGCTGGGTTTCCAATGAGTGCTTTCGCTGTCGGAAGATTGCGTTGAACCTGGAGAGTTGGGACCCATGGAATGGGGAGCACGCAGGATTCCTTTCAAGGGTCTGCATTTGCTTTCCCAACCTCACCCATCGTCTCAGCCCCAAGAGTGTCCAGCCTTATGTCTTCTGCCGCTGGGGCTGTAGATGTGGTCAATCCTGGTTGCATGCCAGTCCCTGAACGCATTTTGGAAGAATTTCTCTCTGTTTTGCCCTGCTTGTTTCTTCTTTATGTTGGAAATGTATCCTCAGAATGGGTCTGAGCTGATTTTCCCTGCTGGTTTTAGGACTCTTTACACACACTTGATGCACTTACACAGAGATATCAAGACTTAGCTTTTAAGATGCTTACTAGTCGGATAGATACTTGTGCGATGAACAGGGTGTGGTGAGTCCAGTTGATTGAGCAAGGAGTAGGTCGTGTCCATTCCATATTCGGTTTTCGGAAGGGTATCTGTGCTCATTTCAAACTCGAGTTTTATGCGTCACCCCACCTCACCTTTCCCCTGAAGCAGGCATAAGTGTGTTTTCTAAAAGCGTGACTCTGTTCTGTTTGGGGATTCAGTTCATGGGGAGCGATTTTTACATTCCCTCGATAAGTGATATGATAAGTTTCTTTTTTTGTGGGACTGATTTCACTGAGGATGATCGTACCTAAATCCACTCAGGATGCTGCTACCAGCCTCATGACGTGGATTTCATGGCTGAGTGACACTCCATTGGACCTACGTAGCACCACTTGTCCACTTGTCTTTGTCCACTTGTCCACTCGTCTTTGTCCACTTGGCTCTTTCCTGGGATATGAAACGTGTACCGGAGTGGAGGTTCTTGTCAAGACAGCAGCCCTCAACTTTGGGGTCCCTGTGTCTGGTTGATTTTTTCATTTTCCCAAGGTCAACGCCCATGTGTGGAAGTGCCCTATGCTCTGTGGTTCTGTGTTTTACATGGTTTGGGAAAGAGGATACACTTGTGAAGATTGGCTGTTGGCCATTGACATCCCGCCCATCAGCTTAACAAGGCTCCCTTGACTCCGTGGCCTGTCCTGCCTTTCTGGTTTTTAGACTTTTTTCGCCTGGCCCTTTTGCCCCGGGGGGGGGGGCGAGAGATTTCTTTGTAGTGCTGATTTGCTCTCCCAGGTTGCTTGGTTGGCCAAAAAGGGCGTATGCGTTTTTTCCTGAATATATTCAGGAAAAAACGCATACGCCCTTTTTGGCCAACCTCATCATTATCCACGTTCTGGCGCTTTTCATGTGCTATCGGGGCCATTCCGATGTACCCGTTGACATGCGTTTCCTGCAATTCTGCCTTGCGTTCAACGCCTCTTCGTAGCCTGACCTCAATATATTTTGGGGCGATAGTTATCGTTTAGAACTCTGCAGGTTTGGGAAGTGCAGTGCCCCTGAGCTCCATTTCCCAAGTCGCTTTTTTGTGAGTGGGACGCAACACGGCTGGATGGCTTCTCGCCCGATTGTCGATCCGCGGTGGCAGGCTGAACCTCTGGTGAATTCTTCTTCGCGATGGGAAATGAGAGTGACATGTGCCCGACCAAACACCTCCAGCGAGTCTCTCATTGGTTCCCCCTCTTGCAGTTCATCCTGCGGACAAATTGCAGACGGTACGAAAGAGGCATGGAAAGGCGCCGAGTCTCCAAGTGGGGAGATTGTTAGTAAGGGGGCCTGAATGGAGAACACGAGCACCAGGAGATGAAAACTGAGGTGAGTTTCAGAAAGCTTTCCGATCCCACGGTGTGGCATCCGCTGGGTTTCCAATGAGTGCTTACGCTGTCGGAAGATTGCGTTGAACCTGGAGAGTTGGGAACCCATGGAATGGGGAGCACGCAGGATTCCTTTCAAGGGTCTGCATTTGCTTTCCCAACCTCACCCATCGTCTCAGCCCCAAGAGTGTCCAGCCTTATGTCTTCTGCCGCTGGGGCTGTAGATGTGGTCAATCCTGGTTGCATGCCAGTCCCTGAACGCATTTTGGAAGAATTTCTCTCTGTTTTGCCCTGCTTGTTTCTTCTTTATGTTGGAAATGTATCCTCAGAATGGGTCTGAGCTGATTTTCCCTGCTGGTTTTAGGACTCTGTACACACACTTGATGCACTTACACAGAGATAACAAGACTTAGCTTTTAAGATGCTTACTAGTCGGATAGATACTTGTGCGATGAACAGGGTGTGGTGAGTCCAGTTGATTGAGCAAGGAGTAGGTCGTGTCCATTCCATATTCGGTTTTCGGAAGGGTATCTGTGCTCATTTCAAACTCGAGTTTTATGCGTCACCCCACCTCACCTTTCCCCTGAAGCAGGCATAAGTGTGTTTTCTAAAAGCGTGACTCTGTTCTGTTTGGGGATTCAGTTCATGGGGAGCGATTTTTACATTCCCTCGATAAGTGATATCATAAGTTTCTTTTTTTGTGGGACTGATTTCACTGAGGATGATCGTACCTAAATCCACTCAGGATGCTGCTACCAGCCTCATGACGTGGATTTCATGGCTGAGTGACACTCCATTGGACCTACGTAGCACCACTTGTCCACTTGTCTTTGTCCACTTGTCCACTCGTCTTTGTCCTCTTGGCTCTTTCCTGGGTTATGAAACGTGTACCGGAGTGGAGGTTCTTGTCAAGACAGCAGCCCTCAACTTTGGGGTCCTTGTGTCTGGTTGATTTTTTCATTTTCCCAAGGTCAACGCCCATGTGTGGAAGTGCCCTATGCTCTGTGGTTCTGTGTTTTACATGGTTTGGGAAAGAGGATACACTTGTGAAGATTGGCTGTTGGCCATTGACATCCCGCCCATCAGCTTAACAAGGCTCCCTTGACTCCGTGGCCTGTCCTGCCTTTCTGGTTTTTAGACTTTTTTCGCCTGGCCCTTTTGCCCGGGGGGGGGGGGGCGAGAGATTTCTTTGTAGTGCTGATTTGCTCTCCCAGGTTGCTTGGTTGGCCAAAAAGGGCGTATGCGTTTTTTCCTGAATATATTCAGGAAAAAACGCATACGCCCTTTTTGGCCAACCGCATCATTGTCCACGTTCTGGCGCTTTTCATGTGCTATCGGGGCCATTCCGATGTACCCGTTGACAACCGTTTCCTGCAGTTCTGCCTTGCATTCAACGCCTCTTCGTAGCCTGACCTCAATATATTTGGGGGCGATAGTTATCGTTTAGAACTCTGCAGGTTTGGGAAGTGCAGTGCCCCTGATCTCCATTTCCCAAGTCGCTTTTTTGTGAGTGGGACGCAACACGGCTGGATGGCTTCTCGCCCGATTGTCGATCCGCGGTGGCAGGCTGAACCTCTGGTGAATTCTTCTTCGCGATGGGAAATGAGAGTGACATGTGCCCGACCAAACACCTCCAGCGAGTCTCTCATTGGTTCCCCCTCTTGCAGTTCATCCTGCGGACAAATTGCAGACGGTACGAAAGAGGCATGGAAAGGCGCCGAGTCTCCAAGTGGGGAGATTGTTAGTAAGGGGGCCTGAATGGAGAACACGAGCACCAGGAGATGAAAACTGAGGTGAGTTTCAGAAAGCTTTCCCGATCCCACGGTGTGGCATCCGCTGGGTTTCCAATGAGTGCTTTCGCTGTCGGAAGATTGCGTTGAACCTGGAGAGTTGGGACCCATGGAATGGGGAGCATGCAGGATTCCTTTCAAGGGTCTGCATTTGCTTTCCCAACCTCACCCATCGTCTCAGCCCCAAGAGTGTCCAGCCTTATGTCTTCTGCCGCTGGGGCTGTAGATGTGGTCAATCCTGGTTGCATGCCAGTCCCTGAACGCATTTTGGAAGAATTTCTCTCTGTTTTGCCCTGCTTGTTTCTTCTTTATGTTGGAAATGTATCCTCAGAATGGGTCTGAGCTGATTTTCCCTGCTGGTTTTAGGACTCTTTACACACACTTGATGCACTTACACAGAGATATCAAGACTTAGCTTTTAAGATGCTTACTAGTCGGATAGATACTTGTGCGATGAACAGGGTGTGGTGAGTCCAGTTGATTGAGCAAGGAGTAGGTCGTGTCCATTCCATATTCGGTTTTCGGAAGGGTATCTGTGCTCATTTCAAACTCGAGTTTTATGCGTCACCCCACCTCACCTTTCCCCTGAAGCAGGCATAAGTGTGTTTTCTAAAAGCGTGACTCTGTTCTGTTTGGGGATTCAGTTCATGGGGAGCGATTTTTACATTCCCTCGATAAGTGATATGATAAGTTTCTTTTTTTGTGGGACTGATTTCACTGAGGATGATCGTACCTAAATCCACTCAGGATGCTGCTACCAGCCTCATGACGTGGATTTCATGGCTGAGTGACACTCCATTGGACCTACGTAGCACCACTTGTCCACTTGTCTTTGTCCACTTGTCCACTCGTCTTTGTCCACTTGGCTCTTTCCTGGGATATGAAACGTGTACCGGAGTGGAGGTTCTTGTCAAGACAGCAGCCCTCAACTTTGGGGTCCCTGTGTCTGGTTGATTTTTTCATTTTCCCAAGGTCAACGCCCATGTGTGGAAGTGCCCTATGCTCTGTGGTTCTGTGTTTTACATGGTTTGGGAAAGAGGATACACTTGTGAAGATTGGCTGTTGGCCATTGACATCCCGCCCATCAGCTTAACAAGGCTCCCTTGACTCCGTGGCCTGTCCTGCCTTTCTGGTTTTTAGACTTTTTTCGCCTGGCCCTTTTGCCCCGGGGGGGGGGGGTCGAGAGATTTCTTTGTAGTGCTGATTTGCTCTCCCAGGTTGCTTGGTTGGCCAAAAAGGGCGTATGCATTTTTTCCTGAATATATTCAGGAAAAAACGCATACGCCCTTTTTGGCCAACCGCATCATTGTCCACGTTCTGGCGCTTTTCATGTGCTATCGGGGCCATTCCGATGTACCCGTTGACACCCGTTTCCTGCAGTTCTGCCTTGCATTCAACGCCTCTTCGTAGCCTGACCTCAATATATTTTGGGGCGATAGTTATCGTTTAGAACTCTGCAGGTTTGGGAAGTGCAGTGCCCCTGAGCTCCATTTCCCAAGTCGCTTTTTTGTGAGTGGGACGCAACACGGCTGGATGGCTTCACGCCCGATTGTCGATCCGGGGTGGCAGGCTGAGCCTCCGGTGAATTCTTCTTCGCGATGGTAAATGAGAGTGACATGTGCCCGACCAAACACCTCCAGCGAGTCTCTCATTGGTTCCCCCTTTTGCAGTTCATCCTGCGGACAAATTGCAGACGGTACGCAAGAGGCATGGAAAGGCGCCGAGTCTCCAAGTGGGGAGATTGTTAGTAAGGGGGCCTGAATGGAGAACACGAGCACCAGGAGATGAAAACTGAGGTGAGTTTCAGAAAGCTTTCCCGATCCCACGGTGTAGCATCCGCTGGGTTTCCAATGAGTGCTTTCGCTGTCGGAAGATTGCGTTGAACCTGGAGAGTTGGGACCCATGGAATGGGGAGCACGCAGGATTCCTTTCAAGGGTCTGCATTTGCTTTCCCAACCTCACCCATCGTCTCAGCCCCAAGAGTGTCCAGCCTTATGTCTTCTGCCGCTGGGGCTGTAGATGTGGTCAATCCTGGTTGCATGCCAGTCCCTGAACGCATTTTGGAAGAATTTCTCTCTGTTTTGCCCTGCTTGTTTCTTCTTTATGTTGGAAATGTATCCTCAGAATGGGTCTGAGCTGATTTTCCCTGCTGGTTTTAGGACTCTTTACACACACTTGATGCACTTACACAGAGATATCAAGACTTAGCTTTTAAGATGCTTACTAGTCGGATAGATACTTGTGCGATGAACAGGGTGTGGTGAGTCCAGTTGATTGAGCAAGGAGTAGGTCGTGTCCATTCCATATTCGGTTTTCGGAAGGGTATCTGTGCTCATTTCAAACTCGAGTTTTATGCGTCACCCCACCTCACCTTTCCCCTGAAGCAGGCATAAGTGTGTTTTCTAAAAGCGTGACTCTGTTCTGTTTGGGGATTCAGTTCATGGGGAGCGATTTTTACATTCCCTCGATAAGTGATATGATAAGTTTCTTTTTTTGTGGGACTGATTTCACTGAGGATGATCGTACCTAAATCCACTCAGGATGCTGCTACCAGCCTCATGACGTGGATTTCATGGCTGAGTGACACTCCATTGGACCTACGTAGCACCACTTGTCCACTTGTCTTTGTCCACTTGTCCACTCGTCTTTGTCCACTTGGCTCTTTCCTGGGATATGAAACGTGTACCGGAGTGGAGGTTCTTGTCAAGACAGCAGCCCTCAACTTTGGGGTCCCTGTGTCTGGTTGATTTTTTCATTTTCCCAAGGTCAACGCCCATGTGTGGAAGTGCCCTATGCTCTGTGGTTCTGTGTTTTACATGGTTTGGGAAAGAGGATACACTTGTGAAGATTGGCTGTTGGCCATTGACATCCCGCCCATCAGCTTAACAAGGCTCCCTTGACTCCGTGGCCTGTCCTGCCTTTCTGGTTTTTAGACTTTTTTCGCCTGGCCCTTTTGCCCCGGGGGGGGGGGCGAGAGATTTCTTTGTAGTGCTGATTTGCTCTCCCAGGTTGCTTGGTTGGCCAAAAAGGGCGTATGCGTTTTTTCCTGAATATATTCAGGAAAAAACGCATACGCCCTTTTTGGCCAACCTCATCATTATCCACGTTCTGGCGCTTTTCATGTGCTATCGGGGCCATTCCGATGTACCCGTTGACATGCGTTTCCTGCAATTCTGCCTTGCGTTCAACGCCTCTTCGTAGCCTGACCTCAATATATTTTGGGGCGATAGTTATCGTTTAGAACTCTGCAGGTTTGGGAAGTGCAGTGCCCCTGAGCTCCATTTCCCAAGTCGCTTTTTTGTGAGTGGGACGCAACACGGCTGGATGGCTTCTCGCCCGATTGTCGATCCGCGGTGGCAGGCTGAACCTCTGGTGAATTCTTCTTCGCGATGGGAAATGAGAGTGACATGTGCCCGACCAAACACCTCCAGCGAGTCTCTCATTGGTTCCCCCTCTTGCAGTTCATCCTGCGGACAAATTGCAGACGGTACGAAAGAGGCATGGAAAGGCGCCGAGTCTCCAAGTGGGGAGATTGTTAGTAAGGGGGCCTGAATGGAGAACACGAGCACCAGGAGATGAAAACTGAGGTGAGTTTCAGAAAGCTTTCCGATCCCACGGTGTGGCATCCGCTGGGTTTCCAATGAGTGCTTACGCTGTCGGAAGATTGCGTTGAACCTGGAGAGTTGGGAACCCATGGAATGGGGAGCACGCAGGATTCCTTTCAAGGGTCTGCATTTGCTTTCCCAACCTCACCCATCGTCTCAGCCCCAAGAGTGTCCAGCCTTATGTCTTCTGCCGCTGGGGCTGTAGATGTGGTCAATCCTGGTTGCATGCCAGTCCCTGAACGCATTTTGGAAGAATTTCTCTCTGTTTTGCCCTGCTTGTTTCTTCTTTATGTTGGAAATGTATCCTCAGAATGGGTCTGAGCTGATTTTCCCTGCTGGTTTTAGGACTCTGTACACACACTTGATGCACTTACACAGAGATAACAAGACTTAGCTTTTAAGATGCTTACTAGTCGGATAGATACTTGTGCGATGAACAGGGTGTGGTGAGTCCAGTTGATTGAGCAAGGAGTAGGTCGTGTCCATTCCATATTCGGTTTTCGGAAGGGTATCTGTGCTCATTTCAAACTCGAGTTTTATGCGTCACCCCACCTCACCTTTCCCCTGAAGCAGGCATAAGTGTGTTTTCTAAAAGCGTGACTCTGTTCTGTTTGGGGATTCAGTTCATGGGGAGCGATTTTTACATTCCCTCGATAAGTGATATCATAAGTTTCTTTTTTTGTGGGACTGATTTCACTGAGGATGATCGTACCTAAATCCACTCAGGATGCTGCTACCAGCCTCATGACGTGGATTTCATGGCTGAGTGACACTCCATTGGACCTACGTAGCACCACTTGTCCACTTGTCTTTGTCCACTTGTCCACTCGTCTTTGTCCTCTTGGCTCTTTCCTGGGTTATGAAACGTGTACCGGAGTGGAGGTTCTTGTCAAGACAGCAGCCCTCAACTTTGGGGTCCTTGTGTCTGGTTGATTTTTTCATTTTCCCAAGGTCAACGCCCATGTGTGGAAGTGCCCTATGCTCTGTGGTTCTGTGTTTTACATGGTTTGGGAAAGAGGATACACTTGTGAAGATTGGCTGTTGGCCATTGACATCCCGCCCATCAGCTTAACAAGGCTCCCTTGACTCCGTGGCCTGTCCTGCCTTTCTGGTTTTTAGACTTTTTTCGCCTGGCCCTTTTGCCCGGGGGGGGGGGGGCGAGAGATTTCTTTGTAGTGCTGATTTGCTCTCCCAGGTTGCTTGGTTGGCCAAAAAGGGCGTATGCGTTTTTTCCTGAATATATTCAGGAAAAAACGCATACGCCCTTTTTGGCCAACCGCATCATTGTCCACGTTCTGGCGCTTTTCATGTGCTATCGGGGCCATTCCGATGTACCCGTTGACAACCGTTTCCTGCAGTTCTGCCTTGCATTCAACGCCTCTTCGTAGCCTGACCTCAATATATTTGGGGGCGATAGTTATCGTTTAGAACTCTGCAGGTTTGGGAAGTGCAGTGCCCCTGATCTCCATTTCCCAAGTCGCTTTTTTGTGAGTGGGACGCAACACGGCTGGATGGCTTCTCGCCCGATTGTCGATCCGCGGTGGCAGGCTGAACCTCTGGTGAATTCTTCTTCGCGATGGGAAATGAGAGTGACATGTGCCCGACCAAACACCTCCAGCGAGTCTCTCATTGGTTCCCCCTCTTGCAGTTCATCCTGCGGACAAATTGCAGACGGTACGAAAGAGGCATGGAAAGGCGCCGAGTCTCCAAGTGGGGAGATTGTTAGTAAGGGGGCCTGAATGGAGAACACGAGCACCAGGAGATGAAAACTGAGGTGAGTTTCAGAAAGC
Source organism: Kogia breviceps (assembly GCF_026419965.1). Classification (NCBI taxonomy): domain Eukaryota; kingdom Metazoa; phylum Chordata; class Mammalia; order Artiodactyla; family Physeteridae; genus Kogia; species Kogia breviceps. The sequence goes on from NC_081321.1 coordinate 29,496,190, forward strand.
TTTCCCGATCCCACGGTGTGGCATCCGCTGGGTTTCCAATGAGTGCTTTCGCTGTCGGAAGATTGCGTTGAACCTGGAGAGTTGGGACCCATGGAATGGGGAGCATGCAGGATTCCTTTCAAGGGTCTGCATTTGCTTTCCCAACCTCACCCATCGTCTCAGCCCCAAGAGTGTCCAGCCTTATGTCTTCTGCCGCTGGGGCTGTAGATGTGGTCAATCCTGGTTGCATGCCAGTCCCTGAACGCATTTTGGAAGAATTTCTCTCTGTTTTGCCCTGCTTGTTTCTTCTTTATGTTGGAAATGTATCCTCAGAATGGGTCTGAGCTGATTTTCCCTGCTGGTTTTAGGACTCTTTACACACACTTGATGCACTTACACAGAGATATCAAGACTTAGCTTTTAAGATGCTTACTAGTCGGATAGATACTTGTGCGATGAACAGGGTGTGGTGAGTCCAGTTGATTGAGCAAGGAGTAGGTCGTGTCCATTCCATATTCGGTTTTCGGAAGGGTATCTGTGCTCATTTCAAACTCGAGTTTTATGCGTCACCCCACCTCACCTTTCCCCTGAAGCAGGCATAAGTGTGTTTTCTAAAAGCGTGACTCTGTTCTGTTTGGGGATTCCGTTCATGGGGAGCGATTTTTACATTCCCTCGATAAGTGATATCATAAGTTTCTTTTTTTGTGGGACTGATTTCACTGAGGATGATCGTACCTAAATCCACTCAGGATGCTGCTACCAGCCTCATGACGTGGATTTCATGGCTGAGTGACACTCCATTGGACCTACGTAGCACCACTTGTCCACTTGTCCACTTGTCTTTGTCCACTTGTCCACTCGTCTTTGTCCACTTGGCTCTTTCCTGGGATATGAAACGTGTACCGGAGTGGAGGTTCTTGTCAAGACAGCAGCCCTCAACTTTGGGGTCCCTGTGTCTGGTTGATTTTTTCATTTTCCCAAGGTCAACGCCCATGTGTGGAAGTGCCCTATGCTCTGTGGTTCTGTGTTTTACATGGTTTAGGAAAGAGGATACACTTGTGAAGATTGGCTGTTGGCCATTGACATCCCGCCCATCAGCTTAACAAGGCTCCCTTGACTCCGTGGCCTGTCCTGCCTTTCTGGTTTTTAGACTTTTTTTGCCTGGCCCTTTTGCCCCGGGGGGGGGGCGAGAGATTTCTTTGTAGTGCTGATTTGCTCTCCCAGGTTGCTTGGTTGGCCAAAAAGGGCGTATGCGTTTTTTCCTGAATATATTCAGGAAAAAACGCATACGCCCTTTTTGGCCAACCGCATCATTGTCCACGTTTTGGCGCTTTTCATGTGCTATCGGGGCCATTCCGATGTACCCGTTGACAACCGTTTCCTGCAGTTCTGCCTTGCATTCAACGCCTCTTCGTAGCCTGACCTCAATATATTTGGGGGCGATAGTTATCGTTTAGAACTCTGCAGGTTTGGGAAGTGCAGTGCCCCTGAGCTCCATTTCCCAAGTCGCTTTTTTGTGAGTGGGACGCAACACGGCTGGATGGCTTCACGCCCGATTGTCGATCCGGGGTGGCAGGCTGAGCCTCCGGTGAATTCTTCTTCGCGATGGGAAATGAGAGTGACATGTGCCCGACCAAACACCTCCAGCGAGTCTCTCATTGGTTCCCCCTCTTGCAGTTCATCCTGCGGACAAATTGCAGACGGTACGAAAGAGGCATGGAAAGGCGCCGAGTCTCCAAGTGGGGAGATTGTTAGTAAGGGGGCCTGAATGGAGAACACGAGCAGCAGGAGATGAAAACTGAGGTGAGTTTCAGAAAGCTTTCCCCATCCCACGGTGTAGCATCCGCTGGGTTTCCAATGAGTGCTTTCGCTGTCGGAAGATTGCGTTGAACCTGGAGAGTTGGGACCCATGGAATGGGGAGCACGCAGGATTCCTTTCAAGGGTCTGCATTTGCTTTCCCAACCTCACCCATCGTCTCAGCCCCAAGAGGGTCCAGCCTTATGTCTTCTGCCGCTCGGGCTGTAGATGTGGTCAATCCTGGTTGCATGCCAGTCCCTGAACGCATTTTGGAAGAATTTCTCTCTGTTTTGCCCTGCTTGTTTCTTCTTTATGTTGGAAATGTATCCTCAGAATGGGTCTGAGCTGATTTTCCCTGCTGGTTTTAGGCCGCTTTACACACACTTGATGCACTGACACAGAGATATCAAGACTTAGCTTTTAAGATGCTTACTAGTCGGATAGATACTTGTGCGATGAACAGGGTGTGGTGAGTCCAGTTGATTGAGCAAGGAGTAGGTCGTGTCCATTCCATATTCGGTTTTCGGAAGGGTATCTGTGCTCATTTCAAACTCGAGTTTTATGCGTCACCCCACCTCACCTTTCCCCTGAAGCAGGCATAAGTGTGTTTTCTAAAAGCGTGACTGTTCTGTTTGGGGATTCAGTTCATGGGGAGCGATTTTTACATTCCCTCGATAAGTGATATGATAAGTTTCTTTTTTTGTGGGACTGATTTCACTGAGGATGATCGTACCTAAATCCACTCAGGATGCTGCTACCAGCCTCATGAGGTGGATTTCATGGCTGAGTGACACTCCATTGGACCTACGTAGCACCACTTGTCCACTTGTCTTTGTCCACTTGTCCACTCGTCTTTGTCCACTTGGCTCTTTCCTGGGATATGAAACGTGTACCGGAGTGGAGGTTCTTGTCAAGACAGCAGCCCTCAACTTTGGGGTCCCTGTGTCTGGTTGATTTTTTCATTTTCCCAAGGTCAACGCCCATGTGTGGAAGTGCCCTATGCTCTGTGGTTCTGTGTTTTACATGGTTTGGGAAAGAGGATACACTTGTGAAGATTGGCTGTTGGCCATTGACATACCGCCCATCAGCTTAACAAGGCTCCCTTGACTCCGTGGCCTGTCCTGCCTTTCTGGTTTTTAGACTTTTTTCGCCTGGCCCTTTTGCCCCGGGGGGGGGGGGGCGAGAGATTTCTTTGTAGTGCTGATTTGCTCTCCCAGGTTGCTTGGTTGGCCAAAAAGGGCTTATGCGTTTTTTCCTGAATATATTCAGGAAAAAACGCATAAGCCCTTTTTGGCCAACCGCATCATTGTCCACATTCTGGCGCTTTTCATGTGCTATCGGGGCCATTCCGATGTACCCGTTGACAACCGTTTCCTGCAGTTCTGCCTTGCATTCAACGCCTCTTCGTAGCCTGACCTCAATATATTTAGGGGCGATAGTTATCGTTTAGAACTCTGCAGGTTTGGGAAGTGCAGTTCCCCTGAGCTCCATTTCCCAAGTCGCTTTTTTGTGAGTGGGACGCAACACGGCTGGATGGCTTCACGCCCGATTGTCGATCCGGGGTGGCAGGCTGTACCTCTGGTGAATTCTTCTTCGCGATGGGAAATGAGAGTGACATGTGCCCGACCAAACACCTCCAGCGAGTCTCTCATTGGTTCCCCCTCTTGCAGTTCATCCTGCGGACAAATTGCAGACGGTACGAAAGAGGCATGGAAAGGCGCCGAGTCTCCAAGTGGGGAGATTGTTAGTAAGGGGGCCTGAATGGAGAACACGAGCAGCAGGAGATGAAAACTGAGGTGAGTTTCAGAAAGCTTTCCCGATCCCACGGTGTAGCATCCGCTGGGTTTCCAATGAGTGCTTTCGCTGTCGGAAGATTGCGTTGAACCTGGAGAGTTGGGACCCATGGAATGGGGAGCACACAGGATTCCTTTCAAGGGTCTGCATTTGCTTTCCCAACCTCACCCATCGTCTCAGCCCCAAGAGTGTCCAGCCTTATGTCTTCTGCCGCTGGGGCTGTAGATGTGGTCAATCCTGGTTGCATGCCAGTCCCTGAACGCATTTTGGAAGAATTTCTCTCTGTTTTGCCCTGCTTGTTTCTTCTTTATGTTGGAAATGTATCCTCAGAATGGGTCTGAGCTGATTTTCCCTGCTGGTTTTAGGCCTCTTTACACACACTTTATGCACTTACACAGAGATATCAAGACTTAGCTTTTAAGATGCTTACTAGTCGGATAGATACTTGTGCGATGAACAGGGTGTGGTGAGTCCAGTTGATTGAGCAAGGAGTAGGTCGTGTCCATTCCATATTCGGTTTTCGGAAGGGTATCTGTGCTCATTTCAAACTCGAGTTTTATGCGTCACCCCACCTCACCTTTCCCCTGAAGCAGGCATAAGTGTGTTTTCTAAAAGCGTGACTCTGTTCTGTTTGGGGATTCAGTTCATGGGGAGCGATTTTTACATTCCCTCGATAAGTGATATCATAAGTTTCTTTTTTTGTGGGACTGATTTCACTGAGGATGATCGTACCTAAATCCATTCAGGATGCTGCTACCAGCCTCATGACGTGGATTTCATGGCTGAGTGACACTCCATTGGACCTACGTAGCACCACTTGTCCACTTGTCCACTTGTCTTTGTCCACTTGTCCACTCGTCTTTGTCCACTTGGCTCTTTCCTGGGATATGAAACGTGTACCGGAGTGGAGGTTCTTGTCAAGACAGCAGCCCTCAACTTTGGGGTCCCTGTGTCTGGTTGATTTTTTCATTTTCCCAAGGTCAACGCCCATGTGTGGAAGTGCCCTATGCTCTGTGGTTCTGTGTTTTACATGGTTTGGGAAAGAGGATACACTTGTGAAGATTGGCTGTTGGCCATTGACATCCCGCCCATCAGCTTAACAAGGCTCCCTTGACTCCGTGGCCTGTCCTGCCTTTCTGGTTTTTAGACTTTTTTCGCCTGGCCCTTTTGCCCCGGTGGGGGGTCGAGAGAGTTCTTTGTAGTGCTGATTTGCTCTCCCAGGTTGCTTGGTTGGCCAAAAAGGGCGTATGCGTTTTTTCCTGAATATATTCAGGAAAAAACGCATACGCCCTTTTTGGCCAACCGCATCATTGTCCACGTTCTGGCGCTTTTCATGTGCTATCGGGGCCATTCCGATGTACCCGTTGACATCCGTTTCCTGCAATTCTGCCTTGCGTTCAACGCCTCTTCGTAGCCTGACCTCAATATATTTTGGGGCGATAGTTATCGTTTAGAACTCTGCAGGTTTGGGAAGTGCAGTGCCCCTGAGCTCCATTTCCCAACTCGCTTTTTTGTGAGTGGGACGCAACACGGCTGGATGGCTTCACGCCCTATTGTCGATCCGCGGTGGCAGGCTGAACCTCTGGTGAATTCTTCTTCGTGATGGGAAATGAGAGTGACATGTGCCCGACCAAACACCTCCAGCGAGTCTCTCATTGGTTCCCCCTCTTGCAGTTCATCCTGCGGACAAATTGCAGACGGTACGAAAGAGGCATGGAAAGGCGCCGAGTCTCCAAGTGGGGAGATTGTTAGTAAGGGGGCCTGAATGGAGAACACGAGCAGCAGGAGATGAAAACTGAGGTGAGTTTCAGAAAGCTTTCCCGATCCCACGGTGTAGCATCCGCTGGGTTTCCAATGAGTGCTTTCGCTGTCGGAAGATTGCGTTGAACCTGGAGAGTTGGGACCCATGGAATGGGGAGCACGCAGGATTCCTTTCAAGGGTCTGCATTTGCTTTCCCAACCTCACCCATCGTCTCAGCCCCAAGAGTGTCCAGCCTTATGTCTTCTGCCGCTGGGGCTGTAGATGTGGTCAATCCTGGTTGCATGCCAGTCCCTGAACGCATTTGGGAAGAATTTCTCTCTGTTTTGCCCTGCTTGTTTCTTCTTTATGTTGGAAATGTATCCTCAGAATGGGTCTGAGCTGATTTTCCCTGCTGTTTTTAGGCCGCTTTACACACACTTGATGCACTTACACAGAGATATCAAGACTTAGCTTTTAAGATGCTTACTAGTCGGATAGATACTTGTGCGATGAACAGGGTGTGGTGAGTCCAGTTGATTGAGCAAGGAGTAGGTCGTGTCCATTCCATATTCGGTTTTCGGAAGGGTATCTGTGCTCATTTCAAACTCGAGTTTTATGCGTCACCCCACCTCACCTTTCCCCTGAAGCAGGCATAAGTGTGTTTTCTAAAAGCGTGACTCTGTTCTGTTTGGGGATTCCGTTCATGGGGAGCGATTTTTACATTCCCTCGATAAGTGATATCATAAGTTTCTTTTTTGTGGGACTGATTTCACTGCGGATGATCGTACCTAAATCCACTCAGGATGCTGCTACCAGCCTCATGACGTGGATTTCATGGCTGAGTGACACTCCATTGGACCTACGTAGCACCACTTGTCCACTTGTCCACTTGTCTTTGTCCACTTGTCCACTCGTCTTTGTCCACTTGGCTCTTTCCTGGGATATGAAACGTGTACCGGAGTGGAGGTTCTTGTCAAGACAGCAGCCCTCAACTTTGGGGTCCCTGTGTCTGGTTGATTTTTTCATTTTCCCAAGGTCAACGCCCATGTGTGGAAGTGCCATATGCTCTGTGGTTCTGTGTTTTACATGGTTTGGGAAAGAGGATACACTTGTGAAGATTGGCTGTTGGCCATTGACATCCCGCCCATCAGCTTAACAAGGCTCCCTTGACTCCGTGGCCTGTCCTGCCTTTCTGGTTTTTAGACATTTTTCGCCTGGCCCTTTTGCCCCGGGGGGGGGGGCGAGAGATTTCTTTGTAGTGCTGATTTGCTCTCCCAGGTTGCTTGGTTGGCCAAAAAGGGCGTATGCGTTTTTTCCTGAATATATTCAGGAAAAAACACATACGCCCTTTTGGGCCAACCGCATCATTGTCCACGTTCTGGCGCTTTTCATGTGCTATCGGGGCCATTCCGATGTACCCGTTGACATCCGTTTCCTGCAATTCTGCCTTGCGTTCAACGCCTCTTCGTAGCCTGACCTCAATATATTTTGGGGCGATAGTTATCGTTTAGAACTCTTTAGGTTTGGGAAGTGCAGTGCCCTTGAGCTCCATTTCCCAAGTCGCTTTTTTGTGAGTAGGACGCAACACGGCTGGATGGCTTCACGCCCTATTGTCGATCCGGGGTGGCAGGCTGAGCCTCTGGTGAATTCTTCGTGATGGGAAATGAGAGTGACATGTGCCCGACCAAACACCTCCAGCGAGTCTCTCATTGGTTCCCCCTCTTGCAGTTCATCCTGCGGACAAATTGCAGACGGTACGAAAGAGGCATGGAAAGGCGCCGAGTCTCCAAGTGGGGAGATTGTTAGTAAGGGGGCCTGTATGGAGAACACGAGCAGCAGGAGATGAAAACTGAGGTGAGTTTCAGAAAGCTTTCCCGATCCCACGGTGTAGCATCCGCTGGGTTTCCAATGAGTGCTTTCGCTGTCGGAAGATTGCGTTGAACCTGGAGAGTTGGGACCCATGGAATGGGGAGCACGCAGGATTCCTTTCAAGGGTCTGCATTTGCTTTCCCAACCTCACCCATCGTCTCAGCCCCAAGAGTGTCCAGGCTTATGTCTTCTGCCGCTGGGGCTGTAGATGTGGTCAATCCTGGTTGCATGCCAGTCCCTGAACGCATTTTGGAAGAATTTCTCTCTGTTTTGCCCTGCTTGTTTCTTCTTTATGTTGGAAATGTATCCTCAGAATGGGTCTGAGCTGATTTTCCCTGCTGGTTTTAGGCCTCTTTACACACACTTGATGCACTTACACAGAGATATCAAGACTTAGCTTTTAAGATGCTTACTAGTCGGATAGATACTTGTGCGATGAACAGGGTGTGGTGAGTCCAGTTGATTGAGCAAGGAGTAGGTCGTGTCCATTCCATATTCGGTTTTCGGAAGGGTATCTGTGCTCATTTCAAACTCGAGTTTTATGCGTCACCCCACCTCACCTTTCCCCTGAAGCAGGCATAAGTGTGTTTTCTAAAAGCGTGACTCTGTTCTGTTTGGGGATTCAGTTCATGGGGAGCGATTTTTACATTCCCTCGATAAGTGATATCATAAGTTTCTTTTTTTGTGGGACTGATTTCACTGAGGATGATCGTACCTAAATCCATTCAGGATGCTGCTACCAGCCTCATGACGTGGATTTCATGGCTGAGTGACACTCCATTGGACCTACGTAGCACCACTTGTCCACTTGTCCACTTGTCTTTGTCCACTTGTCCACTCGTCTTTGTCCACTTGGCTCTTTCCTGGGATATGAAACGTGTACCGGAGTGGAGGTTCTTGTCAAGACAGCAGCCCTCAACTTTGGGGTCCCTGTGTCTGGTTGATTTTTTCATTTTCCCAAGGTCAACGCCCATGTGTGGAAGTGCCCTATGCTCTGTGGTTCTGTGTTTTACATGGTTTGGGAAAGAGGATACACTTGTGAAGATTGGCTGTTGGCCATTGACATCCCGCCCATCAGCTTAACAAGGCTCCCTTGACTCCGTGGCCTGTCCTGCCTTTCTGGTTTTTAGACTTTTTTCGCCTGGCCCTTTTGCCCCGGGGGGGGGTCGAGAGATTTCTTTGTAGTGCTGATTTGCTCTCCCAGGTTGCTTGGTTGGCCAAAAAGGGCGTATGCGTTTTTTCCTGAATATATTCAGGAAAAAACGCATACGCCCTTTTTGGCCAACCGCATCATTGTCCACGTTCTGGCGCTTTTCATGTGCTATCGGGGCCATTCCGATGTACCCGTTGACATCCGTTTCCTGCAATTCTGCCTTGCGTTCAACGCCTCTTCGTAGCCTGACCTCAATATATTTTGGGGCGATAGTTATCGTTTAGAACTCTGCAGGTTTGGGAAGTGCAGTGCCCCTGAGCTCCATTTCCCAACTCGCTTTTTTGTGAGTGGGACGCAACACGGCTGGATGGCTTCACGCCCTATTGTCGATCCGCGGTGGCAGGCTGAACCTCTGGTGAATTCTTCTTCGTGATGGGAAATGAGAGTGACATGTGCCCGACCAAACACCTCCAGCGAGTCTCTCATTGGTTCCCCCTCTTGCAGTTCATCCTGCGGACAAATTGCAGACGGTACGAAAGAGGCATGGAAAGGCGCCGAGTCTCCAAGTGGGGAGATTGTTAGTAAGGGGGCCTGAATGGAGAACACGAGCAGCAGGAGATGAAAACTGAGGTGAGTTTCAGAAAGCTTTCCCGATCCCACGGTGTAGCATCCGCTGGGTTTCCAATGAGTGCTTTCGCTGTCGGAAGATTGCGTTGAACCTGGAGAGTTGGGACCCATGGAATGGGGAGCACGCAGGATTCCTTTCAAGGGTCTGCATTTGCTTTCCCAACCTCACCCATCGTCTCAGCCCCAAGAGTGTCCAGCCTTATGTCTTCTGCCGCTGGGGCTGTAGATGTGGTCAATCCTGGTTGCATGCCAGTCCCTGAACGCATTTGGGAAGAATTTCTCTCTGTTTTGCCCTGCTTGTTTCTTCTTTATGTTGGAAATGTATCCTCAGAATGGGTCTGAGCTGATTTTCCCTGCTGGTTTTAGGCCGCTTTACACACACTTGATGCACTTACACAGAGATATCAAGACTTAGCTTTTAAGATGCTTACTAGTCGGATAGATACTTGTGCGATGAACAGGGTGTGGTGAGTCCAGTTGATTGAGCAAGGAGTAGGTCGTGTCCATTCCATATTCGGTTTTCGGAAGGGTATCTGTGCTCATTTCAAACTCGAGTTTTATGCGTCACCCCACCTCACCTTTCCCCTGAAGCAGGCATAAGTGTGTTTTCTAAAAGCGTGACTCTGTTCTGTTTGGGGATTCCGTTCATGGGGAGCGATTTTTACATTCCCTCGATAAGTGATATCATAAGTTTCTTTTTTTGTGGGACTGATTTCACTGCGGATGATCGTACCTAAATCCACTCAGGATGCTGCTACCAGCCTCATGACGTGGATTTCATGGCTGAGTGACACTCCATTGGACCTACGTAGCACCACTTGTCCACTTGTCCACTTGTCTTTGTCCACTTGTCCACTCGTCTTTGTCCACTTGGCTCTTTCCTGGGATATGAAACGTGTACCGGAGTGGAGGTTCTTGTCAAGACAGCAGCCCTCAACTTTGGGGTCCCTGTGTCTGGTTGATTTTTTCATTTTCCCAAGGTCAACGCCCATGTGTGGAAGTGCCATATGCTCTGTGGTTCTGTGTTTTACATGGTTTGGGAAAGAGGATACACTTGTGAAGATTGGCTGTTGGCCATTGACATCCCGCCCATCAGCTTAACAAGGCTCCCTTGACTCCGTGGCCTGTCCTGCCTTTCTGGTTTTTAGACATTTTTCGCCTGGCCCTTTTGCCCCGGGGGGGGGGGCGAGAGATTTCTTTGTAGTGCTGATTTGCTCTCCCAGGTTGCTTGGTTGGCCAAAAAGGGCGTATGCGTTTTTTCCTGAATATATTCAGGAAAAAACACATACGCCCTTTTGGGCCAACCGCATCATTGTCCACGTTCTGGCGCTTTTCATGTGCTATCGGGGCCATTCCGATGTACCCGTTGACATCCGTTTCCTGCAATTCTGCCTTGCGTTCAACGCCTCTTCGTAGCCTGACCTCAATATATTTTGGGGCGATAGTTATCGTTTAGAACTCTGCAGGTTTGGGAAGTGCAGTGCCCCTGAGCTCCATTTCCCAAGTCGCTTTTTTGTGAGTGGGACGCAACACGGCTCGATGGCTTCACGCCCGATTGTCGAACCGGGGTGGCAGGCTGAGCCTCTGGTGAATTCTTCTTCGCGATGGGAAATGAGAGTGACATGTGCCCGACCAAACACCTCCAGCGAGTCTCTCATTGGTTCCCCCTCTTGCAGTTCATCCTGCGGACAAATTGCAGACGGTACGAAAGAGGCATGGAAAGGCGCCGAGTCTCCAAGTGGGGAGATTGTTAGTAAGGGGGCCTGAATGGAGAACACGAGCACCAGGAGATGAAAACTGAGGTGAGTTTCAGAAAGCTTTCCCGATCCCACGGTGTAGCATCCGCTGGGTTTCCAATGAGTGCTTTCGCTGTCGGAAGATTGCGTTGAACCTGGAGAGTTGGGACCCATGGAATGGGGAGCACGCAGGATTCCTTTCAAGGGTCTGCATTTGCTTTCCCAACCTCACCCATCGTCTCAGCCCCAAGAGTGTCCAGCCTTATGTCTTCTGCCGCTGGGGCTGTAGATGTGGTCAATCCTGGTTGCATGCCAGTCCCTGAACGCATTTTGGAAGAATTTCTCTCTGTTTTGCCCTGCTTGTTTCTTCTTTATGTTGGAAATGTATCCTCAGAATGGGTCTGAGCTGATTTTCCCTGCTGGTTTTAGGCCGCTTTACACACACTTGATGCACTTACACAGAGATATCAAGACTTAGCTTTTAAGATGCTTACTAGTCGGATAGATACTTGTGCGATGAACAGGGTGTGGTGAGTCCCGTTGATTGAGCAAGGAGTAGGTCGTGTCCATTCCATATTCGGTTTTCGGAAGGGTATCTGTGCTCATTTCAAACTCGAGTTTTATGCGTCACCCCACCTCACCTTTCCCCTGAAGCAGGCATAAGTGTGTTTCCTAAAAGCGTGACTCTGTTCTGTTTGGGGATTCAGTTCATGGGGAGCGATTTTTACATTCCCTCGATAAGTGATATCATAAGTTTCTTTTTTTGTGGGACTGATTTCACTGAGGATGATCGTACCTAAATCCACTCAGGATGCTGCTACCAGCCTCATGACGTGGATTTCATGGCTGAGTGACACTCCATTGGACCTACGTAGCACCACTTGTCCACTTGTCCACTTGTCATTGTCCACTTGTCCACTCGTCTTTGTCCACTTGGCTCTTTCCTGGGATATGAAACGTGTACCGGAGTGGAGGTTCTTGTCAAGACAGCAGCCCTCAACTTTGGGGTCCCTGTGTCTGGTTGATTTTTTCATTTTCCCAAGGTCAACGCCCATGTGTGGAAGTGCCCTATGCTCTGTGGTTCTGTGTTTTACATGGTTTGGGAAAGAGGATACACTTGTGAAGATTGGCTGTTGGCCATTGACATCCCGCCCATCAGCTTAACAAGGCTCCCTTGACTCCGTGGGCTGTCCTGCCTTTCTGGTTTTTAGACTTTTTTCGCCTGGCCCTTTTGCCCCGCGGGGGGGGGGGGGGGGAGAGATTTCTTTGTAGTGCTGATTTGCTCTCCCAGGTTGCTTGGTTGGCCAAAAAGGGCGTATGCGTTTTTTCCTGAATATATTCAGGAAAAAACGCATACGCCCTTTTTGGCCAACCGCATCATTGTCCACGTTCTGGCGCTTTTCATGTGCTCTCGGGGCCATTCCGATGTACCCGTTGACAACCGTTTCCTGCAATTCTGCCTTGCGTTCAACGCCTCTTCGTAGCCTGACCTCAATATATTTGGGGGCGATAGTTATCGTTTAGAACTCTGCAGGTTTGGGAAGTGCAGTGCCCCTGAGCTCCATTTCCCAAGTCGCTTTTTTGTGAGTGGGACGCAACACAGCTGGATGGCTTCACGCCCGATTGTCGATCCGGGGTGGCAGGCTGAGCCTCTGGTGAATTCTTCTTCGCGATGGGAAATGAGAGTGACATGTGCCCGACCAAACACCTCCAGCGAGTCTCTCATTGGTTCCCCCTCTTGCAGTTCATCCTGCGGACAAATTGCAGACGGTACGAAAGAGGCATGGAAAGGCGCCGAGTCTCCAAGTGGGGAGATTGTTAGTAAGGGGGCCTGAATGGAGAACACGAGCACCAGGAGATGAAAACTGAGGTGAGTTTCAGAAAGCTTTCCCGATCCCACGGTGTAGCATCCGCTGGGTTTCCAATGAGTGCTTTCGCTGTCGGAAGATTGCGTTGAACCTGGAGAGTTGGGACCCATGGAATGGGGAGCACGCAGGATTCCTTTCAAGGGTCTGCATTTGCTTTCCCAACCTCACCCATCGTCTCAGCCCCAAGAGTGTCCAGCCTTATGTCTTCTGCCGCTGGGGCTGTAGATGTGGTCAATCCTGGTTGCATGCCAGTCCATGAACGCATTTTGGAAGAATTTCTCTCTGTTTTGCCCTGCTTGTTTCTTCTTTATGTTGGAAATGTATCCTCAGAATGGGTCTGAGCTGATTTTCCCTGCTGGTTTTAGGCCGCTTTACACACACTTGATGCACTTACACAGAGATATCAAGACTTAGCTTTTAAGATGCTTACTAGTCGGATAGATACTTGTGCGATGAACAGGGTGTGGTGAGTCCCGTTGATTGAGCAAGGAGTAGGTCGTGTCCATTCCATATTCGGTTTTCGGAAGGGTATCTGTGCTCATTTCAAACTCGAGTTTTATGCGTCACCCCACCTCACCTTTCCCCTGAAGCAGGCATAAGTGTGTTTTCTAAAAGCGTGACTCTGTTCTGTTTGGGGATTCAGTTCATGGGGAGCGATTTTTACATTCCCTGGATAAGTGATATCATAAGTTTCTTTGTTTGTGGGACTTATTTCACTGAGGATGATCGTACCTAAATCCACTCAGGATGCTGCTACCAGCCTCATGACGTGGATTTCATGGCTGAGTGACACTCCATTGGACCTACGTAGCACCACTTGTCCACTTGTCCACTTGTCATTGTCCACTTGTCCACTCGTCTTTGTCCACTTGGCTCTTTCCTGGGATATGAAACGTGTACCGGAGTGGAGGTTCTTGTCAAGACAGCAGCCCTCAACTTTGGGGTCCCTGTGTCTGGTTGATTTTTTCATTTTCCCAAGGTCAACGCCCATGTGTGGAAGTGCCCTATGCTCTGTGGTTCTGTGTTTTACATGGTTTGGGAAAGAGGATACACTTGTGAAGATTGGCTGTTGGCCATTGACATCCCGCCCATCAGCTTAACAAGGCTCCCTTGACTCCGTGGCCTGTCCTGCCTTTCTGGTTTTTAGACTTTTTTCGCGTGGCCCTTTTGACCGGGGGGGGGGGTGCGAGAGATTTCTTTGTAGTGCTGATTTGCTCTCCCAGGTTGCTTGGTTGGCCAAAAAGGGCGTATGCGTTTTTTCCTGAATATATTCAGGAAAAAACGCATACGCCCTTTTTGGCCAACCGCATCATTGTCCACGTTCTGGCGCTTTTCATGTGCTATCGGAGGCATTCCGATTTACCAGTTGACAACCGTTTCCTGCAGTTCTGCCTTGCGTTCAACGCCTCTTCGTAGCCTGACCTCAATATATTTGGGGGCGATAGTTATCGTTTAGAACTCTGCAGGTTTGGGAAGTGCAGTGCCCCTGAGCTCCATTTCCCAAGTCGCTTTTTTGTGAGTGGGACGCAACACAGCTGGATGGCTTCACGCCCGATTGTCGATCCGGGGTGGCAGGCTGAGCCTCTGGTGAATTCTTCTTCGCGATGGGAAATGAGAGTGACATGTGCCCGACCAAACACCTCCAGCGAGTCTCTCATTGGTTCCCCCTCTTGCAGTTCATCCTGCGGACAAATTGCAGACGGTACGAAAGAGGCATGGAAAGGCGCCGAGTCTCCAAGTGGGGAGATTGTTAGTAAGGGGGCCTGAATGGAGAACACGAGCACCAGGAGATGAAAACTGAGGTGAGTTTCAGAAAGCTTTCCCGATCCCACGGTGTAGCATCCGCTGGGTTTCCAATGAGTGCTTTCGCTGTCGGAAGATTGCGTTGAACCTGGAGAGTTGGGACCCATGGAATGGGGAGCACGCAGGATTCCTTTCAAGGGTCTGCATTTGCTTTCCCAACCTCACCCATCGTCTCAGCCCCAAGAGTGTCCAGCCTTACGTCTTCTGCCGCTGGCGCTGTAGATGTGGTCAATCCTGGTTGCATGCCAGTCCATGAACGCATTTTGGAAGAATTTCTCTCTGTTTTGCCCTGCTTGTTTCTTCTTTGTGTTGGAAATGTATCCTCAGAATGGGTCTGAGCTGATTTTCCCTGCTGGTTTTAGGCCGCTTTACACACACTTGATGCACTTACACAGAGATATCAAGACTTAGCTTTTAAGATGCTTACTAGTCGGATAGATACTTGTGCGATGAACAGGGGCTGTTCAGTCCAGTTGATTGAGCAAGGAGTAGGTCGTGTCCATTCCATATTGGGTTTTCGGAAGGGTATCTGTGCTCATTTCAAACTCGAGTTTTATGCGTCACCCCACCTCACCTTTCCCCTGAAGCAGGCATAAGTGTGTTTTCTAAAAGCGTGACTCTGTTCTGTTTGGGGATTCCGTTCATGGGGAGCGATTTTTACATTCCCTCGATAAGTGATATCATAAGTTTCTTTTTTTGTGGGACTGATTTCACTGAGGATGATCGTACCTAAATCCACTCAGGATGCTGCTACCAGCCTCATGACGTGGATTTCATGGCTGAGTGACACTCCATTGGACCTACGTAGCACCACTTGTCCACTTGTCCACTTGTCTTTGTCCACTTGTCCACTCGTCTTTGTCCACTTGGCTCTTTCCTGGGATATGAAACGTGTACCGGAGTGGAGGTTCTTGTCAAGACAGCAGCCCTCAACTTTGGGGTCCCTTTGTCTGGTTGATTTTTTCATTTTCCCAAGGTCAACGCCCATGTGTGGAAGTGCCCTATGGTCTGTGGTTCTGTGTTTTACATGGTTTGGGAAAGAGGATACACTTGTGAAGATTGGCTGTTGGCCATTGACATCCCGCCCATCAGCTTAACAAGGCTCCCTTGACTCCGTGGGCTTTCCTGCCTTTCTGGTTTTTAGACTTTTTTCGCCTGGCCCTTTTGCCCCGGGGGGGGGGGGGGCGAGAGATTTCTTTGTAGTGCTGATTTGCTCTCCCAGGTTGCTTGGTTGGCCAAAAAGGGCGTATGCGTTTTTTCCTGAATATATTCAGGAAAAAACGCATACGCCCTTTTTGGCCAACCGCATCATTGTCCACGTTCTGGCGCTTTTCATGTGCTATCGGGGCCATTCCGATGTACCCGTTTACAACCGTTTCCTGCAGTTCTGCCTTGCGTTCAACGCCTCTTCGTAGCCTGACCTCAATATATTTGGGGGCGATAGTTATCGTTTTGAACTCTGCAGGTTTGGGAAGTGCAGTGCCCCTGAGCTCCATTTCCCAAGTCGCTTTTTTGTGAGTGGGACGCAACACAGCTGGATGGCTTCACGCCCGATTGTCGATCCGGGTTGGCAGGCTGAGCCTCTGGTGAATTCTTCTTCGCGATGGGAAATGAGAGTGACATGTGCCCGACCAAACACCTCCAGCGAGTCTCTAATTGGTTCCCCCTCTTGCAGTTCATCCTGCGGACAAATTGCAGACGGTACGAAAGAGGCATGGAAAGGCGCCGAGTCTCCAAGTGGGGAGATTGTTAGTAAGGGGGCCTGAATGGAGAACACGAGCACCAGGAGATGAAAACTGAGGTGAGTTTCAGAAAGCTTTCCCGATCCCACGGTGTAGCATCCGCTGGGTTTCCAATGAGTGCTTTCGCTGTCGGAAGATTGCGTTGAACCTGGAGAGTTGGGACCCATGGAATGGGGAGCACGCAGGATTCCTTTCAAGGGTCTGCATTTGCTTTCCCAACCTCACCAATCGTCTCAGCCCCAAGAGTGTCCAGCCTTACGTCTTCTGCCGCTGGGGCTGTAGATGTGGTCAATCCTGGTTGCATGCCAGTCCCTGAACGCATTTTGGAAGAATTTCTCTCTGTTTTGGCCTGCTTGTTTCTTCTTTGTGTTGGAAATGTATCCTCAGAATGGGTCTGAGCTGATTTTCCCTGCTGGTTTTAGGCCGCTTTACACACACTTGATGCACTTACACAGAGATATCAAGACTTAGCTTTTAAGATGCTTACTAGTCGGATAGATACTTGTGCGATGAACAGGGGCTGTTCAGTCCAGTTGATTGAGCAAGGAGTAGGTCGTGTCCATTCCATATTGGGTTTTCGGAAGGGTATCTGTGCTCATTTCAAACTCGAGTTTTATGCGTCACCCCACCTCACCTTTCCCCTGAAGCAGGCATAAGTGTGTTTTCTAAAAGCGTGACTCTGTTCTGTTTGGGGATTCAGTTCATGGGTAGCGATTTTTACATTCCCTCGATAAGTGATATCATAAGTTCCTTTTTTTGTGGGACTTATTTCACTGAGGATGATCGTACCTAAATCCACTCAGGATGCTGCTACCAGCCTCATGACGTGGATTTCATGGCTGAGTGACACTCCATTGGACCTACGTAGCACCATTTGTCCACTTGTCGTTGTCCACTTGTCCACTTGTCTCTTTCCTGGGATATGAAACGTGTAGCGCAGTCGAGGTTCTTGTCAAGACAGCAGCCCTCAACTTTGGGGTCCCTGTGTCTGGTTGATTTTTCAATTTTCCCAAGGTCAACGCCCATGTGTGGAAGTGCCCTGTGCTCTGTGGTTCTGTGTTTTACTTGTTTTGGGAAAGAGGATACACTTGTGAAGATTGGCTGTTGGCCATTGACATCCCGCCCATCAGCTTAACAAGGCTCCATTGTCTCCGTGGCCTGTCCTGCCTTTCTGGTTTTTAGACTTTTTTCGCGTGGCCCTTTTGACCGGGGGGGGGGGGGCGAGAGATTTCTTTGTAGTGCTGATTTGCTCTCCCAGCTTGCTTGGTTGGCCAAAAAGGGCGTATGCGTTTTTTCCTGAATATATTCAGGAAAAAACGCATACGCCCTTTTTGGCCAACCGCATCATTGTCCACGTTCTGGCGCTTTTCATGTACTATCGGCGTCATTCCGATGTACCCGTTGACATCCGTTTCCTGCAATTCTGCCTTGCGTTCAACGCCTCTTCGTAGCCTGACCTCAGTATATTTTGGGGCGATAGTTATCGTTTAGAACTCTGCAGGTTTGGGACGTGCAGTGCCCCTGAGCTCCATTTCCCAACTCGCTTTTTTGTGAGTGGGACGCAACACGGCTGGATGGCTTCACGCCCTATTGTCGATCCGGGGTGGCAGGCTGAGCCTTTGGTGAATTCTTCTTCGTGATGGGAAATGAGAGTGACATGTGCCCGACCAAACACCTCCAGCGAGTCTCTCATTGGTTCCCCCTCTTGCACTTCATCCTGCGGACAAATTGCAGACGGTACGAAAGACGCATGGAAAGGCGCTGAGTCTCCAATTGGGGAGATTGTTAGTAAGGGGGCCTGAATGGAGAACACGAGCACCAGGAGATGAAAACTGAGGTGAGTTTCAGAAAGCTTTCCCGATCCCACGGTGTAGCATCTGCTGGGTTTCCAATGAGTGCTTTCGCTGTCGGAAGATTGCGTTGAACCTGGAGAGTTCGGACCCATGGAATGGGTAGCACGCAGGATTCCTTTCAAGGGTCTGCATTTGCTTTGCAAACCTCACCAATCGTCTCAGCCCCAAGAGTGTCCAGCCTTATTTCTTCTGCCGCTGGGGCTGTAGATGTGGTCAATCCTGGTTGCATCCCAGTCCCTGAAGGCATATTGGAATAATTTCTCTCTGTTTTGCCCTGCTTGTTTCTTCTTTGTGTTGGAAATGTATTCTCAGAATGGGTCTGAGCTGATTTTCACTGCTGTTTTGAGGCTGCTTTACACACACTTGATGCACTTACAGAGAGATATCAATACTTAGCTTTTAAGATGCTTACTATTCGGATAGATACTTGTGCGATGAACAGGGGCTGTTGAGTCCAGTTGATTGAGCAAGGAGTAGGTCGTGTCCATTCCATATTGGGTTTTCGGAAGGGTATCTGTGCTCATTTCAAACTCGAGTTTTATGCGTCACCCCACCTCACCTTTCCCCTGAAGCAGGCATAAGTGTGTTTTCTAAAAGCGTGACTCTGTTCTGTTTGGGGATTCAGTTCATGGGTAGCGATTTTTACATTCCCTCAATAAGTGATATCATAAGTTTCTTTTTTTGTGGGACTGATTTCACTGAGGATGATCGTACCTAAATCCACTCAGGATGCTGATACCAGCCTCATGACGTGGATTTCATGGCTGAGTGACACTCCATTGGACCTACGTAGCACCACTTGTCCACTTGTCGTTGTCCACTTGTCCACTTGTCTCTTTCCTGGGATATGAAACGTGTAGCGTAGTGGAGGTTCTTGTCAATACAGCAGCCCTCAACTTTGGGGTCCCTGTGTCTGGTTGATTTTTTCATTTTCCCAAGGTCAACGCCCATTTGTGGAAGTGCCCTGTGCTCTGTGGTTCTGTGTTTTACTTGTTTTGGGAAAGAGGATACACTTGTGAAGATTGGCTGTTGGCCATTGACATCCCGCCCATCAGCTTAACAAGGCTCCCTTGTCTCCGTGGCCTGTCCTGCCTTTCTGGTTTTTAGACTTTTTTCGCGTGGCCCTTTTGACCGGGGGGGGGGGGCGAGAGATTTCTTTGTAGTGCTGATTTGCTCTCCCAGCTTGCTTGGTTGGCCAAAAAGGGCGTATGCGTTTTTTCCTGAATATATTCAGGAAAAAACGCATACGCCCTTTTTGGCCAACCGCATCATTGTCCACGTTCTGGCGCTTTTCATGTACTATCGGCGTCATTCCGATGTACCCGTTGACATCCGTTTCCTGCAATTCTGCCTTGCGTTCAACGCCTCTTCGTAGCCTGACCTCAGTATATTTTGGGGCGATAGTTATCGTTTAGAACTCTGCAGGTTTGGGACGTGCAGTGCCCCTGAGCTCCATTTCCCAACTCGCTTTTTTGTGAGTGGGACGCAACACGGCTGGATGGCTTCACGCCCTATTGTCGATCCGGGGTGGCAGGCTGAGCCTTTGGTGAATTCTTCTTCGTGATGGGAAATGAGAGTGACATGTGCCCGACCAAACACCTCCAGCGAGTCTCTCATTGGTTCCCCCTCTTGCACTTCATCCTGCGGACAAATTGCAGACGGTACGAAAGACGCATGGAAAGGCGCTGAGTCTCCAATTGGGGAGATTGTTAGTAAGGGGGCCTGAATGGAGAACACGAGCACCAGGAGATGAAAACTGAGGTGAGTTTCAGAAAGCTTTCCCGATCCCACGGTGTAGCATCTGCTGGGTTTCCAATGAGTGCTTTCGCTGTCGGAAGATTGCGTTGAACCTGGAGAGTTCGGACCCATGGAATGGGTAGCACGCAGGATTCCTTTCAAGGGTCTGCATTTGCTTTGCAAACCTCACCAATCGTCTCAGCCCCAAGAGTGTCCAGCCTTATTTCTTCTGCCGCTGGGGCTGTAGATGTGGTCAATCCTGGTTGCATCCCAGTCCCTGAAGGCATATTGGAATAATTTCTCTCTGTTTTGCCCTGCTTGTTTCTTCTTTGTGTTGGAAATGTATTCTCAGAATGGGTCTGAGCTGATTTTCACTGCTGTTTTGAGGCTGCTTTACACACACTTGATGCACTTACAGAGAGATATCAATACTTAGCTTTTAAGATGCTTACTATTCGGATAGATACTTGTGCGATGAACAGGGGCTGTTGAGTCCAGTTGATTGAGCAAGGAGTAGGTCGTGTCCATTCCATATTGGGTTTTCGGAAGGGTATCTGTGCTCATTTCAAACTCGAGTTTTATGCGTCACCCCACCTCACCTTTCCCCTGAAGCAGGCATAAGTGTGTTTTCTAAAAGCGTGACTCTGTTCTGTTTGGGGATTCAGTTCATGGGTAGCGATTTTTACATTCCCTCAATAAGTGATATCATAAGTTTCTTTTTTTGTGGGACTGATTTCACTGAGGATGATCGTACCTAAATCCACTCAGGATGCTGATACCAGCCTCATGACGTGGATTTCATGGCTGAGTGACACTCCATTGGACCTACGTAGCACCACTTGTCCACTTGTCGTTGTCCACTTGTCCACTTGTCTCTTTCCTGGGATATGAAACGTGTAGCGTAGTGGAGGTTCTTGTCAATACAGCAGCCCTCAACTTTGGGGTCCCTGTGTCTGGTTGATTTTTTCATTTTCCCAAGGTCAACGCCCATTTGTGGAAGTGCCCTGTGCTCTGTGGTTCTGTGTTTTACTTGTTTTGGGAAAGAGGATACACTTGTGAAGATTGGCTGTTGGCCATTGACATCCCGCCCATCAGCTTAACAAGGCTCCCTTGTCTCCGTGGCCTGTCCTGCCTTTCTGGTTTTTAGACTTTTTTCGCGTGGCCCTTTTGACCGGGGGGGGGGGGCGAGAGATTTCTTTGTAGTGCTGATTTGCTCTCCCAGCTTGCTTGGTTGGCCAAAAAGGGCGTATGCGTTTTTTCCTGAATATATTCAGGAAAAAACGCATACGCCCTTTTTGGCCAACCGCATCATTGTCCACGTTCTGGCGCTTTTCATGTACTATCGGCGTCATTCCGATGTACCCGTTGACATCCGTTTCCTGCAATTCTGCCTTGCGTTCAACGCCTCTTCGTAGCCTGACCTCAGTATATTTTGGGGCGATAGTTATCGTTTAGAACTCTGCAGGTTTGGGACGTGCAGTGCCCCTGAGCTCCATTTCCCAACTCGCTTTTTTGTGAGTGGGACGCAACACGGCTGGATGGCTTCACGCCCTATTGTCGATCCGGGGTGGCAGGCTGAGCCTTTGGTGAATTCTTCTTCGTGATGGGAAATGAGAGTGACATGTGCCCGACCAAACACCTCCAGCGAGTCTCTCATTGGTTCCCCCTCTTGCACTTCATCCTGCGGACAAATTGCAGACGGTACGAAAGACGCATGGAAAGGCGCTGAGTCTCCAATTGGGGAGATTGTTAGTAAGGGGGCCTGAATGGAGAACACGAGCACCAGGAGATGAAAACTGAGGTGAGTTTCAGAAAGCTTTCCCGATCCCACGGTGTAGCATCTGCTGGGTTTCCAATGAGTGCTTTCGCTGTCGGAAGATTGCGTTGAACCTGGAGAGTTCGGACCCATGGAATGGGTAGCACGCAGGATTCCTTTCAAGGGTCTGCATTTGCTTTGCAAACCTCACCAATCGTCTCAGCCCCAAGAGTGTCCAGCCTTATTTCTTCTGCCGCTGGGGCTGTAGATGTGGTCAATCCTGGTTGCATCCCAGTCCCTGAAGGCATATTGGAATAATTTCTCTCTGTTTTGCCCTGCTTGTTTCTTCTTTGTGTTGGAAATGTATTCTCAGAATGGGTCTGAGCTGATTTTCACTGCTGTTTTGAGGCTGCTTTACACACACTTGATGCACTTACAGAGAGATATCAATACTTAGCTTTTAAGATGCTTACTATTCGGATAGATACTTGTGCGATGAACAGGGGCTGTTGAGTCCAGTTGATTGAGCAAGGAGTAGGTCGTGTCCATTCCATATTGGGTTTTCGGAAGGGTATCTGTGCTCATTTCAAACTCGAGTTTTATGCGTCACCCCACCTCACCTTTCCCCTGAAGCAGGCATAAGTGTGTTTTCTAAAAGCGTGACTCTGTTCTGTTTGGGGATTCAGTTCATGGGTAGCGATTTTTACATTCCCTCAATAAGTGATATCATAAGTTTCTTTTTTTGTGGGACTGATTTCACTGAGGATGATCGTACCTAAATCCACTCAGGATGCTGATACCAGCCTCATGACGTGGATTTCATGGCTGAGTGACACTCCATTGGACCTACGTAGCACCACTTGTCCACTTGTCGTTGTCCACTTGTCCACTTGTCTCTTTCCTGGGATATGAAACGTGTAGCGTAGTGGAGGTTCTTGTCAATACAGCAGCCCTCAACTTTGGGGTCCCTGTGTCTGGTTGATTTTTTCATTTTCCCAAGGTCAACGCCCATTTGTGGAAGTGCCCTGTGCTCTGTGGTTCTGTGTTTTACTTGTTTTGGGAAAGAGGATACACTTGTGAAGATTGGCTGTTGGCCATTGACATCCCGCCCATCAGCTTAACAAGGCTCCCTTGTCTCCGTGGCCTGTCCTGCCTTTCTGGTTTTTAGACTTTTTTCGCGTGGCCCTTTTGACCGGGGGGGGGGGCGAGAGATTTCTTTGTAGTGCTGATTTGCTCTCCCAGCTTGCTTGGTTGGCCAAAAAGGGCGTATGCGTTTTTTCCTGAATATATTCAGGAAAAAACGCATACGCCCTTTTTGGCCAACCGCATCATTGTCCACGTTCTGGCGCTTTTCATGTACTATCGGCGTCATTCCGATGTACCCGTTGACATCCGTTTCCTGCAATTCTGCCTTGCGTTCAACGCCTCTTCGTAGCCTGACCTCAGTATATTTTGGGGCGATAGTTATCGTTTAGAACTCTGCAGGTTTGGGACGTGCAGTGCCCCTGAGCTCCATTTCCCAACTCGCTTTTTTGTGAGTGGGACGCAACACGGCTGGATGGCTTCACGCCCTATTGTCGATCCGGGGTGGCAGGCTGAGCCTTTGGTGAATTCTTCTTCGTGATGGGAAATGAGAGTGACATGTGCCCGACCAAACACCTCCAGCGAGTCTCTCATTGGTTCCCCCTCTTGCACTTCATCCTGCGGACAAATTGCAGACGGTACGAAAGACGCATGGAAAGGCGCTGAGTCTCCAATTGGGGAGATTGTTAGTAAGGGGGCCTGAATGGAGAACACGAGCACCAGGAGATGAAAACTGAGGTGAGTTTCAGAAAGCTTTCCCGATCCCACGGTGTAGCATCTGCTGGGTTTCCAATGAGTGCTTTCGCTGTCGGAAGATTGCGTTGAACCTGGAGAGTTCGGACCCATGGAATGGGTAGCACGCAGGATTCCTTTCAAGGGTCTGCATTTGCTTTGCAAACCTCACCAATCGTCTCAGCCCCAAGAGTGTCCAGCCTTATTTCTTCTGCCGCTGGGGCTGTAGATGTGGTCAATCCTGGTTGCATCCCAGTCCCTGAAGGCATATTGGAATAATTTCTCTCTGTTTTGCCCTGCTTGTTTCTTCTTTGTGTTGGAAATGTATTCTCAGAATGGGTCTGAGCTGATTTTCACTGCTGTTTTGAGGCTGCTTTACACACACTTGATGCACTTACAGAGAGATATCAATACTTAGCTTTTAAGATGCTTACTATTCGGATAGATACTTGTGCGATGAACAGGGGCT
The DNA here is from genome assembly GCF_026419965.1 of Kogia breviceps. Taxonomy (NCBI): domain Eukaryota; kingdom Metazoa; phylum Chordata; class Mammalia; order Artiodactyla; family Physeteridae; genus Kogia; species Kogia breviceps. The sequence goes on from NC_081321.1 coordinate 29,519,930, forward strand.
GTTGAGTCCAGTTGATTGAGCAAGGAGTAGGTCGTGTCCATTCCATATTGGGTTTTCGGAAGGGTATCTGTGCTCATTTCAAACTCGAGTTTTATGCGTCACCCCACCTCACCTTTCCCCTGAAGCAGGCATAAGTGTGTTTTCTAAAAGCGTGACTCTGTTCTGTTTGGGGATTCAGTTCATGGGTAGCGATTTTTACATTCCCTCAATAAGTGATATCATAAGTTTCTTTTTTTGTGGGACTGATTTCACTGAGGATGATCGTACCTAAATCCACTCAGGATGCTGATACCAGCCTCATGACGTGGATTTCATGGCTGAGTGACACTCCATTGGACCTACGTAGCACCACTTGTCCACTTGTCGTTGTCCACTTGTCCACTTGTCTCTTTCCTGGGATATGAAACGTGTAGCGTAGTGGAGGTTCTTGTCAATACAGCAGCCCTCAACTTTGGGGTCCCTGTGTCTGGTTGATTTTTTCATTTTCCCAAGGTCAACGCCCATTTGTGGAAGTGCCCTGTGCTCTGTGGTTCTGTGTTTTACTTGTTTTGGGAAAGAGGATACACTTGTGAAGATTGGCTGTTGGCCATTGACATCCCGCCCATCAGCTTAACAAGGCTCCCTTGTCTCCGTGGCCTGTCCTGCCTTTCTGGTTTTTAGACTTTTTTCGCGTTGGCCCTTTTGACCGGGGGGGGGGGGGCGAGAGATTTCTTTGTAGTGCTGATTTGCTCTCCCAGCTTGCTTGGTTGGCCAAAAAGGGCGTATGCGTTTTTTCCTGAATATATTCAGGAAAAAACGCATACGCCCTTTTTGGCCAACCGCATCATTGTCCAAGTTCTGGCGCTTTTCATGTACTATCGGCGTCATTCCGATGTACCCGTTGACATCCGTTTCCTGCAATTCTGCCTTGCGTTCAACGCCTCTTCGTAGCCTGACCTCAGTATATTTTGGGGCGATAGTTATCGTTTAGAACTCTGCAGGTTTGGGACGTGCAGTGCCCCTGAGCTCCATTTCCCAACTCGCTTTTTTGTGAGTGGGACGCAACACGGCTGGATGGCTTCACGCCCTATTGTCGATCCGGGGTGGCAGGCTGAGCCTTTGGTGAATTCTTCTTCGTGATGGGAAATGAGAGTGACATGTGCCCGACCAAACACCTCCAGCGAGTCTCTCATTGGTTCCCCCTCTTGCACTTCATCCTGCGGACAAATTGCAGACGGTACGAAAGACGCATGGAAAGGCGCTGAGTCTCCAATTGGGGAGATTGTTAGTAAGGGGGCCTGAATGGAGAACACGAGCACCAGGAGATGAAAACTGAGGTGAGTTTCAGAAAGCTTTCCCGATCCCACGGTGTAGCATCTGCTGGGTTTCCAATGAGTGCTTTCGCTGTCGGAAGATTGCGTTGAACCTGGAGAGTTGGGACCCATGGAATGGGTAGCACGCAGGATTCCTTTCAAGGGTCTGCATTTGCTTTGCAAACCTCACCAATCGTCTCAGCCCCAAGAGTGTCCAGCCTTATTTCTTCTGCCGCTGGGGCTGTAGATGTGGTCAATCCTGGTTGCATCCCAGTCCCTGAAGGCATATTGGAATAATTTCTCTCTGTTTTGCCCTGCTTGTTTCTTCTTTGTGTTGGAAATGTATTCTCAGAATGGGTCTGAGCTGATTTTCACTGCTGTTTTGAGGCTGCTTTACACACACTTGATGCACTTACAGAGAGATATCAATACTTAGCTTTTAAGATGCTTACTATTCGGATAGATACTTGTGCGATGAACAGGGGCTGTTGAGTCCAGTTGATTGAGCAAGGAGTAGGTCGTGTCCATTCCATATTGGGTTTTCGGAAGGGTATCTGTGCTCATTTCAAACTCGAGTTTTATGCGTCACCCCACCTCACCTTTCCCCTGAAGCAGGCATAAGTGTGTTTTCTAAAAGCGTGACTCTGTTCTGTTTGGGGATTCAGTTCATGGGTAGCGATTTTTACATTCCCTCAATAAGTGATATCATAAGTTTCTTTTTTTGTGGGACTGATTTCACTGAGGATGATCGTACCTAAATCCACTCAGGATGCTGATACCAGCCTCATGACGTGGATTTCATGGCTGAGTGACACTCCATTGGACCTACGTAGCACCACTTGTCCACTTGTCGTTGTCCACTTGTCCACTTGTCTCTTTCCTGGGATATGAAACGTGTAGCGTAGTGGAGGTTCTTGTCAATACAGCAGCCCTCAACTTTGGGGTCCCTGTGTCTGGTTGATTTTTTCATTTTCCCAAGGTCAACGCCCATTTGTGGAAGTGCCCTGTGCTCTGTGGTTCTGTGTTTTACTTGTTTTGGGAAAGAGGATACACTTGTGAAGATTGGCTGTTGGCCATTGACATCCCGCCCATCAGCTTAACAAGGCTCCCTTGTCTCCGTGGCCTGTCCTGCCTTTCTGGTTTTTAGACTTTTTTCGCGTGGCCCTTTTGACCGGGGGGGGGGGGGGCGAGAGATTTCTTTGTAGTGCTGATTTGCTCTCCCAGCTTGCTTGGTTGGCCAAAAAGGGCGTATGCGTTTTTTCCTGAATATATTCAGGAAAAAACGCATACGCCCTTTTTGGCCAACCGCATCATTGTCCACGTTCTGGCGCTTTTCATGTACTATCGGCGTCATTCCGATGTACCCGTTGACATCCGTTTCCTGCAATTCTGCCTTGCGTTCAACGCCTCTTCGTAGCCTGACCTCAGTATATTTTGGGGCGATAGTTATCGTTTAGAACTCTGCAGGTTTGGGACGTGCAGTGCCCCTGAGCTCCATTTCCCAACTCGCTTTTTTGTGAGTGGGACGCAACACGGCTGGATGGCTTCACGCCCTATTGTCGATCCGGGGTGGCAGGCTGAGCCTTTGGTGAATTCTTCTTCGTGATGGGAAATGAGAGTGACATGTGCCCGACCAAACACCTCCAGCGAGTCTCTCATTGGTTCCCCCTCTTGCACTTCATCCTGCGGACAAATTGCAGACGGTACGAAAGACGCATGGAAAGGCGCTGAGTCTCCAATTGGGGAGATTGTTAGTAAGGGGGCCTGAATGGAGAACACGAGCACCAGGAGATGAAAACTGAGGTGAGTTTCAGAAAGCTTTCCCGATCCCACGGTGTAGCATCTGCTGGGTTTCCAATGAGTGCTTTCGCTGTCGGAAGATTGCGTTGAACCTGGAGAGTTCGGACCCATGGAATGGGTAGCACGCAGGATTCCTTTCAAGGGTCTGCATTTGCTTTGCAAACCTCACCAATCGTCTCAGCCCCAAGAGTGTCCAGCCTTATTTCTTCTGCCGCTGGGGCTGTAGATGTGGTCAATCCTGGTTGCATCCCAGTCCCTGAAGGCATATTGGAATAATTTCTCTCTGTTTTGCCCTGCTTGTTTCTTCTTTGTGTTGGAAATGTATTCTCAGAATGGGTCTGAGCTGATTTTCACTGCTGTTTTGAGGCTGCTTTACACACACTTGATGCACTTACAGAGAGATATCAATACTTAGCTTTTAAGATGCTTACTATTCGGATAGATACTTGTGCGATGAACAGGGGCTGTTGAGTCCAGTTGATTGAGCAAGGAGTAGGTCGTGTCCATTCCATATTGGGTTTTCGGAAGGGTATCTGTGCTCATTTCAAACTCGAGTTTTATGCGTCACCCCACCTCACCTTTCCCCTGAAGCAGGCATAAGTGTGTTTTCTAAAAGCGTGACTCTGTTCTGTTTGGGGATTCAGTTCATGGGTAGCGATTTTTACATTCCCTCAATAAGTGATATCATAAGTTTCTTTTTTTGTGGGACTGATTTCACTGAGGATGATCGTACCTAAATCCACTCAGGATGCTGATACCAGCCTCATGACGTGGATTTCATGGCTGAGTGACACTCCATTGGACCTACGTAGCACCACTTGTCCACTTGTCGTTGTCCACTTGTCCACTTGTCTCTTTCCTGGGATATGAAACGTGTAGCGTAGTGGAGGTTCTTGTCAATACAGCAGCCCTCAACTTTGGGGTCCCTGTGTCTGGTTGATTTTTTCATTTTCCCAAGGTCAACGCCCATTTGTGGAAGTGCCCTGTGCTCTGTGGTTCTGTGTTTTACTTGTTTTGGGAAAGAGGATACACTTGTGAAGATTGGCTGTTGGCCATTGACATCCCGCCCATCAGCTTAACAAGGCTCCCTTGTCTCCGTGGCCTGTCCTGCCTTTCTGGTTTTTAGACTTTTTTCGCGTGGCCCTTTTGACCGGGGGGGGGGGGGGGCGAGAGATTTCTTTGTAGTGCTGATTTGCTCTCCCAGCTTGCTTGGTTGGCCAAAAAGGGCGTATGCGTTTTTTCCTGAATATATTCAGGAAAAAACGCATACGCCCTTTTTGGCCAACCGCATCATTGTCCACGTTCTGGCGCTTTTCATGTACTATCGGCGTCATTCCGATGTACCCGTTGACATCCGTTTCCTGCAATTCTGCCTTGCGTTCAACGCCTCTTCGTAGCCTGACCTCAGTATATTTTGGGGCGATAGTTATCGTTTAGAACTCTGCAGGTTTGGGACGTGCAGTGCCCCTGAGCTCCATTTCCCAACTCGCTTTTTTGTGAGTGGGACGCAACACGGCTGGATGGCTTCACGCCCTATTGTCGATCCGGGGTGGCAGGCTGAGCCTTTGGTGAATTCTTCTTCGTGATGGGAAATGAGAGTGACATGTGCCCGACCAAACACCTCCAGCGAGTCTCTCATTGGTTCCCCCTCTTGCACTTCATCCTGCGGACAAATTGCAGACGGTACGAAAGACGCATGGAAAGGCGCTGAGTCTCCAATTGGGGAGATTGTTAGTAAGGGGGCCTGAATGGAGAACACGAGCACCAGGAGATGAAAACTGAGGTGAGTTTCAGAAAGCTTTCCCGATCCCACGGTGTAGCATCTGCTGGGTTTCCAATGAGTGCTTTCGCTGTCGGAAGATTGCGTTGAACCTGGAGAGTTCGGACCCATGGAATGGGTAGCACGCAGGATTCCTTTCAAGGGTCTGCATTTGCTTTGCAAACCTCACCAATCGTCTCAGCCCCAAGAGTGTCCAGCCTTATTTCTTCTGCCGCTGGGGCTGTAGATGTGGTCAATCCTGGTTGCATCCCAGTCCCTGAAGGCATATTGGAATAATTTCTCTCTGTTTTGCCCTGCTTGTTTCTTCTTTGTGTTGGAAATGTATTCTCAGAATGGGTCTGAGCTGATTTTCACTGCTGTTTTGAGGCTGCTTTACACACACTTGATGCACTTACAGAGAGATATCAATACTTAGCTTTTAAGATGCTTACTATTCGGATAGATACTTGTGCGATGAACAGGGGCTGTTGAGTCCAGTTGATTGAGCAAGGAGTAGGTCGTGTCCATTCCATATTGGGTTTTCGGAAGGGTATCTGTGCTCATTTCAAACTCGAGTTTTATGCGTCACCCCACCTCACCTTTCCCCTGAAGCAGGCATAAGTGTGTTTTCTAAAAGCGTGACTCTGTTCTGTTTGGGGATTCAGTTCATGGGTAGCGATTTTTACATTCCCTCAATAAGTGATATCATAAGTTTCTTTTTTTGTGGGACTGATTTCACTGAGGATGATCGTACCTAAATCCACTCAGGATGCTGATACCAGCCTCATGACGTGGATTTCATGGCTGAGTGACACTCCATTGGACCTACGTAGCACCACTTGTCCACTTGTCGTTGTCCACTTGTCCACTTGTCTCTTTCCTGGGATATGAAACGTGTAGCGTAGTGGAGGTTCTTGTCAATACAGCAGCCCTCAACTTTGGGGTCCCTGTGTCTGGTTGATTTTTTCATTTTCCCAAGGTCAACGCCCATTTGTGGAAGTGCCCTGTGCTCTGTGGTTCTGTGTTTTACTTGTTTTGGGAAAGAGGATACACTTGTGAAGATTGGCTGTTGGCCATTGACATCCCGCCCATCAGCTTAACAAGGCTCCCTTGTCTCCGTGGCCTGTCCTGCCTTTCTGGTTTTTAGACTTTTTTCGCGTGGCCCTTTTGACCGGGGGGGGGGGGGGCGAGAGATTTCTTTGTAGTGCTGATTTGCTCTCCCAGCTTGCTTGGTTGGCCAAAAAGGGCGTATGCGTTTTTTCCTGAATATATTCAGGAAAAAACGCATACGCCCTTTTTGGCCAACCGCATCATTGTCCACGTTCTGGCGCTTTTCATGTACTATCGGCGTCATTCCGATGTACCCGTTGACATCCGTTTCCTGCAATTCTGCCTTGCGTTCAACGCCTCTTCGTAGCCTGACCTCAGTATATTTTGGGGCGATAGTTATCGTTTAGAACTCTGCAGGTTTGGGACGTGCAGTGCCCCTGAGCTCCATTTCCCAACTCGCTTTTTTGTGAGTGGGACGCAACACGGCTGGATGGCTTCACGCCCTATTGTCGATCCGGGGTGGCAGGCTGAGCCTTTGGTGAATTCTTCTTCGTGATGGGAAATGAGAGTGACATGTGCCCGACCAAACACCTCCAGCGAGTCTCTCATTGGTTCCCCCTCTTGCACTTCATCCTGCGGACAAATTGCAGACGGTACGAAAGACGCATGGAAAGGCGCTGAGTCTCCAATTGGGGAGATTGTTAGTAAGGGGGCCTGAATGGAGAACACGAGCACCAGGAGATGAAAACTGAGGTGAGTTTCAGAAAGCTTTCCCGATCCCACGGTGTAGCATCTGCTGGGTTTCCAATGAGTGCTTTCGCTGTCGGAAGATTGCGTTGAACCTGGAGAGTTCGGACCCATGGAATGGGTAGCACGCAGGATTCCTTTCAAGGGTCTGCATTTGCTTTGCAAACCTCACCAATCGTCTCAGCCCCAAGAGTGTCCAGCCTTATTTCTTCTGCCGCTGGGGCTGTAGATGTGGTCAATCCTGGTTGCATCCCAGTCCCTGAAGGCATATTGGAATAATTTCTCTCTGTTTTGCCCTGCTTGTTTCTTCTTTGTGTTGGAAATGTATTCTCAGAATGGGTCTGAGCTGATTTTCACTGCTGTTTTGAGGCTGCTTTACACACACTTGATGCACTTACAGAGAGATATCAATACTTAGCTTTTAAGATGCTTACTATTCGGATAGATACTTGTGCGATGAACAGGGGCTGTTGAGTCCAGTTGATTGAGCAAGGAGTAGGTCGTGTCCATTCCATATTGGGTTTTCGGAAGGGTATCTGTGCTCATTTCAAACTCGAGTTTTATGCGTCACCCCACCTCACCTTTCCCCTGAAGCAGGCATAAGTGTGTTTTCTAAAAGCGTGACTCTGTTCTGTTTGGGGATTCAGTTCATGGGTAGCGATTTTTACATTCCCTCAATAAGTGATATCATAAGTTTCTTTTTTTGTGGGACTGATTTCACTGAGGATGATCGTACCTAAATCCACTCAGGATGCTGATACCAGCCTCATGACGTGGATTTCATGGCTGAGTGACACTCCATTGGACCTACGTAGCACCACTTGTCCACTTGTCGTTGTCCACTTGTCCACTTGTCTCTTTCCTGGGATATGAAACGTGTAGCGTAGTGGAGGTTCTTGTCAATACAGCAGCCCTCAACTTTGGGGTCCCTGTGTCTGGTTGATTTTTTCATTTTCCCAAGGTCAACGCCCATTTGTGGAAGTGCCCTGTGCTCTGTGGTTCTGTGTTTTACTTGTTTTGGGAAAGAGGATACACTTGTGAAGATTGGCTGTTGGCCATTGACATCCCGCCCATCAGCTTAACAAGGCTCCCTTGTCTCCGTGGCCTGTCCTGCCTTTCTGGTTTTTAGACTTTTTTCGCGTGGCCCTTTTGACCGGGGGGGGGGGGGGGGCGAGAGATTTCTTTGTAGTGCTGATTTGCTCTCCCAGCTTGCTTGGTTGGCCAAAAAGGGCGTATGCGTTTTTTCCTGAATATATTCAGGAAAAAACGCATACGCCCTTTTTGGCCAACCGCATCATTGTCCACGTTCTGGCGCTTTTCATGTACTATCGGCGTCATTCCGATGTACCCGTTGACATCCGTTTCCTGCAATTCTGCCTTGCGTTCAACGCCTCTTCGTAGCCTGACCTCAGTATATTTTGGGGCGATAGTTATCGTTTAGAACTCTGCAGGTTTGGGACGTGCAGTGCCCCTGAGCTCCATTTCCCAACTCGCTTTTTTGTGAGTGGGACGCAACACGGCTGGATGGCTTCACGCCCTATTGTCGATCCGGGGTGGCAGGCTGAGCCTTTGGTGAATTCTTCTTCGTGATGGGAAATGAGAGTGACATGTGCCCGACCAAACACCTCCAGCGAGTCTCTCATTGGTTCCCCCTCTTGCACTTCATCCTGCGGACAAATTGCAGACGGTACGAAAGACGCATGGAAAGGCGCTGAGTCTCCAATTGGGGAGATTGTTAGTAAGGGGGCCTGAATGGAGAACACGAGCACCAGGAGATGAAAACTGAGGTGAGTTTCAGAAAGCTTTCCCGATCCCACGGTGTAGCATCTGCTGGGTTTCCAATGAGTGCTTTCGCTGTCGGAAGATTGCGTTGAACCTGGAGAGTTCGGACCCATGGAATGGGTAGCACGCAGGATTCCTTTCAAGGGTCTGCATTTGCTTTGCAAACCTCACCAATCGTCTCAGCCCCAAGAGTGTCCAGCCTTATTTCTTCTGCCGCTGGGGCTGTAGATGTGGTCAATCCTGGTTGCATCCCAGTCCCTGAAGGCATATTGGAATAATTTCTCTCTGTTTTGCCCTGCTTGTTTCTTCTTTGTGTTGGAAATGTATTCTCAGAATGGGTCTGAGCTGATTTTCACTGCTGTTTTGAGGCTGCTTTACACACACTTGATGCACTTACAGAGAGATATCAATACTTAGCTTTTAAGATGCTTACTATTCGGATAGATACTTGTGCGATGAACAGGGGCTGTTGAGTCCAGTTGATTGAGCAAGGAGTAGGTCGTGTCCATTCCATATTGGGTTTTCGGAAGGGTATCTGTGCTCATTTCAAACTCGAGTTTTATGCGTCACCCCACCTCACCTTTCCCCTGAAGCAGGCATAAGTGTGTTTTCTAAAAGCGTGACTCTGTTCTGTTTGGGGATTCAGTTCATGGGTAGCGATTTTTACATTCCCTCAATAAGTGATATCATAAGTTTCTTTTTTTGTGGGACTGATTTCACTGAGGATGATCGTACCTAAATCCACTCAGGATGCTGATACCAGCCTCATGACGTGGATTTCATGGCTGAGTGACACTCCATTGGACCTACGTAGCACCACTTGTCCACTTGTCGTTGTCCACTTGTCCACTTGTCTCTTTCCTGGGATATGAAACGTGTAGCGTAGTGGAGGTTCTTGTCAATACAGCAGCCCTCAACTTTGGGGTCCCTGTGTCTGGTTGATTTTTTCATTTTCCCAAGGTCAACGCCCATTTGTGGAAGTGCCCTGTGCTCTGTGGTTCTGTGTTTTACTTGTTTTGGGAAAGAGGATACACTTGTGAAGATTGGCTGTTGGCCATTGACATCCCGCCCATCAGCTTAACAAGGCTCCCTTGTCTCCGTGGCCTGTCCTGCCTTTCTGGTTTTTAGACTTTTTTCGCGTGGCCCTTTTGACCGGGGGGGGGGGGGGCGAGAGATTTCTTTGTAGTGCTGATTTGCTCTCCCAGCTTGCTTGGTTGGCCAAAAAGGGCGTATGCGTTTTTTCCTGAATATATTCAGGAAAAAACGCATACGCCCTTTTTGGCCAACCGCATCATTGTCCACGTTCTGGCGCTTTTCATGTACTATCGGCGTCATTCCGATGTACCCGTTGACATCCGTTTCCTGCAATTCTGCCTTGCGTTCAACGCCTCTTCGTAGCCTGACCTCAGTATATTTTGGGGCGATAGTTATCGTTTAGAACTCTGCAGGTTTGGGACGTGCAGTGCCCCTGAGCTCCATTTCCCAACTCGCTTTTTTGTGAGTGGGACGCAACACGGCTGGATGGCTTCACGCCCTATTGTCGATCCGGGGTGGCAGGCTGAGCCTTTGGTGAATTCTTCTTCGTGATGGGAAATGAGAGTGACATGTGCCCGACCAAACACCTCCAGCGAGTCTCTCATTGGTTCCCCCTCTTGCACTTCATCCTGCGGACAAATTGCAGACGGTACGAAAGACGCATGGAAAGGCGCTGAGTCTCCAATTGGGGAGATTGTTAGTAAGGGGGCCTGAATGGAGAACACGAGCACCAGGAGATGAAAACTGAGGTGAGTTTCAGAAAGCTTTCCCGATCCCACGGTGTAGCATCTGCTGGGTTTCCAATGAGTGCTTTCGCTGTCGGAAGATTGCGTTGAACCTGGAGAGTTCGGACCCATGGAATGGGTAGCACGCAGGATTCCTTTCAAGGGTCTGCATTTGCTTTGCAAACCTCACCAATCGTCTCAGCCCCAAGAGTGTCCAGCCTTATTTCTTCTGCCGCTGGGGCTGTAGATGTGGTCAATCCTGGTTGCATCCCAGTCCCTGAAGGCATATTGGAATAATTTCTCTCTGTTTTGCCCTGCTTGTTTCTTCTTTGTGTTGGAAATGTATTCTCAGAATGGGTCTGAGCTGATTTTCACTGCTGTTTTGAGGCTGCTTTACACACACTTGATGCACTTACAGAGAGATATCAATACTTAGCTTTTAAGATGCTTACTATTCGGATAGATACTTGTGCGATGAACAGGGGCTGTTGAGTCCAGTTGATTGAGCAAGGAGTAGGTCGTGTCCATTCCATATTGGGTTTTCGGAAGGGTATCTGTGCTCATTTCAAACTCGAGTTTTATGCGTCACCCCACCTCACCTTTCCCCTGAAGCAGGCATAAGTGTGTTTTCTAAAAGCGTGACTCTGTTCTGTTTGGGGATTCAGTTCATGGGTAGCGATTTTTACATTCCCTCAATAAGTGATATCATAAGTTTCTTTTTTTGTGGGACTGATTTCACTGAGGATGATCGTACCTAAATCCACTCAGGATGCTGATACCAGCCTCATGACGTGGATTTCATGGCTGAGTGACACTCCATTGGACCTACGTAGCACCACTTGTCCACTTGTCGTTGTCCACTTGTCCACTTGTCTCTTTCCTGGGATATGAAACGTGTAGCGTAGTGGAGGTTCTTGTCAATACAGCAGCCCTCAACTTTGGGGTCCCTGTGTCTGGTTGATTTTTTCATTTTCCCAAGGTCAACGCCCATTTGTGGAAGTGCCCTGTGCTCTGTGGTTCTGTGTTTTACTTGTTTTGGGAAAGAGGATACACTTGTGAAGATTGGCTGTTGGCCATTGACATCCCGCCCATCAGCTTAACAAGGCTCCCTTGTCTCCGTGGCCTGTCCTGCCTTTCTGGTTTTTAGACTTTTTTCGCGTGGCCCTTTTGACCGGGGGGGGGGGGGGCGAGAGATTTCTTTGTAGTGCTGATTTGCTCTCCCAGCTTGCTTGGTTGGCCAAAAAGGGCGTATGCGTTTTTTCCTGAATATATTCAGGAAAAAACGCATACGCCCTTTTTGGCCAACCGCATCATTGTCCACGTTCTGGCGCTTTTCATGTACTATCGGCGTCATTCCGATGTACCCGTTGACATCCGTTTCCTGCAATTCTGCCTTGCGTTCAACGCCTCTTCGTAGCCTGACCTCAGTATATTTTGGGGCGATAGTTATCGTTTAGAACTCTGCAGGTTTGGGACGTGCAGTGCCCCTGAGCTCCATTTCCCAACTCGCTTTTTTGTGAGTGGGACGCAACACGGCTGGATGGCTTCACGCCCTATTGTCGATCCGGGGTGGCAGGCTGAGCCTTTGGTGAATTCTTCTTCGTGATGGGAAATGAGAGTGACATGTGCCCGACCAAACACCTCCAGCGAGTCTCTCATTGGTTCCCCCTCTTGCACTTCATCCTGCGGACAAATTGCAGACGGTACGAAAGACGCATGGAAAGGCGCTGAGTCTCCAATTGGGGAGATTGTTAGTAAGGGGGCCTGAATGGAGAACACGAGCACCAGGAGATGAAAACTGAGGTGAGTTTCAGAAAGCTTTCCCGATCCCACGGTGTAGCATCTGCTGGGTTTCCAATGAGTGCTTTCGCTGTCGGAAGATTGCGTTGAACCTGGAGAGTTCGGACCCATGGAATGGGTAGCACGCAGGATTCCTTTCAAGGGTCTGCATTTGCTTTGCAAACCTCACCAATCGTCTCAGCCCCAAGAGTGTCCAGCCTTATTTCTTCTGCCGCTGGGGCTGTAGATGTGGTCAATCCTGGTTGCATCCCAGTCCCTGAAGGCATATTGGAATAATTTCTCTCTGTTTTGCCCTGCTTGTTTCTTCTTTGTGTTGGAAATGTATTCTCAGAATGGGTCTGAGCTGATTTTCACTGCTGTTTTGAGGCTGCTTTACACACACTTGATGCACTTACAGAGAGATATCAATACTTAGCTTTTAAGATGCTTACTATTCGGATAGATACTTGTGCGATGAACAGGGGCTGTTGAGTCCAGTTGATTGAGCAAGGAGTAGGTCGTGTCCATTCCATATTGGGTTTTCGGAAGGGTATCTGTGCTCATTTCAAACTCGAGTTTTATGCGTCACCCCACCTCACCTTTCCCCTGAAGCAGGCATAAGTGTGTTTTCTAAAAGCGTGACTCTGTTCTGTTTGGGGATTCAGTTCATGGGTAGCGATTTTTACATTCCCTCAATAAGTGATATCATAAGTTTCTTTTTTTGTGGGACTGATTTCACTGAGGATGATCGTACCTAAATCCACTCAGGATGCTGATACCAGCCTCATGACGTGGATTTCATGGCTGAGTGACACTCCATTGGACCTACGTAGCACCACTTGTCCACTTGTCGTTGTCCACTTGTCCACTTGTCTCTTTCCTGGGATATGAAACGTGTAGCGTAGTGGAGGTTCTTGTCAATACAGCAGCCCTCAACTTTGGGGTCCCTGTGTCTGGTTGATTTTTTCATTTTCCCAAGGTCAACGCCCATTTGTGGAAGTGCCCTGTGCTCTGTGGTTCTGTGTTTTACTTGTTTTGGGAAAGAGGATACACTTGTGAAGATTGGCTGTTGGCCATTGACATCCCGCCCATCAGCTTAACAAGGCTCCCTTGTCTCCGTGGCCTGTCCTGCCTTTCTGGTTTTTAGACTTTTTTCGCGTGGCCCTTTTGACCGGGGGGGGGGGGGGGGCGAGAGATTTCTTTGTAGTGCTGATTTGCTCTCCCAGCTTGCTTGGTTGGCCAAAAAGGGCGTATGCGTTTTTTCCTGAATATATTCAGGAAAAAAACGCATACGCCCTTTTTGGCCAACCGCATCATTGTCCACGTTCTGGCGCTTTTCATGTACTATCGGCGTCATTCCGATGTACCCGTTGACATCCGTTTCCTGCAATTCTGCCTTGCGTTCAACGCCTCTTCGTAGCCTGACCTCAGTATATTTTGGGGCGATAGTTATCGTTTAGAAACTCTGCAGGTTTGGGACGTGCAGTGCCCCTGAGCTCCATTTCCCAACTCGCTTTTTTGTGAGTGGGACGCAACACGGCTGGATGGCTTCACGCCCTATTGTCGATCCGGGGTGGCAGGCTGAGCCTTTGGTGAATTCTTCTTCGTGATGGGAAATGAGAGTGACATGTGCCCGACCAAACACCTCCAGCGAGTCTCTCATTGGTTCCCCCTCTTGCACTTCATCCTGCGGACAAATTGCAGACGGTACGAAAGACGCATGGAAAGGCGCTGAGTCTCCAATTGGGGAGATTGTTAGTAAGGGGGCCTGAATGGAGAACACGAGCACCAGGAGATGAAAACTGAGGTGAGTTTCAGAAAGCTTTCCCGATCCCACGGTGTAGCATCTGCTGGGTTTCCAATGAGTGCTTTCGCTGTCGGAAGATTGCGTTGAACCTGGAGAGTTCGGACCCATGGAATGGGTAGCACGCAGGATTCCTTTCAAGGGTCTGCATTTGCTTTGCAAACCTCACCAATCGTCTCAGCCCCAAGAGTGTCCAGCCTTATTTCTTCTGCCGCTGGGGCTGTAGATGTGGTCAATCCTGGTTGCATCCCAGTCCCTGAAGGCATATTGGAATAATTTCTCTCTGTTTTGCCCTGCTTGTTTTCTTCTTTGTGTTGGAAATGTATTCTCAGAATGGGTCTGAGCTGATTTTCACTGCTGTTTTGAGGCTGCTTTACACACACTTGATGCACTTACAGAGAGATATCAATACTTAGCTTTTAAGATGCTTACTATTCGGATAGATACTTGTGCGATGAACAGGGGCTGTTGAGTCCAGTTGATTGAGCAAGGAGTAGGTCGTGTCCATTCCATATTGGGTTTTCGGAAGGGTATCTGTGCTCATTTCAAACTCGAGTTTTATGCGTCTACCCCACCTCACCTTTCCCCTGAAGCAGGCATAAGTGTGTTTTCTAAAAGCGTGACTCTGTTCTGTTTGGGATTCAGTTCATGGGTAGCGATTTTTACATTCCCTCAATAAGTGATATCATAAGTTTCTTTTTTTGTGGGACTGATTTCACTGAGGATGATCGTACCTAAATCCACTCAGGATGCTGATACCAGCCTCATGACGTGGATTTCATGGCTGAGTGACACTCCATTGGACCTACGTAGCACCACTTGTCCACTTGTCGTTGTCCACTTGTCCACTTGTCTCTTTCCTGGGATATGAAACGTGTAGCGTAGTGGAGGTTCTTGTCAATACAGCAGCCCTCAACTTTGGGGTCCCTGTGTCTGGTTGATTTTTTCATTTTCCAAGGTCAACGCCCATTTGTGGAAGTGCCCTGTGCTCTGTGGTTCTGTGTTTTACTTGTTTTGGGAAAGAGGATACACTTGTGAAGATTGGCTGTTGGCCATTGACATCCCGCCCATCAGCTTAACAAGGCTCCCTTGTCTCCGTGGCCTGTCCTGCCTTTCTGGTTTTTAGACTTTTTTCGCGTGGCCCCTTTTGACCGGGGGGGGGGGGGGCGAGAGATTTCTTTGTAGGTGCTGATTTGCTCTCCCAGCTTTGCTTG